>NC_045792.1:11761005-14161005 GCF_009873245.2 Balaenoptera musculus
TATAACCTCAAATGCTTATGTTAGAAAAAAAGAATTATACAAAATTACTTAGCTAATTCTACATTTTGAGGAGTTAAAGAAATAGCAAAATTAGCTCAAAGAAAGAATGTAATAAAAACAAAGGCAGAAACTAATAAAATAGAACACATAAATACAAGTAGGAAAGATGAACAAAACCAAAGGTTGATTGTTTGAAACACGAATTGACAAATCTTTGCCAAGATTGATTAACAAAAAAAGAGAAAAGGCCCAAAAGATCAATGTCAGGAATGAAAAAAAGGGGAGAGGGGATTACTGGAGATGTTACAGACATTAAAAAGATATAATCAACTTAATGCCAATAACATTTAAAATTTAAATAGAATGGAAAACTCCCTAGAAAAATATAACTGCTAAGATTCAGTTTTATTAAAAATATTAATAAATATTTTATTTATTTTATAATTATTTTATAATTTATAATGATTATAATAATTAATATTAAAATATTTTATTAAAAACAAAACTGACTCAAAGAAATAGAGAACCACAGTAGTTGGGGATTAAGGGAATGGAGTCAGTGGTTAAATATTGTTCCACAAAGAAAACTCTAGGGCTACATGGTTCTTATAAAACATCAAAAGAGAAAGCAATTCCAGTCTTCCAAAAACAATTGCAAAGAATTTTTAAAAATAAGAAATATTCTGGAACGAATTGTATGACTATAGCATAATTTTGGTATAAAATTCCAATGAGGACAGCATAAGAAAATAAAAACTATAGGCCAATATAAACTAATTATTAGCAATCCAACAATGCTCCAAAGGTTGATATTTCACAAGCAAGTTGTATTTCTCCTAGGAATGCAAGGTTGGCATCATATTAGAAAATCAATTAAGCAGTTCACCACATTCATAAGTTAAAGGAGAAAAGTCATATGATCAACTCTATAGATGCTGGGAAAGCATTTGAGAAAATTCAGCATCCAGTCATAGTGAAAACTATTAACAAAGTAAAAATATAAGGGAACTTGCATAAACTTATAAGGGCGTTCACAAAAAGTTGGAAAGCAAAGATAATACTTGGCGGAGACACACTGAAAATTTTCGTTTGTGATCAGGAATCAGACAAAAGCAGCTGCCATCACTCATATTGAAGAGCATCCCTGATATCCTACCAACACAGTAAAAAAAGAAAAAAAGTAAAAGGTATAAGAATGGCAATGGAAAAGACAGAATTATTATTTTCAGATTATATGTTGTATATATGGAACACCCAAAGACTCTACAGATAAAATATCACAGTTATTTAGGGAGCTTGTAGAAATTGGTAGATAGAAACTCAATATATAAAAGGCAGTTGTTTTTCAACACATCAGCAGCAGTTAGATAATGTATTCAGAAACAAATACCATTTACATAACAACAATAACCAAATACCTAGGAATTTTTAAAGAGATATATGAAATCTTGGGAAGAAAAAAATTGCAAATATTTGGAAAATTATTAAAAATCTAAATAAATAGAGAATCACAGGTAGGAAATCTCAATGTTATAAAGATGTCAGTTCTCAAATGGATTTTTGGATTCAGTGCAATTCCAGTCAAAACCCCAACAGGTTTTTTTGTGTTGTTTTACTTTGGGAAATTTATAACTTTTGTTTATGTGAATTTATATGGAAGAGCACATTATATATGCTGAAATTTATATAGAAGAGTAAATGCCTAAGAATACCCAAGTCATTCTTTTTTGTTTGTTTGTTTTTTTAACATCTTTATTGGAGTATAATTGCTTTACAATGGTGTATTATTTTCTGCTTTATAACAAATTGAATCAGCTATACATATACATATATCCCCATATCTCCTCCCTTTTGCGTCTCCCTCCCACCCTCCCTGTCCCACCCGTCTAAGTGGTAACAAAGCATCGAGCTGATCTCCCTATGCTATGCAGCTGCTTCCCACTAGCTATCTATTTTACACTTGGTAGTATATATAAGTCCATGCCACTCTCTCACTTCATCTCAGCTTACCCTTCCCCCTCCCTATGTCCTCAAGTCCATTCTCAACGTCTGCGTCTTTATTCCTGTCCTGCCCCTAGGTTCTTCAAAACCTTTTTTTTTAGATTCCATATATATGTGTTAGCATACGGTATTTGTTTTTCTCTTTCTGACTTACTTCACTCTGTATGACAGACTCTAGGTCCATCCACCTCACTACAAATAACTCAATTTCGTTTCTTTTTATGGCTGAGTAATATTCCATTGTATATATGTGCCATATCTTCTTTATCCATTCATATGTCGATGGACACTTAGGTTGCTTCCATGTCCCAGTTACTGTAAATAGAGCTGCAATGAACACTGTGGTACATGACTCTTTTTGAATTATAGTTTTCTGAGGGTATATGCCCAGGAGTGGGAATGCTGGGTTGAATGGTAGTTCTATTTTTAGTTTTTCAAGGAACCTCCATATTGTTCTCCATAGTGGCTATATCAATATACATTCCCACCAAGAGTGCAAGAGGGTTCCCTTTTCTCCACACCCTCTCCAGCATTTATTGTTTATAGATTTTTTGATGATGGCCATTCTGACTGGTGTGAGGTGATACCTCATTGTAGTTTTGATTTGCATTTCTCTAACGATTAGTGATGTTGAGCATCCTTTCATGTGTTTGTTGGCAATCTGTATATCTTCTTCAGAGAAATGTCTATTTAGGTCTTCTGCCCATTTTTGGATTGGGTTGTTTGTTTTTTTGATATTAAGCTGCATGAGCTGTTTGTAAATTTTGGAGATTAGTCCTTTGTCAAATATTTGCAAATATTTTCTCCCATTCTGAGGGTTGTCTTTTCATCTTGTTTATGGTTTCCTTTGCTGTGCAAAATTACATTTCATTAGGTCCCATTTGTTTATTTTTATTTTTATTTCCATTTCTCTAGGAGGTGGGTCAAAAAGGATCTTGCTCTGATTTACGTCATAGAGTGTTCCGCCTATGTTTTCCTCTAAGAGTTTTATGGTGTCTGGGCTTACATTTAGGTCTTTAATCCATTTTGAGTTTATTTTTGTGTATGGTGTTAGGGAGTGTTCTAATTTCATTCTTTTACATGTAGCTGTCCAGTTTTCCCAGCACCACTTATTGAAGAGGCTGTCTTTTCTCCATTGTATATTCTTGCCTCCTTTATCAAAAATAAGGTGACCATTTGTGCGTGGGTTTAACTCTGGGCTTTCTATCCTGTTCCATTGATCTTTATTTCTATATTTGTGCCAGTACCATACTGTCTTGATTACTGTAGCTTTGTAGTATAGTCTGAAGTCAGGGAGCCTGATTCCTCCAGCTCTGCTTTCTTTCTCAAGATTGCTTTGGCTATTCAGGGTCTTTTGTGTTTCCATACAAATTGTGACATTTTTTGTTCTAGTTCTGTGAAAAATGCCAGTGGTAGTTTGATAGGGATTGCATTGAATCTGTAGATTGCTTTGGGTAGTAGAGTCATTTTCACAATGTTGATTCTTCCAATCCAGGAACATGGTATATCTCTCCATCTATTTGTATCATCTTTAATTTCTTTCATCAGTGTCTTATAATTTTCTGCATACAGGTCTTTTGTCTCCTTAGGTAGGTTTATTCCTAGATATTTTATTCTTTTTGTTGCAATGGTAAATGGGAGTGTTTTCTTAATTTCACTTTCAGATTTTTCGTCATTAGTGTATAGAAATGCAAGAGATTTCTGTGCATTAATTTTGTATCCTGCTACTTTACCAAATTCATTGATTAGCTCTAGGAGTTTTCTGGTAGCATCTTTAGGATTCTCTATGTATAGTATCATGTCATCTGCAAATAGTGACAGCTTTACTTCTTCTTTTCCGATTTGGATTCCTTTTATTTCTTTGTCTTCTCTGATTGCTGTGGCTAACACTTCCAAAACTATGTTGAATAATAGTGGTGAGAGTGGGCAACCTTGTCTTGTTCCTGATCTTAGTGGAAATGGTTTCAGTTTTTCACCATTGAGGACAATGTTGGCTGTGGGTTTGTCATATATGGCCTTTATTATGTTGAGGAAAGTTCCCTCTATGCCTACTTTCTGCAGGGCTTTTATCATAAATGGGTGTTGAATTTTGTCAAAAGCTTTCTCTGCATCTATTGAGATGATCATATGGTTTTTCTCCTTCAATTTGTTAATATGGTGTATCACATTGATTGATTTGCGTATATTGAAGAATCCTTGCATTCCTGGGATAAACCCCACTTGATCATGGTGTACGATCCTTTAATGTGCTATTGGATTCTATTTGCTAGTATTTTGTTGAGGATTTTTGCATCTATGTTCATTAGTGATAATGGCCTGTAGTTTGCTTTTTTTGTGACATCTTTGTCTGGTTTTGGAATCAGGGTGATGGTGGCCTCGTAGAATGAGTTTGGGAGTGTTCCTCCCTCTGCTACATTTTGGAAGAGTTTGAGAAGGATGGGTGTTAGCTCTTCTCTAAATGTTTGATAGAATTTGCCTGTGAAGCCATCTGCTCCTGGGATTTGGTTTGTTGGAAGATTTTTAATCACAGTCTCAATTTCAGTGCTTGTGATTGGTCTGTTTATATTTTCTATTTCTTCCTGGTTTAGTCTTGGAAGGTTGTGCTTTTCTAAGAATTTGTCCATTTGTTCCAGGTTTTCCATTTTATTGGCATATAGTTGCTTGTAGTAATCTCTCATGATCCTTTGTATTTTTGCAGTGTCAGTTGTTACTTCTCCTTTTTGATTTCTGATTCCATTGATTTGAGTCTTCTCCCTTTTTTTCTTGATGAGTCTGGCTAATGGTTTATCAATTTAGTTTATCTTCTCAAAGAACCAGCTTTTAGTTTTATTGATCTTTGCTATTGTTTCCTTCATTTCTTTTTCATTTATTTCTGATCTTTATGATTTCTTTCCTTCTGCTAACTTTGGGGTTTTTTGTTCTTCTTTCTCTAATTGCTTTAGGTGTAAGGTTAGATTGTTTATTTGAGATTTTTCTTGTTTTTTGAGGTAGGATTGTATTGCTGTGAACTTCCCTCTTAGAACTGCTTTTGCTGAATCCCATAGGTTTTGGGTCATCGTGCTTTCACTGTCATTTGTTTCTAGGTATTTTTAAATTTCTTCTTTGATTTCTTCAGTGATCTCTTGGTTATTAAGTAGTATATTGTTTAGCCTCCATGTGTTTGTATTTTTTACAGATTTTTTTCCTTTAATTGACATCTAGTCTCATAGCATTGTGGTCAGAAAAGACACCTGATATGATTTCAATTTTCTTAAATTTACCAAGGCTTGATTTATGACCCAAGATATTATCTATCCTGGAGAATGTTCCATGAGCACTTGAGAAGAAAGTGTATTCTGTTGTTTTTGGATGGAATGTCCTATAAATATCAATTAAGTCCATCTTGTTTAATGTATCATTTAAAGCTTGTGTTTCCTTATTTATTTTCATTTTGGATGATCTGTCCATTGGTGAAAGTGGGGTGTTAAAGTTCCCTACTATGACTCTGTTACTGTGGATTTCCCCTTTTATGTCTGTTAGCATTTGCCTTTTGTATTGAGGTGCTCCTATGTTGGGTGCATAAATATTTACACTTGTTATATCTTCTTCTTGGATTGATCCTTTGATCATTATGTAGTGTCCTTCTTTGTCTCTTGTAATAGTCTTTACTTTAAAGTCTGTCTTGTTTGATATGAGAATTGCTACTCCAGCTTTCTTTTGATTTCCATTTGCATGGAATATCTTTTTCCATCCCCTCACTTTCAGTCTGTTTGTGTCCCTAAGTCTGAAGTGGGTCTCTTGTAGACAGCATATATATGGGTCTTGTTTTTGTATCCATTCAGCCAGTCTGTGTCTTTTGGTGGGAGCATTTAGTCCACTTGTATTTAAGGTAGTTATCGACATGTGTGTTCCTATTACCATTTTCTTAATTGTTTTGGGTTTGTTATTGTAGGTCTTTTCCTTCTCTTGTGTTTCCTGCCTAGAGAAGTTCCTTTAGCATTTGTTGTAAAGCTGGTTTGGTGGTGCTGAATTCTCTTAGCTTTTCCTTGTCTGTAAAGGTTTTAATTTCCCTGTCAAATCTGAATGAGATCCTTGCTGGGTAGAGTAGTCTTGGTTGTAGGTTTTTCCCTTTCATCACTTTAAATATGTCCTGTCACTCCCTTCTGGCTTGCAGAGTTTCTGCTGAAAGATCAGCTATTAACCTTATGGGGATTCCCTTGTATGTTATTTGTCGTTTTTCCCTTGCTGCTTTTAATATTTTTTCTTTGTATTTAATTTTTGATAGTTTGATTAATATGTGTCTTGGCATGTTTCTCCTTGGATTTATCCTGTATGGGACTCTCTGTGCTTCCTGGACTTGATTAACTATTTCCTTTCCTATATTGGGGAAGTTTTCACCTATAATCTCTTCAAATATTTTCTCAGTCCCTTTCTTTCTCTCTTCTTCTTCTGGGACCCCTATAATTCGAATGTTGGTGCGTTTAATGTTGTCCCAGAGGTCTCTGAGACTGTCCTCAATTCTTTCATTCTTTTTTCTTTATTCTGCTCTGCAGTAGTTATTTCCACTATTTTATCTTCCAGTTCACTTATCCGTTCTTCTGCCTCAGTCATTCTGCTATTGATTCCTTCTAGAGAATTTTTAATTTAATTTATTGTGTTGTTCATCATTGTTTGTTTGCTCTTTATTTCTTCTCGGTCCTTGTTAAATGTTTCTTGTATTTTCTGCATTCTATTTCCAAGATTTTGGATCATCTTTACTATCAGTACTCTGAATTCTTTTTCAGGTAGACTGCCTATTTCCTCTTCATTTGTTTGGTCTGATGGGTTTTTACCTTGCTCCTTCATCTGCTGTTTGTTTCTCTGTCTTCTCATTTTGCTTAACTTACTGTGTTTGGGTTCTCCTTTTCGCAGGCTGCAGGTTCCTAGTTCCCGTTGTTTTTGGTGTCTGCCCCCATTAGGTAAGGTTGGTTCAGTGGGTTGTGTAGGCTTCCTGGTGGAGGGGACTGGTGCCTGTGTTCTGGTGGATGAGGCTGGATTTTGTCTTTCTGGTGGGCAGGACCGCATCTGATGGTGTGTTTTGGGGTGTCTGTGACCTTATTATGATTTTAGGCAGCTTCTCTGCTAATGGGTGTGGTTGTGCTCCTGTCTTGCTAGTTGTTTGGCATGGGGTGTCCAGCATTGTAGCTTGCTGGTCATTGAGTGGAGCTGGGTCTTAGTGTTGAGATGGAGATCTCTGGGAGCGCTTTCACCACTTGATATTATGTGGAGCCAGGAGGTCTCTGGTGGACCAATGTCCTGAACTCGGCTCTCCCACCTCAGAGGCACAGGCCTGACACCCGGCTGGAGCACAAAGACCCTGTCAGCCACACGGCTCAGAAGAAAAGGGAGAAAAAAAGAAAGAAAGCAAGAAAGCAAGCAAGCAAGCAAGAATGAAAGAAAGGAAGGAAGGAAGAAAGAAAAGAAAATAAAGTTATTAAAATAAAAAATAATTATTAAAAATAAAAAAATTAAAAAGTAATAAAAATAGAAAAATGGACAGACAGAACCCTAGGACAAATGGTAAAAGCAAAGCTATACAGAGAAAATCACACAAAGAAGCATACACATACACACTCATGGAAAGAGAAAAAGGAAAAAAATATATAATTTCTCCCAAAGTCCATCACCTTTATTTTGGGATGATTCATTGTCTATTCAGGTATTCCACAGACGCAGGGTACATCAAGTTGATTGTGGAGATTTAATCGCTGCTCCTGAGGCTGCTGGGAGAGATTTCCCTTTCTCTTCTTTGTTCGCACAGCTGCTGGGGTTCAGCTTTGGATTTGGCCCCGCCTCTGCGTGTAGGTTGCCTGAGGGCATCTGTTCTTTGCTCAGACAGGACGGGGTTAAAGGAGCAGTTGCTTCGGGGGCTCTGGCTCACTCAGGCGGGGGGGAGGGAGCGGTACGGAGGAGGCGGGGCGAGCCTGCGGCGGCAGAGGCGTCGTGACGTTGCAGCAGCCCGAGGCACGCCGCGCGTTCTCCCGGGGAAGTTGTCGCTGGATCACGGGACCCTGGCCGTGGCGGGCTGCACTGGCTCCCGGGAGGGGCGGTGTGGAGAGTGACCTGTGCTCGCACACAGGGTTCTTGGTGACGGCAGCAGCAGCCTTAGCATCTCATGCCTGTCTGTGGAGCTCATTTAGGCGGTGCTCTGAATCCCCTCTCCTCGCACACCCTGAAACAATGGTCTCTTGCCTCTTCGGCAGGTCCAGACCTTTTCCTGGACACCCTCCCGGCTAGCCGTGGCGCACTAGCCCCTTCAGGCTGTGTTCACGCTGCCAACCCCAGTCCTCTCCCTGCAATCCGACCGCAGCCCGAGCCTCCGCTCCCAGCCCCGCCCGCCCTGGCGGGTGAGCAGACAAGCCTCTCGGGCTGGTGAGTGCTGGTTGGCACCGATCCTCTGTGCGGGAGTCTCTCCGCTTTGCCCTCCGCACCCCTGTGGCTGCGCTCTCCTCCGTGGCTCCGAAGCTTCCCCCCTCTGCCACCCGCAGTCTCCGCCCGCGAAGGGGCTTCCTAGTGCGTGGAAACCTTTCCTCCTTCACAGCTCCCTCCCACTGGTGCAGGTCCTGTCCCTATTCTTTTGTCTCTGTTTTTCCTTTTTTCTTTTGCCCTACCCAGGTACGTGGGGAGTTTATTGCCTTTTGGGAGGTCTGACGTCTTCTGCCAGTGTTCAGTAGGTGTTCTGTAGGAGTTGTTCCACATGTAGATGTATTTCTCATGTATTTGTGGGGAGGAAGGTGATCTCCACGTCTTACTCCTCTGCCGTCTTGAAGGTCTCCAGCCAAGTCATTCTTGATAGAAAGAACAGAATCGAAGGATGTGTCCTTCTGGGTATCAAGATTTATTATAAAGCTGTAAGTTATCAAGATAGTGTGGTTTTAGGTCAGGGATAAATGGATAGGCCAGTGGATAAAATAGAGAACTCAGAAATAATCCATGCACACAAAGTAGGCTTTGGGAAACAATGGAGAAAGGATAACTCTACAAATGGTGCTTGGGCTATTTGTTACCAAATGAAAAGAAAAAGTGTATTCCAATCTCATACAAAAATCAATCCTAGGGCTTCCCTGGTGGCGCAGTGGTTGAGAATCTGCCTGCCAATGCAGGGGACACGGGTTCGAGCCCTGGTCTGGGAAGATCCCACATGCCACGGAGCAACTGGGCCCGTGAGCCACAATTACTGAGCCTGCGCGTCTGGAGCCTGTGCTCCGCAACAAGAGAGGCCGCGATGGTGAGAGGCCCGCGCACCGCAATGAAGAGTGGTCCCCACTTGCCGCAACTAGAGAAAGCCCTCGCACAGAAACGAAGGCTCAACACAGTCATAAATAAATAAATAAATAAATAAACGTGAATTTCTTTAAAAAAAAAAAAAAATCAATCCTAGTAGATTAAAGACTTAAATATAAAACTTGAAATTTTAAAACTTTGGGGAGAAGTGCTTTATGAACTTGAGGTAAGAAAGGATTTTTAAAAACACACAGAGGCAGATGCCACTAATTATTGATTGATAAATCAACTATATTAAAATTAAGAATGTGTATTCCTTACAAAAACGGTAGAGTAAAAACATCACAAATTGGGAGAAGATATTTTCAACATATGTAATCATAAAGATTAGAGTCCAGAATATAAAAGAATTCTACGAATCAATAAGAATGACAATTTATCAGAAAAACTGAGCAAAAGACATAAACAGATGGCACAGAAGAAGAAACAAAAATGACTCATAAATCCATGTAAAGATACTTAACCTTAATAGTAATCTAGACAACTTAAACAAGAAATACGATATACTGTTTCACACTCAACAGATTGGCAAAAATAAAAAAAGATTTACAAAACCAGGTTTGGTCAAGGAAGCCAAGCAATGTCAACTTTCATGCATGAGGTTCAGAGAACAAATGGATACAATCACTTTGGGAAACTGTTAGCATTACTTTGTAAAGTTGAACATCCCCTGTGACCCAGCAAATTCACTCCTGGATATATACCTTGGGAAGGAAAAATGTGCGTGGTAGCACTGTTGATAACAACAGTAAAAGAAACATGATGCAGTTCAAATGTCCTTCTATAATAGAATAGTAAATAAATTGTGGGTTATTCCTATAATGGAGTACTACAGTTGGCCCTCCATATCCTTGGCTTCTACATTTGCAGATACAATCAATCACCAATTGAAAATATTTTAGGGAAAATAAATTCCAGAAAGGTCCAAAAGGCAACACTTGAATTTGCTGTGGACTGGCGATCATTTACACAACATTTACATTGTATTCACAACTATTTACCTAGCATTTACATTGTATTGGGTATTATAAGTAATCTAGAGGTAATTTAAAGTATGCGGAAGGACGTGTGTAGGCTTTATGCAAATACTGTGCCATTTTATATAAGGGACTTGAGCATCTGTGGATTTTGGTATCTGAGGGGGGTCCTGGAACCAATCCCCCAAGGATATCAAGGACGACTGTATACAAAAGTAAAAATGAATGAACTAGAGCTACACACGTTAGCATGGATGAATCTCAAAAATGATGGTGTTGAGTGAAAAAAGCAAGTCAGTAAATACATACAGTGTGATCCATTTTATATACAATTTGAACAAAGGAAAGGGAAGTCATTTATTGTTTGAGGTTACATATATAGGCGGTAAAATTAAAAGGAGAAAATATGAATGATTTAAAAGATAATGATTACTTTGAGGGGGGTTACGTGCATAGATTTGATTGGGGAGAGTCATACAGGGAGGTTTCAAGGTATGTATTGGTAATATTCTATTTTGTGACCTATGTGGTTGGTACGTGGGTGTTCAACTTATTATGATTGTTTATCTTTATACACTCTCTTGTATATATATAACCTACTTCACAACAAAAATTTTAATTAAACATTTGCAATTCCGCAAAGTGAACATTTGGACATTTTCTTCCATTATTTACAAACATGTGTCTCAAAGCCTTTTAATAAATTAGAAATCACATTCATAAGTAAAAATAACATTGACACTAGAAAACCCAATTAATTTGCTGCTATGTGCCTGATGATTATAGAATTCTGGCTAAGTATCGAAAATTTTCAAGAATAATGAAGCTTATTCTGTACTTTGCTCTTACTAAGATATCCCTACATAATAATTACTTAAAGCCTCATCTTTAAAAAATATGCTTTATAATATACATAATATATTAGTAAACTAGTACTGATATCTAACTTGTACATAAGCATAAATATTATATTGGAGCATGCTCAGAAAATTTCTTACTGAGTGGGCAATCAAAACATTTGAAGACCACTGCTCAAGAAACCGTTTGGCAGCCCCTCTGTAACCAAGGGTGCCTAAGAGTCACCTGAGCACATGTTTAAAATGCTGTCTCCTGGACATAACCCCAGGATTCTGTTAAGTTAGTATGGAGAGGGCCCCGGAACATGCATTTTTAATACACACTCCAGGCTGTTCTGATATAAGTAGTTCCCCTGCCGCAATTTTGCTCTAAGTTTAGACAACAATCAAGCCACATCTTTAGAGAGCTGTGTCCCCAGACTGTGCAGAATGGCTTTGACTGAATTGAACTTTGGCATGATGCCATTGAGGGGCTCTGGCAGAAGGAAATGGCCTTTTAAAATTCATGCCAGCAACTGGGATGAAGCTATAATTGATGATATAATGTATGGAGAGGGCAGATCATAAAGCCCGGCACAGAGTGCATACTCAATAAGTGGTCACTTCTTATGTTATAATTCTGTCTTATGTGTTAATTCTCCTTATGAGAGCACTTAGGAGCAAGTTCTTTCTGCTCTAAGTATAGGGAATAATTATGCTATTCTTTATAATACAGCAATTTGATGGTCTCCTTCTTAGTTCAATTTATTTTGATACTGGGTTTAAATGGCTGTCATGGTGACAAAAGATACCTCCCACGAATATGTAGATCCCAACAGAAGTCTAGTAGTTGGACTTACTAAATGATTATACCTATTTACTTATCCTAAGTAGTCTGTTTTTATACTATAGACACTCCATCGAGTGACTTTGCATTGTTTCCTACGCAGCTTAGAACCAAATTAGTGGCTCTTCCTTAGCATCTATGTAGAATTTCATGACATGAAAAAAAACGTATAATTTTTTATACTATTTTATGTTCTTACCCCTTTTTCTCACCTACTTCTAAATAATGCATTTGGGGGTTATTTCTATATTCCTGTATTGCCTTAAAGAGTTGTTGGAGTAGAGCCAGAGGAAGGGAAAGAAGAAGGTGTGAGTGAGTAGGAACATGGATGAGAAGAGGAAGAAAAGTGAACAGCTAGAAGGGACCAAAGCGTCAAGGTCAGTTCAAGCTCATTCATGCCCTGGGGCAATAATCAGAATTAGGGTTCAAGTAGCCAGTTCATATTCCATGGATATTTCTCTTTCTCTTTCATGGATATTTATCCACTAGTTCTATATTTATCCACTAGTTCTATATATATCCACTAGTTCTATAATACTAACAAATTAATAAGCTCTTTTATAGAGAATTACCTGTTATTTTTGCTTATAGACTGGTCTCCATTGCATCGTATAAGGCAGTGGTCCCCAACCTTTTAGGCACCAGGGACCGGTTTCGTGGAAGACAATTTTTCCACGGACAGAGGGAAGGGGGGGTAGGGGGAATGTTTCAGGCGGTAATGAGAGCGACGAGGAGCGATGGGTAGCAGCAGATGAAGCTTTGCTCGCTCTCCTGCCGCTCACCTCCCGCTGTGCGGCCGGGTTCCTAACAGGCTGTGGACCTGTACTGGTCCGTGGCCCGGGGGATGGGGACACCTGGTAAGGTTTGAGATGCATCTTTTTAATTAATTGGGGGAAATTTCCAAGTGTTCAATTTGGAGGATGATAGAGGAGCAGTCCTTCTTCAATTTCTCTTGGATTCTTAGAAAATTTATTTTAATCTTTAAATTTTCATTGGTTGAATTTTCATAGGCTAATGGGATTGTTATCAGTCTAACTAACCTCAATAGGACTTTGTGAGGATCACTATTTTGAAGAGAAGTTTCTATTTTTAAGTGCTAGTTAAGAGCAATTTTTCATCTTATATTTCTACCTGCTGATAACATTTAGGAAAAATATCCAAGTGCAATAATAATGGGTCTGAAATGAGTATGTCTACATAATTTTTAATAAATGAAAACTGCTCATTTTCTTTTCATTAATGCTTCGCTGTTTTTAATAGCTTTTAATGTCTCATACCTTTTTGGAAAGACTGCATGCTCAATAATTTTCCCTTTTAGACAGTACTTCAGCATTCAGAAACACCAGCAAGCTTTTTGGAGAACATTCCAGTAAGAGGTATCTATATGAATGCTTTTACAGTAAGTGGGCTAGTATTCTTAAGAGGTTAATAACTTTGCTGATTTGGTCCCTCTGCAGGTTAAAATTAATTGGGAAAAAGAAGCCACTCAAACACTTTACAGGACAGACAAAGGGTATTAGGGAATGGTAAACAAATAAAACAGGCTTTAAAGTAATTCATGGTATACTCTCTCACTGACACTGAAAAGCAGTGTTTTACTACAAGAAGAAATTTATTCTTATACCTTTTTAATGATTTGTAATGTCAATAAGGAAAGAGAAATAGTAAAAGGCAGTTAAATTGGCATTCTTAGAAACACGGTCCTCTGCTAACTTCTCTTCCATGCAGTACAACGACAAAGATGGCATTGAGATAATGAAGACTGAAAAAAAAAAAAAGCCTGCTGTATACTTATTATATACAGAGCCCCATGCTAAGTGGCTTAGATTTGTCATTTCACTAAGTACTTCGAAAAAGCATAGAGAATAAGTAGTATTATTCCTATTTTATAGGTTTGGTAGGTTCTCAGAAAGATTAAATAACTTGCCTGATATCTTCTTACACTCAACACGATTGGCCACTCTGTCCTGCTTGAAATACTCTCTTTCCTTGGTATCAGTCACACTTCCTCTTGAGTTTTGCTTGGCTTTTCCTGGCTATTCCTCAGTTTCCTTTGGTCACTCCTCCCTCTCTTCCTAACCTCTAAATTTTGATCCTGCAGATTCTCAGGCCCCCTGAAAGTGGGGCCCCTTCTCTCTCTCTAATTCTGTCCTCTGCTTAAATGCCATCTAAATGTATAGGATTCCTATATATGGCTTACCACCACCCCAGACTAGTCTGACAAGCTCCTGTCATATATCTTCCTGCCTACTTGACACCTCTGCTTGGATCTCTTACAGACATTGCATGCTCAACATGTACCAAACTGAACAGTTGATTTCCTCCCTGACACTATTTCTCACTCTTTTTCTATCTCAGTAAATGACATCATCATCCATCCTGCTGTACAAATCAGAAACAGTTTTGATTTCTATCTTTGCCCTATCTTTAAATCCCATGTATGACTTAGTCTCATAGCTTCTTCCTTCAAAATATAGCTCGAAGTCATCTATTTCTTCCTAAGTCCCTGGGCTTTTGCCAACCACCCAGCCTTGTACAAGTCACTTGTTTTTCCTGCTTCCTCTCTACAAATCCATTCTCCATATAGCGTTTAGAGTTATTTTTTAATGTAAATTGGTAGGAATAAATAGGCAGAGCACAGAGGGTTTTCAGGGCAATGAAAGTATTCTGTATGATACTCTAATGGTGGGTACATGTCATCATACTTTTGCCAAAACCCATAGAGCGTACATCACCAAGAGTGAACCCTAGTGTAAACTATGGGCTCTGGGTGATGATGTGTCAATGCAGGTTCATTGATTGTAACAAATGCACGGCTCAGTGTAAGATGTTGATGGTGGGGGAAGCTATGCATGTGTGTGGGCAGGGGATATTTGGGAAATCTGTGTAGCTTCTGCTCAATTTTGCTGTGAACCAAAAACTGCCCTAAAAAATAAAGTATTTCTTAAAAAGTAAATTAGATGATACCACTCTCCTACTAACAATCTTCTAGTGGCTTACAATTGCCCTTGACATAGAATTCAGATTTTTTATGGCTGAAAAGGCCCCTGCCTACCTCTCCAGCCATAGCATGTGGCAACCCACACCAGCTGTCCTTTTCCCTGCAAATGCCATTCTCAAGCCTCAGGGCCTTGGCCTTGCTCTGGCCCCTGTCTGAACCCCCTCCTTCTTGCTTGCTTGGTTCCTTCTTTTCCCTTAAATCTCAGCTGAAATGATACCACTCAGAAGGCCTACTTGACCACTGTATCTAAATGAATTTTCTACCCCCATTTCCCCCCATAGCATCCTATTTGCTTTTCTCATAGGACTTTTCTCCTTTGGAAATTACATCTTTATCAGTTTTCATTTACTGCTGTAGACCAATACGTGGTACAAGGGAAGCAATCAATAAATATTTGAAAAATGAATGAATGAATGAATGAAATGTATCTGGCTAGTAAGTGGTGAAACTAGGACTCAAACCCAGAATCTGTCTGACTCCAGAATCTGTGTTCTGAACTCTTATGCTAGGAGTAAAATCAATTCGTGTTCAGTGGAATTTTAGAGTAAAATTAATTTTAGCATAAAAAATCTAAAATTCTTTTAAAATGTGATAATCCACATGATAACCCTCCAAGGACAACAGAGTACTTGACTGACCTCTCTCTTAGTGATGCTGGATAACATAAAGTATCCAGCAGTATACAGTATGACAGTATGGATAACCTGTCATATTTGGCATTTTATTTGCTAAGATGCCCAGACAAGATCCCTTGCAATAATTCTTTCAACTTTGTCAAATATTCTGGGAAATCAAATAAAATGACTTCGGGCAAGTTAACTTCTTTAGACCAGCATCTATAAAATAGGAAAATAATGATTTCATAGGATTATTTAGGAGGAATAAAGGAAATAGATGAAAAGTCCTCACCACAGGGTTGGAATACGGTAAGTAAATAATAACTGTGGTTCTTTTAAAAAAGTCTTAATTCTTCGGTTGATTTAAAAACTCTAATCTTCAGGGTTAACTAAACAGGGCTCCTTTTTAAACTATTTCTCAGTTCTGACATGATTTGGATGAGCTGGATTGACATGCCAAGTCATCAAAGACTAATGATAGCTGGAAAAAATAAGCAGGAGAGTTGCCTCTTCAGGGGGACCCGAGAAATCCACAGGAAGCTTCTAAATCTCGACGAACTGACTTCTTAATTTCCATTGAGTTTACACTTTATTGCAAAGGACAGCTACAGTCCTGATTTGAAGTCAGTGCCATTCTTGGAATTTGTGTCTGGTTCATGAGCTTACATTTCCGACAAAGCTTTGAGGAATATACAAGAAAAAGGGAGCAACATATATGTTTTTCCAAATTACTTTTAAAGAGAAGTTTGATTCCGTTCATTGATTCTGCCTAAAACAACAACAACAAAGTAAAACAAACACACACTGATATTTAGGGATAGGAATTTTTCTTTTCTTTCCTTTTTTTTTTTTTTTTTGCCTCAGGGGTCTTTGCTTTCCAGTATTTGCCAAGTGCTCTATTTCACATGGTGTAATGAGAGTCTTGGGTCCCATTTTTTTTTTTTTTGAGATCAGTTTGAGAGGACCATATTTCTTTCATAAGAAAAAAATCTCAGAATTTCTTTTCTGTCTCTCAGGTTTTGGATGTTATCGTGACAAAACTAGACAAGCTGGCAGAGGGAACCATGGAAATTTTTGAGAATCTGAAAACATAACAAATGGAGTTGAATGGATTTTGAACAATAGATTCCTCATCTAACTCAGGAGAAATTAAATAGAACTTTTGCTAAATATTTAACATTTTAGAGAAGAAAAACTCAGAGCTAAATACTTCAAATTTTAAGACTCATCATAATGTGAGTCTTTTCTTACAACTCATCCTGGAGTCTTACATTTACACACACACACACACACACACACACACACACACACCTGTAGAAGTAAATGGAACCTTAGCTGTCGATGACTGGGACTTAGGCAAAAGAGAATGGCCAAGGAAACAGTTTTACAACATCTAGGGGGAAATTATTGGTATTTCTTATGTATCTTATGAACTGGACTTAATATTTATTTACTTGTTGTGCAATGTAATCAGTTTAGTGTTGTTTTAAAATATGCATTTGTTCAGAAGGTAATTGTATCAAGACACTTTGTTCTTTCCTTTATATGGCTTAGTGTCTACAAGGAATATTTTATTAAATTCAAACTTTCTTCCTCAGGGTAATCCAGTCTTTACATTTCATTTCTTGGATCTGGATTCCATTAGATTTTCACTCACTGAATTAAATCTGAGGGAGTCACGGTTCTCCTTCTTAGAGTATTTCCAAACATCTCAGAAAGAGAATTAAGATAATTTTCTCCTACCTTTTAACGAAATCTGCTTAGGAGTTTTCGCAAGAGAGAACTTTCCTTTTCTTGTCATTTTTGGAAGGGGAAGTTAGTTACCTTTGATGGCATCTGGTCAACCTGGCTCTCTCGAGGTCCCATGAGAAGTAAGGGCCAACCCCGATCTGTCTGCGTTCTCTCTACTGTCCTCAGCTGCACTTTCTTACATGTTGGAGTGAAATCTTCTTGTCCTACCTTCACAAAACTGAAAGGTTATGCCACTCTCATTTTTCCAACCTATGAACATTTACATTCTTCTGGTGAGAAGGAAAAACCCAGAATAGGATTGGGATAAATAATGTAGGAATTTGTGAAAATGCTTGCATTTCCAGTTGTTGATAAAAATAAAGCTGCCATAGAAGCGTGCATTGTCAGTGATCACTTCATGTTTTGGAAGTGGCATTTAAAGAACCCACTTCTAAGATTAGACTAAAAGATGAGGCATTGTGTTGTTTCTGTAATATTCAAGCACCTCAGAATGACACTTTTTGGTAGAAGACTTAGAAATACACCCATACATTCCACAACATTTTATTATGGAAAATTTCAACCACCATCCAATTTTAAGTTCTATAGTTTCAAGCTGCCAACACAGTATGGAAAACTCGAAGGCAGAGGAAATATAAAGAGTTCATACTGCTGTAGCTGTGAGGTCTCCTGGCTTCTAGGAGTCACGGGTGCCTCTTTGGGGGTCTACCCAGGAAAGCTGACTTTTGATGAATTTGTGTTTCTAGAGTATAATACCTGGGAACACAACAAAATCCTCATTTGTTGTGACTGTCGTAAACTGCTCTTCCTAAAATTAAAAGTATTTAAAGTTGTGTGTGGAGATGTGTTTCCCTAGGATTTAGGCAACCTGTGCTTTCAGGGCAATTTGCCTAAATAGTGTGCATTTAAACTGATTGCAGTCATTCGCTAAATTGTTCACTATGGTCCAAGGTGGTGGTGGGTTTTTAAGATAAATGTGGTAAGATTTCTCTCCCTCTGTTGACCTAGTTCTTGATTTCCACTTAAAGTTAACTAGTGAAAGTAATTGTTTATGAAAAGGGCCAAAAGGGCAAAAGTACAACTAATAAATGTTAACACATGGGAGATGTGAATACAATCTACAGGGGCCAAGCATCTCTAGACTCTGCTAATCTGGAATTAATATTTAGAATATTTCCACTCCTGTCTTGGAGGTTCAAAGTAAGCATTTAGAATCTGTGGCTTTTTTAGAGAAAAAAAAAAAAAGTGTTCTGTGCTATCCACAGTTCTCACTTTATGCCTTTAATATTCTGCTACAACACCTAGACACTTTCACATTTTATGTTCATTTATCATTCATCATTTTCCCTTGTCGAATTAGTTTGCCAAATTGCTTTCTGATCAGGACTCTTCAAGAGAGCAGAATTCCTCTTTTGCAGGGATGCAGATATTTCTTAACAGCGTTCTGCAGTCGTGAATTCAGAGACTCATGGAGAACATCATTGAATATACACTTGTAACTCCTTGATTTGAATGATCCACGTAGATATTTAAACTACATTCAAGGACTAGGATGGCTGGTTGCATTGAGAATGTTTGTGGCAGGTAAGAGGAAAGTACAGGAGCCACGCATTTTTGTCTTTGATTAACATATAATTAATAGCATATTTCTATGTGAATAGAGTGTTTAAATCAGAAAAAATTTGTGCGTTCTAGATAGAGCCAATGCAAAGATTTTCAAGACCTAAAGTACAATAAGTAAATATGTTATCCTTTTCAGTAAAATCATATATTTTTGCCCAACTAAAAATAGGGTAATATCAGTGGATTATTGTACCCTAAGCTATTCCCCCAAAAAATTCAGGAGTTAGTGGGGGAAATCAAGAATGGTATGTCATGGTTTGTTTGTTCTTAAAAGGCACAAAAGGCTGAAAAGACTGCTATCATTCTCATATGTCTCATAAGAAGCTGGAAATTACTCAATAAACCTATAAGCACAAGCACACATATATGAGTGGGTTTGCATTTTTCCTTAGCTAGTACTTTAAACCATTATAACTTCAACCTAAAACTTTCCCTCTGATTTCTCTGTCAAAATGCAGCATGATTTAGGATTGAATAATAGTAAATATGGGTGGGAAAGCATTTGTTTTGAAAGATGCTCCATGAGCATAAGGTATTGTTATTTCATCTGATGAGAGAATGTCTAAGTTTCAAAACTATTTCATCATCAATATTTTATGCTAATGAATGAAACAGCAGCTAAGCCAGAGGCCACATGCAAACAAACACACTGCAAAATGTACAATGAACATTCTTCCTCCATTTGTTTCCTTAGCAAATAGAATTTGATTACCGAGTTATTCATGGAAAGATGAGTCTTTGTGTTTTATTTCTGTCTATAGACAGAGATCTGTCCCTCTGCCACGGAGATGTTGTCTTATATGAGAGTCATATTTCAGCAAACATAATTAAACCATCACAAACAGAGTCTTCCATTAGTCAGACCAGAGTTACGGTTGTTGTGCTTTAGATTCATAAGAAAGTATTTCACGTTCTGCTGGGGGAAAAGAAAGACCGCTAAATATTTCATGGCTTTTCTTGATCACATTGTTTATTTCTCAGCATTTTAAAGAGATACTTAATTTTTCTCGACAGCTATTTTTGTCAACACGTTAGAGAGATAGATATTAAGGGCAAAATTTGCATGGGATACCAAGAGCTGGTATTTTCCTGGAATGATACTTACTGGGTGCATAAGAATAAATCTCACACTGTTCTCCAGAAATGTCCTTGGCATTTGATGTGTTCTCTAAAGCTATATTCTGGTAATGTTCCACATCTAAGGTTTCGAGGAGGGGGAGAAATCATATTTTGATTGGTGTCGTTCAATATACGTTTGGGTTTCATGCAAAAATAAAACGCGGACACTAGAGGGTGCTGTTTGATTTTCTTTTTCACTGAGTTGTGCTGCAGATTCCCGTGAATCAGGGCCCTGAAAAATGCCATCGTGTTCTCCTAACCAGGACCAAATCGCACTGCTATACAGGATGCAGAAATCCCCTGAGTTCAAGGAGAGAGGCTGGAAGGTTCAAAATGGGGTAGATGCTAAATTAATTCAGAATTAGTAAAGAAGTAATTCTTTATTACTTTAAACGTGTATGATTGTCATTTTTTGATAATTACTTAATTTCCTTGGTTGAAAGAAGTTTTATTAGATTTCAAGCTCTCACTAAATGTCAAATGGTTCTAAAAATAGCTAGAATATTAGACAATGTGAAACAATTCGTGCTTTCAAGTTTTGGCACTAGGATTTTGAGCAGAGTGCATACTTACTACTGGTTAAGAAACTAATCATAGAATTCTCAATTGTCAGAAATGCCAGACCCCGAGATGTTGTTTCTTTTGATATCAGAGAAATACCAAGTTAATAAGATTCCCAATTAACTTCCTTTTTCACCTTCACTAAACATGTGCTTCCCCCTCACCCCAGCCCCCCAGCCCCCCGCCCCGCTTCCTTGAAGCAAATCTTTTTGAGTGGCAGGAGAAGGCAGTGTTCTGGAGTTCTCTAAATATATGATATCATATGGTTTATGTTTGTATCATGTCATTTTCTAACCTAAGAATATTTTTTAAAAAGCTTAAAGTTCTTGTTTTATAGAGAGGAAAGTTAAGGTATTGTGATCTCAAATGATTTATTTCAAGCCGAGAATTAAATTAGTAGAAGGGTCAGGATCATCTCCCAGCTCTTCTGCCTTGCAGACAGTCAGCTAAGGGGCCTGTTTGTTTTTAGTTCCGTAGATGTGTTTCTCTTTAATACAGATAGGCATGACTGGCTCAGAGACTACTTGGCAGCCATCGCCACAGATTTCCAGTTCTTCTCCCTCCCAGTTTCATGGGACGTTCACAATTGCCCCTCTCTGAAAGTTAGTTCCAGCCATGTACCTTGCTTTGGCCAGTGAAATGGGAACAGAAGTGTGTGTGTCCCTTCTGGGGTGTGACCCCTTGCTGCGGTGAGCCCCAGAGCCTCGTGTTGAGCTGGCAGCATCGAAAGATAATGAAGTGTCAAGAAATAACAAGTGCTGGTGAGGACTTGGGGAAAAGGGAATCCCTCATTGGTGGGAATGTAAATGGGTGCAGCCACTGTGGAGAACAGTATGGAGGTTCCTCTATAAATTAAAAATAGAACTACCATACAATCTAGCAATTCCACTTCTGGGCATTTATCCAAAGGAGATGAAAACACTAACTCGAAAAGATACCTGCACCCCCGTGTTCACAGCAGCATTATTTACAATAGCCAAGATATGGAAACAACCTAAGTATCCATCTATGGGTGAATGAATAAAGAAGATGTGGTCTATATATACAATGGAATATTATTGAGCCATAAAAAAGGAAGAAATTCTGCCATTTGCAATAACATGGGTGGACCTTGAGGGCATTATGCTAAATGAAATAAGTCAGACAGAGAAAGACAAACATACTATGATCTTACTTATAGGGGGGAATCTAAAAACAAAACAAAACAAAAAACATAGAATGGATTGGTGGTTGCTAGAGGCATGGTAAAATGGGTGAAGAGGGTCAAAAGATACAAACTTCCAGTTATAAAATAGATACATCCTCGGGATGTAATGTACAGCATGGTGAGTATAGCTAATAATACCGTATTGCATATTTGAAAGCTGCTAAAAGAGTAGATCTTAAAAGTTCTCATCACAGGAGAAAAAATTGTAACTGTGTATGGTGATGGATGTTAACTAGACTTTTGCGATGATCATTTCCTAGTGTGTGTATATATATATCGAATCATTATGTCATACACTTGAAACTGATGTAATGCTATACGTCAATTATATCTCAATAATAATGTGATTCTGACACAGGAACAGACAAATAAGCCAATGGAAGAGAATCAAGAGCTCACAAACAGAACCCCAGAGGTTGAAACTTGATATATGATAAAGGTGGTACTGAAGTCCCATGGGGAAAGGATAAATTGTTCAATAAATTCTGTTGAGAGAAAAAAAGATAATAAAGTCTCATCAACCTCCCTCCCAGGATGGAAGTAAGGATCAGAGCCCCCTGATGTGAGAAAGAGAGAAATCTTTGTTGTTTAAGGCACTGAGATTCTGGGGTGTTCTAATATGGCTCCACACCTAGCTTATCCTGATGACAGACAAAGATGTCAACCAAGTGAGAAAACCAAAGGCCAAGAATTAAAGTGTGGCAAGAAAGGATTTAATTTAAAAATCTAAAAAACAATTATAGTGTTTAATTTAGAAATTTCTAGTGACTTTGATATGAAAATCATTAAAGAGACGTTATTAAATATGAAAACATTTCCTCCTTGTATGTCTTCAGTTAAAATTCATCTGAGGAAATCAAATAAAAAAAATAAATGAGATGTTATTGTGTTCAACTCAGAATCTGATTGTGAAAACCTAAACCTTAGACTATGGAAATGAGAATGGAGCTCTGAATCTGCTGATCTTGAAGTGGGGGAAAGTCTGGAGTTGAGGATTTTCACGTGAAAAAAACCATGTGCATAACATCAATTTCCATCCTGGTGAGGAAGAGATACTGTGTCTCTCCTAGAACAGATGGTTTGATTCCTTAATCCATCTCAATGTTCAGCATTTTCCCAAAAGATCCTAAGATGTCTTAAGTTGAAGCAGATGCATATTTTTCTCCATCAATACCGGTTGTCCTCTTGGCCGCATAGCATCTATGACTGCCAGGCTAGAGCTTGTGGACCCTCCCCGGGGCTGGGAGAGCAAAGCCGCTCAGCGCAGACTCAGTCTATACCCCGCTTCTTCAGCCCAGTGACAGTGTGATGCCGGGCCTTTTATACGTAAGACAACAGGAATCGTACCCACAACCCACGGTCAAGGACGCTAGGATTTCTGCTCAGCGTTTCCCAGAGTTCCCAGAAAAAGAAAAAAAATGCCATCAGCTTAAATCCAAAACAACTTCAAAATAAACTTGAAGTGGCGTTTACTTTGTTTTTAACCTTAAAAACAGAGGCACCCCAGGGATATATTTACCAGGCCCTCTATTATGTAGTTAATTATAGTAAATGTGGGTTTGTTGTGCCACATACAGAAGAGGACGCTGCCTGCTTCTCTTCCACATGGCACCTCACTAAACGCCCTGCTAATGCTCTGTCAGGACAAATAGCCGCATAACAAAACGCATTAAAGCTCTGGCCATCAGGGCCTACCTGCTCCAATTGCTGCTGCTGTCTTTTTTTTTTTTTTTTTTAATCAGAGGATGCTATTTAGTGTGCAAAGCTTAACATCGATAAGTATGGTTCCAGCCACGGAGTAATGAGAATAATTGAACACAAAGTTTATTTAAGCATAAAACACGTTAAAAATGATTTGGTTGATTTGTGAGAGAGAAGAGTTTGGGTCTGAAGAGACAGATGGGGTGTTGGGGTCCCCAGGTCTGCAAATAATACGTGCGGGGGCCACGTGGCCCGGCAGGGCTGGAGGACACAGGGGCGGATGTGGGGAGGGGAGTAACACAGGCGCGTCGAGGTCAGATGCTTCCAAACACCGGATAGGTTCCTTAGAGGGAGTCAAACCTTCCAATCACCGCTTCTCAGTATTTGATATCATTCCAACAGGCCCTTTCTCTATAAAAACTATGATACAGAAACAGCACTGGTGGGATAGATTTCTCTGGTCAGATTTCCGACAGACTTGTCTAACCAGAATTTTTTCCTTTACCGGTTTTTCATGCGAACCAACGTTTCTAGTGACAACTATTTGGAAATTTTAAGCAAGATATATGTTTTCCACAACTGGCTTTTAGAAGTCCAGTTGCATACCTTGAAAGAGGAGCATGACACTTCCCTCTTTTCTGGAACCCTGACCGTTTGGGGCAGGTGGCATCACTTTGAGACAGTGGGCAATCTCAAATAGGTTTTGACTTAAGGGCACACACCTTTTATCCTACAGGGAGTTGAAGTAAGTAAATGACAGTACTTTATATAGCAACCTTGAGTTAATTATGAGGTCGTGCCTGATGTATAGACAAAATGCCATAATGAAATCTGGGTCATGATGAGAAGCAGCGTCCAAACTTGAAGTTCAATGGAAGAATTAGAGGCTGTGAACAGAGAGAGACATAGTAAGTCCTATGAAAAAAAATATACCTGTTTGACATGGATCAGACATCTTTGTGGTATTCCAGTAAAGGAACCTACTTTCTTCATTGCCAAGAACCCACTTTCTCCAAATGGCCTGGACTCAGGTAGCAAGGAAGCGAAATTAACCCAACCTTTAGGAGAGTCCTGCTAACTTAGAGGGTACCAGGGACACCTGGCAGCTAAGGCTATTGCAGGAAACCTTGTTTCTTGGATCACACACCCCAGTCCCAGCTCAACCCAGGTAGACTTGGGGCCAGATCTAAGGCCAATATTTGGTACTTAAATGGCTGGGTAACTTCCTTCTTTAAATATCACCTTCATCTATACAAGCAGCTCATGCAGCTCAATATCAAAAAAACAAACAACCCAATCCAAAAATGGGCAGAAGACCTAAATAGACATTTCTCCAAAGAAGATATACAGATTGCCAACAAACACATGAAAGGATGCTCAACATCATTAATCATTAGAGAAATGCAAACCAAAACCACAATGAGGTATCACCTCACACCAGTCAGAATGGCCATCATCAAAAAATCTACAAGCAATAAATGCTGAAGAGGGTGTGGAGAAAAGGGAACCCTCTTGCACTGCTGGTGGGAATGTAAATTGATATAGCCACTATGGAGAACAGTATGGAGGTTCCTTAAAAAGCTAAAAATAGAACTACCATACGACCCAGCATTCCCACTCCTGGGCATATACCCTGAGAAAACCATAATTCAAAAAGAGTCATGTACCACAATGTTCATTGCAGCTCTATTTACAGTAGCCAGGACATGGAAGCAACCTAAGTGTCCATCAACAGATGAATGGATAAAGAAGATGTGACACATATATACAATGGAATATTACTCAGCCATAAAAAGAAACGAAATTGAGTTATTTGTAGTGAGATGGATGGACCTAGAGTCCGTCCTACAGAGTGAAGTATGTCAGAAAGAGAAAAACAAATACCGTATGCTAACACATATATATGGAATCTAAAAACAAAAAAATGGTCCTGATGAACCTAGGGGCAGGACAGGAATAAAGACACAGCTGTAGAGAATGGACTTGAGGACACGGGGAGGGGAAGGGTAAGCTGGGACAAAGTGAGAGAGTAACACTGACACATACACACTACCAAACGTAAAATAGACCGCTAGTGGGAAGCAGCTGCGTAGCACAGGGACATCAGCTCAGTGCTTTGCGACCACCTAGAGCTGTGGGAGGGTGGGAGGGAGACGCAAGAGGGAGGGCATATGGGGATATACATATGCATATAGCTGATTCACTTTGTTATACAGCAGAAACTAACACAACATTGTAAAGCAATTATACTCCAATAAAGATGTTTAAAAAAAATCACTTTTATCTTTAGATAAAAGAGCAGGGACCAAAAGGTTTAAAAAAAAAACCAAAATGATGCTAGAATTCCTTAGGCGTTTTCCTCATCTCTCCTTCTTACTTTCTGGAAGTCTCATAGATCAGTTGCTGACCGAGTGGGCCTCACATAGGACTGTCTCCTTCTCAGGGTCAAGAACTTCCTATGTCCCCAGCTGCCGGCCCTGAACGGGAGTCGTGCTCACCTCTGCAGCTCTTGCCGTCCTCCTGAAGGGTCCCCGTCACGCAGCTGCACAGAGGCCCGTCCACGCGGCTCGTGCAGATCTGCTCACACCCTCCATTGTCCTCACACCAGTCCAGCCCTGAAAAAGAGCCGCTGGACAAGTTACCTGCAGACAGTCCAGCTCTTCAACTCGTATCTAAGGGCAAGGCCTTCAAGAGAGGGGTGGAAGGAAAAAATCCCGATACTGTCATGAGTTTTTAATAGTCCGTGAAAAGATTTCATTATGGAAGCGGGCAGGCTTCTCAAACTGGGGTCCCCAAACTGGCGTCCTCAAGCTCCTTGTTCACCAGATTCACCTCGTAGGCAAAACACACCCCAGACTTAGCCCGAGCCTTCAAATCCCACTGTTTGAATCATTTATAGTGTGTTTTAGGGAACATACATACTTTTTCTCCTGATAGGTCCCACTGAAATGATCTGTTCTTTAGGTTCCTTGGCGTAATCTGTGGCAATCCTGGAATTTTGAGGGCAATTCTGAAAGACAGAACACCGGAGGGAAAATTTCACACAATTAAGCTGATAACTTATTCTTCACCACGTTTCCACCTCCAAAAGAGGCAGTGGCTCAGCCTGGAGCAGGACTGCAGCTCAGATTAATTACAATCAATCCATTCTTGATCATTGAGCCCACTGGGACTCGGGGCTTTATGTTGAACAGAATTAAATATATTCTCCACACTAGAATTAGATTCAAAGAGGCTCCCTTCCCAGGGAGGAGGATCCTGTATCAGATCAGAGAACAGTGTTTGCAGCAGCGTCTGTAAGTAGCTCTGACCATAATTCACATCTCGATTCGGCCAACATGGGGCGAGCATAAAGCTGCAGTGTTAAAGGTTAGGGACCAGGTACTAGTGCAATAAAGTCTTAGGGACATAGCCGTACATGGTGGGGATGTAAGCCTGGCATGGACCAGATGATTGGTTTGTCACCTCATCCCACCAGCCCCTCCACAGCCTCAGGCCTGGATGTGGATTTGGATATCTGTGGGATAATCCCTGTCTAAAGGACACCTGGATAAAGTGCGTCCTGAGCCCGGGAGTTTGCTTCTGTGGTGGAGGGGAGCTTGGCCCCATCGCTCACCTCAGATGCAGGGGGCCTGGCTCCTTGAGACTCTGGCATATTGGTTCTCAAACAGGGCTAATTTTGCCCCCCAAGGGACACTGGGCAAAGTCAGGAGGCATTTTGGGTGTTGCAAGTGGGGAGGAGGTGATACTGGGGTCTAGTGGCTAGAGGCCAGGGATACTGCTAAACAGCCTACAGAGCACAGGGCAGCCCTACAACAAAGAATCATTTGGTCCAAAATGTCTGTAGTGCTGAGGTTTGAGAAACCCTGGTCTAGTGTTATGCCAGCAACAGACTGACATTTCTAAGTCAGATAAAAGGAGTAAATGGTCATCATTCTACCCTGCTTATTGTTCCAGCTCAGACGACTGCCACTCCTAGGCCTCTGAAGGTGGTTCCAATTCAGCCACTGCCAGGTGCAGTGAGTCCTAAAGAACTCTATAGAGCCACCGACGTTGGGATTCGTGACTCCCCACGTGGGGAAAACTGGAACTGAGAGAAATAAAGCTAAGCACTGAATTTTCATGCTCTCACTTACTATTTTACAGGAGTACTTTTCTGAATCACAGAGGGACACTGCGCAGTGCAGATGGACTTCATCGTAATCCCCAATGAACTTAAAGACGGTGACGTGGAAGCGACAGGTGAGGGAGACACCGTTTTCCTCAATGCCAATGGTGTTGTCTTTAATGTTCTGACACCTATTCGGAAAAAAGGGACTCTCTGCTTCACACTTTCACGTTTCATACAAAAACCATCATGAACGGTAAAAATGCCTTTGCGTTTGAAGGTGACCTCTGGAGTGTGTGGGTCTGTCATTTATTACGACTCCCTTATAGTTTCAGTTTGTTGGAAAAGCATCAAATAGCACCTCAAATTAGGATCTTAACTGCAACTAAAAACAAAATGACCACAGGGCCTGCACTCAATTTCCCTACCCGCCAGTTTCTCATTCCTCCCCCTCACAATACTGTGTTTTACTGATATCAGTTTAATAAACACAAGATGAGTCCTTACATCTTCTGTACTTTCTTCAGTTAATTATCAATTTTGGCAGGGGCCCCTTTTTCAAGCTCTATCGGGAAATCTTCCCACAAGTGAAAACAGGTGGGAGCTGGAGAAGACGGACCAGCAGTCAAAGATGAGCTGAACGATTGTTTGGATGTAGGGATCACTCCCTTCCCCTCTCCTTGTGGTACTGAGCCAACAGGCAGGGACACAGGTATCTCGCCTCCACCTGTTAGAGTTTCTTAAATGGACCACAGTCTCTTATGCCCCAGGGTCTTTTCATGTACTGTTTCCCCCACCTGGAAGCCTCTCTGCACTTCTTCCCCTGCTAACTAACCCTGCTCTTTCTCCAATGCCCGTCTATGGCTCCCCCTCCTATATAAACATGCCCTGACCAGGGAGGAACAGGTGGCTTTGCCTGGATTTGCCAACAACACCCTGCTGAGCCCCTGGGGTGCAGGAACCAAGGTGTAGTCCTCACTGTGTCTCCAACACACTGGAGGGCACACAGTAAGTATTTACAAAGATGTGGTACATATATACGATGGAATATTACTCAGCCATTAAAAAGAATGAAATAATGCCACTTGCAGCAACATGGATGGGCCTGGAGATTATCATACTAAGTGAAGTAAGTCAGACAGAGAAAGATAAATATCATATGATATTCTGCTTATATGCAGAATCTAAAAAAAATGATACAAATGAACTTATTTATAAAACAGAAATTGACTCAGACTTAGAGAAAGAACTTATGGTTACCAGCGGGGAAGGCTGGGGGCGAGGGATAGATTGGGAGTTTGGGGTTGACATGTACACACTGCTATATTTAAAATAGATAACCAACAAGGACGTACTGTAAAACAATAAATAAATAAAAAATGAAAAATAAAAATACTTAGATGCTCTTTAGTCAAACTCACACAAATATTTGCCTGAGAAGCAATAAAAGCTATGACCTGTCTTTCAGCTCTGAGAGAACATGTATGTGTATATATAAAGCTGTATTTTTACTTTTGAAACATACATACAGTATTAACTCTCAGAACTGTTTTGTTTGAAATATGGTATTAAAATTATACTTAATTTTTAGACCAAAATAAAAATCTTTTTTTTAGACTGGATGAATCAGTGAGTGAATGAATTAATTGTGCTTCCATGGCCAAGGTTGGCCCACTGTGGCCAAGAAGCTCTTTAAAACGATCTTATCAAGATAAAAAGGGTGACTCTTTTCCTTATGTTTCCTTCCCCTGGCCCCCAGGATTCAATAGCTTCATGATAAGGAAAATTAAAAATTGAAGTTATCCTTCAGCATTCCCACACCTATTCAGTTTGGTAATTAGTCCATAAGGCAATAGTTTCCTAAATGCTTTGAAACAAAAACTTACTTGCTATACTTTTCCTTGTCACTGTGACTCATTTGAATAATCTAAGTTGGTTCAAGGATTCTACAATGTTCTCAGCCCTCCAGTCTTCACGCAGACCTTCCGTCTTAACTAGACCCCCAACTCCCAGAGAGATGATTCGAGGTTTAAGTGTCAGAAAAACAGGAAGCAGAAGGAAGGGGCCTCGGGAAGCAGGGACAGGCTGTCTGGATGCCGCCTTCGGGGGACAAACAAACCGAGCACTAGAATCCTTTGTCCACTATCAGAGGAACAAGTGTCCTTTCCTCTGTCTGGGCACATAAAGAGAACAGAGAAGTGACCTTCGTGTGCCCAGACCTTGGCATCACTGGTAGATGGCGGTGGCATCTCTGCCCCCAACGTAGCTGGTGAGGAGCGGCTGACCCCTCCCCCGAGATTCTGATGCGGACCCATTCTGCTGCTCAGTCATTCAGCACTGAGCAGCAGTTTTCCCATAAGCTCACTGGAAAAAACCAATAACCACATCCCTCCAAGAAAGGTCAAGAGGACGCATGAATTAAATTCTCTCACAGGATGAAATTACTTCACACCCAACAACAGTTTAATTTGAAGACCTTCATCCAGACCCTGGGGGGAGCTGAGATTTACGAACCCACTCACTTACTCTCCCTCTCTGGGTCAACTCTATTAAATACTATTTAAAAAATGCTAAATGCCACAGTGTCCTTCAAAGGCGGCCCAAGCCTGCCCACCCGGGTTTGCATTTGTACAGCGGCTCAGATCGTAGCTCTTTTACTTTGGGAAAGGACCATGGCTGGGGCGAGGGGAGGGGGAGGAAGGGAACAGATGAAGAAACGGAGACCTGTGATGTTAGCCGGAGCACCTGGGCCTGTTAAGACACCACATAGTCACCAAGTCCTTCCCTCTGCCTCTAGGGAGGCTAAACATCAACTCAAAAAGATAGTGCCTTCAGGAGGGCTTTGCTGAAAATCCCACTCTATGCCTCAGCAACGCAGGCCACAAGCCACACCCAGCCAGGTAGGGAGTTGATGCGTCTTGGTGCTTGAAAGATTTCCTCCTCTGCCCCTTGCTGGTTGGATGTCCTTGGGTGAGCTGCGTACAGGCTCTGAGCCTGTTCATGTGCAAAATAGTGGCTATTTATTGTTTGTCCACCTAGAACCGTACTCTTCTTCTTTGGGGGAACCATTCCTTCCTTCCCCAACTTTAAGGCTAATTACAGTATCCATAGCACTCCCTGACCACTCCAGGGAGGCATGCTGACTCAGGCCTGGGATAGGGTTCAAGAAACACTACCCCCAAACCTGGCACCTTGAATATTTTAAGCTGAAGGAGTTTGAGAAAATGGCAGAACTAGGTAGGTCACTCTTCTCACCTGAAACAGGTCATAAAGCCCTTATGTGAGAGGTGCCCTCCCTATACCAGAAGGAAAGGAGCATCCTTATTTCTGAAGACAAAGGGACACTGAGAAGAATCTGAACAGTCTGGCTAAGATTCCCCGCAGTTTACTACAATTACCACATACTCTTGACCTTCTCCATGACTGTCCACTCTTCATCAAACCGGGCATAACAATACTCAGCTTGAACTGTTTCTTCGAGTCTTTGTTTCCTTATGAAGACTCCCATGTCACGTAAAACTTACATTAGATAAATGTTATGCTTTTTTCCTGTTAATCTGTCTTTGTCCATTTAATGTTCAGACCCAGCCAGGAACCCTAAGAGGGTCAAGAAAAACTTTGCCCTCCCCAACACCAGGCAATTTAATGTTGCATCTCCTCCAAACAAGGCAGAGGAAATCCATCCAAGAAAGGCTAATCATACTCCTTCTCAGGGATTCCCTGAATTGGGGTTAGAAGGAATGCTCACTCCTGGGGGTTACAATGCAGAAAAAAATGCCAGTGTCTAACGAGGTCAATGAGAGAGACAGAGACAGAGAGAGACAGAGACAGAGACAGAGAAACAGAGAGCAACGGATAGAGGGAGGGAGGGAGTCTTGACAGCATCTGGCTTCCTGGACCCAATCATCCCTGAAGCTGCATCTACTTAATGTGATTTGGTTTTGTAACAATTAAGTACCTTGCTTTTGCATAAACTAGTTTGAAATGGTCTCTACCACTTATAAGAGAAAGAATTTTGATTAACATAGTCAACTGCTTTTAAGAATTATGGTACTGGGATGATGGAAATGTTCCAAAATTAGATTATGGTGATGGTTGCACTTCTCTGTACATTTACTAAAAATCATTGAATTTTACACTTAGGGCAAGTACATTATATTGTATATAAATTATGTATGCAATAAACCTGTTAAAAAAGTATTGTTGCTTGACAAAACCAGTAAGTGTTTTTATAAAATAAAGATAATTATCATGGTTGCTGTTTGGTCCACAGTCTTTTCTTCTTTTTCATTCACCCATTCATTTATTCATTCATTCAATAATTTTGTTGCATAACCACTCTGTTTCAGGAAATATGCTAGGTGCTGGGCATATACTGGTGAGTAAAAGAAAAAAAAAAGTTTATAAGCTATTATTCTAATCCCTTTTTAATTTTCATAGATGTCCTATTCACCAACCTTTAGTTATTCTCCTTACATCCTTTCATTTGCAGATAATCCACATTCAACTCAGATTGAAATTCAAAGTAGGCAGGACAGAATGCCCTCTTGGGTCACATTGAGAGTAAAGCATTTTGTAGTTAATGCCACATGGAACTGGTGATCTACCACTAAATTGCTGTGTGATTTTAAGCACTGCTTGATTCACTAAGCCTCAGCCTTCTCATCTGTAAAATGGGGCTTATAATATCTACCTCATACGTTGTCATCAGGATTAGATAGTTCTTGGGTGCAAAATGCTCGCCCTGTAGGTCGTCAACAAATGTTAGTTCCCATTCTCTTCCCTAAAAAACAATGTAGACAAATCTGATACTAAAGGCTCTGAGACTGTCCTCCAAGAAGAGGCTACCCACCCTTCTTCAATGATGAAGTATCGGAGCTTGTCATTGCTGTCACGGGAGGGGGTGGCGTAGCATTTGTTCAGCGTCAGAATCAGATGCGTGGAATCGGCTCCAACCACAAAGACCCCTACATACAGCACATCTCGAGTCGTCAGCACCACTTCGCCCTGGCGGTATGGATGTTTGTAGGAGGCATTTTTGTAGAGCGCCATCTTGGTGGTGAAGCTGCCTTCTTGGGTTGGAACTGTCAGGTTAATGACGCTACAAGGGAAACAGTCGTAAGTCGGGGGACCCCAAGCAACGTTATCTGTTCAATTACTTACCGTTTTCCAAGCTGAAAATGCAGAGGGAAGGCCAAGCAGAGAGTAGTAAAGTCTAATAATTAAATTTAAATAATTAAATCTAATTTTAATTAAAATTAAAAATTCAATTCCTCAGCACCTCTCTCCCCCTGGCACATTTCAAGTGCTCAATGGCCACATACAGCTACTGTATTGGACAGTACTGATATAGGACATTCCCATCACTGTAGAAAGTTCTATCGAACAATGCTGGTCTAAGGCATCTAGGTTCAGAAGATATGAATTATTCTCTCCCTAGTGCTTCAAAGACAGATGCTAGCAGTTTTGATTGTGCTAACCTTAACTGTCAAGGAAAAGACAGAGCAACGTGCACAGCCCACGAGATTCTCTACCTTAGCATAGGCTTCACGACAGAGTCCAAGGAGATCTTGATATCCAGCTCATAAGCACATGAAAATTCCACACTGATCGTCCTGTCCCTGGTGATGATGTTGCCAGTATTGTTGGCACTTTCTATCCAAATGGTGTTTTTATACATGATATGAGTGGCATTGGACTGCAAAGCAAAGGGAGGTCAGAAATCATTAAATCTGGGTGTGAGTATGTGGCTTGCATTTCAAATCCACCGGCCGGAAAGTGGAAAAATGGCTTCATTTCATATATAACCCAGAGGCCAATATAAATCAGGATGGAGCTAGTCTCAGCACTTACTGGGAAAAAAAAGTATTATAATAGATGTCAACAGCACCCTTCAGTCTGATAACCTTGAATGCCCACGGAGGGCGATGTCATGTACCACTGAATTCTAAGTACAACCAGTCCCCAGTTATCTGTGGGAACCCAAGCTGGGGACAGCATGAAGTATTGCCATCCTGAGGTAATATGTATCTTCTCTTTCAAGTCTTAATTCAAAATCCAGCCTCCGCCAAATCTTGTACCAGACATGCCCACAAGTACCAAGATGAACACACGCATGTTTCACCGTCTTGCACCTTTCACTCCCTGATAAAAAGTGTTAATGAACACAGTTATCAAAAAAAGACAGTAGGAAGGCACAGGAGGAAGAGAAGTGAGATGCTTTGCTAACCTATGAATTGGATAACCCGACACAAAATGTTGTGACCTTGCTGTATTTCTGCAGCCAACTGTTAAGTGATGTCTGGGACACCCTTACACCCTGCAATAGCTGAACCCAGCTGTCTTTACCTGGAAGAACAACAGAAGCGTGAGAGGTAAAAACATGTGTCAGCATGCAGGGCAAAGGATGACAGCAGACAGCGCAAACCAGGGAAGGAAGCACGTCACTCATCTTGCTTTCAGTTCAACCACTTAGCACCCAATGATTATTTTCCCGCTGTCCTTCATTTCGCGCATGCCTTTTGCTGTTTTCCAAGGAGCATGTTTCTAAGTTGAACCCCTGAAGTTGGCTTAAGAACAATCAATGTGCCAACACCTGGAGCTGCCACCACCTCAGCCAGATGCTCTTTCCTGCCCTCATTCCTCACCTGCACAATGTTTCCACAGTTCCCTTTGGTGTTGTTGATCTGAAAGGAGATAAAGTCCTCTCCCTCGATGCCGGTGCACTGCCTGTCATTGATCCGCACACCCTCCCTCTCGAAGCCGAGCTGGAAGAGTTTGCACTTAGATATGGACACTTCCATCTGGGCAGCCTTGCAGGTCACCTCTGCGTCAATGATGTCGTGGGAGTCTGTGGGGAAACAGTCATTATGAAAGGCACGTCAGTGGGAGTTGGTCATGCTGTGTGGGTGGGCGAGGCGCCCCATTCTCTTTAGAAGAGGCTGATGGTCTTCACACACAGGCTGCAGCATTTCTAATGAAGCTCTGATCAAACTAAATGAGTATATGAACTCATTCAAAGCAATAACTTGGGCAATGCTAGGGCCTTTTTTTTTTTTTGGCCATGCCGTGCGGCATGTGGGATCTTAGTTCCCCGACCAGGGATCGAACCCACGCACCCTACATTGGAAGCGAGGAGTCTTAACCACTGGACCACCAGAGAAGTCCCCAGAGAGCCTTTTTTTAAAGATGAAAATGCTATACAAAGTGTCTTTGATCTTTTCTTCCTAAACCCAGTATTTCCGCCCCACTTTGGCGGTAGCTACTGTCTGTAAGCTCCATACCGCATCTGGCTCACTGTGGCCTGGCTAAAGAACATGCCCCAAGTGAGGGCAGCCCTGGTCAGGCCACTCCACAGCCCAGCTGGTACCCAGGCCAGCACTCGGAGCTCTTGTTTTTTGAAATGGAATGCACCAATGGACATTTTCCGTGAGTACACAAACACAGGCTAATAAGCTCTAAAGAAACAGAGAGAAACGTTTTTATCTGCTTAGGTGAAGCCTTTGAACAGCACATGTGGTCCCCTTCTGTGGAGCCTTCTGGTCAACCAGGCTTTCATTCTCTGATGATGCTAAATGTGGCATGTGCCTTCTGAGTTCCTCGGTTCAGCCAAGGACACAGAGCTGGGAAGCAAAGCAGGTCCCCCACAAGCCGACAAAACGAGTGCGCTCTTGGCCAGGGGACAAGGCCATTCCTACCTTAAGGGGACTCCTACCTGGAGTCCTAGTTGTTTGCCGTTTGCTTCAACATTTCTGTTTTCTTCAGGACCCACCGAAAAGCTTCGGGCCAGATAAAGCTGGCTTTAAACATGTCTTACAGCACCTGGCACTCTCGTCCTGATTCTTTCATGTTTTCGTCAAACCACCTTATCTCCCTGTGAGTCTAAAAGATCAATTTGGATCCCTCTGATGTTGAACATGGACTCAGATGGAGCTGGCTGATTCTATGCATGTCCAAATTTGTGTGTTATCATTTATTGAAGAAAAGGATGTAGCTACAAGGAAACGAACATTAGCCTGCTTTGAAGAGGTCGGGTTCCTTCCTTGTTCTGGTTAAATGCTCAGGAAAGCTTCGTTACTTGGGTTTCTAACCCACAGTGTGGGACGTGCGGGCTCCCACCCGAAAGCCTTCCTACATGGCTGCCGGGCGTCTCCCGCGGGGCCTGTCTGGCTGGGGGTGGGGGGGCGGCAGGTGTCACTCACTGTTTCCGTAGGGAGGGGGTTCCATGCAGCCACACAGCTCCCCTCCGTTTTCCAGCTCACAGGTTCGATTGGGACAGTCCGCCCCCAGACAGGGATCTTCAACCACTCCTGCTAAAAAGGAAAACAAACAGAAACACAACTTGATTTTCACACCAGTGCACGGCAGCATGTGGTCACACTCTGGACTCGCCACTTCAGTGGACCTGGTGTGGTCAGATGGCAGACGCAAATTAACAGACAGGGCAGCCTTCTGGGAAATAATGACGATAGCTAGTAATTAGGTCCTTGCTATGTGCTTCATGCTTTGGCGGCATTACCTCTTCCAACGCTTACAAACTCTGCCAGCTAAGTGTCGTAACTTGGCATCACAGCTGAAGTGCACCCAAGGTCACACACAGGTGAAGGTAAGTGGGGAAGATGGAATACACAGACACGCTTAACTGCCAGGACATCCCGAGATTACTGCACTTCCTGCTCTGTACCACAATCATACGCATTGGTATCGTTATATTTATATAAAGAGTAGGGTCCAAGCCATTTACCTCTAGATTCCCAGCACCCAGCCACCTCATAGTAGATGCTCAAAAAATACTTGTCAACAATGAAGATTTTATGGCCAGTAAGGTGCCAGAGAGGTCCCTCAAACCAGGACTTCTTAGTCTTTTTTTGATTCATGGTCCAGCTACCCCACAAACTTCTACTTAATTTTATAAAAATAGACAAACTATCTACACACAACTCACCAGCATTGACTTAGATTAATGGTACTGTTTTACCAAAAAGGGGAAAACTCTAAATAAAATACAAATGTATGTGAAGTGTCATCACCAACAGATTATAAATATTTCTGTAGCAGATGAGCCCATAGGCCACCTGTGAGCTCGTCAACATCTCAGTTTGAGAACTACTAATTGAGAGCATTTCTTTTAGACACTCACTTTTTTTTTTTTGAGTTCTTTATTTTATTCTTGATATGAGTTTGTTTTCTGATGATTTGACTCAATATAACAAAAGCAAATTTCACTTACGTATTTCAGTTGTTATTTCTAATTGTTTTCCCTTGGAAAATTTTAATTTTTAAAGTTTTGTCAAATTGCCATGCCAAAAAAAAAAAAAAAAATCAAGTAGTACTGAGAAGCTTAAAGTGAAAAATAGCAGTCCCTTGCCTAGCCCCTCTCCACTTCCCAATTATTTTTCTTAGTCATTTTAAAAGTCTTTTGGTGGTTTCTTTGGATATTTAACTCTATGTTTGTAAATGGTAAGAGAAAACTGTTTTCATTTAATTTTTACTTTTATCAAAATAATACTGGTAAAAAGTCAAATAATGCTGTATTGAAGAATGGCAACCCCATGTCCCAGTCTTCTTATCTTCCAGTTCTAATGCTTCTGAGACAACTATTTTAAATCTTTTAATTCTTCTAGTTTTTACATCCATATTTCGAAATATCACAGTGTACTATTTTTCTTGATTTTTCAGTATTAGATCTCTATCGACTTCCTTTTTGAGAAGATTAGGATTTAGTAAACACTCACTTCTTTATTTAAAGACTGTCTCCCTATCCAGGTGTAATAATCCTCCTCGTCGTCATGGCATATGATGGTGAGTGTTGAAGAAACAGCAATGATTCAATCCCAGCATGAGCCAAGTTCTCTTCAAGAGTTCAAAAACAAAACAAAACCCCTGAGCTATCCCATAGCTGCAGGTGCTTCTCCCGACCCTCTGCTAAGTAACTATTGTAATAGGTGGGAGGACAGGTATGGCGTAGCATTAGGCTGTCTTAATTCCTAGAAAGAAGACTGAAGGAAAACCATCAGCATCAGTTAAATACACTTACTCTTTAAAGGCTTCCTTTTGTAAAGACCCTTTTACTTGCCCAGTGGGTTCAGCACCTAACACAGTGCTAAGCACACAACAGCCACTCCATGAATGTGCTGGCTGATTAACACAATATGAAAACCACCCAAGAGAATAAGGGAAAGAAAGCGTGGAGCTTACAGTTTCCAAGAAGGAAAGAACCTCACTTACAAACATGGTGGTCCACCTACCACTTGGCAAATACAACATGCCCAATTCAGAGGGAAGTTTTAAGGTTAAAAGCAAAAATTCATACTTAAAAAAAAAATCCAGACAATTTTTAAAGTTCAAAACAGTTAAGGTTTTTTAAAGTATTGTTTATTAACAGAACAGGGTAAAATATTAAAGTTATCAAACAAACTATTTCTGTTGCTTGCTAACAGAGACTGGTCGTTTGCTTGTTAAGAGTTTCTGAAATCACTGAATGCATATTTTAATGAACCACATTGCTTTCAGGTTCTGAAGTAAGTGCATCCCTACTCTTGCTCAGGTTTGGTCTGCAAATGTACTGATGTGCACGCTCAGCCTTGGAATGAACAGGGCCAGTTTTCATGGCGGTACCTGTATGCACATTGGGTTGGTGGCGCATGTCGAGGGACAGGCACACATCCTGTCGGCCGCAATGTCATACTGCATTCATGGGACAGATTGATCATTATGTATATGCACACACATATACGGATATGACAAATTTATGTGTGATTATGTACATATTTATTTGCTCCATGTATTTGATTAACATGGTAAGAAGATGAACAAAGAGAATAATGGATAACGCAGATCAAAATAGTTTTCTTACTACAGAAAACAAATGCAAGAATCTACAGATCTTTATTTTATCAATAGTATATGTGTAATCCCTTTATGAATCCAACCATGGCTTCCTTGCAACCAGGCAGATACAGCCAGCTCAATTCCAACTCAACTTGCCACTTGCCATGTGCCTTCTCTTTCTGATCTGGGCTCTGACCCTTGTTAAGGGAGCCTGTGTAGAGCTGAGTTCGGGGCACTGAAATCAATCAGGAATCCTATACTCTGTCCGGCTATCTTAAAGTCACTAACTACACTGGTGCTCCTCCAACCCAGAGAACCTCACCTTCCCCAGCTGGTGTTCCAAATTCCATAACTGGTCAGGCACTTAGAGGGGAGTCAGGCTCCACTGAAAATGCGCCCCATGGAATCTGCTACAGCTCACAGCTCTCCACCCTCCAACCCTGGGAGCAGATCTATGGGTCGAGATGCAGACCAGCCAGCCAGCCCTGGACACAGTGATGCCACTGGCAAAGCTGTGCTTTCAACTTAGAAAAGAGTCTGCAGAAATAAAATAATTCTCTTACAGCAATTCTCTTTCTCAATCCACTCGGTGCTGAGGATCCCGAAGGAGCGGCAGGACTCCCCATAGGCGGCCAGGGAGCCGCACAGCTGGTACTTCTTGTGGTTGTAGCAGCCGTCCAGGTAGCAGGACTCGTAGAAGGGAAGGGGGTCGAGCAGCCCATAGCAGGGCTGGAAGAAGCCCTTCATGTCCGTGAGCTTCAGGCAGTAGCCGTCGCCCTGCATCTTCTGGATGTGCACGTTGTCACACATGGCCGCGTACTGGGAGAACTGCAGCTCGTTGCAGCTGGGGGCGAGAGGTCTGGTCAGGGTGGGAAGCAAAACCAGGCATCCAAGATGGCCAATGAAAGGGCAGACCATGGCAGTGCCCTTCTTAGCTAACCCAGAAGTTAGTGTGGGAATGCTGATCCCAACACTAACAGACTATGTGACCTTAGGAAAGTCAAGGTAATTTCTATTGTTACACCACTGGGGTAAATGAGGGTAAAATAAAATGATGGACTGGTTGCCAGAGTGTCAGACAAAAGGTAGATATTGATATAATCACCATTAACCTTTGATATAACTGATACAATAACTATTAACAGGTGTTCATATAATAACAACCACCACCAATAATAATGATAGTTACTATCACTACTACTAATAATAGCAATGACAGTTGGTAGAATTAAAGATTTAAAAGGAAGTCCAGAAACTTCTCAACCAGTTCCAGTTTAGCTATCAGAGACCAAAAGTAAAATCATCACAAGAAAATTGGTGTCAGGCTGAAATCGTTTATAAAGGAAGAAATAAAAGGAAGAAATGAAGGGAAAGGAAGCTTAAACAGACTCATAATTCCTTAGGAGGAACTGAAACTTGCTCACCTTTGGAAGCCCCAGAATAGCTTAAATGTGCAAAGTAGTCATTTTTCTAACTGTGAGTCCTAGAAGTGACATTTTAGAGAAAGTATCACATTAGGAATTCTGGAATCTAATCCTGGCTTTGCCACTTATAGGACCCCCTCAAGTAAATCATTCCACTCTAGCCTCTGTTTCACCTAGAAAAGAGACTGGACCAGATGGTGCCCAAGATTCTTTCCAGCTCTGGGTCCCATAATTCACAGGATAGTCTAACTTACGGCACATTTTTCAGTTTACACCTGCAGAAGGGTCAAAGAGGGTTTGGAGCTTCATTTTCACGTCTGGGTATTCAGCTGATGTTTGGCGTATTAAAGCACAAGGGGACAGAACCATTATACAAGCAAAGAAATGCCAGGAAAGAGAAGCATATCTATAGCTCCTGAGAGGAATTAACATAATTCAGCAGCCCAGAAGGGCCCTAAATTAAACACCTTTGGAGTAACTTGTCTAACTCATTCTATTTCAGCCGGCCAGAGAGGGGCCTGAGAATAACCTCGCGGACTTCTGCTTTTTAAAAGGCTTTCTTGATTCCCACCAACTTCTACCTGCACAAAACCAAGCCTCTGGTAAGAGTCACAGACACACAGTCTCAGCACTGGGGAGCAAGGGATAGCCCTCATCTCCTGGGTTAAATCTTAATCCCACCCCCCAGCAGGGGTGCCCGGTTGCAGTCGGGCAGCTGGCCACGGTTTCAGAATTCTAATCCTGGGCACACTCTTCTGTTTAGCCGAGGGCTGGATGACACAAAAATTTTAGACTTTTATCATCTAAGCCTAGTTCCTCCCTCTGCTGCTCAAGAAACTGCTGTGCCTATTTGTATGATGAAAACTCCAAAGACCTTCAGCTTAGCTCTTTGTAGGAGTCCGGAAGGGTGACGCTGTACAAAGTCCCTTCCTCAGCAACGCCTGTCATGGACGTGGGAGGACGGGGGCCCTTGAGTCTAGCGGCTGCAAGTTCTCACCTCTTCTGCATGCCATTGGTTTTCCAGCTCTGGGCCAGCACCACGCTGCTCACCACAGGCCTCCCCCGCAGGGTCACGTAATCATCGGTCAAGTCCCCATTGAAGTTGCCACAAAGGCCACACACTTTGTTCTGCAGCCTCTCACTGATGCTGATTTTTATGACGTTGAAACCGTTGTAGTGTATCTGGATGTCAGGGCTGGTGTCGATCACCAGGAACCCCTCGCTGCTGTAGATTTTGGTTGCCAACCCGGTTATAAACGGAACATTCACTTGTGTGCCATTCACCTGTCAAAGGAGAAAGAAAAAGTATATGACCCTCAAAGCAGGGGCTGGCAAACGTTTACTGTAAAGGGCCAGAGTAAATATTTTAGGCTTTGCGGCCCATATGATCTCTGTCAACTCTGTCCTCGTGGCCGGAAAGCTGCCAGAGACAATAGTAACTAAATGAGTGAGGCTGTGTTCCACTAAAGCTTTATTTACAAAAACAGGCAGCGAGGAGATTTGGCTGAATTTCCTATTTTGCTGACCCCCGCCCTAGAATTTGAGCCCTCACTCATCTAACTGCCCGCAGTTCCCCGCAAAGAAGCAAAGTATGGAGGCAGAGAGATACAAAAAAAAAATGATGGGAAAGTATAACTCACAACAAATGGCTGGATTTTTGTATAAAACTTTCTCTAGCATAAACCAATTACTGAAAATGAAATCCCAATCCTGTGCTAAGGAGGGTCTAACACGGTTAAAATGAACCTGGGGATCATTGCTATGTTAATTGTTTTCTTGTTTATAATGTTGAAACAGGAGGTACCCTCCCAGAGGTCCTAGAGGCACAGTGTTTTCTCCATTTGTCATTTTCTTGCTTTATAACAGTTTCTTTTTTTCTTAGCCCTTAGGACAGAACATAACATGCCTTTCCTGTACTTACAAAATAAATTCTTCTCCCCCCCACAGGTTATTAGTAACTTTCATTTCTGAAAAAAAGCAGAAGCCTTTAAAAAATATGATTCTTTACTATTTTGGTGGCTGGGGGTATTTTATTCAGCACAATGTCAGTTTTGCTCTCACGTGGTCCCTTTTCACTTTCTTGCTGCTGTATTCTGGACCAATGCAGTTGTTGTCTATGTGGGCCAATTTGCAAAAGGAATTGGAGTGTCAGAAACAGTAGCAGCTTTCATTGACGTTAAAAACCAGTATTAAAATCCAGACTTTTCCTTTTAAGCCTGCAAAATACTGCCAGTCTTTTCCCTAATGCTGGATACTAAGCTATTTGATGACTCTTCAAATAAAGATACTCCCTGTGCACAATTATCTGGGCCGGTGGTAGAAAGCAGGTACAGTAACACTCAATTCCAAAAATGCTCCTATGCATGTGCTGGCTCTCTCCCTGGCCCCCCCTAGCTGGAACCGCAACCCGGGGTAGGGGGTGCTGACTCCACGGCTCTGGTCTGTCTGCTGTGAACAGCCTGGTTTAGCTGAGAGGCTGGGGGTCACCAGCACTAGTTCCGAGCAGATTATCTTCTTAAATGGAGGGATGGGAGGAATGCAAGTTGGAGAGGTGTATTAGTTCCGGGGGTGGGTTGGAGATTCACATTTATTTATATACGGGTCTAAGATTCACAAGAAGCCAGGCAGCAGGCCTAGGGAAGGGCCAACCTAAGAGAAATCCACCATATCCCTCCTCTGTTTTCTTTCCCTTGGTGTGTCATCAGGGGGCGCTCTCATAGCGAGGGATGATCCCTCCCTGCCGTTTTTGTTTGTTTGTTTAACATCTTTATTGGAGTATAATTGCTTTACAATGGTGTATTAGTTTCTGCTGTATAACAAAGTGAATCAGCTATACATATACATATATCCCCATATCTCCTCCCTCTTGCATCTCCCTCCCGTTTTTATTTAGGTAGCTGTGTTTATAGGCAAACGCTTGCCTTCTCTGTTTCTAGAAAGGATGGCAGAGACGAAAGAGTGGGTCTTGGTACAGGTAGGCAGAGCCAAGAATAATTTTAAAGGCTCTTAAAAACAAATGAGATGCTTTTTGGAAATTAATTCAGAGTAAAAGTTGACTTAGCTACCATTTTATCACCTGAGGCTCTATCAGCACCCACACCGACCTTATAGCCCTGAGACACTGTACATTTCCTTTGGAAATCGTTAGTCAAGGACTAAATGGGGCCCACGCTTACGCTTATAGAATCTTTATATTTTCATTCTTTAAAATCTGGTCGTCGGTGTATAGTACGTATGAAGCAACAGCCTATTATCCTCAAACCTCACGGAAAACCACAGCAAACAACCCCCTAGACACGCCCTCGTTCCAGAGTACGTTTCTTAAGAATCAAGGACAGGCTCGTCACCTTGACAGTGTGCCGGTCATTGATGAGAATCTGCTCTTCGTTGATGTAGAAATAGACGGGCGAAATGATGGTGAGATTGGGGGACGACCACTTGTCGAAGTTGATGATGAGCTGGAAGGAGATGTCGGGGAGCTTCTGGCAGATGGTGGAGAGCACGAAGGCACAGTTGGCCGGGAAGCGGAGGAAGGCGCCGTCGAAGGTGCGGAAGACGCCGCCGCCGGCCGCCAGGCAGTAGGAGGTCTTGGTGCTGAAGCAGCCGCGCACCCCGTTGCGCAGCGCGCACTCCTCGTCTGACTTGCACTGGCGCGGGTCGCACTGGATCAGGTTGCGCCGGAAACAGCGGCAGCGCCGCGTGCAGTCGCTGTTCCAGAACAGCTGCTTGGGCTGGAAGAGAGGCGCCGTTTGCATGCAACTCAGGCTGTGGTCAGAGCTGGGGACCCCAAACCCCAGGCCACCTGGACCCTTTCCAGGCGGGGCTGGCCTATCAGCAATGGGGCTGGAATTTGCAACAAGGAGCAGTAGGGAGGCTGGTTCAATTCAAATGTTGCATCCCTTGCATGTAACTCAGATGCCAAACAATACGCAATTTAGTCTTTATTGGTTTCAGTCAAGAATTTGGGAATCTTTACGGCTGGATTGTAGAACTAATCACAGCCAACCAACCGGAATGGGCAGCTGCCAGAGGAACTAAGTGAAGAGGAAAAAAAATTTGGTAGGAAATTAATCTAACAAGTACCAGCTCCACTTGAAGGAAGAAATTTAAATTCACTCAGTAATGATAAACCCCACCCTTCAATCTTAAATAGGTTAAAAGAAAGCGATAACCAACTCTTATGATGAACCATTTCAACATTCCACAATAATCACTGTTCCAAAGGTTTTCCTTGTATCTAATCTACTTCTAATTTACTTCTGTTGCAAATACTCCATTTCTATGTCCTGAAGTGAGAGACCTAGATAACACTGAGGTTCCATGAAAGGAGAGCTTTGAGATCAGGCCACCTGGGGTTTGATCCCAGCCCTGCCACCCTACATGTGCCACCCTGAGGGGCACTACCAAGCTCCCAGAGTGTCAGTTTCCTCTCTCTAAACTGGAGATAATAATAATGTCTTGCAAGGCAGTTGTGAAGATTAAATAAGATGTGTGAAGCACATTTTCCGGCTGAGAGAAGGTACTCAATAAATAATAGCTGCTGTTATTACCGGAGAAGAACCACTCATCCGCTTTCAGATAGTGAGGAATTATATAAAGTTATATTAAATACTACAACCAAGTGTATCATCAATTGGTGGCAGCTATTATTTTTCACTCTTTCTGCAATCTGTAGACATGACTCTGCTTGGGGACTTCGTGCTCTTGATCTTGTACTTGTTCTAGACCAAGAATGCCAGGGAACTGTTGGAAATTGGTCGTGATTGTCCAAGTGGAGTGTGGTCCCAACGAGTGGACTAGTTCATAGAGATGTGGCCACTCGGGGCATTAATTCAATTTTCTAAAGCAGTGCTATCCAGAGGTGTTTTAATGGTACAAGATGGGCCTATGCTACTGTCTGGTCACCGTTTTCCGTTTTAACTATAGACTTATCAAAACCCTGGATATCAAATACAGATCTGACTCAGACCCAAGGGTAAGTAGATAGAGGGGGAGATCTCCCAGGAAAAGTTTTCTCAGGCTGGTGCACTTCAAGATTCCAGGGCACTGCTGATTCTTTCATCCTCAGAATGAAGTAGTTCCTGGAACCAAGTCTTCCCTCCTTCCAGACCTGTAAAATATTGACTTTCTTTCTCTTATCAGATTTGCAGAATAATTGAGCGGATGGGCTGGCCTCTCTCTGATAAGAAGTCAGACATTACATGGGTGGAAAGAGAAAAATAACCTGACGTATGTGGATATGATCAAGGGTAAATAACTCATCCCACAGGAGAACTTGATCATGAAACTAGCATCACAGTAAAGAGACGGGCCCAGTGCTGCTTTCTCCACCTTAATTAGACCTGACAATGACAGTTGGGTGATTACCCTACATGCTAATGGCTAGATGTGTTCTCTCTTTATTTCCAAAGAAATTTGTTGAATAAACAAGCCTCCAAGCTTGTTTGAATTGTGGCAAGTAGATGTGGATTATCTGTTATGTGAGTTTGCTACTTCCCAGATACATGTTGTTGTCAAAACCCACTGACTTTCTGATGAAAAGCGGATAATAATGTTTATAGTGCTAATAGCTGCCGAGAGCTGTAGTGTGCCTTCCTGAGAGCTCCAAGGGCTTTTACACGCATCATTTCATTAACACACCTAGTTTTTTCATTTATAAAATGCTTCTTAAGAGAATTAACAAAAACAATAGCAGTTACCAATTATTGAACTACTAGGTGCCAGGTACTAAGGCACCTGGCACAGATTATTTATACAATGACCATATTGAGTTGGTATTATTAGTAATGTTTTGTAGATAAGGCAACAGAAGCTCAGAGAAATGACACAGTTTGCTCAATGTCACATCACCAGCATTGGTTCAGCTAGGATCAAACCCAAATCTCATTCCATTATGTCACAGACTCTCAGGGTCTCCGTGGAGGGGTGCATGACACACTTGCTAGATGGATACATTTCAGTAAATCTCCGGACAGGGGAGCAGAGATTATAATAGTGTTTTCCAGTTTTGAGCCTGGTTATCTCTTCTCCCAGGTTGTGGGAAAACGGAACCTATTATTATTTTCTCCCACATGTTCTGCCTCTTCCTTTCAAATAATCAATATTTCTAAGAGCTTAACTTCAAAACTCACCTCTACCAAGAAGCCTTCTTTGATCAATTTTACTATTTTGCTCTACTTTTCCCCGTCTTTCTAATACAACATTTAAACAAATTTCCCACCGAAAATGAGACCGAAGGTAACGTCCATATCGATTTTCTTTTATTTCCTCTCAAAGTAAAGCCAACTTAGTTGTTCTTGAACAAGAACAATGCATCTTTACAGAAAGGAGGCATTATTTATTTTTTGCCTAGTTTATTTCCAGTTCAGACATTTCAATTAGATTTTTTTAATGCTGCGGCTCTTTTTCATCTTAAAATTGATTAGTTCTCTAGGGTACTATATTTCACTTGTTGATATGTTATTTTGTAATTGTCCTCTTGTTCTTTAAAGTGCATTTTTTCCCCCTCTCCTGAATGGATTTTTAAGTTCCTTAAGGCAGGGAACATGTTTTATCATCCCCAATGATACCACTAGCACAGCGATCTGCAAATAGCAGCTATTGCATCGATGCTTTTGTTAACTGTCTACTCGCCAGTGTACGGTGTTGATATCCTTTAAACAGAGAATGGCCTGGAGGCAGAACCAAGGGCTAAATACCCTCTCCAGGAAAGATCTCTTCTAGCTTAGCATTACAGCACATAAAGAAAAATTACAGGGTAGAAAAGTAAATGATTTTGTGAGCTAATATGTTTTACTCAATGACGTCGAAGAAGGGCATCTTCATCAGCTTTATGTGAAGCCCCCAAAGAGAGAGAAGCAGAGGGTAGGACACAACTCTCGGGGGATGGTACTAGATTGACAAATGACACACGCAGAGATGGCAGCCCTCACTCCCTCTAATGGAGCTGCAATAAGCCGAAGAGGGAAAGCCACGTCTGCCAGCCTCGAGCTCCATCTTTTTCAGTTAAAAGTGTCCTTAGCTGAGACAGCTACAAATGTCAGATTCACCGCCGTCCTATTTCCAAACAGCGGCCACATCAGAAGCTTTCTAACTAAGATTTACAGGAGAAGGAATCAGAAGGGCCTAGAAAAAGGCGTGGAGGAGAGAGAAACACAAATGCTAGCGAGGAGGGGTGGGAGAGTGAGACCCAAACAAGTTTCCCAATCCGGTACTCCGTGCGCAAGTGCCTCACCAGACCTGTCCTTGACCTCTCGGCCCCCCCCACTCCCCGCCCTGCCTTCCTGCGAATCCATACCACGATCTTCGTAATCAAGTGGGAAGATGGGTCCACCGTGGCCCTCCTCTTGGAGCGGGAGAGAAATCTGCTGCCCGTCAAGGAGGACCCGGCGGGTGGGGCGCCCCTACCTCGTAGTACTTGCCGTCAGAGTAGCAGCCGCAGTTGTGGGGCAGGATGCAGCTCTTGCCGTTGAGGACGTAGCCGGCGTCGCACTGGCAGCCCTCCACGCAGTAGTGGCTGCAGTCGCTCTTCAGGCGGATCGCGGCGCAGCGGGGCTGGCACATGCTCACGCAGCTCTCGTAGTGGCTGTTGGGAGGGCAGGTGACGGCTGGAACGGGAGACGAGAGTCAAGATCAAGAGTCACCAGGATGGTCAACGCTTTCCTCTGGCCCATCGCTCACCCACTTGCGGAGACTGAGACCCGGCGGGGAGGAAGCTTTGCCACCTTCCCTCTTTCCTACTCTCTCTGCTTATGGAAAGCCTCTATCTGACTTATCCCTGCGGAAGTAATGGAGCAAAGAGCAGATGGAGGTTACGAGGCTCCTCACACCATCTTTGTCCTGTCCTCAGCCTTGTTTCCTGAGGTCCTCTAGAACCTGTTGCCTTAAACCCATCTCCCAACAGGCATCTTGACTCCAGTGGGTCACTGGATGGCCCCCCGGGAGCGCCCTATATTCACTCCTGCCTTTAGGTCCCCAGGTGTGTTGCTCTCCCTTCTCCATCCCCTTCTTCATCCTCCCAGCCTATCCAAATACTGCATTCTTCAAGCCCCAGGTGGAGTCCCAACTTATCTGCAAAACTCCCTACTCTTATACCAATACCAACTCAGAACTTCAAGGACCTTTTTCTAAGACAGTAGTTTATAAACGGTAGGCCCCTGAGCCTCTTGATTTCTGAGAAGGCAAACGTGCACTGTGTGTTTGCCTGTGTATACAGACTGACCCATGTCAGCTATGTTCTGTGGTTTTCAAATGCATGTAGATGCTTTTCTGGAAGGCAGTTGGGGTCCTGGTGAGGAGTGTGGGCTCTGGAGCCAAGCTGTAAGAGACTGGAGCCATTACCTAATCTCTCTGGGCCTCGGCTCCTTATCTGTACAACACAGATACCCACGGCACCACTTCATGGCTCGTTGGGAGGGAATGAGTGAGTCTGTGTACTTACAACAGTGCCAAGCACCTAAGTGTTCAGTAAGTGTTAGCCAATCATTAAAGATAGGTTTGCTTAAAAGTTTTACAGAAACTAATAATGCCATTTGCAGTGACATGAATGGACCTAGAGATTGTCATACTGAGTGAAGTAAGTCAGACAAAGACAAATATCATATGGTATTGCTTATATGTGGAATCTAAAAAAATGGTACAAATGAACTTATTGTCAATTCCACTCCTGGGTGTATACTCAAAAGATTTGAGAGAAGTATCTCAAAGAGATATTTATACACGTTGTCATAGCAGCATTACTCACAATAGCTCAACCATGGAAGCAATCCAAGTGTCCATCAATGGATGAATGGATGAGCAAAATGTCTATATACACTGGAATTATTCAGCCTTAAAGAGGAAGGAAATTCTGCAGTATACTACAAGGATGAATCTTGAGGACATTACGCCACGTGAAATAAACCACCCACAAAAAGACAAATACTGGGGGACTTCCCTGGTGGCTCAGTGGTTAAGAATCCCCCTGCCAGTGCAGGGGACATGGGTTCGAGCCCTGGTCCGGGAAGATCCCACATGCCTCAGAGCAACTAAGCCCGTGCACCACAACTACTGAGCCCACGTGCCTAGAGCCTGTGCTCCGCAACAAAGAGAAGCCACCGTAATGAGAAGCCCACGCACGGCAGCAAAGAATAGTCCCTGCTCGCCGCAACTAGAGAAAGCCCGCGTGCAGCAATGAAGACCCAATGCAGCCAAAAATAAATTAAAAAAAAAAGACAAATACTCTCTGATTCCACTTCTCCAAGATATCTAAAGTAGTTAAGTTCACAAAGACAGAAAGTAGAACATTGGTTGCCAGGGGCTGGGGTAGGGTGGGGTGGCGTGGAGAATTACTGGAATATTATGGAATGGAGAGTTATTATTTAGTGGGTACAGAGTTTCAGTTTTGCGAGATGAAAAGAGTTCTGGAGATGGATGGTGGTGATGGTTGCACAGCAATATGAGTGGATTTAATGCCACTGAACTGTACACTTAAAAATGGTTAAGATAGTAAATTTTATGTTATGTGTATTTTACCACAATAAAACAATTTTAATGCCATATCTGCTATGTCCTTATTTCATTTGCATTCTCTGTGAGGTTGATTGTCTTTTCATTTGTTTGTAATCCATTTGTATGTCTTTTTCTGTGAACTGCCTTTTCACCTCCTTTGCACATTTTGTGTTGGTTGAATTTTTTTCTTATTGAATTGTAAAAGCTCTTTATAAATTAAAAATAGACTTTTGTCTGTCATGTGTTAAAAATATTTATCATTTGTCTTTTGACTTTGCTTCTTTTTTTTGGTATGTTTGTGGTTTTGATTATGTTTTTGCCATGTAGAAATTTAAAAATTTAAAGTAATCAAGTTTATCAGGTTTTCCCTTATGGCTTTGGTCATTTTGCTTAGAAAGGCCCTCTCTACTGCAAGATTACCAAAAATACTCCTTTGTTTTTCTTCTAGTAGTTTTATAACTTAAATTTTTATGTTTAATCTTGGTTCTGTCTGGACTTTTTTTTCATTCCTTTTTCTTTTAATTTAATTTAATTAATTTTTTTTTATACAGCAGGTTCTTATCAGTTACCTATTTTATACATATTAGTGTATATATGTCAATCCCAATCTCCCAGTTCATTCCACCACCACCCCCCGGATTTTATTTTTGATTGAGGAAATGAAGGAAGGGTTTAAATATTTTTCCGCCCGCTAGTTTGTCCCTTATTGAATAGTACATTTCCCCCCAGGGATCTGAAATGCCAGCTTTACTATATACTAATTTCTCTTTAGTGTTTGAGCCTGTTTCTGGACTTTCTCATCAGTCCACTGGTTGGTCTTTCTGGGAATGTGCCGGTATTGACTTGTTTTAATTACTGAAACTCTACAATACATTTTAATATCTGGGAAGATATACTACCGATTTAGAGATGTTCACTGTTGTTTCAAGTATGCTGGTGCTATTTCCCCAACTAGACAATAAACTCATTATTTTATACTTCTGATTCTTCCATGGCCCCCAAAACAGTGCTGAGAACATGACAGGTGGTTAATAAATATTTGATTCTTGAAAACAAACTTCCAAATTCCTAATTCTGATTTTCTCCACCCAAATGAAGTACTAAGAGCTGAGAGTGATGATTCCTCTACACCTGGATTTCTATCACGGTCACGAATGTATCTCTTGCTGTGGCCAGTGGACTGATGTAGCCTTTGTGCCCCAGGTGGGTAGGATGTGTGGGTCCCTCTGAGGAACAATGCAGCAATGCAATAGAACTGACCTTGTTTGAGCCCTGGCTTTGCAACTAACTAGCAGTGTCACCTTGGGCAGGTTACTTACTCTCACTAAACCTCTGCTTCCTCATCTGTAAAATGGGGATAATAAGTAGTAAAGATAAAATGAAGCGTGATTTTGCAAAGCTTCTGGTACAGTGCCTGGTACTTCAATGAAAGCTTCTGTTATTAATAGTAGGAGCAGTTGTAGTAATAGTAATAGGAATTTTTAAAAGTTGTTCCACTAGAATTTATTGAGTTTGCAGAGAAATATATAAGAAACCCCCTAATTACCAGACTTTGGACCCAGGACTCTGAAGTAGCAAAAGCTGCCTCTGATAAAAGAGAAAATGATAATGATACTCAAACTTGGCTGACCACGTACCAGACGTCAGGCACCAGGTGGCCTGGTTTATGAGACATCATCACAGTTAATTCTCATGATGGCCCACTGAGGTTGGAAGATGCCTTCACAGACCTGATCCTACAGAGCTGTACACCCTCTGCAGTACCCGGGGGCTCCCCAGCTCCTCAGGGCCTCCTGGCCTGACCAGGGTAAAAGAAGCAGCACTGCACAGAGGGAGAGCACTGTCTCTGGAGGCACTTTCCAACTTACCCGAGCCACTTGCCTTGCCGAGCTCACTGAATTACTCTGAGCTTCAGTTTCTTCCTCTAGAAAATGGGACTATTAATGGTGCCTACTTTACAGGGTTGCTGTAAAGTTACAGGAGTCAATGAGTGAGGACTCATATCACACTTAGAATAGTGCCTGGCACGTGGGCAGAGCTAAATACCTGCTATGCATTTATTATTTGCTTCTCTTACCGTACCCTCACCATCCAGTGCTCTACTTTAGGTCCTCCATTAAGGGATTGAAAGAATGACAAATTCAGCTGAAAGAATTTTAGGGATGGGTTAGTAATTAAGACAATCGGCCTCCCTTTCCCCCCCCACCCCAAGTCTGTTTGTTCAACTTGGGTGAAGGAGTTTTCCAATGCATTTGCAAAGAAGGTAATTGAGTAATAAATTATCCCATTGATAGGAACAGCCAATATCATTGAAAACCAACAGCATTCTACCTTGTTACCAATAAAGCGTACATTTAATGGGCAATTCTGGTTTAATCCTTTTTCTCCTGAAAACACCATTCTCATATCTCAACATGTGAGTGCTGAAATGGATTAATTCTTAGTAGAAGCGGGGGGGTGGGCAGAGGGATGCTCTTCTGCCCTTGCTTCTCAGAGATTAACGTCATGTCAGATACGGTTACAAACAACTGTATTCAAGGCAGCCTCTGTTCACTGATCTCTCAGATTGAATTGGCTGAGTTAGGACTCCATCTCCCACGGCTTTTCTCTGTTCTGAATTTCAAAATGGAAAACTAAGCTGTCTCCAACTGTGTCCGCCCCCCAATCTCCACCCACACGCCGTCTTTAAAGTATAATTTTTTTCTCTTATTTTAGCTTTTCTTTTTGCCAGTCACCACCACCACCTCTTCAGGAGCTCTCTTTTGGATCTTGGCCACTGTCCTGAAATGCCAAAGTGGGGGAAGGTCTATCCCTCTTGTGGTAAGGACGCTTGGCCTGGGCCCTGCTGGCAGGCAGCTATCTAGGCCCGGATGGGGCCCGTGGCCAAGGGTGAGGCAGGATAGACTCTGCTCTGAGTGCCTTGGATGGAACTCCCTGTGACTGTGTATAGAGTAGGCAACCGATGTCTGGACAGAACTTTGAGGAGGGGAGAGGAAAAGTTGCTGGTGGAGGGGACAGACGGACAAGAAAAATAGTTTTCATATGCATTATGAAGGGTATCCCTTTCCCAAACTGTTTCCCCATCCTGCACCAGTTTCAGCCCCATGGGTCCAAGCTGCATAGAAGTAGGGGACCTTCCTCCTCAAAGGTAAGGTCATGAGGGCTTACTAACTTGATTCCTTTTCTTTCCTGTGAGTGACAAAAATTGATATCCATAAATTAAGGTGAGACTTCCTGGAATTAGCCTCCTCTAAAAACAATTCTTCCCTATGATCTCCCTGCCCATTGCAGCTAGAGGCAATGGACGTGGGCATACACTATCCCTTGCTCCCCATCCCAGCCACGCCAGACAGCAGTGCAGTCGCCATGGCATGGCTACAGGAAAAGAGGGAACGCCCTGTAGCAGGTCTCAAGAGGCAGCAGGCAGGATCTCCTTCCTAAAACTGTCTCCCCATCCTGCACCATCTTTAGGCCCCTGTGTCTACAGCCTGGTCTGCTGATTTAGAGGAAGGCAAGCTCTCTCACCCCACTGAGCTCACCCCAGTGAATCCAGAGTAGCTCTAGAGATTTATCCAGACCCTGACTTTTTTATAGGTATATTTACTTTACTAAAGTCACCAGAGGCCAATTAGTCTGGACAGTCACCCCTACTGGCATCGCTCCCCCCAGCCCCTCACTCAGGGACTGAGCATGGCTGAAATGGCATCTTTTCCCTCCCCCTCCCCACTTCCTCCCACCCTGGCCTCCCAATCTACACGAATCCAATTATGTGGGATGTAAATGAACTGTGTGAGCATTAAACGACAACACTGTTTCTGGTTTTTTATCCAAATCTCCCTTTCCCAGGATGAAAAGGGAGTTTACTCTCCGGGACCCCTGCTGGATCACTTATTTAGAGCTCTTTGCATTCAGCATCCATTTGTAGCCTTTTTCATACAGTTAGGCCTAAAAGAAATTTGCTATAGCTAATGAGATTGAGATGGGAAAATAGACCAAGGCAGATCGGCCTAAGACCAATACTGGTTTCTCTTCCCCGTCTTTTCCTATTGTGATGTGCTAAATGCAGACAAATTATTCCACTATGATGTGTATGAGTTGAGGGCAGGAGCTTTGGGGCTGGAAGGTCAAACCCTGACTTTGCCACTGAGATAGTAGGACCTTAGGCAAATTACTTAACTCCTCTGAGTCTCAGCTTCTCCCTGACTAATTGGGTTATGGAGGAACAAATGTTGATAAAGTGTTTAGCACTGGGCTTGGCTCAAAGCGAGCCACGAATGTCAACAATACCACTTAACATGCATGGCGTGTGCTAGGCTTTCAGTTACCTAATTTGGTCCTCCTGACGTTTCTGTAGCATAGAGTGTAGGCAGAGCATTATCAGGGGGAAACTAAGGACCAGGGAGGAAAAGTGAAATGCTTCAAGGTCACACCGATCCTTAAGGACAGAGCAAGGCTAGAATCCAGGAGCTCTAGTTCTTTTTCTTTTTTCTTTTTTTTCATTGAGATATAGTTGATGTGCAATATTAATGTTAATTTCAGGTGTATCTAATTCTTTTTCCAATGCTTTTAACATTCTGCTATATTTCATCAACGCAGAGACGGATACATGACATATATGAATCAAATAGAAAAACACACTAAGAGAAAGTGTATAAATTATCAGTACGCTTCATAACGGGTCCATGAGGTTCCAGAACAAACTAAGCGATCTACTAGCTCACTCTTCCCTCGATTCGTCCTTTGTTAGAATCTCATTGTGCCCTTGCTGAGCCCAAATGCCATGTGTGCTGCTCTGTGCTTTATGTACGTGATCTTATTTCATCCTCAGAGGAATACAGGAAATAAGCGGTATTAACCCCACTTTATAGATAAGAAAACGGAGCCTCCGGGCGGTTCGATCTCTTGTTTCAGGTAACAAACTCAATTCCAAAGTGCATTTCCTGAAATTGCCCCACTCAGTTTGCTCTGACTCTGTACTGGATGACCGGCCTGCCCACACCAATCAAGATGGAAGCAGAGACAACGGGAAGGACTCACAGCAGGACGTGTCGTTCCTCCAGCCGGTCAGTGCGATCCCCTGGGTCTGGCAGGTGCTGGCGTAGTTCTGCAGCCAGCTGCAGGAGGTCTGCACGGCGCCGCCATCGATGCAAGAGTCAAACAGGCAGTTCTTGTAGAAGAAAGCGGGGTTGACCTTGCTGTGACACTTGGTGAAGCCCGCGTTCTGGCTGGGGATCAGACTGCAGAGCTGCTGCACTTTGGAGAAACCTTCCACTTTGGCACAGGAAGGGCAGCGGTCGCCACAGCCAACCTGGCAGAAGGTGTCCCTCTTCACCCAGCTCTGTCCAAACTCATTGACGCTGGAGGCCAGCAGACCCATGGGCATCTCCAGGTCGTCTTCGGGGTTGCCGTTATAGCGGCCACACAGGCCGTAGGTGCTGTTCTGCATGCCCCGAGGGACCGTGACGGACAGGAAGGTCTTCCAATCATACACAACCTTCAGGCCAAAGTCAGTTTCCACCACCACATGGAAGCCAAAGGAAAAGATGTTTATCTTCCCTTGTCCCAACTTCAGGGGCAGATAGAGCCGTTCATTGTTGACCTGCAAGAGCAAGAGGGTCGGCACAGACAAATACAGGTGGCCCAGACAGCCCCGCCCTGCTTTTCTAATGATTAGCCTCTGAGAGGCAGCGCCACGGGGGGTTGGAGCAGGTTGAATGTAATCTTCACATTTAGTGTTGTTTCTGTCCCTCAACTATTATTATTAGGATTTGGACAGACTTAAATGACTATCCTTTGTACACTAATACACCTATTTATTTCAGTGCCTTCTGTTTATAGCATTATTCCCTCCAGGAGTTCAAATTGTTTTCTCCAAGGTAATGAGAGGGTAATAAGAATTCAATTAAAGTTTAGACTAAAATACCCAAACCTAAAACTCTTGTGTTTCTATTTCCACCTTTACTGTGGATTTATCTTAGACAAGCCCCAATTTATTAATTCCTCTAGGATCTTCTTTTTCCTGAAGAATGACTTGATTTTGCTGGTCCCTCTGCCTAGGATGCCATTCTTTACCTGCCAACATCCTTCTCATCCCCCAGACCCTGCTCAAATGTCGGCTCTTCTATAAGGCAAGATTTTTGGAGCTGGTGGTCAGGATGACTCACTCCCTCGTCTGGGCAACCAGAACATATTACTTATACTTCTCTCATGTTCTCCTGCACCTCTGGCCAAGATCAAGCACGTGTACCCTGCTACTGAAGCACACATCACATCTGCCTTATATTATAGCTGGTTGTCTACACCTCTGTCTCAACTACAAGATTAGGAGCAACCTGAGGGCAGGGACCACACTTTATTGATCTATACATCCACCTTCCCCTCACTCCCTGCTGGGCACCCAGCACAATGGAGAGGGCACTTGATGCATGTGTCCTCCCATAGATTTTAAATTCAGAAAACAAGGAAATCCCTTAAGGTCAAACCCCAGAACTGCAGGGCCCTTGCACCATTTTGATGCAGATGAGCCAAATCCTGCAGCCCCTGGCTGGGTGAGCGCTTGATGGGAAACAGACTGTTGTGAGGGCTAAGAGGAGAGCTGGTCTTCCTCCCGAAAGAAGAAGGTGGCCGCCCACAGGGTGGTCGTAGATTGCTCCCTGCCCGGCAATAACCCCCCTCCTGACCTCCTTAATCTCTCTCCCATCTGACACCCCCGCCCCCAGCCCCACTGCTACCACCTCAGTTCAGACCCTCATCACCCTCCACCTTGACTCTTGAATATGCCCCCAGCTGGTCTCCCTACCCCGGTACTGCCCCTCTCCTCCAGCCACTCACCACTGCCTCTCCAATATTTTTTAATGCAATTGAAAGCAATTAATTAATACTTAAAACCCCCTCCACAGCTTGAATAAAATGTGGGGTATGCTTAGCACATGGCACAGGGCTCTCCAGGAGCTGGTCCCTGCCTCTCAGACCCAACCCACTCACTTCCTCCACCCCAGCCATACCCAGCGCTTTGCTGCTCCCCAGATGGACCGAGCTGCCCCATTCCACGTGCCGTTTCCTTTGCTGCGAGTGTGGTGGTGCTTTCTGTGTCCATCCTTAGCAGTTGTGATTGTGAGTTAACGGTAACCCGCAGCTGGCCTTGGCCAAACGGGGGCCCCTTGGCCCAGGAGGTTATGACCCCCCCATCCAGCCCTACCCCCACCCTAAGGGCAGCCCTCGGCCAATGACTGACCAACACAGGGGACCAACTCTGTGCGCAGGTCATGCACCAGAGCTCCCGGTGGCCCAGGCTGATGTCCAACTTAGACCACATCCTCGCTGAGCTCTCTGCCCCTGGTTCTTCCCTCACTTTCAAGAATCCCCACCTCAGACTCTGCCTCTAGGGAACCAACCTAAGACAGCAATGGTGCCCTTCCCCCATCCTCTCTTTCTCTGGGGTAATTTTCACCCTTCAAATTTCAACTCAGCAATCTCCTTGTCTATGAATATTGGTCCAGGCAGAATTCACTCATTCATCCAGGAGCCATCAGTTTGGCACTACTGTGCACCAAGCACCGTGCTAAACGCTGGAATAAAGCATAGGACTCTTTCCCTAGGAGCTCACAGGCATGTGGCAGAGACAAGTACATAAACAGGTAATAACAACATCGTCTGATAAAAGCAACGATAGAGATAAATAGATGCACAGGCACCAGACTCAGCCTGGGGACAGAATCAGGGATGCCCGCAGAGGATGGTGCCCATGCCCGGTCCTGGAGGCTGAGTGATGTTGGCCAGTCAAGATAAATTTGGGGTTTGGGAATAAAATATACACACTACTAGATAACTAATAAGGACCTACTGTATAGCACAGGGAACTCTACTCAATATTCTGTAATGGCCTATATGGCAAAAGAATCTAAAAAAGAGTGGATATATGTATATGTATAACTGATCCACTTTGCTGTACAGCAGAAACTAACACAACATTGTAAATCAACTATACCCCAATAAAAATTTTAAAAAATATACACACTACTATATATAAAATAGATAACCAACAAGAACCTACTGTATAGCACAGGGAACTCTACTCAATATCTTGTAATAACCTATAATGGAAGGGAATGTAAAAAAAGACTATATATATGTGTATGTATATATACATATATACACACACACACACACATATATGTCTGTATAACTGAATCACTTTACTGTACACCTGAAACTAACACAACATTGTAAATCAACTATATTTCAATAAAAATTAAAAACAAAACAAAACAACAACAAAAAAAGAAGGAATGAGAGTGAAGAAAAGGGAATCCCAAGAAAAGGGTGTAGTCTGAGCCGAGGTCAAGAGGAGGGGAAATGCCTCATAAATATGAGGAATTACAGCAATTGAATGATGCTGGAGCATAAAATGTGACCTCGGGGATGATGGGAGATGAAGATGGATAGGCGGGGAGGGCCTGGACCACGGAGGGCCTCGTCTGTAACGTCCCATGAAATCAAGCCTGGAAAAGACTCATTCATTTTGCAAAGAAGTCACCGGTGATCTTAGTAAGAGAACTTCAGTAGCGTGATGAGACCAGAGGCTAGGTTGCAGAGGTTAAACAGCAAATAGGGGATATGGAAGCAGAGATGTCTGTCTCCAGGAGTTTGGTAAGAAAGGGGAGGAGAGGGATTGGTTAGAAGAGGGATTGGATTGAATCGGGGTCAAGGTTTATCTTAGAATGAATATGTTTATGGGTTGAAGAGAAAGGCCCAAGACACGGGAGGGGGAGGAGATGACAGAAAGGCAAGAGCCTGAGAGGGCAAAAAAGAGATGGTGCAGGTGGAGAGTGGCCATGGAGAGGGGAAGAGATAATTCGTTCTCTGGAACGAGGAGAGGAGGTGAAGAGGACGTGGTGATGGGTCATTTCAGAGACAGCATGGAGGGCGGAGGAGGAGGAGAGAGATCATGCCTGGTGAGCATGACTTTCTCAACCGGGAGGCCCAGAGACAGAGAACACAGGTGCGCAAAGTCACCGAGGGCAGCAGAGGCCGTGGGGACTCCCACGAGCCTTGACGACTCACAGGGATAAACTAAAGGCTGAGCACCCAAGGGCTCATGTGTGCTGGCTGGCTTTTCCTCCCGAGTTTCTCTGCATTCTCTATTCCTGGCTACGGGGTGTCAAGGAGGGGGCGATACCTTGGGGAGGCCATGTGCCTGGATTACAGCTCAAGGCCTTCGAGTCCTGTCACGGCCCAGGAGCACCTGGGAAAGGAAGGCCTCGACGCAGACAGGCCTGCCCGGTTTCTCCCTGTCTCTCAGGCCCCAGGAATGCGACCTCCACCCCTACATCACCGCCCTGTCTGTCCCTGTGAAACGGAGGGAAAGAGGGAGGCAGAGGAAGGGAGGGGTGGGTAAGGATGGATGGAAGAGGCCGGTGCAGAGGAGGAAGAGAGCAGGGCATGGGGATGTGTGGGGGAAATGTGTTTCTAATACTGAAGTATTGGAAATAAGGCCACATATTCGCTTTTCAGTAGCGAGCTTTCCTTTAAACAACTGGCCTTGATTGCTGCTACAGCTGTTCTTCAGCTGTTCTGAGGTCCCCTTCACACCCCCACCCTGGGTCTCCACTGACGTTTCCTTGTCCTAGGACGCCCTTGCCTCTTTCTCAGCCTGGCCAACGGATGCCTTCAGGGCTCAGCTCTGGGTCATCTCTTGCAGAAAGCCTTCCCTCCATCCCCCCAGGCAGCTCAGGCAACCTGTTCTCTCACGACACACCCCCCTTCCCCACTGCACGTCACATTTTTCTGGGACTTCACATCACGCTGACGTTCCCTGCGAACACGTCTGTCTCTCCCACTAGACCCTGAGTTCCCTTAGGACAGAAGCCGTGTCTGACTCACGTTTCTACCCACAGGGCTTGGCACAGAACAGCCTGTCAATACAAGCCCATCAGATGCAACTGAGCCAGAGTGATACTCAAAGCTTCCCTCCTCTCTGATGGCCACGGGGTGGGCAATCAGTGATAAAAACACCAGCTCTGGAAGGTCCTGAGAGCCTTCCCCTTGGCCTGGACCATGCGGGACCCGGCTGTGCAGAAGCCTGGGGGAGATGGAGGAGGCAGGCCGTCTCTGTGGAGCTTGGGCTGTGGACGGCTGAGGTGTGGGCTCTGCGGTGCCCGGGAGAGGCTCACCTCTGTCACTCACTCCCACTCCCTGGCTGGTATACACATAGCATATTTATTTCTAATTTCCCTCGGCTTGGTGGATTTCCCCACATCCTCAGTACTGCTTAATGCAGAGAAAGGTCAGAATCACAGAGGGACCCGGTGTCCCAAGGAGTCACTTCCATGTCAGCTCTGTTTTTGCAAGCACCAGCAGTGACCCGGGCTCTGTGCTGTGTTTTGCCTGGCGCTTCACTGCGCGCTGTCATTATGACGGCCGTTATTCTTCTCTCAGGGAGAGATGGTGACTAATACTAACATCATGGGAAAAACAAACGCAAATCATTGAACAAGCAGATCCTGTAATGCATATTAATAATTCAGAGTAAATGCTAAATCTATCCCCTAGGCCCCAGAAGAAAAGAGCCTTCAAGCATCCTGAACTTGGTCTTCCTGTCAGAGATTTGAAAGCTGTACACTCTATTCCCAGCTTGGGCATTTTGGACATCTGGTGACTTAGAAAGACGAGCCTTGGAAGGGGTCCCCCCACCCCTTTAATCAATCCCTCCTTGATGCCCATTACTCTCTAATTACTCCCTGTTGTAGATTGAATTGTGTCCCCCCAGAAGATATATTGAAGTCTTAATCCCCAGGACCTGTGAACGTGACCTTATTTGGAAATAGGGTCTTTGCAGATGTAATCATTAAGATGAGATCATGCTGGGAAAGGGTGGGCCCTCAATCCAATGACTAGTGCCCTTAAAAGGAGGGAGAGATTTGGCACAGAGGGAAGAAGGCCATGAAAATATGGAGGCAAAGACTGGAGTTATGCTGCCACAAGCCAAGGGTCACCTACAACCACCAGAAGCTGGAAGAAAGCCTGGAACAGAGGCTTCCCTAGGACCTCGGGGGGAGCATGGCCCTGAGGACACCTTGGTTTAGGACTCCTGGCCTCCAGAACTGTAACAGAATAGGTTTCTGCTGTTTCAGGCCACCTAGTCTGTGATGCTTTGTGACAGCAGCCCTAAGGACTAATATACCCTTCCCTCCGCATCTCTTTGTGGGAGGAAGAAACCAGCTGTGTGGTTCTCACGGCTCTTGACTTTAGGCATGAGTGCGTCTCATGAGACACGTGCCTGGAAGGTGAGCTGACCCAAAGGGAGGGAAACACCTGGTGAGAGAGGAGAATCAGCCACTGGGGAGGAGAGAAGGGAGAGCAGGAAAAAGAACAAGTGTTCATGAAGATCCAGTGTCTATATGTGAAAATAACTGGGTCAGAAAACAGGGGTAGCCTCAGATGTCTATATACCTAAACCTTGAGAGCGTGTAACACAAGGCAGAAAATACGCTTTCATAGTATAATGGGTAGGACAGGGCCTGTTAACAGATTATATTTTAGAAGAAGAAAAAAACCTGAAAGGTAGAAAGGTGGAAAAGTGTTGAATGTCACAGAGATAAGGAACGATATCCAAATTTATAAATCTAAGGGTAGAAATATGTCAGAGGAGGAGCAAAGGAGAAAAGGAAAAATATGGTGCAGCCACATGGACAAAATGATTGATGTGTTTGTTTTAACACAGTTGATGAAAATGGAGGAGAGGGAAGTTATTGTGAAGAGCGGCTTTGACTATCCGGACATCTGCTGGAAACCTTTTGTGGCTAAAAGCAAGGCATCTGGTGCATTCCTAACTTGTGCAGGTGGCAATTTCATCTCTTAAATTGCTGAAGAAGTGACCAGCAGCAAAATAAAAGTCATAGGAACCTTGGAAGAAAGGGCTTATTATGTCATCTCCTTCGTTCATTTGACAAACGCTTTGAGTGTCATAGCACACGGTATATTCATTTAACATAAAGATGGATTAGGTGTGGTTCCTGCCCTCAAGAAGTCCACTATGAGTATTGAGTGAGCTAGACATGAACATCATGGAAAAATACAGTATGATTAATGCCATAAATGATAGAGGAACCAACTGTTAGGTGAAACCCAGAGGGAAACAATGGCAGTTTGGGTAAAATATCCAAGAAAAGGAAGAAGAATGTTCATAGTGAGACTTCCATCTTAGATGCTAAGAAGGCACATTTTCCAGTAAATGTGAAAGGGAAGACAGTTTAAGAAGCTCAGAAACCTCTCTTTGTCAGAGAAGGGGGTTAAAGGAAATTCTAAGGAAGGAAAGAAATCAGCAGAGTTGCCCAAGGAAGTCTTTAACGGCTCAGAATTTGAAAGGGAACGTATATGAGCGGAAGAGGAACCTCCTTAGAGATAAATTACACCGCAGACCTGGGAGGATGGTGTTAAAAGGTTGACATCCTAAGTCAGCTTGTCCAAAATGCTAAAGCAGTGGCTTGCGGGTGTCCCAAGTTTCGCTCAGGGCGGGCCCTTGGAGGAGGCGGGGCCGGCCTGTGGCTGGGGCTGACGTCCTCAGGCTGGACTCGAGTGCATGGAACTCCTCAGACCCTACCTGCTCCTGCCTTCATGGTCAAGGGAGTGAAAAGTAAGAAGACTGCAAGGGAGCCCCAGGGTGCTCCAGAGGTGGACAAGACTCCTGAACTCCCGGGTCCCCTGGGAGCGAAAGGGAGACTGAAAGAGGCAGAAGGAGGCCCGAGGAGGCAAACAGTTTGATCTCTACGAAGGGAAGGAGGTGGATTAGACCGCAGTACCACTTACTGACGCCTAGCCCATGCTAGGTGCACATTCTCGTATACACACAGCGACCGTCTGAGGCCGCTCAGTGTAGCCAAGCTGGGACTCCATCTAGGTCTGTGCCGTCTCCAACACACTCTGCTACAATATGAAAGGCACCGTTCCTAGAGCTGAATCTGTCCCTAATTTGGTGCCTGCAACTTGGGCAGTTTTCTCTCTGAGGGCCCTGTTTCCTTATCTGTAAGATAAAGTGATGGGAAATCTCCAGGGTCCCTCTCTGCTCTGACAGCCTCTGCTTTTCCTTGGATTCTGGATCTGCCTGGTTCAGCTGCAGCCTGACTTGCTGACCCGGGACCCCTATCCTCACATCCCCACGGCTCCCCTCCTGGGGTCTGGCCTGTGACCGCTCACCAGCACCGTGTGCTTGTAGGCCCTGTGAATCACGAGGCTGTAGCCCAACACGGTCACGTCCACCTGCTTGACCCACAGGGCCAGCGACGGGTCCCGGTCCTCGTTCTTGGCTGTGACGATGAACTTGGGGGACGCGTCTGAGCTCGGCCTGCTTCCTGTGGTACACAGGATGAGCGGACAGCTGGTCTGGAAGTCAAAAGCGTAGCCGTCAAAGGTCAGGTAGTGGCCGTAGCCCGAGACGATGCAGGAGGCGTCGGTGCGGGCCTGGCAGTAGTAGAGCCCGCCCTCCTCCATGCAGTACTCGTCACCCTTGCAGGGGATGGTTTCACAGTGGACGCTGTTGTCTGTGCCATTGCAGTAGCAGAAGATCTGGCAGTCCAGGTCCACCCAGAAGGTCTCATTGGTGGCAAGTTGGTGTCCCTCAAAGTTGCAGCCACACTCGCTCCGGGGGACGCACTGGCTGTCTTGCAGGGCATAGCCCTCGTCACACTGACACCCCTCGGAGCAGCTGTCCACACAGATGGGGCCCAACGTCAGGGTCTCACAGGTCTCTGTACACATCATGCACTCCTCGAAATGGCTGTTCTCCGGGCAGTCCAGAGCTGAGGGTGGGCGAGGAGGAGATGGGATTGAGAAAGGGACAGAGGTCAGAGACAGAGTCTGTGTACACTCATTGGTATGCATGGGTGTGTGCACGTATGGCTGTGTGCATAGTGTGTGTGCATGTGTGTGCGTGCAAGTATATATACTGCATGGGACTTACTTGTCCAGCACGGTGAGTTCAGCAAATGCCATGTGATCGGCACCGCTGCCATCCTCATTTGGGGTGATCCAAGGCTCAGCGAGCCCCTCACTCACGTGCTCCTCTAGCTCACTTAGCTTTTCATGTAGAAGATGCTGGGACCATGGGCCTGTTGTGAGCACCTGCGGCACACCAGGCACTGTTCTGGGCATTTTAGGGTAATTTTCTCAACAATCTGGATGGTAAGGACAGTCATATCACCCCTGTCTTATAAGTGAGGAAACTGAAGTTCAGTGACTTAATCCAGCTGTTAAGTACTGGAGAGAGATTCGAGTCTGCATCTCCCGACTCTGAGTCTCCTGACTCAAAGACTCCGGAAAGAGAGTCCTGGAAGGAACAAGTGCTCTGATGCTGTAGAGACCTGTGGGTACCATCTCTGAGCTTCAGTTTCTTCTCTGATTAAATAAGGACAGTACTTATCTAGGACTGCTGTTCTGAGGATTAATAACGTCATATATCAAGCCCACAGTAGGGTCTCAATAAACACTGTGCCCTTTCCCTTCTTACACTTCCCTCCATTACAGATAGGTTTCATGGAGGTGTTTCTACTCTACACATTGGACTTTCCCTGTGTCTTTCATCTCTCTGCTCCTGGTGTCCTCTGACCCCTTCCACCTCCTCACTGACCTCAGCACATGGTCCTGCCCACCTCCTTTATTCACACCCTTTGCCCCCTCCTGCACAGCCCTTACAAAGCCAAATCCTACCCACCCTCCAAGTTTCATTTCAAGTCACTGTTCTGCCCAGAAGCCTTCCTTGATAGATCAAGACTCTGCGTCAGTAAGCACAGCACATAAAATAACAGCACATGTGGCTCACCATGGAATTCCGTGTAACTTCCCATGCCTCTTTATTATTTTTGTTTGTTAAAACTTGACATGAGCCGGGATGAACCCAGGAATGCAGAAGAAATCTACCCACAGGTCTGTGTTTTCTAAAGATCTGTGCACGTCCTCACCATCTCCTGGGAGTTTAAGATCTTGCCTTTAAGGCTTTCTTTAGGTCTTATGCATACGATCACTCCTTAAGAGGGTTTTATAATCCAAGGACACAAAGGACACTATAGAGAAACTGCATGGCAATGATAGCTCTGCCCACAAGTACCAGCTCAACAGTTCTGCACTATGGACTGAAAGCCAATCTTTTTTCCCTCTGGGCTAAAGGACTGTCTCCACCTCCACTGACTAGTTGTAGGCTAGTTCAGCACTGATTAAATATGTCTGTATAGAGCGATTTTCACATTTGTCTCTAAATTATGAATAACACTGACTGCAGGTTTATGGTGATAGCAAATAACATGACTTATTTAAATGGCTCTCGTTTTATGACTTATCGTGTTGTCTGAATGTGTCTGAAAGTCTGGAACATACAGACATGAAGTAATAAAACTTCCCCTGGCTCCTGAAATGCCTCTGAAATTACTTAATTGGGCAGCCTGGCTCTGCCAGTGAGAGCTGGTTAAAAACATCTGAACACAGAAGCAGTGGGTGCCTGTCTCCAGGCCCAAAGAAGATTGTGTCCCTGATTTGCAGCTGTCACTCAATCCAATCCCCACTCTCTGCAAAACCCTGACTAGATTAACCCCTTAGTACCCAGAGACTTGCTTAATCAAGTGTGAGCCCTGGCCCTCCACCCGAGGAAGCCATGCTCCACGTGGCTGCTCCCGTCCACAAGTCTCTCTCTAAAAAAGGCACTTGTGAGCGTTTGCTCCAGCTCTGCAGGCCCTGATGAAGGATGGGGAGAAGTGAGTCTCAGCAGGCGTCGCACCCGGAAAAAGAGGGAATCACTGTCATCCCGCCACACTTACTTCGCGTGAACCATGCCACCAAACTGGGCTTCGTGCAGTACAAAAAAACAATCCAGAGACACTTCCTGCTGGGTAGGAGTTCATAGGCTAAAAGGATGGCACAGACACGGCCTGGCACCAAAATGGCTTTGGTATGCGGCAGACTCTGTAATCCCGTAATGTGAATGAACTATAGCTAGAAAGTTGAGTACAGAAGCAGGGACGGAGATCATTTTAGACAAGCTGGAGGCGGGGCGAAAGAGGATGTGGGAAGCGGGTTAAAGAGAAGGCTTTGGGAAGGCATTCTAAGGTCCCACTAGATGTGGTGGTCAGTAGAAACCTGGCAGCCTCCCTCCCTTTAGGTGACTTTATGAAAAGAGCATGCTTCCAGAATTCCACCTGCAGATTCAGAGCCTCTGTTATGAATCCCTCCCCAGTGTGATTAGGGTCACCAGGGACGTAACCGCCCAGCTCAGAGATGATACTCCAAATGCTCCTTTGGGCTTCCAGTGCTCAGAAATCAGAGCATTATTTTTAAATAACAATATGTGTGTGTAGGGGGGAGGCGGGGGGGGATATTCTTAGCTCTGGCTAAGATGTTACTATTGCAAAGGCTTAGAGGCAAGGTAAGGATACCCCAGTAGCAATGGGTGAGCCTCACCCAGACCTTAGCTTCTAATAACATTCCCCACCAAAATGAATCAGGATTTCTCGGAGTAATGGTTGATTCTAGACTGGGGCAGGGAAGGTTAAGAGGTGATGTGGAGCATCTCGTTAATCTGGAAAGTAAGAAAATGACAGAGGCATATCCAAAGGACGTAGGAGGCACCTGGAAGGGGCACCCACAGGCCAAATCTGTCATAATTTTAATGCCAAAACAACAAATGTGATATGAAACATACATCATTGAAAAAAACAGGTATCTGTGTGTCCATGTTGATGAGATAGATAGATGATTGAGGTAAATAAATAGATGGATGGATGGGTGGATGGATGATAGATAGGGGACAGGCAGGCAGAAGAGATAGGAGGGCTCTGGCTTACAGTAAAATGACATCTGCTGACGGGTACACGTGGAGAGAGTGCTGGAGCTGTAAACTGTCAGCATGTAATCGTCATGCTGAAGATCAGTACAAGCAAAAGTCATCAGTGGGCACTAAGTCGAGGAGGGGGATCGTGATGACAAGCAGGGTGCTGCATGGTCGTAAAGTACTTCCCCACAGATTGCTCATTAGTCACAAGATAGAAACGTAGTGACACAGAGTGGTGATATTTGACAACCCCTGACCAGGGGGCCAACGTGCCCATCACCAACGAGAGGAGGCTGGACAGAGCGTGCCCCACATGTGAGCTGATACCATGAGGAAAACACGCCTCTCCTACGCAGGGGGCTGGGTGGGATGTAGAGCAGAACCCAGCCATGGCGAAGCATCAAACCCAAATGGAGGGCTATTCTATTTCAAAAGGGGGGAGACTGTAATCTTTAAAAATGACAAGATCATAAGAGACAAAGAAGCTAAGGAATTGTTCCAGACTTAAGGAGACCAAAGAGACATGACAGCTAAATGCCCCATGTGGTCGCGGACTAGATCTGCACTGAGGTGTGGGGGAAAGCCATAAAGGACACGACTGGGTCAACGGGCAAAACTGAAGTGGATATTAAGTTATCGCATCAATGTTAAATTTCCTAAGGTCAGTAACCGTACTGTGCTGTGAATGAGTGTCTTGATTCTAAGGAAATATACACTTAATGTATTTAGGGGCAAAGGGGCACGATGTCTGCAACTTCCCTTCAAACGGAGAGTCAGTGAGAGAGAATGACAAAGCAAACAGGGCAAAATGCTAACAACAGGTCATCTGGGTAAAAGCTATATAGATATTCTTGTAACCCTTCTGTAACTTTAAAATTATTTCAAAATAAAAAGTTAAAAAAATAAACAAACTTAGGTTGGAAGAAATATAATGGAAGAGACATAACCAGATGTAAAGGATGGAATCTCAGTGGTGGCGCTGGTCTTCGTGAGGGCCGACCTTCTTGGTGGGGAAGGGGTGGGAGGTGTGGTCCAGGTGGGGCAGTCCTGGCCCCAGGCCTGGGTCCCGCCCCCTCAGCCACTTCTCCTTCTACCCTTCCATTTACTCCTCCCCCTGGGCTCCCCCAGAACCGAGGGGATTATATGTCTCGTCTTCCCAGCAATTATTCTCATTACTACAAGTACTGCTGAGAGGGGTCAGATACTCTGGGGGCAAAATGAACAACCAGGCCCATGGGACTCTCTCAAGAACCATTGTCAGGTTTGCCCTGGGGAGCGGGGCTAATCTCTACTCCGGGAAAGGCACCCTGACTGATCACCGTGGGCTGAAATGAATGGGGTCCTGCCTTGCCAGGAGAGAAGGCGCCCACTGAGCCATCACAAAGATTTCCGGTCCTTTGACATGATGTGTTCCCTCTGCTAGAAATAACCAAGGGTCAATAGCTAATTGTTCTACAACGAAGAGGGATGGTGTGATTAGAAACAACAATAAAGTTGCGCAATAGTCTGGTCTGGGGGGACGAGCCTTCCAGAAGACACATCAGACTAGGGAAGATGTACAGGGTTAATGAGATTGTCCTTGAGTGCGATTGCACCAGGAAGAGAAGGAGATCCGGGGTCTCAGTTATCCACGCCCCGCCCCGGCCGGCCGCCCCCATGGCGTCACCCGAACTCACGGCAGAAGTCGTGGGTCCTCCAGGGCTGCACCTCCACGTCGGCGTTCTTGCAGGCGCTCGCGTACCGGGCCACAGAGTCACAGAGCTCGGACTCGTTGCCCCCGCTCTGGCACAGGCGGAAGAGGCAGGTGCGGTAGTAGGCGGTGACGTTGACCACGCCGTGGCACTCCAGGAAGGAGCTGTTGGAGGGGTCGTTGATGATGCCGCACCTGGAACGGCTGCGGTAAAATTTCAGCAGCTCCGAGTCGTTGCCGCAGGCCTTCAGCAGGTCCCCGCACTCCCCGTTGCAGATCTCCTCGAAAGTGGTCCAGCTTTCCAGGAACACCGCCAGGTTGTCCGTGCACTTGCCACTGGGGAGACAGAACTCTTCGCTGGCGTTCGCGTTGAAGAAGCCACACAAGCCCCCCGTGCAGTTGAAGTAGGCGGTGGAGAGCCGGATGTACAGCAGACCCACGTCTGAGTATTGCAGGGTCACGACACCCTTGGACTCGACGGTCGTGCTGTTTTTGTTTCGATAAATTTCCAGCTTCCCCGAAGGATGGAAGAAAGGCAGTTCCACTTCCTGACCGTTCACCTGAAAAATCAAATCGCTATCATGAGTTCCAGATACACACAGGGTGCCCACAATTTCCTAGGTTGTGAATAAAGACGTGGCTCTGCCCCATGGCTAGCCCTTGGAGTAAGGTCGAGAAGCTGACAGTGGGCGGAAACCACACAGACATCAACTGTTTTTTTCGTGGGCATCTTTGTTTCTTTCTTTCCAGGCTCCTCTGATCCAACACATTTGCTATTTGTGTGTGTGTGTGAGACCCTCAGCTAGTTCCAAACAAAACTGAAGTGTGAGCAACAGTCACCGTAGACATGTGGCTTCCTCCTGCCCCCGACGTCCTGCCTCCTTCTTCTCCCTTCAAATTTTACTTTTCCTGGGTCTCAGCCCCTTGGAAGCACACAGTATATATCTAATTATCTAGCTGTCCATCCACCTATCTACCTATTATTATTTTGATAAATTAATTTCTGCCAGTGTGTCAATGGGAGTAAAAACACAGCCCTTTCAGTTTGTAGATGTATGCTTTATTCACTGCATTGACTTTTGCTTTCTAAATTAGATGTCATGTGATATTATGAAATGCACATGGCACAGGGAGGAGGGAGATCTGCTCCTCCCTCCCCCTCCATCACCCCAGCTCTGTCACCTCCCAGCTGTCAGGCCCACAGCCCTCATTTAGCCCTTTGGGAACCTCATGTGAAAACAAGGAGTTGCACTCGATGATGCCCAAGATTCCTTCTTACTAACGATCTGTGAGTCTGCATGCTTAGTGATGGGTATTTTAGACCAGGACAGCGGGGCATGAGGCACCATGGCAGGCACCCCTTCTGCTACTCCACACGGATTCCCATCTACAGGTAGGAGATGCAGCATAGTACAGGGTAAAGAGCACAGACTTTGGAGCCAGCTGACCCGGGCTTGAATCCCACTTTATGGCTGTGTGTCCCGGGGGAAGTTACTTAACCTCTCTGTGCCTCAGTTTTCTCATCTGTAAAATGGGAATAATGATGTTATCTACCTCTTAGGATGAATGTGATACTGCTTAGGATAGTGCTTGGCACACAGTAAGCATCCTATAAGTATTTGCTACTCTGGCGAGCTAGTCCTGCTCTAATTCGAGAAATTCCAGCTTCACTCCAGGTCTCCACCTGATGGACGTTTATTTGGTGCTGACAGTTAGAAAATGCTCCCATTTCGGAATCACTGCCTTCCTAGAATCCGCTCACGGTCAGAGGCAGCCAGGCAAGCCTGAAGAGCGTGGCTCCTTCGCTTGGCGGGACTCATCAGAAAAGTCTCCAAGGCCGCAAGCGTCTTACCTTGACCTCCGAAGCCCCGATGCCTCCTATCTTGACCTCCTGGTCAGCCACCAGGATCCGGAGACCCCGCAGCCAAGCAGGCCCTGCGTCCGGCTTCTTCTTGTTGATGTCGATTTCCAAGTACTCTGGCCGCTCAGGGCAGGTCTTGAGGAGCGTGTAGGAGAACTCGACGGGGAAGGCGTAGGCGGCGCCGTCGAAGGTGTGCAGCACCTGGTCCTGGCTGAGCAGGCACACGGTCTCCCGCCTGGGGAAGCAGCCCTGGTAGCCGTTCTCCACTGCGCACACCTCCTCGCCACGGCACGTCTTGTTGAAGCAGTACACGTCGCCGCCCTCCTCGCACAGGCACTGCACCGTGCAGTTGGCTGTGGCCCAGAAGAACTCGCCCATGGCGTAGTAGTGGCCGTCGAAGTCACAGCCGCACTTGTGCAGCGGGACGCACTGGCTGGTGCTGAGGACAAAGCCTTCGTTGCACTCGCAGCCCTCCGTGCAGGGCGTGGCGCAGCTGTGGGAGGCCGTCAGATCTGAGCACGTGTCTGGGCAGCTGCTGGTGCACACGGAGTAGTGGCTGAAGCTCGGGCACTGCACCGTGGACACTGACGTGGGGGAGAGGAGAGAGCGTGACAAGGTGAATGACCCAGGGGCTAACCGGCCAGATCCACCACGCACGGGGGCCTGGAGGAGGAACGCTCCTTCTGGACCAGTTGGCACCTAGAGGGAGGGCCAAGCCACCGCTCACTGGGGGAAGGGAGACGGAGGGTGTGCAAGGAGCACAACTGCTTTGGTAGTAACTACTGAGCAATGGGATGGAGTGGGATCTCACTTGATCATCCTGACTGAAATAAAATTTCAGGTTCCCATCCTAACTAGACTCGACTGATTATTCAATACAGGTTTAGTACTGGGTGAACTACACTCATCGAGATGGTTTAAGATCTTCAACCGATGGGCATATAAGTTGGTCTGACTTTAAAGAACACAGCCCATTCCTAGGAGGAAATAAATCCAACTCACAGGAGAAATGAAAAATCTAACTCTTAGAGGAGGAATTTGAAAAAGTGAACTTTCAAACAGGGACCAAAGAAGACTGTGAAAATGAATTCTCTGTCAAAAATAAGAAAGAACCTTAGCTAACTGAAAAGAACCTGTGTGCCTATTCCCCCAGGAGACTGAATTGGAACTGGATGCCTTCTGAAGGCCCTTCTTGCCGTGGAAAACTTCGATTCTTATTTTAAGAACATCTGAGTCTGGTTTGAGTCTGGTTGACCCCAACAGGCGGAGGCTCAAGAGCCTGGTAGACGAGTTCTCTGAATTAAATACAATTCATCCCACTAAAATGAGAGACAGGGAGAGGAATGTGGAGGGTAGGAAAGTAGTACCACTAGAAAAAAAATAGCCATTATAGGCAAAAAATTAGGCAATTGGATGCTCTTGGATTACACAAGGATCAAAGAGAAGTCATATTCAATCTCAACTTGAATCAGGATTTGTATACTCCAGGCGTGATAGAGGCTGGCCAGTCCACACACACAAAAACATTTAAATATACTCTCTTTTAGTATCTTGATCAATTCTCAAGAATTGATTCTGATACATATTGATTTATATGAATCCAACCTATACGGATAGGAAAAAATCACTCTCTGGCCTTGGAACTGAAAGAAACTTTTAAATCTCACCTCCATAGCACTCTCAAATGCATGGATAATATTTTTCGGTTTACTCATATGGAGGAAACCAAGGACAAGGAAAGAAACAAAATTCCAAGAAGCAATTTGGTTTTTCGTTTGCTCGTTTTCAACATTTACATAACTAGGAAAAGTGAGAGAGATGTAAGTTGGATAGAAGGAAAACATAAGATAGCTAAATTGTTCCAAACGCTCAATCCAAAAGTGTAATTCCAAGGGGACAGCTGGATTTCCCACACTTTGGGGGGCTTTTTTCCTCACCACCCGGCATTTTAGAACAAGGCCTCCTTCCGGGTCTGCTACCTGCCCTGTCTACTGCCCCTTTTGGACCAGCTGAAGTGCTCTAGGGCAGAAGTCACAGAACCTGAAGGCACTGAAAGTAGAGAGGAAACAGCCAAGGACAAAAATGCCCTGGGTTCCATCTGGGAGGTGCATTCTTCTCCCAAAGGCGGCTCTTGATTCCCCAGGCCAGTGTCCACATTTCCCCAACAGCCGTGGGGACGGCCACCTCCAGCTCAGAAACGGCCCCCCCCCCTGCTCAACTCTGCCCGGGCCATCCCTGCTAAGGGCCCTCTTCCGGCCACGCATTCCGTGTCTCCTGACCATGGATGCCCATCAGTGGTTTAATAAGTTTACTAAGTGGTTTCTTGTTTTCTGGCCACAGTACTGGGTGAGGAGAAAGGTCAAGATGCTTCTACAGTTCGTTCTTTACCATTTGCTATATTTCAACCTCACCCTGACTCTCGGCCAATGTGTCTTAACAGGGAGCTCTCAGAGGAGCCCCGAAACCCTCTCCCGGCACCCCCTGCACAGGCGTGGCCTTCCGTGTGGACAGGATGCCAGCTTACCACACCCAGTCTGGATTCGCCAGTCTCCGATCGGAATGCCCAGGGCTTGGCACACAAGGACGTAGGCCTGGATGGCCTGACACAGGAGTGTCCCATTGTCCCTCACGCTGCACAGGTCATACACGCAGCTGTGCACGAAGGCCATGGGGTCCACGACAGTGCCACACTCCCACAGGGGGCCGTCGGTCTTGTTGAGGAAGCCGCAGTAGTCGGGGCCAAAGTAGAGGGCTTCGGTGGCCGCGTCACACTGGGTGCAATTATCCACGCAGCCCGAGTCACACTGCCAGTCGGCGTGGTAGACCCGCCAGCTCTCTCCCAGGTCTAGGACTGACATGGCTGGCCTGCCGTCGGGGCGCAGGAAGTCATCCAGAGGGTTTTTGTTGTAGTTCCCACAAAGCCCGCAAGTGGAGTTGATGTAGGAGCCTGGGATGGAGATGGAGGCGTAGTGCTGGCCGTCAAACGTCACTAAGAGCCCAAAATCCGTTTCCACGGCAGTAGACATGCCACTCTGGTAGATTTTCACCGCCCCCAAGTCTAAGGTGACGGGCAAAGAAGCCACTAGGTCATTCACCTGCCAACAACAGCAATAGTAAAAAGGCAGGTGAGCAGGGGCCAGGGCAGTGGGTCCAGCTGAGGTCAGGAAAGGGGGGAGGGATGGAGCCACTCAGCACCACAGAGAGAGTGGCCCCCAAAAGCCTTGGGTGCCAGCGGGCTTGCCTCCCAGCAAGGCAGAGGCCCCAGAACCTTCGAGAGCAGGCTGGCGTTTGAGTTGTGACAGACGTGCCTTGCTTAGTGCCACTCTAAACCCCTCTGGGGACCAGGTGGTTGTCAACACTTCCTGGCTGGCTCTTGGGCCAGCTTCACGTCTTTTCTTGAAAGACTAGTTACCTGGCTTTTCCCCTTTTCTCCTCGAAATCCATTCTTTAAGTCTCAGCTTAAGGCACATACTTTCCATGACCCCCTTGCTGCCCTTAGCACCCCCGACCCCTCCTCCCAGCTGGAAGGTGCCCTATAAACTGTCCCCACCATCGAGCTTTGAGGCTGCCCTGGTGTTATTCTCTGAGTGTTTCACCCTGCCACTTCCTGATACCAGGCCTATGTCACACCATCGTTCAACACAACAAATTCGAACACCTACTGGGTACCAAGCACGATGTTAGGTGCTGAGAAATAAAGAATAAAAAAAGTAATTGTCCCTGCCCCTTATGAGGTCTAGGTCTACTGAGGAAGATGGACACAAATGGATATTTATGACATACAGTTGTAAATATGCGTTCATAGGAGATGCAGTGATGCAGTGGGAGAATGGTACCTGACCACTGATCCAGCCTGGGGAGGGGGGGGGTCATGTAGGCTTTTTAGGGGCAGTTAAGTCTGACCTAGGTCTTTAGAGATAAACAGAAGCAGCCGAAGGAAGAGTAGGGGGCAGAGAATTCCAGGACAAGTGAATAAAATCACGTGGTTAGAAGTAGCTGCATGAGAAGAGGGACAGTCATCGGGGTGTCACTGTACTGCAGAGGGAAGGGAAGGGGCAGCTGGAGAGGAAGCTGGACACAGGCAGGGTCCATTCATTCAGTAGATGTCAACTCAGCGCTTTCTGTGTGTCAAGCTCTGTTCTAAGAGTTGGGGATTAGCCATGAGTGAAACGGATGAAAATCCCTGCCTCTTGGAACTGTCTACTCCTCTTCAGGAGACCAAGAGCAAACAAAACCAATACGTAAAATACATAACGACATCAGAAAAGTGTTCTGCAGGAAAATAAAGCTGGGAATGTGGATCCAAAGTGCTAGGGAAGAGGGTTTCTAATTTTAGACAGGAGGGTCGAGGAAGACCCCACGGGGAAGGGGATATTTGAGATGAGGAAGAAGCCGGGCAGTTATCTGGGGTGAGAGTGGCTTACGCAGAGGGGACGGCCAGGCCCTGGGGATGAGTGTGCTGGGCGCTGGGTTCGCACGGGCCAGTGTGGCCGGAGTGGAGCGCCAGGAGCAGGCAGTGGTCGGGGAGGGCAGAGAGATAACAGCAGCCAGAACAGGCAGGGCCTTGTCAGCCATTGTAGAGACTTTGGCTGTGACTCTGAGGGAAGCCGAGAGCGAAGAGAGCACCCAGAGCAAAAGATTGACATGATCTGACTTCCGTTTTGGAAGAATTGCTCTGAATTCTGTGTTGGGAACAGATCTTGGAGGCCCTTTGAAGCATGATTTTTAAGAGAAAACGAAACGCCACAAAAACAAAAACAACAACTTGGATTTCTCTTCTGTAGGAAGAGCTCCACAAAGTTTTAAGTAAGAGAAGGATATGGTCAGACTTGTGTTGGAAAAAGTCCACTCTGGCCGGTACGAAGGGTGTATTGAAGTAGGTGGAGATTAGACACAGAGAAATCAGGAGGGCAACTGGTGCTGGAGGCCAGGGCTGATGAGGGCGAGACCTGACCTGCACCCAGACGTGGAGGAGGGACAGCCTGTGGAGGACACTCCGCAGGGCCTGGGGCTTTTTGCAGTGGGGAGTGAGAAATGGGGGAAGAATCAAGAGTGACTCCCACAGGAATGAAGACGAAGATGTAGAGAATGGACTTGAGGACACAGGCAGGGGGAAGGGTAAGCTGGGACGAAGTGAGAGAGTAGCACTGACATATATACACTACCAAATGTAAAATAGACAGCTAGTGGGAAGCAGCCGCATAGCACAGGGAAATCAGCTCGGCGCTTTGTGCCCACCTGGAGGGGTGGGATAGGGAGAGTGGGAGGGAGATGCAAGGGGGAGGGGATATGGGGATATATGTGTACATATAGCTGATTCACTTTGTTATACAGCAGAAACTAACACAACATTGTAAAGCAATTATACTCCAATAAAGATGTTTAAAAAAAAAAGGAGTCCCATGTGTAAGTGACTTGATAAGCCTCCAACAGAGACTTAGTTTTCTTCTTTTCCACACTTAACGTGCCTGGCATCTCCAGACTTCACTTTTGAGGGCTGGAATGGACGGTTACTCCTAAAACAGCCCTGGGTGGGCTGACTGTAAGTGCACGTCCAGGCTGCCCTGCACCTGTACTGATTTCTGGCACACAGAAAAATCAAGGGTCTTTAGTGCCACCATTGCTGCAACTCTCTGGGTTGTCTAGGAAGGGAGACAATAGACTGTCCAAGCAACACTCCCAAGGTTTACCATGGCTAATGGCACGTGCAATTCTCTGTCCCTAGAAGTTAGTATGACTTATGGGGGAAGGGAACAAAAAAACAGGCTTGAGATGTAAGCCATCCTATGAGAGCAGAAAGTAGAAAAAAAAACACCCAGGAGTTGGTTGATTTATCCTTATCTCCCAGGTAGCAAGTTAGCCAACAAGGATGAGAAAAGCCACACTCTGAGGAAGGTCAGTCAGCAAGAGCGCTGGGTGATTATTGTGTATTGCTCTATGCTGAGATGTAGGAAGTGAAATCTTCTCCAAGGAGGTATAATCGTAAATGCCAAATACCTCCCTCGCTGAATGCCCTCCTCTCCTCTCACTCAGCCCCTGCTAACAAAGGACAGTGGTTGTGCTTCAGAGCAGAAGCCATGGGGTGCGGTGAGGGGGACTGTCTCTGGATGTTGCAACCGTCCCCCTGCTGCATCCGATCTCGTCCCACGCACACTGCCTGTGTCCCTACGCTGCCCTTCGGCATTGCCCAGATTTTCCCTTTTTTTTCCAGCCTCAGTGGTCATTTCGCCCCCTTTCTTTCTCATGCATGTCTCAGTTTCAACCACACCTTATAGAGTCCTGTGCTTGTACCGCAGAGGGCTCAGAGTGGGAGCAGCTGGGGACTCTCCCCCAGCCCATGGCTTCTTATTTCTTTCCTGCTGTCCCAGTCCTCAGCTCCTGATGCGCCAATGTTGATGAGTCTCCCTGTTTGCTTCCCTTCTTCTCCCTGTGTACCAGCCAGGACCCCCTTTAACCGTGTCTCTCCCAGGAGTGGGTAGGGGCAAGGTTAGGTGGGAGCAAGGTTAGGAGAGAGAAGTAGCATCGTAGGACAGGTCTTAGAATGAGAAGAACTTTCGGTGGGAATGGCAGTGTGGGAATGAGCATGTATTGAGTGCCTACTGGGTGCCAGGCTTTGTACTAGCTATCGCACACGTGGCTATCCTATTTCATCCTCACAACAACCTAAGAAGGTCCTTACCATCTCCCCCTTTTGCAGATGAGGAAATTGAGATTCAGGGCTTTCATAATTTGTGGGTGACAGGACCAGACCCTCCACTGCTTCCTGCTGCCTTTGTCCAGTGCTGAGTTGGGGTAGCCAAGTCCAAACTACAGCAAAGAGCCCTGCCTTCTAGACATGACACGATTACCCCGTTTTACAGATGGAGAAAGTAAAGCTCAGAGAGGCCACTCAGCTGGCAGTGGTGGCCCAAGGCTTGTGCAGATCTGACCCTAGAGTCAGAGCTCTTTGTCACCATCAGCTATTTGGCGTTGGCACTCTTTTCCCTGGTGTACCCTAAACTACTCAGTTTTATCTGGGGGAGAAAGATGAAAACTGATAAGTATTAGTTAAAAGGAGACATTTACTATATACGGATGTTAGCTGGCTTTCTTTGGCCGCATTAGCATACACAATCCTAAATTGTTTATGTTGTCACTTGAGAACATTTCAAAGGGGGAAAATGCATATTCAGAGCCCAAGTTCCTAACCCCAGCACGTGGAGAAAGGCAACATGTTCGTTAAGATCTGTTTGCAAGGCCCCGCCCTGCGTGTCTGGAAGTCTGCAAATCAGGCTTCTTCTTGACTCCCACCCCCCCTTGCCCGTCCCCACTTCACCCTGGGTGGGGTCTCTGCCATCCATGGAGGCACCCTCCCCAGCAGGGCAGGTGTATTCAGAGACGCTCGGAAGCCATTTGGCAAAAGGAAAAGGGAGCCATTGTTTGCTTGCAGTTGGAATCACATAACCTTTTCTTTCTGAAACATTTACATTCACGTCCACATCTCCCTGTCGCTACAGAAAATTGAGGAATCCATGCCCTATGCTCGGACGATGGAAGAGAGCCACGCAAAATTAGCAGAGCTGCTGGTGCCCCTTTCCTTCTAAAAAAAAGAGTCTGACTGTGAAGGGAAAAGAATTTTAATCAAAATGGAAAATAGGAATACAGCGTGAAGCTTTCTTTTTCCAACTTCAGATATTGTACACATCATCCCCACAAGACAAGGAAGTAGAGGAGAGCTAGCAAACATTTTTCTAGCTGGAAATGTTAGCATCTATCTACAAGGACAAGTGTAGTGCTCAACAGCACAGTAGAAATTTAAAAGGGAAAAACTCCAAACTTCTGCAGCCGAATTCTTACCTCTGATTTGATTTACAGAGCTGTCTCTAGGGAGACTAACCAAATAACAAGCAAATTGGCATTTTAACCACTGTAATAGCCCACTTTTCTAATTATGACACTGATACGCTGCACAGACCTAGGAAGGGCAGAGCCAGAAAAAGTGGAATTAGTTCCTCGGTCCTGCCTTTTGTTGGACATGCTGCATCAATTAAAACTACAACATGTTTTTTTAAAAAAGAAAGACCTCCCTGCGCTGGCATCAGTTCTGGTTTGTAATCTCTGTGATGACCTCCATGCTTGGGGATTAAAGACTGCATAGGGTTGCAGCAATCAACCCCTTGTTGTCCTGGTTATTATTGCTTGAATAAATACATGGTTGCCACGAAGTCTCCATTAACATCATGAAACTTGGGGCCTCCACAAATTGAGTAATTGCTACTGGCTTTTTGTTCTCCCTCTTTTGTCAATGCCCCAGCCTGAAATCCAGGTAGACAGGGACAGGAGTCATTTGCATATGCTAAACGAACCACAGAGATCCGTGTTCTCTCCCATTCCAAGCAGGAGTGGGGGATTCTGTTAAAGGGGTGTTTGGGTAAAGCTTTCAGGGGAACTTTCCACCCAGGCTTCACTAAAGAAGTCACCGAGCCCACTCCAGCTGCCTGGACAGACAGTGCCTGTGGCTACACCAATCAGTTTGGATGTTTCTTGGAGAATGAAGCCACAGCTCTTGGGTAAACAGGATGGGGGGATGTGAGGATGGTTAATCAAAAGCTGTAGTGAATTACAGGTTTGTACTTTGTGTTTACACTGTCTCCAGGGCATGGCCATGTGGCTACCATTGTTGCAAGCCATGTTCATGAGAAACAATTTACTTCTGTTCCCAGTTACGTCTGAGCTTGGATGTGTGTGTGTGTGTGTGTGTTTGTGTCAACTAAGAACTTAAATGTACTTTAAGATATACAGCAGATAGACATGTCAAAGAGAAAGCTTAGGTTAGCTCTTGTACAAGCGAAATTTAGCCTAGTAAAGAATTTTACAAGGTATTTGCATGGATCTTTACAAAGATCCATGCATCTTTTTGGTACAAAGGGCAAAACAGCAGTAGATCTGGGAACGTCTTCCCCAGGCTGAAGTACCTCCAGCTTCTCCATCTCCCCGTGAAGGACGGAGAGGGTCTCACCTTGACTTTTCCATAGCTTCCTTTGGGGATGAGAATCTTGTAGCCATTCACCTCCACCGAGAGCTCCTTCACCCAGGAGACGGCTGAGCCCCCCCGGTGCTCGTTCTTTGCCTCTACGCTGAAGAAGGGGAGGCTGGAAGTATGCAAACACTGTCGGGCCAGCAGGTAGGCACAGGAGCCTTGGAAGTGGAAGAGGAAACCATCAAACGTGTGGTAGTGCGGCTCCCCAAATACCACGCACGTGCTGGTCTCCAGCGGGCTGCAGTAGAAGAATCTGCCTTTGGGCTCGCACACCTCGTAGGGGCTGCAGGAGGCCTCCTGGCAGTAGATCTCGTTGTTGAAATCCAGACAGCGGCACTTGATGGTGCAGTTCAGGTCATCCCAGAACACCTCCCCTCGCCGAAGGAACTGTCCTGGGGAATAAGGACAGGAGAACTAACATTTATTGAGCATTTACCTTCTGTGCCCGGCATCGGGCTAAAGGCTTTACTTGCCTTATACCGTTTAATCCACAAAAGAACCCGATTAGATATGAAGTGTTGACCTCACTTGTCAAGTGAGGAAACTGAGGCTTAAGAGAAGTTAGGTAATTCATCCAAATCACTCAGCAACTCGACCGCGAAGCCGGGATTCCAAGCCAAGTCTGTCTGAATCCAATCTAAGCTCTTGACATTATTGTCACCACCACTGGTGAGCACACTTTCATTCAAGGAAAGACACATTGTCTCGCTCCATGGGATACACCAGGACACACGGCAGTCCTTGCCTTCCTTTCGGCGATAAGAGGAAGGGTATTCCGAAAGAAGGCCCTCCCCCACCCCCTGGGTAACTTGGCAACACTGTCGGTTCATTTGCTAACGTGATCATTCATTCACTCATCCACTCACTCAACAAACAGCTGTTGGGGGCTCAGTACGTGCCAGAAAAGAATCAGGAGTCAGACCCACAAATTTAAATCCCAGGCCTCCTGGGAAGATTCTGGAAAGGGCTGACCCCTGGCTTCCCACATTCCCGGGCTCATAAATCCTGTAGACACTGTTTAGGCAGAACTTACACCTACACGAGTTGTCTTCTCCCCTCACCCTAGGCCCGGTCTAAGTCCAGCACTCCTCTCTCTTTATCCCCTGGACAGAACTTCTTGACAGAATCTAGGTCAGGAGGAGAGTGAGATGGGGAGGGGAAATGGTTCTAAGGGATGTGCTAATGTTTAAAATACTTCTATTGCCTTGGTAGGCATTCAGTCTTTAAAACCATTTCTCTAAATGAATGATTTCCCCCACCAAAAACCTTGAAATCTACCAGTTCTTCACATCAACCTTCAGTTGACAACGGGAGCATCTCTGGGCTGGGGGCTATGACCTAATCCTTGGTTGGGGGTCGGAGTCAAGAGAACTGGGCAATGGTCACAAGTCTGCCATCAACTGCCAAGACTACTGACTGAACTTCCACCTGTCTTCATGTTCTAACCCATAGAATGTGGACAAGGTTATTTTCTCATCCCTGCCTCCTGGGGAACAGAGATGCTATAAAAAGTTGGCACAGGTCAATAAGGTAGAAGTATTTGTACATTGAGACTGTCTGAAAAGGAAGGTATCAAAGATACAACATTAAGAATTGTAAACAATATCATACACCAGGAGTAACTATAGTTTGAAACTGTAGTTTGAAAAGGTTTCTCAAATTTTTGTAAAACTGAATACCTAGTGCAGAGCACAAAGCTGCCAGGTGAACCCAGGCAGAAAGCATGGCAGTTGGACAGTCCTTTCAATGTCTGTCCAACAGGAACAATTATGTCTCAGCGGGCAGTTATGTTTCATGCGGCCCCTGGACGGGATAATAGATGTGTTCACAGTCCCAGTAGGTCAGATGCATCAGCCCTGAAAACAGGCCCCTCCAACCTCAATGCCCTCTGGCACTCACCCAGGCTGCACATATTCTAGCAGCCTCCGCTCGGTATGATTTCCAGTCTCTGCTTTCTCAGGCTTCCAATAAATGAGGGAGAAATGCCTTTGAATAGAGGAGGTTTGGACCAAAAGGTAGACTCTCTGAGATAATTCTGTTTGCAAAATGATGATATAATAAACCAGCTCTATGCAACACTTCCCCTGCTATTGCCCAGGCCAAATCCCCATCTCATTAGACTGATGTATGTCCAGTGGCACATTAAAATGCACAGCAGCCTGTATGAGGAGATTGAATTTGTCCTGTATATGAAACCCAAAGCCATAACTCAGGAGGGAAAGAATGAAGTCAAAGTGAGGACTTTGTACGCAGCTGGCATCTGACCAACCCCACAGCTCTGCGAGCCAGTGTTTTCCATTATCACAGCATTTCATTCCCGGGACTCAAGGAGAGGCTGTCACCCGGCACTTAGGTAGCACGGCCACAGCCAGTCAGCTCCATGACACTTGGACAAAGGCGAGAGATGTTGAGTAGGTCCCTAGCCCAGGCCATAAAAGCGAGAGAGATAACGGAGCATTGGTTTGGTATCTTCACAGACCTTAGATGAAGATGTGTTTACACTCTGTAAGGGAGGAGAGCGCAATCTCTGAAATCCTGGTGACCTTTGGAGCTAGATTCTTTTCTGTCCAGTTTAATACTGGCTTAGCTCTAAACATTTATTTGCTCTTCTGAACATGGAGGACTTTACAGAGTCCACAGAGGCAAGGATGTCCAGGCAGGCCATCTTCACAAAAGACCTTTCCTCAGAGCAAAAGCAGAGGTTTGATAAGTGTGACCACAGCGCAGGGGATGGGGGCAGAGGGTGTGGGCATTTCAGACCAGGTGAATATGGCTCTTCTGATTATTACACAAATCAAAGCCCTCAGGCCTGCTGAGACACAGAGGTCACCTGGCCATGCTCTAAATGGAAGGGGGGCAAGAGACCTCCTGAAATTTTCATCCCAACCCGTAACTTTCTTAGGAATCGGGAAGCATTTTCCCCAGGGTCATCTTCTGTGCTTACACAGTACCCTGCACTCATGTCTCTCATAATAGGTCTTACATCGTGTCTTCACTGTTTCTGTGCTGTCTTCTCTACCATGGTAGGGTCACAGGGATCCAGAGCAAGCACCATCTTCAGCACCTAAGAGAGTGGCTAAGCGCATTTGGAAAGATGCAGTGGCTGGAAGGCTGAATGGACGGATGGGTAGATGGGTAGATGGGTGGGTAGGTGAGTGGGTGAGTGGATGGGTAGATAAATGCACAGACAGATGGATAGATGATTGACTAATTCTAGTTGCTATAGCCTCCACTCCTAGAGGCAGAAATATGCCCAGAAATCCTGTTTTCTGAATACTTTTAGACATATAAGAAGCAGGAATCTATAAACCATGGCGTCCCTGTGAGAGTCCTGGACTGTTTTGTACATCCAAAGGGGTTTTGACGTTTCAGAGGAGGCTCCAAACTTTGGATGCCCATGTAAAGGAAACCCACTGAGGTTCACCTACAGCTTGTTCACACAGACCTAAAGCCGGCTTTGCTTCTCGCTAAATTCCTGCATGTTTTGCTGCTGCTTGGAGGATTTTAGGAGAAGCTACCCTAAAGACTATGACACGTTTTTTCCTTTCTTTCTAATCATACTAGGAAGTACTGGTTTACTCTCGTACAGACTTGGTGATGCTCCAAGTTCACCCACTCCCATGGATCTACAAAGTGCAGATGGCAGAGCAGGGGTAAAGATGAGAAGGAAAATTTAAAGGGGGAAATGGCAACAACAACGACAACAAAAATAATGTTAAACAGGAGGGCTCCCTTCTGTCCCTCCAGCTGAGGAATCATTCAAGAGCCTCATCCACTTTGGAGCAGTTCCCAATGGGGAGCTGTGTTCATACCCCAGGCAAAGACTTCAGAAACCACAGTATGGCCAGCGCAGGGTTTCAGCTCCTGGAGTGATGAACGTGCATGCGAAAATTACCTTGATCTCCATAACCCAGACGGGAGACTTCAAAGGGTAAGGCATCACCAATGAGTCCCCCCCACCGTGGCTTAAAAGCCTGCCTGTCTATCTAAACGAAACAAACCCTGCTTTGCCTCAGAGAAGAGGAAATGCCTTTACCTCTGGAGGTGCAGCCATTGGCTGGGTCAATTTCCTTCCCATCAACTTTAAATGCCCAGCGACCTGGAACATTGACGTTTGTGGTCTCTTGGATATTCACAATATCAGGGGTTCTTGACCCCGGAAGGCTGAAGAAATTGGTGAGGTTTCCACCATTAAATCCTGCCTAGAGCACAAAAGGGAGAGCAGACTTTCGAGCACACACATCAACTCCCCCCCAACCCGCCGCCCCGACCTTGGTTTACTTGCCCACCATCTTGTTTTCAGCACACCTGAAATCAAGAGACCCCTTTTCCTGGAGTCTCTGGGGCCCCCATTTCAGGTGATAAAGGCCCTCTAGTTCATGCCACACCCGGATCCAGGTATCAAAGATGGGCAACACTAGTCCCTCAGTCAACCTGCAGGGTCAGACACGCTTCTCCAGTTCAAAGCAGGATCCCCCCCAGATGCTGAGAGCATAAGAAGAGAGTGCAGTGCTTCAGAAACACATAGGAGGATGAGCCAGAGAACCACCTACCTGTGCCATCACTCCCCCAAGACCCGTCAGGGGATCACCGCCGCTCGCCGTCCCCGTGGTCCAGTTGATTTCGTAATAATTGAAGAGCGTGAACGTATAGGAACCGTCAGACACCAGGACGGCCTGGAAGGTGTTCACCTGCAGGATGCGAATGGGCGGGCGGGCTCAGGACTCACACCCCCAGGAGCTCCTCTCCCAGGTAGCAGCTCCCTTTACCCTGGCCCCTCCCCACGCAAGCAACTCAGAGCTGCTCCGACCCCAGCCTCGGTGCTCCGCCTTCTCTCCAAATATGTTCTCCCCTCCAGTGGGAAAAGCAAGACATGTGGGGCTGTGCATCCAGAAGAGAAATGGCCTGAGAATAACCTAGAGGCTGACTCAGCGTCCCTCTTACATCTCTGACTGGTACCAGACAGGAAAGTCAGAGGCCCGACTCAGCGTGTGATAATACGTGGGCACCTATAGATGGCAGCATGAGAATAAACTATAGGAACTAGTGGAGCTGGGGAGAGGGCTGTGAGCACCTGTTCCCAGAGCAGGTGGGGTAGGGCGGGGGTGGGGGTGGGGTGGGGGGATGGGGAGGGAGAGGGCAGAGCATGAAAATGCCAGTCGGTGTGACTCTAGTGGTGGCATGGGCCCTGCTCTCTCGCTTCCTGGAACACTCCGCTAATCTTGGTGAGACGTCTCCCCCTCTTTTAAATGCAGGTTGGAAAGTGATTTTTAAAAAGCACTTTGTGGGGAGAAATTGCTCCTCTAATGGAGCATTTATGCGTCACTTTATATCTGCAAAATTCTCCACGCCCATCTGTACCTCAACCAATGCTAAGACGGGCACATTTTTGGCCCATTCCCATCGTAGGAGCTAAGAAAACTGAGGGCTCAGGGAAATGAATTGCTGGAAATTCCACAATGACCCAGCAACAGAAAACAGAATTGGAGCCAGAGCTCCCAGTCTGATCTCTTCGTGCACTGTCATTACACACGGTTTTAAGTTTCAACTTTTTAGGACAGAGATGTTATATACATTCAAATCAGTCTTGCAAACAGTTTCCAGAAACAAGCTGTAGCAAACTCTGTCCTTTACTATTTCCCTTTGCTAATCCCTACCCCCTGATGCATGTTTTCAGGAAATTCAAGTAAAAAATAGAGTTAAAAGGAGAGGCTGCTTCGACCTTTTCCATTCAAACCTAGCATTTTCCTAGCTGCCCGATACCGTCCTGGTTAACATTCTGTCAGATGCAGAGGAAGACCCACATCCTTATCCTGTGTAATCAAACTGGGGTAAAGGATCTTGGAAGCCCCAAATCTCCCATCCTAGACAGTCCCAGGGAGGGAGAAAAGGTGCAAGTAAAGAAAAGCCCTTTTTGTACACGAGAACTTTCTCCTCAAGCTCTGTGCTTGCCACAGCTGATGGCGTTTATGATAGAGCCGCCCAGGTTTATGCCTCCATTCTCTGGCCCCGTTCAACAAAAGGGCAAAGTGGGACACAGAGAGGACCAAGCAGTCACCTATATGGCCGCTGTGGGGTCAGATTCAAGAGAAAGGCATAAAGTCAAGGTCACACAAGGACCAAAACTAAACCCCCTTTCAGACCAGGATGCTCCTTCCGGATGTGAATTCCTTCCCCTGAAATGAAGTTGGAAATATCTTTGGTCCAAGCAGGTCTTGAAAGCAACCCATGTCTGATCCCAGAAGTCACGTTAAAACCAGCCAGCCATCCTAAGAACGCTCCAGAAGCTGGCTCGCCCTCATGCACCTTCTCCCTCACTCTCACACCCCACCCCCCGACAGGTAACTCTTCAACATGGGTTGTAAGACTCCTCTGGATCTGTTCTTGTAAAACCATGTTTTTAATTCTTGAAAAGCCCTTTTATACTTCAGAGGACTTCTAACGCTACCTGGAGGGGCAGCTGAGGAAAGAGCTTAGCACTCAGAGTTAGGAGACTGGGTTTGCAGCCTGCTCTGCCTCATACGAGGTTCAAATCCCTTTTCTTGGCACTTGGGCAAGTTACTTAACCTCTCTGGGCCTGTTCCCTCACCTTTAAAGTGGACGGCGAGCTTCCTTGGGAACATTCTTGTGAGGGTTAAATGATTTGCAAAGATAGCCTATCACAGCCCTGGGTTGACAGTCAGCCTCAATAAATACTAGTTTTCCTTCCTTAAAGTAAACACATCCTCTTGACTTTCTACTGGGCTTCTGCTTCTAAAAGGTCTCTCATGCCCAGTGTTTAGTTGGCCTGTTGATACGTGTTCCTCTAAAGAAGGCGGGGGGGGGGGCCTGGGATAATGGGAGATGGAAGAGGGGACCGATTTCGAAGACAGGGACGGATGGACACTCCCGCAGCTCTGGAGGATTTTTATCATCTTTTTCTCCAAGGAGCTCAAAGCACTTAGATGTTACCTCATTCATCCGCACTGAAAGAGTCCTCACCTAGTCCAGAAATTTATGCCAAAGTACAAACCAGGAAGTATCTAAATTATCTTGCCATTTTTACTGCCAACGGAAGTTTATTTGAAAAACTGGTGGTCAGCATTTGGTGGGCATTTCTTCTCTTTTTTTTTTTCTCCCTCTGACACTAAAATTTATCGATCGCTGGCATCCTGCATCCTAAAGCTGTAAGGTATGAGGTTCAAGGACATAAAACATCACCCAAGGAGTCGTTAGCAATCCATTACATGACAGAGGGAAATTTTTGCTTCTTTAGAGGTTATTTCTAGCCAGTGCATCCACTGTTTAAACTTGTATCTTTCTGTTCCCCAGAACCTCTTAGTGATAAAGTGCATTGCAATGCTCTGGTCAGACGGTGCAAAGAGGCTGGGTGCTCACAGCAGGGCAGCTACGAAATGCAAGCCCAGCACTTCTCCACCTCTGTCTCTAACTCAGTAGTTTCTGTTCCACCCTGAAACAACTGACTCATCGCCAAGGAAATCGGAAAACAGATGGAATTGGAAATAATCCTAAGAAAGCGGAGGGAAGATTTCTGAGTGTCTTTGCTTACTGGAAATTATACATTGAAGACGCATCTGCTGCTTCAAAAAACTCCATTGCCAAAGTCATCCAAACAAACTGCAGGCTTTCCTGAAAATTAATGTTCTGTCCCTTTATGTAGAGTGTTGATGATCTCTATAATAATGCCAGTGATAATCTTTCTTATATGACTTTTATTTGATTGCCCATTTAGGATTTCTGAGCAGATGCTGAAACTTTATTCATGAAACACTTTAACTGCCCAATCCAATTAGCATCAAATATGAATAATTCTAGCTCTGGTCACAATTTTTTAAAAGGTCATAACATAATAAAATGAGCCAGATCATTTGGCTCCAAACTGACACCCTAGTTTCCTTTTCCTATCAGGTTTTGTGAAAAAAGAAAAAAAGGAAATTAGCTGATGGAGAGAGGCATTTGGCCCTCTGGTAAGGAAAAGGGACCTTTGGGTTCCTGGTGGGTCCCTAATCGTATGGGGTCTCAGTGCCTCAATCACTCTCCTGCAAAATAGGAATGCTACCTACTACAAGAAAATTGTGGAGGGCTTCTTTTTAGACATTTGTAATGGTTCGTGATAGAGATGACACATCTTCTGAAATATTACAGCTGACTGGACTGGTTAGGTGTGATAGCTCCCTCTGTTTCCTGGAAAGTGGGTAGCAAGACTCCTCAGTTTAACTGAAGGAAACTGACATTCTTCAGCTCTAACAATTAGACTCCTTCACAGTAGTGAAGATGGACAAGAATTAGACGTCAGAATACGAAGTGGAAAAGGGAAAATTTGAATGATTACAGGTGTGGTGCTGCTCCCTCCATAAAACGTGACTTCCTCCCAGGTCACAATGAAAACCCAAGTGGCAGAGAAGGTTGCCATGTCTTTGAAATACTTCCTGATGTCCTTGGTGGCTCTTTTCAAGATGACAGGGTCCATGGTCTCTCTGTAATAGATCTCGCCTCGAATCCCATTGTGCACATCTGCCCAAAATGGAGCAATGAAGGCCCTCCCATCCGTCAGGGGAAAAGATTCGGGCGTGAACTGGCTCACTAGCACGTTGAATGAAACAACTCCATTGTTATTGACCTACAAAAATAAAAGAGGTTTTGCACAGTGGATCTGAGACTATGACAATTTCAGAGTCATAAACCAAGACAGACGCTTGCCTAATCATCTGAATGGAAACGACTTTTAAACTACTGAACCAGAACCCCCAAACAGCAGCTTCCATTTCTCAGCTAGGAGGTTCATTTGCTTCCAGACAAACTCATTGGTTTCCTTTCACTTTCAATTTGTAGCCAGCTGCATTTCTTATTAATAATCAGCCTCATTTTCATGTTCTCTATCCTGTCTTTATTTATACTTATCAAATGCTACTGGATTGTGTGTGTGTGTGTGTGTGTGTGTGTGTGTGTGTGTGTGTGTTGGGCTAGGCAGTGGCCTATGTAGGCAGTAAAGAAGATCCAGAGTTACAGATGCAAAATAGACAGGAAAAAACCCAAAAAACATGGAAGCAGAAAGTTAGATTAAAAAACTGAGGAACTCTATATTAGACCTTGATTCCTATTACATGACAAAAGAGGAGTGTCAGTAAAAGGTAAATCAAATACTCCGTCACCAAACTCAGATCTTAAGATGAACCATATCCCACCCTGTATGAGACATTTAAAGGATTTCTATTGATGTCAGAACCACTCGGTACCCAGAAAAAGGTAAGGTTACAATCTACAGATAAGCCCAATTCCATTACAGCTCTTGTAGTTTGTTAGCTTCTTTGTATAGTCTCTGCACAAAATGGAGACATGAAAACTTTACATTGTATATGTAAATGACTATCTTATGGTGATTTCTTCATGATTTGTAAATGGCTTAGTAAACATTAAATTACTAAACCTTACTGCAAATAAGAAGCCGATATATATACTCATAAACAGGATCTGTAAACAATTTGCCTCTGCCTGTGTCTGCAGCTCAATATGTTGGTACATGAAGCTGATTTAACCCAGAAGCTTGTATGGTTTCAACAGCAGGAGTGTCTGTGGTGGGAATACTTGCAATTCCTCAATAGAGAACATTCTATTGTTAGGTTCATATTTAATTAGTAATATTATGGACATTAACAGTGACCCAGATCCCAGAGATAAGTTATCGTACCTGGGCCAAGGGTATGTCAACCTATTTTGGAAGCAAGGGTGTGCAGTTTGGAAAGGAAGCTGGAGATCCAGCTACAAGGACATTGAGAGTCTACTGTCTGCAAGTATCAGTGAACAACCCAGAAGCCTGAACAAGACTGCATGACTTAAAGTGCTGGAAACCCAAGGAAAAATTTGCCCTCAAATAAGCCTCCCCCAAATTAAGGACCCTCCTTCTGCAAAGGCAAGAATTATTCAGACTCCATGTCACTTAGTACAATGGAGGAGAAAGAGGAGCTTGACTAAATACATGTGTTCTAGCAGTCTAGGAGACCAAGGCTTCCAGAATGGAAGTCCTGTGCATCCCTCTCATCTCCAAAATCAGGTCAACACATTCAGAAACGTACAATCAGCTGTTATAGACTAAGTAGGCTCTACAGTGAGTAGAGCATAAGAGGCATTTCAGGATGCCGGAGCAATGTGTTTTCTGGGGAACAGTGGTGTAATTAAAACACACAGACTAGCAGAGGAAGTTGGTGATGACTCAGATGTGTTTTGATTATATTCTATAGTTAAGAGCAGTGGTCCTCAAACTTTTGTGGGCATCAGAATTCCCTGGAGGGCTTGTTCAAACAGATAGCTGGGCCCCCTCCCAGATTCGGTAGGTCTGGGGTGGGTCCTGAGAAGTGACATTTCTAGCAAGTGCCTAGGTGATGCTGATGCTGCAAGTTCAAGGCCCACAGGTTACGTAATGGAAGAGGGAACTCTTTGCTAGTGGGAGTCAGCCTTGAGCTATCAATCAAAAGTTGGGGAAGATAGAGGTCCCAGATGCAGAGGAAGCCAGAGATGGAGGTGCCTGGAGTTTTATTTCTTTTTTCCAGGGCAGGGCGCAGAACAGAATAGGCTGTAATATAATCTACATTTGCTTCACTCAATTCTTTTAAGGCCGAAAATCAAGACAGGTTCAGTTGCTCTGCATCTTCTTGTCAATGTGCTGTAGTCTCACTAGCAGCAATTCCAATGATCAAAAAATTAAAAATAACCTGAGAACACAGGTGCCCAGCAGAGCTCTGACAGCAAATGACACCATTTCTTCATGCAGCTTTGACAATGAGACCCTATGGCGTATCTCAGACCCGGTGAGGTTGGCCAATTCTGCAAACAACCTTTATATAATAGTTGAGTACCCCTCTACTCTGCTCTGACTCTGCTCCAAATTGGTAGGAAGCCTAAGAAGAGCAGATGCCTAAAGTCTTCACACCCCCAGAAGGGAAAGAAAATTGTTATTGCTCCTATTGTGGTTCATTGTATCTTTTTATCTTGTCTAGTGGCAGAAATGATGTTCCTGGCATTGGGGCCTCTGCTTCACTTGGGTGTTTAATCACCCGCAAAAGCAATCCATTGCTCTGTATACTCCTCCGCTATGAACATTAGCCATGAAATATACCTTTGACTTTCTTAATCATAAAACCTGTCACCTCATGAAATCTCAGAACTCGTCATCTGGGCTGCCGACAAATCCTCCATTCCCAGAGCCCTGGAAGAAAGTATTTAAAATACTTTTCCTTAATGACCAACAAGGTGGGAGAGCCCTAGAGCAACAGCTGGGCCGCTTGTCACTTACATAGATGGTGCGGTAAGGAACGCCAAAGAAGAAGACGGGGATGGCCAGCTTAATCTCAGATGAGCTTCCGTCGTCTACTTTAGGGGTTTTGGTGTCATTCTGCCAAAATGGATACATGAGCTCCCTGGGCTGAACTGTCAAGAGAGAGGGCGGTTAGGTAGACGGCCGATCCCTCTTTGGTTCGGCAGGTTGCTTTCCTCCCACCCACTAAAGCCAGCTTCTTTCACTAAGTCTTACAAATGACGTGTAAGTCAGACAGCCTTTTCATTTATCCTCAACCTCAGCTGGACACGGTGCATTATCTTCTGCCTCTGGAAAGGGAAGCGTGGAAGTGATGGCATTTCTCCTTAAGAGAAATCACTTCCTGCTTCATGTCTATGTTTCCATACATTTAGGAGACAGCAATGGTTAACACTGGCTGCAAGGTTGTGAAGTCAGCCCTGCCTGGGGCTCTCAGAGCACTGAGAGGTGCCTCTAGCTCTGGTGTGGTTTAGCCTGCTGAATCCTTGATCGGAAGGCAATGTACAGAGAACGTGGCCAGTGGCTACGAGACTCCCTTCTAGCGCAAGAATTCTACTATCAAGTCTTTTCCTGAAAGGAGTCCCCTTCCTCCAGATGCACAATAGGAGAAGATACCAGATCACAGAGGAAATAAACAATAGTTGGATCTGGGACAAGGGTGGGAAGAGAGGGTTTGTAGTAACTGGCCTGTGAATGACCTTGATTGAGCTCCGGCCCCATGAGAAGTCTCTCTCTGCCCAGCTCCTGTTTACAAAGACAGACATGGGAGCCTCTGGGGCCAAGGAGGTTGGGCCTCTGAGCACTCTTTGGGGAGGAGGCTCGGGGCACTGACTCATCATCCTGGTCAAAGGTGAGAGTCATCACACAGACACACAGCTCCCCTCCTGTAACCGTGTCACCACCTCTCTTGGCAAGCTGGCTTGTTTCTCGGAAGTTTCTCATCCAAACTCTTGCAAGGGGTGGCCCAGTTCAGAGAGAGGAATTAGACAATTTCCCCAGGGTCTACATTTCTGATGATCAGGTCCAATGGCATTTATGAAATAATCTATATCTGGGGTGTAATATTTCTTTGCCTCTGTCCTTTCTTTTCTTGGATGAAAATAGAGCAATAGAACATCATCTATGCTTCCATCTTCTTAAATCATGTGTGGCAAATCCATCTGGGGCTTCTGCTGACAGTTCGTGAGGCACCTGCTTGCAGATGTTGATGCCCCATCCTCAGGTCGGGGGCCCCTCTTTGGGAAAATCCCTGCTCTGTGCTGATGGAGCCGATAGGCTGGCGAGAAACCACCAAGGGCTGCCCTGCTCTTTTGGGAGCCTTTAAGTGAGCAGAGAGCAGCTCATGTAAGAGAGTGGCCGAGTGACCAGAAAGCAGCTCAGTAGTGCCTGGCCAAGTGCCAGCTTCTCTCCTCGTGGAGCAGGGAATGAGGGGAGGTCTGCCTGGAGGAAGAGCTGCTCTGTTTCCCAGGGCTAGCTAGCATCAGAGGGAAGTGGGGAAAATGAGCCTGGTCATTAGTGTATAAGCTTCGCCCCCTCCAACCTTCAGAAGTCTCTGTGAAGCCAACCAAAGGAAATCTTTGGGAGGTGCTGTAGTTAGTTTTATCACAGGGGCACTCAGCCCACGTGCTTTATTTAATGTCACAATCAGTAGACAAAAAAGGTCTCTCTAACAGTCATAATTACATAGAAGTAACAAATTCCAAATTCCTAGAAGGAAGCAATTTTTTAAAAAATCTCTTTATAATCCCTATCATAGAATTATACACAGGTACTTATTAAATGTGAAGGGTAATGAACATTCTCAAATTAATAATAATAAATCAAATCGTGTCATGGATTTATCCTGCATGGGGAACTTTTTAAAAGTGATGTCCAAGTGTGAACAAGGTCTCAAATTCACGCTGAATTGTAATCATTTGAATGGAAAGATTAATTGGTATTCGGGGCAGTGTTGGCCAATCTGCCTAGGACATGAGAAATCCATGCCCCTCCTGAGGAGACAGAAAACTATGGTCAGAGAGATTGTCCCTAACTTCTCTCTCCGCTCCAAAGGTGACACAAATTTGCAAGATTCATCCCTTCAGGAATGATGCTAACTAGCTCATGATTTTGAACAGGAAAGGATGGACAATCAACAATTTTCAATTTTAAGAAGAATACAAATAATTGAGATATCTAATATTGTAAGTACTTATCAAATAGTTGTTGAATAAAAAGAAATATGACTAATAAAAGGGAGTAGGTTTAAACTACAGTAATTCCTACCTTAGAAGTCACTATTATAAAAATATAGCTTGTTAACAGCATAGCCTATCAATAGAATCAGAGTTAACAAAAGAAAGAATCTCCTTACCCATGCTGATTTTAGGCCAGGAATGTTACAATAAACTTTATGTTACCAGAACGTTTTTTTTTTTTTTTTCACCAAATAAGACATACTTTCTTAGAGCAGGAGTACGAGGTTAGAGGCAGTGGGACACATTACCGTGGGGTTTCACACTATAGCCTGCCTGCTACAACTGCTTAAATTTATCCAATCCTAGAAAAATGTTAGGGCTCCACATGCCTTATAGATCTGTTCACTCAGACTTGTAATCATGTGTCCGCTGAACTAAACAAACAAAACAAAGAAGATGCTCTAGAATTTTAGCCATAAAAGTTTCAAATCGATATAGACTTTTCCACCTTTCTTGCCTAAAATTCAAAAACTGTAGAAAGAAATGCATGTGATCTCCTACCTACCCGGGGCAATGCTACATAGAGAAAAAGGAGGAATCACGGAGGGGAAAATTTTTCTTATTTCACTTGCAGCTTTAGATTTTTGGCCATTGCAGATGGCCACTGATACTCAAGTCACTGACATTAATGCCATTGGAACTCCCTGATTTTGGCTTAAACAAGTGTATTTTTTAAAGTCTGTGCCACCAGTTAAATGCCGTCATTGGAATCAATCATCAGGCATGGGATACACACACACCTACCCCGTGTACTTTTAATGAAAATAATTTGCATTATCTTAAAGACTTATTCCATTGACATGGGGCAACTTGGTATATACAGACTGTGTTCGAAGTGAAATAAGAAAAAGTAGGAATGTAAATGAACATCATTCAAAGTTAATGTATTTTGCCCTTGACGGCAGAATTTAATTTACATTTTTCTGGTTGTAACTGTAGACACATGTACACCTGCCCTGACAATTACAGTTCCAACAAAAGCGTCTCTTTATAAATTCAAGGGCATGCTAACCACGAGCTTTATGGAATTTTGTAGTACTCACCTTGGTGCCGTACAAGTGCGAAGATGAAAGAGACCCAAATTCTAAGTAATGATGAATAATTCATCCTGGAATTTTAAAAAGAAAAAGAAAAAAAAAATCCCCAGCTTGCCAGAGTAAATAGAACACCAGGTGTGTTTGGTGGCAAATCCCAAGACACATCACAACCATCATAGAACATTCACATAACGACATCAACAGTTCTGAGTCAGGATGAAATGCCCTGGATGCTGGCGGGCCCTCCTATGTTCAACACCTCATGAACAAATTAGATTCCCCCGTGAGAAGCAGTCTGGAAGTGTAATGAGATCATTCAAATTGTCAGGAAGTTATAAAGAATCAATGAGCATGGCAATGAGTCAAGGAAAGGCATCTACTCTCCAGCTACTAAAGCCCTGAAAAACAGGACCCCACTCTAAAGATGCCTGTTATGTCTCTAGAACAGACATCCATCCTCTGTGAGACCAGGCTCTCCTAATTTTCACAACAGCTTTCAATCAGGATCCCATAAAAGTCAGTTAAAACACAATGTGGTCCTACAGGTAGGAGGATTTAGAGTTTGCCATCACCTTCTGTAAAGTATAGAGCCAGTCCATCACTCTGAAGTACAGACCAGAGTCACAGGCTGTAGAAGACTGTCCACTGACTTTCCATATGTGAAATGAATAATAGACATGTAATAAAAAAAGAACCATGCCAGGGGTGGCTCCTTGGAATTACAATAAAAATAGAATCCGGTACACAAGCAAGTAATTAGTCACAGCAAATTAATTAGAGAAAGAACATCACAAAAATGAACTTGTTTTCATTTTAGTTACAATCCGTTGGACCCGTGGCTTTACCCCTTGGATGATCTGTGCCACTCTGTAGAGCTGAGAAGCAAGCTCCAAATTATACATACTCCTGCATCAGCACCAAGTGCATGGGTAGACACTGAAGTTTGCTCCCAATAGCATTCTTAAAACTAAAAACCCTTCTCTAATTATTGGAAGCTATCACAATTCTTCAGCCAGACTTCCATGGAAAATCAGTGAATCTCCTCTGTGAGTTTTACTGTAAATCTTCAGTTGTCAAGCACACACATTGAAATCTTAAGCACATAATAAATATTAGTCAGTTTTGCTGAAAATGGGAGTAAGCCTTTAGCAGAGATCACACACAGCTTTTAGCAGAAGGAGATGTCAGGCAGGTTTAAGACTGGAGTCCTTAGGGAAGCAGTTCAGAGAGCAGGAAGGAGGATTCATTTAAATATTTGTATTTATGAAAAATGTCACTAACCTGTTCTGCAGAGACTGGAGGAATGGAGTCGGAAATATTAAGCCAAATCTTGGTAAACCAGGAAAAATTAAGTAAAACAAGAATTCATGTCAGTTCTCCCCCACTTGCTGCCAATTATTTCTGATTCCTGAAATGATGTCTGAATCCCCTACTCTCAAAACCAAAAATTCAGTTAGTCCTGCGCTAGAGTCACATAAGTGTTGAGTTGCAATCAAGTTTTTCTTCTATTGATTAAGGAAAAGTAAATCTAAAGATCAGTTTCAGGATTGCGTAGAGAGGTTCTTTTCCTGAAAAACTAGACCTTTTTCTCCCCCCTTAAAAAAAAAAAAAGAGAGTAGATTCAGATGGAAATGTCAGTTACTTGGAGCTGAAACCTTGGTCCTTTCTGATCAGAATCACTTTGCACTGAAAAACACAGAAGAAAACCCCCCTTCTACCTTTGTACCCAAAAAAAGGCAACTGTATAATGTTACGGAATTAGCATCCACCAGCATGGGATTCAAACGCCAAACAAAGCTGCTGCCTCCAATATTTAAATAAAGTTGGTTTTCTACCAAAGTCTTTTTTTGTTTCTCTGCTTTTGAACAGCTGCCACAAATAGGCTCTACCCTGTTTTTTCACAGGTATGCATGAAGTATTGAAAGAAACTGTCTCAAACTTTTCTAGGTTTTACTCCTGCCCTTTTCCCTCTGATACACCGCAGGGCAGGGGGTTAGGCCAGGGGACAGGTAACCAGCGCGAGGCAGGATCTTTCACAAGGGAAAAACCAAGGGCTCTGGAAACGTCCACAGACACCCAGCGAGGGTCCTTGGAGGGAGTGGGGACAGATAGACCCCTCCTGACGAAAATTTGCAGTAAGTATTTAAAAGGCATCGTGAACAAGGTAAAAAGGTGTCTGGTTCGATGCAGAATGAGAAACATTGGCTAAGGCAGAAACCAAGTTTACTATCCAAAATATTTAAAGTGAGACTTGTTAAAAAAAGGAAATCATTTGAAGGTAGCAGGAGAAAACTCTCTGTAAATCAATGGGAATTTAAAAATTGCTTCAAAGTTCTCTCTGACCAGACATTTAAATGCCAACTCTATTAAAAGACATAATTCCAGTTTTGAGCAAATTGTTCTAAAATGGACAAGAGGTTTGGGAAACTAGTTTTTCAGTCTAAATTATTCAATATTTTCCCCATAATCCCGTGGTAATTCAGTAGGTTTTACGAATTCTCCACATGTATTTACTTACAGATGTCAAATGACTATTTTCCTCCCAAAGGCACATATTTATGTAACAGAAAATCTGAGTTTTTGGGTGCCTGTTTGAAACACAATTAAACTCAAATCCAAGACTCACCTCAAAGAGCATTTCCTTGCCCAGCCTTTGTTAAGGTTTCAGTCCAGTAGTCAACCTAAATGTCGTGAAGCAAAATAGTTGGTTCTATTTAAAAAACTGCTAGTGTCATAGTAATTGCTTTGGTCTACTTTCTTCATGCACTCGTGGATATTTGTATCTCAGCCTTTTGACCCATATTAAATGTTTCATCCTTTTTTGGGCAGGACTGCTCCTGGGATAAATGCCACCTGGGCTAACCAGATACACAAGATGGCGGCATAAGTGTATCAGAATGACTGAGAATCTGGGTGCAAGCAAGTGCCAGGTGCTTGAGGACAGACTGAGCTGGTTTATCGCTGGTTGGGCTGGGGAGCCAGTTAGTGAGTGTGTATTCTGGGTGTACACTCAGTGGTCACAGAGGAAAAAGTGACAAAAATCTCTTTTTATGCCATGTCGGCAGGAGGGTTTATTCTGTTTGAAGGGGTGAAGTGAGCCAAGATTTGACAAGATTTAGACCAAAGGTGGTGTGGGCGTGGCTTGGAGCTAGTAACCCAAGACAATTTGTGTTTTACAAAGATGGCATAAATGGATGCTGCTTTTTAGGCAGGAGGAAAGGCAGTTCAAACGAAACACAAAACAAAAAAATATTCCTAAAAATGAGTAGAATAAGGCTTATATCCTGATTGTTTTTGTTTTGTTTTGTTTTCTTAAGTTTCTTACACCCTCTGTGAAAGAAATAGTCAGATCTGAGCTAGTTTGAAATGATGCAGTGAGAAGTGTGGATGGGCACGAGCCTCCAGCTGTGAGCTCCTTCAGGCTCAGCCTCACTGCTGGAGCCAAGGGCAACCCCATCCGTGACTGGGCGAGGTGGTGGGACAATTGCCTCAGCACTTTCCACCCAATGCAGGACTCCCCTAATGGGCAATTTTTGCTCTGGAGAACCTAGTTGAGGTGACAAAGGCTATGTCAAGGGCTCAACTGAAGCAGCTCTACTATGCCAAAATCAGGGTCTAATTGGGAAAACCTTGGACTTGTGTATATAATTTTATGCATTGGGATTTTATATATGTATGTGTGTGTGTATATATATATATATATATATATATACGTATATAATGTATATACATTGGGGTTGAAATGCCCAAATTACTGTGGCAGATGGCAGAAGAAGGGATTAAAATTCTCAGAGACATGGACACGCATGTATATTATGTGACTCCAGAAGACCCAACAGATGATCATGTTCCACGGAAAGGCCCAGAGGACAGACACATCATCCACCAAAGGCAGCAGGAATATGCTGGTGAGAGAAGCACCAGCATCACAAACGAGCTCAGTGCGTCAGGGCTGCAGGTCAGGTCAGGTCAGCTCTGCAGGTCAGGGCTGATGGCAGGAGTGGTGGTCACAGAACTTGGCTGTCCGATCGCAATGGGGATGATGGGCACCTGAAACAACAGAGACCAGGTAGCAGCACTCTACTGTCTGAAGCCAAGGCGGTCGAATCTTCATAATAACCAAGCAGGTCAGATTCGTAACCAAGAGGCCCTGATCCATAGAGAGTTATGGAGATGATTAATAGAGCATGGCATCCAAGGGGCAAAGTAGATGGGCAGCCAACAAGGGTATTGCTTACTATATATAATAAAAAAGATCAAGAATGGTTGAGCAAGAGGCCAAAGACAGTTGCCCCAATGAAAGGTCTTGATCTCTTGCTCAGTTTGTGGATCTGAGTCAGTTTTTCAAATCTGGAATCTATAGACTGAAAAGGTAACCAGGTCACCAAAGGGAAGAATCCTGCGACATCATGACAAGTGTGTACAGTAGTGATTCTCTCAGTCCTTCCCCCAAAAGATCTATGGTCATTTACTTGATTGACTGTAGACTGGGGGAGAGGAGCGCCTAGATATCTTGTGGACTGTTGGACAAGGGGTTTGAGTTAACATTGATACCCAAAGACCCTGTTAGAGTGAAAACAGAGAGGCCAAGGAAACAAAAGGAGACCTGGCCAAGTCCCAGCAGGCCCATAGGGGCTGCAGACCTACCTGGATGTCAGTTCCCAAGTCCCTATATATAATTGGGTTTAATATACTTGACACATTGGGTCCTTGGTCTGTGTGGTAGAAGCTACCATAGCAAGGAAGGAAATTGATCCTTCTACTCCAGCCAAGGTAGTAAATACAAAAGAGTCTTGCATCTTGGGGTTGGGGGAAGATGGTGAAGATTAGTGTCACTCTTAGAGAGCAGGGGTGGTGGGATCTATCATATCTCCATTTAATCGGGCAAGATGGATCCTGAAGAATAACTGTGGGTTACTGCAAGCTCAACCAAGTAGTAGCTCCAGTTTGCATCTGCTGTACTAACGTATCTTTGCTGGAGATACTACGTTAGTACAGATGGCTTCAGATACATGGCTTCAGATACATGGCATGTGGCCGTTAATTGGGCAAATGCACTTTTTTCCCTATCTGATTCAGGCATGAGGATCAGAAAAATAGTTCATGTTCAAATGGCACAGACAGCAATATACATTTATAGTTTTGCTGAGATTGGATGGAATGTCTCCTATAGAACATCACCTTGATTCACAATGTTGACAACATTCATTGGCACAATGAGGAAGAAGTGGTCAGAGGCCTGGGTGACACACATGTGCTCCGGAAGGTGGGAGTTACATTCTTCAGAGATTCAAGGCTAGTACTTCAGTAACACGTTTAGGAATCCAGTGGTCAGAGACATGCTGGGATCTCTCCTCCAAAGCAAAAAACAAATGGCTGCATCTTGCAACCTCTCTACATAGAAATTCTTCCCTCTTCGTAGCTTTCTTTGGGTTCTAAAGGCCACATATTCCGTACCTACAAAAACTGCTCCAGCCCACATACCAGGTGACACAGAATTCAGCCAGCTTTGACTTGGGTTGAGAGCATGAAAGAGCTTTGTAGCAGCTCCAGACTGTAATGCAAGCAACCCTGCCACTTGGGTCATATGTTCAGTAGGTGCTTTGTTGTCGGAGATGTTAGGGGCAGAAAAAGATGAAATATGCTGTTTATTGCAAACCCTAGTGGGAAAACCATAACTCAGGTCCCTGGAGTTCTGGAGCAAAGTCATGACATCCACAGCAAAAAATAACACATCTCCTGAAAATCAGCTCCTGGCATGAGAATGAACCCTGTGATGGAACATTTGACCAAGATACAAGTGACCACGTGCCCAGAAATTCTCCTCATGAGCTGGGCCCTGTTGGACCCACCAAGACATAAAGTCAGGGGGTCCCAGCAGCAATCTACCCTAAGATGGAAATGGCATATCTGCATATCTTGGACTGGCAATGAGCAAGCTGCCGGACTAGGTAGCCCAGAATCCATGTCACCTTTCAGAGTTATACTGGTTACCCCCCCACGACCCAGATAACACATATGGCCCTATGTGAAGTGCGAGGTGGGCGGTGCATAGGACAAGCTGAAGGAGGACGAAAAAGCCTAAGCTTGGAGTGTGGATGGATTGGCTTGGTGTGTGTCTGCAAGCCCAAAGCATATGGTGGCCACACTACAGCCTCATGCAAGGGTAGCCTTGAAAGACAATGATAGAGGAATATTTTCCCAATGGGTGGACTTGGGGGCATTATATCTTGCCCCCAAGTACTCTATGTCAAAGTGATCTGATGTTAGAACATGTACAAATTCGTAGGCAGTGGTGAATCACATATACATCTGGACACCGGCCTGGAAATAAAAAAGTGGCTAGGAGGCCTGGAGTAGAGACATGTGGATAGACAGATGGGAATGGACATGAAGTGTCAAGATCTTTGTGTCCTATGTTAACACCCAAAAGAAAGCATCCGCTACAGAAGAGGGACTAAACAACTAAGTAGACAAAATGACTTGGGCAGCTGACGCGAAGCAGCCTTTGTCAGTGTTGGTATGATGGGCATGTATATGAAGTGGCCACAGCAGCAAGGATGGAGGTTATGCAGGAGCCCAATAGCATGAACTCCTATTTAGCAAGGCTGAGTTAGCTATCCTGGCCTCTGAATGTTCACCCTGCCAATAACAGAGACAAAAGCTAAGCCCTCAGTCTGTCACTGTTCCTCTGGGAGACCAATTGGCCACTTGGTGGCAAAATGACTACACTGGGCCACTTTCATCCTGGAAGGGCCAATGGTTCCTTTTCCCAGGAATAGACCTGGACTCTGGATTTGTGTATGCTTTTCCTGCCCACAGGGCCTTAGCCAGCACCACTAGTGAGAGGCTTGCAGAATGCCTGATCCACAGGCATAGAATTCCATGCAAAATAGCATCCAACTAGGGAAGCCACTTTACGTAAAAGGGGATGTGAGTGTGGGCCCAAGATTACAGTAGGAGCCCCTGATTGGAGCAGTGTCCCCAGTTGGAGGAATGCATGGGTCCAGGCACCAAAGTGTGGAAGCAGGAGTAGCCCCACCTGCAAGTACTCCCAATGATTATTGAGGGACTTTGGCTTCCCAACCCCTCATCTCTAGGTTGTGCAGTTTGACATCCTGGTTCCCAAGAAGGCATGCTCTCACCAGGGGACACGGAAAGAGTCCCACGGACCTACAAGCTATGGCTGTGATGCTGCCTGGGTACTTTGGATTCCTTGTTGCAGAGACTAGCAGGAAAGATGAGCCACCATCCTATTAGGAATCCCCGACCCTGAGAAGCAGGAGGAGGTGGAGCTGCTGTTGCATGACAGGTTCAAGGGGTAAGATGCGTGGAACTCAGGAGACCCATTATGGTGGCTCTTGCTGCTACTCCCTTGCCCAGTTGTGAATGTGATGGACAAGCATAGCAACCCAAGTCTGAGCAGCATATAGTTACCAGGGATTCAGATTCCTCAGGAATCAGGGTTTGGGATAAACCACTAGGTAAACCACTGAGACCAGCAGAGGTGATAGAACGGATAATGGAAGAGGGAGACGGTGGGTACCAGTCGTGACTCTGAAACTATCTGCAGTGTCACGGGCTGTAGTTCTTTCCCCTAACCTCCTTTTTCTGAGGTTCCCCTCAGGAAGAGAAGCCTGCCAGAGCCCTGGAGGAGCTGGCCCTGATCATGGATGGAGAATTGCATCGACACACGGCACGGAGTGGACTGTGGTACATACAGACGTGCACCACTGAGATCCACCTTCAAGAAAAGAATGCTTTCCAGCCACGAGGAGTATGGTTAGCTGACAGCTCCCAGCTGTTGGCTCCTTTGGTGTCTGCATCAGTGTTCAAGCTGAGGTCATGTTCCTGTGTTCCTCCATCAATGACTTGAGAAAAGCTTTGGTAAAAGGACCTAAGTGGGACACCTCTAATAGGAAATCTTTGCTCCAGAACATCTTATTGGGCTTGCAGACTTTGTCAGGGCTACTGCATGGTGTGATGCCCCCTCCTGCCCCATCTTTCTTCTTCCCCTTTTCTTTCACAGGTGTTATTCCCCAATAAACTTTTTTTTTTTTCTCCAATAAACCTTTTGCGCTCCTAACTCCACCTTAGCATCTTCTTCCTAGCCATCTGAATCTGCAACATTGGTGTCTTGGATAAATATACAAGCCCTCCACAACTGATCATTTTGCTTCATTGTATAATCTCCCATGGAGATTCCAGATATTTTTGTAGTGCAGTTGTTTCTACCACTTATCCACTGATTGAATAATGTTCAACCTCCTAGATCTAGCTGGATAAGGTGATTACATCGAAGGTTATGCTTACGTTCTCCCTGAAAATGGTAGTTAGCCATAGCAGAATCCTTGAAATGGATGAGGTGATATAGAAAATGCAATTATGCTCGTGAAGACTTCTCCTGAACAGTAAAGATGTTCACAATGAAAGGGTCTGAAGAGCACCACATCTGGAAGTTTGTTTCTCTTATTGCCTTGGAATCTTCATTCTTGGACACCTGGGTTAACTTTCATGGGTTGTCCTGAAGTCTGTTTTTCATTCTTAAGAGAAAAATGTTTAAAAACCTGATGTCATATTTCTAAAATTTTCATATTTACTAGTGTCATGGTAATAATCATTTAACGGCAAGCTGCAAGCATTAGGAGTTTAAATTGTAGCACAAATGCTCTAGAACATGTCTTTTTAAAGAATTAATATTATTTGCCTCTAAGTAATTTTCTTTTTGTGCTGATCTTACTCTAGACACTGGACTCTTAATTATGAGAAAAATGGCATTGGCTCTTTGAAAATCACATTGAGTAACATTAATGTTTATTAACTAGCAGGATTTTCTAGATCTAAGATCTCAATAATAAACGATGCTCAGCTCTGAAATTTAAACAAGGACTCACAGATATTTTCTGAAAGTAACTCTAGTATCTATCTCTAGGCAAGGAGTTTATAATAGCTAATTCTAAGTAGACCAACATAACCGAAAAAACCTCACAATTGGTCTTATTCTAACATCCTTGTTAGCACATTAGCAATAAAGTTGAAAAGGGGCAGGGGGAGTGGAGGGACACTCTATATTCCCTATTCACCAAGTAGCACCAAGTAGTTCTAGAAGAATTTCACTGGTCGGCAAGAAGCAGCTCTGATTAAAGCTTACTGCAGACAATAAACAGAGGGTTTTAGCGCTATTTGTCTATCACTTTTCAAGGGCACTCAGCTAAAACAAATGCTCATACATTGTTAAGGATAAATAATACATATACCTTCTCCTGCAGAGGTGAAATCTCACTCACCAATGATTAAAAATTGCAGATTCCAAGGAAAGAGAGCTCATAAGACAGACGATATGCATGGCTCATGCAAATCTATTATGTGTTGAATTCAAGTGCCTAGATTTGCATGCCTAATTGGGAAGAATGCCATCTTGGTTGCACTAACCAGGAATCACGTATCAAGCCCAAGATCAGTAAAGTCTTTGACTTTGCAGGGATGTGACAAGTATTAAAATCAGGAAAAAAAAATGTTCTTTTATGTAATTCCAGTGGAGAACAATATGGCAATATCTACCAAAATTACAAACACTCTGACCTTTTGATCTAGCAGTCCCACTTCTGGGAATGTGTTCTACAGATTTATTTCAAACATGTAAAAGAACGTATGCTTTTTACTGCAGCAAATTGAAAAAAGTAAAAAAGAGAGAAAGAAAGAGGGAGGGAGATTGGGAGAGAGAACAACGAAAGACTCAAATGTCTATCAATAAGGTATTGGTCAAATAAATTATAAATCACATCTATAAATGGAATACTATATCTTATATTATAAACAAAGGGTAAGGTGATTTCGTATATGTTGCTATAGAGAGATTTCCAAGACACATTTTAAGTGAAAAAAAGCAAAGTGCATGATGGTATATAATATGCTAACTTTGCTGTATAAAAAGGGATCAGTAAATATATTCTCATTTGCTATTATTTGTGTTGACCCGGCAAAGACACACAAAAAGCTAATAAAAGATGGAGTACAGGGGTTAGAGTAGAATTTTCCATTGTATACTTTGTTTATATTGTTTGATTTTTGAATCATGTGAATGTTTTCTATTTAAAATGAAATACAAATGGTTTTTAAAAGATGTCTTTTTGTAAACAAACTGAACTATAAACCAAACAAAATTTTAACACAACCAAAGCAATTTATAATGTCCTAGTTGTATTCTCTAACAGTGGAATAAGGCTTACGTCTGCCCTGAAATGTATCAGGTAGTTCAGAAAACATTGTATTTTTTAATGTCTGCCTCCTCTTATTCCCATTCGTATTTATTTAACACCTTAATTGTATTACTTATAGTGACTAAGAAGCATTCAAGGATGAAGAGTCTGTGAAAGACTCAGTAAACTGAAATTGCATTGTAATTTCTTGGCAGACCTAGATCTCACAGACCATAATAGATAAACTGCCTCCTCTATTTTGTGAGCAATATTTATATTCCTCACAAGGCTCTGCCTTGAATTTTAAAGAGGAACAAAGTGACAGCCTCAACCTTTCCCATAACAAAACCTCCATTAGATTATCCACTTTTTCTCCCCCTTATAAACACCAAGTTCACTTGAACACGGATGCCTCCTTAATAAATGTCTGAGTCAAAACTGAGTGACCTGTCTCACCTTTAGTTGTTCACAGAAAACAAAGTGTTCAGGCTCTAGAATGTCCTCAGGTTGAAGACCAAGTGACCGGTGTTCAGCGTCATATTGCAGGTTCACTTCTTCTTGTCAACAGCACCCATGACAAGTGTCCAATCTGGCTCCTCCCAGGAGAGCAGGGAGGACAATGGATGTACACCAATCACAGTGTTACAATTCTGAAAATGGCATGAGGACAAGTTCCAATTTGGGTTTAGAGCTATCAGCCGCATCAGTGATTTTGTTATAGAGCAAATCAATTTAGTAAGTGAATATGGACGAACATGTCACTTTAGTGTTTTAGTGAAACATAAAGACTAACAATAATGGTGTAACTGTGGAGGGCTATGGAGGAGAACCTTAGCAGCAAGTAGTATAGTACAGCTCTCAACTGCAGCCAAACTGCTTGGGTTTGAATCCTAGCTCTGCTGTCATTTATCAACGGTGTGACTTTTGGCAAGTTACTCAACCTATCTGTGCCTCACAAGTTAAGAAGATGGGGATAATTAACAGTGCTGAACCACAGGGATGTCGTGAACATCAAAAGGGTTTAATATAGGTAGAGCATCTAGATTGGGCCCTGGCTGATAATAAACGCTCATTGTTAATGTTTAGAAGAAACATGAGAATGAAAATTGTAAGCCTGGATCCCTGGCACTGATTCACACGACCAGCAACTGTGCTTTTGTCTCATCTCCCTCTTGGATTATGAGTTTGTTACTCCCCTCTTGATATGTGTGCCTTAAAACAGAACGCAAATTGCTCAGGTGCCTAAACCACACTGAAGAGAAGCATAAGATGTTCACATGTTCTATACTCATATGTCTAGGCAAGTATATATATCTGAACATTTTAATAGATCAGTTTGTTAAAAAAAAAACTACACATTTTTAGTTTTATTCTCAAATTTTTGAAGGAAAAGGATTCAGAAATTCATTATATTTTAAGGAGATATAATATGGTATGCTATCCCTTTCATGTATTAACTCAATTCCTAAATCTTAGTTACATTAAAGACTTAAAAGTAGATGAAATGACTCATGTTAAATATCTATCATGACCTATGTGTTTTAAAAGTTATCTGGCTAAATTTGAATCCTGAAATCCTAAGTTGGAGAACACAGATAACTTCTTTTCCAGAGAAGAGCTGGAAAGACAAATGTGACTTCAAGGGTTAACCTCCTTCTTTTATATGCATTCTGGTGGAAGTTATAGCATTTTTCAGTCCAATGGGTATTGGGTGCCTTGACATATGTCTACCTTGCAAGAACTCAGAGACCCTCATAATAAATACTAAATAGAACTTAGCACAGAGGTTAAAACTATAATTTTTTGAAATTTGAAGAGGTAGAAATAATCTTACATTTAAACAGATCGCGATACTTAACGCACTTCTGAAGCACTGAGAAAGAATTTAATAGATTCTGTCTTCTAAATACAGTAATAAAGTATATATATAGCTCTTGGACCTTAGTTCTTGGTACAAGGTTAATTCATAACAGATTACCAAGAAATTACTGATAAGCAGATACAGTTCAAGTGCCCCAAACCCTAATTCTTATAGAAAATTATTTTTCAAAGGAAAGAAATGTCACGTGAAAAAGTGTTGCAAATTTTTAATTCATCAAAATGAGATTCTTACTCAAAAACGGGGATGCCGAATAGCTCAAACGTGGGTTTTCATCCTTAAAAGAGCATGTTAGAAGTATAAAACTTTGCTAACAAAAAGGCAGTAACATATTTCCTATGAACCTCTGTTTTGCCGTTTTAATTTCTAACTTTGGCAAGATCCCAACTAAATTTGCTACGCTGGTCAAACTCTTTTACCAGCTTAGGCCAGTTCCCCAGAGGACTCAACCACAGCACTGATGTTGACTTTCTGCTGTATAAAAATAAACATGCACCTTGACCCCCACGACTCCAGGAAAAAATCAGAACACAAAGAGAAAGTGGACTTTTAGATTTTTAATTTTTTTAAAGATTATCTATATATCTATATATATATTAATAAAAGTGCAAAGAATAGACCTTCATGTTTAAATTATATTCTAAAATAAAATATATATTTCCATGAACTGCAGGAGACAACTGGCAAGTAAAGAGCCTGAGAGAGTCCAGTCCCTCTCCATCACTACAATGGACATATATTTGAAGGAAGCACCTATGAAAAATATTGTTCACAACACACCTGGTAACACAAGAGAGCTTCTGGGTGTTCTTGAAAGCAGTTTGTTTGCATGTCAATCTAACATGAAATGAGGGGAAAATCAAATTCATAAACAGAAATGACATTGCTTAGAACAATCTATTATTCTGTACTCTTGTTTATTTGCCCTGGAGCCTAGCACCTCCCATGGAGCAAGCCACCTTCACACACGCGCTCGTAAAACTATCACCTGCGTGCCTCAAATGGTGATAGTTCCTTGTGCAACAAGTCTTCCCTGTTCATAACACTGCTGATTTAGCAATTTAGCATCATAGCTGAAACATCTGGTTAGAACTGAACGTTCTTTTTTTTTTTTTTTTTAAGTAAACAAACTTTTAAAACATAGCATCATAACATTCGGCTCTGTTACACATAGCTCATGTTTTGGGCTTGTTTTCACCAAAAGGTCTTAAAGGAACAAGAGTTATATAATATCTGCTGCTTTCTTATGTATTTATGGCCATGGTGGCAATAGGTTGCAGAAACAATAGAAACTTTCAATAATAAAAAAAGATACATGACTCTGAACTTTTTTTTTCTTTAAAGCAATCTGGGATATTTCAAAAATTCAAATTCAAAAACTGATTTCCACTGTGGTGTCAGCAGCTACATGCCCACATGAAAATGATGCCTCAGTTTTTACTTGGCTTTCTTTTATTACTCCTTTCCTTTTTCAGAACTGACAAAAATTTCTATTTTAGAAAAGATATGTTCTATACACTGTGCCTGTAGCAACATATCTGTAACACTGGCTATGACAGAATTTTGCCTCATGAATGTCAATAATATGCTCTCACTGAATCTGGATGAAGTTAACATTAAAATACAGATAAGCTACAATCAATTATGCATAACTTGTAGACTCAAAAGTCCATGGTCTCTCCTCTCCTTCTTTTTGACCTGTTATAAAAATAATTTTGGTTACAAGTGTCTACACAGCACCAATTTTATTTCAAAAGCAGCATCTTTCCTCAGCCACCCAAATCAGTCTACACGTATACATGCTCAAATATCTTTTCTCATTTACTTCTGTTCTGTAACTCTAAAAGACCGGTAATTGCATTAGATCTTGTCTCCATCAAAAATCATTTAGCAATTATTAAAACAATCAATTACAATGCCCTAAAAATACCCACGGCCACTGAATTAAATGAGAAGTTCCCCGACATGCAACTGTGTAATCGGAGAATTATGCCTGCAGTTGTGGAGCACTGTGGTGTGTAATAGCAGAAGGAACAGGTCTCTAACAGTAAAAAAGCATTTCATAAAACTTTGTCATATATAAAATATCTTATTAATTGTCATCATTCCACTGATGATTAAAGCATAAGTGTTTGCTCTGCTTTCTGCTGTGGGACAGTCGGGGGTCATACAACCTCAAAAAATAAGGGGGCATCTGTTTCTCAGGCTGACAAAAGCTCAGTTACACTGTTTCTCTCTCAAACTCGTCTGCACTCACACACACGTACACAAAGCATCCACAGTTTTAATCTTCCTGACACTGTTGCCACACTTTTTTCCCACTTCCAAAAACCTGTCAGGAAAATGTGATTGCAAAATAATTATTCTTGTCTATACCCAGCCTGGATCTCCATTGCTCATTTTTATGATTTTATGATTTTGAAAGATAAAGCAGAAGGAGAACAGGCATCATGCATCTTCCTCAAACCCTTTGGTTTCCACTTTCAATGTTACAGTGAATGTAGATTTGACTCAGCAGGCCTGGGTCAAAGGCTTTACAGATACTGAACCTGAAGTGCATTAAGAGAATAAACATCTGCTATCATGGCATAGGACAATTTAAAAAGTAGCATCCGTGAAGAGTTTACAAGAGTCACCTAAAAATTTCATAAGAAATGAAAGAATTTGTAGGAGGGACGGAATCATGTAACAAAGGTCAAAAGGTCAAATGCAATCGGGTAACAATTACATTCTTTGAAAAATACTTCATGTGCACATTTTCTGCCCCAGGTGCACTAAGTCCTTCTTAAGTCTCCTATCTGTAAACATGGTGGATCCAGAAAGACATATATTAAAGAAAGAGATTACATTGATTAACAAAGGAATAGAAGAACAAACAAAAAGATTTCAGGGCAGGTAAGGGCTACCTTTTAAAGGAAAGTGCTTTAAATATGTTTCTGCAAAAAATATGACTTGGAGGCAAATCTGAAGTTTTGACACTTAATGCTTTACTCAGAGATTAGTCAGAGTTGTTCTTCTGTAGGGGCAACTAAACTGAAATGTAAAACAAAAAGAATTGTCCAATTATGACATCACAAAATCCCAGGGAAAAACTAGGAATCAAAGCTCCCTTTGATTAAAAATTCCCACTTCGAATGCAAAGTGCAAGAGCAAAAGCTTCAAATGGTGACAGGCAGGAAAGTCACAGTACTCGCTCTCCCGTACTCCCCCCCACTTGACTCCCTCATGCACACTACAGAGAGTTTATTAGCTAATTCTCAGCTCTCCTGGCACGTATATCCATTGCTCTGTTGGATTCTTCATAAAGTCAGGCCTCCATTCCCAGTAGTTTAAAGTAATGAAAAAGATAGATAGATACGAAGAAATACATTCAAAAAGCGAAGAACTCTGGAATGTGACGTAGCTCATGTCAGTAATGGCTGATATACTGTGGGAGGAACATTAAAATTGAGATAGTTACATACAGAGTGGTCAGGCTGCTGTGCCTGTGCTTCCTGGAATTCTAACACTCCATCTGCTCTTCTTCCAGACCCTAACAGAGCTATAGGTTCTAATTGAGTACCTGAGATCAGAATCAGGTTGACAAATGCTTGACACACTTGAAATTATTTCAAAAGGGAGAAATGAAGAAAAAAGTTACCCAAGTTGAAAAATAAGGAGTTCATTATGGACAGAATAAAACTAAGGTAAACATGTATGGACACAAGTCAAAATGAAAAACTGAACCCGAGAAGGAAAGGAGAGAGAGGGAGGGGGAAAAAGGAGGAATTGGGAGAGAGATGTGCTGGCCCTTCCTGGAAGGATTCCTTGTTTCCTGATTTAAGTGCAAGATGCTCTTCTGAGGGGACAAGGCTGTTCACGCCATCGTCACAAGTACACCTAAGTGGTCACGAGGACCAAGCGGTAGACAGATCCCAGTGAACACAGTAAGAAGTCAGCGGCTGCCTGGTCCCCTCTCATGAGGGAGGGCACAGAAACTGGAGATGTGGCCAATTCTGGTGGTGGAGTAGAAGGAATCTGTGGTAGAAAATACCAAAAACAGCCCCCTACCCATTCTAGGGGGAGATATACAAAACCCCCCTGAAACCTAAACAAAAGAAAAGAAAACAAAACAAAACAGAGCAACCTTCTCCCTCCTGAAGGAAACCTCATGGGAACAAATGCCCTGCGAGTCCTAATGTGTGTGTTCTCACAAGGCTGGCGGAGGTTATTTTGTTTTGGATTCCACAAAAATTTTGTCTCCATCCCTAATGCCAAAAGAATGCAAGGCTCGAGAGCTGTACTTCATTTCCTCTGGGCCAAAGGGCGCTTCATGGTCAAAATAGTAGAGAAGCATGTTGCTAGTGGGTAATTGCACTAGAGTTTTTAATTGTTTCTTTAGTTCTGCAACTGTTTGGTCCAGACGAATGGTCATTTCTTCCACCTGGTCGTTAAAGTGGACTTCTACTTTCGCACTGCTCTGGGGTCTCAGGTCCACTTCCGCCAAAGGCTCCAACTTCCCATATTTTGTGACTAGTTCATGATACCTAGGAGGATAAAAAAACAAAACAAAACAAAACAGTGACAACTTAAGCCACTAGCGCATGAACTATTGACTTCTTCAGAACTACAGGTAAACTACACTGTTATTCTCAACATCTTTCTAATATCCTAGTCTAATATGATATCTACTTGCCTGCCTACCTACCAATAGTCGGGTGACTATTGTGGAATCTGTGATCTGAAATCGTTGCCCTTTTGAGGCCACAGTAAAACCCCATTCTTGTGGATCGGGGAAGAGAGTCTCCTAAAGATGGCCAACAGGCCTGCTGCTAATCTTTATATAAGAATCAGCTGAGAAAGGAAAGGAGAACCTAGAAGAAAAGTAGACACTACAAAGATTATAGAGAGAAGTCTAATCACTCTGTAGAGCCTGCTTGCTTGGGCATCATCATCAAGGCAGGCAGATATCTAAGCACGTGTTCCTTGGTAACAGATGGGAAGATGGATGTAGGCCAGCAGTTTCTGACCCCTGGAGAAGGCATAAGTTACAAACAAAAACATCTAGTTGTAGGTTAGCTGTTAACTCAGCTTTTTCAGTGATGCCTTGTTGAATATTCCAGCCTAGCCTAGTTGACTGTAACACAAGGAGTTTGTGGAAGAGTCAAGAATACGTTCTTGTAAAAAAAGTGGTAAATGAGGGACACAAGTTCCTTGATCAAGGCAGGAATAAACAGCCAAAGACACCAAGAGGAAAGTGAATTATAGAGGTGAGACTAGGGCCCAGGAGGACAAGTTTCCATGTGGAAAATCTTGTCGCCACTGCCAGCCTTGGAGGATCTAGGTTTGATTTCATTGAGAAAGCTGAGCAGTTTCCCACAAACCAGAGAGGGGGAAAATGCTGAAAAGATCTAATATTAGCTTTATTATAACCAAGATATACTGAGGTTAATTCAGGATCAGAATACAATGGTCATAAGATTACCCCCGTCACGTTCTCCACCCTACTTTTGGCTTTGACTCAGTTAAATCAGTGTTATAATAAGGTTGGTAGGAACACGGAAGCTGTAGTAAGACATCTGTGGTCAGGGATGGAAGTAATCATGTCCATGAAGGGGAGTACCAGGTATGGTAAAATAGCACTGGCCTTGGAGTCAGAAGACCTGACTTCAGAGTCTTGACTCCATCTTATAATTAGCTGTGTGACTTACCAACTCACTCAATCCTTTTGGATCTCAGATTCCTCACTAGTAAAACTGGGATAATAAGTCTGCCCTTCCTACCTTATAAGACAGTCATAAGAATCATATAAAATAACAGATGAGTAAGCACTTTGTAAGTTCTAAGTTCATATGCAAATAAAAAGTATTAACATTACATTCCTGCTGTCTGGGACTTACATTATTAAAACACACACACCACTAAGAAAATATATGATTGAAATCTACTTAGGTAGGACTTCTTGGAAAAGGTGATGGTACGATGAAACAGATTATAGAATCGTCTTCTCCCAGGACTTGAGCCCCAAATGGTATTCTTTTAAAAGGGTAAAATATTACCAGCAGCAAGTAATACAGGAAAAGAGGAAACTGCCTTATTGCCATAACCTTTTAAAAGGAACCAAAAGCTCTGTACCATGTGGTTCTGTTAAGCAAGGGTCCTACCTCAACCCCCAGAAGCCATTATGGAGAAAGAAGGTAAGGAAACAAAATCCTGAGCATACTGACCAATACTTCCTAATCTAGAGCAAACTGGGCTGGGGGGTAAGGAGTCAGCTGGAAGACTGAGGAAACACCTTTGGGACCAGAAGTCTCTACATCCCACTGCCAGGATGTCAGGATCTTAGCAATGGCAAACAAAACAAAACAAAACAAAACAGTCCACACAAACAAAATACAAAACTACCAGGACTTGAAATTTTCCAAGGCTCCAAACTGAAAAAGTGAAATGATTCAAAGTCCAAAGGTATCTTTCCTTCACCCAATCTCCTAGCATATGCCTTTAAGTAAGTGAAAGTAGGTTATGATAATTTAATAAAATCTTGGAAAAGACAGCAGAACCTAGGGGTCAAATAAGCTGAACCCAATTCTACGGATATTTTCCCTTCAGACTACAGAAAAGTAGATAGAATTGTAATACCTCAGGCTCTCAAGCTCTGCCCAGGAGGGACAAAAGGAACAATGGCAAAGGGGTCAAGGAGTTTACTTATACTATGTTTCAGTAAAGAGAAGGTGTAGATAGAGGTATCCACTTTTATACATAAGCAAGAACATAAGACACAAAATGGCAACTAAGCACATACCACTGCAAAAGGAATAAAAGAGAGAAACACATTAAGTAAAAGGCAGAGGCAGAACTCAATCTGAAAGAAAACATAACTGAATGAAAAGAAAATGCCCCACAAATACTCTAAGGTCTAGAAATTAATAAGTGCATAAATATAATAAAACAGGAGCTCAAAGATAAATGATAAACAGCAGAATAAGATGAAAAGGGAGATTTCAGCACCAGTGAAAGAAACAGGAGTAAAATAACACATTACCTACCAAGTAAGTAAATTAGGAAGTATGACCCAGGAATATTATACCTCACCAAGTTTTTTTCAGAAATAAATTTAACAAGCAAATATTCTGAAACAAGAACTTAGGGAACAGGGCACCCATGAGTCCTTCTGAAAAAGAAAAACACTACTCAACAATGAGATTAAAGAACTAGTGTTAAGCCCTGAATCTATTTAAATATAAAACTAAAACTTAAAATAATAACTGCATAATCCTAGACTTATTTATACTTGACACTATAGTCAACTGAATTTATCTCAAGCACAAACATATTTGTACACTAAATTATGGTCCCTGTGCAGAAACTAGTCTGCAACTGGTCAAGTCTAGCTACAAATTAAATGACCTATAAATTAGGACACTCTAAAAGGTCTTACAGTTTTCTCAAAATCAACATGTCCAGAAATAATTCATTGTTACTCCCCAACCATCTTTTCTAGTCTTCCTTATCTCAGCAAATGGCACCAGAAACTGTCTAATCAGCCTAGCCAGAAACTGAATAGTCATCCTGATTCCTTCCTATCTCTCCTCTCCACTTCTCCCACTCAATCAACTGCCGTGTCATACTAATTCTATTCCTAAATATTTCATGAATCTATCTTCATCTCTCTTGCCCACTTCTCTTGTAAATTCAAGCCACTATCATTAACAACCTGGATTGCTACAGCTTTCTTTGGATGCATAAGCTGGGTAATTTTCCTCAGTATTTGTTTCAGCCTCCTCCTAGAATGCCTTTCTGTGCTGCAAAGCTGAAAACTACATTTACCACACTCCTTTGCAGGTAAGATTTAACTTCCATCAGTCTCATTCAACAGCCCTGGGGAGAGACATAGTGGATTTAGCAGACATGGAGTGGGAACAGCTTGGGTAGAGGCTTCCTAATTACCAGATTGTGGTTCAAGCAGTGTGTTCCTGGAGTCAACACCCTTGGCAGCAGCTTGCTGATCTCCAGATCACAGCTAAGGTGGTGTGATCCAGCACCGGGGACAGCAGCTTCCTGAGTCTCCCCTTACCTGATGCTAGCAGAGGTAGCAGTGCCCTTGGTGGGCTAGTTCTGCGGTACTGCTCTAGGGATAATCCTAGGGAGGCAGCCCTTCCAAAGATTTTGTAAGCACCTTATTCCCTGTATGAAATCCCTTTCTTCTTAAAATAGCTAGTATGTGGCTTCTGTTATCTATAACTGAATTTCAAATGATACTCTTTCAAATGGTTTCCCAAGACTTCAGGGTGGTCCCAAATTGACCCTTGTCTATATCACAGCCAAGGTCATTGTCATAAAACACAAATTTGACCACAACACTCCTCTACTTAAAATCACACAAGACCCATCAGAATAAAGCACTAACTCTTTAACATAATTGTGGTAGGCAAAATTTTGGCTCCCCTAAGCAGAGAACCCAGTTAAGCCATCCTGTGCCCACACTTTTGACACATTAAAACTATAACATAATAAGTATATGTTGTTTTAAGCCACTAAGTTTATGGCAATTAGTTACAGCAGCAATAGAAAACTAATACATTGATTATAAAAGGCCCTTCATGATTTCGTTCCTACCTAACTTTCCAAATTTATTTTGTGCCATTGACATTACCACTCCCTGTACTTGCTTTCTACTTATTTAATCTTAAAAGCAATGTTTACTTATTAATTTTCAGGTAAATCCAGCAGGGTTTTACATATGGATAAAAGTTTGGATAGGGACTAGGGTAACAAATATTCACTCTTTATGCTGTAAAAATGAAGAAAAAGCATTAGAGTTGTGACTCACTATAACTCACTATATACACTGAATATGTTCCCTTAAAAGCTACACAAGTAAAGATCATGATTTTAAGATAATATGTTTACTCCTAAGTATCTTATTTTGGATTATCTTTAAGCAGGGCAAATCAGTAGATACAAGAAATCATGATTTTACAAAATGCCCAGTAAATTTTAGAAACCAATTTCTACCTAGTCTTCCAGCTTAGATATTTTATTCATTATTCAAAAGTTCATCTAAACTATGTGTGAACTATATCTGTATATTCTGTATTATCTGAGCTTTGCTTAGCATCAGCCCCAAAGCTATAGTCTTAAGAGGTAAAGGGCTTTTTTTCTTCCCAAAGCTATAGTCGTAAGTGGTAAATGATTTCTGATGACTAAGTAGTCTTCAAAATTAATGATCTCAATTTATATTCTACCAGTCAGTACTTCTATCTGATTATTAAAAAATATCTAATATTTATAAGTCTCACTTCTGAAGTGGGCAAAATGCTATAAGTCTACCTTGGATGATATTATTGACAAGGATGTACTGCACTAAGCAAATGTTAAATTGTAATACATATTTGTCTGTGTTTGTGTTCAGAACTTCTGAATATCATTCCCCCATGATCTCCTAACAGAAAATGATCAATCACAACAAAAACAAAATTTACTACACACAGCATAAAGGCCAGCATGACCACATGGGCAACTGAGAATGATAAATGGGAACCAAATGCTAGCTGAAACCTTGTGAAGAACACTACCCACAGGCAAACTGGCATTGTGCTTTTTTTTTCTTCCTATTAAATAAAAACACTCACAAGGAGAAAAGCTTCTTTCAACTTTAAGGGTTTTTTAATGGTGAGCAGTTAAAAATCAGGCTACTGGTAGGGTGGGGCTGAAGGTGGCACTAACAAAGGGGGGACTGGGGAATGAACCCATGCTTAGTGGAGCTAGGGTAGGGCAGCTCCACTCCCAGTGCACATAAGTAAGCCTTCACACACTAGCCATTCCTGGTCCATGGCACACCTGCCTGATGTGACAGACACACGAGCAGATTTTAGTAGCATGATGGTCAGGTTCGGAGAGGTATGCCCCTTTCTCTTATTGCCCATTTTCACTCTTGATTCCTAAGATAGCTGGGAGCATTTCCTCAATCACAATCAGTCACAGGTCTATGAAGTTAGAATAAAGACTTGGCACACTACTTGACAAAGACTGAATGTTCCTACCATAAATCTTAGTCTGAGGGTGAACTTATGACAAAACCTAAAACCCAAAGATGGATAGAGACTAAAGGTTAACTCATTTTCAGCTCTAACTAGTCTAAAAACTATTCTAACTAAATAATATGAACATTAAATATTTTACATAATTTTTAGGAACCTGGAAGACTAAAGGAGGCCTAGAACCAAAGGCTTTGAGCTGGCAGAAAGCTCACACATTTGGACCTCATAGCTCCAAATCCATAAAAGAAGCAGCTCACAATCTCAAGGAGCATCCTAGACAAAAATGATGGGATTTACATTTTATGCAGGTACATATACCACAATGGGATTACCGGTATGCCAGTAGTGTGCTCACAGGTGGCCTATAGTAGTCTTAAGCTAACAATTCTATTACTCTATTGATTCTCAAATGCAGACCCATATTGAACCAACTGGAGTCTTTATTCTAAATAAAGCTATTTTACTCCAAAATAAATCCCTAGTACAAACATCTCTCTCTCTAAGGAAGGCAACAAATAAAACATGAAAAATCTCTTATGGTTCCCTTGGTTGAAACAAATCATTAAGTATAACTAGAGGAAAAACATTCACGAAATTTACTTTGTTTCCCAAGGCATTACGAAGGATTCAAAATACATTTCAAATATCTGATTGCTGTTATTTAATCCCTCTTGTATGGTATGCTTTCTCTCTTTTTGGTATGGTATCATATCATGGCATATCAAAGAAATCTCCCTAGCCTTCTACAGCTGGGATTTTACACTCTTACTGAAACAGTTTCCTCAAGGTCACCAATATCTTATTAAAACACATAAACATCACATTTCAGAGGCAGAAAGGATCGTAGAGATCATCTATTACATATTTTACAGATATAGTAATAGAGGGCCAGTTTGCTAGCCCAAAGTCTATTAGCTAGTGAATGCAAGGGTGGAAATTAGAACTGAGGTCTTGTTCTCAGACCATCATTCTTTCCCAGGTCTCATCATCTTAATGGTTTGCTGCAATAATGAATACTGTTCTAGAAATTCTCTTCTCCTTTCTACATTTCAAATGTCCCCTTTCAATCTCTCTTTACAGGTTCTCTTTTTACCATCTACTCTTGGGTAGCACTCAAAACTCACTCCGATTCTTTTCCCTTTTCTCTTCGTGATCTTCCATCACAGAGCTCATTCTCTTACTTAGCTTAAGCTATAGATGTTTCCCACTTGTCTTCCTCAAGCTTCTGTATTTCACCTACCTCCAGAATTATTTATTCTCATCTTTCATGCACAGCAAAGTATCTGAAACTGAACTTAGTATTTTCCATATAGTTTTTCATCAAGGCTTGAGTCATAGAATTTTGTTTCAATTCACCATTTCTTAAATTCAAGTGCTGTCAAAATTGCCTAGTAAATGGATAAAGATACCTAGTCATATAATGGAATACCACACAGCAGTTAAAATAATTATTTTAATCTACATTTATCAATATGGTTAAAACCTTGATTAAAATGGCTCCATAAATTGACATTTTAATGCACTTCTGCTCCAAATACAGAGTAAAATGGATAAAATATGAAGGGGTTGAATTGCAAGAAGACATACCCAGGCTCAAAAACAACAGACATCTCCATGGACCAGAAACTGAACAGAAATACAAAGCAGACAACTGAAACCACAGGACCACTGGACCCCAGGTCCAAAGCAGGCAGTAGCAGTCAGGAGTTAAGTTCCTGTTAGGCAAAGGAGATTAAAAGTACTCCACGGGAGACAGAGGAACTCAAGACAGGTTCACTGCCTGAAGGAGGGGTAGGGTTAGGGTGACGTGAATAAGAAAATAAGATTTCTTATTTTGCATGAAATAAGGAGGCAAAAAACTGCTGCAGATCCACTGCCTCGGGCTACCTCTTTTGAGCAATGGGTCTAGGTAAAAGAAGTAATAAGATAGCTCTACCAACAGGAATTGAACCAAATCACCTGCTGCTTAGGTGACTAGATTTATCCTAACTCTATAATCCGTGGGATAGGGTCTCCAAAATCCATTACAAGAGCTGGTTCTAGACCAGGGGTCTGGGGAGCTGGTTAGAGATAACTGCAAAAACCATTAGACAGGGAGAGGTAAGCTCAAACAGGAAGACATAACAATCCTCAATGTGTATGTATCTAACAACAGAGCTTCAAGATAATGAAGCAAAAACTGATAGAACTGGAAGTAGAAATAGACAAATCCACAATTACAGTTGGAGACTTCAGTACTCCTTTCTCAGTAATTGATAGAACAAGCAGACAGAAAATTGTTCACAATGTAAAGAATTGACCAACACTAAAAACTTGACCTAACTGACATTTTTAATACACATTTCCCAGCAACATCAGAACACACATTTTTTTCTAGTGCATATGGAAGTCTAACCAAGATAGACCATGTTCTAGGCCCAAAACATACCTTAATAGGTTTAAAATAATTGAAATAATACAAATATGTTATCTGATTGTAATGATATTAAACTGGAAATCATTAACAGAACAACAACAATCCCCAAGAATTTGGAAAATACACAACACACTTGTAAATAACCCACGGGTCAAAGAGGAAGTCACAAGAAAAATTAGGAAATATTCTAAATTCAATGAAAATAAAAATACAATATATCAAAAATTATAGAATGTAGCTAAAGCAGTGTTTAAAGGAAAATGTGTAGAATTAAATGTCTGTAAAAGAAAAGCAGAAAGGTCTCAAATCAATGATCTAAGCTTCCACCTTAAGAAACTAGAAAAAGATGAGCAAACTAAACTCAAAGCAAGAAGAAGGAAGGAACTAATAAAGATGTGAGCAGAAATCAGTGAAATAGAATGCATATAAACAACAGAAAAACCATGAAACCCAAAGCTGGTCCATAAGGTTAGTGAATTTGATAAACCTCTAGCCAGACTGATCAAGAAAAGAAGACACCAATATCAGGACTAAAAGAGGAGACATCACTACAGACTCTACAGACACTAAAGGTTTGTAATAAATGAATATCATGAACAACCTTATGCCCATAAATTCAATAACTAAGATGAAGTGGATGAATTCCTTCAAAGACACAAATTACCAAAGCTCATTCAAGAAGGAACAAATAACTTGAATCAGGCTATATCTACTAAATAAATTTAATCATAGTTAAAACCTCCAGTAAAGAAAACACCAGACACAGATGGCCTCATTGATAAATTCTACAAAATAATTAAGAAAAAAAAAATTAATTCTACACAAACTCTTTTAGAAAAAAGAAGAGGAAAGAACACTCACAAACTCATTTTATGAGGCCAGCACTATCCTAGTATCAAAACAAGGCAAAGACATTAAAAGAAAATTACAGATCAATATCCCTCATGAAAACAGACATAAAAATCCTCAACAAAATATTAGCAAGTTTAACCCACCAACATATAAGAAGGTAATACATAATAAGCAAATGAGATTTATCCTGGGAATTTAAGGCTGGTTAAACATTTTAAGAAATCAGTTAATATAATTCACTGTAATGGACACTAAATAAGAAAAACTACATGAATTTCTCAAGAGATGCAGAAAAAGAAAAGGAAAGAGAAAAAAAAGAAAATAAAAAAATGAAGTATAAGTCATATAGATTGGAAAAGAAGACGTACACTGTGCCTCATCATACACAACATGATTGCCGACAATGAATTCACAAAAGAACTACTAGAGCTAATAAGTCTAGCAAGGTTGCAGGATACAAGGTCAATATACAAAAAACAATTGTATTTCTATACCTAGCAATGAACAATTGAAAAGTGAAATTAAAAAATAGTACCACTTATAATAGGACTTAGATACATGAAATCCTTAAGTAAAAATGTAATAAAATATGTGCAGAATTTTTGTGAAAAAATACAAAACACCAATTACTTAAAGAAATCAAAGAAAAATAAATGGAGAGATACATTGGTTCATGGACAAATAAATCGAGAGATATACTGGTTCATGGACAGGAAGACTCAATATTATTAAGATATCAATTCTACCCAAATTGTTCTACAGATTCAACACAATCTCAATCAAAATGCCAGCAGAATTTTTTTTCTAGAATTCAACAAGCTTATCCTAATGTGGATATGTAAAGGCAAAGGAACTAGAATAGCCAAAATAACTTTGAAAAGAAAATCAAAGTTGGAGGACCCACACTACCTGGATCCCAAGACTTACTCTAAAGCTACAGTAATCAAGACAGCATAATACTGGCTAAAGGATAGACACATAGATCATGGAAAAGAACAGAGAACCCAGAAATAGAGAGTCTACCTATACAGTTAATTGATTTTCAACAAAGGTATAAACTCAATTAAATAGAAAAAAGATAGTCTTATCAATGAATACCCCTAGAACAATGACACTCATATACCCAAATTAAAACAAAACAAAAAGTTAACCCGTATCCTAAACCATATACAAAAATTAACTCAAATGAATAAATGTGCTTAAATGTAAAACCTAAAACTATAAAACGTCTAGAAAACATAAGAAATCCCTGTGATCTTAAGTTGGTCAAAGATTTCTTTGATATGACACCAAAAGCACAATCCATAAAAGAAAATAATCAGTAAGTTGAATGTCATCAAAATTTAAAACATTTGCTGGGCTTCCCTGGTGGCGTAGTGGTTGAGAATCTGCCTGCCAATGCAGGGGACAAGGGTTCGAGCCCTGGTCTGGGAAGATCCCACATGCCACGGAGCAGCTGGGCCCGTGAGCCACAACTACTGAGCCTGCGCGTCTGGACCCTGTGCCCCGCAATGGGAGGGGCCGCGATAGTGAAAGGCCCGCGCACTGCGATGAAGAGCGGTCCCCGCACCGCGATGAAGAGTGGCCCCCGCTTGCCGCTACTAGAGAAAGCCCTCGCACGAACCGAAGACCCAACACAGCCAAAAATAAATAAATAAATTAAAAAAAAAATTTGCTATTTGAAAGAAACTGATAAAAAATAAAATAACAAGCCAGACTGAGAGAAAATATTTACAAAACACATGTCTGGTAAGGGACATATATCTGGAATATACAAAGAACCCTCAAAATTCAATAATAAGAAAACAAATAACCCAGTACAAAAGTGGGCAAAAGATTTTAACAGATACTTCATCTAAGAAGGTATTTGGATAGCAAATAAGCTCATGAGAAGATGCTCTACACCATTAGTCACAAGGGAAATACAAATTAAAACCACAATGAGATACCATGATGTATCTATTAGAATGGCTAAAATTAAAGACAGAAACAAGAAAACTGAAAATACCAAGTGGTGGTGAGGATGTGGAGCAACAGGAACTCCCATATGTCACTGATGGGAAAGCAAAATGGTACAGTCACTCTGGAAAACAGCTTGACAAGTTAAACACACACTTCCCAAATGACTGAGCAGTTCCACCTCTAGGTATTTACCCAAGAGAAATAAGAACTTATGTTCACACAGAAACTCATAGGTGAGTGTTTATAATAGCTTTCTTAATAAATTGCCAAAAAAGGATAAACAACCAGAATGTACTTCAGCTGATAAATGTCTAAATAAACTGTGTACTACTGAGCAGTAAAAAGGAGCTCACTAGTGATACACACAAGATAGATAAATCTCAAATGCATTATGCTAAGTAAAAGAAACCAGACTCAAAAGGCTACCTAGGGCTTCCCTGGTGGCGCAGTGGTTGAGAGTCTGCCTGCCGGTGCAGGAGACACGGGTTCGAGCCCTGGTCTGGGAAGATCCCACATGCCGCGGAGCAAATGGGCCCGTGAGCCACAGTTGCTGAGCCTGCGTGTCTGGAGCCTGTGCTCCGCAGCGGGGGAGGCCGCGATGGTGAGGGGCCCGTGCACCGTGATGAGGGGTGGCCCCCGCTTGCCACAACTGGGGAGAGCCCTCGCACAGAAACGAAGATCCAACACAGCCATTAATAAATAAATAAAGCACACCTAGTATAGTGTAATTTAAAAAAAAAAAAATTGATTTAAAAAAAAAAAAAAAAGGCTACCTACACCTCCTTTCAGAAAAGGATAGACTTACTAGACAGAAAATTAGCAAGATTAAGATCTGAACAAAACAATCAATCAACAGTGTCTAACTGAAATATATGAACACTCCATCCAACAACAGCAGAATACACGAAGGTTTGAGGAATTCAAATTTTTTTTCTGTGGGGGGGTGTTATGGAACTGTTGTATATTCTGATTGTGTTGACGGTTATGTAACTGTAGTGTTTGTCAAAACTCAGAAATGTATACTAAAAAGGGTAGAACTATATGTCAATTATATCTCAGTAAACCTGATTTTAAACAAAGGACACTACTAAAAAATAATCATTTAGGAGGACCAATCAAGAATAAAGAGAAAGGCAGAAATAAACATTAACAGGAAAGAAAAAGGAGATAAATACTGATATAGGACATTTTTTAATCACAAATATCCCTCATGTAATGATATTGAGGATCTACTGATAAATGAAAAAGGCAAGATGTGTACTTCTTTGTACCATTTATGTACAAAAAAATATGCACTGAATAGCAATGAGAACTATAATAAGAAACTAGTGTCAGTAGTTGCCTAGGGACCAAACACTTGAGTGGCTGCTAAGGATAAAAGTGAGAAAACTTTTGTTTTCCAAACAAAACCCAAAAGTGGGTTTTGGTCTATACCTTTTTAAAAATTTTCAAACGGGTATTATGTGGAAATATTACTTAGTCCAAATGAGAACTAAATAGAAGAAAATAATTTAAAAACTTAAACACCTACCCTCAAATAATAAGAATATTATGAACGACTATAAAATTTTTTTTAAGTTTTTTTTTCCTTTTTAGATTTTTTTTTTGATGTGGACCATTTTTAAAGTCTTTATTGAATTTGTTACAATATTGCTTGTGTTTTATGTTTTGGTTTTTTTGGCCACGAGGCATGTGGGATCTTAGCTTCCCGACGAGGGATCGAACCCATACCTCACTGCATTGGAAGGTGAAGTCTTAACTACTGGACTGCCAGGGAAGTCCCTGACTATAGAATTTTAAACTTAAAATAATTTCATAGAAAAATATAAAATTACCAACCCCAAACCAGAAAAGAACAGTAGAAAAGAATATTATAGTATAATTTAAAATATGAAAATATAGGGAAACATTCCCAAATAACGTTATAAAATTAAATTCTGCAGCGTTGAAAAAGAACACTTAATATTTTACAACCAAATTCAACTTGGGAATTCAGACTTACTATAATTTAGCAGTATAATTGAGCAATTTTGTAATGGTACAGGAATGGACAAATGAGAGGGTGTGGAAAAAAGGGAACCCTCTTGCACTGTTGGTGGCAATGTAAATTGATACAGCCACTGTGGAGAACAGTATGGAGGTTCCTTAAAAAACTAAAAATAGAACGACCATATGACACAGCAATCCCACTAATGTACATATACCCTGAGAAAACCATAATTCAAAAGGACACATGTACCCTAATGTTCACTGCAGCACTATTTACAATAGCCAGGACATGGAAACAACCTAAATGTCCAACGACAGAGGAATGGATAAAGAAGATGTGGCATATATATACAATGGAATATTACTCAGCCATACAAAGGAACGAAATTGGGTCATTTGTAGAGATGTAGATGGGCCTAGAGTCTGTCATACAGAGTGAAGTAAGCCAGAAAGAGAAAAACAAATATTGTACATTAACACATATATATATGGAATCTAGAAAAATGGTACAGATGAACCTATCTGCAGGGCAGGAATAGAGACACAGACGTAGAGAACAGACATGTGGACACAGAGGGGGAAGGGGAAGGTGGGACAAATTGGGAGATTAGGATTGACATATATACACTACCATGCATAAAATAGATAGCTAGTGGGAACATGCTATAAAGCACAAGAAGCTCAGCTTGGTGCTCTGTGACGACCTAGATGGGTGGGGTGGGGGTGGGGGTAGGAGGGAGGTCCAAGACGGAGGGGATATATGTGGGCGAGGGGATATACATATAGCTGACTCACTTCATTGTACAGCAGAAACTAACACAACATTGCAAAGCAATTATACGCCAATAAAAAAAAAAATACATCAATGGAATAGAGCAGGACCCTGACAAAGAACCATGAATGCACATAAAATAACTAGATCTATAGCAGAGCTGGCATTACAGATCAATGGTGAATACCAATTATCAATATAGAAGAAAAAAAACAAAGACTTAGATCTCTATTTGACACTAAACACAAAAATAGATTCCAGATAGATCAAAGACATAAATGTGAAAACACTTTTAGAAGAAAGTCCAGAAGATTACCTTCAGTGATCTTTGCAAAGGAAATGATTTCTTAAATAAGATGGAATAAGAATAAACTGTAGAGCAAAGGATTGATACATGTCATATTAAGTTTTTAAAACTTCTTTTCAACAAAATACAAAGTGAAAAGATCAGACTGAAAAGCTACACAAGAAGAAATTGCAATGTATATTGACAAAGAATTATAAGATCCTACTTTATATTTTAACGGATATATAAAGTATAATAAGTAGACATCAAGGATATACATCAAATTCTTGCCAGTGGTTGGTTACTTCTTGGAGTAAAGAATAGGACTAAGAACAGAGGCAAAAAGGTACTCCAATTTTATCTGTAATATTATTTATTTCAATGAAAAAATAAACTTGAAGTAAAGGGCAAAACATTAAAAATCATCAGTTCTGAACAATGTGAACATGAGTGTTTGTTTTATTATTCTCAGTATTTTTTTTTTAATCTAAAAAGCAGGCAAAAACAAAAAAGATAAAACTGGCTCCCTGCCCTGGCCAAAACAAAAGTTCAGACACCAAAGAAAATTTCCCCCAAGACCATGATTTGGGAAGGCTGGCTCTTATTCTTTCTTTCCTTTGCAGCTATATTCAAATTCTCATGTATAACTCTAATCAAGATGAGGAAGGTAGCCTATCTTCTGCTGGGCTGGGAAAGTGGAAAGAAGTCACAATCAAGTCCAAGATAATTGGAATGACAAAAGCTGTAAGCAACAGGGAGAGCTAACATTTCAGAGGCTGTCCATGGTGTGCCAAGGAGAAAGCCCCTTTTGTTCCTCATCAGACTCGCAGCTGAATGTGAGGAGTGCTGTGTCACGGCCCTTGTCAGAGGATGATGGAGCCTGGCAATATGGAGAACCCCAGGAGATTCATGTCCAATGTAGGAATGTTCCTTCACAACAGCAGGTCCTCTGTCTGGAAGGAATATGAGGTAACGGACACAGCACACTAGGATTTCTCCAGCATCCAAGACAAAATAAGCCTTCATTGAGGTGGTGTCCAAATACAGGCTGCTGCCCTGCTCTCACAATAACATGAAGATACAATCAGCTCTATTTAGAAAAGCCATTAGTCTTAATCAGGAAAAAACATACTCTCCATATTTTAAAAAGCTGGTTACCACTAATGACAATCCAATAAGCATCTGAGGAATGCCTACTATAATCCTTGACATCATAAATAAGGATTTCCCGGGGCCCAGTTTAGGGACTCCTTGGGACAAACACAAAGTGAGGTACTAAAGTAGAATAAAAGCAAAGAAATGCCTTTAAGAAAACCTATTTCTGGCTTTGCCACTCTGTCTCTGACAACAGCGTTTCCTCCTGTCAAATAATTGTTCACTGTAGCTATGCCTCTAACTTCTCTTCATGAAAACCAAAATTCTAAAGTCTGGAAAAAGACATCCCAAATCAATGAATTTACTTTCCCTGACTGTCCTCAAAAACAAAAAGAAACCATTGGACCCCCAAAAGATACATGATATGTTGATTTCTAAAAGAAAAGTTACATGGTTTTTCTTTTTTGTTTCTCTTTAAAAATAAACAGAGGGGGACTGTGTATTAGTTAAGTACTAAATAAGTAATTTAAATTCAACCTCTCAGGAAATTCAGAGATAAAGCAAATACAAAATAAAAGAAGAACTGATAAATATAGGCAATGTGGACAGACATCTGATAAATGGCGAGGCAGAAATAATAAACAGGTACACTTTAAAATGTTCCAGATTCATAAACGTAGAGGTTTCTTTCTCTCTAAATGGTACTTTTATACCCCTAGAGAAATCAGGGCTATAAATACCAGAAAACACGTAGAATTTCACAAGGTGTTTTCTAAGGACTACTTCAAATTCTGCAGTGAAATTCAGTCTTATGTAAAGAGACATAAAGGACCTCCGATACACATATCCTCCTTTACTCAAGTCTCAGTTATTAACTAGGTCCCTGGGTCTCTCTCAGCTTCTCCTTCTAGATACAAACCAAAATCTGACCACATAACTTTCCCACTGAAGCCTTTCAATGATTTCCCACGGCCCACAAGAAAAAGTCCTAGTCTGGCATGGCATACCAAGGTCTCGAATGACCTGCCCTGTTTTCTACCTTCCTCCCCAGTGTTATCTGCCACTACTTCCCACTTAATTGCTTTTCACTAAGTCATACTGAAACTGCTGTAGTTCACTACATATAAAGAGTTATTTCATACCTCTGTGCCTTGACTTCCCACATACTCCCTTCTGTCTGGAATATTCTCCCCTCACCTTCACCAGATTAACTGCCATTTTCTAGAAAGTCCCACTTCTTCCAGCAGAGCTAAGTACTCCTTTGTGCTCCCAGAGCATAATTTGAAGATTCAGTCACTTTACTGAACAGCTGCTATATCGTCAGGTACTGCTCTAGGCATTGAGGATAGGGCAAAGTACAAAAGAGAAGTCCCTGCCTTTACAGAGCTTACAGTACAGTGCAGGGGAGACCGATAATATATAAGAAATGTAAGTTAGGTGTTGATAAATAAGAAAAAGAATGGTAGGTTAAGAGAATGATAGGAGACAGAGGTGTGCTAGTTTAGCTAGGTTGGTCAGGGAGGGGGTCTCTGATGAGGCATCAGAGAGGGAAAGAGCCAAGCAGTTAACCTGGTGCATTCTGGACAGGGGAAAAAAAGCAGAGGCCTGAGGTAGAAGTGTGCTTAGTGCGTTGAGGAACAGCAAGGCTTTTTTTTTCATATACTTGAATTCTTATAAACCGGCTGCCACGTGGAGAATAAGCTATAGGCGGCAAGGGTGGATATAGGCAGGCCAATTGCAATAAGGAAGAACAAATCTGACTCCATATTAGATCTGTTACTTTTACTTAACGTTTGTATTCTATTGCTTTTGCTACAAGTTAAGAATGTTGCCTATAGCCTGAAATATATAGGATAGCCCATTCTCACGGCTCTGACCATTAAAAGTACAACACTCTTCATTCATGTAGAGATTAAAAAGTTGCAGAACAGAGAATAACATTTGTCTTGTTGGAGGTTTACAGGAACATCGTGACCTGACCTGACCTGACCTATTTGGACGGCTGCAAGAACAAATGACTCCCACACCAAGAAGTTTGCAACAAGCAGCCGCACCCCTCCGCTTTTAATATAAAAGAAGCTTGAATTCTAACTCAAGTAAGATGGTTCTTTGGCACCCCAGTCCACCATCTTCTCAGTCTGCTGGCCTTCCAAATAACGCTGTTGTTGTCCCAACAACTTTTCTCTCGATTTACTGACCTGTTGTACAGTGAGCGGTACGAGCGTGGTCTCAGTAGCGCAATTGGAGGGCTACTACAATAACACAGGTAAGAGATTAGGAAGGCTTGAACTAAAATGACGCTAAGAAGTAGTAAGATTCTATATATTTTTGAAAGCAGGCTTGAAAATAAAAACAAGAACAAATGGACTAGACGTGGGGTGTGGGAGAGAGAAATCAGGGATGATGCCCAACTCTTAATCCTGAGCAACTGGAAAAATGGAGAGATGGAGAAAAATGTGCAGAGCAGGAGATAAGGCGGGGAGGGGAAGGGGCCAGGGAAAGGGAAAGGAGGGACCCAAAGTTCAGTTTTGGACACATTAGGTTTAAACATCCAGGTGGAGATGTCAAGTAGGTATCTGGAAATACTAGTCTGGAATTTAGGGGCAGATCAGAGCTGAAGGTATAAATTTTGGCAATTATTTGAAATCAAAAGGCATGGGAAGCCACAGGACTGGATGAAAGTACCTAGGGGATGAGTACAGAAGAGAAGAGGTGCAAGCACCAAATCCTGGGATAACTGAGTTTTTAGAGGTTGGGAACATGAGGAGGCTCCAGCAGAGGAAATATATCTCTAGCTTAGTCCAGATGGCAAGCTTCTTGAGAGTAGACACTACTTTTTTTGTCTTATCTTCAGCTTCTGGCTCTAAGCCTCTTAGTCCATAGTAGGTATTCACTAAATAAATTAAACTGTCCTTTGAAACCCAGCTATTAGAATCTAGAGTTATTTCCTAGAAGGTCTCCTGGTAAAATACGAGAGTTCAATGATTGAAATATGACCAACCCAGTGAGGACATCTTTTCAACCACCTGCAGCACAAACTGAACTGATTTTGAAATAGCACACCACTGCTACACAAGCCATGAAGAGAAAAGGCACAGAGGAAGGCTCTAAAAGAAAGAGTCTATTGATTGGAAAAGCAAACACTATGATGTTTAAAGGCCAAGAATCATGAAACAGAGATTTTTCGTCTCCTATTGTTTCACAAAGTAAATAAACGTGAAACATATGGGCGATTCCTCACTTTTCGTGGGTGTGTTAGTCCATTATCACCATAAACAGCTACAGTAGAGAGGCTAAACTTCCAGCTCCACCTGACAGTAGAAGGCAATAAAGATGATACCTGAGCACCTGTAAGGAATTATAACACTCTTAATAAGTATGTCTCCTGTCAGTCCTCTAAACATTTTATTCTGTTCATCGAAAAAAGTTGAAGTCATACAGGTAACTGGAGCTTGTATTTTATTCTGAGATAGAAAAACAGAATATGTAAATTTCTGGATCATCTTTAAAGTCTTCTGTTGCCAAAATGACTAATCACATGGAAACAGATGTGTGTGAATAATCCAACTGACTCACAAAATAACTTTGCTACCAAAAAGGACACTAAACTGATCATAAAGGCTTTTTATTCATGACCTCAAAAGACATTTTGGCTAATTTTTCTTACTTATGTCTAAGTTGAGCAGAGGTATTTGGTGTTTAACGGCACAAGACAGGAAAATGAGAGGAGGAGGAGAAGCTCAGGGAACCTAACAATTAGGGAAGGATGCCGTAGAAGTTAGAATTTATAGGAAAATCAAGTTAAACACTGATTTTAAAAACCCATGGTCAAATGAAAGGAAATTTTTTTTCCTCAAAATGAATGGATACCTCAATCCCTCCAAGGAAACTAAGGCTCAAATGTGATTCTGTATGAAACACTGAATTATCCAGGCAGTCAAGTCTTCACCTTTACTAACTATGCACTGTGCTATTCACTATTCATTGGCATTTTGGAGAGAAATTATGCATATAACTTGGAAGACAATTTAAAGGTACGGTAAGTATGGTACTAATACCCTGTTTATATATCACTCTTAATTCATAATGAATGTATTTTAATATAAATTCCTCTGTGCTTATTCACCATTTCATCTCGCATCAGCATGAATGCTATTATAGTTCTTTTTAACGTGCCTAACACAGTCCCTGGCACATCACAATGGCTCAAAAAACATTCCACCAGGAGACTTACAAGAAAACTACTAGGGAACATGTACTATAGTGGGTATATGGCAGCTTTGGCTGTCCAGCATCTGAATGCCCTTCTGATTTGAGGGAAACCCAAGACAGATGAGAGGCAGAAACCACTTCCCACTACAGAAGCTGAAGAGGAGTAGATATTCTCCTCCTCCACTCCCTGGAAGTTAGAACATGGGAAGGTGACATAAACCTGTCTAACTATAGCTGGAATTTTAAATATTAAGATGTAATGCAAGGACATAAGGTCTGACAGAGATTATTCACAGAAGATAGAGAAGAGTCAAGCATGCAAAGACATGGCTGCAAATGTCTGAGGGCAATGACGTTGAGCAGCTTGCTGATGGCTGTGTAGTAACCAGTGTTAAGAAGCATACAGTTTACATAGTGAGGTCTACAGAAATCTTGGCTGTGCCTTGCTTCCCCTCAATCCTGCCCAAGCCTAATTCTCTAATCTTGTCAATTCTGTGTGCTACATAGTATTCATTATTCTTTTACTAAATTCCTATCCTACTTAAATTGGCCAGAGTTGATTTCTGTTGTGTGCACTGGTACTAGGGAGTAGATTACTGGCAATAGTACCTCAGGTAATTAAGGGCAATTTGGGATTGGTTTCTGGCCTAGTAGAGGCCAGTGAATATCATATTAGTTTTCATAGAAGGGATTCTGCAAGTCCTTGACATGGAGTGGTGAAATAAGTAATTATCACTTGAGTTCACATGAAATGCTCTAGGAGATTGAGAGAGTGCTGTCAATAATAAAACAACATGAAGGGAATGAAGAATTCAAGACTATGGGCATCTGCTATTCTAAGCGCACAAGACAGCTTACATAAAGAGAATATTAAGGTCAAATTCCTATAAACTAGGCTTCAGGCACAGACTGAAACCCAGGTACTTTTAAGAAAAGGATCTTTTCTGTCTTACAACAACAGAGCTGAGGTAGCTATGAAAACAAATACACAAGGTTTGATGCTCTAGGTTGCTGAATTAGAGGTCAGTTAAACTTGCATCCATATTGGGACTATTCTATGAAAGCTGGAGCATTGATTGGAGAGAGAAAGACAGAGAGAACAAATTGTATGGCAGTATAAGGGAGGATTCTGAGGACTTGGGAATATCCTGAATCCCTAAACCTCACTGAGGCCCCCCTTGCTAGCTGGGTCCAGTGGGACTGTTCCCCTTCTGCTTGAAAAGGCAGTAAAATCCCCTTGCCTGAGGGAATTACCTTGCAAGTGTAAACTAATTCCCCATTTGCCTCATCCTTCCACGTATGTACTCTACTGCACTACCATCAGATCACAGCATGGTCTGTGGGGTGAATTACAAAAATATCAAAACATTTACAAGACTTTGGTCACTTATATGGACAAGCATATAGGAAATAAATACAGGGAATATAGGAAATGAGTGTGTTAACCAAGGAAAGAAAAGCAATTCTAGATCCAGCTGATTTTGCGTAGGTATATTACCAAAGGTTCTGAATTCAAAAATCTAGCCTCAGTGGCTAGCTTCAGTGGTTTAGAATCATTTAGAGTGGTTCTAAATATTTGTCTAGTTGACTGACTGGAAACTGGACTCAATGGTGGTCTATGCTAAAGGAAGTTGAGATGTCATAAATTATTTGAGATAATGTGGAAGGAGGAATTCAAAAACTTCAGGATACAGAAATGATGGAAATTATTGTCACCCATGTTACCCCTTTACCCATTTCCATCTATGGACCCTAAAAGGACTCAGAGACATTTCCTTCTCTAAGACCTTGAAAAATACATTTGGGCTTCCCTGGTGGCACAGTGGTTAAGAATCTGCCTGCCAGTGCAGGGGACACAGGTTCAAGCCCTGGTCTGGGAAGATCCCACATGTCACGGAGCAACTAAGCCCGTGCGTCACAACTACTGAGCCTGCATTCTAGAGCCTGCGAGCCACAACTACTCAGCCCGCATGCCACAATTACTGAAGCCCACGCACCTAGAGCCCGAGCTCTGCTATAAGAGAAGCCACGGCAATGAGAAGCCTGCGCACCACAACTAAGAGCAGCCCCCGCTTGCCACAACTAGAGAAAGCCCACGCTCAGCAACAAAGACCCAACACAGTCAAAAATAAAATAAATTAAAAATCAATAATAATAAGTAAATAAATTTATTTTTTAAAAAAGAAAAATACATTAGTGAGTAGAACACTCACATCTTTGGAAAACATTCTACAGGCCAGGGATGCTGGTAGGATACACTAAAATCAGGTTGCCTGTTTCAATTTCAAGAAGAAAGGAAGAGAAGATTGGTTCAAGATGGCGGAGTAGAAGGACATGCTCTCACTCCCTCTTGCAAGAACACCAGAATCACAACTAACTGCTGAACAATCTCCGACAGGAAGACACTGGAACTCACTAAAAAAGATAGCCCACATCCAAAGACAAAGGAGAAGCCACAATGAGATGGTAGGAGGGGCGCAATCACAATAAAATCAAATCCGATAACTGCTGGGTGGGTGACTCACAGACTGGAGAACACTTATACCACAGAAGTCCACCCACTGGAGTGAAGGTTCTGAGCCCCACGTCAGGCTTCCAAACCTGGGGGTCTGGCAATGGGAGGAGGAATTCCTAGAGAATCAGACTTTGAAGGCTAGCGGGATTTGATTGCAGGACTTCGACAGGACTGGGGGAGACAGAGACTCCACTCTTGGAGGGCACACACAAAGTAGTGTGTGCATCGGGACCCAGGGGAAGGAGCAGTGACCCCAGGGGAGACTGAACCAGACCTACCTGCTAGTGTTGGAGGGTCTCCTGCAGAGGCCGGGGGTGGCTGTGGCTCACTGTGAGGACAAGGACAGTGGCAGCAGAAGTTCTGGGAAGTACTCCTTGGCATGAGCCCTCCCAGAGTCCGCCATTAGCCTCACCAAAGAGCCCAGGTAGGCTCCAGTGTTGGGTCACCTCAGGCCAAACAACCAGCAGGGAGGGAACCCAGCCCCACCCATCAGAAGTCAAGTGGATTAAAGTTTTACTGAGCTCTGCCCACCAGAGCAACAGCCAGCTCTACCCACCACCAGTCCCTCCCATCAGCAAACTTGCACAAGCTTCTTAGATAGCTTCATCCACCAGAGGGCAGACAGCAGAAGCAAGAAGAACTACAATCCTGCAGCCTGTGGAACAAAAACCACATTCACAGAAAGACAGACAAAATGAAAAGGCAGAGGGCTATGTACCAGATGAAGGAACAAGATAAAACCCCAGAAAAACAACTAAATGATGTGGAGATAGGCAACCTTCGAGAAAAAGAATTCAGAATACTGATAGTGAAGATCATCCAGGACCTTGAAAAAAGAATGGAAGCGAAGATCGAGAAGATGCAAGAAATGTTTAACAAAGGCCTAGAAGAATTAAAGAACAAACAAACAGAGATGAACAATACAATAACTGAAATGAAAACTACACTAGAAGGAATCAATAGCAGAATAACTGAGGCAGAACGGATAAGTGACCTGGAAGACACAATGGTGGAATTCACTGCTGTGGAACAGAATAAAGAAAAAAGAATGAAAAGAAATGAAGACAGCCTAAGAGACCTCTGGGACAACATTAAACACAACAACATTTGCATTATAGGAGACCCAGAAGGAGAAGAGAGAGAGAAAGGACCCAAGAAAATATTTGAAGAGATTATAGTTAAAAATTTCCCTAACATGGGAAAGGAAATAGCCACCCAAGTCCAGGAAGCGCAGAGAGTCCCATACAGGATAAACCCAGCGAGAAACATGCCGAGACACATAGTAATCAAACTGGCAAAAATTAAAGACAAAGAAAAATTATTGAAAGCAGCAAGGGAAAAACGACAAATAACATACAAGGGAACTCCCATAAGGTTAACAGCTGATTTCTCAGCAGAAACTCTACAAGCCAGAAGGGAGTGGAATGATATACTTAAAGTGATGAAAGGGAAGAACCTACAACCAAGATTACTCTACCTGGCAAGGATCTCATTCAGATTCAATGGAGAAATCAAAACCTTTACAGACAAGCAAAAGCTAAGAGAATTCAGCACCACCAAACCAGCTCTACAACAAATGCTAAAGGAACTTCTCTAAGTGGGGAACACAAGAGAAGAAAAGGACCTACAAAAACAAACCCAAAACAATTAAGAAAATGGTCATAGGAACATACATATGAATAATTACCTTAAATGTGAATGGACTAAATGCTCCAACCAAAAGACACAGGCGTGCTGAATGGATACAAAAACAAGACCCGTATATATGCTGTCTACAAGAGACCCACTTCAGACCTAGGGACACATACAGACTGAAAGTGAGGGGATGGAAAAAAGATATTCCATGCAAATGGAAATCAAAAGAAAGCCGGAGTAGCAATACTCATATCAGATAAAATAGACCTTTAAAATAAAGAATGTTACAAGAGACAAGGAAAGGACACTACCTAATGATCAAGGGATCAATCCAAGAAGAAGATTATAACAATTGTAAATATATATGCACCCAACATGAGAGCACCTCAATACATAAGGCAACTGCTAACAGCTGTAAAAGAGGAAATCGACAGTAACACAATAATAGTGGGGGACTTTAACACCTCACTTACACCAATGGACAGATCATCCAAACAGAAAATTAATAAGGAAACACAAGCTTTAAATGACACAACAGACCACATAGACTTAATTGATATTTATAGGATATTCCATCCAAAAATAGCAGATTACACTTTCTTCTTAAGTGCGCATGGAACATTCTTCAGGATAGATCACATCTTGGGTCACAAATCAAGCCTCAGTAAATTTAAGAAAATTGAAATCATATCAAGCATCTTTTCTGACCATAATGCTATGAGATTAGAAATCAATTACAGGGAAAAAAACGTAAAAAGCCCAAACACATGGAGGCTAAACAATACGTTACTAAATAACCAAGTTATTTAATAACTAAATAACACTGAAGAAATCAAAGAGGAAATCAAAAAATACCTAGAGACAAATGACAATGAAAACACAACAATCCAAAACCTATGGGATGCAGCAAAAGCAGTTCTAATAGGGAATTTTATAGCTATACAAGCCTACCTCAAGAAAGAAGAAAAATCTCAAATAAATAATCTAACCTTACACCTAAAGGAACTAGAGAAAGAAGAACAAACAAAACCCAAAGTTAGCAGAAGGAAAGAAATCATCAAGATCAGAGCAGAAATAAATGAAATAGAAACAAAGAAAACATTAGCAAAGATCAATAAAACTAAAAGCTGTTTCTCTGAGAAGATAAACAAAATTGATAAACCATTAGCCAGACTCATCAAGAAAAAGAGGGAGAGGACTCAAATCAATAAAATTAGAAATGAAAAAGGAGAAGTTACAACAGACACCGCAGAAATACAAAGCATCCTAAGAGACTACTACAAGCAACTCTATGCCAATAAAAGGGACAACCTGGAAGAAATGGACAAATTCTTAGAAAGGTATAACCTTCCAAGACTGAACCAGGAAGAAACAGAAAACATGAACAGACCAATCACAAGTAATGAAATTGAAACTGTGATTAAAAATCTTCCAACAAACGAAAGTCCAGGACCAGATGGCTTCTCAGGTGAATTCTATCAAACATTTACAGAAGAGTTAACACCCATCCTTCTCAAACTCTTCCAAAAAATTGCAGAGGAAGGAACACTCCCAAACTCATTCTACGGGGCCACCAGCACCCTGATACCAAAACCAGACAAAGATACTACAAAAAAAGAAAATTAAAGACCAATATCACTGATGAATATAGATGCAAAAATCCTCAGCAAAATACTAGAAAATAGAATCCAACAACACATTAAAAGGATCATACACCATGATCAAGTGGGATTTATCCCAGGGATGCAAGGATTCTTCAATATATGCAAATCAATCAATGTGATACACCATATTAACAAATTGGAGAAGAAAAACCATATGATCATCTTAATAGATGCAGAAGAAGCTTTTGACAAAATTCAACACCCATTTATGAAAAAAACTCTCCAGAAAGTGGGCATAGATGGAACCTACCTCAACATAATAAAGGTCATATATGACAAACCCACAGCAAACATCATTCTCAATGGTGAAAAACTGAAAGCATTTCCTCTAAGATCAGGTACAAGACAAGGATGTCCACTCTTACCACTATTATTCAACATAGTTTTGGACGTCCTAGCCATGGCAATCGGAGAAGAAAAAGAAATAAAAGGAATACAAATTGTAAAAGAAGAAGTAAAACTGTCACTGTTTGTAGATAACATGATACTATACATAGAGAATCCTAAAGATGTCACCAGAAAACTACTAGAGCTAATCAATGAATTTGGTAAAGTTGCAGGGTACAAAATTAATGCACAGAGATCTCTTGTATTCCTATATACTAATGATGAAAAATCTGAAAGAGAAATTAAGGAAACACTCCCATTTACCACTGCAACAAAAAGAATAAAATACCTAGTAGTAAACCTACCTAGGGAGACAAAAGATCTGTGTGCAGAAAACTATAAGACACTGGTGAAAGAAATTAAAGATGATACCAACAGATGGAGAGATATACCATGTTCTTGGATTGGAAGAATCAACATTGTGAAAATGACTATACTACCCAAAGCAATCTACAGATTCAATGCAATCCCTATCAAGTTACCAATGGCATTTTTGACAGAACTAGAACAAAAAATCTTAAAATTTGTATGGAGACACAAAAGACCCCAAATAGCCAAAGCAGTCTTGAGGAAAAAAAGCAGAGCTGGAGGAATCAGACTCCCTGACCTCAGACTATACTACAAAGCTACAGTAATCAAGACAATATGGTACTGGCACCAAAACAGAACTATAGATCAATGGAACAAGATAGAAAGCCCAGAGATAAACCCACGCACCTATGTTCAAATAATCTATGACAAAGGAGGCAAGGATATACAATGGAGAAAGGAGAGTCTCTTCAATAAGTGGTGCTGGGAAAACTGGACAGCTACATGTAAAAGAATGAAATTAGAATACTCCCTAACACCATACACAAAAATAAACTCAAAATGGATTAGAGACCTAAATGTAAGATGGGACACTATAAAACTCTTAGGGGAAAACATAGGAAGAACACTCTTTGACATAAATCACAGCAAGATCTTTTTTGATCCACCTCTTAGAGTAATGGAAATAAAAACAAAAATAAACAAATGGGACCTAATGAAACTTAAAAGCTTTTGCACAGCAAAGGAAACCATAAACAAGACGAAAAGACACCCCTCAGAATGGGAGAAAATATTTGCAAACGAATCAACAGACAAAGGGTTAATCTCCAAAATATATAAGCAGTTCATGCAGCTCAATATTAAAAAACAAACAACCCAATCCAAAAATGGGAAAAGACCTAAATAGACATTTCTCTAAAGAAGACATACAATGGCCAAGAAGCACATGAAAAGCTGCTCAACATCACTAATTATTAGAGAAATGCAAGTCAAAACTACAATGAGGTATCACCTCACACCAGTTAGAATGGGCATCATCAGAAAAGCTACAAACAACAAATGCTGGAGAGGGTGTGGAGAAAAGGGAACCCTCTTGCACTGTTGGTGGGAATGTAAATTGATACAGCCACTATGGAGAACAGTATGGAGGTTCCTTAAAAATCTAAAAATAGAATTACCATATGACTTAGCAATCCCACTACTGGGCATATACCCAGAGAAAACCGTAATTCAAAAAGACACATGCACCCCAATGTTCATTGCAGCACTATTTACAATAGTCAGGTCATGGAAGCAACCTAAATGCCCATCGACAGACGAATGGATAAAGAAGATGTGGTACATATATACAATGGAATATTACTCAGCCATAAAAAGGAACGAAACTGGGTCATTTGTAGAGACGTGGATGGACTTAGAGACTGTCATACAGAGTGAAGTAAGTCAGAAAGAGAAAAACAAATATGGTATATTAACACATATATGTGGAACCTAGAAAAATGGTACAGATGAACCAGTTTGCAGGGCAGAAATTGAGACACAGATGTAGAGAACAAATGTATGGACACCAAGTGTGGAAAACGGCAGGGGGGTGGTGGTGGTGGTGTGATGAATTGGGCGATTGGGATTGACATGTATACACTGATGCGTATAAAATTGATGACTAATAAGAATAAAATAAAAAAAAAAAAAGAAGGAAGAGGAGACCAAGCAGTGGCCTTTAACTACTAGTGAGTGAGAAGGAGGCATAATTACATAAATAGGCAGCAAGGCCAGAGTGGTAATTAAAATACCTTGACTGTATAAATCTTTGGCAGTAGCTAATTGCTCACAGTCTATGTAGGATTAGAATAGGTTATCTCATTTCAGGGAGAGAGAAATGTGTTTTCATTTATACAAGGAATTTATTAGGATAGGTAAGAATAATTTTTAATATATAACTATGGGGAAAGTCAAAGAAGTCAAAGTGTCGGACTATAGTAGACATTCTTTTTGCTGAGTTGTTCCTATTTGGGGGGAAGTCCCAAGATCAGGGGAAGCAAGAGTCTACCTCTCATTGCAGAAGCCAAAGTGGAGAAGATAATCTGTCTTCCCTAATCTCTTGGGAGACAGAGTGTGGGCACATGCCTTAAACATACCCAATCAATTGGTCAGATGCATAGTTTTGACCCTTAGGGAATGAAGCAAAGGTCAGCGAGGGATTATTTTCAGCACTTATGGGGAAATCAAAACTCCATGACACGGCTGCAAGTGTTCAGTGGTTAAGTCCAGCGTTGTAGTGCCAACAGAAATATATAAAGAAGACTGTAAGTCGAAACCTTGGCTATCCTTGCCTCCCTTGGTTCCTGTCTAAACCGGGTTCTCTAGCCCACCTAGCAATTCTTTTAGTTTCTCAATATCCCTCCAGTAAAGTCCTCCCCTGATTAAAGATGGTTTCCATGACATGCATTCAAGCACACTGACTACTACAGAGGCATAAATGCACTTTAGGATAATTATGCCATCAGGGACAGAAACAATTTACTGCCTATGTATATACTGCTTCCTGTAGCAGACTGGAAGATAAGTAAACTATAATGATAGACGTATGCTCAAATCCAGAATATTTACTTCTTCTATTAATACGTTAGATTGAATCAAATGAAAACTATAGTTATCAGACCATTTTTTTAACCCGAAAAAATTTTCATGTGGTTTAACCTAACATTTCTGGGTTGTGTTAAAAAGGCAGTCATATCTCTCCCTCCCTAGCTGTTCTTAGCTAATTTTAAAAGGTTAGCTTCAAAATCCTTACTTAATTTGTCTAATATTTTTTAAATGCTTAAGCTTTAAAATTCTACTGATAATAGCACAGATATTTTTACACAGCACTGGTTGAGCCTTACAGAATGGCGACCCCCTTAAAGTCTGTAAATAATAGAGAACTTTGGGAAAAAGTAATGTTCAGTAAGAATGAATTAGAATCACAGAAATTTGTAACCAGAAGGACAAAAGAAATTTATAACCAGAATGTGATTTGACTCACATTTAGTCCTAACTTGCATCTTGTTGGTTTGAAACTCCTCCTGCCGAGTGGGATTTCGTATTATTCTTAAAGTCATTAAGAAAAGAATATAAATTTGGGGGTAACTGATTCTAGTTTCCAACACCCAGAAACCTGTTTGGGGGGGTCTTTTTTTCCTTTATATTTACGTATATCATATCTGCTACATTTCCTTTACATTTACAGAATATTAAAGGTAGTTTCTCACCAAACAATACATATTTACTTTTCATATACTTAAAGGTACTAATTTAGGCCTCGGCATTTCTATTCCCACTCAACCATCCTAATTCCTTTAATATTCCCTCAGGAGTCTATTTTCTAGTCCCTTTCTCATATTCTCTAAACCTCGTGCACATTTGTCAAATCTTCCAAACTGCAGAACATAGTATATCTTAAAAGCAGATGCAATGCGAAAGAAGAAACCAGTTTTGGGGATGGGTGAAAATGTGCTCCTGGAGAAGAGGATCAAAAAGGAATTGATGATAAGGAACATGGAGTGGGAACTACTAGAAGTAGTCAAATACGTACTTACCCAACCATTCTTAATACAAGTGCAAGGCTAGAAGAAATACACTGTGGAAAATGAGATAAAGCAGGTTTGCTTTTTGCGTTTCTTCCTTTATTTTTTAACCTATCACCAAAGTTCTCTAAGAGAGTCCAACAACAAATTATTAGATTTTGCTCTAAAGCAATAGTTCTTAGGTTGCCTCAATAGTTGCTTAAGTGTTGCTAAGCTGATGAGGGATTTTTACCTGAATGGCACTTCTTCCTGTGGAACATCAATATAGTAACGAATAAAAAATCTCTCAGAATCTTCTCGCTCACCGTCAGTGACAACACTGCCATTAAGTTTGGAAACCGATGGCAATCTATAAATAAAAAGCAAAAGAGACATTTTAAGATAATAAAAATATTTAGCCTTAGAAATAAAATTATTGGTTTGAGGCCCAGTCTTATTCTCTTGAAAGGACTCATTTGATGTAGCTCTCCTTGTGTACAACTACCAGCATGAACTAACGTGGTATAAAATAAAAGGACCAAAAATATCTAAAGTTTCATTTTTGGATGTGACACTGACCTTTTACAACCATACCTCACCTTTCAAAATAAGATCCTAGGCAGCACGGTCCAACTTAAGTATCATGCAAGCCACACACGTAATTTTAAATTCTCTAGTAGCCATATTTTAAAAAGTAAAACAGATAAGATTAATTTTAATAGTATATTATATTTAACCCAATATGACCAGGATACAATCATTTCAATCTATAATCAATACTAAATATAATAAGATACTTAAATAACTAAGATACTTAAATGTTCTTAATTTAATACTTAAATGTTCTTTTTTTCATATAAAGTGTTTGAAATCCAGTGTGTCTTTTTCACTTACGGCACATTTCAATTCAGACTAGCCATGATTTCAAGTGCTCAAAAGTCACCCATGGCTGATGGTACCATACTGGACAGCACAGGTCTACAAAGCAGTCAGTACAAGTTGGTCATATAGTTCAGGAATTCATTTATTATATTTACAAAAGAACTGTGTAAAGAAAATAAACTACAAGGCCTGCAAGACTTACTCTTCGTAGAAGAAAAGTATGCTGAAATTTATTTCTTCAGTGGGACATTACTGTGTATGTTAACAACTGGAAAGCAGTAAAGACCTGCTAGGTATTAGTTGGTCAGAAAGATCAAACTGGTTTATAGAACCACTCTTCTTTAGGGAACCTTAAAGCCTACTGTTCCCCTGTCAAAACTACTATGTATAGTACACGAGAGAACAAATCAAAACTCCGTGGCCCTGTACATCTTGGTCAAGCCTTACTGCTGCTAAAGACACATACAAAAATAAACCCTCATGGGACCTTTCAGTAGTCTGGGGGAGGCAGAGGCTGAGACACGAAAGGCAGGGGAGTCAGAGGAAGAAGGTAACAGCATGGTGGTCACGTTTAAGTCAATCTACATTGGAGACGAAAACACAGATGCTACTCTCTTAAGTTTTACACTAATGAAACAGCCCAATTTTCAGGTATTTACACTTTAAATGACTTCTATGTTAACACAGAAAATAAGGGTAACTAAAATAGAGTTGATTCCCTATTATACCTACTTTTTCTTCATGACCCAAAACAGGATTTCAAATATTGTAAATATTGAAAAGTATAAAAATAGAATAGATTTGTGAGGGAATTTTTCAGTGGTCTTGGCAGATCAATTATATTTCACATTTTTCTCATCATATTGCATTCCTTTTCCTCTAGGATTTGGAGCTACAGAAGCAGCTCCTTCAAGCAGTCTGTTCTAGAGATGGACAAACATACAGTGCGCTCCCCTCACCCCCAAACAGTGCATTATCCCTTTAATGAAACAACAAAGCCCCGAGAAAAGAAAGCAGAATAATCAGTACAACAGACCTGGCTATTACCAATTTCCTTCTCTCCTCGGTGGTATATGGCTGAAGAAGAGGAATTCCTAACAACCTCACTTCTTCAAGTTTAGGGAATGAGTTTAGTTTGTCAATGTCTTCCCAGGACTGCAAACCTAATTTGAGAAATATATTGTTTAAGTAAATCCAGAAAAGCGCACAAATGAGAAGATAAACATAGCAAAAAAATTTATTTCCATTAATAGGTTCTGAAATGTTAAAATGATCATAAACTAGTTAGAGATCCTGAAATTTTTCTTTATCCAAGGAAAGAATGGAATAAAACACCATAAAAACTTCCCTGTAACCTCTCTTATCCCTGTGATACCAGTGCTCGAGGGACCCCCTTTATTCTCCAACAGCCACTCATCTACTGATTCTCCACCCAAATGGCTGGTAAAGGGGGTCACTGGTGGTTTAATAAGCAGGATGGATGCCATGATTACATAATTGAAAAAGTGATGTGATCAACTCTTTCATCAGACAGAGACTCAGAGAACATAACTGTTGATCAGAGTGGACACTGCCAGAGTAAATGTCTACCTAACAAAACTAAAATGGGCAAGGTCAATAGAACCCGAAACTAAATATCATCTTTCAACTGTCCTCATTTTGGGGACAGGGAAAACAGTTTCAAAATTTAGAACAAACAAACAAAATAAAAAACAAAAAAACTGAACCCTTGGGTAGGAAAGCATGAAACAAATTAAGATTGTTCAAACCTAAAAGGAAACTCTTCCTATAGCTGTGAACAAATGTATCATCCAAGTCAAGTCAATACTTGGCACTGGTAGGAAAAATATCCCTGTAATAATGAAGCTGGTCAGTTTTACGACACATTAAATCCATTGCAGAAAACAACGTAGTCCCTTCCTATTTCTATCAACCTTCAGCAAGGGTAAAGGCAGAGGAGCAGTTTGTGAGGACCCTGGTGCAAAACCATCCCAGGTCACTGTCCTCTTCCCTTCAGAATGGCATTGCCATCTAGGAGGAAGAATAGAGTTAGCTCAAGGGATGTCAAGTTGTGAAATAAACAGCTTCCTTATGCAAATCACTTGTTTTTAAGACTTAATTCCCGTCCTTATAATCTCCGTGGTGGAATAAACTGTTTATGTTTTTTCAGTTATGGGTCAGAATTATTTTTACTTATGTAGTTGTTTTAAAAATAGGCTGAAAGACAATACCAAGAGAATGAGAAGAAAATCCATACACTGGGAGAATACATTTGCTAAAGGCATACTGATAAAATATACAAAGAACCCTTAAAACTCAACAACAGGAAAATGAACAATCCAATTAAAAAATGGGTGGAAAACCTGAACAGACACCTCGCCAAAGGAGATGTACAGATGGCAAGTAAAACATATGAGAAGATGTTCCACATCATATGCCATCAGGAAAATGCAAATTAAAACACCAATGAGATGCCACTATACACCTATTAGAATGGCCAAAGGCCAAAACACTCATAGCACCAAATGCTGTCAAGGACGTGAAGCAACATAAATGTAGAAAGGGACAATAGAAAAAAAATCAGGTGCAGGTAAGAGGGTTGTTGTAGACTAAGAGAGTACGTTTTATCTGTTAAAGATACATACTGAAGATTTTAAGGCTGAAATTACATGATTGCTGAGATTTGCTTTTAAAATATTCCCCCCAAAGGAAAAACAGTATGGGGGATAAATACAGGAAGCAAGATGCTGATAAATGTTGAAACTGGAAAAAAAAAAAAAGGATGCAGAGCAACAGGAAGTCTCATCCATTGCTGGTGCAATGCAAAATGATACAGCCACTTTGGAAGAGAGTTTGGCAGCTTATTACAAAACTACACGTACTCTTACCATATGATCTAGCAACTGCACTCTTTGTTATTCACCCAAATGAACTGAAAACTTATGTCCACACAAAAACCTGCACATGGAGGTTTACAGCAGCTTTATTAATTAAACTAACACTTGGAAGCAATCATGATGTCCTTCAGTTTGTGAGTGGATAAATAAACTGTGGTACATCCAGACAATGGAATGTTATTTAGTGCTAAAAAAGGAACATTCTATTAAGCCATGAAAAGGCATGGAGGAAATTTAAATACGTAATACCAAGTGAAAGAAGCCAATCTGAAAAGGCTACATATTGTATGATTCCAACTATATGACATTCTGGAAGAGGCAAAACTATGGAGACAGCAGAAAGATAAGTGGTTGCCAGGGATTAGGGGGGAGGGAGGGATGAATAGGCACAGAAGATGGTTTGGGCAGTAAACTATATATTATGTACAATACTACAATGTGTGTCATTACAGATTTGTCCAAACCCACAGAATGTACAACACCAAGAGTGAGCCCTAATGTAAACCATGGCCTTTGGATGATGACGTGTCAGTGCAGGTAAACTGAAAGGTGTCACTTAGGTGCTGGGATGTTGATAGCGGGGGAGGTTGTTCCCATGTAGGGCGGGAAGTATACGGGAGCTTTGCTCAGTTTTGCTGTGAATATAAAGACTCTAAAAAATAATTAATTAATTTTAAAAAATAGGCTAAAATATTCATTCCTGTGATATACAGAATCAGATGGCAACAAACTGGTAATCAATTATATGTAAACACTAGAAAAGGAAAGTGAGAATTTGAAAGCCATAGCAGGTTGGGATTCCTCAACCTAAATCCAGACAAAACAGTCTAGTCTGTAATTCTCTGTACTCTTTTTACCCTGCCTTTTACTATCCAACTCATCAATTTCATTTCACTCCTTTCATAGCATGACCCCTTTAATATACAAAATATTAATAGCTAATATAATGCTATGCCAAACAAATATTTGATAAATGCTGATATTTATCAGAGCATTTATGGAAATGAATGCCTTAAATTTAGCTAATCATTAGGCATCTGCAGGCTTCCCTGTTGGTGCAGTGGTTAAGAATCTGCCTGCCGGTGCAGGGGACACGGGTTCAAGCCCTGGTCCGGGAAGATCCCACATGCCGCAGAGCAACTAAGCCCGTGCGCCACAACTACTGAGCCTGTGCTCTAGAGCCCGCGAGCCACAACTACTGAGCCTGTGAGCCACAGCTACGGAAGCCCATATGCCTAGAGCCCGAGCTCCGCAACAAGAGAAGCCACCGCAGTGAGAAGCCTGCGCACTGCAGCAAAGAGTAGCCCCCGCTCACCGCAACCAGAGAAAGCCCGTGCGCAGCAACGAAGACCCAACGCAGCCAAAAATAAATGAATTAATTAATTTAAAAAAAATAGGCATCTGCATGTCACTCTTGAAATTCATCCTGTAAGAAGGCAGAGCTGTGAGTGACAGAAATACACTTTCACTGTATTTCATGCATAAGTTCAGATTAATCTGCATGTAGAATGAGAACAGGCCTGTTCCTCACCTGCCTTGTGGAGGCTGATGGATCGCAGATTAGGAAACAACCTAGCCAATGAATCATCAGGCTCCTCGATAGCATTCAAATGGTTGTTGGCCAGGACGAGGGTATCCAGCGAAGGAAACATAACCCCTAACTTGCGTATTTCAGTCCAGTCTTGGAGGTTATTGTCTGTTATGTGTAGTAGCTTAAGAGAAGGACAGCAAATAGAAGGGCAAGACACTGCTTCATAGTCATTAAGGCACAGGAAGAGCTCCTCCAAACTGCAGAGGAAAAAGGAAATATTGCATTGTTCAAAGCAGTTAAGGTTCTACTCTGCACCTATTTTCAGTCATTCAATAAATACGCGCCTACTACGTATGAGACTCTGCTGGGTGTTGTAGAGAAAATTATAAAGATGTCTTTCTGAAGCTTAAAGTACAACTGGGAAGACAAAACCTAAAACACATAAAACAGCAGAGAATGATAAAACCCAGTACTAAATTAATTTTGTGCTTAAGTAAATAAGTGCTAAATGAAGCAGCACTAACTGTAAGTACAACAGTACTTCATATAGGAATAGGATTGAAATTGTGGTTGGCATAGTCAGGAAAGGATGCATGGCCTTGAAGGAGGGGTAGACTTGGGTAAATTGAGAGGACACAGAAGGAAATTCTAGAAACCAACATGACAAGTATTTAGAAAAAGAAATAATGACTACCATTTACTGAATTCCTACCCTGTGTCAGGTCCTGTGCAGGTGCTTTATAGACTGTACTTCTATTTCTGCAATTTTATAGACAATTATGTTCATTTTATAGACAAAAGCTTATCAAAGGTCATAAGGATAGTAAGTGGAAGTGGGATTTAAAAGCTCATTCCATGCCATGCTAGATGTTGCATGCAGTGAGAAAACCAATCTCATTAGAGGGAGAGTGAGAAACTAAGATGGAATAAGTAAGTTGAGACCAGATTCTGAAAGGCTTTTATAATTTCCATATTTAGACAGTCAAGGAGACTACAGCTTCATATATTTCTTTAAACTACTTCCTTTTAATATTTCTGTGCATATACAAAGATAGATACAAACAAAACATAACAGAGCATTTCTAAGCTGACAAACAGAAGTATAATTTCCTGCTTAAATTATTGAAAGGAATACTAGGTCCTTTTTCCCATCATGCAAGCTAGGCACTTAATCATCTGAGCGTTAATATATTTTAGAGACACTATGATTTTTTTTTCCTCCCAAGGAAAAGTGCTAAGGCAAAATTCTGGAATCAGGTAATCAGAAGATTAAAATGGAAAAAGGCTGGGTTGATCTCGAAACGATAAGTGCTTCTCAGGGATATCTTCTCGCCAAAGGATGACATATCCCATGTCTTGGTGCTACCCAACACTGAACAAGTATTCCAGTGAAAATGCTACTAGATTACCCTCACAGCCTCATTTAATTACTCCATTTTTCTAACCTCATTCTCCATTCAATCTGCAGTTCTAGTATTTCTGAGATGGGAGACCAGCAGTAACTCTCTGTACTAACACAGACGGCAACGTGGCCCCCTCTCTGTCGCGCTCTCTGGGCTTACTCTGGTAACTCCTGCAGTATCGTGTGCACTGTCTCCCAAGAAGCTTTGCTGTTGTTGAGAACAAGTTTTCGAACCCTGGAGAAGGACCCAGCACACGTTCTTTCTAAAACCGATAAATTCAGAGGGTTGGAACTCAGGTTTAGAAACTCCAACTGGGGAACATTTGACACAATTTTACTGACCTGTGGAGAAAAGAAGGAAAAGCATATCAGGCAGTAATCAGAGCTTTTAAACAACAATCATACTCAAGAAAACCTAAGTGAGTGGGTCTCCGGGCAAAGGGCCATTTACATTATGGAGTCCTATTTAGTGATGGTACCCGCAGAGAGGCATAAATAATTGCAACAAATCATGGCAAATAATTTAATCTCTTTCTATGAAATAGTAGCATAACTGAAAATTAATGGAAGAAAAGAAAAATTTTCCATGTTACCTTTGGCAAAGTTTTTGATTCTACTCTGTATAATATTCTCTTTGATATCACTACATGATATTTTGGAGAAAAGATCATTTAGATGACATTTTAGGCTACAAGTTTTAAAGAGCTGGGATTGGGTCATGTACAGTAATTCTCTTTGAATATCTCCTTCCTTCCATCCTCAGTAGAATATTAAGGCTAATTGAAGGTTTATTAAAGACTACATGGTAACAATTCAGGTATTCAAAATTGATCACATAGTCACAATCACTTGGAAAACAGTTTTGGCTTGGTTCAAAGATGCACCAAACTTTAAAATATATTTACTCAGAAATAAAAAGCATCCGTAACTATATTACAAAAGAGAAAACATGATCATCAACTTAATGATTTAGCTAGCAACTTGGTAGACAGAAAAAAAAAAGGAAATGAGCTTTACTGATTACTGACCTTAACTATTTGCTCTGCATTGTACTAGGTTTTTAAAATATAACTTATTTCACTAAATTCTCAAAACAACTTGCAAGATAACTAATATTCTTTTATTTTAATAAATGAGGAAACTGAGGCTCGGAGATGTTAAATAATTTGAGTAAGCTTTCAGAGTCACAAAAGCCAAATCTAGGATTTAAAAATCAGAGCCATTGTTCTTTCCAATATACCACAACAAGTAAATCATAAATATAACCAGAAAAAATGAAGAACTAGCTTAAACAAGTATGATATAAACACTAGAAGCCCAGTAAATGTATTAAGCGTCAATCAGCCAGGCGACATGGTAACTAGAAGTTATGAGAAAAGGAGTAGAACAGAATAGTTAGGATTGGTTTTAGAATCAGAAAACCTGGACTCAAAGCGGGATCTAACACTTCCTAGCTGTGTGGTTTGAAAAGTTACTTAACCTTTCCAAATCTCAGTTTCCTTACTTGTAAACTAGAGAAAACAGTTCCCACCTATTTTACAGTATTGTTGGTAGGATTAGATGAGATACATGTGTAAAGCACTCAACAGTGATTGGTACATATTTTAGAAACTTGTTTCCTTACCTACTGCCCAAGAGAATGTAAAAGCAGGGATAGTACTTACCTGGTTCACTACTGCAAAGTGGGCACTTAATGTTTGTTGATTAAATTAATGGCACAAAACCATTTAATAAATGTAACTATGACTAATAGGATATGTACAGTATGAACCAGTATCTCAACCCTGATTATATGTCATATCATATTTATTTAAATATGTCATATTTAAAATCATTAGTAGAATTTAAAAAATATACTGATTCCCAGGAGCCACCATAAACTCTTGAATCAGAAGCTTCACAGGTGGGACAAGCTTCATGGTTGGGACCTGGATATCTGTTTCTTTTCAGAGCTCCATAGGTAATGACAAAAATGTATCCAGTGTCGAGGACTATGGGGAGAAAGAAAAGGGAGTCTGTACTTTACATTAGGTCTGTGTACTATGTACTGTACAGTTTAGGAGCTCTAAAATCAGTGAGAAGTAAATTAATTCCAAGGAGGTTCGGAGAAGTATGTCAGAGGGAATGGTCTTCACACACACTAGTTCATCTATTCTAACACACCCTCTGAAGTAGTACCGTATTTATTTTCATTTTATAAATGAAAAACTAAGCTATCTTTCAGAGGAAAATACACTAGGCTTCAGTTTAAAATATAAGAGATTCATATCAGTCAGCATATATTCTCCTGTTTGGTCTCTTCTGAGACAAAATGGTAACAAGCATTTGTGTGATATATGGTTAGGATCTGGAGTTTAGTGTGTGGCCACAACACAGCTAAACAGTCCACACAAGGACCAATCCTTCACTGCAGTCTACCACCTGGATACCAATATATGAAGAAGGCCTTTCGTACATAAGATGATGACTAGCTATGCTTCACCTCTTTTTTTTTTTTTTAAACATCTTTATTGGAGTATAATTGCTTTACAATGGTGTGTTAGTTTCTGCTTTATAACAAAGTGAATCAGTTATACATATACATATGTTCCCATATCTCTTCCCTCTTGCATCTCCCTCCCTCCCACCCTCCCTATCCCACCCCTCTAGGTGGTCACAAAGCACCGAGCTGATCTCCCTGTGCTATGTGGCTGCTTCCCACTAGCTATCTATTTTACATTTGGTAGTGTATATATGTCCATGCCACTCTCTCACCCTGTCACATCTGCTTCACCTCTTTTAAGGGCAAAAAAAAGATGAAAAGGAATTGTGCTCCAACTACAGCATGGAGAATAACTGCTAATTATAGTGCAACCCTAGTTAAGTAAACAACACATAAACCTTTGCTAACCACAACCCTTCATATTTTATTTTTGTAATAAAGAAGAAAACATCCCCCAAAGTGGATACTATCAGTCTGAAGCAATTTCTGAAAGAATTCCCAAGGCTAGCAGATACATGATGTGATCTTCTTCATAGTCTGCATCTGCACTACTGTCCAATGAGAATAAAGATTTAAAATAATGACTCATTAGCCCTAGAATATCTTAAAAAAGATAAAATTGGACTATAGTTTAATAATCCAAGCAGGAAAAATAATATATGTTAGAAGTAAATATTTTCTTTAAAAGGTTAAAATTAAAAAGGATTTTGTGTAACCTTAAATTAATGATAATATTCTGGAAAATATTGTATTCATTACACAGGTAAATTTATTCATGGTAGAAAATGTCTTAATAGTAAAGGCTATTATTATTCAGTGAGTGTCTAGGGCAGTATACTGACTTCTCTTTTTTAAATTCTAAAAATAAAGACTTCTAGCTGGAGTGAGTTCAGGACACTCATGTGCAGAAACATGGAGATAATTTAGATCACCTTTTAGATCTCCAAAACTCTATGATTTAATAGGGGACCCTCTACTCTGACTTTTGAAAAGGAAGAAACTAAAGTTTTAAGAAAAATGGGGAAAGGGTAGTAAGATAACAATCTGTAATTTATACCCAAGCTATTCTCTATCTCACCCATGGTGAATTCCTCCCTCCTCCCAACTGCTTAGCGTAATGTCTTTTATAAAATGGTTTTGATAAGGAAAGGAGGAAAAAAGAGGTACCTTGGGAAAAGTCAGACAAAAATCTACTTAGCCAAAAAATTCAAATCAAAAGCTAAAAAATGCATCATTTTTTTTTATACATAGATGCCCAGTTTTAGATGGATGGAGACAAATCTTTGCCTCTCCCCTAAGTATTACACTTCTCACTCATATTTATATTAGTCTCTGAATATAAAGCAGCCAGTAGTTTAAACTATAAAAGAAGATACTCATAACATTAGTGATCATTCAAAAACACTAAAAGAACCAACTAGATTATTCTGTTCCACGTTGGTATATCAAATACTGGCTGAAATAAACTTAGTTAATGGCCAGGGACAAATGATCTTCTAGGTAATCAAATACATGGGTTGCAATGGGTTGAAATGTAATGTCTTAAAACTGTGACCTATGAGGTATTTTGCAGCTTGGCAAAGAGTTTAATCAATCCTAAAAATCAATATTCTTTCGTTGTCAGTACTTCTCCCATCTCTCTGTGTTCTGATATATATTCTAGAAGATTGGGATCAACTACAGTTAAGGTTAAGGACAAAACATAAAGGAATGATGAAAACAAAAATAAACGGAAACCTGAAAGGTAGCAGCAACAAACATTCATTTGAAAACTGCCTGAAATCAGACTATAGGGCACTTACAGGAATATACAAACCGAGCACCAATAGAGTACAAATAAACATGTGACCCTCTGGCTGTATCTGTCAATGTGAGCTGGAAAATTTTCAGTGGAGACCTTTGTCTAAGCAGAGAAAAGGCTGAATTACCTAGTGTAAACTCTGTGTTCTGATCCATGTTGACACACATTGTTCTTCCGAGGTAGCAACTATATCACTATTAAACTGTTTCTACCAGTTAGCAAAAGCTTATGTATGTGGTCAAAGTATAGGTGAAAGCACAAAGCACAACACCTTTACGAGATTTTTACTCCCAAAGAAATAAATTTAGGGGAATCAGCCTGTGAACATAGGAGCTGAAATGATTCAGGGTAAGAGTTGGTCTGACTTGTCACCCATGCAGGTCAAAAATCTCACCAGAGGTTCAGCAGGACTACTGAGGGAATTGTGGAGGAGGAGGACTAACAAGGTAGTTCTTTTTGCATCTGTGCAGTGTGGACAGAGCATGCGTGTCAATTAAGCATCTCAAAGGACCCAGAAGGCACAGATTGCAATTTGTTGAACAGTGAACTATAATAGTTGTTTGGATAAGTAAATCAATCAATAATTACATGGACAAATAGAGGTTGTTTCTTGGAACAGCCAAGTAAATCTGTATATATTAACACATGACTTAGAAATCAAGTGATGTGCATCTCAAAGAATTTTGGTAAACATCTTAATAAAAATAGGAAATATAACTGGTAGCACAGATACCAGATTAAACAAGACTATGAAATAGATGAATATAAGAAAAGCTAAAGAAAAATGGGTTATAGATAGATTTTTCTTAAACAAGAAAGCTGTCTTAGAATTTGTATCACATTTAATATCTACCAAGTGTCTCGATGATTAATTTTATCAACAGTCCTGTCTTATGGATGATGAAGGATTAAGTGAATGTCTTAAGATCACAGGAAAAGTTAGAACAAGTGGGCCTGATCAAACCTGAAGATACAATCATTTATTCATTAAGGCATTCAGCAAACATTTGAATGCCTAGAATGCCAGTGCTGATGATAAAAAACAAAACCCTGAATAAGCTCACGGTCTAGTAGGAAAACTGTCAAGTAAGCAAGTGATTGTCCTACAATGTAATGAATCCCTTTATAGCAACATGATACAGGTGTTAGGATAATCTAATTCTGCCTGAGTGAGAGTCAGGGAAAGTTTGAGAGGAACAGCAACTTGGGCCAAGTCTTGAAAGATACACAGGAAGCAACTGGGTAGACAGAGGAGAAAGAGAACAGTAGATTTAGAATGAATAAAAGCAAGGAAGCTTTTCATGTCCAGATTTATCATGAGCTGCAAGAAAAGCACATGGCTAAAGATGGAGATAAAACTCTAGAAATAGCAAAGGGCCGTATGATAGAGGGTCACACTTAGAGAGTTCAGACCATAGTTTGGAGGTGGTGAAAAGCAGCTAAGGGACTTGAAGCAGGAGAGTTTCACACTCACACTTCATTTATTAAAAGGAGTCTGGTAGCACCGTAGAAGGTTAGCTTAGAGGAAGCAGAGTAAAACCAGAGTCAGGAAAACCCACTAGGACACTTTTCCAAACAGGAAATAAGAACCTAAATTAAGGCAGGAAATTAAGTAGGAAGAACTATTTCTCTCTTATTCTTAAGGCTAGCTTCTATCAGGTCATGTTATAATCAGGTAGGTAATGTTATATATAATAATAAGAGAAAATGTCATAATACTTTTATTTGTGCAACTTGGTTTAGAGTTACTCTGAGGTCAAAGGCATCAGTTATGTCAAATTACCAGTGCAACTTAAAATAAGGAAAAGTTCTAAAAGATTTGGAATAAATTTCAGTAACAAGAATAAATATTTTTATAACCTTAGTTTCGAGCTCCAGTAATTTTTATGTCAATTTATAGTAATAAATGTTGAAGTAGTAGTAGAGAATGGGCACAGGATGTGTAAACTAGTGAAATAGTAGAGCATTTAATGCACTGTTAGCAATCTAAACCTCTGTGGTCTTATTAACCTATTGGTGCCTGGAATAAAGATCCTCAGTGCTTTTCACATTAATGAAAAACAAATCAGCAATAACAAAGTTCATTGAAAAATCACCATAGAAACAGTTGAAGCAGTCAGTTATTTCTCTTGAGACATACAGAGAAGAATCTCAAGTGAGAACCAGAATTCAGCAGCATACGTAACAACATAAACAATAATACAGTGAGTTATTGCTGCACTTCACCAAAATGCAGCAGTATAAAAACTTTACCTCGTGCCAGTCTTCGAGTTTGTTGTCAGAAAGATCTAGTTCTGACACATGAGCACAGAAGGCAGCAATTTCTTTTTCATCTCCTGCACAGGTTATTCCACAGCTGTTCAACACCAGTACACTTGGGAGGTTGAGGCGATCTGAATCATGGGAGAAACAAAATACTTTCTACGTCAGCCTAATTCCTGTCTACATACATTCAGCCACCAGGAATCAAAATCAAATTGTGTGAAATTACACAAGGACCTTGAAAATACAAGATATGCTGGGATCCAAGGGTACTGAATTCTAAGGGGAGACAGCCAAATATGGCCCAGGAGGAGATCAGAAGTACTAGACCAGTACCCCCAAAAAGTCCTGGAGGCTTCACCTCCTGGCAGCATTGTTTATCTCAACTACCAACAACAGAACCATCATCCATGCTGTCACCTTATCATGTGACACTAGATCCATGTGATTCATGTCAGGGCTACCACTGTGTTCTTATTGGCCTCAATTCTTTCTTTTTTTAATTTAGTTCAAAAGTATCATTCTGGATAGCTCTTTTCTCTCTGTCTGATTTGTATTTTCACCTTTTGTTGCCTTCGGAAATTACCTCAAACCATTAGACAGTCTATCTGCTAAACCACTTCTGTTCTTCAAGTTCATATCACTCAAGGAATCTTCCTCGCTTACGTGGATCCATTTAAAAATCTATATCTTTCTCCCATACTTGTCCATCAATCATTCCCCTTTCATATCCATGTAGAATTTGTCCCTTATGAAAATTAGACTTTTAAAAATATATAATTATAATGAGAGAAAATGTTTTAGAGTCTTAAACCATTCAATGAATTCAGTCAAACTACTGCTTGTTCAAAAATACGTCAATACCACCTCAATAAAGCAAATATCAAAATAAAGTGATTCACATGAATTTAAAAAAAAAAGTCAATAAAATCACTCTTCCTATCTCTAATAAAAAGGATAAATATGAGAATTCAACCACTCTTTTCCCACTTGGTATAAAGCCAAGGCTCACAAAAGTATATTTCATTAACGGAAGCCTCAAATAATATGAACTTTCAACTTAGTACTTTTCACAGAATCAATTTTCTCAGAATGGGAGTGGATCCTGAAAAAAATAACCAAGTAAGAAGTCCACTTCTTTCTGCTGTTTCAGTTTATATGGATTGATAAGATAGTTGCATTGAGAAATAATAAACATTCAGTAACCTTTGGACACAGGAACTAAAACACTGTTCAATATTAATCTCCCATAACTACAAAGAATACTTCCAATAAGTTAATTACAACATTAAGCTAAAATGCAAACCAAAAACACACCTTGCACATTTCTAGTTGTAGATCTTTGCTCACATAATAATCTCCCTCCTAGAATGTCTTTATCTCCTCTCTAACCAAATTCTACATTCTTGAAGGGTTAGTTCAAATCTCATAGCTTTGAACCCTTTCTTGATCATATAAATTAACTCTCTAAATTTCTTTCCCAATCACTGTGCCATTCATTTGACTCAACATAAACTACCTTGTGTTATTATATATTTTTGTAAATGTGAATATGTTGTAATCCAATAAGCTGTAAGGTCACTGAGGGCACAGGCCAGGCTTGTACCATCTGCACCCTCTAAGTTCCTTGAAATATTATCACTCAAATATTGCTCTCACCCTATGAGTGCAACTAAAATACCTTTTGGCCAATCTGCAGGAAAATAAATCCTTTCAGGTTTTCAAAAAAACTGAACTCACAGCAAGGGAGAAAGACTATTCAACTCATAATTCAAAATAAAGGGAATCATTTGCAAATAAGGCAATATTCTGGTTTAATGTCCTAAGTAAGCTCCAGTAAATAAATGTTTTAGGCCCCATCTTTCTTACCTTTCATAGGAGAGCCCTGAGGTGTGGCTGGGACATGGACTCCCATCCCAGGCCCACGGCGGTAAGGAAAGTTTTCAGGACTATATTTTTCACATAATACTTGCATAAAACTCCTCCCACTAGGTTGATCCATCTTCCTTTCCTAAAATTCTACAAGAAACCAAGAAATCATCAAAATTTATTTATTTACTCATACAAGAAATATTTATTGAGAATAAATTATTTATAAGGTACTAAGCTAGGCACTGCATACACGTAAGACAGGCAGGGAGAAGAGTTAGATGCTGCAAAAATACAGAGGAAAGATGATGAGGGCCCAAAGTGGTACAGTGGTAGTACAAATAGATTTAAGATCAACTTAGAAAGCAAGCTTTTCAGGAGTTATAGGGGCTGAGGGGAAGGTGGAGTCAAGGCTGACCCCCAGGTTTCTAGTACAGGTGACTAGGTGACTACTGACACAACTAAGAAAAAAGAAAATATGGAGAGATCTAGTTTTAAGGAGGAAATTGAGGAATTCTATTTTATACATGTTCAATCTGAGGCATCTGTTTCAGGGGAACAGTCTGAAGTTGGGTGAGAAATGTGAGCTAGAGGCGAAGATTTGGACCTCATCAGGAAATATCATGAATAAGAATAGTAGGGCACTAGAACTCTCTGGGACACTGATATTTAAGATACAGGCAGAGGAAGCAAAGTCATGACGGAAAAGTAAAAAGGATGATCAGAGAGTGAAGTGTATAGCCAACATTTTGAGAAGTTTTGGTGAGAAGGGGAGGAAGAAGATGGGCTGATAAGGTAGGCAGGAACAGGAGAGAGTACAGGATTGGGGGCAATTGCCAAGATTTTTCCTCTTAAAATAGGAGAGAACTGAATATGGTTATAGATTATAGAGAAGCAGCAAGTACAGCTGGAGAGTCTGAGAATGACTACTGGTACCTGGTCCTAGGATAAACCAGCAGGAATGAGCATTAAAAAACTTCTAAAAGGCTGTTTGGTACGACCCAGATCGTACTCCAAACTGTTTACCATTGGTGGTGATGTATTTACTTCACTATGCTGCACTGGTTTACTTTTGCTTATACAGTTTAATTATACTGAATGTTAGGTATTTTTCTCATGCGATTGTCCTAACTCCACCATTACATTATGAAGGGGAGCAATGCTATGTGATTCTACTTTTTCAGTATTGATTCATAGCATCTGGCAGAGTACACTACACACGGTAAAGGCTCAGTAAATGCTGCTGAGAACTAAAATCACGAGCCTCCAGTATGCTGAGCAGAAGAGCAGAAGATTCAGGATGAGGAGGGGGTTTAAGTCCCACCCGCTTCTACCACTTAAGAGTTTTGTGCCATCAGGCAAGACGGCGTATTTCTCTGGGACTCAAACGTCTTATTCTGTAAAATAAGATATTAATATCCATACTGCTTGGAGTTCAGCATTACTGTAGAGCTCTAAAATGTACAAGTGCACTATTGAGATTATAGGGCTCTTGTAAAGCTCTAAAACACACAAATGTTATTAATTATAAAAGGAATTTGTAGTATGGTAGAAAGCACATAAAGAGAAAACTTAGGCTCTGTCATTGACTAGCTGGGTAAAACATAAGCTAGTTATCTAACCTCTCTCTACTTTAATTTTCCCACTATGGATGAGCTAAAATTTTCCTCTTGGGTTTGTAACAAGAATTTGAAAAGGGCATAAATATAAAAGTGGTCTTTAAACTTGTCCCATTTTCTAGATTACTACCAGGACCACGACTACTGTACTTTGTGAAATCAATTCACAAATGCCTAGAACACAGAGTAGACACTCATTGAGCACATGTCCAAAAGTTTTACCTGTACAATTTATCAAAGTTTAGACTATGTAATACATTTCATAACAAGTATATCACAAGTCACCTTGAAAATATAGGGCTGCCCTCGGTCAGGGTCATCATTTGGGAGCTTAAGAACAGAGCCTGTTTTGGGACAAGAGAGTTTGTTCTTTCTATCCAGAGTGGTAAGTATATGCTGCTGTCCTCTATCCCAGCACTGTGTCAAAAGTGAACTGTGTGGGTTCATCTAGGACTCCAGGAACTTTCAGGTGGAACGGTTCTTTTTCAATGTAAAGTCATCACCAACAGCAGACAACACAGAGCAGGCGCTATGCCACTAGTGACAGGCATCATAGTTCTTATCAAAGACCTGTCTCAAGCAGAATGCCAACAGAATTTTCAGAAATGTTTAACAAAAAGTCAAAGAAGTTACATTGCTATCTTCCATACAACTGGCAGTTCAAAAGAATAAAAAGTGTGTGGGAGGGTGCTGAACTGTCAGTGTCAAAATAATAGTCACCGAGTTTAAATAGCATCTTTTAACTGGAAGCTTCAGAATCACTTAAACTCCAACCTCTTCAATCCAAGGGCAATAATCTTATACACAATTTAAATATAGACAAGCTGAGTGTGGAATTAAAGAAACCTTAGCTAAAATTGGAGTCTGGACAAACCTATAGGCAGAGCCCTCACCCTTGCCATGCAACATTAATTACTGCAAACGGGAAGAGATGCAGGCCTACATCTCTGACAGGAAAGTGTTGCCTACTTTACTATCCAGCAGGAAGAAGAAAACTCTTTGCTCAATGACAGCTCAGCCAATCAGAGACCACAGCAGCCAAACCAACCTCCACACTTTGGACTCCCAGCTTCCCCCAATGGACTCTTTGGTTGTAACACGCTCCCCCTCCCCTCATTTCCCCTATAAAAGCAAGTTCCCCTTCCTTGTTCTCTGGATTTGCCTGTGGTCTGCCACAGTTTGCATATCTCAAATTGCAAATCCTCTGTCTATTCCCAAATAAACTGGCTTTTGCTGGTTAAATAACTGGCTATTATATTATTAAAATTGATATGAGGGATGGTGAGGTTAGAAACATAGGCAAGTCAAAATAAGTGTTAGTAAGCAAGCAATCATGGGAACTTAAAAGTTACTCCTTATGGCCCCATGCTTTCACAATTCTTCCAAATAGTCTGCTTTTTTTTTTTTTTCCTAAAGACTTAAAAGCAATGCCAGTCACCTTCATTGGTCATTTTCCAGGATACTCTATTGGAACAGCATTCCAGGCATGCAGATAGTGTACACAATAATACATGGGTTTTGAATTAGAACATTAAGATTGCAAAATGGATCAGTGACATAAATCTACTCAAAATCTGTTGGGGCAGTTGGAGGAGGAACAGTAGGTGGGAAAGGAAAACTGAAAACCAAATAGATTGAAAAATGAGGACATACAGGACGGAAGAAGATCTTTAACTGGAGACTTTTAAAAGGTTTTTTTGGAGGTGGAGGGGTAATCTATGACTTTCTGGAAAGAACCAGTGTCAAATAACATCTGACTACCTTCTACAGTTGGCAGAGGTCTAATACATTTGTAAAAGTGTGCTGAATTGGTGCTTAAAGCCAGGGAGCCAGGAATCTGGGCTGATGTTCCTTGGTTCCATTACCAAGTCATGGAGTGTGCCTGCGAAAATCTCAACTCCTTTGTGCCTCACATCCTGACTATAATATGCTTTCATAAAGCACTTGGTAAAAGTGCAAGTTGGAGGATAAGGTGCTCAGCCCAGTCATCTAAGTAACCTCAATCGCTATCAATTTGTACTTTCCGTTCCCAAGGTCAGGTCAAAATTAGTATGAAACTCAACACAATTGGAAACAGAAAATAGGCCATGTCTGACCACGAACAGTGGAAGAGATGCAAGATATAGCCTTATGCTGGCATGCAAGATCAATATTTACTTCACCAAAAAATTTTATGGTAAAGTACCACACTTCATAAAGTGGGAAGACTACCAGCCTCACTCACAACTTCCAAAAAATATAAATACTACCCCAGAGTCCCAAAACATGCATTTTAAATCTTACAAAAAATAGGTTTATCTGCCTATATATGCATAGACTACCTCCAGAAGGATAAAATAGAAATTAGTAAAATTAATACCTGTGGTTGACTCCAAAGAGAGGAAATGAGGAATAAGGTGAAAAGGAGATTTCCTTCTCACTGTTCAACCATTTGAACCGCCTGAACTCACCAGGTGCATACACACCCTTTTTTTCCATACATTATCTTTTCAAAATACAAAACATTTTTAAGTGATTTATCTGGGAATGACCTAATAATTTGTCAAAGTGTTTTTTAAGTCCTCATTATTATCAACTGTCTGTGAAAAAAATGCCAAACTCGACCATGTGAAATATATAATATTAATAATAACTTTTAAAGGAATTGGGAATTCAGGAAGAAAAGAGAAATAAAATGGGTGGCCAAACGGAAATACTTTTGTAAAAGAGCATTGGTAAAGAAAAAGAAAGCAGAACAAAACACATCTGAGCCTCAGAACTAAACTACAATCAGAATGAGAGGTAGGGTTGAGAAGAAGGGGGGAAAATGATTCGTGGTACTCTCATAGTCATTACCGTGGCTTTAACAAGGGCAAAGCAAAAGCTCCACTATGAAGTGTACAGAGGGGTGGGAAGAACACCCTCAGATCTGCCATGTTGCTTCCTTTGCTAGCCAAGTTAAATGTGTTAATAAAAGTTACCCAGATAGTTCATCCAAATTACCCAAATGGTATCCAAACTATTGCGACTCTGGAACAACAAGGGCCCCAGCAGGCAGAGGTTACAAAGCCATAGCCTAAGGATACTGGGGAGCTTCAGGCCTCCCAGTTGCCTCCTGCTGTGGAGACTAACAAAAGAGTGGGGCGTCCTACAGCAAGATTCAACTTACTGGAATAATAAACAGCTGGGAACTGATTTAGAGTTCTAAAAAATAAATTGCAATAATTCAAAATATGCATTAATGTAGGATGAGGCTAAACACCCAGGAAGAGTTTCCATAGCATAAAAATAATAGAAAGGAGGGAAACACTCCCAAGTAGCTTAAAATTATTTTCAGTCATTTGACATGGACCCATTTATATACAACTAACCAATCTCATCTATTCATCAGAGAAGGGCAGAAAAAACCACACTCTAAAAGCTACCTGCCAATATTTTGCTACCAAATATGTGAAAATAAAACTTAGGTTAAACATTTTGCCCAAAGGCTCCACAATTTCACCTTAGGGTTCCTTTGGTCAGATGACATTTCATTCCAGGCATTTTTCTCTTCTCAGGTGCCTATTTCCTTTACAAGACAACCTGAGAATAAGAATTTCTTTACCACTTGTTTAATAAAAATGGAGACAACAAATATATCTAGTTTTCTCTCTTTTTTGCATCTTATCAAGTGGTTCCAATTCGGCTTATTTGCCCATTTATTCATAAAATGTGTGCCCTCACAAAGCTTACAGTCTCGTGTGATTCCACTCAACAAACATGAACCAGACACCCAATCTGTGCCAAGCTAAATACTAAAGAAAGTGAGAATGAATAAAATCCAAATGCTGCCCTCAGGGCATCCAAAACCTAGAGGGAAATACAGGAAGATAACGCATACCTGAAATAAGCCACCCAGAAATAGTGAATTCAAACACAAGAAGTGATTAACTTTTTGGAAGTATGATCAAGGAAGTAGGAGGTGAATCCTGAGCCATTTTGAAAGATGACAAAGATTAGGTTAACAGGGTGGAGAAGAGCATTCCAGGCACAGGAAACAATAGAAAATAAACCAGCACAAGAGACATTAAGCGGTATTGCCACAACATAAAATATTTGTGGGGAGCAGGGGAGACAGGAGATTCGACTGAAAGGTGGACAGTAGTCAGCTCATGCCTGACCTTGCTCAGGTTTGACTTTATCCTACGGAGATAAAAGTAAGAAAATCTTTGACAGATTGCCGTGAATATTGTGCAAGGATGGAGGTGACCGATCTTTATGTAGAATATCAAGGGGTCAAAAATGATGAGAATTTTAAAATCACTAAAGGACTGGGCAAGTAGGAGTTTGTTTACCTTAGTGGAAGCACTTTCAGTACAGACAAGGGGGTAGAAACCATAGTTTAGGGAGTTAAGGAAGTAAATAAATGAAGACAGTAAGTATAGACCATGCCTTTGAGAAGCTTAGATGAAAACAGAAGAGATGGGACAGTTTATGAAGAAAAACCAAGTGTTCAGAGAGAGAGAGAGAGAGAGAGAGCTGTTATATCTTGTTCTTTTTTTTAAAAGAACAAAAGAGGAATTTATAGGCTGAGTTTGGCGGGTAGGGGCATGGAGCAGGTCAAAAAACTAACAAAACAAAGCTAAGAAAAACAAATATCATATATTAATGCATATATGTGGAATCTAGAAAAATGGCACAGATGAACCGGTTTGCAAGGCAGAAATAGAGACACAGATGTAGAGAACAAATGTTTGGATACCAGGGCAGGGAAGGTGGGGGGAGAGGGGGGTGGTGGTGGGATGAATTGGGAGATTGGGATTGACATATATACACTAATATGTATAAAACAGATAACTAATAAGAACCTGCTGTATAAAAAAATAAAATAAAATAGAATTCAAAAGTAAATAAATAAATTAATTAATTTAAAAAAAACAAAAAAAAAAAAACAAAGCTAAGGAGGAAAATCTGGATAGCATCAAAGAATCTCTTAGTATTACTAGCTTTCTCAATTTTTGGAAGTTTTTTTTTTTTAAGCCCATTTAACTTTTACTTTATGGACTTCTAACCTCATCCCTGGAAAGCTTCCTTTTGTGAAAGACCTCCACTATATCTAAACCCTGCCAGATTCTTGGACGTTTTAGGTAGCTGGGACTTTAGTTTGTTGTTTTGTTTCCTAAATCTTTCTGATCCTCAGCAAAAGTGTACCCAATAAAACATAATTACTCTGGGAAACTAGATGTGTATTTTACATATTTTTACCTCCAGGAAAGATAAAAATGAATGAACAAATAAAGGAATGGAGAAAGAAGATGTGGTGCATACAGACAATGGAATACTACTCAGCCATAAAAAAGAACAAAATAATGCCATTTGCAGAGACAAGGATGCAGGTAGAGATTATCATACTAAGTGAAGTCAGAAAGAGAAAGACAAATACCGTATGATATCACTTATATGTGGAATCTAAAATATGGCACAAACGAACTTATCTACAAAACAGAAACAGACTTACAGACATAGAGAACTGACTTGTGGTTGCCAACGGGGGTGGGATTGACTGGGAGTTTGGGGTTAGTAGATGCAAACTATTAAATTTAGGATGGATAAACAACAAGGTCCTACTGTATAGCACAGGGAACTAAATCCAATCCCCTGAGATAAACCATAATGGAAAAGAATATTAAAAAAGAATATATACATGTGTATAACTGAGTCACTTTGCTGTACAGCAAAAATTAGCACAACACTGTAAATCAACTATACAATTAAAAATTAAATTAAAAAATAAAGGAAAAAAGGGTCTATTGATAAGCTTTTTTCTAAATAACTGCTTTAAAAACACTAGCGATATACATTCTGAATTTTTAAAAATTACCAACTGAAAATAAGCAAAAAACCTATAACCCCATGTAGATGTAGTTTCACTTTTCATTAGCTAAGCTAAGCATGTAAATAAGTGTTACCAAAAAGCTTTTCTTATCTGAAGCATATTTAGAGCCACAGCCATACCAGGAAGCTTTGGTTGACAGATTTAAGAGAGTAGATTAAAAGCCTGAGGATGCACTTTATGGTGTACATTTTTTCAGACCATTTTTTCCATGCTATGTAGATACATGATTTTTACACAAAGATTAAATTACTTTTAGATATATAGCTCTGTAACCTGCCTTTTCACTAAACAGCTCATGAAAAACTTTCTATATCCATAAATATATACATATACAATCATTTTTGAAGTCTGTAGAGTATTCCATTAACAAGCTTTTGCAGCTGAACTCATGAATGACGGCAATCTCTCCCATAAAAACACATTAAAGACACTGTCCAAGTCAACATACTTAGGCTAGACAGTCTCATTCTGTATGGCACTTCTACCTTCACTTATCATAAAGTACATATACCTACAATTCTATCTCAGTTACCTCCTTGAGCATTATGTAATATACCTAAGTGGATGCCTCCTTGGGATGAGAAGTAAGGAAAATAAACTAATTCTAATAACCTTTCAGAACTCTTCTGTAGAATTATAGTTTACTAATTCACAAATTGACTCTGAGCATGCCAAGTGCAAAACTTGAGCGTAGCTGATAAGTCCATTATCATAACACACCACACCACCATGATTTCACACCCTACTATGAACCACCCTATTTCTCAAAGTCTCCTTCTCAACTGTATACTAAACTATAACCAAGTGAAATAATGTAGCACATCAACTTTTCTTGGTAGATTTTTTTTTAATTAAAAAAAAAAATTTTTTTTTTTAAATCCAACATTGCCAAATGAAATGTGAATTCAGACTCCTGGTCAGTCCTTGAATTGGGCTATTAGTAGGGCACTGTTACCCTCTTCACTTATCACAGCACTCCTTAAAAGTGCCACAGGTATTAAAATATCTAACCCAAATTCTTCATTTCATTATATTAGCGGCACCAAAATATCTAAAACTGTGACTCTACGTTATCAGTGAGTATGGCCCCAGAGTTGTCTGTATTTTCTACTAAAGAACTATACTGCATACAAGGCACATTTGATGTTGGACAAAAGACAAAGTTTTCTCATCTACAACTGCAAATTAGCAAACAGGACTGATTCTCACGCTAGTAGTCTATTCTACGTAGCACTCGAAATTTCTGATGCAAATGCACTAGCCCAAGAATTTTATTATTTTGATGAGAAAGTATTTGAGAGGAAAAAAATTTAAGAAAATACTACTATTTAGATGTAAGTACCTCTTTGTGTGAAAATATTTCTAAGAACTTCTTTCTTAATTCCTGTACCTTCTAACTGTCCAGAAATGTTGGCTTACACCAATTGTCTATACCCCTACGAAATTAGGCACTTTAGAATGCAGAAAAGCACTTTCCACCAACTTTCAGCAATCACAAGAACAACACAAAAACTTTAATATTCACCACACCCCTTACTTCAATAAATTCCAAGGAGAGTCCGCCCTTATCCCCCTTCCCAACCCCTTCACAAACAAGTCTGCATCCATCCCTACCTTTCTATGTGGCCCAGATTCAATTTGGGAAAATCTCAAGGCTTTTATGTTGCACTTACTCGAAATTCAGGAGTAGAAACATTTACTCTTGAATCGATGCTCCCCAAAAGCTGAGTGTCCCCAAACTGAGATTAACAATCATTTGAAAGCCTAGTAATTTTCCACAACCATCTTCTGAAACAGACAAACTGACACTTATCTCTATCTACAGGACATGAAACTGAGGTGACTTGCTCAGGTTTCTGTGGCCCAACCAGCATGCTAAGTCATACTTTCTGTATCCCTAATCTGTTGAGCCATGCTGTCTTCACTAAAAAAAAAAAAAAAAAAAAAAAAAAAAAATTCATGTCAACAGTATGTAGCATCATGCACAAATCATAGAAATACAACTTATTAAAATTTATGAAAATCATTACAGCCAAAATACCTCTTGTAACCATATCAAAGTAACTGAACCACAAAACTAAGCAGCAGTACTGATTGGTCTAGTCACCAAAGGGGAAAAAAATATTCTCAACTTCCCTTTCCTGCCAAAAAGCAATAAATATTAGTTTCTCGAATGGATTGGTTTTCATCAGAAGAAAATTGTATACACATGCTATCTTTCAGCTCTGAATACACAAGTTTAAGGTCAATCTGTTCTATAAACTCAGCTGTTTATAGAACAGATTACCCCATCATCTCTACTTGGGAGTAACTACAGAGGCTATCAAGTTAAAGCAAGGCCTCATTAGGAACGGACTACTAGTTCATCACCCTGCAGCCTTCTAGAGTTTACAGACCATTCTGGCTCACAGCGAAGAATTGCCAGAATGTAGACATCAGCCACACAGAGAGGTTGCCAAAGTTTACAGGTTATTAAAAAAATTCACTAGCCCTTTTCATATTTAGTGCTATAGTAATGTTATTGCCCTATGGTGATATTGCCTAGTGGTAATAAGTGCTGGTTCTAGAACCAAACTGCCGGGATGTAAATCATGACGGACTCCACCACTCCATTTGACTACAAGAAAGTTACTTTGGTTTCTCAGTCTCCACTGCCTCACTTATAAAAGGGGTAACAGATAGCCCCTAACTCCTAGCTCATAGGGTTGCTGAGTGAATGGAGATAACATGGGTAAAACAGGTTTCATTCAGTGCTTGGCACATGGAGAGCACTCACTAAATACTGGCTTACTATTACTCCTGCTGCTACTGCTACCACTGTTACTACTCCCATCACCACCCAGTGAGCATGGCAGCATTAATGTAGGGCTGGGGACTTATTTATAAATTCTGCTAAATAGATTTGATCTAATATTTTTTGGTCCTGGGCCTACGCTAATTAATGCCAATTAATGATTCAGGCAGTAAAATGTCTGACATTTATAATGTCACTCCTCCTTAACTAGAAGATCTTCCCTTCTCCACCTGTCTAAATTTTATGCATCCTTCAAGGCCCTACTCAGAATATACTTCAGAGATGAAGCCTTTTCAGATACCTCCTGCCATAATGATCTGTTTCCTCTGAGCTGAGCTCATGGTAAATATTTATTGCCTAAAATATTCAGTGGGCAATTAATCAATCACATATTGGCATGGATTCTTTTCATTTTTGTCCCTTTATTAACTCATGCATAGTGTTGTGATTTTTTTTTGTTTGCTTTATATCCTTAGACTGTATAGCTCTTGAGGGTAAGAACCATATCACAGTGCTTCTTTCTACCTATCATGGACTGAAACTTTGCACATAATTGGCACTCAATAAATATGCTAATCAGTGAGTTTTCTAATTGCTTCTGATTGTGCATATCAAATGTATTTTATAAAGTATGAAAAGCAGGTGTATTAATAAACTCAGCTCAGAGTAGTTACGAACAAAAATGCATCAGAGCCACCACTGACTTACTAATTATGTCTACCTCTCCATGGGGATTCCAAAAGTAAGAGATCACATGATAGGGCACTGAATCAGTAACAGAGCCAGAAATACTTGCTTCTGAGCACAAGCTAAATTCTTCTGCAAAAACTACAGCCACAGTAGATTTAATACTGAATATATAACTTTGGTATCTATACTATACTATATGTCTTATATGCAAGAGTTAATAATTTCTGCCATACTTCAGACCAATAGGCACAGTGCAGTAACTAAAGAGGAATATATGCGCATTGCTGGTGAGACTGTAAAATGGTGCAGCTGCTGTAGGAAACAGTGTGACAGTGCCTCAAAAGATTAAACATGGATTTACCAGATGATCCAGAAATCCCACTTCTAGGTATATACCAAAAGAAAGCAGAGACTTGAATAGCTATTTGTACACCAATATTCATAGCAGCATTATTCACAATAGCCAAAGGATGGAAACAACCCAAATATCCATAGGCAGATGAATGGATAAGCAAAATGCAGTATGTACATACAATGGAATATTACTCAGCTTTGAAAAGGAAGGCAATTCTAACACATGCTACAACACGGATGAACCATGAAGACATAACACTAAGTGAAGTATGCCGAACACAAAAGGACAAATCCTATGCGATTCCACTTACATGCAGCATCCAGAGTAGTCACAGTCACAGAGGCAGAAAGTAGAATGATAGTTGCCAGGGGCTGGGGAGAGTGGGGAATAGGGAGTTATTGATTAATGGGTACAGAGTTTCAGTTTGGGGACAAAAAGGTTCTAGAGGTGGACAGTGGTGATGGTGGTACAACAATGTGAATGTACTTAATGCCACTGATCTGTACATTTAAAATTGGTTAAAATGGTACATGTTATATATATTTTACCACAATAAAAATACTTCAAAAAATAGGGAATAAATAAAATATGTTATACTAAAAAAAAAAAAAAAAGATAAATACAGGTCAAGTCCAAAATGTCTGGTTCTTACTCTCTCAGCAGTTATCAAATTAATGCCAACAATTCACTTAAGGATCTTAAACAGTAAGTGAGGAATAAATTAGCCAAGTCTCAATAAACATATTTTGTAGGAGATATGATTTATAATGTATACAATCTTACATTTTTCTTGGATTCCTTTACTGGTGTTCACATGGAAAAATGTCACTAATGGATGAGGGATTAATAGAGTTAACATTTAAACTACAATCTCCAAAGGGACCTGCCTTTATAAAATGTATGCCTTAAGTTACCAATAGTACCTATGAGAAAATATGATCCTCATATAAGTCACAATAATAAGGGTTTAATAATCTGGACTTGTTTCCAACATTTTAAGAGTCATGATTCTTTCCTAAAATTCTTTATTCATTTACCTATAACTAAATAACAATACCATGTTATAAATATAATAATAAAAATATTCTCAAAAATGAACTATCTTCATTGAGATAATGGCACCCGTCAACCAGAACTTAGTATTTGAGAGATTCATTGCATTAAATCATTATTTTAAAATAAAATGTTATAAATATATGTCTAAGCATAAGAGGGAAGGGAGAGTGCTAAAGTTCCTGAAAAACTGCCTCCCCAGACTTCATAATACAGTTGAGCCTCATTATTAGCAAATTCTTTATTTGCAAATTCACCTACTCGAATTTGTAACCCCAAAATCAATACTTGCAACATTTTCATAGTCATCTGCAGATACTTGCAGAGTAAGAAAAAATTTGAGTCACCTGACAGACATGTACATTTCCAGCTGAGACAGAACAAGGCGTCGCTCTGCCTTCTTGTTTCAGCTCTCATACTGTAAACAAGTGTCCTTTTCACGGTCTATTCAGTGCCAGGTTTTTCATATTTTTGTGCTTTTTTGTTGATTTTACTATTGAAAAAGGCCCCTCAGTGCGATGCTGTGTCCCTAAGCACAGGAAGGTTGTTATGTGCCTTATGGAGAAAATAGGTGTTAGATGAGATTTATTCTAACTATAGTGCTGTTCACTATGAATCCAAAGTTAATGAATCAACAATATATACTGAATAAGGTGTCTTTAAACAGAAACACATATAAAACAAAGTCAGTGTATATATGTCCACGCCACTCTCTCACTTCGTCCCAGCTTACCCTTCTCCCTCCCCATGTCCTCAAGTCCATTCTCCACGTCTGCGTCTTTATTCCTGTCCTGCCCCTAGGTTCTTCAGAATCATTTTACATATATACACTACCAAATGTAAAATAGCTAGTGGGAAGCAGCCGCATAGCACAGGGAGGAGATCAGCTCAGTGCTTTGTGTCCACCTAGAGGGGTGGGATAGGGACGGTGGGAGGGAGACGCAAGAGGGAGGAGATATGGGGATACATGTATATGTATAGCTGATTCACTTTGTTATACAGCAGAAACTAACACACCATTGTAAAGCAATTATACTCCAATAAAGATGTCTTAAAAAAAAAACAAAAAACAAAGTCAGGTATTGATCACTTGAGGAAAATATTGTGTGCAAAGACTGGCAGGACCCTAACCCTACATTTCCCCTGGGAGCAACGGTTCCATATTCACTAAATGTGGAAGAACCATTGGTGTTCACGGCAACTTTACATAAGTACCATGAATAACAAGAATCAACTGTACTTTGTAAAGAAAACTCTGGAGGAAAAAAAATAGATCAGTGGAATTGAAAAGAGAGCCCAGAAACAGGCCTATGTAAATGTAGCTGCAAGCGTCATAGACATCAGTAAGAAAAGGTTAAACTACACAAGAACTGTCCCAGGACAAGTGAACATAAATCTGGGAAAAATGAAAGGGAATCCTCATCTCACAACACAGAAAAATTCAATCCAGCTAATGTGTGGAAAGCAAACTTTACTCCTATGAGAAGAAAATAGTTATTTTTTTAAAATAGGAAAAGAGCTCTAAGATCTTGATTTAGGGAACTATCTCATAAGCAAAATGCAAAAAGAAACCATACAGGAGAAGTAAAATGAAAAACTTTTGATCATCAAAAGACTTTAAACACCGAAAAAGACAAGCCAAAAGCTGGAAGATACTTGCAACACTTGTAACTAACATGGGGAACTCCTAAAACCAATAAGAGAAAGGCAAACAACTCAATAGAAAAATGGACAAAAGACATGAACAAGTATTTAACAGAAGATAAAATTCAAAAGACTGATGAATATATGTAAAAGATGTCCAAGTTCAATAATATTCAGAAACAGAAATTAAAATCTCAACAAACTACCATTTTATATAAATTAGCAAAACTTAAAAATTCTGATAATACCAAGTGCTAGAGAAAATGTGGAAGAATAGGAACTCTTCTACTGCTAGTGAGAGTACAAATACCTTGGAAAACCATTCATCATTGTCTAGTGAAGTTGAAGATGCACATTCCCTGTGACCCAGAAATTCTCCTTCTCAGTGTAAACTCTACAGGAACTTGTAATGTGCACCAGGAGAAAAGTACAAGAATGTCCACAACAACGGTATTGTTTGAAATTACAAAAATCCTGACCAAAAAAATGCCCTTACATGCAAGAATAGGCAATGGGATAAATTGCATTATATTCATAAAATGAAATGTTTACACAGCAACAACACATAATACTTGATCATTCACTATGACTGCTTCCTTAGCAACATGAATGACTTTTAAAAACACCGTTAAATGGATAAAATAATCACAAGAATATATATAGCACAATCCCACTTAAACAAAATTTAAAAAATAGAAAATTAATCATGGTGTTGTTTGGCGTTACATACATAGGTGATAATTGTAAAGAAAAGTCAGAGAATAATAAACACAAAGTTCAGAACTGTGGTACCCTTGGAGGGTGGGGGTGTATCATCGGGGAGAGGCACACAGGAGGCAAAAGCAGAATTCTTAATTCCCTCCTCAAACCTGTTTCCTCCTCCACTAAGTCCCCACCTCCAGAGTTACATTTGATTTTTCTCTTCCTCTCACATCCCTGTAATTAACCAACCTCTAAAACACCCCAATTCTGCCCAAGTCTTGCCATTTCCTCTACTTTACTCTGGGTTAAGCCTCCATCAACCTCTCGCTAGGACTGTTGCAATAGCTTCCTCCGGGTCACTCATGACCATATAATTCATTCTCCAAGATCATCCAAGTGATCTTTTCAAAATCTAAGTCAAATCATGTCCTTTAAACTGTCCAAAAGCTTCCCTTCACACTCAGAATAAAATCCAAATCTTTATCAGTCTTCAGGGCTTCATTTTATCTGTTCTGTGCTTACTTCTCTAACCTTAGCTCCTCACACCCTTTTCTTAGCTCACTAGGTTTCAGCCAGCATGGCTTTCTACTTCTCAAACCTGCCAAGCTGATTCCCCCTCTTAAGGCTTTTACAGGAATGACCTTTTCCTGGCTCTTGGCTTAGCTGGCTTCATCTCAGCACTTAAGCCTCAAATAAATGTAAGCACAAATGTTACCTTCTCAATGAAGCTGCCTCTAATCCGCCCATTAAAAATGGCACCACTGCCACCAGCAATCACTTATCACTTCACCGTCTTTCATTCTTGACAGCACTTATCCCGATCTATTAGTTTAGTGATAAACTCCACCCAGAACCAAAGTCCCACAAAAGCAGGGATCTGTCAGTCCAGCTCAGTGTGGTACGGAGCAGTGTCAGGCGCATGGCAACAAATATCTGTTGGATGAACAAAAAAGTGAATTTTTACTTTAAATAAATATGTAGTATTTTCTGACAGTGACGTGAAAATCAGAAAAACCAGTGAGAGGTATTACAGACGGAAAGAAACTTTGAAAATCACTGGAAAAGCATTAATCTAAGAGGAATTCTAGTTGAAGCCTTTTCTCAACAGTACTAGTAATAGATCACATCCTAAGGACCATTAACGAATGATTTGTGAAAGTTTCACATAGCCAGAGTCCTGAGCTAGGGAGGTGTGTCATCTGTTTAACTCTCCTAATTCAACCTGAGTTCAATCATGAATCTGCACTGAAATTTGAGCAAGTTATTTACCTCTCTATGCCTGCTCTCTCATTTGTAAAATGAAACTATTAATAGCTATTTCATAGGGTCATTGTGAAGTTTAAATGAAAAAAGTTTTTAAAGCATCTAGCTGCACCTGGCCTAGCAAGTGGTTAATACATTGTAGTTATTATTATGAAAACTGAGTAGGAAAGTCCAGAAAAATGGGAGAGTTTATGAGTCAAATAACCCCCAGGCACCTCTGCTTCTAGCGGAGGTAGACTAATTATATACAATGTACTGGGACCATAGGCCAGGACTAAATCCTTTTCCCTCCAAAAAGAAGACCAATGTACACAAGGGTAATACGTAAGTATGGACAAAGCACTTTGAGAACACCAAGGGAGTGACTCTCTTCAAGAAGGTCAGCCACACATAAACCTGAGTCTTAAAAGAGGTCACAGGAATTCCTAGATGAAAAATAAGGGGGAAAGGCACAAATAAGTGAAAGTGAGAAATGCAGTGTGGCTGGTGTGGAGCGTGAGGGAGAAGGGCTGGAAGATGAAGACGGGCCTGCAGGACCAGATGGCAAGAGGCTAAGGTCCTCTGTTTACAAGTCTGCACTTTATCCTTCAGGGAGATGAAGTGGGGGGGGGGGGGGGAATCTAACATGTTAATTTGGTACCAATCCTTCTAAAGAAGGCAAAACACATTTTTATGAATTTAAACCTAAACACCATATAGGTCCACCAACTGTTATGTCTAAAATGGAAAATAAATGTTAAGCCTAAATTCTTGAGAACACGAGCAATTTGCTTAACAATGACTGACACTGAATCTATTCTCAAGTTTCATTACTTTGATGAGCCTTGTTATCATGATCATCATAATGACAAAAGCAGATAATATCTACTGAGTTCACTATTTACCTTGGAGTATGTTGTTTTCTTTGTGATATCATTCAATTCTCACAACACCTTTATAAGTGGTACTATTATTAACCCCATTTTACACATCGGAAAACTAAAGCAAAGAAAGGCTAGTTAGATGGCTAGTGAGTGAAAGAAGATTGAAATCTAGGCTGACTCCAAAGCCCTCAAATTAAACCAATCTGCTGAATTGAAACTGCTCAGTTCATTTACATCATTTGCTAAAAAATTGTATGTGTACCTACTGTATTTTAAAGCATCATGCTAGGTCAGCAATTCTCAAATTTTACTGTACATTAGAATCACCTAGGCAGATTCCTAGATTCTGATTCAGTAAGTCTAGGGCAGAATTTCCAGAGATCTGCAATTTTAACCATTAGTTCAATCAATTCCGATTCACTTGGTCCAAGAACTATCCTGTGATAAAACATGTGCTAGGTGTCCTAGAGATCTGAGTATATTTGAGCCTCTGTCTCCGTGAGTTTACAATCTAAAAGAGACAGAAACAAGATACCCAAACAGTACATACAAAGCAATACAGGAAAAGTAGTATAAACAAAACGGCAAGAGAGACTTCAAGGAAGAAGGATCATCTGTAATGAAATGAAGACGAGTAGGATTTCATGAAGAAAGGGAACATGTTTCCCACAGACTTTCAGGAATAATGTTACATACAAAGGAAGGTACGACAAGTAGACAGCTTGGCAGGAACAGAGGATCTGCATTTAGGAATGCAAAAATAATGTCAGTAAAAAGTAGAGGCTGTAGAATGCCCTCAATATCAACCTGAACACTATGGGCTTTATTCAGTGCTGGCACTGGGAAACTGCTAATGGTTTTTGAGGAGGGAAATTATAAATTACAGCAATATTCTTTGGAAGAGTCCTCTGATGAAGCTATGCAAGATCAAGTAGATCGAGAACAACGGGAATAGTTAGGCTGTTAGCATTCCAATCCCAAAGAAATAAAAGCTAGAACACAGTAGTGGCAAAGAAAAAGGGAAGAATGGTACCTCTTAACAATGAATTGCATGCAGGGCAAAGGCAACAATCACAGCTAAATGATTTCTTCACCCCTTAGGTCCAAATTGTATTACTATCAGTTTCATATTACTCTTTACAACTTTTTCTATACAGCCAACTAGGCCCAAAATATACAGAGTTCACTTATTTAAAACACAGCCCATGACTAAGATGTCAGCTAACAGGTCTCTGAGCAGACAAAATACATGTCACATAGTTGATACACTAAAAAAAAGTATTTATATATATATTATATTTAACATATATATAAATGAAAGAACATTATTCAGAGCTATATAATCTCATTCTATACAAAGTTCTAACAAAGGTAAGCATCTAATTTCCAAACCCACAGCAGTTTGGAAGCAAATATTAGAAGGGGAAAAGAGCCTGCTATAAGTGGAAATACTTAAGAGTCTGAGGTTCAAGAGAAGAAATGAAAACTATAAAAAAGCACACACAATCACTCAGGGTAAATTCTCCACAACTGTTTATTGACAGGTACACATGATTCCCGGAAAAATGAAATTAATGAGAATCTTCCTTAATGTCCCAAACACCTACCACAAAAAGAAAACTTTTAAACATTCTTTAAAGCTAAATATTTTAAAACAAATATTTACCTGATTAGAAGGTAATTTTTAAAGGACGGCTGATACATGCCAGCACAGCCCCTCTCATCAGTAACCAAGACATAGTCAATAGTTAAAGGTAAGAAAGATATATTTTATAACACACAAAGTTTGAAGATAATAAGAGTGCTTTCATAAGGCATCTAATCAAGAATGTGGTCCCACTGGTAAACTTTAATTTGGGCAATACTTTCCTGATGGCTGTGCCTTTGAATTCTATGTTCCAAATAATACAAAGGCATCCTCAACAAAAATTAAAGCTATTAAACTGGTCTTAAATACACCCTATAAATGTACCTACTGAAGTCAGGCAACATCATTTGACACTCAACGCCCTGTAACAATAAGCTGTGTGACAACTTTTAAAAGGACTTTAAACATGGCAACACATGAAGGCCTCTCACTTTGTTCACCAACACTCATTAACGTTTATTATAATACTACTCATACAAGGACCTCACCTATTTTATAAACAGATGAAAACGCCATTTTTATGGGGGGAGTTAAGATGTTAACTGACTCAAAGTTATACTTAAGTTTATGATTAAGTTACTAAAGCCATGAACCTGCACCTTTAATCATGTAGAAAAAGTATACCATACATTAATTACTGGAGTAAGGAAGTATGGGTTTCAGCTTGAGATTTTTTAAATAGCAGAAAAGCAAAATTAGTGTATTAACACTGTAAGATTAAAATAAAATTACTTTAAAGATGCTGTAGGGATGAATCAACTACATGGAACTAGGCCTCTCATATTTCTCAGACCCAGCAAAGGATAGAGAAAATTAAAGCACACACTTATTTCAAAAATTTCACAAATGATCAGGCAACATTAAGCTATCAAAGATTAAGATTATGGTACAATTTGCTACACCTTATAAATATGTAAACAAATGAAGCAGTCAATCGCACCAGGTGGGTTCCACTCTACCTCCCCACCTCCCCATCCATCTCCTTATAATCATCCTTGTTCTCTAGAAACATACATGAAGACACTAATTGAAGCCAAAGAAATGTGCCTTGGCGAGAGTGTTTGTCAAACTGCAACTTGTGACCCATATATCAATTTAGTGGGTTTAGTCAGCATTTTTTAATGGAAAAGAATGAAATATAATAGAAATTATCAGTATGCATCATTAGTAACAAGGGTAAATACTGCTTTGTGAAACTTTTCACTCCTATGTCGGTAAGTACTAGATCATGATGTAAAATGTACTTCTAACTATGGAGCATGATTTTTTAAAAAGTTTGAAAGCTCCTACCCTAGAGATTTAGATCAAATGCCTCAGGACTCAAAGGCTGAATGTCTTCATTAGTCCTCCGAACCGACACATAATCTCTTAGCTCAAGATGGACTCGTGGAAACCAATTTAAGAGCTCCAGGGCAGCATAAAAAGAATGGGGACATGCCTCAACTAAACCTGTATCTGGACCTGAAAGAACTGCTAACTTCCCCAAACAACAGACCTAGGCGGTGCCTACAAGCTTCTGGTAGCTTAGCAACCTTCAGAGTAGAGCTCCTCCTTCCTCCACTGACTATAAACAGTTCTAGTCTTCAAACCAACTTTCCTGAACTTCAACTTCTAGAATCACTGTGCCCCAAGAGAAGACAGTATTAAATCTCCTTCTCGCTTCACCAATTCCCAGTATGTCTTCCTAGAAGAGAACCTTGAACTCTGTACTCCCCATTCTCAGCGGAGAATGAAGCTCCTCACAGATCCCTACCCTCCCCCTTTCCCAGATCCCAGGACGGGGTACCCTCCTCCCAGGCCCCATCCTACTCCAATCGCCTCACTGTCAGTTAATTGTCTTGGGGGCAGAATGATTCTCCCAAAAGCCCTTATTAAACTACCGCATCCTTCTACCAGCCCCCGGCAGGAGCAGGCCTAGAGTCCCAAGAGCCTGGGAATGCCAGTCCGCTCCGTGCCCCACCAAACCTCCCTCGGGAAACGTCCTTTATTTTATTTTTGATTTTTTGATTTTTTTTGATTCAGTGGTTCAGAGGCAAGTTTCCTATTTCCCCAGCAGCCCCAAAGTCGTCTCCATCTCCTACCAGCCAGGGGGCATCTCCTCATCCCCCACGCCCCCGGGGCACAGGGAGAAGTCCGGATTCTCAGGAATTCGGACAGGCTCCCCCAGACGCCCTCCTCCAACCCGGGCCCCGACTCCCTCTCCCAGCCCAGGCCCTCCCCGCGCCGCCTCAGCCCAGGCCCGGCCCCATCTTCCCTCCGGACCGGGCAGATGTCCCATCCTCCCCTTCGCCCAGGCAGGCCTCGTCCCGCTCCGACTTCTTCCCGCTGTTTCCTTGCACGGCACCCCGGCTCCGGAGGGGAGCCCCTCGGGCCTCGAGAACCCGGCAGAGCCGGCAGGCCCGGGCTCCACTCACCCCTCAGCCCGGGAGGCGGGGGAGCTGCTGCGGCGGCTCCTCGGGCTGCGCCTCTCCTCCCCCCTCCCGGCCGCCGCCGTGGCCGCCGCTCAGCCTCCGGCCTGCTCCCGGCCGGCCGCAGACCGGATCCGCTTCACCTCGTCCCCAACTCCGGCCGCCGGAGCCCAGTGTCCTGCATTGACCCGGAAGCAGCTTTCTCGGCCCAACAACAACACGTGACCCCGTCGCACGTGTCACGTCCGCTGCGTGACTGGGAGGGGGCGCCGGAGGAGCGGGTCCTCCCCGACCGGGCTGGGGTTGCCATGGCGACGGGGATGTCTGTGCCGGCCTGGTCGACCCTAGAAACACACCTCATCTGCTCTTTCTCTTGCCCGTCGTGAGGGGACACCCTGGGTGCAAAGGAGGAGTACAAATTGTCACATCAGAGTGGAACAGGGGCAGGTCAGAGCAGAGCCCGGGCCTCTGCGAGGGTGCTGTCTTACAGAAAAGGAGCATTAAGTTGAACCTTCCAGACTTACTTAGGACTTCGTCCTGATTCTGTCACTAGTTTGCCGTATGACCCTGATCAATTCACTTCCTGTCTCTGTCTTCAGTGTCCTCAATAGCGAGCTCTAGGCTGTAATCTGATACAATCCCAAGATGCTTTTGTGTAAGGATGTGGTAGCACTCTGGCGTTTATTCTGTGTCCTCTTCACAAGGCCTGTGGCATCCTGAGCTTTCGGTGCTCCAACACCTATGTAGTTAATAGCATCTTCCCCTTATTGAGCCCCTTCCAGATAACAGGCACTGTACATATGCTACTTCTAATTTTTACCACCTTCCCAAAGTAGGTATTTTATAGAATTAAAAACTGAACTTCATAGAGGTTAAGTGATCTGCCCAAGACCATTAGTAAAAATGACCAGGCTGAGATTGGAATTCAGGTCAATCTGGCACGGAAGTCAAGTGCATGCATTTCACATTATGCCGTACTATTACTCCAGCTCCATACACGTTATATCTTACTGTTGAGCTGTGATTACTTAGGTACTTCTTTGACCATTTCTTTTGCAGGAATGTACATGAAATAAGGATGATGCTGGCTGATCCTGAAGAGAATTCAGGCTTATATGGATATTTTAGCGGAAGAGCTAGGAGTTGACAAGGTCTACGTGCATAAGTTGTGTGTGCTTTCGTGTGGTGTGTGTCAGGGAGCAGGTGAGGGGTTGTGATGTGCCTGCACGCGTATTTATTGGTTCATAGAGTGGGGAAGACAAAATTCTTTACAAGGAACTCAGTGGCAGTTCCTGGGGACTTACTTCTCTTATTTTATTTTGTTTTGATTTGTCCCATAGGTAGGGCTTAGGGGAATTAGAAAAAAAAAAAAAAAAAAAGCCTGAAAGAGATGATTAAAGAAACTGTTCTGAGGATCACGGGGAGGGTGAGCCAAGTAGTGGGGCTTAGGTTGCTGAGGTGGGCGCCTCCCTCCTCCTTCTGCAGAGAACAGAGCATCTTTCTGACACCTTAGGATGGGTGGCTTTGGAAGCGTCAGGATTGTTGGCATAACCAGCATTTAAAGTCGCCTCAGTGGCAAGGATCATGAGAAGAGCTGAATGAACTATGCACAGAGGAGGAAGAGTGAGGTGGATGCTGCGTGGGTACTTTACTGATAGACTTACCTGTGAGCTAAGGTACCGCTGGGGACACCCAGAAATACGTAGGAAGTCAGATGTCCTGTGAGCCACTAGGAAAAAAGGCAAGAAACGTGGGTCATTACTGTTAACAAATTCTGTGTACAACGTATATAACTACATATATGAGTACTGTATATGATTGGGTGTGATTAGTTACAGTCAGCCCTCTGTACCCCTGGGGTTCCATATCCATGGGTTCAACCAATCGCAGGTAGAGAATATTCAGAAAAAAGAAAATTCCAGAAAGTTCCAAAAAGCAAAACTTGAATTTGTTGTGCACAGGCAACTATTTACATGGCACTATTTACATAGCGCTTATGCTATATTAGGTAATATAAGTAATCTAGAGATGATTTAAAGTATACTGGAGGATGTGTGTGGGTTATTTGCAAATACTACACCATTTTATATAAGGGACTCCAGCATCTGTGGATTTTGGTGTCTGCAAAGGTCCTGGAACAATCCCCCACAGATATCGAGAGATGACTATGTATGCTTCCATGTTTCTTTGAGATATCCTTGACTTACTTTTCTTTCATTCCCTTCTCTCCCCTTACGGTGCAAACTCCTAAAGACAAGATCAATGTCTCTACCTATCCCTGGTCTATCTCCACAAGATAGGCAGAATTATCTTTCTAAAACACATGTGTGGTCATGTTCTTCCCTGTCTGCTCTTATTCTATACCGCCCTGTTCAATCTGGTAGGCACTAGCCATATGTGGTTATTTAAATTTAAATGAATTAAAATTGCATTTCCTGAGTCACATAACACTAGCCACATTTCAGGTGCTCAGTAGCCATATGTGACTAGGACCATCATATTGGACACTGCCAATATAGACTATTTTCATTATCAAAGGAAGTTCTCTTGGGCAGTGCTTCTCTATACCCTCAAGCCCTCATGTGTAGGTTCTTTGGGAATTTGCTCTGCTGAACCCTTTGCTTGAAACATTATTCTTCCACCTCCTTGAGTCTGAAAATTATATATAATTGCTTATTTTCTTGTCTCCTTGACTAGCACATCAGCCTTAATGAAGGCAGGAGCTAGATCCATCTTGTTCACAGTTGATTCCCTATTATCTCTAAAGGACCATTATAGACAAGGAGAGAGTGGATAGGGAAGTAAAATGAGAGAAAGTAACAGAAAGGCAAATTTCTGGTCATTTTAATAGAAATTGTTGGTAATTTAATTGTTTTGACCTACAAACAGCAATTTCATATAGTTCAAGCTAATAATAAGGAAGAACTTCTGAAGAATTGGAGTGCTTTAGTCGGTTCTAATGAGTTCACCGTTACTGGGATAGGTTAAGCAAAGACTGGGGTAGGTTAAGCAAAGGGGAAATCTGTTAGAATGGTGTAGAAATAATTTCTGGATCAGTTGGACTGGTTAACTAGTCAACTAGTCCAATTCTAAGATTCTAAGTCTATGGTCCTCCAACCAGCTCTTTAATTCAGGGCTGAGTACGCTATAACAATAATCATAGCTACTTTCTGAGTTCTTGTTATGTGCCAAACATGCTCGAGATATTTCACATAGATCATTTCCTTTAATCCTCACAATGATTTTTTAAAATTAATTAATTAATTAATTAATTTTTGGCTGCATTGGGTCTTCATTGCTGTGCGCGGGCTTTCTCTAGTTGTGGCGAGTGGGGGCTACTCTTCGTTGTGGTGTGCAGGCTTCTCATTGCGTTGGCTTCTCTTGTTGTGGAGCATGAGCTCTAAGCGCACGGGCTTCAGTAGTTGTGGCACACAGGCTCAGTAGTTGTGGCACGCGGGCTCAGTAGTTGTGGCTCACGGGCTCTAGAGCTCAAGCTCAGTAGTTGTGGTGCACGGGCTTAGTTGCTCCGTGGCATGTGGGATCTTCCCGGACCAAGGCTCGAACCCGTGTCCCCTGCGTTGGCGGGCAGATTCATAACCAGTGCGCCACCTGGGAAGTCCCTTACAATGATTTTTGTTAAGTACATTTGGTGCCATCAGATTTGCCAAGTAAGACTCAGGTTAAGTGATATACCCAGCAACATACAGTTAGTAAATGGCAGAGGCTGAATTCATATTTAGGTCAGTCTGACACCAGAATCTGAGTTCATAATGATAGGATATAGTAATGATGGGATATAGTTCAACAGGAAGTTTCAGTCAGATTTTTGCATGTTCTTCTAATTCAACAAATGGTTATTTTATAATAGATGTATGTCTTTCACCTAGCTAGGTGGTTTGGGGAAAACAAAGATAGATAAGGCATCGCCCCTAAAATGTAGTTGGAAAGATAATGCATATGCCCAAATAACAGTGATATAGGACAGTTAAATGTCTATTATTTTAAAAGGGGAGTTAGGGAGTCATCTTCTTAGCTGAAGACCTCTCCCAGGTAGGCAAAAGGATAAGGACAGAATTATGTGAGAATTCAATATGAACAGCATCAGTACACAAATTGGAACACAAGGGAAGAGAAAAACAACTGCTTCACTTGAAAGAATAATGGCGGGTTTCGAAATTGAGAGTCTGCAATACTAGTCCTGGTTTTCCCACTAACCAGCCATGTCACTTGATCTCTTTCTGCCTTAGAGCTTTATCTGTCTGATAACCTGAATTGGATAAACAACCATGGTGAATACATATAATATTTTACATGTATATATTTTCAAGAGGAAGTACCATAGTTTCCATGAGATTCCCAGAGAAATCACTACTCAAAAAACTTTTAGGCTACATTATAGCTTTAAATTCTGCAGTTCTGATATTCTGTATTTTATTTTGGTCAACATTATTGACGTATCTGTCAGGAAATGGACTGTCATGCCAAGCTTAGTGACCAAGCAAAAGGCAGAAATATTTTTAGTTTAAACTGGAGACTCATACCTAGAACTATTTAGAAAGCATCAGGATTTTCTTACTGGGCAGAATATGGTCTTAAAAAAACAACTCAATTTGTTCTGCTATGTGCATAAATGGATCAGTCGTAAGAAGCTTAATTATCAAGGAGGCTTTATATTTATTAAGATCATTTGTAACAAATTGCTGGAAACATCACTAAACCCTCTTAGTTTTTATATTTCTGTGTGTATAATATACACAGAGAAAACTGTACATACATGAACAGTTCAATGAATTATCACAAAGCAAAAACTCATGTAACCACCAGCCTGTCAAGTCATAGAACAAGGCCAGTTTCCCAAAGTCTTCCCCCAGTAACTACCCCACCATTCTCCCCAAAGTTAACTACTATTCTTCTAATATTGTAGCTTATTTTTCCGTTTTTAAACTATATAAATGAAATCAAATGAGATGACTTCCTTCACTTAACATGGTGAATCTTCCACGTTGTTGCCTATAGCTGAAGTTTATCCATTTTTGTTGTTAAATAGTATTTCATATTATAATCCACCACAATTTATTTATCTATTCCACTATTGAAGGATGTTTGGGTTGTTTCAGGCTTTTGACTATTATGCATAATGCTGCTATGAACATTCTTGTACTTAATTTTTAGTGCACATATATACACATTTCTGTTGAGAATATACTCAGGAGTAAAATTGACGGGTCACAGCTTTAGATCAGCACTGTCTAGTAGAAATATAGTGCAAGTCAAGTCACATATGTAATTTAAAATTTTCTAGTAGCCACATTAAAAACTTAAAACATGAATATTAATCATGTACTTTATTACTCCAATATATCCAAAATGTCATTTTAATGTCATCAATATGAAAATTATTAATTAGGTATTTTACATTCTTTCAGATATTGAATCTTCAAAATTCAATGTGTATTTTACCCTATTACAATTTGTACTATCCACAGCTTAAGTGTTCAGTAACCAAATGTGGTACTAACTATTACTACTACTTCTTAAGTGTTCAATAACCAAATGTGGTACTAACTATTACTACTACCTCTTAAGTGTTCAGTAACCAAATGTGGTACTATTATTACTACCTCTTAAGTGTTCAGTAACCAAATGTGGTACTAACTATTACTACTACTATATTGGACAGTGCAGCTTTAGATTATACTGCCAAACAGTTTTCCAAAGTGGCTGTGCCAATTTACACTTCTGACAGCAGTGTATGAGTTACAATTGTTCCACGTCTTCATCAATACTTGGTATTGTGCATCTTTTTAAATTTAGTCATTTTGATTGTTGTGTAGTAGTATCTTATTTCGGTTTAATTTGCATTTCCTTAATGATAAGGAGGTTGAGTATCTCTTCCTATGCTTATTGGCCAATTGATATTCTCTTTCATGAAGAGTATGGGTCCTTTTATTCTACTGAGTTTGTCTTTTTCTTATTGGTCTGATAAAATTAGTTGAAAAGTATTTTCTCTTTTTCAGTGAAGTAAGTCAGAAAGAGAAAAACAAATATCGTATATTAACACATATATGTGGAACCTAGGAAAATGGTACAGATGAACCTGTTTGCAGGGCAGAAATAGAGACACAGATGTAGAGAACAAATGTATGGACACCAAGGGGGGAAAATGGCGGGAGGTGGTGGTGGTGGTGGGATGAATTGGGAGATTGGGATTGACATATACACACTAATATGTATAAAATAGATAACTAATAAGAACCTGCTATATAAAAAATAAAATTAAATTTAAAAATTAAAAAAAAAAATTCTCTCTTTTTCTATTCCCTACAAAAATTTGTGTAATATTGGCATCATTTGTTCCTTAGATGATTGTTTGAGTTCTCTGGTAAAGCCATTTTGACCTAGAGTTTTTGATATGAAAAGTTTTCAATTACAGATTCAATTTATTTTGTAGTTAGGCATTATTCAAATTTTCCTACTCTTCCTTACATCCATTTTAGTAAGTTGTAGTTTTCCAGGAATTTGTTCACTCCGTTTAAGTTTTCAAATGTATTAGCATAAAGTTGTTCATGTTTTCCTATTATCTTTGTCAGAGCTACAGGACCTATAGTGAAATCTCATTTTTATTCTAGGTAATGGTTACTTGTGCCATTTCTTTTTCCTTGATTAATCTCACCAGTTTTGTTGGTCTTCTGAGAAAATAAGTTATTGGTTTTGTTGAATCTCTCTGTTATACTTTTGCCTGTTGTATTATTTTCTACTTATTTCTTTATTATTTTCTTCCTTCTGCTCTTATTGGGTATAATTTACTGTTCTTTTTCTAACTTTCTTCTTTTCTCTAATGCATTTAGAACTACATATTTGCCTCAACATACAGCTTTAGTTGATTGCCATAGTTTTGATATGCAGCATTATCATTCAGTTTTAAATATTTTCTAATTTCTTTAGTCCGTTGATACGACAGATTACATTAATTGATTTTTTAAATTGAGAGATAATAACATACAACATTGTGTAAGTGTTAATTTGATACATTTATATATTGCAATATGTTTACCACCATGGCGTTAGCTAACACCGCCATCATCTCACATAATTATCACTTCTTTTTTTGTGGTGAGAACAGTTAAGATTTAGTCTCTTTGCAACTTTAAAGTTTAGAATACAGTATTGTTGACTATAATCACTTTTCTGAGCACTAGATCTCCAGAACATATTCATCTTCTAGTTGCAAGTTTAAGTACCCTTAAATAACATCTCCTTAATTCCCCTACTCCCCAGCCCCTGGTAACCAACATTTTACTCGCTGTTTCTACTACAAGTTTGGCTCTTTCAAACTCCACATATAAGTGATATCATACATTATTTGTCTTTCTCTGTCTGGCTTATCTCATTTAGCATAACACCCTCAAGTTTCATCCATGCTGTTGCAAATGCAGGACTTCCTTCTTTTTCATGGCTGAATAATATTGTATTGTGTATATGTACACCACATCTTCTGTATCCATTTATCCATTGACAGACACTTAGGTTGTTTACATATCTTTGCTACTGTGAATAATGCTGCAATGAACATGGGAGTGCAGGTATCTTTTTGATATCCTGTTTTCATTTCCTTTGGCTAAATACCCACAAATGAGATTGCTGGATCATATGATAGTTTGATTTTTAATTTTTTGAGGAATTTCCATACTGTTTTCCGTAGTGGCTGAACCAATTTACATTCCCACCAACAGTACAGAAGGGGTCCCTTTTCTTCACATCCTCACCAACACTTGTTATCTCTTATCTTCTTGATAATTGTCATTCTAACAAATGTTAGGTGATATCTCATTTTGATTTTGGTTTGCATTTTCCTGATGATTAGTGGTGTTGAGTATCTTTCCATGTACCTGTTGTTCATTTGGGTGTCTTCTTTGGAAAAATGGATGTCCATTGGGAAAAATGCCTATTCAAGTTTTCTGCCAATTTTTAAATCAGATTGTTTGATTTTTGGTTATTGATTTGTATGAGTTATTTATAATTTTGAATATTAACTCCTTATTTGATATATGGTTTGCAAATGTCTTGTCTTAGTCTGTAGGTTGCCTTTTCATTTTTGTTCATTGTTTCTTTTGCTGTACAGAAGCTTTTTAGTTAATTGTAGTCCCACTAGTTGATTTTTTTATTTTGTTGCTTGTGCTTGTGCTATAACATATTCAGAAAATCATTGCTAAGATCAATGTCAAGGAGTCTCTTTCCTATGTTTTCTTCTAGGAGTTTTACAATATCAGGTCTTATGTTTAAGTCTTTAATCCAGTTTGAGTTGATTTTTGTGTATGGTGTAAGATAGGGGTCCAATTTCATTTTTCTGTATATCCAGATTTCTCAACACCATTTGTTGAAGAGACTATCCTTTCCCCATTGTATATTCTTGGTTATCTTGTCAAATATTAGTTGACCATAAGTGCAGGGGTTTATTTTTGGGCTCTCTATTCTGTCCTGTTGGTCTGTGTGTCTATTTTTATGCCACTACCATATTGTTATAATTATTATAGCTTTGTAATATAGTTTGAAATCAGGACCTGTGGTGCTTCCAGCTTTGTTCTTCTTTTTCAGTATTGCTTTGGCTATTCAGAGTCTTTCGTGGTTCCATACAAATTTTAGGATTTTTTTCTATTTTTATGAAAAATGTCATTGGAATTTTAATAGGGATTGCATTGAATCTATAGATGGATTGGGGTAGCAGGACATTTTAACAATATTGACACTTTTGATCCATGAACACAGGATATTTTTACATTTTTGTGTGTGTCTCCCTCAGTTTTTTTATGAAGTGTTGTAGATTTCATTGCCTCAAAACAAGTCTTAGCAAATTTAAGATTGAAATCATACCAAGTATCTTTTCTAACCACAATTATGTGAAACTAGAAATCAACAACAAGAGGAAAACTGAAAATTTACAAGCATGTGTAAACTAAACAACATACACCTAAACATCTAACTAATGGGTCAAAGAAAAAATCAAAAGGAAATTTTAAAATATCTCAAAATAAATGAAAATCAAAACACAATACACTAAAACCTATAGGATGCTGCAAAAGCAGTTCTTACAGGTAAGTTTGTAGTGATAAATTCATATATTAAGCAAATAGAAAGATCTCAAATAAACATCCTAACCTTACACCTCAAGGAATTAGCAAAAGAATAACAACCAAGCCCAAGGTTAGCACAAGGAAGGAACTAACAAGGATCAGAGCAGAAATAAGTGAAATAGAGACCAGAAAAACAATAGAAAAGATCAAGAAGACTAAGAAGTGATTTTTTTAAAATAGATAAACAAAATTGACAAACCTTTAGCTCGTTTGACTAAGAAAAAATGACTGAAGACACAAACTTCTAAAATCAGAAATGAAAGTGGTGTTATTACAACTGATACCACAGAGATATATAGGATTATAAAAGACTACTATGAACAATTATGTGCCAACAAATTGGATAAATTTATCTCCCCAAGTGGATAAATTTCTAGAAATATACAACTACCAAGACCGAATCGTGAATAAACAGGAAATTTGAACAGACCAAAAAGGAAATTGAATCAAAAATCAAAAACTTCTCAACACAAAAAGCCCAGGACCACATGGTTTCACTGTTGAATTTTATCAAACATTTAAAGAATAATTAAGGCCAATTCTTCTCAAATGCTTCCAAAAAACTGAAGAGGAGGGAGCACTCTCAAACTCATTTTACAAGACCAGAATTATCCTGATATCAAAGCCAGTTAAGGATACTACAAGAAAAGAAAACTATAGACTAATATCCATGCTGAATATAGATGCAAAAATTCTTAACAAGGGCTTCCCTGGTGGCGCAGTGGTTGAGAATCTGCCTGCCAATGCAGGGGACACGGGTTCAAGCCCTGGTCTGGGAAGATCCCACATGCCGCGGAGTAACTAGGCCCGTGAGCCACAACTACTGAGCCTGCGCGTCTGGAGCCTGTGCTCTGCAACAGGAGAGGCCGCGATAGTGAGAGGCCTGTGCACCGCGATGAACAGTGGCCCCCGCTTGCCACAACTAGAGAAAGCTCTCGCACAGAAACGAAGACCCAACACAGCCATAAATAAATAAATAAATAAAATTTTAAAAAAAATAAAGCAAATAATTAAAAAAAAAATTCTTAACAAAATATTAACAAACTGAATTCAACAACACATTAAAAGGATCATACACCATGATCAAGTGGAATTTATCACTGGGTTGCAAGGATGGTTCAACTTATGCAAATCAATAAATGTGGTACATCACATTAATAGAATGAAAGATAAAAATCACATGATCATCTCAATAGATGCAAAAAAAAGCATTTAACAAAATAAGACATCCTGCATTTTAAAAACCCTCAATAAATTGTGTATAGAAGGAACATACCTCAATATAATAAATAAATATAATAAAATAAATAATATGACAAACCCACAGCTAACATCATACTCAACAGTGAAAGGCTGAAAGCTTTTCCTCTGAGATCAGGAATAAGACAAGAGTGCCCATTCTTGATTGGGATTGACATGTATACAGTGATGTGTATAAAATTGATGACTGATTAAAAAAAAAAAAGAGTGCCCATTCTCTTATTCAACATAATACTAGAAGTCCTAGCTAGAACAATCACTCAAAATAAAGGCAACAAAATTGGAAAGGAAGAAGTTAAATTGTCATTATTTGCAGGTGATGTGATCTTATATATAGAAAATCCTAAGACTCAACCAAAAAACTGTTAGAACTAATCAACAAATTCAGTAATGTTGCAAGATATAAAATTGTACAAAAATCAGTTGCGTTTCTATACAGTGACAATAAAATATCTGAAAAAGAAATAAAGAAAACTATTCCATTCACAATAGCACCAAAACTAATAAAATGCTTAGAAATAAATTTAACCAAGGAAGTGAAACATCCATACAATGGAAACTACATTAATTGATTTTTAAACGTTAAACCAGCCTTGCACCGCACTTGACTGTGGTGTTTAATTCTTTTTATATATTGTCAGATATGATTTGCTGATATTTTGTTGAAGGTTTTTGCATCTATGTTCATGAGAGATATTGGGATTTTTACTAATCTCTGACTTATGCAAGAAATATACTGTGAATAGATACGGGAACTTGAGAGAATTTTAGTGAGCATTTTAGGCTTAATAATAGTAGCTAAACATGCAGTGAGCTCTTGCTAGAGCCAGATATTATTCTTAGCTTTTCATGCACTTACTCATTTAGCTTCTAAAGATAAATTTTATGCAAACTCAAGTCATTTTTCTCCAGTAAGGATTAATCATTTAAAAGGGGAATCTCTCTAAAATTGACATACTTCTACGTCTATAGTTTGCTGATAACACTCAGTAACTAGCTCAAGAGTTGGCCATGGTAGTTCGTCAACAAAATTGGTGGAATAAATGAATTAATGAATAATATTAGAACATAATTCAACTACTAATTGTATTATTAAGTTACTCTCTAAAGAACCACTTGTAGACTCAATTGAGGGTGCAGAAAACATTTAATCAAGTGTTCTGAGGCATGTTTTAAATGCGGGTTCACAATAAAGCAGCTGCTTGGCTACCCTGTCGTTCTCTATTCTCTGTAAACATTTAACTCACAAAGTTGTGTCATGGTAAGCGTTGCCTCCAAGCCAGGAACTTGTCATAGGTAAACCTGGCTTTCCATTAAGATTAAATATTGCTCAAAGGTATCCATCTGTTTTGGAGGGTTTAGTTGCTCACTTACCTCTGGAGGCTCCATTGAACTCTGTGAATATGTCATTTAAAAATATTATACCAATTTTGAAATAACACTGAATGCAATTAAATAGATTGTACATGATGTTTATCCAAAAGATTCAGCCAGCTATTAAGGCACTAGGAAAGTAATCCTCTTCAATATAAAATTTTCTTGTTATGTTATTATTTATTTGTTAGAATTTTAGAGCTAGTTGTGACTAAAAATCTTCAAGGTTCTCCCATATGACTCATTTAAACCTGGCTCTTCTCATGTAAAATTGTAAATGAGGTAAGTAAGGTAGACTACAGAAACAGAAAAGTCAATGAGAAAAAGAAAGGTTCAGGGAGAACTTTGGAAGAGCAGATAGTATAATTCCATACATTTTACATGTAAAAGTTGTATAGCAGTAGACATCACCTCAGTGCTAGTAGACTGGCTTTCCATGAAATGAAAGGTCTCTCCTATTTAATGATCTGATTCACTGACTCTGTGGTGGTTTTAAAATAGGTCACAAATTCTTTGACCCTCCTTCCATTGAGTGGTGGGGTCTACATCCTCTCTCCTTGGACCTGGATAGCCTTTGTGACTGCCTCAATCAGTGGAGTAAAACACCATGTACTGCTCTCATGTTTTCCTTAGACACGTGTGCTGACAACTTAGCTACCAGGCTGTGAGGAAGCCAGTGGAGGCACAGAGAGAGGTAATATGAGGGTATCCCAACAGCCCTGCTAAGGTCTCAGATAACTACATCAACTGCCAGACATGTGAGTGAACGAGGCTTCACATGTTTCCAGTCCCCAGAATTGAGTCACCCCCAGGCTTTGAGTATTTCTGGCTGTGGCCCCAGGCATTATGGAGCAGAGACAAGTCATCCCACTGTGTCTTCTCTGAGTTCCTGACCTGCCAAATCTGTGAGCATGATAAAATGGTTGTTTTATGTCACTAAGTTTGGGGTAGTTTGTTGTACAGAAATAGATAACTGGAACTCACCCCTAATTGAGGACTAGAATCTGGGCACAGCCTGGTTTTCCTGGCTCTCCTTCTCTTCCTCCTCCTCCCATCCCTGCCATACTCCTCTCTTCTTCCCCCACCCCTGCCCAGTCTGCTCTCTTTCATGGGCACCTGATGTACTTCCACATTTCCTGGGCCTTTGCTAGTGCTAATCCCTCTCCTCGGGCTTGAGCATCAGCGAGACCCAGATTTGAGTCCCACTTGGACCTCTCAATAAGCAGAGTAATCAACCTCCCTAATCCTCTCCAGAAAAATAGGAATAAAAACAGACCCTATTAATAGATCAAATGGCTAAAGTGTGTAATGTGCTTAGAGCCTCATAGATAGTAAACACTCAATAAATGTTAGTTCTTATTATAAGTTCTTTCTGTTCTCTTAAGTGAGTTTCTTTTGAACAAAGGTTAAATGAAACCTTTTGTCTTTTAATTTTGAGCTCATATGTCAATTCCTCTGTGAAGACATCCCCACCCACCAGACAAATTTAAATTGCTCCTTCCATTATGCTCCCAAGTACTTTTCATATTCTTTTATTACAGCTTTTAACAGGTAACTTATTATATATGTGACCCCCATTAGACCCCAAATTCCTCAAGGAAAACATTTAAGGCAGAGGCCTCACAGAAGTAAAGAATGTCTTTGTCTCTTATATGAATATATGCATATGTATGTATGTATGTATATATATATATATATATATATATGCATATATACCTAGTATATATGTACATCAAATACCATAATGGGGAAAGGGAAGTGAACAGTTGGTTAGATGGGTAGAGCAGGATAAGACTCAAGAATTTACAGAACCTCAGTTCCTGCCAAAATATTCTCTCCACTCACAAACTTAAACTTTTCAACATGTTGAGGATGCATAAATGAATTGTGGAAATCATGTAAGGGGAGATGTATGTTTTTTATTTGTTCATTATTGTGTACCCACCACTGTGTACCAGCCATTGTGGTGAGTGCTATACAATTTAGACTCCATGGTCCATCGTTACACTTGCAAATATCCCTAACTGCAGTGCCCTTTTTTTTCTTCTCTGTCCCTCTTGCCTGGTAAACCCGAGGATAAACCTAACTGTGCCAGTTCTAGAGAAGGTGAGTACTGCTCGAGAAAATCACATAACTGAGCTGACTGATGTACTTGAACTTTATTTCTAACTACAAACAGGCACTCAGTACTGCTCACCCATCTTGCAGAGTTTTTCTGATTTCCCACTCCTTAAGATTCCTTTCTCTCTATTCAAACTGCCTCTACCCCTTGTCTTCCTTCCTGCTGAGCAGATGATGTCACTTCAGACTTCATTAAGAGAAATAAACACCATCAGTGTGAACTCACTTATCTTCCTATACCTTCCCTAAAAGTCAACCTGCACCTGCCCCGCTTCCTTCTGCCAAAATGTAGACCGTGTCCCTCCATCTACCAAAGGCCGGTTCAACCCTTTGTGTTCCGGATTTCTTCTGCCCTCACCCACTCAAGGTTTTCCATCCTTTGGTTTTCCCCTTCTTTACATGCTTCACAATTCTCTTCTCTACTGAATCATCCCCACCACAACATGAACATGATCTAGTACTTCTCATCTTCTTGACTTCACCTATTGCTCTATTTCCCTGCCCCCTTTTCAATAAAACTTCTTTAAACTACTTGCTATACATGCTGTCTCTGCTTCTTTCTTTCTTTCTTTTTTCTTTCTTTGGTAACATATTTATTGGGGTATAATTGCTTTACAATGTTGTATTAGTTTCTGCTATATAACAAAGTGAATCAGGTATATGTATACATATATCCCCATATACCCTCCCTCTTGCTTCTCCCTCCCACCCTCCCCATCCCACCCCTCTAGGTGTCACAAAGCACCGAGCTGATCTCCCTGTGCTATGTGGCTGCTTCCCACTAGCTATCTATTTTACATTTGGTAGTGTATATATGTCCATGCCACTCTCTCACTTCGTCCCATCTTACCCTTCCCCCTCCCCGTGTCCTCAAGTCCATTCTCTACATCTGAGTCTTTATTCCTGTCCTGACCCTAGGTTCTTCAGAATCTTTTTTTTTTTTTTTAGATTCCATATATATGTGTTAGCATACGGTATTTCTTTTTCTCTTTCTGACTTACTTCACTCTGTATGACAGTCTCTAGGTCCATCCACCTCACTACAAATAACTCAGTTTCGTTTCTTTTTATGGCTGAGTAATATTCCATTGTATATATGCACCACATCTTCTTTATCCATTCATCTGTCTATGGACATTTAGGTTGCTTCCATGTCCTGGCTATTGTAAATAGTGCTGCAATGAACATTGTGGTACATGTATCTTTTTGAATTATGGTTTTCTCAGGGTACATGTCCAGTAGTGGGATTGCTGGGTTGTATAGTAGTTCTATTTTTAGTTTTTTAAGGAACTTCCATACTGTTCTCCATACTGCCTGTATCAATTTACATTCCCACCAGCAGTGTAAGAGGGTTCCCTTTCCTCCACACCCTCTCCAGCATTTATTGTTTGTAGATTTTTTGATGATGGCCATTCTGACCAGTGTGAGGTGATACCTCATTGTAGTTTTGATTTGCATTTCTCTAATGATTAGTGATGTTAAGCACCCTTTCATGTGTCCATTGGCAATCTGGATATCTTCTTTGGAGAAATGTCTATTTAGGTCTTCTGCCCATTTTTGGATTGGGTTGTCTGTTTTTTTGATATTGAGCTGCATGAGCTACTTGTATATTTTGGAGATTAATCCTTTGTCAGTTGCTTCATATGCAAATATTTTCTCCCATTCTGAGGGGTGTCTTTTCATTGTTTATGGTTTCCTTTGCTGTGCAAAAGCTTTTAAGTTTCATTAGGTCCCATTTGTTTATTTTTGTTTTTATTTCCATTTCTCTAGGAGGTGGGTCAATCAGGATCTTGCTGTGATTTATGTCATAGAGTGTCCTGCCTATGTTTTCCTCTAAGAGTTTTATAGTGTCTGGCTTTACATTTAGGTCTTTGATCAATTTTGAGTTTATTTTTGTTGTATGGTGTTAGAGAGTGTTCTAATTTCATTATTTACATGTAGCTGTCCAGTTTTCCCAGCACCACTTATTGAAGATGCTGTCTTTTCTCAATTGTATATTCTTGCCTCCTTTATCAAAGATAAGGTGACCATATGTGCATGGGTTTATCTCTGGGCTTTCTATCCTGTTCCATTGATCTATCTTTCTGTTTTTGTGCCAGTACCATACTGTCTTGATTACTGTAGCTTTGTAGTATAGTCTGAAGTCAGGGAGCCTGATTCCTCCAGCTCTGTTTTTCTTTCTCAGGATTGCTTTGGCTATTCGGGGTCTTTTGTGTTTCCATACAAATTGTGAAATTTTTTGTTCTAGTTCTGTGAAAAATGGCGTTGGTAGTTTGATAGGGATTGCATTGAATCTGTAGATTGTTTTGGGTAGTATAGTCATTTTCACAATGTTGATTCTTCCAATCCAAGAACATGGTATATCTCTCCATCTGTTTTTATCATCTTTAATTTCTTTCATCAGTGTCTTATATTTTTCTGCATACAGGTATTTGTCTCCTTAGGTAGGTTTATTCCTAGGTATTTTATTCTTTTTGTTGCAAATGTAAATGGGAGTGTTTCCATAATTTCTCTTTCAGATTTTTCATCATTAGTGTATTGGAATGCAAGAGATTTCTATGCATTAATTTTGTATCCTGCTACTTTATCAAATTCATTGATTAGCTCTAGTATTTTTCTGATAGCATCTTTAGGATTCTCTATGTATAGTATCATGTCATCTGCAAACAGTGACAGTTTTACTTCTTCTTTTCCAATTTGAATTCCCTTTACTTCTTTTTCTTCACTGATTGCTGTGGCTAAAACTTCCAAACTATGTTGAATAATAGCAGTGAGAGTGGGCAACATTGTCTTGTTCCTGATCTTAGTGGAAATGGTTTCAGTTTTTCACCATTTTCTGTCCTCAATTCTTTTCATTCTTTTTTCTTTATTCTGCTCTGTGGTGGTTATTTCCACTATTTTATCTTCCAGGTCACTTATCCATTCTTCTGCCTCAGTTATTCTGCTATTGATTCCTTCTAGAGAATTTTTAATTTCTTTTTTTGTGTTGTTCATCATTGTTTGTTTGCTCTTTAGTTCTTCTAGGTCCTTGTTAAATGTTTCTTGTATTTTCTGCATTCTATTTCCAAGATTTTGGATCATCTTTACTATCAGTACTCTGAATTATTTTTCAGGTAGACTGCCTATTTCCTCTTCATTTGTTTGTCTGGTGGGTTTTTACTTTGCTCCTTCATCTGCTGCATATTTCTCTGTCTTCTCATTTTGCTTAACTTACTGTGTTTGGGGTCTCCTTTTTGCAGGCTGCAAGTTCGTAGTTCCCATTGTTTTTGGTGTCTGCCCAGTGGGTAAGTTTGGTTCAATGGGTTGTGTAGGCTTCCTGGTGGAGGGGTCTGGTGCCTGTGTTCTGGTGGATGAAGCTTGGTCTTGTCTTTCTGGTGGACAGGACTGCTTCCAGTGGTGTTTTTTGGGGTGTCTGTGAACTTAATATGATTTTAGGCAGCCTCTCTGCTAATGGGTGGGGTTGTATTCCTGTCTTGCTAGTTGTTTGGCATGGGATATCCAGCCCTAGAGCTAGCTGGTCATTGAGTGGAGCTGGGTCTTAGCGTTGAGACAGAGATCTCTGGGAGAGCTCTCACCGATTGATATTACGTGAGGCCGGGAGGTCTCTGGTGGTCCAATGTCTTGAACTTGGCTCTCCCACCTCAGAGGCTCAGGCCTGACACCAGGCTGGAGCACCAAGACCCTGACAGTCACACAGCTCCTGCTCCCTGAACCATCACCTCCTGGAAATCAGGGGCTGGGTTACTGGCCGCCATCCTTCCCTCCAGAGTCCTGCCTGGGTCTGACACAGAACAGGCACTGCATTTATAGAATTCCACTCTGTCTCTATCACTTCACAGCTGATGCTTGGCCAGGACCCGAACCGCATGCCACCCCCTGGCCTAGGCGCGACTGGTTGGGATGATGCTTGGTACTGCCTCTTCCACCAAAATTCTCTAACTTCCTTGAGACACCTTATAAAATCAGTTTGCTATAGCCATGTACACACATACGTACGCCTCTGCTTCTTTCAATATTCACTCTTCAGTTTACTCCATTCTGGATTCTTTTTCCACTGCTCTCCACTGAAACCATTCTTGTGAAGGCCACCAATGGATACTTCTGTTTTCATTTTAAATTCATAGTAGCATTTGGTTCACTTAACCTCTCCCTCCTTTTTGGCATCTGGGGCATCATTTAGTTTTCTTCTTTCACACTGACTGCTCCTTCTTAGTCTCTTTGACTAGTTTATCCTCCTCTACTCTACCTCCAAATGTTAGAGTTTCTTAGGGTTTATTTCCAAGGCCTCTTCTTTCCTTTCCCCCTCTAGTCTCTCCCTAGGTCATGTCATCTATTGCCCTTATTTAAATAACATCTTCACGCTGATGAATTACCAGCCCAGACATCTCTGAGCCCTTAGACCTGCATATTCAACTGCCTTTTTAATATTTCCATGTAAGTTGTCCTTAGATGTCTCAAATTTAACGTGCCCAAAGAAAACTCAGTCTCCTTCCTCCAACCCCTCTTAATCTAGTCTTCCCTATCTTAGTAAACAGCACCACTTTCTACACCAATTGCTAAAGCCAGTAACATGGAATTTATTCTGGACTTTACCAAATGTTATCTATCAATACCTCCAAAATACACTTATCTCTGTCTCCACAGATACCCAGCTCAGAAAGGCACCCTACAAATATTTGTTTAACAAACAACAAATGGGGAAAAGGTTTCTATTTGCCCACTTAAGAAACTCTGGAACAGGTTGCTGGGAGTCTTAAGGTATGAGAAGTTGGTGTTCTTATAGGGTAAGAAGACACTGGAATTAAAGCATGCCAGAAAGAAGTGGGGAAAAGATTTCCCCAGCTTCTGGGATAGGAGGGAAACTTGCCTGGGGGTGGATAAGAGTTAAAGTGCATAGATCATCTGAGTCACTATGTTGTGGTGTGGGAAGGGATGTTCACACAGGATAGGTATCAGACCCCTCTAGTTCACACCATGGGAACTTTCCCCAGCTTTCTTCATAGAAGAACTTGTAAACTCAGAGAGTGAGGCAGCACTTTGGGGAACCTATTTAAAGGACTGTAGCGTCTTAAGAAAAAAAGCAGTTCTGAAGTATGTAACATGGAGGTTAGTGACAGTAGTAAAGCAGCAGGGAAATTTTATAAGCCGCTGAGCATATGAGAGCTGAGGACCCTGCCAGTGAAAGAAGGTCTAGTAAAGGTGAGTTTGCAAGCCCTCAAGTACCCAAGTTGCTGCAGGTGCTTTTACACACACAGACACACACACAGCCTTTGTCAAAAATGTCTGGGAAAAACAGCATCCTCTGTTACCCTCTTGGAGAGTCACTGTACTATTCGCATTATAAATGGTCCAAAAAGTTGTGCAGTAGAGAAAATAGTTTAACTTTATTTCATGCAGCATGTTCCAAACATGTTTGGCCTCAGAGACCTCCGTCCTGAAGTACCTTATAACATGTCACTGAACACTACTGTTCCCCAAAACAGACAATGACAGGGAGACAAGGTTTCCTTAGCCACAGACTGAGACTCTGTGGGTCCTGGAGAATAATTTACCAGGGGTCTGCAAATCCCTGTGTGCTCCAAACCCTGAATAAACAACAATTCTCAAATACACATGTGCTACTTTTAAGAAATGTGTCAATATTTGCAATTTAAAAAATACTAATTCTTGGGGCTTCCCTGGTGGCGCAGTGGTTGAGAATCCGCCTGCCAATGCAGGGGACATGGGTTCGAGCCCTGGTCTGAGAAGATCCCACATGCCACGGAGCAACTGGGCCCGTGAGCCACAACTACTGAGCCTGCGTGTCTGGAGCCTGTGCTCCACAACAAGAGAGGCCGCGATAGTGAGAGGCCCGCGCACCGCGATGAAGAGTGGCCCCCGCTTGCCACAATTAGAGAAAGCCCTTGCACAGAAACGAAGACCCAACACAGCCATAAATAAATAAATAAATTAGTTAATTAATTTTTAAAAAAATTAAAAAAAATAATTTACATTCCCTTACTTTGTAAAGAACACACATTAGATCCACATTTAAAAAAAATATAAAAATAAAAAAATAAAAAATACTAATTCTTAATTACTCAATACTAAATGTCTAACTGTGATCCTATTATGTGGGAGCATGAAGAATATTTTCTCATTAAAAAAGAATTTTTATAAGTAAGAGTTTGTGAATCTACCAAACTTAAAATGATTTTAATCCTATAAATAATAATGGCTAATATCTTTTGGTGCTTAATATTCAGGTACTATACTGAGTGCTTCATAAAATTGTCTCACTTAATCCTACAGCAGTCCTATGAGGTAGGTACTCTTATTATCATTTTCATTGTATAGTTGAGAAAAATGAGGCTTAGTGAAATTAAGTGCAGGAATTCGTTGAGCATCACAAAAGAAAAAGTGGTCGAGTTGGAATTTCAACCCAGGAGCCTGACTCCAGAGCCTATATTTTATCCATTTGGCTGTCACCCCTTATCAAGACAATGTGTCCTGAAGGGAATGAGGCCCACGCCACGTGGCTGAGCTTTGTCAGGGAAGAATGGAGATTTCTGTATTTTATGGCAGCTGATTCTGTTCCCGAGAAACTTGTCCGTGGACTTTTCTTCCACCAGACCACTCTTCCCTTCTCTTCATTAATTCTGCAATTTAAAAAGAAAGAAATGCAATTCAGCATTTCGAGGAAAATGAAGGCATGAGAGAAGGGACCTTTCCTCAACTTTCTTTCAGGTAAAAAAATTAATGCTTTTCCCTCATGAAATTACACCCATCTCCACAGCACCTCACCAAGATTTGGCCTAGAAAGAATTGAAAAAAGCACATTTTGACAGAATTACCAAGAGAGTTATGAAGCAAAACAGTCCTGGGGGAGAGAAGCCTCGGTGTGCTTTTCCTAAAAGAGGGGACTCTGCGTGGTTCGATCGAGGCCCGTCGTCTCGCTTTTGGTAATAATGCTGAATCATGAGCACGCTTCTCAGTCAGAGACAAGACAAGTGATTTGAGTGAGTTAAGATGTACCTTTGAACCTATGGCAAGGCTTAATATATACAATTTTTTAAAAAGCTGACACACCAGAGAGCAAAAGGAAGGCAGAAAATGAAATGGTGGTCCTTCATGCATAAAGATGACGATGATTGCAAAGTAAGTGTCCTTGACTCTCTGCTGCATAAATTATCGGCTGAGTGTTACTGCCTAATGTCTCAGATTGGCACTGATTTTGTCTTTCTTTCAGCATATGGAATAGATTTTTGCTTACCCATAAACAGTATCACCCCATCCCAGATAGTATCCCACCAGGAAAATGGAACATCAAATTGCTTTCCCGAACTGTTTTTCTTTTAGCATTTTATTTTCCAGAGTTTTCCCAGCATGTCTCAAGCAGCACTTTAATACCTCAACTCCTGAGGTGCAACAGTATATTATAAATGATGTACTGGGGAAAACACTTATTTGGGATCTAGATGGGAGTTAATAATTTAACTGCCTTTTTTTTTTTTAAGAGCTCCTGACTTTTATTTATTTATTTATATGTTTTTTTGCTGTGTTGGGTCTTCGTTTCTACGCGAGGGCTTTCTCTAGTTGCGGCAAGCGGGGGCCACTCTTCATCGCGGTGCGCGGGCGTCTCACTATCGCGGCCTCTCTTGTTGCGGAGCACAGGCTCCAGACGTGCAGGCTCAGTAATTGTGGCTCACGGGCCCAGTTGCTCCGTGGCATGTGGGATCTTCCCAGACCAGGGCTCGAACCCATGTCCCCTGCGTTGGCAGGCAGATTCTCAACCACTGCGCCACCAGGGAAGCCCCTAACTGCCTTTTTAAGAGCTGCATTTCAACATGTGTCGATGAAGTCTCCATGGGAGAAACAAAACGTTAGAACAGTCTACCTTAAACCAATCAGTACTTAGACCACCCAGAGTGACAACACTTGGCATAATTTCTTTTATAGATTAGTATGAGCACTGTATTGTATAGATGTAAGTATATATATATATAAAAGTATATTAATATATACTTATATATAATTATATATGAATATATAATTCATATATACATGAATGTTCTTCCAACTAAAAGCAGGGTGAAAGAAGAAAAAACAAGGGCAAGAACAAAGAGGACTCCAAAGTGAGGCTTATAAAATGCACACAGTGATGACATACAGTTTACAGCTGGGCCTCAAATTGAGCTTTCCAGATATTCATTCAACAAAGGGAAGTAACCTTGTCAGTTCACAGCATTGAAAGGATAAAACCAAGTACCCAAGGGATTTTTTAAGCTGTTTTTGGCACCAAGATCAGATATGGCTCTATCCCTAGAGGCCTAGTAAAATGGACACTGTATGATGCAGTGATCATAAGACTCAAAAACATTCTTTACAATAGAGTTAGTGACATTCATTGGTTGTTTCTCATAAAGACCTTCCGTCTCCCCTAATAGCATCTCACCAAAGGGTAACTCTGTAAGAATAATTCTTCAGGGGCCCAGTATAGTCTGTATAATCAGCTCTCTGCTGATGAACAATGTGCAGCTAGAAATTGAAACCAGAAAACCTTAATTAATAAAATATACTGGCTGGTTATCACCTAACGTGCAAGAAGTTAGATTTTGCCAGTAAATGGTTTACTGAATTAGATTTTGATCAGCTTGAAAAGTCTGAAAAGCCTTTCCACCAGCATAATAAATACGAGAAAGAGGATGCAGCTAATGGCAGTGCATAGTAGCAGCCTGGGAAAGGGTCGTCATCATTATCATCATCATCATCATCACAATCTCTTCCATTTCTTGGGCTCTTCTTATTTACTAAGCTCTGTCTATATGCACTTTACATGTGTTATCTCTGTAATCCTCTGTAATCCAATACTGCAAGAGATTTTATTTTACCAAAAAAGACATTGGCGATTATAACCATTAGATGAATTGCCCAAAGCACCACCAGCTCATAAGGGGTACAGCCAGAATCTGACTCCAGTTCTGACTTTCTGTCGTCCCATACCACCTTTATATTTCTACCGTTAATTAGGACACCCCCCCTCCCAACCAGCACCACCAATTTCTTGTAAACCCTTTCTATTTCGTATGACTTCTTTCCAGATGGCACATAGGACTAAAAACGATTTGAAAACAGAAATCACTCTGTTGATCTTTTGAGTAGATTTAATATTCTAGTAGAGAGAGAGAGAAAAGAACTTCTCAATCCTTTTACTTCGTTGGTAGCAATAGTGCAATCTGAGTATATGCCAAGATCTGGAATTGATGATTCATAGAGTATCCCTTATCTTTACCTTTACTAGATATTGCCAGTTTTTCTTTCCAGATTACACTCTGACCAACAGTGCAGGTATGAGACTTCTTCTAAGCCAAAATCCTCACCAGCCCTTGGTATTATCAGACTTTTATTTATTTATTTAGTCTCCTTGATAGGTATGAAATAGTATTTTATTATTGTTTTGAAGATCTTCAGGTGTTTGAAAAATAGCTGACTTGGTAGCTCTGTGAAAACATAGCCTTGTTCTAAATGTAGTGGACGATGCATGAGAATCTATTCAGTGTATTCAATGACTGTGGTCAAGGAGACCAGTTGCGGCCAGTGCTTTGAGCAGCTGTATTTAAAATAAAAATGTCACTGGCATTCATATTTTGACAAATTATTAAAATATGTCTTCTCCTTTTTCTATGCTACTTACCTTTTTACCTTTTTCTGTTCAGATTGGGTTATGAATTTGGTGCTACGAATAAATAAGTCAAGATTGGTGCTCATCTGCATGGGGCAAGTAGTTGCTTAGAAATTTGAAGGCTTACTTTAGACTGTGGCCTGAACTTCCTTAGACATACTTTAAGATGTTCCAGATGGCTGAGGTGGGGCAGAGTGGAGTGGGAGGGGGTGGGGTGGAGGATTCGGCCTCTGCCACCCAGACGCAGGCTGGAAGCTGAGTAGGGAGGTGACTGCAAAGGCACCTGTGAGGATGCTTATTTCATCCTTTTAGCCTTGCTGTAGCTCTGCTACAGGGAATTAAGAAAGAGCCCTATGTCCACGTGAGTCCTTTTGTGAAAGAGCGAAAGTGGCCCCAGAGACAAAGGTAGCAGCAAGAGTGATTTGTGATAAGATTCCAAGGTGAAGGTGAATCTTGAGGGGACAGAGATCTGGTCCAGACTCTCCCGTTCTCGCAAAGAGATTCTACCTCCATTTTAATCTTGGAAGGTTTTATTAAGGGAGACTGTGGGGTTTTTTACATTTAGAATTTCCCACATAGGCTGCTGGGGCAGGTGACTCCTGGCTGACCCAATTGTGAAACAAGCCTCCTAGTCCTTAATTTCCAGGGAGTCAGCGTGATGTTGCAGAGAGAGCATGATCTTTGAAGCTGGCAAGCTCAAGTTCACATCCACGCTAGGAGAGGTTTGTGAACTTGGCAAATTACTTCAACTCCCTGAGTCTCCAACTCTTCAGCCCTAAAATCCGAGTGAAAAAGACTACCTGAGAGGGTTGCTGCGAGGGTTAAATGTAATTTATCTAAAAGCACCTAGTATCGTACCTGGGACACAATCGAAACGAGAGAAACATTAGTTTCCTTCCTTCCCTGCCCCACCCCATCCTCACTCCTCTGTCTCTGGCTGGGACCAGCTTTCCCACAGACCCAGTGCCCCCCGGAAACCCCAGGATCCTTGGAGGCAGGAACCTCTATAACCTTCGTAAAAGTTGACCTCTCCCAGACCTTGTCTCTGCTATTGTGTAACTGACTTATAATGATTAGCTCAGTGTTATACCTGCTGAACCCAAAGAAACCATCTATTGACAATCTCAGGCATCAGAGCAGGTTTATGGGGGACATGCAGTCTTTGGGGACAGTTGGAATCTCACAGTAATTAACACTAATGTCCAGGTCATACCACTTACCTTCAGGGCAAGCCTTGGTGTCCAATTTTTTTTTTTTAATTTTTATTTATTTATGGCTGTGTTGGGTCTTCGTTTCTGTGCGAGGGCTTTCTCCAGTTGTGGCGAGCGGGGGCCACTCTTCATCACGGTGCGCGGGCCTCTCACTATCGCGGCCTCTCTTGTTGCGGAGCACAGGCTCCAGACGCGCAGGCTCAGTAATTGTGGCTCACGGGCCCAGTTGCTCCGCGGCATGTGGGATCTTCCCAGACCAGGGCTCGAACCCATGTCCCCTGCATTGGCAGGCAGATGCTCAACCACTGCGCCACCAGGGAAGCCCTGGTGTCCAATTTTGAAGTGAATGGATTTTTCTCCCAGAGTCCCCAGGGAACAATCATTGTCCTTACTGCCCTTAAAGTAACTGCCTCTCCTCACTGCTGGAGGAGGTTTAGGACCAATAGATAGGATTACGATTATCCGTGACACTCCTTGGTATTAAATTAAAATGCTTTCAATAGTTGGTGGCTGGTTTAGGTGGCTGCCTAGGGAACCTTTCATCTCTCTCGTCACCTTTCAAGGTTGTCCCTGCAGTGGCAGTCTCCAGGAAGGAGGCAGCCTCTGATAAGGAATTCGAATGGGGTGCTTACCCATGGGACACTCAGCTGGCTGGAAACATCCTTCCCTTTGGTACAACAGCTCCTTACTGACCGTCTCAGTGGAGAAACCGAAGATCAAACAAGTGTGATCTCTGACCCCCACGCTGGCCACCCAGCAGGGTTCTGTCTTCAGGGCAAGGGGGATCTGAAATAATTCATGTTGTTCTCTTCACAGTGTTTTGCCGCCACAGGAGGCTGTCAGCTGCTTGGGGCCATCAGTCTGACACACCTCTTTAGTTCTACAGGGAGACTAAAATACCATTTAAATCTTATTCCAACATTTCTCAAATCAGGTGGGTGTTACCAAGCATGAAGGCATCATCCAAAAACTCAACTTTAAAGGGTTAGTTCTTTGGGAAAAATAAGAAAGAACATTTCCTCCTGTTTACTCTGAGATTTGCTTTTTTTCAATAGTGTGGTTATTGTGCCTTTCTTAATCTTTGGAGATTAGGCTTCAATTTTTCACCTAGACTCCAATTTGCTCATAAATCTCTTCATTTTGCTTAACTTAAATGTTTTGGCCAACTTCATGGTTTAATAATGAGAAGTAAAATTGGAGCCTTAATGACTACTAAGGAGGGAATTTTCATTTCATCTGGAATTAAAAGAGCTGTGGAAGGGGCAGACATCCTGTCAGACCAGCTGTCACAACCTTAGCTGAAGCATGCCAAATTACACATTTGATATTACACAGTTCTTTATACCCAGGGTAATTCTCCAATACGATGATGTGAAAATCCTTCAAATCCAGCCCTACTTACATCCACCTGATTGCTATGCCCCTATGGATTAGCTGAGAACTGTTCATTGAATTCAGGCCACCTGAGAAGCTGCCAGGTCCCCAGAGTGTCCCCCTCACATGCTGCGCAGCGAAGCCAGGCAAGTTACCCAGCTCCAATACGCTTCAGCACAAGTTGTATAATGGGGGCCCTGAGACCACAATTATCAGATAACCAGGCAGGAGAGAGTACTGTTTCAGCACTTCCACTTGAGCAGACTTCAACTTAAAAGAAAGAAGGAACTCTAAAAAGTTTTAAAACCCTTTCCTCGTAAGTTTACCACTAGAGAAAGGTATCCACCCCATGGCCATGTAGCCTAGAATTCCCTCCTTATTCCAGAGTGAGAGGAAACGCTAGCTGGGTAATTCCCCTTGTGCAGAGAGAGGGGCTCTGGTTTCTTTTGCTTGTAAAGAATATAGTGGGTCCTCTGAGACCATCGGTGGAGAGGCCACTTGGCACTGAGGAGAACAAAGGGAACCGGCTGGAGATAGACCAGCCCATTTCTACTGGGGGCCTCTTGGATGGTTAGAAAAGAATAAACTCAGATTCTTCCACCGTAGTTACTGCCCTTCAGGTATGTCCCAGGCCATCTTTCGTCACCACCTATCTCTTCTTTCTAAGAAGTATCCTGCAATGACTCAATTTGCATTTAACCATATATTGGCTTAGGTTAGAATGCTTTGTGCAATTAGATTTTTAATACAAACTGTAAATTCCTCTAGGTTGAAGAACCTTGCTTTATATTATTTGTTCATTCATTTATTGATTGATAAATGAGTCAGCAATTAATCTACTCATTATTCTAGCACCTACTACGCTGAGAGCACGGTGCAAGGCTTACTTCTTAGGTACTTCAGGGACTCCAGAAAAGTGTGGTACCTAATTTCTGCCTTCTACTAGTTCAGAATCTTGTTGGATAAGCTCAGTGTATATGGAGATGAAGTTAGGTAATAATGCAATGGCGTACAGTAAGATCACAATGATTCAAAAACACAGTAAAATGACTAGAAGACAAATTTAATAATGAGTGTCTTTAGGTATTGACATTTGGGGTGGTTTATTCTTCTGCTTTTTGGATTTTCCAAATTTTCTACAATGTACGTGTATTACTTTATTAATCATAAAACACTAAACCTTAAAGTATGAAGTAAGTAGCAAAACAATAACAGCTGTGTTGCCAAATCAAATTAAGATTCAGGGTCAAATGAGTGGCTCAGAAAGTGAGTTCCTTCTGTTTTAAATGACTTGTTTCTGTATCCTTCAGTATCTAGACAGAAATGTGCACTAAATGCATGTTGAAAGTACTTTTTTGACTATATAATAATAAATTCTTGCTGAATATAAAGTTTGTTGATTATATAATGCCTTACTATGTCTTTTGTAATCATACCTTTCATTATTAAATAAATCTCTCCTATTATTTTATAACTATGTGTTTCCTATCTCTTCAACAAGATAATAATGTTTTGTGTTCTATATTATCCCCCCCACCCCCGCATTACAGTTATGTACATTTGTCTCCTCTTTTAGATGGCACTTTGAAGTCAGACCCCCTGCTGACAATCATAGGATCTCAAGGTTGAAATGAAAAGGACTTTGCTAAAAATAGTAAGATTCTAGAGCAGGGCGCTGTGTTCAAATCCTAGTTCCACCACTGACTTCTAAATTGCTGCTGGCCAAGTAAAATAAATGGTTTCCTTTTCTGTAACAGGAGGAAAATAATATCTTCCTGTTGTGAATATAAAAATAGCATATACAAAACACAGAGCGTATTATCTGGCCATTATTAAGTACTCAATAGAATATAGATATTACTATTATTATCATCTTACTCTTCTATAAGGGATCATAGCACATCATCTAATCTGACTTACCACAAAATGTAAGAATCCTCCCTGATATCCTTAATTTATTAAGGTATTTCTGATACCATCAACTTGCATACTCACAGTGATAGGGAACTCAGTGTTTTGTTTAAAAGTTCTTCTTTCATTGATCTGTATCCTGTATCTCAGCAATATGCACGATTAGTTCTAGGGGTTACATAGGATAAAAAGTCCACTGCCTTTTCCACATGACATTATCCATCCTCATATCCTTCAGTGGCACCCACAAATCTCCTTCCCTCCCCACCAGTGCAAACATAGCACTTAATAAAGTTTTATTGGTTTGAATGGTTAGAATTACCTCTTTGCTCACAATGGCTTGGGTGTCATCGTAATGGTAGGGAATGAACTAAAATGGAGTAAACAGCTACTGGAGGATCCTTCCAGATTTACAAGTCTAGGCGGTAAGCTTCTAGATCTACGGGGCTTTATGTATAATTTTCCTCATTTACATTGTTATCTCTGATCACTGAACAGGACTCTCTCTCTCTGGAATCAAAAACAGAGCAGCTGGATGTTTACATCACTAAATGACCATTCTGGTTCATTGAGGTGTGCTGTATTAAAACCATCAACCGTCATTGCTGTTAATAATGAGAAACATCGTCGGAGAACTTAATAAAAACTCTTCTTCCAGTAAAATTCCATCTCTAAAGTAATATATTAGCATCTCTGGTGATTTCTCAGCATTTGTGGAAGCAGGTTGTTTCAAAAAGTAATGCAAAACATTAGGAGTGAACAAAGTTATAGAAATAAAGTGATTTGTTTGCTTCAACAACAAAAAAGCAAGAATCCTAGCTAATAAAAATCAAGCATATGCAGAACCCTGCCTGTGTTCTATTCTTTCTGGAGGAAAATCCCCCAGATGGATTGGGATGCAATGGAAGATACCCTGGTAAAGGACACAGACAGGACTGGGTTTGAATATTTGCCTTTCATTATGAGGTTTTGTCTTTTACTAGCTGTGGAAATTTGGACATGTTATTTAACTTCCAGAAGCCTTCATTTTCTCTCCTGAAAATAGTAATATTTAATTCAGAGGGCTATCACGAGGATTAAATAAACAAATGTTTGTAGTGTGTTTGGTATGTAGCCGATATTGGAGAAAAGCTGGTTCTTTCCCTCTGCTCCTTTCCTTCTTCTTTGATCTAAACACTAACACTTAGGAAAATAGCAGCATTTTCCTCAACTCATCAAAACTGGCCAGACTTCCGGAATGGTAATCAGTCTACATGCTAGAGCTATAATTTGTTAACTTTTCAACCATTACGATGTTTTCACATTTTAAAAGCAAATCACCAAGGGGAATTTCTTTCGGTTTTCCTGGTGAGTAAGGAAGAAACTGATTTTGATTATTTTGGTAAAGATGATCATATTTTTTCCGAGCAAGTACCACCTTGACGGACTTATACTGAAATGGATAGCCCATGAACCAAGTTTTGGTAATTTTCTTTTGGACCAGAAATCACTTTTTGAGGATAATGAGGAGAGAAGGGAGAAGGCTGATTGATTTTTTCCAAAGCTGGCATGGGAGTCAGGAGGCTGAATTCTTATAACCTTTATAACCTGTAAAGAAGGCATGTAGACAGCTGGAAGAAAACGTTCCCTTGTACCTACCGATTGGAACCAACTCTCCACCAGCTTATGAATATTATCAACCTGCTGTCCCCACCAGGTTGGTGCCCAGCAAAATAAACGAAGTAATATTTTTGCCTGGCATAAATTATTAAGTTGTTCTATGCACGGTTGCTTTAAATCGGAGATGTATTAGCATATTTCTGCCACTCAGTTTCAAACATGCAACATTTTTATGTACATTTGCTCTCAGTTGAATTTGCCTCATTCATTCATGGGAACCAAATATGTGCAAAGAACCCTATGCGCTGTGAACAAATAAAAGATGGAAAGGGCATTTTCTCTGCACTTACAGGGCCTTACACTGGTAGGTGAGAGTAAACACATACGATTCAATGTAGGAAGTGATAAGGGACAGAGAGAAAGGTTGGGAATGTTCAGGACAGGGAGAGGTTATTACTGCCTTGGGATGGGGATCGTGAAGACATCATGGGGAGGTGACATTTGAGCTGGACCTTAAATATGCATAGGCTTTCATTTGCAGCAACATGGATGGACTAAGAGATTATCATACTAAGCAAACTAGTTGGAAAGAGAAAGACAAACACCATATGATATCACTTATATGTGAAATCTAAAATACAATACAAATCAGTATATCTATGAAAAAAAAAACAGACTCACAGACATAGAGAACAGACTTGTGGTTGCCAAGGGGGAGGGGAGATGTGGGAGGGAAGGATTGGGAGTTTGGGATTAGCAGAGGCAAACTATTATACATAGGATGGATAAACAACTGTATGGCACAGGGAACTATATTCAATATCCTGTGACAAACCATAATGGAAAAGAATATGAAAAAGAATATATATATATATATATGTATGTGTGTGTGTGTATGTATATATATATATAACTGAGTCACTTTGCTGTGCAGAAGAAATTAACACAACATTGTAAATCAACTATTCTTCAATAAAATTTTAAAAAATATATATAGAAGGGTAGACTTTGTCAATGGAGAGTTGAATGGGAAGAGCATTCCAGGAGCTGGGAACTGTCAAAGCATAGGCAGAGGAGAAGAAAAGCATGGGATACACAGGATAAATGCAGAATAGGAAGCGGTACGGTTTGACTGCAGGGTGGGATGGAACGTAGGTGGGAGAAGTGTCAGGAGAAGGTTGAAAGATCAGCAAGGGCTGACTCAGGGAGGGCCTTACATCCTCTGGAAATAATGGCAGGCTCAGCAAATCTGTTGTTTTATTTGCAACAAAAAATAGGCTAGCTGAATAAAGATGTAGTTTCTGAATTCTGTACCTCATTGGCCAGCCTAACCACTTTCATTTTAACAATTTCATTGTCTGACCTTTCTGAAAACTATTTTCTGCCTACAATGGGCAAGGCTATTGATAAGTGTTGAGTACAGAGGATTGTCAACCTGTATGGCTCTTGTTCTCACTGACTGTGTTCTGCTACACTATCGGCAGAACGTCTTACCTGGTCATGTATTCATGCTAGAGGAACTCTGTTTTGCAGCTGATGGGGGTGAAGGGGAAGAGGTTTTAAGAAGTCAGCTCAAGCTTCTTATCATTCAACTGGGAATGGGGAAAAAACACCTTTTACTTCATGCATCTACATATAGGTTGGCTTAGAAACAAATTACATCCAAGACTGCTCAGTGAGAACTAATCCACTAAAAGCCAGAAGACTAAACCCAGCAATGTTATCTAGAAGCACGGACACAGGCTGAAGTGATCATGGAAAGTGTCTTCTCTCTTTTGAAATGGACATAAGGAGCCTTGATGGGAATCTGCAGGTCTATGCTAAACTCACACACACACACACACGCCAGCTTAGCTTATATAAAGGGGAGCAAAAGCAGCACAGATAAATAAATTCAAGTCTCTCTGTACAGAAGTATTTTTTCATTGGATCCTCTTTAAGCTAGTTTTTAAGTCCCGTTACCACATTTGAGTGTGTGGGTATATACTGTCTCCAGTAATGCTGTCCTGTGCTGTTTACCTCTCCTTTGACCATCACATGTCACCAGGTTTTGGTGATTTAGTATGCTTTTCTATGCCCACTTGGTGCTACAGGATTACAGATGATGTAGAAATGGAAGTTACATTCTGTTATTTTTAATGGAAAAGATACTAAGAATCTAATCAGAACCATCCAAGTAGAATAATTTTCCAGGCGGACTCCATGTGCTTCAGATAACTGGATGGTTTAATGGACCGAAAAGCAAAATCATTCTGAATGTTCCTGTACATCAGAAATTTGGGGGTTTGGTTCTGCATTAATTTTTCACGTTGGTTCCACACCTTCAGTTTTGTATTCACCCTCCTTACCCCCAATTTAAAAAGTATTTGATCTTTTTTTTTTAAAAGAGCTCATAATCCACTTCAGATCATTTCATTGATTATTTCTCAGTTAGTCTTTCTGTATTCTGTAGGGCTAGGCTGTTCGTCTCTACAGCTAATCCCACTGATACAACTTAAAGAAGCCCAGGAATGAGTTAGTGGTGAAAATCTCTAAACAGTATTGGCAGCAAACAGGAAGAAGCATAACAGGCGAGCTGGAATCCTGCAAAAAGGAACGCTGTGGGTGAAACAAAACAACAGCAACAACAAGCTGTCTCTTATCAGAAGGGCACTGAATTCATCAGCATGAATTAACCATATTTCATTTCCAGGGAGATGAAGGGAAATCTTATTTTTCTAGACGTCAAAAATTTTTTTTTAAACAAACCCAAGACACAAACAGTCCTGCTTCTTCCCCTAAGCCAATCTCAACTACCTGGAATCTTTAGCCTCTCTGAATGTCTATATGGTTTGTATTCCAAATCACACACTCCAGCACTTGGATGTTTTGTGCTTTACTTTCATTGTTTCTTACAGGTAAGTTTTGTCTCCCCAGACAGAGGACAGATAGTTTCTTCCACTGCTTCATTATATCCCACAGAATCTAATGTGGTGCTGTGTACTAAAGAAGTACCTCTCAAGGTCACTCACCAATGTATGAAAAAGTCCCGACAGGGTGAGAGGTCCCTTGGTCCCTGTTCCCCTCTGACTTCTCTGCCATAGTCAAGAGAGAACATTGGATTGCGCGCAAGGGTTACTGAGGAGTGGGCAGGATTCTTTAGCTCATTTTCCAGCAGGAGGATCATTGTACTTATGGGTCTGACCTCCATCCTCTATAATATAGACTCTGCATATTCTAACCTTTGTAAACAGGGTCAATTCCCCAGACACAACACAGTCACAACGCACTGGTTCTCTGACATGCTTCGTTCAGTCTGAGCAGTGAAATATTTAGATGCATGCTCTTACTTAATGTATGGGGAGATTGTATACTCAATTTCTTTATGCCCCTTCTTTGGCCCTCAAATTTTCTGCCTTTTCTGATCAGAGAGGTTGTTTTTCACTTTATTCCCTTTGTATACTTTTTTCTTTCTTGATCTCAGTGTTATTTCTACCATTTGTTTAATGTCAATATTCGTATTGTTTTCATTCATTCTTCAGATTTGGAAATTGGTATGAAATTAACAAAATTTGAATGATAACGTTCTGTTAATAGTGACAGAACTTCTCTTGCCCAGTTGCCCTTAAATTATAACGGGGTTGTTGACCTCTTCAGTTCTAAAACTTGGCGACTTTTTCCTTTGCAAACCACACCAGTTGTGAGAGATGATAGATAGGTAGGTAGGTAGATAGATAGATAGATAGATAGATAGATAGATAGATAGATAGAGTGAGTCTATATTTTTTCTGTGAGAAGAGTTTTCTGAAGTCACGTCGTCACCAATCTTTGAGTCATACGGTAGGTTTCCCAGGTTGTCAGCCACTGAGGACACTCCGTTGGGCTAATGGTGAGGGATTTGCCTGTGGGGGACAGGGACCCACCACAGAAAGGCACTGGAATAACTCAAGGCAACTAAAAGCTTACTTTTCTCTTTGAGAGGCCCCATAGGAAGCACTAGCTTTAAGTGAAATCTTTATGAAAGGATTCCTTCTCTGAATTTTCCCAACAGGTCTCTTTGTTATTACCCCAAGAGAGCTGTCTACCAGTCAGGGAATCAAATCTCCCTTATCGTGTCCAGACTGCTTTACTGCTGCACACACCCCCTTGGCGGGAGGGCTACAAATGGTTCTCTCAAGCTCCACTCAAACCACCAACCTGCTGTGTCTGAAATGCCCCAGCCCTTTCTGGCCTCGTGTATTTGACTCCTACACCATGGGGAAGTCCCCCTTGGATTCCAAAAGAAAATTAAACTCCTTGGAATTCCAAACTAATAAACTTTCACAGAGTGGTCCCAGGTGGATTGGTTATCATGATATTTTGGTCTCACCTAACCAATAAGAGGGCCGGTTGGCAAGTTCCCAGGATGAATATTCTCATATAAGCTTTGGATTAGAGGAAGCCAAAAGATTTTCGGCCATCTACGTGCTCAACTTACACCCCACCTGGGTTCTGAGGTAGAGATCTGGTGACGATTGGGGCCCTGCAAGGCAATTAAAAGAAATAAAGCAAAGTATTATATTTTAATTGATGTAATCTTCAAGCTCCCAGTGGAATCTGGGGTGATATCTGACTAGAGTTACCCTAGGCATCAATAGATGACTATTCTGTGAAAGTGCATTTAGGAAGACAAAACCCTATGAATCCTGAACTTCATTAACATGTGTATCCGTTTGGGGAGGGGCGGGGGATTGGCTCTGCCTCCAGGACTACAAATTGAAAGAAGCCACCTAGATTTTTCTGGGGTCTGAACAAAGAGCGGAAGAGGATAGGGAATGGAAAGGGAGTGAGAGAAGGGCAGGTGGAGGGGAAGACAAAATGTGGATTTCTACTTTTATTTGCTTTCAGAGTACCTGGATTTTAGACACACCAGACCGTTCTTTCCAAACCCAAACAGCTTTCATCCATCACTAACATTTCAGGGTTTGTTTCTGTTTTATTGTAAATATTGCAGTCGAAGAAAGATAAACAGACAAGAAAAAACGGCTTTATACAGTATACAGAATCAGATAGAAAATACAGAATGGAAAAGAAAGCTGACAACCAACAGATAAAAAGTGGAGACAAACCAAGGAAGAGAACTAGCTGGTTGCAGATTCACTCACCAGCTTGAGTGAGGTGCAGCAGTGGTCCCAGCAGCTAATAGAAACTGCTTAGCGCTGTCAGTCTTATCTTTATTCCGTGAAAGAAACAGACTTTATAAATGATTCATGGGGACATTTATTTCACCAATCCATTTTACAAAAGTTTGCTATTGATCAAGATATCCTGCTCATAAAAACGAGGTTTTTTTTTGTTTTTGTTTTTAAAAAAAACAACCCTTCCTGCCCCACATGCGATCTGACAGTAGGGACCACACTGTCAGAAGCAAGGAATGGAGCTGTGGGTCCGGACAGCATGGCACCATTGCCGTCTGCGGTCCATCTGCCTTCAGGTGCCCTTCCCACCAAATCCACGTTTCTCCAGGAGGCTCTAAGCAAGGTTTCAAAATAGACTCATGTCCTGCAGAGCTTGCCGACATTTGATGGTTTAAGAGGAAAAAAGATTCAAATTTATGAGAGAGAAGAGGTCAGCCTAGGACAAAACTGGCATCCTTTATAGGAACCATCAGGGTACCCCCAGGATGGCAGTTCTAACTAATAGTCCTGGCACAAAGAAGATGTCGACCTAATGTCGACGGCAAAAACATGGAATTAAGCTCGTTGTCTTGCAAAGGTGTCTTTATTTTAGTACGTTCAGAACAGAAACAATGTGAGGACAATTTGATTCAAGGTGGTGACAGCAGGGGAGATGGCTGTAGTGGCTGTTTAGTTCTCTCTCCCTCCGAATTTTCTAAGTTGACAAACAGAAATTGCATAGAATTTGTTTTCAATCGGAAAATGAAAACTCTGTGTGAAACTCCCAACTGGCGAAGCCAAGCAAAGGTCAAGCAGCTGCTGAGAAGCTTCACGCCTCCCGTCGGATGAGTGCTCGGGACACTGCAAACATCTCACAAGTACAGAAGTACTTAGCAGGCATCTGACAGCCTGGAAAGCATCAGTAACTCCGATTGTGTAGATGAAAGAGAAGTGAGATGCTTCATGTAAAGTCATACAAGGGGGGCTACTGCCCATGTTTAGGTGAGGACTCAAGAGTTCCTAGTTCCCAGGCCTGTGTACTGACTACAAGACCCTACCTCTCTCCCAGGAACCTGGCAAATTCTTGATTACTTAAGATCTTCCCATATAATAAACACACACACACACACACACACACACACACACACATTTGCACCAAGGTCTCACATCTAGTAGCAAGAAATCACCCAATCCATGATAGCCTTGGGGGTCTGGCTTCATAGGCAGCTACTGAGTTTGATTAAAAAGAGGTGCAGTTGACAAAGTATGCACCAGACCAGCAGGGCGGCCCCATCCTTCCCCACCTGAAGACAGCACGTTCCTGCTGAAGCCAAGGCCAAGGTTGGGGAAATTTGTATTTACCCTCTCTGCTCCTTAAACAAGGCCCTGGGATACTTTGTGCCTTCTACTCTCCTCTGCTATCTCTCTTCTTCAGAGATCACGTTCACCAAAGACCAAATCAAACCCAATCATAGTGAAAGTCGAAAAGACAGAGAAAGGACAAATTAACCTCTGAAATCCCAGGCATTTCAAAGTCTCTCAGTAAACTATGAGTTAATTGGGTTTTGGCATTTAAGAAATTACTGGACCTTTCTTTGAGATTCTCCACCCAATTCACCTTCTCCTATATGCCCTGTGGCCCAGTCACCACACAGAAAGGAGAGTTCAGCGCCTGGAGTCTGAGGCACTGGCCGCATCATATCCTAAAATTTAGCAAAATGGTAACAGGGATTATTGTGACTTCAATTCCCTAACCCAGCCTCCCCCTCCAAGAAAACGAAACAAAGGAATAGAACTGAGACAACAAAGAAGAAAAGGAGGGAAGGAGAGAAACAGAGAAAACAAAAGAGAAGAACATTAACAAAAATATACAAATCCAGAAAAGAAAAACTTCCCTGTTGAGTTTAATTTTTTTTTTTTTTCCTGTAAGAACTAGACCCAGGGTACAATGGCCCCTTCCTAGGGGGAAATTCCACTGATGATGCCACCAATTCATCGGACGGTCTGGGCAGGGACCCCTCCCACCCCGACTCTTTAGTTTTGTTGGGAGGGAAAGGCCCACTGCGGGAAGAGGGGGCTTGTGGCCAGGTGGGAGAGCGTCCCCTGCCACTCGGGCTCAACGTCTCTGGGTGGCCCCAGCTCCCCGGACCAGGGCGCCGTCTCCGGCTGGAGCGTCAGGCTCTTTGATCGCTTTGTAAAGTTACTGGATCCAAAATCTGGAGAGAAGGGTGGACGCTGTACAAGTCCGGGGGCCCCGCGGGCAGCAGCGCGGGCTCAGCGCATCCCGCCTCCGCAGCGGGCCGGGGAGCCGAGCATCCTCGGCGGGCGGCGGGGCTACTCGGGCTCGCTGCTGTTGGTGGTCTTCTCCCACGCCAGGCTCTCCTCGCTGCGCGCCGGCGACGGCCGCGGCCGCAGGCCCTGGAAGCGGCGGCACTCGGGGCACACGCGTATGTGCGTGCAGCCGCGGGCCACCAGGGCGGCCTCCTGGGCCAGTCTCTGCGCCAGCTGGTCGGGCTCCCCGGCCCCGCACAGCTTGCCGTTGCTGAGGGTCACGGTGCCCCGGGGCCGGCGCTGCTCCTCGGGGATGGGGGGCCGCGGCGGCGGGAGCCCGGCGCGCCGCCGGCGGACACTGTCCTGACACAGGACGATGCTGCGTAGCTCGCTCACCATCTCCTGGCAGACGGACACCTGGAGGACACGAGGAGGTCACAGCCCGACCTCTCAGGACCAGCCCCCGAGGGTCCCCTGCGGGCTCGTTCGGGCGCGCGACTACGGTGCAGTGTTTCACAATTCCACCATCTTATATGTTTGAAGGCCTTTCAATCCACCTCCTCACTTCCACCCGCTACTTAATATCCAAACATCCTCCATACCATCCGGCCAGCTGGTCCTCTCGTCTTTGAACAGCTTCAAAGACACTGATCTCACCATGTTGGGAAGGCGCCCCTACCATTTTTGCACATTACCCTTTAACGCTGCTTCCTTCTACTGACTTAATGCCTCTCCCTGAACTTTTCATCCATCCATCCCAGTTAAATTTGGACTTTGAAGCCGACTAAACAAATAATCCCTTTACCGCATGTCAGCCTTTCAAGCGTGTGAAAAAACAACCATGTCTCCATGAACATTCTGTTCTCAGGCCAAAGAGTCTCATTTCTTTTAATCAGCTGGTCATGGCTGGAGAGGCTGCGTTCTAACAATAACTATAATAACAAAAACAAGGCAATCTACTCCTGCAGCTCTGCCATCTCCTGATAAGAAACTCTTGGGTCCAGCTGTGTTTCAAAATATTTTGAATTTTGACAAGGTAATACAATGCACATAAAATATATTATGTATCACTTCCAGTGGGCTCTGGGGAAGACCCTATATTCAAACACATTAATATTTCTGTAGCAAAATGAATATACGTTCACACCAAGTGAGATAAAGACCATAAACATTAGCCTCATACAAGTCCAAGTCAAGGTTTGTCACCAAAAGCATTGGCATCCAACTTACAAAAAGCTTGGAACTTTTTGAGCTTTTGAGGTTTCAGAATTGTGGAGGAAGAATCTTGAACCTGTACCATGACTACTACTGTTATACCCATTTCACAGATGTGGAAATGGAGGCTCAGAGAAGTTAGATACCTTGCCAGAAATTACTCGACTAACAAATAGCTGACCCAGAATTTGAACCTAAACCTACATACTGCAGAGTACATGCATGCTCTGCTTTCTTCTCTACTCTGTGCTGGAAAGGACACTTTCTCCCATTAGGATGGGAGAGGAAGCTTTCTGTTCTTTCATGTTCTTTCTTCCAGTCTTCCCGTTCTATCAACAGGACAGTTGTTCTACCATAGTCAAATAGTTGATTTAGCCTTTACTCTTCTTTCTAGATGTTGGGAGAGCTTGAACTCCTCACTGAATTTTTCAAGGTACATCCAGACCACTGGCGAGCTCTTGGGAGAATAACCCAGCGTGCACAGATCCTCTACCTGAAGCAGCTACAGAGAAGTAGAATCCCCTAATGGAACACGGCCTGAGTTAGGACTTGAGACCTGGATTCTAGACCCAAGGTTGTTAATGAATAGCAGAAACTGTAGTCAAGTCACTTAACTTCTCTGTGCTTCTAATAATAATTACAACAAAAACACCACCACCTGCCTAATCTATTATATGTGACAAGAACATAAAGACATATATTGATATTTATTGACTGTCAACTAAGTATCAAACACTGTGCTTTGCAGTGGAGATACAGACACAAAGGACTCAGTCCTTACTTTCAGGCAGTGCAGTGTCTAGTAGCCAGGCTGATACGAAAATAATTGCCACAGAGTGTGAAAGTGCTCTATGTGCTGGTTACAGGGGTGGTGGAAAGGAGGAGGAATGAGCAACTTTCTGGTCCAGGGAAGAAGGCAGGAGAACTGCGGAAGGTTTCACAGGGACAGGAACGCCTGAACGAGGTCTTAGGAAGAGGTAAGAGCACCGCCATTTAAGGGGTGGACAGAAGGAGAAAGCCAGTAACGCTGGAGAGGGAAGGAGGAGGGAAACCAAGAGAGCGTGGAGCAGGCAAGGCAAGGGAGGAGAGAGTTCTGGAAGGAGCGATCTACTTCATCAAGGGCCACACTGAGGTCCAATAAGGCCCAGTGGGTTCTCTTTTGGTTTTGTTCATGGGGAGGGGTCAGACCTCTCAGCCATGACCTTTCAGGGAAGGGGTGGGGAGGAGCCAGCTGCTGTGGCGTGAGGCCCGACTGGGAGGTGAGGACATGGAGAGAGAGGCAGTCGATCACCTGCGTTTGCAAGAGGAGAGGGGTAGGGCAACAGCAACATGGCTATTATTTGGAAATATGGAATAAACATGAGCATAGTTTTGGACTTGGGGGAGAGAGCAGGCAAAAAAATAAATAAATAAAGGGGAGAAAAAGGATAATCCTAGAGGAGTTGAGGAAAGGTGGGAACAAGGCAGAGATGGAGGGATGACCAGAACATCTGCAGCAGTCCTGGGGGTGGCTCCAGCTGTGGGTAACTTTTTAGGTGGGCGTTTTAATTTGGGGCTGGTCACTCCTGAGTTCTGGGTGAGGCAGGAGGTAAAATTAGTCATGGAGGAGCAAAGGGATGTGAGGAGTGGGTGATGGCTTGGAAGTCCTACTGGGAAGTGGGAAAGAAGCTGAGCACAGAAAAGGAAAAGACTGGTCAGCAGTGTCGAATGGAGGCCCTACATGAGGCTGGACCGCATAGGTTTATAGGGGGGCTGTACTCTTCTGTACTGTTATCTACTGTTAGTGGCTGTCAATTACGGAAGGAGATTTTAGGACGATCAGGAGTTGGGAGACTGAGATAGAGGCCAATATACTTTAAAAACCAAACAGTGCAAGTAGCGTGTAATGATTTGTGCCCTGGAATGGAGGTAGAATGGGATAAAGTCGTCTTCCTTCTCTCAGACTCTTCCATCTGTGTGAAGTTTATATTAACCCAGTTTCTAAGCCACAGGTTTGGGAATTAAACTTATTCAAAATCCCTGAGAAGGAAGATGTCATTCTGAGCTCTCGTGAATTGGGATATCTCTAAACAGCTTTACCTGCAAGGCAAAAACATACTTAAGATGGAAGAGCCAAAGCCATCATTTCCATTAGTAACCTGGTACTTTCGCCTGTTTTTCCTTATGACACTACATCTTAAATCATAGTTGTGTAAGTCTTCGTTGTTCATAAAACATTTTTCACAGATTTATTTACTGGGCTGTTTCAAAGAAGAACCTGAAGCCCAGAGAGGTTACGTGCCCTTTCTGTGGCTGCAGAATTAGTAAGGGATGAAGTCTGAACCCGGAGCTCCTGCCCTGGAACTGGGATTCTTTCCCCTGTGCTGTCCCATGGGTGCCCCACCCTCCTGAGCTCCTGCCCTGGAACTGGGATTCTTTCCCCTGTGCTGTCCCATGGGCGCCCCACCCTCCTGAGCTCCTGCCCTGGAACTAGGATTCTTTCCCCTGTGCTGTCCCATGGGCGCCCCACCCTCCTGTGGGATTTCACAAGTTCTGTCTGAAATGACCTTTGTCCCTGTGTGATCCTGTGAACTTGGCCCTGCTTGCCAATAATATAGGTCATACCCCTTAGAAGGTTTACCTCAGTCACTTCTGAGTGTCGGAGAGTCCATAAAAACTCCAGCATAGCCATAAAAATGGCCACGATTAAGCCACAAATAAGAACCACAAAGATTCCACCAATATTCTCCATTCCCAGTCCTGTAAGAAAGTGAGAACAAACAAAAAATAGTGTAAAAGAGCTGGGAGACATAATCATTGTACCAAAAATGCTGAATGACCAGAACTTGAGTCTCGTAGACATTTTACACACATATTCCTTGAGATATAATTATTCTTTGGAAACAAAAATGCAGCATAGCTGGAGTAGAAGAGGGGAGGGGGCTCTAGATGCAAGTGGAGGAGATTGGTGAGAAGCTTTCTGGGGTGGGAGGGGCAGTCATTTTAAGAAAAGGGCTAAGGAAAATTTTGATTTAGCATATAGAGACATGATAGCAAAATACCAGTAAATTCTAGCAGTTTCATAAAAATTTCATCAATCTTCCTAGTATTGTGTTTGCTTGATATAAAGCAACTGTCGTAACCAAACTATGGATAGAAAAAATTACATTTACTTAACTGTGTCAATATGTTACTAATAGACTTGGAAAGTAAAACGTTTTATCCCAGGTGGTTCCCAAACCTGGCTGCCATCAGAACCACCTGGGAAGCTCATTAAAGGTATGGATTCCTAATCCTCACCCCAGACATATTGAATCCCTATCTCTGGAGATGGGGCCCAGGAATCTGTATTTTAAAATGCATTTCACAAGTGATTCTTTTCCAACCAGGCCTAAAATTTGTTTGCAAATTGGTATTTTGGGAAGCATTGTGTATGGCTAAGTTCCTTGAAGTTAGGCAGTTTCTGGTTGTAACCTCATTGCCAAGCATGATACCTGGCATATCATATATACTCAATCGGTATTTCTGGAATTATATGGTTGCGTCCAACACTGAGTTAGCTATGTAACTGGATGCTTATTTTGGTACTAGAGAAACCCAAACATTAGGGGAGTGTCAGAAACACATGAAACCCTGATTCAAGAGGAACCACAATCATAAATCAAAAAGCATCTTTTATCCTGGAAAATGCCAAGAGGGTAGCTTATGTCCTGTGCTGTTGGAATGCCTGCACACTTGAGTGTTTGTGCAACCAGCAGTGCCTTCATGGGACACAGAGCTATATCGGTGTCAGGGAAAGCCAGCTTCATACAACACTGAGATGAGCCACGGATCAGAAGTAGAAATCTGACACTGCTTCCTGCGCTTTGGAAAGCTGGAAAAATGGCCCTAGCTAGCCATTTTAAGATGCCTTGGGTTTTCTCTCACAAAGACTCAAATGGCTGTCTGTTGGTTTTTTGTTTTGTTTTGTTTTTAAAATAACACAGCCCGGCGCAGTGCCTGCCTACACCAATGATCTGCTACAATGGCTCCGAGGGCTCACATCATGAATGTACCCAATGGATTGTATACTCTGGTCTGCAGGTCCACACAGCCAACTCTTGGGTACCTGTGTGAGTAAACATCCTCTACTGTGAATAATCAAAAACAGGAGATGACTTTAAAACTCAGTTCTAAGGGAAGGCACACAGCGTTTGGAGTAGATTTCTACCCTCCAAGAGGAAGGTGCTTGGGCTTCATTTGATCACCTGCCCCCATAACCTGGGACCATTTGGGCAGAAGGTTTCTAACCATAGGAACATCCAGGGACAAAAGGGACATTTAAGGGGGAATGCACCAAGGACATAGCTGGGGTGTCCAGCCACAGCTTTAGGGGTGGTGAGAACCGGGTATTGGGACGTGCATCTGAGCATCATGGACAAACTAGTTTCTCCAGCCAGTCCATGTACAGAAAGGGCTCCCCAGTGAAGGGGAAGTGATGACTGGGATACCAAAGATGCCCACCTGTTCAGGTAAACAGAGCTCCAAGTGACTGGTGAGGTACCACAAGACTTTCCTGTCACCTTGGGATAGCTCTGCCTGATGTAGAAAAAGACTAGGATCCCCTTGAAGGGCTTCAACCTCCCCTCGTGTTTCTGCAGAGGTATTCTCCCCTCCTCGAGTCCAATTCTGCCATCTGGACTCTAGTGTTTCCCTGTCGCCCTCAGTCACCATTCCAGCCCTCCCCAATCTTTTCCTCTCTACTGACTCTTTCCCTCAGTGCACACACACACTCACATCTTTCCCTTCTTAAAGAAAAATACAAAATCCTTCTCCCTCCAGCTCTGTCTAGTGAATACCCTTGTCTTTCCTTCCTTCCCTAGGCAAGATTTTTGAAACTATCTATACCAGAACTATGTTAAGACAGCCCTTAAAACGCTTACATTTGGAGACCCATCCCACATGAAAGCAAGTAGGAGAAAATGCACCCACATCTTATGTTAAATGCATTTTTAAAATTTTGCTTCTGATGTGACGGAGTGGCAAGCAACAGTTAATGTATAATTGGCTGTGATTTCTCAGCAGTCGTTGTTCATACAAGAGAATGTTTGCAAAAGGAGAAAAATCAAACCAAAAAAAATTGTTTCTAAATGTAATGAAGTTTTTATGAATATTAACTTTAAAAATTAATGAAGTCAAAACAATGTTACATTTTGGAGATAGTTAATTACACGTCTTAATTTGATTTAGCAGTTTTCTTTTTGCATTTTGAAGCTAATAATTTTTTTCAGATCTCAAACATAATTTTGGACACTTGAAAATCTTTTAGGCGCTAGGTGGTCTGTCTATGGTATCTAAAGGAGAAAAATGATTGTGTTCTGAATTCACTTTTTTTTTTTTTTAACATGATAGGTAGCATGATCTTTTTTTTTTTTTTAATTATTATTTATTTATTTATTTATGGCTGTGTTGGGTCTTCGTTTCTGTGCGAGGGCTTTCTCTAGTTGTGGCAAGCGGGGGCCACTCTTCATCGCGGTGTGCGGGCCTCTCACTATCGCGGCCTCTCTTGTTGCAGAGCACAGGCTCCAGACGCGCAGGCTCAGTAATTGTGGCTCACGGGCCCAGTTGCTCCGCGGCATGTGGGATCTTCCCAGACCAGGGCTCGAACCCGTGTCCCCTGCGTTGGCAGGCAGATTCTCAACCACTGCGCCACCAGGGAAGCCCCTGAATTCACTTTTATTCTCCCGAATATTCACTTGTCATCCCATGAAATTTTGTCTTGTACCACTAAAACCATGCTCACTGAGGTTACCAACGAACATTTTGTTTCTAACCTATCGGAAAATTTCCGGTCCCAATCTTAAGTGACCTCTGGTAACACTTGACATTGTCAACCACCGCCCTTCTTGGCATTTGTTTTTTTTTTGTCCACGCCGTGAGGCTTGTGGGATCTCAGTTCCCCCACCAGGGATTGAATCCAGGCCACAGCAGTGAAAGCACCGAATCCTAACCACTGAACCACCAGGGAACTCCCCCTTCTTGGCTTTTTATGAAGCCATTGCTCTCTGCTCTCCACCAATCTTCTCAATCGCCTTTGCCTGCTCTGAGGCATATTCTCCCATTTCCCTGCATTTGGCCTCTTGCCTCTCCTCCATGCACTGTCCTGCTGATTTTACCTCCTAAATACTTTTCAATTTCTTACCTTCTCTCTCTCTCTCTCTCTGCTACCACTTCCCTAGCTCAAGGCCCCACCATCTCTTGCTTGGACCTTGGCAGCATCTCCAAAATGATTTCCCTGCTCGTAGCTGTGTCCTCCTCAACTTTACCGTCCACCTAGTTGCCTGAGCGATCTTTCTGATCAGATGCTTTCTGATACAACATATGCCACTCTGATATTGCATAAAATAATAATTAGTTTAATGTTATATATCTGGATTTCCCACTAGACTGTGATTCCCTTGAGAGGAAGAGCCATGTCTTGTTCAACTCTATAACCCCTGGCCCATCATAAGAGCCCAATAAATGTTTGTTGAAAAAATGAGCTGACAGAAAGAGGATAAGGACATCCCAGGTGTAGAAGCATGAATTCTCAAAAGCTTTGGATCCATACTGTGATATGTATTCATTCCTAATTAAATGTTGTTTAAAATAATCATAAAGTGGGCCAGCCCTCGTTGAGTGCTCCCAGCCTGGTGGCCTAGACTGCACTCTGTGGCTGGCCAGAGTGGGACTAAACATGACGTGGACGATCCACAGCATGGACTTGACTGCACGCGGTCGCGGGCAGGCGTGGGGGGGCGGGGATGGGATAGGGTTATAAATGGACAGGTGATCTGTGCTGGGATAACCTTGCTCAGATCAGGGAAAGCTTCTCTGAGGAGCTCAGGTTCGAACAGGATGCTGGTGGAAACCATGAGTCACTGAAACACCCCACAGCCTCTCTTTCCCAGCTTCTCGCGTTTCAGGGCCAGCATGTTAATCACGGGTGTTGGCTCCGGCGTGCTGACTCCTGGCTGAGTGGCCCCCTCCTCCTAGGAGCGGGGCTTGTATACCATTCGTGCCTTTAGGAACTTATTGGAAAGTGGAAGCAAGAATAGATTGCTGGCAGAGTCGGAGTTGAGAAACAGATGGAGCTGGGAGCGGGAAGCGGAGTTAGGAGGGCGCAGCAGTTCCCTTAACGCTGTCGTTAGTCATTCTCCTAGAAGTCAAATGCCTTCCGCAGCTCTCAGCCCTCACTCAGAGGAGCCTGGCATGTGGACTTCCCCCAGGCTGACCCCAAGGCCCTCCACGCCTGCAGGGGAGTCATCTCATCACGCCCCCTTCCCTTCTTCAGACGGGACCTCACAGAAGCCATCCAGACAGATGGCGTTGAAACTGAGCTTTTCTCCTGACACTTGAGTCTCTGAGCCTCAGCTAGGCCTCAGCCATAAGACTGTAATAACCGAAATGGAATCAAACTCTCCCCACAAACTCCTGGTTGATTGAAGACCAACTGTGGTGTGTCACTCACAGATTGCCCACAAATACAAATGATCGTTGACAAATGCAAATGAAGAACGTTGTCTCTAGAACTAGAATGGCCACCTGGAAGGGAGAATCTCTGAGTAGATTTGAATCTCCACCCACCCACCCACCTGCTCTGCCTTCGGTTCTGACTGGCAAATAATCGCTTCTTGGATTCAGGTGCACGTATGTCCCAGCCCTTAAAACCCATACATATCTCCAGATGGCACTGTGGAAATTTGCAACTGTGATGCAGGAAAGCTCATTCTGAATGGGAGCCTGGGAAGCAAAGAGGCAGAGGCCACAGGAGCCACGGAGCAGGTGCAGAGGGAGGAGAGACCATTATAGCACAATCCTGTCAAGGGACAGTGTATTTAGTCTTTGACGTGGGTCAACACATCTTTCTTGAGGAGCTCCCGGGAGCTGAGCGCTACGCTAGGTGCTGAAGCTTGGTGCAATCTTCCACATTGAACATATTTGACAAAAACATGGATTCTTTGACCATTTTGACTTTCAAGCACTTCCTAATTCAGAGCTACAGTCACCTACATCCATGCAAATACATTAAGTGGTCCCACCTCCGTGGACTTATTTGTTGTAAACAGCAACTTCACGTGCCCGTATGTGAGCTGACCCGTATGACCTTCCCAGAAAATATAAAGCGAATCGTCATGTTTGCACTGCTGAGGACTGTGAAATACTAAGTTTGCCATTTCTTCTTGCATTGACCATGACATCTGTTGACTAGACCCAGCAGATTCTGGAGACGGTGATGGCAGAAGGGTAGAGAAAGGAACACAGAATAGAAGAGGGATGGTAGAGGCATCTGATAAATATTGCAATTTATCAAAACACAAGTTATGGGAGAGGTACTTTACAATTTATCAAAATATGAGCTCAAGCACCTCATGTAAAAAAAAAACATTCTCTATCTAATTCAATTATCATTAAAAATACTGTAAAGAAAGTCCATGGTTGGCACTTTACAATTAAAGAAATGGAAATTCAGAGAACTTCAAGAATTTGCCCAAGTGTTCAGAGCCCAGATGTGAAATCTAGATAAATCTGACTGCCCAGCTAATGTTTATAAAAATAAAGCTGATCTTTATGAATATTTACTATGAGCCACCTTACCAGGCTAAACATTTTAATTCAATCCTAACAGTTGCCCTGTGAAATTGACACTACCCTTACCTCCATGTTCCTGACCGGGAAACCAAGGTACTGGAGTCAGGTAACTTGCCCAGGGCTCCACGGCTGGCAAGGGGAAGTGCCAGATCCAAATGGAAGCCAGAGCCTGAGCCCGTATCCCTACCCCCATATCACTTCTCCCTAGAACTCGGGGCCCCCATGGTCCCTCATGCTGCAGGGTTGTGATTACAGACCTCAACCTGGCTCCCTGTGACTGAATTCATTCCTAGGACCACCCCACCCTCGCCCCAAGTGACTGGGGAAGTGAAACCTATGTACGGGCTATTAGTTCCACTTATAAAATCCCCTTCTCTCCTTGGGAACATTACAGCAAATGTTTGAATCGATGATCCATTGACTTAATCTTGGCTCACTTTCCAGACACAGTGGGGCTGTGGTCTTTGTAACTGCTGACCTCCTTTGACGCAGACACACTGGGCCATGGTTCACCTCTGTTCCCGATCGTGCTTTCCGGCGCCCCCCTCCCCCGGAGTTTCCCCCGTCTCTTAGCAGTCAATCTGATTTGATTAGGAAGAGGCTTCCTCGGCAAGCATCACTTCGAGACACTATCTAAACTCCCATATTCAGGTTTCCAGTCTTGGCCCTCTCCAGAGAAAACAGAGAACCAGGATAATAGAGCTGAGCCCCCAGGGAAGAAAGAGAAAGGAAAACGTCCCCACGATTCCCCCGACCCCCCTCATCACTCGCCCCCGCTCTTGCTAAGATGTCTTACACGTTCATTCCCGCCGTGCCAGACAGCAAACTTCCTGCTCTCTAAGGATTTTGTGAGTCAATGCCACCGGCCTCTTATCCATCCTTGAAAGGGGACCCTGATTTTCACAGCCTGGTGGTGTATTTATGTTCCTTTGAAGCCTGATTGCGAGCTTGTGTTTTTCAAGATAAAAGTATTTAATTTCCTTGGAATTCACCGACTACCTTTTTGTCTGGCAATTGTTCTGCAAAGCCTTCGGTAATCCAATCCCCTTGAATTGGGATGCTGGCCTCTGTGAGTGGCTAGCGATATTTCTTTTTATAGGAGTTGAGTGAGAAAATAAATTAAAAAAGTGTTTTTGAAAAGACAAGGCAGAAGAAAATGAAACAGCTTGGAATGAAGCCTGCTTCTTTTTGTAATTCTCTAGTCTTCCACATGATCTGCCATTGCGTTTTTCAGCTGTGTATGCAGGTAGCTGGTCACTGAGCTATAGGCAGGGAAAGAAATGGGGAGATGAAGCCAAGGGGTAATGCTGTGGTTCTCACCAGAGCCAAGTAAGACCTGGCAAAAAGACTCAGGTGGTGGCATCATCCCAATGTTAGGATTCTTCTCTGGAATTTGGCAGTGATACCAGAGCTTAGAAGTGAAGTAGCAGCAGATCATTTTCTTTGAAATTTCTCACATTTTAATAGGGGATAATAAAGTAGAAAAGGATTATGTGAGGCACTGCACATTGTCTGGTACATTGCAATTGATGTCACTCTCAGTTTCAGGGATCTCTGAGAACAGGACCGCCCTCATAGCTCCCTTCACCTCCATCCCTCTCTGCCTACTCCATCTCCGCCTCCTTTCTTTAGGCACATGTGGAAGCCAACTGATCCCAACCACGAAAAGAAAGATCCCCTGGAAGCTGCTTTGGAAAGCAAATGAAAAGGACTGCCGTTTGTTCAATTTGAGACACAAGAAAAAACATGGTCCAGCGGCTCCATTCCTGGCCACCATGAAGGACTTAAAGGAAGAGATCTTTCAGGCCATGCTGGTCCCTGTTCTTCTGCCACAGGTGGTGGTGGGGGGGGGGGGTTCTCTAGAGCAGTGAGTTTTATTCCAGAAGTTTGATGGCTAATTTGTCACAGGGAGACCAAGCAGTGGCTCTGCTCCTTCCAGGCTAGTGCTTCTGGCCTGGCTTGGGGGAGGTCACGTGGACTTTCATTCAGCCAAGGAAGCCTTTTAGTCTCTCTGAGTAATGTCTGTTTGGGTTTCAGCCATGGCAGAAATGGGGCCACTGTATTAAACTGGCACTAGCTGCTGTGGCTGGGCTGGGAGCCGAAGCCCTGGTTCTTACGGTGATTTGCACAGTATCTCCCAGACAGTCCCCTCTTGGACATCACCACTTGTTAATACAGCTCCCCCTCTTGCTCCCGAGGACGACCACATGGAGGCAAATTAACATCGGCTGGTTGGTAGAACCCTAGCATTTTCCGAAGCACGTGGGACCCGGGCAGGATGGCTTCCACTGTTTATCTTCTCTCTTCATCTGCTCAGCTCTCTTCTCCGTGCCAGGGAACGTTCAGTCCCTCAGTGGACAGTGGAAAGAAGCCTCCTGCCCTGTCCTTTCCATCTTCCCTGAGAGCCTGCTTTCCCTGTGTCTCCTCTCCATCCATCCTGAGCTCTGCTGTCAGATCAGTCTTCCTAAAATTCTGTGGAATGGGGAAGAACATCCCAAGCCAACCACTCTGCAAAAACAACAACTTAATTTTCCTGTAAAGGTACCTAACATCTACCTCAAACTCCCGTTTCCACCTGATTGCCAAAAATGTAGCGATTTCTTTATGTTTAAATTTCAGATTTACATTCAGTTAAATACGGTGTTTTCTCTGTTCCCCCTTCACTCCTGGATGTATTTCAAGTCTGGGGTTGGGAAGGAGATTATGTGTCATGGGGATGGGGTTAGATGTCCCATCCTAATGCCAGATTCCTCTTAGATTTCCAATATCCTTGTCTGGGGCCCCAGAAAATGCAGGTCTGTCTCTGGGACCTCTCTGCCCTGGGTCCCCATGTGCCATCTTTCATGCACCCACTCCACCGTGGCATGACACATATTTGTGGGGCATGCCCAAATCCAGAAGTAAGCAAACATCTCTTTACCTCTTGGTATCCCCAAGGAATCTAGGAGTTCTCTCTGGCACTCTCCCCCTCCCAGCAGGGCACAAGGCTCCTTCTCAGGGACCTTCCACATTCTAACATATCCTTTCCTGGTTTGCATCTTTTTATCTGGTTTGCAGACTGGGTGGCCTGGCTCTCTGAACTTCTAGTGTTAGCTTTATGCAAAGCTTCCTTCAGGTACTGGCCTTCTGTATTCCAAAATAGTGATACTTTTTTAGCAAATCAAAAACCATGACTTCTAAGAACATTGTCTCTGCTGAGTTGGAACAACTTCTTTTGGAACTTAAAGCCAATAACTGGACTCCGTTCTTCCCGAGGCAATGACTGTGCCCTGGGACCATGAATGCCACTGACAGCTCAGAATTCCATCCACAGCACCTGCTTTCCTGAGGCCACATCTCACCCCAGAACCTTTGAGGTCTTCCACCAATGTCTCCAACCCGGTCCACTGTGCTGTTAGTGTGCCAAGGCATATGCAAAGCTCTGGGGTGTTTACAGGGCATCTTCCTGGGACACCGATTTTACTTAGAGTCTAGGAATGAAAAGCATTTTTCTATTACATAAACATGCCCCTATTACGTTGTCAGATGCAAAATTCACATGTGTTTTTAGCACAAAACAGAAGAGGAAATTCCAAACATGCTGGGCTGCTTTAGACTCTGCCCCCAGATCCCCAAACATGCATACTCAGTGTCCTCTGCTATTAATTCTTTCCCTGGGAAAGTTTGGGACGTACTGGTTTGCTGTCCACATGCCTTCACCTGGTTTTCAATGCCCTCTTAACTCCAACCTCATCCTACTCATCCAAACCAATTACTGAGTGTGACAACTCTGCTCCACAACCTTCCTAAAGCTCTGACTCCTAATGAATGCTTCATGGTCCAGACCCAATGTCTCTGTAAACCTTCCCTGACTATTGTGCAGAATTAATCACTTTGTTCTCTGGGCTTCATAACACTTTCTGTCCAGCTCTATGAAAGCATTCCTACAGTGCAACCATTATAGTGATAATCTGTGCCTCTCTTTAACTCTAAACCTCTGGAGGGCAGGGCCATGTCTCATTGTTTTTCATACTCTCAGAGCCCAGCACAGTGCCTGATACACAGTGGTCTACACTGTTCGTTGGATGCAGTGAGGGCTCCGTGAACACTTTCCATCTAACACTGGGGTGTCAGGGCTCCTGTTTGGGGGAAAAAAGACTTAAGAAGTAGGACCAGTCTGGACGTCCTTGAGATGATTGCCCATTCATTCATTCATTCATTCATTCCTTGTTCATCCTTTCATCAAATACGGATGAAATGTCAGATGATATGCTGGTCACTGGGATAGAAAAATAAGACACAGACCCTGCACTTGAGATTTTCATCCATGGGGGACAACTATCAACAGACAAACTAATGTCCTAAGTGTTCATCTTAGAAAAGCTTGTAGCCTTGAGGAACATAGAGTGGATGGGCGTACTTGTGGCTGTGGATACTATTCAGACCTCAATTTCTTCTTTAGGCCTAGATTTTAGAATAAAATCAGTTCTCATTTCCTTTGCGTCAGTGCTTTGCTGAGTGTTTAACATGGTTTATCTCATTCAGTCTTCACAATAGCCCGGGGAGGTGGCATTATTATTTCTAGTTCTATTCTCCAGAGGAGGAAACGGAGGCTTAAAGATGCTTCACAGTGTATATAACAAGGCCATCTATGGAGTGGAGTCCATTTGACCCAGTGCCTGTGATCTTGAACCCTGTCTACACTGCCTCAGAGGAGAGAACCAATCTAGCGCCTGTCAGCAGAACAAATAGGTGTGCAGGAGGGAAATGTTTGAGCCCCATTCTTAGAGTGGGGTGCGGGGGAGCCCACTGGGCTTCGGGTGAAATCTCTAATGGGAGAGAGAGACAGTCTAAATTGAGGTCCCTGAGTGAAAACTGTAAGGTCCCAGCTCCTGTGTCGTCATCCCCAGCCTTGTCAATCTGCTGCCCTTCAACTGTTTCTCTATAGATTAGCAGTGAAAATAAACACAAAGAAATAAGGGCACAAAGGGGAAGGGCCTGTGGCTAGGCTTAGAAGTCAAGGATGAAAGGGGAAACTGGAGAGCTGGGATCAACTCAGTAGTGAGTCTCGAGGGGCAACAGGCTCAAAGAGATCAAATAGGATCAGGTTTACAAAAGAAAGGAAAGCCAGGAAGCCCACAACTAGCGGTAAGGAAAAGAGGCGGGAGGCCTGGAGCAGCCCGAGCTGGCAGCCGGGGGCCGGTAGGGAGCCTGTGGGTTCCCTGCACCCCTCTGAGCCCTTGCTCTTGCCCACCCCCGGTTTTGCTCCAGCCTCCCACGTCTACAGCATCCCTGCATCCCCGCATATGTTCAGGCAGCTGTTCAGAGGCAGGAACAACTCGAAGGAGTGGAGAGCTCTGAGCGCGAAGGCTACTCGGGAAAGCACAATAGCACAGTTTCATTTGCCACCTTAGCGTGGCCCAAGAGGACAGTGATTGGTGGCTTTTGACAGCTACCAGTCAGTGGCTTTCATCACACATCCCACAGACTTTCACTGAGTCCCTACTATGTGCCAGGCTCTGTAGGGGAGGCCAGGGACACAGAAGCAGGCGACACGGGTCCACATCTAAGATGCCATCACCTGGGCAGAGGAAACCAAGAGTTGTAACACAGTGTGTTGAGGGCCCCATCCAAAATCACGGAAGGCACCCGACCCACTGTGGGGAGGGGCAGCTGGAGGGCGACCAGGGGCTTCTAGGGCAACAGAAACCTGGACATTTCTCCTGTTTCACTCTGGGTCCCAGGCCCACCTCTCCGTTTCTATTGGGTTGGCCAAAATGTTCGCTCAGGTTTTTCCGTAAGATGTTATGGAACAACCCAAACGAACTTTTCGGCCAACGCTAAATTTTAAATTACTCCAGATCAAAAGCCACTACTGTTTCCCTCCATCTCCTTGGTAAGACGGCACTCCTTCCCACCACTCTGAAGTTCACTGTTCCCACAGAAAAACACGGACATATATTAGCTTACCAATAATCTCACTTTACTTTGACTATTCTGGGCCCAGTCAGATTTAGACTGCTTTCAATCCATGAGTCTTTTTCTGGGGAGGGGGCGGTGGAGGCACATCCTGCTACCCACACCTTCCCGGGTACACACCGTCTAGGCAGCCCAGATCTCCCCACGGGAATCTTTCTTCTCACACCCACACCACCTGCGGTCCCCACTCACAGCCCTGCCCGCTGCACCAATTTCTGCCTCTGCATCGTCCCTCAAGGTGCTTCTTGCCTGCAACATCCCGCTCCCCGCTTCCTTTCCTATACCGGTCCTGGGCATCTTCAACATCTAGTGCATTCTTTCAAATCCACGAAAGTTTTCTGATACTTTTCTCTGTACCTCCCCCATTTCTTTTTTTCTCTGAACAAACAAGAGTTAGTCTCCTCCACCGTTGACCTTTGGGGAGTGGAGAGCCAAGAATGGTGTGGCCTCCCACCGTTCCTGCAAAGGAAGCGGCAGCATTTCCTCCAGATGACAAAGGGCTTGTCCCTGTAGGTCCACATTCCTGAGCCCTCTCCTCCAAGGATCAAGAGGCACACGGAGACCCTTAGAAGCACAAAGTCATTCCCTGACTGTCTCATCCTGCATAATCACTCACGCTGAGCAGAGAGGGAGGCACATAGCATCATTCATTTTACTCCCCAGCTGCCTCCCCAGGGCCGAGTGTGTATAGGTAAATTCGCTGCATATTTTAGCAAGGCTGCAGTAGATGACTGGGGTGACCATATGATTTATTGCCCAAGCCAGGACGCTTTGAAAATGAAAGGGCGTTCTAAAAATAACTAACAGGCATTCATGGATCTACAACAGATGTAACCCGAGACTATCCCGGGCAAGCCAGGATATGTGCTCCCCCTACAGAAAATGCTGGGTGTTCAGGGACCCTCGACACTCTTCGACTACACGTCAGTCAGTGACTGCTTTCTATCCAGCCGTATCTATCATTCATTCAATAAAATATCCGTGTGCCAGGCCCTGTGGACAGCCCTGTAAGGAAGACAAGCCCTGCCCTCGTGGAACTTACATTCTAGTCGAAGAGGCAGAAAGTAAACAAATGAATAGAAACTATACTATCAGGTAGTGATAAGGTCTGAAAAGCAGAGCCCAAGGGAAGGGGAGAGATGTGTGGCGTGGGGAGGGAAGGCCTCTCTGAGGGACCTTCTGAGGGAACAGTGTGCAGGCCCCGAGGTGGGAGGAGGCTGGGAGGCTTGGAGAACAGGAAGAAAAGGGGGAAACAGATCAGGAAGGGTCGGGAGGCCATAGAAAGCTCGGATTTTATTCTGAGTGAGATGGGAAGCCATTGGAAGGTTTGCGCAGGCCGAGGCCGCAAGCTTATGTGCGTCTTAAAAAGAATCACCCTGGCTTCTGGTGGAGAGAACAGTGCAGAGGCGCAAGCAGGGGAAAAGGGGGCCAGGCTGTTGTAATCGTACGACTGTGGGGTGCTGGTGGCCTGGGCCATGGCGGAAGAGGTGGTGCTGGCGCAGAAGTGGCTGGACTCAGGAAACATGGCAGGGGTGGCATCTCTAGGACTCGGGAGTGGGCGGGATAGGACACCGTACATTAAGCCCAAGACCCTGGGACAGGGACGAGCCCAGCCAGTCCCAGCCCGGCCTTCGGCTCCTTCCGAGGCTTGTTCTCAACCTGGCATTACTTGGAATTTGGACGCCAGAGATGAGCAGCTCTGGTCCTCCAGGCAGGAGGGGAGGCCCTGGCCACCCTTACCTTTGGCTCTGTGATCTTCCTCCTTGGGGCACTTGCCCCCTTCCCACCACTTGCGCTTCAGAATTTCCAGACGGTTGTTCTCCTGCAACTGGAGGATGGCCAGATCAAACTCGTCCCGGAAGACGGAGCCTGTGGGTCACAGGAGAGCCCAGAACACAGGACATGAGTGCCCACGTCCGCATCTCTCTGCTCCCTTCCCGGTAAACCTCCCTGCCACCCTGCCCACGTAACATAGGAGGGGAGGGACAGGGGTCCCCGCAGGAGCACGGCTCTCTACTTGCTCAGGCTGAGGACTCTCCGCGCCATGCAGGGCACCAGGCGTTTCTACTTTCCTTCTCTCCACGCTGACTGGCACGCTCAGTCCACGGCCAAGACCCCAGCATGGGTCAAGGGACAGCCTTCCGGGCAGCTGTGCTGCCCATCTCCCCATCCAGGCGCCGACATTTTCTACCTGGGTGAACCCACCTCCCTCCCCACCAGCACGCGGTAAGCTGGTTGCAAAGCTCCCCGTCCGCCTGCCCCTGGGAGGCCAAGGAGGGAAACCTTCTGTGACACAAACCTTGCAATCAGTTGCCTATTTTCTACTTTATTGAAATTAGTTTCTCTGCCATTTGTAACTCTCACTACATTACACCCGACAGTTGTTTACCCGGAGCGGCCACCAATGAGAAAAGGGCCACCCAGAGCAAGGTGGAAGCTTCCCCTCCTCCATCTGTGTGGAGAATCGGTCTGGGGCACCCCTTTCCCGCACAGCTGCCTGCTGGGTGCCCCAGAACCCCTGGCCCCGTCCACTACTCTGTTTACATCGCTCTTCCCTCCCTCCTCAGACAGAAGGCTCTGTTGAGTGCAATTCTTTTTTAATTTTTCGTATGGAGTATGGTCAAGAAGCTTTGGTTCTGGAATGTAGGTTTAATCACAAAAAACAGGCTTAAATGAAACCGTGGAAAGCTCGATGCCCCAGCACAGGCTGAGGCCTGAAATTATGAAGAAAAATCATTAAGAAAAAGCCGCCAGGAGGCTGCAAATGAACTAAGCTGCCCAGTTTTCTTGTCCAAGCTCTGTAAAGGTCTGATGTGGACAGACGCCCCAGGGAAAAGGGCTCTGATGCAGGATACAGGCAAACGCTGGAACAAATAGATTCCTGCTCTCAAACTTTCGTGCACACAGGAATCCCCTGGGGATCTTGTCGACCTGCAGACTCTAATTCAGTGGGTCTGGGGCTGGGGGCTGAGATTTCGCATTTCTCACAAGTTCCAAGGCGGTGCCCTGCCGCTGGGCCATGGGCTGCACTTTGACAGGTAAGGAATTAGATCAGCTCCCAGATCTCCTAGCACTCTAACAGTCCATGACGCCATAGATAGAACCTTCCCTGCTACAGATACAACTACCCTCGGGCATTCAAACCCCAAGCCTGCAGCGCTGAATGTGATCTGGGGGAACGTCAATAGCACCTCATATATTACATAGCAGGTACTTAACACACATTTGAAGTGAATGGCTACTGGAACTAACAGATGCTGTTGGGTGGTGAGACTAATGAATATTCCAGGTTTAGAGACAAGTATCCAGCCAACAAGGCATTTCAAGCAGTTTTCAAGGCATCTTCAACCCAATCTCAATAGCATACCAAGGGCCCCATGAAAGGATTATTCTGCTTACTCCATGTTTGCCTACTTAGCTCCTAAACTACCCGACTAATTTTCCATCTCATTCCTTGTTCTGTTTCTCTTCATCTTCCTGGGTCTAACCACACTGCTTATTCCATAGTTACACCCTTACTTTCCACTTAAGAAGGACACACATGCTTGTCTTTCCTGGACCTAAATTCTGTCCCATCAATCGACTATGCAATGCTCTTCCCAGCCTGATCTAAGAACCTGGGCTAACCCATAGCTCACCTTCCCCATCTGTCCTGTCCTGTTGAGCTGGTGGACCCGTTTGGCAACACGGTCTGAGAGGTGAAATGCTGGATTTGGAGATAGGCCCCCTAGGCTCCAGCTCAGCTTTTCTCTCCACTTATTCTGTGACCTTGGACAAGTAACTTATCAGCTCTGAATCTCAGTTCTGTCCTCTAGAATGGGAAGAACCACATCTCCCTTGCAGGTGGGATAAGACTAAGATAACACATATGGAAACAGCATTACCTCAGACAGAGAACCAATGCATTTCCCTCCCCTTTTCCTTGGTTACTGATGAGAATTTCTAGAGTCGGTCTGCTTTATGCCAACTCTATAGGTTTGTGCCATGAAAACTTTTGAAGCACTTGACAGTTCAGTTAAATTTATTAAATTGCTAGAGTATTATCAAGGTGCACCTTAGGTTCATTTTGTGGTTCCCTCCACCATCTTTAAATACAATGTTAACCAGTAAATTTCTCAAAGGGGCCCATAATCTGTATTATTAATGAAATCAATGAAATATGATGCTAAGTGGAGGGTGTGCAGGTGCCCTGAGTGAGGCTTCCAGTTTACAGAACTACTAGGGTCAGAAATTACAGAGTTCAAGGGTGAACCATATTATTGCCTATATTCGTTGGCTTGGTTTCTGATCAGTCTTGAAGAAGTCATCTGCTTTTATCAAATAACACAGGGAACATTGGAAAATGTGGGGAGGGCACTAATGTTCCCCCTAACAGGCTAAGTGTGATGAAACACTGTGGTGAGACCAGATTATTCAGTTTAACCTTTGTAACAACCCTCTGAGGTACGTATTAGAAACCTGATTTTACAAATGCGATAATTGAGACTCTGAGAGGTTAAATAACCTATCCAAGGTCCCACAGCCAGGAAGCAGGGTGCATTCCCAGATCTGCCTGACTCCATCCCATGCCCTTCACATGACACAGGTATAAGTGAGGCCTACAATTTATAGAGTTCTGAGTTAGGTACCGATCAAGAGAAGGGGTGTGACACTACTATATATACAATAGATAACCAACAAGGACCTACTGTATAGCACAGGGGACTATACTCAATATTTTGTAATAACCTGTAAGGGAAAAGAATCTGAAAAAAAATAGATATATATCTGAAACACTTTCCTGAAACTAACTTACACCTAAAACTAACACAACATTGTAAGTCAACTACATTTCAAAAAACAAAAAGAGAGAGAAGTGGTGTGTAAGATACCAACAAAGATGCACATCCTGTATATCAATTTCCCCACATGAGATGATTTCCTCCATTCCTGCTTCTTCCCTGGCTGCTTGGTTTCAGGACAACCTTGTATGAGGACAGACTTGGACAAGGACAGCCCTATACAATGTGGCTCTCCATGGTGTGTGTGGGAAGGGTACATGTCTGAAACACTGGGGGACATTTCCAGACCTCCTCCATAGTCACAAAGTCACAAACGTGCTTCCCCTCACCTTCTGATAGAGGAACCATCACCAGGGGAAGGCCTAAAGCAGGGATATTCTTTACAAGGCACAGCTGGGATACCTTTCCGGAAGCCAAGCATCTCTACCTTCCTATAATAAACCGAGGGCACAGTCAGCAAGGTGAATACCAGAGCTTTCCTGCCCACTCTCAGCTACCTACTCTGACTAAGACCAGATGGACCAGTGAGATCCACAGATGATTTGAAAGCCGTCTCCTCCAATCACGTCAGTCCCCTTTCGTAGTAAACCTTTCACCAGGGACACTAATAGCAAAATTAATTCACTTGAGTCCTACCATCTCTTCCGTCTCCTTTCCACTGCTAGTAGAGATGTCAGACATCAGAGAAATGGCCAAAGGGTAGGACTCGATGTTTTCACTGCCCAGGGCCTGGGTTCAATCCCTGGTTGGGGAACTCAGATCTCACAAGCTAGCTGTGTGGTGTGGCAAGAAAAAAAAAAAAAAAAAAAAAGAATACACCAAGGGCATCCATATGCCCTTTAATAATTAATCTATGAATAACTAATCAATTAGCCCTTCCATAATTAAGGACTGGGTACTAATCCCTGATGACTTGGAAGGATGTGGATTCGTTTTTTTTAAAAACCTTAAGAATGCCCATCTCAAGTCACTGTGAACCCGGTTCTAGAAACAGGGGTTGTTGACTTCAAGGCTGCATTCGACGGTTGGAGCTACCCTGAGCCTGCCTGGGTGGAGCTACCCGAAGAGGCTGTTCCTCTCCTGCATACCGACTGGCATGCCAATCCCATAGCCCTTGGTGTCCAGCAGGCCCCCAATCTGAGTGAGGTTGCAGTTTCGCTGCCGATAGTACTCATTCATGGTGGATTCCAGAAGGAAGGCGTAGTTGGAATTCAACACCCTGGCGATCCCCTCCTCCGTGCTCTTCACGAACACACTGGGCTGCTTGGAGTACATGTAATTCCACATGCGCTGGTAGGTCTGATAGCGGGAATTCTGGGAAAAGAACGCAAGGACGCAGGTTGAGGAAAGAGAAAGGAGATGGTGGCCTGGAAAGGGAGGGCATCCAAGTGGTCCCTAAAATTCTGGCCCTTCTGCTACTCAGTCCTCTCCTTATATTCAAGAACCTGTTCCCTTTCATCTCACAACTGCCACTGCTTAATGGCAGGAGGAGAGGGTTGTGCCTTTGATACCTTTTACAAAGACAAAGAAGGAACAGGGTCTGAAGGTGTGTAAACTCTGCCTACTGCTTCGATCGTTGGTTCTGCTTCATCCACCCATCTTCCATTGCCAACCTCCATGTTCTGACCAAAGTGAGAATGGAAATTCTGGCTGTGTCCTCTACTGTCCTTCAGCGCAGAGGCAGCAAACTCAGGTTCATTTTGGACTTTTAAGAGACATCATCTGAAGGGGCAGTGCCAGCTCTTCTCTATCAACCCTAAACTAATCTGTCAATCACATATCCAATGTTGGCTTCTAGTTTACAAATAATAACAAGACTGAGAGAATTCTGGGGGTCTATCCAAACCCTGTGTTTGCATGATGCCTTCACTGGTCCCTGTGCCAGTAGCCCTGAGACTTGTATGGGAAACAGAAAACTGAAGGCCTTGGACTTGTTTCATGTGATAATGAACTTCTTGGGTCACAGACTGGTTAGACACTCACTGACTCCAGGGGAATCTGCTTCCCTAGAGAGCCTGAAGCAAATGCAAACTACTCCTATGCAGTTGGCTCTGCCAGCCTTGGTAGCCTGCCAGCTAACACACCATTGTGGCAGGGCTGGCTCCTGAGCCCTGCAAGGGAAACTCGGAGAAGCCAAAACGGTCCTGATCTGAGATCTATCTAGTCTGGGATCAATGAAACCAGCTCAGCTTAATCTAAAGTTCCTTACACGTTAGTCATTCGTGTATTACTCCAATCTTGCTTTGTCTAAGCACTACTTATAAAATTTAGCCTACTTAAAAAATTTAAATGTGTATGTTAGCCTCACCTTATGCAGAAATATAAATAAAAGTACATGTTAGAGTCACTGCATATTTTTTTCTAATACTCATTACAATAAATATGAAACCACTGCAATTAAAAAATAGTTCTACCACTAAAATCATCTCAAGTAGCACTAATCATTCATGTATAACACTTTGGGACAAGGCTGATATTAACCCAAGTGCTTTGGGGACCTGGATCCATGGGTATTTTGGGGAGCAGGGGAAAAATGAGCCCCATGAGAACCTCCAAATTAGGTGTTCAAAAGGGATGATGGGATGAGGCAAGATGTTTTTATCTCCAGTGGACAAACATCTCAACTTTATTCTGCCCGACTCCTGATGTTGGCGAGCAACCATATGGGTTTACTTGGAAGAAGGTCATGCTGGAGCCTCCGTGAATCGTGCCATACTCAATGGCGGTCTGGTCAGCCAGGTCGTCCACCGACTCAATGGGCACATCCATGCGCTGCACGGTCAGGAAGGCTGCCAGGTTGGCCGTGTAGGATGAGATGATGATCAGTGTGAATGCCCACCTATGTAGGAAAAGACCAAGAAGTCATCCTTGCTGGGGCACCCCAGGAGTCTTAAACCCCATCCCCAGTCCTGCTGCGACATGGGAGAGACCAGGTGGCCCTCTTCTGAGGGGCTTAGTGGGGAAAGAGAAAGGAGGCATGGCATTTGATGTCAACAGAAAGGAACGGCTTGGGAGGGTGGCCTAGAAGAAGACAGTGGTTTTCTTTCTCTTATTTCCTAAAGGAGGTGATTATTGGGTTTCTACTCAAAAGAAGTGTGTCCATGAACATGAGACAGCTTGAGAGACGGTGAGCAATGAGCTAGTGAATGAGCTAAGGGTGCCAGCCCTGGAGGCTCTGTTCAGAGCTAGAGCTGGGATGCCTCCCCCAGCCCCGTCATGATGCAGCCGACATTCAGAGCAGCATCGGCATGTACTGAGCACCTACTGTGAGTCACACCCCCTCTCTCCTGTACTCCCTACAACTCAGGGAGGTGAAAATCTTATCCTGATTTCACAGAAGACAAAACCGAGGCTCAGAGAAGCAAAGTCACGTGGCCAAGTAACTGAGAAATTTGTATTCTATAACCAGTTCTACAGATTGTAACAGCAGAAACTCTTCAAGATGAGCTGGTGAAAAGCACCTTCGGACTGCTGAGAAGTTGGAATTAGAAAATGCTTTTACAATGGTCACGCTATTTCAAAATGGAAGGTTGTTTTATTGGGCAGATCGGACTTATTTAAAATTAGAATAGTTTTGCAACTCAGGCAGCAGCATACATGCTAAAGTCATTAAAACCAGTTTGCTCACTTAAGTAGGTTAAACAAGACGTCTACCATCTGGTCAGCAGTATGGATCTGCTTCCTAATCCATTTGTTTATAGGGGTTCAAAGATACATGTAAGCACAACTGAGGTTGGATAATCGCCAAATTCTGAATCAGTGGAGTCTGAATTAATGAGGCTTCACTCATTATGAAGACATTGCCAACCAAGGCACACTGTTTGCCAGGGGCTGCAGCAGCCGGCAGCTTCCAGGTGGATTTCCAAGAGCAGGAAGTCCCATTGTCCCCTTTGCCACGTGTCCAAGAATTCCTTCAGGCTGCCTCCCAGGAGTGAAGGAACAGGGGCACCCATCAACTTGATGGGCACATCCACACGCGCCAGATCACCAGTAAGGGATCTGGTTTTAGTTCTGGCTTTGTCCAATTCCACCTATGAGACCTTAGGGAAAAGCCACACATTTCCTCTGAGCTCGTTTGCTTGTCTAATAAATGGGGGATAATAATGTCTGGTCCACCTGTCTTTGGAGTGTTGTGAGATCAGGTGAGATAATATGTCATTAGTGACTAATAATCTGTAAAGGATGAGATGAGTGTGAGATACAGAGACATGTAGAGATGCAATGAAAATCATTTGTCCACCTTCCCTACTTGTGACCTGTAAGGGCCAGGAGTCCCTCCATCTGCAAAACCTGCTCTCCTTGCTCCTGCCTGGGCTCTTACACTCTCTTGGAAGTTGTTTCTCATGAGCTTCCCCCAGAGGAGGCTGAGGTGGTGGTGGTGAGTGGTCCCCAGGTGGAGGCGTGCATTCGGAAGCTGCTCTGCCACATTGTCGTGGGTTAATGAGCCCTGGGTGTGGACATGACCTCAGAGCTGGCTGGGGAGCTTCCCCCAGCCCCATGGCTACACTCTGGCATCTGTTCCGCCCTGGGCAGCCATGTGGCTGTTTTTGCCACTGGTCACAAAGGACGGATCAGAGAGAGTAAGTAGCTCATTGCAAGCCCGTCACCTTGGCTGACAAAGCAAATCATGCCCACTCTCCCTCCGGAGGGGCCAGTGGAGACTTGCTCCTGGGTGAAAGGGGCATTATCATTGTGAAGCTGGCATTCTTGTTAGCAATGTGGCATTTTCCGTCGCTTGCTGTGGGTGAGGGTGCCACGGTAGGCCACGATGGCCCTGTTTTCTGACCTCCCACTCCCCAGGGAGCCAATCTAACTGAGGCCCTGATTTTATAACCAAGAATTCCAAGAGGCAGAGGGGCGCACCGACACCTCCGGGTCGGGCTGGGAAGGGTCGAGCCTCCCTTCCACAGACGCTCTGGAGCAGGGTAACCGAGCCACCTGGGGCCGGCTATTTAAAGCACTGCTGAGCCAGTGGGCTGAGCCGACAGCCTGCAGGACCGGTGGTTCCCCTCAGCACTAGGGCAGACTTTCTCTGGAGGAGGGGATTCCTGGGGGTGGGAGCTGACAGGTGAAGGAAGCAGGCAATGGAGCCCTACGTGCAGCATGTGGGAACAAGCACCTCTGGAAGGAAAAGCCCAGGTAGAAAGGGATCAGAATCTGCAGCTGACGTCTCATCTATGGGTTTCTGCCCAGATTTCCTGGATTTTGAGGGAGCTCTGTGACTGTGCCTGACAAGACCATCCTTTCTGCCAGGGAACGTGAGACCCAGGTCCCCTCAGTGATCCGCTCAGTGACTCCTGGGCACGACCTGATAACGGGTGAGCACCTTGCCCCAGTGGTTTAAATCCTACTGTGTCAGTCTCAGCTGTGTTTCCACCTGCCGATCAGCCCCAGTCCAGTGGCTCCTAGGTAACTGTCCAGACCCCCCACTGTCCCCAGCACCCATGCCCCTTTCCTTTTCCTCTGGCTTACACGGGCTGAGAAGGAGAGGAGCGAATGAAGGTTGTAAGTCCTATAAGCTGTGACACCAAACCTGACAGTGGGTTTTTAAGTGAGGATGGGAAACTTGCCTTTCAACACCTCATTGGTATTTCATTTCCCCCCATAATGGCCTAATAGCAATGATTAGTCCAAACATTTACGTAGCACTTCCAAATTTTCAGAGAACTTTCCCACACATCGAATCATTCCACCATGTTCCTTTTGCCCTGCCAAGAGGAGAAGGGAGCTCCAGGAAGAGGCTGGCTGACTGCGCGTGTGGACCATGATTGCAACTTGCTCCCTGAGGTCCTGTCCAACTCCGAGCTACTAACAGCTTGCATTTTCCCACACCTGCTAATGTGGACAGGTCCGGCAGGCCCCCAGAGCCAGGTGCAGAGGGGCAAAGCTCCAGAAAGCTGCTGGAGGGGGCGTGGGCTTGGATTTCTCCTGCAGGGACTTCCTTCTACATGCTCACATTTGCATAAATCTGCCTATGCGTTCACAGGCGCTGCCTCTCAACCTCTGGTCATTTTCAGGTCAGGAAGTTATAACTGCTTTGCTGTGGGCCTTCAAGGCATTTTCTCACTCGGTCTCCTTTCCTGCCTTGGCTCCCCTCTGCATCTAGACCTCCAAGGCAGAGAACAGAGAAGGAGAAAAGATGGCCCAAAGCGCACCCACCCGCTGCCCCCAAACCCTCTGAGCTGGCAGAGGCTGTCCTAGGGCAGAGCTGAGGTTCCTGCCTACCGGAAGCTGGATCAGGGCTTATCCGAGGACCCAGGATCTTACCAGACGCCACTGACACAGCGGGTGGATAAGGCACGAGGGGCGATGGTGGAGCCCTGCTGCATGAAGCCCCCGACCGGAAACCAGAGGCTGTTGCCGAGGGAGTACTGATTCACCAGGAGGTTGCACCGGCCCTGGGCACACGGGTGGGGTGTGTACCACTCGTAGGGCGTCAACCTGTGAGAGAAAGGGACACATGCCAGTGCTGCGGAGGGTGGGCGTGAAGGAAGGGGTGCTGAGGGTGTGAGGGCGCTCCCCTGCCTGGCCTCGCCCCGAGACCTTGGTAGCTGGCCTGTGGCCTTGGCTAAGCCCCTCCCCTCTATGGGACTTGGGTTTTCCCACTGAAAAATGAGAAAGTTGGACTATGTTGGCAGTTTCGGAACTGTTTTTCTTTAATCAAAGAAACATTTTAATTTTTTCAAAATAAATCAAGTCACAGGATAGACGGCTGGGAATTGCTTGTTCTGCCTCCTTCAGTTCCCCAAAGTGACCAAAGAGAGACCCTACAGCCCCACAGAGCCATGGTTTGAAAGCCGTTGGCCTAGAGTAGTAATTCTCAAACTTTAACTGACATCAGAATCACCAAGAAGGCTCGGGAGAACACAGATTGTGACAAAAGCGTCTGATTCGGTACATCGGGTTGAGGCCCAAGAATCTGCAAGTTCCTAGGTGATGTGGATGCCACTGGCCCAGGGACCACACTTTGTGAACCACTAGCCCAGATGGTCCCTCAGGCTCAGGCCCTGGTTCTCAACCCTGTCTGTGTTTCAGACTCACCTGGGAGCTTTTGAAATAATGCCGATACCTGGATTCCACACCCAAAGGTTCTGATTTAATTTGTCCAGGTAAGGCCTGGACATCAGCATTTTTAGGGCTCCCCAGGTGAGCGTGACGGGCACACAGGGTTGCGAAGGGCGGCGCTCCCTCCCGCTGTCGCGCGCAGCCTCACGCTGGCCCCTCTCTCCCAGCGGTACCTCTGATGCCCTTTCTTCCTGCCCACCAGACACATGCTCTCCCTCTTCCGCCCCAGCCTGCCTCCCACACAAAGCCTTCCAGCTCTGATGTGAGAGACGCGTCTGGGCGTGTGCTGAGCAGGGCAGGTCTGCCTCTTCACAGGGTGTTACCGTCGCCCCCGGCCTTCCCTTCAGCCTAGTGCGCATGTGCCGTGCTGCAGGGCTGGCCCACGTTTCCATCGCTGCCGCCTGTTCCCGAATACAAGGCCAATGTGCCATCGGTGGCCCCTGCCCCGAGACGTGCTCCTGCTCTTCGTGGCCTGCGGGGGTGGCTTGTACCCGTGGTGCCCCACCTTGGTGGTTCCCAAGCCTACGGGCCACTGGAAGTGAGCTTCAAAAATACAGATTTCCAGGCCTCATCCCTAGAGATTTGGAGACGATCAGACATAGAAATTCAAGCTTTTTAAAGCTCCCTGTGTGACTCTGGTATCAGCTGGCTTGGGAACGGCTGCCTTAGAGCAGTGGTTTTCAAATATCTTTTCACCTCTAAAATCTTACCCAGAAGTACAATATATAAGAGAAAAGCGGAGCTGGTCTGAATGAAGACGGGCTGAGGTCCCAGAGCTCTGGCTGCCCAGCCTCTTCACACCGCCCCTCCACGTCTCCGTAAGCTACCAGGAGCCCCCACGCTCGGGGAACCCTGTTTGAAAGCCACTACCTTGGGCCAGATTACCTTATGCTCAGATATTACATATACAGGATATTATATATATATGTATATATAGGATGTATGATCAGACCTTTTGTAGTTTCTTCTTGGTTAATCTTTTTGTTAATTCTGGATCCTAGGGGGCAGTGTGTGCATGTGTGTGTGTGTGTGTTTGTGTGTGTGTGTGTAGGGCAGAGAAGAGGGGCTGTTTAAGCCCCCAGGGCTGATTGAAAAGCTTCAGGCTGTGGCAGGCGTGGTGAAGCAGCCGTGTGTGTGTGTGTGTGTGTGTGTGTGTGTCTGGTAACCAAGCCCTAAGACCATTTGCAGGTCCCCGAGGTCCCCTGAGAGCCATGGCTTACTACACACAGGGGCTCAATCAAAGGGGGCAAGAGCGAACTGCAGGGCAGCGGAGCAAGGACTCAGGCAGACAGTTTCCTTTCAGCAGCCGCAGGCAGTGCGGCCAAGTGCACAGGGAGAGTGTCAGACGGCTCCTGTGCCTCGCCAGTCGACACTGACGACAGATACTTGACAGTGGCAATGCCTACAGGCCCAAGGGGGGGTGGGTGGCACCCGAGCGGCATAAGCAGCCGCAGCCTTTGAAGACGACCGGGTTGTAAGCAAGGCCTTTCCCTGTTTGGTTGGATCTCATGGGCCAGGGACGACTTCCTGAACTTGGCTTTGATCTCCACTGGAAGAGGCACAGACTGAGTGATTCAATGCCTCTCGGGCAGGCTGGGAACTGCCCCGGGGTTTGGAACCCTGCAGTTCCTTGGGGCTCCATCTTCTTCTTTTTTTTTAATATAAATTTATTTATTTATTTATTTTTGGCTGTGTTGGGTCTTCGTTTCTGTGTGAGGGCTTTCTCCAGTTCCGGCAAGGGGGGGCCACTCTTCATCACCGTGCGCGGGCCTCTCACTGTCACGGCCTCTCCCATTGCGGAGCACAGGCTCCAGACGCGCAGGCTCAGCAATTGTGGCTCACGGGCCTAGTTGCTCCGCGGCATGTGGGATCTTCCCAGATCAGGGCTCGAACCCGTGTCCCCTGCATTGGCAGGCAGATTCTCAACCACTGCGCCACCAGGGAAGCCCCCGGGGCTCCATCTTCTAACTGGAGGGTGCACAGTCTCCCCTCAAGCACTGAATAGACGTGCTCTTGGGGAAGACCCCACCCCATAGAGGTGGAATGTTCACTACAGAATCATCTGGCCCCGCCTCCGTGGCCCCGAGGCAGAGGAGACCGCTGGACCAGAGCCACTGGCAGCCCTTTAGAAGCTCACCCTGAGCGGGTCTCGGCTCCTCCAGGGTGGTGAGCTGAGCCCTGAGTGGGAATCGGGGGTCTGAGGGAATGACCCGGAGCCACAAGAGCTTGTTCTGCTTCTGAGTAGTCAGTTGGCTCTCCTGAAGCCCAGGCTGGTCCAACTTAGCCTCAGAGAGAAACAGCCCTCTCTGTGCATCTTCCTGGGATGCTCCTCGGCTTCTTCCGTCGGCCCAGGGACAGTCTCTGGTTTCCGGGGGCGGGGGCAGGGGCGCTGGTTCTCCCCAACCCCTGATCTGGACCATTTGTCTCAGCTCAGCACTACTTGCCAGGGCTTCTCTCTGTCCTGCCTTCCTGCTGTCAGCCATCCTCCGCAGTCCCCATTCAACAAGGCAGCTGTGTTTTCACAGACAGACTCGGGCTGGGGAAGGGCCAGGCCCTCTGCAGAGGAGGCCTTCTCCCTCGCCTGTGCCACCAAGGCCTCCAGCCCCCCACTCCAGATTTTCAGGCTCTGCTTCTCGTCATTCAGCACTTTGTGGCAGATCCTGGCAAGGACGGATGCCAGGGCTGCCAAAGCCTCGGTACTGAATCAGAGTGATCTTCCTGCCACCTTCCTCCCTTCCTCTCTCTCCCAAATCTCCTACACAAGCAGGTGGGCTGGAGACTGGGGAACGAGATGGGTAAGAGGCAGGGGCGCAGAAGCAAATTTGGACAAGCTCGCCTGTCTTCTTTGTGCATAGTAGGGGATGTGGGCAAAGACGGATGGATGGGCAGTGCCAGGTCAACAGCTGGGCAGAGTGGTTCAGGTCCTGAGTCCCTCTCCCGTCCCTCTGGTTTGGCACCAAGGGCTTCTCAACCCACCCTTCTCCGGCTCCCCACCCCCTCCCATGCAGTTCCCAGAGGTGGACACGAGGTGGCGCTGTGAGGACAGGGAAGGGGAGAGGAGAGTACCGAGCCACTAGGAAGAGGACACAGCTGACGGCCAGATAGGCTAGAAGCATGAAGAGCCAGACGCCAGGAGAAAAAGGGTCCAGGAAGGAGAAATAGCCGGGTCTGCGGCCCTGGAAATGGAAATAAAAACAAGATTCACCGTCTACATTCAGTCAGCATGGCCCTTGGGAAGGGCAGGGCAGGGCAGAGGGGATGGTGACCTGGGTCTGGCCCCAGATTGCATTGCCTTGGGTTATGGGTGATTGGTTTAAAAATGACACAGGGCTGAAGGTGCAGAGGGGGCTGCTCTGAAACACTTACCCAGCCCTGATCTCAGCAGATGAAACAAAAGAACAGCTGGGGGGCCTCGTTACTTCCTAGGATGAAAGAGGCTCTGTGCTGGGCAAGAAGAACAGCCCTCAGTGCCCCTTATGTGCCGTCCCCACATCCTCCAGGGGCAGTGTGTTTGGGCTCTGAAGCACTTTTGAACTGTTGATGTCTGCGGTGGTGGATGGAGCGCTAGCCCCCCACTCAGACACTCACCTCTTTCTCATGAGGATGCTAATATGACAGGCATCCTTGGTTTTTTTGTTTGCAGGGTGACCTCACGCACAGTGAGACCTTCTCAAACCGGTGCTGTGAGGCCCAGATTCTTATTTTCGTTGTATTAGGGAAGAAATCAAAGCCCAGGGCACTCGAGAGATGTGTCCAAGGTTATACGGCTAATCAGTGGAAGAGCTGGGACTCAAATGCACGCTTCCTGACACAAAGCCCAGGGCTCGTACCATGATGCTGTGGGAAAACATGTTTGTCCCCAGCACAGGGACATGCTTGACTAGCGTCATGGGAGCCAAAGGATGGAGCCAGGAACAGAGAGCTAAGGACCAAGCGCCAGGGCATTTTCTGTAGGAAAGTGAGATAGAATGAGAAGGAAGGAGTTCCAGAACCTGCTCCCAGTCTTCAGCTGTGTGGTCTCGGGCAAGTGCACACCCCCCTTCAGCCTCCGTTGGAGCTGGACTAGATCAAAGGTGACACCCTGGTGACCTGCAGACCACAGACAACTTGTTTGTTTACCTGCAGTGCTTACCCATTTTGATTAATTGCCAACATTAAATGATTGGGAGATTTCACATAAAAATCCAGATTTCTGGCTTAAAAAATGGGTGATCTGGCAACACTGGGCCTAATTCTCAACCAGCTGGAGCTGAGTGGCAGCTGCCCACTCAAGACAGGGCCCCTCTCTGCAGCTCCCCGCGGCTGCCTTGGTCTTGCATCAGGCTTACTTCTTCCATTTACTATGAAACCACTGGACTAGATGCTCCCTAAAGACCATTCTAAATTGAAAATGATACGATTTTATGATTCCAGGAATCTAGGAAGTCCATGGATAGGGCAGAAAATCAGTATTAAGCTCAGGGGTTCTACAAACATGTAAACTTTCAAGCTCAAGAGTATATGAGTCACGGCACAACCTACTGTCAATAACAAGGTATGTCACTTTTACACTGGGGTCCCCAGAAACACAAAGGGCAGCTGCCTATGGCAGTACTGATCTCAACCAGCTTTCTGGGCTTTCGTTATCAGCCAGACAGCCAGACCATGGAGCCCATGCTGAGAAACTCTAGGTAACAATAGCTCTCCCAATGCAGCATCTAAGGAGCAGGAGAGACAACGCTGCATGGTCCCCTTGTATTCGAACAGCTCCAGTCGTGGGTGATTTTCAACTTCTCTTCTGGTGGGTTTTCCATCCCTTCCAAGCAAGCCAGTAGGCAAATTCCCAAAGCACTTGGGAGTACAGTTTTTACACTCCCATTTGGGGACACAGTCCGGTGGGTACAGAGTGAAGAAGTCAAAGCTTATCCTCTGCCAATGGGGCACCTGTTCTTGGGCCCTTCATCAGTGTGGCAGTGACCCCTTGGGTGGTCTGTCTGAAACTGGTTTTCTCTCCCAATAAGGCTGAGACCAGGGAACTGCCCTTTGATACCAATTGCAAGTACTCTGCCTCATGTGCGTTCATGCTTGAGCTGCACAGAACACTCAGGTGATTGACTGGGAAAATAAAACAACTTGAGGGACAAAGCCCAGTAACCAAGGGAACAGGAGAGAAATGGGGAGTAGGCCATTTAAGTATGTCTGGTCCTATCACTATGTAAATTCTCTAACAGGAAGAGGGACTCAAGAGAGGCAGAATGAGAGTCCCCAGTTAGTCATTCTTGTGTCCATCACGGGTTAACCATGTCTTTGTCTTCATCCTAAGAGCCAGTGGCAGACAAAGGAAGACATAGAGTGAGTCCAGAAGGGGGATGAAGGCACTCATGATGCACACACACCTTCTGCAGCAGAAATCACTAGCATGGGCCACTCCTGGGGTCCTTCTATCCCCCAGAGCTTCTCTGGGCAAACGTACATGAATTCTACGCCTGTCGTTCATGACTATTTCACTCTGTGTCTCCCAGTTGAGAGATATCCAAGAGAAAAAAATCTTTCATTGTAGCTTTCTGAATCTGAAACCCCATTAGATGCTCGATGTCAGAAATCTATACCTGATTATATCACAATGAGTGAAATTGAGGAAAATGACAGCACTATTTAAAGCTGCCATATTTGGTTATGGGTGATAAGAAATGATGCACAGCCATGGGAAAAATTCCTGCAGACTCAAGTTATAAAACATAGAACATCACACAAACAAGGATCAAGACATAAACAGAGCTCCATTGGAAACGTATCAGTCACGTTGGCAAGGCAACATCTGATTCCACTTGTGATTGACTGACGCCAACCAGAAGAGCAAGGAATGGTCAGTCATTTGAGATTTGGGTCTGGGCTCGCGCAGCCTAGGCTTGGGCTGAGCCCAAGCTGTTTTTATGATGCCAAAGAGAAGTATGTTACTTGTAAGGCTCTGAACGCCTACCTTTTTTTTTTTTTCTATGCAGATGCTTTTGATTGCTTCCTTCCTCAAAGACATCTGAGTACTGGTGCTTGGGGCAAATCAGGTGTCACATGCCACAGGCATTTCTTCCTAGTAATAGATTTTCCTTAACCCAAAGGATATATGATGGTGATGCTTTTCTTCTGAAGAACTCAAAATGCTTCACTACGTTCTCTTGATTTCAGTACCCAGTTCTCCATATTGACAGATGGAAGAACTGCGACCCATGGAGATTAAGTGCCTTGCTCAAATCACTGGTGATGGCTTCAATTTCTCTGGTGCTCGTTCGTCAAACTGTGCCATAGGGATGCCATGCTCTCCTTCTTTCAAATGGCAGCTGTACCACGTCTCCCTCTCCTTTTTATCTTTGCAATTTGCTCCAATAAACTCCTTAATTAATCCCACGCCTTCTACTCAATACCAACAGAATCCCAACCTACTCAGTCTCACCCCCTTAAAGTACTCTAAACATCATTTATTTGTACCCATCATCATTTATGGTGACTCTGTTGCATTTATAGGCATTTGTACTGACTTATACATGTCTCTGTTGACTACAAGTTGGGCTGGTTCCTTCTGGTGAATACAACCACTTTGAAGGTAGATAATTGGTTATATATAGTCTATGCCCCAAATGTCTACGACAGATCAAGTCCTGCAGATGGGGTGGAAAATTAGATGGCACCAAAATGAAAACTGGTTCCTTGACTTTTGTACTGTGCTTCAGACTGACCACATCAGAGACAGCATCACTGATGCCATCTGATGGTGAAAGAGACTGGGCTGGTCACCAAATGGTCACAATCCCTGCATGGTGAGGCCCTGTGAATGTTTGGAGCTGTGCATGGAGCTATGAAGTGGTACTAATCTCCCCTTGCCCGTTGAAAATTCCTCTTATCCATAAAGAAAATCTGTGAACTCACTGATACTTCATTCTCTATGTACTAGAAGAAATGACATTATAGTAAGGAAGTAATTGCTTTGCCAGAGTCTGGAGCCAAATGCATAAGGACACCAGAGCCACGTAATGCAGGGCAGGCAGTGAATTAAAACACAGACTCTGGAGTCAGCCTGCCCAGGATTGAATCCTGGTTGTACCACGTACAATTATGTGTCCCTGTGCAAGTTACTTAACCTCTCTGGGTCTCCATTTCCTCTTTTGTAACATGGGGGTAGTAATAAAACCTACCTCCTGGGTTGTTTTAACACACAGTAAGTGCTATATAAGTGTTTGCTCCCCCTCTGCCTAATGGTAGCCATGAGTGAAGGAGGTGCAGGGAGATGGTATATGACAAAAGAGGGAACTTCCTTTTATATTGATTCTCCCTCAGTGGACAAGAAATACTATTTTGTGTCCTATAGGAGCACATGCTAAAGATGCTTGGAGGGAGAATGCCATCTGGCCACAGTCGCTTTCCATAACTCCTGGAGTTTCTATGGGTTATAATACATGAGTCATAAGGGTTCCCCCAGGGCTCTCCAGAGGAGTGACTAGGGTAATACCAGGCTCTCTTCTGGAAGGCTGGCCCTTAGAAGCCGGTGATTGCAATCTTTGGAACTCAGTTCCACCTCAGCCTTCCCAAAAAAGTCAAGACAGAGTGGCTCAGGTGTGCAGCAGGTTCTCCTGTGTCTGTGTAAGGGCTGTGTACCCTCATCACCATTTCCTACACACAAACCAGTGATATCAACTCTCTTCCTTCCCTGAATCCGCTCGCTCTCCAGCAGAGCCAATGACAAAGGCTCATCCTGTCCCCCATGTAGTTTTGCCAGTCTTTAAAACTAAATGGCCATTCATAGAGAGGTTTCTTTCCACACCCAATTGTCATCAATAGTCAATAAAACACTCTTTAGGGCTAAAGAAAGAGATAAGAGAGACAGTCTCCATGACTCTTTCTGGAAGCAGCAGAAGGAAGAGATTTCTTCTTGGCCTGTGCCAGGAACCCATGGATAACCTCCCTCAGTGTGTCTGCAGTGGATTGTCTTGATGATATTTTGGTTTAGCATGCACTTCTCACATCTGACTCCAAGAGTAAAAAAGAAGTAAGCAATTAATTCCTCTTCACTTAAAACACCCAGATGGGTTTGTTGCCTGTATAACCCAGATGCTGGCATATCTATTTTCACTTTGCTGATTGGAAATCTGGCATGAGAAGACCTAAGTTCTAAACCTGGCCCTGACCTTGACTTGCTGAGTGATCCTAGGTGAGCCACTCAGCTTCTCTGGTGCTGTTTTCTTCTTCCAGAAAATGGGACACCACAATCAACATGAAGGGGTGGATGTGAGAACTACTAAAGTAATGTTGATAAAATCCTTGAACTTCTTGAGAGAGGAGCACTCAATAAATAACCAATATTAACATGATTATACATTCAGGGAACCATATTTCCATTATATGGGCTATCATGTTACTTAGCTTTAAGGAATAGAACTTTATTCATTTTCTGTTTTCTTATAACAGAGTATTAAGCAGTATTAGAAATGATTCGCTAGTTTACTTAGCTTTGTTCTCCATTTTCCTAGACGGTCTTTCTGAGATGAAACAGACCTTCTTGAAAAACAACTAATACATCCAGCAAAAATGCCAGGCATTAATTTAATGTTGACATTTATTTCTTGCTCACTTTTTAATCACTGTCTGCTTTTTTTCTTTCCGTTTTTTGTTTGTTTGTTTGTTTTTACTTTTGTTTAGAGAGAAGACTCTAGCCAAGAGTTAAGAAGAGAAAAAGAACAGAGTGTGAAACTTTCACATTTGCTATTCAAAGGTGGAGCAGGACATTGGAGGGGAAAATAGTAAACTCACATTTTCAAGGGAGCCTTAGATGTTCTGGCTGGCTTAGGACACTATATGGGATCATAGATAGTATCCTCTGATTAGAAGGGATCTTGAAAGATCACCTAACACATGACCCTGACACAGAGAAATACACCTACTGTACCATAAAGATAGATAATTGGAAATGTATGGACTTGGAGATCGAAAACCTGGGTTCCATGCCACCCCACCATTGGACTCTCTTTCCTCTTTCCACGGCACCACTAGCCACGACTGGCCTCAGAATCTTTCTGTGCAAAATGGGAATCCTACTACCTGCCTCGGGGGATTGCTGTACTAAACCGGAGACTGTATGTGAAAGTGTTTCAGGAATAAAGAGGTGCCAGATGATGTTAGTCAACATACAAATATCCTGGACAGACACCCAACCTCCTTGAATATATTGACACTGAATTTTCTAAACTTGATTATCCATTTGGGGGCTATGTGTGCCAATGTCAAATCCCAGGTTGGTTTCTGGCACGCTCTGATAAGGCTTTGCTTCAGCAGTCAGTGTGTGCTTGAGGCATACAAACTTACTTTAATATTAATCTGAGCAAAAACATCATTAGGGAAATTGCTGCTGCAGAAAAAAAGAGAGAGAGAAAACTACATGATATACTCTAATATCAAATGTGAATGGTTTTGTTTTTCTATGCTCTTTTCTCTTCCATTCACAGATATTTGGGAGCTTACAGTATGCATCAATTCTATAGAATGCTGGACTGCAAAATGCATCAATTCTATAAAACCCTGAACTGCAAAATGCCCTTGGGGTTACACTGCTATGCTAAATACTGAACTTCTCAGTAAGAAGAAATGAGCTAATATGCCAAGGAAATCAAGAGAGTCTTGAACTTCAGATGTCCAGTCGTTTGACTCCTATCTTTGCAGTACCAGGGGACACCCCAGATTCTAAAGGCTGAATCCTCCATGTATGGCCTGGAAGCTCATCTGGCCCCAGCCAGGGGTTCCCATGACTTCTCAGGTCGGTGCTATGCTGTCTGTGGTATGTGCAGGCATCAGGGAGGGAGGGAGCCATGGGTTCAGGTGGCCGCCACGACCAGGCCTGAGCACAAGATGGGTCTGAGCTGCCCCAACATCTGCCTCCCCTCACTTTTTGTTCTCAAGGCCAACAGGGTAAAGGCCAGAAAGTAAAAAGAAATCTAATTGGGTCACTCATCCTGCTGCCTGGAATACTGGGTCTCCTGGCAGAAGCCAGGCTCCTGGGGGTCAGTGCTGCTCGACCGTGACCCCCAAGGGAAGTGGTGGTCACTGCCTGCAGAATCACAGGTCCCTCCCTCCCTCCCCCCTTCCTTTCTTCCCTCTGTACTTATCAAGTAAATATCGCATGTTTAGGATGAGACATTTTCCATACCAAATATCATATCATAAAAATTTATGGTCTAATACCATACAATATCACTTATATGTGGAATCTAAAATGTGACACAAATGGACTTACCGACAAAACAGAAACAGACTCACAGACATAGAGAACAGACTTCTGGTTGCCAAGGGGAGGGGGGGCGGGGGAGGGTTGGATTGGGAGCTTGGGATTAGCAGATGCAAACTATTATATATAGAATCGATCAACAACAAAGTCCTACTGTATAGCACAGGGAACTATATTCAGTATCCTGTAATAAACCATAATGGAAAAGAATACGAAAAAGAATATATATGTACATATGCATAACTGAATCACTTTGCTGTACACCAGAAACTAACACAACATTGTAAATCAACTATACTTCAATTTAAAAAAATGTATGGTCTGGCAAGAGGGTACCATCTCCCCAGTGTATCTCCCACTAGGATCTACTTAGGGAGAGAGAGATAAACAAAGAGTAATATAACGCAGCATATAAATGTTGTTATAGAGGTACAGGCAGAGGGCAGCAGCTCAGAGAAAGAAGCAATCAGCTCCATCTAGGGGAGTCACATTTGACACGTGCTATTTGAGCTGGGTATTAAAGGCCAGGGAAGACCTTGTTAGACAGTTGAGTGACAAGAGGATGAGCATGAATCTAGATAAGAAGACAGGAAGAGGCTGACATGATGGGCAAAGGAGTGAGCAGTACAGGATGAAGGTGCCTGCAGCAAAGAGATGGAAGTGGAACAGGAGAAATCGGCTTTTATTCTCCACGCTAAGAAGGTTGGACTTTTTCTCGCAAGTGATGTGCAGCCAGTGAATGATTCTAAGTCAGAAGCTGATATGATTACATTTGTGAAAAAAATAAAAATAAATAAATAAAATAAAACAACTCTCAGGCTGCAGGATGGATTGAGGATAGATGGTAGTGGGGAGAAATTCACATACATTTATGAAATGTAATAACTGGGGGAAGGGATAAATGGGAATTTGGGATTAATAGATACACACTACTATATAAAAAATAGATGAATAACAAGGACCTACTGTATAGCACAAGGAACTATATTCACCATCTCAACTATATTCAATTACATATATAATTGAATCACTTCGCTGTACACCTGAAACATTATAAACCGACTATACTTCCATAAAAAATGTAATAACTACCACTTTATTGTGCACATGTCAGGCGCTGTTATAAGTGCATTACATATGTATCCTCATTAAATGTTCATGACAACCCATTTTTACAGATGAATAAGCTGAGACACATGTGCCCTGCAGCCAGTGAGTGTCAGATCTGGGAATAAACCCGTGCAGTCCGGCTCCAGAGTCCATGATTTTCACTCTACTGCTTCTTGGTGAATGCTTACAATAACAGTGGCCCTTTGATGGGGATACAGTAATGGATAAGAAACACCTGCCCTCAAGGAGGATACAGTCCACCAGAATGGCAGCAGTTGAGGTTAGAGATGAGGAGAGCCTGAACCAAGGCAGATTAAGTGGAGACAGAGAGTATATCTGAGGACTATTTAGGACGTGAGCGGACCAACTGACCATGTGAGGAAAGAGAAGTGATGGACAGCTCAGGTGGCTGGATGGAGATGGCGTTACCTGAGATGGGGCAGAGGAGGGGAGGGAGGAATATACCGAATGAAGTTCGTGTCACTGTTTTTGAGGTGCCTCTGAGATATCCAGGTGGGGACGTCTTAGTAATGTGTTTAAAATATGCTTCTGGAATTTAGGGGAGCAGTCAGGGTTAGATTTATAGATTTGGGAAAGGGTGAGATTATCCAGGCAGAGAGTTGGGAGAGTGAGAATAGAAAAGGGCCACGGACATTTAAGAGGCAAACAGAGACAGAGAGAGAGAGAGAGAGAGAGGAAGCAACAGAAATGGTGGAAGAGGCAATAATCAGAGAGGCAGGAGGAACAGTGGGAGAAAATGGTGACTTGGATGCTAGGAACAGAGAGAGTTTTAATAAGCGAGAGGGATCGACAGTAACAAATGCCAAAGCCAGAATCCTTAGTCAGCCTCTGAGTGGCAGGGAGTAGAGGTCAAAAGAGCAAAACATTCTTCTGATTTTGGCCCTGGAGATGCCTGGGCAAAAACAGATTATGCCCCAAGGTTGGGAGGAAGGGAAATATCCCATAATCAACTTGTGATGATCCACATTCATGAAAGAACCTAGATAATCTGAGATTGCTGGAAATTCACAAATTATTTCTGGTTATCTTTAGGCTTCAGAGACATACCTGCCACCACTTGTTATCTTGGAAGGTTTTGAAGAATTTCTAACTAGGCATTTATACTTTGTGTTAATTATTTTTACTTTTGCACACAGGTTTGATTATCACCAGACGCTCACTTTTCAGTAACAATCACTCCTGACTCAGGTGACCTGAGACATAGAGCTAAGAGATTCTAGGTCATTATAGATTATAAATGAAATTAAATGAACCATATTTTTGCTCACAGAGAACTATCAATCAGAGACAATTCACAAAATAATAAACACCCAGCATTCAACTTCAATTTCATCAACTAAACACTATTGTATCAGAGAGAGTTTCTCTGTGTAGTTTTAGATTTTGGCGTTCATGGTGAACTCTGCCGGGCTACCCTTTGGTATTAGCTGTTCCTGCTGATGCCTCTTTTGTTTCAGATTCTGTGAAGTTCATCTCAGACTTGTTCTCACTGGATCTCCCCTGATTTAATCGATTCAGGATTGTTCTCTCCCCAGCTCACCCTTTCGTACTTTCTAAGCATTCTGCCTCATACACAGAATGCACTCAATAAATATTTGTTGAATAAATGCATAAACTGTCAGTTCTGCTTAGTGTGAGCTACCCACGCCAGCACTCAATTTTTACTCAGCTTGGCCCCCTGTTAGAAATCAGATCTGAGCAGCCGTGTGGCACACTAGTGTCTCAGTAAGGAGGTGGGGAGAGGGGAGGAATGCTGACCAGAGAGGGGAGCTGTGTGGGTTAGGTTCTCCAGAGAGACAGAGAGAACCAGGAGGGGGGGTATGTGCGTGTGTGCGTGTGCGTGTGTGTGTGTGTATGTAAAGAGAGTTATTTCAAGGAATTGGCTCATGTGATTGTAGGAGCTGGTAGGTCCCAAATCTGTAGGGCAGGAAACTCAGACAAGATTTCTACGTGATAGTCTTGATACAGAATTCCTTTTGCTTTGGGAAACCCATTTTTATTCTCAAGGTCTTTTAACTGATTGGATGAGGACCACCCATATTATCAAGGGTCATCTCCTTTCCTTAACATCAGCTGATTGTAGATGCTAATCGCATCTACAAAATACCCTCACAGTATCATCTAGACTAGGGGTTGACCAAACATCTGGGCATTAGAGCCTCGCTGAGCTGACACATAAAACTTCACATCCCAGAACTAATGCAGGGGAGCTCATACAGTTATAGGTTTGCAGGTGGTAGGAAACATTTGACCAATGATCTAATTAAGATTGCCCAGAGGATCGGAGAATTGGAGTTTGGTTCTGGCCAGAGTTGATATTCAGGACAATCATGTCCTGGGTGGTGACGGTAGCCTAGCAACAGATGTTCCCAGTGGGTGGAAACACTTGGGATGACGTGCCTTCACCCATGTGGTTCCTCTTGGCCCATCGGGTCACGAGTGGAGCTCTAGTGCCCTTGGCCTTAATCAAGAAATCAAGGCCAGAGCCTTGTCACGTGGTCTGGCCACAGCAGAAAGGCTGTGTGTCTCCATTTCTTTTGGATCCTCCCTCAAGGCTCAGTTGGGTGGGGGGACACAGTGGGGCAGGCTCAAGAAACAGCACTGGCTGGAAAGCTGCCTCGGGGGTACCAATAGACGTAATGATGACAAGAATGTTGTCCCAAGAGTCAGGAGACCTGGATTCCAGGCCCAGCTCCAGAGGTGACCTTGGTCTCCTCATGTGTAAGATGGGAATTATAACATCTTCCTTCTTTCCTCAAAGAACAGCCCTGAGGACCAACTGAGAACAGGGGCACAGAGAGCCTCACTTACAAGTTATGCACAAGTTATGCACAGGTCACACAAGGCGGGTGGCTTCCTGGTGTCACAGAGAGAGCACAGGCTCTCACCACACCATCCTGGGTTTGAACTCTGCTCTTACATTAAGTGGTGCGTGGGCTTGGCCATGTTTTTAGAACTGATTGCCACTGTTTCCTCATTTCTAAAATAAGAACAAGTCGACTGTATTCATTCACGAGGGCTGCCATAACAGGGTACCACTGACTGGGGGGCTTAACACAATGGAAATGTATTGTCTCACAGCTCTGGAGCCTAGAAGTTCAAAATCAAGGTGACAAGGACCATGCTCTCTCTGAAGGCTTTATGGGAGGGTCCTTCTTTGTCTTCTTCGAGCTTCTGGTGGCAGCTGGCAATCCGTGGCGTCTCTTGGCTTGTAGATGCATCACTCCAGTCTGCCTCCAAATTCACAAGGTCTTCTCCCCCGTATGCCTATGTCCAAATTTCCCACTTTTTATAACGACACCAGTCATTGGATTAGCCCTGCCCCGTTCCAGTATGACCTCATCTTAACTTGATTCTATCTGAAAAGACGCTGTTTCCAAATAAGGTCACATTCACAGGGCTGGGGGGACGGTTAACACTTCAACACAGCTTTGGAGGGGACACAATTCAATCCATAACAACAGCCCACATCACAGGGGCCTGAAGAGTATCTGGCACATAAGAGGCGCTCAGTGAATGGGAGTTATTGTCATGGAAAGGAGGGGAAGAGGGATCAAAATCCCCCTTCACTCACAAGACAGACACATCCGTCACAGCACTGACTGTGACCAAATCCTCCCATTTCTTTCTGTCTTAGCCTGGAGAGCTTGGGATTTTGAGGCTGTCTCTTCTTCCAGATGATTTGGCCTCTTTTTCCAAGTCGGCCAGGGGTCACGATGGATGCTGAGGTCCAGCCCAGAACCGGGCTCTTCAGAGCTGCCTGAGTGGGCTCTACAAGACCTTCCTCCTGCAAAAATGGGCCACAGCTCCTGATGCCCTGGCAGCTGCCAGGCTGAGGCTGCAAATACAGATAATCCCCCTTCTCCAAGGCTGAGATCAGAAGCTGGAGGGTCACTTCCTCAGCAGGCATGTGGGGTGAGCTCTTGGGTCCTTCCCTGTTGGGCAGCCTTGTGGTGCCAGGTGCTGGAATACACCATGTTGGCATGACCTTGGACGCCTAAAGTGACTGGACCATTGGGGAAATCCATATAGTAGCTGTGTACTTAGAGCCAGTTTGGATGAGGGTATATCTCCCCTCTCCTGATGCTCCCCCCACCAGCCAGTAACTTTGACATCACGGCCATCCTCTGGTGCCCATGGGGGAGCTTTCTCAAACTCATTTTTATACTGACTCTAGCCACCTAATCAGAGAAGTCTTTTTTTGTAAGGAATGCAGAAGAGGGGACAGGCCAGGTATAAGTGACATTACATTATCTGCTCTTTATCCCCCTGTACAGATAATCAAGAGAGGGGGTCTGCATTGCCTCACCAGATGCAATGCTCAGAGTGAACAGAGGTGGACCTGAAAGTTGCTGAAGGCCTTGAGAAGTCCGGGGTGACTTATCTGGGCTGGGGACCCACCCCCTAGGAGGAAGCAGAGTGACCCATGGGGCCGATCACCAACACACTACGAACCAAGGGTTGAATGATCATTCTTGGCCTTCCCTATTCAGTGAGGCAGAAGCAGTTTTTACTGGAAAGCCCACAAGTGTGACTTTTCCATTCCTCCTGTTTGCAAGTCCTTGCAGCTGATGGGGGAAAAAATAGCCCAGCACATTTGCATTTAAGTCTTGAAATCTAAATATTTCTGTGAGTCATTCATTATTACCATATAACTCAGTATTTGCATGCAAATAACTTTAATGCCATAAATGCTTATAAAATAAATCTCTTACCATATGAACTCGGTAAAGAATGCTAATTCCCAGAGTCATGAATGGCTTTGAGAAATCAATCACCTTCTCCCGTTCAGCCGTAATGGTGAGGCCTGCCACGGCCAGATCTGCTTTCTGAAAGGAACAGACAGAGATCATCAGAGGGGTGGCCACATGAGATGGGGGCACAGGGACTTGTGACCAGAGGCCGTCACTAATGGGGAGATGTTTCTCTGGTCTGGTTTCTCTGCCTGGGGACTGACCCTAAGTAGCCAGAGGTCTGAACGATCACTCATGAAAAGACATGGATATTGAAGCTGTAACTCATGTTCATTTGAGGTTAGACCCCTTTAAATATATAAATTAGTATAAAAAGGGGGGATCACTACTGACTGTTCAGACAGACTCTAAATGCCCTAGGCGAGGGAGAACTGGCAGATAGAACTTCTGGATACTCAATACTGAGTAATTTTTTAGTCAGCTGATTAACTTGTTGAACAACAAAACTTCACAGAGTCCCTCTGCTGTGTGCACTTTGGTGAGGGAGTTACAATGAAAGATAAAAATGATGGCACCCTGGAAATTAGAGGCAATCTAATGCAACCCCAGGAAATAAAGGCCAAGAAATTGAGCAAGGGGCCCAACATCACAAACTTTGTCCTTGTCAGAGGTAGGACCTCACCTCAGGCTTCCTGGACCACTGGCCTTATGTTTCAGTCAAGGTTAAAATCCAGGTGCCACAGCAGAACTCAAAGAAGGGTCTCTGGTCCCTTTCATGCAAAATCACCAGATGTTTCCTTCTTTTCTCTTTGCCCCTGCCATGTACCTCAAGTGCCCACACCTGATGGAAGTCTGGCCTGAATTAAGGTTTCCTGGGAAAGGAGATGCTGTCAGCTTCCTCAGTACACCTCTCTGTCAGGAAGTTCTTCCTTGTGTTTAATTTCAATCCACACTGTTGCAAAGCAAGCTTACTACCTATTGGCCTGCTCCCCTATACATGGGGCGGTGGGAAAGGCCCAGAGCTGGCGTTCAGTTCTGGCCATACTCTGCCCTAACTAGCTAACTAGCATAGGCTAGTCATTTCACTTCTCTTGGCTTCCTTAATCTCATCTGTAAACCAAGGATGTGGGGTTTAGACAGTGCCAGAATCCTTCCCAGCAATTCTCTGCAAGTGATTCTCAGAATGTGGTATAGGACCACCAGCATCAGAATCACCTTATTCTTATTAAAGAATAAGAATATTAAAGAATAAAGGGCTTATTAAAATGTGAATTCCTGAGTCTCATCCCAGACCCCCTGGATCAGACTCTGGTCGTGGGGCCCGGGAATCTGCATTTGTGACAAGTTGCCCAGGTGATTCTGACTTATACTGATATTTAAGAACCATGTTTTATAACCTAGGCATGTATCTCAGACTGGTCTCTATCGAGGTTTACATTTCAGCTTCCTTAACTCCTAATTCTGGTGGATCAGTTGATACAAAAGATGGAGAAAGAAATGAGGAAAAGTGAGGTATCCAACAATCTACAAACAGGCCAATCAGTTCTGAATAAGTACACACACACACACGCGCGCACACACAGGCACATACACACACGTGCACGATTCTTCCTATATCATTGCAAAGGAAGTAAGGAGAGAGACATGCCACCCTCATTTTACGCACAAGGGGATTTATGAGTTGTGTACAAGAAGAATACATCCATTGGCAAAGATCAGTTTCTTCTCATCTCAGCCCCAATCCCCCACCCCAATTCATGCTAAAGCAGCCACATGATCCGGCATCGGCTAACAACTTAGGGCCTTACAAAGCGAGGCCAGGCTTAAAAGAGACTAGATTGCAGATGTAAGAGATTTTTAATAAAAAATGAAAAATGTGAATGACTCATTGGGTTCATTCTGTATTTCTCTGAGAGAGTGTTGATGACTGCTGTCAAGTGAATCAACCCTGGAGGAGAGAGTGGAGTTTGATTAGAAGATTGTTAGTGCCTTCATTTGGAGGACCCTTCAGAGAGTTGTTGGGGCCTTTCAGAACTTCAGCCCCTCCCTCAATGATGGTGGCCCTGACCTGAGTTCCTCTCGCGAGCACACATGTAAGGCAACAGAAATCAACCACAAAGGCGCAGCAGGTGCAATGCTGGTCCCCCGTGTGCAGCCAATCAGCAGCCAAGCCCTGCAAGGACCTTGGGAGGAGGAGACAAGAGTTAAATGGGTTGGAGTGAACGAACTGAAGAAAAGGGTAGAAAAATGAAAACTGATAAGACGGGCAAGAGGTAACCACAGCATCCCGTCCTTTCTCTGGTTATTAAAAAAAAATAGATCTATCCAAACCAAGTAACCAAAATCAACAACTCTATCCTCAAATTTCTTCCCCCTCAACCCCTCGCCACAGCCTTCTTCCCAAAAGGGCAAACTTTGGATTGCAATTTGGAAATCATTTCACAAGTTTATAAAAGTTCGTCAGCGATGACATTATGATGAAACAATTCCATATAGAGAGAAAGCTGGAAATGGACAGCGTCCCAGGAGGGCGCGTTCCTGGGTAGGAGCAGGACCACACCCCCTGGGAGAGAGTCTGCCCCAGGCTCGGACAGGGCGCTTCTGTCTATTCACAAACAGACACCTCCCCAAACTGGGCCAAACAGGAAAACTGTCTCCTGTGGAAACTGTTGCCTCCTTGCCCCGCCACCCATCTCTCTCTCCTTTGTCCCCTGCTCAAGAGTAAGCTGGGGGCAGGGGAGGCAGGGAAGGAGGGATGAGAAGCTAGGAGAAACCGCGGAGGTTATGTACTGGTTGTTTTTTATTTTTCATCGACTCAGTAGAGAACAGTAATCAGGTACCTTGGCTTCAATGCACCCTGGGGTACCAGCAACAACCTGGTGGGAGCAGGTTATTCCAAAAGGCGTGCATGCCTTTTCTTTCACCTTAGTTAAAAAGACATTGTGCTATAAAGCAGACTTAGATGCGGAGATCATGTGCCACAAAATCAAACTAATGACCAAAGCGGTGTGGCTGCAAAAAATGCTAGCAATTGTGGGCGTGGCAGGCCAAGGGAAGAGCAGGCCCCATGACAGTTCACCCCAGCCCTCCTGCATCTCTGGTCACTCGCTGGGGAGGGATGTGCCCTCCAGTGGAAAGAGCCACAGACGGGACGTCAGAAGACCTGGCTCTCGTCACAGCTGGGCCACAAACTCAGTGTGACCTTGGGCAAGTTATTCCACTCTCCAGGCCTGAGTTTCCTCCACTCTGAAATGAGAGTTCAGTCAGATGCTCTCCAAGCTCTTCTCCTGCTCTAAAATCCCAGGCTTTCATTTTGCAGGGCTAGGAGGGGAGGAGCTTCGTTTAACTGGCCCCTATTTGTTCAAGGAGATGATAGCGGTCTCCAGAATTGAATGCCTCAGAGAGGCGGAGGAGGAAACTGTTTACACACTAGTCAGCAAAGAGTAGCACCCAAGGCGGGGAAGAGGCCAGAAAGGTCAGGAAGATACCACACCATGTGGAGAGAGCAGATCTGGAAGTGCAACCCTGGGGGCTGGGAGTCCAGAAAAGGGTAGGACCCCCGGAGCCAGAAAAGGAAGAGAGACTGGGAAAAGGGAACATGCACAGAGCTCTATTAGCATCACGATGTTCCTGGTTGCTGGTGTGTGTGTGTGTGTGTGTGTGTGTGTGTGTGTGTGTGTGTGTGTGTGTGTGTGTGTGTGCGCACGCGCGCACGGGTTTATAAATACATTCTCTCTGAGAGAAAGACCTCTCTCCTCTTCCCATTTCTGATTGAAAGTGTTCTTTGAAGAGCTTTGTGTTCTGCCTCTGAGAGATCCCCTCTTTTATCTCCTGGACGTTAGTGGAATTTCCGAGGGGAGGGCAGGCTGCAGGCAGCCTGGAGGTGACTTTCAAAACATACTACTCTTCGCCTCCTGGGTTTAAATAGGGGTCACGCGACTGCTACCCTCACTATCAGAACCTGAAGGCTTGGGGTGGCCGCTGCTCTTCTCCTGGATGTGGGGCCTGGCTGGGAGGAAGACAGTGAATTCACAGCAGGGCTCTGGTCTGTGCCTGTCTGAGCCTGCTGCACCCACCCTGTGCTTCCCTGAGATGCCACCCGGGAGGCCTCTGCCCGCGGTGCCAGATCCTGAAAGACCTGAAGCAACAAAGCTTTCCTCTGTCTCCCTCTCCTCCTCTTTTAGACACCTGCTGCCCCCTGTTGGGCCCAATTCTCTCCCTTCCCCTCAGCAGTGCCCCAGCGCCCTGGGCAGACTTCCACAGCTTCAGCCCTGCCCCATCCTCCCGGAGCCCCTCCCTCACATGGAGACCAGCTAATGAGAGGATGGGGCGGGTCTAAAGACCTGGCTCTGCCTTTTGCTGACCAGATGCCCATAGCAACTCACTTACTCTCTCTGGGACTCAGTTTACCAGGCTATACAATGGGGCAATGCCTGCCTATCAGTATTATGTGAGAGTCAAGAAGAGATGATGGGTGTGGAAGAGCCCTATAAACTCTGCACACTGTAGAGTCCTGCCACACCTATCTGGGACTATGAAGGCAGTAGAGAGGGTGGCTGAGACTTAGCCTTCAGCATAGGACAGACCTGTCTGGACTCTGTTACTTACTTACCTGTTGTGTGACCTTGGGCAAAAGTCATGTAACCTCTCTGAGCCTCAGTTTGCTCATCTGTAAAGTGGGGATAATAATAGTACCCATTTCCCAGAATTCCTAAGAAACTGAATGAGATGATGCTTGTAAATGCTGAGCATGGGGCCTGGCTCAAAGTAAGTACCTGATAAATGTTTGCTGTTAGGATGATAATGATAGTGATGATGATGATTATGATGAACTTGATGATGCTGAGAATCTCAACAGGGACCTCTGGAGATGATATCTTTTTAAAAGAATATTTATTTGGCTGCGCCGGGTCTGAGTTGCGGCATGCATACAGGACCTAGTTCCCCGACCAGGGCTTGATCCCGGTCCCCCTGCACTGGGAGCGCAGAGTATTACCCACTGGACCACCAGGGAAGTCCCTGGAGACAATATTTTAACACATGATGAGTTGTAGGAATGCCTGGGGAGCAGTCAGGCCTGTTCTACCTCCATGTAGGCAGAGGCCTCTGGACATTTGGCCCCTGGTAGCCTTTCCTAGGTGACCTGAGACATCCACACAGCTGTACTGACACACTGTGCTTCCCTGGTCTGATTGCCCATCTCTGAAGATCCACGTAAGGACCCTCTTAGGCCTGGTACTGTCCCATCGCTTAGAAAACTCAAGGAAAAACTGCCATACAGCTTGGAAACCAAATCGGGTCATTCTCCACAGCCTCTTCCTCGTTATATGATTCTCCTCTGGGGACGGCAGATTAAATGACGTCCCCAGCTCCCTTTGAATTTTTGGATCCACCATGCTATCTCTGATCAGCTTCCAGATCTTTTTTCTCCGGCTTTTTTACACGGCCCTCCTGCCTCCCAGTCGCCCAGGGTCCTGCCCCCTGGGGAGGCGGCCATCCTCTACACCAACAGCTTTCTACTCTTTTGCCGGTCACATCTGCACAGATCTTGTTTCACCTGCTGCTCAGGCCCCATAGTGCCTCACATTCTTTGCTGGCATTTATTTAACTCTGTAATTGTTACTTAATGCTGGAAAGCTTTGGGAGGCTACCGTTGGAATGAGAAAACGCTACACAGAATAAGGCTGTACTGAGCATTGCTGGAAGCCTTCATTCCAAGGTAATTGTTTTTGGAGATCCCCTGTATATTGAAAAGGCTTACAGAATTCCAAGCAAGGCCAGGCCTGAGGCAGTGAGAGCGGCGAGGACATTATCCATAAATACCTAGAAAGGAAAGACCCCCCAAGTCCACCAAGCCTGGCTTCCCAGGGAGGGACAAGTCACATTAGGCTCTGGCTGAGGATCTGCGGGCTGAGGGTGACATGGGGCCACGGAGCTCATCCGGCCCACAGTAAGCGCTGTGTCCTGGGCTCTGCCCTTGAGTGTGGAGTCTCAGGGTAGGCAGAACCCACTGCCCCCTCCCCAGCAATCCCTTCCTCTTTAACACTCAGCATCCCCTCAACACTCTGTACTGACCGCCTGCCTTACTCCAGGCAGTGTGCAAGGTCCTGGGATACAGGGGTGGGCAAACACAGGCATGGTCCCTGATGGCCAAGAGCTTGCAGTCCAGTGGGAGAGGCAGTTGTCAGACTGTTGAAGAAAAGATCTGTAAAACTACAGCTGTAATAAATGTTATAAAGCAGTCATGAGCAGGTAGAACAGGGGTTGGCAGTCTTCATGGGAGCTTTCTCAAGATGAGACTCAGTTACCTGAACAAGAATTACCAGTGAGAAGGCCTGGGGTGAGCACTCCCAGTAGGGGTGGGGGGTGGGGTCAGCACGTGCAAAGGCCCTGAGGCAGGAGGGAGCTTGGTGCATTCCAGGGGCTAGAAGAAGGCCAGAGTGTCTGGAGTACACAGGGCTGGGGAGTGTGCTGTAAGATGAGGCTGGAGAGGCAGGCAGAAGATGCAATGCCTTGAAGAGCAATTGAAAGGCCCTGAAGTATTTTAAGCAGGATGAGACTTGTAATCTTAACACATCTAACGCCTATAGCCCTTCCTGTGTGTCAATTTACTAACTAAGCAATTTACGTGTGTTACTTCACTCAGTGCTCACAATACCCTTATGAGGTAGGTTACTATAATTACCCTCATTTTACAGATCAGAAAACAGAGGCACAGAGAGGTTAAGGAACTTGCCCAAGCTTGCACAGCAAGTAAGTGGCAGAGCCAGGATTCAAACCTGGGCCATTTGGATTCAGCGGCTGCATCCGAACCTGCAACAAATACAATTGGCTCTAGTGAATTCAAAAGATGGAAGACAGACAAGAAAGGACCATCCTCATTTTTATCCTCACTTCCTTGCCATTTATACCACTACACTAAGGGCGATCTGGTGTCTATGGCATCACTTCACCAATGTCACTCCAGCCGGTCAGCAGTGACCTCCATGCTACAATGCCTATGGGGTGTTATCCAGCTCTTATCTTGCTGAATCTCCTAGCTGGTCACTCTCTCCAGCCCCTGCCTGGCCCTCCTGAATGAGGCCAACGTCAAGGACATAGCTCTCCCTCCCTCCACCTGCTCTGTCTTGTGACTACGTTGCCCTGCTTCTCTGCCACCAGACCAAACTGGGCTCAAATCTCAGCCCTCCAGTTACTGTGTGACCATGAGTAGGTTTCACATCCTCTCCAAGCTCACTTTTCTCATCTGTAAAATGGGGATTATAATTACCAACTCAGGGTTGTTATGAGGATAAATGAGATAATACATATAATGCACAAAGCACAGTGCCTGGCATATTGTAGGTGCACAATAAATGGTGGTTATTAATATTCTTTTTCTAACAAAATTCACTTTTACGCCATGACAACTATACCTGTCCTCCCTCTCGATGTGTCTGTGGGAGGAGGTGAGCTCCACGTCCATCATCTCGATCTCCACCCCTACCTGTCCTCCCTCTTAAACAAGTATCCATGATCCACACTCCTTTAAAGCCCAGCCTGGGAGTCAGGCCCTCATGGTCCGCCCATCCCTCTGAGTTCAGTCTCATTTCCCAGCACTCCTCCGGAAGACCCCCCCCGGGAGTCTGGTTCAGCCAACTTTCAAACACACCTTGTACTTTCCTACAGGTGGAACTCAAATGATGCCACTCCTTCTACCTGGAATGTCCAACAGTAACTCTACTCATCAAGGTCCATTCAAAGTTTACCTCCTCTGTGAAAACTTCTCTATCATCTTCCCAGGAATAAGCCTTCCCTCCTCACAATCAATAAGGGAGCTAAGACACGGCTTATACCATTCAGGTGGCATTTGCCATAAATTGCCTTGTATTAGAACAGGGGGCCCGGGCTCATACTCCAACTCTGCACTTTTTAGCTGTGTGACGTTGGGAAAGGACTTCCCTTCTCTGTGTCTCAGTTTCTTCATCCATAAAGTGGGCACAACAACAGTTCCCACCCTCATGCAGCCTCTATAGGAATTAAATGAGCAACCCATGCAAAGTCTCTGCCTGGCGCACAATAATTCTCAATAAATGTTAGCTCTTGCTATTATTATTGTTGTCACTGTGGACATTCATGCACATAACTTAGCTCCCCATTAGATTATAAGAAGCAGGGACCATGTCTTCAAAAAACTTAACTTATATAGTATTTCAAAGTTGCCATTTAGCTCCATTTTACAGACGAAGAAACTGAGGCCCAGAGAGGTTATTAATTTGCTCAAGTACACACAGCTAGGATACAGAGAGAGCTATCTTCAGACGTACAGATTCTCAGGTCTGCTTTCTTATGACTGCACTGTTCTTAGTGACGTTCACAAAGTGGACACACAGTAAATCTCTAATTAACAACCAGTGCAGCTAACGGTGCAGGGTACAGGGGGACAACACCCCAGACATGGCCTACCCTCCAGCCCCTCCTTGCTGACAGCAGAATCAGGCTGATTTCGGACATGTGCCTGTATGTAGGAGGGATTTTGTCAGGAAGCTGGGTCATTATAACCGGATTCAAGTCATGGTCTGGACACGGTGAGATACAATTCCTCATCCTCCAGCCTAAGGAAGACTTGAAGCCCTAAATCCCCACTAGAGGGCTCCCTTCTCCCCTTGCCCCCTCCCCGGGCCCAGTTCCCTGCAACTCCTCGGGCTACACAGGGAGCCCAAGCAGAAGGGGAAGGGTCTCACACCCCGCGATTAAGGCAGCCGTAAGCAGTGCTGGAGACGGGGTTGGGGGGGGGGTGGTTAATTACCCGCTGGGAAGAACGGGGACGCCGAGGACAGGCCCTGGCTTTTCGTGCTGCGCAGTGGAGCAGCTCAGCCCATTTCAAATTAGATTATCTGCTCACTTCCTGTCTTTTGATCCATTCACCTGCTGGGCGCCTTCCTCCCGCCCTCCCCTGCCCCCACCTCGTGAGATGCCCAGGGAACCTGCCGTGATTCACCGGGGTCTCCACGCTGAGCTGCAAAGGGATCTGAAGGCGCCGGGGAGCTCACTCTCACTCCTGGCTCCCCTGGCACTGGCCGGAACCCTCGGACTCCCTAATAACAGGCCTCAGCAACGAGCACAGCTGCTCTCCTGCCGCAAGAGGAAGGCGGCCTTCCCACTCCACCCGCCGTGGGCTGGGGCCGAGGAGAAACTTGGAGGGTCCCATGGCACCTGCAAAATGTCTGCTGCCCTGTTCACTGGGGAGGCTGGGGGTCTACCCCACCCTTTCTCCCTTCTTTCAGGCCGGGATATGGGAACAAGGATAAGGGAACAGGAGTAGGACCAGTTAGTCACCTGTCTCACACACACACACACACACACAGTCAAACCAGCCTGCTTCCTATTCAGAGGGAGGCCTTGATCAGAGCCTTTTCGGATCCACCTGAGCCCAAGTCTGTGGGATTCGCTCGTGTTCCCTGGACTGAGCCTGCAGAGCTCGGAGTCGAGCCCAGAGGAGCATCAGCGCTCCTGGGGAAGCAGCAAAATCATCTGCAGGCCCAAGGGCTCCCCAGTGCTATTTCTCGAGCTGACAGCATACTCTCCGGGCTGGATGAATTTCTTTAGAGTTAAATTAAATTCCCCATGAAATATTTAGTTAGTTCAGCTCAGGGCTGCGTAATTGGCCCATGTGGGCAGATTTGAGGAAAGAACCAGGCTTGAGGAGAGAAGCGTTGGCAATTCATTCACGGGTGAAGTTGTGCAGCACAGGGGTCCAAGCTGGGTCAGGAGGCCAACTAGATATTGCTGACCTTTGACCTCTTGTCACATGCTCCCATCTCTGGCCATAGACCCTCTTGCCCTTCAGGGTCAGAGAGATGTATGTCTGAATCCCAGCTCTGCGATTCTCAGCTAAGCAAATTACCTGAAATCTGGGCTTCGGTTTCCTTACCTCTAAAATGGGCCAAAGCATGCCTATTTCTCATGACTGTTGTGAGGATTAAATCCAGTAACCTGTGTAGATGGAGCTCAGGGGTAGTCCTGCCTCTTAAAATCCCCTCTTCCAACTGTGGCCAGTGGGGTGTTTGAAAGCTAAAGCAGATCACGCCATTCTCTGTATTGCCTTTTTACTCTTTTTTATGCCATGGACCCTGTTAGCAGTCTGGTGAGGTCTGTTAACCCCTTCTTGAAAAATATTTTAAAATGTTTATTACATTTGCTGTAACACGTGACTGTATTACATAATACAGAATTACATAATTGTGATACACTGACCACGAGAGCCAGAGGTAGCTCTCATAGCAACATTCGAATGGCACCTTTGGCGACAAAGTCACAGGTATGGTTAATACCACTATGATTTGTTGCCCACATTTATAATCGAAGGAAATTTTACGTTTCAGTTTCAATTTAGAAAAAACATAGATGTAAATTTTTCCCTTCTAAGCTTATGGTCTCTCTTGATGCTCTCCTCAGACGCTTGGGTGTGCATGGACCCCAGGAAAAGAACCCAGAGAGACCCCCCAGTTTACTGACCTTGATTCCTTACTACGGCCCACCAGGCATTGTGTGATAGGGCCGCGCCCTGCTTCTCAAATATGACCAGTTCATTTGCGCCTTGGAATCTTGGCATTTACTCTTTCCTCTCCCTGCTCCACTCTGCCCTGGCCTTGGCGACGCTGGCTTCTGCACACTCTGTTCGGATCTCAGAGTGGCCTTCCCAGAATGCCTATCCAAAGATGCCCTCTCCCTGACACTCTCTGTGTAATTTCCTGGGTTTCTTCCTTCACAGCAAAAATCACAATCTAAAATTTTCTTGTTCATTTATTCATCTACTTGTTTATTGTCTTTAAAGCAAGCTCCAGGGGGCAGGAACCTGTTGTTTGCTGGGTCCACATGTGTCTCCAGAGTCTAGAACAGTGCCTGGCACGTGATAAGCACCAAACATTTGGTAAAGGAAGGCACAACCAAATGAATGAATAGATGAATCAAAGCAAGTAGGAGCTCAGTTCATGTTATTTTCTCACCTTGAGTCTTGACTCATTGTGTCATAATGTCTTGGCTAAGAGCGCCCACACTACGGCCTCCCTTGCCACTCACCAGCCACGTAATCTTAGGCAAGTGACCTACCCTTTCTGTACCTCAGTTTCCTCATCTGGCAAATGGGACTGTAATAATACATACCTCATAGGTGTGTTGTGAAGACTAAGTAAATTAATATATGAAAAGCACTTAGATCAGTGCCCAGAACAGAAAATGTTACAGAAGTGTAAGCTATTATTTTTTGCTGCAAGTTAAAGGATCAACTTCATTGTTATTTAAAACAGTAATTGTTTCAAAAAATCAATGTAGGTTTTGAACAGAGAACAAAGAAATCCCATGATTGGAAAAGCAATATATACGATAGATGTTACACTGTGTTTAAGTAGTTGGGACGTGAAAAAGAAATAGCACTGAGAGTTTGGGTCTAGGCAGCTTCCACGGATGCAGTGATGCCCGGGGAAGCTTGAACTCTGCTTCCTCCCCTGGCAGCACCATTACCATCCCTGTCATCATCCCCCTGATTTTCTGAAGATAGACCACTGATTTACACATCAAATAAAATGATAGAATCCTGTCTAATTTTTCAGGAGGATATGCTCATTCCTAATCCAAATGCTCCTTATTTCCCAATCAAACTGATAAAACCTCCAGCCCACATGAAAACGTGGCCATCAGTAGGCCCTGTGATAAGAGGCAGGGGATTTCCACTGACGGGTTCACACACTTCTGCCAGTTTCCCACCCTGCTGGCTGCCAGAAAAGCTGATTAATAACGGTCTGGGACACAGTGTGAGGCCCTGACATTGAGCAAGGCTAACTGGCCCACATGGGGATCAAACTTGCAGCCCTGACCTTTCAGACAGAGAGCCTGCCTCCACTGACCAAGCCAGTTCTACACCTATTAGGGGCCTCTGGGTTTCAGGCCTGTGTGTGTAAAGCAAACTCAAGGAGGCTCAGATAGCAGTGTCGGCTGCTGGAGAAATCTGACAGTATCTCTAGCTCACGGGGCTTTCTTTTATTTCCCTTCCCACTTGTCAGCCCTGTATTTAGGAATGGCGTGATTCACAGGCCTGTTATTAGGACTGTTTTTGTTGGGTGAGATAAAGTACCACCAGTAGCTGGGAGCACTGCTGACAGCCACAGAGAACTTTCAGAGGCCTCCTCTTCACCCCCTCTCTACTCCAAGCCAATGAGCCTCCTCCATTGATTCGCCCACCCCTTACTGTCCTGCTACACAGAAGGGAGGTCCGAGGTCGGCCTCAGACTGGCCCCTGAGGTGCGCCAGGGTGCCAGGAAGGGTGAGCAAAGATCTGACTCATCAGCTCCATGAACTGGCTGGTGCTAGCCTTTTTCTCATTTCTTATCAGCATATGCACAAGTCAAAACCATTGCCAAGGGCAGAGGGCATTTTCTCAGGGATCCCTGCAGTTTTTCCGAAGAGGACAGCTAGAGATGCTGTCATAAACCTCTGGCCACTCCTCCTAGGTGATGACGTGTGTTTGGTCTACTTCAAAGAGGTACTGACAGGGCTCAGGTGTCCACCCATAATAACATCCCCAAAGTTCTTTTGCACAGACTGCATTTGAGCCCCATGACAATCTCAAGGCCAGCAGTAGCCAATTTAGAGACAGGAGAATAAGACTCAGCAAACATGGTGTTCAGTGCGGGATGATGGTTACCTTTTGGGAGGAAGGAGGGTTTAGAGTGAAAGGAGGCATTTTGGGGGGCAGGGACAAGGGTCTACAAGGGTCTGCAGTGTGCTGGGCCTGGTGTATTTCTTGGCCTGGATTGTGATTACATGGGTATGTCCCCTTTGTGATAAGTCATCAAGTCGACACTTATGATTTGTGTACTTTTCTATATGCATATTTCAATTAAAAGGTTTTTTAAAAAGGTAAATGATTTGCTCAAGGAAAAGAGAGAGTGGCTACCGTCAAGCGTGACACTCAGCATCCTGCTGACTCTTTGGAATAAAAAAGCCTAGAAGATCCATACCGGGCTGCAAAGGCTGCATTATTTGTGTCAGGGGCTGCTAATTCCACACATATGAGAGAGGTAAGCTCAGGCACAGTGACTCTACTGTGCCTCTCTGTTTAAACACCTGTGCGGCTTCTAATTCAAGAAGGGCTAAAAAGGAACATCTGGATGTTTTAACTGGATTTGTGTTTTGCATCTGGATGAAGAAAATTCCAGATCCCTTGTCTGGTCCAAACAACTGAACAGATTGTGAAACTTCCAGAGGAGCCAACTCTCTCTCTGCTCTGAACACTGGGCAAAGCCCTGGGGGGGACCCGGCAGAGCTGCAAACACCCTCCAGCACTTGCCAGACCCCACTCTAGATGGGTCTTGAAACCCAGAGGAGGGGGACAGCACTCTGTCCCACGTTGCACGGTGTTCTCGCAGTGTTTTGTGACAGCTGTCAGAGGGTCCTGGTTGAAGTCTGCGTCTTGATAGCTGTGGGACCTTGGGCAAGTTTCTTAGCCTCTCTGAACTTGTTTTCTCAGGAGTAAAGTATAAATGCTACCAGCTTCTACTTTACAGAGCTGCTGTGAGGATTACATGAGTTAGCATACAAGGCCTGACACACGGAAAATGTTCACCACTCAATAAATGTTTACTGCTATTATTACTATGCTGTTTCTGATTCTGGCATCCTGCCTCCATCCTCTGCCCATTTGTCTGAAGCTGCTGAGACCTGGCCTCTGCTTTGGGCTGCACCATCCTGCCTGGTGGGGTTTCTGAAGGCTGAGCTCTTCTACCTGATTTGCTCCTATGGACTCCCCTTCACTTTTGATCAGACTGACACCAGCTGACACATTTGCTGTACTTACTGACCACACCTACTCTCTGTTTTGATTTCCTGCCTGTATTCCACTGTTCATCACCCCCTGGCAGCCAGCCAGGCCCCCAGTCTGCCACCATCCAGGAACCCAGCAGGTCTGCTCAGGGAGTGTCCTGGATTTGGATAAGGGATCCATTTAGCAAGAGCTGACAGTCTTTCTAAGCAGTTCAAATTCACTGAATGGACCACCTGCTGCCATTTTTAGAGATCTAGGCCTTCATTCTGTTGCCTAAATTGCAAACGTAGAGACAGCAAGAGCAGAAGTTTGTCATCAAGCAAGGGAGCACATCTGAGGGCTGCAGAAGATAAGGAATAATGCCATAGTTTCTGCAAAGGGTGGGGCAGAACGGGGCTCTCAGAGGGCTATCTCCAGAGCTGCCAACACTGCCATTGGCACGATTGAGCCAGGCCTGGTTCTCATGCTGACAAATGGTGGGATGTTAGTTGCTCCTGACAAGCTACAGGATGGCAAGAAAAATAGTCTGTGAGTAAGTCCCCCAAAGCATATAAGGATTCTGGCCAGGAACTGAGATGGTGAGGCCAAGCCATGGCAACAAGCAAGTGGAAACCACAAGACCTTCTGGTGCAAATTCATCTCCGTGAGTGAGGGATGGCCAAAGAATAGAGGGAACTGTCACATTTGGATGCTTTGAAGCAGGGATGTTTATTCGTAAGAAGGCAAGGGATAAGCAGTGCCCGCCTGCCGGGGGTAGGGAGCTGGGGTGGGCAGGGAGCCACAGCAGCAAGAGATTGCTAGGTGAGCTAGGTGAGCAAAGCACGGCATGTGTTCAGGGCAGCTCCCCCACAGTCCTTCAGGGGACATATTACGGACGCATTTGAGTTTGGAGTCTGATTCTGTCACTTCTCAGCCCCATGACCTTGGACAAGTGAACCTCAGAGCCTGTTTCCTGATCTATAAAACGGCGATAAGAATACTTGACCTTGTAAGGTTCTCTGACGATTAAATGAGGTAATATTTGTAAAGCAACTAGAAGCACTGCATCTGGCACGTAGTAAGTGCTCAATAAACAGCGCTCATGACTATCTTTAGTGCAAAATCAGTCAAGCGACAGGCAAAAGGTCAGCCTAGGGAGTCACAGGGGCTTGAGCACAGCACACAGGAGTCTCAGGGGAGGTGACTCAGACGTCCAGAGGGGCGATCCGGGCTCCTGCTCCATGGTGTTCGTGGTGTCACCCCTCTCCACCAACACACATACTCGAGGAAATAAAGCTGGCAAGCACAAGGCGGAAGGTTTATTCCAAAGGCAGGGAGGATAAACGTGTGTGTGGCGCAGGCTGAGCAGACACCCAGTCAGGCCGACTAAAGCTTAAAGAGTGAAGAAGGGGGGCTGTGACCTGGGGGGCAAAATAGAAGACAGGGTCAACTTTAGAGTCAGACAGCTCACCCTGGACATTCCCACCCCATGGGGAGAGGAACGAGGGGTGAGGTGGCTTAAGCTCTTCTTTCTCAAGGCAATATAGGTCTGGGAAGTGGGGCAGGATTGAGCATACAGCGGGGTGAGCTGAGGGCCCAGCTGTGGGGACCTGGGGAAGGCGGAGCCAGGAAGGGAAGCAGGGATGTCCAGGAAGCGTGTTCAGGCCCCGTGGCTGCCCTGGGAGGACGGGCCCAGGGGAAATGTCATCTCCTGCAGCTCCAGCCTGCTGAATGCACCAGCACTTCTGGGCCACTGGTGTGTTTTCCCTGTTACCAGTCAAAGGGATCATCTGAAAACCTGCAACTTGTTCTGGCATTGAGATGTTCTGTCCAGGCTCTGAGGTCCTTGGGGTCAAGGGCTATAGTGGTTAATTCTTTTACACATGTCTTCAAAGCATCCCATCCATCTACCCACTCATCCATCCATCCATCCATCCACTCATTCATCTATCCATCCATCCATCCATCCATCCATCCAACCACCAATTCATCTATCCATCCATCCATCCATCCATCCACCCATTCATCTCCCCATCCGTCTATCCCATAATTCCTGAGTTCTGTGTATGCTGGGGCCTGTTCCAGGTGCCACCGGCATACAGATGAACAAGACAAATGTAGTTCCTGATCTCAGAGAACTTACATTCTAGTCTCATAATAAGAAAGGTGATTTCAGTTGGTGATAGTTTCTTTGAAGATCATACAACAAGGTAATGTGGTAGAGAGAGATTCAGAGAGAGGATGGAGGTCCCTTAGGGTGGCAGGGAAAGAATGCTTCTTGGAGGAGGTAACATCTGGATTAGACCTAGATAACAAGGTAGAAACAGTAGACTGGAGACTTGGGGAAATAAGTTTTTGCTAGAAGGAAGAGCAAGTGTACATACCGTATGCTGGAACTGGGCATACTATGTACAAGGAACAAAGAAAAGGCTAGAGAGTGAGGGGCCAGCGATGGGAGAGGCAGGCCCTTGTGAGCTCTTAATCATTTCTTGGGATTGTAGGGATGTTGGTGAAATTGTGGCTGACGAAGGCAGAGCATGGGAAGATGGTTTTGCTCACTGAGCAGGTGAGCAAACGGTGGCCCAGGGAGATTCAGCCACCAGTGTAAAGTCAGGGATAGACCCAGACTTCCAACTCAAGGTATTTTTTTTCTAACATCAAGAGGACACTTGTACTTGCCATCAATGCCACCACCTTGTCACCTAACAGAGGTGACTTCTCCCCCAAGAGATGACCCAGAGACCATCCCTCTGGAGGGAATTCCTGCTCCTTGTGTCCCCTTTTCCTGCAGAGTGTAAGGAGAGGGGGTCAGAAAAGCCCGGCCAGCCGCCACCGCTGCAGATAACCTTTAGAAGGCAGCCGGAGCTCGCTCCGCAGGAACACAGCCAGACACGTGGTGCTTCAGTTTTGTATTGATCGATTACACTTTGGTAGTGTCCAGACAGGTGTGGCAAGGAGGGATTAACCCAGGCCAGCCTGGCAGAGGAAGGACCTGGCCCTGGAAGCACACATCTCATGGGAGCAGTGGACAGGCAAGGCCTGTGTATGTGTGTGTTTGGGGACGGATGGAGGGGAAGCTGGGGACCTGGGCTTTAGGCCTGGAGAGGAAGTGCAAGCGAAGCCTTAGGTGGAAGGTTGGGTAACAGACGGCAGGGAAGGAGAGGAGAGGGCTGACTCTCTCTGAGAGTCACTACATGCCAGGGACACCAAGGAGACGATAGTTCATTGATTTCTCATCATAACCGGGGATGGATGCTATTGCGTCCATTTCGAGGATGAAGACGTGGAGTGGGGTGGGTCAGAAACACTGGTGGCTTGTCCAAGCCCACACGGAGGGCAGGGACCTGCACGTGGGGGGCCGGCAGGGGGGACGGGGTGGAGGATAGGTGAGCACGCTCAGAGCCGCCCCCCACTTCACTACCACCTGCACCCTGACGACCCCCCAACGGAACTCAGGCCCAGCTCTGCCCTCTTGCTGGCCTTCCTCACCCACCTTTCCCCACATACTGTGTTTCTCTACCTCCAAGGCCTGCCGGCACTTCAGACCCACGTCATCAACTGCATCTTTGCCGTCTAAAGCTACTCTTTTTCCAGGGACTGTTTCTCAGTTCATGACTCTACCAGGCACCTGTCATCCAAAACCGAGACCAGGAGTCAGCCAGAGTCTCTCCTCTGCCCCCGCCATACCACCTCCCTGCTCCCTCTCCATTCAATAAGCAAGCCCCATCCATTTTACCTCTGAAATTCCTGTGTAATCCATCACTGCCCCTCGGATCTGAGTGCTGCTGTCGTCACTCAGGTCTTCACTGGAATTACTCAGTAGTTTCTGCACTGGCCTCACTGCTCCTAGTTCCTCCCCAGTTCATCCATCCAGTTTAGTGGATGCCAAGGGCACCTGCGGTCCTCGAGCTTCAACATGCATCACAACCACCCGGAGGGCCTGTGAAAACGCACATTGCTGGGCCCCACTCCAGAGCGTCTGATTCAGTAGGTCTGGATGGGACCCCAGAATCTGGGTTTCTGACAAGTCCTAGGTGATCTTGATGCTGCTGGTTCAAGAACCACACTTTGAGAGCCACTGTTCTAGAATCGATTTCCAAACCAAAGATCTAATCGTATCACTGCCCCACTTAAAGGGACTCCAGCAACTCCCTACTAGCTTTAAAATATGGTCCAAACTCCCTACAATGATCTTCACAATCTGTGCCAGACTCTCTCTCCAGCATCACCTCAAGCAACTGACCTCTCTTCAACCTAAGATGCAGACACATCACACTATTCGTGTTCCTTAAACCTGTCATATATTTCAAACTCCGTGTCTTTGCCCACACAGTTCCCTCTGCCTGCAGCTCTTTCCCCCTTGAGGCTTGTCAAATTCCTACTTATCCATCAAGGTCCAACTTGACTGTTACTTCCCTTAGAGGCATCCAGTGTGTTAGAACGACCGTGGGCTTTGATGTCAGGCTTGGCTTTGAATTCCAGTTCAGTCACTTGTTAGCTGTGTGACCCTGAGTTAGTCTCTCTGTTAAGATGGAGTTAACCTCAGCATCCTCATTATAAACTGTGAATGATGACGTTTATTTGTAAGATTGTTGTTGGAGAGGAAATGACGCCATGAGAAATGCCTGGCAGGTAGTAGGTACTCAGTAAACAATAGCTATCATTATTATTAACTCTGCTTTAAAGCCTTGCCTGGCTCTCTGGAGCTGAATCATTTCTTTTTTCCTGTGTTCCCATAAAATGTTGTATATGAGTCCCATTTTGCTTATATCATATGCTGTGGTCTCATTATTTTTACACACTGGGCCTCATTCCTAGTATAGTTGAAGCCATTGTACAAATTATAGAAATTGATCCTCCTAGCAGACTTAGTGGGCACACAACCTGGCAAATTAAAGGTATCTTTGAAGGAAGAAAATTTACAGGTGGATAGAGCCCCAAACCAGAGCACACGCTTGGTAAGCAGCGTGAGGCAGGTTTCAGGCCCCACTCACCCCTTGTACTATATACAACCTGCACAACCATCCTTGGAGGCTCTACACAGGTAGAATATGAGCCCAGTGAAAGTAAAAACTGGGTCCTATTCAACCTGAAGTCACAACCAATGTTGAATCAATGCATGTAGGGCCAAGTAATATTGCCCGAGGATGGGAAGCACATAAGTAGTATTAGTAGGGCCCTGGCCCCAGGCTCAGGAATAGGATCCTTGCTCCTGGGGCAGGGGACAGTGCAAGAACCAGGGTCAGCAACATCAGAGACTCAGGCTTTGGAGAATAACCAGCAGCTGGATGACTGGGGGCTTTGGGGAACAAGACAGAGGTTAAGTGTCCACGTGCTGAAGGGGACCTCTTGAAACCACCCCTGACCTCAGACCACAGCCTGGTGCATGGCTGAGCCTGCAGGTGACACCTCACCTCTCCACGTGAGCTGGGCAATCAGGACCGGAGGATTCTTAGGAGATATTAAGATACCACTTTCCATAGCTTCCTTCCCTACCCTTGCCCCAAATCAATTCCCTACTGCCTGTCTCTTCTGTGTCACAGCAAGCCAATCTCTCAGAAGGCTTTCAGATGCCTTAATTAATCCATTTTCATTTCCCTAGCAGACCCTCACTCCCCTTAATAGCTGGTACTCGGCAGGGAAGGCGGAAATAATTCCCAAGAAGTGAGCCTTTTGACAAATTTCCCAGGCTGCTTCTAGACACCCATGGCGTTTGGAGGAGTTCCCAGTCTGGAGCTGCTGGGGTAGCTCCGAACATAACTGAACTCCAAAGCCCCTGGGATTCCCATCCATATCAACTTCTTCAGCAGAAAAGAACCCTCACAGGGGTCTAAGGGCAGCCAGGCAAAGGCTCTGCTCTCTTTCCCTGAATCTCTGGGGCTCATGTGCTATGATCCTGGGGAGGGAACCGGCTTGACACTGCTTCTTGGGAGATGAGGATTTAAGCCGTGCACCCTCACAGGCGATGTACAATGTCATTGCTTGGTCCTGCCCTGCTTAGGGCTCCCCTAGCAACCTGCTCACCTCTCTCATGCCCACACTAGAGCACACGTTTCTTTTACGTGTCTGTCCTCTGCTTACCTCCATACCACCTCGTCTGTAAGCTCTCAAAGACAGAACCAAATCTCATCTGTCCTTTGACCCCAAACCTCTAGCCCAGTAGCTGACTCACTGTGTTAAATTACTACCTGCTGATTGATTAATCAGTTGACGGCCCTGTTTTCTAAGCCTTGGGTTGGCAGTTGGGTTGATAGAAACCCGCTACGGAATGAACTCCCTAAGTGCATTCGAGGCACGCTTATCAGCTGGTGACTTGCTCTGCATGATCCGAGGGAACTAGGTGTTAACGCCTTCCTGTGTCCCAGGCACTGTGTTAGGTGCACATGGGTATCAGGATGAATAAGATACTGTGCTTGCCTGCAAGGAGCTGGTGGCCTCACTGCCACTAAGAACCCGTCCCAGAGGTCCCCGTTCAGAAGTAATTTCTGCCTCCTACTCTGCTCTTTAAATATGATGCAGTTTGTATTTGTAACAGAGCACGTATCCTGTACAACCCTGGGTTAAAATAATTTCCGCCGTCTGTCTGCCCTTCTTGCTGGACAGATCCTAGAGGAAAGGGACCTGGTTTCAAATCCTAGCACTTCCGGGTGCTGGCCTCTCTGGGGCTGTGCGTTCTTAGTCTATAAAAAGGAAGTAGTTATAACACCCGCTTCCTGGATGACAGGGTTGAGGATGTAAGTGTAATCCATGTGACCCTCTCACACTGGCCACCCGGAACCTCCTTTCTTTTTGCCATTCTCCTGGTCCAGCCTATTCCTTCCTCTCTAGTCTCCTAGCAAGCAGACGCAGAGGACAGGAAGGCTGAACCAAAATCACTCTCCGTTCCAGCCACCAGTTCTCATGCGCCCCTAGTGATGCAGTAAGATGAGCACCAGACAGGGGTCTGAAGAGGGTATGAGTCTGGGCTCTGGCCGCGTGCTGTGAGTCTGAGCTTGGGTTAGTTGCTGACTCTCTGAGCCTCCATTTCATCTGGAAAATGGAGTCATAATCCCCGCCACGCACAGATAAATGAAATAGCACGTGTAGAGCTCCTGCCTAGCGCCTGGCCCTTGGCCAGCAGCCATCACCGGCCCCCTCTGCCTCCTGGGGGCTCAGCTTTGAACAAGGAAGAGGTGCCTTTCAGCAGAGGACACCCCCATTCTAATTCTCTACAAAGCCATGGGAATGGAGAGGAAAAAGAAAATCTGAAGGCCCATGGCGGAGCCCTCCACTGAAAGCTGGTGATAGACAGGTAGGGAGGTTCATATTCATCGCAGGCTGAGGCTCCAGAGGCCCAGCCGCAGTCCTCTGGGGGCTCTGCACTTCACCCCTGAATGCAGAGAGAGGGAAGCAGTCACAGGGGCAGACAGCAGAGCCCAGGTGCATGAGCTGCAGCAGATACAGTCATCTCAGAAGAAAGGCAGTGCGGCCGCAGTCTCAAAACTGCCTTTATTGGCTTTTTATCAGGTGGGTGAAAGGACTCAAGTGACAGAAAAGAACCTCTGAGAACTCAAAATGAGACAGAGAGTTGTAAAGGGAGGGTCTGATGAGAGACGGACAGCAAAGGCAGTTGTGGTCCACGATGCAGCCCAGGGCTCTGGCCCTTTTATTCTCAAGGACAACAGCCTGTGGATAATGAACCAGACAAGATGGATTTCCTCCCTTCCCAGGTCTTGGGGGGTTGTATGCAGGGACCGCCGCTGCTTGACATGCATCCCTCAAGAAGCCATTCCAGGAAGGACCTTGCTCAGAGTCAAACAGCCCTCCCTCTTCTCCCGAGAGGCAGGATGAGCTGAACCCATGCTTAAAAGTCTCCAGGAAAGGGGGGCTCCCTCACGCAGTAGGTCCTAGAATCAAATGCTGAGACGCCACACCGTCCCCATTTTCTCCTGGGCATCCTCACCGCCATTGCCTTCCTTCGGGCCCCATCCCGTCCACCTGCATCACTGGACCACCATCTGATGAGTATACCTGCCTCTGGTGTTCCCACCTCCAATCCATCCCCCTCTCCCTGTCGGACTAACCTTCCGGAATCAACGCCAATTACACCACTCCTCCCCTCCTGGAATAAAACAAACAGACCACCTCACTCTTCAATAGCTCCCCATTAGCTCTCTGGACATAGTTTAAGTATCCAACCATTTAAATCCTGTCACGACTGGCCCCTGCCTACAGCACTCCTCTCCTCCACTCCCTGCAGCACCTGACGCCAGCTGCACAGAACCACTCGCACTGCCTGGCATGATCTCAGCCTTTGCTGCACCTAGAATATTCTTTTCTACTGAGATGATGTTTCTCCATCCTCAGTACTCTGTTCAGTGGTCCCTTCCTGGGTGAGCCCTTCCCTGTTCATACCTGTACATACCTTGACCGTGCTTCCACCAGACCTACCCCTGTCACTCACTACCCACGTGACCGTGAACAGGTTCCTTATCTGCTTTGCGACTCAGTTTCCTCACCTGCAACATTCGGTTATTGTGAGGACTAAATGAGTTAGTATAGTCAAGCACTGAAAATAGTGCCTGGCCCACAGGAAACACTTAGTAAATGTCAGCCATCGTTATTCTCATCATTATTAATATTATTAATAGAGCATGTATCACACTGTACAGGAGTTCTTGGTTTACCTCTTTGAGTAGATCCTGAATTCCTTACCAGCAAGCCCTCACATCCACACGGTGCTTGTCAGAAAGGGAGCACTTTGATGAAGGAAGGAAGGAATGAATGAGTGAATGAATGAATTGTTGAACTAAAATTGGAGCCCACCTCTTCCTATTTGAGTAAATGCAGAGACCAGGCTTTAAGGAGGAGAAGAAAGCCGTCCCTGGGTCTGGCTGTCACATGTGGAAAGAGTCGAGCTTTCAGTTATTTAGTCCCTGGATCTGTACCTTGATTTTAAAGAATAGAATTCTATGACCTATTTGCAGTTAAAATAGTCTCTGGCTTCAAGGTGAAAAGGAATCCCAGGGGACTAGTTGTATTTTTTTTTTTTTTTTTTTCGTTCAGCAAAATGTCTCTGGACAACTTTCCCAGTGGATTAAGGCCACAGACAGCCCACCCTACCAAGTCTCTGGCAAACTCTCTCCACAATCCTTTCTCCCAGGGAACCAGGAGGGGAAATGGAATGAGGTATTTCAGCTTCATTTACACTTAATTCATCAAAATGTCATTGGTAAGAGCTATTCGATGTCCAAAGCTTATGAGCCTTGAATCTAAGCCTTCTAAAGCCCTTTTCTCTTTGAACCTAAACGGGCCGTTCTGCCAGCATGGCGTTGAATGCTAACAGGGTACTTGGTTCTGAGCTTTGAAGCTTGAGGGGGGTTCTCTCTCTTCCTGAATGTGCTTTGCTCTCTCCCAAGCTGGGCCCCAGGGATGTGAGATGCAGTCTCTCGCCTTCCAGGATACCAGCGCTCAGGGCTGAACCGACAAGGGTGCCTCACACACACTGGGGGAGAGGAGAAGGGGTCAGAGAGCTCATCGGTCCAGCTCTTCCGCTTTAAAGGTAAAGTGCAATCCCTTTATGGGCCAGAATCAGACATGGGTACCAAATTCGGGGCATCCTCCAAATGTTCTGCCTAGAAGGACCTCTCAGGAGGGGACGCCATTTGTGACTGGAGGGGGACGAGGCTGTAATTCCAGCAGGAGAGGCCACATGCTGTTGTGGATGAGGACTCAGGTGCCCATTCGCTGGCTGCGGGACCCTGGGTGAATCATCTGTACTTCTAAGCCTCAGGCTGCTCACCCATAGGGCGGGGATAAGGATATTCACTTCGCAGAGCCATTGTGGAGGAGAAAGAGCCAATGTGTGAAAGCAGCTTCAAACATGAGATCAGCGCACAGATGTGGGGGGCGACCAGGACAACACCCAGGACAGACACACCCCCGCCTGCAGTGCTTCCCAGTCACCCACTGCGGGAAGAAGCGCTCGTGTCTTGGCAGGGACTCCAGACCCCTTCATGAATGCGCCGTTCCCCCACCCTCTCTGTCCTGCCCGCCTTGACTGTCATTCCCCACCGCCACAGTGCTCCAGCCACGTGACCGTCCCTGCCTCTCCTCCATCCCTAAGAGATGCATTCTCAACTCCCAGCAGCCACTTCCATAAGCGATTTCGTTTTAAACAACAGCCACCCTCCCAGCTCCACAGCTCCTTCTAGCTACAACCCTTTACCTTGCTTTCCCATAAGAGCGAAGCTTCTTTGAAGAGTATTACACCATGATTCAACCACTGCAGTCTGATTTCAATCCAGCCACCCACTGAAACCGCTCTTGCCTGTGGCTTCTGCACCGCTAAATCTGATGAAGGCTCTTCTGTACTTCCTTTCAAGAGGTGGGAAACTTCTTTACCTACTCTCTCTCAGCAGCCTTCACAGGCTCTCCTCCCTCACCTCTCTCTTGAACGTATGATTTTCTCCCTGGGGATTCCTTCTCTCCTCACAGCTTCAGTAACCACCTACATCCACTCCAGCACCTAGAGCTTCGATCCGCTGAGCCCACTCCAGCCAACTCTTGCTGAATATCCCTACCTGCGTGTCCAAAAGGCTTTTCAAAGTTACCATTTTCAAAGCTGAAATCATCCTCCTCTTTCCTCCCAGACCTATTTTTCTCCTGAACTTTCCACCTCAATGACTGGACCACCATCCACCCAGACGTCCACGTCAGAAACCTGGGTGTCATCCTTCTCTTGTCCCTCTCCCCTTGGCCACATCCATTTGGTCCCGAGTCCTGGTGATCTATCTGTTAAATAGTTTCAACAGGTTACAAAACAGCATATGTACTATGATCCCATTTAAGAAAAAACTTGTGTAAAGTACATACTCATTAAGAAATCAGAAGGGATCATATTGAAATGTTGACCATGGGTATTACTAGATGGTGGAATTACAAGTAATTTTTTGTCTTTTAAAACATATATATTTTGTAAAGACTGCACACCTCTATATAAAAGAAAAACTGTTATCTTTAAAGATAGCCTCTGAATATGTACCTCCTTCTAACTCCTAAGTTACTTTTGGTTCTCATCAACTGTTGCAGCAACATGAGCCTTCTACCCGGTTCCCCTACCTCCAGGCTTGGCCCACCCCTCCACGTTCCATGCTGTAGAAGGTCATGTAGGACCTTCATCGGTGACCACTGCCCACTTCCTAGCCTCGCTTCCCACCATGCTCTGTTCCAGGTATAGTGACCTGAAACAGAAACTACCATGCACCTTCCTGTCTCCACGCCTTGGACCCTGGTTCCTTCCCTCCTGGCATGTTCTTCTCTCTCCACGTCCCTCCTCTCCCTGGCCAACTTCTCCTGGTCCTTAAAGATTCAAGTCAAGCATCACCTCCTGCAGGCGTCTTCCCTACACATCACAAGCAGCGTCAGGAGGCCCTCCTCCAGTCCTCTCACCACCCCCTGTACCTCCCCATCCTAGCCTTTCTCGCTCCGCTTTTACCCAACTGGTCCCCCATCAAATAGTGACCTAGGGACTACCTCATTCAACTTTGTATCTGAATACCTTGAACAATGTCAATTCAAAGCTCACTTTAAATAAATGTATTGGGGTGATACAGGAGGATGCTGGGGCTGTTCTGAGGGCACCCTCTTCTTCAAGCTGCTCTAGCCCATCTCCTCCTCTCTGCCAAGTATCCCTCCACCAAGACGCACCACCACTTCTGTGCAGGCCTGCTGTGGGCTCAGCTGTGAAGGATGTGACTGGAGCAAAATAAATCCAAACCCAAGAGGCTCCCAAACAGACACGGTTCTCATCTCTCCGGCCCAGACACAGCCCTGGGGGTGAGAGGCCAGCCACCTGGCCCATTTTATGTGAATCCACTTGTTTTCACTCCAACCACACTCCTACTTTTAATGGGATTTACACCAAAAGACATGCTCTGATGATTTCTAAACATAAGCAGAAAATATGCTTATGAATGCTCTTCTGCAACCAACGTGCCACATGTCCAAACCCCAGCGGTCTTGGGTAAGCAGGTGACAATGGAGGGGATATGGGGATATATGTGTACATATAGCTGATTCACTTTGTTATACAGCAGAAACTAACACACCACTGTAAACCAATTATACTCCAATAAAGATGTTAAAAAAAAAAAAGCAGGTGACAATGGATGTGAAAGATTGAGGCTGTAGAACGCCCAGTGGAGATGACCCAGGCCTCTACTCTTTCCTACACATCACTCCAACATCCAGGAAGCTACTGCATTCCTCAAACTCTCTAAAAAAAGAGATTCCTGTATGTCAAACTTTCTATGTGTGTGTGCATACTCACGTGTATGTTATTTTAAATCCTTACAAAAATTCTTTCTAGATAAACACTGAAGCCTTGGGGGATGGAGTGGAAAGGATAAAATAAGTTGCCTAAGAACACCCAGCTAGTAAGGGGGTGAATTGATGTTAGGTCTAACTTCAAGATTCACGCTCTCAGACCACGAGCACTGAAGTCAGACACGGGCTTAAATGCTGGCTCTAAACTCACCAGTTGTGCGATCTTTGGCAGGTTACTTAAGCTCTCTGAGCCTGTATTTCCTCATCTGTATAAGTGACAGATTTAGGTGCAGTGACCTCTAAGGTCTCCTCCAGTTGGGACATCAAGTAGCCCCAAGGCTCTACTGTTACAACCTCTGACTTGTTCCTGTGCAGCTTGGGGAAGGGGTCATACAGGAAGGATGCAGGCTTTAGGACTATTGTGATCCTAGGGGAACACTGGGGCAGACACATCAAAGCGTCGAACCCCGGGGCAGAGCGGGGCTGGGGTCACGCACTCCTGCCCAGAATCAGCCCCCACTCCGTGGCATTCAGACGACCTTCTGGCAGAAATGCTCTTCTCATTCTTCAGACATCTGCTCAAACATCATTTCCCAAGGGAAGCCTTCCCTCCCCTGTCCCCTTGCCTCTCAAGGCTGGACCCCTCCCCTCCAGGTACCCTCTCATAGCTCCTCCTACTTCCCCTTTCTTGTACTTAACACACTGTGTTAATAATATCGTACTGTGATCATTCATTAATATCTGTCTCTCACTAGTAAGATTCATGAGGGTAGTGAGTACGTTTATTTTGTCCCCCATTGTATCTCCATTGTCTAGAAAAGAGGAAAACGTTTGATGGATCTGTATTGAACGAATGGGTTAACTAGTTAATTAATTAATACTACGCAGTCAAGTCTTGATGAGACCAAAGCAGCAGTGTTTTGACTTGAAAGCCGACCTGGAGTGAATTTTAAGATCCTGTCTGATTGCCCAAGTCGTTCAGTACGAAGCTGCATGTCCTTGAGTCTTGGATTCCTCTCCTCTTCCTGCCGGTCCATGTCACAGCTCATTTGGGGGTTGATAAGGGGATGGCTGTGCACTGACTCTGACATCCCTGAAGTCACCCCACCAATCACCAGGAAGGCCAAGGGGGCTGAAGAAACAGGCTCAAGGTGACAGAGGACATCGGTAAGAAGGGAAGGAAAAGGCCTAGCATTTCAGCTTTCTGGGGTTTAACCACTGGACTGCATCTCTACCAGGGGATCCAAACAAGAGGACTGCTTCAGGAGGGGCTCTGGGACTTCGAGAAAAGCAGCACATCCTTTTCTGCGGAAGGAAGCGTGGGCATGGTCAGCTGGGGGCTTGAGTCACAGAGACAGCAGACAGCTCCCTGAAGAAGTCTTCACCCTCCCACTCTGCCCCTGTGAGAGGCTCCCAGGGTTCCCTGGGCCTTCTGCAACCCTCTGTTGATTGTTTGCAAGCCTCTCCCTGACAGCAAAGCCTCCCTCTGGACTCCAGGAACTGGACAGTTCACCGTCTCGCTGAACACATCTCGCTGCTGACCCCACTGGGTCACTGCAAATGCTGTCAGGCAAACTCCTCACCACTGCCCCACCTCAGCTCTTAAATACCTTCTCCATGCTCTTGTCTATACAGACCTTTTCATCATGCATTGCCAAAGATGACTTATTTAATACCTCAACTAACACTTTTATCCTTGAAGACTAGGATTTAAAAAATGTATATCTTACCCCAAGTTTGGTACATATAAAGGGTTAAGATCATATTAATTCAATGGATAAAGAGGAGGGAGAAAAGAAGGAAGGAAAGAAAAAAGCAAGCAAGAGTGAAAGGGAGGGAGGACAAAAAGGAAGGAGAGAAGGAAGGGCCTAGACTTATGCAGACCTTTCTCGGCGACATCCCAATGCAGCTGAGGTCGTGTTCTGCTGTGGGAAGAATGTGGGTTCTGGAGTTAGACAAATCTTGGTTCAAATGCCAGCCCCGTCTCACCCTAACTGTGTGGTTTCAGACAAGTCATTTAAGCTCTCTGAGTTCAGGCGGCGCATTTGTAAAATGAGGATAATGACTAACTAAAAGGTACATTCCCAGAGGATTAGAGACAATGTATGGAAAGCACCCTGCACTTTGGCGCTGGCTGGGAGGCTGCAGGGGCTCCTTCTGCACTTGGAAAGCACGGAGAGGTATAGATTGGTTCAAGAACCAACCCGTTTAGCTTCTCTTTATGGCTGAGTAATATTCCATTGTATATATGTGCCACATCTGTAGTGAGGTGGATGGAGTTAGAGTCTGTCATACAGAGTGAAGTAAGTCAGAAAGAGAAAAACAAATACCGTATGCTAACACATATATATGGAATGTAAGGAAAAAAAAAAAGGTCATGAAGAACCTAGTGGCAAGACGGGAATAAAGACACAGACCTACTAGAGAATGGACTTGAGGATATGGGGAGGGGGAAGGGTAAGCTGTGACAAAGTGAGAGAGTGGCATGGACATATATACACTACCAAACGTAAAATAGATGGCTAGCGGGAAGCAACCGCATAGCATAGGGAGATCAGCTCGGTGCTTTGTGACCACCTAGAGGGCTGGGATAGGGAGGGTGGGAGGGAGGGAGATGCAAGAGGGAAGAGATATGGGAACATATGTATATGTATAACTGATTCACTTTGTTATAAAGTAGAAACTAACACACCATTGTAAAGCAATTATACTCCAATAAAGACGTTAAAAAAAAAAGAACCAATCCATAAGAACCTAGGTCTGTGCTCTCCACATTGGATACCCATCACCTTTCCTGAGCAGAAAAACTCAGTTATGGAAATATGGCAGTGAATTAGTAACAACTAAATTAATTTTTACAGATGTTAACAGTATATACCAAGAAAACAAGAGCTCTGCCCCTGGAAGAACTTTCTATAGCCTTGCTCTAACCTAACGACGACTGACACTCTATGATGCTCACCTGTGTTTTAACTGAGTCTCCACATTCACCCTGAAAATCTACAGTCTGCCCAAGTGCACCTTGGCCCTGGGTGTGTAAAAGCACATTAAGGAGAGCAGAACATAATACAAGAAGTAACAAAAGAGCCGTAACTGTGACCAACTCCTCTGACAGGTGATCCCTTTTCCCCTGTTATTTAACCATGTCTCCTTGACAGTACTTCTCAAGTGTCAAAGTCAACAGATGTGGGTGTGTTCTACTCTCCCAGGGCCTGTCCAAGCTCTGCCAGAGATGCTGATGACCAAAAAAGTAATCAGGACAAACAAAAAGCACCTGGATTATCCAAGAATGGAACCCCAATTCTCTAAGCCGTGTTCAGCGATCAAGGCCTCCATTACCTGTTACAGGTGCTAGACTGGGATGGGGAGAGCCACAGGGCAGGGATCAAGGTGGTCTTATTCACCAATGTACATTATCAGTGCCTGGCTCGTTGCCAGCTCAGGAAAGATTTGTGCAACGAATGGACAAATAAATGAAAACTGCATGACTGATTGACTAATAAATGGAGGATTCATGAGCATACAGCACAACCTCCTGTCCTTCCAGCTCCCTCCCCAGCCCACCCCCCAATCCAAATCACCTGTTCTTTCCTTACCCGAGCAATCAGCTCCCCGACCATTCCCGTCCAGGTGCCATTGGCCTCGGGCACACCGTACACGCCGTCCCCGACCAGGCGGATCTTGTAGTTGAACCGGAGGATCTCTGCCAGCTCCTTGAGCATGTCCACACAGAAGCCCTCGTAGCGGTCATTGCCTTCCATCTCCTGGTGGTTTCCCTTCAGCATTAAATACGGGTTTTCCTGCAGCGAAACTGGGCAGCTGTCATTCTCATCTTAGCCCTGGTGTCTCAGCCACACATGACGAGGGGGTCGGGGACACAGGAGGTTGGGAAGAAGATGGGGTGGAAGGAGGGAAGTGGCTTGGGTAATGGGGTGTTTCGGAGGTGGCAGTTAGCTCCCCTCCCTGACTTCAAGGCACTTCTCTTACCTGGAACACCTAAGGGTCCCACTGCACAGAGGGTCCAGTGGAAGCCCCTCCACCTTGTTTAAGGTCATCATCTGACCCCACCCTGCATTTCATTCCTTCCTTTTTTTCCCCTTCCTTTGTTTATTCCACATAGACGGATCACGGCGGATTATGAGATACAAGTATGCTGACAACAGAGCAAGCGAGATTCTTACATGCACAGAACAACCGCAAACCCGAGGCAGGACGCGTCCAGCTGTGAGCGTTGGGAGGAGGGTCTCTCTGGTGAAACGTCCAGGGAAGGTTCTATGGAGAAGGTGGGATGCAAGCTGGGCTCCGGAGGAAGACAGAACACGGACAGATGGAAGTGGTGTGAACGGAGGGCTTCATGGGCAGGGGAAAGGCAGGATCAAGGGCAAGATCCCGAGTGAGAAGGAGCGTGGCCCATTCGGTGGATGACGGGGCTGCCCTTGAGCGGGAGCCTGGGCTGTGTGGAGGGGAGGGGTGGTGGATAAATTTAGAAAGATGAATTAGGGTCAGCGTGGGCCTTGGGTGCCAGGACGAGGCGACTGTGCATCTTACATATATAGTAGGGAAGCACTAAGGGTTTTAAAGACTTAAGGATGTGAGTAAAGAATATTATATAGCAAGCAAGAGGTCTGGGAGTGAGGACGGACCCTCTCCTGATACGGGATGCTGAGTCCTGAGCCGTGCTTGGGGTCAGATTGGATTGCAAAGCTGAAGAGACACAGAGAGGGTCAGGTTTGATGCCAGGTTGGGTGTCAGGCACAGAGGGTAGCATCCGCAGACCCTTGGAGCCTGAGCAGATGACCAAGGATGATGCCATCATGGCCACGGATGGTTTGAAAAGGAAGAGGTTTTGGAACATGTTGAATCTGAGGTGCTGGTCCTCGATCCAGGAGGGAACATCCGACTGAATGTTGGAATATGGGGTGAGGGCAGGATCGGGGGCAGAGATGGGCAGCCTCTGGATAGAGGTGGTGGTGGCTGAAGCTGCAGCACATGAGAGACCATCGGGGGGAAGGACAGCAGAGGGATAAGACCCAATCTTAGCGAGGGGGAAAATGAGGAGCAGCCGTAGAGGAGGACAAAGCAGAAGCGGCCTGAAAAGCTGACAATCAGGAAAGTGTGGTCATGAAGGTCAAGGAGGAAAGGGTCTCAAGCAGGAGAAGGCAGACATTCCCACAAAGAGAGGAAGCAGGGCTGTGAAAGGGCATCTGGGTCACGTGTCCCTGGAGACCTTCGAAGGCTGGTTGGGGTGGGGAGGGGGGGAGGGGATGGCAGAACCCCGCAAGGATGGGTGTGAACGAGAGGTGCACGGGTGAGGGCCGACCAGGATGTTGAGAAGTTCAGAGACAAAAGCCAGCAGAGCTTCTCCACCCAACTGGTCACGTCTCTCTCCAAACCTCAGTTCCCCCTCTGCCTGCAACAGGCTTGGAGGATGCCCAGTATCCACCGATCCCTTGATGGGTGATTCCCTAAATAGGAGGGTAGCCCAAGGGCAGCGGGGTGTAGGTAAGGTGGTAGCGATGGTGTCTTAGGATGGGAGGGACCAGAGTACATGTGTAGGTAAAAAGGGAGGAATCCTTAGAAAAGGAGAGATTAGAAAAGGAAGAAAGAGAAGGCTAGTCAGTGCAGCAAAGTCCCGGGAGAGCCAGGGTCTAGTGAACATGGGAAGTGGGCCTGGGGGTAAGGTGGGGAGCATGGGTGTGCGTACAGAGAGGAGGGGAGGAGGCCGGAGGTAGGGAACTGTGCCAGCCCCCAGAGCTGGGGGCAGGTAGGAGGGAAGGCTTGGGGCCTGGAAAGGTTTCCTCGGGGGACACGATGTGGGGTGAGCAGAGAGGAGCCCAGGGTTGCCCAGGCCCAGCTGAGTCAGGAGGCTGAATGCAGATGGGCAGCTGGGAGCAGGGCTTGCAAGGACAGTTGGACTCGGGGACGGGCAGGAGGTGAGACGACTGAGCATCATGGTGGAGTCAATTCTAGAAGCCAACAGAGGGAAGTGCTGAACTGCTGGTTTGCTGAGCTCAAGCTGGAAGGGGCTTCTGGGCTGGGGAAGATGGGGAGCCAGAGAGGCCAGAGGTCACAAAGGGAGGAAGGCGGACAGCGGTCTTGTGGGTGTGATGAAGCAGAAGAGGGGAAGGTCGGAGGTTCCGTGCCAGGGAGAGGGAGCTCCAAGTTGAAGGTGATGTGCTTCTGATTCATGACCAAGTGCACTGTCATGTCAGTGAAACGGGGCCAAGCTCCCTGACTTCCACACACACTGTCCTCAGCTCACGGGCTCCTCTTTGTCCTTCTTTTGCATAACCTAACTCATCTCTGTCCTTGGGGTCCCATCGCCGCCTCTGACGCCAACCCACTTCTCAGAACTCCTGCCGCACTCGCAGCCAGGGCTCCAGACACTCATTGTTCATCCTCCTGCACATGCCGGCTCGCAGGCAGAACGTACGTGGAGCCTGGCACCGACTCCTCCCTGTCTCTGGGCAGCACCCCCACCCCTGGCCCCAGCGTCCAGCACTTGTGGATCGTGTGGGTGAAAAGTGCTGAAATGGCCTCACCGACAGGGCTTGGCTGGGCATTTCCACGCCTGGGTTGGAAGGCAACCTCCCAGGGTATCTTTAACGATCCCAAGGAGTGTCACAAAACTCTTCTCCACGAGAACTCTCTGCACTTAAGTTAATTTAAAATTCACTGACATATTTAGAGTAAGTAAACACGAGGCCAGTGTTGGAGGGAGGAGCCGTGTGGGAAGGGGCGGTGCTCACCGGCACTTTGGAGGGTCTGGGGGCCAACTGCTGGCCTGGAGCCCTGTCCTGGCAGGAGCACTGGGAGAACGAAGGCAGTGATGCAGGCAAAGTGCTTAACCCGGGCTCTGATGCAGGGGGGTGTTCTAGGGGTGGGAGCTGCGGCTAATTCTGTGTATTTGCCGGCGTTAACCAATAAATCGCTCACAAGTCCCAACTGCACCCTGACAGGAACAGGATGCAACAGGCCTATGTGCTGAGTTTTAAGGGGTAAATCATTCAGATGACCATTTGCCAAGGAGATCCCCCGAACGGCCACCAGGGACTAAATTAAGGTAATCATTCCTGGTAAGAGTTACTGACTTCCACACACATGCACAAGAGAAGGTTCTCGTTTGGATTGTACTGGCCATGTTTTTAAATATCGCCTGACACAAAAGTGTCCTTTCTCACCCTCACGAGCACACGTGTGCATATGTGAACAACCGTGTGCGTGCATGCACTCACACACAGGCACACACACACAGGGTCAGACTGACTTTCCCAGTCTAGAAACATGACCCTGCAGTCTCAGTGTCCCCGTGGGTCTGTGCCAGAGCTCTGAGCCCCGTCCAATTCCAGTCCCGGAAAGGCAGGAAGTACAACCCGGCAATGTCCCCATTTCTCTCTCAAACTCTTAACTGGCTTTTAAGGGACATCTCTGACCCTGTAGGAAGGAATTCCTTCATTCAAATTCTAATCATCAGGAACTTCCCTGGTGGCGCAGTGGTTAAGAATCTGCCTGCCAATGCAGGGGACACGGGTTTGAGCCCTGGTCCGGGAAGATCCCACATGCCACGGAGCAACTAAGCCCGTGCGCCACAACTACTGAGCCTATGCTCTAGAGCCCGCGAGCCACAACTACTGAGTCCATGTGCCACAACTACTGAACCCGTGTGCCACAACTACTGAGCCCACATGCCACAACTACTGAAGCCCGCATGCCTAGAGCCCGTGCTCCGCAACAAGAGAAGCCACCGCAGTGAGAAGCCCGCGCACCGCAATGAAGAGTAGCCCCCACTCACCGCAACTAGAGAAAGCCCACGCACAACAACGAAGACCCAACACAGCCAAAAAAAAAAAGAAAAAGAAAAAGAAAAGAAAATTGTAATTATCAGGCTCCTACTTTGTGTCAGGCCCCCCAGTCGTTCAGGAGCCCTCATTCTGGAAGGGGAGGTACAGCTGTAAACACCAACTCTAATAGGAGGAAGGTGTGTACAAAACGTGAGAGGCACAGAGCAGGCAGGAGGCAAGTGAGGGAAGACCTCACGGAAGAGGGGACATCAGAGCCAAGCTGTGAAGGCTGTACAAGTATTTCCAGGTGGAAACAGGAATTCACAGAGAGGGTATTCCAGGCAGAGGGAACAGCATGTACAGAGGCAGGGAACAGCATGACGCGGTGAGGAAGTGTCAGGCAGTCCCGTGCTGCCAGACCCCACGTGGCATGGAGAGGAAGCAGGTACGGCAGGCTGGGCTTGATGACGAGGGGTTTATATTCCAAGCTCAGGGCGAGTCGCTCCTGGGCAGCACTGAAGTGAGGAAATGACAGGACGGTTCTGATTTTAGAATGACCGCGCAGCCAGATGGGCGGGGCTAGGGAGAGACAGACTGAACAAGGGAGAAGGGGGCCTTTGAGGAGGCCACACGCAGCTCCAGTGACGAGGTGGCTACACCTATGTTAGGGCATGTGCTTGAGGATGGGCAGCAGGGTACAGACCCAGAAGTCCTTCAGAGGCGGAGGAGGTCCCAGCAATCGTGCGCGTGTTGCCCCCATTCCGCCAGGACTGCCGCTCAGCGTCGCTGCAGCTCAGCCAGACGCTCCCAGGTCTCAGGGGCTTGGTGACACCCCCCACCCCCAAATCCTGCTGACATTTCCACGTTGGTTCAGATGAGCTCAGGTTGGGCTGAGATGGGGAGTGGCTAAAACCCTGCGAGCTGGAACTGCCTTCTCCATCCTTTGCTTTGTTCCCTCTGCCTGGAATGTTCCTTCCCAGACGGCCACGTGGTTGTCACCTAACCTCATCAGGTCTCTACTCGGATCTGCCCTTCTTAGTGAAGCCAGCAGCCCCTCTCCCCTTCCTCAGCTCTAGCTACCCCCGAGCACCTAGAACAGCGCCCAGCACACAGGAGTGCCCCCCAAATATTCACTGAATGACTGAAAATATTCAGTGACCCCCTGTCTCGTACCAAATGAAGGGAAAACTCACCAGCTTGACATTCAAGTCCCTAAGCATTATGGACCCAGCCCAGTTCTCCAGCCTCAGGCCTTTCCCTCTCTACCAAGGCCCATTTCCTAGAAACCTGCACTTTTTGGCATTTCCTGAGTGCCCGACAACACTCTCCTTAGTCCACTTCTCCCTCCTCATCACCCCTGTCTTTGGGGGCCCATCCTCAATGTCTCTCTCCTCGGAAGGCTTTGCAGACCTCCCCGATGGGATGGGACCTCTCTCTTGTTCACCCCCCATGGCGCTAGGCGTGCACCTCTTTCCTGGCTTTTATGCTGCTCTGCTCACAGTGGATCAGTTATTTCAGTGCAGGGCTCCTGAGCCCCAGGAGTTCATGAATGTAGTGATGGAGGTCCCTGAGCTCTTTTTATTATCTCGAAAGCCTGAAAGAAACGGACACATTTCCAAACCTTGCACAGTTAGCAAGAGCACGATAGGCTGGACAGGCTAATGGTCGAGTCTGTGTGGGGCTGGGATTCCATCAGTGCGGCCACACTGATTATCTCCTGTGGATAAGATGCTGGGCCCGGCAGGGAAATAGGTTTTTGATTGGCTAAAAGGAGGTGGGGGAAGGGGGCAAACTAATAATTACTTAATACATGCAGTTGGTTAATGGACAAATCTTTTAAAACCTGAAGTCTTCAGGGATGGGGGGAGGGGAGAAGAAGATGACTTTGGCCGTGAATGCACTTGATTCGTGCCATCTAATAAATTACAGCCTGTTCGAGGACAGAGACTGAGTCTTACTCAGCTTCGTGTCTCCAAGAATGAGCACAGTGCCTCCTGGCACACGGGGGAAGGGCTCGGTAATTGTCGAAGAGAACTGAATCAAATTAAAAAGGCAGATGGTCCCTTGCTCTATAGATTGAGAACTTTCTTTTGATCATCTGGAAATGAAGAAATAGGCCATGAAAACCCATTGAGATTCAGGTGTCCACTGCCAGGGACGCAACTTGTACACGTAGGCACCAAGCAAAGCAGGCTGTGGTGAAAGAGTAGGAGCCACCCTGGGGGACTTCCCCCACGTGTCCTAGGTGCCCTGCCCTTGGCTGTGCACAGCTGCCCTGGCTGTCAGGGTGCCCCCGGAAGAGGCATCCACAAAGTGTGCTGTCTTGCCACCCCATCCTGCTTCCCCAGCTGCTTTGGAACTCATCAGATATCATTTCCATATGAAACAGCAACTTGAGTTTAATTACACTGTCATAAAGTGGCCTCCGTGCTGTGATTAGAGCTCCCATCTTCTGTTCACGGGGAGGCTGGGAACGCCTGGAGATGGAGGAGGCACCCCGGAGAGCGGCAGCTGGGAGGCCCAGGGGGCACCCGCTTACCAGGATGGTGGTGACGACCAGGGTGGTGTTGAAGAGACTGTCGGAGACGTTGGAGGCGTAGAGGCGGCTGTCCATGCTGAGGCCGTCTGCCACGTGCCACTGGCCAATCTGAGGAGACCAAGGAGACAGGCTGGGAAGGGGTGGGGGGAGGAGGCGGCTGGGGAGCTGGGCTGTTGAGGTCCTGCGGGCCTCCAGGGCTGGGAGAGCTGAGAGGCCGGTCCCCTGCCTCTGGCGGGGGGTACGTGTACCTCACAGAAGGAGGGAGGGATGCAGAGTGCAGAGCAGAGGGGCGGGACCGGGGCGGGGCTACCAGGGTTGGGGGGTCAGGGGTGGGTGAGGAGACTGCGAGGGGAGGGGAAGACTTAAGAGAGAGGTGGAAGAGGAAAATGGAAAAAGAAATCAGGAATGCAATGCAGTTCAGGGATGCTCTCTCACCCGGAAGGGAAGGGAGCCCCTGGCATTGCATCCTCTGGAGGCAGGACAGAGCCTTCCCTCTCGCCACAGTCTGCCTTCAATAAGCCTCATTATCTAAATAAGAACCAGAATGGCTACTGGAGAGAACTGGCCTTTACTAGGCTCTTCCATAAATGTTTGCTGAATGGTTCAATGGATGGAGGAACCAGAAGAGGGAAGGAAGACCAGGCTCTAGTCCTGGTGGATTCACTTTGCTGGCTGCGAGAACCTAGGCAAGTTACTTCGATCTTTCAGAGTCTCAGTTTCCCCAGCTATAAGTGGGGGTAGTAACGTTTGCCCTGCCTTCTTCTCAGAGCCAACTGAGATCATGCATGTGCCAGTTCGAGGTTACATTGTTCAGCCAGACCCAGGAGCGTGGATCTCCGCTGCGTAAACCCAGAAATGACTGAACCTCTCTGAAGGTATTTCCTCATCTGTAAAATGGGAATAATAGAAACATTATGTGGTCATTGTGAGAATGTATTTAAGCTGAAACTCAGTAAATGCTAGTTTCCTTCCTTTTCCCCATTGTCTTGACTCCTAGGGGGGAAAAGATCCACAACTTACTCAGTTCCCCCATTTTAGAAAGTCACCTAAATTGAAATTCAGCATCATTGGGTTTTTAGAGAGTTTGTTTGCTTTCCCAGTGGAACCCTTTCCATAACTACACATACGTGTGTGTGCTACCAATACATTTCTACTAGCTGGAGCCCCTGGAAACTCACTTCTGTTGCTGGGTGTTGGAGGTGGGCCACCAGGAGAGACGGCGGATAGCTGGCTAGAAACCCAATGAAATGCACACATCCGCCTCTGCCAGGCATCTCCAGGCACCAGCGGCAGCTTCCCTGGAAAACCCTCACAAGTTCCATGGATGCCACATGGCTCTACCCACCAGAGCTGGGCTCTGGGTTCCTCTTGTGGAAGCTCTAACCGCAATAAAGACACATCTCACTCTTGGTCCCCCCTCCCCCTCCCCCGGGGCCGGAGCGTTGGGGGTCACAGGGAGCAGTAACCATCTCCCTGACGTCATGGTCTGGACCTTGAAGAGGGGAGGGCCCGGCTGGATGCCTCCAGGTCCAGGCAGGAGCCCGATGGTCTCCCCAGGTGAGTCTTTCACCTGCCAAAGGAGAGATGACCAAAAACCCCTCTCCAAGCCTCAGCAAGGACGCCACCGGAGGGGGCCGGGCAGCTTTCTCCACCTCTGCGTGGGCAGAAAAGTGAGGCACGTGCCCCTGTTCATTTTCGCTTACAAGTCGTGTCCTCTGCACACCCACACCGGAAGCCCCGTCTAGATAAAGAAACTGATGCCAAGATAAGAGCCCACCCACCTTGCCCGAGGTCACCTCCCCATCAGCTGAGACACCTGAGCTTTAACCCCTGGGCTCTGAACCCTGGATGAGTCTCCCCAAGGAAGCCTTCGTGGCCCTCCTGCCTGGCTCTTCCAGTGTCCTACTGCACGTTTCGTTTACTTGTCCATCTCCCCGGCTAGCCTGTGAGGGGTTGGCTTGCTCACACTCACAGCCCGGCACCCTGCTCAGGTACCGGTACTTGGAGGCGGGGGAAACCATCACTTGGGCTGAGTGCTGTTGTCGGTAGGGCATGAGCAGGAGGTAGGCAAGCGTCCTCTGGTCTCTGGAGGGCCCACAGGAGGGCCCAGCCAGGCCCGGGTATGGCCTGAGCTTCCCCTCCTCCTCTCTCTTGGCAGGGGAGAGAGATGGGGAGGATGAGGGATGAGCAGCTAGATTTTCAAGTGAAGGGGAAAGGAGAACAATAGTCACCGGACCCCTCTTGTGCTGGATGTGTCCTATCATCTCTTTGAATTCTCCCACCAGCCTTGTGGAGTAGTGATGATGTCTTTATTTACGAGGAAACTGGGGCTCAAAGGTTTAATGGCTTGCCTAAGGTCACCTGGCTAGCAGGTGATGCACGGGCTTGAACACAGAGCTGGCTGACTCCTAAATCCAAGACTTTTCTGTGTCCGCTGCTGTCTCTTGGGCGGGGAATGCCAAGGGCTCCTCCGCATAAGTAGGCCTGGCCAACCAGAGAAAGGCTCAAAGGAGTCTCGGCCACACAGCAAGAACCCCGGACACGGCTTTTTCCCTCCTGAGTTTTTACATCCACAAAGTCAGGTAAAATGAGTCTGCTTCCCTCTCTTCAAAATGGCTAGAATTGGCTTCTGACAGTCTCCTAGGATAGGAAGGGCCAGGTTTGGACAGAAGGACATAAAGAACAGTTAGGCCTGATGTCAGCATCTGGATGTTTGGGACAGGACTGAACTTCTCAGAGTCCTGTCATCTAAACACGCACTTCACACCGACAGGACCAGCAAGACCTCACCCCCCCACTCCCCCACCCAATTTCCCACCCCCATTGTTCTCAGGGGACCCAATCCTCACAAATTGCCTGCCCCAGCTCCAGACTCCCTGTCCGACCCAAGCCATGAGGTAGATAGGTTGCCACAAAAGCCAGGGATAGAAATGATTTACCCAGACCCAGATCCAACAGCCTGAGCCATGTCGCCCCCCACACCCACCTCTGGGGATGTGGCAAAAAGACAAATTAGCCCCCAAGCTCCAGTCAGGAAATGAATGTCCCACCAACCCTCCCATTAGCCCCCAAGAAATTAATAAACTCATCCAACAAAGCGGCTTTGGCAGCTATTACCCGGAGCAATCTAACTGAGGAAAGGCAGTGGGAAGGAGAGCGGGAGACAGAGCCAGGTGCCCTGGGATACAGGCTAATTGCCCCACCCACTGGGCATCTTCCATGCCACACACATGCCAGGGGTGGGCAGGAGATACAGCGCTCATCACCGACAATCTGTGGCTCTGTCTCCAGCCAAATTCCCTTGCTCCACCCCGCTGACACCTGCTCGCACACCTCCTGCAGGACGAGCAGCTTTGTAAGCCTCTTCCACATGCCCACATGTGCCAGCTTGATTATGCTTCAAATAATGTCTTTCCGTGCCCCTCTCTCTGTGCTTTCTGTCTCTCCCACTTGCTCTGCCTTCCCACCAGTTTAGAGACTCCAGGGGTTGCGGTGAAGGGAGGCGAGGGTATGGATTTGGACACCACCACTGCAAGCCCATACAGCACCTTAAGGCAGGTAAGAAAAAGGCACCCCCTGGGCTGATGTGGCCCTGCGGGTGCACAGCTGGGCATGCTGACTCCAGCCTCTACTCACCACTGAGCTTCCCACAGTCTGTACCACGAACGCAACAGCCCCAGAGTGGGAGGACCTGAGTTTAACTTGGCTTCTCTGCCTATGAGCTGTGTGACCCTGGGTGAGTTACTTAATCTCTCTGAGCCTCAGTTTCCCCATCTATAAAATGGGGGTTAAAATAGTAATGATTACTTCCTAGGGTTCTTAAGGAGATTAAATCTGATGGTATATGTGCCAAGAACAAGGTGAGTATTCATAGAATTTGTCATGCCATCGTCAGAGACAGAAGATGGGAATCTCTTCTGTGCCCTACACTTTGCACTGTAGACTCCAGTTTAGTAGATTAGACCAGCGTCTCATACTTTGGTTCCTGCACCGGCAATGTCAGTGTTAGAAATGCAAATTCCTGGGCCCCGTTCCAGACTGACTAAATCAGACAGTCTAGGAGCAGGACCCAGCAGTACGTGTTGTAGCCAGCTCTCCAGTGATTCTGATGAAAGCTGGATTCGAGCAGAGCACATAGAGCAATTCAGACGACAAACATGATGTCAGGGAGAGGCAAGGGTGCAGGAATGAAGAGCGGCTGAAGGCCCACCTGTGGCAAGCTAGGAAACGTTTAAAAACTGGCTCTCCAGGAAAAAAGGCCTTGTCTGATCTGCCCACTTCTGTGGTGTAAACACGCCCACCATGGCTGACTTCAAGCTACCCACATGCAGTCACGGGACACCGAGTTGGGAAGAGAAGTGTATAACGGGCTCTGGCTGGCCGGGCAAGCTGGCTCCAGCCACCACGCTCACAGGCCCTGTGCTGGGCGCTCGTTTATGCTTACGAATCTCACCGCCACCCTACTTACGAGTAAGGAAAGTGATGTCCACATAGGTAATAATTTACCTGAATCACAGAGCTGAGGCGTGGAAAAAACCAATGTGCTGCTTCACTGAGATCACAATATTTAAAACAAATGTGTATTCCTTCTCACTACTGATTCTATGCTCTTAGAAGAAACTAGAAGTGCTTTGTCAAATATGAAAATCGAGGTAAATATAACTGATATGACATGTGTTTGCACGTGCACAGAAAGTATCATTTATCCAACTTCCCCAAAGGACACAGAATCCATATAAATTAGTAATAATCTTGTTCCCTGGCTGTATAAAAATTAAATAAATAAAATAAAATTCAAATAAAAAAATAATAATGTTGCTCCTTTAAGCGCTAAAATTGGGGGGGGGGAGGGTTTTAATTATTTATTTGCAAGAATTATTTCCCAAAATTCTTTCAAAGGGAATTATGCTTTCTGCTGTCCTCTTAAACAGAGTAGATGTCTTTACCTTCGTGCAGTGTCATCATTTTGAAGCCAATTATTATCCTGTCCTGCTCATTGGTTACTGAAATGTGGTGGCCTCACCCTCATTCCTGTGCTTTCATAAGTTAATTTGTCTACTTTTCATAGTGTCTCTTTTCTGATTGTGAACTGTCATTTCCTTCCGCTATTTGGATAGCTGTCTTGAATTGGTCCTTTCCTTCCAGCAGTTGTGTTTAAGATTCCTGGCGGAGCAACCAAGGGACCAAGCTTGAAAGCACTGCTGTAAGGAAAGTACAGGTAAGGCCTGATGGGGCCTAGGGCCTTGAGTGAACAGACCCTGTGACGTTGATATGGGCAACCCACGGTCCCTTGGAGAGGTGACTGCTGTACAGTTGAATGAGTGTGGTCTGCCGTGTGACCCTGGGTCAGCGTAAGCAAGCTGGTCACTCCCTCAGCAATGCACCATGGGAAAGGCTTGTCCGGGGCCCCTGACCGCAGGCATTGCCTGCTGAAAGAGCTGGTTGTGTCACCCGGAGACCGCATTAGCATCCAGCACTGTGACCTCAGGGCTGGGTGACCCTGAGCAAGTCACTTGATTTCCCCGAGTCTCACCTTTCCCTGTCCTCCACCCTAATTCAAGCTCCCACTGAACTTGCCCTGGGCTAGGATCCTCCGGGCCCTCTCTTTGTTCTGTTCTCCACTCAGAAGCAGCCAGCCGTCTCTATCAAGTCTCAACTAGGATCACACTGGCCCCTGCTGGGACCCTTCAATTCTTCTCCCACTTTCGTTTAAGGATAGAAACCAAAATCCTTAACATGGCCCACCAAGCCCCATGAGGCCTGGCTTCTGTCCACCCTCCACGCTCATCTCACACCATCTTTCCCAGCTTTATCTGTGCTCCTGGCACACCTATGAGTTCACGTGCAACAAGTGCCTTCCTGCCAGGGTCTCTGTGCGTGCTGTTCCCTGTCTGGACTCTCCCTGCTGCCCGACCCTTTGGCCCCCAGCCCCATTTCAGCTAGTTCAGGGGTTGGCAGACCACGGACTACAGGCCCAATCCGGCCCGCTGCCTGTTTCAGGAAATAAAGTTTTATTGGAACATAGTCACGCCGATTCATTGATGTACTGTCTGTGACTGCACTCACCTACAACAGTAAAGCTGCAAAGTCTAAATTTTTACTATCTGGGCCTATTTTATAAAAAGAAGTTTTCCAAACCTTGATCTAGTTTATACCTGTTAACCCCTCAGGCCTCAGTTGAGAAATCACTACCTTCAGGAAGCCTTTCCTTTAACTCCCAAAGTCAAACTTCTCCCCGAACCACATTCTTTTCCTTTAGAGCATCTGGCTCGGGCTGTCATTATACATTCATTAATGAGACCATTGCTCACCACCTGTCTTTCTCCCTGTGCCGCTGGGCGACAGCCCTCCGCTGTCGCCTGAGCTGGGCGGTCCCGCCCAGAGCAGCCACACGCTTCTCGCTCGCAGCTCTCCTGCTCCCGCCGAGAATCTCTTGAGGTTGTCATTTTGCCGCTTTGTTCTCTCCCAAATAGGTAAAAAGGGATTCATTTTTAAAACCCTGAGGGATTTCCTGACATCCATACTTGCCTCTGTGAGTACGCACATGGCTCTGTAACATTTAATATCTTATGTACGTGTAGATGATTGTTCTTTGCACTCAGCGCTGCCAGGATGCAGCTTCTAGACAGGCTGACATAACTCCACGGCTGGGCAAGCCCTTCTGCTCCAGAGTCAGATTTCGCAAACACTTACTCATCACCTTTGCACGCTGGGCACTCAGCCACGTGATGTGCTGATGTAAATTTCTCTGATTCTGCATAACAACCCTGTTATCATTCCCACCTGAGAAATGTAGGCGCTTCAGACAACAGTAATAACACTGAAGGGCTTCATGTAGGCATTTCATACAAGTTTTTGTTGAATGAATGAATGAATGAATGGAATTGAGACTCAGAGATGTCAAACAACTTGCCGAGGATCACAGTTAATAGAGGATGGAACTGGGATTTGAACTCAGGTTCTATTTACTGCTATACTATCTGGTCGAGGTAGGGCAGGTGCAGGCTACCCTGACCTTAAGATCTGGGCCGGGCTTCCCTGGTGGCGCAGTGGTTAAGAATCTGCCTGCCAATGCAGGGGACACGGGTTAGAGCCCTGGTCTGGGAAGATCCCACGTGCCGCGGAGCAACTGGGCCCGTGAGCCACAATTACTGAGCCTGCGTGTCTGGAACCTGTGCTCCGCAACAAGAGAGGCCGCGATAGTGAGAGGCCCGCGCACCGCGATGAAGAGTGGCCCCCGCTTGCCGCAACTGGAGAAAGCCCTCGCACAGAAACGAAGACCCGACACAGCCATAAATAAAAATAAATAAATAAATAAATAAATAAATAAATAAATAAACAAAAAGATCTGGGCCTTCCCACACACCTCTCTGATCACCGTGAACTTGTTCTTTGGAGAATACAGACCTGAAGGTATTCAGCTACAGGAGTCCACGAGAGTGATCCTGACCAAGGCACAGGGTAGTTTCTTAGGGGCCTAGCACGGGGAGATGCAGAGGGAGGGCACCAGGAGACCTACATTTTCTTAACTCTTCTGCCATGCATAAGCTCTGTGACCTTGAGCAAGTCACTTAACCTCTCTGAATCTTCCTCATCTGCAAAGTGGAAATAAACGAATCTGCCTACCCATAGTACAGCAATGCTGTTGCTAATCAACTGAGTTAGTGTGTACGATGGCTTTTGATGAGCCATAATAAGCCATGGGAACTTAAGATAATAGCACTACTGTCCGTCTGGTGGAAATGCAGCTGACCAGAAGTCAGGTCTACCCTGCCATGTGCTGTGTGGCCCTGGGAAGTCAATTTTGCTGCCTATAAGACAAGGGTAGTTAGTCTCTCTCCCCTTCTCCTCTTATTGGGATGATATGAGGTGATCACAGATGTGACAAAAGTTTAAAGCCCTATGCAAACGCAAGCTCTTTCTTCCAGATCCTCGTTCTCTAGGGCCATCCCAAAGGTGGACGAGCCATAACCAACGACTCAGTTTTTTTAACCTCAGTTTTAGGGTTCAAAGTTGAAGTTCTCACTAGGAAGAATACATAAAATAATGTATTAGTGTCTCCTTGAGTTCACGGAACTAATTTCAACATACAGGCAGGAAGAATGACCGTCAGATGTGAACCACTACGGCTAGAGGCCCCAGGAATTGAGACTGAGTTATAGTTTGGAGTGTCTATAGTATAGGTCTGTGCCTTGATATATGACCAGCCAAAAAGATTTGTAACGTAAGCCTCCGTGGTGAACCCCTGGCATGAAGGAACAAAATGTTTATTGACTTTAAATCTAATATCTCCAATCATAAAACTTTAGTTCACATGGGAGACTGGATCATGTGTGAGGGCCCCTGCCTGAGGGGTTGACCTGGGGAACAAAGGGAGTTATCGATGTTGGCGGAAGAGCTCATTCTCTCAGCCAAAATATTCTTTTAGCGGAAAATATGTGCTTACATGCGCAATACTGTAAAAACCCAGGATCAAAGGACAACAGTGGCAAATGCCAAAGGTAAGAGATCAAAAACAATCCCGGGGAAAGCTGGGAAGACTTCCTATCAAATGAGCCCTTCCTGGGCTGATTAAGCCTTCAGCTGAGTTGGTCTAAGGCAGTGTTTTGTTCAACTGCGCTGCTACCCGTTAGTGGGTTAGGAAATCAATTTAGTGGGTTAAGACCTGCATTTTAAAAATGAAATATATATCCAGAATAGATCAGAGTGCAACCCACACATCAGGGGCAACTACTGTTTCATAAGCTTTGGTTTCAATTATGTGTAGGTGGGTGTTAATGTGCATCCTGGATTGGCAACTAGAATGCGAGTCATGCTCAAAAAGGATGAAAGTGCCTGGCCCAGGGGATTCGGACACCTTACCTGTTCACTACTCTATACGCAGCCCCTAGCAGAGTACCTGCAACACAACTGATGCTCCATAAATACATTTTGGGCATCAGTGAACTCCTATCCTAGTTACTTATAACTAAAGGACTAACTATAAGAAAATTATACAAGCTGATACTTTTGAGCATTTATCACATGTCAAATACTAGACTAAATGCTTTACATTTGTTATTTAATCTTCCCAACCACACTATAAGGGAGGTGCTGTTGATACTATCATCCCCATTTTACAGATTAGAAAACTGAGGCTCGGAGAGGTTAGGTTTCTTGCCCAAAGTTCCACACTTAATGCAGATTCAAACCCAGGCAGGTCCACTCTGCTGCACTGCCCCCAAGATATTAACTTTCCTGGGCTGTGGATGTGTAGTTAAATGTTTGGAAAACATTTTAATTGTTATTCCTTATCCATTGGTATTTGCCATAAGCTTTCCTGCTTGAAAATCCACATCCCTGAGGTCAGACTTTGCTTTTCCTTGCCTTTCATTCTGACTTACGTATTTATAAGAGGATATTTATTTATTTATTTTAACATCTTTATTGGAGTATAATTGCTTTGCAATGGTGTGTTAGTTTCTGCTGTATAACAAAGTGAATCAGCTATACATATGCATACATCCCCATATCTCCTCCCTCTTGCGTCTCCCTCCCACCCTCCTTATCCCACCCCTCTAGGTGGTCACAAAGCACCGAGCTGATCTCCCTGTGCTATGCAGCTGCTTCCCACTAGCTATCTATTTTACATTTGGTAGTGTATATATGTCCATGCCACTCTCTCACTTCATCCCAGCTTACCCTTACCCTTCCCTGTGTCCTCAAGTCCATTCTCTACATCTGTGTCTTTATTCCTGTCCTGCCCCTAGGTTCTTCAGAACCATTTTTTTTTTAGATTCCATATATATGTGTTAGCATATGGTATTTGTTTTTCTCTTTCTGACTTACTTCACTCTGTATGACAGTCTCTAGGTCCATCCACCTCACTACAAATAACTCAGTTTCGTTCCTTTTTATGGCTGAGTAATATTCCATTGTATATATGTGCCACATCTTCTTTATCCATTCATCTGTCAATGGACACTTAGGTTGCTTCCATGTCCTGGCTATTGTAAATAGAGCTGCAATGAACATTGTGGTACATGACTCTTTTTGAATTATGGTTTTCTCAGGGTATATGCCCAGTAGTGGGATTGCTGGGTCGTATGGTAGTTCTATTTTTAGTTTTTTAAGGAACCTCCATACTGTTCTCCATAGTGGCTGTATCAATTTACCTTCCCACCAACAGTGCAAGAGGGTTCCCTTTCCTCCACACCCTCTCCAGCATTTACTGTTTGTAGATTTTTTGATGATGGCCATTCTGACTGGTGTGAGGTGATATATGAGAGGATATTTAAATAAAGTTTGAGGAAGAGGACAGTGGGGGACAGTGGAAAAAGTAAAGCATCAGGGACTCTGGCTTCCTGATGTGGCCCTGTCTTCAACTGGCTCTGGTCTCTGAATTGCACACGTGACCACTAGCTCTGGCAGCCCTTGTTTGGGCTCTTCACCTGGGGATGCCCAGCTATCCATCAACCTTTGGCCTGAATGTCACCCCCTTGGGGAGGCCCTTCCCAACCTCTCACTCCCCATCACAGAGACTCAGGCATAATGCCCTGAACTTCTTCTTTGTAGCACTCATCATATAATTATTTAGATAATTATTTATTTCATATAATTATTTAGATAATTATTTGCTTCAAGTCCATTTCCTGCACTACAAAATACATTCCATGACTGGTGAGGCTCTGACTTATTTGCCACATATGCCCAATGCCTAGTGTGGAATCAGTGCTTAGTAAATATCTGACAATTGCATTAATAAATTCCCCTTTGGAGCTCCAGATCCCAGGACAGTGCCTGGCCTAGAATGGGTGCTCAATAAATATCTGTTGAATTGAATTATGAAATTCCTTTGGGCAAGTCCCTTCTTTTGAGTCTTCAGTCATCGAACCTATAAAAGAAGGATCTAGTCTAGCCCCTTCCAACTCATACATGAATTCCTGAAAGTGCCAGGTAGATTTATAATGTGGTATAGCTTTTCAAAGGGCTGTGGGGCAAAGCCGGGGAGAGACAGGCCTGAGAGGGACAACACAAAGAGGCCTTGGAAGGTGACTGTAGGAGGGCACGGGAAGCTCGGCTGCCTGGACACGAAGATGAAGCAGGTTGGACTTCCCTGGTCGTGCAGTGGTTAAGAATCAACCTGCCAGTGGAGGGGACATGGGTTCGATCCCTGGTCCGGAAAGATCGTACATGCCACGGAGCAACTAAGCCCGTGCACCACAACTACTAAGCCCGCGGGCCACAACTACTGAGCCTGCGTGCCTAGAGCCCATGCTCCACAACAAAAGAAGCCACCTCAGTGAGAAGCCCGCATAGCACAACAAAGAGTAGCCCCTGCTCACAGCAACTAGAGAAAGCCCGCACGCAGCAAAGACCCAACACAGCCAAAAATAAAATTTAAAAATTAAAAAAAAAAAAGTTCTACTAAAAAAGAAAAAGATGAAGCAGGTGGCCACCTATGAGAACGCTGCCAGGAAGGGCACTCTCCCACCTGCCAGGAAACAGCTCTCTCTGAGCCCGGGGGCTGATTGATGCCTGGCATTCCTCCATTAGAGAGCCTGGTGTGAGAGCTGGTCAACATCGAAATAAATATCAAAGTGTTAACACATTATTATCCAATTCACCAGATATTTCAGCCAGTCAGCGGCACACACTACTTACAAAGGGGTGGCAGGTTTGATGCAAGGGAAGAGTGCTCTTCTACTCAGACCACACCTGAATATTGCATATTGTTCCACACACCACTCTTTCAGTGAAGCATAGACTAACTGGAGTGTATTCCAAGCATATTGACCAGCAAAGAGATTGAAATCACATTCTAGAAGGAACAAGTACAGGCAGTGCTGGGAAGGATGGACTAGATGTGTGGACCCAAGAAATGGAACTAAGGACAAGAGGAAGAGGGCTTCAGAAAGAAAGAATTCCACCCAATAGATGGAGAAACTTTCTAACAATGAGAGCTTCCCAAGATGGAATATGCTGTCCCTATAGGTACTGAGTTCCCCAACACTGGAGGCATTCAAGCACAGACTCTACTTTATGAGAACACATTTGCAAGAATTCAAGCATTTGATTTGAGTAGTGATCTAGAGGGCCTTTATTAATCCTTTCGGCCCCAAGAATGTGGGATCTAGATTCTACTTCTACATCAGGGAAATCAGAAGCAAGGCCAGAGTATCAAGGGGCAGATGAGGTCCTTGGACATTGTGAGAAAACAAGAGAGCAGGAGTATGGGGTCATGAATGCAGAAGGAAAAGGCCACTGTAGGAAAACTTCAGCCATTCCTGTTTGCTCCTTCCTGGTCTTCTCTCCTGGCTGAACTCATTACAGTTGGTTCTCGTTATTCATGGTAGTTGCGTTCTATAAGGTTGCCACAAGCACTGAATTAGGGAGACTGAACCATTTCTCCTAAGGGAAAAACAGGGTTAGGTTCCTGTGAACCTCTGGTCACAACATTTTCATCAACCAATTAACACATAACCTCGATTTATGTGTGTTTCTGCTGATAGACATCTTATTTAATACATACTGTTGATTCAATAATATTGGACAACAGCATTAAATGTCATGCCTGAACAACGCTTTTCTAACGCCTGTATTTTCTCTGTAAGGCACATTGCAGATTTCTTGCCCTTAGGAACACTAGCCAGCACTTCAGCGTTAAGTACGAGGGTTATTTTAAACAGCAAAATCTCCAAGAAAAAGCACAAACATGTGAAAGACATGACACTGCAGAGACTGTGAAAAGCACACTTGTTTACAGTATGAGCCGAAAGAAGGCAGAGCATCACCTTGCTGGACCCCAGCTGGGAACATGCCTGGCAACCCACTCAAATTTTTCACTGCTCTGTGCGTGTCTGTGAAAGCACCATGAGTATTGCATTGGGGTTAAAATATATTTTAGCGAGTAGACCAATTTGCAAATATGGAATCTGCAAATAATGCAGATCAACTGTACTCATCTGCACCTGAATTTTTGACTCTTGCCAAGATGTGCCCAGACTTCTATCCCGAATCCCCAACCTCTGGGATGTGAAGTGGAATTTAGTCTCGCCCTCACCACTCCTCCTGCCAAAGAGAACAAACCGACAGCGGCTCTGGTGACAGATACATACTATGTAGGGCAGGAATGGAGCTCAGCTCACCCCACTGGGATCTGGTTAAATATGCTAATCTCCACGGATGCTCTTAGGAATCTAATAGACCCTCCAACTAGCTTAGGGTTTCAGAAGTTAAATTTCCCCGAGCAGGGCAGTGAGGATGCACACATCACCTTTCTTTTTGGACAGATGTACTGATTTTGATGATTTCTTTTGCCTACATCTTAACTCCCTCCTTTTTTCCCATATGGTCAAAAATCTCACAGACTCTCTTCTAAACATTTGGGAAGATAATCAAACTAGCATGGGGTGAGTGCAGGGCAGAGTCTGTAAATATGAAGACTCAGCTGCACAGCCCTCTCTCACCTCCCAGAAGACGGAAGACATTTCCACTTAGCTGCCGAGGAGAGAATTTATCAGAGAGCTCAGGCATGCTCGAGATTTTTCATCTTACAAGAAAATTACTGCCCACGAACACGACACAGTCAGGGCATGGAGAGTGCCCGGCTTCATTTGTTAAGCTCGCCGGGTACAGCAGTATCTTGGAGAAGCAGTTGTATTAATAATACACAACTTTGAGCTCTGAACGGCAGATGCCAATTGAACTAATGGTTCTAAGGAAGCATCTGGGCTGAAGGATGAAGCTGATCTCCCCCACCTGCCGTCCTCCAGGAGTCAGGAGAATGCTGGAGGGTGGGGGCAGATGCATCGCTGAGCTTTCAGGATGGACTGAGGATGGCCCATTGCTGCCCCTAGGTGGGTGCAGGCTGCAGGTGGGAGATGGTGTGCGGCTGTGCCTCACCGTGCTCTGGGAAGATGGGGCGCTTTTAGTTGGGGGTGGGGGTGGTGTCAGCAGCTCTTGTCTGGGCAGTGCCACGTCAGGCACGCCCTAGATGTGCTGGGGATTCTCCCAGGAGTAGAGCCTTGACTTCTGGTTTTTGTCTGCACACCCACCCAGAGCCACTGCAAAGTGGAACTGGTGATACCACCACGTTAGGGAGTGGAGGACAGAGGTTAGGGACAGAGGAAGGAGAGGGAGGGGTGGAGGAGGGCCGTGGGGAGCCCTTCCCGAAGCAGGGAGGGGCCAGCTGGCAGAATTTATTTCTACCAGCCTGGTTGGCACGCGCTGGCCCTTGCAGCCTTCTTGCAGGGCTCTGGAGTTGCAGCAGGAGTGACGTGAGCATATGGCTCAGCCCTGCTTTGTCTTTCCCCAAACCAGGCGAGAAGCGAGATCCCGGGAATACTGCATGCAGAGAAAGAGAAATATATCGACAGACATCCCCCTGAGAGACAGCAGAACTAAAATGTGCACAATAGAGTGGAATCCTCAAAGCACATCTATAAAAAATATTTCATTTTGTTCTCACAAACATTTGATGACGCACACAGAGCAGATCCTATGATGACCGTCGTTCCTGTTTTACTGAGGATGCAATCAAGGAACGGAACGTGGGGAGCTACGAGAGCTGGCACTGGCCTGAGCCCTTCCATGTCCCCACGGTGCCTGCCCTGCATACAGCTCCCTCTCACCTCCCTGGATTTTCCCTTCCCCCCGCCCGCCTGTCTGCGCTACCCCACACCTCTGGCCTGGAGCCTGCCCCGTGTCTCATCAGAGCAGACTGATGCGGGAGGCTTCCTGAGACTAAATTAGCAGCTCTCCCAGGCATGAGCCGGCTGAAGAGGCGCGGGAAGCAGTCACTCAGAACTGGCAAACTTCCCCAGGCTGAGCTCAGGCGGGCTGCGTGATCGGGCATATTACAAGAAATAGATTTCAAGCGCAGTCCTTTAAAACCCTGCTCCTCTGTCCAAAAGCAGCCCCCCGTTTGAAATTCTAAGTAGCTCTAATTTGTTTGGTGGCTGATGTGTAAATAAGCTTCTATAGTCAGTGACTTTTCCATCAAAGCTGATAAGCAGGAAGTCCCTGTGCTTTGGGAGAAAGAGCCAGAAGTCTGTGGGCCAGGGAGGCAGAAGGAGAGAAGGCCGTCAGGCAACACCCTCGGAAGCCAGCTCTTCTGTCCCTCGGCTGTCAGTCATCCTGGGGGTGGCCAGGAGAACCAGATGCCCTCACAGGATGAGGCACCTGATAGACTTTCAATTAACGAGAGGACTATTGCTGTTAGAGAACGGAAAGCAAATGGAAAGGGAGAAACGCATCAGTGATCGGAGGGGCCTTCCACGCCAATCTTCAAATTCCAGTTGCCAGTGGGGAGGCTTGTCGTGTGGAATCTCTCTTGCACAAATGGGGAGCAGTGGCTTTGGAACAGTCTTGTGACAAAATCCTCGGTCCCCACGCTCTCCGCACACTCCCCAGGTCCTAGCACCCCAGTCCCTCGTTCACTGGTGCATCTCTTCTCCCAGCTGGGCGGTCTGTACTCACGGCGTCCCCAAGCCTGCAGCAAGGGCAGCGTGGGCACGCTACAGCAGAGGCAGAGGCCCGGGGAGCAGGTAACAGGAGCACTTGGAGGCTCCCTGAGGAGGGACTCTGTGACCTGAGCTCTGGAGACATGAGCAGGAGCGGCCGGGTGAGAAATGGGGCTTGAGGGCGCAGGCACAGGGCGGTGGAGGGGGGATGGCACAGGAGGAGGCTCGAAGGTAGGCAGGGACCAGCACGGGACAGCCTTGCTCTGGAGCTGCCATTTACCCTGAAAGCAAATGGGGGCCACGGAGAGGTTTTCAGCCCAGGAATGATGTTCCCATCTGCTTTCTCTGGTGGAGAGAACTGGACTTGATAACCTTTCAGGTCTCCTCCAACCCTAAGAATGTAGGATATTCTGTGAGATATCGTCAACTATTTTAAACCTCACGCCAACCCCCCTTCTCCCGGTGCCTTAATTAAAAGGAATAAGTGGGTTTCCCTGGTGGCGCAGTGGTTGAGAATCCGCCTGCCAATGCAGGGGACGCGGGTTCAAGCCCTGGTCTGGGAGGATCCCACATGCCGCGGAGCAACTGGGCCCGTGAGCCACAATTACTGAGCCTGCGCGTCTGGAGCCTGTGCTCCGCAACAAGAGAGGCCGCGGTAGTGAGAGGCCCGTGCACCGCAATGAAGAGTGGCCCCCGCTCGCCGCAACTAGAGAAAGCCCTCGCACAGAAACGAAGACCCAACACAGCCATAAATAAATAAATAAATAAATAAATAAATTAAAAAAAAAAAAAAAAGGAATAAGTGACTTCTCAGTAACCTTCAAAGCAGCCCCCAGACCACCGATCTCTTTCTCCCCTCTCTCTGGAGAACCTGCTGCCTCAGAATTTCCTCATCAAAGGCCAAGTCTCTGGGAATGGCCCACCAAGCAGCACCCCTAGCCGGCCCTCTCTCATCAGGTCCGTCCCCCAGCTGGGGAGATGGCACGCGAGGCTCCTGATTTCCAGCAATCAAACCCCACTCCTGTGCTCTGAGCCAGGACCCACAAAGGCAGCTTCAAAGGATCTGCATATTTATGGTAAACTCCCTCCTCGGATTGAAAATGTATTCCACAGTAGCAATCACGGGTGCCCTCCTAGCAGCTTGCCCACTGGCAACTTGTCTGAGCCTTAATGACTTCTCATTAGCGCAGGTGGGATCTGAGCTGTCCCAGAGGCTCATACTAACAGGGGTGGGGGACAGGGCACAGATGCCGGGGGTGGGTGATGTGTCCATGGAGAGGGTGTCTCCGTCCTCACTGTTCCCCCAATGCCATGTACGGGCAACGGCAACACAGGCCATCACCTGACAGTGTGCTTTTAGGATTTTCCATTGTCCTTTGCTTTTCAAGTAGGAGGAGCGGTCTGGAGCGGGGAGAGACCCCAGCAGGTCTGCTACACTTCCTGGTGTTCTGGCTGAGAGGGCCATGATAAGAAGTGTAGCTGTCTTTATATTACTCAGAGGTGCAGCCGAAGCACGTTCTATGGCCACAAACGCTGGACCATCCCACCCAGACCTCCCCGGAAAGGGGGCAGACATGCCTGTGTGTGGGCTTCTGTCAGGGAAGAGGGCAGCACAGGAGATCAAAGAGAGGCTTCCTGTCCTCCCAGCAATTGGTGGGACCTGCCGGAACTTTGGGAAGTTGGAGATGGATTCCCCAAACCTTCTAGAAGACACTGCATCCCTGAAGTCTTGGTTTGCAAGGGTGACTCACAAAAGCCACTTGTCCACCCTCTTGCGTCTGGTTAGAGCTACACTCAGTCATTCCAGGAAATCAGGCCCTTGGAAAGCTGAGTTTGTATCAGCTTTGGAAAACAAAATATGGCTGTCGGTTCACAATGTTTTTTATTCGCCCACTCCTGGCCAGCTCTGCCAGTCTCCATGGGAACAGAGTTAAATGGATCCATGGTCCAGGAAAAGGTGGCCCAGGGCTGGTTTCTATGAAAAGTTCATGTGACAATAACCCTGTGTATTTTGGAAGTGGGGATTAGGGGGAGGGGCAAGAGGCGTAATTAATTGACTCCAAGCCCCGGAGTTCAGAATGAATCAAAAATTTGAAGACTAATTCCAGTGAGCAACTTAATGTGGTGAGTAGAAACTGAGTGTTTTGAGTGAGGAAGGTGAAAGTCCCACAGTGCTCTCAGCTCTGTGCCAGTTTGCCCCATCTGGAAGCTGGTACCCACTTTGGGCCTTATGTTTTAATAGAGCCCCAGACAAACCAAAAAGCATTCGTGGTGAAAGATTTGTCACCTGTGTCGCATTGGAAACAGCTATGGGCCACTGTTCGGGGGAGGAAAAAAATCAGAGGGGCAGAACAACTCAAGCACTAGACAGTGATTATTGACTGCAGTTTTTGCCTTTCCCAAAAGACTAGGAGCTCTGGAAGGAACCATGACTTATTTATCTCGCATATCTAGCCCTTGACACGAAGTAGGTGCTCAAAAAATTTTTATGCTAAGTTTCAGAAGAGGATGAATAAATGAAGGGAAGTCAAGCTATTTTTAAATATTTGAAGAGCTGGTAAAAAGAGAGAAAGCTGATTATCCTGGGTTGCTTAATGGGGCAGGACTAGGAGGCAGGTTTTGACTCAGTGCCTGGAAGATTCTGGAATGTGTCCCTGGGGAGGCGGTGAATCTCCCAGCCCAGGACATGCTCAAGGAGAGGCGGTGTGGCTGTTTCCCTCAGGGATGCTGTGGGGAACATTCTTGCACTGGGTTGGAAGATTAGACCAGAGGCCTCAGAGTTTCCTCCAGCATGTTCTGGGCAATTCTGCAGAGTGGAAAGACCAGGGACTTTGAAAACAGCTAGACCCCGACTCAGTTCTCAAGCCTGGAACTAACTAGCTGAATGGATGAGGACCGTGACGTTCTCAGTTTCTTTACTTGCAAGATGGAGAGAATAGCTTTTACGGATGGTTGATAAAAAGACGAGACATTTTAAGTACACCCAGCACAGTGCATCTTGTAGGAGACACCCAATAAATGATAGCCATTCTTATTATGTCAGCAGAGCCAGCTTTCTGTCTAACCATAGGCAAGCAGAAGAGAGTGCTATGCAAATCTAGTTTTCAATAATCCTTGAGCTTAGCCAGACCAAATGTTGAGGGGTTACCATCCTCATTGCACAGAGGAAGAAAGCTGAGGTACCCTGTTGCGATATACAGTGAGCCAATGGAAAAGTTTCAATTTTCATCTTTAGCTAGAGATAACCCCTCAACACACACTCCCCGGCCTCATCCCTCCCTCTCCCGAAGGCTTAATTAGAGCCTGTTAAGCCATTTCTGATCCTCAGATGAAAGGTGTGCTCATCTTATTACAGCCCTAACAAAGTCGCTGGGGGCCTGCTTGGAACCTCTGATCTTTAAACCAAGTTAAAATGAAGGAGATTAAGGGCCCTCTAAGGCTGTGCTTCTTTTCCCTCGCCTCTTTCAAATATGATTTCTCGCAAATTAGGAAGGGAGATTATACTATTCCAATACCACCCAGGACATCTTTTGTGGGATGGGGAAGGAGAATATGGAATGGAGATGAGATAACTCACACTGATAAGCAAAAACTGGGGGCTGGAGCTAGTGAACCTGGTCCAGGTTCGGAAATGTCACTTACAGAACACTGTAGAGAACATTTTCCCCCAAACAGGCTCCAGGGGAAGCTCCACAGAGTTCCAAGATGGAAAACCCTCTCCAAACAGAATCAAAACAGTAATTTTTTTAAATAGTAAAAAAAAAAAACCCTAAATTCTAAGAAACTATTTTTAAAATGGTAATAATCCCTTAATCAGCCACTGGCAGGGAATACGGTATTTGGTTCAGACATTTTACCATTACAACCCACTGGGTCCCTGCGTGGTGCTTTCTAAATAGTCAAACCCAGCTCTTAATAGTCACTCCCCCAGATAGGAAGAGAAAGAACAAAACCAAATCCAAATGAGAAGATACCATTACTAAAGAAAGCCCAGCCCAGCAGCTCACCAGGAGCCAGGCTCTGGACTGGTTTGCAGCAGGTGGCAGCAAGGTAAAGTGTTTTGATTTGGGGGCTTAGGGATTCCAGGAAAGTGAGAAAAGCCAGGAGGGGGAGACCCATGAGCATGGTCTTGGGAGTTGGACAAGCCTGAGTGTGAATTCCAGCTGTGCCCAGAGTCCTTGCTACTTGTGGACTTGGGCCAAGTTACCTACCATCCCTGAGCTTCAGTTTCCTCACTTGTGAAATGGGAGTTTATCTACTTTGAAGGGCTGTCCTCCAGATCAAAAGTGACCTGTGCAAAGTGCCCATGTAGTTTCTGGTACACAACAGGTCCTCGAGAGATGCTCCTTGTCACTCTCCCCTCCCCTGCCAGCAATCACCTTGGATGGAATTGGGAGAATATTAGAGAGTGACACTGACATTCCTCCTACCCTGGAAGAGAAGCCCAATTAACTATCAGTCCCCAAACCGTTTCTTCATCCTATGATAAGCAGGGGAAGGACACCTGTCAAGAGGCAAAGATTGGGTCGGTGATTGGGATGGGACCTGGGGAGCAGAGCTGCAAAGCTATATCTGTGCCCATGATACATCTTGCAGGGTTCTCACTGCTACTCACGGCACGCGAGCCAGGCAGGAAAGCAGCGGTACGGTCACCAGATTTGTTGAAGAAAAATGGGCAATAAAGAGGATTATTGTGACTCACTTTATAAGTCCAATCAAGGATGTGTGCCCCTTAGGGTAGCTGAAGGTCAAAATCATCATCCTCTTTAATGGTCACTTCTGTAGCAGATTCCATTCAACATGAGCTCAAAACGATGGGGGTGGGATGCAGGAAGGTCAAGAAGAAATTCTATGCATAGAGGCTGCAGTACGTCTTTGTCAAAGGGCAGCCTGTGGACCACCAGCATGATAATCATCTATCTGAGTGCTAGTTAAGAAGATGCAGATTCCTGGAATGCACCCAGTTTTACTAACGCAATTTATAGCTGTAGGGCTTAGGAACGTACATTTTCAGACAAGCACCGTTGGTCATTCTTGTGCACTTCAAAGGGTTGGAGAAGCCCTACCCTCCATAGGTGCTGCGGAAGGAGGGGCAGCAGCTGTTGTGCAGGATCCTCAGAGCAGAACCCCTTGCCGGACTGGGGTGGGGCTGAGGGATGGGTGCCAGTGGCTGGCAATGCTATTTCCTCATGACTCAGGCAGCCTTGCAGCCTGGCAGCTGGGAAAGCCAGCCTGAGTGGCGGCTGGTGGAGAAGCACAGATAAGGTGAAGAGGTACTCCGAGCTTAACGAGTTGTTCTTCAAGTAGAGGGTGGGATTGGAGCCACCAGGCAACTCTGTCACCGCAGGTGCTGCCTGATGGAAGTGGGCTCTTTCCAGGGAGTATCACAAAGCAGGGCTGAAGGCCAAGGGGCGTTTTTCAAAGCCTGAGCTTGGGCTTTCTATGGAGTTGGTCTGGGCTTGGCGTTGTTCCCCTAACTACTGCTTCTCCCCATTATTCTCTCATCCCTTCCTTTTCCTGACCCTGTTTCACTTTTCCTGTAGCACTTACCTCCACTGATGCATTATATAGTATTTGTTTGCCTGCTGTCTGTCCCCTATTAGAATACAGGCTCCACGGAAGCAGACCCTAAGCCCATTTTTCAACTCTGTCTAGAAGACAGCCTGGCACATTACAGGCACTCAAAATATATATATTGAAAAAATGAATAAATGTTCTTTACTTCACATCCCCCACTGGGACTCAGGAAGTCTGCCTGACAATTTTCCTACAGGCAGGCGGCTTCCTTTGTTCCGAGAATTATGAGCCCGAGGGCATGATTTGAGTTTAATGACCCAAATTGCACTTATTTTTTCCATGTCAGTCTCTCTCGCCAGAGTGTGGGCTGCCTCGGTGCAGGGACTGTGCCTTTTCAGTTTTGTTTCCTACATGCCCAGCACGGTGCCTGACTCATAGGAAGGGGTCAGTACGTGATTTGTTACATACATGAAAGGACCATTTTGTGATCCTCCATCCCATAGTTTCTGGCCGCCTACCTAACTCCCACCCCATTTGGGAAGTTATGAAAAAAGGTTGCTGATGTCATTGCTTAAAGATCACGTAGCTCCGACCCTGAGCTACGAGGAGTCGTTAACATAGCTCCTCTCCTCTTGGTCTGGGACTCCTGTCTTCTACTTTCTTATCTTCCAAGAAGGGTGACCTGGCCTCATGGCCCAGCATAATCACTGTCCTACTAAAAGGAACTCCACTGGCCCCCGTGAGAAGGGCTGAATTGGAGCCTCTCAGGCACGAGGACCGCGGGGAAGGATGCAGATGTGACGGCCCTCCCAGCGCAGCCCAGGGTATCACCCGGATCGCCTTGGGTGCAGGATGTTGCACCCGTTCCTGGGCCCTCTGCTAGGTCTACCCAATCAGATTCTTGTGGGGTGGAGTCTAAAAAATCTGCATTTTTAACAAATTACCAAGGTTATTCTGATGCATAATTTGCCATAATGGCTAAGAACTTGGGCTTTAGAATCAGAGGTACTTGAGTTCAAAACCAACTGCCATTACTACATTGTTCAAGGCCAAGTCAGTCAGCCTCCTGGAGCCTCAATTTCCTCACTTGTAAAATGGGGATTAATAAAAAGTACTACTTTGTAGGATTAAATGAGAAAATGCAAATGACACACTTCTTGTGGTAAGTGGCCCATGGTGAGAGCTTAATAAATGAAAGCCCCTACGATAATGATGATGGTGGTGGTGAAGATGATGGTGGTGGTGGTGAAGATGATGGTGATGGTGATGGTGGTGGTGGTGGTGGTGGTGGTGAAGAAGATGATGATGATCCTTCATAATCTCCTGAAAAGGTGAGTCTGTGACCCCTTCAGTGGTACATTTCCTTGGTCAGCCACTCTGATACGCAGGAGGCTCTTCAATATGTCTGCTTCCTGCTCTAATTAGTGCATCCTTTCCTACTTCTAAGGCTTTTGAAGGTTGGAGAAAGGATACACTAAGAATAAAGAGTTGATTATTAGAGTGATGGGGAGGTTGGGAGACCTTCAGAGAGGCACTTGGAGTGACTGCCAGAATCCCTGTTTCCTCTGATGTAAGAGAATCAGAGGAAAGGAGAGTGAGAAGGTTAATGGAGGAGAATGAGAAAGGAAGAGGAAGTTGAAAGGAGCTCCAGGGGACAAAGCATCCCGAGCTGACGGAGTAGACAGGGAGCAGCCAGGAGGGGAGAGGTGTGATTGGCATGGCAGGAGGGCGGGGGTGGGTTGGTCAGAAAAGAGCTGACAGAAGAGAACTGAACGCCGAAGGGATTCCTCAGCCCTATGGGATCTGATCTGTACGTGACGGGCAAGCAACCTGGAATCTAACCCTGGTTCCAGAATTAGGGCGAGATTCAGGGAGTAGAATAATCCAAATAGTGGAAAGACCTGGGAATTCCCTCCTTATACGATGCTCCCTTGTCTCGCCTCTCCCCCCATAAAGCATGGTGGCCTCTCTCTTGGTATTTCGCTGGGGCTGCGGCCCCTGACCCACACCGGCTGATCCTGGTGCAGGAAGGCGGAAGCCAGGACTTGCCAGGAGCCTTGCACTGGACACAGCCCGCTGCTCCTGGGGACAGCTGAGGGCAGGAGGCCGTCCTGAGTGCCAAGGAGAAGTGGGCTGGCGACAGAGAAAGGAACAAGGGGGAGGGATGTGCCACCACAGCAGCACGGCTAGGCTTACCTGCCGGAAACCATTCCTCGTGAACTGTAAGATTTTCAAGGCATAGTTGGACCTCTGGCCTTTGCTGTTGAATTCAATGTGGCCGGTGAGACCTTCCAATTCTACCTGTCCAAGAGAGAGTGAGTTACAGCACCAAATAGGCCCCGCCTTCCACGTGGCCCCAAGCAAGCATTCCACCGTGCTGGTTAAGGATGCCCAAGAGAAGGGAAGCCATCAAGATCCGTTCTCCTGTCCACCTCTCAGCCACAGGATCTTCAGACTACGCACGTGATGTCTCTGGAACCAGTTCAGACTTGGCCGGGGCTAGAGGAGGAGAGGACGCCCACACCCAATGACCTCACAGCTGCTGCATAAACCAACCTGATGCTGAGATGCTAGCTTGAGCTCAGATCCCCCTGAGCTCCTCCTCCAGGCCCTTGGCTGTGAATAGCATTTATCCTCCTTGGGCAGCTACTCACCCACCTCCAAGCTGCAGGATAACCCGACTCTAACTGCAAAATCCTAGCCGCTCTCCCCCAGGCTTCTCTGATGGGAGATGGCTTCTTCGTGGGCTAGAATCCACGCCCATCCCACCAGAGGTGGCTTGGCTGGGAGAACCCTGGGGGAACCCAGTATCAGGCCAGAAGTGTTGAGCCTGCAACTCCCTGAGGGGCCACGGTCTATGACAGCATCATCCATCTGTCCCCACTTGTGCAGAGCTTTGCAGGGACCACCTCTGAGCCAAGGGGTCCAGTTCCAAGCCTGGAATCCAGAGACCCCCTAACAGTCTAAGGCTCAAGGTCCATTGCCCCGTAAACAAACTTGCCATGGATTCTCGGTGGTTTTTAGGGATTAGGGAACAACTGTGACCGATGATCCCCTCAATGGGGTCACCACAGGTCGCTGTTTTACCCGGGGCTGTGATGTACTGGGGAGGCCTGGAGGTGAGGGGCCTTGAACAGTGGTCCCTCCCGCCCCCCGCAGGCTGGGCGTGGCCCACAGGGCCCCCACCACCCCTCACCATGCGCAGGTAATTCATGAGGCTGGTGCCGTGCTGCCAGATCTGGGCCGAGCCACAGGACAGGGGCTTCACGCCGATCTCCTGGCTGCGGTTCAGCTCCTGCACCGCCATCACCACAGCGTAGACGGCGTCAAACAGCAGGGCGGAGGACAGCTGGGAGGGGGCAGAGAGACGAAGTGACAGGTGTAAAGGAAGGAAAGGGAAAGGAGGAAGAAAGGAGAAGAGGAGGAAGAAAGAAAAGCAAAACAAAGAAGTAAAGGCGTGTCTCTGATGCCCTGGACCCACCTCCTGTCTCTGGGGTCCACTTCCCCTAAGAGTCCAGTGCTGGCCCAAGGCAACAATGGTGGCCAAGCCTTCTCTGAAATTGGACCACCAAGCCACCTCTTTGGGCCCCAAATGATTTCAAGGGTATCCTATTCTCTCTTTTCTCCAGGGAAGTAACATCTTCCACTGATCTGAGACGCCCCAAGGAAGGGGCAGGGTGCTTATCTCAGGAGGTGGAAGGAACCCTACCCTCAGATTTGCCCATTCTGCAAGGCTCAGTTGAAGGTCACTTCCTCCTGGAAGACCCCCTTGATATTGTTTCTTCCTAAATGTACCTACTGTTACAGTCTACTTTGTACTATCGAATATGATGAGCATATATGAAGTATATGGTGAGTTCAAAGCCCAGCAATGAGCAAGACCCTATTCTTGTGATAGATTAGAGTGGGATTGGGGAGGGGAGATGGGGAGATAGAACACAAATAAAGGTAACATGAAACTGAGTGACATGGGCCAAAAGGTCTGTTGGGGGGTCCAAAGAGAAGTTACCTTACCTGGTTGGGTGATCAAGAAAATGTTTCTTGGAGGATTCAGCATTGGAACTGAGCACTGAAGGATTTGGTAGGAAAGACATTGGATCTGGGGGTGGGGAGCAGCTGGGAAAAGGAGAAAGGCATTCCAGAGGGGGAACTGCGGGGCCAAAGACAAGGTGGGGGGGGGAGGGTGGAGCACACATGGGGGGAGGAGGGCAGAAAGCAATAAACCAGAGGTGAGGTGGGGAGAGTGCTGTGAGGGCCTTAAAGGCAGGGGAAGGGCTAGTGCAGCTGTTTGTCCATATTTTCACCTCCCTGTGAAACTGCCAGCGCTCAGGGCAGGAACACGCAGGACCTCAATCTCTATCTCATGCATCTCGTCTAGAGCCAGGACCCTGCATACAGGAAGCCCCCAAGACGTATTTCTTGAATTGAATTAAATGTTGAGTGAAATCTGCCCACAAGGCTCAGCCCGAACATGCATCCGGTTAACCGGATGTTTGCAAGCTTTGGGGAGGGGCAGGTTGGGGTGTTTGGGAGGAGGTGGTAGGAGCAGAAGAACAGAAGATGCCTGTCCTTGGGGAACGTGCCATCTGAGGAGGGGGCCACACTCTGCTGTGTTAATGACAAGAGAACCTACCCAGTGTGAATGACTCCAGGGTCTACACTGTACGGGACCCTGAGGGGAGGCCCAGGAGGGCAGGCAGAGGCTTCCTCGTGGGAGGTGTGATGTTGGGCTCTGGAATTCAACCCACGGCCCCAGTGCAAAGCACATTCCTCACTGAACTCTGACATCCCACCGCGGGCAATCAGCACCACCGTCCCTTCAGAGCCTAACCCGTCAAGAACACTTTCCATGTGGCATCTTACAACCTCCCTCCTAGCTGGCCAGGCCCTGGGACACCGGTCCCTCCAAGGCTGGAGGCAGAGAGACCAGCTTGTGACCTCTTGGATCTTTTTCAAGCTCTCCAGACAGAGTATAAGCAGCCTGAGTCAGGGGGGTGCAGGAGAAAGAGCTCAACACTCAGAACACAGAACCCCGAGTCTAGCGCCCAGGCCTCTCTCACGTGCTGAGTGATGGAACCTCGCGGGGAGCAAGTTTCCTGCACGCAGGAGGTAGCATTCCTGCCTCACGGGTCAGTAAAAGTGCCCTCTAAACTGCCAGTCTCAGGGGCCACCATACCCGAGGGCGGGGTGATGCACCCCAGGTGCCCACGGGCATCAGCAGGGGCTCAGGAAGCCCGTGCTGGCTGAGCTAGGGCCCTGGAGAGTAGTAAGAACAGGGAGCGACGGGGCAGAAAATGGGCTGGGAAGAGGGATGTATTTCCCCACAGTTTTGCTCCATGTTGGGCAGAAAGGCCTGTCATGGGAACTGGGTGAGCTGACTTTGGATAATCTTTCTAGAAGGCAAGTAGAGGGAAAAACAGCCAAATAAAGTCCTCTGTCCCAATTCTAGTTCCCTTGCACGCAAAACTGCCTGGCCAGTGTGTTCTTCCTTCCTCCCTCTCACCCTCTCTCTCCCTCTCTTGCTCCTTCTTTCTTTTCTTCCACCTGCCTCTGTCCTTTCTTCACACATCTATTCAGCCCCTACGATCCGGCGGGTACTGCAGACCTCAGCACCTCCTGTTCTCTGCTGAGACATCCCACCAGGCGTGAGCCATTGTGTCCCCTCTGCCTTCACTGGGTCTTCCGCCCTCCCAGCTCTATCAATCACCCCTCCTTTCTGGCCCGGTCCTGAAGCCACCTGTGGCCACCTGTGACCCGGAGACCAAGCAGGTAAGGGCACCTAAATCGCACGATCACGGTCAGTGGAAACCTCTGTGGTCCCGCTGAGCCGTGCAAACCAGCCACCTTCCTCCAAGTTCATCCATCACCTTCCTCACCCTCTTCTCCATCCCAGTGCCCTTCCCCTAGCAGCTGAGCTCCTCCTTCACTTGATTCGAGGCTCACCTGCGTGGCGCTGGATGCTTCTCGGCAAGCCTACAGCTGTCTTGTCCTTTGCACACAATTCATTTCCCCCTGAGCACAAGTGACTCCTTTATTAATGGACCTCTCACATTTCCTTGCCAAAGGACATATGGAAATTATGAATGCTACAGACTCTCCCTTTCCAGCTTGGACACACATCTACCTGAGGGAGAGGTAGCTACCCCTATTGACACTGGCTTCTCCATCCTTCCGTTTGGCTATTTAAATGATGCCATAAACTAATTTTTGTCTCCCTTGCCTCCCAGTTAATCTCTCCATCCTGAGATTCTCAAAATCACTCGTGTCAGAGCTGGAGGGGATCTTAGAAATCAACAAGTCCAACCCTCTCATTTTATAAATGAAGACAGGACTTCAGCCAGGACAGGACTAGACTGGAAGCCCAGCACCCCTCTCTCCAGGCTGGTTTCCGCCCCTCTCTGCAGCACTCTTTCTCCCTCCCTTCCTGACAAGGCTCCTCTGGAGAAGCCAGGGGGTGTCACTGCTCTATCAGAATTATCCGTGCCTCGCCTCCCAGGACAGCATGGGGCAATCTTCCTGGATGCAGTTACCTTCTCAACAGCAGATGCGAGCCTGAGACTCTTGGGCCAGAGCTGGGCACGGGGAAGGGTGCTAGGCAGGCTTCTCTGCTGCCCCGGGCTTAGTCATCACCCAGTTTGCCTCGTGGTCTGACTGGTTGTTTGTCCTCAAGTTAGACCTTCAGTTAAGAGCCACTTGGGGCATCTACTGGAACAGGACTATAAGGGCAGGACAGAGGGGGCCGTGGAAGGGTACCCCCAGCTGCCTCCCCAGCACCCATTCTCCCCTTCCTCCTCCCTAACAGAACCCCCATTTCCTGCAGGTGTCCTCCCCTCCCCCAAGCAGCCATGTGCTTCAGGGGTCCCAGCCCCAGCTCCCAGGGGAGCCTGAGCCGTCCAAGAGTCATCCCATCCCCCCTGCCAATATGGGCAGGTGGTCCAATTCTGACCAATGAAACACGAACTGAGGCCTGGAGTGAGGGGCTCCAGCGACGGGCTTCTCAGACGAGTTTCCTGTCTCTAGGAGCGGCAGTCCTTCCTCCTCCTCTGGACATTACTGGGTCTGGACATGACACCTGGACCTGCCGCAGCCATCCTGGCTCCATCCTGAGGATGAAGTTGACACCAAGGGCGACAGAGCAGAGATGCAAGGAACCTGGGTTTCCAACGACATCGCTCCAGGATCTGCCCTACCTCTGGGCTTACTGTGACACGTGACAACACACTTCCTTTTTGGTAAGACACCGTTTAATTCCGGATTTCCGTTACTTGAAGCTCAGAGCATCCTAACTGGTACCGAGGCCTTGGGGACCCGCTTTGTCTCAGGGCAGGACCCCAGAGAGGCCTGGCCTTATCCCCTCTCTAAGCCCCCTTCTTCTTCTCACGAGGCTGCGTGCTGGTCCCCGGAGACTTGCAGACACAGCTCACCAGGCCATTACTCACATCCTCCCACCAGGCCCCAAGCTCTTCCTGCCACATGGTTGCCGCTATTCCCACTCCGTCTGGGACGCGGTTTTCTTGGCTGATGCTCCCTTATTAGCAAATGATCCAGATGCTGGGAAATCGGCGTGTGTCTGTTTGCAGTGTTCTTTGGCATCTTGAACTCTGGGGCCTTCAAGATTCTTCAAGTGCTTCTGGTAATTACAGCTCCAGCAAGGGATGCTGGGGGTGGGAAGGAGGAAGCGGATGGAAGGAACATCATCAAGGTCCCTGTCTCCCCTCCAACTGTATCTTGACTTCAGAGAGGTGACACAGCTGACGTGTCCCCAGTGTGCTCTGGGCTTCATGGGTCCTTTCTGCAGTTCAACTTGGGCTGATTTGAGCTCCTGAAACCTGCTAAGTCCCGAACATCTTCTTTTCTCAGCTCAGTCTCCTAAGGTCCTCCATAGACCACCAGACGGCTCCTCTCTCACAGGCTCCTGGCCATCAGCCCAGGCCTCTCACTGGGACCCTCCAACTGCTTCTCTGAAACCTTGTCTCCCATCCACACTCCTCCAGCTTACTCCCCCCACCCCATCCACCGTTGCCAATTTCACCTCCGATGGCATGAGAGCCTGTAATCTAATCTCTGCCTCATCAACTTTTCCATCTCACTGAGGGTCTCCATCCCAAAGTACCTTTTTGCTCTCCGAATTGCTTTCTTCCTCTACTATTATTTACTAATTTAGCTCTGGAAAGCATTTGGGACTGCAGTTGGGGAGAAGTTCTGGTACCCAAATAGCGCTCCATCCACGTCTCCAGGGCTGGGCCCGTAGTGCCCACCATCCCTGCTCCTTCCCGTCGTCCATCCTGCTTCCCTTTCATGAGCCCTCACTGTCTTTCTGTGGTTTCTGTTCCCCATCCGCATGTGTGTGCCTCTGGGTCTTGTCTCTGCTTCTCCCGTCCTGTCTCTTCTAAATATTAAATCCCCCAAATGACTCAACCCTCATTTAAAATCCTCTCCTTTCTTGGCTCCAAAATGTTGCTTGGCAAACACCCTCGATTCTCTTGTTTTTATATTTTCATTTGTTTCTTCATTGTTATCTTCTTTTGAGCTGTTTGTAAATTGTTCAGGGGAATGAAAGACTCTGTATAAATTAAGATAAATCAATCTGACTCAGGGAATAGCGGCTGAGTTTCTCCCCCACCCATCCAAATAAAAATAAGAATGTCTTCTAAACTCACACCTGTAACCCTCGTCTTCCCTGACACCCCCCAGATCACTGGATTCCCAGAGTCCTCTTGGATGTCTGTTTGTCTCTGAACTTTTGTCACTTAAACTCTGACCCCCAACACAATACCAGTACAGGAACCGTTAAAATCTCATGGAGTAGTTCTTACAATCTGAGTTTTATTCAATGAAATAAACACTTAATTACAAACAGCTGCTTTAGCCTAAATTCTAATTACTTAATCTAGCCATCTGTAATTTTAATGATTTTCCACGATTTTGTTCTTTGCTGCGTGATGAATGGGATTGGCACGTGAAATTAGCGGGGATGTGTCTCCCTTCACGACGCTGTCTTCTGTCACTGTCATCACCTCCGGCAAGAAGCATGTCTGTGGCTCGCCGGCAGTCACCTGGCGGACCCAGTGTGGTGGGCGCAGCACTGAGCTTTTTCCTTTGGTGGTCATCCTTCGGTTCAGCCGCTCCCTCTCTGTGCCCTTGGACCTGGGCCCCCTTTCCAGCGAGCTGCAACTGGAATATCATGGGCCGAGTGGGAAGACGAGGAAGAGAGGGAGACACACTCCAGTTGGGAAGAAAAGAAATGAGACAGAAGAAAATGCAAAGAAAACGTGGCATGTGGGAGAGAAAGAGGAACAGAAAGAGAAAGAAAGGAAGGAGGTTATGGTGACAGAGGAAAGTGGAAAGGGAAGAGTGAGGGCAGGAGATGAGAAGGAAAAGAGAATGGAACCGATGGAGAGAGGAGGGGAGAGCGGAGAGGACCTTGGAGGAAAGGGAGGGGGAGGAGAGCAGCCCCTCCGAGACAGGAGCGGTTGCAGCCTCTTTAGAAAGCTGGATGGGGAGACAAACGGGGCTGCGCTTTCCTGGAACTGATTCTTTCTCGCCTTCCGGCTCCCCAGCAGATGAAAGAGCTGGGCTGTTTGTGCTGGGAATTTCTGTCCCCAAAGGGACAGGAAGAGGCACCGCTTTGCCAAAGGTAGATGCTGAAGCGAGAAGCCTCGAGAAAGATTTGTTGCTTCCAGGTGAGGAGTTGCTGTATCACCTTCCCTTCAGAGACCACAGAGACCATGGCTGGAAGGTTCTGTAAGCTAGAGTTCAGGCTTCGCTGTAGCACCATCCTCTGGAGGCCCTCGGCAGGCCCCCGGCTCTCCTCATTTCACCTCAGTTTCTTCATTTGTCAAAAAGGGATGCACAACCGCTCTTGTCTGTTACTAGGGTGCCATGAGGAGGAAGAAGAGGTCAGGGTGGGATAATTTCAAGCATCAGCGGTTCAGCATTCTGTCCGTTTCTTCACTCCCTGACTCTTGAGTTTGTGCATGTGGCATTCTTTGGCCAACGAAATGAGGTGGCAGTCACACAGTGTGCCTGTCCTGGGAGCCTAGGACTATGAGGTCTTGTGCATTTCCACTTGCTTTGTTGCTCTCCTGCCACCACCATGAGAATATACCAGGCTAGCCTGCTGGGTCAGGAGAAGGGTGAGAGGCACGTGGAGCGGAGCCATCCCAGCCTAGATCAGCCGACCCCTGGGCATTGAGTGAGCTCAGCTAGATCAGCAGAGCTGCCTGCTGAGCCAGCGTAGACCAGCTGATCCCTAGCTGACCCTCAGATGCACGAGCTACATAAATGTTCATCGTTGTAAGCTGGTGAGATCTGAGGGTAGGTTGTTACACAGCATTTCTGTTGCAAAAGCTACCTGATATATTTACTAAGGCTTCTCCCAGTGTCTGGCAGATGGAATGTGAAATAAACTCATTCAATGAATAACTGTGGATTGAGGATGGAAGCATATCCCATTTTACCTTCACAACAATCCTCTAACATGGTCAAGCATAATTGCCCAAAATTACAGAAAAAAGAATCTGAGGCCCAGAAGGGTTACATAGCTACCTAAGATCACACAGCAAGAAAATAGCAAAGCCAGTATTTGAATCCAGGTCCTGTGCCTCTAAGGCTAGTGCTCTTTTCAGCACATGTGAGCGCAGCCAGAGCTGGCCCTACAGCCCTGTGAGTGGCACTGCCTGGCCTTGGTGTTGGGTCCTTACGAGGCAGGTACCAAGGGCCTCCCATCTGCCTGTTCGTGGTCAATGTGAGCACGAATGGAAGGGCTGAAACCCTCAGAGGGACGTCAGCAGTGTGGCACTGGGACCTTTAATTTCACTCTGCCAAAGCCAAATGTGGAACGGTTCAGGTTGGAGAGGAGGTGGCAGGTTTTGTTTCCTCTCCTGATACTGTGCTGTGAGCCTTTGAAGTGTGTCAGCACCTCATTACAATACCGGAGTCATGACTGCAAGACCCACGGACAAGACCAGGAGCACAGGGCTGTACTCCTGCCAGGAGGGGTGAGCCTGGTCCTACCCATGACCCTGTGCTTGAGGAAATACTCACTGTTCCTTAAGCCCCTGGGGGTGAGGACTCCCGTCTTTCAGATGTTTCGCCCCCGCCAAATCCTTCCTATGGAATCTTCCCTCTTTCAGCTCTAAAACACCCTGTTGGGATGTGCTCTGTAACCTTAAGAGCCTTGCAACTCAAGTTCTCACGCCTCCTTCTCCCATCCGCTTCCCTGATCAAAGCTCCCCGAGCTTTGCATGAGCTCTGACCCTTTGGAAAGTTATGTGAGCATCACATGAGCTGCCTTATGGGGCTTTGGGAGGCTTAAATGTAACCTGGCTAGGACAGATCTAGAAAGCCATGCCATCTCACCTCCTGAGAACCTGTCATTTAGCACATGGACACGAGCAGACCTTCCTGAGCTGCCCCACAGAGTAAGGACATCATATCCAGGGGAGAACAGCCAGGGAAACCTCTGTCTCCATCACAAATGGAGGGGAAGGAAGCGCAGGGGGGAAACACACGGGTGAAGGCACAAAGGAAGTCTCTCTGGACAAGCTCTACCAGGGGCAGTGGTCCAGGGAGGTGAAAGAGCGCTGGGCCAGGAGTATCAGAATCTAGCTTCACCTGCGAAAGGCTTGGTGTTTGCCCTTGAACAAGAGCCCCACATCCTCGTCCCTCACCCGCATTCCCAGCCTGGGCTTCAGCCTGTCTGAGAAGTGAGGGAACAGATCGGCTAAAGCCCTTTCTGATGGTAAAAGTCTCGGATCCTGAGCTCAGGCGGGTCTCAGTAAACAGCATCACCAGGAGTCTGGCCACAGACCTCACTAAGTGACCACGCGGGGCCTCTCTCCCTGCTGACTCCTCTACGCTTGCTGCTCACAGCTCCCCACGTCCCCAGACGTGTCCCTCGTGACCACTTCCCAGCATTTCTACAGCCTCTTTCTGAGCTGGGCCCGGAGAAGGCTGGAGCCCAGGGGCTGTTGTATCTGGGGGGTCTGGCCCACGGAGGGGGTGTGCGTGGCGGCAAAGGGGCACCAGGGAGGGGCTTGGTGGGCACTTACTGCGGGCCCCGTGAAGGGCACATGGTCACAGTTCTCCTGCCAGGACTGGTTGAGGCTCCGGGCAAACTCTTGGAAGAAAGCATGGGACTGGTTGAAAATGGAAAATCCCAGGATGTTGACGCGATCGTCCACGAGGCTGTCCATCCTCTGGAGCGAGAACTCCTGAAAGACGCAGCAGGCAGAGCAGAGCAGGGTTAGGAAGGGAAGGGTGGGGTGGGCTCTGCAGGAGCACAGCTGGGCAGTGCGTTCTAGTCACATGGACACCGTTGCCAGGCTCTCTGCTAGGTGTCAGGGTCCAGAGATAACGGAGAGTTCTTCTTCAAGTAGCTCACAGTGTTGAGGTGCCAGGAGAGAGAAGAGAGAAATAAACAGAAAGATCTCTAAGAGAGGCATGTGTACAATGCTCCGGGTGGAGAGAGAAAGAAAAACACAAATGAGATTGTGGAGGCAGGACTGGGTCTGCAGAAGGTGTGACCCATGAGCTGAGTCTTGAAGGATGCCTAGGCGTTTTCTGGGTAGAAACTGTGGATGGACAAAGGCTATTCCAGACAGAAGTCACCATGGATACAAAGGCATGGAGGTGAGACAGTGCGTGGGTGCCTGCAGTGTACTTTGACAGAAGCAATGCTCCTCAAAGTGTGTCTGCAGAATACCTGCCATCAGACTCACCCAGGTATCTGTAAAAAAAGTGATGACCCCTGCAGCCCACCGAACACCAGCTGAATCTGAATCTCGGGAGCCGAGGCCCAGGAGTCTGCATTTACAGCAGGGCCCAAGGTCATACGCACACCAATGTTTGAGAGTCACTGGGTCAGCACTAGGAGGCATGTGGGTAGGGAGACGGTGAGAGATGAAGCTGGAGACGTCAGCAGGGGCCAGAGCACAGTGGCCTGGCTGCCAGGCTGGGGAGCTTGCACTTTATCCTGTAGTGATGGGACCTGAGGGCGCTGTCAGCAGAGGAGTGACAAGATCAAGTTTGCTAAGAATCTCAACCTGAAGGTCTGCAGGTAGGGCTGTGCCTTCATTTGTTATTACTATTTTTTACTCATTTAACACACATTTAAGTGCTTATTATGTGCCAGACATGGGCACAGAGGATGTTCTAGACTCAGAAGATGTGAAAAAGAAACACATTTCCTGATGTCCAGGAGCTTGCAGCTTAGGGGAAAAGACAGATTGTAAATAGACAGATAAATACATATACTGTCAGATATCTATGGTGGGTTAGGGTGGGGCTGCTACTTGAGATGAGGCAGTCAGAGAAACCCCATGTGGGGCAGTGACATTTAGAAGCTCAAAGGAATTCTCCCAGGAGGCGTGGCCCTCACCCGATCACCTGGCCGGGGCCACGTGTTCACTCAGCTAAAACCTGCAGGCATGAGTCCCATTGAGGCGAGATAGCGTCACAGGGAGAAGAATCCCCCTCCTCAGGCAGGGCTGAGCTCAGAGCCCTGGACTCCCAAGGCCCACCTTGGCCCTATACAGGGAAACCAGGCAAGAGGGTGTGGGCTCTTCGGCTTGTCAATCCCCGCTCCTGGAATAATGCCTTCAAATGCAGGTCAGGCCATCCTTGTGCGTTGAATTCACATTCATCACACGTGCCTCGCACACAGCTCTGCGCCCAGTGGGCACGTGGTCGTTAGACCCCAGGACTAAGCCGTCAGCCACTCAGCCCGACAGGACCGACGGCAGGGGCCTTGGGCTTACTTGTGGCTGAGCAGAAACATGACTTTCCTCCGGGTGGCCTCCTGGTCTTAAGACTCAGCTGCTCCAGGCCCCTGGCACGTCCCCGGCATCCTCCCTCACGTCCACAGCCACGGCCCAGCCCTTGGGCCACAGGCCTGAGCTCCGCCCGGAGCCCATCCTCACTAGCTGCAGCTTGCAGACCGAAGTTACAAAGATTCCTTTGGAGCCACCAACCCCTGACAGCGTGGCGTGGGATGAGGATTAAGTGTATTTTGGATCCTGCCACACTCCCGCCAGGGGAACACGGACGTGCCAGAGAACGTATTGATTCATAGGCTGATGTTATCTCCTGTCTCCCTAACAGGGCAGCTACCCACGCGCCATGGGCTATCAGCACACACGAGGGGACAGATGGCGAATGAGAAGAGACGCACCTGGCAAGGGGGAGGTGGCAGAGCCACCTGGTGCAAAGCCAGGCTGCTGTCAGGCAACCGAGGGGCCTCCCCAGCTGTGGTGGATGCGGAGGGAGACGTCCCCTCTCCCCCGGCTTCCTTGTCAATGTGGGCAGCTCAACACGCCCCGCCCTATCCTCACACGCACAGCCTGGTGGAAGGAGGCCCATTTCAAGAATCACCGACACTGTGATGTCTACAGACTCACAGTGGCAGTAGAGGGGATACGCGGTCAGGGCTTTGGTGTTCAAATCCAGGTCTCACACTATACTGAAATGTATGACCTTCAGGAAGTATGGCCTTCAGGATCTGGGCTTCAGATCCTCATTTAGTAAAGTGGGCACAATGACAGCAACCTCAGAGATTGTTCAAGGAACAAGTAAGATGCACGCACAAGGCGTGGCCCTCACCACGCCTCTTATCTGGCCCATAAGAAGTGTTCCACACGTGACAGTTACCGAAATGCTACCATGAGATCGCGGGCAGCTTCTGGCTTCCTGCTTCTTTAGTTCCACTTGTCTTGGAAACCTGAGTTCGGAAGGTGTTTCCTTGAAAGGCACGTCCCCGGCAGAGTAAGAATGAATGAATGAATTACAGACACTTAGAGACAGCCCCTCCAGAAGTCAGCCAGCCTGTCTTCCTGCCTTTTAATTCCTACCTTCTCATCCCCCAATTATATCCTATTTTCAAAGATAAAAAGATAAAAAGATCCAGGAGCTTCCTTGATAATCCATGATATTTATAATGACACATGGGAGAGCTTGTAAAAGGACAAGAAAGGGGTGGCGTGTTCTCTTACTGTAATTTCCCAGGACACTCCAGGCTCTATTCTTTAAGCACTCTCACAGTTAGGAAATGCTTCTTTATGTCTAAACTTACACTCTCCTGCCACTATTGAAGCCTGGTATCTAAGCAAATATGGGAAACGGCTGACCACCACCAGTCTGTATGCAAAGAAAATCTTCTAAGCTCTAGTATTTCTCAGAGTGTGTTCCTCAGGACACTAGCTTTTCCGGGAGGCGTTAACAGAAGTTTCGTGAAAACAAGGTCCCATATTCAAATGAGGTGAGCAAACATTGTGTGTTCTAGTCACCTTTTCAAGATTCACAATGCACGCTAGCACATTAAAGGGTTAAAGAAGTCCCACAGTAAAGCAGCTTAATTTTGCTTAACCCAGAACTTTCCAAACATATTGACCATGGAACACTTTTCCGCCCCAAATCTATGACTGTCTCGCAGGAGCCTTTTACAGAATGTCCGGTGGGAAATGTTACTCTAAGTAAATCCAGGGAAACATGTATCATAACTCCCAAACCAAGTGGTGGAGGCACTAAGCTGAGAGGGATATTACATAAAATTAACCAGTTTCAGGATGGGAGGGGAGTAAAGGCCCTCTGGCTCCTGTCGTCCACCATGAGCTCTAGCCAAGAATATACCCTGGCCTCACTCAGGTGCCCTGTGCTCCCCCAGCCACGCTGCCCAGCTGGCTGTGACCTTAACCGAAATGACAAAGTGTTAGGAGCCCTGGGGTGCATCAGGTTCTCACAGGAACCTTGATTCTCTTCTTATAAATGTCCCGGGAAGGAAAATCTCAAGGTCCCCACTCCCAGTGGCAGTGGATTCCATCATCATCAAGAGACCAGGGGAACCAGGGTGAAGAACAGAGCCAATGGCCGCCTGGTAAGGCCGAGTGGTGGCACAGAGACCAAAATCAAGTCTTCAATTACCCCAAGAGTGCTTGCCTTTGTGACAGTGCTTGTGGTGCCAACATATTTTCATGCCTGTGTCCTCTTGCGCCCAAGGCCTGTGTTTTCCTGAGAGCAGGGATGTGTCTGCCCCATTTCTGAACCCCACACTGCACCCAGCATAGTGCCTGATGCCTAGAAGTTGTTTGGTAAATATTGGTCAAGGCTGTTGATGGAAGATGTTTCAGTGCCCTGGGGTCCTCACCATGCCTGACTCTGCTCATGGTCTAACCCCTACAGAAGGTGTAAGAACATGAGCAGAACTGGTGCCACCCCCTGATTGCCCTCTGGAAGTTACATTATTATGTTTTGAAAAGCAAATTCCTAACAGCTTGTTTTCTTATCACTGGGCCTCCTCATTTAAAAAGTTTTCAATGTGCACACATTTGTGTATGTGTGAGCATATGTGAGCGTGTTGTGTGTGCGTGTGTCCTTCTGTATACAGTGATTTTCAAGGGACTGAGTAACTGCAATTAAAGGTCATGTCATGGCCACAAGTGAATACAGGGGAGTGTTATCTGGAAGGAAGGGTGTTCAGAACAGGCCTGGAAGGAATGCGTCACGCATAAAGGCTTGAGAGCCACGTGGGTGCTGTAGCTCAGCTGAGTGACCCTCACTTTCTCCAGCAGCTGTGACATTTCCAATGTCCTGGTTTGCCCACCGGCGTCCACTCACCGGTCCGTTGCAGGGACCACTCCACGGCCCTACAGCTTGCTCATCCACCAGGCCAGGAGCAAGGGCGGGCTGTGAGGGGGGGTGGGGAGGGGGGAGGGGGCAAGGTCAGCTGACTAGAGCTAAAAGCGCAAGAGTTGTTCATGATCCAGACTCAGCTCCTGTGCTTGACTTTAAGGAGAAAAGCAGGAAACCAAAGCACAGGTCCAGACCATGTCCTGGGGTCAAGTCCATCTCCTAACCCTTTGCTGCCTAGGCCTGGGTCCGGGTGAAATGGGGAAGTGGGGGAAAGGCATTGTATTCTCTCCGTCCAGCAGCCCCTTCTCCCTTATTTCTTTTCCCTATTTCTAACCCACCTAGGGCATGACTATGGCCTGGGCCACTTAAGCTAGACACTTCAAAGGCAGCCTCAACCCCCTCTTCTTTTAATTCTACATCTAGTCAATCCTTTCCAATCTGTCTCCTAAATGTCTCCTGAATCTGTCCCTTCCTTTCCAATCCCACCAGGTCAGGCCTTCATCATTTCTCCTTTGCAGTCGCCCATTAAGCAAACCGCCCCTCTGATCTCGGGAGATGTGGCCACTACATGGCACAACTCCCAGCTGCCGTTCACATCGATGGCAATGTGAATGGCGCCCCCTGGAGTTGTGCCATGTGGCGATCTCATCAGGAGACATCAGGATATGGTAGAAAGAGATTTCGAAATAAGATGGTCCTGGGTTCAAATCCTGTCTCGTCACATATTGGTTGGGTGATCTTGGGCAGGCCGGTAACCTCTCTGAATTTCGATCTGCTCACCTGTAAAATGCAGATAAGAACATCCACCTTGCAGGGCTAATTCACACATAGTGCAGTCCATCTTCCATGCTGCCTCTTCTCCTTCCTTCTCCTGGTCCCCACACTCTAGCTGGGTCCTGACAAAGGGAACTGTCTGGCCTGGGGGCTTCTCTTGCCTTCTTCTCTCCCCCCTGGCTCTGCAAGAAGCTATCCTTAGCTACTTGTCAAATGAGAAAAGTTTTGCTAAGCAAGTCACCATAAGGTGCTAAATTGCTTGGTGTGGCTATTTGTGTCGAGACAGAAGCCTTGAGTTGAAGCTCCAGATCTTCCAACCATACATAATTCTAACAAAGCAATAATTATAATAATAATAACTGAGACAATTTATTGACCACCAACTGTGTGCCTGGCAGAACTAAGCGCTTCACATGCATGATCTCAATCCATCCTTACAGCAGCCCTATGGCATGGGAGTTATTAGCGCCAATTTATTATAGCTGAAGGAGCAGAGACCCAGAGAAGTGAAGTGGGTTTCCCATGGCCACACTGCTGTAAACAGACCCAGACCCAGTGCTCTATGTGCTTGTATCACTTACTCACCACCGTGAGTGGGGCACCAAGGGTCAGAGGACACTATGAGTTCGTGCTGATTGTGCTGTAAAAGAGCTGGCAAAACAGAGTTAAAATTCATTTCAGAATACACAACTCGACTTTAAGAGCAGTGACTTCTGGTCTAAGATTTGCAGCTACAAAATGAACACTGGTAGTCTAAGAGAGTAAAGGGATTACCCAACATCAACTAAATCTCTGCCTGAGAAGGGTTTTAATTACAAAGGGGCCTGGAGATTGGTGTGGGCACCAGACTGAGCAACTAAACACTGATGTTGAGAATATGGCAGAGCTGAGGTTCACCCCACACCGTGTCTGTTCAGCATGAAGACCCCCAGGAAGGAATACAAGCCAACAGCAGGGAGCAGGTGGGGAGTATTTAGACATAAGTGCAGTGTAATTGAAGACATGAATGGCTAAGATGCATAGAGAAGTAGGCAGGTAAAGGCAGCTTCATGAACTTGGCTGACTTCAGCTGAGAGTGCTTCAGGGGCCTCGGTCACCTCTGGTCACCATCATCTGAGCCACAAATGCTTTCCTGCTGGCCTGTGGCCTGTCTTGCTCATTACTGTATCCCTAGTGCAGAGAAACTTAGTGAAACCAAAAGCTGGTTCTTTGGTTTCATTAAATGATTAGGAGAATAATTGTGTTGGAGAGAGTGGGTATGAATTTAGAGTCACAACATTTTAAATCATACACTGTCTATTGGTATTTTGTCCTAGATTTTGTTCACTGAAATCCCAAATTCCAAAAGCCAATCTTTGCTTTTTAATTTTTTAATCTCTTTATTTTAGTCTCTTTTCATTAGACAGGATTCCTTGTTACAAAATGGGGGAAATAACACTTCACAGTGTTGGCTGTGAGACTTAAAAGAGATAATATATAGGAAAGTGCTATGTAGATTGGAAATATGACATGAACTCCTTGAATTATTAGTATTATTAGTATAACAATAAAATAGCTCAAGGAAAGCATTTTGCATGCACTTTCAGGCATCATTAACAGGCAATGAGGAAGACAGGGTGGGGAGGGAGCTTTCTGTCTTCCCTACAGATTATGCCACGAAGGAAAGTCTCTCTGCTCTTGCATAAAATTCTTCCTCAGTTGGCCTGAGAACCTCAACATCTCCCTTCCCGCCAGGGCCACAGGCAACCTGTACAAGGTGCCATCCCGATGACGCCTCTACAACCTCTGCAATCTCTTCAGATTCTGCTACCCGGCCCCAGTTGCGGTCCATTGCTCCAGGACTGGTTCGTATCCTCACGGTGGTGTTTCAAGCAGCCTCCTGCTTCTCGGCTGCTTTCACCCAAGACTCAACCTTTGATCTCCTCTGCTCCATGCTCAGCCCTGGCCCCTAACTTCTTGGGAGAGGAGTCCAGCAGCCTCCTTTCACCAGAATCACAAGTCATTTATTAAACATCAATTTATTATTGAGGGTAATAACATTAACTACTTCCACTGGCATGGCTTTACAAGGCTTATAAGGCACTTTCCTCTATCCCTCCTGTCCTCACCAGCACACTTGGTGTGGACAGAACAGGTTTTATTCATATTCCCATTTGACAGAAGAAGAAACTGAAGTGCCTAGGAGTTGCCCGAAAGACAGACATGGGATTAAGATCCGGGTACCTGGCATCCAAGATCTGCGCTTATAATTCCATTCCTCCCTACTGCTCACTCAGCACTAGGTTAGGTGACCAGGACACAGCATAAACTCAAATGCATGAGCCCTTCACTGAGGTTGTTAATGATTGATAACTTTTAACTTTCTCACCCCAGGAGCACTGAGAACACCAAAAGATTCCAATTTCTTAAGCCATTATTAAGAAGCTGGAATGATGGAAGACATCCTCAAGACTACATCACTCCTAAACTTGAACTTCTTATTGTTCCACCCCAATCTAATCCCCTCCCTTGGTTGCCTACCTGTGAACGTGACCACTATTCACCCATCATTCAGGCTAGGATCTGGAACACATCCTCCACTTCTCCCATTCTCACACACCTCATCTCATCCACGTATGCATGCGTGCAGTCAGTCATTGTCACTGGAAACATCTTATCTCCTTAACATCTCTTGAATTTGTCCCCTGCTCTCCATCCCTGTCGCCTCTACCTCAATTCATACCTTCACCAGCTTATTCTTGGACTACAAACGAATTTTGGTTTCCCCTCCCCCAGCCTTGCCTTTCTCCAGGTTCCTCCTTCATGCTATCGCTGGAGAGCTCTTTCTCAACTATCCATTTGATCATGAATCCCTCTCTACCTCCCAATGCTGCTGACTGCACACAGGACAAAAGCAAACTCCTGGACATATTTGTCTTTTCACGCTATGATTCCTGTCTACCCCTCTGCTCATTCTTCACCTTGACCTGCCTGCGGACAACTGGCTGCCGTCCTCACAGGTATACCTATCGTCACTCGAAGATTTTTATCACATGAGTTTGTTCAAAGCAACTTCCCAAGGACTGGGTGCTATTGAAGGCAACTGTACTTACATTATGAGCATCTACCCTGGTGCAGAGCATATGGAAAGAAGCCAAGGCTGGTGACTGAATGAATTTAGGAAGGGAACACCCGTCAGGCTCTTCCTCATCTTACCGCATGGGCAGCCTGGTCCTCTCTACTTTCAAGGCTCCTTCGTATGGCTAGAGCCATTCATTTTCCCTTGGGACCCAAGGTATGGTGGAGGCTAGGACCCAGACCCTTGTCTTGTAAGTCACCTCTTAGCCTTTCTCAGGAAAGCTCCAAAGCCACCAGGAGTCCAGAATCTCCTGGGTACCCTCACATCCTCTCCCTCTCTCCAGGTACCTGTCTATTTATCTGTATCAAAGCCTGTACTCTTGGCAGACTAGGAGATTGCTTTTTGTGTAATAGGTCTTTGAAGAAAGGAGCAGCTGGGACGCTAATTCATACCTGTCAGTGAATTCCAATTAATGGGAGATTTGGCCCTAAAACTTCCGGCTCCCAGCTCTCCTGGATTCTTCTCCCTGCGTGTCTCCTATTCATTTATCTCCATGATCTGAGCATGTACAGCCCTCCCTCCCAGGAACCCTGTCCCTTCTCTGCTTTCCTTTCCCAACATGAGTCCACAAACAGGACTTCAAAAGCAGACCGTATTCTCTTGTTCAACACTCTGTTGCCTGTACCTTACTCTGCGCCTGTGCTTAGCAAGTGCTCATACATTCATTAAATGAATTCATGTTCACCTGCAAACGCCCATCAGGGTGGGACCACCTTTACCAAGGCTTCCGTCATTTGCTCCCAGGAAGAAGGAAGACAGAGGCCAGGGGGGGAGAACCCTCCCACCTGTACCCCAGCAGCTCTGTCTTCATTTTGTCTTTAGAAGACTTTTGCGCCGCTGGGACTAAATAAGTCGTTACTGACTGTAAAGCCGAAACCTCAGTAGATCAAACTGACATGAGCAATGGTGGAGGCTTTGTGCTCTCCCCTTGGGCTGGGGGCGCCACTGCTTTTCCGAAGGCCTGCTTCCTCTGTCAGGCATTGATTCCTCACCTCTGAGGCCCGCTGCACTCAGGAACCACTGATCAGGCCTTCTGTCTACACGTCAGGTACTAAACCCCTCTCTTTCCAGGTCCCAACTCATTAGCCTCAGGCATGTAGAGACCCAAGGCACCCCCTCCCCATCTCAGCAGGGGGGCTAGGAGTTGTTGAGGAAGATGAGCCACACTGTCAGTCAGCAAGCTCCGCCTCCTCCCCATCTCTGCAGCAGGACCCGTGAGGGGCTCCTACAGGGGCTGGGCGTCTCGCTGTCTACGACACACTCGAGATCACTCAGGAAGTATGTGACTAAGGCAGGACCGGGACCTGAGCCACGGGGCACTCAGACGGGTTCCCACAGCAGGAGGGAAATGTACGTAACAGGAGATTTTTTCAGATCTTGGCCATTTTTGACTCATTCTACAAAAAACAAAAACAAACAAAAAAGCCCTATCCCTGTCAAGGTACATCTCCTTAGTGGCAAGGGGAGGCGAGTCCCAAACAGCGGCGAGCACAAGTGCTCGGGGCACAGAGAGGGGTGGCCCTTCTCTCAGAATGTCTGTCTATTTTCCCAAGCTGCGAGCTGATTGCAAGCTGAGGCCTGAAAGGTGAGCAGGAGTCAGCAGGTGAGGAGGTGGAGGAGCAGCTTCTAAGACAGAGAAAGCGCAGGATGCACGGAGCCCCAACGAGCGAGGCAGTGGCTCAGTGCGGGGGCGTCGCAAGCCACCCCGTCTGGCTGGGGTGCTGGGGCTACAGGGAAGCGTGCAGGTAGAGCCCAGAGGCCCATTCAAAAGAGGCTGCTTTGGACTTTATCCTAGGGGGTGATGGGGAGTTTTGCAGGGTTTTAAGCAGAAGAGAGGTATCATTAAAAGTGGTTTTACAGAGATCTTAACTCTGGGCCAAGATAAAAATCCAGCTTTGAAACTCACAGGAGAGGCGTCCACCATGTGGGTGATGGCTGGAGGCTTCAGCTGGATGGGCAGGTGCCACGCTTACCGCTGGGCTATGAACGGGAGCTGTCAGCACCACAAACACAGGGCCGGGGGAGCCTCAGATGGTGATTAATTGAGCGGTTGATGGCTTTGACACTGAGGGAAGCCTGATGCTGGGGAGAGAGGAGCTGGATTGCTTAATAATAGCAACAGCACTTGCTACTCCTAATGGTGCTCGTCATACAATCACACTTATAATGTAATAATAAAAATACGATTTGCCATAATGTCTTCTGTGCTCAGCTTCTTTATGCTTTCCAAACATTCATTACATCCCAAACACTCTTCTCAGCAGGGCCCAAATTCCTCAGTGCCAGGATCCCCTGAGGGAGCTGCAGCATCCCAAGGGGGCTCAGTGTCCCCTCTGCAGAGCACCAAAGGCGTCGAGGGGCATGCCCTGCCAGAGCCCCGCAGTGGGCCAGCAGAGGGAACCTGGGTCTACCATCTATACTGTCAGGGGATGTACCATTTCCTGCCCTAAGAGACTCCAGGGCCTTCCTCCTGCTTCCCTGGCTACATCTCTCCTTGTCTCTCCTTTCACCAGGTGATTGGGGGGAGGGGGAGGGAGCAAAGGAAATAAACTAATTCACATGATTAGTGCATGCAGTAGGCAGGATTCTAAGATGACTCCTGCCAGGATTCCATGCCCCCCCACCCCCACCCCCACACACAATCCCTAGGAATGTCACTGTGATGAATTTGACTCCTGTGATTAGGTTATGCTGTATGGCACAGTTGACTTTAAAAGAGGGAGATTATCCAGGCACACTAGCCCTTTAAAAACAGTCTTCTCTGGTTGCTTGCAGAAGAGGAAGTCAAGAGGTTCAAAGTATGAGAAGGCCTGGACTAGAGGGAGATTCTCTGTGGATGAAATGGAGACATCACAGAGGGCGTCATGGCCAAGAAAGGGATGAGATGGAGGGGATGGAGGGGTCATGGGCAAGGACCGGAGAGTGACCTCTGGATGCTGAGAGTGGTCCCTAGGCAAGAGCTCGGAAGAAAACAGAGATTCCAGTCCTGTAACCAACCACAAGGATATGAATTCTGCCAACAACAGGAATGAGCCCGGATGAGGTCCCTGAGTTCCTGATGAGAATGTGGCCGGCTGACACCTACATTTCAGCCTGAGAAGAGAGCCCAGCTGTGCAGTGCAGACATCTGACCTACAGAGCTGTGAGCCAGTCGCTGGTGAGGTTTAAGCTGCTAGCTTTGTAGTAGTCAGTTTCACAGCAATAGATAAGTCAAACAGCACAGAAAAGCAACAAAGATCAGTTTGTTAAGGACGAGATGTGGGTAGGGAGGTCAAGGGCAAATTCTCCGCTGGACCACTTGTTGATTGAATGCCCTCGGACGAAGCTTTCAAACTTCTCTGGGCCTTACTTCCCTGCTTGGTGGAACCGGAACCTTGTAGTGATATTTTGAGGATTTAATATCTTGAACATAAATTTCCTAGTATGGTGTCTGGCACATCGCTGGAACTCAGGGGGCGATGATGATTACAATACCAGCTTGTGGAAATGGGTAGATTTTTATGCTCAGACTCTTGATTGTGGATTATTGGGAATTACTGGATCACTGGACAGAGGCGAGGCTGGAGCATCTCTCACTGAATTAATGGGACTATCCGTGACGGAGGTCAAGGCAGGTCTCCCCTCTCCCAAAGCTCTATTAGGCAGAAGGCATGAGCAGTCAGAGGGGGACGTTTCCATTATGTTTCTAGAAATACTGAGTCAGCGTAGTCCCCAGAGTCTAGTTCTTATTTCAATTTGATTTATCTCACAGGTACAGTCTGGTGCAGCCCGTCAGCAACACACACACAGGCATGGATGGGGGGGGGGGGGGAGAGAGTGTGTGTGTGTGTGTGTGTGTGTGTGTCGGGGCAGATGCAAGGAATGAGTTTCAATTCTATTAAATGGATGAAATGCAAATATCTCCAAACTTGGTTCTGGGAGTCCCGTGGGACCTATGTTCACTGTCACGCTGTTTGTCAAACATGAGCAAAGGGGCTGACAGATAATTGGTTCCTCCAACGCCAGAGTTTTTTCACCTCCACCAGTGTTTCCACACCCCCTACTGAACACTCCTTCAGTTTCTACTGATTTTGCTGGCAATATGCATTCTGCTCTCATACCCCTTGCTGCACGCCGTTAGGAATCAAGTGTCTTTGGAAACTCCTGCCTCACCTTTAATAGCCAGGTCTCACTGTGAGGCCCAGGTGCTGGGCTCCTGTTCCCCAATCCAAGCCCTGACTGGGATTCTCTCTTTAGGCCAGTGGTGCCCATCACCTTGAAGGGGAGAATGGTTGACAGCTATCCAAGTGAGCCTGGAGTGACTCTGGCATTTATGACCAGCTACCACCACAAGAAAGGTGTCAACTTAGGTTCACTTGTGACTCCCATCTTCCTTCTTCACCTGCCTTACGCAGGACAGGGAAGTTGGCAATTGGCTGCCTGTGTGGAATGATGTGAAGGCTCTGAAGGTTTCTCCCCGCCTCAAAATACCTTCCTCACCAAATCGACAGTCTCCCATAGGATCCACTTCCTTGGTAAAGGCTTTGGTTATAAAGCAAAGGTCTAAGGCATTAAGCTGTGTGTTTAAAATATCCCCCTTCCCCCCACCCAACCTAGCTAACTATTAATTCTTTAAGGCCACTGGGTGTGGCCTCGTCCAGCAAGCTTTATATGAGCTTGCCAGGCTCACAGATAATACTCTGTGGATATCTTCATCATTTTAACCCACTGATTTACAATCATCTGTTTGGGTTCGTCTGCCCTCCTAGTCTGACCTCCTCAGAGAATGGACTTTTTCATTGTTGCCCCTGACACACAGCCCAGTAAGTGCTCAATTAATGTTGACCAGTGAATGCATGAATTTGGAGAGGAGACCTCTCCCCGCCACTCCTGACTCACTGTGAGAGCTGAGAAAGTCACTTTCCCGCTTCAGTTATTTTCCCTCAACTGTAAAATGACGAGATTCAGTTAGATGCTCTCAAAGATCCCCCCAAATTCAATGCTGTCATCAGCCATTCACATATTGGCACGACTTGGATTTTGAGTTTGAGGAGGCCCGTCGTCCATCAGGGCTCCAAGGAGGTGGCCTAGATGTGGGACACAGGACAGCTCCTTCTGAGCAAGAGGGTGTGAGAGGACCAGACACTCATGAGCCAGGGGTGCTGCCCACTGGGGTGGGGTGGGGGGGACTAGGACAGCAGAGGGCACTGGAGCGACAGGCCAGCCAGACAAGGACACTAGAAGCCATGAAGAGGAAAGCCACCTGCTTCATGTGGCAGGAGAAGCCAGCCAGGCATTTACTATAGATTCATCCAATCCATAAAGTCGACAGAATTTAAGAGTTGAAAGGTCTTTGGAGATCCTTTAGTTTATCCCCAGGGGAGAAAGGTCTTGTCTAAGGTCACATGCAGTCAGTTAGTGGGATAGCCAAGACTAGCCCTTGGACCTGCCAATGCCAGCTTCTAATGCTGAAAAGTCCAGCAACTTTGCAGGGCGGACGGAATGTCATCTGACGGGAACCTTCTTCTGCCGGCCCTGGCTTCCCTCTCTCCATTACACACCCCTGCTCCAGCCATGGCAGGCACCGTGCTCTTTCTTTCTCAGGCCTACAATGCTTACCTCTGTCCACACGTCACCCTCCCACGATCCTTTCTAATCTTCCCTCAATAAACCATTCAAAGGAAGCCATATCTGCAAACCTCTCTCCCAGTTCCCAAAAAAGCACTAAATGGGGCTTCCCTGGTGGCGCAGTGGTTGAGAATCTGCCTGTCAATGCAGGGCGCATGGGTTCGAGCCCTGGTCTGGGAGGATCCCACATGCCGCAGAGCAACTAGGCCCGTGAGCCACTACTGAGCCTGCGCGTCTGGAGCCTGTGCTCCGCAGCAAGAGAGGCCGCAATAGTGAAGAGGCCCGCGCACCGCGATGAAGAGTGGCCCCCGCTTGCCGCAACTAGAGAAAGCCCTCGCACAGAAACGAAGACCCAGCACAGCTATAAATAAATAAATAAATAAATAAATAAATAAATAAATAAATAAATAAATAAAAAATAAAGTGCACTAAATGCTCCCTCCTCTGGGCTTCCACACCTCGCCTTTATAGAGCTCTTCAAGCCACAGACTACTGCTGATTGCGTTCCCAGCACACAGGAGACACATGATAAATGTTTGCTGAATAAGTGGAGTTGACTTTAAGCATTTTCCATAGGTGAGTCGCTCAATCATGACTAGCTAATCATTTTATAATCCCATAACTTGGGCCAAGAGACTCCCAACTGTCAGCCAGTTTCCCCAAATGCAAATTCAGAAAATAATTTTCAGTCGATGCTTCCTGAATCTTTTTCCAATTCTCCCTGCCATTTCCCCTGAATACATTCCCCTCTACCAACAGCCTAGTTCGGACAACAGACACGGGAGGGTTAGCAGCCAGAGAGCACAATTCTGGAGCAATAACTTCTCCTTAAGATGCTGTTGTACCCGTGTGCGCCCAGGAGACACTGGTCACTGCCAGATCTGCCACCTCTCCGGGTTTGCATTTGGTAGCGGGGGTACCTGGGAAGCTCAGACAGACACATGGGGAGCTTTCACTCCGTTACTCTTTTCCTAGTTGCACTAAAAACATATTCATTCACCAAGGTATACTGTATTATGCAGAGTGGTTCCCTTAAAAGGCTCAATAAAGGTGAAATATGTAGATAGTCTTAATAATTTTACAATAAACTACACTTTAGATCCAATTGCTCTGGCACTGGAAAGTTGTCCGACTGACGGATTGTAGCTGTTGGCTAGCTGTGCGTGTGTGTGTGTGTGTGTGTGTGTGTGTGTGTGTGGGTGGTATGCTTTCAGTAAAAGACTGCAAGATATGAAAGAGGCTCACGCACCATGGGAATTATAGTTCTAACTACAGTTAGGTGAGAGACCAATTATGGAATGTTTCTGATAACAACTTTGGCATTTTGGAAAGCTAGAGGCAGTAAACCAGGACACCAAGGTCTAAGCATGAACATACTCAATAGGGAAGTGGGAAAGAGGGGAGGAAAGGGAGTAATGTTTACTAGCAGCCCACTGAGGATTAGAAAACTTCCATGTTCCTCACAAAATGATGTTATAGGAATTACCATCCCCATTTTACAAAAGGGAAAACTGAGACTCCAGTAGGTTAACGTGCCATGCGTGCATCTCATGTATGGCAGGGCCCAGATTCAGACTCAAGTCCTCTCTGATGTGAGTCCCCGGCTGCCTCCTTTAAGCCATGTTTCCATCCTCTGTGTCAACACAGCCATGAGGCTCACCAAACCTCATGTGCCAAGTCATGGGGACAGCGGAGAGGACTCGCTAATTTCATAATGACCTTGAAAACCTCAAGTAGAGGTTTTGTTTCAAAGACCCTTGGGTTCTGGCTCCATGAGTCTGGTGCCAGGTGCTGGCTTGAAGAGGCCACTTGACCCAGGCTGACCCAGGCATGGTGTGGCCAGTAAAGAAAGCAGCCCCAGGGCTTCCGTGGTGGCGCAGTGGTTGGGAATCTGCCTGCCAATGCAGGGGACACGGGTTCGAGCCCTGGTCTGGGAAGATCCCACATGCCGCGGGGCAGCTGGGCCCGTGAGCCACAATTACTGAGCCTGCGCGTCTGGAGCCTGTTCTCCGCAACAAGAGAGGCCCGCGCACCGCGATGAAGAGTGGCCCCCGCTTGCTGCAACTAGAGAAAGCCCTCGCACAGAAACAAAGACCCAACACAGCCAAAAATAAATAAATAAATTAATTAAGAATGCAAATGATCCAAGGATCGGGTGTTTCAATTTAAAAAAAAAAAGAACTGCTTGAATTCCTTAAAAAAAAAAAAAAAAAAAGTAGCCCCAGGTGACAGGCCACTCAGCACAATCAGCCGGACCGCGCTTGCACTCTTCCACCTCTTCCTACCTCTATGGTCAGTTTTGGTGCCAACCCTGGGCCTCAGGTTTCGACACCTCCCTCACTCATCAGAACCCCCTGAAACCCTGTATCTTAGATCCTGAATGAAACCACTCTTCCTGGTCTTGCACATCCTTAACTTCAAATCTGTCCAGCCCAGAATGGAGGAAGGGCATTCCAGACTGAGTAATTACCATGTGGGCTATGAAAATGCCAAGGCATCCTCAGGAAACGGTGGGCTGGGCCCAGCTCCTCCTGGCTAAGCTGTGGAACTTTACACTCATGGGCTTAGTTGGGATGAGCTAATTCCTACTGGATGAAGGAGATGAGCCATCTCACCTGGCCAGCCCTCCTAGTCCAAGAACTCTATCATGTCATGAACTTCTCCATTCATTGACTCAATAAATATCTACTGAGCACCTACTATGTGCCAGGAGGTGACTGGGGTACAGTGATGGACAAGTGATGGTCTTGCCTTTATGAAGTTCAAAGTCTGGTGGAAAGGTCAGATATAGAAGGAGGAATTCCCACTTGAGACGGATGCTACGAAACACAGAAGACAAGGTGCTGTGAGAGTAACAGCAGCCTCAACACAGCGGGTGTCAGGGGAAAGTTCCTTGAGGAAGTGACATTTAAGGAAGACCTAAAAGATGAATAGGGTTGGTCCGTCAGAGAGAGAGGGGCAGGAGAGCAGGACGGTGAGCATTCACGTCCTCTGGAATCATTTGTTTCTTCCCTCCCTGTCTGCCCCGGCTCCCCTTTCTGTAATAATTTTAGCAACTTCAATTACTTATGGCTAATCTCTCTGATCAACCTCTAGAAAAATAAACACAGGCTCAGTCTGCTTGACAATAACATGGACCCAGAGGAGAAAAATTGGCTGCATATATCCATTCTGCCCAAACAAGATACAGACTAGGGCATGGAGGGGTTATTTCTGCAAGACTCAGCAGGACCTGGCTACTCTTTGGGAATCCAGGGAGCGGTGAGTTTCTACTGCTTCCAGGGCCCCGTGGGCCCTCGATCCAATCGATCATCCTCCCCCCTCTCCAGGAAACATTCCCAACCGCAGGCTGCTATGAATTGTAATGCCCTCAACCACATGTAGGATAGGATGAAATAAGTCCAGGGCTGGAAAGACCCTCAGAGATCACCTAACACAACATCGTAATTTTCAGATGAAGAAGCTGAAGCCCAGCAAGGAGAAACGGCATGCCTAGATAAATGCAGTAGAGTGAGGTGGCTAAGAGCTAGCTGCCTGGGTGTGTGATCTGGCTCTACTACCTTGTGCAGAGTATCAACACTTTATGAGCCTCAGCTTTCTCATCTCTAAAATGGGGATAAAATAGTGTTCCGCTAGAGTTGTTGTGTGAGGTTTTAACGAGAAAATAACTGAGAAGCACTTATTACAGAGCCTTGCATGTAGAAGGTAGTCAATAAATATCAACTATCATCACTATTACTATGTCACCCAGTTATTTAGTAGCAGGGCCATAACTAGAAGCCACAGCTGCTTCACTGCCCATCCTCTGTATGATGAGGCCTCCTGCTGATGTAACCCTTCCTCATGTAAATGTGACCCTACAGGTGCTGGTGTAACCTTGTCCCATGCAGGTGTAACCCTACAGGTGCTGGTGTAACCTTGCCCCATGCAGGTGTAACCCTACAGGTGCTGGTGTAACCTTGTCCCATGCAGGTGTAACCCTACAGGTGCTGGTGTAACCTTGTCCCATGCAGGTGTAACCCTACAGGTGCTGGTGTAACCTTGTCCCATGCAGGTGTAACCCTACAGGTGCTGGTGTAACCTTGTCCCATGCAGGTGTAACCCTTCGGGTGCTGGTGTAACCTTGTCCCATGCAGGTGTAACCCTACAGGTGCTGGTGTAACCCTGCCCCATGCAGGTGTAACCCTACAGGTGCTGGTGTAACCTTGTCCCATGCAGGTGTGACCCTACAGGTGCTGGTGTAACCCTGCCCCATGCAGGTGTAACCCTACAGGTGCTGGTGTAACCTTGTCCCATGCAGGTGTGACCCTACAGGTGCTGGTGTAACCCTGCCCCATGCAGGTGTAACCCTACAGGTGCTGGTGTAACCCTGTCCCATGCAGGTGTAACCCTACAGGTGCTGGTGTAACCTTGTCCCATGCAGGTGTAACCCTTCGGGTGCTGGTGTCACCCTGCCCCATGCCTTCTGACACCCAGCCAGCACTTGGCCCCTTCTCTCTAGATTCTCCAAGGGAAAAACTCTGAGATGCCGGTGCCTCTATACACACACACAAATGGCCCCCTACCCTCCAGCATGCTGGTGGTGGCATCAAGAGCACGGTGCTCTAGTCTTACCTGTGGCAGGAAAATGAGACGGTGGTCACCACATCCAGCGAGCCATGCTGCCTGCAATGCCAGTGGCAGCCCAGGTGGCCCACCGACCATACAGCCCCCTGCTTCCGGTGCCCATTTCCTACCTTTCCTTGACATTTCATGATTCTGGCCCTGACCCTGAATCTCCACACTTCTCCCTGCCAAGGCAGCAGCTCCCTCCTTTGGCACAGGGCTCATCTGTGCTCGCTGACAGTAGATTAGGGTGATTTTCTTTTCTTTATTAGGCAGTGATTACAAATCTCCCTGGGTTCATTAGTCGCTGGATAATCCTCCCAGATTTATTAGCTCACATTGCACTTCTTCCTTCACCTCTTCTCTTCAGATGGCATCTCTGCTGTCTCAGCGGCCGACTGGGCTTTGCCCAAAGGCCCTTAATTCTTCACGTCCTTTATCCAAACTATCATCAGTCTTGCGGAACAATGGTTCCTGCAGCCAAACCCGGCGGCTGACTGGAGGACAGAGACTCCTTCCAGACTAAAGAGTGGAATGAGCCCAGAGAATCTACACCTGTCCAGTGCAGTCCCCACCTGGAAGCGCCAGACAGGACCCTCGGGCCAGCAGCCCACCTGGGCAAGAGCATTCGAGGTGCAAACCCTTTTAGTTATAAGGGAGCTGACGCCTTTATAACGAAGTGCTGATCTCCATGGATATGGTCAGTTAGCCTCTAAACAGACATGCCAGGGCTTGGGATGCTAATTGCTTTTCCAACATGTGCAAAAGAGACGTGTGATGATCATTAATCATTTAATAATGTGGCAGATATGGGTAGCCGATCAGCACACTCATCTCCTCTTCTCCCTGGACGCATGGTACATGATGTTTCCCCATCTCACTTTCGGTAGGTGTGAGTATGTGACTACATTCTAGCCAGTGGGATTGTGAGGAGAAATACCATGCGCCACTTCCAGGCCTGGCCCCAAAAGCCCTCCTGTGTCTGATCCTTTACGTTTTTCCCCATTCCCGGCCTCTCAGAGGACACATTAGAAGCTAGAAGAAGCCTGGGCCCCCAGATGACCTTCTGGAAGGCTGCCTGATGATGAGGAACACACTTGGGGGACTTCGATTGAGTGAGAAATATACGCCTGCTGTGTGAAGCCATGGGATTGGGGTTTATCTGTTAAAGCAGTTGGCATTGCCTACTGGATACAAAGTGTTATCCATTGCTATTTTTTAACTTTACCAAAATTTCTTGAGATGGATATTATTATTCACATTTTACATATGAGGAAACTGAGGCCCCCAAGAGCATCAGGGCACACAGCTAGGAAGCTCCCGAGCTGGGGATTTTCACCAGGTCTGATGGACTCAAGGACTGGTTTTTACACACCAGCTTCTTTCTCCCATTATAAAGCTTCTTAATCAGGACTCTCAACTTCAGCCATGTGGTCTTGCTTCTTTCAGTTGGAAAACTCCAAATAGAAACAAGAAACACATCTGAACACTTCAAACCATTAAGATGGCTATTATCATAAAAACAAAAAGGAACAGGTTTTGGTAGGATGTGGAGGAACTCAAACCCTCATACATGACTGGTGGGAATAAAAATGGTACAGCTAGAAAGGAGTTTGGTTGTTCCTAAAAAATTAAACATAGAATTACCATATGATCCAGGAATTTCACTACTAGATATATACCCAAGAGGATCGAAAGCAGGACTCGATCAGGTATTTGTTCACCTATGTTCATTGCAGCACTATTCATAATCGCCAAAAGGAAGAAGCAACCTAAGTGTCCACATGATGGATGAAGACATAAAGTGTGGTGTAGACATAAAATGGATTATTATTCAGCCTTAAAAAGGAAGGAAATTCTGACACACAGAGACCCCTGAAGACATTATGCTAGGTGAAATAAGGCAGGCACCAGAGGACAAATATTATCATTTCACTTATATGAAGCACTTAGAATAGGCAACTTCATAGAGACAGAAAGCAGAATGGTGGCTGCCAGGGACCGGGAGGAGGAGGGAATGGGGAGTTATTGTTTAACGGGTATAAAGTTTCAGTTTGGGAGGATGAAAAATGTTCTAGAGATGGACGGTGGTGACGGTTGCACAACAATTGAGTATACTTATTGCTACTGAATGGTACACTTTTTAAAATGGTAAATTTTATGTATATTTATCACTTTAAAAAAAAGAGTTAAAAAAAGAATGAAGTTCTGATACATGTTATAACATGGATGAACCTAGAAAACATGCTGAGTGAAATAAGCCAGACACAAAAGGACAAATATTACGTGATTCCACTATTATGAAATATCTATATCTAGGATAGGCAAATTCATAGAGTCAGAAAACAGATTAGGAGTTATCAGGGCTGGGGGGAGGGGGAATGGGGAATTATTGCTTAATAGTTAAAGAGCTTCTGTTTGGGGTAATGAAAAGGTTTTAGAAATAGGTAGTGATGATGGTTGTACAACATTGTAAATGTAATTAATGCCACTTAATTGTAAACTTAAAAATGGTTAAAATGGCAAATCTTATGTTACATATATTTTACCACAATAAAAACATTCAAAAAACAAAGAAAGCAACAAATCTGGATAAAGGCAGGAACCAATTTCCGAGGTTGCTCATGCATCTGTGTCCTTTGTGTCTTTGCAAAATAATTTTCTTGTTCGCCTTGCTTTGTCCCTTATTTGGTCCATCTTACTTTGGCCTGGACTCTTGACCCCTTACCTTGGCCAACCACCAGGACCTGCTTCCTTCTCGTTCCTCTCCAGATCCCTGGCCAGGGGCACATCCTGGTTCTCAATTTACCATAAAAGTTCTCATGATTTGGACCCCAGGAGCTGACCCTCTGGCTGGGTTCCCACCTTAGCCAGGTGCCTTCAGGTGACCCATTCCTACCTGTTGATCAGAGGTTTGTTCCCCTGATGGGACTGACCCCTGACCCATCAGAACCAGAAGAAGGGGCAAGAAGCTGTTTCACGGATCAAACCTCTGACACTAGTACAAACTACCCCAGATTCTATTTCAAAAAGGATATATAAATAAAAGACCTGGATATTTGTTTGCTGTTTGCTATGACTGTGTGCCCTCAACAGCTACCAACTTCCTGTCCGTGACTTCTTCCTTTGTTCTGCAGCAAGTCTGTCCCTGTTCCTGGGTCTCTGCCCTCTTGCTGAAGTGTCTCTCACATTTGTCACACACCTCACTGAGCCTGGGCTCCCACTGGACCCCCAGACCTGGCTCTTCCCTGGACCTGTGGAGTTCCTCCCCGCTCTTCCCGTCATAGCTGCAGGATCCTCCCCGCCAGCCTCAGCTCTCCTGGCCCAACCTCTCCTTGCATCAGTCACCTCCGTCACTCAAAGCTCAAGGCTGGCACACTCACTCTCCCTGCTGGCCAGACCCCGATACAAAGAAACTGTGCCTTCTATAAGGTCAAAATGAATTGATGGTTTAGAAGTTTGATTCATGGTGGCTATTTCTGTCCCAACTCTTGTGATGGATAATCAACTGATGGAGTCCAGAGCAGTCAAACAAATCCAGTGATTACAGATGCCCTAAATCAGTCTTAACACCTGGTGGGACAGAGGTATGAAGACCTGACCAATTACTCAGTAATTACTGACACCAGCAAACCCTACAATGGTTATGCACAATAACTGAACTACCTAGTTCTAGTCATTCTCTGGAAATTAATAAAATGGCATTTTAGGAGTCACTTTTATAGGCCATTAGAGGCTGGGCAGCAAAATAAAATTCTCCTGCTCTTTTCAGTACATGGGAAGCACAAATAGGACTTTTTAAAATAATACCTTCCCTTTACTAAACTTGTACTGTGAGTCAGTTTCTGTGTGGGTATTATCTACTGAGGCAGGTGTTATTAGTGTCCAACAGCTGATGAGGTCACTGAGGCTCAGAGACATTAAGTAACTTGCACAGGATCACACAGCTGATTGCTAGTCAAACTGGAATTCTTAGTCATGTCTACGAATGCCAAAGCCCACACCTTTGTGCTAACTCTCAAAAAGCTAATCTGAGTGCCCGCTGCATCACTGTGGCAGAATTTAGAGAGATGGGACATGATGGTGAACCTTGAGGAATTCAGAGAAGAAATAAATAAAAATTAAAGTCTGGGTGGCATCTGTATTTGGGGAAAGGGACTGGAGAAGCACAGAGGCTCCCTTATGAACCTCTACATAAAGCCCCTAATGCTCTGGCCCAAGACTCCAACAGCAACTGGGCAGAAAGAATGGACTTAAAAATAGTTTCTTTACTCCTCATAGAGGTCTGTCCCTTCCAGAGAGCCAAGGCACTAATGAGAAGCATCCAGCATATTCTCTCACTGACTGATTTTTGCAACAGCTTTGCTTCTATTTTCTTGGCTATTACTCAGCCATCATCATTCATGCAGTTACTTTTCTGATTTCCTCTTGCAAACTTACAAACTGTGTGAATCCTGTTAATTCCAAGTTGAAAGAACTCTCTGACTGAGGCACGCTCCCAAAGCTCATCTCGTTCTGTGCCCACCCAAGAAGGACAAAAGCTCTTTGAAAGCTGAAAGTATCAGAGTATTACAAAAAAAAATACAGTGCCTTAACATACAGTATTTGTTCTTCTCTTTCTGACTTACTTCACTCTATATGACAGCCTCTAGGTCCATCCACCTCACTACAAATAACTCAACTTCGTTTCTTTTTATGGCTGAGTAATATTCCATTGTATATATGTGCCACATCTTTATCCATTCATCTGTCGATGGACATTTAGGTTGCTTCCACATCCTGGCTATTGTAAATAGTGCTGCAATGAACATTGGGGTACATGTATCTTTTTGAATTATGGTTTTCTCAGAGTATATGCTCCATAGAGGGATTGCTGGGTCATACGGTAGTTCTATTTTTAGTTTTATAAGGAACCTCCATACTGTTCTCCACAATGGTTGTATCAATTTACATTCCCACCAACAGTGCAGGAGGGTTCCATTTTCACCAGTCTTTCCAGCATTTATTGTTTCTAGATTTTTTGATAATGGCCATTCTGACCAGTGTGAGGTGATACCTCATTGTAGTTTTGATTTGCATTTCTCTAATAATTAGTGATGTTGAGCAACTTTTCATGTGCCTCTTGGCCATCTGTAATGGGATTTTTTTTAAAAATGGTACTGATGAACCTAGTTGCAGGGCAGGAATAAAGACATAGACATAGAGAATGGACTTGAGGACACGGGGTGGGAGGGGGAAGCTGGGGCGAAGTGAGAGTAGCATCGACATATATACGCTACCAAATGTAAAATAGTTGGCTAGTGGGAAGCAGCAGCATAGCACAGGGAGATCAGCTCGGTGCTTTGCGAGGACCTAGAGGGGTGGGATAGGGTGGGTGGGAGGGAGACGCAAGACGGAGGGGATATGGGGATATATGTATGCACATGGCTGATTCACTTTGTTGTACAACCAAAACTAACACAGTATTGTGAAGCAATTATACTCCAATAAAGATCTATTAAAAAAAATACAATGCCTTCAAAACATATAGAACTTGGCAGTTTATAATGCAGTTTTCTTTACCTCACAACAACCCCGTAAGGTTTTATTATCCCCCACTTTACAAAGGAGAAAGCTGGGGCTCAGAGAGTCAACGTGACTCCCCCAAAGTCACACAGTGAGTATAAGGCAGAGTGGGGACTTGACCCAGGTCTCCTGACTTCACAGGCCAGTGCTTTCTCCACGAGATTCATCATCACAATCATTACTACCATGTTTGAGAAGAGGGAGTGGTGGGTTGCAGCGTGGGTGACGCTTTCTTAAACATCTCCAGGCCAAGCAACCGCGCATTATTCTCATTACCGTCCTGGGAACTTATCTTCCAAAAGACTAGCCTCCTTCAATCTGCAAAGACACCCCCGTGACTCCTTGCTGCCCCACTCCTTCATCCTCGGCTGCCCTGGCTAACTGAACATGGGGGGTGCCCCTGGCAGGTGGGCACAAGGCAGGCGGCCCCTGGCTTGCCTTTTCCCCCTCCTCCCCTCTACTTCCCAGGCTCCCCAAATGGAACACAATTGGAGTTTCATCTCTCTCTATTCTTCTGCTAACTTGCTGGGCTCCCCCAGATGCCTCCTTAACGTTAGGCAAATGCTTTTGCATTGCTCTGGGAATAGTCTAATCCTTTTCTACCCTTTTCCATGTTAATGCTGTGATTTACAGCAGCAGTGTTAGACAGGAAAAAATAAATAAGCAAACAAAGAAGTTCCTTGTGCTTTACATTTCGAGGGCTAGAGACTGGGAGGGGGCGTGAGGGGGACTTCTGGGGCTCTAGCAATGGGCTATTTCTGGATCAGGGTGCTGCTGACACAGGTGTGCTCACTTGGAGGATGTTCATTCAGCTGTGCACACATGATTTGTGTGGCCTTCTGTATGTATGCTAGAGCTCAGTGGAAAAATTCCAACAGTGGAACCGGCAGGTTTGTGGTGGGGCAAGCCTGCCGTGGAGGGAGTCCCTACACCAGAAAAGCAGCTATGCTGGATTCTTCGAGGGGCCTTTCAACCCTGAGAGCAAAGGCCTGTGGGATGCTGCAGGCGGAACAATTCCACAGCAGCCCCAAGAAAGGGCTGCTCATGACACTCCAGCTGGAAAAGAACGGGGACCACAGAATCCCAGCTTGTCTCTTTGGGCAGCCATCTCCTCAACCTCGCAGGACATTTCAGGAGACCTGGTCCCTAAATCCCGGAAGGGACACTGCACAATCACCTAGGTTACCCTACCACCTGTGTTGGCCAAGAAAGGCTTAACTTCTAGGTAACCTTTTCCATTTTAAGATTCAAGAGTCATAACGGTGAGGTTGAATTCTGCTCCCTAAACACATCAAGGATCTTGCATTGATACCTGCCTTACATCTTTTAAGTAGGTTACTTTCATGAATGGCTACAAATAGACAAATGAATAATTATTAACTGGCACACCCATTCCTGGAGCAGTGCATATGTTTGAAGTCACTCAAATCTCCAGGTATGTGAATATGCTGTTCCTCATCCCCGAATGTTCTTCCCTTCTTTGTTTGTCTAGGAAAAAGCCTACCTATCTTTCAGGATGTAGCTTAAAGGCCCCTTCTGTGAAGCATTTCCTGCCTGCTCCAGCTAGAGCAAGTGACCCCTGCTCTAGGGTCTAAAGCATTTTGTGTACACGTCTCACAGAATTTGTCACTATGCAATAGGACAAGTACCTTGCAATAGGTTTTTCTGGGCCGGCTTGGTTTCTTATTCCCACTTTAATGGGCCGGCTTGGTTTCTTATTCCCATTTTAATTCCGAATGCCTGGCCCAGCTCCTGTTACATCAAAGCACGTCTGGATGAAGGGGCTACTTAAATGATCTGGATATCTCGCGCATTTATAAAATAAATAAGGGCATAAAATAATTAAACCTCTTCTCTGAATGACTGTTTATAACAGCTCTATCTGTAATAGCCAAAAACTGGAAACTATGTCTCTCCATAGGTGGATAGTTAAGCAAACTGGTACATCCACACCAAGAAATATGACTCAGCAATAATAAAGGGCAAACTATTGATTTATGCAACACCTCTGATGGATCTTGAAGGCAGTACTCTGAGTGAAAAAGGTTAACCTCAAAGGTCATTTACTCATGATTCCATTTATATAACATTAGGAAATTCAGAAATAGAGAACAGATTAGCAGTTGCTAGAGGTTAGGGATGGTGGGAAGAAGGGAAGTGGGTGTGACTATAAAATGGTAGCTTGAGGGGGATCTTTGTGGTAATGAAATAGTTTTGTATCCTGATTGCCGTAGGAGTTACACACATCTACACACGTCTTAATAGCTTTGATATTTTGATATCCTGGTTTTGATATTTACTGTAATAATGTAAGATGTAACCATTAGAGAAAAATGGGTTAAAGGTACATGGTACCTCTCTGTATTATCTTTGCAGCTTCCTGTAATCTATAATATCTATAATAATAATAATCTATAATAATCTCAAAACAAAAAGTTATAATTTTTTTAAACCTGTTCTCTGAGGTTCTTTCTACTCTCTAATTGAGTGTGTCTATACTTCACAACAACCTTTCACATCTCTTAATGTTTTACAATTTCAAAATATTTACACACAGATTAAATTACATCATTTCGAAATGACGGCAACTCCATAATGTAGCTGTCCTTATGCCCATTTTACAGATAAGGAAACCAAGGCTCAGTGCTTGTTGAAGGGTACAAAGTTGGTACATGGCAAAAATAGTGCTCCAACCTGACTCAATAAAATTTCTACAGAACTGTCTTCTCAGCTGCAAAACAAGGGGATTTGGCAAGAATGGCCTCTGGAGGTGTATCCAGTTATAACACCTTTGTACATAGGACACGCATACTTTTTGTGCTCTAGCTTTCCTACTTCTGAGCCAGCCAGCATAAGGGTCTGGCCGTGTAGAGACTGGACTGCAGGCCAGTAACTGGACCTATAGAGGAGAGCATCCATCAGAGGGCTCAGTGCTATGTTGCTGGTGGCATCTGAATGGAGGCATTAGATTCCCCAAATTTCCATTCTCTCCAGGCTAAGAACTGCTGGGATGAGAATCCCAGTGGCTCCTGGGTTTCCATGTTTCTCAGATGCCCTGCCTCTCTGGCTGGCTTCTGCTCCTCTGTTCCATTTTCCCTACTTCCCATCTCCCGGGCTTCATTCCATCACACCCCACAGACCCTAATTAATGATACTCTCTATGCCAAGGAGGTGAGCTGTGAAAATGTCTTACCAGATTAGTGAAGATGTATGTGTAATAGGCTGACACCATCCCCAGTTCCGCTGCCTGCAAAAGGAAGAGAAGGAGATTAGAGAGGAAAATAAAAACCCGCTGGAAATGCATGAGCAGGGAGGGCTCCAAGTGTCCGCCCCTGGTCTGGCCCACTACCCTTCAGCACCAGCAGAGCAGAACATCTTGACTGATTGTTTCTTACATTGCCCTCGACCTTGGAGGATGGAGCACAGAAACCCTGGCCTCTAGAGTAGGGTCCCTCCCCCTCCACCCCACACCCCACCCCTGCAGCGACACTCCTAGTAGCTGATATTCTCGGTAAAACACATTCCCATGGATATAACTGGGTATTCTGGAAACCAAAGGGACCTTACGGGAAATGAAACAAATAATAAAACAGACTATAATCATTATCCCCACAACCATTAACAATACCAATGGCTAACACTCACTCACTGTTCAGTCTGCACCAAGCACTAGAAAGCATCTTACTTGGGTTAACCTGATGAGGTAGGCACTATTACTCCTTCACCACCCCCATTTGACAGCTGAGGAAACCGAAGCACCCAAGGCTGTGCAACTTGTCCAGAAGATCACACGTCTCATAAATGGAAAAGGTGAAATTAAAGCCAGGCAGCCTAATACTCCCCTTGGAGGGCTATGATATTGATGGAACTACTGACACACTTCTCTTAGGGGCCGAGGCATAGATAGGAGAGAGTCTGTGGGTTGTAGGCAATTCCCAAATTAACTCCACCCCTAGCGGGATGAGAGTGAGCGAGACTCATAAGTGTATTCCTGAATCTGCAGTAATGTTGGAAACAGGCGAATCATTTGCAAACTTTGGTCCTTTAGTAGTGAGGAGCAAGTTGCCTGTGACGTGCCCTTGGTCACAGTGCATCAGCAAGGCTCAGCCCACGGTTGAGAGCTGTGACTTCAGAAGGGCCTCTTTTTGTCTCATCTTCGTAGCCATCATAAATACCCCTAAGCAACCTTCCCTGTCGGCGTGCCTGGCTTGGAGTGTGACAGGTGCTGTAGACGCCGACAAGGAGATCACGGAAATAATGAGCCCAGCTCTCCCCAGGGCCCTCATCCCTCCTGACAGTCGGTTAGATCTGCATCATGTAGCCCACAGCCCTGGGCCCCTGGGAAACCATTTTTGTCATGACTACTGAGGTGCATGGGGGGAAAAAACAAGGCCAGGGATGATTAAATTTTCCCCTTACATCGTGTTGATCCCCCAAGGAACTCCAATAACTTTGTGAGCATTCTCACAGGAACCTTCACAGGCTCCTTGAAGGATAGGCCAGGGTAATTATATCACTGCCATTCCAATGGGAAACAAATGCCTGGGGCAAGATTACACGGGGGGTCCTGATAGAGCCCAAGGACCCTGACGGGAGGTTCCTCCTTCCTCCAGCAAAGCTACATTGCCTCCTCCACTTCCAAGAAGATGGTGGGGCACGATGCTCACCTCCATCCCTTCCCTCCCCCACTGCTGTCCGTATACTAATGCCCTTGCCTCTCACCACTGCCTAGGCCAGCGAGAGTCCCCGGGTTACAGGGATGGGCTGGGGGCAGGGGGCTGGGAGAGGGCACCGTCAGATGGTTAAAACCCACTCTGTGAAATCTGCTGTCCTAAAAATAAGAGACAAGAGATCCTTGGTTTTTAAGACCTGAATTCTGGGTAAACATGGAGTTCGTTGCCAGAACAGCCGCTCAATAAAGTAGGGGATTACTCTGAAAATCCTCCTGAAATCAAGAGGCAGCGGGGTGCTGCCTAGTTCTGGGGCCAGGCTCAGGAGCGCACACCGAGACTCCCAGAAGCTCCGTACAGCCTCTGACCACACTGCTTCCCACACTGAGCTCATCCTCCCTGAGGCCCCTCAAGGCCGGGTTGTAGCCCTGTGAAAGAGGAGTCTGGAGCTCCAGGGAAACATGCGGACTGAGTCCAGGACGGATGCAGGGCCGGCCTGCTGGGGCTGCTAGGAATTCAAATGGGAACAAGGTTTCCCGGAACCTCGCTGGTCACTGATGGATTTGGTTCCAAGGTCACAAGGGCTGAGTCTGACAGGGGGCCTCAGGAAAGCCTGCACCCAGCAGAACCATTTGCTAATAATGATCATTACAAGGGAATTTCCTTCAAATGCACAGCCATAAAAAAAATTAAAGACGTTTATAATGAAAATACCCACTATTGGCAAGGGTGCTATAAGACACCTATATGCTGTTGGTGGGAGTGTAAATCCTTACAGCCTTTCTAAAAGGCAATCTGGCAAATCATATCAAAATCCTGAAAAGCATGCATACCTTTAACTCAGTAATTCCACTCTTAGAAATTTATGCTCAGAAAATATTCATGAATTTGCATAAAGATTTATCTACAAAGATGTGCATCCCAGCATTATTTATTATAGCAAAGATTGAAAAAAACAACCTGTATCTCCAACAATAAAGGATGGGTAAATAAATTATGGTACATCCATGTGAGGAAATAATGTAGCCATTAAAATATTTGTAGAAAAATATGCAATGACATGAGAAAAATGCATGGCATATTATTAAGTGGAAAAAAAAAACAGTTTTCCAAAGAGTGTGTGCAGTGTGATAATAATTTTGGAAAAGGAAAAAATGTGTCTGTAAAGGCAGAAAGGCTAGACATCAAAATTTAATAGTGGTTCTCTCTGGGTGATGGAATTGTGAATGATGTTTATTTTTTTCTGTGTGCTTTTCTGTACTTTCCTAAATTTCAACAATGAAATACACATATTAAGAAGAGGGGGGAGGCAACTGCATATGCTGGGAGCGATGAAATATTCCTGGGCAAGGGCTGAGCCTAAAAGACTTCCACCGGGGGCCCGTCCAGGTAGGAACCAGCTACCGTAGGTTCCGACTCGCCCCTGGCAAGGGGACTGAGGGAAATCTATCTCACTCCCTACTCCCCACCTTCCTGAGGACTCCTCAGCCTCTATCTCTCGTGCCCTGAAATTTAGAGGAGCTTTTCTGTCTTTGATGACTTCCTCGATCATAGTTCCAGACATAAGAGAAGAAAGAGAAAGAGAAAAATTCTGTGTTTGAGTGTGTCTGTGAGTTGGGTATACCAACACAGACAGACGTGGGTTTGGAGCTGTGGAAAATTACTATAGCAACAGGCTGAAGGGACAGCCCGCAGTACTCAGAGAACTCATTCTAATGTCTTATTAATTCTGAGACAAAACTAGCTGGGGTGGGGAGGTTAGGAGACAGCGAGGGAAGGAGAGGAAGAGAGAATCATCGCGTCTGCCGGCCTCCTCATGGCTCGGCAGAGGTTAATGAGGAACCTCACTCCCCCACTGGAAGATGGCAGGTTGCGCTTAAATGTGCAATTAAAATGGCATTAGAAGAGGCCAATGTGCCTGGAGAGGCTGGGGGAGCTGCCAGAGCCATGGCGGAGCCTGGAAGCAGGGTCTACTCTTTCTGGGGCTGCTTGCCTAGCCGAGCCACCAGCCCAGGAAGTGGAGCCAGTGATTCCAAGGATGTCCAGCAGTTTGCAGCTTTGCAGCTGTTTGTCCAGAGTGGACCCCCAGGCATTGACTTCTCTCCCTCTCTCTCTCTCTCTCCATTTCCATGTGTATATGTTGATTCAGGGGCTAGCACCCTGCCCCTCTGTGTCCCGGGGGGGTAGAAGAAATGGGCTGATTTGCTGTTAAGGGAACCAATGCCAGCTTCTCTCTGCTCCTTACAGGGCCAGGGGTTGGACAAAGCTGCTCATCTCGCAGAGTCTCAGTTTCTTCATCTGCCGAGGGAAGATATCACACCCACCTCACGTGGTCATGGAGAGGATTACACTGAGAAATTACATGACAGCACTTGGTGAACTGTAGTACACGTGTAAGGATTACACACATGCCCGAGATTCAGTAATACACACGGATGTGACTGCCCTGGTTGTCAAAATATGGAGATGCTTCTACTCCTTTTGGCAAATAGCCTCTGTCCCAAGTGCCCAAGTGGCCCACCACCCCCCCACCCTAGCCCCTCCTAGGAACCCCTGGACCACAGAGCCCCTGGCAGGTCTAGGCTTGGCCAGTGTTTCAGCTGGTGGTTGCCCTGTTGCACCATGAGTTCCATGTTTCTACGGCATTGCCATCACCCTGCTTTCTCCTTTCAGCTCTCGGGAGCCGCCCATTGGAACTGAAGCACACAGAGGCTTGTCAGGGTCAGGAGTCCAGCCCCGGGCTCCTTCGGCCTGGGCCCAGGAGGATGGATGCCCAAGGCAAGAAGCGAGCAGAGTGCCAGCTCAGAAGGAGGGGGAGGGGGAGGAATGCTCGGCGCCCACCGGCACCCGCCCGGCCCAGCGCCCACCTTCAGGAGGATGGTGTGGGACATGGAGGCGTTGGCATGGATGATGATGGTGGCTGTCTTGTCGTCCCGGATCTCCTTGAGGAGCGGGGTGGGGTCCCTAGTGTCATCCAGCATCCGGACCGAGAGCGTGTCCTTGGAGATCAGGAATTGCCGGAGCAGCTTCTCGAGGTTTAAAAGGCCTGCAGGGGAAGAGAGGACAAATCCCCTGAGGGTCCACGGCGCTGCCTCGGGAGACACGGGAGCCAAAGCAGGACAAGCGAAGACTCGGGCGGGAGTCAGGGTCGCAGGTCTGCCCCCTGTTGGCTAAGCAGCCACACCTTAACCTGAGCGAGTCTCTTAACCTCTGGGGCGTCCTGTCACCCCATCTCAAATGAAAAGAACCCTCCTCAGCGCCCAGGGCCTCCCCCGACTCCCTGGGGAATGCTCTTTGAAAGCAGAGCGTGAGGTTCCCTTGAGTCAGACAAGAGAACCCCCACTCCTTCCCACGGCCCTGGGGGCGGCGTTGCCCAGCAGCCAAGACCTGTGCTCAGAGACCACCAGGCCTGGGTTTCCTTCCCTAACTTGGCCACTTGCTCACTGGGTGACCTCATGTGGCTGGGTCTCTTGACCTCAGCTGCTCACCTGAGAAATGAGAATACAGGCAGACCTCGGAGATATTGCATGTTTGGTTCCACGCCACCACCATAAAGCGAGTCACAAGAATTTTTGGGTTTCCCGGTGCATATAAAAGTTATGTTTACACTATACTGTAGTCTGTTAAATGTGCAATAACATTATGTCTAAAAAAAGCAATGGACATACCTTAATTTAAAAATATTTTATTGCTTAAAAAGGCTAACCATCATCTGAGCCCTCAGTGGGTCGTAATCTTTTTGCAAGAGTAACATCAAAGATCACCGATCACATAACAAATGATAATGAAAAAGTTTGAAATATGGTGAGAATTATCAAAATGTGACACAGAGACACGTAGTGAGCAAATGTTGTTGGAAAAATGGCACCGATAGACTTGCTTGAGGCAGGGTTGCCACAGACCTTCAATTTGTAAAAAAGCGGTATCTGCGAAGCGCAATAAAGCGAGGTGTGCCTGTAATATCAGCGGCCAGAGCTCAGGGCTGTGGAGAAGATTAAATGAAGTAACACACCAAGTGCTTAGGCCAGAACCTTGCACATGGTGAACCCTCATAAATGTTACATCCAGCCTTTATTTCCATGGTGGAAGTCGGGGAGCAATTCCCTCAAGGTCACAAGGCCCAGAAAACAGGTCTAGCGAAACACTTTGAACTCCTCAGAGCACCATTGCTGCATTGAGACAAGGTATTATTATGATTATGAAAGAACAGGTCTTGAATTGCATTCCAGCAGGCAATCATGTGGGACCAGAACAAAACAGAAAACTGGGATTGTGTGCTAAAGACTCTCCCCCTCCCTCGCTATTTGCCATCTAGCATATGGGAGGAGGGATTCCAGAAGGATGTCACCGAGACACAAAGGTCTTAATCCTGCTTTGTCTCTGAAAAGGCAGGCCAGGAGGAGGGTGTGTGGTTGGGTGGGAGGTCTCCTGAGAAGACAGCAGTCTCAATTCCAATGGAAAGAGACCTATAGGCATTTGCTCTCAAAAGCCAATCAATGATGAGAGTAACATTTATTGAATTCTTATTGTGTTCCAGGTAATGGGCTAAACATTTTAATGGCTCATCTCATTTAAGTCCTCCCAAGGATCCTATAAAGTATTCGAATCCCACAGCACAGAGGCGAACAGGAGGCAGGAGAGGAATAACTCTCCCAGACACAGTCTGCACACACTGAGGATGGCCCGGGAAGGGTTGCTTTCTAACCAAAGATCCCAGTGCTCTGGTGTCTGTACTGGTTAAAGGAATATTAAATGCGGAGATGTCATGGCTATGACCCTCTCTGTTCAGGTCACGCCCCCTCCTGACCCTTGAGAACCAAAAGGTAAGATGGGGGGCATCTGAAGAGCATTCGTAGCACCTCCCTCATTTTGTAGAGAGACGACAGGATGCGCCCAGGAACACAGCTGGGACCAGAATCCCCATTTTCTCGTCTCCATCCAACCCTCTTCCCCTGAGACAGACTGCCTCTTAGGATAAAATGCAGCAGGAAGCCTCAGGCACAGAACCCAGGGAGGCCTGGAGACACGCGTCTCTGGGCTTTGGCGGGGAAGCCTTGGTGTGCCGTGTTAACAAGGAAAAGGGAGCAGGGTAGAGCCCACGGGCCTGGCATGATGGCGACTGGAGTTCCGGAAGGTGGGGTCAACCCCTAACTCCCATCCCCAAGGTCCTGAGAAGGTGGTCCCAGGAGCTGGATGCTGCGTCAGGGAGCAGGGAGCCCCCGGAGGGCCTGCTATTCACAAAGAGGCTTCAGAAACCCAGGCCGTGCAAGCCCAGCATCGGGTTGGCCTTTCCTTCCTTCCCAAACAGGCCTCGATAGAGGCTTGTACGGACCCCCTGTTGCTATCGGTGCCCCTCCCAGCCCCTCGCCACCGGCTTCCATCCAGAGTGGCGCTGATGCTGCCAGGGCACTTCCTGCCAACCCAGATGCAGAAGATCTGGATTCAAGCTCAGGGTCAACCCTCGCTGGCTGTGTGACCTTGAGAACCATCTAACCTCTTCAAGGCTCCACTCTTCATCTGTAAAATGGGCATAACAGGTGAGAACTCACTGTGATCTTATGTGAAAGCACACTTGGAACTGGCATGCATAGTATCAGTGTTACTTCTTTTGTGTCTACTCATCCCCACAAGAACCCAAAGGTCAGGAATGGTGACTCAGTGAGGCAGAAGGAAGAGGGAGGAAGGTACACATCTGTTCATCCAGCACTCACTGTCCTAAGGGCCCAGCACCCGGCCAATAGGACACCAGCAGAGAAGTTAGATTAGGTACAGACCCTGCCCTCAGGAGCTTAGAGGCCAGGAATCTGTAGCAAAGTCTATAGCAAAGTTCAAATCATATCCCCACTACCATATATAAAATAGACAACTAATAAGGACCTGCTGTATAGCACAGGGAACTCTACTCAATACTCTGTAATGGCCTATATGGGAAAAGAATCTAAAAAAAGAGTGGATATATGTATAACTGATTCACTTTGCTGTACACCTGAAACTAACACAACATTGTAAATCAACTATACTCCAATAAAAATTTTTAAAAAAACAACCCAAATGATATCCCTATTTCGTTTGGCGGCCTGAAAATCTGGTTTCCTATGGGGCAGCTCCACAGTGTCCTATCTGTAAAATGGAGAGAATATTCACATCTTCTCAGAGATGATGGGAAAAGCAAAATCCCACTTGGACAAAGGTCTGAGCACCCGATCCAAAGGTCAAGGAGGTCGGGGAGGCCACAGAGCTGGAGCTGCCGAAGTCTTGGCCATCTCCTTGGCTCAAGGAAAGATCTGCCAGGGCATGCTCTAAGGGAGCAGCTGGAGGTATGAGTAACGGGGGAATGGTGGGTGCGAACCCCCATAGGGCCTGGAATGCAGCAGGGAGAATCTCTGGAGCCCGACGGGGAGAGAGGCCAAATCCCCTGGGATCCTTCAGATGGGCAATGAAATTCAGTGGGAGAAGACAAAAGCCTGGGGAGTGACAGTACAATTACACACAGCATGGAGCAGCCTGGCAAAGGCAGCCCAGGGACCCTTCATCCCTTTAAAGCTGGCAGGTGCACTGAGCTCCCGGGTAAAAGAGCCCCAACGTGTCAGGGAAACTGGGGACCCTGCTCTAATCGATGCCCACATGCCCCACCCCACCCCCTGCCCCTTAGGGTGCTCTGCTGCCCTTTAAACAAGGAAGCAGTATCCCTTCCCCTTCTCATCCAACACTGTTTGCTGGGGGGCAGGGAAGGCCCAGGGGAGGGCAGGGGAGAAGGGCAGCGAGTCCCTGGGAGGTCCGCAACCGCCCCCAGGATCTCCTACCCAGTCACTCCCTTTCCCAGGCTGCACTGCACCTGAAGTAACAGAAAGAGCGCCAGGTGGGCCGTGAATCCCAGCTCCTGTACCGCCCGTAGGTTAGCTAGTGTGAGCCATTCTGTATGCCCCTCTGCCCCTCCATGTCCTCATCTGTGAGATAAGGGTCATAACCACCTCACAGGGGGAGTCAGAGGATGGCAAGTCAGCAGAACAGTGTCTGTCACCCAGAAGGCACCTCCCAAATCTGGCTTCCATCCATCCCCCCTCCCTCACTCGCTCACATCCCAACGGTCCTTCACTCCATCTCCTCCCCCAAACCCTCTCTCCGATCTCCAGCCCCCACCCACTTCTCTCTTCTCCCAACTCACACAAGATTTATTATCCAATTCACAGAATACAGCCCTTGGTTATAAGCCATATGAAACATTTGATAGCATATGCTTATGCATATATGCATGTATTACGGTAGATAACATGTACTGTAATTATTTCACAGTGCTGGGCAGGGCTCCTATTTCAAACTCCTCGGCTCATCCCCACTGTGAGGTAGGGCGCACGGTGCTTGCCGGTGGACTGAACACAGACCGCTGGGGGAAGAGAGAGACTCTGCATCCTAACAGATCAGGGGAGCAGCCCTGCCAGGTGGGAACAGACACCACGTCACTTGAGGAGCCACGGAAGGAAGTGGGTGCCTGGTCTGAGGAAGAGGGGAAGGGCTGTCATAAGACAGACTTGCTCTTGACTTGTAGTCAAGGGCTAACCCCAGAAATAATGAATGGATGGAAGTCGCAGGGGGACGCACTTAGCTCTCATAAGGAAGAAGCTCTGTTGGAAGTGTCTAAAGAGGCAGTGGGCTGCATCAGGAGGGAGTGAGTTCCCCATTGCTGGAGGCAGTCAAGGAAAGACTGAAGCCCCATTTGAGGATGGTTGTAGAGGGAATGAAACCAGGGGTCGGAAAGTTGAACTGCAAAAATGTTGATGTCTTTCCAGCCCAGAGAGTCTTTATGAATCAGAAAAGGATGCTTTTTTTATTCTAGGTAGCGGAAAGCAGCTGCAGAAGAGGAAAAGTGGTTTAGTTACATAAAGAAGATTAGAGTTTTTCAGTGCAGTTTGGCATTTTCCAATTGTCGTTCTCCTCACCTCTATCTGTTTCATGGAACTAAGGGATTTGCCAAAGGCAGCTGCCACCAGAGGGGTTAAAAGCTGCTCTCTCCCCGCTTCCCCTCCACCTCCACCCTGACCCTCCTCTCCTGAGGGACCCTTGGCCCTGCAGCGAGTCTGCCTGCCGAGGCCAAGGCTGAGAGGGACCAGGGGAACCTATTAGTCTCGCTCAGGATGCAATGGGATGGATCGATGTGAAACCCAGTAGGCTGGCTGTTCTAGGAAGAAGGAGGGAGACTGGCTTCTGGGACTGGGACCCAGGGGCCAGGTGGGGCGGGGAGGAAAAGGATGGAGAGGCTGAGAAAGGCACAGCAGGGGTTACACAGGTCTGCAGGACAAGGACACAAACACCTAAGGGATGGGTCTGCAGGGGACACAGAGGACCTTTGTATCAAAAATTAAGAATAAATAATCATGTCAACGGGCATCCCTCCTCTCCACTGGCTGATTCCCTGGGCTGCAAGCTTTGATGCTGGAAAATGTTAATATTCCCAGCAGGGGCGACACTTTAAAATCTTGTGGGAGGCAGCTGATGGAATACCGACCAGAGGATTAGGCGAGGATTTAGGGAGACTATGTGAGCTCACCACCATGCACCGTGCCCTAAACCTGGTACATCTCCAGTCCCCTCCCCCTGCCAGGTGCAAGTGCCTCGGGTGTACAGTTTTCACGTCCTGTTTTTCCAGGGAGCAGATTCTGATGGAGAGAGAGGGATGAGGGTCCGAGGTGTTGTCAGTGGGGCAGGGGCACGGAACAAATTCAAATGCTTGAATGACGTACGTATTTCACCTGCTTCTTGGTTTTGTCCCATCCCACACCTGGGCTGGGCCCCGAGAAAGGGCAGAAAGGGCCAGACCACGGGGGCCAGAGGGGGAGACAGAGAGGGGATGGAGGAGCAGGCAGAGACCTCTCAGTCCCAGGAGGACCACCTGCTGCCTTGCTCGGCCATGGAGGCTGCCCCCTCCTCTGACAGCAAGGATGGGCGTGGGGAGAACCTGCCCTCTGCGCTCCCCTCGGCCTCTCCACTTCAGGGTGTTTGTTGGTTTATTAATTACTGGGGCCCAGGAGGCATCCCTGCCCTGAGAACTGCCTTCAGTGTTTCCTAAGCTTCTTCACATACTGTTGATTTAACCCTACAGGTGCCCTGGAAGCAGGTATTATCATTATTCCTGGGTAGAGACCAAATCACTGCAGCAGGAGAGACACTGGGACAGATCACAGAACTAACTGGCCAAGGTCCAAACCCAGGTTTCTGATTCCAAGTTCTGGCCTCTGATTCACCACTTGAGTTGCCTGGGAAGGCCTCAGTCCTCCCATAAAACTAGGAAAAATGGTCCCTCACTTCTGTCTCTTCCACAGTGTTCGGAGATGCAGGGAGAGGAGGTAACAAGAACCATGTGACCTTGAAAATGGACTTAATCTCTCTTTTCTTCATGCATATAATAAAAATGTCTATAGAGCCCATCTTATATGGTTAATGTGAGGTTTAAATGAGATAATTTCAAACCCTTAGCAGAGTGTTTGTTATATAGGAAGTGTTCCGTAAGTGGTTAATTTGTATCACCATAAGCAAAAGGCCTCTCACAGTGCCTCCTGGGGGTGGCACTAGAAAGGCCAACTACTGCCCCCCTCGTCCCCCAGCTACTCACACGGGACTCTGGGTATCATTTCTGACACACCAGTCCTCCACCCCCTACTGCCACAACCAGGGTTGCAGGATAAAGTAACAGTAATTAAATGTGTATTACATTCTGGGCCCAGATACCTTCCACCCAATCACCCTGAGACGCATTATTATCCCCACTTTACATGGGAGGGAACTAAAGCTCAGAGAGGTAGAGTGACCTGCTTCACATCACACAGCTCATGAGTGGTGGAGCAGCTTGGTTTGCCTGCAAAGACGGTTCCCATTTTACTGAACCAGCCTGCGTTTCTTTTCAGCCGCACTTCCTCCCCAGGAGACCAGAGTCTCTCCTCTCCAACATCTGGACCGAGTTTAGCCAACACAGGGATGTTACAAGGACAGAGCGGAACTCCGGTCACGCCACTGAAGGTCCTGACCTGACCTTGTTCAAAAGGGATTCCAGGAAGGAAAGAGAGTTAAAACCATGTGTGCTGTGTGTTCCCTAGGTGTGGACGCTGTTATACACTGTGTGTCGTCCTATTTTATCCCCTCAACCCTGGGAGGGAGGAAGCCTCATCCCCATTTTATAGATGAGACAACAGAGGCTAGCACGTGCCTAAGTCACTTTGCCAAGATCACACAGGTAGCACATAAACGGCAGAGGGTGTAGGGGCTCAGGACTTGTAGCTACAAAAAAGGACATTAAAATACTTAGAAACACCAAAGCAAGCCTGAAAAAAAAGTTGATTTGAGCTATGTACAATGATACCAGGAAAACACACGGCATATTATACTTGTGACCACAAAGAGTGAAAGGCTCTGGGTCCAGCCTGAGTGTCTCAAAAGGTAACTCTGTGGCAGGGCTCACCAAAGGGGCCTTGGGGACAGTAGTGGGGGACCCCAACTTTCCTAGGAAGTCCCCTAACAGCAAACTCCCCCCTCCCCAGGCTCCACGGGGATGACCAGAGGGCCGTGCCTGGGTTCCTCACTTCTCCTCCCCCAGCCTCACTAGAACTAGGTACTTGCAGAGATGTTTTAATTTTTTTTCCCCCATTAAAGAAAAATAATGTAACCCACAGTACAACTCTACTTGGTCCAAAACCTGCTTATTGAAAATCTACTTTGGGGAGGGAGGAGAGTACATGGCATGATTCCCCAGGGAATGATCTCTGTTATGCTTAATTTTGACAGCAGGAAAATAGAATTAGATTCCTGTTCCTAATTCGACTTGCAGTGTCTCTTGGCCCTGCATTAATAAGGAAGATGGAAGAGTGTCTCCTCCCAAGCTCTGAGCTGCATTTCCCTTCAGTCCCTCATTTCTTCAGCCTTTGGTTAGATTTTGAATCCTTTTTGCTCTTGAACTTCTCCTGCTCTGCCCCACCTTCCCTCCCCCCCCCCGGTAGGTGGGGCCAGGGTCACTCAGCAGCCTCCATACATGAGTTGACCGAGCAGCGCTGTGTGGTTGATGCGTCTCCCCTGGGATGTGGGCCGGCCTCTCTAGCACTCGGGCGGGCTCATCCCCTCCAGGACTTTGTGCTCCGCCATCCCGCACCCCACTCAACGGAGCAAGGGGACACACTGTTCCAGGGAGATCTCTGCCCTTCAAAGGACACTGTGCCTGCTGGGTAGAGCCCACCCTGAGCCGCTGCTCTGAGTCTGCTGGTGCAGCCCAGGAGGGTGGGAGGGGCCTTGGAGGAGGAAGCCCTGGCTCATAGTCGGAGGAACGGGAGTTAAGAGTCTTGGTTTTGTCATGTACCAGCTTCATGACCTTAAGTCAAGTCACTTAGCAGCTCCAAGACTCTTTGCTCAGCTCAGAATGACTGGGAAAGAGGGAGGTAAAGTGGGAAAACATAAGTGAAAGTGCTTCGCAATCTGCAAGGAACTGTTTGAATGTCGGAGAATGTCAATTCCAATGGAAATAGCCCTGGGCTAGGAGACAACAGTATCTAGCATGGTACTTGGCACACAGCAGGTGTTTAACAAACATCTGAACAACTTACTTCCCAAAGCCCAGTAAGAGCTGAAACAGAGGAAACAGGGCTCAGCTTCAAAGCAAGAGGGACTGTAGCTAGACACAAGAAAGAACTTCCTGTCAGGTTGGTGAGACGCTGTACCCAGCACAGATGAGGACTGCAGGACAATCTTTGCCTGGGCATATTTACAGCCTGTCATCTGTCTCTCAACATTCTCACTGGGTGCCTGGGGTGTGCCAGTTCAGTCCTGCCTGAGTGGGCTTGTGGCAGAAATTTCCGGGGGAGAATCCTTGATTCTGTTACACCTTTCAATGCTGCGAGGATGCTACACGAGGAGGGCCACCTGGTGGAATGCAACATATCCCAGCTGTGTTCCATCAAATAAATAGCATCCTGTGAGCTTTTAGATCAGCATCCTTTTGGGGGCATATGATCAAACCTATTTGGAAGATGCTGACGTAAACAGTTGTTTTGGCCACAGGACAAATCAGGGTGTCCATGCTAATGTGTGCTGACAATCTCCACGAGGGAGAGATAGAACGAAGTGTTATCTAAACATTTCTTTTTTTTAGCCACAAAATGCTTCGTCCACGAAACCCTTATCATCTAAAACAATGCTGTCCAATAGCACTTTCTGTGAAGACAGAAATGTTCTATATCTGTACTGTCCACACGTGGCTATTGAGCACTTGACGTGTGGCTAGAGAGACTGAGGAACTGGACTATAAATTGTATTAAACTTTAAAATGGGGAATTCCAACATTTCCAAACCCACTGGGTTGTTGTAATAATTAAATAAGATATACAAAAAGCATACGTAGTTGGGACTCAGCTACTTTGTTTCTTGGGTAGCACAGAGCAAATAATCACGTTGTGTTGAATAAATGAATGAAGGTACAGGTGGAGTCAGTAAGGTGCAAAGGTCCCGTAAAGAAGATGGTTCTGACCCTTGGCAGGGAGGGGGCTTTTGTTTTCAGATGTTGTAGGGATTCCAGGGTGGAGGAGGGACTTACACTGCAGAGCAGTTCTGAGGAGCCACAGAGAGGAGCCTTATGGAGATGGCAAACCTCTTCCGGTGCAGCCCACCCAGACCCGCAGGGGAAGACCTGCACAGGTGAGCCACACTGGACACAGACGCCTGCGTCTCGGGCTCCGGGTCCCAGTGGTAGCCAGTAGCCAGCACCTGTCTGACTGTGTGTGGTGCACAGCTGTCACCAGCAGCACACAGATGTACAGCTTTGCTGGAATGTGCTGGCTTAAATTAGCTAAATCTCATAAACACTAAATTTATGTCGCAAATTGAGAGAGAAAATGCATTTCTAAAACCTGCATTTGCAAAAAAAAAAAAAATGCTTTATCGGGAATTGACCTTGGACCTTGTTCCATCAGAAAAATCTACTCTCCAAGGAAAGAAGTTCTTCAACCCATCAAGTACAAAGGAATCCAATTATATATTTTCCCTCTCTCTCTTTTTGTAGCTCCTTAACAATGAGGCTGAAAATGTGGGAATTGCGTTTGCAGGTGCCAAAAGGCTTGGTGGTTGGCCAGTCTCCCTGTAACTGAGCTCCTCTCTGTTCCGCGCATGCACAGGGAGTTCTGGCAAAGGGTGCTCCTGGACTGCTCTCTTTCACCTACACACACGGACGAACAGCCAAGGACCCTTCGGAATCCCCGAACCCTCTGGTTGTCGTTCCCACGATTGGAAGGAGCCCGCCCCTTCTTGGCGTATCATCTGCAGCCGGGGGCAAATCAATCAGGTTGAAATCAACACGACTTGACCGTCTGGGGTGGAGCCAGCCTGGGGAAACTTACATTCTGCTTTGGCACAGATGAGGCAGGCGGTGGTGCAATTGAAGAAGTTCAGGATCCCAGCTACAGCCACGCTGATGTCAGTGCTGCTGGGGTGGAGGTTCAGGGTTGTGAATCTCTGGAACTGGAACTTGATAAACTCCTCCGGGGCCACTTTGAAATGAGGGACCTGGGCGGAGGAGCAAAAGTGGGCAGCAGGGAAGATCCGGAACCAGCGAGACAAAAAGAAAAGAGGGATGAGTGAGACAAAGCTGCAGAGGGTGGCTTCTTTTGTAAAAGACCTTTGCCTGGCAAGAGATGGAACTTGCAAGACTCGGGGCACCCACTCCACAGGAGGAAGATGACGTGGCATCCATGACAACGCTTGAGACCCAGGATGGGAAACCCTGCAGCCGGGAACCTGGATAAATGTACTGTGGACCTTGGAGCTGGGGTCTGTGGCCCTGAGAAGACAAAACAATAGGTCTTTATTCTCAGAGGAACTGCCCACTGCTGGGCAGAGAGACAAATGGCTCTTGAAGGCATAATCCTTATATCATTTTATGTGTGGTTAATGAATCAGAGCAGAGATGGCAAAAAGAGAAAAACACTGCCCTGGGGACTAAGGGAGGGGCCCCCTCAGCCCAGCCTAGCCAACAGATAAATAAACCAGCTCCCATCCTGGGTAAAAGCCTGGGATGGGTTCCTCCGTAGACTTATGTGAGGAGGGGGGGAGCGCTGCAGGCTGGGAAACCAACTAGAGGGCCTCCGGATGGAGCCCGGTAAATAAATACCTGCTTTGGCTTCATTAGGACAGTGTCAGCTTCCCTCTGCGTCTATTCCTGACATTTCAGGGAGGCACTGCCCCTGCCTTCTGCCTCTCTTCTCCAGGAAAGAGATATTAACAGGCTGGGATGGCTGCTTTACTGGCAGCTTAGGCTATTGGGTAGGTAATAGGAAAGTTAAAACATAATAAGCTGCCATCCACCTTGATTTTATTATGTCACCCTGGTACCCAGAGCCAGAAGAGCTAAAGGCTGCTTGTGCCTCTATCAGAGATGGGGCTGAAACCTCAACCCCCATCCTCACTTAGGGTGCCCAGTGTGAGGGCCAGATTATTGTGAGCATGGGTTTGGACTGATGTGAAAGTGAGTAAGATTGAGGGTAGACAGCAAGAAGAACTTCCTGATGGTGAGTTGGTTGGTTCCTAGAATGGGTTATTCAGACATGATTGCAGAAGTTTTCTCTGCCTGGGCTGGCCCAGAGTCTGGGATGACATTGACACGGTCTCTGTAGGATTCTGCTACCTTATCCTTTTAAGCTTCTGGAAGAAGTCAGCCAGAGACCAGAGCTCCTCTGAGACTGGGATGAGGGGAGGGTAAAGATTTAGCAGAAACTAGGGAGAAAATTCCTGAATTCAACTAGGATTAGCCCTTGAACCACAGAGAGAGGGCAACCAATATTTTTTAGCAGAGACTGAAAAGCATAGAATTGGGGAGACAGGCTGGTGAGTAATGGCATTAAAGAGTGACGTTGACCTGGCGTGTGTCCTAAGGGGTCTTTCTTCCCACTGATATTTTGCAACGCTTACAATCTGTCTAAAATGAATAACGAATGCACCTTGAAAGGAAAAAAGGTCACAGAAAGGTAAGATGGAGGCCAGGCCGGGCAGAGGCAGGGTGGCCAGGCTGGCTGGCTTACACATCTGAGCATCTCTGCCCAAGACCCTCCCCGTGTGGCCATCCAGCCTACCGGGGTCCAGCAGCAGCTAACTTACCCCCCCCCCCATAGAAAGTACCCTTAGAGATTCCCTTGGACCCACCAATCCCAGAGATGAAGCAGGCAAAAGGCTCAGGAAAGTGAAGACTCAGAAAAATGGGTTTTAGAGTCTACAGTCCTGGGTTTGCATCTGGGTTCTGCTGTGTGATTTGGGGCAAACTGCTTAACCTGGCTAAGCTTCATCAGCATGGAGAAACAACAGGTGCTTCTTGAGCTCTGGGAGAACAAAACGAGACCCTGTATGTGAAGGATGTACTAGTTCAGTTCCTAGCATGTGGGGTAAGTGTTTAGGCAATGCCTTTTCTCATTCCCTTCCCCCTCTCTCCCCAAATCTTGCAGCTCCTGGAAAAGCTCTTAGGTCTGTATGTGCAGGGGTGAGGGCTGAGGGGCCTCCCTAGGAAGGGGAGCTGGTGGGAGGTCTCCAGCACAGCCTGGCATCTTGAAGGCTGCTGGGAGGCAGCCAGCTGCCCCCATGGGCCCAGGAAGGGATGGCCAGGCCAATCCTACTGAGTCTCTCTCTGGGGCAAAGATCAATCCAAAACGGATCTGCAGGTGCAAGTGCATCCCCGGAAGTCATCATGGAGGGCTGGGGGGCATGGAGAGGTGAGCGGCATGGAGGGGAGGGCAGCAAGGCAGAAAGCAGCCAGCCACAGGGGCTGCAGACATCTTAGCAGCATTTAAAAGAATGAACTCCTCAGTGAGAACTCCATTTCTTTTCCCTGAAGCTGAGGGGAATCAGTGTGAGGCAGTTCAGCCTCATAAACTATTAGAAGAAGTGCAAAATCTGAATGGAGAGGAAAGGTTGCTCTGGAAGGAACGTGACCAGACAAAGGAGGGGTAACCGTCTGGCCATTCCCTGGGCAGCACAGCCCGCCTGGCTGGTCAACGGCACAGGGTCCGGGGCGGCGGGATGGGAAGATGGGTGCAAATCAGGGTCTCCACCTCTGGCCTGAAATGCCAAGCAGGGTTAAGGGATGTGTTCGCTGAGATAAAATAGCCGCTGAACACCGAGAGGAGGCCATTCTGGAGTGGGGACTGGGGGGATGACTGTAGGGGACGGTGAGGAAAGTGTGCTGGGCAAGAGGGGGAGGGGGGAAAAAAAAGGAGAGCAGAAAAGAGGAAATGGGCAGCCGAAGTCTTGGCAACCTCACTTGGTGAAGATCACAGCGACCGGGAAATAACAACCTGCCACAGATTTGAGCTGTTACTTGGAGCCTGGCAAGAAAGATTTAAATTAAACATCAGGTCTAACTTGCAGGGGCCCAGGCCTGGGAGATGCTGGAAGGGACTGCCGTGGGACAGAAGCTCTGTTTTTGGCCTGGGCTGGCTCGGGAGTCATCTTTCAGGACATCTGGGAGGAAGGATGGGGAGTTGTCAACACAGACCCTGCCCATGGCCTGAAGCTCAAGGACTCAGCCTACAGGGCAGTGGTAAGTAAGACCCATTGCAGGACTGGAGCTAGGACGGCAGGGCGCTCTACTGTGCTGATAACAATTCTTAGAGTGGGCTCCTAAAACAGAGAAGACCAATATTCTTCCCAAAGCCTCAGGGACCAAGCCCTCTGATCGTAAGAGAAGTGGCAGCATCAAGGGAGTGGCTTCCAGAGGGCCTGGGGTAAGCAGGGGCCTGTCTATTGCTCCACTGCCTCGGTGAGGGCAGCTCACTAAGAAGGTGCCCCATCCTACTGCAAGAACTGGATCCTCCCAAAGCTAACGCTTCTGGAAGGCTGAGCCTCTAGGCTCCCAGGACAGGCGCAAATTTCGCCCTTCCGTCCCCTGTCCCTGCGCCCTGCCCCTCCACAGCTCCTGACCATCAAGCTCCATCTGTTCCCAAAAGACCTGGCTAGAAGGCCCTTGGGAGGCTATGGGGTCACCTTGCCACTGTCTCCCAGGAATGTATCAGAAGGGGAAGGACTGATTGATTCCAAGAAGGACTAGGAAAGATTTCAGCGATAGAATCTCTGAAGTTTCCAATTTGTTTTCTCTGGGGGGAAAGGAGGGAGAGAGATGCTGGAATAGGGAGCAGGCCATTACTCAGAAACTCATCCCCGACCATCTTTATCTCCCAGGGAATGAGAGCTAGAGGGAATGGACCCAACACTTTGGAGAAGTAAACACTGGAGTTGGTGAATGAAGAAGAAAGCGAAATAAAATCTCTTTTCTAGAGAACTTACAAAACAGAGGTTTTCAAACTTTATTTCAGCACTAAAATGTAGCAAGGCCTGGCCCCAAAGGCATTCTTCCCCAGAATCCCAATGTCTAAGCAGAGACTCCGCAGCTGTTCCTGTGAAGCTCAGACTTCTGCCCTCTTGGCCTCCCCTGGACCACCACCCTCCCCAGCCTCTCCCTCTACCTGCTGCCATCAAGGGACCCCCACCTTCCCCTGTCACAGGACCCCAAGACTCGGAGGAGCTCAGCTTGAAAATCTCATGAAACTCTTCCTCTGAGTCCCCTCCACCCAAGCAACCTGAAAAAAGTAAGTGCCCAACAAAGGCCCAGTGCTTTCATTTGTGTTGATGTTATTAGTGACACCAGCCAGACCTTGATTCACTCTTCCAGCCCTTAAGAATCCACGATATCTTTGGGCCTGGGGCACAGGCTGCCAGCCAGCTGAGAGTCCCCCAACCCTGCCCAGCACTCACCTCCTTCTCCCCGCAGATGTTGCTGATGATGGAGCTGGAGGCCGGGCTGGAGGATGGTCCCAGGACAGCGACCACCCCCTTGGGAAGGATCTGACACACTGCAGCCAGCGGCAGGGGCAAGACGTGGGGAGCAGGAAAGGAAACAAGGCGCTCATCAGGTGGGGCGTGGGCTTCGGCCTCAAGTCCTCCGATCTCCCCCCGCTGGCCCCTCACCTCCCGCCCACCCCCGCCCCCATCCCCTCTCCTATTCTTCCAAACCCAGTGCCTCTCCTCCCCTAGACTACTGGGCTCCAGGACAGTTTTATTGGAGTTTATGGATGGTATTAAATGAGGAAATGACCCAGGTTATGACAACATACGGCCTCAGCCAACAGGGTGTATAAATTGTCTGGGCTGTCACCGAAGGACGGAGGCGCACAGCGGAAACCTGCACGTCCCACCCCCTTTCTGCCTAGCCTGCAGGATGGGCACTGGGACCCGGGCATGGCTGCTGCAGGGGCTACGGGTCCAGCTCACAGGACGGCCAGCCAGCATGCAATCTGTTAGCCCCCCCCCCCGCCAAAGAGAAAGAAAGAGAGTCTAGAGAGGAAAAAAGGTAGACAAGCAGAGAGAAAAAGGATAGCGAGGATGATGCAGGCGGAGAGAAGAAAGCAGCTCAGCTAAAGTCAAAGGGAACAGGAGAGAGAGAGGAGAAGGAAGGGAGAGAGTGAGCAGCCGAGAGGGCCCTCATCTTTCAATGCCGCCCTCCTTTCACCTGGCCTGGAGCCTGGGGCTTCTGCTTCCCTGAACCCATCGCGTGCCTTCCTGACCAACCAGCACGCTCTGCGACCTTGTACTTCCCCCTGGGGAAGGCGCCCTTCCCTCCTCTACCCCGGACGCTCACTCATCTGTCAAGGAGCACCTCAAATGCCACCTTCTCCTTACCCCTCCCGCAACTCCTTTAAGTAGAATTCATCCTCCCTGGGGCTCCGAGGCCCGTGGATTTTCCCTCTGTTCTAAGACACTTGTAAATGTGTCTGTTTCAGTTTGTTGTTTAGATGTGTTTCTCCTCTCACTAGATTTCAAACCTCTTAAAGGCCAGAGCTGAGACGTATTTATCTCTAAATCCCCACTTCGCATCTCCCTGGTGTCCAGCACAATGTTTTCTAAGCGCCCTGTTCATGTTTGTCCAGTGAATGAGTGGATGGGTAGGACACGCAGTCAGAAGAGGAGAGAATGTAAGATTTTAAAATGCTACATCCTTTCGAATTATGGTTTTCTCCAGATATAGGCCCAGGAGTGGGACTGCTGGGTCGTATGGTAGTTCTATTTTTAGATTTTTAAGGAACCTCCATACTGCTCTGCACAGTGGCTGTACAAATTTACATTCCCACCAACAGTATAGGAAGGTTCCGTTTTCTCCACACCCTCTCCAGCATTTATTGTTTGTAGATTTTTTGATAATGGCCATTCTGACCGGTGTGAGGTGATACCTCATTGTAGTTTTGATTTTACAATAGCCAGGACATGGAAGCAACCTAAATGTCCGTCAACAGAGCAATGGATAAAGAAGATGTGGTACATATATACAATGAAATATTACTCAGCCATAAAAAGGAACGAAATAAAAATGAAAATTGCTGCAACATGGGTGGACCTAGAGATTGTCATACAGAGTGAAGTAAGCCAGAGAGAGAAAGACAAATATCGTATAATATCGCTTATATGTGGAATCTAGAAAAATGCTACAGATGAACTTACTTGCAAAGCAGAAATAGAGTCACAGAGGTAGAAAACAAACTTATGGTCACCAAGGAGGGAAGGAGGGGGTGGGATGAATTGGGAGATTGGAATTGACGTATATACACTATTGATACTATGTATAAAATAGATAACTAATGCGGACCTACTGTACAGCACAGGGAACTCTGCTCAATGCTCTGTGGTGACCTAAATGGGAAGGAAATCTAAAGAAGAGTGGATATATGTATATATATAGCTGATTCACTTTGCTGCACAGCAGAAACTAACACAACATTGTAAAGCAACTATATTCCAATAAAAATTAATTTAAAAAAATGTTACAGACTGAGAAAGGAAGGGGGGAAGAAAAGGAGAAAACAGACAGAGAGAGAACGTAGGACAATTCTCAGCACACACATGGTGATATCAGAACCACAGAGCTGCCCCTCGGATTATGCTCTGTGGTTCCCAGTCGCACTACGAGACGTTCTTCTCTGCAAACCTCAAAGCTCAACTCTGGACACATTTTCCTCCTACTCACATCAAGAGTCAGGTCAGTACAGTGAGGTTAAGGAATCAGTCCAAGGATCCTTACTGAACCAGCTGCAAAGCCACGTCTACAACCTGGGTTCTCTTTCTCCTAAAGCAGAGTCCTAACCACTGGCCCATACAGCCAAGTTATGGCTCTAATGGGGCACAGGCGGTGGGGTAGAGCACCAGGGTTCAAATCCCGGTGCTGTAATTTATCACACAAATGACAGATCTGTAATTTATCACACAAACGATAGATCTGTGGGGTCTTCTTTCAGCCTGAGGCTCAGGCGGGGGTCCTTTAACATCGTGGATCTCAGCTGACTGACAGCTTGCCAGCAGTGGGTGCCTGAGGGGGACTCAGTAGTACCAAGTGTCAGAACCATCCCCAGCAACAGAGTAACTGTGGACAGGCTTTACCTTCGAAGAACGCTCTTCAAAGTTCAAGCTACTTCCGTGGCTTGAACAGAAGTAGCTCGGGGCTGCCGGGGGCTCTAAATTCACTGGCCATCAATTCCTATTCCTACAGCAGCCTCAGGGGTGGAGCTTAGTTCCTGATTTTACCTATAAGGCAACAGCATCCTAGGGATGTTAAGTGACTCCCCGTAAAGTCACACACCTAATAAAGGTCTGAGCCAGCGCTGGAATTCAAGTCTGCGGACCCCATCCAGTGTTCGTCCCACTACCTATTTTGTCTGCCCTACTCCTTGCAGCCACTTCGCCCATCTCTTTTCAACCCCTTACAGTTGAAGTCCACACCCAATCTTGTTCTGCTGCACCTGCTTCCCCAAGGTCACCAATGTCTCTTAGCAGTTCTCATCTCTCTTTTTGTAGCATTTGGTGCCGCTGGTTGCATTGTTCTTTTGAATTTCATGACACTATCCGATCCTGATTCTCAGCCGCTTCTCTGATTGGTCTTTCTCACTTCCTTAGCCAACTCCTCTTCCTTCTCCTCTCCACTAAATTCAGATTTTGTCCATGCCTCACTCTCCCTGGGCAATCTCGACCTTGCCTGTGGACTCCACATCTCATCTCTGCCCAGGTGATCCTACACCCTGACCCATGTCCTGGGTTACAAAACAAGTTCCACCTACCTGCTGGGCATTGCCACAGGGACTTCCTTCTGGTGTCTCTTCCGGCAGAGAGGCAGAAAGCACAGTCCTTAAGAGCACGAACTCTGATGCAAGCCTATCTGAGTGTGAGTCTCTTGACTGGGTCACTTACTGGCTGTGAGACCTTGAGCAAGTTACCCAAACTCTCTGAGACTGCTTTCTCATGTATAGAACTGGAATGCTAACAGCACCTCTCCTGCAGGGATGTCGTGAGAACTAAAGTGAGTTAATACATACAAGGCACTTAGAGTGGTACTGACGTGCTACAGGACTCATTATTATTATTCCCAATACATCATGTCTGTTATATACTTTTCATACATAATCTGATTTGCTCTCCACACTACCAGGAAGATTCATTATTATCCCCACTTTACAGATGGCGCAACTGAGGCTTAGAAAATTTAAATGACTTGTTCAAGGTCACACAGGTCATATATGGTAGAGCTGGGCTTGAATTTGGATATCCATCTGGCATCAAAGCCCAAGCTCTTAACCACTTCACTTTACCCCCCTTAGCTCCTGAAGTTCAAACCGTGGTCGCCCTTGACTCTTCCTTACCTTTCCTTACTGCATCTACTCATTCGCTATACCAATCAGGGGCCAGGTTCTGACCATTTGACCTGCTCACCCCCCACCATCCTTTCCTTCCCACTCCCACTGTCACAGATCCGTCAGCCCCTTTTGCTACCTGCCTCCTAAGGGCTTTCTCCGTCTCCAGGATTCTTCATTTTCCAATCTGTTCTCCAAAGCAAGGCCAATTATAATCCTAAACGCAGGTCTGCGTGCTCCTGCAGGGCAGAAAGCTTGTCTTATTTATCTCTGTGTCCTCCATGCCTAGCACAGGGCTGGACTCAGAGTTACGTGCTCAATAAATAGCTGTTGAACCACACTGAAGCCCACTCAACTCTTTTCATAGAAAATTGGAAATAAACTAAATGTCCAATCATAAGGCAATAGTTATCTAAAGTGTGGGTCATATACCCAAGTGGAATATTACTTAGGCATTTAAAATGCTTATGAACAGTTTATAATAATATTAAAAATATTTACATAATAATATTAAGAGAAAGAAGCAGGATATGAAATTATATGTATATCTACATGAAGTCTACAACTAAGCAAATACACAAAATTGTTATGCACTGAGGAGTGATTGGAAGAAGAGGTTATAAAAGCCCACATTTATTAAGTGCTACTTATGGTCCATTCTAAGCACTTTATGTGAATTGACTTATTTAATTCTGGCAACAACCTGATGTGAAAGATACTGTTACTGTCACCCTCATTTTACAGATAAGAAAACAGACAAGTTAAAGGGCAGAGTCAGGATTCAAACTCCCAGTCCCTCATTCCAGGGGCCGCTCCTTAACCACTGCACATCTCCTCCCACTTCACGCCCGCTCACCTGGAACACACTCCATACTTTCCTACCTGAACCTACTCCCAAGTTGTTCTCTCCGACTAGACCAGGGGTCTTAACCTTCTGCTTGAGATCTATGGGCAGAAGTCAGTGGTCCGTGAACATTTTGGGGGAAGAAAAATGGCATTATTTTCTCTAACCCCTAACAGAAATTCAGCATTTCCTTCAATTTGGAATATAGGCAATAAACCACAGTATATTAACAGTTGTTGTGACTTTGTCATTGATAGACATCGTGAGTGTTTTCATATCACATTACAGTGCTGCAGATGTCTCGAAATATCATTCATATGGATAATTACTTTGAAATTACACTAGTAGTTAGGTTTGGCTATTGAATACATTAATAAAGAAATACATACATTAATATATCACTATTAAAATATTTTAACTGCATTTCCATATAATTGGTTTCCCTGGTCATCCTATCTATGTAATTTTATTCATTTAAAAACTTTTTTCTGAGAAGGAGTCCATTAGCACCCACAGACTACCATGGTCTAGGCCCTCTCTTGCCCTTCCGCCTGGAAAACTCCTACTGATCCTCCAGTGCCCCACTCAGTTCTTGCCCACAGGTGAGAAGGTGCCGTTCCCTCCCAATATTCACATCACACCGTGGCTCTGAGTCAGCTTCATGCTGGGCAGGTCAGCATCCCTGTTCTCTGAATTCCTGGCCAGCTTCTGCCCCAAGCTAGCTCATTATGCCGGGTCTCAGTAAGGAGAAGCTTCTCCTAAAAAGAAATTCTTACAGAAGGTCACAATCCCTTATTCCCAATTCCAAAATCCAAAAGGCTCTGAAACTGAATGGTTTCATCAAACTCATTTGGCGGCAAAATCTGATCTAAATAGATAGATATGAAGCTATTTATAATATACGAATATCTGAATGTAAGCGCGCATTTAATTTTGAGTGTGGGGTTCAGCCCCAAGCTCCATCTGAGATGCCACTTAATGTACGGTATAAGCACCACATGACCTTTCCAGTATCCGGCAAGTTCTGAAATCTAAACACATCTGGCCTCAAGGGCTCGTGGACCTGTGCCTGCTGTTGTGAGTGTCCATCTCCCATTTCCCACTGGATCGGAAACTCCTTGAAGGCAGGGGTCACATTTATTCAGTCCCGGCAAAAAGGAATTAGTCAACAGATGTTTGTGCAACTGAATTGAAATGATTCAAAATGAGTGCAATGAAAGTGAATTATCATCTTCCCAGCAGCCACGGCCTGGGGATTTCCTGGGATCTGGGAATTGTTCTTTCATTCCCTATGAAGGGTGCAGCCATCGTTTCAGTAGAAATGAAAATCGGTTATAAAGGACCTCAGTTCTGAAACTTCCTGGACCCTGTTTCTGCAGGCCCTGGCTGTCCCGTGAGGCTCTCTGAGCAGTTTGAGGGGTGGAGGAGAGGGAGGTGCACTCTTATTTCCGCCTCCCAGGGAGCAGGGAGAGGTGAGTGCTGTTGCCATGGCAACCAAGTTTCCCAGCCCAGGAGTTGGAAGGCAACTGACAGAGCAGCTGCAGGAATAAAACGCCATGATGGGATGTTGTAAGAAGGGGAAACTTCTTCCCCTGGAGATACCAGCTCCGGCCTGGGCTTGAAGTCTCCTTAGACACCCGGGCTGGACAGGAGGTGCTTATGGGAACTTCACCTTCTCTGAGTCTTTACAGGGAGGGGAAGGGTCTGGCTGTGCTGAAGATGGTGCAGAGCAGTTACTCACAGGCTCACTGGTGGCAGGCCCTCCAGGGAAGGGGCAGCTTCCGGGGTGGGGACGAGGAAACTGGGGCTTCTTTATTTACAGCGTAGCGCTCCCTGAGCCCCTGTGTTAAACAATCGGGGCCACCGGTAGCTGATAACGATGTGGAGCAGAGGCCGGGAAGACACTTCAGGGCGCCGAAGCCTGAGTGGGGCAGGAGGGCAGGTCTCTCTGTGTGCTTGGTCATGCTGTGCACTGAGCACAGAGCGGAGCCCTCACTATCTGGAGTGAGGCAAACAACCGTCTCCATCAGCACCAAGAACCACCTGCTCCTTGAGCCACAGCCTCCGGAGCATGGTCCACTCTCAGTTCTGTGAATGGACCAGGGGCTGAATGGACTGGCCTTGCTGGCCTCAGAGCCGAGAGGGGCGCTGTGAGGGTGCAGTGCCAGGTCTCTGCACTGTCACGCCCCACAGTGGGGACCTCCCTGGTCAGCGTGCCCCAGGGTATCGGAGAACTCAAAACTGCCACTGGCTGTCCCGGGGATGAAATGAACAGTGTGGGGAATATAGTCAATGATAACGTAATATCTTTGTACGGTGACAGATGGTAACTAGACTTATCATGGTGATCATTTTGTAATACATAGAAATATCAAATCACTATGTTACACACCAGTAACCAACAGCGCTGTAGGTCAATTATTCTTCAAACACAAACAAACCAACTCATAGGAAAGATCAGATTCATGGTTACCAGAGGCAGAGGGTGCGGGGAGGGGGAATTGGATGAAGCAGTCAAAAGGTACAAACTTCCAGTTATAAAAGAGCTAGGGATGTAACGTACAACGTGATAAGTATAATTAACACAGCTGTATGGTATATATGAAAGTTGTCAAGAAAGTAAATCCTAAGAGTTCTCATCACAAGGAAAAAATTTTTTCTATTTCTTTAATTTTGTATCCATGTGAGATGATGGACGGTCACTAAGCTTACTGTGATAATCATTTCACGATATATGTAAGTCAAATGTTATGCTGTACACCTTGAACTTACACAGTGCTGTATGCCGATTGCGTCTCAATAAAACTGAAGGAATACAAACCGACCGTTGGCTCCTCTCACCAACGGCGTATCATTCAAAGCCCTCAGCCTGGTCCCAGACCACCATGGAAGCAGCAACACCATGTACGGGGAGTTTACACATGCAGGCACCGGGCTGGCAGACACAATACCACCCTGAATCCTTACAACCATCCAGAGAGCGAGGAGTTACAATACTAGTTCTACTACTAAATAATACTAATAGGTGAAATTTATCAAGAGTTCACCTGACTCCTGGCACTGCTCTAAGTTTTCTAAGCGCATCATCTCACTTAATCTTTCAGCAACCTCATGAAGTGAGAACTCTTATTGTTCCCATTTTACAGATGAGGAGTTTGAGGCACAGGAGATAAGCCCCCAGTGCTGGGGATTAGGATCCTGACCTCTATTCTACAGAGCTCTCCAGTCCTGGCCTTCATCACCACCCCGGCAGACACTCCCTGTTTTAGCCACACCCAGCTGTCATTGTGCCCCGAGGTATTCCGTTTTTTTTTCCTTCCTCAAGCATGCTATTAAGGCTTCTGCGTGGATACCCTCACCTGTCAAACATTCCAAGCTATGGCCCAGCGGCCTTACCTGATCGCCTAGCTACACCTATGACCTATTTCTGACCTCCCTGGCAAGCCCACAGCAGAGCTACTGAGATTTATGTCACTTTTCAGATGTGTGGTCTTAGCTGCCTCCTGGGAAAGACTGCGAGAGAGCCTGTTTCCCCATCTGTAAAATGAGGAGGTTGGGCCAGGCCATTTCTAACCACTGTAATTCAATGCATTTCTGAGTCCCTGTTATGCATATGTGAGGTGGGAAAGGGAAGCAGGGAATGCGTGTTGAATGACTCATCACTATTCGGATGCCTTTCTCTTCTGGCTTCTCACCTTTTTCCCTTATGCTGACTTGGAGTCATTCTATTGAGCTGATGGAGGGATGTTAGCCTTTACTTACTAGAAGCAGCTCTGAATCAGCGGAGGTCATGCCCACAGAGCCTTCGAGAAGCTCGGGATCCTGTGCAGGAGGGGCAGCTGGAACCTCATGCTCTGTGCCCATCTCCAGGCACTGGGGCCTCACGGGGCCCGAGAACCAGTGAGCCTCTGGGTTTCCAGGGGAAACAGTGTGGACAGCTGATAGCACGCTTGTCCTCATAGAGACAAGCCAGGGCAGAGGTGAGGGTCTGATAGGGAGGCTCCTGCTTTTAGCTCTGCAGTAAATTAAACCTCAGACTGGCTCTGGCAGCAGCAGGGATGGTGCCTCAGGGTGTCTGGGTGATAAGGGAGGGGGTGGCACTTAGTTTAGCTCTAATACGTTTGCTGTAGGAGACACAGGGATCTATAGGAACAGAGGAGGGCGATGCTGTGGGAGCTTTCTGCACAAGAAAGGCAGAGATGGAGATAAGATACTTGAGCATGGAGGGAGGGATGGGAGGTGACCTGATAGGTCTTGTCCAGCCCTCTTATTTCAGATCTGTGGGCTGCGCAGAGGGAGCTGGGAAGTCAAACATCAAGAAGCCTGAGGCAATGATGGTGACCAGGCAGAGAGGCAGAGGGGATCAGACGTGGGTCTGAGGAAGCTGTACGGGTAGCCCTCACTTTAAATAAACCCACTATATGAAAATCTATGTGAACCAGATAAAAGCAGGGTGGTTTGTTACTTGTATCTTTCCAGTGTCCAGGTTGTTATTAACACCCCGTGTGATACTTTCCATCTCCCAGCCTTGCTTTCAACTATCAAAAGAGATGGTTGAACTCCAGCATCTTTAGTTTTACACTTCATCCTCTTTGATTCTGAAATTGCCATTGTTTCCCTTGAATGACACGTCCGTCCCAAGTGTGACTCATTTTTTGTGCAGAGTTTTTGAAATTCACCTATTGCCGAGAGCGGGCACAAGAGTACCCTGTAGGATTGCTACCACCTCCATTTAGATCAGAGCCTCTGTTTTCCACAACCAAGAATGTCATCACTAGGATCTCTTTTATCCCCTTGAAGCGGAGTCTCTGGGCACGGCACCGGGTGACAGGTGTGAGGTTGGGGGCATTCGTCAGGGCCCCAGAGCCACTCAAGTAGTTTTACATTAACAATGCAAATCAACCCCAGGCCACTAGCCCAGGGAAGACACAGCCACCACGAGACTGAGCAGTAGCTGGCTCTGGGAGGCACAGAGCTGTCGAATGCATCAACCCAGAAAACGGGAAAGAGAGGGGAATATCCAATTATGATCGAGGCCCCACGAGGCACCTGACATTAAGACAGGCGGTGTGAGAGGAGCGCGGGAGGTAGACGGTGCCGCCAGGTAGGGATGGCTGAACCCTGAGACAGGGAGAGAGACATGATGGTAAGAGGGGGAGGAGGCCAGCTCCAAGGTGGGGAGGTGGTGGCGGTGAGAGAATAAAGCCAACAACGAAATCCATAGCTGCCACTTACTAACTACCTGGTATGTGCACGGTGCTAATGAACTCACCTGCACTGTCTCGTGTCCTGCTCCGGATGACCCTAGGAGGTGTTATTACCATCACCTCATTTTACGAATGAGGAAACGGAGGCACGAAATGGCTAAGCAGCCTGTCCACTGTCACACAGCTAGTAAAGAGCAGAGCCAGGATTGAAACCTGGTCGGTCTGATCCTAAAATCCACGCTCCTACTCTCTATACCACAGTCTCCCCAACGTAGGGATCGCAGAGCTGTTGTTCCTCCTTCATCTGGGGATCCTGCCTCCTTTGAATCTCCTTCCCCCATCCCGCCACTGAGCCCCCCCCCAGTCCCGCCCCATCCTGCTTCAGCTAAACGCGGTAACCCACCACCCACTCTCCCCCTTACTGTGGGAGGGAAAGAGCGGGGCTGGAAGCTTTCTATGAACTATCTGGGTGGTGTTTAAAATCCACTGTGGGAGAGCAGCTCAGGCTTTAGATGAAAAGCCTTTGGGGTAGAAAGATCCAAAAGCCTTCTTTGCTAACAAATGCTAATCATGCCTCAAACACAGTGAGATGTAAAAGCTGAACCAAGGGCCACGTGTTAGTAAGATACTTGGTGCCTAAAAGCGGGGCCTTAGAAAGATGCTCCAAAGGTCTGTAATGTGGAATAAAGATATCAGTTTCCTTTCTTGCCCTGATTCATCCAGCTTAATATTTTAGATGTATTGACTCCACCAAGCCTGGGTCATTGGGAGAAGAAATTTACGTCTGCTAATGACCCCCATCCTCAGTGGGCAATCCATGCTTTCTGTTCTGCGAGGGAAACCCTGAAGAACCAAAGAAAAAGAAGGAGGAGCTGGTTTTTCAGAGAATAGACTACAGAACTGTTTAGCAATCTGGACCCCTGTCTGCGACCTGCCCTCATGGTCAAAAAAAACCCACTACAATACAGACAGGACCAGGAGATTCATGAGAAGTCATTGCTGGTATTTCTGCTTTCATTTTGAAGATTCTGAGAAATCTGAATCTTCCTTTTGTTGGACTAGAATTTAACCTCTATGACAACTAGAATTTCTACCTGTGCCCTGCTGAATCCCCATTGCCTAGGATAGAGTCCAGCAGGCACTCACTAAATATTTACTGACTGACCAAGTGAATAAATGAATGACGATTCCAGGTACCTGTTCCACCATGCCTTCTTCTGAAGGAATCTGTGTCCATAGATCCTGCTGGCCTCAACAACCCTGTTTTGTGTGACAGAAGTCCACCCTCAGTCTTTAGGAGTGGACTTTCTCCCCAAGGGTAGTTCTTAGGTCATCTGGTCAATGCCTGTGGCTTGTGAGACCAGCCATGGCAAGATGAGCTGGACCAATCAGATCCTCTACCTTGAAAATCCAAACCAAGAGGCACTGAGGGAAGCTGCACACTGAAGAGAGCCTGTAAGCCACCTGAGGGCAGGGACTGTGTCTATCTTGTTTTCTGCATTGTTCCCAATGCATGATATCCTGAGTCAGGCCTGAAATAGAGCAAATGCTCTATAAAAGTTTCCTGAATGGATAAACAAATTGTCAACTGGGCCTGGATGGCCATTATGGGACATGATGAATAAACCAGGGAAACCAAAGTAGCAGAGAGGGAAGAGCAAGGATCCTATACAACAAGAGCACTAAAGACGCTGTGAGACAGACAGAGAGCCCCTGCCTTCCTCCCATCCTGCTCTCTTTGGATCCATACAATATCCTACCAATTGTACTTAAGCCAGTGTAAATGTGTTTCTTCTGTTGCAATATTAATAACCCAGATGAGAGCATCACTGGACCCACAGGCAGAAGACCAGATGTCTGACATGTATATTTAAGCGAGTTGTTCTTTAGTTTGGTTTGCTTTTGCCATTGAGTGTCATTAAAGGTTGAAATGGGCTAGAAAGGGAGGAGATGGGACTCCAGAGCCTTAGGGAACGGAGGCCATCATCTCTCTGGGCTGAGGGTCTCCCCCTCCTTCCCTCTGACCTGGAGTTGTTCATCTCCAGCTTAGCTACAAGCCACCACCCCATTAACCTGGAAGCTCATCCTGTAAAGTCATCAAAGTAATACCAGCCACCCACCAGAGAAGTGCAGGGGAGGTGGAGTGGATGGGACACTAGACTTGCAGGGTCGTGATGCAAGTTCAGGGTCCAGGACTTGCTCAGCCATTGACTAGCTCTGGGGTTGGGCAAGTTATCCAATGTCTTTGAGCCTCAGTTTCTTTGGTAAAGTGGGAATAATAACACTTAACTCTCTGGTTGTTGGGAGAATTAAAAGCAGTGCCCAGCACATAGAAGGGGCTCCATAAGTGTGACTGGAGTGACCTACTGAGTATGAATGTGAAGCACTGCAGCTCACAGAGGATTTTCCTATATTGCAAGTCATTTAAATCTCACAATGACTTGCAAGATTTGCAAAGTAGACCTTAGCGTTCCCATTTTACGGATGAAGAAACTGAGGTTAAACAGAATCACTGACTTGTCCAAAGTTACCCATAGAGTGAGTGGCTGATGTCCAGCCCAAGTCTCAGCTTCTTCCCACAACGCTGCCCTCAGCAAAAGAAAGCAAGACAGGAAACAGATGTGCCATGACTATGCTTCCCTGGGGCTGGCTGAATCTCTCCTTTCTTAATCCCATATAAGGTTTCATTCAGGGATCTGTGTACAAAATGTCCAGGAGATGAATGAATCAATATATGAAGGAATGAATGAGTGGGTAAATGAAGGAATGAATGAATTCCCTGTCTTAATTCTACGCCACACATGATTTGCAACAAAACCTGGGATCTTGTCTAGACTAAGCCCTATAGGGCTTCCTGGTGCATGTTTCTCTTCCTCTCTTGGGAATATCTACATCACAGGCCCGGCGATGGGTGAGGCTCACACCACCAGCCCCTCCTCTGCCAGCAAGGGAAGCAGAGGGCAGCCCTGCCCATGCTACGTACTGGTTTCTGCAGTCTCGTACTCGCTGTCTCTGAGAAGCTCAAAGATGTCCACTTCGACCTTGGCCTTGCCCAGCCTCTCGGGAGCACGGTTGATGCGGTTCTTGGCCAGGGTGATGGACAGCCGCTCCCCTCTGCTGCACTCCATGGGGTCATCCAAGATAGCAGCTGTGGGCAGGCAACCACATGGACACAGTTGGTACCCTCTACCGTTACGCCTCCTGCTGCTCCAGTCTTCCCCCAGTGCCGCCTTCCACCTCCACCCTGCCATCCTCAGAACTGTCCCCAGAGCAAGTCCTCTGCACGCTAAGGGTCTAGGTTTGTAGCCAGGTGTAGCAGTGAACTCTAATGTGGCTAGCCACCTCAGGAACACTGTAATGCCATGGCAGGCCACCAGGGGCCCCACCTGTAAGAGGTCCCCAGGCTCAGGCACAGCGATACCCTTGGATCTAGGTTTACCTGCACACATGGGCACACGTGTGCAAAGGGAGGGAGATGGCAGCAGTCCTTTGAAAATGGTATTCTGGGCATATGAGAAACTCTCCTTGAGGTGATCTAGGGTTGAAGAAGGCCGGGTTTGAGAGGGAGACCTGTGGTATCAAGGAGCAGCTGCAGGGTCCTGCTGAACGCTGGTTGTCCGTGCTCTGACCCCGATGAGACACGTCACCTAGTGAGCTACACAGTTCCTATGAACTTCTGTCCTCACTGAACATGGGGAATAATAAGACAACCTCATGGCGTTGGTGTGAGAATTCAGTAAGACAATGTATATAAGTGGCACACCATCAGAATTTAATCAGTGTGACAATCAGTGTGAATGGTTGGAGTGGTGTGGTACCAATAGCTGCCCAACTCCTGGAAGCAGTATTAAGGATACGTGTTAACCTGAGTTCAAATCCCAGCCCCGCCCCGTCTTAGCTATGGGACCTCTGTTTCCTCACTTGTAAAATGGGGAGAGAGCCTCTTCTTTGGGCTCCAGTGAAGATGACATGGATAATGCGTGTGAAGTGCTCAGTGCAGTATCCAGTGCACAGCAGACACTCAGTAAATCTAGCCATTGATATCATTCATTCTCTCAGTAGAGGAAGTTACACAATTGAAAATCTCTGCACAAAAACTTGTACCCAGGAGTGTGGGTGAAGGGATAAATTAGGAGGTTGGGATTAACATATACACACTGCTATATATAAAATAGATAACCAACAAGGACCTCCTGTATAGCACAGAGAACTATACTCATTAGTTTGTAATAACCTATAGGGGAAAAGAATCTGAAAAAGAATATATACATAACAGAATCGCTATGCTGTATACCTGAAACTAACACTATATTGTAAATCAACTGTACTTCAAATTAAAAAAATAAAAATAAAATATGTCATAAAAATAAAGTTACTCTGTCTAAATAATAAAAAAAAAAACTTGTATACAAATGTTCCAAGCAGCATTATTCATAATAGCCAAAAAGTGGGAAAACCCAAATGTCCACCTACTGGTGAGTGAATGAACAAAAATGTAGTATATCTATACAATGGAATGTTATTCAAAAATACAACGGAATGAAGTACTGATGTATGCCACGCATGGATGAACCTTGACAACATTATGCTCAGTTGAAGAAGCCAGACACAAAAGATCATGTGTTGAAAGATACCATTTATATGAAATGTCCAGAATAGGCGAATAGAGACAGAAATTAGATTAGCTGTTGCCCAGTGGCAGTGGTGGTGGTGAGTGAGGGAGCTGGGGAGAAATGGAGAGTGACCACTAATGCACACTGTGTTTTTTGGGGGATGACAAAAATGTCCTAAAATTGATCATGGAGATGGCTGCAAAACTCTGTGAATATACTAAAAAACGTTGAATTGTATATTTTAAATGGGTGAATTGTGTGGTATATGAATTATATCTCAATAAAGCTGCTACAAAAATAAAGATCAAGCTTATCTTGCAGAGGCTGAAGCTGCAGAAGAGCAACACAGAGAATCAAACCGAATAGATTTCACTGACATGTGGCCCTTGAATCTCTGTGGCTGGTATGGACAGAGACCCAGTTTCTACGCCATCTTTTCTGTATAAGGTTCCCATATCTCCTGTGACCCATTTTCCAAACCAAAACCAGGACACAGAATATGACAAAGCACTTTTTTTCTGATTTGTGGATTTATTTATAGGCATAGCCTTACTGAACAATAGAAATTAGATTTCATTTACACGGGTTGGCCATACGTGGGGCCACAGAGGTGCATCCCAAGAACTAGGCAATAAAGTAGGCTTCTGTGAGTTAAGTAGCAAAGTCCATGCACACCTGATAGGATTAGCCCCCTGAGGGAATGGACAAAGAACCGGTAAATGTATGACTGAAGAGCCCAGAGACACCTACAATTCCTACCCAGGTCACCTTAGGGAAGCAAGACCAGAATGAGATGATTACTTAGGAAGCAGAAATGTGAACAATTACACTGTGCTGGCCCAGGAAAGGAAGACTTTGGGAACAGAAGGGAAGTGGGGCAGCCCAGAGGAGCGATTCTCAAATGGTGTTCCTTGGAGGGCCCCTGGGTTCCTTCAAGAAGCAGAGGGGAAGGCTGAAGGGAGGTCTCTAGCCCCACACCAATTTCAACCAGCACAACTCCACATCCATCAGTTTTAGATATCGGAGTTCTCCAAAAGACATGTTGTGGGAAAAAAAAAGTTTCACTGTTAAAAATATAATAGAAACCATCAGCCCAGCCCTGGAGCATAGAAAAGAGACATCTGAAGTGTCAGGAACTGGCAGTGCCATCCTGCATGAGTGACAGGAAAGAGGCACCAGGTCCATGGGATACTAGCCTCACGTTAACAGGTACACATTTATCCAGTGACAACGTCAGGGTAAGTCCTAGTGGACTTACCTAGTCTCACTTACTGTCTGCAACAACTCTGTGAGATAAGGGTGTTATCTGTGTCATCCTCACTTGGAGATGAGAAAACAGAGGTCACAGAGGTCAAGTGACCCGCCCTCGTTCACAGGGCTGGTGAGTGTAGAGGAGGGAGGGGATCCCAGGTCAGTTTCATATGGACCCTGCATCCTTAACCACGGGGCATATTCCTTCTAAAGAAATTCATCTTCCCAGGGGTTTGCTGCTGAGAAGGGAGTAGGCTAGGTAGGTGTGTCTTAGGCAGCTCACACTGCTATAAGAAAACACCACAGAGTGGGTGGTATTTATTTCTCACGGTTCTGGAGGCTGGGGAGTAGGAGATCAGGGTGCCATCATAACTGGGTTCCAGGGAGGTCCTGCCTCCTGGTTTGCAGATGGCTGTCTTCTCCCGATGTCCTCACACGGCAGAGAGAGGGAGATCAAGCTCTCTGGTCACTTTGAAAAGGGCACTGGGGTCTCACCTTCAGGACCTCTCCTAAACCCAATCACCTCCCAAAGTGGGGAGGGATAAATTGGAAGTTTGGGATTAGCAGATACAAATGACTTTCTATAAAATAGATAAACTACAAGGTCCTACTGTATGTATAGCACGGGGAACTATATTCACTATCTTGTAATAAACCATGATGGAAATAAATATATATAAAACTGAATCACTTTGCTGTATACCAGAAATTAACACAACATTGTAAACCAACTATACTTCAATTAAAAAAAATAGGTGTGTGCTATGGACTGAATTATGTCCCCCCAAATTCCTTTGTTAAAGCTCTAATGTGTGCATTAAGAGAGATAGGACCTTTAAGAGGTAATTAAGGTTAAATGAGGCTGTAAGACTTGGGCTCTGATCGCTTAAGATTGGCGTCCTTAGAAGAAGAGACATCAGAGAAGGTTCCCTCCCACTTTCTTCCACCCCCAAGGCAGGAAGCAGGCTGTCTCTAGGAACTGACCCTGCAGCACACTGACATCAGACTTTTAGCCTCCAGAACTTGAGAAAGAAATGCCCCTTGCTGAAGCCGTCCAGCCTGTGGTATTTTATTATGACAGCCCAAGGTGACAAAGACAACGTGCTAATTAATATAAACCCTCACACGCAGGACACCAGCCAGCCATGTGACACCACACGATGAACTCACAGAGCGTCACCAGACACACTTTGAGACAGAGAGATCATGGCCAGGGGTGGGGAGAGGGGATGGCAGGGAAGAGAGAATGTGGGAATGATACACTAAGGGGCACACGAGGTCCCCTTGGTGCTCAGCACTCGGGGCTCTGCCTTCAGAGGTACCTGGCAGGGGCTCACCAACTCACAAAGATCCACAGTCCCGCCCTCCCTTCCCAGCCCCCGTGCCATCCCGGGCCCCACTTTTTCATTAGGTTTTAGGTTTTAGACAATAATTAATTTCTGGCTGGGAACAGCCTCAACTGGGTGGTTGGCTGGCATCAAGCATACTGGGATGAGAATAATTAGGATGACAACAGGAACCGGATTCCAGGGCTGGGGGCAGCGAGGATGAGGTACAGGCTCAGGCCTTCTAGGGACGTCAGAGGACCATGTCCCCCACAGGCATTACCGAGCAGCGCCCCTGCTGTCCAGCCCTCACCTGCGGGGCCCGGGGGCGAAGGGGAGCCGCTGGCACAGGACTGAATGTGCAGCCGCTGCTCCTAACCTTCATCCCCAGGCCTGGCTGTCGGGCTGCGCCAGGATGCTGAGTCCCCAGCCGCTGCCTAAGGAGGGGCCATGTCATCTGGCACATCCCCCAGCCCTGCAGACAAGTCAACCTGCAGCCACAGTGAGGCTGGTCGGGGTTGGGGGTGGTCTGGCTCTGCAGCAAAGGCCAGGCTGAGACGGGGAGACGTGTTTAGGGACCAGGGTCTGCCCCCTTTCCAGCCATGGGGACTCTGCAATGACTCTTCCAACCCACATGGACTCATGACTCCTTCCTGCCCAGGGAGCCACGAGCCCTCACATTTCCCTTGGCCTTTCTCCCCACGAGCCAAGTGCTTTACCCTCTGCTGGGACCTCTCTGAGTTCTAAGGCTCGTGCCAAGGAAAGGGCGGCCTGCTGACTCTGCCCACCTCCACCCAAGCGTCCCTCCATGTTCTGCGCCCACGCCTATGTCCACTCTGGAGAGGACGCCGGCCCCAGGGCTGGCAGGCTGGGGCTGCCCACTGGGGTGCTTTCTTACTCACCCCTAGTGGTCGTGGCCATGACCACCCAGGGGAGGATGTGTGATCACTGACCTGCTCAGACCCCTTAGGCTTCCCCATGGTCTGAAGGGTTGGTCCCAATCGAGCCTCCAGGATGGCATCAGGCCCTCCACACCTTTCTACCCGTGGCACCCCTTCCATCCCCCTGGGGAGAGCGCCTCTGAGCTAGAACCTGGGTTGACCTGTTATGTTCCCTCCTCCATGCCTCTACTGACACTGGCCCTGCCTCTTATTCCCCCTCTCCCGACAAGGCCCACCTCAGACCACCTCTTCCAAGAAGTCTCCCCTGACTCCCCAGCCCAGTGCTCTCCTTGGATTTCCACGCACTGCCTTGGAGGGGTATTTATCTTTCCATTTCTATGTGAGTTTCCTCATCTAGCTTGTACCTTAAAAGCCCAGAGCGATCCCTCCTTCCTTTGAAACTCCCCAGATTCCCCGTCCCACATCAATTCCCCCTTCTTAGAACGCTCACAGAAACTTCTCTGTACCTGTCCTCAGACAGTAACCACTTCTGACTTTCTATTATTTATTATGCCTATTTGTCCATCTTTTCTCCCCTAGACAGCTGGCTCCCTGAGGGCGAGGGCCATGCCTTATTCATCTCTGCAACTGTGCAATCCCAGATACATACGCATTGAGCCCTTAATGAATGGTATTGAGTGAATAAATAACGTAAGGCCACTGTATTCTCATGCCCTACAGCCAGGAGCAGACACTGTGCCCGGTGCAGTAGGCATTAGACTAGGCGTGGACTGGGGGCAGCTCCTGTGCCCGGGCCTGCAGGGCAGAGGACCTGTGCGGAGCCCTCCTTCCCAGGTTTGGGGCTTTCCTGCTCTCTGCTCATCTGTGGCCATCAGAACGGGGCTTGCCTTCCTTCCACAATTTCTCAGCAGCCCACAAGTGACCCCTCAGATGCAAAATCAGCCTCCTTAATCCCTTGATCCTTCCAGAGTCCCGCTGCTGAAGATTTCGAAGCACTTCGATAACTCTTACCTCTTTAAGGGCAGGAATAAAGAGGTTTTACTGGAGAGTCTTTATAGGCAGTATCTATAACGCGCCTACAGCTGTTAGAGCCCTGTGCTAACAAGAAGAGGAGGCGATGTGAGCCTCCAGGGAATCGGTTGGCTTTGCTCCCAAGCCAAGCCCCGGGCTGCTTGCTCCCTGGGGCCCCAGCCCCTCACCATCACTCATCGGGCATCTCACTCACCTGTGTCCTCCCAGTGCCCCTCGTTTCACCCCTGTTGGTGCCAGTCATCTTGCTGGAGGCAATCGCACCACTGTGCAGGCTGCTCTCTCCGCAAACTCACACCCTCCCCCTCACCTGGGGGGCAACACGCATCGTATCCTTGTCCTCTGACATTACAGAGTATCTGTTTGCTGGGGCTGCCATAACAAAGCACCATGGACGGGGTGGCTTAAACAACAGAAGCTGCTTTCCTCCCAGTTCTGGAGGCTAAAGGTTCAAGACCAAGGTGTCGGCAGGTTTGGTTTTATTCTGAGACCTCTCTCCTTGGCTTGCAGATGGCCGTCTTCTCCTGGTGTCTTCACAAGGTCCTTCCACTGTGCATGTCTGTGTCCTAATCTCCTCTACTTAGAAAGATATCGGTCATGTTGGCTTATGGCCCACTCACACGACCTCACTTTAACTTAATTACTTCTTTAGAGACCCTACTTCCAAATACAGTCACATCCTGAGGTCCTGGGTGTTGGGATGCTAACAGATGAATCTGGGTGGGGAGGGACGGTATACAATTCAGGCCATACCACGGGCCTTCACCTCTAGCCACTGCCCACTCTCACCTCCTCACTCTCAGTCCACGGGCTGGCTAAACCGAGGCCGCTCTCGGTGAACTGCCTCAACTTTGTGCCCTGACCGCTTTCCACTGGGCTCAGATGAGGGGGGTCCTGTGAGAGGAGGTCCCCAGGCCCGGCTCTCTGCCTCACCACGCCTCCCTGCTCTCCTTTATGTTCAGTGTCTGTCCCAGACCCACTCATTCCCCTCCACTAAAACATGGCCAGAGCCCTCCCCTCCCATCGGGAGCCTCCACTGACCACACGGACCAAGCATGTCCCTCCGGCCCTCCCTTTACCCCACCTGCAACTCGGGTCAGGCTTCTCCAGTGATGGATCAACGTTTTCTAACTCTACCTCATCCCACCCTGGACTCTCCCTGTCCCCACCACCCACTCAACTGTACTCACAAGGCAAATAACCTTCAATAGCCCATTTCTGCAAAACTGGTGGACACGTTTGATTCCTTGTCTTATTACGTCCCGAGCCGGCATGACTGTTTGTATCTGCCACGAGCTGTTCAAAGAACATCGTGTGCATCACCTCATTTAATCCTCACACAACCCTACAGGTTACTGTTCCATTTTATAGGTGAGAACACTGAGAAAGAGGCCGGTTAAGCAACTTGCCCAAGATCACCCAGCTCTTAACGGCAGCCTTGGCCCAGCCCATGAGCCACTAGACCACGTCATCAGGTCGCCTCCCGGGTTCTCTTTGCATCTGAGGGTCCCCGGTGTTCTTTTGTGTCTGAGACCCTCAGCTTCCGTGGCTTCCATGGCACGACACCCCTGGGACTTTCCTCCTACTTCTCTGCCCATTCTCTCAAGGTACACTTCTCCTGCCTGACCTTTAAATACCGGGGAACCCCAAGGGGCTGTGCAGAGCCCTCTTCTCACCTCACTCCCAGGGGCTTCCTAAATGATCTCGCTCACGGCCACCTCCATGGGGGTACTTGACTTATGTCCACCTGCCTGATGATCCCTCCACGCAAATGTCTGACGAGGATCCCAAATTTAGTAAGACCCAGACTAAACCCACCCTCTTCTGTCCTGCATTCTCCCTGTTATACTCCTGAGTTTAGTTAACAGCAGCACCAGCTACCCAGGCATCATGGCCTCACCCCAATTCCTCACCTCCTGGTTGCTTCTGATTTTCCCTCCTCAAGATTTCTCAAATCACTCCTTTCCTCTCTGGTCTCAACACTGCTGTTCTAGTTCAGTCCTTTCATTTCAGCGATTTCACTGCAACCTCATAACTCTCACTTTTTATTTTTTATTCTTAATGTTTTGATTTTTATTTATATTTTTAATTGAAGTACAGTTGTTTTACAGTGTTGTGTCACCAGAGTTTTAACCACCACCCAGCACTCCACAATCACTCCCACACACAGCTGCCAGACTGATCCCTTTAAGGTACAAACCCTCGCTTTTAGCTTCCAATCTCCAAATAAATGAATTACTTGATATGGCAGACAAGAGCTGGCTCTAGCTTTTGAACCTTATATTCTGCTTCTCTGCTCATCTGTCTCCAGCTTCTAGAAATACTGAACCACCTAACTCCTATAGCACCATCTAAGGTGCGCGCGCACACACACACACACACACACACACACACACACACACACACAGTGCTGCTGTGTGCCAAATACTTTAGCTCAATCTCCTCCTCCTGCATCCTCACCTTTGCTCATTCACCACTCCTACTCAGAATGAATCCTCAGCTCAGACCTCCCCTCCTTCTGGAAGCCTCCTCTGAACACAAAGGTTGATCAAGTGTCCCAACTATGTGTATTCATAGAATCCCATGCATCTTATACTCTAATTATCGGTTTAGTCTTTAACTTTCACTCTTTCATTTTTTCTGTCCCCAGTGCCTGGCACCTCGCCTGATAACACTTTATCAGTGTTAGAGCCAAATTTGTTTTGGCTTTTGAGGAATTTTATGCTGACTTCTATTCTTCCAACAAAATTACTATTCTGACCCACACATATATGGGCAACTTACTTTGACAACAAAGGCGCAGTGAAAAAAATGGGTTTTTCAACAAATGATGCTGGAACAACTGGATATCCATGTGTTTTAAAAAAACTTCTAACCCCGTCTTATGCGACATACAGAATAAACTGTCTCATACTATATACAAAAATTAATGCAAAATGGATCATAGACTTAGAATTATAAAACTTCTAGAAGAAAATCTTTGTGACCTTGACTTAGAAAAAGATTTCTTAGATGTGATGACACCAGAAGCAAAACGCATGAAATTAAAAATTGACAAACTGGACTTCATCAAAATTTAAAATGTCTGCTCTTCAAAGACACTGTTAGTAGAATGAAAAGATAAGCCACAGACTGGGAGAAAATATTATATGCAAAGCATATACCTGAAAAAGACTTGTATCCAGAATATACAAAGAGCTCTCAAAACTCAACAATAAGAAATCAAGCAACCCAATTTTTAAAGATGGGCAAAAGATTTGAACAGCTGTTTCAACAAAGAGGTTATATAGGCAGCAAGTAATCTGTGAAATATGCTCAACAGCATTAATCATTGGGGAAATGCAAAGTAAAACCCTAATGGGATATTGTCAGAAACCCATTAGCATAGCTTACACTTAAAAGCTCAACCACACCAAGTTGGTGAGGAGGAACTGGACCTCTCATATGCTACTGATGGGGCTGTAAATGGGGTATGACCACTCAGAAAACCATCTGTCAGTTTCTTGAGAAGTTAAACATACATCTACTGTATAATTCAGCCATTCCACTCCCAGGTATGTATCCAAAAGAAAAGAAAGCACTTGTCTACACAAAAATATGTAGACAAATGTTCATAATTACTTGATCCAGAGCAGTCAAAGACTGGAAACAACCATCAACAGGTGAATGAATAAACAAACTGTGGTCTCTCCATACAATGAAATACTACGCAGCAATAAAATAGAATGAAAGAAGCCAGACAACAAAGACAACATACTGTATGTTTCCATTTTTATATAATTCTAGAAAATACAAACTAATCTGTAGTGCAGAAAGCAGATCAGTAGTTGTCTGGGGCTGGGGCTGGGGTAGGAAGGAGCAGAGTGACACCAGGAAACTCTTTTTGGGTGATGAAAAAATTCTCCATCTTGGTTGTGGTGATGGTAATTACAGGTGTATGCATGGCAAAACTTATCAAATTTTACACTTCAAAATATATGCAGTTTATTGCCTGTAAGTTATACCTCAGTTTTTTTTAACATCTTTATTGGAGTATAATTGCTTTACAATGGTGTGTTAGTTTCTGCTGTATAACAAAGTGAATCAGCTATACATATACATATATCCCCATATCTCCTCCCTCTTGAGTCTCCCTCCCACCCTCCCTATCCCACCCCTCTAGGTGGTCACAAAGCACCGAGCTGATCTCCCCGTGCTATGCGGCTGCTTCCCACTAGCTATCTATTTTACATTTGGTAGTGTATATATGTCCATGCTACTCTCTCACTTCCTCCCAGCTTACCCTTCCCCCTCTCCATGTCCTCAATTCCATTCTCTACATCTGTGTCTTTATTCCTGTCCTGCCCCTAGGTTCTTCAGAACCATTTTTCTTTTTAATTCCATATATATGTGTTAGCATACGGTATTTGTTTTTCTCTTTCTGACTTACTTCACTCTGTATGACAGACTCTAGGTCCATCCACCTCACTACAAACAACTCAATTTTGTTTCTTTTTATGGCTGAGTAATATTCCATTGTATATATGTGCCACATCTTCTTTGTTACCTCAATTTTTAAAACAAGCTTTTATGAGAAAAACATTACTATTCCTCTGGCTCTTTCCTACCTTCTCCCTCCCCTCCCCCTCCCCCTCAGCAAATGAAGCATCTTAAACTCTGTGGTCTACACCTACTGCCTCCAATTCCTCTGCATCTTCTCTATCCTGAGCTTCCACCACCTCTGGATTCACCCTCAGAAATCACCAAGGTTCTCCTTCCTTGGTTTTCAGAGTTTTGAAGCTCTCTGAGGCACTTGTGACTGGAACCTTTTTCTTGGCGTCATCTTTTGACATCTGTGATATGACACTATTTTGATTTTCATTCTGAGCACCTTCACCCCAACCCCCTTCCCTAGCTCCCTTCCCTTCTGTATAACCCTAGTTGTCCGTGTTCCCCAGATCTCACACTCTGGATTTAGTCCTCAGTTCATTTTCTCTTCATGTGCACTTTCTCCCCTTGAAGAATTAATTAATTCTCAACTATCAGCTCTATGCAGATAACCCCAGAATTTCTATCTCCAAGCTCAGTTTCTCATCTACACATGAGACTCCTGTTTCTGGCTGCTAAAGGAAAACATCCCCTTGGAGATCCTTCCAAACTCCATGTCCCAAATGTAACCCTTTATTTTTCATAGAATGGTGGGGGGTCTCTCTGACTTCCCCGTCGCAATTAATAGCAGCAGTTTCCCACATGCCATCCATGTCAGAGCTGTCTTGCACGCCCCCCATCCTCCAGCCACTCTATCTGCTCAGTCACTAAGGACAGCTAAGGGATTTGCTTCCCATCCAAGTCTTTCTTTCTGTCCCCACTGCGGCCACCCAGCCTCTCTCCTGCAATTCCCCTAACCTGTTACCTGCCTCCAGTCTCTCCTGCACCCATCCAGCTACTCCACACTGCAGATTCACTTGCCTGGCCCTTACCCCCTGCACAATCTGGTCCCCACCTGCCTTTCCAGGCTCACATTCTACTAAATTCTTTGACCACCTGGTTAACACCTAGGCAGTCCTTGCTGTCACTCTGCCCTGTCTCTCTTCTCCAGGTGGTCTCTTCTTCCTGGAAAGCTCTTAGCTTTTCTTTATCCACATCTAAATCTTACCTAAATGATGCCCCACTCTCCTGCCCACTCCCACCCTGCCCCTGGCAAGCACTGGACTGCTCTAGCCCGGCTGATTTTGCCCTTTTCAAATCCCCCGAAGCGCTTATTATCTGCATCATTCATTAAGCACGTAATCTGTGCTTTGTAACAGATATAAGTAATGCATCCATTCATTCAATCATCCCTTGATTAATTCATCAAACACCTATTAAATGCCTATCTTAAGCAAGGTACTAGGTATATAGAAAAGGATAAGATATGACCATAAACGCAAGTGGCCACAACCCAATATGGTATGTGATTGACAAAATCATACCACACTCCAGCCATAAGCCACTCAGGTGCTCACTGTGCTGGGGACTCACAGACAACTAAGACCAGGTCCTTGGCTCTCAAACCTTTGGCCCCTCCTGGGAGTTGGCAGGGGTGCTGGGAGAGACAGACCTTTACCGTAAAATGAAGTCAGTGGTTCCATAGAGAGAATCACAGATTTCGAAGGAAGCACAGATAAAGGAAAACCAACCTCTTCCGGGTGATGGAGGGAAGTTTTAGGGAAGGCCTCATACATTTATCCAACACACACATGGTGAGACCTACTAACTACCAGGCAATGTGCCAGGTTCACAGAAGACGCAACCTTGAAGGAGGCACGTAAGTTTCCCTGGAGAGGCAGGGCAACGAAGCGTGTTCCCGTGTGGGGAGCCCCCAAAGGCATGAGGAAGCCTGGGTTGACTGGCTCAGCTGGCATGAGGGGCCCGAGCCCCTGGCAGGGGAGGCTGGACAGGCGGACAGGAGCCTGAGCGTGAAGGACCTTGTGTGTCACGCCAAGGAATTGAGACAAAACAACAGGAGGATTTTCCACAGACAATGACGTCATATTTGCATTTTAGGGTTATCACTCTCACATCATAGTAGGTATATTGGCGAGAGTTGAAATGGGAGCTGGGAAGATCAGTTTGGGGGTGATGTTAGTAGCCCAGGAAAGAGAAATGAGGCAGGTACTGGGGGGCAGGGCGATGAGGATCAAAGAGGTGGGGCAGATTCAAGCGAGATTCAGGAGGTGGAATCAAGAGGGGCAGCTGGGAGGAGATAAGAAGGGCTCTGGCTTCACTTATCATTTAGATGGTGACATCGCTGACTCAGATGAAGAGTAAGGGGAGAGGAAGGCTGTTCTCTTTTGTTTCTGGAGAAGGGTAGGAATGATGAGTTTGGGGTGGTATTCATTAAGTTCGGGGTACTGTGTTGAGCAGCAAAGTTGCTGGCCTGGCTTTCCCGAGAACCATCCAGGCTGGAGACACAGTCCTGGGAGACCTCAGGGTTAGGGTGGTGATGTCAATTTGGATCCGGCATAAGGTGGAGAGTAAGGAGAGGAGAGGGACAGGGCTAGGACCAAGGGACTCAACATCTGGGGAGAGTGTGGAGGAAGAGAGGTTGATGCAACAGACAGAGTCAGAGTGGTTGGGATAGAGGAGGGAAGGAGGATGGACGTCAAGTAGAATAAGGACTAAAAATTTTCCATGAGATCTGGCAATCAGGAGGTCACTGGCGATACCAGCAAGAGCTGTTCCCATGGAGAGGTGCGGGCAGTGTTTAGGTGGCCGCAGGTGAGAAGTAGCTGAGAAGTGACTGGAGTCAAGCAGCTTGTCTTCAAGAAAAGGAGAGCGATCAGGGCAAGAGGTGGAGTGAATCACATTGCCCAAGGGAGGGTCTTCAATTCACATGAGAGGGGCTCAGAAGAAGGAGCCGAAGGGGAGGGAGAAGCTGATGATGTCAGAAGAAAGGGGCCACTTTCTGAAGCAAGTCCTGCAAAAAGGCTGGTCAACAAAGAGCCCGAGGCACAGGTTACAGGTTCACCTGGGCTGGGAGGCGGGACAGCGGGGAAGGGGGAAGGAGGTGGGGCTGAGACTGCTCACTATCTCCCTGGTGTCCTCTCCTTTTCTCCCTGTTAATAACAGAGCACCCCGGTGTTACCTGGACCCCTGGAGGCCCAACTACAGATTCATTTCCCAGTGTCCTCTGCAGCTGGGGGAGGCCAGAGCTGAATTCCAGCCGTCAGTATGAGTGGACGCAACCGTGGCACATCCAGGCCATCTTGCCCTGGACTCTCCTTCCCTTTCTTGCTGGCTCAAATGGTGACAACAGGAACATGAGGAAACTACATGTTGATGACGGCAATGCTGCTTCTGCCTCTACGACCCCCCCTCCCCAGCCCTGGACCACCACCTGCCTCCAAGACCCTTCCATCTTTGAGCTACTTCATTTTCAGGTCTCCTTGTTATTATAGCTCAGCCTAAATTCTAACTCAGTGCCATCCAACAGAAATATAATGCAAGCCACACATGCAGCTTTAAATTTTCCAGTAACCATGTTGAAAAAGTAAAAAGAAACAGGTGAAATCATGAAATTAATTTTAATAATATATTTCATTTAACCAAAAATTCCAAATATTACTATTTCAAATTCTAATAAATATAAAGAGCACTGAGATATTTTGTATTCTTGATTTCATACTAAAGCTTCGAAATCCAGGGTATATTTTATACTTACAGCACATCTCAATCCAGATTAGCCATGCTGCAAGGGCTCCGTGGCCAGCGGCTACCATATTGGACAGCGCAAGTCTACCTAATACTAATAGATGGAGCTTTAGACAGATTTGGGGGGCGAGGGCATTGAGAGAGACTGAGCTTGAGCTTCTATTTCCTCTGAAAAGAGGTAAAATAATCACTTTCTGAGCAAGAGTGACAAAGAAGGGATGGGTAGTTTCAGGTGAAAGCTTAGAATAGGTGCTCTGAGATGTAAATGTATTTCTGTTTGGGCCCAGTTGAAATGAAGAATGTTGGTGTGTTTCTGCAAGCGGCCTCGGGGCATGGACAAGAGCAGGGCAGGCAGACATCAGAAGTGTCAACAGTAGGAGTTATTAGGTGGGTGGGCAGGACGAGGGGACAAAGGAATTGAAGGCTCTTACAGGAGCATTAGTGGAGTGATGGGCCGTGGTCTTTCCACTTGATGGGAAAGCCAGTGAAACCTAGAAAAAGTTGTCCAAATGGTTTGGCCCAGAGGGCCTGAGGAATATATGGGGCACTTGGATTGTGAACATATGGAAAAGCATTGAGAGCAAGATGGTAAGAGCTAGGGGCAGAGGATGCTGTTTTCAGACTGCAGGATTTTGAAATTAAGGTTTTAGAGGCAGAAGAGGACTAAGAGTTGCCACAATCCAGCGTGTGGTTTAGACAGTGACGTGGAGAGGGAGAAGGTCACTGGAAGGGAGGACGTTGAGGATCCCCAAGGCAGTGGCACGAGAGGGAAGGATCCACGGGCACTGAGGATGACCAGGGCGAGAGCCAAGGTAGGATGAGAGGAAGGCTGTGAGCCAGGAACCAAAGCCACAGATGAGAAAGGCAGGCACTAGGTGAGCGGAGGCTTGTCCTGGGGAACAGTGGTAGGGGGAGAGCAGGTAATTACACCTGCCTCTCTTCTGAGTGAGCAGTTGCCTCTGGAGATGGCTGGAAGGGAAGCACTGCGCCTGACAGGTTTGGGTTCTAGCAAGTGGAGGGGGGCTGTGTGATGGGCTTGACATCTCAGCAGAACTGGGGCTCCGTGTCAAGCTGACACGGACGTGGAGGGAGGTCAGGAGGGGGTGTCCGAGTGGAGGAGGCAGCACAGAGCGTCAAGGGGGAAGCATCCGAGGGATGATGGGCACTGGGGTCTGCACACGGTGGTGCGGAGGGCTGCGTCCTGGTACCGCGCGACTGCTCTCTGGGCTGGGAACCCTGTCTCCTCTTTGCCGGTGTCCTCCATCTCACTCAGCACAGATCCGGTCAAACATTAGGCGTATGTGCCTTCCAAACTCATTAAAAGACTCGATCCTAATGCGTGTTAGTTGTCACACGTTCCAAACACGATTCGCCTTCTGGTCCATTCCTTAATCCTTCATACTCCCACAGTTAATAAAAGGAGATGACCTCCCAGAAAAAAATGTATGAATAAAGGCCTCTGTAAGGTCTCTGCACACCCTACTGATATTCCCAGTTAACCCCAAGCTCTTCCTTTCTCTCCCTGGATCTTGCCACTTCCCTCTGGGTTGTCTTTGGGGAAGGAGAGTCCCCTTGTGTTCACATGGTCACAGGTCTGCGGCAGTTCCCCTGGCCAGTTCCGGCTGGACCAGTTGCAAGACTGTGGTAGGGCAGTGCCCCGCATTGCCACACTCAAGGCTCTCTCTCTGCACACAGCCAGGCGGGGGGACAGAAAGAGCGGACCGGAGTTGCCGTTTGTCTTCTGTAACAGCTGCTGGTGACAGCCTTCCGGCCAAGTTACAGGATAGAGCGGACTGAAGGCAGAGGGCTGGGGAGTGATGGGGGATGCTGAGAAACTTAGTGGGTCTAGCTTGTACAAGGATGCCAGGCAAGGTCTGCTTTTACTCCAGAGGAGACTGAGCCCAGGTCAACTTCACAGTGGTGGGGCAGGGGGGGATTCAATTTGATGAGCCCTTACTGAACACCTCTCTGACGTCAGGCACTAGTGGGGTAGATGCATTTGAGAACCCAAGACATAGAGGCATGAAGCAGCCCTGGCCCCTGTTCTAAAGACTCATTGATTAGCTGGGGAGATGGTGATGGGGGCAGGGGAGGAGGGCAGAGAGCACAAGCGATGTGCTGGGCAGACTCTGAAAGGTGAGCTCAGCTGGGCAGCTGGCAGGTGCCACCCACAGAATCTGTGCTCCTCTGAGTCACCACTGTTCCATGTTGTCTGTGACTCACCTGTCAATTTCCATCAAATGATGTCACCATTGTTCCAAGTTCTTTCCCTGACTCTAGGGAGGGAGATCCTAAGCCATAATTCCACTGAGGGGTTCTTATCTCTACATTTTACCCAAAGCTGTGATAAATGAGAGTCGTGCCCACCTGAATCCACAATGCTTGTCACCTCCAATCAGAAATGGCAATTACGATGGGAGCTAGAAGTCTGACACATCTGGTTGATACTAATCTCTCTTCCACCCAAGCAAGTGAGAGATAAGGACAGATAAGAACTGTTTTGAATTCTTTGCAAGAATATGGCTAGAAAAATCCGAAGGGCCATTACTTTGATTGTTTCCACCTTGGAGATATCTGTCTCTTTTCCCAGGAGATCAAAGCACAAGTAATAGATCTTCTCATTCACCGTCATCATCCCCCTGGGAAAGAGTCAGAACAAGATAGAGAAATTTATCCAGGAGGACATGGGGTTAGAGCATCTAAGCTAGGGCCCCACATGGGAGAAGTGCTCTTTTGAATACTCACTCACCAATTTATTTGAAAAATATTCAGATAATGTCATCTTCTCTTTTGTGTTGTTTTCCTAAAGTGGAAGGGAGGAGATTCATACCAACAAAATGTGTCAAAATTCTAGCTCACGTTGTAATGACTGTTTCTGATTGGGGAGGACAGTCACTGTTCTATGTGTTGGGGAGACAAAGTCCTCATGGAGTCTACATCTAGAATGTAGGTAGGAACTCTGCCTCACTGCCTCTTCAGCCTCCCTGAGGCTGGAACCTCCCTATCACCCTGCCTCCCTCATAATCTGCACAAGTCTAAACATCCTTTGTGACACTTCACCAAAACCAACACCTCTTGGGTCTCTCTTCCCTCAAAAACCCATATCATGCACCACATTTCTCTTGGAGACTAACTCGCTTGTTAGCTGGTATCCATGGGCACCTCAGGGTGTCCCTGGGGAATCATGCGTGCTGGGCTTTGTGGAGGGACAGTGAGGAGTTGGGGTGGCCCCTTCAGGGAAGAGCAATGGCCCTGGCCACGTGGAGCCCAGAGGAGCAGCCCAGGATGGGGAGGGGAGCTCTCCAAGGGGAGGGGAATCTGCTCAAGTTCTATACCAGAACCCAGCAGACCACGTCTTGTTTTTCTGGGCAACTTGACACTGACTGGCTGAGTTCCCTAATGAGCTGTTTTGGGCTGAAAGAGATACTCAGCGGCTGTTGTCAGCATATTTAAAATGCATAGAAGGACAAAGGAAAAGAAGTAGCATTAACCTGCAAGAGATAAAAAGCAGTCCCATTCCGATGCCATATGCCACAGAAGTAAAAAGCTAGTAAATTTAATTTAGTATAAACCAAGCAATTACCCACTTTAAAAATTAAGGACTGAGACCATAAACCCAGTAAACTTCAAATCTTTATAATGAGCAGTTTAATGAGAGAGAAAGGAGAGAAAGCAGGAGAAAGGAAGAAGAAAAAGGCAAGAGGAAAGAGGAGAGGAAAGAGGAACGAGAGAAGAAAGAGGAGGAGGCGAAGAAAGGGGGAGGAAAAAGAGACACAGGATTAGCAAGACAGAGCGGGCGACAGTGAAAAACAGGAGGGAAGAGAAACGGAGCATGTGCTTGTCCCCAGAGGGATTTCCCGTTCTTGGGGTCTTCTGAGTCTGTTGCTAAAAAGATTTAATGTCACAACTGTAGGCACAGATGGCGACAAAATCTTACCCTGCGGAATAGAAAATATTCACTCCTGTTTTTTTCTCTCCATCCCCACACTGCCACCTTAGTTTAGAGTAGGGTTTCTCAACCTCAGCACTACTGACATTTGAGCCTGGTAATTCTTCGTTAGAGGGGGCTAGCCTGGGCATTGTACAAAGTTCAGCAGCATCCATGGCCTCTACCCACGAAATGCCAGCAGCACCCTCCCCAGTCATGACAACCCGAAATGCCTCCAGAGATTGCCAGGTGTCCCGGGGTCGGGGAGAGGAAAACTGCCCCCGGGTGAGAACCACGGGTTTAGACCATCATCATTTCACAAGTCCACTCTGGTCCCTGAGAGCTGTCCCTCCTTTCAGAGTCTTGCTGTTCCGCCAACGCTCTATATAAATCCAGAAGAGGAATTCCCCCAGGGCCCCACTTGGAGGGGGTCACTCCACTATTCAGAACCACTTAAGAGTATCCCAGTATCTACTGAATACAAAAATAATACGGGATACTCACTATGCGTCAGGTTTTGTTCTAAGCACTGGAAATAGGCTGGTGAACGGGGCCGAGACCCAAACTCGAGGATCTTATGCTCTAGTCAGGGAAGGCAGATAGTGAACATGATAAGGAAGAAATGCAGGATAATTTCCGATAGCGAGAAGTGCTAGAAAAAAAAATAGCGTCTCAGGAGAGGATGATGGGGGTGGTCAGGGAAGGTGTATCTGCAAAGAGGCATCATCTGAGCCGAGACCGAAATAATGAGGAGGAAGAAGCCATCAGGGAGAGGAAAGAACATTCCAAGTTGAAGGAACAAGAAAGAGCTTGGCAGCCATTGGAGTGCAGTGGCTGGAGTGTAGTGAATGTGGGGAAGGAGGAAGGAGGAAGAGGGGGACAGAGGCGTCGTATTGCCTCCTGGGTCATGATGAGAAGTTTAATTTTATTCCAGTTGCAATGGGCAGTCACCAGACGATTGTAAACAGAGCCCAACTCCCTAACCTAACTCTAGGCTTCATAATCTAACCCCTAACCCACCCCAGCCCCCTTAATCTGCTTCTACTCCTGTACAAAGCTGAGTGTGCATACGTCTCCCCCAAAGGATATTACAACACAGACTGCCTGGTCCCATTCCCAGAGTTTCTGGCTCAGTACAGGTCTGGGGAGGTGCCCAAGAATTTTCACTTCTAACAAATTACCAGGATCTGCTGACACTGCTAATCCAGGGACCACACTTTGAGTAGCATTCTCTGAACAAATTTGACTGTTTCTGAGATGTGTCTTCAACCATGTTATTTTCGTGAGGAGATGACCCACAAGTCTATCCCTCCTCTGCAATCTCTGTGTATCAAAATCTCAGCCATTCTTCAAGGTCTTGTTCAAAAACTAAGTCTCACACATCCCTTCGGTTATCACCCCAGGCAAATGGACCACTCCCCTTGTCCAACCATCATTCGGACACCATCTGTAAGTGACCTGCAGTACACATATTGGTGTGAGAGCCTCAATTTCCTTCTAAACCAGGACTTCTTCCAGGGCAGCGGCCTCATCTTAATAAATCGGTTTAGAATCCCTCTCTCTTTTCTGTTTTGAATGAGGTGAGCTATAATTAAATCAATTACTTATATAAATCACTAACACTGTGTCTTCTTTTTTACCTCACATTCATTTGGATGGCTATTATCAAAAACAAAAACAAAACCCCCCAAAAAACAAAAACAAAAAATAATAGGTGTTGGCAAGGATGCAGAGAAACTGGAACCCTCGTGTACTGCTGGAGGGAATGTAAAATGGTGCAGCTGCTATGGAAAATAGTACGGTGGCTCCTCAAAAAGTTAAAAATAGAGTTACCATATGATCCAGCAATTCCACGCCTGGGTATATATTCAAGAGAATTGAAAGCAGAGTCTCAAAGAGATATTTGTATACCCACGTTCATAGATAGCAGTGTTATTCACAATAGCTAAAACATGGCAGCAACTCAAGTGTCCATCAACAGATGAATAGATAAACAGAATGTGGTGTAGACATATGATGGAATATTGGTCAGCCTTAAAAAGGAATGAAATTCTAAGACATGCCACAACATGGATGAACTCTGAGGACATTAATGCTAAGTCAAAGAAGCCAGACACAAAAAGACAAGTACTGTATGATTCCACTTACATGAGATATCTAGAGTGTCCAAATTCATAAAGACAGAAAGTAGAAAGGTGGTCGTCAGAGGCTAGGGGAGGAGGGAAATGGGGAGTTATTATTTAGTGGGTACAGAGTTTCAGTTCTGCAATACGCAAAGAGTTCTGGAGATGGATGGTGGCAATGGTTGCAAAACACTGTAAATGTACTTAATACCACCAAGCTCTACACTTAAAGATGATTGATATGGTAAATTTCACGTTATGTGTACCTTACCACAATTAAAAATAATTTTTAATGGAAAAATGGGTCTTCTTTTATAGTTTACAAAGCACTTTCACACATCTTATCTCATTTGCACCTTTTAATAATCTAGAGGATAATAGTAAAATATTAGCATTCCCATTTTATAGATGAGTAGTAAGAAGCCCAGAAAGATCAAGTCAACTCAAGGACACGCCGCTGATGTGTTGAGGGATTAAAACTAAAAAACAGATCCTTTACTACCAATATGCTGTTCAGTATATTCCAATGCTTTTCTTAGAATGTTCTGTGTAATACATCACTTCTTATGTGCTAAGTGATGTATGAATACTAGCTGGCGAGTTGGGAGGAAGGAAAGAAGGCAAGGAGGGAGGAAGGGAGAGAAGGAATTATTTGATGTGAGGAAGATGCCTCTCTCATGATTTAGGGAAAGAGGGAAAACCAGTATTTGCTGAATGTTTCTACGTCCCTGGCAGTTAGTATATGTTTTTTCTCTTAACTTTTACACACCACAAGCCTATAATGGTGGGTGATATTTTTATTATTTTTTTTAATTTTTATTATTATTATTTTAATTTGTAGATGATGATAACGAAAACCAAGTGCTTAAACCACCTGACCACTTTCACCTTTACTTTGAATCCAGGCCTGTGTGACTCTGGGCCCAGGCTCCCACTACTGGGAAACACAGCCACCTCCATGTTCTAGAATGATCTGGTTAACACACATTCCTGTCCTCGGTTAGCAGTCAACTGATTATGTACCCAACTCACTCTCTTCCTCCACCACCACCCCAACCAGAGCACTTATAATTCAAAGAGATGCTTTCCTGAAATGTTCTTCCCTCTCAGCAGGCCCTCTGACCAGCCCATTCTGCTTGGGCTCTCAGGGTGAGCAGAGATCAGGCCTGTGGGAGTTTCTCCTTCACTCTCCTTTCCTCCTGGCTCACACAGGCCTGTGCACCATCTCCTGCAAGACTGGTTGGTCCCTCCTCTTTGTCACAGGGCTCACACCCCCCGGGATCTTCACAGGGGGCAGGGAAGCATCATACCCGGGCAACCACTCCTTTGTCCCAGCCCTTCCCCTCCCTCAGGAAGGAACACACCACGGAGACCAGCACTCCCCACTCCTGGGCCCGATGGACCAGCAGCAGAGGTACGTCCCACCAGGGGCCCGACTGCTGGGCAAGGTTCCCGGGAAGCCCACTCTCTCAACTCACCAAGGCATCTCACACCACCCCTTCCACGCCAGCTCATTCCCCCAGCCCTGCCTCCAAATAGTCTGGTACTTTGGAGCTGCCCGAGCCAAAGGCATCCCCAGGCTGCCCTGTTGTAAGAATGTGGAAGGATCTGAGTCCCCAGTGATTTGAAGCAAGGGCTCATCGACCCCTGCGTGATGAACTTGGTTGCAAATGTGGCTGCAGCCCCTGATTCTCCATCAGACTCTGTCATCTAGTAGCTTTCATTCCTCAGCATCCGGAACTGGTTAGTCTAGCAAATGTTAACCCACTCCATGAATCTGATGGTAATGAGGTGGACTTTCACTTTATTTATCATTAGAGCTGGCAGACCCAAAGGGTAATTTAGTGTTTGAAAAGGCCGCTTTTAAAACTTTATGTCAGGGGATGCATTGCCAAATGCAGCCTAATAACTGCATCATTATATACAGACTCAAGTCTTTATTTAAATTCACGTTTTATCCCTGTCTATAAAACATAGGGATATGTATGGAGTCAGTCTTTAATCTTCAAAATAAATTTATCCTTCTTGTTTTTCTCCCCCAGTCAGTCCTCCTGGTGTCTGCAGAAGCTTGCTGGGGGTTTGATCCTGTCTCTCTCAGGCACTTTTCAGCTTCTGTCCATCAAAAGGACATTCATTATTCAGCAAGCCTCCACCACATGCCCACAGTGCAAGCAGTGGAGATGCAAGATCGACATATTCATGGTCCCTGCCCTCAAGGAGCTTAGAGACTTGTATGGAAATGGAAGCAAACAATTGCACGATGAATGGCCGTGAACACTCTGTCCCACTTTGTTTTTGTCCATAGCACTTGTCAACTTCCAACGCACTCCACACTTCCTTGCTTATTTGCGGTCCCTGGTCTCTGCTGCAATGTAAATCTCCGTGGGGCAGGAATTGTGTCTGTTTTGTTTTCTGCTAGGCTCCAGCCCCAGCACAGCACAGAGAAGGCACTCAAGCAATACTTGCCAAAAGTGGGCTGTGTCGGTGCCGTGTAGAGGTGCACACAGAGTGATTCTGGGGTGCTGGGAGGGACTTCCTCTTTCTGGGGAGTTGCCTAGGAAGATTTCACAAAGGATGGCACATTTAAACTGGGTTGTGAGATACAAATTTGCTTGTTGGAGAAAAATTCCTAGTCCATGGGCACAGAGAAATGAAAACAAATCATTCCTATAGCTGGGATTTGGGGTCACTGGAGAAAAGGGCAGAAAATGAGACTGGAGGTATTGGTGATGGGGACAGGGCAGACTGTCAAGGGCCTTGTAAGCCATTTAGAGAGACTTGAACCTTGTATCAAAGGTACTAGCTGAGAAACCTGTAACAGCATCTTTAGAGCTGGAGAGCAGACCCCCCAGGTGAAGTTTCTAGTTCCCTGACGACTCTACCAGCACAGGTGTCTGCTAGGCCTATGTAGTAGTCAGGCCCCAGACGGCCCCAACGATCTCTGCATCCTGGTGTTCACACCCATCTTCTAATTCCCTCCCACACTGTACTGGGGTTGATCTGACCGATAAATACCACAGAAGTGATGGGATGTCACTTCTGAAACTACCTTCTTAGGTGGGTCTCTCTCTCTGTGTGTCTCTCTGTCTGTCGGTCTCTCTCTCACACGCCCTTCCTGCTCCGGGAAAGTGTGTTGTGTTGTGAGCAGCCCTATGGAGAGAACCACACGGCCAGGTGCTGAAGCCTCCAGCCAATAGCCAGCAGGGAACCGAGATCTGCCCAGGTCCACATGAGTGAGCTTACAGATGACTGCAGCCATGGTCAATATCTTGACTGCAGCCTGGTGAGAGACCCTCAGTCAGATCCACCCAGCTAAGCAGCTCCTGGATTCCTGACTCTCAGAAACCATGTAAGACAATAAACATTGCTTTAAGCCACTGAGTTGGGGGTAATCTGTTATGTAGCGGTAGATCATTAATACAGACTAATTCCCCTCCAAGAGCATCCAGCAACCTCCCACCTTTGGTACAAGACTGGAGTAGAGATGGAGGCTGTCACTTCTATAAAGAGATTCCTAATGAGGTCAGGCAACAGGGAAGGGGAGCTCCAGCCTCCCAGGAAGTCAGCTTCCTGCTGGGCTGGGACAGACATCGGACAGCACTCTCTCCAGCTCTGGGGCTTGCAGCTCCCGCAACCTGGTGCTCTGACCCACATGAGTCCCAAAGATGCAGCAGAGAGGTAAGCATGCAGCCTGTCTCCTGCTTTACTGCTTCCCCCGCCACTTAATTCATGAGCTCAGAGGGTATTGTGCCAGCATCTGCACAGCAACGACAGAACAGATGACTCAGGACAGGCTCAGTTCCCGTTGAAACAATACTCAGAGGCTAGCCTTTCTCTGTCATGTTTATTAAGTGTTATTAACTCTCTTAAGAAGGCCTCAGTGCGCAGGTTCACAGTCAAACCAAGGTGCCCTCTCAGGGAAGTCTCCCCGGCCTGACATCACACCACACAGCCTGCCCAGGGGGCCCAAGCGACAGCCTGTGGTGAAAGAAGCTGAGCCTGACGCCAACAATATTTAATTAATTATTGGGATAGAACTGACATATAACATTGTGTAAGTTTAAGGTGCACAAGGTGTTGGTTTCATACATTTATATACTGCAGCGTGATCACCACTGTATCGTTAGCTAACAACTCGAGCATGTCACAAAATCATTTCTTTTCTGAGGTGAGAAAATTAAGATCTAGTCTCTTAGCAACTTTGAAGTTTATAGGGTATATTGTTGACTACAATCACTATGCTGTGCATTAGATCCCCAGGCCCCAAGGACAACAATAAAATCATCTCACAAACACACCAAGAGGGTATATTGTAGGGCGGGGAGCCCCCCTGGGCCTGGGAGTCAAGCACTCCCGAATTCCAATTTCAGCTCTACAATTGAGCTTTTGCCCTCAGGCAAATTACTTGATTTGTCTGACCCAAGTGTTCTCATCGGGGTCGTCATGGGTTTAAAAAAGCAGCCGCATAGCAAGTGCCCACCGCAGGGTCTGGAACACAGCAGGTACTTGGTAAAGGTCTTCCCCAGCCCAGGATGATGTGTAAAAACCTTCTCCTACCCCATCCCACTCCAACCAGTACACTGGAAATTCCCTTTTCTGTGCTTCATGCATATATTGAGTGTCCTTAAATAGTACCTGTTGTGGTTGTTATGTCTTCTAATGTTCAAAGCATTTCTTCATTCATGAACTTGTTAGACCCTTAGATAACCTGGCGAGGTCTGCGGGGCAGGTACTGTTAGCCTCAGTTTTTGCCCAAGTCACACAGGTGGTAAAGGGCAGAGCTGGGACCAGAACCCCGTCCTGTAATTCCCGTCCTCCTGCCACCTAACCCCAGCTGTCTCTCTAGGCACTTTTCCCTCCTTCCCCTCATCACATGATTCTCCCCTTAGGGGCCCTTTTGTATAGCTAGTGTGCAGTTTCACACGTGAGACTCCAGATCATTCAGTCGACAGCAGATTCCAGGAAGCTGGGGCCCTGAGCATGATCAAGTGCAGAAGAAATAGAGGCCCAGGGACGTTCCAAGACATCAGATAAGGAGGGACAATGTGACGACGTCCTCATCCAATACCAGTGAAATGAAGTTAGAAGTACTGAAACCATGAACTGCCCCTGGGGTGCTCAGGGCAGAGAAGCGGAAGAGAGGGGAGGGCTGCTGGGTTCCCTCATCCTCCTGCCCCAGCCACACACCGATCTGCACCTGCTCCCGTGTTTATCTCCTCTCCCAGTTCTGTGACAGAGGTGTCACACATCCTAGCATCAGCTAGTCTCTCTGCTGTCACTGAGATATTCACTCATTCATACATTCATGCACTCACCCAGGCTCAGCGCGCCCCACGTGGCTCAGGAACTCCCTGCCAGGGTCCTGCCACTACCTCTCTGACTCCCACTCTCCTCAGCCTCCCAGGCATCCTAATCACCTCGCTCTCAGCAGATGACCTTGCCTCCCAGCTCACAGAGAGGACACAGACTCTCAGGTCCCACTGTGTCATGGTCAGTTCTACGCGTCAACTTGGTCGTGGTGCCCAGATGTTTGGTAGAATACCAGTCTAGATGTTGCTATGAAAGTTTTTTTTAGGTGTGATTAACATTTAAATCAGTAGACTTTGGGTAAAGCAGATTACTCTCCATAACGTGGGTGTGCCTCATCCAAACACTTGGAGGCGTTAAGAGAGAAAGACTGAGGTCCTCAAAAAGAAGAAATCCTGCCCTCAGACCTGCCTTCAGACTCAAGCTGCAACATCAGCCTTCCCTGGTTACCAGCCTGTTGGTCCGTCCTGCAGCCCCGCAATCACGTGAGCCAATTCCTTAAAAAAAAATCTGTCTCCATACAAATGCACCTGTACACACACACACACACACATACACCCTATAGGTTCTGTTTGTCTGAAGAACCCTAATGGCACTCCCCAGCAATCCCTTTAGCAAACTCCTACCCATCTATGCTCAGATGTGACCAGGGTGAGGCCTTGCCCTGACTCCCCCGGGCTCTGTATCTTAGACCCTGAGCACCTTCCAGTATGAACATGACTGTGTGGTGCTGGAACTGAGTCCATCTGTGGGTTCTTTAGCACCACTTCCTTTTTCCCCCCAACATTTAAATTAATTATTAATTAATTTTTTTTTCTGTGTAGGTGCTACTAGGGATTTTTTTTTCAGCTTTATTGATGTATGACTGAAAAATAAAATTGTTAAGATATTTAAAATGTACATCATGATTATTTGATGTATTTATTGTGAAAGGATTCCTCCCTTCTAGTTAACATATCCACCATCTCATATATAACATATATGTATGTATATATAACATATATCAATATAATATGTGATATATAAATATAATATAAATTTATATATATACTATATATAATTTTACATATAGGTAACTATAACTAGATAGATAGATAGATAGATAGGTAGATAGATAATGTGAAAACATTTAAATTCTACTCTCTTAGAAGATTTTAACTGTACAATACAGTGTTACCAACTATAGTCACTATGTTACACATTAGATCCTCAGACCTTATTCATCTTATAGCTGAAAGTTCTCCCTATTTCTCCCACCTCCGGCTCCTGGTAAACACTTTTTTTTTTTCTTTTTTAAATATATATGCTAGGTTTTTTTTTTTTTTAATTTTATTTATTTATGGCTGTGTTGGGTCTTCGTTTCTGTGCGAGGGCTTTCTCTAGTTGCGGCAAGCGGGGGCCACTCCTCGCTGCGGTGCGCGGGCCTCTCACTGTTGCGGCCTCTCTTGTTGCGGAGCACAGGCTCCAGATGCACAGGCTCAGTAATTGTGGCTCACGGGCCCATTTGCTCCGCGGCTTGTGGGATCTTCCCAGACCAGGGCTCGAACCCGTGTCCCCTGCATTGGCAGGCAGATTCTCAACCACTGAGCCACAGGGAAGCCCCCTGACTGAGTTCAAAGCTTGCCTCTGCCACTTATCAGCTTTGGACCATAGGTTACCTAATCTCTGTGTCTCAGTTTACCCATCTAGAAATAATGATAACATTGGCATCTGCTGTTATGATGATTAAATGTAATAATACATGCAAAAATCTTCAAACAAAACAAGCACATGATAAACACTCAATACATATTGCTATTTGTGTTAGGAAAGCACACAGCAGATAGGTGCTCAGCAAATATGTATTGAATTCATTATTTTCAACTTTATATCCTCATCACCTTACGTAGTAATGCTGGTACATCACAGCACTCAATACATATTTAATGAGTTAATATGACTAAATGAGTGAATGAATGCATCAGTATTTATACCCATTTTCCCTCCTGTCCCAGGGGAAGAGACCCCTCACCTGAGCAAGGCCAATCCTTCTAGCAATATTTTAGATCCCATCCTTTCCTGCTCTTCCCGTGCCTTCTCTCCACCTTCCCCTCCCTCCTCCCCAGAATATAACATGTTCTCATTTTTCCCATGTAAAGCACTCTCTCTCTCTCTCTCTCTCTGTCTCTCTCTCTCTCACACACACACACACACACACATTCCTCCTTTGACTATATATCTCCTAATTGCATATCCTGGTCTATGGACCAAGTCCAGCATCTGGACCAACTCCTATCTTGACCTCCTGAGCTTGGGTTGGATGCCCTTTCCCACGAGCCACCGTTTTCTGCCCTAATGTCCATCCTGACCCTTAAGCATTGCGTGGTAATTGCCCACTTACTAGAGGATAGGGACTATAGATCTCCTCTTGGGATCCCCAGTACTTAGCACAGAGCCTAGCATGTGGCAGGTACTCAACAAATGCTGTTAAAGTAAATGAATGAACAGAAGCCAGTGACAGCACAATATTAACAATATTCATCATCCCTACCCCCAGGAGCTAAAAAAAAAGGAAGAAAGAAGCTTCAATCAGCCTTGGCATCGTCAAGGTGAGCTAGTTAGTTGTCAAGGTTCCTAATTAGATTTGTCTTCTTGCTGCCCTGATGAACAGGCCTAGAGAGAAGTGAGGATGGCCAGGGGCTGGTGGGGCAGGGGGGAAGCATAGCTCAATGGAAAGAACATATATTTTGACACAGTCTGAACTTCTAGGTTCAACTCTCTGCCCCACCAATACTAGCTATGGAGCAACTCTGGGTCAGCTGGTCTCTCTGAGCCTCAGTTTCTTTACCTATAAAATGGGTATAATGGTAATGGCACGATCTTTGCCTTACTATCTCACAGGGTTTGTGAGAAACTGTGTGTGTGTGTGTGTGTGTGTGTGTGTGTGTGCGCGCGCTCTATGAACGGTAAAGTGAAACCCAAACATTGTTTAATATTGCTGTGATTTCTGCTCTCTTTCACTTCCAGCTCCAAACCAATCCCCACCACATGCTTGCTTTGGCCTGAAATTATCTGCTCCAGAGACAAACTCTCATTGCATACCAAAATGCATACACAGGATGAGGAAAAAAACCCTGAAATTCATTCGAAAGAAAGTACACCCTGTAAGCCAGTCTCCAGTGGGACTGGCCAAAGGCAGATCCTTGTTAATTATAAAGGATGGAGCAAGGTCAGAGAGGAGACACACCCTGGTACAGTGACAGGACTGGAAAAGAGTTTGCCACTCAAAGAGGGAACACATCTTCAGAAAGGATGGCTGGAGCCAGAAGCTGAACTTTGGTTGACTTCCCAGTTTAGTTGAGGGTTAGCCCTCATTAACTTTCACTGTGTGGCATAAACAGATGCTGGGAGTTGAGGTCGTTTCATCATGCCACTGTCACCCGGGTGGCTCTGTGCCACAGAACATGGAAAGATTTGTGTCTGTTTGTTTTGGATGCCACGCCTTTGCCATAAAGGAGAATCATTCAACTCCTCTAGCTTCCCCTATTGCACCCATGGGGGCTGCAAACCTGATGAGCATTTCAATGACTACTTCCTGACTGATTGCAGGTACGCCACAGGGTCCAGCAACAAAAGTGGGGGCCCCGTCTTCAGGAAGACCCCGCTAACATGCACAGGTTTTGGTGTTACCTGGAAGTGAGAGGGAGATTCCTCAGCCCATTGCCACAATTTTCCAGGATTAATTCTTTAACTGGTGTGTTGGTGAAGTTGGTAGGGCATCAGGGCAGTACCCAGGCAGGAAGAAGGGAAGAGCATCCCAGGAGTGGTTGACGGAGGCTTTGGGTGCCAGGAAGCACTGCAAAGATATCGTGATGCTCACTGTCTATAATGCAGCCACTGGACTTCCTGCAGACCCTCAAAAGGACCAGGTTCTCAGTGAAGGACACTGAGGTTGACCCCCATCCACTCTACCCCTCCCTCACTGTGTGACAGTGACATAGCTTAGGGCTGAACCCTGCTCAGGAATGATTTCTGATCAGTCTAAAGGGGGGTCATCATACTATGGCCCGTGGGCCAAATCTAACCTGCCACCTATTTCTTTTGTAGGGGTGAGGGTGTGGCGGGGGGTTGGTATGTTCCACAAGCTAAGAATGGTTTTGACATTTTTAAATGGTTGGGGAAAAAATCGAAAGAAGAATATTTTGTGACGTGAAAATTACATGAAATTAAAATATTAACATCCATAAATACAGTTTTCTTGGAACACAGCCACGCTCATTTACTTACGTCTTGTCTGTGGTTGCTTTTGTGCTACAAAAGAAGTTGTAACAGAGACCGTAGGGCCCACATCTTACCAGTGTTTTTTACTTTTCTTGCTAGAACCCAGACTAAGCTGGTCAGAGCCAGGCATTCCCCTGCGACGCTAATTACTTCAGGGTGGTTATGTGCTCCAAACTGGCCCAGTAAGACTTGCAGAGTCTGCCTGATTCTGCAGACAGACAGTGAGAACTCTGTCTGGTTCTCACTCTCCTGAAAGACTTGAAAAAAATTGCTACTAATAGCCCACAACATAAGGGGGAACTGATCTCAGGATAAAGCTGTTGCTGTGGACACTGGAGTGGACAATGGGAAAAACCCACGTTCCCGCTGCCACCACTGAGACACTACAAACAACCAGCGATGATACCCACTCTACCCCCAGAGAAGGCAACTGTGGAAGCCAATTCATTTTCTTATCCATTAAGTTGCTTCGGTTTGGTTTTCTGTTACACGCAACCAAAAGCATCTCTCAACTCTGGCCTTTAGAACATACTGTTCCCTCTGCCCAGAAAGCTCTCCTCTTCCCATCCCTTGCCCAGCTAACGTCTACTCACCTTTCAAGATTCACAATAATTAGCAATGTCCTAGGAAGGCCATCTGTGACCTCCTAGACAAGGGGATGCCCCTGTGCTGCACACCTCCCCATCCACAGTGCTCTGGACTTGTCCTTTTGTAACACACATCACATACCTATTATGAAGTGTTTACCTCACCCTCCTGGCTAGTCTTCCTGCTCCATTATGGCCAAGACCAACCATGTTAATTTTGCTTTCCACTGTATCCCAAATGCCTAATACAGTACCTGGCAACTAGGTGCTAACTAAACTGCATATAGGACGGTGGCAGGGGCGCTCGAGGTGCCTGTGGCTGCGGCGCTGAGGTTGGAGCGACTGCGTGTGTGCTGGCTTCTTTTGTGGCAGCTGCGGCTGGAACTGGAACATTTCCCGAACAAAACACTAAACTTACAGAAGAATGCAGTCAAGTGATGGCTTTTTCTTTAGAATCTGAGTATGGAGGCCATGGGAACAGATGAAGTTGCCAAGCTAAAAACTAAATTTATATCTGCCTGGAACAACATGAAATATACCATGGGGCTGACAGGGTCTTGGTGCTCCAGCCTGTTGTCAGGCCTGAGCCTCTGAGGTGGGAGAGGTGAGTTCAGGATATTGGACCACCAGAGACCTCCCAGCCCCACGTAATATCAATTGGCGAGAGCTCCCCCAGAGATCTCTGTCTCAACACTAAGACCCAGCTCCACCCAATGGCCAGCAGATTCCAGCAATGGATGCCCCATGCCAAACAACTAGCTAGACAGGAACACAAACCCACCCATTAGCAGAGAGGCTGCCTAAAATCATACTCAATTCACAGACACCCCAAAACACACCATCAGACGTGGCCCTGCCCACCAGAAAGACGAGAACCAGCCCCACCCAACAGAACACAGGCACCAGTCCCCTCAACCAGGAAGCCTGCACAGCCATTGAACCAACCTCACCCACTGTTATTGGGCAGACACCAAAAACAATGGGAACTATGAACCTGCAGCCTGCGAAAAGGAGACCCAAAACACAGTAAGTTAAACAAAATGAGAAGACAGAGAAATATGCACCAGATGAAGGAGTAAGGTAAAAACCCACCAGACCAAACAAATGAAGAGGAAATAGGCAGTCTACCTGAAAAAGAATTCAGAGTAATGATGGTAAAGATGATCCAAAATCTTGGAAATAGAATGGAGAAAATAGAAGAAATGTTTAACAAGGACCTAGGGCTTCCCTGGTGGCGCAGTGGTTGAGAATCTGCCTGCCAATGCAGGGGACACGGGTTCGAGCCCCGGTCTGGGAAGATCCCACATGCCAAGGAGCAACTGGGTCCGTGAGCCACAACTACTGAGCCTGAGCGTCTGGAGCCTCTGCTCCGCAACAAGAGAGGCCGCGATAGTGAGAGGCCCGCGCACCGCGATGAAGAGTGGCCCCCACTCACCGCAACTGGAGAAAGCCCTCGCACAGAAACGAAGACCCAACACAGCCAAAAATAAAAAAATAATAATAAATAAATAATAAATTAAAAATTAAAAAAAAAAAACAAGGACCTAGAAGAATTAAAGAACAAACAAACAATGATGAACAACACAAAAAAAGAAATTAAAAATTCTCTAGAAGGGATCAATAGCAGAATAACTGAAGCAGAAGAATGGATAAGTGACCTGGAAGATAAAATAGTGGAAATAACTACCACAGAGGAGAATAAAGAAAAAAGAATGAAAAGAATTGAGGACAGTCTCAGAGACCTCTGGGACAACATTAAACACACCAACATTCGAATTATAGGGGTCCCAGAAGAAGAAGAGAAAAAGAAAGGGTCTGAGAAAATATTTGAAGAGATTATAGTTGAAAACTTCCCTAACATGGGAAAGGAAATAGTCAATCAACTCCAGGAAGCTCAGAGAGTCCCATACAGGATAAATCCAAGGAGAAACACACCAAGACACATATTACTCAAACTATCAAAAATTAGGGCTTCCCTGGTGGCACAGTGGTTGAGAGTCTGCCTGCCAATGCAGGGGACATGGGTTCGAGCCCTGGTCTAGGAAGATCCCACATGCCGCGGAGCAACTGGGCCCGTGAGCCACAGCTACTGAGCCTGCGCGTCTGGAGCTTGTGCTCCGCAACAAGAGAGGCCATGACAGTGAGAGGCCCGTGCACCGCAATGAAGAGTGGCCCCCGCTCGCCGCAACTAGAGAAAGCCCTCCCACAGAAACAAAGACCCAACACAGCCAAAAATAAACATAAATAAATGAATTAAAATCTTAAAAAAAAAATTAAATACTTTAAAAATTATAAATACTTAAAAAAATTAAATACTTTAATTAAATAATTAAAGAAAAAATATTAAAAGCAGCAAGGGAAAAGCAACAAATAACATACAAGGGAATCCCCCACAAGGTTAACAGCTGATCTTTCAGCAAAAACTCTGCAAGCCAGAAGGGAGTGGCAGGACATATTTAAAGTGATGAAAGGGAAAAACCTACAACCAAGATTACTCTACCCAGCAAGATCTCATTCAGATTCGATGGAGAAATTAAAACCTTTACAGACAAGCAAAAGGTAAGAGAATTCAGCACTACCAAACCAGCTTTACAACAAATGTTAAAGGAACTTCTCTAGGCAGGACACACAAGAGAAGGAAAAGACCTACAAAAACAAACCCAAAACAATTAAGAAAATGGTAATAGGAACAAACATATCGATAATTACCTTAAATGTAAATGGATTAAATGCTCCAACCAAAAGACATAGATTGGCTGAATGGATACAAAAACAAGACCCATATATATGCTGCCTACAAGAGACCCACTTCAGACCTAGGGACACATACAGACTGAAAGTGAGGGGATGGAAAAAGAATTCCATGCAAATAGAAATCAAAAGAAATCTGGAGTAGCAATTCTCATATCAGACAAAAATAGACTTTAAAATAAAGACTATTACAAGAGATAAAGAAGGACACTACATAATGATCAAGGGATCAATCCAAGAAGAAGATAGGACAATTGTAAATATTTATGCACCCAACATAGGAGCACCTCAATACATAAGGCAAATACTAACAGCCATAAAAGGGGATATATGTATACATACAGCTGATTCACTTTGTTATACAGCAGAAACTAACAAAACATCGTAAAGCAATTATACTCCAATAAAGATGTTAAAAAAATAAATAAATTGCATAAAGACCAGCATTTCCCAGCTTCTGTTTAATGGAATACCAGCGTCCCACTGGTTATTAGGGAAGACACCAAGGCATTCTGATTTATTTACGTCCATTGTAGACCAAGTAATATCTGATGATTATTTTTAGCTGTCCCCCTTTTCTCTGCAATGGTTCACTCCAGGGTCCTGTATGGGTTATATTTTTAGATATAAACCTGACTATTAAGTTTCCAGATCTGACATTTAAATAATTCTGAGAAACAAAGCTAAGCCATTGTCTTTCCTACACGATTTCTCAGAGACCTGACTGCAGTGCTGGGCAGTGCTGAGGCCCTGACTGTGTGCTGCTAAGAGGGTAATGTAACATGTAGCATTTCCCAAACTTATTTGATGATGGTCCCCTTTTCTCTAAACCAGTAATGCCTTACTGACCGCTCGACTTCTTGTGGGTTTTTTTGTTTGTTTGTTTCGTTTTTTTTTTAATTTGAAATGCTGGCTGAGAGCCTTTGGGAAAAGACAAATGCAGAGGCAAAGCATTAAGAGATCCTCAGAAGTCTCTAGCCCAAAGCAACTAGTTTGCTAAAGTGCTCCAGAAACACAGATATTAGGCACAGGGGCCCCGCAGGTGCTCAGGATGGGGATGCGAGGCAGTAGCCAAAGGTGGGTGTGGGGTGAAGGGGAGGCCCACTGTCTGTTCTATGGCACGATGTGCCGCCCCTGCTCCCGGTGTGGTGTGAGGGGCACAGACCACATTGCTTGAGCCTTAAGGGATGCACGGGTGAATGGATCCAGATGGGTCCCCTGGAGGCCAAGTGCAGTCCCCGCCTGGCATCTCGGTCCAACCTTTACTCCTGGGCTGGGAGCTAAAACTATTCCCGAAGCTTGAATTGCAGGCTATGGAGATAATTCTTCTGGTGAGGTGGGGCCGCAATTCTGCACAATTCCCCTTTGCTGGCTGTGATATCAGTCTCCATACTGTCAATTTCATAAACTGTAAGGAATTTACAAAGTCACTCATTGAGGTCCTGCCAAGGAGAGCTCCTGAGGTGCCTGAGGCTGAGGTTCCCTTCATGTTTTCTGAATGCATCAAGTAGGGGGTGGGAGTGGAGGAACCCTGCCCCCAGAAGTCCAGAGGGAAGCAATCCCATGGATTCCACATTTCCCCCATCCAAACTCTCCTCCACAGACAAGTGGGACTTGTTAACAGCCCTCTGATGACTGAAGAGGGAGGAGGACTGGGGGCTTCCTGCTCCAGAGGGAAAACCAGTGTTTAAATGTAGCTTTCTTCCTTTCTGGAGCCCAAGCCTTATTTTGGAACCCCCAAAATAAAACAGAGAGGTCTGGGAGACTGAGGTTTCACTGCTTCCCCCTGACTCCAGGAGCTCTTCTCCCTTTTATTGCTCTGGAGGTGGACAGATTCTCCAGAAAGAGAGATTAATAGTTACCAAGGCCTCCCTGGGCCTCACACCATCCTTGGTATTTTCCGTATGTTAAGTAGTTTTTCCTCCCAAATAGTGACACAGGTTCCCACATTTTACAGGTAAGGTACCTGAGGCTCAGAGAAGCCAGAGGACTTGTCCAAAGACAGAGCCAGAGAGAAATGAAGCTGAGATTTGGCTAAAAGCCCATGCTCCTTCCAGTAGGGAAGAAGGCCACACCACCTTCTGGAAAGCCCCAAAGCAGAGATCAGGCCCAGCAGACAAAACCCTCCCTGACCTGCCTGGTGGCCCTCTCCATTCTGCCCATCAGAGGCTGTTTTCAGGGGTCTGTTGGTATCTCTGCAGGGCTGGTGGCTCCTGATGGCCAAGGACGTGCCTCCCATGGCCTCAGGGGTCCCCCTGGGAGCCTCTCCCCTGCTGGGAGAGAAGCCAGCCCCCTCTGAGGCTACTGCTGTGCCACTGATGAGACCAGACTCTCTCGGGCCATTGAGTTGACGGGCGGACATTCGGTTCACTCAAGGGTGAATCCTGTACCTCCTTCAAGAGCAGAAAAGTCAGCTCCACTGAACTGTGTTCTCAGGCAAGAAATGAACAGAGCTCTGGCTGGAATGTCTGGCTGCAGGTGTTTGATGCAGTGGGAGACAAAGTGGGGAAAGGAGCTGAGTTATCCGGGCTGCAAAAAGCCTGTGGGAAAGCTGCCAGCGGCCTGGGTCCCAGCCTCAGGGGATGGGAGGGCTGGACACTCCAGGGAACTTGCTTCCTGCCTGTGGGGGAGGAGTCTTGGGGTCAGAATCTGAGCTGTGTGTCCACTGCAGACCAGTGGAAGATCCATGGGGTGGGACCACAGGGGTCCATCTGCATGAGGGACTGAGGATCCACAAGAGAGGAGATTTGCCCTGAGAGAAAAGGGAGTAATGGTAAATTTGGTTTAAGAATTTAAGAAAAACTGGCAGGAAGAGAAATGACTTTGAGTCCAGCGTGGCTCATGGACCTAGCCCTGCCCTTTGAGCCAAATACTCGAGAGTGTGAAACAAAGAACAAGCCAAAACAGGAGAGAGGTTTTCTTTAGGATACTGAGCATATAAGGCAGCCCTGTTTCCTTCCCTGGGCAGCAGAGGGTACACAGAGAGGATGGGGAACATTATATCCACATCAGGACACCAAAAAGGACTTGAGGGTCAGGAGTTAGAGATGGGCTTGGAGCCACCGGGACTCACGGAGGGTCTGAGGTCAGGCTGGGGGGGGGGGTCCCAGCCATTTTGCTGGAGATGGGGGCATAATATATAGAGTAGGCATACACAACAAATGTTTGAGGAATGAAAATATACCTTCAAATATACCGTTCCTCAGGCTGGTGTGGCCTGGAGAGCCCAGAGTTGCAAAAGCAATGCCACACACCGGTCTTGGGTAGAGCAGGTGACAAGCGGTTTATCATCTGGGGCCACCAGCATCATCCCTGTCTTAGGGAGGGCGCCAAGTTTACACTGCTGGGGTCAGTCGGGTCTGGAATCCAGTACATAGAACAGAGCTCTGTGATGCTGGAGGGAGCTCACCCCTGTCCTAATCCCAATCCCAACAATTAACGATTGTCACCTTGGGCAAGTCACTTAACCTCCCCAAGTGACAGTGACGATAACAGTTCACCCATCAGTTTATCATGAGGATTAGAGATGATGAAATGTCTTGGGCCCCACAGGGAACGACAGAAGGATCCAAGTCAAGAGCCCTCCCAGGGTGAGGGGCTAAGGCTCCCACATCTCTGTTAGCATAGAAATGAAAGCCACTGGGGGCTTGAGGGGCCTTCAAAGCACTTTATTTTCCTAAATAGTTTTCACTGCTCATTTGCATAGTAAACCCTTTTCTAATAGCAGAGTTAGCTCTTCCTTCCCCAGGGCTCTGCCATCAGGGCTCAGCCCACTGGCTAGATGATACGTTTGTTTTCTCCTCACTGCCGACTGTGGGCTGCAAAGGCAGGCTTTGCCCTACTCACCCTTCTATTTCCCGGGCCTGGCACAGTTCCTGCCACAGACAGTCTCAATAACTGTGTGTTGAATGGATGGACTTTGAACCTCTACCCTGACCAATTCCAATTCCAATTCCAAACTATCAGAGTCCAAATTAATGAGGTTTCAGTGTAATTAACACTGACATTTTTTTCGCAATTCAGATTCAGATATCTTTCTTCAAAGGACATCATCAAGAAAGTGAAAAGACAACCCACAAAATAAGAGAAAATATTTGCAAATCATAAGGGACTTGTATGTAGAATATATAGAGAATTCTTACAACTTAATAATAAAGACAAATAACCCAATCAAAAATGAGCCAAAGAACGGAATAGATATTTCCCCAAAGATCTACAAGTGGCCAATCAGCACATGAAAAGATGCCCAACATCATGAGCCATTAATGATGAAATACAAATTTGAAATACAAATCAAAACCACATGAGATAGGATGTGCAGAAATACATGGCCAGTGGGAATGTAAAATGGTATATAGTCCGTTTGAAAAACAGTTTAGCAATTCCTCAAAAAGTTAAACATAGAATTACCATATAACCTAGAAATTCTACTCCTAGTTATATGCCCAAGAGAAGTGAAAACATATGTCCACACAAAAACTTGTACACTAATGTTCAGAGCAGCATTATTCATAAGAGTCAGAAAGTGGAAAAAACGCAAATGTCCATTAACTGATGAATGGATGAATAAAATGTGGTATAGCCATCCAGTGGAATATTATTCAGTCATAAAAGGGAATGAAGTACTGATACGTGCTACAACATGGATGAACCTTGAAAACATTATGCTACGTGAAAAAAGCCAAGCACAAAAGGCCACATATTATATAATACTATTTGTATGAAATATCCAGAGTAGATAAATCCATAGAAACAGAAAGTAGCTCAGTGGTTGCCAGGGGCTGGGAGGGATGAGGAGATTAAGGAGTGAGAGCTAATAGATACAGGGTTTCTATTTTGAGGTGATGAAAAATATTCTAAAAGTGATGGTGGTAATAGTTTACAACTCCAGATATACTAAAAACCACTGAATTGTATACTTTAAATGGGTGAATTGTCTGGTACGTGAATTATATCTCAACAAAGCTGTTTAAGATAACAAGACAAAACAACAGACCAAAAAAAACCAGATGAGTTCCTTTTCCTGACATCTAACTCGCAAGCCTCTAACTCAGGAAAACAAGGATATGAGTGGGATCTTACCTATCGAATCCTCCACAGCACCTAAAACAGGGCTGGAGGTAGAATACCTACTCAAAAAATATTTCTGGAATTGAAATGATGACCAATTAGTCAAAAATGAAAATAAGGTATGTAGCCTCTCATTCAAATTCAAAATCATCTCATCTCCTGACGTCTGGAGGGGACTCGCTGACCTATTTTAGTTTTGTCTAACCACAACTGGTTAGGATGGGTATGGTCCCCATTTTACAGAAGAGGAAATTGAGTGCCAATGAAATTAGAGGATTGGTCCGAGGTTGCAGTTAGTGGGGAACAATGGTGCAAATGGTTGGACTCTGGTGTTCACGACCTGTGTTACTTCTCCCTTCCCTAAGCAAAGCTACCCTAGCTTACCTCCCCTCCCCGCCCTGCACCCCACGTTGTGTCTGAACACTCTGCTCACCAGGGCTTGGCATCTACCTCTGCTGCCCAGCCTCAAGCCAGAAGCCGCTCAGATTCACCTCCACTGGCTGAACGCAGAGCAGGGCTCAGCTGAAGCACTTCTGCTCTGGGGAAAGCTGGGCAAAGCTCCAGAGCTCTCCTGTCTTCTCCAAATCACCAACCCTGCGCTCAGCCTCTTCCCTGCCAAGGACGTGGTGGGATGAGCAGGGCCACCTTGAGTACAAGTGCCCCCCGAGCTGAGTACCCCTGGTACTCTCAGGCCAACTTCCCTGGAGGCTGCAAGATGCAGAGAGCGAGGAGGGGGCGGGACCGAGGAGGCGGCGGCCCCTGGAGGGCATCTTCTAGCCCAGGCCTGCAGTTCTTCCGCCTCCGTCCCAGGATTGGGCGGGACGTCCTCTGACCTCACCCTGGAGGAGAGGTTCAGAAGCCTGCTGTGTGTCACCAGTGTCTGCCATGTTTTGTGCCTTGGCTGTGCAAACAGTGACAACAGGTGGCCCTTTCTCCCCTCTTTAAAGGACCGGAGAGCAGAACAAAGGAGAAGCAAGACAGGTAGAGTGAGCTCTGGACAGGACACAGGTGTGGAGAGGGGAGGGGGGTAGTGCAGGAGGTTGCATACCAGTCCTGGCCCCTCAGCGAGGCTGTGTGCTCCCTGCTCCCCCATTGCACACAGAAGGTTAGAAGGCATCATCAATTAATGAAAGTGGGAGAACTTTAAAAGCAAATTTAAACTGATGACCTTTTTAAGGGTCACTCAAAGGCTAACTTTGCTGAGCTATCCATGATTATGAGAAGACCCGCCGGGCCCAGGAAAGGAGCAGATCTCCCCACTTCCTGCCCAAACTCAGATTACTTCCGCCTTTGCAACAACTCTCAGACCGCGGACCGGCCCCACCCTGGCAGGCTGTGTGACTCTGGACCGAGTATCAGATAATGTGGCAGGGGGGCTCTGCTGAGGATGACTCCCCGTGCAAAGTTACACTCCGCTAATTACCACAAAACTCCACCAGGAGAGCTGTTGCTTCATTTTCAAGGACCTCACTCACTAAAACGCAGCGGATTTTAAATCAAACTCTCCTGCTTCCTGACTGAGTGACCTTGGGCATATCTTGGCCCATCTGAGGGAGGATCTTTTCCTCCTTTGTCATAGGAAGTTGGTCATCTCCTCTTCACAGGTTGTGGGGAGACTTCAGGGTGAGGGCCAGGGCTTTGTGGGGCATGCAGCGTCCCTGGGGAGAGGACCCTGTCACCCTGCAGGGAACACTGGGCATCTCATCAGCGCCCACCCCATCACCCTCAAGTAGGGGTGCTCAAAGTGTGACTTCCCACCCCCCAGCTGCATGCTGGAGGTCAGATTCCTGGGCCCCAATCCTGACAAACCACATCAGTCTCTGAGATGGACCTGGGGACCTCCACTGTGACAAAGCTTCCCAAGGATTATCCTGCTTACTCAACATGGAGAATTGCTGTTCAGAAAGCACAGAGCCTAGCCCCGAAGTCTGGCAGGGCTGGGGAGGGAGGGGAGAGACCCTTCCAGAAAACATGGGAGAAACCTGCAGAACTGCGTTCTGGTGGAACACAAGGGCTGCTTTTATTGAGTCCAGGCAGCTGCCCTGCTGTGTCTCTGACCTGCCTGCTTCCTCTGGAGCTGTAGCCTGAAACCTGCCCCTCCCCCACTCCACCCTGCCCCACCCAGAGCCTTGCAGGGAGGGCTCCTGGGGACTCTAAGAAGAACTCAACAAAGCAATAATAACTTTCCCTTCAGAACACAGGCTTTGGGAGTCCGCTTGGCAGCTTCACCAGCCCATTCATTTTATTTATTTTATTTCATAAAGCTATGGATAGGACTTCCTATGCAAATGACTCCCAGATGAGATGCAAATTGGGATTCAGAGCCAAGAACCACCATGGGTTTTGTTTTTCCTTTCTTTCTTTCTTCTTTCTTTTTTAATTGCAATAGCACTGAGGCATCTCCTACCTGGTCCTCTGCCCTCTGCTCAGCGGCCTCCTGGCATGTGCTTCCCACAGGCAGCCACTCGGCAGGGCGCTGCTCCCTCCTGCCAGGCACCAGCTCTGAGCTTGCCACGGGAGAGCTGGTTAACTGCGCTCAAGTAGGGGGCCTGGGTGGTGAGCAAGCCTGCGGGCCCTGCCAAGGTGAAAAGGCACCATCCCCTCTCCACCGAGATTCTCATCCTGGAGTCTTCCCACCTTTCCCCCTCTGCACACAAGGCAAATCCAACGCAGGTATATTGCAAGGACACCTCTCTGCTAAACTTGTACACTGCAAAAGCCTTGACTGCCCATGTATTTATTTGAGCCCTAAAGATCTACGTTCAAATCCTGACACAACCACTAACCAGCTGTGTGACTCTGAGCAAACCACTTAATTTGTCTGAACTTCCATTTCATCATCTGTGATGAGGGTAACAATGCCTGCTTCCTGCCTTGGTAAAGATTACATGGAATAATTTATCTAAAGTACTCAGTACAGAATAGCTGATCAATAGGTTATGATAGTACTTTAATAAAATGGAACATGGAGTACCCCACTTTGAGGAGCTTGTGCTCTAGAAGACAGAATAACAATTTCACCAAAAAGAATAAAATACCTAGGAATAAACTGAACCAAGGAGGTGAAAGACCTGTACACTGAAAACTATAATATGTCGAAAGAAATTGAAGACATGAAGAAATGGAAAGATATTCCATGCTAATGTCCATAGTACCTAAAGCAATCCACAGATTTAGTGCAATCCTTATCAAAATCCCAATGACATTTTTCACAGAAATAGAACAAAAAAATCCTAAAATTTGTATGGAAACACAAAAGAACCCAAATAGCCAAATCAATTACAAGAAAAAAGAACAAAACTGAAGGTATCACACTCCCTGGTTTCAAATTATACTACAAAGCTATAATAGTCAAGACTGCATGGTACTGGCAGAAACACAGGCACATAGATCAACGGAACAGAATAGAGAATTCAGAAATATACCCATGCATATATGATCAATTAACTTACAATAAAGGAGCCAAGAACATACAATAGAGAAAGGAAAGTCTCTTCAATAAATGGTATTGGGAAAACTGGACAGCCACATGCAAAAGAATGAAACTAGACCACTATCTCACACCATACACATAAATTAACTCAAAATGCATTAAAGAATTGAATGTGGGCTTCCCTGGTGGCACAGTGGTTGAGAATCTGCCTGCCAATGCAGGGGACACGGGTTCAAGCCCTGGTCTGGGAAGATCCCACGTGCCACGGAGCAATTAGGCCCGTGAGCCACAACTACTGAGCCTGCGCGTCTGGAGCTTGTGCTCCGCAACAAGAGAGGCCGCGATAGTGAGAGGCCCGTGCACCGCGATGAAGAGTGGCCCCCACTTGCTGCAACTAGAGAAAGCCCTTGCACAGAAACGAAGACCCAACACAACCAAAAAATAAATAAATAAATAAATAATAAAAATAAAGGAATTCCTTAAAAAAATAAAATAAAATAAAATAAAAGGGCAGTCTTTTAAAAAAAAAAAAAAGAATGTAAGACCTGAAACCACAGAACTCCTAGAAGAAAACATAGAAATATGCTCTTTGACACTGGTGTTAGCAGTATCTTTTTGGATCTGTTTCCTCAGGAAGGGAAACACAAAAGCAAAAATAAACAAATGGCATTACGTCAAACTAAAAAGCTCCTACACAACAAAGGAAACCAGCAACAACAACAAAAATAACCTACCAAACAAGAGAAGATCTTTGCAAATCATATATCCATAGGTGGTTAATAACCAAAATATATAAAGAGCTCATACAACTCAACAACAAAACAACAAACCACCCGATTAAAAAATGGGCAGAGAATCTGAATAGACATTTTTCCAAAGAAGACATACAGATGGCCAACAGGCACATGAAAAGATGTTCAACATCACTACTTATTAGGGAAATACAAATCAAAGCCACAGTGAGATATCACCTCAAACCCACTGGAATGGCTATTATCCAAAAGGCAAGAAGTGGGAATTCCCTGGTGGTCCAGTGGTTAGGACTCCATGCTTTCGCTGCCTACCTGCCGAGGGCCTGAGGGGTTCAATCCCTGACCCTGCAGGTCACACAGCGTGGCCAAAAAAAAAAAAAAAAGGTAAGAAGTAACAAATGTTGAGAGGATGTAGAGAAAAGGGCATGTACACTGTACACTGTTGGTGTGTAGCCACTATGGAAAAGCATATGAGGATTCCTCAAAAAATTAACAGTAGAACTACCATATGACCCAGCTATTCCATTTCTAGGTATTTGTCCAAAAACTACTCCTTTTTCCATAGCAGCATTATTCACAATAGCCAAGATATGAAAACCACCTAAATGTCCATTGACAGATGAATGGATAAAGAAGATGTGGTGTATATCTATGTGGACTAAGCCATTAAAAGAAGATGAAATCCTGCCATTTGTGACAACACAGATGGACCTTGAGGGTATTATGCTAAGTGAAATAAGTCAGAGGGAGGAAGATAAACATCTTATGATTTCACTCATATGTGGAATACAAATAAATAAATAAATAAATGAGCAAACAAAACAAAACGAAAACACATAGATACAGAGAACAGACTGGTGGTTAACAGAGGGGAAGAGGGGTAGGGGAAGGACAAATGGGTAAAGGGGGTCAAGTGTATGGTAATGGATGGAAATTTGACTTCTGGTGGTGAGAACGCAGTAATGTATACAGAAGTCAAATTAGAATGTTGTACACGTGAAATTTATATAATGTTGTAAACCGATGTTACCTCAATAAAAAAATTTCTTTTAAAAATGAAAGGGAGAGGTTTCTAATCTGAAGATCCCTTTTCACAACTACAGAAGGGTCAGCGTGTACTAAGCCCACATTTCAACAATTTTTTTTCAAATCAGTGAACATCTTTTTAATGCCTACTGTGCCTAAACCACCAGGAGAAACAAAGAGCCTCCACCCTCGTGTTCAGGAGCTTACCCCGCCCCTTTGCACAGAGCGGTACCAGCCTGGGGGTCGAGAGCATTGCATCCTGGTCTCAACCCTGCCACAAAGTAGCTGCGTGAACTCCAGCAATTCACTGCCCCTCTCTGCCTCAGTTTCCCTGCTCGTAAAATGAGGCAGCCACTCCAGGACTCGGAGGCTCTGTCCAGTGCTAATACCAGACGCTCTACCCAACCTTCGGCCTCCCTTCTCTCCCCCAGCACAACCGAGAAAGCATGTTAACAAATGGCTCTCGCACACGCAGTACACCGACCCTGACCTTGGGACCCACTGCCAGATTGATTTCTCTTTTTCATCTGTCAGTAAAAAATTAATACAAGTAAATTTTAAAATGATTCTGAACCTTTTCGCCACCCCATCAGCCCTCCCGTGGAATCACGGCAAGGATGCCTTAGTGAGGACACCCTATTTCAGATCTGCAGAAGACTGTGATGGTGGTGGAGAGGGTGGGGAAGTGTGGGAGGGGGCAAAAAAAGTACCAGGGGCCAAGCACAGATATGATTCTGCCTACAGAAATCTCAAACCCATGCAGCTCTCTCATCCCTGCTTAAATAACCCACCTCAGTTGAAAATCAATTTCCATTCCTTAGAGGTCCATAGACAAAGGAGGAGCTGGAGGCCTAAAAACTTGAAAATAGCCATAGAGCCAAGGCAAGTGAACTAAAAATAGGAATCCACTAAATTTTCAATCCAGGTGATGGGTGGTCAATTCCACATACGAGGTTGTTTGATTAAGAAGTTCTCAAGCTCTTTTGGTCTCCATTCCCCACTCAACTCCCAGGACACACACCAATGGTACGGACTGCTCAGAATTTGGTTAAAGGGCATTCACATTTTCCTGAGAAAAATAGGGATGCTTTGTCAGAGGTACTGGGGAAGAAAGGCAGACTTCTATAACAACCCCAGCAGGTGGAAGGCGGCAGCTTGCCCAGCCTCTCCTGCTCCCAAAGGACCCTGGAGGACTCTCTGTCTGGTGGTTTCAATAGGAACCTTATCTTTTTCATGTGAAGAGCTAGAAGATAGCTATGAGATATTGAAATTCCCAGATGTGAGATATTACTGCCATCATCATAAGCGCTGACAAATATTAACAGAGGGGTCTACAGTGGGTAGCGGACACTGTGCCATCCATTGTGGGGCGTCTCAAAGAACAATAACCCATGATACCAATCCCCCAGCAGTTCATGACATAGGAGGGGGGACATAACAATTAATACAAAATAGAAAATAAGTGACAAAGTGCCCAGGAGAGAGAAGCAAGGCGCTCCGAGAGAGTCCCAAGACTTGAGTTCTTGCCCTGGTCTGCTGCCGGGTAAACTTGGAAAGGTGATTCTCGGGGGTCAGTTTCCCTTTGACAAATGAGAGTATGGGACCAGATGATTTCTCATGGTAACCAGGGAGGGCTTGACAGAGGAAACAGGTTTGGGGTCCTACTGAGAATGATGAGTGGGAGTGAGGGGGAGGGGAGGGCATTCACCAGCGGAAGAGAGCCAGATGCAAACACAGAGCCAGGAAAAAACAAGGCACATTTCATTCACTCATCTGTCATTCTCTTCACCAACTATTCATCACTCTCCTGTGTGCAGGTGCCTTCTAGACACGTGGGTCCCAGCCATACGGTCCCAGTGCGTGGGGGAAAAGAGGGGACATGGAACCTGTGGATTCCAGTGCCACCACGCATCTTCTTACCCAAGACACGTACCCAATTCTCTCTTCTCTCTGCAGACGCTGGGGCCTGCTTCTATCAAGGACAGGTTTAAAGGTGATAAATAAAAGCAAGGAGAAAATGAGGTGCGAGAAGAAGACAGAATCAATTATTCCAAGCAAATTAAAAGTGCTCGGCAGGGGGTGGCAGGAGATGGAAGGAGGAAGGCGGACGCTGGGGTGGTTTCCAGTGGACCCGATAGCCATGCACTTGAGGAGGCTGAGGAGGGAGGAGGGATGACCTGTCAGCATTTCCTGAGACCACCTTGGAGACACACAAACACCCCAACCAGGCTTCGGAGGTGAATGGAGAGGCCAAAGCCTGGCCCTCGAAACAGAATCACATTCCCCGATGGTGCTTCTTAGAGAGGATATTGAATTAGCTACAATAATCCACACAGGTGCCTGGCGCGGGGTAGCAGTGATAAGCTTAATTAAACCATTTAGTTACTGGATCATGGGCTTGGGTTATAGTCAAGTTCACGCATCTTGTTAAGGATTCAAACCCACATGGCCCTCACCCTGGGTCTTATGTGAAAAACATAGCTGGAGAGGGTGAGGCTTGAGAACTAGGGGGTGTGTGTGTGTGTGTATGTTTGTGCACACAAAGATTTTGTACCAGGCCCTGTGCCCACTTCTGGAAACTGTGCTAAAATTCTGATTAAATTATCTACAATAATGTTCTCAATATTAACCACAATACTAAAAATATTACCAGCAATACTTGGCTGTGCTCAAAATAAATCACTAAACCAAAGTATCACAGACAGGAATGGTGTACAGCACCGGGGATCCTGGCAGCCTAACTTCTCGCCCCCTCACACAGCTCGCCCCATATTGTTCTGAATACTGCTAAAGCAATTTCCAAAGCTTAGCTATTTGTCTGAGTTTCTCAAGAACCTCAAACCACCTTATCACTCCTGACTCTACATCTAGGTAATCCATTTATGGGGTTTGGGACTTTTTCCATCACTTCCTGGCCTCCTTCCAGACATCTTCACTGCCTCTAACACTGACTTGGTTTGTCACAAACCCTTGGAGGGGAGGAACCCGTGGCGAGTCAAGGCAGGCCGGGGATGCGTGGGGCTCGCTAGGAATGGAGGCTGCCCAGGGCCTGTTAGAACGCGCAGTTAATCAGCTTCCAACTGATGTCAACTAACGAGCAGCAGATTAATAGGATGTGCTGAGGAAGAGCCTTCTGCTTGCCCACTAATTGCCTGTTTACATAACTGACGAGCATGGCACTCATTAGGGGTTGTTAGCACATCAAGGCAGCAGTACTAACTGGGAAAGCACTGAGTTTGTGGACCTTAGTTTGTTGTCAGAGTCGGGCAACAGCATACACAGCAGCTACTTCAGGGGTTCTCTAGCCCACAGAGCTGCCATGTATTGAGAGCTTACTCTGTTCCAGACATGTTATCCCAATTAATTCCATAGCAAGCCTGTGAGGAAGGGATTATTATCCCTTTTTCAGAATTGAGGAAACCCTGGCTCAGAGAGGGTTTATGTGATTTACATAAGGTCACACAGCTTACCCGTGGCGGAGCAGGGATTTCAACTCCACAGCATTAACCACTCGGTTGAACTGTCCCCCTCCGTCAACACCTGCCTTCATACATAGTGACGTCATCAATGCAAGAGTTGTCTGCATTGGAAATTCCAGAGTGACGTGCTAGGAGAAGATGAGAAAATCCATGCTCTGCCCACCTCTCTTCTGAGGAATCTGGGATACCTGATGATGGCAGAGACCTTTTCGTCTGATGCTTGCAACTCCTGAGTATTTCTTGATTTCTCCAGAGCGAGATTGAATAAAAATGGGAATTTATTTCACGTGTCAGGTAAGTGCAAACTCCTCCCAGTCTGGTATCTAGGACAGTCCCTTGGCTCCCAAGGTATTTTTTATGCCAGCACCCCGTGTTCTGTGTCCTTGGTTTCTGAGAGCACAGAGCCTTCCCCTCCTGGCCAGGACACGGGTTTGGAAGAAGGCTCAGTTTGCTCTTCTCATATTGCTCCCACGACTTATGTATCTACCTACCTACCTGCCCTACCTACCTATCTACCTACCGGTCCTACTTACCTATCTACCTACCAGTCCTTACTTACCTATCTACCTGTCCTACCTACTTACCTGTCTTACCTATCGGTTCCACCTATCTACTTACCTGTCCTACCTACTTACCTATCTGTCTCATACTCTATCTAAAAAGCAGCAGAGCACCTCTGCTTAGGTGTACCAAATCAGATGGATGTTCTCTGGCGAAAGATGCTACTGATCACAGGTTTGAGCCTCTCACACAATTGTGTCACCTTCAAATCTTCAGAAGGGGAAATTCTGGCTTAGAGAGGTTTCATAACTTTCCCAAGGTCAAAAAGCAAAGCGAAAAAAAAAAAAATACACATCTGGGGCTTCCCTGGTGGCGCAGTGGTTAAGAATCCGCCTGCCAATGCAGGGGACACGGGTTCGAGCCCTGATCCGGGAAGATCCCACATGCCACGGAGCAACTAAGCCCGTGCACCACAACTACTGAAGCCCACGCGCCGCAACAAGAGAAGCCACCGTGATGAGAAGCCTGCACACCACAACAAAGAGTAGCCCCTGCTCACCGCAACTAGAGAAAGCCCATGTGCAGCAACGAAGACCCAACGCAGCCAAAAATAAATAACTTAATTAATTTTTTTAAAAAATACACATCTCTCCTTTAGGTCCTAGGACTCAGCACTGTGGTGGAGGCTTGGAGAGGTGGGGGGAATATTTCGGTCAATTTTAAATAAGCCTCAGATTCATTATTAATAAAGACACTGACATTTAAGTAGCGCCTTCTACTTTACAAAGCAATATTACAAGAATTATAATATTTAATCCTTATGAAAACTCTGTGAGGTGTGTGTGATGGTCCCCATTTCACCCAGGAAGAGGTTAAAAATTGCACCTGAGTCCTGAGTTCATCAGTGGCAGAGCTGGAATCCCAGGGCTGGTCTTGGACAGCAAGTCCCAAGTGCCTCATGCATCCTCGGTGCTCAATGGTAGCTGTTATCATCACCAGCCGAGGTAGCAAAGGGGGTAATCACTAACCTGGAAACCCTCCTAGGTCATACCTCTGACATCGTCAGTGGGGATGGGGCTTAACGTCCCATGTTCCAAAACTAGCTCCATCTACTTCTCAACCTTTGTCCTGGCCCCTAAATAAGCAAAAGCACCGATTTCCAGAAAGATCTTTCACAATTTTGCCTACCTGTCTGACATCATGAGAATCCATCTGATCTATGGGGCAGAGGTTGTCAGATCTCATTTTTCAAGGTCAGTAATGTTCGGTTGATTCTAATTTAAAATGTTCATACCCTCTGACCCAAATCTTTCACTTCGAGGTATTACTCTCCAGAGACACTCCTGCAAGTGTGCAAAGACTCTGGCACAAGGATGGAAACAACCCACATGTCCTTCAAAAGGGGAACATTTACTTAAATGATGGATATTCAGATAAAGGAGAAGCATTCCACTTTTAAAAAGAAGTATGCAGATTTATATAAAGTGACATGGAAAGCTGTTCATAATACAGTGAAAAAGGCCGATTCCAATACACTATGTATAGAATGATCCCCTGTTTTTTTAAAGAAAAAAAGGTATAGATTTTTATAGAAAAAAATCCAGAGGAATGTTCATCCATGATGGTTAACTTGGCAGGTGGGAGAGAGGGAAATTACAGGACTGGGGAGTAAACTTTCTGGAAGATGCCAGTGGATTCTGGCAGGAATTGCTCCTCTGTCTCCACTGTTTTCCCTCCAGCTGTGACAAGGACAGAAGCTTGAGGCTTCTCCCCCACAGTCATATCTGGAAGTCAATAAAGACGCTGTGGGGAAAGTCACTCCCATTTACATCCCTACTCAATTCCCTTTAGTCACCAAGTCCCATCAGATTCAGAATGAAATCAAATAAAACTGAAACACAAAGTTATTTACCACTGTGGTAGGATTGGGCCATTCTTTTCTATCAACTTCCTAGCCCAGAAATTGTCTTTTAAATGGATAATGATGATTCTGAGGGTACAATTATTACCTCGAAACCTCACATTTTGATATATCCAAGGCTGTTCTCTTATATAAATAACAGTTATTATTGTAAAGTGATATTTTCCCCTGCACTTCCAAAGTGTGCCTGCAGGAGACGGCAAGAAAATGGATTCCATTAATATTCCACTTAGAATGGTTGCCTTTTCCAGCACTAACGTCCACATAAATCTCCTCTGAGTCTTTTATACAAACGCCATCCCTTCTACCCTGCACCGCCCCACTCCCTCTACCCGTTTCTCTTCCTCCTCTCTCACCTCCTCTTCCCCAGAAAAAGACTCTCCATCCTCTGGTTGGTTAGTCAGTGGCTCCGATGAGGCGGCCACCTGCATTGCCCAGGTCCTGGCACAGAGTTAACGTGGCTGATATTATTCTCGTCACCGTGTACAGCCCCGCTCTCCCTCCACCAGCCAGGGAACGAGCCTTTCAGCATTACTTTCCTGACTATTTAGTACTAATTAAAACCCCCAAGTAAAATGAATCAGCAACAAAAAGCCCAACTGGCTGACATGAGCCAGGGACAGTGGTGTCGTGGGTACAGCTGAGCCCAGCATCCAGGATCGGGGTGGGCGGGGAGGGGGAGGGGGAGGCCTGAGCCCCACAGCTTCCTGCACGTTCCCAGCCTCCGCGGAGCCGGATGGAGCTGGGCTGTGACAGACACCTAACAGCCTCATTAACGCTCCCGCCAGCCCCGCTCCCGCTGGAAATTGTGTAGGTTGTTGTTATTAGGAAGTATTTATAAGAGACTCTATCACGGCAAAGTGCTTTACAGTCATTTCACGGGAGAGACCAGGGTGCCGGGAGAATCAGACTCCATGCTATCGCTGTCACCGTCTCTCGAGTCTTGCTGAGCACCTTCAAGGACCAGTCCTGTCATCCTGTGCTGTAACCCGAGATCCCGGCTGCCCTCCGCACACCCCCTATGCCGGCCTTGCTGGATCAAATCATTACAGCGAAGGGACAAGTTCACATCTAAAGAACTTTCATACACAGTAAACTGTTTCATCCCTGCCACAAGCTTGAAAGGTAGGGCAGATCTGACTGCTCCCGTTTCATAAATGGGACAATTGAGGCTCAAGGAGGTTAGCTAACTCGTTCAAGGTCATAGAGCTAGTTAATCAGATAAATATTTATTGGTGCTGCACCTCATGCTGGGTCCTTTGACACATCATCTTTGCAACAGGAAATGGCAGAGCTAGGATGAGAGCCCAGGCCTTCCTCATGAGAATTCCAAGATTCTATTAGACCCAACATTTCCTCAGTTCCTGAGATGAGATCCCATCTGCAGGTTCCCAAATCAGGCTTGCTCCTCTGTGTGCCCAGGTAGTTCACACACATTCTACTGCTGCACCTGCACTTCTACCACTGCACATGTACAGATCTAATCTCCTCGGAGCCCGAGAACTCCCCCAGGACAGGGGCTGCTTCTTACTCCGCTTTCAGGCCCCAGCATCCACTACGATGCTCAGTGGGGCTCAACGGGTTCTGGTTGTTTGAATGAACGAATGAATGAAGAGCAAGGCAATGACTACCTGTTGACGTGAATGTGTGTGTGTGTGTGTGCACGTGTGGAGTGCATGCGTGAGCACACGTGCATATATAATGATACCCGTGGGAACAGAAGGAGGATTCTATCTGACCTGAAAGGTTAAGCTCCCCTCTGTGGCATTCACATGAACAGAAATTCCCCCTAGGAGGGAAATCTGCATGTTTGTTCTCTGCAGAAAGGCAGGATGGCACCATGGTTAAGAGTACACAGCTGGTTCTACCACCTTATAGCCATGAAACCTGGGGCCAGTTTCCCAACTTCTCTAAATCTCCCAATTCCTCAACTGTAAATGGAGGCGCTGTGATTGGTAGGTAAGTTAATGCACGCACACATTCTGAATGACCTCCTGCATCTGGTAAAGGCTCAATGCTGGCAATTGTACCAGGGAGGGGAGCGCAGCAGTGGGGCTCTGGAGCACTTCCCAGAGCCCTGCCCAAGGGGATGTGTCTAGGCACGTGCCCCGCACACCACCTGTGGCCTCTGAGGCCACACCTCTGTCAGATGGTTAGGTCCCTGGCCCAGCTGGCAGGCCCAGAAATATGGGGTGGGACAGGGTTGGGCATCTCAGGGCAGTCCCAGCCCTTGAGTTCACATAAAACCAAAGGAAGATGCCATCTCCATGGAAAGGTGAGGGTGACATGAGACAGTCCATAATCAAAGCATTTTGCAGAGCACACGACCAGGAGAAGGGTGAGGGGTCCACTGAACTTTACAGATGCACTGAAGTTCTCACAGGGAAGGGGACTGACTGATGGGCAGGAGGGAAACTCACAGCACTCCCATCCCTCACCTGTCGCTCAGCTCCTGACACAGTGGCTGAGATGATCTCCTCTGGACCCACCCAGGGAGGCCTTTTGGGCCAGGCAGATCCCAGAGATAACTACAGTGATCCCAGGTCACCAGGCAATGTTGGATCCCTTCCCTGGAAGGGCACTTGCCCTCTCCCTGTGGGGGCTCCGTGGAGGTGCAGTGCATGGTAGGCTGAGTCCCAGCTGAGACGGGGCCACGGGGCAGCTGCAGACAATGGGGGGTCAGCACATTCCTGTGGGGATGGCCCCGTCCCTGCCCTTACTCTAGCTGGAGGCTCAGCCACTCCTGTGTGTTGGGGGAAGGCAGGGGCTCAGAGCTACTGCCATGGTGAGAGGCCAGCTGTGATTGTCCCGGGTGCCCTTGGTCTTCAAATCAAAAGCAGCTGTATGGACGGCATATGACTTTCCCAGTGGCCTAACTACAACCCACTCCTATGCTCAGGTATAAGAGGTTTAGATTCTAGAGTCGAGCCAGGCTCAGGTATTTTATTAAAATTCCCTGAGGCTAAGAGTGGGCTCAGAAAGGGGAGGAAAGGGCAAGCTACACCTACCAACCTGTGATGCCAGATATCAGGTTGAATCTGCACAAGTTCAGCCAATCATTCATGTAGTCCAGATCCCAAGCTGTTCAGTGTCATGCAAACCAGCCATCTGCATTTACCAACTGCAGACTTTGACCACCAGATGGGCTGTCCTGGTGGACAAGGCTGGAGCACCCGTGAGGTAAGCTGGCTGGAGCACAGTCCTACGACACGGGTCCTGGGTCCAGCCCATGTGCGATCCTGTGAGTGTGATTCTGTTTATAGCCACAAAAGTCACCTTTAGTTTAGGCCTGCCCCCTAGATATGAGACAGGCATGTGATTGGGCCAGTTCAGTGTAAATGCATCACAGATGCTAGAAAACGACCGCATATGCGTAACTGATGCTGAGCATTGTTACCTGAGGAAAGAGGGATATTAACAGAGAGAGAGAGAGAGAGATGGATCCATTATCTTTTTCATCCTCCAAAATGCCCCACAAAGCAATGTAGAATTTTGGTTCCAACATATACTGAACACTTTGTCTCAGAGAAAAACCGAATGGAAGAGAAAACTCTAGAAGCAGTAGAATTTCTCCCTATGGGCTTCAGTTTTCTCATCTACAAGATCATCTCTGGGGTCCCTGGCATCTCACAACTCCCTGGGCAGCAACGGTCCTAATGTGCAGATTTGCAGGATATGGAGCAAGGCTGGGAGGAGGCCCAGGCTCAGTCTCGCAAAAATGTCTTAAACTCCCGACAGAGAAGGCAGTAAAGCCGCGGACCTACAGGAAGCTTAAGGGACCAGATCAGCTAAAACTGGCCCCACCTGGGTGGCAAGCCCAGCTATAAGCACTTTGAGGACACTAATCCATGCATTTTTTTTTTAAATTTTTATTGGCATATAGTTGCTTTACAATGTTGTGTTAGTTTCTCTTGTACAGCAAAGTAAATCAGCTGTACGTATATATATACCCCCTCTTTTTTGGATTTCCTTCCCCTTTATGTCACCACAGAGCATTGAGTAGAGTTCCCTGTGCTATATAGTAGGTTCTCATTAGTTATCTATTTTATACATAGTAGTGTATATATGTCAATCCCAATCTCCCAATTCATCCCATCCCCCTTTTCCGCGCTTGGTGTCCATACGTTTGCTCTCTATGTCTGTGTCTCTATTTCTCCTTTGCAAGTAGGTTCATCTGTATCATTTTTCTAGATTCCACAGCCAGGACACGGAAGCAACCTAAATGTCCATCAACAGAGGAATGGATAAAGAAGATGTGGTACGTATATACAATGGAATATTACTCAGCTATAAAAAGGAGAGAAATTGTGCCATTTGCAGACGTGGATGGACCTAGAGACTGTCATACAGAGTGAAGTAAGTCAGAAAGAGAAAAACAAATATCGTATATTAACGCATATATGTGGAATCCAACCCATCGCATTCCTGCAGAAACTCTACGAGGTGGGCGCTATTACTACGTCCACATAGCTGAGGAACCCAAGTCTGGCTCTGCATCACTCTGCCGTCCTGCTAGGATACCTCTGCTCCTGGGCAAGGTGGGTGGCTACACAGTGGGGTCTCTAGCCTCAGTAAACAAACACGGGTGAGGTTGGGGGACCGGCAGGTGTAGATCCAAGGCTCCAAAGCTCCTTTCAAATTGCCAGGCTGCTCTGAAGAGGGCATCCAGCCTGCTCTAAAGCTTCTCTGCTTCAACTTTTTGGCTCTGATCTTTGAATGAACAAAAGGGTCTCCTGTTCCTCTATGTCAGCAAGTCTGAGCCGGCTCCCCACTGGCTGTGTCTCCAACGCCCTGGCCTGTGCAGCGTCTGGGCCCTCCTGTCTCACCCAGATGAGAAAGGGCCAGCCGTGGCCGACCTTTGGCGGGAAGAATGGGGAGAATTCGTTCTCTCGGCTTTGCCAAAGCAGAGGGTGATGGAGATCAGCAGTCTTGGCTGATGGTGCTTTGATCTGACTGGCGTCCACTCAACAGTTGGCTGTTGTTGTCCATAAGCCTGGTGCCCCCCCTGCCCTTCAGGCCCTGCTCACCCTGCATGTGAAACACAAAGCTGGCCACTGGCAGCTGGTCTCCTCAGCATCCGGCGCTGGCCGCAGCAGAGTGGGGGTTGAGGCTGGGGGGAGGGTGACGGATTTCAGCAGAAGAACGGGCCGTGCAGCTCGTCTTCAGAACAGGGTGCCCGTGCCACGGGGCTGGGGAGGGTTGCCTTCCTGCCTGGCACTAAGACGGCTCAAGGGCTTTCCGGACCCATCCCTCAGCCCTGCCCCCTTTACACCTCTCCAGATCCCCCTGAAGCCGTTGTTTTTACTCCATCTCCATCCCACTTTCCATTCTCACCTTTACCCACCCCACTGGGCTGGGTTTCGTCCTCACCACTCCAAGAGAGCTTCCTCACCACTCCAAGACAGATGTAGGTCCCCAGTCACCTACATCTCATTGAAGCCCAGGGATAGTCTTCTATCTTCACGGTATTTAGTCTCTCAGAAGCATTGACCAGTGAACTCGTTTACTCCACCTTCAAATACTTTCTTCTCTAAGCTCCCGTCATATCTCACACACCTGTTTATTCATAGCTGTCGTTTTGTCTTCCTGCCTCAATGGCTCCTTCTCAAATGTCAGGTACCCCCAAGATTCAGTCCCGAGCCACCTTCCCATCTATACTCTCTCTCAAGTGACTTCCATCCTTCCCATGGCTTTAAATTCCACTTATATATTCATGACTTAAAAAAAAATTTTACCTGTTTATTGTAAAATAAACCATAGATGCAGAAAACCACACAAAACAAATAAAAAGCTTAGTGGGTGAACAACCTCATAATAACTACACAGGTTAAAATATACAACTTTGCCAGCCACCCAGAAGGCCTGCTGGTCCCCATCCTAACCACAGCCCCATCCTCCCCTCCAAAAGTAACCACTTTCCTGACTTTTATAGGAATCACTTCTTGTGTGTGTTTTTTCCCCCTTTTGTGGTTTTATCACCCAAGTGCATTCCTAGACACTGTAGTTTAAGTCCTGCCCATTTTTGGAAACTTTATCTTTTAATTCTCTTTTAATTTACAAATTTCTCTTTCATCTCTTTCTTTTCCTTAAAATGCATCTGTTCCTTTGCCCTGTGGGGTTCCCCACTGTCTGGATTCTGTTGCCTGCACACTCCTGGTGCAGTTCAGCATGCTCCTCTATCTCTTCATTCTTAAAAATCAGCCACTGGATCCAGCGGCTCGGTCAAGCTCAGGTTCAGACCTTCAGCTGAGACTGTAAGTGATGCTATGTTTTCATCAGAAGGCACATAATGTCTGCCATTTACTCTTTTTTCAGTATTAGCAACTATTGGTGCTCTAACTAGTGTCTAACATCTAAACCTTAGATCCATTCATTCATTTAAGTTTTCATACATCAACCTGAATAATTTTATACCGAGATGCTGCCCCTCATCTATTATTTGGTTACCCAGGAGCACAGTTCATATAGGAATGACAGGATAAATGCTAATTTCCTTTCATTTACATGGTTTTCAAGATAATTAGTTAGCCCCCTGTCATCCTCAGATGATGACCAATTAGTTAATTTTTTACATGTCATTTTGAACTCATGGACACAAAATTATTAAACCCATGTTTAAACATGGGTTTCAATCCATTGCAATTATTATCCTTATTAAAGCTCAAATTGTCATCTTTGACCAGTGGGAGTCTCTTCAAGTTGGCTCCTAAGTCCTTCTGACACGACTGGCCCAGGTGGTCATTTTGTACATTTCCTGCCTACACCTGGGATCAGCCATGTCTCCAAGAAGCCCTGGTTTCTTTCAGTGGGAAATGGTATAGCACGACCATAATCTGGTTGCACCTCTTGGTCATAGTTTCTAGGCCTTTTTCAGTGGACAGAGCTAAGGGGCAAAACAAAACAAAACAAAAAAAAAAAAACTATCTATAGATAGATATATAGATAACAAATATTACATATATATAAAATAAAATATATAACATATAGATAGATGGATATAAAATATATATACAAAATTTATAAAATAAAAATTCAAGTTCAAGTCTACAGAGTTTTTACTCTGCCTCTTCTATAACTACATCTGTATTTCCATTCTTTTGCACTGAGAATCCTGGTTCTCAAGGACACAAAAAAGACAGAAATAGGGTGACCCATAATTACTTATTTGCTTTATCCCACATCATACATACAACAGTCTCAGAATAACCATACTTATTAGTAGCAATACTAACACGACTCCCAGCCATCATGATTATGTATTAAAAAGGTTTAAAATATCTTTGCATATGCCATCTCTGTTCCCCAATTCTTAACACTATACCTACATTGTTAGACGATATTGCCATTGCATCATGCAATGTAGCCCTGGGAACCCTCACTTAGTTTTGTTGCTATAAGTAACCGTATGTTTAATGCTCAACACTGGTCTTACACCCATGTCTCTCTGGCCATTGGGTTTTCTGAACTCATCTTCTAGTAGATTCCTGAGGAGGGACTCATAGGGACAATATTCTCTGAGTTCTTACATGCTATTTTATGATAGTTTGTGTTCTTTATACTTGAAGGTCAATTTGGCTGAATGTACAATCTTTGGCTCATGTTCACATTTCCTGTTTTGAGTACTTTTAATATGTTACTCCATTTTCTTCTGTCATAACATGTGGCTGTAGAAAAGTCTGATGACAGTATCATTTTCCTTCTCATATAAATCACTTACTCTTTTGCTTAGATGCCCAAAGGATATTTTTCTTTTTCTTTAAAGCCCGGTAGTTTTACTAGAACAAGCCTCCATCCTTCTGGGTCAATATTCTCGGGTACAAAGAGTGTTCTTTCAATATGCAGTTTTAAATTTTCTTTTAATTTCAGGAGGCTTTTTTGAATTATATTTTTTATGATTTGTTGCCTTGCTTTAGTTTTCTTTTTGCCTTTCAAGGTTGCCTATTATCCATATGTTGAACCTTCTTTGCCTTTCTTAAATATTTGTCACTTTCTCTCAAACCATGTTTATCTCTTTCTTAATTTCTTTTTGGTTTTAAATTTTTCCTTCCTTTATGCCTTTTATTTCTCATAAGGTATTATTTATAGTGTTTATTTGCTCTTGTGTTCCTTCTAGTTCACGCCTCACTTATAAAATTTTTTTTTCTTTTATTTCTAATTCTTTCTTGAATTCTATCACTACATTTCTGTTTTTCTAAATCTGATTTATATTATGTTTCATGTCTTGTACCATTTTAAAAAATTTTAGCTCATTGTGAAATAGTGTATTATAGGGTTTTTTTTTTCTGGTTGTTGCTGCTTTTTTGGGGGTGTTTATTTACTTATTTATTTATTTACTTTTTGGTGTGATTTCACTGTCTGCAGGGATGTTATTCTCATTTTGTCTTCCTTACAGTAACTTTTATGGGGTTTGGACACAATCATTTCATTTTGAAATGAAATGAGTTTTCCTGAACTTTTGGAAAAAGACTTTGTTCAGGTGTCTTTTCTAACTCCACAGAGCTCCCTCTTCCATTGTTTTATAGAGTGTTAAAAAATACAGTAGCTTGCTTTCTGAGATTTCTTGGTTCTGTTCTCCTCCCCAAATCTTTTCTGGACTTTCTCTTTTTTTCTTTTCCTTTTCTTTTTATTATCCCAACCTTCTGCAATTTTGATTCCACTCTCCACTATTCAGTGGGGACCCTGGCAGAAAGAAGCCCTGGCAGATCAGTTTTGAGAAAATGCGGGAACTATGCTGGTCTAGCCCCTTCAGTCCATCTGGTGGGCTCCCTGCACGCACCTGCTATTGCAGTGAGCAGAACCACAGCATCCCCCCAATTTCAACTGCTACTCTCAAAGTGAAACCATGCACCTCAGACTGGGACTTGAAGCCATGCGGCCAGGACTCAAACCCAGCCAAAACCCTGATTGGGACTTGAACCCATGCAGCTGGGACTTGAACCCGGCCAAAACCCACAGTCTTCCAACTGAGATCACACACCTGGTTTCAGGACTTAATGAAGCTCAGGTTCTTGATGTCTCATTGCAGAAAGAATTCAGTGAGAGACAAAGCGATAGGTAAGAAGTGGATTTATTTAGAGAGAAACACACTCCACAGAGTGTGGGCCATCTCAGAAGGTGAGAAAGGCACCGGCGTATGGGGGTTGTCAGTTTTTATAGGGGTGGGTAATTTCATAGGCTAATGAGTGGGAGGAGTATTCCAGCTATTTCGGGAAGGGGCGAGGATCTCCAGGAACTGGGCCACTGCCCGCTTTTTGATCGTTATGGTCAGCCTTGGAACTGTCATGGCACCTGTGGCTGTGTCATTTAGCTTGCTGATGTGTTACAGTGAATGTATACTGAGGCTCAAGGTCTTGTGGAAGTCGATATGTCTGCCATCATGGACCCATTTGGTTCTAATCAGTTTATGTCATGTCCTTGGGCTATGTCATTCTTTCAAAGGTTGTGCCCTGCCCCCTTCCCTCCTGTTTCAAAAGTGTCCCACCATATTTTCTATTGAATATCTGTGTGTTGCTACTTTGAATTCTTCTATTCTCAGGTCCACCTCCCCTCTGTTTTCTCTCTGCTTTTCAAGTATGGACACTAACACAAGTCTTGTATTTTTTTAATGATTTCTCCCCATCTTATCGTAATTTAGAGGATAACTTGTCACCTAGTTTTATTGTAAATGTTGCCTATGTGGTTTTGCTATCTCATTGTTCTGTCTGTTGTTTCATGTGGGGATTTGAGACGATCCAAAACTATCTAAAAACTATGCTGCTACTATCTTTCCAAAATCTCTCCTGCTGATAACTTTCAATGTTATCTCCAGAGTGCATCTCTCACCTGACCTTATACACCCAAGTATTAATTGATATTTGATATCTCCACCTGGATGTTTTTTTTTTTTTTTTGGCTGCACCACACAGCTTATGGGATCTTAGTTCCCCAACCAGGGATCGAACCCACAGCAGTGAAAGCATGGAGTCCTAACCATTGGACAGCTGGGGAATTCCCTCCAAATGGATGTCTAATAGGTGTCTCACACTTAAGTTGGCTGAAAGAAGTCAACTTTCCCCCTCAGTTCTACCATCTCTCTTAATCTTCCCCATCTCAATAAATGGCACCTCTTCCCTCCCAATTGCTCAGGCCAAAAACCTAGGAGTCAGTCTCTTTCCCTCACACTCCAAAATTAACCATATCCGTAGGCTCTGGCCGTTCTTCCTCCAAAACACATTTCTAATTCAATTACTACCTACCATCTCCATGCTTTTCCCCGATCTAGGCCTCTACCACCTCTCTTCTGGACTTCTGCACTAGTCTCCTGGTCTCTCTGCCTCCACTTTCCCTTCAGGGCAGCCAGAGTGGTCTTTCTAAAGCATAAGTCAGATCACATCATTCCTATGTTTAACACAACCCCAAGGCTTCCCACTGCAAACAATGAAATTCCACACATAACCATGACCTATAAGACCTGCATCATTTGGAGAACTCTGGCTTCTTTCACGCCCTCTCCCTCCACTTCCCCCATATTCTCTATGTTCCAGATACCTGGTCTTCTTTTTGCTCCCAAAGCATCCCATATGCTTCCCATCTCAGGGCCTTTACCCCCGCTATTCCCTGTGGTTGGAATGCTTTCCTGCTAGATCTTTGCAATGCTGCCTCTTCTCATTTTCAGGTCCAAACTCAGAGAGGCCTTATTTAATTCCCCAGGTAAAGCGCTTATCTATTTTACCTTCTTCTTAGCACTTTCCAGTGCCAGCAATTATCTTTTTCATTCATTTGTATATATAAATATACTCTGTAAATATACCCTCCCACCCCTACCACTATTAGAATTCTCCTTGCGGATAGTGATACCACCTGGCACATAATAGGTGCTCAATAAATATTTATCAGCTAATTATTTTTCCAAATGCCTCTGAATATAGCCAAGGGAACCGAGCCCTGCTACAGCAAGCAATGGAACATGAATATTTTCCTAAAATTGCCAGCTGCCAATGTAAACCGTTCTCTCAGGACATAGCCTTGTCTATACTGATGGATAAAGTGTCCTGACCACACAACTCTTGTGAAGAGGAGTAGTCCTCAACTCTATTACAATCAACACTCCCTTTCGTGAGCCAGTATTTTATAATATGCCTTTTCTATTCCAAAATAAAAATTCATATATAACTACATACCTAACTTTTTTTTAAATCCACCTCATTCCCCTAATTATAATACAAAGGAGTAATAAAAAGAAAGTAATTTATAATAAAATAATAAGTATTTCATTATGCAAATGCTTGAGTATGATTAAACTAGAAGACAGAAGGAAGGAGTCAGATGTTTGCAGCTTTATGTAGCATCGCCATGAATACAGCAACTATAAATTCAAACTAAAACAAAAAGTGTTGTGCTGGCAACTCAAATACCACAGCTAAGTTGGCAAGAGTGATGAAGTGTGATGTGATTTTCCAAAATGTTGACCAATTTTTGGTAAAATTCAGAACAAAACAAGGTATGGTCTTCCCAATTTTCTTAGTGAATTTTCATGGAAAATTCAACGCATACTAAATCTTTACAAAAATATACTGTGTTTACAAATACATAAGATGTATTTACAAAATGCCCCCTTGGTTTACATTATTGCAAAATAGCAGCCTTGTTCATGGTCTTCCAAAACTGGAAACAACCCAAAAGTCCTTCAACTGGTGAAGGAATAGACACACTGTAGCCCATCCATACAGTGGAATACTGCTTAATAATACAAAGGAATAAACTTCTGATACTGGCAACAACCTGGATGACTCTCAGATGCACCATGCTAAGTGGAAAAAGCCAGAATGAAATGGCTACATACTGTTATGTCTTAGAATACTACAGAAATTTATTTCTTATAGTTCTGAAAGCTGAGAAATCCGAGATCAAGGAACTGGTAGATTCAGTGCCTGGTGAGGGCCTGCTTCCCAGTTCATAGACAGCCATCTTCTCACTGTGTCCTCACATGGTGGAAGGGGCAAGAGAGCTCTCTGGGGCCTCTTTTTATAAGGGCACTAATCCCATTCATGAGGGCTCCACCCTCATGACCTAATTACCTCCCAAAGGTCCCACCTCCAGATACCATCACATTGAAGATTAGATTTCAACAAAGAATTTTGAAGGGGACACATTCAGTCTATAGCACTGTATCATTCCACTTATATGATCTTCCAAAAAAGGCAAAAGTAGGGCCAGAAAACAGATCAGTGTTTGCCAGGAGCTGGGAAGGGGAGAGGGGCTAACAACAAAATGACACAAGAGAATTTTCAGGGGGTGATGCAACTGTTCTTATATCTTGGTTGAGGTGGTGGTTACATGCTTGTACGTGTTTGTCAAAACTCACAGAACTGTACACTATAAAAAATGAATTTTACTGTATATTATTATACCTCAAATTTTTTAAGTCTTTAAAAAAATAGGTACCTCCCCACTGAGAACCACTGGTATAGAGCTTCACAGAGTATAAAGCACTTTCAGATGTCCTGTGCACTGTGAAGCAAGCTGGGCAAGGCTTACTGACCCAGTTCTGGGAACAAGTAGTGTGGTATGTGGGAAGATTTATATGGGACTTTCTGTGGGAAAACCAACACTTAGGTTGAAGGTCTAGTTCCAGAGCCTGAAATTTACCAGTTGGGTACATTATGGTACCCAAGTAACTGCTCTGTTCTGAACCTCAGTTTCCTAGCTGTTGGTCCTAACCCTCTTTGAGTCAGCGATTTGCCTGGGGCCAGGGAGCAGGGGAATAGCTCGTTAATGGCAGGCTTCTGGGTCCTGGCCATTACTCCTTATCCTCACTGTGCCGATAACTGGAATACTTCTCAGAGGGAGACCCACCCATCAGCTGTCCCCTCCTGCTCAGGGTCAGTGCAAAGGACAGGGGCTGGGAACGAGGCCCAGCAGAGCGGGAGGCGGGAATCACTGAGAACGGGCACTGGAGGGAAGTGCCCACAGCAGGTGGGTCAGGAATTCAGAAGGTGGAGAGTCTGGGCAAGACAACTCTGTGACAAATAGGAAATCAAGGCCATCTGGCTGCAAACTGTCGTGACCTTGACAAGATCCTCTTTCTAATGACCAGCAGCACAGGGGTTCCCAAGGCCTAATTTTTCCCTTCTTATTCTGCTGCCCCATTTACAGTACACCTAAGACTCAGTCATTCCTGAAGGCTCCCTGTCTAATCACCTACAAGGGGTAAAGGAAGATACTTTGCCCCACAGACTTCCAGAGGGTCTTCCCAGGCTGGGAGCTGAGCCCCAGCCTCCCGAGGAAACCCTTGTGGTACCTTTAAGAAGAGTTAATACTAACTGAAGCCTGTTACACACTGGAGCCTAAGCCACCCAAACAGCAGGGAAGGGCCAGTTAATCAGAAGTCGAGCCACAAACCCCAAACTCAATATTTCACATCTCCCTCTCCAGCTCATGCAGCCTTTGGAACTTGAACCCTTCAAAATCTTTTGTTTATGATTCTGCTGTTGAAGCACCATTTACTGATGAGAAATGGCTGCTGTCTGAATAAAGCCCTGTTGGTTACCGCTTCCTTTAAACTTCGTTAAGGAAAACATAATTACCAAGCAAATCTCATTTGGATTCACTCAGTGCTCCAAAGGCTTCGGCACAGACTGTTCTTTGCCCCTTCTTTATAGAAAGAACAGTACACGGGCTTGCAAGAGATTCTTTGAAACCTAGAGACAATTCGTGCGCATGCAAATGAAGGAAGCAATGTTTTGGGGAAGCCTGCTCAGCTGCCCAGAGAGGCAAATGCCGGTTCCTTTCAGAGCAGCTGCAGCTGGGAGCCTGACTCCCCGCTGGAATCAAGATGTCTCTTTGGAAAAGCCTCAAAATCTTTCCGATCCTCAGTTAATCCTCCTGTAAAATGCCGTTACCTCCGTCATGGTGGAAGCAGTAGGATCTAATGGAGAATTTTGAAAAGAAAAATGCCACACAGAGCTACACGAACTTCTCAACTTTAATTAAAATGATCACTGCTGAATGAGCATTCTATAGCCTCTGCTGTGACTTGCCCGGCATCCACTAAAGAGGCAGCACAGCACAGTAATGGGGACCACCAGCCCAGGAGCCAGCCTCCAAGCCCAGTACTAGCTGTGTGATCTAGCTCAAGTTCCTTAACTTCTCTGAACTTTACTTTCCTCATCCGTAAACTAGTAGTACTTACCTCCTAAAGACGCTGTGAGAGTTGAGCTAAAATGTGTACATTACTAAGAAGAGTACCTAACATACAGGTACTGTCCAACAGAGGTTATGTATGATCCCTTAACTGCCTGTATTAACCATGTCTTTGATTTTTCTGTATGCTGATGCTTTCACATCTGGAGCCTTGCTGACCCGGGATGGACCGCCCCTCTCAGGGTTATCCAATTCCTAGAAATATTAAACTAGCCCATAAGGGCACTTTTCAAATACAAACCGCCCATTCCACACCCCAGCCTCCTCCTTTATTGGGTACTCACAGGGCACTTACACTCCAGGCTACTAGCTATCTGCCCTAACCACTCCCAGGACTAGGTACCAGGCAACTTGGGAGAGGCCCTGTGTCCCAGAACCCACTGAGATTATTCAAACTAGCCAAACCTAAGCCTATGCATGCTGCCTCACCTGGTCTTCCATGAAGAAACCACAACAAAGACTCTTGCCCACATTGCCCCAAGCTCCCGCTGCCTCCTGACAAAGCCTGATGCTTTCCATGTGGCCCCCCTTGGCAAAGTGTGCCCCTTCCTCCTGGGAATGATGGCCTTTTCAATGGCAGTCATCTCCTGATCTGTTGGCCTTAGCAGACCTCAAATTTTCCATTAATACACTATATTTGAACACGCTGCCTTTGCCACAGCTTTAATCCTCCCCCAACTGCCCTCTCCCAGGTCATTAACGATGTTTCATTGCCAACCAGGGGACCTCGTCCATGTCTATTTCTTTTCTTGGACTCACTATAGCATTTGTTTTATTTACTAGCTCATAGCTTAGAGGTTGCTTGTTTCACGTTTTTTTCCAAAAAGGCTTCCTGAACCACTTCCCCGATCCCCCAACCAGTGCCGCTCCTTTGTGCCCCCACAGCTATGGTAATTGCCCATTTTTGTAGCTATAAACCCTCCATTAGAAAATCAACTCAGGAATGCTTGAGCCATGGCTTCCCTCCAGCGAGCAGCACAAAGCCTGGTACTGCTCAATAATTATTGGTCAAAAGAATGAGCAAGTAATGACAAGGAAAACATGATGACCCAAAACCTATGGGATGCAGCAAAAGCAGTTCTAAGAGGGAAGTTTATAGCAATACAATCCTACCTCAAGAAACAAGAAACATCTCAAATAAACAACCTAACCTTACACCTAAAACAATTAGAGAAAGAAGAACCAAAAAAAACCCCAAAGTTAGCAGAAGGAAAGAAATCATAAAGATCAGATCAGAAATAAATGAAAAAGAAATGAAGGAAACAATAGCAAAGATCAATAAAACTAAAAGCTGGTTCTTTGAGAAGATAAACAAAATTGATAAACCATTAGCCAGACTCATCAAGAAAAAAAGGGAAAAGACTCAAATCAACAGAATTAGAAATAAAAAAGCAGAAGCAACAACTGACACTGCAGAAATACAAAGGATCATGAGAGATTACTACAAGCAACTATATGCCAATAAAATGGACAACCTGGAAGAAATGGACAAATTCTTAGAAAAGCACAACCTTCTGAGACTGAACCAGGAAGAAATAGAAAATATAAACAGACCAATCACAAGCACTGAAATTGAGACTGTGATTAAAAATCTTCCAACAAACAAAAGCCCAGGACCAGATGGCTTCACAGGCAAATTCTATCAAACATTTGGAGAAGAGCTAACACCTATCCTTCTCAAACTCTTCCAAAATATAGCAGAGGGAGGAACACTCCCAAACTCATTCTACGAGGCCACCATCACCCTGATTCCAAAACCAGACAAAGATGTCACAAAGAAAGAAAACTACAGGCCAATATCACTGATGAACATAGATGCAAAAATCCTCAACAAAATACTAGCAAACAGAATCCAACAGGACATTAAAAGGATCATACACCATGATCAAGTGGGGTTTATCCCAGGAATGCAAGGATTCTTCAATATACGCAAGTCAATCAGTGTGATACACCATATTAACAAACTGAAGGATAAAAACCATATGATCATCTCAATAGATGCAGAAAAAGCTTTCAACAAAATTCAACACCCATTAGTGATAAAAACCCTCCAGAAAGTAGGCACAGAGGGAACTTACCTCAACATAATAAAGGCCATATATGACAAACCCACAGCCAACATCATTCTCAGTGGTGAAACACTGAAACCATTTCCTCTAAGATCAGGAACAAGACAAGGTTGCCCACTCTCACCACTATTATTCAACATACTTTGGGAAGTTTTAGCCACAGCAATCAGAGAAGAAAAAGAAATAAAAGGAATCCAAATCAGAAAAGAAGAAGTAAAACTCTCACTGTTTGCAGATGACATGATACTATACATAGAGAATCCTAAAGATGCTACCAGAAAACTACTAGAGCTAATCAATGAATTTGGTAAAGTAGCAGGATACAAAATTATTGCACAGAAATCTCTTGCATTCCTATACACTAACGATGAAAAATCTGAAGGAGAAATTAAGGAAACACTCCCATTTACCATTGCAACAAAATGAATAAAATACCTAGGAATAAACCTACCTAAGGAGACAAAAGACCTGTATGCAGAAAACTATAAGACACTGATGAAAGAAATTAAAGACGATAAAAACAGATGGAGAGATATACCATGTTCTTAGATTGGAAGAATCAACATTGTGAAAATGACTATACTACCCAAAGCTATCTACAGATTCAATGCAATCCCTATCAAACTACCAATGGCATTTTCCACATAACTAGAACAAAAAATTTCACAATTTGTATGGAAACACAAAAGACCTCGAATAGCCAAAGCAATCTTGAGAAAGAAAAACGGAGCTGGAGGAATCAGGCTCCCTGACTTCAGAGTATACTACAAAGCTACGGTAATCAAGACAGTATGGTACTGGCACAAAAACAGAAATATAGATCAATGGAATAGGATAGAAAGCCCAGAGATAAACCCAGGCACATATGGTCAACTTATCTTTGATAAAGGATGCAAGAATATACAATGGAGAAAAGACAGCATCTTCAATAAGTGGTGCTGGGAAAACTGGACAGCTACATGTAAAAGAATGAAATTAGAACACTCCCTAACACCATACACAAAAATAAACTCAAAATGCATTAAAGACCTAAATGTAAGGCCAGACGCTATAAAACTCTTAGAGGAAAACATAGGCAGAACACTCTATGACATAAATCACAGCAAGATCCTTTTTGACCCACCTCCTAGGGAAATGGAAATAAAAACAAAAATAAATAAATGGGACCTAATGAAACTTCAAAGCTTTTGCACAGCAAAGGAAACCATAAACAAGACAAAAAGACAACCCTTAGAATGGGAGAAAATATTTGCAAATGAAGCAACTGACAAAGGATTAATCTCCAAAATTTACAAGCAGCTCATGCAGCTCAATATCAAAAAAACAAACAACCCAATCCAAAAATGGGCAGAAGACCTAAATAGACATTTCTCCAAAGAAGATATACAGGTTGCCAAAAAACATATGAAAGGATGCTCAACATCACTAATCATTAGAGGAATGCAAATCAAACTACAATGAGGTATCACCTCACACCAGTCAGAATGGCCATCATCAAAATATCTACAAACAATAAATGCTGGAGAGGGTGTGAAGAAAAGGGAACCCCCTTGCACTGTTGGTGGGAATGTAAATGGATACAGCCACTATGGAGAACAGTATGGAGGTTCCTTAGAAAACTAAAAATAGAACTACCATACGACCCAGCAATCCCACTACTGGGCATATACCCTGAGAAAACCATAATTCAAAAACAGTCATGTACCACAATGTTCACTGCAGCTCTATTTACAATAGCCAGGACGTGGAAGCAACCTAAGTGTCCATCGACAGATGAATGGATAAAGAAGATGTGGCACATATATACAATGGAATATTACTCAGCCATAAAAAGAAACGAAATTGAGTTATTTGTAGTGAGGTGGATGGACCTAGAGTCTGTCATACAGAGTGAAGTAATTCAGAAAGAGAAAAACAAATACTGTATACTAACACAAATATATGCAATCTAAAAAAAAAGAAAAAAAGTGGTTCTGAAGAACCTAGGGGCAGGACAGGAATAAAGCCGCAGATGTAGAGAATGGAATTGAGGACATGGGGAGGGGGAAGGGTAAGCTGGGGCGAAGTGAGAGACTGACATGGACTTATATATACTACCAAATGTAAAATAGATAGCTAGTGGGAAGCAGCCGCATAGCACAGGGAGATCAGCTCGGTGCTTTGTGACCACCTAGAGAGGTGGGACAGGGAGGGTGGGAGGGAGATGCAAGAGGGAGGAGATATGGGGATATATGTATATGCATAGCTGATTCACTTTGTGATAAAGCAGAAATAACACGCCATTATAATGCAATTATACTCCAATAAAAATGTTAAAGAAAAAAGAAATAACATCCTTTAAAAATTAGTGTTTATGTATACTGTGGGCTTATGCTTATGACAAACCACGAATCTGTTTAAACCACAAGAATAAAAGAGGCATCTTTCTCAGGAAAAAAAAAAAAAAAAGAATGAGAGAATAACTGCATGAACAAGTAAACTCATCCAGCGTTTACAACCGGGAAATGTCCTTAACTATGCGCCCCTCTCTCTCTGTTCCCCCATTCTTCCCTCTTCCTTTCCATCATCACCCAACTCCTGAATCCTTTCTATCACACGCTGAAACAGAGCAACAGCCTCTTAATTCATCTTCCCAATTCCAATATCTCCCCCTCCAACCCAGACTGCATGCCACCACATCAAACTTCTTAAAACGTGAAACATAAATCTTCCGTCGACCTCCCTCCCTGCCCCTCCCCAGCCTGAACCCTCATAGACTTAACATAACACCCCAATTGCTTCTCCTCGTGTCAGCAGCTCCTTCCTCTCTGCAATCTCCTCGGCCTCTTCTCCATCTGCCCATGGCTGTGCATCACCATCGCCCACCTGAAAGCTTATTTCCTTCCCAGTCTCGAGCTGTCCTGACCAAAGCAGGACACACGTCAACACCCTCAGCTCCCAACTCCCACACTGTCCAGGCCTGGGATCTGGGGGCCCAGCACCATCCCAAACAGCTTCTTACCCCCCATAGGCGTAGGACTGTTGGGGATGCAGCCTTGAGACCTGGAATGTGGTGGGAAAATCTATATTCATTTGCTCTCGGCCACAGACACATCAGAGGATGTCTGGAGAAAACAGTCTACAATAAACCAGAGTCAAACACAAAATGCAGTGTTGATCGATTTCATGACCAGTCCTGCCTCGGCAGACCTTCATGTGCTCTGACTGTGTCCGGCAGAAGTAGTTTTAACAGCCATGCCAATAGAAGCCCTCACCTCTCAATTTCATCCTCTCCTTTCCTCCCCCTCTCTCTTCCTTTTACACACACACACACACACACACACACACACACACACTCGACGTGCTCTGCATTCTAGGTACAAGGTAGTGCAGTGCTCCACAATTCAGGTGTACTTTTGCTTTATGCAAAAGTTGTTTCCTGAAACAATTTGAATTTTTATAAGTCAAATCCCAGTTTCTCCAAATCTTACTTTTCTGATATCCCTTCCCCTTTTCTCTAATTGATCTTTAGGAAACAAAGGTTCCCAATAACTCCTAATATTTATTCCTGTAGTTTTCAGCCTCTCTTCTCAGCTTCTCTGTCAAATGATAGCATCTAACACGGACAAAAATGCTCTGTTAGCAGAAGAACCCTAGAAAATATCATTATGCAAAAGAAGGATCCTTCTGTGATAAGTCTAGCCATTGTCCCTTAATTTTCTGTTTTGTAAATTCCAATTTTGAATATTAGGTGGGAGAGAAGCTTATCTAACTCATTTCAGATAAATCTGAATCTGAAATGAAATACATTTTTAGTATGAAATGGAGTGTCTTCTATAACTCGGGACTCCTGAAGACTAAAGGAAAAGAAGAGCTTCCCCAGGCCTCTGGAAGACTGACTGCACATACTGTATCTCAAGTTCATCTTCACAACTAAAAGGTAGGTATTATCATCAGTCTGACTTTACCAAGAGAGACAGCACTCAAGATGCAAGGCATCAGGCAGCTGGCCCAAGATCACACAGGCAATGAGGGGCAGAGCTAGGGTTTGAATCTAGATCTGACTCTAAAACCTTCACCCTCTTCTAGGTTGTCTTTGGGAGGAGGGCCATCTGGTCGACCTCCTCCCCCACCTCTAGTTAAGTTGGACAGATTATCGGAAATACTGCTTTATGTGTGTGGACAGAACTTGCTCTAGTCTTCCTATATTGTAGAAACATTGTTTTACTTCTGTAAGCACCACATTCTTCTATAAAGGATTGGAGGAGGCCACCTGCTTTCTTAGCAAATCATCCCCATGACTAACAACTCGTATCAAAACTGGGGCTCAGCCAGTCGTGAAACTGTTCAGATCAGAGTCAGTGTGGAACCCAAACCAGGCAGGATGATGGGGAAGGAGTTGGGGAAAAGGTCCAAGCAGCTTGGGAAGCAGGCAGAAAACAGGGCGAGGAGGGTCCTGCAGCTGCCTGAGGTAGGGAATCAGGAACAGAGGCAAAGTCACAGCAGGACCAAGGTGGACGCTGCCAGCACCTGGGCTGGGAGAGACGCAACCGCAGCTGGGCTGATCCTCCCCAGGCAGCAGCCCGGGATACCCATCTGCCCAGCAAGGTGAGGATGAAAGCTCCCCGCTTAGCTGCAGCTTCAGCATAAAGACAGTGCTCAGTATGTAAGCCTCTCCCTCCTTCCTTCCATCTCGGGGACAAGACTAATCCCCTGCTGGGCAAGGCTGTACTTACAGCTGGAGCTTAAGTGTCCCCTGGCTTTTCAGAACGCTGGAGAGGAGCAGGAGCAAGGGGCCCAGCAAATCACTCGATTCAACAGCATCACACGCTTTCTTAGCCCAAGCCTAAATCCGGCTCGCTGCTGCCTACGTCTATTTCTCCTCAGTCTGTCCCCAGGGAAAACGGAAACTGGCAAGCATCCTCTCCCGAATATGGATGCTTTAGCATCTTAGAGACTTGGTCACATCACTCCTCAGTCTGCTGGGAGTCGGAGGTTTTTCTGCTGTTTCTGGAACGGCTGGGTAAAGACTGGGAGAGGAGAAGGTGGCTGGGAGGTCCCCGACTGACTTACAGATGCGGCAGTGCAGAGCATGTGCACATCTGGTGTGTGCTGGCTTCCTTGGGAACTCCAGTGACAGTCACAGGACTGCCCAGTCTTTATTCTTGGTGAGGAGATGGAGGAAGGAAGGAGTCAGAAAAGAGGGGAGATGGCAGGAGAAAGACGCCAGGCTTCTCAGCACCCAAAGCAGCAAACGGGTGACATCTGACCTTCCTTTCCAGGAATCAGGTGTGTGTCTAGACAGACACTGAAGTGGGGGGCAAAAAACCCGAACGGACTTAATCCTATTTGGAATTTCCTCAAACCCTCTTGCAAAGGCAACCGCCTTGGTTCAGAGGGCAGAGCTGGGGCTGGGGAGGCCACCTTGGTGATTTTCTGCCCCAAATCCACGTGGAGCGCCAGGCGGCTGGGCCCCCAGGAAGGAAGGAGCCTGAGCGTTCCTGCCCACAGACCCACCTGGAACGTTGCACCTGGGCTAGGCTTCCCTGGTTAGACCCACACACACCCAGAGGGTGCTCGCCACTGATGCACTCTCTCTTTCACTACCTCACTTGGCCTCCCTGCATCATCTTGGTGAGACAGGATGCAGGGTTCTTAGTTCTCTTCTTATAAGCAAGAACACGGGGACCAAAGAGGTCTGCCGATACAGCCATGGTCACAAATCAAACTCTGGAACCCCGTTTTGTGGCTTTTGGGGTTCAGATTTCCTGGTCCTGTGTGGTCCTTCTAAACAGGCTAGGAGGTGAGGAGGGTGGTGGCAAGAGAGAGGAGTGGGCCCGTCTCTCGCCACCATCTCCGCATTGCCAGATCCTTGGCGCGCCTGCTGTCCCTGTGAGCAGGCTCGGCAGACGGAAGGAAGGAAGAAACCCAACGGGCAGCCTGGTCCCCGCCCCGGTAACAGTGCAAACATTTCCAGCGGGGGCCTTTCTGGAAGCATCTGTTCCTGCACCGTTGCCCACCACCCGGGTGTTTGCAGTCGCCTCCTATTTCTCATCCTTCAGTTACATTTGAATTAGTCCAGCCAGGCGACCCTAGCCCCTGGCTCGCATTAAGGCAACCAGGTATGCAACAGACGCATGGCATTCGGCCTCCATTTAAAGGTCATTCGGTCATCAGGGGGAAATCTCCTGGCTGGACCCAAAACTGCCCCTCCGAGCACTGGAGAGATGCTTCCTCGGCCTTTTCTCTCCTCTTGAGGATGAAGAGTTCCCCACAGCAAATATTTAGAGGGTTTGGATCCTAAGCCCTGCCCATGTCCTCTCTAACCCTCCAAGCTAAAAGCTCAGCCCAGGGCTGCGCAAATAGGGTTTTGTCCAGGACCCTGAGCCGCTACATGGAGCTCAGGGGACTACCACACCCTAGAATCACCCCCCACCTTGTGAATCCGTCATTAACTCTGGTCAGAGTGGCGGCTGCTTGGGAAGGCTTTCTCTCCCGGCAGCCTCTGGGAGAGAAGAATTCCTTTTCCTCCTCTCAGTGCTGGAAGGGTTCCTGCACAGGGCAGGGGAGTGGCTGGGGTGGAGGTGCCGAGGGCTTTGCTTCCTCGCATCTACTCATCACACTATGTTTCTGTTTCCCCAGCCAGGCTGCCAACCCTTTGAAGGCAGGGACTGCATCTTGTCTTTGCATCTCTTGGTTCAAGTTCTGAGCCTGCAAATAGCAGGCACTTGATTCATGTTGGGTAAATTAATGAGTTCTATAATTGTACAAATCCACGTTTGGGCTTCTGCAAATCAGGCTCTCGTTCCTTTACTTCAGATCTACATTGCCGTCTCAGAAACCATTGCCAGCTCCCCATTGCCTACAGAATAGTCCGGACTCCTCACCCTCCTTGCCTTTAGGACCACCACCACTGGGCTCCAATCCGCCCTGGAGCCTCATTCCCCCCCATGGTGACATCCCATGTGCCCAGTTCTTGAGCAACCCTGAAGCCCTTTCCCTGCTCAGGGTGATCCCGCCTCTGTGCCTTTGCTTGGGTTATTTCCCTCACGTAGAATCCACACGAAGAACGGACTCAGGAAGAATATGTTTAATTCATTTGAATTAAATGAAAGTGGGAACCCAGAGGAGGCTGCATCCTATTTTCTGCTTCAGTCTCCCCAGCTCTATCTCAAGGCGGGACTATCTGCCCGAGTCCATCGGCCCCACCAAAGGGAGCCAGTGAGGTGCCCATGGAGCCTGGTGAGAGATGATGCTGTAAAAGCGTGATGCTTCCTTTTGGTGGTTTGGGGACACCGGGACTTGAGGACCCCTGAGCCCTTGGCAAATGTCATTCTCCATACCTGACTGGGAAGTCACTGGTGGGGAAAACGAATGTCTAGCAAAGGAAACAGGAAGGGAGAGAAGGGGAGAGAGGGAGCGCAGGATCAGACGATTAGGGAAAGGAAGGGGTGGAGACCTGTCCTCCCTCCAGGGAGGCGCATGAGAGCAGGGGCTCTTCATCTGAGTTCACCGATCAGCCTCCAGGGGTGCGTAAGCTTCCAGTCTCTTTGTTTGTTTATTTGAAAGACGACTCACAGCTTTCACTGGATTCCATTGTGACTCCTAAAAGGGCCTCTGTTTTTGGAGTATTTGCTTGCCTTCAGAGGTTGGTGCTCAGGATGCTGTCCTAGGTGCCCCTCCCTCTTGGTGGCAGAATCCATAACCATGGCTTCGATTACGGTTTGATAACTTGACTCCCGTCACCCGGCCAGGACTAGTGCTCAAGTGCTAGCAGAGACGTAGTGAATTCCTATTCCCAGACTACACCTCTCTTCTGAGCTCCAGAGCCACACATCGAGTTACCTACAGGATACACAGCTCCACTGGGAAGCCCAGAGGCACTATCAGCAGGACCCAAACCGAACACCTTCAGTTCGTTCTCCTCACTGCAGCTGGAGGGAATCTCTTGAAAACAGAAACTGCTGGGCTTCCCTGGTGGCGCAGTGGTTGAGAATCTGCCTGCTAATGCAGGGGACACGGGTTCGAGCCCTGGTCTGGGAAGATCCCACATGCCGTGGAGCAACTAGGCCCGTGAGCCACAACTACTGAGCCTGCGCTCTAGAGCCCGCGAGCCACAACTACTGAGCCCACGCGCCACAACTACTGAGCCTGCGCGTCTGGAGCCTGTGCTCCGCAACAAGAGAGGCCGCGATAGTGAGAGGCCCGCGCACCGCGATGAAGAGTGGCCCCCACTTGCCGCAACTAGAGAAAGCCCTCGCACAGAAATGAAGACCCAACACAGCCAAAAATGAATATATAAATAAAAATAAAGGCAGCTCTTTGTGGTCAGCGTGGCTACATTTAAAAAAAAAAACAAACAAAAAAACAGAAACTGCTCATGTTCGTCCCTGCTTAGAACTCTCCAGTAGCTTCCCCCTGTACTAGGCTGAAGCCCAGCCCTCCTCAACAGGACAGCTAAGACCCTTTATGATCTGGCCCCCACCTACCTCTCCAGGCTCATCTCTTCCCACTTCCCTCTCTCTCTCTGCATTTCATAAAAGCATCATGTTCTCTCTTGCCCCCAGCCTTCGAACATACCTCTTCTGCTCAGTACACCACCCTTCCACATGCTCTTTACCAGGGCTAACTCTCACCTTTTATTGAAACTTCAGGTCTCAGTTTAAGTCATGATTTCCACTAGGAAAGTTTCCCTAACACCCAGATCAGGTCACAGGTCCTTGCTAAGTGACCCACACAACCGCACACTTCCCCTATGAGGACATATTTGACACTTTTAAATAAGGGCTTAGTCCTCTGTATCCACCACTAGATTCCGAGTTCCAAGAGGCCAGGAACTGCACCTGCCTGTTCACCACTGTATCATAGCACCCGGAGCAGTGCCTGGCACACAAAAGATCCTCCGTAAATAACTGCTGATAGACAAAAATAAATGGGAGGATAAATGAACGAAAGGAGGGAGGAGGAGGGGAGAGATGGAAGGGAGGGAAGGATTGGTCTTCTCTAAGAGTCCCTTGCTTTTACTCTAGGGTGACTTCCTGACATTATTAAACATGGAAAAGCCCAGATAGTGGATCCCACACTTTGCATCCTGCGTGGTGCCCAGCACGGTGTCTTGCATACACCGAGTCCTGTCGTAACAACAGAAACTGTTGGTAGTCCTGCTAGGCTCCCCTTTACGACACACTGCCACGCATATCATCTCACAAATAGTGCTAGAGCAGGCATGAGTGCTGAGCAGACACGAAGTCCCGGGAGTGACGCCGGAGGAGCAGTGTGTGAGTGGCAGGAACATCAGAGCCCAGGACCCGGATTCCCGCCCAGTTCTCATCCTGACTATTGGCGGGACCTTGAATCAGCCTCGACTCCACTCTCGACTCAATTTCCCCCTCTGTAAAATGGAGAATTGAGCCCTCCTTTCCCTATCTGCCAAGGCTGCTGTGAAGACAAGGCCAGAAAGGCACTGCTACTGCAGGGAACTGTGAGTGTTCATGCCCTACATCTCTTAGGGCGACCTTGGCAGCTGCCACTCATCCAGTCCCTGGCCACCACCCCTCCACCCTGCAGAGTTCCCAGTTCCAGCCCCACTTGCCTTTCTTCCTCCCTTAGACATCCTCAGCAGCCAGAGAGGATGAAAGAGACACATCTATCACCTCCTGCAGCGACGGTTATAAATCCCATTGCAATTAAACCCAGCCTGGGAAAGGGCTCGAAACACAGAACACGCTGCTATTTCACTTTTGCCAATTACAACATGACAATGATTGAATAGCCCAGTGGCAGTGATGCAAGGGGACCCACTTGGCCTTCCTCCTGCTCCCATATGGAGTTAGCAGCCAGGGTCTGGGGGTTGCAGGTGTCAGGGAAGACAACACACAGAGCACGCTGATCAAATGTGCAGGGGCCATAAAACTGGGAGGGCGAGCTCTTAGCATGTCGGGTGATAGAATCCAAACTCAAAATGACTGGCAGAATAGAAGACTGAGGGAAACAAATAAAATGAAATCTTGGATGGAAAATACAAAGCCTTACATTTGGATTCCAGAAATCAGTAGCAGACCTATAAACAGGGGGACACCTGGCTTGGCACATTTATTAAAAGAAAAAGATACGGCTTTGCTTGTTCATTTGTTTTTGCACCCCAAGCTTGACATGAGCCAACTGTGATAAACTGCCACTTGTAAAAATAAAAAAGTGCAATCCTGGGTTGTGTTAATGATAGCAGAGTGTCTGGGACAAAGGAGAAGAATTTCTCCCTCTGATCCCTGCTCTAAGCCAGACTGATGCCAAGCAACGGGACCATTTTGGTCACCAGTTTCACAGGGACAATGACAAACCAGGAAAAGAGAGGGTCCAGGCTAGTGACACAAAGAGAAATCAAATCATATGAGAAGTGGCTGAAAGGGCAGGAGGTATTCATCCCAGGGGAGACATCTAAAAGGGACATGATTGCTGATTTCAATTGTGTAAAGGTCCATGAAGAAGAATTAGGGATGCACTTCCCTAGGCCCATGAGAGTCCAACCAGGGCCAGCAGAAAGAAGTGACGAGGCTTAGATTTGGACTCGGCATCAGGAAAAGCTAGCCACCAACCAGGGCTGCCACCTCAGAGGCAGAGCACAACCTGTCCCTGGCAGGATCTAGGAAGAGGCTGAATTTAGGAGAAAACAAAAACAGCAGAGTCTGTGGCCTCGGCTGACACTGCCTCCGCAAAACACAGAAATGACTGAATTGGAGGAAATTTTCCTGACTGAGCAGAAAATGGTCACAGACTGATTTGGCTGAGCTGCTTCAGGAGACCAGCAGGCCTGCTTCCTTGTCCTCTCTTACATCCTGCCTCTCTGGGCTCATTTTCTGCCACTTTTGCCCCTCTGTGCCCAACCCCCAGCCCAGCACAGTGCATGGCTGGACACCAGGACTCAGCTTCTCCATCATGTTTGCTGAGAAGCCTTCCATCAGCCCCAGGAGCAGGCTGGGTGCCCTTACACCCTGGCTCCCTTAGCACCCCATGCTCGTGGCATCAGAGAACTTTCCCCCTTTGCAGTTATTGCTTGTTTACCTGTCAAATTTCCCCGCTGTGTGTAGGCTGGGTAAAGGCAGAGAGCGTGTCCAGGTTGCTCGTTACTGTACCCAGAGCGCCTGGCACAGAGCATGGCACACTGCTGGCACGAAATTAACATCTCTGAGTACATGAATGTATGAATGAACTGGATTCTAAATGGAGCTCCCAGACTAAAGGATGGGGAGATTCCGCTGCTAGGTCCTCCAGGCTTCCCATCCTCACAGAACCCACCTTCTATCTCCTCTGGGCTGCATGGCAGCTTTAAGGCTTTTCTGCCCTGGCCTCAGGTGCGGGGGAGGAAGCCCCTTCCCCCTTTAACCCCAATAGGCCTCCCGCAGCTTCTGGGTGCCTGAGCTACATCTTCTCATTCTGGCAATGGACATTTTGGGAAGTTCTTTCCTGAAAAACAGTAAGGATCGATCTGTTGGATATGGTTTTTCCAGATGGTTAGAGATTGCAGAAGGTGGTCTCTGAGACCCCTTTCTGCCCTGGGAATCTCTGCTCTAGGATTCTGGAAGGGTCTGTCCTCGTGCACTTGGGTTATCCTGACAGAGGCCCCTTGAATAGAAATACGCCCCCTTCCAGCGTTTCAAGATGGATCCACGGCAGCCCCAGGCCCAGAGGTAGGAGTCACCCAGGATGAGCTTTCTCCCTGACACGGTGGGCTGTGTGAGAGGCAGGGGAGGGGCCCCAGGACGTCTCTGACTTGGGACAGCAGATGAAGCGTGCACTATTCACACCAACTCGGTCAGCCCGTTGAGAAAGTTAAGACCCAGGGAATTCAATGCCTTGGCCCCGCTCTGGAAATGCTCATTCTACTCTCAGGAGTTAACACGGTTGCCCTTAAAATGAACATTTTCTAACTCACTTCTGTTTACCCTCTGCCTCTATGGCCTCTCTTGCTGCCGTTAGTATTTAATGTCTCTTGAGGAAGGCACGCTTCCCTGACGTGACAGCCCTGGTGCAGTATTCACCAGAGAGACTGACTGGGTTCTCACGGCACCCTGCAGCTCAGCGGGGCCCCCCCGGGCCAGCATCGGGGAGCAGGGCCCTGCCGTGGCTGGCTCGTCCTCCCCACCTCCTGCAGGCATCCTGGCTATGGCTGGGAGGCTGGAGGCTCAGGTTCTGTGCTGTTCTCCAGGTAATGGCAGTCCTGGAATCTGCTGCAGGCTCCCGGTTTATTCACCGGCTTCCTTACTCACTGGCCTCTGGCAAAGAGGTTTCCAGGCACGCAGATTTTAAAATAATACAAATCATTAACATTTAAAATGGTAAAGTGGCAACGGTTCATTCTGCTCTGTGGGGGGCAAAGCAGCTCAGAGAGGGGACCCAGGAGTGGGCTGTGCAGGGCTCCGTCTTTACACATCAGACCCCCTGGGGACAGTCTGGAAGTGGGCTCACTTCTTTGGAGAAAGGCCACCTGCTCCTGGCTCCCCTTTGACCTCTGTACAGGGAAACCGCCCATATATTCCAGTCTGGGAAGAAAGACTATTGTGAGTCACCGTGCTCAGGAGAAAGGGGCCCAAACAGCTGGAATTGGGGACCAGTTTGTCCATACAGCGGCCCAGACTCAAAACCAATATTTGCTGGGTCAGTGAGGAGCCAGAGGGAGACAATGCTATCTATCAGAAGGAGGTAGGGTGGGGGGCAGAAGGCCCAGTTACATGTTGACTTTTGTCATTAATAAGCCCATGGTCTTAGCCAGGCCTCTTAAACTCCCCTCAGCTCAGTTCAACTCAGTTTTCACATCTGACAAATAACAGAATTATTCCATTTTAGATCTGGAAGAGGCCCCAGAAAATATCGAGTCCAATCTCCTCTCTGTACAGATAACGTCTGTCCTCCCTACCTCTCAGCGTTGCTATAAGGATTAATTAGAATAGAGGGCACCTTCTGTATCTGTGAATTTGGGATTTAAGACTTGACATGGGGTCAGTCCTTTCATTTTGTTACTGCCTTGCCTCTTGCTGACCACTATTCAGCTGGGACCTGTAGGCAACTTAGAAACCAAGGCACAGAGTTCTCATTACTCATCATAATGCTCTGCATGTGTGTGGTTCCTGCTCAGTTTTCAAAGCACCACACGGGCTTTATCTGTTTGATCCCGATGAGGTGGGCGGGGAGGTATCAACATGGCAGATGGGAAAATGCAGACAGAAAGGCACACTCCCCGTCTCATGGGTCATAAGTGGTCAAGGGAGACTTGAATCCTGGTCATCTCACTCTCTGCCCAGGACTCTCTCTTCTACACCCTTCTGCGTTTTTTGTTACAGAAAACAGACTCTCTTTGGTATCATCAGAAAACCTTAAAGAGCCTCGGAAAAGAAGGGGCTTTGGGAAATGCGTGAACAGCTGCCCAAAGCATTCTGTGTATGGAACAAATACTTCTAGATTTGTCTCTTTGCAGGGATAGTCAAAGGTGCCATATACAAGTATGGTTATTATTAAAATCCCACATTGCCAAACCAGATGGCATCAATTCCCCAGAACTATCAAACTGACCTTTTATTTCCTATAAGCTAGTCAGCATTTGTAGAGAATCCCTTAGGAAGTAATTCTGAAACCCTGCCAGAAGGTGAGGAGAAGGGTCAGGGAAGTGAGTCCTCATTTTCAGATGATAACACTTAGTCCAAGAGTGTTTGGAAACAATTATCCCCTCCCCGTCAGATACCATGTCTTATTTATCCTCATATCTCCAGCCCCTAACAACCCATGGCACGGACAGAGGTGAGTGAACTGCTGTATTTGGCTGTCTAGATTGGGAGAAGGGATTACAACTGGGTCTCAAACTTTAGCATTCCTGTGAATCACTGCATGCTTGTTAAAATGCAGATGCCAGATTCAGAAACTCTAGATTTCAGTAGGTCTGAAATCTACAGGCTGTTTTTTGGGTTTCTTTTTTTTTTTTTTTTTTGAAATTTACATTCTTAATAAGCTTTCCCCGGTAAGATTCTAAATAGGTGATCCTTGGCCCTCCCTTTGAAAATTATGGCTCAGAAAGGATTCTGAATTCCCAAGCTGGCAGGTCCTCCTGAGGACTATTTATATATATCACATCCACACAGTCTGCCCCCAAGCTCTTGGGTTTTATAAATAACCCCAGGCCAAGCAGGTAAAGGTTACTGCCCTGACTTTGCCCTGGGCTCCGGGCCATTAGCAAGGAGCCAGCTGGCTCGTTGGAATCCTACAAACACACAAACCAACCTCCCAGGGTGTGGGAGTGGGTGGGAGGTAAGAGAGGCAGGGGACTCCTTACACAGTAGTCCTGGGCCTCAGGGCAGCAGAGATTGGGACTGGCTCAACGGAGAGACTCGAGCCTGTGCAGCAGGACAGGTCTCAGCCACTGCCTTCTGGCCTAACACAGCTGAGGGCAATTACCCTTTAGAGGGGCGGCTTCATTTCGGAATCAAGCAGCTGCCTGCATCTTCTGGAGCCTGTCTGTGTTCCCACAAGGAGCACCGGGCCGGGGCATCTCCCTGGATGTGGCTCTGTTCCAGAACCCAGAGATTCAAAAGGAAAGAAAAACCCACACCGGCCAGTCTGCCAGCTGCTGGGGCTGCAATGCTGAGCCCCACGCTCGTCCCCGCCTCTGCCTGGCTATTAAGTAGGAAGATATTTCTGGTCTCTCCCTGATGAGGATGATTCATCAGGGATTTCTGTGGAACTGAGCTAGAGGTGGGAGGGGATGGGGAGACTCAACACACGCAAATCCCATTCGTGTTTTTCCCACAAAGGGTCTCTCACGTATATCAGAGAAGCAGATCAAAAGCTCCGCGCTTGGGCTTCCCTGGTGGCGCAGTGGTTGAGAATCTGCCTGCCAATGCAGGGGACACGGGTTCGAGCCCTGGTCTGGGAAGATCCCACATGCCGCGGAGCAACTAGGCCCGTGAGCCACAACTACTGAGCCTGCGCGTCTGGAGCCTGTGCTCCGCAACAAGAGAGGCCGCGATAGTGAGAGGCCCACGCACCGCGATGAAGAGTGGCCCCCGCTTGCCGCAACTAGAGAAAGCCCTAGCACAGAAACGAAGACCCAACATAGTAATCAATCAATCAATAAATCTTTAAAAAAAAGTAAAAAGCCTGTGCCTTTAAAAACCATATTAAGATGTTTTTTTAAAAAAAAAAAAAGCTCCGTGCTTCCCCACCTCCCCACTCCCCAGTCTCCCAGAGCAGAAACAAGGTTCCCTGTGCCAGTGGCAGGACTCACGCCCTCAGCACCTTGCCTTTTACCCATTCCCACGTCATCAAGTCCCTTAGGGTTCTAAGGAGGTGGTAATGTTCAAATATGTCTATTCCTTCCCCCTCCATAGCTCATATGGAGATGGTACTTTCCAGAAATGGTCAACAATATCTGCCATCCCACATGCTCTTCTAGTGATGTGACCCTGGAACACTGTCCCTTGAAGGCGGGGCCTATGGCCCCTCCTCTGGACTCTGGGTGGGCTTGTGACTACAGCGGACGCAACGCTATGTGACTTGTGCTGGGTCAGAAAAGGCAATATAGCTTCTGCACAGTTCTTCGGGGTTGCTCAGTCTTAGCACCCAGCCACCATGCTGTGAGGCACTCAAGCAGCCTGCACAGGAGCCCACGTGGAGAGGTCCACATAGAGAGCAAGAGAGGGCCCCTCCGGTCACTGCCAACTTGCCAGCCGTGTAAGTGAGGCGTCTTGAAGTAGAGCCTCCAATTTTACGTACGCACTCCCAGCTGCCCCAGTGGATGCTACGTGGGGCAGAGATGAGCCTTCTGAACCCTCCCCATTGAGCCTTGCCCCAGGTGAAGATTTATGAGCTAAATAAACGACAGCTGTTGTGTTAAAGCACTATGGTTGCCAAGCCACTCAATCACTCCCCTTCACCTCTGTCAATCTGTCACCAAAACGGGGCTCTGCGATTACAGAGAGCCACACGCATTTATGCGGTGAGACAAATGTGTGGGGTCTGTGGGGGGCAGGGCTCAGAGTGGATTCAGCCCGCCCTGACAGGTCCCTCCTCGGGCTTCGTCTCGATGGTTCGCCCCGAGCAGAGTGGCTGTGCCTGGCAGGCTGGCAGCCAAGGCGTGGGTCTCAGCCAGTGAAATGATACACGGCAGTATCAGGCTGTGGCAGCGTGGTGTAGCTTTTGGCGCCTGGTGTGATAATATGGTGACTGTAACAGACAGGAACGGCGCTTGTAGGAGACAAGGCTGCCGAGTAGGGGGCACCTGCAGACCAGGGGCCTGAAATCAGGAGGCAGCCACAGAGGGGGTGGGCCTAGCTGCCATCAATCCAGTCACAGGTTCCCAGGGGCTTGGTCATAAGCTCCCCCTTTCTTAGCCTCCCCTGTTGCTCTGACACTGCATGGAAGAGACTCCCTGTATGTCTTATGCGATAAAGACCCCTGCAGGTTGAGTACTTCCTGGGCCAGAAATCGAGCCCAGACCTTTGAGGGGTCCCCTGTACTCCTAAAACCTCAGAGCCACACACACAGCCTATGGGCCTTGCAGTCCAGCCGTCCAGCGCCTTCCCCGTTGTGGCTTATCGGTGGCCTCCATGCTCTGGTGTCCTGCGGAAGCCAGGTGGAAGGCAAGGGCGGACTTGAGCAGAGGTTCACACACAGACACATGAGCACACCCACTCCTTCGGAGCCCCAGCAAGCCGTCACAGTCACGACGAGAGGTGTGGGAGCTGAGAAAGGAGAGCTGTGAGCAAAACACTGGGGCCGGATCGATAAGGAGACCAGGCAAAATTGGATCTGAACAATGACAAGAAATCTACTCTACACAGAGCAGCTAAAGGAGTGGGGCTGGCAGCAAAAACACGTTAAAAGAATTACAGGCAGGGATCAGGGCCAGCTCTAGGGCCCTCAATCCCTTCCCGGGACTTCAGGCTGGATCACCAACCTCTTGCAAATAAGCAGGAAGAGGTTCCTGTGTCTCCCCTAAGTGGATATCAAATGGACTTGGTCATGATGTCTGCCCAGTTCCACAGACCTCTGGAAAGCTCGGACCTGGCTGGACGCTGGGAAGCAGTTCTCTGGTGTTTAGGGTCCAGTGCTGGGAGTGGGATGTCCTGGCGGCCTCACTGTGGCTAAAGCAGGATGTCGGACAGTAGCCCGAGACATTGGGACCCTGGGGAAAATGAGCAGAAAATGTGGATTGGCTTTGGACTTTGGCACCGGACTTGACCCAAGAAAGAGGCCACAGAACTATGTAAAAAGTGGCTTTGAAGTTTTATTAACTGTGGTATTGTGATTTATATATTTGGTCTTCATCCCCGCTTCTGGCACAGAGCTCTTAAAACCCTAGGAATTTCCTAAGTGATAAGAGCACAGGAGCATCTTTTGTTCTGTTACTTAGTCTTTGAGGTCACAGGGTTCCTGAAACCCTTGTGGTTGCCTGGGCGATAGGAGTGTCTTTTGTTCTAATGAGGCATCTCTGGGTGGGATCCTGAATGGGGGCTGGTCACCGGAAAGACCAAGCCAGGATTAGAAGCTTGGAATTTTCAGCTCTGTCCCCCATTCACTTGAGAAGGGAGAAGGGCTGGAAATGGAATTAATAATTGATCACGCTGATGTGGGGAAGCCCCCATAAAAATCCCCAAAATACAGGATTCAGAGAGCTTCCAGGTTGGCAAAAACATTCACACCCGGAGGATGAGGCACCCCAACTCTGCGGGGACAGAAGCTTCTGCGCTCAGGACCCTCCCACACCTCACCCTGTGTAACTCTTCATCTGGCTGTTCATCTGTATCCTTTATCATATCCTTTGATAAACTGGTAAATGTAAGTATTTCCCTGAGTTCTGTGAGCCGCTCTAACAAATTAATTGAACCTGAGGAGGGGGTCGTGGGACCTTCCGATTTGCAATTAAATCAGACAGAAGCTGTGGGTAACCTGGGGACCTACTACCTGCGATTGGCATCTGAAGTGGGGGCAGCCTTGTGGGACTGAGCCCTTAAGCTGTGGGAGCTGACACTATCTCCAGGTAGTTTTCAGAACTGAGTTGTAAAATTAAATTGTAAGACACCCAGTTGGTCGCAGAAAATTCCTTGGTGTGGGAAAAACCTCCACACATTTGGTGACCAGGAGTGAAGTGCTGTGTGTGAGCAGTAAAGGAGACACACAGGAGGAAAGACTGCTGGGTTTTTCTCATTCATTAACCATGGCCAATAAAAAGAAATATATATCACATCATTAACCAGGACCTACATGTATATATAAAACTGAAACAAACATCTCATGAAACAATAACTTTTTACTGTCTGTGACAACCTGATACGCTCTTTTCCATTCTTTTTTATTTTTCTAAAATTGCTGGTTGTGACCCATTAAATTGAGTTCCCAACTTACTAATGGGTCTTGACCTGCAGTTTGAAAAACAGTGCTCTAGAACAGAGGTTGGCAAACTATGGCCCACAGGCCAAATCCTGCCACCTGTTTGTTTTTTAATTAAGGTGAAATTCATACAGTTCATATAATTTCATACATATATTTTATAGTATACGATTTGATGGCATTTAGTGCATGCCTTCACAATACTGTACAACAATCACCTCTCTCTAGTTTCAAAAATGTTTCCTCACCCCAGAAGAACACCCGATACCCTTTAAGTAATAACCGCCCCCATTCTCTCCTTCCCCCATCCCCTGGCAACCACTGATCTTCTTTCTGTCTCTATGGATTTGCCTATTCTGGACATTTCACTTAAAGGAATCATAAATTATTTTTCCTTTTGTGTCTGGCTTCTTTCATTTAGCATAATGTTTCAAGGTTCAAGTTGTAGCTTGTATCAGTACTTCATTCCTTCTTATGGCTGAATAATATTCCATTGTATGTATATAACAATTTGTTTATGCATGCATCTGTTGATGGACTTTTGGGTTGTCTCCATCTTTTAATGATGCTATAAACATTCATATGCAAGTTTTTATGTGGATATACATTTTATTTCTTTGGGGTACACACCTATGAGAGGAATTGGTGGGCCATATCGTAGTTCTATGTTCAACATTTTGAAGAACTCCCAAACTGTTTTCCACAGTTGCTGCACCATTTTACATTCCCACCAGCAATATACAAAGGTTCCTATTTCTCCATATCCTTGCCAATACTAGTTATTTTCTGGGCATTTTTTGTTTTTATTTTTTATACAAAAAGCCATCCTGGTAGATGTAAAGTAGTATTTCATTGCGGTTTTGATTTGCATTTCCTTAAAAACCAAAGAAGTTTTACATCTTTTTCACATATTTGTTGAACATTTGGACTTTGGAGAAATGACTATTCAAGTCGATTGCTGATTTTTTTAATTGGGTTGTTTGTCTTTTTGCTATTGAGTTATAAAGTTCTTATTATTTACTAACCCATATCAAATTTATGATTTGCAAATCTTTTCTCCCATTCTGTAGGTTGTCATTTTTTGATAATGTCCTTTGATTCACAAAAGTAAAGATTTACTGCTGTTTTCTTCTAATAGTTTTATAGTTTTAGTTATTATATTTAGGCTCTTGATCCATTTTGGATTAATTTTTACACAGGGATTGAGGTAGGGGCCCAACTTCATTCTTCTGCAGATGACATTTATCTACATATAGAAAATCTCAAACAATTCACCAAAAAACTAATAGAGCTAATACACAAATTCAGCAAAATTACCAGGTACAAGATCAACATACAAAAACTAGTTGTGTTTCAAGATACTAGCAATGAACAATTCAAAATGAAAATTAAGAAAACATTTCCATTTATAACAGCATTAAAAGCATAAAGTACTTAGGAATAAATTAAACTCAGGAGATGAAAGACTTAAGCACTGAGAACTACAAAACATTGCTGGAAGAAATGAAAGAAGACATAATTAAGTGGAAAGACAGCCCAGGTTCATCGGTTAGAAGACTTAATATTGTTAAGATGGCAATACTCCCCAAAGTGGTTGGCAGATTCGATGCAATCCCTATCAAAATTCCAATGGTGTTTTTACAGAAATGGAGAAGCTGATCTTCCAATTCATATAGAATTCCAAGGGACTCTGAATAGCCAAGACAATACTAAAAAAGAAAAACAAAGTTGGAAGGCTCACACTTCCTGATTTCAAAGCTACTGTAAGCAAAACAGTGTGGTAGTGACATAAACACAGACATATAGACCAGTGGAATAGAATGGAGAGTTCAGAATAAACCCAAACATCTATGGCCAGTTGATTTTTGACAAGGGTGCAAAGACTATTCCATGAGGAAACAATAGTCTGTGCAAGAAACAGTGTTGGGGCAGCCCGAAAACCACATGCTATCTGCTTATATAAATAAGTTTTACCAGAACATACCCTGCTCATTTGTCTGTGGCTGCTTTTGTGCAGAGGTGAGTAATCACAACAGAGACAGTATAGTCCCAAAGTCTAAAATATCTATTATTAGGTCCTTTACCAAAAAAAAATGTGAAGACCCTGTGTAACATATTACTTCTCATGCCCACCTGTGGACTTTCCTTCATTTAACAAACATTTATTGAGCACCTACCATGTACCAGGCATTGCTCTAGACAGTGAACAAAACAGACAAAAATATCTGTCCTCATGGAGCTTACACTCTAGCAGGGGAACTATCCAGGACAGCTCTGTAATCTAAAGAAATCCAATGATCCCTTGGGGAGGAGAAGCAGCGGGACTGTCTGTAAATTACGAGCAGACTTCTAAGCTGAGATAGAGGCTATGAGCCCTCTAGACTTGGGCTCATCCAGGTGCTGTCTGTTGGCCCCGGTCATGTCTCATTCAGCTGCATGTCCTGAGTCGGGGCCAGAGGTATCCAGCAAGCACTAAACACTATGGCTCTTCCAGAGGACCTAATATGTTTAGAGGATTGTGTAAGTGCTACAGAGGACCATGGTCCCTACATTGCAGAAGATCACAGTCTAGTGAAGAATAAACTAAATACACATCATCATAAGAAAAATCAAGAAACAGTATCACTTAGGGGAGAGGGTTAAATTAGGAGTATGGGATTAATAGGTACATACCACTGTACATAAAATAGATAAAAAACAAGGATTTACTGTAGAGCATAGGGAACTGTATTCAATGTCTTGTAATAACCTATAATGGAAAAGAATCTGAAAAAAGAATATATACACACATATATATAAAACACTGAATCACTTTGCTGTACACCTGAAACTAACACAATATTGTAACTCAACTATAGTTCAATTTAAAAAAAGAAACATTATCACTTAATGAGCACTGTGTAAAAACTTCTATAGTTAGTATCTCATTTGATCCTCAAGAGAATGCCTGAAAGACTTGTATCACATTTCATAGACAAGGAAACAGTTTCAAAGAGCTTAGTATTTCCCCTTTGACCACAAAGCTAGTGGGTGGACACACAGGAATCTGAACCAACACTATAATGAATCTAAGTTTAGCCATTAAATTATTAAACAGACATTTATGGAACTCCCACAAATTTCTAAGCATTACTCCAGGCTCTAGTGATACAAAGATGATCAAGACTGGTGTTCTTTACACCATACCACCCTATACCCACCATGAACAGGAGACAGGACATGGATAATTCACCTGTCTGCAGGGATTTATAGGTAATTCAGGAGGCAGGACATAAACATAAGTGAGATAGTGACAATAACAGCAGGTACATCCTAAGGTTCCAAAAAGACGTTTAAATAACAATATTTCAAAGCAATCTTAGGGATGGGATGGACAGGGAAAGCTTCACAGAGGACAGGGAATGGACAGGTGGTAGGATTTATATAAATGGTCACATGTACTAGGTACACCCTGCCCTCAGGTACACCCAGCCCACAGAGCTGGTGCTGGGCTGAGCAGCAGAAGACAAGGGCTTCAGGACACCTTGGAGAACCTGTCAACTGGCTAATAAACCTGAGAACTTTGGAGGAGCCCCTAGGTCATATACACTGTCTTCTTCTCCAATTCTGCTCTCCCCAGAATGCACCAGCTCAGGCCAGCCTAGTTCTTTTTGGAACATTCTACCACTTTCTTGGGGAGCAGAGGATAGTTTGGGAAGATCCAAGGCTTTGGGTCAGAAGACCAGGGTTTACATCCAGGTTTGTCCACTTAGAACTGTACTGTCCATGAAGGTAGCCACTAGCCACAGGTGGCTCTTTAAATTTAAATTAATTTAAGTTAAATACAATTAAAAAGTCAGCTCAGTTGTACTAGCCACATTTCAAATGCTCAACAGCCAGCTGTAGCCCAGAGATCCAAAACTGGGCAAAGCAGGTATAGAATATTCCTGTCACTGCAGAAAGTTCTATAAGCCAACACTGATTTCAAAGCCCATGACCTAAAGTTAGCTATGTTTTCTCTTTGCGCCTCACTTTCTCCATCAAAAACTGGGAATAACCCTACAAATACACCCCTACCAGGACTTCTTGTGGGTAAAATGAGATAATGAACTTGAAAGTGTGCTGGTATCTTCCTCTTTCCCTTTTGATACAATAAATCTTCCCTCCTGCTTTCTGCAGGACTGGGGCCTCCAGTTCCACTCAGACAGAAATGCCCCCACCATGGGCTCAGCTACTATTCTCCAGACCATGACCCATGGAACAACAACAAAAAATGTGGAGCACTAAAAAGAAAAAGTGAAAGAAAAGTCCCCCCGGAAGTGGGCCCACCTCTCAGTCCTCACGCTACTGGGTCTCTCAGGAGCATTTGTCAAAGCAGATCACTCTTTCCTTGGCTTCCAGAAGACCATGCTCACCTGGCTTTCCTCCAATGCCTGGTGGCATCTCCTTATCTCTTTGATCTGTTAATTTGAAAGTGCCCCAGAGCTTTGTCCTTGGTCCTCTTCTCTATCTACACAAATCCAGCCTCATGGCTTTAAGTATCATCTATATGCTGATAACTTTCAAGTCTGTATCTCCAGCAGAATCCAGTCACTTGAACTCCAGACTCACATTCCAAATGTCACTGGATAGTCCTAACAGGCATCTCAGAATTATACCAAGACTGGACTCGGGTAGCTTCTACTCCCAAGCCAGCCCACTCTCCTTTCCTATCACTGCAAATGCCAACTCCATCCTTCCAGAGGCAAGCCAAAAACCTTGGAGCCACTCTTGATTCCCCTCTTGCTCTCACATCTCATATCTAAACCAACAGGAAAGTGTTGGCTTTACCTTCAAAATCTATCCAGACTCCACCACTTCTTACTACCTCTGCTGCTACACCTGGTGCAAGTCAGCATCATCTCTTGCCTGGATTCCTGCAAGAGTCCCCTAAACTGGTCTCCCTGCATCTTCCCCTGCAACCAGAGTGATCCCTTGAAAACTGAAGTCAGATTATGACCTTGTTTTATGCAAAACCTTCTGTTTCCCACAGCTCAATTAAAAAAAAAAAAGCAATCAAAAAATGGGCAGATGATCTAAGTAGACATTTCTCCAAGGAAGACATCCAGATGGCCAACAGGCACATGAAAAGATGCTCAACATCACTAATTATTAGAGAAATGCAAATCAAAATGAGGTATCACCTCACACCAGTCTGAATGGCCATCATCAAAAAGTCTACAAAAAATAAATGCTGGAGACGATGTGGGGAAAAGGGAACCCTCCTACACTGTTGGTGGGAATATAAATTGGTGCAGCCACTACAGGAAAGCAGTATGGAGATTCCTTAAAAACCTAAAAACAGAGTTGGCGTATGCTCCTGCAATTCCACTCCTGGGCATATATCTGGAAAAGATGAAAACTCTAATTCAAAGAGATACATGCATCCCAATGTTCACAGCAGCACTATTTACAATAGCCAAGACATGGAAGAACCTACGTGTCCATCGACAGATGAATGGATAAAGAAGATGTGGCACATATATGCAATGGAATATTACTCAGCCACAAAGAAGAATGAAATAACGCCATTTGCAGCAACATGGATGGACCTAGAAATTATCATACTAAGTGAAGTAAGTGAAGTAAGTGAGTCAGACAGAGACACATATCACGATATCACTTACATGTGGAATTTAAAAAATAATACAAATGAACTTCTTTACAAAACAGACTCACAAAGAAAACAAACTCATGGTTACCAAAGGGGAGGGATAAAGTAGGAGCTTAGGATTAACAGATACACAGTACTATATACAAAATAGATAACCAACAAGGACCTACTGTATAGCACAGGAATTCATATTCAGTATTTTGTAATAACCTATAATAGAAAAGAATCTGAAAAAGAACATATATATGTATAACTGAATCACTTTGCTGTACACCTGAACCTAACACAACATTGTAAATCAACTATACTTCAATTAAAAAAAAACAAAACGCCTTCTGTTTCCCACTTTACTCTAAAGAACCCACGTGGTCTGACCCTCACACCCACCTCTCTGACCTTGTCTCCTATTGCTCTGCCAGGTCAGCCCGTGGTTGTGTCCTGGACATGCCAGGCCCACTCCTGCCTCTGGTCTCTGCACGTTTTGCCCGTGCTGTTCCCTCTGTGACATGCTCTTCCCCTGACACCTGCCTGGCTCCTCTCTCACTTCCTTTATGTCTTTACTCAAGCATCACTTTCTCAGTGAGGCTTTCCCCAGCCACCCCATCTAAGATTCTAACACCCCTTCCCTTGGACCTTCCCTGTCCCTTTCCCTGCTTCACTTTTCTCCTTAATACTTATCCCTGACAGACACCCCACCCCCCCCACACACACACGAGTTCTTGTTTATATTCTTCATGAGACAGGGATTCTTGTTTGTTTCAATTCACCACTTTATGTTCAGTGCCTAGAACAGTGCCTGGTCCATAGCAGGCATTCAATAAGTATTTGCTCAATGAATGAATGAACCAAGGGCTGGGGCTGCAGAGGCTGCATGGAGACCAGTGGTCACCAGCCCCTGACATCCATGGGCAGGACCCCGGAAGGAGCCAGCCTGATCTCTCCTCCCAGCACTTTGACCCAGGCTTTGGAGGAGTGGGCTGGGAGTGCGAGCCACTGAGACAGGGTCAGGCCAGCCGGGCAGTGGCTTGCCACCGGGGTCCGAGGGTCACAGGCAGCTGTGTGGACTGAAGCGGCGGGTTCCAGTGGCAATGGGAACTGTAAAGTGCGAGAGGCAGGATGTACTCGGGGCTGCCAATGAAGCAAACAGACGCAGGTGGGAAGTCTTCCCAGAGCCGGATAGGATTTCTCCCCATCGTGTATGGCAGGGAGGGTGATGAAGTATTTATTAAGGGCTCTTACCTGGAGCGAGTCCTCGCTGAGAGAGATGAAAGCCAAGAGACCATGTCTCATGATGACTACAATGCACTGATAATACAGAAAAATGTGTGCACTCAGGGTGGGAGTAAATGGACTCCTGAGAGCTCCACTCTGCTCTCCCACCCCAGCCAGGGTGGTGCAAATGAGCCTAAGGACCTTCAGAGGCTCAGGGAGGTCAGAGAGGATGGGGGGATTGGAGGGCAGGCGGGGGGAGCAGGGGCCGGGCTGTTGAGCTGGTGGCACAGGGAGCCCCAGAGGCGGGGACAGCGGAGCAACAGCAGGCGGCCACAGCACCATGGAGGCAAAACTGCTTTCAAAGGTGAGGTACAGAACAAAGGTGAGCTGGAAGGATATTATGAATATTACCAGGGGATGGGTATCCAGAGCAAAAGATGCGGGAGGGGAAAAGTCAGCTCTGGGGAAAAAGCTTTAAAATACTGCATCTCATTAATCTCTCTCGTCCACACAGGGGGCAGCCCTGGTTCTGTGGAATTTACAGATGGGGAGCCAGGAGCTCAAAGAGGCTAACTCACTTGCCCAAGGTCACACAGCTATTGGTGGCTGGATACAGAATTTGATCCAAGTTTCTCTAACTCCAAAGCCAGTGCTTCTTAACAGGAGCCCTATGAGGCTTTCTGGAAATCTGGGGGATATTTTTGCCCTCTAAGTGTAGTGATTTATATACAGGTGCACCTTGGAGATATTGCAGGTTCCGTTCCAGATCACCACAATAAAGCAAATACCACAATAAATCGAGTCACACGAATTTTTTTGGTTTCCCAGTGCATGTAAAAGTTATGTTTACACTATACTGTAGTCTATTAACTGTGCGATAGCAGTACGTCTAAAAAACACAGTGTACATACCTTAATTAAAAAATACTTTATTGCTACAAAATGCAGACCATCATCTGAGCCTTCAACGAGTCATAATCTTTTAGCTGGTGGAGGGCCTCGCCTCAATGTTGATGGTTATTGCTCGGTCACAGTGGTCATTGCTGAAGGTTGGGCCAGCTGTGGCAATTTCTTAAAATAAAACAAGAATGACGTTTGCAACATCAACTGATCCTTCTTTACGAATGATTTCTCTGTAGCAGGCAATGCTGTTTGACAGCGTTTTACCCGCAGCAGAACTTCTTTCAAAGTTGGAGTTAATCCTCTCAAACCCTGCCGCTGCTTTATCACCTAAGTTTACGGGATATTCTTAGGTCCTTTGTTGTCATTTCAACAATCTTCACAGCATCTCCACCAGGAGTAGATTCCATCTCAGAAAACCACTTTCCTTGCTCATCCATAAGAAGCAACTCCCCATGTGTGCAAGTTTTATCATGAGATTGCAGCATTCAGTCACATCTTCAGGCACCACTTCTAATTCTAGTTCTCTTGCTATTTCTACCACATCTGCTGGTACTTCCTCCACCGGAGTCTTGAACCTCTCAAAGTCATCCATGAGGGCTGGAATCCACTTCTTCCAAACTCCTGTTAATGTGGATATTTTGACCTCTTCCCGTGAATCACAAATGTTCTTCATGGCATCTAGAAGGGTGAATTTTTTCCTTTCCAGAAGGTTTTCAACTGACTTTTCCCAGATCCATCAGAGGAATCACTATCTATGGCGGCTATAGTCTTATGAAATGTATTTCTTAAATAATAAGACTTGAAAGTTGAAATTGCTCCTTGATTCATGGGCCGCAGAATGGATGCTGTGTTACCAGCATGAAAACAACATTAATCTCATTGTACATCTCCATCAGAGCTTTGGCTAACCAGGTGCATTGTCAATGAGCAGTAATATTTTGAAAGGAATCTTTTTTTCTGAGCAGTAGGTCTCAAGAGGGGACTTAAAATATTCAGTTAACCATGTTGTAAACAGATGTGGTGTCATTCAGGCTTTGTTGTTCCATTTAGAGAGCACAGGCAGAGTAGTTTTGGCATAGTTCTTAAAGGCCCTAGGATTTTCAGAATGATAAAGGAGCACTGGCTTCAACTTAAAGTCACCAGGTGCATTAGCCCCTAACAAGAGAGTCAGCCTGTCCTTTGAAGCTTTGAAGCCAGGCATTGACTTCTCCTCTTTAGCTATGAAAGTCCTAGATGGCGTCTTCTTCCAAGAGTAGGCTGTTTTGTCTACATCGAAAATCTTTTCTGTAGTGTAGCCACCTTCTTTAATTATCTTAGCTAGATCTTCTGGATAACTTGCTGCAGCTTCTATATTAGCACTTGCTGCTTCACCTTGCACTTTGATGTTATGAAGACGTCTTCTTTCCTTAAACGTCATGAACTAACCTCTGCTAGCTTCAGATTCTTCTTCTGCAGCTTCTTCACCTCTCTCAGCCTTCATAGAATTGAAAAGAGTTAGGACCTTGCTCTGGATGAGGCTTTGGCTTAAGGGAATGTGGCTGGTTTGATCGTCTATCCAGAACACTGAAACTTTCTCCATTTAGGAAATAAGGCTGTTTCACTTTCTTATCATCCATGTGTTCACTGGAGTAGCACTTTAATTTCCTTTAAGAACTTTTCCTTTGCATTCACAGCTTAGCTTACTGTTTGGTGCAAAGGCCTAGCTTTTGGCCCACCTCAGCTTTTGACAGGCTTCTCTCACTAAACTTAATCATTTCTAGATTTTCTGATTTAAAGTGAGAGATGTGTGACTCTTCCTTTCACTTCAACACTTAGGGGGCATTGCAGGGTTATTAACTGGCTTAATTTCAATATTGTTGTGTCTCAGGGAACAGGGAGGCCCGAGGAGAGGGAGAAAGATGGGTGAACAGCCAGTTGGTGGAGCAGACAGAACATATACATTTATTAAGTTCGCCGTCTTATCGCACGTGTTTCATGGCGCCTCAAAACAACTATAACAGTAACATCAACGATCACTGATGACAAATCACCATAACAATTATAATAATAATGAAAAAGTCTGAAATATTCTGAGAATTACCAAATGTGACACACAGACACAAAGTGAGCAAATGTTGTTGGAAAAATGGCTCCAACAGACTTGCTCCACGCAGGGCTGCCACAAACCTTCAATTTGTAAAAAAAAAACAAAAAACAAAAAACAAAACAACCCACTGTCTGTGAAGTGCAATAAAGCAAAGCACAATAAAATGAGGTGTGCCTGTACTGAAATACCTTTTATTATGTTATTTTCTTTTAACTTACCCCTTACGTTATATTTAGGATATTATATGTTTTTAAATCATGTGTGCAGAAAGGTTATAGTACCTGTGAATTTCATTTTAGGAGAGTAAAGCGGGCTTTTTCAAATACTTGTAAAATACATTGGATCAAGTTGAGAAACATCACACTACACAAGGCCAGAATGGGCGAGTGATGTCACCTTAGCTCTGGCCAAACCATCCCACCCCTAACCCCAGGACCTAGAAGGGGAGAGGGCGGCCCAAGCAGGAGAAGGCCAGGGGAGGGGTGTAGACTGACGCGGGAAGGTGGAAGGGGAGGTGCACGAGTGAGACCCTCTGTTCAGAGCACTGGTCTCGCATGCACTACTGCACTGCCAGCCCTTCCCAGGGGAACTGGGCCCAACCTGACAGCCCCACCCCGCACGCCTCCCCAGTATAGTACACCAGGAGGGTTGGTGGTGGCCAGCACACCTGACGGTGCCACTGACACCTCCACAAAAGCCTGTCTGCTGAAGTAAACGTGCCCTTGTGTGCTCTGCGGCTCATTCCTAGCTCACCTGTAACCTCGGGGCTACCCTTCCCTTTGGCAGTCAGTGTCACACTCTTAAAGGTCAGACTTAGCGAGGCCGATTTGAGAACAGCATGCTGTCAGGCATTTAGGATCTGGGTTAGCTGATGCTTTGGACTGTTCGTCACTGTTCCCCTAGACCAGCACAACCAACAAGGGCTCTAACTGTCACACCTTCAAGAACAGAACTGGCTGCTTAAATCCAGGCTGAAGCACCCTGGCCCTGGGTGGGTCTGGAGGGAGATGGTCAGGGAAAGAAACAAAAAGCGTTGGGAAGATGATGGGACTAAGGACGGGTGGAAGAGGCAGAAGGTAGATTCCCTCATAAGGGGAAACACAGACAGCAGTGAAGGGCACCAGGCGCTAGACACCAAGGTTCCCAAGGTGGGGCTGCCCCACCACGATCACATCTTCCCCCTGGGTCTCGGTCTTCTCTTTTGTAAATGATGGAGCTGGACCAGGAGATTTCCAAAGGCCTCTTCCAGCTCTGACAGCCTAGGAGCTGGGGAGTTCGTTGGAAGGAGGGTGCAGAGAGCAGAGCTTCGGCCCTGCAGCCGGCTCTGTCCAGCAGGCTCTCTGTGGTCGCTTGAGGCACCCAGGTGTGGGAGTCGCCTGGGGCTCCTCCCTCCCTCCTGGCCATCCTGCTGCTGCTGCCTCGGCCAAACCCTCATCAGCTCTCCCACCACCCCCTTCTCCCCACCCCAAGCCCATCTGGCTGCCTCCAGTTCTCTTCCAAAAGAGAAATAACGAGGAAGCCACCACCTACGCCAGCTCGGCACTGCTCCCGGGACAACGTCTCGACTCCATGCTGGATGCAGGGCTCCAACCCCCCTTTCCGACCTCAGCTCTCTCACCTCAGGACTCAGCCATTGCAGCTTCCTGGGCTCTTCTGCCCCATTTCCTCCCCTCACGTCTATCTAGAAACATCTTGCTCAAAACTTTTCTGATTTCGCCTCCCCGGGAAGCCTTCCCTGAATCCCCGGGCAGAGCTGAGCAGCCACTACTCAGCTCAGCCTGTTCCTCTAGGCCTCTGCACACTGGGTTATAATTACCTGTAGAGATCATCTCCCTTTCGAGACCCTGACCCCTCAGGACAGAGGGGGACCCTCACACCATACCAGACACAAGCTGGAAAGACTGGCCTTCCCGAACTCCAAGTTCACTCTTGTCTCCACACCAACCAGCTCTGTGGTCTTAGGGAAGCGCCACATCCTCCCTGGGCCTCAGTTTCCTCATCGGTAAATAAGTGCGTAGGATCTTAGTCTGAGGCTCCTTTCCAGCTCTGAGCTGAGGTGGGCCCTGCCCTTCCCGGCCCACCAAGAAGGATTCCGGGACTCCGTGTGGGTGGTATGAGGCTGGCGGCCCAGGCGCATCTCCTTGCCCGGTCACCACCGGGGCAGACGCACAGATGCGGGGCAGAGATCCATCCTCCCGCTCTGCACTCCCAGGGTTAATTAGCCTGCAGCATCTATAGGGCTGCTTTCTGCTTTAATAGCCAATTAGATCTTGTTAGCTCTATTGTCATTTATAGGACAAGTTACAGAGGCGCTCCCGAGGCTGCTGTCCCATCTTGCAGAAGCGGGCAGCCCAGACCCCTCTGCTGGCGAGGGAGAGCTGGAGGCCTGCCGCTGGAATAAAGGCTCAGGGAAGAGCACCAAGGCAAGTCAGCTCAGGGAGCTGGAGTCTCCAGGCCCCTGGGGGGAGGTACGTGAGAGCCTGGTACTTTGCTCCTCCCAGGCCACACAGCGGGGCTCTGTGTGCATGGTGGGAGGTCCCTCAGGCCTCTTCTGGTGTTGTCACCTCAAAACGCTCCCTCTGGGGGCGGCACACGGCTGGGCGGTGGTCTGCGTGGTAGCTCCAGCTGCCACCCCCCAGGCCTCTGCAGGGCGGATCAATATCCAGCCAGGCTGCCCTGCTAATGACACTGCATCCCAGCCCGGTCACAGGGCTCAAGACGAGGCCCGGGTTGTGCTAAGGAGGCAGGGACAGCTTTGCCCGGCCCTGCCTTCCGCCCGTGGCCGCCTTCCAGGCCAGGGAGGCGGTGGGCTGGCCAGACCCCGTAGGCTGACCTCTCTTCCTCTTCTGCATAAATGACATTTCTCACAAGCGTGGCCTCAAGCGCCCTTGGCGCTGAACAGCTGACGTCTTGATGTGGCCAAAGCAACCTCTCTCGCGCTTTGCAGTGAGAACACAGTGAGTCTTTCTCACAGGGGCCTGGGTGAAATATGTTCCTTGGAAACGATCCCTTGGCGAGTCACAGAAGGCCCTTCATGGCTGGACAGAGCAGCCATAGTGGCCAGAGGGAGAGCCAGGGCCTGGTTGGGGGAGGAGCCCGACACCCTGGAGGCTGGGAGGGAGGGGACAGGATGGCCCCAGGCATAAGCCCAGGGCCAGGGGAGCGGAAGATCCCTGGTCTATTTACAGCCCCTCTGGGGCTGTGCCGCAGCTGGCAAACTCACAGCTTGGAACACAGCTCAGCACGGCCTCCGTCTGCAGGCGCAGGCCAGCTTGCGGGAGGGTAAGCCACCCACACTCCTGGGCCTGGAGGGGCAGGGCTGGGGCGAGCGCTCTTAGCCAGGGCTCTCTGAGTCTCCTCTCTGGGGACTGTGAACCATAAACAGCACAGGCCTTTGAAAGGGGTGAGAAGCAGAGCTGGCTTCAGCTGAGGCTCAAGATCTTCTTTTTTTAACCCTCCTACACGCGCTGGAGGGGAAAAGGAAATAATAAAGTTCTTGTGATCAAGCCTCAGGATGATAAACTAGCAAGAATGGAAACGCAGGAGGGGATGGGGAAACATTACAGGAGGCTGCAGTGTTTTATGGCCTGTGCTGCTTTTCTTTCTCTCTCTCTTTTTTTTAAAGGAAAACAAATTAAAGGGCTTGGATTTTAATTAGGCTACTGAAAGACAAAAATTATCCTGGGCCTGTGCAGGTGGGGATGGGCTCCAGGCTGCCTTTTCCTCCCCCATCTCCCACTGGCCCTACTGCAACCTCCCGAAGGCCTAAGGCACAGTCTCTCCCTCTTGCACCCAAGCAGGCTAGGAATCAGGTTCCAGGAAGCTGGCGTTGGAGGGAAGGGACCTCAGAAATCACACAGATTTCTGATTCTCAAACTATGCTCCCCAGAACACCCTCAGAGGCCACGGCTGGGTGTTGGGAGGTGGGTTGAGAAGGGAAGCCAACCTCCAAGCCCCCGACCCCGGCAGCTCAGTTTTTTTACCTATTGTGATTCTGCGTGTGAACAAAAGATGTACTGTAACCACTAAAAATAAGTTTGAAGACCACTGATCTGGTCTGATCATCTCATTTTACAGATCAGGGCCTCTGAGGCAGTCCAAGGGGGAAGAGCTGGCCTTAGGTTACACTGCAAATGAATGGCAAATCTGAGCCCCAAGCCGAAGCACCTTGATGTTCAGTCCACTGTTCTTTTCACAGCACCATTCTTCCGGCAATTATTTTGTCCGCTCTCACAGTTTCCTTTGCTGACAACGCCAAAGCTACGCTTCCAGTCCAGACCCCCACCTCTCATGCTTCAGACCTTTGTATCCAGCTGTTTACCGAAGGTCCTGGGCCCCTGCAGCCCCCCGACATCTCCCTCTCACCCTCTGCCCCTGGGGGATGTCAGTCTCCCAGTCTCCCAGTGGCAGTTCCAGGATTTTTACAGGAGAGAATGAAAGGCAGTCAGGCTGAAAGGGGAAACGGTGCTAGTGAACTTGTCTTACAGCTGAGTCTGCATGGCAAGAGCACTGCTTTTCTTAGGTTATATGCGTAATTGGGGTGCTAAGGATGCTAATGGAAGACCTCCTCCTGACTCAGCCACTGCAGTCATCCCGAGTGGAAATCGGGGGACATCCTTGCCTCCGTCTTCATGTTCCCCGCCCACCCCATTTGATCAATAACCAAATCCTACTAAACTGACCCCTGAAATAATTTTTTACTTCATCTTCTGTCTTCTATCTGCTCTACAAGAGAGGTCCGGGCCTCCTCGCCTCTCCTATGTCTGCTTTAGAGGCCAGGGCTCTGTCTTTCTTATCCACCTCTACAAACACACACTCACCAAGTACCAGATACATACTAGGTACTCAGTAAATATTTATGAAAAGGATGGATGGATAGATTGATGGACGGATGGATGAACAGATGGACAGACTACTGCAACAGTCTCTTAATTGGTCTCTCCTTTTAAAGTTTTAGCCCCCCTCCAACATGCCCTCCATCTTACTGCTGGGATGATTCATCTAAGAGGTAAGTTGCCAAGGCACTCTCCTTACTTAAAACCCTTCTTAACAGTTCGCTGTTCCTCCCCAAGTTGAAGTTTCCTTCTCTGGCACACAGGGTCTCCACGATTTGGCCCAGGATTCCTCTCTAGGCTCATCTCCCCCGCTCCCTATCTGCCCTAATTACAATTTCCCTTTGGCATATCCTTCTTCATCTGGCCCACTTTCACTCTTCTTTTAAACCCAGTTCAGGGGACGTTGCCCTTAAAAGCCATTCCTGCCGCTGCCACCCCTGTGCTAGGCTGGTGGGTGCCTTGCTTCTGGTGCCATAGTACCAATCTCCATCCCTGCAGTCGCCACCCTCAGCTGAATGATCTGTTATGTGTCGTCTTCCCCATTAGATTGCTCACTCCTTGAAAACAAGTCCCCTGTCTTATTCATCTGTCTTCCCAGTACCCAGCACAAAGACCAGCGCAGTAACCACAGTTGCGTTCTGAAATGAGTAAATGTGCCTCCGTGCGGCTGATTCAGAGAAGCAAAGCCTCAGAAGTCTTCCCTAGAACTCAGTGTGCTCCAAAGGAAGGGGTTGAACCAGCTTTTTTCTGGCCTCCCCCCAGGTCGTCACAGGCATTGGTTACCTCCAGTATGGGAGAGCCAAGCCTTTCCCTTGATATTTTCTGATGGGACATTGCTCTCGTTTACTCTTACACAGGGGGCAGGAGAGGGGGTTGGAAAGGGTGTCAACAGCACAGCGGCAGACCTTTTCCTGGCTCCCCACTGAGTGGCAGGGGAAGCAACCATCATCCCCGGTACCACTGAAAGTTGGCTAGTTTGCCATGAGGGGCTATCATGTCCTCCCCCTGCTGCTTGGCTGGGTTCGGAGAGGAATGGGATGAGAGCCACCCACAGCGGGGCCATGCTCAGCCCAATCCAATGCATAGGCATCACAGGAGGGTACCCTCACAGCAGCCCAATGGGAGCAGAAAAGGGCTGGGTACAGCATCAACCAGTGGGGAAAATTCCCAAGCTCTAGGCTACAGAATGCTCTCCATCCAGCTCAGGAGTGAGGAGTAACGGTAACCCCAATATGCCCCTCCAGGCCGGTGGCAGGGTATCTGGGGACATATGGGTCCCACTGCACAAGAGGCAGGAAATAACCTGCATTCAGGATAAAGAGAGAGGCATTTGGACCAAAGCAGGTGAGGTGTTTTTTGTTTTTTGTTTTCTTTCAGGACATGCCAGAAGAAAGCCACCGGTCCCCAGGATCTGGGCTCACTGACAACAAAGGAAACAGAGTCCCCACCTTAATGCTGCTCTGGGTTCCACAGCTCCCTCTGCAAGACCCTCTCTTCCTACTTTCTTTAAAGGAGGCTGCAGAGAGTGGAAAGAAAAGACTTCTGGGGGGTCATCTCACAGCCTGTGTTCAAATCCTAGATGCGCCATTCATTAGCCACACGCTCAGGGGACAGTTATTGCACAATTTTGAGCCTCAGTCTTTAACTGGGAAAAGGGGGCAATAATATATATCTCAGATGATTATGTGAGAATTCATGGAGATAATTTATGCGTGAAGAGTCTTGCAAGGTGCCTGTACATCATAGGCTCTCGGTACCTGCTGGTTCCCTCCTTCTACCCTAAACCTTCCTAGATGCCTCACCCCCACCTCAAGTCTGAGGACCGGACCATGGTAAGAATAAGCCCATTCCAGGGGAAGGTGAAGTTTAGGGTGGATGATTTGGGAGCAGCGAGGCCAAGGTAAAATAAGACGCACACAAGAGCTTCATGGCAGGCAGGAGCCAAGAGTCCCCAAAACGGGGTCCCTGACCGCCCGTACCCCTGTTCAGGCCATTCTTGGAACACATTCTGAAGTTCGGGCCTTCTTGCTCTTAAAAGGAGCCAAGAAGGGAGACTGAATACAAAGAAAGGTAATAAAAATGATTAAAGGAATTAGAAGGCTTGACCTATAAAGGGAGGTTGAAGGAACATAATATGTGGGACCCAGAGAACCAGGGCCTAGGAGGACATGATAACTTCCCATAAATATGCGAGACAGAGCCACATAAAAGAAGGGCAAGAATTATTTCAGGCAGCTTGGGACACCATTAAAAGAAAAAATGGCCTGAAACTAAAATAAGAGAAAGTTAAATCTGGGCCTTGGGAACATTGGCTGGTGGGGAGGGTGGGGGCCAAGACACCTGGCTTGTTGGTGCAAAGTCATCAGGAAATGAAAGCCAGAGGTCCCAGGGCTGTTGTCCCCGTTTGGGAGAAATGGCCCCTTTGGGACCCATCTGGGCCGCTCGGGAGGTGTTCTGACTCTCCACACTGAACTGCTGTTTCCAGGCATCCAATTCCTGACAGGCAGGGCCCTGGCGCTGGCTGCCTGGCTGCCGCTGCTCATGCTCAACTTCATTTCCGAAATAAAGAGACAGGTGCATGGGCTTCCCTGGTGACGCAGTGGATAAGAATCTGCCTGCCAATGCGGGGGACACGGGTTCGAGCCCTGGTCCGGGAAGATCCCACATGCCGAGGAGCAACTAAGCCTGTGGGCCACAACTACTGAGTCTGCGCTCTAGAGCCCGCGAGCCACAACTACTGAGTCTGCGCTCTAGAGCCCGCGAGCCACAACTACTGAGCCCATGTGCCACAACTACTGAGCGTGCGCGCCTAGAGCCCGTGCTCCACAACAAAGAGAAGCCACCGCAATGAGAAGCCTACGCACCGCAACGAAGAGTGGCCCCCTCTCGCCGCAACTAGAGAAAGCCCGTGCACAGCAACGAAGACCCAACGCAGCCAAAAATAAATAAATAAATAAATAAATAAATAATTTTTAAAATTAAAAAAAAAAAAGAGAGAGACAGGTGCAGCCAGCTCCTGCTGTGGGCGTTGGCTTGGCCAGCTGGAGTGTGAGGCCAGGAGGCTAAGGTCACAAGTTTGAGCCCCATGTGGGCTCTGCCAAGGCTTGCTGCGACAGAATGTGCTGGACAAGTAAACAGCTATCTCCACTGGTGTCAATGTGCTTAAGAGCACACACGCCACACAAAAAGGCCATTCCCGAATATAGGACTGCAGGGCGCTGGTTGTATGTGAACGCTGCTCGTAAATGTCCTAACACCCTCTCAAGAGTGAGCATTTTTACCCAGTACTTCAACACCACACACTAAAGCCACTCTCACCTGTCAGGAGGGCAAGGGGTGGGGACATTTAGCCTGAGGGCGTCAGGCCTTGACTGCTGAAGGCAGCTGTGCTTCTGCGTTTAGGGTCTGGAATGATGGAAGGAGCAGGCAGAGCTGACTGTGAGCATTTCCCCCACCTGTTTGCACAGATCTCCTACCCAACCATAAATCACTTTTACAGTCCTTCTCAAAACTCACGTAGGGACTTCCCTGGTGGCGTAGTAGTTAAGAATCCACCTGCCAAAGCAGGGGACGCGGGTTCGATCCCTGGTCCAGGAAGATCCCACATGCCACAGAGCAACTAAGCCTGTGTGCCACGACTACTGAGCCTGCGCTCTAGAGCCCACGAACCACAACTACTGAGCCTGTGTGCCACAACTACTGAAACCCGCATGCCTAGAGCCCGTGCTCCACAACAAAGAGAAGCCACCGCAATGAGAAGCCCACGCACTGCAACGAAGAGTAGCCCCCGCTCGCCGCAACTAGAGAAAACCTGTGCGCAGCAATGAAGACCCAACAAAACCTCACGTAAAATTTATCTTGCTTTTTGCCTGAAATTGACTATAAAAAAAAAACTTTAATTACAATAAGAGACAACTAGAACAAAACACAAGGAAAGCCCATTCAATACTCATGTATTCATTCAATCAATAAATATTTATAGAGCAGTGGGAACGCACTGTGAGGTGTGATGGAGACCACAAGATGAATAAGGCCTTCTCCCTGCCTTCAAGGAGATTGCCTGGGGCAGGGGGGCAGCCACCAACAGATAGAGACACAAAAGCTCTAAGATGGGCAGAACGTGACTTATTTTAACAGAGGGGTAAACTATTAGGTAGCTCAGAGGAGAAATGAATCATTCTGACAGAGAGGATCAGGAAAGTTTTCAGAGAGGAGGTGACATGTGACAAGGGTCTTGAGTAAAGGGTAGAATTTCATCAGGCAAAGATGGCAGGGAAGGGCATTTCAGGCATAAGGAAGACCATGGATAAAGCCATGGGGGCAGGAAAACACTGGCTGTCTACAGGAACAGTAGTCCAGGAAAACTAGAGAACAGGGCCCCAGGATAGGGTTGGGGAAGGTGCTGAAGATGGTGAAAGGGCAGTAGGTTACAGTCAGATCACAGAAGGGCTGAATGCATCCCAAGGATTTTGTACTTTATTTTATAAATAAGAGAAACCCTAAGAAATTTTTGAGTGGTGAACAACAATGGCCAGGTCCGAATATTAGGGGAAAAACATGGGTTCAACGTGTAGGATAGACTCAAGAAGTGAGAGTCAGGAGGCAGGCAGAAGGCTTTTGCCAGGCAAGAGGTCATTGAAGACCTGGCCAGGGCAGTGGCAGAGGCAATGGAAACTCCCAGTTTCTGTAGGATCACGTGCATGTTATCGCAATATTGTAGCAGCACATTTCCTCAACCTATGGCTTCTGCCTAGAATGTCCTCCACCCCACCCAACGGGTTCACTTGAGAGATCAGCTCAAGCATTTCCTGGCCCCCCATCCCCAAGCCCTGTCCCTATTCTGTGCTCCAATGCAGCAGGGACATTCCTACATCGAGTGCCTAGTACTACAGTTATTAATCATCTAGCCACTTGTCAACCTTCACCACCAGACTGTGAGGTCCTGAAGGGTAGGACTTTGGTCTTCTTTATCTCTGTATTCGCAGGACCTGGTCCAGACTGGGTATTCAGAAAGGGTTCTGTGATGGAAGGGATTATCCCTGAAGCCCTGTGCATACAATGTCTCTCCTCCTTTCATACCCACACACATAAGCACACTCCATCGTGGAACACATGCAGATCAGTCCCGTGGCCAGTGCTTCCCCATCCCACTCTCACTCTGAGCCCCGTCTCCCTATTTTCAGTGTTCGTTATCCTGACTAGCCTTTGTCAACCCCATTAAAATATGATGAATTTGTTTCAGCTTTCATGCAGGACTCCATAGTAGGTGATTTGGGCTGAAACACAAGCTGTTTGCTGATATCAAAAAGCTGCTGCTCACCCGGGGGATTAACACTGACAAAATCATTAGAAACCTGATGGAGTATCGAGGCCTCCCGAGCTTGCCAAACGCTCATTCCTCAGCCTAATGAATGCCTTCCTCCTGGGCCGCGGAGCTACAACCCATCCATTTCCCTGTCTTCTTCCTGGCTGGGCAGCCCAGAGACTCTAGTAAATGCCTTGGGGAAGGTTCACCCCCAGTTAGCTAGGCCACCTCCCAAGACCCCCAGCTAAGAACTGCCCACATGAGCTGTGGTTTTTTTGTGTTGATAATAAACATCGGATTTCCACTTCCAGTTAGGAGGGGATAGTTTGAGGCAGATCAATAAACGCTTCCACTGAGAACAACTAGAAATGCCAGATAAAATACAACGTTCATCTGTTTTAAGGCCTCATAGACCCGCTGGAGCAAGAGGATTAGAGAGGATAAAATTACAGAGAGGGGAAAGTGAGGAGATGCGAACTCGTGTTCCACAGTGGCTTCTAACCCGGAAGAATTTGCCATTTCTGGGCGCAGGGCAAGAGGCTGAGGATGTAGGCTTTACACAGGCACAGGGCTGCTGCTAGGGTACAAAGAAGTCAGCAGAGCTTCTGGCAGTATTAGGACTGGAAAGAGAAAATTAGGGGCACGAGGGGCCTCAAATGCATGGCCAGTTTTCCCCTGAGGTCATTTACAAAATTCTGAAGCTGAATGTAACAGACGCCCAAACAGACAAACATAAACAAACTAAGCAGAAAGCCTCCATGAAGCAGAGAGTTTTTCTGCAGTATTAAGGTACTGAAAAGACAAGACTAGAATCCAGGACCTAGCAAGGAAGGGACCCAGTGAACACACCAGACTCTCAATTAATGCTGGCTATGCCCTGGAAGAGGGGCAAATCAGACTGAACGTTATCAAAACACAACCTCACATGGACTCGATTCAGTCTTTAGTTGGATTAAGATCACTGGTTGCACTCTGTCTAGCAAAGAGTAAACCCTCTCTTGAAGATCAGAGCATCTTACAGCCTATACAATGTCTAGCATTCAATAAAAAAAAAATTGTTAGGTATACCCAGAGTTAGAACCATATGACCAAAATCCAAGAGGGGGAAAAAAACAGACAACAGAAACAGACCCACAGGTGATCTAGATATCAGAGTTCAAAGAAAAGGACTCTAAATGTGATATGTTTGTTCAAAAAACAGAACATTTACAGAATAGATTAAAATAAAGAATTTAACCAGAAAATTGGAAACTATAAAAAGAATCACCTGGAAATCTTCCAAGTGAATCATAATAAACATCTTAAAGAACTGGAAGTTCCTTAAAGGAGCATGATAAAGTGGGAAAAGCACTGGGACCCAAGAGTAAAAAGACAAAGGCTGCGGTTCCTGGCTCTGTCTATATCTAATTAAGAGAGCCTGGGGAAGTCATTTAATTTTTCTGAGTCTTGGTTTCCACACTTGGCAAATAGGAAAATGAGACCTACTCTATGTACTTCAGGGCATCAAGAAGATAAAATTAAACAACAGATGAAAGCTCTTTATAAATCATTATACAAATGTAAGGCATCATTACTATAATAGGCTGGCATCAATTCAAAACACAGAGCTTCTGCTCCATCACCAGAAGTATTTTATGTCAATAAGTGATTAGCGTGCCCTTGACTAATGCCCATATTGTTATAAAGGGGTTTGACCAGAGAAAGCTGAGAGAAATAATAATAAAATAGCCATCTCTCAGTTATGTTGGGGTTGATTATTCACTTTGTGGATTATCCCTGGATAACTGAAATCCTAAATGAGCTTCTCCCACTGCTCCGTGCACTTTTGGATCATCCCCTTCAGTTTCCCAGATGGTGTATGCACATGGAATGCAGAGTCATTTTGATGTGTGCCTGATGAAACATAATCAACAAGGTAAATCTGAAGCAGAAACATCACAATGCCTTCCAAAGCCAACAGCAATAATGTTGGGACAGTCGGTTATTTTGATTCTCCACATCGCTGCTCTCTTCTATTAGCATATGTAATGGAGAGTAATGTGTTGGCTTTCACAGGTAAAGGTGATGCAGCCTACCCACTACCAGTAGGACATCTGAGCTTCCCTGGCATGAAAAGGACAGGCACTGTGCAGGTCTTTTGGGAAATAAAACTACTATAAGGTCAGAAGCCCAGCCTGAACAGAGCGTTTAGTCTTACAAGGAAGATGTCTTATGCCTAAATAATTATAGTACCAGGTATAAGTGATGTAAGTACCATAAGAGTAACAGAAATACAGATATTTGTGCAAAAGCTCATTTGGTATTGAGTTGATCATAGACTTCAGGACCAAGGTGGCAACAGAGTTTAACCTTGAAAGACAGCAAAACTGGAAATGATCCAAGCAGAGGGAAGATTATGAGCAAAGACACAGAGCTGAAAAAAATGTAGCATGGGTACAAGGAATTCAGTTCGATGGAGGTGCCTATCAAGAAGAATTTTTTAAAAAGAAACTTAACATTTATGAAGCATTTCTTATGTGTCATGTATTTTATATACATTATCCCAACTGGTCTCGAAAATGCTCCTCTGAAGTAGATATTATTCATCTCACTTTAGAGGTAAACAGACTCAAAAGCAAATTAATTTACTAAAGACCCATCAGCTGACAAGTGCACAGCAGGATTCAAGTCCAAGACTGTTTGGCTCTAAAGCCCACACACTTGCTGCCTCTGAGGGTAGCATTACTGACCCTCAGCCTGAATGGTCCTATCACACAAGGGGGACCTCCCACATACAGCTGACGTGGAAGTTGTTCACATCGAGATGGTAGTCACAGCCACAGAGCGGACAAGACAGCCCAGAAAGGGTGAGGGAAGAGGAAAGGGCTCAGGGAGGAAGAATCAGAAAAAGAGATGAAGAAGTAGTTAGGAGTAGAAGAATGGGAAAGACTAATGGAAACGAAGGTCAAGAGAAAGCTTCGAAAAGGAAGAGGTCATCAAAACTATAACTGCTGCACAGAGGTAAAGGAGGTTGAGAGGATGAAGACGAAGAAAACGCCATTTGGTTGGTGGTCTTGAAAAGAATGATTTCAGTGGCAAGAAGAGTGCCTACATCCAGGTGTATGCATGGTGAATAGCTGGCCTGACCCAGGGACATGGGCCACAGCTGGAGTTGAGCTTTCAAAACTGCCCTGGGGGCTTCCCTGGTGGCGCAGTGGTTGAGAATCTGCCTGCCAATGCAGGGGACACGGGTTCGAGCCCTGGTCTGGGAAGATCTCACATGCCGCGGAGCAACTGGGCCCGTGAGCCACAATTACTGAGCCTGCGCATCTGGAGCCTGTGCTCCGCAACAGGAGGCCGTGACAGTGAGAGGCCCGCGCACCGCGATGAATGAAGAGTGGCCCCCACTTGCCACAACTAGAGAAAGCCCTCGCACAGAAACGAAGACCCAACACAACCATAAATAAAATTAAAAAAAAAAACAAAAAAAACCCAACTGCCCTGATGGCAGGAAAGTCATCATCTGGGGGTACCTGTTAAAAATATGAATTTCCAGGTCTCAACCCAGCCCCACCAGTTGGAATCTCCAGGGAGGAGGGCCTGGGAAGTGGCCCAGAAGTTTCTTTTTTTTTTTTTAATTTTTAAAATTTATTATTTATTTATAAGTTTATTTATTTTATTTATTTATTTTTGGCTGCGTTGGGTCTTCGTTGCTGGGGGCGGGCTTTCTCTGTTGTGGCGAGCGGGGGCTACTCTCCGTTGCGGTGCGCGGGCTTCTCATTGCGGTGGCTTCTCTTGCTGTGGAGCACGGGCTCTAGGCGCGTGGGCTTCAGTAGTTGTGGCACGTGGGCTCTAGAGCGCAGGATCGGTAGTTGTGGCGCATGGGCTTAGTTGCTTCGCAGCGTGTGGGATCTTCCCGGACCAGGGCTTGAACCCATGTCCCCTGCATTGGCAGGCGGATTCTTGACCACTGCGCCACCAAGGAAGCCCCCAGAAGGTTCTTAAATCACCAGCGCTAGATTAGTGTTTCTCAAACTTTATTGAACGGGAGAATCACCTGGGTGGTTGGCTAAATTGTAGATACTGATTTTATAGGTCTGGGATAGGACTTGAGATGCGGCATTTTAACATACTCCCAGGTGATTTCAATGCTGCTGGTCTGAGGACCATATTTTTAATGACAAAGGGCTAAACCAAAACTTACTTGTCCCAGAGAGGTGGGTGCCAACACCTGTTCTTCTTGGCACCTTTTGTTTTTACCACCTGCGGACCGTGCTCCTGGCTCCTTTCCACACTCACCAATAGATGGCAGCAGATCTAAATGTCATCGTCCACAGAAGTACAGGCTAAGAGATTCCACTTCACTCCATCTGACTTCCTGTATACCCTAAAAAGCACCCTTCATTCACTTCCCCAAGATAGGCAATTGGATCAGATGGGCACAGAAAAGCTTCCCTTGATGACTTTGGTACAGAGAGAGTGAGTTCTCCCTTTACTAGGCTCCTATACCATATATTATCTGCACCTTTCATTGGGCACTTAAATATGTTTTGCCTTACTACAGTTATTAAATTGTCTTACTCTGTCATTCAATTTTTCACATGTGTTAGTATTGTCTCCACAAGCCCTTGGAGGTCAGGAATCAAATGCTATCCTTCTTTTTCTTCTTAAGATTGAGTATGAATGAGAGAATGAATCCATCAGTCATCAATTAAATCAAATGCATATTCTATTTGGTGCATTCTGCTTTCTCCCAGAAAAAAAAAGAAAAAAAAAATGGCTTACCAGAAAGTGTTAATGGTCTGGAAAAGTTTTGCACTTATTTGCAAGTCTGTGTTCATGATTTATCCCTTGAGAATCTTCCAACACATCACCAGGAAAAACTTTTCCTAGCCTGGACCGGACACTCCAGGGCTAGTGTTTGCTTTATCTAGGATGGAGTGTGAGGTCACACTGGACTAACATGGTGTCAGCCAGTCTACCAAGAGACATGCTGATCTTTCAAAACCATTCCCTATTTTTCTATAGCTAGTCTACCATCATTGGCCAATATGCCCCCCAGACATAAAATTCAGTTTTCCATTCTTACTTGCCAATTAAAATATTTTGGCTGGTTAAGTCTTGTAGATACTTCAATCTTGCCGTTTACTGTGGATTCACTAGACTATGTCTACTTTGCCAAATGGTGTCTTTCTTGAGTAATGTTTTTGAGTAAACATTTTAGGTTGCTCAGTCCTAGACTCTCCACACCGTTCTCTCCCTAGAAGGCTGCCTGATCCCGTGGCTCAGGATCCCACTTACATGCCAGTGACGCCCCTCTTTATCTATCCGTCCAAGACCTCTCTTCTGAGGTCTACTGTCTTATAACCATTTGACTGCCTGACATCTCGACTTGGATATCTCGCAATTCCTAACCTCCCCTTCCCCCAACCCCAAACCCAAGGCTGCTCCTCTTCCATTCTTCCCCTTTTTAATAAATGACACCTCTGGCTACCTAGCTGGTCAAGCCAGAAACCTGGTCATTCTAACCTTCCTTCATCCTCCACATCCAATTTACTACCAAGACTGATCAATTCAACTTCAAAAAGATCTGTTTACTTCTCACCATCCCATTTTTTGAGTTTTCAAAAAATTTTTGAGCATTCATTTGTACCCTCAACAATTTAGAGTGCCCACTCTATAGTGATCAAAGCTCTCAGAAGAGCACAGCAAGTTCAGGAAAGACCCATAAGCAAACCTGCTATGATAAAGGTGTTGCTAAGACATAACGACCCAAGAGAGTGTGAACAGTAAGAGGGAGGGGAAAACAGTGCCCGGGAACACTTCATGGGGAACAGGACATTTAAACTGGGTTTTAGAGAATGAGTAGGGATTCATCAGGCAGATGCATGGACAAAGTCCTTCTGGGTATGGTGACAGGTAAAGTATGACATGTTCAGGGAATCCAGCAGAGCAGAGTCGGGAGGGTAGGTGAAGATGTGACTGGTGAGATGGGCAGGGGCTAGATCACATGGGGTGCTGTTATGGGTCGAACTAGGTTTCCCTAAAATTTGTATGTTGAAACCTAACCCCCCTGTACCTCAGATTGTGACTATATTTGGAGATAATATCCTTTAAAGAGGTGACTGAGTTACAATGAAGTCATTAGGGCGGGTCTTAATCCAATCTGACCAGTGTCCTTACAAGAAAAGGAAATGTGGACCCACAGAGAGAACTCCAGGAGGGCATGTGCACAGAGAAAAGACCACGTGAGGAAATGGTGAGAAGGCGGCCGTCTGCAAGCAAAGGAGAGAGGGCTCAGGAGAAACCAAACCCACCAGCAGCTTGATGTTGGACTTCCAGCCTCCAGAACTGTGAGAAAATTAAGTTCTGTTGTTTAAGCCACACAGTATTTTGGTATGGAAGCCCTAGCAAATGAATACAGGCACTCTATGCAACTGAGTTTGAACCTGGAGGTTATAGGTGACTGGGGAAGGGTTTAAGCAGGGAAAAGACTCTTTATCCATCCATCCCTCACTCCACATATGCAATATGGAAGCTGCGTCAGGTGCTAGAAGTACAGGTCAAAGAAGCCTTATCTGCAGAAATGATACTTTAGCCCGGGATGAAAAAAAGGGGGCGGGGATGTCAAATTATGGTCTAGACAAAGTATGTGTGAGGCCCTAAGACAGGAAGGCTCTGGGCACATTCAAGAAACTGACATTAGGCCAGTGTGGGCAGAGCTGGGTGAGAGAGAAGAGCTCTAAGAGATGCAGACGGAGGGGTCAAGGCAGGATCATGCTGGGCTTCAAAGGCCTCATAAGCAAGCGTGTCCCTTTTCTGGAGAATTCTCCTGTGGGCTCAGGCCAACTCCCCGATGGGGGCAGAAGCTGAGGCCACGGCCGTCTTCCCTTCCACTGAGCAGCTGGGGAAGCCCTCCCCGCTTGCCCCTCTGGCTGCCCATCAGCTGCCAAGGTGACACCACCAAATGCATTTCTTCCCAGCCAGGGCTCTGAGAGACACAGGATTTGCATTTCAATTTGACTTTGTTCAGATGATTCCAGCCAAAGCTTGGAAATCACTCCCCTTGTCATTCTCTCACCAGTTGTGTTTTCCTTTTTTTCCTCCCTCCACCCCACGGAGGGCTCTTTTTTCCTTGACAACCTGCTCCTGGATGCAGAGAAAAGTCATCCTTAACAGCAGTTTTATTGCCGGGTCATATTAACACAATGAAGGAAATCACTGTTAATTTTTATGAATTATCTCATCATCTGCAACTAATTAACAGCTGCAAAAAGAGCAGGCATTCTGTCTCCCCTCGGACAGCCTTTACCTTGAGCACGCTTCCCAGCCGCCCTACCCTTGCTGTCAAGGAGGGTCCTCTGCTGGAGAAGGGCACTTCCTCTCCAGCAGGCTGCCACCTCCACATCCCCCAACCCCAATTCTGCGCTTTCTGGCCCGCCCCAGCCTGGGCAGGCAGCGGGGGGGCTGACCCTTTCCACTCAGCGGTCGCTGGGCCACCTGTGATGCAGATGATTTAGGTTAGCTGGAAACTTTATTAAAATCCAATCTAAGTGGGCCGCCGCTGCCCTGTTCTCATTACCCTCCCTCTGCAAAATCAGGCCTTGGCCCCTGTGCCTCGCCGAATGCGTCTATAAAACTGAGTGAACAGGCAGCCAACAGCTAAATGGCACTTAATCAGGATATAATCTAAACCCAGGTGGACAGTAAATACTTAGGGGGGCAGAGGGAAGAGAGGGAGGGAAGAGAAAACAACGGAGGAGAAGGCCAGGAGGACGCACAAACGCATCTGTTGCAGCCTCCAGAGAGAGGAACTGCCGGGAAACACAGAATCCCGGGCTGGACAGGGCCGGGAGGACCACAGCTGGAGAAACGGGGGCCCAGAGGGGTGACGTGGCCCCTGAACATTCAACAGCTCGTGCAGCCGGGGGCTCATTCTCCTCCTGGGCTTCCCTCCTGAGCCCTGAGCTTCTCCGGTCCCGGTTCCTGCCCCCGCCGGCTTCTGCCCCCACTCCCTCTCTACTCTTCCTCCGTCCAACCGCGTCCCTTCTTGCGGCTGTCTGAGGAGCCTCTCCTCAGACACCCTGGCATGTGGCCAAACCCCAGGCGGCCGCTGGTTGCGTCTGCAGAGATGAAGGCAAGGGCACGGAGGGATGGGGGTGAAAGGGCACGAGGCCGGCCCACCCCACCGTGGGGCAGTGCCTCCCGGGGTGGGAGTCGGGCATCACATCCACATCGGGCAGGGGGTCCCTGTGATGCTGGCCCGAGCACGCAATCCTCCTTCTAAAGGTCAGATGCTCCAACGGTGTGTCTGCTAGAACTGAAAAGGCCAGAGGCTGTACGTCATGTTACAGGGAGGAGAGGGGCGCTGGGAGGACATTCTGGAAGTTTACTTTTTGCACCTGGCCTGCGTCTCTTTCTCCTTTCTAAACTCTGAGACACACAGCCAGCTAACATCTTCCTTCCTTCCCCCGCCAGAATGTTCCAGGCCCCTTGCTGTTCTATTTCAGTATGTGTAACTTAGCTCATGTAGTCCCTGTTTCCTGCCCCAGGGGCCCCATTTTCAAAGCCATTGGGTATATAGTCCTGAGGGGAACAAACACCTTCTCCATGGTAGCCCAAGGCAAGAACTGAGTCATTCATTCATTCATTCATTTATTCATCCCACCAATGTTCACTGAACACCTGCTATGAGCAAGGCCGGGGGAGTGACAGGTAGTAAGACGTGTTCTTGGCCACCAGAGAAACCAGCGCCTGAACAACGCTCATCACTATGTCACGTGGGCCGAGGGCTGAGGTGGAGCCGGCCGCCCACACCGTGCCGTGGGAGCGGGAAAGGGCAGAGAGCCCTGTGAGTGGGGACGGAAAGGACAGTCAGGGAAGTTTTCTCAGAGGAACAGCGAGGCCTTGAATGATGAAGAAAATTCTACAGGGCAGGCAAGGTGAGGAGTATTCCAGGCGGATGGAGCAAAGGCCCAGAGACTGGAGAGGCAGGGGCGTTTCGGGGACTCCAGTGTGTCTGGAGGGCAGGATGCCCACTGGTGAGTGTTTACAGGGCAGGGACGGGAATGGGGACGTGATGATGAACGGTGGGGCTGTCTAGATGGTCTGCAGCCTGCCTGCAAAGGCTTCAGATGCCCTGGGAAGGAGCTTGAGCTTCCTTCTAGAAAGACGAGCTGGGCAAGAGGGAGGAAGTGAGAGGTGAAAGGGAGAGCGCCCAGGGGCTCCGAGGGGCTGTGGTGGGACAGCTTCTCCCTGTGGTGGGACAGGGCTTCCGATCCTCGGGCACCAGGGCCCAGAAGTGCCCAGGCCTCTACCACCTCCACCTTCAGACGCCCTGGCTGCCCCACTCTGGGGCTTGGGCAGGGAGGTCCCATCCTCCGAGAAACCTTTACTCAACATCCCGAAACCCTCATTTCCCGCCCCACCCAGTGGCCTGCTCCAGGTGTGTCCCAGGTGGCCCTGGGTGGAACATGCCCCGGTGTCTGCTGGCAGCTCATCCTGAGCAGGTCGTAAAGCACTCAGAAAGCACAAAGGAAGCCAAGAACTCCAGTCTCCACGTGCTTTTCAGGCCTCAGGGACAAGTTTTCCATTCTTTTCCTGGCCTGTTTATTCAAAAAGTTAAGCTTAAGCAAAAGAGGAGAGGACACTGGTTTTGAAGTAGGCAGGACAGTATCATGGGCATATGGTTGCCAGAGGTTTTGACGCTGGCTCCGGACTCACACCAGCTGTGTGACCCTGGGTAACTTATCGAACTCTCTGAGCCTCAGCTTTCTCATCTGTAAAACAGACACGACGGCAGCATTCAACGACTTTGAACAGCGTGGTCCCTGGCACATAACAAATATTACTTAATAAATGTTGCTATTATTATGTCTAGATATTTCTGACTCCCAAAGCCCCAACTCTTACTTTATACTCTTCTTTCCCTTTTTTTTAGGGTGTCCTCTCCAACTCCCATCCCCACGCCCTCTATACCAAAGGACTGCCCCTTTTTTAAAAAAAATACTCCTGGGACTTCCCTGGCGGTCCAGTGGTTAAGACTCCACGCTTCCACTGCATGGGGCGTGGGTTCGATCCCTGGTACGGGAACTAAGATCCCGCATGCTGCGGGGCACGGCCAAAAAATAATAATAATAAAAATTAAAAATACTCCTAGCAGAGCCTGTCACCTGGTCTTCAGGACCACCTGCCAAGCCCCCTTCTCTCTCAGTCCCCTGGGGCTTTGTGCTGATCTTACAATGCAGGGACTCTCCGGGTCCCTCTCCTTGGCACCTTCCTGGGAGAGAAGCACCCAGTACATTTAACAGGGCAGAATAAATAGCAATAATAATATATGTTCAGGCATTAGCCGCATAAGTAATCAAAGATCACTGCCATATGATTCCTGGTTAAACATCATTTGGAATCTAATAAATAAGCGGCTGTAAATACAGGCAGCGAGCAGATTCGTCCCCTCTGAGCGGCGCAGCCTCTACTCTTATTTTTAGCCTAAAGGTGCCTTCAGCGCTACTCTTGTGGTTCAATTTTAAGTTAATTTCTCCGTCAAATGTCTGCAAAGGAAACCGGCAAGGGCAAGGGGCAATGAGCGGGGCTCAGGTGCGGCGTCTGCCTTCTGCTTCTCTAAAGAAATCAAGGCGTCCCGGGGGTCTTGGGTAGAACTCGTTCATACCCACCTTCTCCCCACTCCTCCGAGGGGCTCCGCGGAGGGGAGCACAGCAGGGGCAAGGATGGGAAGTGCCTAGTGTGGCGGACAGAGCATGGGCTTGGGGCCAAAGAAATCTGGGTTCAAATCCAGGGTTCTGGGGCTTCCCTGGTGGCACAGTGGTTAAGAATTCGCCTGCCAATGCAGGGGACACGGGTTCGAGCCCTGGTCCGGGAAGATCCCACATGCCGCGGAGCAACTAAGCCCGTGTGCCACAACTACTGAGACTGCGCTCTAGAGCCACGAGCCACAGCGACCGAGCCCACATGCCACAACTACTGAAGCCCACACGCCTAGAGCCTGTGCTCCACAACAAGAGAAGCCACCGCAACGAGAAGCCCGCGCACCGCAACAAAGACCCAATGCAGCCAAAAATAAATAAATAAAATAAATTTATTAAAAAAAAAATCCAGGGTCTTCCATGTTCTGCATGGGTGACCTCAGTCTCTCCAAGCCTCGGTTTCTGTACCTACAGACCAGACATTATCAAACCTACCTCTGAAGATCGTTGTAAAAATTAAATGATGTAATTTATAGACAGACAGTGATGGGCCCATATTAAGTGCTCAATACACATGAATGTCATTCCATCCTCTGTGATACGGTCCTTGAAAGTGATGGTCCCCCGCCCTCTCAGTAGATGGAAACAGGCAACATATCAAGAAGGTAAAAGGAAGCCCAAAGTGCCAACGTGCCCATGGTCCCCGGACCATAACCATCATTGCTTAACTCTGGAGCTGGTTGGTTAGCATTCAATGCTTCCCTGCTTTGTGCTGTCCTGGAGTTCCTTCATGTCTGAGTTTTGCCTCTTCACATTAGAACATTAACAACAAAATATCCTGTTTCCAGTATTTCCCACAGACCCCAGCCCGCTGCAGGGCACTGTCAGCGTTAAATAAGGACCAAGGGACAGAGGAACAAAGTTGGACCAGCCCTAAAGCCCAGGTCTCCTAATTCCTTACTCATAGCAATACCTTCCTGTATCACATGCCCTCCTAAAACACGAGAGGATCTGTTCCTTTCTGGAAGGATGACAAGCAGGGTAGGAGACAGTTTGCTGGGACTCTGGGGGGACATTATTCTTTCTAGGCCCCATGGCAGGAAATAAACACATCACTCCAAGCCAAGCCCAGCAGAGCCCACGTGACATGGCTTCAGATAACATTCTGCTTGTAGGTTACTCCTTTAGAGCCATGGCATGTTAAATCAACGTGATGAAGTGCTTCCCGTTACACAGTCCCTTCCCAGCTCTCTCTCTCCTGTGGCACAGTCTCAGTCACAGTCATGTGGCCGTCCTGTTGGGGTCCCTCTACCCATCGAGGGAACGCATTGGCTTCAGGGCTCTGGGCTTGTCTGCTTCTCATGCAAAAGGGTTGACCTTAACAGGAGTCAGGCAATCAGATCAAGGGTTGGACTGGGGCCAGTTTCAAGTGCAAGCACAGTTCCCTGCACACAGCACTGCTCATGAGAATGATTTCAAGAGGCTCAGGCTCCTATCTTGGGAGCCATCCAAACAGAGGAACAGAATAATGGTCCCCAAAGATGTCCAGGTCCTAATCCCCGGAATCTGCCAATGTGTTACCTTCCATGGCAAAATGGACTTTGCAGAGGTCATTAAGGTTACAGACCTTGAGATGGGGGGATTATCCTGGATTATCCCGGCAGGCTCAATACAATCTCATGAGTTCTTAAAATCAGAAAACCTTTTGTGGCTGAGGTCAGGGAGCTGTGATCTGAGAATGACATGATCCTGAGCTTTGAGGATGGAAGAAGGGGGCCATGAGCTAAGGGATGCAGCAGACTCTAGAAGCTGGGAACAGCCTCAGCTGACAGCCAGTAATAAAGTAAGAACCTTGATTTTATAACTGCAAGGAACTGAATCCTGCCAGCAACCAAAATGAGCAGGAAATGGATTCTCCCCTAGAGCCTCCAGAAAGGATCACAGCACTGCTGACATCTTAGTTTTAGCTCAACAAGACCCATGCTGGACTTCTGACTGTAAATTAATAAATTTATCTGGATTAAACCACTAAGTCTGTGGTAATTTGTTATGGCAGCAGTAGAACATTGTAGTAATAGTAATTATAATAGAACTACTGATAATAACTATTATTTATTGGCCTCCTGCTAATTATCAGGCACTGTGCTAGCTGTTTTGCATACGTTATCGTACATAAACCTCAATATACAGGGTGAGTATTATTACCCCCATTTTATAGTAGAAAACAGAGGCCAAATAATTTGCCCAAGGTCACATGCTGAAACTATAATTCATTTCCAAGTTTGTGTGTCAATAAAGCCCAATCCCACTCTACTACCCTACGATGCCACCCAGAATTATGCTTGCCACAATGTTGGGCAAACTACTATTTTTGCAAGAAACAAAAGAAAGGGAACTGATATTTATTAAATATTACTAGATGCTACACACCATGTATGGTACTTTACATATCTCCTTTCAATTAACACGATAACCTCCTGCATGCTAAAGTGTTATCTCCAGCTTACAGATGGGAAACTGAGCATGAGAAAGGTTGAATAATTTTCCTGAACGAACGTGGCTAAGAAGGGAGAGTCATACCCATGGATTTTGAATCCGAGGCTGCCTTGCCCATAATGCCTAGGATATGAAGACTTGAATGTGAAGTCCAAGCTCCCCCAGGTGACCATCCTCATGGCTTCATGGTAAGATAGGCACTGGATCAAGACCCAAAAGGGAGCCCCGCCCAGGCTGTAACCACAAGCCAAAGGCAACAGCTCCCGCCCATCCCGCAAGAGGGTGGCCCTGTCCAGCGGCCAGTACTGCTCTCTGAGAGATAATCCCTGGGCAGATGAGGAAGAAGTTGATTAAATAAAGGGAGAGCTCCAAGGGGGGCGATCCATAGATACACGCTATTTCATCTCCACCAAGTCCACTCATTTCCACTTCACAACTAAATTCCTTTAGCTCTCGAGGTTTTCCCAACTGGCTCTAAAGGGGAAATTGGCATTCAACCACCGTTAGAGGTAAAGGTCCCTTTCGGTTCAGGAACTCCAAGGGCTCCGGGAAGAGCAGGGAGGATTCCCTATAGATGGCCATCAGAAAGCGCCCCCCTGCCGTGTCCACTGGCCCGAGGCTGCCCGGTGGCTACCCAGAGGTGTGAGGCCAGCTTCTGCCACTCTGTTCCCACCCAGGCCGTGGCCGGTGCCTCTTTGGAACGAGTCCTTAGCAGAGCTTCCTGCTGAGGCCCCCAGGGCTATCCACTTCCCTTTTCTGTCATCTCGGAGAAAATCCCTGTTCTTTCATCTGTGAGCTGAAAGCTCAGTCTCACGTGGTTAGATCCCTGCCACTGGGGGAAATTTATGAGTGTCGCCAGCCAAGTGGCATTCCCTCCCCTGCCAGTGTCTCTCCCTGCTTGAAAGACCACGTACTATAAAGGATGGGAAAGCACATCTCGGAAGAAGCCACAGGGGTGACACAACCTAGGGAACCTCCCAGCACCCGACTCCTTAACACAGGTATCTTCAGACATGGGGGCAACCTGCTGCCTGCTTTCAAAGAGTGGCATCAGGTCTGGGGTTGAGAGCAAAGTCAGCCTGAGAAGAGCCGGAGCTGGGGGTGTGAGGGCGCATTTCACAGGATGTAGATGGAGACCTAGATGGGCTTTCCTTAGCCAAAAGACGGGTCAGCCAGGGCTTGGTGGGCATGGGTCCGACCGGGGGCTCTGAACCTGGAGACCAGATCCCATCAGGCCGGAGCAGGTGCCTGGAAGCAGATGAGGGGAGTGCCTACCTCTGATGTGGGGACACATCCTACCTGGGAAGGAGAAAAGAGAAAACCTAGTCAGAGGAGAGTGACCAGGATGACAAGTAGAATCCAAATGCTGAGAAGGAAGGAACAGTCAGATGAATCTCTGAAAGAAAGAAGATGCTGGGGGCTGTGAAATGACAGTGCTTCAGATCTCGGACATGCCGTGAGAGGGAAGAGCGCAAGGCCTGCTCTGCAGGCTCCTGGGGGACAGACAGAGCTAGGACAGTAGGTGGAAGGCACAGAGAGACAGATGTGGCTCACCAGATAGGAAAACCGATGGTCGGAGCTCTTCAAAAGTGGACTGGGTTATACTGGGGACCGTTGCCACCATCAAGATCTTGTGAATCTAAGTACAAGCAGACAGGCCAGGTGAAGCACTGGGAGAGTCTGTGGCAGACAAGAAGCAGGGACCCCGGCTAACACTGGCGGCTTCAGGAAAGAGCTGGAAGCAGGGGGCAGGGTCCCAGCTGGGAGGCTGGGTCCACATTCAGGTCCCCAAGCTCTAGGAAGACTAAGACAAGCAAGGCCTGACCAGAGTCCCACGGGAGCTCAGAAACAGTCGGAATATGAAAGTGAGGTTTCAGACTTGATGACGAGACAGAAACGTGAGCACTGCAACGGCCGTACAGCTGGGGGAGGCGACTCTAAGTCAACAGCTCGGCGTTTGGATCTTAGGGACAAAGTAAGACCAGCAGCCAAGACTCATTTTGATGCTGAGTCATTAACCTGCTGGCTTGGACTTCCTCAGAATGGGATGGAGATTAGCCTTCGGACCCAGGGTTTGCCGCAGGGATCAGAGAACCTGGGAAAGGAAGCCAGCAGGGACAGTGCACTGTCCTCGGCAAGGAACACTTGTTTAGAACTTCTTTTGTGTCGAGTGAGGCCATCATCATCTCTGCCTTCCAACAGCTTTCAAGTTTGAAGCTCCTTTGGGACCTCCCTGGGGTCTGCATCATTCACTCATTCAGTAGACATGTAGTGAGCACCTTCTGTATACCAGGCAGTGTCTTACATGCTGGGGAAACAGCAGAGAACAAAACAAAGGGCTTTGCCTGATGGGAGGACTCAGATAATAAATGAATAGGACCCAGTTTGTCAGATGGTGACAAGTGCTATAGAAAAAACAAAGCAAGGAAGAGAGAGAGAGAGATGGTGAGCAGGGCATGACCTACAGTAAGTGAGAGAGTGAACCATGCAGACATCTAGGTGAAGACTGTTCTAGGCAGAGAGAACACCAAGAAAGCCAGGGGGAGGGGCTGGTGTGGAGTGAACAAGAGGCAGAGGAGTAAGAGATGAGAACAAATAGTAATAGAACAGTGGGGCAGATCGTGGAGGGCCCTGTAGGAGGGACCCCATAAGGACTCCTTCTTTTCCTCTGACTTGAGATGAGATGAGATGAGAAGGCACTGGAAGAGTTGAGCAGAGGACTGACATGATTCAACTTACATTTTAAAAGAATCATCCTTGCTGCCATTTTGAGAAACAAAAGTGACAGTAAGAGAGAAGCACAGAAACTAGTAGGAAAGCTTTGCAGTGATCCAAGGGAGAGAGAATATTGTCTCGGAACGGGAAAACCACAGCGGAGGTGGCCAGAAGTGGTTGGGTTCTGGATATACTTGGAAGGTACAGCAAACAGGATTTCCTGATGGGGAGGATATGGGATATCAGAGAAAGATGCGGTCAAGCGTGACTCCAAGGATTGGGATCTAAGTCCAAACAGATAGAATGGCATGACCACGTATGAAACAGGGGAGACGGTAGGAGAAGCAGGCTTGGAGGGGAACATCAACAGTTTGGACAAGTCAAATTTGAGTTTCTCTTAGACATCCAAAAGGGGATGAGGAGTAGGCGTATAAGTCTGGAGTTATGGGGAGAAATCAGAGTTGGAGATGAGACTGGAGAGTCATCGCATCGAAAGCCATGAAACTGAATGAGATCACTAGGGAGTGGGTGGAGAGAGAAGAGGTCTAAGGACAGAACCCTGGGGCACATCCGTATTCAGAGGTCAGACATACGAGGAGGAATCACCAAAGGAGACTGAGAGCCCAATGAGGGAGGGCAAGAACCAAGATGGAGTGCGACCCAGCAGCCAAGAGAGAGAAGCGTTTCAAGGAAGAACGAGAGAAAGACTATGCCAAATGCTGCCTGTGAAATGAGGCCTGGGGACAGATGATTGGATGAGGCCATGGGGGCACCATGGATGGGGGTGAAAATCTGATGGGAGGGAGTCCTATTGATTGGGTAAGAGAGGAGAGGAAATGGAGATAGCTTTGCATAAGAATTCTTTTGCAGAGTGTCTCTGCAATGGGAAGGAGAGAAATAGGGGGTTAGCTGAAGAAGGATGTGGGGTTAAGGGAGGTTTTTAAGATGAGAGATCATTCAGATCCACTAGCCAGTAGCGGGGACCATTACCTCAGTGTGAAAAGCCCACGACACCGGAACGGTAGAGAAGATAGAGCCCAGTCTCTCAGGATGCTGTTAGGCTGGTGGGATGGATGAAATTCAAATAAGGTTTTTTAAATGTTTGCAAAAATAGGCGGGTATGGACCAAAGAAGACAGTGCAACCCGTGTGTGACTGAGTCAGCATGCGTACCTCTTGCGCTCTGAGAATTCTGGAAGTAAGAGCTTTCCAAACCGGGTGTGGATTCTTGGCTCTTAGAAAGAGGTGAATTTAAAGCAGGATTTAGAAAAAGGGGAGAGACAGCATTTGGTGGAGGAGTGGAGAAGTGTGCTCCAGGCAGGGGAAGGCTAAGAGATGCCAACAGTGCCATTCCCAATAACAGGTGTCACTTTCCCAGCACCTACTACACGCCTGACACTGTTCTAAGTGCTTTCTAGGTAATAACTCATTGAATCCTCATAAAAACATGAGGTAGCAACTACTGTCATCCATGTTACAGATGAAAAAATTGAAGCACTAAGAAATTAAGTTCTCGCTCAAGGTCATATAACTAGTAAAGGGTGGCGCTCGGATTCAAACCCAGGCAGTCTGGTTAGAGCACAGGCTCTGGCGTCCACCTCTACACCATGATGGAGCCTTCCCGAGCCAACCCCAGGGCTACCCAGAACACATCAGGCTCTGTGGTGTCCCCCTTGCTCTCCAGACCCCTATCAGCTTGGAATAGCCATGGAAGGCAACTGGGTGAGTCAGGACAGAAGGGGCTAAGGGAAGAGGGAAACACATGGGGGACCCTCTCATGGGCTGCCCCAGGTGGTCACCCACCCCCAGTTACGTCGGTTTTCCTCCTGAGTCTAGCACGGTGGCACCACCTCCCGGTCAGGGGCTGGGCATGGCCCCGGCATGGCCCCACCAGCACCTGCTGAGCCCGGACTGGATGAGTTGACTCCGCCCTCTGCATCCCGCCCCTCATCGGTGTGGGCTTAAGAGGCAGCGGACCCCCCACAAGCTGATCGGCCCCGAACTCAGCTCGACGGGAAGAGACACACACCAACAAGACACAGAGGGGCTGCTGGCCAGCCCGACAGCTATCGGCAACCCCCGCCCAGCTTTCTGCCCCCGCATCCAGACTAATGAGAGCTAAGTGTGACCGCTGTCTTGCCTGCAGCTGAGCTGCGAGGCTGTGAGTGGGACGCGCGGGCTCTGCCGAGGCACACACGTGTCTCCCGCCCACTTGGGCTCACACACACACACGCAGGCGCTCGGCTGAGAGCAGGCAGCAGCCTCTGTGCTTCTCCGACACCTCAGCGCTGGCCACAGGGAGAAAGGAGACACCCAGACAGGTCTACACCAACAGAGGAAGGAGACTCAGGAGGGCTTCACGTCTCATCTGGCTTAAGCAACTGTGGCCGAATGGGGTCATGGCTTAAATCAGGCAGATGGCTGCCTACACTCCAAGCGCCCATGAATGGTTGTTAGTGAGAACACAGTGATAATAGGATGCCTCCCAAAGAGTATGAGAACAGACCAAAGGCTAAAGTATTCTAGCACAGGAGCCCAGCTTGGAAGGGGTCCTGGAGGTACCAGGTCCACCCTCCCACTGATGCTGAACTCTCTGTCCACCTCCAGCTGTGGGGACCTCCAGCTACGGCCACCTCCAGCTGTGGGGACCTCCAGCTACGGCCACCTCCAGCTGTGGGGACCTCCAGCTACGGCCACCTCCAGCTACGGCCACCTCCAGCTACGGCCACCTCCAGCTGTGGGGACCTCAGTATCAGAACAGCCCATTCCACCCGTCGGGTAAACATTCTTTTACATCAAACCCAAATCTCCCTCCATAATTATCATCTCTCCCTACAACAAACCACCCTCCCGAAACTAGAGCTTGCTAATGACTCACTCCCCACCCCAAGACTCTTGTAAACCACTTCACAGAGTTGGACAGGCTTTTGAAATTCTGACAAAATATTATCATGCCAGTTCTCTCAAATCATGTGTGTCTCTGCCAGGCAGGGCTTCATCCAGCAGGACGGAAGATACTGTGGGTCAGCACATGTGTGGAGGGGGCAAAATGAGAGTCCGGGGAAACCAGGCCATTCTAGCACCAATGGACACAGGCAGCCACGTACCAGAATTAGTTGGAAATCAGCTCTATGATCTAGGGCTTTTAGCTAGGGAACAACAGCCGCCTCCCTTCTCTCCAATACCCCTGCTTCTGGGACCTTTCCCAGTTTCCTCCCGCAGACTCACCATGATATGCTTAAGAAAACATAATGTTTCCTACTGTCACCTGCCTGTTCTCTTTAGCTCAGCCTGATTTCATGAGGTCCTGGGCGTCGGCACTCTGGCCCATGGTGGCTTTCCCATCAAGAATGTACTGCTGGGGCTTCCCTGGTGGCGCAGTGGTTGAGAATCTGCCTGCTAATTCAGGGGACATGGGTTTGATCCCTGGTCCGGGAAGATCCCACACGCTGCGGAGCAAGTAAGCCCGTGTGCCACAACTACTGAGCCTGTGCTCTAGAGCCCGCGAGCCACAACTACTAAGCCCGCATGCCACAACTACTGAAGCCCGCGTGCCTAAAGCCCGTGCTCCACAACAAAGAGAAGCCACCGCAGTGAGAAGCCCGCGCACCGCAACGAAGAGTAGCCCCCGCTCACCACAACTGGAGAAAGCCCATGCGCAGCGACGAAGACGCAGCACAGCCAGGAAGGAAGGAAGAAAGAAAAAGAAAGAATGAATGTACTGCTGGGACTTCCCTGGCGGTCCAGTAGTTAGGACTCCATGCTCCCACTGCAGGCGACATGGGTTCGATCCCTGGTCAAGGAACTAAGATCCCACAAGCTGCGCAGCCAAAAAAAAAAAAAAAAAGAATGTACTGCCAACAGCCTAGGCTATTCAGGACTCCGCCACCTCAGCTGTCCTCTGGTCCTCTGACTGGACTCAATAGGCCAGGCCCCCTTTGTCCCTGCCTGGGAGATGTCCTCTCCTCTTACTCCCCTCCATGCGAGCTGGGGCAAGCAGCAAACTCTGTGAAGCTCAGCCTCCTCTTCCATAAGATGTGTTTACTTCTACCGACCTTGCAGCTTGTTGGGGGAACTGAATTAACACATGTGTAAGAACATGTTATACACTGTAAACCATGGCACCAATGTCACCAGGCAGTTGGGAGTCAGGAATCCTGGCACTGCCACAGTGGCCTTTGCCAACTCACTTTGCCTACTGGGACCCCAGTTTTTCATATGTGTAAAATGGAGCACCTAGGCCTAATTCATCCCTCACTTCTCAGCAGAAGAGACTATGGCCGGAGGCTGTAGTTCACAAGTGGGTTCTGGAAAGGTTGAGAGAAGATAAACGTCCTCAAAGTATCCAGTGTGGTGCTCCTGGCAGAAGACCAAGCCGCAGGCGAAGACAGATGACTCCACACGGTACACTGGCCTGGATGCCTTTCTAACGGCAGCCAAGTCTCCCTCATCCCTCTGAAGATGTGGTGGCAGCAGGGGTGGGGCAGGAAGGAGAGGAGAGACAGCCTCGTGCAAGCACACATGCAGGCAGACACCCTCATGGACTGTCTTTGGCAAAATATTTACTCTTGCAGATACGTATTTTGTACACTTATTGTTAAATAAAACCAGTTGGCATTTTTGAGCACTGACCAATATCTGTGAGAAGAGAAATTTGAAAGCTGACAGGTCAGTTCAAGATTCAAAACTTGCCATTAGATAATTCATCCTGCAAACATTTCTGAAGTACCCCGCCAGGCACTGTGCTAGATCCAGGAATACAGACATAATAAGAAAGACACAGATCTCCTAAGGTGTTCGTCAGGGGAGGGATCAGTGTCCCAGAAAGCTTTGTACATGGATTCCCTCTCTAGATGACAGATGAAGGAGAAAGTCATCAATTTCTATTTGTCACTAATGTGAAAGACCAACTGATTGCTTATATGGGTGACTCAATTTGGAAAAGAGATCAAGAGTTACACACTGATGAAAATCTCATAAATCACATCACGTGATCACATCACGTGGTCACAGTATGAAGGGGAGCCCACCACTCAAAAAACCCCACAGTGAGTCCTCGGCAAGGCACAGAATTCTGTTGGTATATTTGGATCTTGGTGTGTCTGATATATTTAATGCATAGCAGAACAGGATAAGAAAACCACTGCTTTTTATTCCTCCCCCTTGCCTCCCCCAATTCTCTTATTATCTTCATCTTCATAACATTTGAATGTTCTATGTTTAACATTCTCTCTGCAGGACTTGGAGCTCATTGAGGGAAACCACCTCAGTAAAAAATGGGAGTTGTAAAGTGCTTGGGGTCCTAGTAAGACAGAGTATCAAATAAATCCAAGCTCTTGCTGCTTCACCTCACAGGGAAAACTTAAACAAGAAAGAGGTTCAATTGCTACAATAACCTGCTGCTGTCTAGTGCCACCCACACTGAGCAGGACTCTGTACCACCCTGAGCGAGGCTTTCAAATCCCCAGGCCTCAGTTTCCTCATCTGTCTGATGGACTTTGTCTGGGCCCTTAGGAAATTATTTGGGAGTGAAAGAATCAAAAAAGAGCAATAGACTATAAAAGCAATAATGATTCCATCTTTCAATTCCTTTGCCGGATAGAACACAATATATTTAATGTGACTGCTGTGATAATGGGATATCCCAAATGTCTCCAGGGGTGTAAAGCTGCAGTACAGCAAAGCTGAAAGAGAAGCTTTGGAGACAGGTTCGAACTGCAGTCTCTGTGTGACCTTAGATGAGTTATTTAAACTCCCCAAGCCTCTGTTTCTTCATCTATAACATCTGATCATTAATTCTGGTGTGAAGATTGCCTGAAATATGTGAAACACCTAGCACAGTGCCTGGCAGAGAGTGAGGTCTTTCCAAGTGGTAATTATTAGGGGGATTATTATTATTTAGCACTGTGTCTTCAGTGTTGGCACATAGCACTCAATAAATACTTGTTGAGTGGATTAATAAATGAGTAGTTGAATCCCTGTTTTTACCATTATAGCCAAAACTTGCCTTAGAACCCAATCAGGATCTCCAGCCCGTTCCTCTTTTCTCTTTTAACTAAGACAGATAGATGGACATTTTCTCTTTCTCCTCCTCCTCCTTTTTCTTCTACTTCTTCCAATAAGTCTACCTCTTTAAGCACAGGGAAGACCAGAAGAAACTTTAGAACAATGATGCTGAAGGTGTTCTTGGGAAACCACATCTTGCAAGGGCCGTGGACTCATCCACCCACCCATTCACTGAGTTTGTGTGATATGCTTGCATACGTCAAGTGTCAGGACCTGTGTTACGTGGTCGATCTCCCTTGGAATTCAGAATCTGGTGGGAAAATGCCATAATAATCAGAGCACAACCCAGTAAGTGTGCTGGAACAGGGGAATGGGAGAACGGTTGGAAAAAGATGATCTGACTGCCACCAGCCCCGCCTCCTACTTGCTGTGTGACCTTGGCCAAATCACCACCCCCTCTGGGCCTCCCTCCTCATCTGTGAAATGAGCAGGTTGGAAAATGGAATCCATAGAATCCTTTACGGTTCTAAGATATAATGATGATCCCTTTAAGTCATGGAGGGCTGAAGAGATGGTGAGGGTGGTCTTTTCGGGGCATTTATTAACTTGCGGCTCTCACAGTCATCACTCAGAGGACCCAGAGGGACAGAAGCAAAATCAAAAGGCATTTTCAGAAGAAAGATGACTGAAACAGGTTGACATATGCGTGAGAGTTTGGGGCATTTATGCGGGCAGCCTTGCCATCATAAATAAAATCCCTTTCCCTTACCCAAAGCCTCATTCGTTGAGTAAACACCGGACACTGTAATAGACAATCTGGCTGTATCTCCCGCCCCGTGCCTCACTTGAATGAAAAGCAGCAGTCCCACGGCAGGGCAGTGGGCTCGCCACCTCTTTACAAACATCCACGTTGTCACCAGCTGACAAGCGGGGCAGGGGTGGGAGCAGGCGGGGCAATTTATCTCCGAGATTCCCGGTCCCTTCGTGCAGCCCCACTCTCACAGCCATCTACTCCGAGGCTGGAGGTCTGGGAGGAACCCCAGAAGAATCAAGTGTGGGGAGACGTGACCCGTGGGAAGTGGGGGAAGCAGCAGCAGCCCCTCCCCTTCCTGCGAGCCTCCGGAGGACTTGGGGGACCCGTCGCCATCAACGCTGGTCCAGCCCATCTGTGTGGAAGGCTGCCTGCCGCTAAGCACAGCTACTTGTGTTTTCTTGACCTACTTCTCCTCCCATCCCTGCCCTACTCCACATCCCCTCTGGAGTCCGTGTAATTAGCACCTTTCCATCCATAAAGCTCCTGGCTCCCAGGATAACCAAGGAGACAGCAAAACAAGCCCTGGCATTGCTGTTTTGGCTTTTCTTTACTTTCCTCTCTCTTTGTTGACTTCACTCTGCTTCCTGGCCTCTGTAGATTAGGCCCAGTCTGACCTTGCCAGCCAGCAGGGCCCCTGGCTGGAAATCAGCTGGACGTGGCCTGGCATGAACCAGAACGAGTGCCAGCAGAGAGGACAGAACTGGACAAGCATTGTTCCAAGTGTGGGGATGGGAGCTTGAGGGTCCCTTTGAAGCCCTCCACTGTCGCACAGCAGGCCAGACAGGGATCTGTCAGCTCCACTTTCTGCTTCTCTCCCGGGGAACAAGTGTCAGGAGAGCCGAGGCCGCGAGGAGCTGCCAATTCCGGCTCAATCCCTTTCCGCTTCCCATTAGCGACAAATGGAAATTGATGGGTTACCGCTTTAGCCACTCATTTAGAGGAGGAGAAAACCTCACAGCAAATGCTGAATAACTGGAGGCATCTTATAAATTAAGCATCTTAAGGATATGAACCGTTTTACATTGCTGCTAAGCACAATTAAATTAGGTTTTGAAGTTTCAGTAGAAGTGAATGGGGAAGAGGGAGGGAAGATTTTGTTTTTAATTCCTTTTTTCAAGTATGCAGAGTGGTGAGCCGAAGGCAGGACGAGGGGAAGAACTGAGTCACTGGTCCTTGTTTCTGATTCCAATCAGCGGCCACTGCACATGCACAGAGAGACGTGCCCATGTACCCACGACGGAACACGGAGTAACTCGGGGACCTGCAGCTCAGCCTCTGGCCCACGATGCCTGGCCTTGCCAGGGCCTCCTGACCACCCACACAACCATCATGCCAATCTCTGGGACCTCAGAACCAGTCCTAATTGCAAGTAGAGGAATTCAGGAGCTTTAGGCCAAGTCCCTGGGATTCTGCATCATGATCTTCATTCTAAATCATCCTCTAACCCTTTCAGGTTCAAGTTTAGGATCCTGCCTCATTCACAGGATCCACTTTCCTCCCCTTCCCACCCCATTCTGGGCAGAGGGGCTTCAGGTGGGCCCCCGTCTGGATAACTTGCCTGGTGTTTCGGTCCCTCTAGGGCTGTTGCCTGGCCTTGCCCGGGGGTCCTGCCATTGGACTGATCTTCTTGTGACCAACACAACCTGCCTGGATTCCTCACTGCTGTGCCCCACCTGTCTGTCCACAATGACTCCCTTCCCTATACACATGTACACACCCCAATCCCCGACACCCCACGTCTATCCCAGGCCATCAGATGACCACACAGTGTCTGCTGGACTGGACTGTGTCTCCTTGTCTCTGCAGCTGGGGCCACGTCCCCGGGACCCGGACCAGCGGGCAGTGGCCCAGCTGCAGTTAAGGAGCTGTGCTCAGCCTTGGAGGTGCTGGGGGGCAGGGGAGGCAGCTGATTTCTCAGGTGCTCCTGGACCCCGGAAAGAGCCAAGTCTTCCGCCAGGCACGGGGACGCTGATGGGGCCAGTGGCGGCAGTGCCTGCCCACACCCAGAACGGGCACCCCCATGGCAGCAATGACAAGGGAGGGAGCTGGTGGACACATGCCATTGAAGTGCCCTGTCCTTCCTCTCCAGAACCAGGGTAGGGTGAGCAGACACCAAGGCAAAGGCCCTGCCAAGCAGCTGGGTCAGGGGCACCAAGAACACTTCATCAGGACGCACCCTCCAGGAAGCCTTCTTGGATTGATCAGAGGAGAGAAGAGATGACCTCTGCTCTGCTCTCTAGCCCCTGGATTTGGAAGCCCCATGGCCATTCCCACCCTCCTTCACCTACAGCTGTGACCAGCTGAGTCCATCACAGACTGCAACAGGCACTCAGCATCTTTATTCTCATCACAAGAGGAGCTGGGCAGCTTGAGCAGATTGTAGCTGTCAGCCTGTCGGCTGCCCCACCACCACCACCCTTGCCCCAGCCAAACTCAGGGAGGGCAGAGCGCAGGGTCAGATGTCCCCTGCGGACACCTGGGGTGTGGGAGGGGCATCACCCAGGGCTGGGCTGCCCCCAGGGTGCCGTAGTGGCAGCACTTACCGATCCTCAGGGAGTGCGGACTGCAGGCGACCATCACGAGCCACGTGGGAAGCAGCACCAAAGGCGCCGAGACGCGGGGCATCTTCTATAAATCCTCATGGAGCCCTCTGCTGGTCTGGGCATGACATAACTCTGCGGGAGAGCAAGGGAGCATGTGAGTAAGGAGTCCTACGCCCCTGCTGGGAGCCACCTCTCCGGCCCAGTGGCCCGAGCTACCACCCAGACAGCCTCTGTGGGGAGGACCAACACTCCCTCCACGAATCGCTGTGCCTGTAGGGGAGCTCCAGGCCGGCTCCAGGCCTCTGTCTTTCCTGCCTCTGCCCAGACTCACAGAAGCCTCAGGTTCTAAAGCCATCTCCCACCCTGACCGCCATCAAATCAGGGGCAGGCGGGTGTGACTGTGGTCGAATGATTCACAGGGCTCCGCTTTTTAAAAAATGTCTAATTGGGGATGAAAACTTTCATCTGCTCTTAAGAACAGGAGCCACGGGTGAGCAGAAAAGGAGTGGGCGGGGTTAGGCCATCGTCCCGGACACATCGCATGCCCTGCTCTCTGGGGAGTGACGTTGGGGAAGTGATGGGTTCCAGCCCAGCTCCTCCACTTGCCAGCTGGGTGGCTTTTCTCGGTCACTCAACTCCATTTCCCCTCAGATAGACCTGGCATAACAACACGTGCCTGGATGGGTTGAATTGAGGCCGAGGAGAACACAGGAGAGGCCTGGCCTAGAGCAGGGGCTACACAAACGTCAGCTCCTCCCTGGCCCAGATGGGAGAGGTCGCTTCTCAGCAAATACTGAGGGCAGAAGCACACATCCCAGGTCATCAGCTGGTTTCCACATCTGCAGAAAACTAACCCCTCCCCATCCTTCCTCCACCAGCCCCTCTCCCTCCTGAGGCTGGGGTCAAAGCCAGAACCTTGAAGGAGCTGCCTCCCTGCAAGGCAGCATGGGTATTGTCCCTCCCTGAGACCTCCTGGTACCCTGAGATCAGAGTCTGTAGGCCACCAGCCCTGCCCCATCACTGGGGTGAGGGAGGGGCTGGTGAATACGCAAATATGCTAAACCCAGGTCACCTTTAGTTAGGAGACTAGTATTAAAGTGATTCATCCCCCACCTCCAGACAGACAATCCAATAGAAAAATAGGCAAAAGACTAGAACAGACACTTCAGTAATGGTATATCAAAAGCTCTTGGAGCACACATGAAAAGGTATTCAGGAAAATGCAATTTTAAACTGCAATGAGATATCATTATACACCCACCAGAATGACTTAAAAAAAAAAAAAGATACTATTAAGTGTTAGCAAAGATGTGGAGCAACTGGAACTCTTCTACTGTGTCAGTGGGAATGTAAGTCAACGTAAGTGTTGTGGAAAACTGGTCTATTAGAGCTTTACACATACCCTAATGTCCAGCAACTCTACAATAGGCATTTCCAGTAGAAATGCATGTATACACTCACCAAAGACATACTAGAACATTCACAGCAGCACTCTTTGGGTTTCCCCAAACTGGAAACTAGCCAAATGTCCAGCAGCAGAATGGAGAGAGACATTGTCCATTCATACAATGGAATCTTATATGGAAATGAAAATGAACAATCAACAACTCCATGCACCTGCGTGGATGGATCTCACAAACATAATGTTGAGTGGAAGAAACCAGGCACAGAAGAGTATTTACAGTATGATTCTATCCATAAAAAGTACAAAAGCAGACAAAACCATTGTGTGCTGTACGAAGTCCAGCTAGTGATGACCCTTGCAGGCGGGTGGTGACTAGAAGGGGACACAGGGGGTCTTCTAGAGGTGCTGATGACATCCTGTTTCTTATTCCAGGTGCTGAGCAAAGTGTGCTCAGTTTGTGAAATCTCGTCGAGCTGTACATATCTGATGATAATGTTCACTTTTCCTTATGTGTGTTACACTTAGTAAAGGTTTTGTTTTATGACAATCCCCCCTCCCCACAGAAGCTCGGTGTTGCAGCCTGACCCCGTGCCTCGCAGCTTCCTGCACACAACTAGTCCCCTCTGCCTGGAGCGTGCTCCTCTCCCCCCGACCCTTGCCATGTGCCAGGATCGGGGGCCTCTCTATGCCATCCCAGCAGCCTCTAGTGCTGGGCTCAGTGCCAGCTTCTCAAGGGCCAGGACTGTTTCCAGTTTACTGCTGTATCCCCAGAAGTTACATATACACAATAGGTGCACAGGAGATATTTGTTCAATGGATGGAGGGCCTCAAGCCACTGCCTGCTATAAGGAGACAGAGGAGAATAAAGGATAAAGGATTGGACTGCTGTACACCTGAAACTAACAGAACACTGTAAATCAACTATACTCCAATAAAAATTTTTTTTAAAAAAAGGATAAAGGATTGGAGCAAAGGCAACTCTGCTGTTGGCAAATCAGGCCCAGAATCTTTGCCCCTTAATCCACGGGTGCCGATGCAGGAAGAGATGAAAGCAAACACAGTCTCAAGGGAAGCTTGGCATTCTTACTCGTTATGGGTAAAGTCGACTGTTCGGTGACTGTCTCCCCACTAGAATTCAAGCTCGATGCATGTGGGACAGGAACAGAAATCCTGTTTGTCTGTCTTCTCAGGGCCCAGAACAGTGCCTGGCATATATTACAGCCTCAATAACTATTTGTTGAGTGGCAAAATGAATGGACTGTCAAAGAGGAAAGAACTGTAAAAATCTGGCTAGGCTATATAAAAGTAATACAAAATATAATCATTTCTGTCAAATGCCTTCCATTTATGCCCAGTCAGCCCGCCGCACAATAATTATTATGCAGACCGCTAAATAGGTGTCAGATTAGCCTGTGTAAATTTTATTTGATGACAGAACTACGCTTAATCCATGCAGGCCTGACAGCCATTGTTCATGGCCCTGAAGGCTGGCTGATCCTGGAGACCACATGTAAGGACAATGGCTGAGGTCTTGGGCTGCTCTTGGATACAAAGATGAGAAATAATCTCCCCCCAAACCTTACAGGAATAAAAAGAACCATCATGTCACATGTTTGTAAGGCTCAAGGGTTTGCAAAAGTCTTTCCATAGTCTTTATCTTATTTAATCCACAGAACAAGCTCTATTATTGACAAGGAAGCTGAGCTCAAGAAAGGTGCCTAGCTCAAGGTCAACAAAGCCGTTACAAGGCAAAGCCAGGGCTAGCCAGGGCTCTGACTTCGCTGGGTATTCTTCTGTCACTTACCTATCTGCATATGAGAGCAGATCATGAAGCTTCCAGATTCTTTAACAAAAAACACAAAGAAATTTGAGGTCTTATTTTCAGTTTAATGTTTAGACGAATCTGGTCTTAGAACCTAACTGTGCAGCCTTTATTAACTGAAAATAATTTAATAATTTAGGAATAAAAAAAGAAATTTTCTAGAAGTAGAGCACCTAGACCCTCTTCCCACTAACATCACCCCTGGTGAGTTTCACCTCCACCCACGAGTTATTTCCACCTGCATGGTGTGGCTTCTAAATCAGCATCTCAAGCCCAGAATCAAGCCCAGAACACCTGCACTGAGACGGCTTCCTCCTGAAATCTCCAGCTGGATTCCCCACAGCACTTCAGACACGCCTCATCCTAAGGAGGAGGTCTCCTCTCCCCCACTCCCGCCATCTGCTTCTCCTCCTACGTCCTCCTTCTTAGTGGGTGGCACCACGATCCACTAGTCACCCAAGCCAGAAAGCTGAGAGGCACCCTAGAGCTCTCCTCCCCACATCTACTCAGTCAGCAAGTCCCAACAGCCCCGCCTCTATCACCACCGACCCGCCGCAGTCCAGACGTCTGCCAGCAGCAACCGGGACTCTGCAACAGCAGTCGTCTTGGTCTCCCTCCCTCTGGTCTTTCCCTCTCCGTTGGTTCTCTGCTGAGTGGCCAAGGGTTCTTACCCAAATGTGAACTTGATAATGACATACCCCCGCCCCAAAGTCTTCCATAGCTCTCCACTGCATTGGGGATCAAGAGCAAATTCTTAACTCCAACAGATAAACCCTTCACGATCTGGCTCCTGCCTTCCTGTCTCTACCACCCACCCCACTGCACCGGACCTTCCGCAGAGCTCCCTCAGCACCCACCCTTTGCCTGTGCCCGGACTGCAGTCTCACCCCCTAATGGCCCAGAAACTGTGCCTTCCAGGCTCAACGCGTTACCTCCCCTCTGAGGCTTTCTGTGATCCCTTTCCCATCTGCTGTCACCACATTTGGAACATTCGACATTAGGGCACACACCCTGCTTATGACGATGCTGCCTGTCTCCCCACAGAACTGTCAGCTGTGATGCAGGGGCCGTGGCAAGCACCAACACACTATCCGGCACACAGTAGGTGCTCTACTAATATTGGCTGAATGAAATCAATGAACAGATGGTGTCAAAAAGGCATTTTCTGAGTTTACACCAAGATGAAGTAAATTCCCAGTCTGGGTTGTACCTTTTGTATATTCACTGTGGTTAATACAAACAATCTAAGCAGACAGAATGTTCTAGATCCAGGCAAAGGGTCATCACATCAATATATGTTGAAAAGGGGAGGGAAGCATTTACTGCCCTTTTCTTCTGTGCCTGGGGCTTGGACTGACGGTCACAGTTAAGGACATGGGTTTGAGTCCTGCACTGCCATATAGTAGCTATACACCATGGGCAAGTGAGTTAACTTCTCTAAACCTTGATTTCCTCATTTGTAACATGGGAGTGATAAAAGTACCCTCGCAGAATCATTATGAGGAATGAGGATAAAATGTGTATCCCGAGCTGCTCGAAGTAATTAACTGTTCATGACTATTATTCTAACCCTATAAGATAACACTGCACGCCCACTTCACAGATGTGAAGGGTGAGGCTCAGGGAGGCTCGGTCATTTATCCAAGGTCATGCAACTAAAGCAGTGGTGCTGAAGTTCAAATTCAAGAGTCTAACCATATGCAATCACAAATCCCAGGCTCCTTCTTCAGCTAGAGCTGAATGTGGAGGCACTGGCAGAATTGAAGTCCAAAGTGGGCATAAAAATATGGCCTCTGATTTCTGAGGGTCTCTGACAGTCCCCACCTAAACAGAGCCGGTCTTCAATCCCGTGCTTTAGGTAACTCAAAAGGCAGAGTCTGAAAACAGAACGTTGCCATGCAACTGAGGACGTTGTTCTTGACATCCTAGGGCAGCCATGACAATGCTAACAAGTGCAGATTAAGGCCCGGCGTGGAGGGAGGCCAGGTCGGATCTGCTGTGGTCCTTATGGAGGGAACCTCCGCAGCAGCTCCACCCCTCAGAGCCCATTTCCTCATTGGTAACATGGGAATATCGATGCCTATCTCACAAAGTGAGAGCACCAGGAGAGCAGGGAACACATTAGAATTTTCCACCTGCATCACCAGTGCCTAGCACAGGCTGGCCCATAGTACGCACTCAAGAAATATCTCGAAATAATGAAAGGATCCAATCAGGTGATATATGTGGAAAAGGCTCTGTGGGCATGAACTATTTCCTCGTGAGTTACTTTCAGAGTCCTTGCCCATAAGGAATGTACAGTCCAGGTGCAATTCCTCCACCGAACAAGCTCAGCTCTCCTGCTCTGAACCTGTAGCCTTCACCTGCACAGGCAACACCTCACCGCACACTGATCGCATGCTGCCCCGTGAGCACTGGAAAGACGTGCTGCGGAATCAGACTCGGGGTCGAGGCTTCTCAGGTCTCATCTCTGCTTTAGCATTTACCTGCGTGGGATGTTTCTGGACCCAAACACCAGAAATCAGAGGTCCCCGCTTTCTCCAGAGGGGGAACCTAATTTCCATTTTTTCAGTATCTCAAGAATCCTCAGCTTCCTCAAGCTAGAAGATCCGCTCACGTCTCTCTCAGACCTCAATGTCTCTGACTCTCTCTCTGGTGCTTGTATTTTGAATGAAGCCCCATGAGGACAAGGCCTTCTCCCTCTTATTCACTGCTACACCCCCAGCACCTAGAACAGTGCCCGGTGCAATGCAGCTACGAACAAACATCGACAAATGCGTGAACGAACGAATGAATGAATGGCTATTTAACTTTGTACGTATTTATGCCCTCTCTCTACTCCAGACCATCCGCTCCTGGAAGGCAGGGGAGCATCTCTCTCAGGCATGCATCTTCCTGACACATTTGCTATGATGCTTATCCCGAGGAGAAGCTCCACGAATGTGTGCTGACTCCCGACCAGCACTGGTTAACAGGCACCTCCAGCAACAGCTCCCTGTGTTCCGCGGTGAACGGCGTCTGGACTCCCCGGTTGTGCTAGATGACCTCTCCTCTCCTGACTTGTCAACAGTCCCTCCGCTGGTCTCTCTCGCCGCCATTGGGCTATTACACCATTAATCGTGATTTTCCAGGGTGGCTCCGAGAGGAGGCTGACAGCCACCAGACAGTGCTTGGTGGCGGGAGGACAGAGGAAATCAGAGGGGCAGCCAGATTAATTACAGGTTTTCTCTCGGCTCTAGGCAACAAGATCTTGATTACTCCTCATGACGCTCCAGGCTCCTCAAGACAAATGGACGTGGGCTTCTCTGCTCTTCTGACTACTCCGACAGAGAGAAACTCCCAACAGCAGCCAGCAGCTTGAATGGCATATGCAGGCAGTGGGGTGGCCAGGGCAGAGGAGCAGCACCCCAGGCCCTGTGGCTTCCTCGGGGAGAGTCATCCTCTGTGACCTGATACAGTCGGGCAGTAGGCGTAAGCATCCTGTCTCCCTGGCAACAAGCATGCGATGCCCAGACTCAGATCCTGTCCTGGGAGTCAGGGGCCTAGGTGTTCACTAGCTGTGAGCCGCTCTGAGCCTCTCTGAGCCTCAGTTTCTCATTCTGTAAAATGAGGGAATCAGACCAATGATCTCCAAGGTTCTTTTAAGCTCTGAGATTCTGCATTTCTAGGAATTGTACTTTATGATAACAGATAACATTTACTAAATATTTACTTTCTATGTGCAAAGTACTATTTTAGACTCACTGCTCCTCAGAACGCTGTGAGGCAGACCCTCATTCTCCCCCTCAACCCTGGCAGACAAGGATCCCAAAGGTGGAGAGGTCAAGTGGGACTTGCCAAGGTCACATCGACAAATGTGACCTTGAAGCACAGGGGCTGGTCCTGCCCAGGTCTGACTTTAGGGGAGGACATTCAGGGAGCAGGGCCACTGCAGGTATCTGCTAGCACTCAGGACATGCGACTAGGGAAGCTGTTCCCAATTCTCGGGCACTAATGAGTGAGCCATGGGGGGATCCCCAGTCTGTCTTCCTCTCCAAACCACCTCCCATGTATATTTCAGACCAAAGCCCTCAATCCACCTCTAAACAATGTTCCCCTTCCAGGGGCCAGAGCAGACGTCTCTGGTTTCCAATCCCGGCTGTCACTATGCATCTTTAAGCTGGTTACTTAACTTCTGAGAGCTTCACTTCCACAACTATAAACCATGGGTGATGAGGCTTCCCTTGAAAAGCTGTTGCAAGAGATTTCAGGTGTAATGCAATCAGTGAATGCAACTTCCTGTCGCTCTCTCATCCCATCCTTGGCACCCTAGACCGCATCCACATCTTCTCCCAATGAGACCACTTGCCACGCCTCTTGCTAATATTAATCCACAGCCCTCTCACCTCCAAAACGCTGCTCCAAGTCAGCCCCATCCAGAAGCTTTCCCCGAAGAGTCAGCCCTCCTTCCTCACTTAGACTCAGCCTGGCACAGGAGCAAAGGCAGGGGCCGGACATGGAGAGCCGTGTGACCTGGGGCCCATCTCTTAACCTCTTGGGGCTTCCATTTCTTCTTCTGTGAAATGGGGAAATTACACTCCCACCATCTACCTTACAGGGTTGCTAAGAGGCTCAAAGGAGACAATGGCTGGAGAATTACTTTGCAGGTGAGTGAAGTGCTTTCTAAGAAAAATGGTGTTTGTTGTTCCTTTACGCCAGACTGGCCAAAACATATAAATAGACTTAATACTGCTACATGATTTACACTTCATTCATTCAACAAATATTTCTATTGTCTACTGGGTGGCAGGCAGTGTCCAGGCCCTAGGATACAGTCCCTGCCCTGGTGGAGCTTATAGTCTAGGGAGGAGATATTAATCCATATCCAGGGAGCTAGATGCCATAATGACAAATGATAGAGGAAAAGTACAGGCTGCTATAGAGTGTGTGGCGGGGTCCTCATGTAGCTGGAGGGGAGGGCTTTGCTGAGGACGAAATGTTTGACTTGAGTCAGCCAGGTCCTTTGAAGGGGGCAGGGGGGAGCGGGGGGGGAGCAGAGCCAGACAGAGGAAATAACACAGCACAGGAGACCAGAGGCTCTGGTGGGGTACAGCGCCATTAGTGTCGGAAACGGCAGGAAGCCCACGAGGATGGAAAGCCGAGAGCATCTTCTCTACGTGTCTGTTGCGCTTATGTAAGTCTCTCTCATTAGGCGTCCCCAATCTCTCTCTGTCCCCAAGTCCAGGATAAGGCTCTGCATCTAAAGCCGATTACCATCCTGAAGCTCGTGCTGGACCCAGCATCCTTCACAGAAAAGGTGAGGAGGCCACAGCATCCAAATCTCCTCTCTGCCACAAAGGAGGTGGTTAGAGGTGAGAAGATAGAGAATTAATCACCAGTCGAGGTGAGCCAGGAGAGGTGGGAAGAGGACCACTGGGTCGGATGGGGAGGGCAAGACTGGCTCTGGACGATGAAAAATGTCCCTGGCATTTATCTGAGGCCACCGGGCTGGGCCCTGGGGAGCCAAACTCCTAGCAAAGACCATGTGAGCCGAGGCTTTGAAAGAAAATAGCCCAGTGCTGGAGCCATTTGTAACACATTTAGAGCAGAGAGACCTTGCAGGAGCGTCCACAGAGGAAGAGAGAGTGAGTGGGGAGAAAGATGCGGAGAGAAACTGCTTTTAAGGACAGCGTTCTAATTACCTCCAGATAAATACAGCCCTCCCTCCCCTGCTCGGGATCTGTCTGGGTGCTTGGGAGGAAAGGGGCTGCCCTGCAGAAGCCTTGGAGTGAGGCTATGTACACTGCAACCTTCCATAAGGAGATGTGGGAAGAGCTGGGTTATGCAGCCTGGAGAAGACAAGGATGGGGGTGGGAGATGGATCTGAATTTAGCCATCTATAGCCGGAGATGCGGTTGTTGTAGACTCACAGATGATGGGATGCAGACAATCTCCAGCCTCACTGAGGTCAGAGCCAGAGGAAAGTGCCCTGTTATTGATAAGGAAGCAAGTCCTGGCCTGAGAGCATCTGGGTCACAGCCACGAGCTCCCTTCCCTTGGCCTGGCTCCATCTCGCCCACACGGTCACCTCAAGTACACACGGGCCTTTTCGGTGGCTCAGACATCACTGGCAGAAAGTAAGGCCCTGTCTTCTTTTTTTTTTTTTTACTTGATTTTGGTTGCACCAGGTCTTACGCATGCCGCAAGTAAGAGTCCACATGCCGCAACTAGGAGGCCCTGTCTTTTTAAAGTCCCAGCCAGAGCAGGTGAGAAGGCAGCTATCCCAAGGTTCATGTATTCCTCAGGGAGGCCCAGGACTGGCCCCTCTCCCCCAGCACTCCCAGGGGTGGGAGAAGGGCGGGGGCAAAGAAGATAGGAAAGCTAGATATTGCACAATAAAGATCCATAGCAAAATAAGTGGTGTCCCCTTCAGATTGCAAAGTGATAGACTTATTCCACTGGCGTCACCCAAGCGCAACACAACCTCTGGGAACTGCCTAAGAGCCCACACAGAGTCCCCTTCAGCCCTTGCCCGCACCCAGCTCCATCAACACTGACAGCCATCTGCCTGCGAAAGGCCTGGCACCAGGCTCTGCGTGGGGCGGAGGACAGAAACTGCGGCTGGCCAGCTGCCCCCTGCAGAGAAGGTTCTAGAACTGCAGTTGGGGTAGGAGGCAGACTTGCTTTTCATTCTAAAGTGTTCTCTACTGTTTGCATTTTAAGCTAAGAGGTTGGATGGCTTTTTCAATTAAGAAATCTAGTTAATAATTTAAAAAACAATATAGAATCCCAGCTTTCTCAATGACTGGCTCCAAGACCTGGACCTGTTACTTAACCCCTGAGCCTGGGCCCCCTCCTCTATAGAGGGAGGCTAATCACACCTCAGGTTCAAGTGCTCAGTGATTGCTGGGCCTGCTCAGGTCCCTCACAGCCTCTCTGGACCACCCGTCACTGGTCCAGTGCTCTGGCTGCCAGGAGAGCAAGAGCTGAGCCATTGCTCAGAGGGGATCCTGGAGAGTGTTCCCGAGCCGCAGTCCCCTCCCAGCTACAGTCTAACCCCAGCACCTCCTCTCCCGCTGCCTCCGCGGCTGCTGCCCCCAAGTCTACCTGCAGCTTCCATGCTTACCCACCCCGCCCCCCAACACATTCAAACACATTCACAGCTCTGGTTCTTAGCAGGATCCCAGGTCCTGGGTGAGAGGAGGGTCCTCCCTTGGAAGGAGAGATGGGGAGGAGGATGGGGGGCCCGTCTATGTTGAGCCGATCTCTGAGGGGGGCAGGGATACAGACAGCACCCTCTCCAGGAGCCACCCTAGGCTTCTGCATTAGTCACAGGCCACAGAAGCTCTCACCCAGCCTGTCAAAGCCCCATCACCTTTCCTCTGTCGTGGCCTGGGGATCTCACAGAAACCAGAGGCAGAGCCAGCAGAGTCTTTGGGTTGAAGTCCGGAGGCTGAAGGCTTTTCACCTCCCTGTGCACATTCTCAGGGTGACTTTCAGGAAATCCTTGACTTCCTTAGCTTAGCAAAGGGGCTGTCCCTGCACTCAACACTTCCCCCGCCACAGGGCCCTTGGTGAAGGGGCACGTAAGCACGAAAGCCCAGCTCCAGCTGCCAGAAGGAGAGAGACAGGCTGTGAGTACCACTTGGGTGGGGCACACTTCCCAGATCCTGGCAGCCCTGATGCACTGCACCAGCATCTCTGCACACTCTGGGCCCACCTGGCTCTGTGCTGGGTTCTAATGGGCTGTGAAAACTCTCAGATATGCTGACTGCCCTCAGGGAACTTACTGGAAAAGTCAGATGTCCTCGTGGGAAAAGTAAGTTAAGCAGCACACCTGTAAACTCATGATGCAAGAAAGCAATGGAGCAGCTGTTCCAGGGCCAGACAGCCTTTGTCACCAAATGGGAAGAAATGCTGGGAAGACAGAGGCAGAAAGGCCTCCCACGGCCCGGAAGGTTGTAGTAAGATTCTTGGAAGACGCTGGACACACGCTGAGCCCTGAGGCACGTGCTGCGCAGGAAGGGAGACCTTCCCAGGCAGTCACTGCGGAAGGCAAGAGGTGTCCAAGGACAGTGACCCGACCAACTTGGCAGGAGCACATGGTGCCTGAGGGGCCCAGGGAGAGATAAGTGTTGGGGTCAGATTCTAGAAGGCTCTGAATGCCAAGGTTAAGGAGCTTGGACTTTATCCTCCAGGCAATAAAGTGCCACTGAAAGTTTCTGGGCAAAGGAGGGCCAGGACCGGAGCTGTGCCTAAGGAAATTGATGTGACCAGGGTGTGCCAGGTGGCCTGGAGAGCAGAGAGGCCAGTTAATGGGTACTTAGCTGCGTGTGAGGGGATGTGAACTCAGGGAAGCCGACCCTGAAGGGAGTGGACCCCACATGGCCTGAACATTAGGGCCCTAGATTTTCCCACAAACGGGAAAAGAAAGTCTCTGAGCAGCCAAGCGTTGGATCTGCAAGGAAAGCAGAGTCCCAGGCAGCTCCAGAAGCAGCTTCAGTAGGACGTGGGGCACCACATATAGCACCAAGCTTGGATGGGGCCCAGCCCACATGCTGGGCTCTAACGGGAGTGATTCTAGAAAAGTCTGGACTTGGAGTCAGAAGGCCGGTGTTCCAATCTGGGCTTACCACCCGTTCTTTGCACGACCACGGTCAGGTCCTAAAATCTCTCTGGGCTTCGGTTTCCCAGAAAATTGAAAACATGTTACTTGCTTTGTCTTCTCCACAGGGTTGTTCAAAGATCAAAGGGGACGTTATATGTGACCCTCGTTTCACTAGATTTTGCCAACTGTCAATCATGTTTCAATAATCAGAAAGTAAGGAAGGTGTTTTTCCTAAATCAGACGTCTGCGGTTGTTTAATTCTTCCCTCCTCCACCCTCACCCCCAACATTTCATTCCCTGTCTTCTGTTCTAGAATATATGTCTGACGTCCCAACTCTCAGATTTACTGAACGGATGAATGATTTACCTTTGTTTTCTGTAAAACAACTAGGACAATGTTTTCCACCTAGTTGGAGCTCAATAAATGTATGATTGATTAATTAATAAAAGTGAACCTAAGGAGGGTGTTTTAATCCTACTCATCATCCCCCCACTCAGTGACTCACCTGAATATCTTAAAGAAAATAATTAGGATGTCAAGTTGGAGATCTCTCCCCTGCCCCCACCTCCATTCACAAAACTTCACATCATTCATCCCAGAGGAGGGCAGGGTAAGGCAGTGGTTAGCAGCACAGGCTTTGGGCCTGCGTTAGACCGAGATCCCCGAGTCTGGGCTCTGCTACTTACTTAGCTATGACCTTGGGCAAGTGATTAACCTCTCCAAACCTCAGTTTCCCCATCCACAAAATGGAGGAAATGTTAGATATTCCTAAGGTTGCTTTCAAAGATTAGCTGCGATCTTAGCAGTACGCCTGCAAATAGCAAGTGCTCAGTGATGGTTCTGTTACTGAGACTATTGAGAGCTCTTATTATGATGATTGCTATTATTGTCCAGAGCCAAATCACCATGATTTGGGGGGGACTGTATTTGGGTACAGATTTCCCATTAGTGTGGATGATTGTGCGTACTCTGTGACTGCCAATAGTTCAGCCTCTTATCGCTTTCAACTGGAGAAAGCAGATCAGGACGAGCTTTGAAATGCCTCACCCCCCAAGCCAACCTAACATCCTGCTATCAACTGGCATCTGGGGCTGGGGGGCACTGAGCTGATCAGTCGCCCTTCTGGTGCTAACCCAGCGTTAATGGTGTAAGTGAATTACAAACAAGGCCCACCTGCCATGCTCAGCAACGAAACCCGGCAGGAGGGTAATTGCCCGCAACTGGAGCACAGGGGGACACAGCAGGCGCGGAACACATTAAAATGTGGAAGAGCAACATCCTAAGGCTCCTTCTCCGCTCAGGCCCAAGGAGAAGCCAGCAGGCCAGGGGAAAAGGAATGCAGGCGCCAGATGGGGAAGGTTCCAGAAGAACAGCTCTTCCAGACGACCACAGCTGGCCGCCCAGCCCAGCTGAGGGCAAGGGGAGAGCACCCGGGTCAGCTCCACGCAGCCTGGTGTGCCCACGGGAGCCTGGAGGCCAAGGAGGTCCAGCATCGCTCTGGGCCGTGGCCGGGCGTCCCACCCCACGGGAAGGCTCCCTCTTTGCTGTGAACCTCCCCACCCAGGAGTGACTGGGGTAGATAATGGCCTCGCCCAGGCTGGTGGCACGAAGACCAGTCACTTGTTCCTTCATTTGTTCATCTCCATGCTGAGTATGCATTCACTAGTCATCAGCCGCAAGCGGAAAGAAAGCTACTATGACACAAGACGTTCTTTCAAGGGGAAACAGGCACAGACATCAGTCGCCAGGCACAGGCTGGGAAGTGCAGTCACAGAGCCAAGGTATAAGGCAGGGCTGGCACGAGGCAGAGGGCGCTCAGTGCTGCCCAGGCATGGTCGGAAAGAGACCCTCACACTGGTCTTGAAGGATGGAGATACACACCCCATACATGCATATACTATATACCACATGTGCATATACATACACATACACACATATCCTCAGGTTGTAGGCATCTAAATGGGAAACATGCGGCCCAGGGCTCACACAGCTCCACTAAGTTCTCAACACGCTCTGAGACCAAAAGGAAAAGGACAAACTCAGGTACACAGCAGACGGCAGTCCTTGTCTTTGACCATCTTCACTGTCTACTGCAGGCAAGAAAAAGGCTAACCCCTTCACCTTCTCCCTCACAACTGGGGAGGTTTGCCAATGACCTGGGAAGTGACTTTGTGGTCGGACTTTCCACCTGGCCTGCTTGAAAGAACAGCCTTCTTCCTCCTCCTCCTCCTCCTCCTCCTCCCCGCCTCATGAAAGATCAGACCATGGAAAGGCGCAGTGACACTTCAGGAAGCCATCAGAGTAGCAGGCAAGTGCATGACCTCTGGAAGGCTGGGTTCCAATCCCATCTCCTTCATTTACTAGCCATGATCAAGACATTGACCTCTGAGCCTCAGGTGCCTCATCTATAAAATCCTGATAATCACTGTACCTACCTCACAGGGCTGTTGGCAGTTTTAAGTGAGAAATGCATGTAAAGTGCCTAGCATAGTGCCCGGCACATAGTTAAGTCCTCAATAAATATATTCTAAATATTCTTCATGATGGCACCCCATCCCTGCTACCTGGAAGCAAACAGCTCTGCTGAGTTCGACCCACACATTTCATCCAGCAGAGAGCATTTCATCAGCACTATTTCATTCATTCAACAAGGATCGACTGAGCACCTCGTGTGTGGGAGGCATGAGGTCTTGTGTAAAAACACAGGGTCCTTGTCTTTGAAGCATCTATGAAGGATAAGAAACCCACTTGTGTCCTGCCGAACTGTATACACATGCAGTCGTACCCATGTATATTCACACACGTCTGTGCACACACAAAACCCCTGCCCCTGGAAACCCGTCATCTATTGATACGTTTAAAGCACTATTATCCCCATTGTAGGACATGATGGTTATTAAAGTCTAGGCAGCAGACAGCACAGGAATAACTATCCTCTGTGTTCTGGAAGCGGAAACTGAGGCTCAGAAAAGATACATGTCTTGCCCAAAGACCAGGGAAAGGGAGTGCTGGGAACCAACATTACTGGGCTTGCACACGCCATGTGTGTGCAGGTGAGCCGGCCCCTCCACGTGGTTACTTCATCAAGTCCCACAACAACCCCATGAGGCCTGGGTCTGGGCCATCCTGCAAAGATGAAAAAACAGAAACACAGCAAAGTAATTTGCCAAGGATCACAAAGCCAACATGCGATGGGCCAGGAGGCAAACAATTTTGTCTGCCCCAGGCCCAGCAGCCTGTGCTCCGATCGCCAGCAAACACTGGTGGCGGGCCTGCGTGCACCAGGCATGGCGCCCTGCCAGGCAATGCCGGGTCCTCTTGGTGCCCCGCGCACCCCCTGCGTGGTCCCACTTTGGGACCTAGAACGTTCTTCCCCCAGAATAATTGACACACGCCCTCTCCTTCTTCAGGTCTTGACTCAAATCTCAGAGTCTCAGGAGCCTTTATCCTCCCTGCTCTACCTTCCCTTTCTTTACGCAGCACTCACTGCCTCCTAACGTACATAATTTACTTATCCATGACGTTTCTTATTTGTATGGGTTGCTTCTACACATGCTTGCGAAAATGTAAGCTCCCGAGAGCAGGGATTTTGTCTACTTTGTATTTATGTATGTATGTATGTATGTATGTACTGGCTGCATTGGGTCTTCATTGCTGCCCACGGGCTTTCTCTAGTTGTGGAGAGCGGAGGCTACTCTTCGTGGCGGTGCGTGAGCTTCTCAGAGCACAGGCTCAGTAGTTGTGGCTCACGGGCTCTAGAGCACAGGCTCAGTAGTTGTGGCACACGGACTTAGTTGCTCCGTGGCATGTGGGATCTTTCCGGACCAGGGATCGAACCCATGTCCCCTGCATTGGCAGGTGGATTCTTAACCACTGCGCCACCAGGGAAGCCCCATCTACTTTGTTCTTTATGAATCCAAGCACCTAGAACAATGCCTGCCATGTAGTATGTGCTCGACAGATGCGCTGAATGACTATGAGAAACACGTGAACAGTCAGTGGGTACTGAGATTAAACACTCACAGTGCTGACTAAGGCTGCGGCCACCAGGAGTCTCCCAGGTCTGCTGGGGGAAGGGTGGCCTCAGGAACATGTAGATTCGACACCTTCCTATTGATCAGAGACAGAGGCAGCATTAGAAGCATCCTACTTACAGTGTTCTGACAGCAAACAAGATGAGGTGAGAAGGACATCAGAGAATTTCAAGGCATTCTTGTCCTGGATTCAAAGAGAACCCAAGGCCGCCACTGGCTGCGCCTGAGCCCAGCTGAAGGCGGGGAGCCAAGCTCTGCTTATCAGCACATCCTGAAGGAGGGGTGGGAAGGGTGGGTGCTCACAGCCTGGAAAGTTGAGGGAGGCTAGGAAAGCACAGCCATGATGCAGAAGATGCATCCAGAATCTCGGAGCCGCAAGGGACCTGGGAGGTCACCTAGCGCAGGCTCCCCCCCTCACAGATACCAAAACGAGGCTCAGAGACGGACAATGACTTCCTCGAGGTCAAGAATTTGTGCCAGAGCAGGTTCTAAAACCCGAGTCTCCTGGCTGCTGGATCAACGCCCTTTTCATGGTAGGTAGCACTTACTCATCAAAAAGTTTCTGTTGGTTTTGTTTTGTTTAACTGTCTTCCACAAATCAGCTCTCTCCTTGGTAGTAGGGACACAAGACACTGTGCAAAACAGATAACCACACAGGTAGCCATCAAATAACACCAAGTGCGTGGTGTTATCATGGAGGAAGTGCTGCCTGGTTGCCATGGGAACGTTGGGAAGGGGTCCCCAAGCCAGGCCTCGGGGGGGGGGGTTCAGAGAGGACTCCTCAGAAGAAAGGACATCTAAGTAGGAACGTGAACAATCAGTTGGGATCAGCCAGAGGGAAGGGGAGGGGTGGGAGAGGAAGCAGCACATACATGGCCTAAAGGGATAGGAAATGGGGACCTTCAGGGATCGGAAAGCAGTGAGCGCTGACGCCCAGATGGAGGCAGGACCTGGTCATCCAAGGCTTTGAAAGCCATGCTAAGAAGTGTGAATTTTATTCTAAGAGCCATTGAACGGTTTTAAGTAAAGGGGTGACGTAATCAGAATTATAAAAAGAAAATAGAAAGATCACTCTGACTACAATTCAAAGATAGTTTTAGAGGGGTTGCCTCTGGAGTCTGGGAGATCAGTTGGATGGCTGATGTAGAAGTCCTGACAAGAGATAAGGTGACTTGAAGGAAGACAGAGGCGGTGGGGGGAGAGGGGTGTTTGCACGTGAGACCTTTTCAGGAGGTAGAGTTCACAGGACGTGGTGATCTGATGTGGATCATGAAAAACTGGGAAACCAGAATGACTTCCAAGGCTTCTAGACTGGGCAACTGTGCAGATGTTGGTGCCACCAGAGCAGAGACTGGTGTGGAGGACAGAGGAAGGAAAAACTAGAAGAAAAGGACAGTAAGCCCAGAGACGCCAGGAGCATCTGTGGTGTGGATGTCTAGCAAGATGAAGAGTATGAACACCAAGCCCTTGGAATCCTTCCATCCAGAGCTGACCTTGCTGACCTGAACTCAAAGTTCCCCTTTGAGCCCCTGTCCACGGTGCTGCTTATTCACCCAGGCCGTACTTCACAGACTGTGACTTCTTCCCCAGGGGCTGACCTCTGCTCTTCAAGGTCAAGGGGTCACCTCTGATAGGGAGGATGTTAAGAACGGCACCAAGAGTTGTTTCTACTTCCTGAAAAAGGCAGGCCTCTGCTTTTCATGCCACTTCAGAAGACAAAATTGACAGGCAGCACAGCATGTTACTTAACTTCTCTGTGTCTTGGTTCACTTATCTGGCAAACGGGGTTAAAAAAAAAGTGCCTCTTCATAGAGTTGTGAAGGCTAAATGAGTTAATATTTGTTAAAGAGATTAGAAGAGTGCCTGGCACATACTAAGTGCTACCTAATTGGTAAATTAGTAAAAATTAATGCGTAAGATGAAGATTTAGATGCCATCACAGGAAGCAAGATAGACTGAGTTGGGGGAGGTGCACTTCTGTAGGCAAAGGGGAACCAGGAGAAAGAAGGAGCATTCTGCAGTTTAGGATTTAAGCACTCTGGCACACTTCACTAGGAGAAAGCCTGGGCTGAGTCTAATGAATAGATTCAACCAGCTTTAGCCTCAGATCCCGCCAAAACATAATTATTCTGGGTGTGGATCTTCTTTAAGAAGTAATGTTTACTTCAAAACACAGCAACTGCACCCCAAATGGCTTTGATGTATGTGGAATTTGACCAGCCTCCATTATATTAGGGGAGGTAGTCCTGTTTTATGCATCAGGCTCTCTCTAAAGCACCGAAATTTACAGAACATTTATTATGTGGTTCAGCAAAAGGTGTATGAATAAAGAATAACCTGCTCAATCAACACTGCTCAGCCAGGGAGCCCAGGAAGCTACTCACTCTGCCTGTGATTTGCCAAGCGCCAACGGAGGAAAAAAAAAAAAAAAAAGAAAAGCCCATCCCATCAGGGCACCCTGACATTGCATTTAGACAGGCTCATGTTCCTGCTTCCACTTTTGTTACTTGCTGGTGAAAACAGTACAGCCCAAACACAAGGTCACTCATTTCCCCAGAGAGCATGGGCTCCATGCCTATCTGGTTCTCCTCTGTGCCTTGCTTCTGGAAAGGAGAGGAAAAAGATTTGTTCATGTGTCTGGTCCCCCTCTTGCCTTCTCTCTTTCACTTCCCTCCCTTCCTGCATCTTCTCTTTCACTTCTATTTCTCATGACTCTTCCCTCCCAGCTGACCACCAAACACCTATGTCCAGGGAGGCCCGTGGCATCAGAGTCCTCAGATACAAAGGGGGCAGAAGCTCATTTTGCCTCAGCTTGGCGTCTGGTGTCTGTGAAATGCCAGGAAAAGTCTGATCCTGCCCAGCCAGACACCTCTGACCATGGTCCTGGACTCCAGTCCCATTCTCAGGGAGCCCATTCTCTGGGCTCAGGTGGAGCCCAGAGTCCAGAGAGCAATACTCTCTCTAGGGATGAATCCTAGTTGGTCCCCAAGGTACCCCAGCACAGCTTTCCTAAGCTGCTTTTCTTAGATGTCAAGACCAGCCCCAGGCAAAACTGTGATGTAGGCAAAATTTGTTCATTCACTCATTCAACCAATGCTTTTGAGAATCTACTCAGTGCCAGACACTGGCCTAGGGCTGAAAATATCATGGTTCAACCTTCCTGCCCTCACAAAACACTATAGAGTGCCATGGGGGGCAAACAGAGGGGCACCTAAGCTCCCCTGGGGATTGGAGGTCAGAGGAGGGTTCCCAGGAGAATACCATCTAACATAAAAGACAAAAAAGAGAAATAAAGACATGTCCAAGAATATTTAAGGCATCACTGTTCATGAGAGTCAAAAACTAAACATCCAAACGTCCATCAACCATAGAATCAGTAAGTGGTGGCATATTCAGACAATGGAACACAGCAATGAAAATGAACATTCAATGGATGAATCCCACAAAGAGAGTGTTGAACAAAAGAAAGCCAGGCACAAAGACTCATGCTGTATGGTTCCATGTTCATCCAGTTCCAAAACAGGCACTGGGAGTCAGGACCATGGTCAAAGCCACTAGTTGGGGGCCTGAGAAGGACAATGGGGTGCTGCTTCTCAATCCAGGTGCTGGATAGAAGGGTATGTCTACTTTGTAAAAAGTCAAAGCTGTATACTTATGATTTCTTCACTTTTGGGGTATATTTGATAGACTTCCGTGAAAAAGTTTACATTAAAAAATTTTTAAGAGATAACCTGGCACAGCAGGGGTCCTGCTTGTCCTCAGTGCCCTTGGCTCCCCTCCTTTGCTCTCTCCCCATTATCACCCGACCTTATGCCCCTCCCACCCTGCAGTCACATGGGACACCATCAGATTAGTTAATTCACACTAAATTGTCCATGACTAACAGCAGTTACCCCTCCCTGGGGATTTCTGCCTTAACTCAAAATAGTAACTACAACGAGACAGCAGAAGCTGGAGACGTTTAGTGATGGGGTGTGGGCACGGCCCTAATACACTTCAACGCACCCTATGCCACCGCTTAACCTGAAGCCCTATGACATGCTGAGCCTCTTGCCTCTTCCTGGAGAGGGGGTAAGGCAGCTGGCCTCCTGGGTCGCAGCGGGGAGGCAGCATTTGGGCATCTAGACCCTGAACTAGGACTCTCAGGGCAGGTCAGCCCCAAGGTAAGCCTAGGTGGAGCGACAGAAATGTAAAAATGCTCGGGGCAGAGGGGAGCTGGCGGAAGACGTGGGTGTGACCGTACAAGGCTTGCCAGGGCATCTGCAGTTTTACAAACTGCCAAAGAACCAACAGGACTTTGACCTATGCCTCCCAATTTACAAAGCTGATTTACTGTGCTTTGGGCAGCTCTGTCATGTTTCCAAGAATTATGCAAATAGTTCTCCCATTCTGAGCAGGTGGGGAATTGCCAGGTTTGTAACTTCACAGGCAGATTACCTCTGAGAAAAATTCACAGCAGGCAGAGCAGGAACCAGACACATTGTAGGGACCATGACCTGAGGCTTTCGCAGGGATTCTTGGCCACATTGGCGGCCCCCCGCTGCCCTCCCATCTTCTTGGTCCCAGAGGGGAGAAGGGGGTAGGAAACTAATTCCTTGGCTACTCAAGGTCCCTTGGTCTCACTGGTCCATTTTCCCCTGGGCTTTGCTCCCGGCTGCTAAGGCTGAGCTCAGAGGCACGAGGGGTGGGGGGTGGGGGGGTGGAGTCCCCATTTCCCTTCCCCAGGGAGCCAGAGATGAGAGGTGACGCAGTCTGGCCACCTGCTCCACCCGCCTGGTGGCTCCATGAGCTGGGCAGGGAGCCTGGCAGGGAGGAGGGAGAGATAAACCCCTGGCAGTGGGTCTCATGAGAGCTCCGGAGATGAACCTCTTTTCATTGTCCTGACTCTGCCCCCTCTCTCTTTTCAGTTCCCAACCCGCTGTCTCCAGATCAGTGGGTTTTCCAGATGTAGCAACAGGTCCTCCGCCTGACAGACTCAACCCTGAATGGTCCCCGGCGGGGACGAGGTGCCTCTGGGGAAAGGCAGGCTGGCAGGCTGGGAGAGCCTTGTGTCTGGAAAGGCTCTTTCCAGAAAAGCCAGGGCACAGCCCTGCAGACAGGCTGTGCAAAAGGCTAACCAGGGCGAGACCCTTTGGGAGGAGGAGGCTCTGTGTTAGAGGCAAGGCCCTTCCAGGCTGCCTCTGCTGCAAACGGCCAGAAGGAGGGGCTCTGGTTTGAATCCCAGCTCCACCCTCTATGAGCTGGGGGACCTCAGTATGGTCCCGGAACGTAGTAGGGGCTGAGGAAATGTTAATTGTCAAGTTCGATGACTCATATTCTAACCACCTTAGAGTGACAAAGAGAGAGAGTGCCACCAAACACGGGGCACCAGGGTCCACTTCCTGCCCTTTATCAGGTGGCTCACAATGTCTCGGGCACCACACCGGGCACTTTACATACATCATCACTCTTAATCCTCACACTAACTGAAAGGTAGGTCTCAAGAGCCCCCTTTTGGAGACGGGGTTCAGAAAGTTGCCGCTGCTGCTCTGACATCACACAGCCCCCGAGTGGAAGCAGCAGGATTTGAACCTACGTTTGGCCGCCTCCGAGGTCTGCACTGCAAACCACTGCACCATCCCACCCCGACCTGCACTTGCTCAGAGACCCTCGGCTGCAAAGCAAAGAAGTCTGCAGTGACCTTTTTGCATCTCCCATGAGTAGATGTTCTGTAACTGAGGCTCTTCGCTCCGAAAAATCTCCAAGCCCAGCCATGCTTTCTCTCTGCCTCTGCCGGGCTCCCCCAGCAAGCACCGAGGCACCGGCAGAGAGAAAACAGGGGTTCACATGGTGGCTCTCAAGGCCCACTCCCAGGGGCCATCTATTACTGACACAGCCCACCCTCTCTCACCTAGGGAATGTATCATTTTCATTTCCCTCTTGAAAAAGAGCTAAATCAGTATGGTTTTCACGCTGAGAATTTAACTTTATTAATAAACAATAAAAGGTAAAAGCTTCTCAGGTCCCTGATTGAACACCATCAGTGACAGGTGCAGCAGCCTAACTCCAGACCAAGTGTGATGTGCTGAGACCTTCTAAGCCAAAGGATTTTAACACAGATACATGCAAGTGCACACATATGCTCACGTGTACAGAGGTCATTCTGGAGAGAGGGGCCCCTGTCTGCAGGGAGCCTCCTTTGTCCCAGGAAACAGTTCTCTCTGCTCCTTATACAGAAGGGCTGAGAGTCCTATGAGACCTGGCCCCGGAGTAACTGCCTCCCTGATTTAGAGAGCTGTAAAAGCTTAACTTGGACTCAAATATTTAAGCACTTTAAATATGCCGATAATGATAATTACCCTGCTGATGGCATTTCATCTTAAATGAAGCTCCACGGCAAGAAGACTCTGAAATCACTGTCACCCAACAGACAATGCTCTTGGTCGACTCTAATCCTCAACCATTGTGCTGGTGGCCCTGTGGGCAGCTGTCACCCAGGGAAAAAGGCCCTGAACTTAGAGCCGGATGACAGGGGTGCCATCATCTGATTGTGTCCCTGGGTGAACCAGGTGACTTCTAAGTCTCCTCATCTGTAAAATGAGGATGGTACAGCCGGCCTGCCTCACAGGTTTGGTGTGAGGGTGAAGGAAACCATGTGTGACCTCCAAGGGGGTGACAGACAGGAACAATTAACAAGGCATCAGCATCAACTCCCCAGTAAACCCAGCAGATAAGCGCACTCCAGTGCCCCCATTCTCAGCCCACAGAATGAATGTGCCCAGGTCCCTCGGAGAAAGGCTTGTTCACCAAGAACACGGAGGCCTCTGGGGGCAGCTGGTGGTAGTACAGGGGGCTTCAGGGGACGCTCGGGATTCATCAGTTCAGTCGGTGCTTTCCCCCCAACCCCCAGGGCGACTTAAGTGCTATCCCCGAAAGAGCAAAGTTTTCAACAAGATAAACAGGCGGCAGGCAGCAGGGGGAGGGGAGGACTAGGAAAAGAGGGATGAGTCTTAGACCTTTATTTTTACAGCTAACGTGGAGGTAGAACTGGCCAGCTAGTGAAGCCCTTGGGGATGAGCCCATAGTTCTAAGTGGACCCAGGATTCGAGGGGCGTGCTGTAGCTTGAGAATATGGGTGAAGCAAGGAGATGAGAAGGAGAGAAAGGGAGCAAATGGGCATTGAAGGCCCACTCTGAGCTGGGCCCTTGACATAGTTTATCTCAATTAGTCCTAATAAATCTCTGAGGTGTGTCCTGCCGTTCCTACTTTTCCGGATGAGGCTTGGGGGGGTTCAGGAGCTGTCCCGCCCGCTGCACAACAATATATGGTTGTGCTGGCCTGGAGCAGGGCCACCTGATTCCAAAGCCCCCGTCCTCATCCCACTCCCCACCAAGCCCCACGGTCAGGGCTCCGGGCAGATGTGTCCTGAGTGCCTCCTACAAGCCCAGCTCGACCCTAAGAGCTCAGGGGTAAAGAGGACTATGAGACCAGACCCTTGTCTTCCAAGAGCTTTCAGCATAATTGGAGAGACAGGCCCGAGACTCGGGCAGTGATCGTAACAATCAGCCCTCGATTAGGAGAAAATGAGGAGTCTGAGGAGAGAATCATCTTCAAACTCCCTATCAAGACATCAGCCGGGAAGAACTCTCCTGACTTCATGGTCCTCAGAGACCTCTGCTCTCTCGCTCTCTCCTCTGATGACGGGGCGGCTGAACCTACCAGGCTCCTCACACCCTTCTTGGATCCCTAAGAGGCGCCCACCCGACCAGGAGGCCCGGCCCCGGATGCCACATCCACCCACGCTGTGCACTGGCGTCCAGGGGGTGGCGGCCACCTGCAGCCTGGCCACCCAGAGCGCGGCCCACAGACGGCGGCAGCGGCATCACCGGGGAGCTTGTGAGAGACGAGGAAGCTCAGGCCCCACCTCAGACACCTCCTGAGTCAGACTCCGCCTTAATGACAAGGTCTCCAAGTGACTCGTGTAAAGTCTGAGAGGCACTCCGGAACCCCCATCCAGCCACATGGCCAACGCAATCAGAACTGGCAGGAATGATGACGATAATGACAATGACCATGACAATGGAAGTAAACGTGACCGCTGACGTGGTCTGAGGGCTGTCTGCGAGCTGGACACTGTGCTAAGGGCTCCATGTGCGTCTCTATCAATTCCCACAAAAGCCCTCGGAAGCCAATGCTGTGACCATTCCTGTCCTACACACAAGAGAGCTGAGGCTGAGAGGGGTCACCCAGCCTGCAAAGGGGACAAAGCTGGGACCCAGACCAGGATCATCCAATACTCTAGCCCATGCACGTCTTATTTAGTTGGCCAGAGTTCTTCTCCAAGAACCCACAGGTCACCTGGGCACACCTTCTCATTTTACAGAGGAAGCAACAACAGGTCCAGAGAGAGAAGGGGTGCTGCCAAGACCCCACAGCCAGGACTCCAGCCCCTCCCTACCCCCCTCAGCCTCCAGTGCTGTTGCACAGAAGTAGCTGGAGTAATTTTAAAGTCGGCAAAGCTAGTCAAATCATTAGCTCATTTTTGCTCAAAGCGATATGGACTCATGGTCCCTAACAAAACCTCTCTCCCCAGAGGGTTTCTTCCTTACCTGAAGTTCCTGAGACAGGGTCCCAGCCACCCAGAGCCCAGCCCAGCGCCCTTGGAAGAGGAGTCAGGAGCCAGCTTCTCTCTGGGGGCCACTTTTGCCTGGCGGCGCAGGGAAGGCTGGCGATGGCTACTGGCTCAGAACCACGGGCAGGAGCGTGGCTTCCAAGCCAGGACCGTGTCCTCTTCCCGGCAGGCTCCCAGGAGCACAGGCAACCTTAAGAGAGTCTGGTTCACTGGTCTTCCTCAAGCATGTTGCGATTTGTTTCAGGAACACTCAGAACGACACCACAGAGTGGTCAGGCAGTCTTCTGTCTGAGCTAAAGAGCAGGCCACCGGAGGCCTGGCTGGTCCGCTCCGGCACCCAGGCCACCTCTGCTGACCCCAGAGGCCGAGAGGTGCGAGATGCCCGGGGCCCGAGGGCCCGTAAAGGGCAGTGACGAGGAACGGCTGCAGCCTGCAGCCGGGCGGGGAGAGAGGCAGCCCTCCCAGCCGCGTCACTCACAGGCTGAGCTCAGCGGGGCTCCTAGGCCGCGGCTGGGAAGGGACACTCCCTGCTCTGGGCCCACGGTGGGCCCGCCACCAGCACAACTGCCAGGCGCCTTTCATCTCTGCGCTGGGCACTCGGCACCGAAGCTTTGCCAGTCCAACCGCAAGTTCGATGATATTGGATTAACACTAGGACAGCCAGGACAGGCCCAATTAGCACAGAGGCCTCTAGCCTGGTGCAGACAAAATGTCAGGCCCCAGAGCGGGGTGGGCAGATATTGCCTCTGAGGGCACGGCATCCCCCCTCTCCTAGCAAAAGGCCAGCTCCCCAGGCGCGCAGCACGGGGGACGCCGGGAGGAAAAGGTGGCTGGAGCTGTCAATACAAACAGCGGTGGCCTGGCAGGGAAACCTTCTGCCTCGGAGGACAATTGGAGGGAGCAGGAGGGAAGCTGGGCTTAATTCGCACCTGCTGGAGGCGCTCTGGCCTTCTCTGCTTGGGGAGAGTCGATCGGCCAGAGGCCTGAGTACATGACCAGGTGCACACGTGGCCCAGAAGGGAGATGCAGGGAAGCTGAGAGGGTGTGAGGAGGGCAGCTGAGGAGCAGCTGCACAGCGAAGAACGTATCACCGGCAATAGTAGGAACAACAAGGGCTACCATGCCTGCAAGGTGTATGTATTCTGGAGCAACTGGGCCCTATATAGCTTTTCTTTTATTTCATTTAATCCTCAAACAACCCTATAGAGGCAGATACTGCTACTGTCCCCACTTTTCATATGAAGAAACAAAAGCTCAGATAGGAAGGTGACTTGTCCAAGGCCACATAGATATTCAGTGGTATAGACAGGATTCAAACTCAGATCACCAGCCACTGCCCTGCACCGGTTTTGTTCTCACCACGTGTTTCCCTTCACCTTCCCCACCTCTCCAAAGCTTCCCGATCCTCCAAGGCCCAGCTCTAGGCCACCTCCTCCATGTTGCCCTCCTTGACTGCACCAGGCTTTCCCAAGCTCACCCAAGTCTAAATGGCTATGCCACTCCCATCGGTGCCTGCATGCCTGCTTTTACTGCCCAGTTCAATGGCTATGTCATCTTCCTGACTAGTTTGTGAGTTCTAAGAGGGCAGGAGACATGTTCTTCATCCTCAGTGTTCTAGCATATCGTAAGGCTTACACAGCTTGCTTAATAAATATTTAAGAAAGAAGGAAGGGATGGAGGGAAGAATAGATCTTTCCCTGAAACCCTCTTCACTTCACATTTATTTTTCATGGTCTAGAAAAAACAGAGAGAACTGAGCATTGGGTTCTCACCCTCTCTGGAGAAGTCTTCCACCCCAAGAGCTGATGAGACGGCCAAGGCCTCAGGACCCACCCAGGTGCCATGCGGTGGCCTTCCTCAGGCCTCCTTGAAGCCAATCACCTCTCTCCTCCTCTTCCATCCATTGGTGAAACGGACCAGAACCCCTGAGAAGCAGCTGATGACCTTTATGTCATCCTGGGCTTCCGCCTTCACGAGCCCCTCTCTGCACGGCCACATGCTGTCAGGAGGACCCCTGGGAACACAGTTCCTGGCTTCAGAGAATCCACAATCCCCAAAGGGTGCTCTTACCCAAAGGGGCATGTGGCTCAGAGAGGCCCCAGTGAACACCAAAGAAACCGATTTTCAAGAGTCAGATTCCTTATTTCTACCAGGAAAAGGCAGCTAAGAAGCAGTGGGTGGTTTTGGGGGTGGCCTGGTGCCATGGGCTGAAGATATATTTCTGGGGCAAAACTCAGAGCCTCCTCCAAGCAGGGAAGAGGTCAGCACCCAGAGATGTCGGATGAAGGGCTGGGCGATGAGGACAGAGCCCGCTCAGCCTCCCTCCACCCGCCAGCCGGCCAAGCCTCTGAGTCTCTCCCCACACTTGAGCCATCTTTGCAGCACCCCTCCGTGGAGCATGCCCTCATTCCTAGCGCTCCTTTAGCACCCCTACCACAGGCCCCCAAGGCTACATGCTGATAATAGCCCTTTGCACTTTTCAAAGGACGTTCACGAACTTTGCCTCTGACCATCTCCATCGGGAGCACTCTCAGGCCCATTTTACAGATAAGGAGACTGAGGCCCAGGGGAATTAAGGGGCACTGCAAATCGTTGGCAGCACACAAGCCCAGGAGTTGGCTTCGGAGTGTGCCTCGGCATGCATTCTTCAAGGAATGTGTTATGACCTGAAGAATGATTCCACGCTGGAACTGGGCAGTGTGCGGCCAGATGGCGACGGCTCTCCAGGGACCCTCTCTGCTCGGCCAGGCCCTCGTGCACAGCTCCAGCAGATGCCTCCAAGCTACAAGCTCATGCTGCCCGTGGCCCGGCAACCTAGGCCGCAGCAGCCGTGCTGACAGCTTTGCTTCAGCAGCGCCCGCCCCTGGGGACAGGTGGCCTTTCTCCCCAGGAGGTGACTCGGCCTTCGGGAGCTGCCAGGCAGCCCCGGGCTGCACGTGGTGAATCATTAAAGGATGAACAAGACCTCGGTTACACAAGGGAAGCAGGAGGTAGAGACGGGAGGGAGGAGGCTCGCGCTGCTGGTCCTGCAGGCCCCATTCCGTCTCCCAGGCTGGCTCAGGAGGCTCTGGGAGGCACGGGATGGAGTAGGGAAGGGGAGGGGAGAAGAGGGAAGTCCAGGACCGGAAGGGACTGGCGGAGCCGCACCCGCCCCACTGCAGAGAGGCCCACGGAGACGCGGGGACAGCGACCGAGTTCATGCAGCCAGCGTCAGGAAGAGGCAGGATGAGAACCCAGGGTTAGGACTCCCCGCCTGGGCTCTCCCTGCACCATACTGTGCGGCTTCTCCTTCGGGGAACACCAGGCGAGTGAAGGTTCCCCTCAACATCCCGTTTGGGGACTCATGGTGAGTGTCGTAATTTCTTACGAATAAAGGACTGGATCAATTTGGGTTCCATCATATTCGTTCACCAACCAACTTCAGTGAATATCAGTGAAATACCTACTACGTGCTATCCCTGGGGATTCCACAGTAAAGTGAACACTGAACCACCCAAGCCCAGATGCACCCCCGGTACCGACCCAGGGACTCCCAAGGCAATTTCAGCACAGACAGGGCCAGGCTTCATCTCCACCTGGCCCGTTTCTCCCAGGTGCCACCGACCAGTGTGCCCTGGGCCTTGGGCAGTGGAGGAGACCCTTGAGCCTCCAGGTGTCAGGTGGCACATCAGGAACCGTCATGGTCACCCTTGCTGGGGCTGGCTCTCTATCAATCACGTCAGGCAGATGCCTCTTCAGAGCAGACCGCAAGGCAAACGTTCTAGTTTCTTCGGCCCTATGAAGTTCTGGCTACGTGACTCTACCATCTTTCTGATGAGCCCTGGACAAGTAGGAACGGGCGGGAAGTGCAGCAAGAGGGTTTCCAGACCATGTGGGTCCAAAGCAATGAACGGGCAGCAGCTTTGGAGTCCTTGAGATTTGATCCAAATGGGGGTTCAGACAGAGGGATGGACTTAGTGAGCTCTGGGGGTCTCTAGGGGCCCAGTGTTCCCTGGGGAAAGCCTGGATCAACGTGAGCTTGAGAAGTGAGCGCACCTAGAAGTAGCGTTAGTCTGGCCATGGGAAGATGGTAAGGCCATAGGATACAGGGTCCTAGAAGCACCACCCCGTGTGGCCTTGAAACAGCACAGCTGCCCCACTCCCACCCCAACTCACAAAAGAGATGTCACTCTATCTTCCAAGGACAAGGGAAACTCATTAGCTTCCTTCCAAGAAAGTGTCTATGTCAAGTCAATGAAAGCAAATAAAACGGCTTCAAGTTCTTCCCGGCGTCTAATCGGAGTACCTTAAACCCATTCTTCATTCCCTGGTCTCTGTTCCCCTGGTGGCAGCCTTGCTTCATCTGTCACCAGCACACAGGGGAGGGAACTAAAGTCCTCCTTTTGTGGGCTGCCAGTAGCCCTCTAGATCAATAACAGCTGTAATGACTCAAAGAGAAACACATCATGTTTTTATGTGATTCCCCAAATGAATTCTTTTTTTAAATTAATTAATTTGTTTATCTTTGGCTGCTTTGGGTCTTCGTTGCTGCGCGCGGGATTTCTCTAGTTGTGGTGAGCGGGGGCTACTTTTCCTTGCGGTGCGCAGGCTTCTCATTGCAGTGGCTTCTCTTGTTGCGGAGCACGGGCTCTAGGCGTGTGGGCTTCAGTAGTTGTGGTGCATGGGCTTCAATAGCTGTGGCTCGCGGGCTCTAGAGTGCAGGCTCAGTAGTTGTGGTGCACGGGCGTAGTTGCTCCGCGGCATGTGGGCTCTTCTCGAACCCGTGTACCCTGCACTGGCAGGCGGATTCTTAACCACTGCACCACCAGGGAAGCCCAATGAATTCTTTTTGAAAGCATCCTTTTTGGGGAGCACTTTGAAATAATTAAAGTCTTCCATCAAATGATCCTGGACATCTCTTGCTATGAAAAGCCTTTAAATTCATCCTCCTTAATGTAATTCTATCCCAGCAGATGAACTTGGCTTTTTATATTTCTTCAAATACCGTGTCAGGGCCTTCAATCAGAGGTAGGATCTGAACGGAAGAGGGCTCGGGCAGTCCCTGTGCACTGGAGCCTGGGGCGGGGCAGTGGTGGCCACCATCCGTACCTCCTCCCACCCCCCCACAGGCCGCTGTCTCCACCGCCGACGAATCGGTTCCACCTGGAGGTGCTGATTCACCCATCCATCCACCCACCCTCCCACCAAACACACCGTTTCTTCCATATCCCTGGCTCTCTGTTTGCAACAGGAGGATGAGAAGATACGGAAACGCAAGCCAGATAGCACTTCTGTCCACTGAAACTCAGGCCAAAACGTGGCCTCTACCAGACAGGTGGAGCTGTGTCTGTTAAAGGGGGAGATAGAAAGACCTAGAGAGAAAGAGCAGCTGAAGAGCTGACCAGTCAGCATCGCCAGTGTTAGTGATAAGAGGCAATGATACTGGAACTTCCCTGGCGGTCCAGTGGGTAAGAATCCGCCTTCCAATGCAGGGGATGCAGGTTCGATCCGTGGTCGGGGAACTAAGATCCCACATGCCTCGGGGTAACTAAGCACACGTGCCCCAACGAAAGACCCCACGTGCCGCAACTAAGACCCGATGCAGCCTAAATAAATAAATAAATAAATACAAATTTAAAAGAAAAGAATACACCATTCACATGTAATCTATTAAAAACAAAATAGGCAATGTTACTGAATCCCTAACCTAAAATGAGGCACAGAGTCTGTTCATAATTTCCACACTGCTTCTGCAGGTCAGGGCCCCTTCTCGCTCAGCCTCCCCTGGCTCTTCTTCCCTCCCTGCCTTGGCTGACCACACTATGAAATTAAAATCTATTTTTAAATATTTGTTTAAAGTGCAGCTTCATGACTGCTAGTCTTTAATTTTAATACGAGCGTATCTCATCTTTTCCAGGTCTCTCTTCAATCCCTACCACTGCCCTTCCCCCTGGATAACCAGATACACGAAGTGGTCTTCATTTAGGTGTGGCTTCCTGAGCTTTCTCTCTGGGGCAGCAGGTGGGGAGGGGCTGGACAGGGGCAGGGAGGTGGGAGCTGGTTCACAGTCCTGGAAGGAAGAAACAAGGGTCTGCACTGATGGATAAGGAGGAAGGACTGAGCTGTGAGCAATTCCCAAGGCACCCCCAAAATGCAAACACTCTGGGGAGGGTAAGAGATCAAGGGTCCGTCAGTCTTAAATGATGTCCTGTGAAGGACTTCACCAAGGTTGCTTTCTCCCTCTGTGCCAGCTGGCTCCAGAGAGGGTTCCAAGAAGCTGGGGCGGCCAGCACTGTGAGATGGGCAGGACAAGCCCTCCAGAAGCACCTGTGGGCTCTTTAGCAGAGCCTTATAGGGTCTGTATCCTGGGTGTGAGGATGGGGATGGGGCAGCTGCCAAAGGCAAAGTCTGCTAGATCCTGGCCTGGAGCCCAGCTTGGCACGTGGTTACAGGTGAGGGGCTGCAGTGGAGGCAACCACGCTGCCCAAAGACTTCTGTCCCATAGGGTCCCAGGTTGAAGGCCACAGAAAGGACTGAGCAGCCAGTTCTTGGGCTCTCTGTTGGTGATGCCCCCTGAGAACCACCAAGGGGGCCTCAGGAGCCACTGATGAAAGGCTGAAGCAGCACATTGAGATGTTTGGATTTCAGCATAATTATTGCGTTAACAATTTAATCATTTAAAAACACTATCTTGTGTTCCTCTAATGAAGAGAGAGGCTCTTTTCCATATTGTTTGTGCCATCTGTGAACAATTTTCACATTAGCCTCTTAGAATGGCAAAGCAGAAGACTGACAGTGATGTAGAGGGGCAGAGCAGGGGCAGGGAGGGGAGAGAACATGGGATGGGGGAAGAGAACGATCAAGCCCAGCAGGGAAGCAGGGTCCCAGGGCAGGATGGGGGCTGAAGTGTGAAGTGTGACCCTCTGTAAGCAGACCCAGTCCTGGGGCCATGGGAGAGCAAGTGGATGGAGATGTGGCCCTGCTTTGAGGGTACTTCACATTCAGATGGGAAGAAAGTTCCTAAATTTGTGGGGACAGTAAGGAAAGGCAGAAGAGCCCAGCACAGTGGTTTTCAAACTGTGGGTGGCAATCCATAAGTAGGTCCCTGGTATCAATTAAGTAGATTGCAATCAGTAAATTTTTTTAATGAAATAGAATAGAATGGACAATATCAAAGAAATATCATTTCCTACTGAAAGAAACCAGGGGTGACCTAAAGAAATTCCAGGTAAGGAGCAAGGAATACACAAGGTAAGCCTGCAACATCGTGTGCTAAAGAGCAAGGAAGTGCCCCTAGACTAGTGGGGTCTAATGAACAAGGGGCTGCCTTAAAGGGGCTCCCACTTGGCCAACAATGGGACAATTTGAGCTTCAAAAGGAATAATGATGGTAACTGATGGAAATTCACTGAGAGTGTAAAAATTCACCAGTCCGTAATTGTAGTAGATTATGGTGGCTCCCCTCAAACATAGGTTCCTGTCCTAATCCTTGGAACCTATGAATATTACCTTATATGGCAAATGGTGTGATTCAGTTAAAGATCTTGAGAGGAGGGCTTGTCCTGGACTATCAGGTGGGTCCTGAATGTAACCACATGTATCTCTATAAGATAGACACAGAGAGCAGAAGGGACACAGAAGGGCAATGTGACGATGGAGGCAGACACTGGACTGATGCAGCCAAAAGCCAAGGATGGCCTGAAGCCACTGGAAGAGGCATGGAACAGATTCTCCCCTAGAGCCTTCAAGGTAACTCTGCTCTGTCAGCACCTCGATTTCAAACTTCTAGCCTCCATTCAGACAATACTACAAAGCTACAGTAATCAAAACAGCGTGGTAGGGCTTCCCTGGTGGCACAGTGGTTAGGAATCCGCCTGCCAGTGCGGAGGACACGGGTTCGTGCCCCGATCTGGGAAGATCCCACATGCCGTGGAGCGGCTAGGCCCGTGAGCCACAACTACTGAGCCTGCGCATCTGGAGCCTGTGCTCCGCAACGGGAGAGGCCATGACGGTGAGAGGCCCATGCACCGCGATGAAGAGTGGCCCCCGCTCGCCGCAACTGGAGAAAGCCCTCGCACAGAAACGAAGACCCAACACAGCCAAAAATAAAAAATAAATAAATTAATTAATTAAAAAAAAAAAACAAAAAAACAGCGTGGTAATGGCACAAAAACAGACATATGGATCAATGGAACAGAATAGACAGCCCAGAAATAAACCCATACACCTACAGTCAATTAATCTTCGACAAAGGAGGCAAGAATATACAATGGAGAAAAGACAGTCTCTTCAGCAATTGGTGCTGGGAAAGCTGAACAGCTGCATGTAAATCAGTCAAGTTAGAACACACCTTCACACTATACACAAAAATAAACTCAAAATGGCTTAAAGACTTAAATATAAGACATGACTCCATAAAACTCCTGGAAGAGAACATCGGCAAAACATTCTCTGACGTAAATCCTACCAACGTTTTCTTAGGTCAGTCTCCCAAGGCAATAGAAGTAAAAGCAAAAATAAACAAATGGGACCTAATCAAACTTACTAGCTTTTGTACAGCAAAGAAAACCATAAACAAAACGAAAATACAATGTACGAACTGGGATAAAATATTTGTAAATGATCCAACCGACAAGGGATTAATTTCCAAAATATACAAATAGCTCATACACCTCAACAACAAAAAAACAAACAACCCAATCGAAAACTGGGCAGAAGACCTAAATAGACATTTCTCCAAAGAAGACATCCAGATGGCCAACCGGCACAGAAAAAGGTGCTTAACATCACTAATTATTAGAGAAATGCAAATCAAAACTACAGTGAGGTATCACCTCACACAAGTGAGAATGGACATCATTAAAAAATCTACACATAACAAATGCTGGAGAGGGTGTGGAGAAAAGGGAACCCTCCTACACTGTTGGTGGGAATGTAAATTGGTGCAGCCACTGTGGAAAACAGTATGGAGGTTCCTCAAAAAACTAAAAATGGAGTTGCCATATGATCCAGCAATCCCACTCCTGGGCATATATCCACAGAAAATAGTAATTCAAAAAGATACATGCACCCCTATGTTTATGGCAGCATTATTCACAATAGCCAAGACATGGAAACACCCTAAACATCCATCAAACGGATGAATGGATAAAGAAGATACAGTACATATATACAATGGAATACTACTTAGCCATAAAAAAGATGAAATAATGCCATTTGCAGCAACATGGATGGACCTAGAGATGATCATACTAAGTGAAGTAAGTCAGACAGAGAAAGACAAATAGCATATCATATCACTTACATGTGGAATCTAAAATATGACAAATGAACTTATCTACGAAACAGAAACAGACTCACAGATGTAGAGAACAGGCCTGTGGTTGCCAAGGGGGAGGGGGTTGAGGGAGGGATAGATTGGGAGTTTGGGATTAGCAGGTGCAAACTATTATATATAGAACAGATAAACAACAAGGTCCTATCCTACTGTATAGCACAGGGAACTATATTCAATATCCTGTAATAAACCATAATGGAAAAGAATATGAAAAAGAAAGCATATATATGTATAACTGAATCACTTTGCTGTACACCAGAAATTAACACAACATTGTAAATCAACTATACTTCAATAAAACAAATTAAAAAACAAACAAACAAAAAACTGGCCTCCAGAACTGTGGTAGAACAAGCTTCTGCTGTCTTAAGCCCCCCAGTTTGTGGTCCTTTTTTACGGCAGCCAGAGGAAACTGATACAATAATGATGCCCAAGAAAGAGAAAGCCAAAAGGAATGAAAATACGAACTGTCAGAGCACAGAGCACACAGCATTTCAGTTTGTATACATATATCTCTGGGTAATCTGGGTTGGGCTCTGAAATGTATTTCTTGCTGTGCATCATGGTCAAAAGGTTGAAAAACTCTGGCCCAGTGCTTGAGCGCATGGGCTCTGGAATCAAGCAGCCCAGATAAGCAACTCACTTCTGCCCCCTTCAGACCATGTGGCCTAGGGCAAGTCACTCACCCTCTTGGAGCCTCCGGTCCTCATCTGTACAATGGGATTGCTGTGAGGAATACATGAAATAATGCACCTGCCATAGAACCTAACGTGCCCTGCATCCTCAAGAAATGTTAGCTGCTGCAGATTTGTTGTTATGGTTACTACTACTACTAAAAATAATAATAAAAGATATACATGAAGACAAGCACAAGCTCTACCCCATGCCCATGTAGACTATCACAAAGGCTCTTTGTCCTGACGCTCCAGCTGAGAAGCCTCTAGGAATGGCAGAATCGGAGTGTGTCAGAACTGACCAAAATCATGCAATCAAGTCCCTCCACTTCAGAGAGGAGGAAACTGAGGTCCAAGAAGAACACTGACTTTGCCCAGGTTACGTAGTTAGTAAATGACCAAGATGGGGCTAGAACTCAGTCTCTGAATTCCCGATCAGAGGCAGAGGCACGCTATCCCCGACTCCCCTGAACCTTTCATTTGCCCCTCAGCCACTCCTGCTGGCCTCCTTCCAGCCCAAGCCTTCCTGTCACCACCAGGGTCCCAGGGGAGGCTCCTCATGTCCACCCCACAGGAAATCCCTTAGATGCAACGTCCATTGATTATCCAGGAGAGGGTTTCTGTGCCATTTGAGCTTTCTTTGCACTGGACGAGCTCGCAATATCCTATGATTACCTGTTGAAATGATTCCCATATTTCTCCCTGACAGCTCCAAGTGCCTGATGCCCTGACCCTGTCCTAGCAGGAGGGCCTACAGGCCTCCAAGTAGCCAGCTGATCAGAGACAAGAAAACGGGACAGTGAGAAAGGCTTCACTGGGGAGAGGGTTCCCAGGATCTCCTGCCAGCCCTCCAGACTCCCCGTACCCTGAAGCTTTCCTGCCCTCACCCAGGACTCAGAGCAATCGAGTTCCTTTCCCAGTGGACAGGGGCTTTGGGCTGGGCAGCGTGTAGACTACTCCATGGCATTTCTCAGCCAAAGAGAATTCAGCTGATCTGGAGAAACAGGGGAAAGGTTAGAGGACTCCTTGTTCTCAGCACTGAGCCACCCAGCCCTGAAATAATGGCTGAGGATATACAGGTTTTAGAGTCAGGCAGACTTGGATTGGAATGAGAGCTTTTCCACTGACTGGCTGTGTGATCTTGGGCAAGTGACTAAGCTGTTCTCTGAGCCTCATCTGTAAAAAAGGGGTAATGATGTCGACCTCTTTGGACTGTTGTAAGGATTAAAAGAGATCATGTTTGTAAAGGGCTTAGCACAATGCCTGGCACATCATGTATGTCCCATAAATGGGGGCTGGGAGGAGTAGAAGACACAGTAGTGGTGGTGGCAGCAGTAAGCAGTAATAGTACCATAATATCTGGCACATGACTGGAGCTAAATAGATGTTTACTAAACAAACTAAACAAGAAATTTTCCACTGGGCTGTGAACAGCTGCATTAAAAGCTTTCCCCATCTATGAACGTTTATTCCTTTTAATCACCTAGTCATCTAGCAATTATTTATCAAGCACTGCTATAAACTGAATGTTGGGATATGTTGGAATCCTGACCCCCAATGTGATGGTATTAGGAGGTGGGGGCCTTTGGGAGATGACTGGATCATGAGGGTGGAGCCCTCATGATGGGATTAGTTCCATAATAAAAGAGGCCCCAGAGAGCTCCCTTGCCCCTTCCACCATGTGGGGTTATACCAAAAAGATATACCAAATCTGCTGGTGCCTTGATCTTTAACGTCCTAGCCTCCAGAACTGAGAGAAATAAATTTCTGTTGTTTATAAGCCAGCCAATCTATGGTATTTTGTTAGAGCAGCCCAAACGGGTTAAGGTAAGCCCTAGCCCTGGGAATGCAATGGAGGGCAAGACAGACAGAGCCCCGCTCTCACAGAGCTTATCGTGGTTCTAAACCTTAACCACCTGGGGGGAAAAAGACTATTTTGAGAATCTGATTGAAAGTTTCAAACTCTTTCCCAGAAAAACACACGTGACTACATATACATAACATTTTGCTGACATTCAGGGGGCTCAGAGAAGGTTCTCATTGAGAATCTTGGTCCTAAGTGAACTTACTGCTCTAGCCACACTTACTCGCTACTGTTCCTGGACCCTCTTGGACCAATCCAGCAGAGGACAAGGAACCCAGAGCAAAAGCCCAGTATAAACTGTCTGCTACAGAGAGGGTCCTGGAATCACTTGCACCGGTAATCATAGTGTGTCATAGGCTCATTCAACACAAGGAAAACACAGTGGTTCATGGCCTGATGCAGAGGGGCATCTGATAAAATCTGAGCAGACCGATCCCATGTCTGAAAACTGCTTTCTTGAGGTCCTGACTTGGTTTCACATGCTGGCCTTAGGTTTTCTGACCACCTTGGGAGGGGTCTGGTGCCTCTTGCGTGCCTGTCTCTAATCCTTCTACTGCCCACTTGAGGTTCTGCCTCTCTTCCTGCACAGGGGCCAGAGCTGCCCACTGTTCCTGGGTGCTTGTTACAGATCCAGCCTGACTCCCCCCAGCTCTTCCATGCTGGCCAGGGACATGATCCTGCCATCACACATTTCCTTGTGCAGTTTCCCTAGAGAGGAACCCACTTTCACCCTCACCCTCACTCTTACCCAGTAAATCCTCTGGGGAATTTCCAACCATATCCCAGTCCGTGGTACTCCCTCCTCTTCTGCATTCATCTTCCACAGATGCTGGGAACATCTGACCATGGCCGGTCTCTGCCCATAGGATCTAAGCCCCTTGAGGGAAGGGTGTCTGTCTGATTCATCTGTGAATCCCCTGGAGCTGAGCACAGAGCCTGGCACATAGTAGGTGCTTGGGCGATGCTGTTTTCTTCTTTGGGAAAACAGAGACTACGGCCAGAGAGGGCTGGGGCAAGGGCAGCCTGGGAGGCTGGTGAAGAGGGGGCCCACACTAGCTGAGCCCAGCGCTCTCAGGCTGAGGCAGTGTAGGGCTGTCCTCCTAATCTATCCACCCTGGTGGAACAGCTTAGGGCCAAATCCTCTGGACCAAAGTAGCCAGCTTCCATCTGGTGAGAGAGAGACCTAAGCATGGCTCCTTGGGGGACATCTCTGTCACAGCCAATTTGAAAGAACAATCCAACAGGCTCTTCCTCAAGACCCCCTTATGAAAGCTCTGTTCTCCATTGCCGTCTTTATGACTGAGCTCCAGCTAAGCTGTTCCTAGGGATCCCTTAGTGACGGGGTTATTGGCCCAGAAGCCCAGCAGGTACAATCCATCACGGCATGGTCCATTCCACCGGCCCCTCTGCTCCTGGGGCTGGGCCAGACGCCAGCAGCTCAACTCTGGCTGTGTTCCCAGCCCTCTCTCCCACCCACCACACACAGATCTCCCCGTTCTTCCCTCTGCCCCTTATTCACACAGAGATCCAAGGCCAGCCATGTTTTCAAGTTCCTAGGACAGGCAGGGTCCAAGGTCTCTGGGACTGTTGTAAGGATCCTGGGTGCTTGAACTGGCAGCTGGCAGACAGCTGGGACCCAAGGGAGACCAGCCTCTGAAATCAGCCGTTAACCCTCTGCCCTCTCTGTAACCCAATTCCATCCTGCCTCTCCCTGACTCCTGGGATTTGGGGATTGGAAGGGACACTAGGTTCCATCCTCAGCACATAAGGAAACTAAGGCCCAGAAAAAAGAAGTACAAGGACACACAGCAATTAGTGGAACTTAAATCAAGATCTCCTATTCCTACTCTGGGCTCTTCAACCATGCGATTAAAATGAAAGTGAGCACCCAGCTAAACAGGACCCTGGGGTCCCCTGCCCACAAGCTATGGTCATGAAGCCAGATGGCAAAGTCACTGTTCCAGGCCCTGTGGGCAGGGAGAGCGCCAGCCAGGCCCAACAGGTGGAACGTGTTCCTGAAGGCCTCCGGGAGCTCCGTGGGACAAAGAGAGTGACAAGCAGGTGCTGGCACGAGTGGGCTTCCTGGAATCGAGGGGGGAGTTGGGCCCGGGCAGTTGTCAGGCCCTGCCAGGCAGAGACAAATTCATCAAAGGGCCAGAGGCTGGGATGTTCTTCAGAACTTGATTTAAAGGCAATTCCCACCCACCCAGGCCCAGGTCCCCCTCAATCCGTAATCCAGTTATGGAGTTATTTACGGACATTTAGACAGAGTCGATCTCATTCGGGTATCTCTACACAGAGGAGGCCCACAGGACTAGCCCACCCAACCTGTCAGCAGTTTGGGAAATGCCAGTTGGCATAAGCAAGCGCCCAGATCCTGAGATGAGGCAGAAGAGCTGGTACAGGGCAGAGTGAAGGAACCCGGTCAGAGTTCCAAACTTGCCTCCTACCAGCTGTGTGAACTGCGGCGAATCACTTAGCCACTCTTTGCCTCCGTTGCCTCAACTGGAAGATAATTTCCATTTTTTTACCCTATTTTTTAAAAAACTTATCCTATTTCATGGGATACAGAGAGAAGCAAGATGAGGCGTGCAGGAAAAGCACTGAGTACGGTGCTTGGCGCCCTGGAAACCCTCCATAAATGACGATTTCTTTGTAGTTTTCATAAATCAGATCACTGCCGGGCTCTTCAGGAAATAAAAATTGTAGAAATGCTCCTAACCCTGGAGGGCAGCTGGCATCTCCGTGTGAGTGGGTTGTGGCCCCAGGAGCTGCCCGTACCCAGTGGGCCAAGCACGGGGCTGGTCTGCAGGGCAGTTCAGGGCGGCCAGGAGAAGCCGTGGGGCCCTGCCCACCTCCCCTCACACTCTCCGACTTGAGGGCTTCCAGCCTCGGGCACATGCAGCTCACCTGAGAACTTTCTGGTCCCTGGAGCCCACGCAGCCCACGCACATAGGCAGGCCCCAAGTGTCACATACTTCGGTCAGCGGCCAACAGGATACCTTGCCCTCGGATGCTCTGCACTCCCTCCATGGTCCCCAGTGGGGCTGGGTGCCGGTTGCCCATAGTGACAACCTACTTTATTGTCTTCTTTCCCTTTGCTGTCTCGCTTCTCAGGCAAATGAGTATTTCCTGAGATCCCCTTCCAAGTAACTTGCACTTACATCTTCATCCCAGGTTGGCTTCTGGGGGAGCAAGGCTGGCCAAACACAGGGTACAGGCCAGCCACTGCACCAGGCGCCTGCTCTCACCACCAGCAGAGGGAAGGAGGAAGGAAGGAAGAAGGAAGCTAGCAAGGATGTGGGCGGAGCCTACTTATGAGGAGGAGGAGGGAACAGAGGGGAGGGCGCACTGACTGATAACTTAAGACCAAAACCCAACTCCTAGGAGAAAACAGATTGTCAGCCACTGAGTCAAAGCATAACAGGGTGTCTCTGAGTTCACAGATTCCCCAATTCTGGGCTACAGCAGGGCTGGCAACTTTGCCAGAAGGATTCATCAGGCCAATTTTTAAATGTTACAGGCATCCTGAGACATTGAGGAGGGCAGCATGCAGAAAGCTCACCCTGCACCAGGCTCTTATTCAAAGCTTCCCTTGGACCACACAGACGTACATTCAGAACTGAGGTGCTTCTCGGCCCCAGAGCCCGGGGTCACCTTCTAACCAAGGAGAGAACCACAGAATCTCTGAGATAGACAGACATGGAGGGCATCTCCTCCAAGTCCCATCTGATACATTAATCTCTACCCATCGCTTCTACAGCACCCTCAAGGGGAGCATAAACAATGCATGTACATGCACAGACAAACATACAAACCTGTGTGCACATACATGTACATACACACATTCATACACTCTCTCGGTTGCCCTGCCCTCCTGGTCAATTCGCCCAATGCGAATCAGCCCTACACAGATTAAGAGGATTATTGCTTATCGAGAGCTTTATATCTCCAAAGCTCTTACCAACACCAGCTAATTAAACAGACACAGCCCCCTTTCCCTCCGCTGTAGTGTATACAAAGTGTAGGCCATGAATTGACAAGACCTGGGATCTAGTCCCAGGTGGGGAACATGTCACCTTGCACAAAAGACAGAGGAGTCATTATTATGATATCCCACGCAAGAGATGGAGAAGCGGAGGGTATAAGTGACTTGCCGGAGGTCAGTCAGCTAAGAAGTGGCTGAGCTCGGCTATAAACTTAGGTCTCTGCAACTCCAGAACCCGCGTTCCCTTAGTCACGCCTCCGTACATACAGGTGTTAGTCATCACCCTCATCATTTTCACCCTCCAAGATGACATGCGGAGACCGACCCTTCCAGCCTCGAACGACTGTTTATCCTGCACCCCCAGCGCTCACAAATAGAGCTCTACTGACCAGGCGGGTAGCTGGTTTGAATGGTTTTCTTCTCACACAGACACTCAAGTTAACGTCATGTGCTCAGAACTCCTCTCCCCTCCCCGGACTCCAAGTTGTGGGCAGTCACTTCTCCTTCCCCTGGGTTCCCTGCCCCTGCCCTCCAGAGCCTCGAGTTCAGGACTCCACATGTGTAGAAAGCTCAGAGCTGCCGGGGCCTCTGCCTGGCCCAGAACCAGAGCTGAGACCTTCTCCCTTGTTTTCCCGGATATCACAGGGAAAGCCCCAAAGCCAGTGACCATCCACCACAAGGCAACCCAATTAACCGAGCTGTTCATGAGGGCTACATTTACAACTTCTATTGTTCAGATCGAATAATTCTCTTTAACTGAGATCTTTGCCTTCATTAAGGTAATCAGTGCCTGGGAGGAAACGATCAGAAAACCTCTCAGGATTTCCACCCATCATATGGAATCCCACATGCCATACATTTCATCACTGGGATGCAGGTTTAGTCAATTCTTTCAAACACTGTCACTCTTTAACAAGGCCAATATGACTTTTTTTTCTTTCTTTGGCTTCGAAAGTCTTAATAGGATAGAAAATTTGAGGAAATCAATCAGTAATTAATTACCCATTAAATGTGATTTACCCAGTACTGTGAGGACACAGAAATATTTAATAAGATCCTTGCTTTCTGGGAGCTTAGAACTCTGGATAAGCAGAAAAACTAGCACACCAAGTAATGAGGTAACAGCTGAGTAGGCTCCTGAACTAGAAATAGAGTTAGAAATCATTCATGCCTTCATTCACTAATATACCATGTAGACCCCACGAGTAGCAGAATCTATACAGGTGGACACTGTGGTAGTTCCTAGGGGCAAGAGGTGTCCAGTAGGGAGAGCCATGGGGTATACCCTCAAAGAACTCAGAGAAAATAGGTTATGGAAGCAAGCGACCACAGGACAAGGTAAAATGACAAATATGTCCTAAGAAGAATGAACTAAGTATTCAGAAAAGATGGAATCAGCAGGACGCGAGTTGCAATTGGCCCTGTAAGGAGGGAAGCTGGGTCACAGGCTCCCCATCACTAGGAGGGGATGCCCTAAATACCAAAGTACAGTGTTCCCTGCACAGCATGAAAGAACTTATGATTAATCTTGGAAAATGAGAAGCTATGTTCATACCCACTGGCTTCATTCTACGCTGTGCTTACCGGGCCTGGAGTCAGGTCATTCATTCATTCAGTGACCATTTACCAAAGGCGGATGCTGAGGATACCAGGGAGAATGAGACACAGTCCCTGCTCACTGAGCTTACAGTCACATAGTGGAGAAAGACAAATTCTAGGGACAATACAGACGGATAAGTGCTTGTACTGCACCCGGGGGGGTGTGGAATCCAGACTACTGGGGTGGCGGGTGACGAGGCAATAGGCCCAGAGCAGGTGATGACTAAGCAGAATCCCGAAGGACAGGTAGGAGGGAGGAGCGCAGGCTGCAGCCAATGATGATGGTAACAGTAACGAGAATTCTCGTACACCATCATTACCATCATTTTCTGAGTGCTTACCTTGTTTTGTGACAGAAACTGTACTTGGCATTTCTCTCTCATACACACACACACACGCACACGCACACATCAACTCAAATCATTTTTGAGTATGTGTGTTTAGGATGTGAGTGATCCTTAACAGTTGCACTACATGTTCAGTGTTATTATTCCTGTTTGATAAATGGGTTGACTGAGACCCAGAAAGGTGAAATGACTTCCTCATGGCCACAGAGCAAGTGCCAGAGCTGGGATTGGAATCTGTCTGCATTCTACCCACTATTCCAGACTTCAGAACTATGGGGTTGACTGTGTAACTGAATTCCTCCTTGGCCTCTTGGACCACTGAACCATCCACAGGTCCATGCAGTCAGAGGAATGACCCCATCACCGGGCCTTGGGCCCCCAGTCTCACACTCCAGTCCCTAGTTCCTGAGGAGTGAGCAACCCCGGAGGGCTGGCCCCTCTGATTCTGCCTCAAGCTGTGAGCCCAAAACAAAGTCTCTCCCCCTCACTTCCAATTGGAAACTGTAAGACGTGGCCTAAAGGTTCTTTCAAGACTCCCTGCTCTGACAGTCTCAGACTCTGGTTCTAAAAGGACTGATGGAGCAAACAAGGTGGAACAAGAGACAAGTCGGAGTTTCCCACCCACACGCTTCACTTGGGCCCGGCCAAGTGACTTAGCAAGGATGCCCAGCCCAGCAGAGCAGACCTCCCCAGAGCAGGGGTGCTAATCCCTGAGCTCCTGAAGCCCAGGACGCTGCGGGGGACTCCTCTCTTCCACGTTCTTCCCGCATTTCACCCCCTCTGAAGTGGGTGCCATCTAGAGATAGCCACCCTATCCTGAAGCTCCCTCGAAAACTTAAGAGTCAGCTCCTTGGGCCACGACGGACATGCCACCTTGTCTTCTGGGTGCGCTGCTCCTGAGGGATGGTGTCCTCCATCCCGTGCCCCCGCTGGCCCCAAGTCCCCTGCCTGCCGTGCTCCTGCCCTCCACTCAGGTGAGAAAGCTCACTGGTAGGAACCGTGATGCCAGAAAGCTGTCCCTCCACCAACCCCACGTTTTCTGAGGCTTCAGGGGCCGGGAACCAGGAGTCTGCACACAAGAATAAACAATCTCATCTCCGAGTGTATGTTTTGTCTTCATTATGCCACCGTGAAGGTGTTAATATACAACTTACAACATATTAATCACCCCTCTAACTTCCAAATGCTAAATGCATCATTAACATTCATGTTTTCTTCAATTACTTGGCTGTTCTGAGGGAGGAGAGTGAGTCAGCTCTTCAATAAATCCATCTCCTGTGGACGGCTCAGGGATCATAAAAGGCAGCCCGGGGCCTCCACCCTTACTGTGGAGAGGGGAAATTCCTGCTCCCAGCCTTCATCACTGCTACCTGGCCCAAATGCAGGCTGGCCATAAAAAAGCAATTGAAGCTGAGAAATGAAGGGGAGAAAACAAAAGAGGGAGAAGAAGGCAGGTGGGAGGGAAGAGGGCAGGACACGGGGAGGAATCATATCAGCACCCAAGGATCATAGAGACCAATTAGTCTAACCACCTCATTTTATAAATGAGAGGACTGTGGCTCAGAGAGGGTGAGTGACTTGCCCAAGATCACACAGTGCATTAGTGGAGAGAACAGAGGAAAAAGGGGAGAGGAAAACAGTACAGAAGAGGAAAGAGTGATAGAAGGAAAAGCTGGCAGAAAACTGGTCAGTAAAGATAGAAAGAGGGCGAGAAAGAAGAAGCAGAGAGGAGGGGACAAAAGATGTGTTACAAAGAGGAAAATCTGAAACAGATGCAAGTGCAGAGTCACCTTCAACTTCAACCCCAGCTGCTCAGCTCCCAGGTCCCTGAGGCAGGAGAGGGTTGAGCTATGGGTGTAACATTTTGGATAGCGGACAAACAGACTGGAGGTAAGGGGGAGGGAGGAACCGGGAAGCACTGGGGTTGGGTCTCTGCCCCAGGCCTCCAAAATTTAGCCAAACTAAATACACACCTAATTAAAATGATGTTATCCCATAGTGGCGCTATCCAAACTTCACTTGGAATTTGTTACAGACACTGGTGGATATAAAGTCAATTTGCTATTGTATTTCAGCAAAGCAGATTCAGTCACCTCCCTGCAGCCAGTGGACTGCAGACCAGTCCTGAATTGAAGAGGAAAGAGAAAAAAAGGCTCCTGCTGGCCGGTCACTTTTTTGTCCACAGGCTGCCCCCCAGCCAGGCCTGTCCACCTTGAGGTGGAAGCATCCAAGGTCAGCACACACTGGCGCTTCCAGAAGGGTGAGCTGGGGGGCTCAAAGTCCAGCGAGCGGAGAAGCGGGGCCAGATCTGGGGGCCACCATCCTGGGCCCTCCAAAGACACAGGCCCTGATGGTTGTTCTGACCATAGCTGAAAACCCACATAGGTCAGCACAACCTACGCAGTGCTCTGAAACGACCAGCTGTGTGAGTCTCATGACTCAGGAGGTGGGCATGGTGGGCTGCCTCCACACTGAGGGAAAAGCCTCAGAAGGATTAGGAGCACGGCCAAGGTCACCCTCTCAGTAGGGGGGTCGGCAGAGACCATGTATGTTAGTGACGACAGCAGTCAGCCCTGGAACACACAGACACACTCACGATACGGCCGAGTCTACAGACTCCCAGCAGAATGTGACCGGCGGGGCGGGCCCTGAGAACCACTGCAGATGTGTCCCCGAGCCGAGCAATTTTGAGCTTTACCAAGTCTCCCCTGCAAGCTGCCGCCCATCTGTCTCTTCCTTTCTATGCCCACTGCTATATTCCAGGCCGGGACCTGGGATGCCTGCAGTAGCCCCCTTGCTGCCTCTCCTCTCTCTGATCTTGCACACCAGTTCCAGAATAATCTCCTAAAATGCCACATGGACCTTGACACTTCCTTGCTCATAAAGCTCACACAGCTGCCTCTGCTCTCTAGCTTCTGCTCCCACCACTCAACTGAAAATGCTCCCCAAATACCCATGACCTCCTCATTGCCCAGTGGACACTGTTTCGTCCTCACCTTCCTGGACCACTCTCTCGGTGCACCTGTCATCTCCAACCCCTTCCTTCCTGGAAACTGCCTCCCCGGGTTTCTGTGGTCTCAACTGCTTTTGCCTGTTCTTCTACCTCTGGTTACTCCTGAGTTGACTTTGAGCTTTCTTCCTTAGCTTGCTGCATAAATTCTCGTGTTTCCCAGCTCTTTCTTCCGTCATCTGTTCTTCTAACCCCTTATGTGACTACAAGTGACTTAATCTGAGCCCATGGCTTAGGCTCCATCTCTACCCAAATGAAGCTAGATTCTGTGTCTGGAGCCCACACCCCTCTCCTGAATTCCAGATCCCATCAATCAGCTACTTGCTGGATGTTTCCATGTGGCACCCCAAACGCAACATGTCCAAAGTCAACACGTCGTCCCCCTTTCTGCCCCAGATGACTACTCCTCCCAAATTCTCTCTTTCTGAATGGCATCACCACCTGACCAGTTGTCATCCTTGACTTCCCCCTCTCTCTTACCCACCGTATAGATGCCAACAGTGCCCCTGCCCGTATCCCCTTGGCAAGCGCCATTCCTGTACAGCAAGCACCTGTGACTCCCGGGCTGAGGACTTTCTCCTGCAGACCACATTGCTGGGTAATTAAGCATGGATGCAACCCTTAACCAATGACATACGGGACCCAGATGATGATATCCCAGCTCCCTGGCCCTTCAGGTGGGACACCCTGAAGCCGTGTTCCCCACTGTCTCTGCAAGCCCCCAGCACGACTGAGCCCCGTGTGCCCACAGCACTAACCTGTCCTTTAAGATCCTTGCATTGAATTCCTTTCCTTCCCTGTCTTATTTTGCCATTGGTGTTTCCTGTGACCACCCCTCAAATAAACCTCTTACAACCTAAATCCTGTTCTCAGGGTCTACTTTTGGGGGAATCCAGCCTAAGCGCCCACGAATCCTGGATCAGTTACACTGTTGAGTTCACATCCTAAATGTCTCCTGAAGCGGCGTCCTCCTCCTCCTCCTCCACCTGGATCCAGCCCTCATCATCCTCCCCTGGGTTACAGAACCAGCCAGGTGATTGGCTTCCCTGACCCTCCTCTTGTCCTGCTCCAAACCATCCCCAATTACACATTTGATCACGGCATTCCCTGCATTAAAACCCTTCAGTGGACCCCCACTGTCTATAAGATACAGCCAAATCCTTTTATCCTCATGGCTTCAAAGGCCCTCCGTGATCTGCCCTCATCTCCTGTCCGCACTCAAGCCCATCAGGCTCCTCCCTGAACCCTACACTCCCAGCCACACTGAGTAGCTCCCAGATCCTCCAAGGCATGCTCCACAATGTCCTTGTCCTGCCTCTGCCTTCTGCACACTTACTCTTAGCCAAAAACTAAATGCAAGGATCCCTCATGCTATGAAGTCTTTCTCTCTGCCCCATCCCCTCCCCATCCCCCCATGGGAGAACCCCATGCTTTCCTCTCCATGCTCACGGTTCCTCTGATGTGCTTCTGCTTGGACACCTATGGCACTCTGGTGCCCTGAATGCCACATGCACCTTCCTCTTTGAAGGTGAGGCAATAGTTTATCATCTTAAAATCTCCGGGGTTTAGCTCAGTGCCTGCCACTTAGTAGGGGCTCATGAAATGTCAGTTGAAAGCATGAGAGCTAGAACGGATGGAAAGAATGAACATATTCACAGCCTCTTCCCCTCAGGCTCTGCCACTGGCTTGGCCACTGTCTGACATGGGATCTGGAGACGTCTGGCAGAGACCTTCCACAAATGTTTACGATGCTAAGCAAATAACTCTCCCCGGGGATGATACATGCAGCCTTTCTGCCCCGGGTGTACGATGTTCTGTGCCAAGTGGCTGTCAGTGGGGACGCTCAAGCGAGACACTGAGGAATGTGGGACTGCAGTGGAGGGGTGGGGTGAGGGAATATAATAAAACACTGTACGCGGACAAATCTGGGCCCCATGCCATGAAAAATGTGAGTCTGTCCTTGACTTCGGTGGCAAATGAGGCGTGAAAACATATCAAAATGTGATATTCAATATATGGATGTATTTAATATTTTAAGAGACTGGAAAGCAGTTACCGGAGGTTTGAATGACAAATCAACATCAAGCATGTGAACTTTTTCAAGTGTCTGCACCTGGTACGTACCATTCCCAGGAAGAAAGGAGGGAAGAAAGAGAGAAACAGAGGACAAGAACGAAGGGCCTAGAGACTCTGAAAGGCAAGATCCAGAGACCACCCACCCTGGCCCCCTGCCACCAGCACATCTCTTTCAAACCTCCCCCAAGTTTGCACATTGAGTCCCGGCTGCCTGCATGCACCTTGCCCACCTAGAGAACTTCATTCATCCTGCAAAATCCAGTGCTTCCTTTGGAATTCTGTCTAAGCAGCTTCCCTGGCCCTTGTACCCTCTGGCCCCAGAATCACATAAAGCAGGACACGCGTTGCCTGTGCTCAGCCTGGCCTGGCGTTCTAGATGCTGAAGTGTTGGTGGTTTAACACAGTTGCCTCCCAACCACACTGTAAGTTCTCTGAGGACCGAGACAAGGTCCCCCTCAGTTCAATATCCTCCAGAGCCTGGACCATCCCTGACACAGAGTAGATGCTCAGTTCACATGGCACTTGAACCGAAAGAGAGGAAGGTCCAGCATCAAGAACTGTGGCCAGGAGACAGCTCTGGGGAACCTGCTGTGGCCCAGATGCTAAGCTAAGGAACTTGGTTTTCATGTTACTCTTTCACATAAACTTCACCAAGACCCTGGGCTCGAAGTAGTATTTGTCCCATTTAACTGACGAGGAAAGTGAGGCTCAGAGAGGTTTTGTCACCTGTGCTGAACACTATTCTGTGCGCTCCTAGAGGACAGGAGACCCATCTGCCTCCTGACACAAGCCCACAGCAATGCCCGGCGGGTGCTAAGTCTTAGAACCTTTGTTACATGAGTGTTGATTCCTAGCCTCCCTTGAATATTCATTTTGATGTTGAATAACATGCTCATGTATCCCAGGTCCCCCAACTTGGTTGGTCATCAGTATCACCTGGGAGTTTTAAAAATTTCAGAGTTCTGGGCCCCTCTCCTGGCCATTCCAATTAAGTCCAGGGTAGGGACTGACCATAAATATTATTTTTTCTTATTAAAGCTCCCTGGCTGATTCTGACAATGAGGCAGATTTGGGGACCACCAATGTGGTCCTCATCTCAGAACCTCTCATCTGCATCTTGCCCACGTTCTCTCCAGCTCGGACGTTAGGGCTCACGGGGTCCAGCTCCCCCTTCCTGGGACAGGAGCTCTTTTTGTTTATTACCACCCCTCCCCACCCCCCAGTTGTTTTCCTTGTGAAATCCTCCCGTGTCCTCATTTGTCTTCAGGTCACAGCTCCCTCTGCTTGGGGATGACCGTGAGCCTCTCCTGCCCCAGGTCTGCGCATAAACTTGTCCGGGCTTAACCCAGCCGCACTCTGAAACCCACCTCAGCAGGACAGTCGGCTCTCCCCAGATGGTAACTCCCCTTCCTGACCAAGATCAAAGTTACCCTTATCTAGTTCATCTCTTCCTGAGACATGAAAAGAAGGGAAATATTCAAGGGGCACCACCGGCTCAGCCAGGGGTCCTCGACCTCAGCACTACCGGCATCGGGGCTGGAAAATTCCCTGTTGCTGCCCTGTACACTGCAGGATGTGTAGCGTCACCCCTGACCTCTGCCCACTCCATGCCAGCAGCACCTCCTCCACTTGTGACAACCAAAAACGTCTCCAGACATGACCAAATGTCCCCTGGGAAGCAAAGTGCCCCCAGTTGAGAACCAAGGAGTTAAGCCATGAAGGAACATTGAACTTGAAGGCAAAGGACTTGTCTCTGAATCCCAGCTTCTGGCCCTTCCCTCCCTGCGTGCATGTCTTTATCTTTGAGATGGGTCAACGACATCTCCATGCTGGGTTGTTGCAGGAAGTAAGTGAGATTGAATTAAATAAACTGAGTTGGGAGAATATGCCTAAAACAAACTGGAGAGACTTTTCGAGAAAGGGTTGAAAGCAAATACCACGACCAGCAGCGCGCAGGTAAACTGGCTCTCAAACAAGAAACATCCATCTAGATAAAAAGCTCTGATGTGCAGTGTTTGCTGATTTCTACGGTGTGACTATGCCCAGTATAGCCAATTTCAAGCCACCAACCTGATGTCACTGAACGTGGAGTTGGGGACAAATGTGCAGGCTCCCTCTCTCTGTTGGCCAGCCAAGCCTATGAAATAAGTGTGACCCAGGCAGGCAGGAGGCTGTTGGGAAAGGTGGGCCTGTAGCCTCACCAGTAAATGCCCACCCTGCCCAAAGACGTCCAAAGTCATTTCAGAGCGACAACTTCTTTGGACAAACAAAGCGCGTCCGCCCGCAGGACGCAGCCCGCCCATCTGTGACCTCAGCTCTGGCGATTCCCCATCGGAAAGCACTCCTCAGTCCTCTTCCTCCTTCTCTCTGCCTTCCAGCCTCTGCTGTCAGAGCTGGCACTGAACACAATGAACACTGAACAGGATACTAATATTGTTAGTATTAACAAGATACTAGTGAAAACGTAGTCAGGAAAATCAGGTAAGACAGAGCCCCTCACACCCAGTCAGGCCTTCAACAGGGACAATGGCACTGGGTTCAGACAGTTCTGTGTTCAAGTCTCCTTCTGCCAAGGTAGAAGCACACTCCTTCATGTCTCTGGGCCTTTATTTTCTCATCTGCAAAATGGGCTACCAATGCCTGCCCTCCCTCCCCAAGGGCTGTGATGATGCCAGCCTGAGAGAAAGTCTACAAGATGCCAAGCTAGCTCCTCACTCCCTCTTCAGGCAGGTGCCAGTAGGACCGTCCACCCACTCCTCGAAAGGACCTAGCAGTCCCTAAATGGGGCTGCCGGGCCTGCAAGGAACCTATAGGGTGGTAATCAACTCCTATCAGGTTCTATTTTACCTGCTAAATGGAGCCTGGCCCCAGGAAGCAAAAATTCCCATCAGCTGAGAATAGCAAAAGGATGTTGTCAGCATACTCATCATGTCAGAGAAAACAGACATGGGGCATCCGGGGCCTGTCAAAGGCAACAAAGTAAGATGAGGGGCCCATCTGAGTGGAGCTGGTCCCCAGGGGCTCCCGATCAATACTGAAAGTGAAGCAATCTGGAAATTTAAGGAGCCGTGGGTTGAAAGGGAAGGATGAGAGCAGACAGAGGACAGCCCCTGGGTACCTGGCTGGTGACTGAGCTGGTGTCAGGAACCCTGGCAAAATCAAGGGCCTAGAAGATGAGAGTTCCCTTTCAGTCCTCCAGGCCTGCCAAAGTTGGGGGACACACCAAGCCCAGCCCGGGCTCCTCACTTAAAGAGACTGGCAAGTCCTGAGCTCCATTGTTCCAGAATAAACAAAATACAGAAACTCGCTCTGGCTGTTTATCATGTTTGCTGCTCTTTTTCCATCTCATTAACTCTGGCTTCAGATTTGCGCCCATTCAGCTCTTAGTCAGTTTCACCCCAAACTCACAGTCGCTTTTTACTTTCACTTCCTGCACATGTCGAGCCTGTTTATTCCTTATTTATTTTGCTCATCTCAGCCCCTTTACTTCTGGGAGTGATTCCAGCTACAAAAAAAAAAAAAAAAAAAAAGAAAACAAAAAAAAAAAAACCAAAACAAACCAAAAAAAAAAAACCCAAAAAAAAAAAAAAACCCACCACATACAATCAATTAAGAGACAAGCTGCTTGCAAATCGCCAGGAAGTGAGAAAAGGCCTCCCCTCCTCACTATCGGCCCCCTCCCCTTAAACGTGGGGATTTGATCTTTAAACCAAAAGCCACTAATGTGCTGTGTGATTTGAATCAAGTCACTTGCCCACTCTGGGCCCAAGGTTCCTCTTGTCCACGGTGAAGAAGCTACACTAGTTCTCTCGACTCCTTAATCTTTTTTAGGGTCACCGACCTCTTTAAGAATGTGAAGAAAGCTGCAGGTTTAGCCCTCCATTTCACTTTCTATACATACACGAATGTGGCCTGTAACGGCGGGGGCTCCTGGAACCCCTGACCACCCTCGTGAGAGGGGTTCCTGGGCCCCCGAACGGGATCTCCTGCAGCCCAGACAGGAGGAGCAAAATGGAGACCGACATCTCTCCCCAGCCCTCTGTTCAAGGAACAGACGAGGGCCAGGCGGGCCTTCCTGGGAGCCCCTGAGAGTGGAAAACCAGTTTCCCTGGCTTAGCCTGAGGCGCTACTTCTGGAAGGCTGCCATTCAGGCAACCAAAGCTGATGTGACATTTGTTTAATTTTCAGGAAAACGCTTTACTTGTTTTTTTAAAGACAGAGAGGGGAAAAAGCCACCCTCGTAAAACCTTTCACTCTCTTGCTCTAATAGGACACGTAAAGGCCAATGCACAAGAAGTCAGTCAGGCTGAGAAGCCCGCAGGCCGTGTGGAGAGGGTGCCGGGGCACCCCCAGGGTGAGAAGGGCAGCCTCCGGAGCCTCTTCTTCCAGGGGCAGAGGATGCAGCCTTCGGTGTGGAGCTTTCAGGCTCCCACACTGGGGTCTCACCTCCCCCTTCTCCCCCTCCCACCTTGGCAACTGGAGCAATCAGTTCACTTCCAGCTGAACCAGAGCTGCCAGAACCACACCCCTGGAACCTTCCGCCAGGGGCTTCAGCCGCCTGCACAATGGTCGAGGGGCGAGCTCCCTTCCGGAGCATTTCTCCTGTGCCAGGCCCTATGCTAGGTATTCAAGCCAATGCAGGAAGCAATAAGACCAAAACCAGCCGATAATTTGAACCAGTCTTAGCTGCAAGAGACACCAAAGGCCTTTCACGTTTGGGTCCCAGGACTTGGGGCCTGGCTGTGTTCGACTCACTCCCAGAGTGATTCACCTGACGAGGCCGAGCTGGGGAAAGGCCCACGGTGTTTACACCTCCTACGCCCCTGTTCTCTCCCTGTTGGAAGGTTTCAGGGAAACCTTGAACGGAGACCTGAGGGCCTAATAGTACCCAAGGCAGGCTGCCTTGAAACTGGTTCCCCTAAACCTCTGATTATAGCAGTTTCTACTCAGAGAAACAGGTCACCATGGCCTTGGAAGCACAAGAGAGAGGCTGGGGGTGCTGGGAAAACAGAATCTGAGATAAAGCTGTCAAGGTTTACAGAGACTCTGTCACTGCTCGGGTTCTTCTGAACCTCTCCCTCCTCCAAAGAGCCTAAAATTCTCTGGTGTGCGTTTCCCAGATCATGGGGGGAAAACCATGTAAAGTTCAGATGGAGAAACTAGGGAGCATGCTGTGAGCCCTAGAGAAGGGTGAGGCAGGGGACACAGAGCTGCCCCTCCTCCATCCTGCAGCTACAAGCCATGGGGCCAGGACGGTCCCTACCACCACTCCCAGGCAATCCGAAGCAGCTGGTCCAAAGAAATAAAAATAATGAAAGGTAATGGCCAGTTATGAGAATGTGGATAAATTACCAAAGGGAGGTTTTGTTTTCTCATTCTCTGCATGTTAAAAGCAAAACAACAACAAAATGAAACATCTGTCTTGAAACAGCCTTGGTGATAGATATCCTGTCCAGATGTAGACGATCAATAAGTCCCCTCTCCAACCCTCAGCTGACAGGACCAGGATTGTGAAATGGCCTTCTGAAGAACACTACCCTTTGTGGTAGAACAAAATGACCACAAAAGCTTCCCATCTCTGATTGCGACCCGTTGTACTGCAGCTTCCCAGCCGCTCCCACCAAGAGCTGGAGTCTATTCTCCACCCCTTGCATCTGGGCTTGAACACGTGGCTTCCTTGGCCAATTGGATGTTAGCAGGCATAAAGTAACAGAGGCTCTAAAAGTGCTTGTACGTTGGGGCTTCCCTCCTCTGCTGCAAAGAACCTTCCACCACCACGTGAATGAGTAAAGACAGACAGGATTCAGACCAGCAGAGTTATTTTCAAAGACGAAGGATGGATATCCATGGCTACATCTATGTCTACAGCTACATCTAGATATGAAACGCACGGAAGACGGGCCAGGCCGGGGCTAGCCTCCTGGAGGATGAGACCATCTGGCTCTGGCCCCGGCTGATATTGACGCAGGCCATCCCAGACTTTCCAGTCCTAGTCAAGCCAGCCCAGACCCTAGGAGCCATTTAGCTAACACAGAGCGGCAAAAGAACAATAAAGTCTGTTGTTTTAAGCCACTAAGTTTGGGGGAGGTTTGTTACACAGCAGAAGCTACACATTACACTCTCCCTGCCATTCACTCTCAAGGAAAAGAACTGGCCGGCCCCTCAGGGGTTGGGCTGACTGGACACAGCAGGCCAGGAAAGCATCCCGGGCCAATGGGAAAAAGACCACCCAGCACCAGAAGCCTGAATTCAAACCACCGTTCTGCTACCTGCTAGCTGTGCGTGACCTTGACAAGATGCTGCAGGAGTCTGTGAGCCTCAGCTTCCCCATCTGCACAATGGGGACAGCAAGCCACTGCGTGAGGTTGTTGTGGGAAGGAAATGAGAGAACGTCTGGGAAAACCGCTACTCAAAAAGTGTTTGTCTCGCTTTGACTCAGCCAGACTAGATGGTCATGGTGTCTTCCGCCTTAAGTGCAGAAGAGCGGACAGTACAGGAAGGATGCCCAGAGACCCCCTCTCCCTGACTCCAGACCTGCTCAAACGGGAGGACCTCGCAAGGGCATGAGGGAAAGTCTGTCGCTAAAACAGCCGCTCGGATTTGTCACTGAGGCACTTGGTTTTTAATCTCTGAGAAAGAGACGCTTCATCCAACATTCACCGCATCAGCAACTCCATAAGTAAAATGTAGAAAACACAATGTCTTTATTCATTCCATCAAGTGGTAATTAGGGCCCGGAACAGGAATCTTCCACCAGCAGGCACTCTGGCTCCTAAAAGCCAGGCAGGTTTCTAATTGGGCTGGAGGATGGACTTTGGGGGGAATCTCAGAGTCTGCTGAAGAAGGCCTCATCCAGAGCCGCAATTTCTCTTTTCCATTCACAGCCTTAGAGAAAAAATTAGAACGCTGAGCTGTATTAGGAAATGAGACAAAGTGGGAGCCGCTAGGCAAAACACACACAGCCCACAACCTGGAGGACCCCTGCAGGTCCCTTAAGGTAAACATGCTGGCAAAGCGCTCGGCTCAGGCAGCCAAGTAAGATGGAGAGGCAATTTTATTTTTGTTGTTTAAAAAGAAGCAGCTAAGGAAACTACCTTTATGTTACACTGAGACTCTGCTGCCTGCCGCTGGGCTCAGCTGAAGAGCCAGGGCTCGGGCAGGGAGCAGGGGCAGGTCAGCACCTGTTGGGTAGAGCAGCCAAGAAGGGGAAGAGGAAGGAAAGGGAATGGGCAGTTCTTGGGCTCCCGTGGTGGCAGGTCCTGGGAGAGGTGCTGGGCCCACATGGTCCCACTGAGTCCCCCTGAGAGCCCGGCAAGGGAAGCATCATCAGCCCAGTGGGAAGGGATGTGACCCCAGTCACCCAGCAGCTAGGGAGCAGAACCAGATTGGAGCCCAGGAGGAGAGGGGTCAACCATCAAGGTGAGTGGAGACACTTCTGACAACCAGGGCTCCCCGGGAACGAGGCTTTCTGAGGCCGGCCTGGCGAGAGGCTGGGGTGTTCCCAGTTCAGTGAGCAGCTGCGGACTAAGCCAGGGGTCCTGAGGGCCCCTGGTATTTACACACAAAGAAGCACCAGGTAAGGCGAGAACTGGGTGGGATAAAAGTTTAGCTGCTGAAGCCCCTTCTCAGACCATAGCTCACCTTCCCTGCATATATACACCCTCCCTTACCTTGCCAATCTGGCCCCTTCTTCCATATATGTTATAGATACAGATATATAGTTATAGACACAACATCGATCTCCATCCTTCCTCTTTGGAAATAAATTTGCTGGTGTGAACCCCACTCTGCTTTCCTCCAACTTCCTCCCTGAAGCTCTCCCCAATACCCTATATCCTACTTCCCAGGCAGAATTTTTGTTCCTTCATGTGTGTTCACATAGCCTCTTTTCCCACACTCATCCCATTGTATTATATTTACTGGTTAATAGGCCTCTCTCCCTTCCTAGAGTATGAGAATAGAGGCAATTTCTTATTCATCCTTGTATCCCCAACACTTAGCACAATGGTTGACACACAGTGGGCATTCAAAAATATCAGTCAAAGGAATCAATTAAACAACTAATTTTTGATCACCTGCTATGAGCTGGATGTTCAGGATACAATGATTTTCAAAAGTGATAAAGAAGGCATTCCCTCAAGGAACTCAGAGTCCAGGTGAGTCAGACAAGTGGGGACCCACAGTACAGGCTGGTAAGTGCTTTGGTGGGTGACTGGGGTCCTAAGGGTACATGGTCTGGGGAGGGAAGCTTCAGGAAGAGGAAGCATCTCAGCCAAGACCTATGGAAGCATGGGAGGTGCCTGGGTGAAGAAGAAAGAGCTGTTCCAGGCAGATTGAGCTGCATATGCAAAGGTCCAGAGGTGAGAGAGACTAAGGAACATTCTAGAAACTATAATACCATAGGTCAGAACAGCTGGGGTACAAAGTGTAGATGTCACCGAGTAGCAGAGGAGATGGGAAGGAAGAAGAGCATGGATCAGATTGTTCCTCCATTCATGCAATCAGTCGGCAAACAGGAGGTGAGCACCTTCTCCCTGTGATGCACTGCATTAGGTGATCGGGCCAAGGTGATGAACAAGATATACAGTCTCTGCCCTTATGGAGCTTACAGGAGGGGAGGAAAAAGTGCACATAAGAAATAATTTCAAAAGGTGCTAAGGGCTATGAATGAAACTAATAGGAAGTAGAGACAAAGAAATGATAGGGGCAGGAAAACCTCTATGTGAGAGCAATCTGAGCCTGAAGGAGGGACAAGCACCGGCCACGTGAAAAGCAGGCGGAGATGCTCCAAACAGAGGGAACAGAATGTGCAAACCTTCTGTGGCAGGAAAGAGCCTGGCGTGTCCACAGGCTGAAAGGCCAATGAGGATGGAACACAGCGAGTGAGAGAAAGGTTATCAGTTAGGATGGGTTCGGCTGCAAGCAACAGAAAACCTTCTTAATGGTGACTGGAACCGTAAAGATATGTATTATCCCACTGAAGACGAGGCTGTCAATTACAGGGTGGATTCTGCTGCTCAACCGCATCTACAAGGACCTGCCCCTCCTCTCTGCCATCCTCAGTGTGTGGCAGCAACCTCTCCCATCATGGTGCCCAAGCACCAACCACATCCTCGCCAACCAACATCGGAAAAGCAGGAAGGGTGCCTTATCTCCCCCTCGTGCCTAATTCTCTCATGAGGGCAGTGCATCTTTCCTAGAAGTCACCAGGATACATTCTTATCTTTTTTTCTTTTAATACATTTATTTATTTATTTTTGGCTGCGTTGGGTGTTCTTTGCTGCATGTGGGCTTTCTCTAGTTGCGGCGAGCAGGGGCTACTCTTCATTGCAGTGCACAGGCTTCTCATTGTGGTGGCTTCTCTTATTGCAGAGCACGGGCTCTGGGCGTGTGGGCTTCAGTAGTTGTGGCACGCGGGCTCAGTAGTTGTGGAGCATGGGCTTAGTTGCTCTGCAGCATGTGGGATCTTTCCGAACCAGGGCTCGAACCCATGTCCCCTGCATTGGCAGGCAGATTCTCAACCACTGCACCACCAGGGAAGTCCACAGTCTTATCCTGAGTCCCATGGCGCAGAACCAACCACATACCCACCCTTAAACTGACTGCTATAAATGGAGTCATGGCATTACCATGATTAGCTTAGATTAACCATGGTCACATCCTGTGCAAGGGAGAAGGGCTCACCTTCCCTGAAAATGTCACCACCTTTTTCGTGGAAAATCCCCCTTTCTGAACAAAATTGGGGTTCTATTACAATGGAAGATGGGAGGAAATGGCTGTTAGGAGGGCAACCGGTCAAGAGGGAGCAAGATGAGGATGGGGAATTAGATAGGTGGGCCAGATCACAGAGAGCCTGATAAGGCACAGCAAGGAGTCAGGATTTTGTTCTAAGGATAACGAATAACCACTGCAGGGTTTAAGCAGAGGAATAACATGCAACAATTTATGTTTTTGAAATGTTGTGCTGTGTGAAGAACTGGGAGCTAGAGTGGCAGTAAAGAGACCAATTAGGAGGCTATGGTCCTAGGTCAGGAAAGAGCTGATGGTGGCCTGGACTGAAGGGTGGCAGGGCAGATGGAGAGAAGGGTGGCAGGGCAGATGGAGAGAAGGGTGTACATCTGAGACACGTGTTGGACGTAAACCGGCACAACTTGGTGGGATATGGGATGTAGAAGGTGAGAGAAAGGAGAAATCAGGGAGGACTCCCACATTTCTGGCCTTGCAAATTGGAGGACATGGGTGCCATTTACTGAGATGGGGGAAGATGTAGGGAGAAACAGATTTGAGAAAAGAAATCAAGAGTTTGGTTTCTTTTTACGTGTTTGGGATATCTGTAGAACATGCAAATGAAAAATTCAAGCAGATAGAATTGCAGGACCTGAGCTCAAGAGAGGAATTTGGAAGTTATCACTATATAGATGGTATTTAAGCTTGGTAACAGGTGAGTTCACCTAGCGAGGGTGTACAGATGGAGAAACAGGCCAAGGGTCAAGACGTGGACATCTAATATTTAGAAAAGAGAAAAGGAGGAATAAACGGAAAGGGGGGTGTGGGGATCCAGAGAAGCACAGCCTTCGGAGCCTAGAGAAAGTGTTTCCGAGAAGGAGAGGCTGTGGAATGCTCCTGAGAAGCCAAGATGAGGACAGCAAAGTGTACGTGGGAGTGGGCGACACGGAAGCTACCAGCGACCTCCAGGAGCTGTGAAGTGGGGTGGTGGGGACGGACGCCAGATTGAAGTGGGCGGGAGGGTGACCGGGAGGTGGAGAGTGGAGGCGGTGTGTGCCGACAGTACTTCTGAGTTGTTTGGCTGTGAAAGGGAACAGAGATGGAGCTGAAAGAGAAGGTACAATCGCAGGCAGCTTGTAGCTTTTTCAAAGATGACAGATAAGAGAACAGGTCCGGACACTGCTGGAAAGATCCCAGGTGAGGTCTTTGAGAAGGTGAGAGGCTGGGAGCCAGAGCACAGGTGGAAGGACCGGGCCTCGGAGTTTCAGGAGGGACGAACCCGAGCACAGCTGCAGTGGGCGCACAGACTTAGGGGCTGGAAGGATGAGGGGGCTCAAGTCTGATGCCTCCGTCTCCTCCGACACGTCCGTGAAGCCTGAAGTGAGATGCTGAGCTCAGACTGAGGTGTGGGAGGGGAGGTGGGAGATCTAAAGGAAGAGAAGGGAAGAAATAGGAGCCCTGCAGAGTGAAAAGGGAGTCTACTAGAGAAACATCAGACAAAAAATCTTAAAAGGCCATTGTCTTGAACTCCGATTTTCAGTTAGGCAATCTCCACCCAGCCTAAGGGAACACAGGGCTGAGCAGAACCGGGTTCAATTGGGAAAACGGTACAGAAAGCTTAGTTCCTGTTGTCAGGGCTCATCATTAAAGAGAAACAGGTACATTTCTATAGGGGTCTCTGGCGAGCATCTCTGAAAGGGTGAGAGCGGTCCTGTTTTGGTGAGTCAGCCCGCATTTCCCTACCAGCTTATATACAATTTCCGGGATGCTTCGTCTTCATTTCTGAAGGATCTGTAATTGGCACTGGTTCTTAAGCGTGAACATAAAGTTTTCCTGTCCCTAAAGTCCCTCTGTCTAGTACTTAATGGCCTGTAAACTACTTAAATAAACCAAAGGAGCTCCAATTTTAAGGGACCTAGCAGCAAATCCTTCTGTCAAGTGACTTTTTGTAACGCAAATAGCCTGGGCCTAGAGGTTTTCCTAAAGAGAGGGCCACTTGCATTCTGAGCTTTGTGGCCAAGAGCAAGCACAGGTGGTTTGTACTGACATCTTTTATTTCCTAGGACACTGACACACATCTGCTCAAATTAATTACTCTTCCAAGATCTCTCCCCTGACTCATCTGATGGGAACAAGAGCTCCTGGGCTGATGCGAATACAGAAGGGAGGGGGGATGCTAGCAGAGCAGGCCTAGAACAGACAGTCTGCAACGTCTCACGATGGAAGCAACAGCACGTCACTTACAACCGAAATGTTTGTCTGTGAGCATCAATCCAGAGGCAAACAAATACCAGAGCCACCTGGGACAAAGACAGAGAGAGAAGAAAGCTATTGTGACAGTCCTGACCAGGGGAACTCCAATAAGAAGGAGGGGGGAGAGGCAGGGAGAGGGAAGGAGGCAGAAGGAAGCTGGGGTGCACGCTGAGGGCATCCACGGGGAACCCCACCAACACGCTTTTCAGTTAAACTCCTGCCGTGATTAGCACTATGGCTACAATGAGCAGATATCAAGAGGTAGGGCGTGAAAAGGTAATCAAGTTACACAGAGAGAAGGTGGCCATGGATGGATGATGCCCCCCAAGGCACCAGCTCCCCTGCTGACCAGTGGCACAGCCAGGCCCAGGTCCACCTGCCAGAGTCAAAGCCCGGCTTTGGGAGGACGGGAGGAGGGGAGACAGATGTGGCCGATCTCCCAGTATGGTGACTGGCCTCAGTTTACCCCTCCAGCTGAGAAGGAAGCAGGTTAAGAAGCCAGATCTCCTGTGACTTAACCACTGAACAATAACCGTCACAACTGTGTCTCTTGGCCTTAGGTTAGGGTCAGCCCAGAGGAACCCAGGGAAGGGAGGGAGCTGAGGATTAGTTAAGTCACATCATCCCTAACCTCTCGACATCTTCATTTAACCCACCTTTAAAAGAGAGATAGTGATACCCAACCCAGGGGTTGCTGGGAGAATCCACAACGTGGGTAAATCACTTAGCGCAGTGCCTGGCATCAGTAAGTACTCCACAAATGAAAGGCTACGTGGGGCCTGGGGGAAGGGACCCTGTGGCAGAGGCTGCCTCCAAAGTGCCATCAGATCCCACTGACATGGGTCACTGAGTTGTGCCTGTATCACCATATGGTCAGCCTTGGGGTTCCCAAGAAGTGGCCTGAGTCTAGATCAGGAGGTGAGTAAAGCATATTCACGCATCCCCTGACTCACTGTACAACTGAATCGAGTGCCAATTACATGTTAGGCACTGTGCACAGCCTAGAAATACAGCATGAGGGAGGCGGCAGGCCAGCAGAAGGGAGCACCTGGACGTCAGGGGGCGGGGACTCATCACTAAAGGTTCACCTGGAGCCGCCGACCCCAGGCCACCAGGCTGATCTGCATGGTCAAGGGTTCCTTCTGGGTAGGAAAGCAGAGCCTGCCCGATTTCATTCTATTTCTCTGGGGAAGACAAAGCTGGAGGCTATGAGGAAATGTGCTGCCCAAGCAGGATGAACTGAGAAACCAGGGTGTGGGTAGCGGCCTCCTAGTGCCAGCTGAAAGGAAGCAGAGGCAGGGGTAAGTGACAGGTGCTGGGGAGGGGCTGAAACACTCAGGAGAAAGAAGAAAAAGCCAATGGGAATTAATCCTTCATGGATAAAAAAGGCATTGAGACCTCCCAGACCCAGACCTTGACCTTCGAGACAGGTTACTTCCTTGAATCAGCAGGATACATCAGTTAGAAAGAGCAGGGTCCACAGCTGACTCTGCCCCCTCCTTTGCCATGTGACCCTGCAACCCTTACCTCCCTCTCTGGCCTCAGGGGTTTGGGTAGAATAACCTTTGAGGGCCCTTCCTGCTCTGGTCTCTAGAAGTGATGGAGAGAGAAGCCTTTACGTGTGAAAATGCCAGCAGACCAAGCAGGGTTGTGTGTGCCGCCCTCCGGCCTTTTTGGCCATCAATACCTTTTAAATATATATTAAAAGAAACAAAAGCACTCTGCCCTGCTGAGGATGGTTGTTATTGCGGATGAGGGGCAGGGCGGGCAGGGGGGTGGAAGGCTAGTGAGACGCCCTGGGGGACCCTCTGTGGGGAAGGTCATGTTTTGTTTTCCGAGGTCCCCCTGTGAGCCAGGGAGTGCAAACAGGGAGTGCTCCCAAAGCAAACTGTATTAGGCTCAATGTCTTTGTGCATTTTTCAAACCTTCTGAGCCCCGTCCTTCTGCAGCGGCTGCATCTAATTCTAAAGCTTGACTGGCAGCATGAGACACAGATAGCCAGCACCAAGGAAGCTCCTGGGCTGAGCCAAGAGGAGTTCCTGAGACTTTACTTTGGACCAAAAGCTTGCTCTCCAATCTGCCGAGCCCTCCTAGAAAGGTCTTTACTATTTAGATGGTGCCCAAGGTAGGATTTTGACCTCTGCTAGGAAGAGGCCAGGCACTGCACACCTACAGCCTGTAGACTGTTTCGATAAGCCTGGGCAATGAGTTAAATTTAGGTCAGTGTTTCTCAAAGTGTGGTCCCCAGACCAGCAGTATCAGCATCACCCAGGAACTTGCTAGAAATGCAAATTCTTGGGCCCCTACTGAATCGGAAACGCTGGGGAGTGGGACCCAGCAATCTGTGTTTTCACAAGCCCTCCAGGTGATATCGGTACCTGGTAAAGTTTGAGAACCACTGAGATAGTATAATAGGTAGGGGTCATTCTTGGGCCCAACACAAGCTGTTTTAACAACTACTGTCTTTAGGGACTTCCCTGGTGGTCCAGTGGCTAAGACTCCATGCTCCCAATGCAGGGGGCTTGGGTTCAATCCCTGGTTAGGGAATTAGATCCCACATGCCACAACTAAGAGTTCGTGTGCCGCAACTAAAGATCCCGCATGCCGCAACGAAGATCCCACACGCAGTGGCGAAGATCCTGCGTGCCGCAACTAAGACCCAGCGCGGCCAAGTAAATAAACAAATAAATAAATATTTTTTTTAAAAAAACAAAAACAACTACTGCCTTCAGCTTGGCCTACTTGGTGCCTTTATGTTACCAGCCAGCTGGGCCTCACACTGCATCTGACTTTTTTGACCCTTGGCAGAGAAGGTAGTTCCATTCCAAGCAGAAGTTCCTGATGACCAAGTGTCACCGATAGGTGAATGGATAAACAAAATGTGGTATATACATATATACATACATCCACATACAATGAAGTATTATTCAGACTTAAGAAGGAAGGAGCAACAAATAATCCTAAAATTGATATGGAACCACAAAAGACCCAGAATTGCTAAAGCATTCCTGAGGGGAAAAAAAAGCTGGAGGCACAACCCTCCCAGACTTCAGACAATACTACAAAGCTATAGTAATCAAAACAGCATGATACTGGCACAAAAACAGACAAATCAATCAATGGACCAGAATAGACAGCCCAGAAATAAACCCACACACCTATGGTCAATTAATCATCAACAAAGGAGGCAAGAATATACAATGGAGAAAAGACAGTCTCTTCAGCAAGTGGTGCTGGGAAAGCTGGACAGCTACATGTAAATCAATGAAGTTAGAACACCCCCCACACCATACGCAAAAACAAAAACTCCAAATGGCTTAAAGACTTAAATATATAAGGCAATAGAAGTAAAAGCAAAAATAAATGAATGGGACCTAATTAACCTTATAAGCTTTTGCACAGCAAAAGAAACCATAAACAAAACAAAAAGACAACCAAGGGACTGAGAGAAAATATTTGTAAATGATGCAACCAACAAGGGATTAATTTCCAAAATATACAGACAGCTGATACAGCTCAATAACAACAATAACAACAACAAAAACACAAATAACCCAATCAAAAAATGGGCAGAAGACCTAAATAGAAATTTCTCCAAAGAAGACATCCAGATAGCCAATAGGCACATGAAAAGATGTTCAACATTGCTAATTATTAGAGAAATGCAAATCAAAACTACAATGAGGTATCACCTCACACCAGTCAGAATGGCCATCATCAAAAAGTCTACAAATAATAAATGCTGGAGAGGGTGTGGAGAAAAGGGAACTCTCTTGCACTGCTGGTGGGAATGTAAATTGATACAGCCACTATGGAGAACAGTATGGAGGTTCCTCAAAAAACTAAAAATGGAGTTGCCATATGATCTAGCAATCCCACTCCTGGGCATATACCCAGAGAAAACTATAATTTGAAAAAATACATGCACCCCAATGTTCAGAGCAGCACTATTTACAATAGCCAAGACATGAAAGGAAACTAAATGTCCACTGACAGGTGAATGGATAAAGCATATGTGCCCGCCCCCCCAACACACACACAATGGAATACTACTCAGCCATAAAACAGAATGAAATAATGCCGTTTGCAGCAACATGGATGGACCTAGAGAACATCATACTGAGTGAAGTAAGTCAGACAAAGACAAATATCTTATGACATCACTTATATGTGGAATCTAAAAAGTGATACAGATGAACTTATTTATGAAACAGAAACAGACTCTCAGACATAGAAAACAAACTTATGGTTACCAAAGGGGAAAGTGCGGGAGGATAAATAAGGAGTTTGGGATTAGCAGATACAAATTACTATACATAAAATAGATAAACAACAAGGTCCTACTCTGTAGCACAGTGAACTATATTCAATATCTTATAATAAACTATAATGGAAAAGAATCTGAAAAAGAATATATTTATATACATAGATACAAATACGTATATATTATATTTATATATAAATGAATCACTTTGCTGTACACCAGAAACTAACACACATTGTAAATTAACTATACTTCAATAAAAAATAAAAATAAAAAATAAACTATATGGGGAGGCTAAAATATAAATCAATAAAATTTTAAAATAAAGTTGAAAAAGAAGATGGAAGGAGCTTAAGACATTATGCTAAGTGAAATAAGCCAGACACAAAAGGACAAATATTGTATGATTACACTTACATGAGGCAGTTAGAGTAGTCACATTCATAGAGACAGACAGCAAAAATAGTCCCCAAGGGGCTGGGGTGGAGGGTATGGGGAGTTAATATTTAATGGATACAGAGTTTCCATTTGGGAAGTTGCAAATGTTCCAGAGATGGATGGTGGTGATGGTTGCACAGCATGTGAATACACTTAACGCTATTGAACAGCACACTTAAAAATGGTTAAAATGGAAAATGCTAAATTTTATGATATGCATAGTTTACTGCAATTTAAAAAACAAAAAACAAAGCTCCTTGTGAGAGTTTGCCGATGCCACAGCTTCTCTGAATCATCTGCTCATAAAAGGCTCCCCTTTATTTCCAGAATGAACTCCTAACTTTCTTTTTCATCTTGCAAGACTGAAACTCTATACTCATTAAGCAATTCCCTTTTGTCCCCTCTCCCCAGGCCCTGGCAACCATCATTCTACTTTCTAAATCTATGAACTTGACTGTAAACCTCATATAAGTGGAATCATACAATATTTATCCTTTGGTGACTGGCTTATTTCACTTAGCATAATGTCCTCAAGGTTCATTCATGCTGTAGCATAGGACAGGATTTCCTTCTTTTCTAAGGTTGAAGAGTATTCCATTGTATGTATATATATACATAAACCACATTTTGTTCATCCATTCATCCATCAATAGACATTTGGGTTGCTTCCATCTCTTGGCTATTATGAACGGTGCTGCTGTGAACATGGGTATGCAAATATCTCTTCAGACCCTGCTTTCAATTCTTTTTTGGATATATACCTAGAAGTGGGATTTCTGGATCATATGGCAGTTCTATTTTTAATTTTTTGAAGAACTGCCATACAGTTTTCCACAGTGGCTGTACCATTTTACATTCCCACCACCAGTGAACAAGGGTTCCAAATTCACATCCCTGCCAACACTTGTTGTTTCTATTTTTTGACAGTAGCCATCCTAATGGGTGTGAGGTGGTATCTCACTGTGGCTTTGATTTGCATTTCTCTGACGATTAACGATATCAAGCATCTTTTCAAACACTTACTGGCCCTTTGTACATCTTTGGAGGAATGTCTATTGCCCATTTCTTAATCAGGTTATTTGATTTTTTTGTTGTTGAGTTGTATAGTCCCAATTTTCTTAACGTGAAACCCACCACCCTTCCAGACTCGGCCCAGCCAACCTTTCCACTCTAATCTCTGACCACCCCCTACGCCAGCCAGCGATTCTCAGTGGGAGTGACTTTGCACCCAGATGTTTGGCAAGTCTAGAGACATGTCTGGTTGTCACAACCTGGGGACTGGAAGGGATGCTACGGTATCTAGTGGGTAGAGACCAGGCATGCTGCTAAATATCCTACAATGCCAGGCAGTCCCCGCAGGAAAGAATTACCTGGCCCAAAATGTTAAGGACCCTACACTGTTCCCTGACACCACATTCTTCCACTCGTTATTCCGAAAACCTTACCCTTGGCTTACACCCCTGACCTCCTGGAATGCCTCCCGGGCCCCGACGCCTGACTGAATCCTCCTGCAAACCCCACTGCTGCTGTAAGGCTTTCCCAACCAGTCTCGTTCATAGTAACTCCCTGACTCCGAGAACCTAAAGATTAGCCAGTAAATACCTTGTATTATGCCTACTGCCTCCACCTCCCAGAATCCCTATCCCCCTCTGCTTGCACACAGTGGGTACCAGATACACGCTCGTTCGTTAGTTGCCAGGCAGCAAGAAAGGGAGTTGACTGGCAGGGTACTCACCTCACTGTAATACTCCAACACCAGCAACACTCTACTCCAAGAAGCTTCTGCCGCAGCTGACCCCAAATCCAGGCACCGAGAAACCCGAGGACGGGAAGCATGCCAAGAGCGCCCGCCTAAGCTATCTCCTCCCCCTGGATTCGGTGTCCTCGAGAGCAGGCCAAGTCCAGCCACGCATCAGCAGAGACAGGCGCTCTGGACATCTGTGGTTTGCTCACCTCCGGCCGCCCGCCCTCCTGAGTCCGCCAGAGCTCACAATCTAGACCCATACACGGAATCCAGGAACACCGTTTGGCAAATCCTGGCAGCCAAGCGACTGACAGCGGTTTTCACCCTGAGCCCTGCAGGGCTGGAACAATTACGCGTATCAGTTTGGAATGAGAAAGGTCTCTTAATAATGCGGCCAGTGGCTCCGCAGCGGCAACCTTGTCCAACAAGGCCCCGCTCCTCTCACTCAATTCGAAAGGCAGCTCAGCAGCCTCCCTCCCTATGAAGACTTTCCCAGTACCTGGAGAGGTAATCCAGCAGGCCCGAGACACCACAACATGAGGCATATCTGCCCATCCGAGCCTTGGCCCGGCCAGCCTCAGGAAAAGACACTTTCCTCTACCCTTCTCGTTTCCTCTGGTTGGTCTAAGAATCAAATTGACATGAGACATTAACAGGAGAAAAATCAAATCAAAGTTTAATAACATGTATACATGGGAGAGACCCAGAAAAACTGAGTGACTCACCAAAATGGCTGAAACCCTCACCTTAAATACCGTCTTCAGCTAAAGACAAAAGAGGATGTTGCGGGTAGTGGTTTGGGACTTCAAAGGGGAGGAAGGGAATTCACATCGACAGGGCAAAGCAAATGTTTGGTAAATGTTTGGCAGAGACAGTAGGACACAGAGAGGAATTTTAAGAAACAGACTTTGCTGGGTTCCCCCCTGCCTACACTATAGTTTATACTATAGTGATCTATACGGATAGCTCCTGTCCCAGAACAGGTCCTCTATCTACATTCTGTCAGGCAGTTGGGGGGAAGGTCCGAGATGTTTCCTGAGTCTCTTGGGCCTTAAAAATATTCAGCCTAAATGAATCCTCGTGCCAAAGAGACACTTTGGGGTGGCAAATTTGCTCCCTGACACTAGCAAACAGGGTCTAGGATGAATGGGCTGGGCCTGAAGAGCTCTTGACTTGCTTGCTACACAAGTTCCCGGCCCAAGCACCTTAACACACCCATTCCTACCTAGAACCCCCTTCTGGAGCGATCCAGATAATAATAACTACATACGTCTGATACTGCGCTAGGCAATTCACATCTGCCATCTCATTGGGTATCATTATCCCTATTTTGGGTGTCAGAGACTTGAAGTAATTTCTCCCAGGTGACACAGGCAATAAATGGCAGAGAGCTAGGATTCAAACCTTGAGCCATCTGATCCAAAGCCCAGGTTCTCCTCCCCTTAGAGTCTTATAATACAAATCACAAGCGACATTCTAAGAACCCTTTTTCCATGTCAAAACGGCTGCATGGTGCTTTCCTTCCAGCCACCCCTGCCTGGCCCGCGCTGCCTTCCCCGGGGGCCTCTCACCCCTGATTGCCAGTGTCGTTACATTAGGCTTCTTTTCAGTCCAATTCCCATTATATCATCTCAGCCTGGCATTATAAAGCAGCCCCACCATAAACATCAGCTTGATTACAAGCAGAGACTGTTGCCTCCAATAAATAAGCATGCATAATGTATACAGAGGCAGAAAGAGACACCTCTGTATTTTCAGTTTGGTAAAGACAAATCACCTCAATTGTTTAATCAATGAAAATGCCTCTCTAACTCCTACTGTTATTACGAAGCAATTTCAGACAGAGTGAGAAAGGAGCATCACATCTGTATTCCTGTCAGGACAGACGGGGTCTGATTAGGCCGACGGATGAAAGCTCAGACCTGATGCCAGTCCACTGAAGGCCTGTGTCTGGACCCCCATCACCCCCATGCCTGGGCAGAAGAGGAGCTGCAGGTTATCTCAAGAGCAACTGCACATCAGGTCTGGGGGAGGCCGAAGCACAGAGATATTCACCTAAATTGTGGGGTTTGATCTAATCAGGGGATCCCTGGAGACAAGCACACTCTACAGGTCACAGGAAGGGCAGCCTTGCTGGTGGCGCTGAGGGAGGGGAGACTAGGAGTAGAGGGTACTCATCCTGAATGTCTCACCATCACCTCTAACTCTCCATCCCTCCAGCCACTGCCAAGTTCAGACACTCTGCATCTTGCAATGAACATGTGCCTCCTCACTGACCTTCCTGATTCCTGTTTCATGGCCTCTAATTCACCCTGTGGCCCTGGTCATTTACCTCAAATAAACATCTGAAGGAACAAGGGATGGCTCCTCCCTCACAGAAAGTTTGCCGTTGATTCCCCTGATATATACACGAGAAAGTCCAAGCTGCTCTCTCTATGTAAAGGCCCTTCCTGAACTGGCCGTGTCTTCTTCCAGACTCCCATCCATCCTCCTACCCCTGCACCTTTTTTCTCCAGCTGCTCCAAACTCGGAAGTTTCCTGAACATCCTACACTTCATGTCCTAAAGCCTGTGCGCATTCTGATCCTTCCCCTGAAATTTCACTCCCCAGATCCTCTCTCGGCAAACTCCTGCTCACCTTTAAGACCCACTGACTTGATGTCCTCCAAGGCCTTTCCCTGCTCCACCCTATACTCCTGCCCCAGGGCTCTGCTGCACCTTACACACACCTCTACCTCTGAATTCAGCACATAGCACTCTTAAGTGTCAGCTTACCTGTCTGTTTCTACGTGCCAATGACTTGTAAAATGTTTGTCTCCAGCCCTTACCTCTGCCCTGAACTTCAGACTCATACGTCCAGCTGTCTCCTTGCCTAATGCTCTCAGGCCTCATGGGCACCTCCAAAACGTAACTCTAAACTTCCAATTCCCAAACTTGTTCTCTCCAAGGGTACCTCATCTTAGAAAGTGGCACCCTGATCCAACCAGTTAATTGAGCCAAAACTCACAGTCACACTTAGTTCCTCCTTCTCCCTCATGTTCCACATCCAAAGACAAGTCCTGTCAATCCTATCTCAAAAACATTTCTAATGCAATGAACTATCAGAAAGAGAAATTAAGGAAACAATCCCATTTACAATTGCGCCAAGAAGAATAAAATACCTAGGAATAAACCTACCTAAGGAGGTAAAAGACCTGTACTCAGAAAACTATGAGACACTAATGTAAGAAACTGAAGATGACACAAACCAATGGAAAGATATAATGTGTTCATGGATTGGAAGAATTAATATCGTTAAAATGACCATACTACCCAAGGCAATCTACAGATTCAATGCAATCCCTATCAAAGTACCAATGACATTTTTCAAAGAACTAGAAGAAATAATTTTAAAATTTGTACGGAAATACACACAAAAAACTGAATAGCCAAAACAATCTTGAAAAAGAAAAACAGAGCTAAAGGTATCATGCTCCCTAACTTCAGACTATAATACAAAGCTACAGTAATCAAAACAGTATATGGTACTGGCACAAAAACAGACACATAGATCAATGGAAGAGAATAGAGAGCTCAGAAATAAACCCATGCACTTATGTCAATTAATCTATGGCAAGGGAGGTAAGAATATACAATGGAGGAAAGACACTCTCTCCAATAAGTGGTGCTGGGAAAACTGGACAGCTACATATAAAAGAATAAAATTAGAACATTTTCTCACACCATATACAAAAGTAAACTCAAAATGGATTAAAGGCCTAAATGTAAGACTAGAAACTATAAAACTCCTAGAAGAAAACATAGGCAGAACATTCTGATATAAATCGTAGCAATATTTTTTTGGATCTGTCTCCTAAGGCAAAGTGAACAAAACCAAAAGTAAACAAGTGGACCTAATTAAACTTAAAAGCTTTTGCACAGCAAAGGAAACCATCAACAAAATGAAAAGACAACCTACTGAATGGGAGAAAATTTTTGCAAATGATATGACTGATAAGGAGTTAATATCCAAAATATACAAACAGCTCTTACAACTCAACATCAAAAAATTAAACAACCTGATTAAAAAATGGGTAGAAGACCTGAATAGGCATTTTTCCAAAGAAGACACACAGATGGAAAAGATGTTCAACATTGTTAATCATCAGAGAAATGCAAATCAAAATCACAATGAGATATCACCTCACACCTGCCAAAATGGCTATCATCAAAAAGACCACAAATAACAAGTGATGGTGAGGATGTGGTGAAAAAAGAACCCTGGTACACTGTTGGTGGGAATGTAAATTCGTGCAGTCACTGTGGAAAACAGTATGGAGGTTCCTCAAAAAACTAAAAATAGAACTACCATATGATCCAGCAATTCCACCCCTGGGTATATACCCAAAGAAAATGAAAACATTTATTTAAAAAGATATATACACCCCAATGTTCACAGCAGCATTATTTACAATAGCCAAGATATGGAAGCAACCTAAGTGTCCATCAACAGATGAATGGATAAAGAAGATGTGATGTACATATGCAATGGAATATTACTGAGCCACAAAAAAAGGAAATTTTGCCATTTGCAACAACATGGATGGATCTGGAGGGTATTATGCTGAGTAAAATAAGTCAGACAGAGAAAGACAAATACTGTATGATATCACTTATATGGGGACTTTAAAAAATAAAACAAACTAGTGAATGTAACAAAAAAGAAACAGACTCACAGATATAGAGAACAAACTATGGTTACCAGTGGGGAGAGGAAAGTGGGGAGGGGCAAGATAGGGGTAGGGGATTAAGAGGTACAAACTACTACATATAAAATAAGCTACAAGCATACTTTGTATAGCACAGGGAATATAGCCAATATATCATAATAACTATAAATGGAGTATAACCTTTAAAAACTGTGAATCACTATGTTGTACACCTGAAGCTTATATTGTAAATCAACTATACCTCATCAACAACAACAAAAGAATGATAAATAGCAAAAAAGAAAGAAAGAAAACGGTCTCTGCCACATAATAACAATGCAACAAATCTAGGACCAAAAAAATTTTTTAATTAAAAAAAACCACATCTAATGCAAAAGTAATTCAATGGAAGAAGGATATCTTTTCAATAAGTGGTGCTGAAACAACTATATATGCATTTGCAAAAAAAACAAAAAACAAAACAGAACCTTAACTCAAACCTCTCACTATATTAAAAAATACCTCAAAATGGATCATAAACTGAACTTTGAGAGGAAAACATAGGAGAAACTATTTGTGACCTTGGATTAGGTGATGAGTACATAGATACAATACCAAGAGCACAAACCATAAAAGAAAAAATTGAGAAATTTTTTAATCAAAATTAAGAACTTCTGCTCTTCAGAAAGCACTGTCAACAGAATAAAAAGAATCCAAAAGAATTAAAAGCAGGGTCCCAAAGAGATATTTGGGATATCAGTTTTACAGCAGCATTATTCACAATAGCCAAAAGGTGGAAGCAATCCACGTATCCATGAAAGGATGAATGGATAAGCAAAATGTGGTCTACACACACAATGGAATATTACTGTATTTTATATACAATATATAATATTTATATAATAAATATATAATATTTCCAGCCTTGAAAAGGCAGGAAATTCTGATACATACCACAAGATGGATGAACCTTGAGGGCACTATGCTAAGTGAAATAAGCCAGTTACAAAAGGATAAATACTGTACGATTCTACTCAATAAGTAGTCAAATTCATAAAGACAGAAAGTAGAATGGTGGTTGCCAGGGGATGGGGAGCTGTTATTTAATTGGTACAGAATTTCAGTTTTCAAAGATGAAAAGGGTTCTAGAGATTGGCTGCACAATAAAGTGAATGTACTTAATGCTACCGTACTGTACACTTTAAAAAGTTTAAGATGGTAAAAATTATGTTACATGTATTTCACTACAATTTTAAAAAATAGGAACAACAAAATTTAGACCATCAAGATAAGATTCTCAGAGAATCTCAAGAAGAAGAAGCGGTCTTCTGGAACTATTTCCTGAATGACAACAGAGACGTGGTCTCTGATTTTTAAAATTATATATTTAGTCTTTAGTCTTGGTTCTGTTTTCATAAATATATGTGGTTTTGTGATTTAATTAATTAATTAATTAATGTATTTATTTTTGGCTGCATTGGGTCTTCATCGCTGCGCGTGGGCTTCCTCTAGTTGCAGCGAGCCGGGGCTACTCTTCGTTGCAGTACACGGGCTTCTCACTGCGGTGGCTTCTCTTGTTGCGGAGCACGGGCACTAGGTGCGCGGGCTTCAGTAGTTGTGGCATGCGGGCTTCAGTAGTTGTGGCTCACGGGCTCTAGAGTGCAGGCTCAGTAGTTGTGGCACACGGGCTTAGTTGCTCCGCGGCATGTGGGATCTTCCCAGACCAGGGCTCGAACCCTTGTCCCCTGCATTGGCAGGCGGATTCTTAACCAGTGTGCCACCAGGGAAGTCCCTGGTTTTGTGATTTAAAAGAGAGAGAAAGTGAGAAAGACACAGAGACAGAGAGAGAGAGAGAGGGAAAGAGAAATCACAGACTGGGAGAAAATTCTTGCAAATCACATATCTGAAAAAGGACTTGTATCCAGAATATATAAGGAACTCTCAAAATTCAAAAAAAAAAAAAAAAAAAACAAGAATACAGGAATGTATGAAAGACTTAAACAGATATTTGACCCAAGAAGATATAGTGATTGCAAATAAACCGATGAAAAGATACTTACAGCTTCAATCATTAGGGAAATGCAAATTAAAACCACAATGAGATACCGCTATACATCTATCAGAGTCGAAAAAATTTTAAGGACAATATCAAATGCTGGTGAGAATTCAGAGAAACTGGAATTCACATACATTGCCAGTGAGAATGCAAAATGGTACAGCCACTCTGAAAAATAGGTTGGCAGTTCCTTATAAAGTCAAACATACACTTAGCAGATGACCCAGCAATCCCACTCCTTGTATTTACCCAAGTGAAATGAAAACAGGTTCACGTAAACACGTGTACGCCAATGTTCACATTCAGCTGAGCTTTACTTGAAATTGCCCAAAACTGAAAACAACCGAAATGTCCTTCAAGTGGTGAATGAATATAGAAACTGATATTTCCGTAGAATGGAATACTATCCAGCCGTAAAAAGGAGAGTGAACTCTTTATATATATAGCAACATGGATGATTCTCGAATGCACGATGCTAAGTGAAAGAATGCATTATGCTAAGACTCCATCTGCTATATACCATATGATTTCATTTATGTGACTCTGTAGAAAAGGCAAACCTATGGGACAAAAAGAAGAGCAGTGATTGCCAGGGATGGAAGATAGAGTAACGGATGACCCAAGGGGCACAGGGGAGTTTGGCAGGTGATGCAATGTTCCATATCTTGACTGTGGTGGTGGTCACACAATGACGTTCGGTTGTCCAAACTCCCAGAACTTTACACTAAACAGGGCAAATTTTATTGTATGTTAAGTGTACCTTCATAAAAAAACGACAGCACACATATCTGGAATGTGCCCAACAGGCATCTGCTGTTGCCAGGGCCACTCTGTTCAAGCCTCCATCAGCTCTCAGCCAGCCTACTGCTAACCATCGCTTCTTAACTTTTCCTCCCCTCTAATTTATTCTTAAAGAGCAGTCAGAATTACTTTTTTCAAGTATAAATCAGATTATGTCTCTTCCTTGCTTAAAACTCCTCCAGTGCCTTCCCATCTCTGTTTAGAATGCAATCTAAATTCCTCCCAGGCCCAAAGAGCCTGCTGGCACTCTGGCCTCCCCACACACCCTCCCTTTTGTCGGCCACGAGCCAGCCACTCTGCCATCCTCTGTCTCTCGAGGACACCAAGCATGACCCACCTAGGGGTCTCTGCTCCCGCCTAGTTCCCCTCCCCTGGAGGCTCTACCCTGACCTCTGTCTTACCTTTCAGGTCTGAGTGTAAATGTCACTCCCTCAGTTCATCGCAGGTCATCATTCTGCACCCTCAACCCTCATCCATCCCAGGGCTGTCTTTTTTTTTTTTTTATTGAACTATAGTTGATTTACAATGTTGTGTTAGATTCAGGTGTGCAGCAAAGTGATTCCGTTTCTCATATATATGTATTTTTTTTCAGATTCTTTTCCCTTATGGAGTATTACAAGATATTGAGTAGAGTTCTCTGTGCTATATGGTACATCCTTGTTGATTACGTATTTTATATATAGTAGTCTGTATCTGTTAATCCCAAACTCCTAATTTATCCCTCCCCCCCTTTTCCCCTTTGGTAACCATAAGTTTGTTCTCTATGTCTGTGAGTCTATTTCTGTCTTGTAAATAAGTTCATTTGTACCATTTGTTTAGATCCATATAAGCGATATCATATGATATTTATCTTTCTCTGTCTGGCTTACTTCACTTAGTATGATAATCTCTAGGTCCATCCATGTTGCTGCAAATGGCCTTATTTCATGTTTTTTAATGACTGAGTAGTATTCCACTGTGTATATGTACCACATCTTCTTTCTCCATTCATCTGTGGATGGACCTTTAGGTTGCTTCCCTGTCTTGACTATTGTAAACAATGCTACATCGCGTTCTGATAATATTTATTTACCACTGCTCACCCCTGCTCCACAAGACCATCATCATGCTGACTTTATTCACGTCTAAATCCTCAGTGCCAGGACAGGTCATGGCACACAGTGGGTGCTCAATTAATGCTGCTTGGGCTGTTCTCTTCAGGGAGGGGTCTGCCTCTGAGCCCTCCTAGGCACTCATGGTGGGGCTGGGGTAGAGAGGGTCACTCAGACATGAGGAAAGAACAGCACTGCCCGCAGGACCCCCTACCCCACGCTGGGTGGAGAACATAACCTGGAACGTCCACCAGCCGGTTAGTGACGCGGCTCAAACCCAGCCACCCGTGGAACTGGTGGCATTAACAACCCTCTCCACCTCCCGCTCTGAGGCTCTACAGAGATGGGTCAAGCTGGAGCCACGCAAGAAAGGAAGGAATACACAGCAGGGCAGTACCAGGATCCTCTGGCCTCCTTGGCCCAGCCCACCCCTTAGCCCTGCCCACTCCCAGTAAGACAGGCTGGAACCTGGGACCCTTTGCTGCAATGTTTGCACCGGGACAAATGTCTCATCAAGCGACAAAATACAAAGAAACTATAAGGGACTAAAAATAACTGCATGCATGCACAGTTGGGGCAAATTATGGACAAGATACAAAAAGACCACAAAGCCAACTGCCACTTCTGAAGAGCCAGGAGCAAAAGCAGGGTACTGCACATGCCCCTGCACACAACACCACCAAAGGGGTGGGCAGACCACCTAAGCCGCCCCTGGACACACCCCTACCCTCACCCAGTATAAGGAACCAGGTCACCAACCGTCCCCACCGTGGAAGCAAGAGAGTGAGCAAGAGAACCTGTTACTTGTTCTCGCTCCCTCCTGCTGCAGCAGGAGCCCCAGAAAAGCCTTGCCTGAATTTCTTGTCTAGCCGCCTATCAGTTTCTATTGATTAAGGAGGCCAAGAGCCCTGATGGTAACATTAGGTTCCAGGGCTGAGGGACAGCTGCTGAGCGGTTCTCGGATTAAGAATCTGATTAAAATAGCTTTACTGAGAGCCAGGCATGTGTCTGACACTGCGTTAGGCATCTTTCAGAGAAGGGAAGGTGGCTGGAGTGGCTTACTAGGTGTCTGTATGTCCTAGAAGCTCTAGCCACGTTGTCTCATTAACACCCAAGACAACCTTGTGAGGCTGGCAATAGCATCCTCATTTTTATGTGACCTCAGAGAGGTCATGCATGTTGTAAGTGGCAGAGCCTTTTGGACCTGTGAAAATTAATAAATGGAAACCTTATTTAAAATGGAGTCAGGAGGCCAGAAGGGGGCGCTCTCCAACACTGCTACTCAGGTCAACTGCATGCTCCACAGGTCCCGTGCACTCCTAAACCGGAGATGCAACTACTTTACTCTCCAAAGGAAGAGTTTCTCCTCGCTCAGCAACAGCCCAGCCAATGAGAAGCCATCACTGCCCTGAACTCCTACTTCCATCCAATGACCTTTCATTTAGAACAGCCCCTCCCACCTCCCCCCTTTCCCTATAAAAGTAGGTTCCCTTCCTTTATTCTCTGGACATGCCTGTGGTTCCCCATAGGCTGCACGTTCTGAGTTGCAATTCTTTGCTGTTGCCAAATAAACCCATTTTGCTGGTAAAGTAACTTGCTGTTTCAATAATTTCTTTTTTTTTTTTTGCCACCCAGCATGTGGGATCTTAGTTCCCCAGCCAGGGATCAAACCCATGCCCCCTTCAGTGGAAGTGCGGAGTCTTAACCACTGGACTGCCAGGGAAGTCCCTGTTTTAATAATTTTAGATGAATAGAGTCCTTGTCTAGAACTGGTTCCATCACATGCCTAGGGGCAACTCTACACCCATCCTCTCTCCAGCTTCTTGGGAAGTATTAATTCAGCACGTTCTCAGTCTAAGAGTGGGGGAGCAGACCAGAGAGCCCAGAGAATCCTGCTGCTGTTGTAACATCAGGCCTCCCCTTTGTTGCCCCTGGGCTGTGCCCACCTCTGTCCCTCCATGTTCTCATTTCCTGTCTCCTGTGAGAGCAGACTCACAGCTAATGGACCATATGTCCCTGCCCTCCGGAAGACAACTGGTGCACTTCTGTCTCCCTGCCCCTGGCCTTGTGGCTCCCCTTCTCCTGCCCCCATCTCCCTATCTGCCCCGTCTCTCTCCCTTTGTCTCTCTGTCTGTTTCTTTGCCCCGTGCATGCGCGCGCGCGCGCACACACACACACACACACACACACACTCGCATACTGCCACCACCCCTTTTCCAACTCACTTCCTTCAACTGTTGAATTCATTCTGCCCAGAGGACAGGACCATGAGAGATTAAGCCTCTGGATAACCTGCTGCAGGGACTCCAAGAGATCAAAAGAACGTCTGGGCTGCGGCTGTGGTCCCCTGGGCTGGAGCCGAGAAGTCTGTGCACCGCGCAGGGGCTCGTGGCCACCTGGACCCTGCTCCAGCATCACCCCTCCTCATGAAGCTCTCAGCCTTGCTAAGTACATACCAGTTCACCAGTTGGCCACGGCTGCACACCTGGTCACCAGCGGCGAAGGGCTCTGTCCAGCAGGTGCTCTGGGCCAGATCAGCTGCAGCCCAGTGGTGTGGTTGGGAAGGGCTAGAGAGAGGAAGGCAGGGATTGGCATAATTTCACACCTGGCCTTTCCTAGCCGACAGGCAAAATGACTCTGTGATCCCCTAGCTCTCTAAATTAGTTGTATTTTACAATCCCCTTGTCTGGCAGGAAATGTCCCATTAAATCTTAATGATCTGCCTTCCGAGAAACTCCCCAGGCCCTCTGTCCCCTGGAGGACACCGAGCCCTGGAAAAACAGGGTGAGGTGCTGGTTGGGGAAAGGGGGAGATGAACACCCAAGAGATGGTGTCTGGAAGGGGTTCCCAACACCTTTCATCGGGCAGCTGTCTTCAGAACCGGAGGTAAGAAGGTCCTTCTGAACCAAGAGCTCTCCATCATTCCATTTTGTGCTTCACAGGACCCAACCCTCCCTCTCTCCTCTCAGGCCACAGCCTACCCACCTATCTGAAGCCTGCCTGGCCCCCTCCATCCCAGGCGCCTGCTTCTGTCTCTAGGCTACAGAAACCAACTGACTCCAGCTCCACAAGGTAGAGAATTCGGTACAGAGCTGCACCCTGCCCCACTTTCCATGCACACAGCCCCGGCCAGGGTAGAAATCTCTCATTGAAAGAAAGATGCCACATGACCTTCAGGATTATTCAAATATTAACTACCTGGATAAACAGTTTCTCCTATATTCTCATTACCACCTCTCTGGCTGAAGCTAAAGTGCAATATTTCTCTTTTATATCCAGAGTGAAGATGCTTCTGGTGGCTCCTGGGGAGAGGGGAAGGACGACGAGAAAGAGAAGGAGAGGGAGCAGGATCCTTCCAGGTCCCTCCTCCCCCAATACAGGCAGTCTGGACGCCCAGCAGGAGTTAAGGGGAGACCTTTAGCGGGAGGCTAAAGGCCACCCAGGCCAAACAACAGCCAGCATTGTCACTGGCCCAGCACAGACCGGTGGTCACAGAGGGGTCTTGGGAACACAGGCTCATGAGGCTCCATCCATCCACCTCCAAGAGCTCCTTGCAAGACCTTGACCTTGTCATCACTTGGGCCTGCTTCTCGGGAGGCACCGCCACTTGCCCCTGGCCAGAGGGGCTGTCCATGACCATCAGAGCTGTAAGCAGGGTTCCTCCTCAACGACCTTGAATTAAACACTGCACGTTCTTGGCTGGACCCTTTCTTTTCTCTCTTTATTCTCTTGTCTCATGTAACCTTTGGTCCCCACCTGGCCAGGACATGAGAAAGCTAAGCACAGGTGTGTGATCCCTCCCCGCTTCCTCTACCACCCCTGGCCACTCAAAACTCTCCCCAGGTCAGGAGCACCTGCTTCTCCACACTCCCACCGCTCCCCAGAAGGGGAAGAGAAAAGGGAGGCCTCCGTCCTCCTGAAGTCCAGCCTCGCCCAGGAGAGAAGACAAATCCATCACCAACTCCCATTATCACAACCCATTTTAAAGTTATTATTGTGGATTCTTAAGATGTCAGCAATGAGGAATCCTATCATCCCACTAATTAATTCAGCAATCTCCCTGAAATAATAGGAGTTGTAATTGTAATTCCAAGCTCACCCCTCGACCACTGGCATCAACTAACTAAACAACAATCAGCCAGTACCGGGCTTTCATGAGGAAGATGGACGACACCTTTTTATAGCTGCAATTAGGAGACACATCCAATAATCAGAATGAAATACAAATTTACCCAGGAGCCCAGTGAATTATGGCCATTCATACTCTGTTTTCCTACGGTCGCCTCCCGGAGAATGAAAAGGGGGCTGCATCTTCCAGGGGCAGCAGGACACCACCTGGACCACCTCTGAGCTGCTCCTCAGGGCCCTCCTCGACAGCCTTCTGCTGCTCAGTTCAGAAGCGCCAGGCAAAGTGTGGAACGTGCTGGATGCCCACGCCTAGTTCTGCCAGCATCCCAGGGGTACGCAGCAGGAGGTCAGAGTGGCTGGAGGCGAGAATCGGAGTTGTTTGTGCACACTGTCGTGCCTGGGTGGGTGTGTGACGCACACGCCCCAAACACACGCTGATGCTCCCAAGAGCGCAGGCCTTTCAGAAAACCCTTTGCATTGTCTGCAAAAATGCCCCAGGGCGGGAGAAAGGCTTGGAAGATGGGGGGAAGACCCACAGGCCAGAGGGAAGAGATGCAGATGAGTTTCAGGAGGAGCCACTGAATAAGGTGTGAAAATTAAATCAGGTAAAAGGCAGTGGCTGGGCAGGGAGAGGGGAGGAGAGTCGTGAGAAGATACACGGAGAGATACCAGCACCACACGGAGAGGTACCAGCACCACCCAGGCGTCCTCGGCCCACCGTAGGCTGAGCGGAAAACTTGCAGTCTTCAGAATTTGCAGAAAACGCTCACGTCCTCAAACGGAGGGAGCGAAAGATCCCAGCATTAAAGCACATAATCGAATCATCTCAGTTGGTCTACCTGAGCGATCCTGGGCATGGCAGGGCTCTCTGAAGTCGAGAAGGTTCCAGAGCACGGCGCCTGTTCGCCCCTTCCCAGAACTCCCAGAGGGCAAAGCAAGAGTGATTGACCAAAAGCACAGGAGAGCTTTAGGAGAAATTCAAATGAAGGGATTTCTTGGCAGAAGAAACTGGAAACTCTTTGAGGTCATGGGCTCCTTCCCTGTCACTTAGTAGAGACCCGGGCACATAGTAGGTGCTCAATAAATACACGTTAAATAGAGGGGCTGGTTTCCGGGACACCTCTCTGCTCAGTGGGCACTGCGGGGAGACGCAGAGGAAAGAGCCCCCCTCCCTGAATACTGATTGACAGAGTGCTTCATGGACCACAAGTGATGCTCTCAATGTGTTCGTTCATTCATCCAAAAACATTCATTGAGCGTCTACTCCATACCACCTGCGTGCCAGGCACCAGGGGCTCCATATGAGCAAGACAGGCAGAGCCCTGCCCTGACAGAGCCCACAGCCCCAGGGAACAAACGGCCAGGAAGAGCGAGAAATGCAGCAGTAAGGAGGTAGAGGGTTACAGCCTCCCCCAGAGGAAGAGAAGTCAAACTGAGACCTGAGGAATACATAGCAGGAAGCCAGGTGTCTCCATGTCCTCATCTGTAAAATGGAAGTAATAAGAATGCCTGTCTCATAGGGTTGTTGTGAGAATCAAGTAGATGACGTACGAAGGTGTTCTACTAGGTCTGGTGCCCGGCACACATGGCTTAAGTGTTTGCTATTATTACTACTACTACTACTACTACTACTCTTATTATTATTACTATCATCCCTCCATCATCCCCTCTTTGGGAGAAGACCTCTAACTACAGAGGTCCATCCTTCCCAGCGGCTTAGTCTCAGATGCTGTTCCCGGCACCGTCCCCTGCCCATTTAGGCATAATCACACAGTGTGGCCCACTGTTCAGTTCAAGCAGCATTTACAGAGCCCCTACTGCACAGCTGGTACAGGCTGGGGTGTGTTTCGGACTTGTTCATGAGAAGCTTATGATAAGGGTGGAGAGAAGACACACAAATTACTAAATCTCATATTTCCCAGACTCTCCCGGAGGCACTGGTATTGGCCCTGGAGGTGAGAGCATTTGTCAGGCGACGTTCTCAGGACTGGAAGGTCCTCCCAGGGCAGCAGCTCCCAGCCCGTGAGCCAGCGGAGATGAGTCAGCAGGAGCCCCAAGGCCTGGCCATCAGCCGCCTTCTGTCTGGGCCCCTAGGATGTAGAGGAGCCAGAGTGAGAGGCACCTCCAGATATAAGGGGCCGGGAGAGGGTCCTGAGCCCCAAGCCCTGGGCCTCGGTGGCTCCCTGGCTCCCAATTCAGGCCCATCCACAAACGGTGCATGGCGGCCAGGACCAGGGCCTGCCGAGTCCAAGTGCAGCCTCCCCTGCTCCTCCTTCCTTTCCTGGTCTGCCCTCTTATGTACTTGCTCATGACCATTCTGAGTCTCACATGCTCCAATTCAGACTTTCCGTCCCCATGTGCACCTCCTCCTCCACCCAGGGAGACAAGATCTGAGCTGGACACCCAAGGCCCGCCAGCGAGAGCTGAGGGACGCTGAGCTGGGGTCCAGGGTCCCCGATAGCTGTGGGGTGGCATGGGTGGGGCAGTGAGGCCTGGACTAATTCAGTGACTTCTTGTTTTCTGCTCAACTTCTCCTCGGCAATTTACTGCCTTTTTCATCATGCCCCAGCTCTTGGAAACCATAAAGAATCGGACTGAGCACGCTTAGCAGCACATTCAAGGGGACATTCTCACACATATGAGTACAGATTTACTCCCTGATGACAATGGCAGTATTAGCTTTACTGATCAAGCACCAGCGTCGTCAACAACAAACATTTATGGGGCTCTGGCTCTGAGCAACTGCCTGTCCTTCAGCCCAAACCGTGGACCCTGAGGACCCCACACTGAATGGGCAAAACCAACCAGAGATTCACATCCTTGTGGAAAGGTTTTGTGGGTAAGAAAGATTGAAACTAATGGCTAAAGCTGGGCCTGGGAGTTATCTGTGGATTTTTATTTATGCACGACTCCTGGCATGAATTGCCATCTTGCTTCCATTCGGCCTGGGAAACATCCCAAGAAAAGCAATGCTCTAGGCGGGGATTGAAAGAGGGACAGAAGGAAGCTGGTAAGGAGGAGGCAGCGTCCTTAAAGCAGGCCGGGCAAGTCCTCCCAGAGACAGCCCGCAAGGAAGGCAGGCCCTCCCGCTCCGTTCACCATCTCAACACGCTCTTACCCACTGAGTTACAAGGGGCTTCAGAGGAGCCTCACTCTCTCTCCCACGCTCTTTACTCCTTTACCTGCGGGATTCAGGCCTGAATTCTTCCAGGCAAAGGCTAGTAGGCCTGTTGTAGAGGGGATCCCTCCACTGACTTCCTGCCAATTCAAATGGGCATGAGCCAGGGGGAGGGATAAATTAGGAGTATGGGATTAACAGATACATCACTATATATAAAATATGTAAACAAGGATTTACTGTATAGCTCAGGGAACTATATATTCAATATCTTGTCATAACCTATAGTGAAAAAGAATCTGAAGCTGTACCTGAAAATAACACAATTTTGTAAATCGACTATAGTTAATTTAAAAGGGGAGAGGGGCATGCGCAGAGCTGTAGGACAGGCAAAGCAAGCTGTAGGACAGTGATGGCCTTGATCCTTACAAGGATCCTGGATCCCTGAGCCAGTGGATCTGGGTCCAAGTCACAGTTCTGCCACCTACTACTGTGACATGTGCAAGGGCCCTACCACCAACCGGCCTCCCTAAAACTCAAAATCCTCCAGCAAGATGAAGGAATAAGAAAAAGGACAACGTGAGCTACAGAAAACAGGAGGGAGAGGGGACTGCTGAGCACCAGGTGCAGAGGGCACTGGTCCAGAGGGTACAGTGCCATCCCACAGACTGTTGTCACCATGCCCTCGGCCACTGCACATCTTTCGAACCCGAGAAAACTCCTGGAGAATGTGCTCCAACAAAACAATGGAGCAAACCAAAAAAGAAGAAGATGCAAGATTCTAGAAATAGGGAACGTAAATCACAGAAGGGCAAAGGGAATTCCCAGGATCAGAGCAGAGGGAGGTCCCAGGATAACACAGCCGCAGGCCTGGGAACAAGCTATCCCAGACAAGACAGAACAGAGGTGTCTGGGAGCAAAGTTTCCGAGAAATCTGCTGGAACTGATTGATTGCCTGATGAGAGTGACCTTGAGGAAAATTATTCTGAGAGGCTATCGGGAGACACAAAGAAAATTAAAGCAAAACAAATTAAGCAAAACAAGGCAGCTATTAACAAAAACAGAAAGAAAACAAAAACAAAAGAAACATGACCATAATATAACAGTCAGTTGTGAATAATATTCAAATAGGCATAACAATGTAAATCCTGAATATTGATTTAACTAAAATTTGAATACACTATATAAGGGGTAAGAATCAGAGGGGAAGGCAGTGTGAGAGAACTAAATCCTCATTACCATAAATAGTCAATAAATAATATAACCAATGCATTAAACTATAACAATACATACATATTATTTAGAACTATGGAGATACCTAAATGTCCGAAGAAACAGCTGAAAAGTTGAAAGACATTGCTTCTAGGAAGGGAGGCTATGGGACGAGAGGGGTTAGAGCAGAGAAATGCTGTCTATTGTCATAAGCCTTTTAATACTGTTTGACTTTTTTTTTTTTGTATAACAAAGTGAATCAGCTATACATATACATACATCCCCATATCCCCTCCCTCTTGCGTCTCCCTCCCACCTCCCCCATCCCACTCCTCTAGGTGTCACAAAGCACCGAGCTGATCTCCCTGTGCTATGCGGCTGCTTCCCACTAGCTATCTATTTTACATTTGGTAGTGTATATATGTCCATGCCACTCTCTCACTTTGTCCCAGCTTACCCTTCCCCCTCCCCGTGTCCTCAAGTCCATTCTCTACGTCTGTGTCTTTATTCCTGTCCTGCCCCTAGCTTCTTCAGAACCAATTTTTTTTTTCTTTAGATTCCATATCTATGTGTTAGCATACGGTATTTGTTTTTCTCTGACTTACTTCGCTCTGTATGTTGTTTGACTTCTGAACTACGAGCAATTATTACAATTAGTTATCTTTCATTTTTTTATTGTGGTAAAATACACAAAACATAAAATTTACCATCTTAACCACTTTTAAGTGTACGGTTCAGTAGTGTTAAGTACACTCACACTGTTGTGCACAATTTAGCTTTAAAAATCCTCAAACCCTGACCCTCTGCTGAGGGCCGTGGAGGGAGGTTCCCCAGTGAGGCAAGGCAGCAGCCTCCTTCTCCCCTGACCTTTGTCACCTAAGCTTCATCTTGCCCTGGGGGGGTCTCACTCTCTCACCCATCATGCTGACACCAGCAGGGTGCTCTCAGAGGCAGTCACCGCCCCTTTCAAATAATGCTCTGCTGTGGACACGGGCCCTCTGCCTGCATGCCAAGAAACACAACTAATGAGACTGCAATGAATAAATAAGACTTTTCTAAGAGCCTGGAAATACAAAGGGGAAAGGAACAAGGAACCTGGCTTTCTGTGGGTAGTCAGACCCTCTTCGGGGTTCCCAGTTCACCCTTACGACCTAGACCCTGCCTGCCCATGCAGAGACAGCGCCTTTCCCTATGCCGAGCCTCCTCCAAGTCTGTATTCACAGGAGTGGGGCCCAGAGCTTCTCCCCTGCCACCCTGGGGTCCTCCTGGCCACTCCTGTTTCCTGGCTAACAACCCTCCTCTTCTCTCAGTGACTGACCCTCGGCAGCACTGCCCTTTAGGGACGCCCACACCTCCTCCCCCAAATCAGAAAGCAACACAAAATCCCTGACACTCACAAGGGGACACCCACATACAGAAATGGGAGGATGGGAGACGGGGAGCCTCTTAATCTTGGACAAAGTAGTAAACATATGAAAGCCTCAGTTTTTTCATCTGTAAAATGGGGACTATAGTACCTGTTCCAATCCTAGAGTGCTAATCAGGATCAAGATAGAGATGGCTAGAAGGCAGCATTGTAAACCCTTACAAATGTGAATTATTATTGTTAATACTAATTTTTTTAAATTAGCAGACTAGGAAGAGATCTTTGAGTGGCAGAAGACCAGGGCACTGAAGTTATAAGTCTCCACAGCAGGCAGCCCTGTCCCGCGGTAACCATGGGGTGCTTCTTGGTCGGTCTATTCTTCTCCTACCTGCAGTGGTGCCCGCTGCCCCGCCTGGAGCTGCAGACGCCCTGGGCACAGACCTTGATGCCTCCGGTCTCTAAACACCTGTGCCATTTCCCCTTAATAAAATAAAATCGCTCACGAAGGTGCCTCTGCTCCTTTCATACAAATGGCAACAGCCGTTGCTCTTATTGCATTGTAGATGAATCACTTGGAAAATATTTTGGGGCACATTATATAGGCAGTAACATAAAAGAACCTGGAAAATGGCTCTGTGTTGTTTCCCACTTTGCAAACCCAAACTTAAGCCTGGGGTTGTATTACATATTTTTGTCTCCTGTTTTTGAACAGAAGTGCTTTGCTCATTTCCTCTCCACAGTGGGGAAAGGGACGCGTTAATCACTCCTGAGTGGGGTGTGAAACCCTACGAAGGCCGAGCTCCGTCTTTGGCAGCAAGAACTTGAGTGAGAGGAGAGATGAGACTTAACATACCCGCCTTCAAATCTAGGAAGAGTGACTGGGAAGACGGCAGTGCACACCTGTGTCCTCTGAGGACAGAAGAAGGAGTAGCAGTAGCGAGAAGTCAGGCTGGACCCCAGGAGGACCAGCCTCACCGCCGGGAAGTGAGCCACATGGCATCGCATCCCCTGCAGAGGTTGCAAAGTTCTCGCTGGAGATTTGTATGGGATGTTTTGGGTTTATCATCTGTATGGGATGTTTTGGGTTTATACCTGCCTTGTGGCAGGTATACCATCTGTATGGGATGTTTTGGGTTTATAGCTGCCATCTGTATGGGATGTTTTGGGTTTATACCTGCTTTGTGGCAGGTGAAGGGGCAGATGACTTGCGAAAAGCCCAACAGTGTGACACGCTAGTTACACAGGAAACTCCTCCTGTTGACATCAGGTGACACTCGGTACCTAGGGCCAGGCGTGAGGGTCTCGGAAGGGAATATGGGCTTCTCTCTCTGTCCTGGAGACCATCACTTCATCAGCCTCTTCCTCTGCTCAGGAAGGGCCAGATGGCCACTCTGTGGCCTCTCTTGCAGCCCTGGCACCCAAGGCTTTCAATTATGCGTCCACGAGTCCGTTCTATACCCATAGTTCTGCTAACCTCCACAGAAATCCCTTCTCCAGCCCCCCTCCCAACCTGCTGAGAGCTTTTTGAGTATTAATTCCAACATCAACACATCAAAAACATAGAAGTGGGTAAGAACAAGGACAAAGTCCTGATACATGCTCCTAGAAACTCCCTCCTAGTTGACATCAACTCTCTCCTAGTTGACATCAACCCAGTAACTGCTCAACCAATTATGAATCCACTTAACTCTACCATCTCCCGTTCAGAAAACTGAACCTAAAAAAGCAAAACTATGGAGATGATAAAAAGATCAGTGGTTTCCAGGTGTGGAGAGGGGGAAGAGATGAATAGGCAGAGCACAGAGGATTTTTAGGGCAAAGTACTCTGTATGATACTACAGTGATGGATTTATGCCATTATACATTTGTCCAAACCCATTAATGTACAGCACCAAGAGTGAACCCTTAGGTAAACCATGGATCTATGGGTAATTACGACGTGTCAGTGTAGGTGCATCCTTGGTAACAAGTACCATTCTGTGATGCTGATGGTAGTGGTGTTGATAACGGAGGAGACTATACACGTGTGGGAGCAGGGGGTATGTGGGAAATCTCTGTACCTTCTCCTCAATTTTATTGTAAACCTAAAACTGCTCTTAAAAAATAAAGTCTTTTGGGGCTTCCCTGGTGGCGCAGTGGTTAAGAATCTGCCTGCCAATGCAGGGGAACCGGGTTCGAGCCCTGGTCCGGGAAGATCCCACATGCCGCGGAGCAACTAAGCCCGTGAGCCACAACCACTGAGCCTGCGCGTCTGGAGCCTGTGCTCCGCAACGGGAGAGGCCGCGACAGTGAGAGGCCCGCGCACTGCGATGAAGAGTGGCCCCCGCTCTCCGCAACTGGAGAAAGCCCTCGCACAGAAACGAAGACCCAACACAGCCAAAAATAAGTAAATAAAATTTTAAAAAAATAAAAAAATAAAAAAATAAAGTCTTTTAAAAAAACTGAACCTAAAGTCAAAAACAAGTTTGCATGTTGTTAGAACAGTTTGTGATGTACATGCCAAGCACCTTCCTTATTCCAACTCTGGTAGGTCTAAAACCACATCATACGTTGGCCCAACTAGCCCACAGATTAGTTTGCAATTACCCCAAGTAGACCCTATTTTAATACAGCATGGATTTAGCTGATGTCCGAGGCCTTAGTCGGAAGGGATGTGAGGTCTGGTCTCCTTTCTCAGTCACTTCCTGGCTGATCACCCTGGACAAGCTGCTTAACATTGCTGGGCCCCCATCACTTCCCTCTGAAAAGCAGAAGAAATAACATCTCACCTTGATCAGAAGATCTCTCGAAATCCCTTAGATTGTTGCTCAAGGGCTACAATTCCTCGCTAAATGGCCTCTACAAATGAAAAATTTTTTCCCGTTTCATTTGTCAACTAAAATCTGAGGCCTAATAAAAAGGAACGAAATTGAGTTATTTGTAGTGAGGTGGATGGACTTAGAGTCTGTCATACAGAGTGAAGTAAGTCAGAAAGAGAAAAACAAATACCGTATGCTAACACATATATGTGGAATCTAAAAACAAAAAAGGTCATGAAGAACCTAGGGGCAAGACGGGAATAAAGACGCAGACCTACTAGAAAATGGACTTGAGGACACGGGGAGGGGGAAGGGTAAGCTGGGACGAAGTGAGAGGGTGGTAGTGTATATATGGACATATATACACTACCAAATGCAAAATAGATAGCTAGTGGTAAGCAGTCGCATAGCACAGGGAGGAGATCAGCTCGGTGCTTTGTGACCACCTAGAGGGGTGGGATAGGGAGGGTGGGAGGGAGGGAGATGCAAGAGGGAAGAGATATGGGGATATATGTATATGTATAACTGATTCACTTCGTTATAAAGCAGAAACTAACACACCATTATAAAGCAATTATACTCCAATAAAAACCTTAAAAAAAAAACTGAGGCCTAGGGTAACAGGCAAAGTATAGGCTTTGGAGTCTGAAGGACCAAAGTACAGATCCAGGCTGCCATTTACTAGACCCTGGGATATATGACTTAACCTCTCCAGGCCTCGCTCAGATCTCTATCATCAAAATAATGACAGCTGCTGGCACCACAGTTAATGCACAGTAAACAAACGATCACCCCCCTTCTGGCCTGAGTACCAAAGACCTCCCCAAGCCCAGAACAGCCATGTGGCTCAGCTCTGTCTCCTGGATTTCCTGCCTCACCTTTTCCTCCCTTTAGGAAAAGACGGCTTTGTCCATTCCCTACCAACGAATGTGCTATTAGTTAAGTTTCCTCTTGTGGCCAGATATTACCTCTGAATTATAAGTGGAAAGACTGAGACGTAGGGAAAAGGGGGGAGGTGGTTGTAATTAAGGAGACAAAGCCTCAGGCCAGACCCTGTATTTCTGCTCATTAACCAGTGGGCGCTGCCCTGGGTTGGAGACCTTCTTCCCCTACCTGTCCCTCCGCATTTGGCTGTTCTGTTGTACATCTTACAATACTGGATCTGTTAAATGCTGTATATTCCGTTTGTCAACGCAGGGATGATTCACAGCAAGATTGGGTTATTACAAATTCTGGAGGCACTACATACACGGCTGTCATGTTTCAGTTACCCTTTCTCTCGATTTAATAAAATTTGCCACACTAATACAAAGCCATCTTTTATCGTTTTCCCTGCAGTTGTAACAACTTGTCCAGCTCCCTCCTGCTAATTAAAGGAGGAGGGGATGCAGCAGCTCACTGGAAAGCGAGTTTCCAGGGAGGCTGTCATCTTTGCAGCCACTTAGCTCAGGTTCTTACGGACCTTTAAGGGCCGGCTCCTCCATGATAGGAGCCCTAATGAGGTCAGCAGCTGCTGGCGACACGGCAGGCAAAGCCCCGCTTGGCGGCAGCCCAGGCACCTCCACCCGCTGGCAGGAGAGCAGCACAGCACTCCCCCTGGGCTGGATGACGTGGGCTCCGCAGTCCGTCCTCCCACGCCTGCCCCAGCATCACTGCCTCGGCCCTGATGTGTGTGACAGCCTCCCTGGCAAAGGGTCCCCAACAGAATAACGGGGATTGGGAGGTGGGCAGTTAGAGAGGACCTCCTCGCCCCATCCCCGCCCCCGGGTGAAGCAGATAACCGGAAAAGGGGAGGAGGTGGGAGAAAAGGAAATGGAAAGGGAAAGAGGAACTGTAAACAAAGAGCTGCCCTTGTGCGAAGTCCTGAGATGGGTCCAAAGCAGCCCGCTTCCGGAAGGCCCACGCTTTGTTCGTCATCCCACTCGGGAGCCTTTAGGGAGAGAGGCAAGGAGAAGGGCGCCTGTCTTCACTGCGAACATCTACCTCCGCGCCGGTCCCCATCTGTCCAGCTAATTACCTGCTACGGCAGCCGGGGCCACTGCCCTTTAACAAAATAAGGAGGCGCGGGCGAGCGGGCGCATTATTATTCCGGGCGCGGGCGGCCTCCCCTGGCGGGGTGGGCAGGCGCCGGCAGACTGTGGCTGCAGGAAGCCCAGGGACGGGGGCTAGGGCGCCCTCAGGGCAGCGTGGGGAGCCGGCCCCGTCCTTCCCCAGGAGACACCTCCTCTCTGGGTCCTAAGACCCTTTCCATCCGTGCGCTTCGACCCCACTCCTAGCGCAAAGTCTGGGAATCAAAGCAGGTCAGGCCGAGGTCAACGCTAGGGCGGGGGCGCTTGGGGCCGGGCGGCCCCTGCCCGCCCCTCGGCTCTGCTCGCCCCTCTGATTAGCATTCGGCGGCTGTCGCCTCTGCCTTCCCCCGGCGGCGCCCCGGATTCCCCGGCCCTCTCGCCGCGCGCGCACACTAATAAGTTTCCAAATGGAAGCCGGTGGGGCTGGTTGCAATAAAAGGCAGAAGCTCCGCTCGGGCGCTTCAATGAGAGCATTTTCCCCCATAACAAGGGGCTGGATTCAGCTGCCTGCTGCCGTCTGAGCGGGGCCAGTTGCCAGAGTAACGAAAGCCTAGCGCACACTTCGGGAGAGGGAGCAGGCGGGGGCTCCAGCGCGCGCTGCCGCCATCCGGGCCCGGTGCCCTTCCTCAAACCCACAGTCCCTTCCTCCTGAGCATCGGCTGCCCCTCCCCAACTTTCCACTCTGCACGGGCTCTTACGATCCTGCCCACACCGCACACGCCCCCCCGCAGCCTTTGAAAGGTTCTCTGGGAGCTTGTATTACGTTCATGAGACACACCTGGAGCACCTAGTCCGCGATGGATCATGTGCCAGGCCCCCCGGGAGTCAGCCGGGGGTCAAAATGGACCGTAGCTGTGCTCATGGCAGGCCTGGGCAGCAAAACTGACCCCAGGTATGGTAGGTGCCAGAACTGGCACAAACAGCCAGAGAGAAAGCCGATGGGGATTCATGTCTGTCTGAACACCAGGTGGGCTTTTCTGAAGGGTGGGGAGGAATTCAGAGCCAAATAATCCGGAGTGCCCCGTCTAATTTCCTTGGATGGAGGAGGACCAGAGGACAGAGTTCCAGAAATGCTGGGGTCTGCTAAACTGAGGGAGGAGGCCAGCTGGATGATGAACAAAGCCCACCCATGCGCCTCATAACCACAAGAGGGCTGCTGTTGCTCTCCCCCAGCCCTTAGCCTAAGCGTGGCCAAGACTGAACCTAGCTTTTGGTCCTCAGTTTTCAGAAGTTCACATTTTACTCCAGAAAGTCATGGTTGTCATCCACCCTGCTTTCCTCCCAGGGTCCTAAAAATATAAGGATTCTCTTATCTCCTTTTACAAGCTTCTCCTTGGGCACCAGTTTCACCCAGGCCCCAGAAGTTGTCCCCTAGAGCCCAGAGAAGCTGGAGTATGGGGGAACCTGGAAGCAACCCCCAGGATCTCACAGCTCCTGTCCCAAAGCTAGGCTGAGGGCTTCAGGGCAGCTGCCTTCCAAACGGCCATGTGCTGGTATCCTAGGAGAAACTAGGTCCAAAAGCAGTGCTTACTGGCCAAGCAATCCTTAAGCCACACGGGAAAAGAGGACAATAATAGACACTGTCCATATGTCCAATACACGGAAAGTCAACTTCCTTTGTAACCGACAAAGAAGAGGTTGTGCCTTCGGGGAGGGCGAGGCGGGGAGGCCCACTTCCCTAGCCCAGCTCCCGGGAGCTGGGCCAGCTGGGTCCCTGCCTGCATGACTGACATCTCAATAGTCCCATGCATCCCACAGCCCAGTGGTCATAATGCATCTACTTCATCCACATGAAGTCAGAACAGGGCCTGTGTCCACGGTGAGGATCGCCACCGCCAAAAAGCAGGCAGGCCACACATATCTGGGGACTGGCTGCCCATCCTGGTCCCCCAGACCTGGCTCCTCCCTTCTCCACAAATGACACTCCCCATGTCCAATCAGCACAGAGTCCTATCAATTCTCCCTTCTAGAAAATCTTTCAGATTTGTCCACTTCCAGACCTTAGTTTAAGCCACACACGTTTCACACTGATGTCTGCAGTGGCCTCATGGTTTTTCTGCCTTCTGTTCAGCTACCCAGAGCAGCAGTCCCCAACCTTTTTGGCACCGGGACTGGTTTCGTGGAAGACAATTTTTCCACGGACCGACCGGGGGTGGAGGGGCGGGGAGGGGGTGTTTTCAGGCAGTAATGCAAGTGATGGGGAGCGATGAGGAGCAGCAGATGAAGCTTCGCTCGCCCGCCCACCCGCCGCTCACCTCCTGCTGTGCGGCCCGGTTCCTAACAGGCCGTGGACCAGTGGGTTGGGGACCCCTAGCCCAGAGGCTCTCAACCTGTTCCCTTTTGTATAAATCCCCACAGTGGCTTCCTGGTGCCTTTAGCCTGACGTACAAGGCCCTTCACGATTTGATTCCTGCCAACTTCCTAGCTTCTCCCCTTGCACCTTGGTTCCAGCTGCTTGCTGTGACCCAAACACAAGTCCTCACTCACTTCTGTGTGTTTGTTGAAGCTCTTCCCCCAGCCTCATGATACCCTACCTCCCATTCTTCCCCCAGCTGGCTCCTATACATCCTGCTAGATTCAGCTTGGGCATCACCTCCTCCAGGAAACCCTCCCTGATTCCTTGCCATCCATCCTAGGCTGAGCTCCCCACTCAAATATATTCGTCTGCTCTCTAACTAGACTGCGAGCTTCTCAGGGGCAAGGCCTGGCTCCCTCGACTTTTCAGCAAGGCCTTATTGGCAAGTGATTCAACGTGACTGAAAGTCAGATGTGGGTTTCTTAGCTCTTCCATCTGGGAAGGTCACTTAATTTCTCTGAATCACAGTTCCCTTATTTAAGTGGATAACAATAATATCTTAAGGATCTTAGGGTTAAATGAATTCATGTGTTGAAAGGATTTAGCACAACGTTTGACACAAGGTGAGACAGACTCTTTACTGTTTGTATCTCCCTGGCATCCAGCGCACTGGCACATTCTAGCCACCTACTCACAATGGCTGAGTGAATGAATGCCTGAAAGGAAGAACATGACATGGTTCTGAGTTCCCTCACCACCTGGCCAATCTCCCCTAGATAGGCTTTGGTTTGTTTGTAGCCCTTTCTGAGTGGGTCACAAAGAACTGGTGACCAGGTGACATGCCCATCATCAGTTGTCAAGAGTCAAACCCGGATACATGCATGGGTGAGAAGGCAGGAGAAAGAAGCACAGACGGGGCTGCAGGTGGGTGCCTGTCTCTGGGTCATCTCATGGCTTGAGGGAGGAGAAAGGGAGCTGTGGGGATGGTCAAGGTCTATAGAAAGAGACTTCACCCAGATCTCCTCATCTGCTGTTTCCTGACCCCTGGAGATACATGTGCTGCCCGCTCTGTGTGGTCTGAGAGACCATTTCTATGCGTGAGACCCTCTCACAGCGTTTGCCATTGCTGGGGCAGGGGATGCCCAGAACAGGCTCCCAGCTTCCCAAGTGGCTCTCCAGCAGTGCCAGGAACTATCAGAACTGATGCTTCCTCTGAGGTGGGCAGGGGGGGTTGCCTAGCTGGTGGGTGGGTGAGTAGGCAAGAAAGCCAGGTAGGAAGGCTAAAACAGGAGGGAAAGAAGAGACAGAAGGGCTTGAAGCCCGGTTCGGGGCAGCCTGGAAGCAGATCTAGAACACAGAGCGGGAAGCCTCCATCCAAACCTTCTGAACTTCAAGGTGGGCCGAGCTGATGACGTGCAGTAACCAGCCCTCTCCCGACCGCCCTCAGCCCAGGCTCTGCTCCTGTTCCTGCTCCAAAGCTACTGCTAAACTAACACACCATTGTAAAGCAATTATACTCCAATAAGGATGTTTTGAAAAAAAAAGTTGCTGCTGCCTGGAGCCCCTGCTCCACCCACCCTCACCCTGAGACCACACACCAGGGAGCTGGACAGGCTGCCTCCCTCCCTCGCTGGTTTGCAATTTTAATTCCTCACCTTCCTAAACAGCCAAGATTTATGGCACACTTGACAGAGATATTTAATTTTCCAAATGTCTATTATTCAAAGGCTGTGGAAATCTCCAGACCTAACATTTCTGCATTAATATCCATCTAGCACTGAGGCCAAATAAAGATCTTCCCAGAGGCATGGAAGGGGGAAAGGAGGAGTGTAATCCTGCGCAGAAAGGAAGGGCCCCTAGACAAACCCCCATGAAGCTCACACCATCCCTACCAGATGCACCAAATCAAACATCGAAGCTTTTTTTATTATCATTATTAACATGAGCAAATGCTTATTACGTGCCAGGTATTGCGCCAAGCAATTTTAACAGCCAGGACCTCATTTAATCCTTACAACCCTACGAGATAGCCACTATAATTATAATTATCCCATTTTTCAGATGAGGAAATTGAGGCATGGAGGAATCAAGATCACCCAACTAGTACCCCAATTTCACTAACTCTTACCCACAATCAGACTCTCTCTTTTGTATACATGATAGAAATGCTCTCTTTCTTTCTAGTGGTGTAACTATTTCTATTTCCAGTGGAACTAACTATTCAATTTAATTCTCTATCTCATTAAGTAGATTCATTGATAAAGTCAATGTGTACATGTGTGTAAGGACCCTGCTATACATGGAGCACTGCTGTGGGCAAAACGAATGTAAAGTCAGGTCGCTTGTGGACCATGATCTGAAAATCTATCTAGAAAACTGGGCACATGTGCAAACAATGCAGCATCAACACAGGTAGGATCCTAATATCACCCAGCTAGGGGCCTCAACTCTACAGAGATAAAGAAGGAAACAAAAAGGACTCAGAACAAACAAGAGAGACCCTCCTGGCCGCCACGCTAAGCCTAAACCCAGGAGAGTTTATTCCCACCAAGTGCAGAACAGGGAAGAGGAAAAGGGAGGCTGACAAGCTGGCAAAAGTAAGAAGAGACAATCGATGAAGGAGGAGAAAAGAGAAAAATCACAGAAAGTGGATAAGGAACCAAGAAGTTCAGCTGCCGGGGGGAAAACAGACTATCCCACCAGGCTCTGGAGTACTGGCTCATTAGCACACAGGGTAGTAGCTAACATTTACGGTAACAGCCCTGAGTAACGAAAAAATGAACCAATTGTGTTCTGAGTGCACTGGTTAAGAAAGCATGCATACTTTTAGTCACACTTTGTTCATGTCCATTTGGATGGAAAGAGTTCATTAAAGTGGCCAAAATGTTTTGTTTTTTTTTTTAAGTTTTGGTCCTTAAAGAAGTGAGTTACATTCTGTAACTGGTTCCGTAATTAAGTACCAGAGCCAGTCAGGACCGGGGGCTCCGGGCGGACGAGAAGATTGTCTGGCCCTCTCTGATCAGGGCCCAGCACAGGTAAGGACCCAACCAGGGATAACAGTCCTATGGCTGCTGGTGCCCACATGCCTCATTCACACTGAGAAGGTAGGGGAAGCCAGGGAGTCCGTGCCCCTCTCCCCCAAAGCCAGTCCTGGGAAGCCGGAGACCTCATTTCCCAGTTCCCAGTAGGCCAAGCTTAGAGCAGAATTGCCACCACCTAGCCCACGGGGGCCTTTGCTAACCCCTCCGCGTCACCACTCCCAGACTTCTCTAGAAGGAGTCCTAATCAAAGTTGTCAGCAGATAATAGGGGAGGTTTCTCTATTTCCCTTTGCCTAGCCCTAAATGGCTCTAGTCACTTGCTGCCTGGAAAGGTGACAGAAAGATTAAACGAAGCAAAAAGATGAGGCCCCATCACCATCATCATGGTGAGGCTTTACTGAGGATGTCAGAAATCTCTGTAAAACCAAACACTCACAGTTAGTGAGCCAGAGCAAGACAAAAAGTACAACACAAAAGAGAGACCAATGTATGAAACCCATACCACGTCTGGAAGGTGAAAACTTCTGCCCATTTTCTTTCTATGGTGAACCTAAAATATCCCCTGAATCTGTCTACCTCAATCAACTGAATTCATTCAACTGTTCCTTCTATATAATCTAATTGCCTGTTAATTTTCTATCATTTACGTTGTGTGTAAATGCCACTACATCAGTACGGCTGAACCAGAAACATCCACGGGGTTTTTAACTTACTTCGTATAGGGGAAAAGGCACTAACATTTATAGAACATTTACTATAATACAGACACTTCACATACGTCTCTCTCATTTCACCTCATAACAGCCCTCCAAGAGGGATATCATTCCCATTTTACACATAAGAAAACTGAGGCTCAGAGGGGTTAAGTAAGTTGCTCAGAGTTGCACAGCTAGTAAAAGCAGAGACTGTTTCAGGAGCATCTGACCCTGACTCCGATACCACCAATGATGCCTTCTTGATGTTATCACCAGCGAAAGAGCAGAGAGAGGCCTCTCAGGTGGCAAATCCAGGAACAAGGAAGACTGCTTCTGACTTCAGACAAAAACGCTCTTCCTTTTTGCCCTAAGCCTGGCTGGCATTTCGGGGACTGACTCACATGATGAATGGGTTCAGGGCACACACGAGAAGTAATATGTCTTGATTTAGTGAAGCGCTTGATAGGTCGTCTGATTAAATTTTACTTGCAAAATTAATTCAGATTGTCTTGGCTGGATGCTCCCGTCACCCAGACAGCTGAGAGGCTGGGAAACTGTAAACAAGTGGTCAAGAGAAGAGGCTGGTGATGGCAGGAGCACGGCGCCAGAGGCAGGCAACTTCGTCAGCAGGAGGTACTGTTTTCTCTACCCCAAGGCAGCAGAACTAGAGCCTGCGGCAAGAAGGGGGCAGGTAGATGGAAGGGCACCGCGATGAACAGAGAGTTCCGACGGGAAGAGGGCGCTTTCTCTGGTGGTGATGGTCGGAAGGTGCTAGCTGATGGCAGAGGCCAGGGAGGGGAAATGACCTCGTAGGCCTCTTTCCAGTCCCTTAATTCTCTGTGGTCATAACACATGGCCCTGAAACACACTGCTAGAGCCACAAGAGAAAAAAGAGTCAGCCCTGGTCCCTGAATGCTGTTAGCAGGCAGTTCTGGACGGAGGGGGGGCTCCAGTGAGGATGTCAGCTCACACTGGGAAGGGGAGGTCCACCAGGGGGCTAGGGACCCAGGACAGGGTCCTTTGTGCCACTGGCGGGGAGGGAGAGTGATGACTGAGGAGGAATCAGAGGCCCGGTGCAGACTGGAGGGAAACTGACAGGGGGCGGGAATGTGTGACTGCAGGTCACCATTAATGGAGCAGCAGAGAGGAGATGAATTACCGTAATTATGAACCTATGGAGCACAGCTTTTTTTAAAGTGTCCTCTTATGTGTGTATGCAGTAGGTGATGGGGGGCGGGGTTTGTCCTCCTAAATCAAAGGGTAGGGGTTAAGCCCCAGATATTGAGGACTTTCGCAGAAACCTAGGGACTTTTAGAGAGAGTGGGTGGGCAGAAAGAAAACCAGGCAGATCCCCAAAGAAAGCAGGCGCCCAAGGAATCTTGATCCCCACCTCTTTGTGGAGTTGGCAGGAGAGAAGTGGAGTTGACTGGGGTCGGGGGTGGAGGGGAGGTAGGTGCTGCCTCCTGGATGTACTCTGCCTTAACCTTGTGAAATGACTTGATCTGACTCGCATTTTAAAGGTTTACTCTGGTGGTGATGTGAAGAACAGACTGTGGGGATGGGGAGAGGGGTGAACAGGAACAGAGAGTTGAAGAGAGGGTGGTAGTTCCATCACCCAGTCTAGGGTGATGGTCACTAGCAGAAGGTGAAAAGGGATCAGATTTGGGGTCTATTTTTCAGGTAGAACAAACAGGATTGTTGAAGAATTGAATCTGGGGTGGGAGATAAAGAAAGGAATCGTGAATGAATGAATATATGCATGCCCCAGCCTGGCTGCATTGTTATGCGGACCCAGTGGAATGACCTTTCCTTCTCCCAGGCTAACCCCCGTTCCCCATCGATCTCCCCTTCAATTTAAACCTTGACCTAGACTCACCCCTTCCAACTAGCTGATAATTTACTTTAATCCAAGTTAAACAGCCCTTTGTGTGCTGCTGGCAGAGAAGCCTAACCATCACCTGAAAATGTATTTCTATGAGAAAAACTGTTTTCAAGTAGCCAACAGCCAATTTATAAACAAACTGCTAGGAATACGACCTGTACATAAGTGGGAAGTGCCTATATAAACACTGTCATTGCCTAAACCGTCAAATCCAAGGCAAAGCAATTTCTGTGGCCTCCGAGACTAGTGGGCCCAGCCTGGCCGTGATTCTCGGTGGGCAGAGCCAGCGACAGTGACGACGGTGGGAAGAAGCCCCAAGGCCTCTCACAATAACAGAACAGCTGGGGATGGAGGTAAAAGGGATTTGCAGACTTGATGCCACTCATAGCTTTCCCAGGGGTGCAAAGGGCCAGGGGTAAAGGGCAGATCTTCTCTCTGCCCACCCCCCAGCCAACGCCCACCTCACCACCTAGACGCTGGGTGCTTCTCAACTCTATTTGTCAAATAAGAAACTGCCCGGAAGGGAAAGGCAGGTGGACCATGAGAGAGAAGGATGCCTGCTGTGTGCATCTGGCAGCAGCCTCAGCCCCAGCATGAATTCTACTGAGGGCAGATGAGAAGATCTGGGAGCGTTGGCTGGGCGAATGGAGTACGTAAACAGACCCAGGTGGAAAGCTTTCTTAGCGACCTCAATGCAAATCAGAATTGGAGAAACACAAGCCAGCCCTGTGACTGCTGTGTCAGCTCCAGAGAAGCCTTCCTACCCTCATCTGGCCCCATGCCTCGCTGTGGCTTCTGGTTCACCACCCAGTAATGAGCGTGCACAGACCTAATGAATCAGCAGGAAGCTGCTGACTGGGCTCTGCATTCAGAATCCCCGCCAGCGAAAACCACCAGAAACGTGGGCTTTCTGGGGCTGGAGATGTCTCCATTTGCAGGAGGTAAGCGTGGAGTCACGGTAAAGACTGGTAGATAGCACAGCGACACCTGCGCTTTGACCCAAGTGTGTGTGACCTGCCCCGTCCTCAGACGGGGCAGGTACTGACAGTACCTCTGTCAGACCTCTGTGGACCACCCTTCTGGGACACCCGGTTGCAATGTGGCTGCAGTCTGCTCGCCACACCCTCAAGCCGAGCAGACATCCCTCACTTGAAAGGCAGGGGAAAGGGGCATGGGGGCATCTGAGCCCACTCACAGGAGACTGGAAAGGAACAAGAAGCCAGGCCTCCCCTGTGACTTTATGCTACATACCAGTTTGGGGAGTGGGGAAGAGAAACTGGGAGAAAAACAAAACCAAAGTGAAGGTAGGAGTCCATGCAGGGGCTGCAAGGCTGGGAGATACTGTCGTCCAGCGCTGACACCTGACAGCAACCCTGACACTAAAAGAGATGGCAGGACATGCTGTGAGCCCACCACAAAGGCTTTCACGGTGTAGAATAATGAGTTGCCCCTCCGACGATCCAGGTCTGTTTTAGAGCATAAACTGTCTCTGCCAAGACATCCTGGGCTCAAAACCTCACACAATCAACAGACCTTTTTGCCAGTCCCCTGGGGGCCCGACCCTAGGTTTTTTAATGTCAGATATTCATTCACTTTTCTTTTGTTCGTGGAGCCTTATGGGTGCCTGTAGCTCAGGACTATTCCAGGAACCGTGGCGGGTGTGAAACCCTTAACATTCTCCCCAACGTTAAGTGTCCCTCATGCATCCAGCCCAGTCCCGTCTGCACCCCCTCCAAAGTGGTTTCTCTGTGTGAAAGCTTGGCCTTGTCACCGCGGCCTGGACCTTCCTCAGCCCCCTCCTCCCGAGCCCCACTCTGCCAGTGTCGGGAGAGCACGATCTGCTTTACTACGGAGTGAGAAATCTCCAGGCACAAGTGACGCATGGGCAGGCAATTTACACTCACTCGCTTGTTCAGATTCCACAGGACACAGCCCTCACCCCGGCCTGGTCCCTGACCCCTTTTCACGCCTCCTTCCCTCTCCAGGCCCAACGCATCCTCTCACCCACAGCTCCGGGCCCAGAGGAAGCCAAGTGCCGTTTTCCGGTTCCAAATATAACCCCCAAGTTCAGGTCCTAACTTCCTTTCCCTGTAGCCTCTTGGAAAATTAATTAAACCCACTTCTCATCTCTCCAGACCCAGGTCAAGTTCCCTCGTTTCTAACACTGTTAATCCCCCTGAACCCACTCACTGTCTCCCCTCCCTCCCCCTCCCCTCTTCACCACTAGGTCACCAGTGCCATCTAAAGTAGTAATTCCAGCCGCCCAGGATGGCTGGCCAGTCCTGCTCTTCCTTCCTTTGGTTTCCGTGACACCACCTCCCCTGCATTCCTCCCTCTCATTCACCCCCAAGGCTCCTCCACTCACCCCTTAAATGTTGAGTCCCAGGGTCTGATCACTGGCGCTCTTCCTTCTCACGCCGCACCCTCCCAGGGCAATCTTGTCTAAACCCTTCCCCAATTCCCTGTTAGCTGGTGATCCCACATCTTTATTTCCAACGTCTTTTCTATCTCAGAAGTTCTTGGATACGCATAATAATCGCTCCTTATAATCTCTCCCTTGCAAATGACCTCAGTCACTTTGCCCCTTCCTCCCGCCTTCCACTCCCCAGGCTGAGCCCCAAGCCCACCTGAATCCAACTCTCCACCTTCTCCACGCCTGCACCTCAGCCACCGAACGTTTCTGGAGGAGACCACGGAGCCATGACTTCTTGCACTTTAATTTTATAGCCACAAGCTTCAAACAGGCACTCAGCATCGCCCGGTAATCCTCCTACAGATTCCCGGTAAAGTTACCCTCCAGGGCTCTCAGACTGCTGTTTTATGCCTTTCCTCCTTCCTCAACTGCCCCCAGCACTCTCAGCTCTTTGCCTTACTTTGTAGTCCACTGAGAAAACAAGGTAACAGAAACCCCCTTAATTTCCTACCACCAAATCGACAGCCTTACCTCCTCCTGATCTCATCTTCTCTGTCATCCCTCCACTTATGCAGAGGCCAAAGCAGCTGTTTTCCAACCCCTCACTTTCATTCAGGAAGGGATCCCCCTCTTTCCTGTATTATCAATGTATTCCCCCTCCACTAGATCATTCCCATCACCATTCACATGCTCTGCCATCTCCTGGCTTTAAAAATAAAATGTCCTCCTCAGAACCCACATTCCCCTCCAGCCACAGCTCCATATCTGCTCCTGGTCATGGCACACCTCAAAGAACCTTCTGCAATCACCCCCCTACTTCTCCCGTTCCCTCTTCAGTCACTCCATTCTGGCTTCTTACCGCAGTCACCAATGACTGCCATGTTGCCAAATCCTGTGGACACTTCTCTGTCCTTCTTTGTGTGACCCCCTCAGCACCCCTGGACACAGCTGACCTCTCTCTGCTGGGTGCTGTGGGCCCACAATGTCCTGGCTGGCCTCCTCTCTCTCTAGCCACTCTCTCTCCATTTCCATTACTGGCCTCTCCACCTCTACCTGATTCTAAGATTGGCAAACTTCAGGGCTCTGCCCTCAGCCCTGTATTCTCCTCAGTCTCTATATTTTCTCCCTATGTTACTTTTACTTTCTTCCTAATCACTGATGACGCCCAAATTAATCCTGACCTTTCGTCTGGGCAAGAGACTGATATCCAGCTGCTGACTTGTTATCTCTGCTTAGTTGTCTCATCAGCATCTCCAATGGAACCTGCTCAAAAGAGAAATTCCAACCCATCCCACCCACCAACCCAACACTCCTCAAGCCCTGTTCGCAGTCAGCATCACGAATGGCCCCACCCTCCTGCCAATCATTCCCATCCTTTCAGTCCTCCCACAGCAGTCTTGTTGACTCTACACCAGCTACCCCAGGGCTTGGCTGACATCTGCCCCCTCTACTAAGACCATCCGAGCTTAAGCCACTCCTTCTCCCATCTAAAGGGCTGCGACATCCTCTCAAGGGGTCCCCCGCTTCCACGTGTGCCCCTCTACTGCCCACTCTCCCCTGGCAGCCAGAGTGATTTTTTTCCACAAGTCAATTAGATCACGCGCTCCTCAGCTCAAAAACCTTTAACAGTTTTTCATTGCACTTGGAACCAAATCCATTGCGAGTGATAGAAAACCCAACTCAATCTGGCTTAAATGATAAAAACTAATTTATTGGGCTTCCCTGGTGGAGCAGTGGTTGAGAATCTGCCTGCCAATGCAGGGGACACGGGTTCGAGCCCTGGTCTGGGAAGATCCCACATGCCGCGGAGCAACTAGGCCCGTGAGACACAACTACTGAGCCTGCACGTCTGTAGCCTGTGCTCCGCAACAAGAGAGGCCGCGACAGTGAGAGGCCCGCGCACCGCGATGAAGAGTGGCCCCCGCTTGCCGCAACTAGAGAAAGCCCTTGCACAGAAACGAAGACCCAACACAGCCAAAAATAAATAAATAAAGTAAATAAATAAAAATTAAAAAAAAAAAAAGATTTGGAGAGAATCCAGGAATTTCTGTCCCAGTACTAGTTCATTATCATCAAAAAAAGAAAAACAAAACTAATTTATTGATAGCAAAATGTCTGAAGCTGTTGCAGACTGCATATCTTCGCACCTCAATATCCAGGGGAGCCTTTTCTAAATGCCACGGAGGGCCCCAGAGGCCAGGAGCGGCCCTGGTGTCCGGCTGGAGTCCTCATCTCCCAGGAGCTCTGGACGCTCACGGATTTCCCTGGTCTCCCCTCATTCGCAGTGGCCGCCTCTCCCAGCTCCTCCTCGACACCCCGGGCTCCAGCCGCTGCCCAAGGCACCCTCCTCAGCCTCTGCACGTTCTGGTCCCAGGCTTCTGCTCTGCGCCCACCAGCATTTTGTGGCACGTAACCTTTCCAGGCTTGGGATGGCGGTGTTTGCTGCGCCTCTCCCATTTCCTCTCCCTCCCCATGTCCTTTTAAAGGATGGAGACCTTTAACCATGGGCTGCTGCAGTCCCCATGAAGGGTTCCCTCTTTCTTGCTTACAGTCTGTGTTTGTCCTCAACTACTGTCTAACAATATCCCCCGGGGGGTGGGGGGGTGCGGCATATTTCTTTGATAAGAAACAGCCAAGAAACAGAGTGTCCTTCAGAGCCCCCGGGGTCCCATGGCTGCCTGGGATGACAGACGGTGGCCAGGCCTGCCAGGGCTGTGTGCCCGCCCCAGCGTGTCCGACGGGCATCGTGTGGTCCCAGGTTCCCATGGGGCACACGTGCCCCGATACAGAGGTGCTCTCCCGTGCACAAGGCCCTTTCTCCCCTGCAAATCTGCCGCCCCCGGCCCGCTGAGGGACTTCCCATGAATCACTGAGCCTCTCAGGGTTCGGTGTACTGTCCATGAAACTTAGGGGCTGGGAGAGCGATCTCTGGGCCTACTGTGGCTCTAATATGCGATGCTTCTCTGGCCTAGAATGTTGGTTTAGAGCTGTGTTTCCACACAAAAGGCCTGGCCCCAAACAAAAAAGTTTGCTGATGCAACACAAAGGGTCTTGGGGCTGGGGCAGGTGCCGAGGGCCGCGCCTCTGCTCCAGGGCGTCTATGCCAGGGAGACACACACAGGTGGTAAGACTCCTCCCACCCACACCTGTCCATCCTCCACGCTGCCATCAGAGAGAGCTCGTCCCCAAACGTCAGCGGGATCACGTCGTTCTCTCTCTTAGAACCCACTGCTGAGAAGAGAAGGTCTGAATCCTGCAGCAAGGCAATCAGGAGCCAGCTCACCCCCAGCCTCCTCTCCTGCAAGCCTGCCATCCAGTCAAGCGAGGCCGCCTCCTCTGACCACCCCCTCCCTTTTCCACGCGGCCCCGCCTTCGCTCAGCGCTCCCTCTGCCTGCAGCACCCTCGACTTGGCGCCCCATGTCTCCACCTCGTGCAATTCTCGGCTCCAGTGTCCTCCACGCATCCTTGCCCACTCCCACGCCCATCAGAATTAGGGTCACCTGGACATCCACGTACCGAGGCCTCTTCTACACGCCTGCCACAGCCAGCGCTCACAACACGGCGCGATGCGTATTTTCACGCATCAGGGAGCTCCTGGGTGCCAGGCAGGGTAAGGGAGAGAGCGTGGGCCTGGAAGTCTGGCAGCCTGAGCTAGCATCATGCTTCCAGCACCAGGTAACAGGTGATGACTCACACAGAGGCTTTCATCAGGACGCCTGTGCGTGCATTTCCCCAGTGTCTGTCCGTCACGTGTGCCCTTCCACGGAGACCCTCGGGACTCACCCTGACAAAAGGCCAAGCAGCCCCTCTCGCCCTGGCAGGCGCCCAGTAGCGGTAGGTTACAGATTCCCTGCACATCCAGAGCATTTATCCCCCTAATGAGAAGTTTCTTAAAGCTCTAACCAGGCTCTCTCCATCGAGCAGGTTCAGGAACAGATTCTTATAAAAAATAAATTCAGCACATTAAACCCCGGTTTCAGCACATTAGTGGACCCATGGGGAGGGGCCTGAACTTACCAAACATCAGGCAGTTGCTGTCTTTTAATTAAAAAATAATAATGAGGGCTTCCCTGGTGGCGCAGTGGTTGAGAGTCTGCCTGCCAATGCAGGGGACACGGGTTCGAGCCCTGGTCTGGGAAGATCCCACATGCCACGGAGCAACTAGGCCCGTGAGCCACAACTGCTGAGCCTGCGTGTCTGGAGCGTGTGCTCCACAAAAAGAGAGGCCGCGATGGTGAGAGACCCGTGCACCGCGATGAAGAGTGGCACCCGCTTGCCGCAACTAGAGGGGGCCCTTGCACAGAAACGAAGACCCAACACAGCCAAAAATAAATAAATAAATAATAAAAATAAAGGAATTCCTTTAAAAAACAAAAAACAAACCAAAAAAACAAACAAAAAAATAATAATAATAATGATGAGCTCTTATCATTTCTAGTCTCTCCCTAAGAAAGATTTTCTGGTTTTCCCACACAAAACATTTTGGTAGAAAAACTGCATGTTTATGTTGGGACAAAAACCACGTCTGAGTGGCTGGAATCAGGGCTAAGTCTTCCCCGCTTGGTCTCACCAGCTCCGACCGTCTTTCTCCACTTATCTGATCGCTGCCTTGAAAGTGTGTGTGAGACTGCACGCCTGTGTGGGCATCTGGCCACCTCGGATGATGCTGCTGCCTGAGCCCCACCCCATGTCATTGTAGTATTCATCGCTCTGTGTCCCTCCAGCCATCCAGCCACCTGCTGTGGTCACTGCTGCTGGGAGCTAGACATGCCCAAGGCAAGGTCTCTGACCTTGGGAGCTCACAGTCTAGCTTCAAAGAGAGAAGTCAAAACAAACGAGCACAGATGCTAAAGGAGGCCGCAGTGGACACAAGCCCAGGGTGTTCCAGGGGCAAGAGGAGGGGACTGTTTCTAGGAAAGGCTTCCAGGCGAGGCTTCATAGAGGAGAGGGCCACTGAGCTGGCTCCTGAGGATGAGTGGGGAGGCGAGGGGGGCGGGCACTTCGAGTAGATGGGACGGCCGTGAAAAGGGACTGGGGCACGCCAGGCAAGAGCACACAGAGGGAGTGGTGCCAGAGCCCAAGGGGCAGGCTGCCAGGGGAGGCACCCCGGGCTCTGCAGGCAAGAGGCTTAAGCTGGATGGTCAGGCAATGCCAAGACCCACCCCTCGCTGTTCTGAAGCTGGGCTCGGTCCCAGAATCTGGTGGGATTAGAGATCAAGGTCATATTTGGTTCCTCTAGCAAGATTTTGAATTGCCTTCTTTATATTTCCATTTCATACCCAGTTCATGGAGGCCTGAAACTCCCCACAAATTCCGTCCTTACACCTAATAGCCACATAGTGGGGAGGGGTCTCTGGGGAGGGGGTGGTATCGGTGACTCAGAAAAGGGAGTGACACAGTAGGTACTCAAGGTTAATGGTTGAGCTGAGGCAGGGGACAGGTCCCAGGCCCCGCCCCATGCACTGCCACAGACTCCACCCTTCACCTTCTACACGCTCTGAGTGACAGGACACCCCGGGGGTCATGCTGCCCAGCCCCCCTCAAGGTGCTGGACTCCTGTCCAGAGGCAGTCCCCTTCCTCTGAGTGGTCTCTAGAGAGAAGGAATCAGGCTATTGGAACGGTAGGTGCAGAAGCCACACACCCTCAGCCTAGCAGGAAACAGGCAGGCACAGCCCCCCACAAAGTCCTCCGCCATTCCTGAAAGAACAACTGCAAACCGCTTGGTCTGTTCTCACATGGCTCCCCCTCTCCCCACCCCCTTGCCTTGCTTGGAAAATACCCCTGATCACTCCTCTGGACCAGCTCTAGTCCTGAGAAATGCACAAGCAAACCCACGTCTGCTGGGGATGCACCAACTGAACAGGAATGGCCATGCCGATAACGTCAGGGGTGGTTTTCAGTGAGGAATGCTGTCTGCAAACACCTCCCTTCTCCTCCGCGCACTGGCTCCTTAGAAGCTCAGGACTGCCGTGCCCCGGGGCCAACACCTGGACCAACCCCTGAGGACCAAGGAAGGACTCTGGGCCATTGGCCACAGGGGCACCAAGGGGAGAAACCGAGGGCACCCAGGCCACACTGTGGGTACCAGACCACAAAGCAGAGCCCAGGGGAGCTCAGCCCAGAGCCACTCCCCTTGCCGAGGACGGAGGGAGACTCTGTCCCTGGCTCATCCCTGTGTGCACGCAGCCTCACCCAACTGAAGGGCTCAGGATGGAGTTCACCTCAGTGGCTCTCAGTGACTCCTCTGTCTTCATAAAGCCTAAGTTAAAGAACCGCTAGGTGTTGTTATCTAAAGATTCCTGAAACTCATGGTCCCCACCTGGCAACTATAATCATGATTTCTCAGGTCTCGAGTAGGCAAAACCTAGTCAACAGCTTCAACTCCTCCCTTTCCAAATCCGTGGCTATTCCTATTTCACGCAAGAAAGAGGGAATTAAGAGCCTGGGCCCTGGAGTCACATGTGTATAGTAAGATCTCATCATTTCCTGGCTGTGTGACCTTTGCCAAGTTACTTAACCTCCCTGAGTCTGTCTTCCTCACACATAAAAAAGGGTTAATAATAATAGTGCCTTAAAGCCCTTAGAATAGTGCTTACTACACAGCATTCAACACGTGTCAGTTATGATTATTAACATTATTATACGTGGTAGGATTATGGGCCATTCCCACTCTCTTACTGTATTTTTAAACTCTCTTCAATGAGCATATATCATTTTAAAATAAGAAAAAATTATCTCAGGGAAGAAACCTTCAATTAATTCAATATCGTTTCAGCCAAAAGAACATTCTAAAGACTAGAGATTAGGTGGTTTGGAGCGAGCAGAGCTCCATTTCTGGTGTGACTACATAACGCACAGAAGTGCTCTCGGCCCCGTTTTCAAAATGACTCCCATGTCTCCTCACAACCGTGGCTGAAGAATTATACCCCAAGGTGAAGCAAGGGCCACTGGTCCGGCCACCCCCAGGCCAGGCCCAGACCCTCTCTGGTTCGCTCAAGCCTCTCTGACTCTGAGATGCGTCCCCCAGCGCAGCCATGGGAGACAGCAATGCCCTGCCTCGCAGCTGGACCTCTGCAGCCGAGTTCTGACCCCACCACAGACAAGCTGTGTGGCCTCAGGCCCACAGTGCAACCTCTCTGCCCTAGTTTCCCCATCTACAAACTAGAGAAAACAGGAATCTCCAGCACAGGGCTGTTGTAAAGATCCAGGGAGGCACCTCGGGCACCCCACCTGGCACCGGAAGGGAGCCTGGGTCGTGCTCAACACTCAGGTCCCCTTCCGCCTAGCGCTGCACGGTGTCCTCCCCTCAGCCCACCTGTGAAACAGGCCACACGTGGTTCCTTGATGACACCTCTGGTGACTCTCTCCAACCCTCCCTGTCCGGCCCTGACCCCTCTCCTACTTTAGGACCAGAGCTCTAATGACCCACAGGACATCCCCCTTCCTTACTTGCCCTGGGAACCAAACTCAGCCTGTTCCAAACCCAAGGAAATATCACTGGGGAGGAACACAGCTTTCCCGTAACAGCAGTGCTGCAACTGTTCCAATTGCCAAGCTTAAAACAAAGGGTATTTTTCTTGATACCTACCTGGTGTGGCCATTTTGGTTGAAGGGGCTTATTCAAGTCAATTTAACACATTTTATTGAAGGTTTACTCAAAAGGCCCATCCAGAAATGAAGAGGACCACTCCTGCCCTCGAGAAATACTTAGTCTTCTGGTGAAATAAACACAGGAATAAATGATTTGAACACACTGAGTGGTAGGCGCTCTAGTGAACCTGTTTAAGGTTTGATGCTGGCTCAAAGAGGGAGCAGTAGGCGCTGCCCAAAGGGGAGGGGTTAGCAAGGCTTGAAATGGGTTTTGAAGGATGAGTAGGAGTTTGGTAGGTGGGCAAGGAGGCAAAGACAGAGAGAGCAGCACTGGCAAAGCCCCTGAACTGTGAACTAGCACAGCACGTTCAGGGAAGCTGCGCCTAAATCCCCTGCCTGGTCCCCAGGCTTGGGGGGAGGTGATGTAATATGCTGGCGAGGGCCTTATGTAGCACACGAACAGGTGGTGCTTTGTATTTCTGAGGCCATAGCCCTCTGTGAGAACCTGATGGACACTATCGACCTCATACTCAAAGGCACAGATTCACAACTTTGCATCCAACTCTGGAGGCTTCCCAGCCCTGAACCCTATCAATGACCCCTGCATGTTTATGACGCCCAGGTTATGAACCCTGGGCGAGCATCCTCAGGAAGAAACCTGGTAACACGTGCTCAGACCCTGCAGCCTGTGGTGTGGGTTATCCTTTCCTAAAAGCATCCTGACACACTTACTCGCGTTAAAGCCACCCTGCTCTTTCCCGGCCGCCTGCCTAGGCCGGCAAGACCTTTAGTGATCTCTGCCCAGAGGCCAGGAAGCACCTCCGACAAACCCAGGGTTACCACCATTCCCACAGGTGCCACCAGGCCAGGAAACACCCCATTCTCTGCTCATCCATCCCACCCTTCTCTTTCTGCTTCCAGCTTCTCCACCGGTGATCGAGTCATAGCCACAGCCCCACAGTAACGCAATTATTTAAAAATTGCCTTTGGGACTTCCCTGGTGGTCCAGTGGTTAAGACTCTGCACTTCCACTGCAGGGGGTGCAGGTTTGATCCCTAGTCGGGGAACTAAGATCCCACAGGCCACGTGGCCAGAAAAAAATAAATAAATAAAAACTGCCTTTGGCAGGCAACCTTGAGAAGGCCTTTGGAAGCCAAGCAGGTTGGAGCTGTTGGTTCCCCTTTACCTGGCTGCCTCTTCCCCCGTCAGGGACCCCACTCACACTCCCCGTGCAGAGACCCACCACTGGGCTGCCAGTGGAGGCGTCTGGATGATGTGTTTGGTGACCCTGTTCAGCTGGGAAAAGCTGACATGGCTTTAAATATTTAACCACTTTAAACACATAGGTAATGATAATAACTTTGCTGATGGCATCTCGAATTAAGCTCCAGATCAAGTAAGATTTGTTGAAGCCAAAATAGTGCCAATTAAGTCCCTGGCCAGCTTCCCTCACAGCAGACGGCCACAAGGGACAGCTGAGTATCCTAGACAGACCACTGGCCTTGGAGCCCACTTGCAAAGAGGGGCAGATAGTACTCTTTCTCACTGCGTCGTTGTGAAAAGCATGAGATCATGAGATCGTGTTTGCAAAACTGCTTCCTTTGGTGACCTGTTATTAAGTGGATACAAATGGAAGGGATTATTATCACGGAGAGTTTAAGATGCTCCCTACTCATCCGAAGGTTCCACGCTATGATCTGCCACACCTCTTACACAGGCTCAGGACTGTCCCACAGGCCCCCAGAAGCCACCCCAACTCTGGCAAAGGGGCTATACTCTCCTCCCACAGAGTGATTCTTCCTCTGAGGGTGCCGTCCCCTAGGTGCTACTTCCGACCTTAGGGAGCCCTCCCCCAGCTAGAACCTGGGCTGAACGCCTCTCACCTGCTCTGGACGTGGCTCTGGTCTTGACGTTACCAGCGCTGCTTTCCTGCCCTTGCACAGAGTTCCCCAGCCTGGGGAGTAAGGACAGAAGAAACCTCTCATCTGACCTCTGGACCAGTGAGGACACTGGCCTTCTCTCTGATACCTCCGTTGGGAGGACCCCAGCCCATCCTGGGATGCAGTCAGAGCCCTGAGCCCCGGCTGGCATCAGAAGAATCATCCTGCCGACTTAGTTGGATTGCCTTGACTTGCCAGTGGAGAAACTCAGCCCTTTTTTCTTTCTGACTTTCACCTTCTCTGGGGTGAGCCAGGTGGTTGAGCAGAAGAGCTGCCGGTTTACGGGTCTCAGACAAACAGCAACTCTAGCACCTGGCCCAACCCTGCACTTGAGGAGGAAGGCAGACCTGAGGCAGTCTGCCCACCCAGCCCTAAGCAGCAAGGAAGTCAACGATGATAGCTAATGCAATACACACAATTTCATTACTAATGTGAAAATTGATTCTAACTCATGGAGAAAGAAAAAGGAAATCTGCTTGGAACGTTAAGTCCCAAGGATTTGGAATGGTTGGACAGGCCTGTCCTGAGAGAGTGGGCCTTTTACAACGTAGACCTCACGGGGAGGTAATCAGATAGACACTTGTCTGGTGGACCGGGGTGGGGACAGCGTCAGAGGTGGAGGTGTCACCTGGACACTTTCTATTTCCCAGAATAAGTGCGCACCTGTAAGTAACTCCTATGCTCCACTGTTTCCTCCCAGGAGGAACAGCACCTCCAGAAACACGCCCCCTCCCCACTAGCCTGGTATCAAACCTGTCTGGGAAAACAGAGCCACCAGGAGACAGGCACATGTCTGGAGGGATGTGAGGAGCTTCTGAGACTATGAGTGATGTCGGATACCCACGCTTCCTCCTATTGTGAAAGGATAGGAAGACTTCTGCCCACGTTAGATCTATGTGATACATGGCTATGACATCAAAACACACTTTTGTTTCTTAGGGCTAAATAATTAAGACCAGGTTTTTATTTAAACATTGGCCTTGGCAATAAATTATGAACTTGCTCTGTGGTTTTCCTTGCTGTGTGATATACAGATATAGATCCCCTCCCTCCACCCTGGGTCCATCCCCTTAACAAGGAAAACTCATTCAAAGGTTTGTTTTCGTAAAGAACAAGCAAGTATGTGTTCCAACCTGTACAGAGAAAAACACATATTTATTCTACAGCAGACTCACTCATTCATTATTGAGCAGCTACTTTGTGCGTGGCGCGGGGCCAGGGCTGAGGCTATGAACGGGAGCAGGCAACTCCACGGTGTCGCGGGAGGAGCTGCAGACACCCATCCACAATGCAGCCCATCCACGATGCACTCCGAGCTGCCTGCTGACAGAGGCGGGTACAGCGGGCTTGGAGACCAGAGAAGCAATGATTAATTCTGCCTCGGGGTTTGGGGAGAACTTCCAGGAGGCATCTGCATTAGCTCCCTTTACTGTGGGTTTCCAGGTGGGACTCCCCCGGGGCAGTACACAAGCTGCTCTGCTGAGATCTCAGACATCTCATTTGTACACACTCATCTGCCTTCTTTTCATGCCCAATAAAAAGCAAGGCAGCAGCCGTACTCAGGCCAGTGGCAGTTTATTTGGAAGCTGGCTGTATGGCTGGGACCTGTGAAGCATTTGGCCATCCCCACCTAGAAGCTCCCCACCTGACCACAACCCCCACTTCCTCCTGCTTTCCATTCTCTCATTTCTAAAGAAACTGCTAGCCAGATAAGGAGGGAATGCGGGAACTGTGGAAAAGAAAAGGAGGGGTCCCCTGTGTCTGCAGATGGGGCAAAGAATAAGGGACAGCGACACAGATAAGTAAGGTTCTCTCTCCTTGAACCACACGGCGGACCTGCCAACGTCTGAAGCAGTCACCCGGAGTCTTCTTTCCCACCTTCCTGCAGCCCCCTGGCCATCTTGCAGGCTGGCTCCCGGATGCACTGAGGTTTGGTTTTGTTTTTATTGGGGTATAGTTGCTTTACAATGTGGTGTTAGTTTCTGCTGTACAGCAAAGTGAATCAGCTATATGTATACATATAATCCCCTCTTTTTAGGATTTCCTTCCCATTTAGGTCACCACAGGGCATTGAGTAGAGTTCCCTGTCATTGGTAGAGCAGTGGATTGACCTACAGACTGTCATACAGAATGAAGTAAGTCAGAAAGAGAAAAACAAATAATATCGTATATTAACACATATATGTGGAATCTAGAAAAATGGTACAGATGAACCTATTTGCAAAGCAGAAATAGAGACACAGACGTAGAGAACAAACATATGAACACCAAGGGGGGAAAAGGGGGTGGGGTGAATTGGGAGATTGGGATTGATGTATATACACCTGCTGCACTGCGGTTTTAATCAACCTGTCTCAGAGTGAGGGACTGGGTCCTGGGCCCAGGGCGCCCCCCACCATGATCTAATCAGGGTGTGGAGTGGGGAACACGCCCTTCACCTGAACACACCGTCCTTTCCTCAGATCGCATTGGGGCCACATGGAGCTTGTGTCAGCCCCACCTCCAAGTCCTCTGCCCTGAACGAGGCCAAGTCAGGCCTTCCCGTTCTGTGTTCATGTAATCGATTTTTTCAAAAACCTGGATGCGAGACTTCTCATCTGCACGTGGTTAATTCCATCGGGTTGGTTTTGGCCCGTTGTTCTGCCCATCGATCATCCTACATACCGATTATGTCACCCAACGGAGTAGCTCCTCTCCCTCCCAGCCTGGTAGCATGTGTGCACTTAATAATCTGCCCTCTTTCTCTTCATCTAGGACATCCAAAGATATGTCACCCAGGATGAGCCCAAGGATGACGCCCTTGGCACTAGAGACCTACAGGAGGGGCTCAGTTAATATTTGTCACACAAATAAGTGAGCAACTGAATGAAAGCTCAGACAAAGGTGAGTTCTCTTTGGGTCCACCTTGATTCTTAATGAATGCTCTGGATCCAATTATTCAACCAGCTTTGAATCCACCTGTCTGTACATCAGGGCCATTTACATATTTTCATCTTATTCCTAAAACACAGTCAAGACTTGGCTTAAAGCTCCCTGAAATTAAGACCCCCGTGTCTAAGATATTTAGACTCAGTAAGTTTTTGAAAAAAAAACAGAAGGTGAGGTTGACCCGGCATGTTCTTTGTGAGCACTGCCAGCCCTGGTGAGCACCTCTGTTTTCCCAGAGCTCCAAAACTATCTGCTCTACTCACTCTTCCAAAATGTTGGAGGAAAATGGCCTAACACTTATTGCTTCATAATATTCTTTAATCTACCTTTTTCTTCTTTGTGAAAACATCTGCCTGTCTTCAGACTTCTGACACCTCTCATCCTCCCGGCAATTTCTCGGCACAGGGTCTCTAGAATCACGTTGATAATCTTCCACAGCTCCCCTAAGAATGACTTTATGGTTACCTTTGTTTGTCCTCATCTCAGATTGATCCCTAGCTTTGGTCCACGGAGGTATAAATGCAGCCCTGTGGTCAGGAGCAGCCAGTCAAGCTCACTAATACTGTATTCATGTGCATTCATGCCTACCACCGAGAAATAAAAATTATGCCCGCTGATTAGAGGCGGGTTATAGCATCACTTTCATATCTTGAGGACTGCTCATTATGTGTGGCAATGCAAATGTGTGTGGATATGCGTACCAAAAACATTCAACATTCATTGGGTTCCTGCTTTAATAAGAATCGTTAATGTTCATGTCACTTACTATGCTCAGATACTAAGTGCTTCGTATGTTTTACTCGTTTAATCCTCACTTCAGCCCTATGCGGTGAGTACTCTCATTATCCCCACTTTACAGCAAACAGAAGCACACAGCTGGAAGCAGTACAGCTGGAATTGGAACCCAAGCAGCCTGGCCCCCGAGTTTGGGGTCTCAACTACTGTTGTCTTAGGCATGTTTGTTTACATCAGCAAGACCCCATCCCAAGATTTCCACTTCGTTTTCTTCAATCCACCAGCACACCTCACATTCTTTACATCTGGGCACTCCTCATTATTCCCTGAACATTCCATGTACTTTCACACCACTGTGCTTCTGTTCATGCTATTGGCTCTGTCTGGAATCCCCTTTCTCCTCTTCCCCACTCAGAAAACTCCTATTCATCCTTCAAAACCCAGTTCAATGTCATCTTTTCAGGGAAGCATGTCCCACTCCCATCCTGGACAGAATGATTTATTCCCTCCCTTCTGGTCCTATAGTAAGCTGTTTGCACTACACAATATCATAACTGGCTAGATCAGGCTTTATAAATAGTGCAAGATTCTGGAACAGGGGTGTAGGAGCCAGGCAGCTGACAAAAAGTAGCAAGAAAAAAGTTTGCAGATTATTTGGGGCTTTCACTTATTCATTCATTCCATACGAACTTATTTAATGCTAACTGTATACCAGGCACTATTCCAGATACTGGGGATTGAGCAGTGAACAGAACACAGAAATCCCTGCCCTCATGGAGCTTACATTCTCGTGAGGGGAGACAGACAATCAACAAAACAAATAAGTAAACATACTAGAAGGTAGTAAGGAAAAAAGAAGGGAAGGGGCAGAGAGCACAGGGGAAGTACAGGGATGTTTTGCCGCGGGATCCTGATCTCTGAGATTTATGCTCAGTTGCCCTAGAAGGTGCCAACCAGAATGGCAAAGAGGGTGTTCCTTTAACTGCTCACGGAACTTGGCCAGGGTTTCAGAGAAAATGCGGGCCCCTCGGCTGCCTCACTCCTACCTCTAGCAGTGGTGATGGTGCGCCAAGACTATTCCATCAATTTGAGGAGGCAGATGCAGATTAGAAGGACCGGCCAACGGCACAGCTGGAACTGACCCACAGCCGCAGTGATGATAGCTAACATTAACCACCCACACAGGTACACTGCCCAACACTTTACGTGGATTATTCCTTTGAATCCTCCCAGGTTTATAAGGTGAGTGCTATTATTATCCCCCTTGTAGAGATGAGAAAACTGAGGCTTGGAGAGGTTAAACATCCTGGCCAAGGGCCCATGGCGTCTAAATGATGAGACTGGGACTCAAACACGGGTCTGTCTGACTCCGGGGCCACTAAACCCCACAAGTCATTAGTCTAGAGCTGCAGCAGCCAAGAGTCTTTTTCTCTGGGTCCCCAAAACATGCCCAAGAGCAGTGACCAAGTACACCAGGAGGGAGCAGAGGGGGACTCTCAAAGCCCAGCCCTGTTCCAAGGAGGGAGCCTGGATGGTCCTGGGGTGGCAGCGGGGCTCCTGGACTAGGCATTCAGTTCTGCAGCCAGGATGAGGGGCTTGGTTGAGGGGAGGGGCTCCCAAGCCAGGCCTGACCAGGTGCTTCCCTCCTGGGCTCCCACACGTCTCTCCTGCATCCCCAGACTCGGCCCAGTGCTGCCAAAACCGCGCCCCATCCTTCCCTGCTCTGGAAGAGGGTTTCTCCACGTCCCTCGCAGTAGAGTCAAGTTACAGCACAGACGTATCTACCCAAATGTAGGTCACACGACTCCTGACCATTGTTTCATCTTTCCCCAAACCAGCACCGACTGCACAACTTTTACCCCCTCTCTCCTCAGCTGCCTACTGAGCCCCGTCACTCCCTAAATTTCTGTGCCTCGGAACACAGTGGGTCACTCACCCCTTCATTCTCCAGGCCCAGGCCCACTCCACACCCTCCAGCAGAGTCTCCCCTGCCCTGATTGGCCTGAAATTCATGGCCGATTGCCTCACTAACCGTAACCCTGAGCCCTCCTGCCCCCTTGGCCTTCGATCACCCCTGTCCTACCAAACCCCAACTGGCCAGCTTCTTCACCCCCCCATCTCCGCACCAGCTTCTCAAGGCTGTCAGAACAGTGTGGTGACCGTACGTGCCACCACCCACCCCGACCTTCAGTGCTGCTCCGTGACCCTTGGGACCCCGGTCTGCTCCCTCCCCCTTCTTCCACAGGCTTTCCCAAACTCCTCCAGCCTCTCCCCTACCACCTACCCCCTTCACACTCCAAAAGTGAGTTTGCCTTTCCTTCCTTGAGACCATCAAGGCTGTGGCAAGGCCCCGATGCCCCCTCCCTGCATTTGGTCCACCCTTGCCTCCTCCGTCTGGTTCCCACTGAGGGGAAGCCCCTCCTGCCTCCGGGGGCCCTTCCTGGGCTCTCTCTCTCCCTACCCCCTACCCCCTGTGTGCTGGAGCCGGCCCAGACCACCCACAGACTAGGCTGCGACACCTCTTCCTAACTCTGGATTCAGTGACGTCATGTTGGTAGCTTCCATGGACCACAGCACGAGTATTCACACCATGAGAATCAGCAAACGCTGCACATCAGGCTTCCCCCACAAGACCCCTTGTCCAGCACCGACCAGCTCACCACGAGACTTAAGCTCTCCCAGGGTGACCGATCGTCCCAGTTTGCCTGGGACCATCCTGGGTTTTAGTCTTGAGTCCCAGGCATCCGGGACATTTGGTCACCCGTCCCTCTTCACAGTAAACTGTTCTCAGGTCTCCCTCAGGTTGGAGAGGCTTCCCGGGAACCTCCGCCCCTGCCCAGGGCTCCTCCTGGTCTCTCCTCCCGTCTCCTGCCAGGATACTGAGACCACCTATTACAAGTCCTCCCCTGTCCTGTCCGACACTCCTCCACTATTGCAATCACCTCCTTCCCATGCCCCGCCCAGTCTTCTCCCTGCAAGGTCTCCAAGGACCCCTGAGTTGCCAAATCCCTAAGCATGATTTGCCCTTGCCTTACTTACTGTACCTTTCTGTAGCGTTCCACACTGTGGACCATTCCCCCACTTCTACCTGGGTTTCTGTGATACCTTTCTCTCCGGGCTGTCCTACCTCTGGCTCCTTCTTCTGGCCCCTTTCGTGGACTCAGGCCCTCAGTGTGGGCGGCTCCACCACCCCATCATCAGCCTTCCTCTCTTCTCACATTAAACGTTCTTTCAAGGGGAGCCCATCCAAACCCGGGCGCCCCCTATCTGCCCCAGTTCCAAAATCTGCATCCCCAGCCCTTGCCTGTCTCCTGGGCTCTGGGTGTGTATATTCAGCTGCTTGCTGGACGTCTCCTTGTGGATGTCCCTCAGTCACTTCAAATCAGCTAGTCTAAAACGGAACTGAACCCATCACCTTCTACTGCAATCTAGTCCTCCCCTGTACACCTTGTCTAGTGAAAGACTCCCAGCTGCCCCAAATGAAGACACTGAGATTACAAATGCTGGTGAGGATGTGGAGAAAAGGGAACCTTGTGCACTGCTGGTGGAATTGCAAATTGGTACAGCCACTATGGAAAACAGTATGGAGGTTCCTCAAAAAATTAAATATAGAACTACCATATGATCCAGCAATTTCACTTCTGGGACTACATCCAAAGGAAATGAAAACACTATGTCAAAGAGATATCTGCACTCCCATGTCCATAACAGCATTATTTACAATAACCAAGACATGGAAACAACCTAAGTGTCCATCGATGGATAAATGGATAAAGAAGATGTGGCATATATAACGTATAACTGAATCACTTTGCTGTACACCTGAAACTAACACAACATTGTAAATCAACTATAGTTCAATAAAAAAAAAAAGATGTGGCATATATAAATAATGGAATATTATTCAGCCATTAAAAGAAAAATAAAAAACAGGGGAATCCTGCCATTTGTGACAACATCGATGGACCCTGAGGGCATTTTACTAAGTGAAATAAGCCAAACAGAAAAAAGCAAAAACTATATGATCTCACTTATATGTGGAATCTAAAAAACAAACAAACAAATCAAAATTATAGAAAAGGAGATCAGACTTGTGGTTACCAGAGGTGGGGAAGAGGGAGGGGGTATTGGAAGAAAATGGTCAAAAGGTACAAACTTCCAGTTATAAGATAAATAAGTACTGGGAATGTAACATACAGCATGCTGACTATAGCTAACACTGCTGTATGATACATAGGCAAGTTGTCAAGAGACTAAATCCTAAGAGTTCTGGATTTAAGGAAAGAAAAAAATTTTTTTTTCTTTTTTTACTTTCTCTTTTTATTGTATCTATATGAGATTATGGATACTAACTAAACTTACTGCAGTAATCGTCTCATAATATGTAAGCTAAACCATTATGCTGTACCCCTTAAACTAATACAGTGATGTATGTCAATTACATCTCAATAAAACTGGAAAAAACAGAAAAACAAAAAAACTCTGTCCTATTAGAATAACTCCTATTAAGAATTCTGTTAGCCAATAAGCCTTACAGTTACATTTAGAGGGCATGAAGTACCAGAATGCTTTTTTTTTTATTAAATCATATTTAGTTAGTTTCAACTTGTATCTCGTCTGTGTTTTGGAAAACATGCTATCAACGAATTAATGCTAGTGAGTCAATGGTATATCAACTTACGGTCTTCAAGATTCGTGCCACAGCTGAGTCTTCTGGTCAGCAGAATCAGCATGTTGCAGCTAGAAGGGATTCCTTTCTCATTTTAGGGAACGTCAGTGTGAGGTCTTTATATGATAAAGAAATTTTTATTGATTGGAGACCTGTGATATTGTGATTTATAACAAGAAATATATATGTCTCCATTTCTGGCACAGAGCTCCTAAAACCCCTGGAATTTCCTAAGTGATGAGAGTGAAAAAGTATCTTTTGTTATGTTAATGAGGTGACATTTGGACACCACCTGAGGATGGGGGCTGGTTGCCAGGAGATCTGACCAGTAATCAGAGGGTTCCGGGAGAGGAGGGGGACTGGAGGTTGAATCCATTGCCAATGGCCAAGGATTTAATCAATCATGACTATGTAATGTAACCTCCATAAAAAGCCAAAAGGACAGGATTTGGAGAGCTGCCAGGTTGGTGAACACGTGGAGACTTGGGGAGAGCGGCACCTCTGGAACGGGCATGGAAGCCCCTCGCCCTTTCCCGGTACCTTGTCCTCTGCATCTCTTCCATCTGGCTGTTCCTGAGTTACATTCTTTAACGGGTAATCTGGTAAGAAAAATGTTTCCTCAGTTCTGTGAGCTGCTCTAGCAAATTAATCAACCCCAAGGAGGAGGTGGTGGGGAAACTCTGATGTATAGCCCGTCAGTCATCCTGCGTTGGAGGGGGTCGTGGGAACCTCCATCCTTAGCCAGTGGGTCAGAAGCACAGGTAGCAGCCTGGGCTTGCCGCTGGCATCCGAAATGGAAGATGGTCTTGTGGGACTGAGCCCTTCACCTCTGATCTGATTCTGTCTCCCGGTAGATGGTGTCAGGATTGAGCTGAATTCTTGAACACCCTTTTGGTGTCTGAGAATTGCTTGGTGCTGTGAGGGAAAACCCCTCCTGCCCACATTGGAAATTACTCTCAGAACACCAAAAGAGGAACCGTAACAGGTAATAATTTGACTTTTGATGAGACTTTATTTTGATGAGACTTTATCCATGCACTTTAACAAAATAAATTTTTGTAAACTTTTGGTTAAAAAAAAAATCTAAGCGTCATCTAAACACCTGCCTTCACCCACCGTCCCTCAGCCTCATCCAATCAACCCCTAGGTGTCCTGCAGATTCTGCCTGCTCCGTGTCTCTCGAGCCCGTGCCTGCCTCTGCACCCGAATTCCCCCGCCTTAGCCAGCCCCCAGCCCTTCTCGCAGGATCACTGCCCCGCTCAGGAGCTGCTCTCTGTGCCTCCAGGCCGGGTCAAGTTCCACCCATCCTCCACACTGCAGCCAGAGTGATTATTTCTAAAAACAAACCTCATCAAGCTATTCCTCTGTTTAAAATTTCTCAGTGGCTCTCTGTTGCTTTCAGGATAAAGTTAAAACTTTTCAATGTACACACATAAGACCCTCCATAATCTGGTTCAGCAAGGACACCCCAAGGTCACTGACCCGTCCCTTGGTGTAACATCCCTGGGACAGTCACAGCTACGAGGCAGCAAGATGCTGAAGGAGGTGGCACTCCTGAATCAGACACCTGAGGTTCACGTCTCTGGTGCCTCCACCAGGACAGGTGGGATACAGGCTCCGCCACCTCAGCCATTAAAGGAGATGCCAATGGCACCTGCATGTGGGGTTGTTATAAGGACTAAACTAGATAATCCAAGGAAAGCCCTTAGACACTGCCTGACTCTCAGTGAGCGTCCATACAGTATCATCGTTGTAACTATTATCAGTACCTGGCCTGCCTCTCGGCCACCTCTCCCTCCAGGAGCCCAGCCATCACTCGCTGCTCCCTCTGCCTGGGATGCCCTCTGCCAGGCTAACTCCTCCTTGTCCTCTGAAATGCAGCTCAAGCTGTTTTGCAGGCACTGCTCCTCCTCCAGGAAGCCTTTCCTGCTGCCCACATCTGATTTCAGTGTCCTCTGAATGTCCCCATGGCCCCCTGCCTTGACCATCATGCTGCACTGTATCAGCTGTTCACTCCTCCATCTCTACTACAGAATGCTGAACTCAGGAATTTGTTCCCTGTGTGCTGATCACAGCGCCTGGCATAGAGCTAGTGCCTCGCTGAATGAATGAATGAATGAATGAATGAATGAAGCAGCAAAACCAGGGCTCATCTCCTAGGTCTCCAGGCCACTTCCCTTTCCACTCCTTTCCAGAGAACATCTCAAAGCATTTAAATCCCCAAAAGAAACACACCAAGCAGACTCTGTCCTGGGTCTCCAGTCGAGGAAGAAGTCTTGGGAATCCACTTGGGAGGGACTAAGGGCCACAGGGAGGCCAAGGTTGGTGCCAGAAAACAGAAGATGCTTATTATGAAGCCAGTGAAATGAAACTCAGGTTGGGGTGCAGGGAAGGAGACCACATTAGAGAAAGAAAAACGAGGGCAAAGCAAGCAAACTATTTCAGCAGTCAGCGGAGACTCAGAGGGGAAGGACAGAATAAATCAAACCTCTGACAGGCAATCAATGGATATTCAATTAACAGTTATCATATTACTAATTTACACAAAACGTCTAAGCAATACCCATTCCCCCCACTGCCAAGACCTTGGATTCAGTGCCTCCCAGCTGTTTGGACTTTCCCTGCTAAAACTGCAGGGCCACCAGGCCCCAGTGCCCACACCTGCGGCAGACCCCATGGCAGTGGGTCAGCCAGGTCAAAAGACGCTGGGGTGAAGGGGGGGCCTCCGCGAACACTCAGAGTTTGGCCTCAGGGCTGGGGAGAGGATGCTGGGGAAAGTGGCAGGGCCAGGCCACTTCTGGAACTGGGCGTGGGGGGGGGGGGGGCAACCGAGGATTCAAAGAGGCCAAAATCAGAATCAGGCTACCATCTCTGCATCTGCAGCCCAGAAGTCCGAGCAGCCACAGGCCCCAGCTTGGCATTTGGATGTCCGGCTCCCCGCAGTCCATGGTGCTCAGAAGGTAAAATACTGGCCGGGTGCATTGAAGTCTTTCTTCCTGCTCAGAGCATCCGGAGATGGGGCAGGAGGAGGGTCTCCATTTGGGGGTAAAAGAGAGGAAGAGAGACGGGAGCCACTCCACAGGGACACCCCAAGGTCACTGACCCAACCCTTGGCATGGCAGCCGTGGGCCAGAACCTTGAGGCAGCAGGATGCTGGAGGAGCCAGGCAGAGCTCAGGTCTAACCATGGCCTTGGGCAGGCCCCTCACTGCTCTGAGCCTCAGTTTCCTGCTCCAGTAAAATGGGATAATACTGGTGCCCACCTCAAGGCTGGCTGAGAACTGGAGAACATGTGTGCGGAGTGCTGAGTCCACGGGGCTGGCGACTCTTGGTCTCTAAGCACTGATTTGGGCGGCGCTGCAGAGCTGGTGTCCATGGTGGGGGTGGGGAGGGCAAAGGGAGGGGGGAGGGGAGGCAATGCCGCTCCTCGTCCCTCACTGCTGATGGATGAAATCTGAAAGATGTTGCCGGTACTACCTAGACACGCAAATCCCAAATCCCCTCCCATTTTCTAAGCCCTGCAAAAGCCCAGCTTTAAGCAAAGCCATTTCTTGAGGGAAGCATGAGCGCTGTCTCCAAATATCTGAAAGGCTGTCATATCCCTTCGGCTTACACAGCCCTGTTTTCCCTCTTGATCCTATGAAGTGAGCCCAGTGGGTCTCATCACCCCCATTTTATAGATGAGGAAACTAAGTCACAAAGAGGCCAAATGACTTGCTCAAAGTCACACAGTAGCAGGTCTTATCTTTCTTAAATTACATTTTTTCCAGCCTGTGATGCCCCTGAGACAGGACACAGCAGGACCGATGAATTACAGGGACAGAGGTGCTGTCTATCGCAGGGGAGAGGGGTGGCTCTGAGTCCCCTCCACTCCCCAGGGCCTGCTGTCTCTCTTCCTAATTCCCAGGCATCATGGAGCCTATGATATGTCCCTCCGTTTGTCTTAGAACCTTCTTAGGTCTCTGCCCTGCCTGGCAGAGCCCATCCTGCTCTATAACTCAGGTGTCAGAAACGGGGGCACGCATTGGATGGCAGGCATGGGACCTTGCAGGAAGCGGCTTTCCAAATTACAGATTTTAAGCACAGAAAACTGAAATAGACATTTGAGAGCTATTCCCCCAGCCAGCAGCTACCTCTTCAGCCTGGAGATGCTGCCACCGTTGGCAAATGTGCTTTCAACAAATTTTAACATGCAGATTAATGACTTCTCGAACTGGACCAGGAAAACGACCAGGTGTGGAGAGCTGCCCCCCAAAATAAGCCCTCCCATCCCCCAGCCCAGTAAAGAACCTGCAATGGCTTAGCCCCCCTGTCACTCGTCTCCATGAAATATCCTTGCCAGCATCCTCTCCCCACAGGCCATTGACCAATTCATTTGCTCACCATTATTTTTAAAACTCAAATTTTATTAGCAGTGGAGCATGAGTAATAAATAATAATACGCTGTTTGCACTTGAGTTAGCCCTGCCCGTCCTGAGACCACAGGGCTATTTGTCAAAGCCAGACTTCCTCCCCACCCGCACTTTGCGGTCGGGACACAGGCCTTCCAAGGTCACGGACTCTCAGGGGCCAAGCAAGGACAGGGGTGTGCTCTGAGGACTCACACTTTGGGGTTCCCTGACTCCTAAGCGGGGCATTGAGCTGCCTGGAAGGAAGAGCTGCTACAGTGGGGCTGTAATGCTAGAAAAAGAACTGGATCCTATTTCTGCTGCTTACCAGCTGTGTGACCTGGGGCATGTCGACTTAACCACTCTGAACTTCCGTTTCCTCATCTGTAAAATGGGTCAATAACACCCACCTCTCAGGGTTGCTGGGGGGATTAGATGAGAAACTGGATGTGAAAGCGCCTAAAAGCAATTTGCACACAGTGGGGACAGAAGCTGGGGGGGAAGACTTCTCTCCACCAGGAGCCTAGGCCACCTGAAACCACCTCCATCCAGTTCCATCGAAGGATAAAGGATGGGCAGCACCTTTCCTGGTTGCCCCCAACTCCCCACAGGGGGCTGACACATTTGAACTTCCAGGCACATTTGTGGGACACTCTGATGCAGCATCTGTGTGCAGATGTCAGGAACTCAGCACTGAGCAAAACAGATGTGGCCACTGGTGCCCACACTGGGCTCTAGACTCCTGCCTCTACAGCTGTTTGGGGGCTCAGACTCAGCTGGAGGGAGTCATGGCTAAGGGCATTCCTTCCAGGGCAGGTGGACACAGCAGCTGGGCTCCCAAACTGAAGCGCTGGAACCTCACCCCTCACTTTGGTGCTCAACGGCCTCACTTCTTTCAATAAACATTCAGCGAGATCCTCTGTGTTAGAGGCTGTGGCACAAAAGTGGATGTGACAGCCCAATCCAATCCCTGGCTTCTCAGAGCTCGGTGCCCAGCGGGGGGGACTGAACAATGAACAGGCCGTTACAGTGCAGTCTGGGGAGTGCTCCGAACGGAAGGAGCGCAGGAGCGGGTGGAGCTGCAAGAGGGGCCCCCTTAGGCTGCAGGAAGCAGCAGGAAAGGGCTTCCTGGAAGAGGAATGGAGAAGCAAAAGTAGGAGAGGAGGTGGAGGAAGGGGTTCCAAGCAGATGAACAGCATGTGCAAAGGTCCTGAGGCAGAGAGTCAACTCCACACTGGGGAACTAGAGCCAGCACTGCAGACTGGTACTTGCTACATGGATGGAATCCCTAAGGGAGGTCCAGAGGAAGGGTCCTCCTAGTCCCTGCCTTCAGCCAGCCTCCAGGCAAATAGGGGTGACAGGACCAACGTACTAGAGATAGACTTAAGATAAAAACCATCATAAACAACCAGAACGTGCTAGTGTGTTTACTCTATTCACAGTGTTTATGTACCTCCTTGCTGAGGGCTGGGATGTAACCATCAAGAGCTGAAGGGGTGGGCTTCCCTGGTGGTGCAGTGTTAAGAATCCGCCTGCCAATGCAGGGCACGTGGGTTCGAGCCTTGGTCCGGGAAGATCCTATATACCACGGAGCAACTAAGCCCATGCACCACAACTACTGAGCCTGCGTGTCACAACTACTGAAGCCCGCGCACCTAGAGCCCATGCTCCACAACAAGAGAAGCCACTGCAATGAGAAGCCCGCACACCACAACGAAGAGTAGCCCCCGCTCGCCACAACTAGAGAAAGCCCGCACACAGCCATGAAGACCAAAAAAAAAAAAAAAAAGTATGTGAATTGTATCCCAATGAAGGTGTTTAAAAAAAAAAAGAGCTGAAGGGGTTTATCAGGGCAGGCCTCCCAGAGGAGGTGAGCGGCTCTGCTGGCACAGAAGCTGTCTGCCCTCCAGCACGCTGAATGATGTTACCGGGCCCTCGTTTTCCCATGTGATTGGAAACCTTGGACAACAATAAGGCTTTATCTGCTTTGCCAGTTGCATTTAAACGCAAACACAACGGCATCTCTCTCCCACTAGACAAGGGCACAGGGCAGGGCTGCTTAGTCTGAGTTCCGCTGACTCGCTTAGCCAAAGAATAAAGGCAACGAAAGTGCCTGACTTCCCATCTTCCTCCCAGCCCCAAGCCCACCCCGGGAAGAGGCAAGCGTGCCCCGGGCTCCTCCTGGCAGCAAGGCCTCTGTGAAGGTGCAAATCCCCAGGCACAGGCTCTGGGGGTCGGTGAAGAAACTCGCATTATGCAGAACAACTCCCTCTTGCCCTGGCTGCTGGGAGGAGAAATACTGCCATTGTCCCTCTTACCTGGCAGGGATCTGCCCCGGAAGGTTTAAATTGAGCAAGGCATCATTTGCTCTGGACCCCCGACACAGTCCCCTCCCCTCCCCACCCGGCCTGCACGATCTAGAGGCTCTCCAGACAAATGTGTTCGTCTGGTTCCTGCTTCCCACTTGCTCCCATTCTGGAGGCATCTCCAGATTGGGACCAGCTCGGGAACAGCGCTGTTCTGCATCTTCCACCACAAGCTGCGGGCCAGCGGGGCCCTGGTACCTTCAAGTTAAAAGACAACACAGACCCAGGAACCACCCCTTCCCCCCACCCACCCCCAGTTAGCCGAGGAAGGGGTCAGGACAACATCTATGTCCTTCATGCTCTACCGAGAGGGCCGCTCTGGAGTCAGACCTGGTCTGTGTCCACCTCTGCCCCAGGCTGGCTGACTTTGGGTGACTTATATAACCCCTCTGAGTCTCAGTTTCCCCACTTGTAAAATGGGGGCTGTGGAAGGATTAAATGAGAAAATGCATGTGAAGTGATTAGCACACTGCCTGAATTATTCCACAGAAACCCGCCATGATTTCTACTAACGTCATTCCAGGTCTCCTCGTGGACATTCCGTCAAGTGTCTGGCCGTTATAACCTGGCCACTCTAAGCATTACAAGCACTTTTTTAAGAAAAAGTTTTTAAATTGAAGTATAATGTATGTACAGAAAAGTGCACATAAGTGTAGAGCTCAGTGACTTTCCCACAGAAACAGCTCTCAAATAAAGAAAGAGCATTATGAGCATTCTAGAACCCTCTCCATCCCCCTTGTCCTCTTCCAAAGGTGACTGCTATCCTGACTTCTATTACCATAGATTGCTCTGCCTGTTCTTGAATCTTATGTAAAGTCGTACAATATGTACTGAAAGCACCTGACTTAAGAAGTCCTTCCATAGATGTTATCCTATTTGCTCTTCCCCAAGCCCTAGATTATGTGTTTTATTATCCCCATTTTATTGCTGAGCAAACAGAGGCTTCAGACATAGTAACAGACTTGTCCAAGGCTGCAGAGTAAGTAAAGAGGTGGGAACTCCAAACCCAGGCTGGCCAAGGCCCCCTCCTGTCATCTTTCTACCACACCAGGCTACTTCCCACACATCACACCAGCCCACCCTCCACCCCAAGCTGCAGGGAAGTCCCCTCCTCCAGGAAGCTTCCTGGGATTGCTCAGAGGAGAGCCATCAGCCTGTCCCACTCTGCCCATTTCAGCCTGGACACTGGGTCTTAACACACGGCTAACTGGGCATGTCCCTGTCCCGGACGGGTGTGTGTTTACTGCCTGCTGTGGGTTTGCAAGACATCTCTGCCCGTCTCTTCTCCACATGGCTCTTGGGGTCACAACTCCCAGAGGGCAGGGCCTGCTCCCAGGCTCCTTCCCCGCCCTGCCCAGGACCGATGGGGCTGGCTAGCAGCTGGGGAGCATGGGGGCACCAGTGAATAGGGAGCAGTGGAGCAGGGCACTTGCTCCCCTGGTTTGATAAGAGACTCTTGGAGAGCCAATCTAGTGAGAGGCGTGAGACAAGGAAGAACCAGGGGCCAGGGCACCCCATTTCGAATCCTGATGTTGCAAGGGATGTGACCTCGGGCAAGTTACTGCCTCTCTCTGAGTCTTGTTTTCCTCACTTGTAAAATGAGCTGATTGGACTAAATCCGACTTGACAAATTTATTGCACCCTGTGCCCCTGGCAGACATCCCAAGTCAAACCCAGGCCCCATCCCAGGGAGCCAACGCTCGGACCCAGACCCTTTTCAACCCAGCACTGCAGGCACCGCCACCAATCAGCAGAAGTGGGCCAAGGAGGAAACCCAGCAGACACCGCTGACCACAGCCAGCACCGGGCAGCAGGCGTCACTGGGACCCTGCATCCACGTGCAGCACCTGACTGTGCCCCAAGATCCAGGGGCTGAAAGGTCAGACAGGGTCTCGGCTCACGCCCCAAATCCTGGGGCCCTCCATCCCCACGAAAGGCAGCCTTTTCCTAGGTCCCCTGCCCCGCAGTCCTTACGCCCACCCTGCCCGCGGCCCTTCCACGTTAACTCTACCGGGAAGAAGTGAATTCTGGAGGCATGCCGTCCCTGGCTCACACTGCGTGTGTAGGGGAGCACCCCTGGCGCTCAGGCCTCTGCTCCCGGAGCCTCGTCCTGACTCACGGGAGCGGCAGTGTCCCCACCCTGATCTAAAAGTCAGAGCTCTCACTGCACGTGCCACCCCCGCTCCCACTAGACACCCCCGTCCAGTCCCCCTCGGCCCCTGAGGCCAGGCTCGGCTGGGTTTGAGGAGGTGTCGAAGTGCTTGGGGCCACGGTCCAGGAGGACCAGGGCTGCCCTTTGTACTGGTTCGGCTCCATCACGGGTTGTGTTCATCCCACTACCCATCAGGCAAATGTGCTTTGAGATCTACACAACTGACTCTTTGGTCCCACAGGTTTGTGAGCTGAAGCAGCCCATCCAAGCTTTCCACAGCCAAGGCTCACTGCTAGCCCTGGGCTCTACCATCCAGGGCCTCTGCACACAAGGGGCTCCCCAAAGAGGCCATTCATTCAACAGATACGTATTGAGCACCTACTATATGCTGGTACCATCCTAGCTGTTGGGGATGCAATTCTGAGAAACAGACACAGGCCCTGTGCCAGTGGAGCTCATGTCCTGGGGAGATAGACAATGATCTCTGCTGACCTCCTTGAAGCATCTGACTGTGGCCTGGCTGGCTTCATGGTCACCTGCCCTTGACCCTCCCCCAGGTGAGCCGTTTTAAGTGCCTCCCCTACGGGGACTGGAGGCTCAGGCAGAGACACCTACTGGCTCCTTGGAGAGGCACTGACCACCAGGAGAAGCCGCAGGTATAGAAAAAAGGGGCAATGCTGTGGTCCAGCTGTGTGACCTCCGATTACCCGGCTCTCAGAGCATCCGTCATCTCCTGGGTCAAATGGAACCAATAATCCTTATAGTGTAAGTTGCTGTGAGGATTTGCCAGGACATATGAGGATGGACACTTGAGACGTGACAAGAGGGGTAGCATTCCTGGCCCAGGAACATGGGACAAAGGTGCACCCCAGTTCCTGAGGCCCAAGGTCAAGCCCTGAGCATCCCCCTCTGCTAACCCCCTCCCCAAAGGGGAGCTGAGGGGAAGAGCTAGCCCACAAGCCGCCGGCCTGGCTGGCCTCATGCGATGGAAGCGCACTTCCTCAGCTGACTTGCCACTACTCGCCTCATGCAATTGCCTTGTTTGCTGCCGATCTGCACCCTACCTGGCAGATCTCATGTTCCAGCCTATTTACTCTGGACTCTGGCAAGACTCTTGCTTTGCAAAGGAGAATGGTACACAGTGCTACTTTCCATACTCACCCAAGCTGGGTGAGCTTTCTCCACCTAGTTGCCTACCCTTAGATTTGGGTCATCTGAACTTTTCGGCCCTCTGGTGGGGGGTCTGCAGCATCATCCGGCCTCACAGGAGCTCAAAGGAGCAGGTGGTCACCTTGGTCCTCAGTCCCCTGCCCCCAGGATCTGAGGCCCAATATCCATCATCTGACAGATTCAGAAGATACTTCTGCACACATTTAGTAAAGGCCCAGCCCTGGGGGGAGCCCACCCTGTGCCACTTTGTGTCCGTGCCTGGCACCTAAGAGGCACTCGGGCAACGTGTGCTATAAATGGACATGACCAAGGATCGGGCACCTCCCTGCCCCTGAGGCCAGTCCCAGCCTTGCACATTTCACAGAGCCCGCAGGCCCCCCCAGCTCCAGGCCATCATCTTCCTGCTAGGGGACTCCATTTGGGAAAGAGTCTTGAACAGAAACCCAGGTAGAAGAAGGCTTTGCTTCTTGCTCATGAGGTATCTTCACATCCCCAGGACTGGAAGGGGAAGAAGGGTAGAAGTGCCTCATGGGGCTCCAAGGAAGGGTGTAGAACAAGGACCCGTGGGAAGTAGATTTGGCTCGTATGAGGCAAAACCTTCTGATATCTTTGGAAGAGAATCACTAGCATTTCCTGAATACCTTCTACATGCCAGGCAATGTGCTGGGTGCTCTCACGTGCTCCCTTATTAACAGCTTCCCCGGGGAGGGATGGCCTGCCTCACGAGTGGTCAAAAGCACGGTCCAGACTGCTGAGTTTATACCCAGGCTCCACCACTTACTGGTGAAAGCTTACCTTGGGAAAGCTATGCAACTCTCTGAGCCTCAGTTTATTCATCTGTAAAATGAGATGATAGACCCTACTTCATAGGGTTGTTGGAAGATCAACTTAATACATCTCAAGCAACTAGAACACAGTAAGTGCTCAATAATGTTAGCTTTCAGAGGATGAGGAGGGACTTCCCTGGTGGCGCAGCGGTTAAGAATCTGCCTGCCAATGCAGGGGACATGGGTTCGAGCTCTGGTCCGGGAAGATCCCACATACCACAGAGCAACTAAGCCCATGCACCACAACTACTGAGCCTGCACTCTAGAGCCCACGAGCCACAACTACTGAGCCCACGTGCCACAACCACTGAAGCCTGCGTACCTAGAGCCTATGCTCTGCAACAAGAGAAACCACTGCAATGAGAAGCCCGCACACCGCAGCGAAGAGTAGCCCCCACTCACTACAACTAGAGAAAGCCCATGCACAGCAACGAAGACCCAACACAGCCAAAAATTAATTAATTAATTAATTTTTTTTAAAGCAAAGTATTATTAACAATGTTTTAAAAAAAAAAGAAGATGGGGAGAAGGAGGAGGAGGGGGAGGAGAAGGAGGAAGCGGCAGCTGAGGCTAGATAACCAGCCAGTGGAGATTCTGTCTGTGGACACGAGGAAGGCATAGGTAGGATGCTGACTGAATGATCTCAAGTTCCTTCCAGGAATAAGATTCTGTGATTCATTTAATCTCCCTGGGTTTCAGTTTTCCCAGCAATAAAATAGGCATTATCATTCTTGGACAAATGTTGCCTTATTCTGTGCAACGTTCTCAACCTGGGGAAGAGCAGGTGTGCCCTAGGACCACTGCTTCCGCCATCTGCACAGGCAGCGGTGGCCTTCAGAAGGCCTCAGGTGTGTGGACAGAGCCACGGGCAGGGAGCAGGCGTCCTGGATTCTGATCCAACCTCTCAACCCCTAACTCTTGTTTTTGGTTAGTTACTGAAATTCTGAGCGTCTGGAATGATAATTCCTCCCTGCCCCATCTACCTCTCAGGTTTGTGGCCCTGTGAGATCCTTGGGGGAGAAGCAATCACCAAGACATCACAAGTCTCTGCATATGTGATACCCACCAGGAAGTGGCACTGAGAGCCTCAGCTCAAGGGCCAGTTGTGCTGATGGAGGTTTGCGGTGGGGTGGGGGCCCGGTGACAAGCTCCACCCATGACCTCCCCCCAGGAAATGACTCTATGGGGGCCTTCTGCCCCCCTAAACCTACTCTAGCTCTCTCTACTCCCGAAAAAGTCTTTGCTGCCTCTAGAAAGAGAGATGCCCAAACTCCCTTTGTCACCACCCTTGCTGGGGATGTTCTGCTGTGATCTTATGAACTACACTAGGCCAGGGAGATGCTGTAAAGATCAATAATAACCACACCGTAACAGCAGGGTGCCTTCGGACTTTTTCCAGGCTCCACGATGCTTCTGAGAGTCCAAGACCCCAGGGAGATCCCCCCGATACTCTGGGCAGCCATGCAGAGCAGCCTGGACCAGGGTCCTGGGGGGATAGAGAGCACACTGACCCCGGCTGGTCTGGGCAGGGTTGGGCCGAGGACCTCGCGGGGCCCCGTGTCACCTGAGCTCCATCACGCTCAAACTTTTCGGCTCACGAGAGTCTTGTGAAGACTTCGCGTGGCTGCCTCCTCCGGCCTCCACCCCAGGCCCTCGCCTGGATGGCCTCCATGTTGGAAAAGACTGGCACACGATCAGGTACCACTGCAGAAGCTCTGTTGGGGGTGATCTTTCATCGTTCCCCCAGGGTTGCCAGTGCCCTCTTACTCAGGGGTCAAAGGAATCAGGCCAAGGGAAGACAAGCACCGGAGCAGCAAGAGGCCACTGCTCCCTTCCATGCCTGGCCTCCTGGCCTACAGGATGGGGAACAGGAGAAGTAGTGAGAGAGCCAGAGGGGAGTCTAGGAAATTAGGGGAGAATCAGTACATATTTCACATACATGTGCATGTGTGCACACACGTATATGCATCCACACACGCACACAGAAATTTTACCACCGGAGTGTGAAATCAGACCGCCTGGGTATAAATTCCAACTCTGCTTCTTACTAACTATGAGACTTTGGGCCAATTAATCACCTGCCCTGAATCTTAGCCTCCTCATCTGTAAAATGGGTGTAATAATAGTACCTTAAAGTTATTGAGAGGATAAACCAAGATCATATATGGAAAGCACTGTGCATCATACTTGGTACATAATAAGCAGTCGATAATTATTAGCTGTTATTGTTGTCATTGGTGGTGGTGTGGTGAACTAATTTGTCCATTTAACAAGTATATACTGAGTACCTACTATGTGTCAGCCAAGTGCTAGAGACAAAAACCCAAGGCTGTATCCCTGCCCCCAAGGAGTGCACAGTCTGGTGCCTTAAAGAATCAAGATCATTCTCCTTCTTAGTTCTAATCAGATTTTGTCTGGATGCCGGGATGGGACCAAATGATTTGTAGAAGTCTCTCTTTTCCAGCCTCTCACTCCTGTGTGGAGGGCCACGAAGCCCAGTGAAAAGGATGCCCCAGCTCTGCCACTCCCCGCCTTATAACCTGGACAAGTGACTTAAGCTGCCTGAACCTCAGGGCCTTCCTCTGTCTGGGGCTTGGACTGAACTCACTCTAGACTTCTCTGATGATTTCAAAAAATGCCCCTGCTGCCTCCCAATAAGGCCTTCCCACCCTCTCACCAACCTTGCTGGGGATGGCATTCTGTAACATCTTAGGAACTGAACAGGGCTGGGAGAGACTCTGTAAAGATGAAAACGTAATCGTACTTCTAACAATAGCAACTGCAACCATTTCACAAGCACTTAGAGCACCTGCTGAGACTCACAGAGGTGGGTATGCCGCTCCTCAGCCCCTGGCCAACACCATACGATGGGACTGGAAGAGCTGAGATTGGATTCCCGTGCAATCTGATCCAGGAGTGGCCACCACCGCCCCACACAGCCTCTGGAGGAAGAACAGGGTGCCCTGCTCAGGCCACCCGACAAGCAGAGAGAAGCAGAGAGCTGTCCCCAAAAGGTGACAGCGGCACTTCATCCCTAAACCCAGCCTCCCCACTCAGGGGCCCTGCCAGGCTGGACAGCAGAAACCCCCTCAGCGGCCCCGGCGCCTGGGATGTGTCCATCCTCCTCGGCTTCTTAAGCTTTTCCTTCTTACTAAGTGTGCTTTGTAGCCAGCCTCTCACTTACACATCTTAACCTCCTCTGGGTTATTGACTTCTCATCTTCTTAAATCCTCCGCTTTAACTCTGGCCCTTAAACTCCAATTCTAAATATGTGTTTTCTCCACAGCCACTCTCCCTGTCCTGGGGGGGTCACACCCCTCCCTGCTCCCTCCTCCAGGGAGCCTCTACTCCACGTGATTATCTCACTGAATCGGGAACCCATGATGTCGAGTTTATCGTAGGCCCCAGATTGTAGAGAGAGGAACCTGAGGCAGCGAAAAGTAGCCTGGATTTCCCGTTTCTAAGCCAGTTCTCCCCCACAGGTCCACAGCATAGCCCCTCCACACCCAAAATGCCCCCCGAGACTGTGCACACCCAGCTTCCCTTTCAGCCTCTCCACGGCCAAAATACCCCCCCAGCACCCCGAAAAGAGATAACCACCGCCACCTGGTTTTCTCTGCTTCCTCTGAGCAAACTGCTCCCTGAGAAAAGCAGAAGAAGGGATGAGGAGGCAAGAAGGGGACTTCAGGTGAGGGGCAGGGCTAACCCCCAGGTGGGGGGGCAGGGCTAACCCCCAGGTGGGGGGGCAGGGCTAACCCCCAGGTGCGGGGCAGGCCAGTCTCAAACCCAGGACTGAGTAACAAAGGGAGGCCTGCCGGCCTCTGGACCCTTGCTCCTTCCCCCACCACAGGGGCCCCAGCATCCTGGGGAACAGGCGGGTCCAGCACTGAGTGCGGGGCCATGGAGGGGAGGAGACAGTCACAGAGATCAACGCCCAGTGTGACAGAGGAGCCTGGGAACCCTCACTCCCAGCGGCTGAAGGCCCACCCAGCCTTCCTCTCCCCTCCTCACCCACCGTGTTCTACAAACTTATCTCTGTAACAAACACTTACTAAACACGAGTTGAGGCCACTTAAATAAGACAAATATTTATTTAGCAGCTGCTCTGTGCAAGGCACGGTCCCCTGGAGGTGACAGGCACAGTAAGTGCTGGGCACAAGGGTCCCAGCGCCAGGAGGAGAGGACAGAGGCGTCTCCCAGGAGGCTGGGGAGTGAGATTCAGGCATCAGAACCGCCTGGGACCAGCCCCCTGGGCAGCCCATGCCCCTAGGCACGCGCCCTCGCACAGACTGGTGGGCTGCTGTCCAGGACCCCACGGCCACCCAGGACGACCCCCAAACGCCCCATCGCCCCGCTCACAGCACGTCTGGGAACACACTTCCCAGCCTCCCTCAGACCCACATCCCCACCCTGGCCCCCGTGTTCCCAAAAGCGGCGTTACCATCCTCCAGACCGAGGCTGGAAATCTCGACGTTCCCTCTGACACTTCCTGCTCCCTCATCTGCGAGCCCAATCTGTCAGCACATTCTGCTGCTCCGTGGAAGTGCCGCTCAAGTGCACCCCCCTGCCGTCACCACCCTCCAGGCCCGCGCCCCGCTTTGGGCGCCGCTCTCCTCTGCCCAAGGATCCCCAACCCCTTTTCCTTGGCTCTCAAGGTCCTGCAGGCTCAAGCTAGTTCTGCCCCAGCCCTGCCCCGCTTCCTCCCCGCAGACAGGACCCTGACTCACCTGCCCCATCCCTTCTGCCCATCACCCAATCCCTGGGACGCCCCCTGTCCCCACTTGACCTGTGCAGCCCCTCCTCGCCGGGAAGTCCTTCCTCCCATCCCTGAGCTCCAGCCCTGTCTGAACACCTGCTCAGCCGGCGGCCACTGCGCGTCCACACCCATGCCGCACGTGCCAACCGTGCCCTCCTGTGCTCGCCACTGCTCAGAACCCTGCTGAAGGAGGCCCTGCCTCCCCGAGGTGCTGGTAACCACGCCCCCATCCCTGCTGGGCTGCATGGAGATGACAGAGGTGCTCAGCTGTTTAAAGAAAGCCTGGGACGTATCTTTTTACAAAGAGCCTCTCCTTCCCTTTTTCAGGCCCAAGCCTAGGGGAAGGAAGTGGGGTTCTGGAGCCCTCCCTGGTCTGTGACATGGCACGGAGCGGGCTACACCTACACCACAGGGCCCCCTGTGAACCCCCTTCCTCACCTGTAAAAATGGAGATGATCACGTCTAACTCACAGGGTCTCGGGGGTGACTGAGTGAAATGAGCAGACTTCGCAGGCAGTATAACGTTAAATTGATTCTCTCCTTCCTTCCCATCATTTACCTCGGCTGGTACTGTGGTTTAAAATGTTTTTTCATATTGGAGTTGCTACCTGTAAGGCATACCCTATTTTATGTAACCAAATATTTTTATCAAGTACCAACTATTTCTTAGTTCCTACTACGAGCAGGGGCTGATTTATGGGATGCTGAAGGACAGGGCTTGCTCCATTGGAGCCAAGGATGTGAAAAGGCAGCAAGCCAAGGCCTTGCTCCTCACGGGACCTGCCGTCTAGGTGGGGAGACCAACAGGGACAGGGAATTCTCCAGAGCAGGCAGGAGCTGGGAGCTAAACCACAGAGGCAGTGTGGGAGGAGCCAGCCGGGGATGCTCCCCGGACACCTCCTGGGCTGACAAACCACATTCCCATTCTGCTCCCATTCATGCCCACAACAACCCTTTCAGGCAGGTGAGATTATCCCCATTTTACAGGTGAGGCAAGTGAGAGGTTAAGCCATTTGTTCAAAGTCACTCAGGGAGTGACACCAGGAGAGGAACCCCAGGTCTACCCAGCACTTAGCAGCTGAAGCTGCCTCCACTTCCTGCTGGGACGGAAGGCCAGCATGGGGGCGGGTGGGGTCCTTCCCAGCCTGCACCTTGTGTGGCTCCAGCTTCACCTTGAAGGCTGGGAAAGGTGTAGTTGGGCAGAAAAGAGGAGGAAAGGAAAAGGCGAGGCATAGAGGGTGTGGGGTGAGGGGGGCAGAGGGTCACATCCAGAGGCATAAGGTCAGGGCCAGCATGCGGACGCCATACACTCCAGGCCACAGTCTGGGAACTCTCTCCAAAAACCTGGGGCCACCGACGCTCTGGAGACCTGGTCACATGTTACAAATACCATCCTTTGCAGGAAGGCAGGTGTGGCGGCCGGGTGCCTGCAGGCTGCCCAGGGAGAAGGCTGTGTTACCATAACCCAGGGGTAAGCCACTGGAGTCCCAAGTGGGACAGTGGCCGGGGAAAAAGGTCAGGCTGGGCACCAGTGGGATGGGGGAGGCTTCCAAGGCGACCAGGCCACGTGCCTGGGAGAACCTGGAACTCTCTGCAGGAGGGAGTCAAGAGGAAGCGATGGGCTGGGGTGAGGGGGGCAGGACAACCAGGGCACCGGAGCAGCCAGTCTACGGGCAGGGAGAGTGCAGAACCAAGGACCAGCCAGCTCCCAGAGCAGGGAGAGGTGCTGAGCTGACACTGGAGAACGTGAGGGCTCAAGCACAGGATGTGGAGAGGAAGGGCTGAACAGCTGAGACTTTAAAAAGCAACAAGTAGTAGCACAAGAGCCCTGGGCTGGAAGCCCAGAGGCCTCAGGTGTGGCTGCAGAGCCTTGGACAAGTCACTTAACCTCTGTGAGCATCAGTTTCCAGGGGATCAATAACAGCTCCCCGCAGGCCAGTGGTACAGACAAAACGCTTGTCTGGTTCAGATCAAGTGAAGTAATTTTTCTAAAAAGCATTTGGAAAACTGCAGAACTCAATCCCCACATAAGGGATCCGTACTATGCAGAAGCAACAAGAGATGTTTTCTTCCCACACATATTCCCTGCCACTACCCACTCGCACCAGCCACATGGCCAAAGGCTTCCTACTCGCTGTTCCTCCTGTTTTCCGCACAGTTTTTTCCCGTCACCCAGGACAGGTCATCCTGCCCTTCTTCCTTCCTTCCTTCCATCTCAGTCGGGCTGAGACCCACACTGGGGGCAGCTGAGGCCCACTGTCCAGGAGGCCTTGCACCCCAGCAGCTGGGACCTTCTCCCTGGAGTCTCCACTTCTCTCTCACCATGCAAAGTTCCCTTTCCATCCTCAGGGAAAACCACACTGGACAGCCAGACCAAGCAGCAGACCCAGTCTCCAGGAAGAACTTTGAGTGCTGGGGAAAATGCTAGCCAACGATCAAGATGCCTAGGGAGGTGGGTGACAGGGAAAACACAGAAAACCAGAACCTCCTTTCAACCCCCCTCCACTAACAAACCCAGACACTGTAATGTATGCAAATGAGATTAACTCTCCAAAGGGTCGTGACCTTGAGGAACACATCCAGCCAGTGAGGAACATAATAAACCTGATTAATGATGAGGCATGAGCTGCAGCTTCAGCAAATACGAGCCTGATGATGCCCAGTGGAGTTCCCGGGGCTTCCTTTCCGGGTGGGACTGGAGCACAGCTGACCTCTCCCCGGCCCTCGCCCCATCGCATGAGCACAGACACTCAGGGAGCAAACAGGACCAGATTTCTCTCTCAGGTGCCCACTGCCAACCCAGGCATCCTCTATCCTGGGGGATACCACGCCTGCCGTTGGCAGGTGCTCCTGGAAGCACCCCTGTCACCCAGGGAGCTTAGGTGAAGGTAGTTCTCTTCGTTCCTGGCAGGGCTCCGGGCTCTCGGCCAGTCCTGGGACCTCTCGGTCTCGTCTTGACTGGCACCCACTGCCTGGCACAGGGGCCCAGCCAAGCCCAGAGGGCCCCTCCCCTTTCCAGACAACCCAGGCCCTTGGGAGACATGCCCAGGAGAGCCACTGGAGGGAGGCAGGGAGGTGGCACCTTGTGGCATCACCAGACAACAGCACCAGGAGGAAGATGGCAGCACAAAGTAGAGATGCCAAGAGCTGTGCAGTCAGAGGTCCGGTGGGAGGGAAGCTCGGCTGCATTGCCCCGCCATGGCCAGGCCGGCGGCCCAGAGGGCCCAGGTCCTCCCCTGCCGCGGCCTCCCCAGCCCAAAGGCCAACTCTCCCCGGGCTCCAACTCCTCCCCTCTCACTTTCCTCAGCTCAACGGAGCCAGAGGAAGAGACACAGGTGCTCTCGGAGCCCCGAAACCCCTGTCCCAGCTGTCGCAAGCTGGCCACCAACCCTGGCCAGGTCTGAGCCTCTCACCGCTTTGCCGGTCCTCACTGGAGAGAATCTCAGGCAGCTCCCCTCCCCCTCTCCTCGCCAGCCCCCTCCCGCATCATACGCCCAAATGCAGGTCTCTAGAGTTCCTCCCTCACTTCCCACTCGGGTGAACTAGGGTGGGATAGGTAGGAGCCTCATTAGTCCAGGGAAAGAGGGTCATTTCTCATAGGACGCTATTCCCCCGAAGCGAGATGGCGTGTAGGGTGGGGAGGTGGTGACAGGAGTCCACGGAAGGCGCCGGGGGCAGTCGAGGCAGATGGCAGTGAGGAAAGGGGGAGGGGGCTTCGTGGGCTCCGGGCTGGGATGGGGCACTGGAGCCGGGGACCGAGGCGACCGAAGAAGCGGAGGGTGACGAGGTGTGGGGAGAAGCGCCGGGGTGGGGAAGGGGCCGTCATCCCTGCAGGGGGCAGAGGCAGAGCTGGGAGTTGTACAGGAGCAGGGGGAGGACCAGAGGGGGAGGACGGCGAGCCCGGAGAAGGGATGCGGAGGGAAGGAGATGGGGATGGAGACTGGAGGAACTACGGGCGCAGAGCGATGGGGGTTCGGAGCCCGTTCAGGAGACGCAGGGACCGGAGTGCAGGGGACACGCTGGCTGAAGGCGGGAGAGGGAGGGAAGGGCGCAGGGAAGGGGGTGGGGGCGGGGGCAGGGGAAGGGTGCGGGGCCGCGGCCCCGGAAAGCAGGAGAGGCAGAGACGTCAGAAGTAGGGGATCCGGGCGCGCGCGGAGCTCCGCGCGGATGGGACGCGTGGGGCGCAGGGGTAGCGCGGGTGCGGGCCTGGGGCGCCGCGGCGGGCCCTGCCCTTACCTGGGCGGCTCCGCACTCCGGGGGCTGAGCTGGGGCTGGGCGCTGCTCCGCTGACCGCCGGGCTGTTGTTTCCCTTTTTTTTCTTCTTCCGCAGCAGCCGCGGCGGCTCCAGCGCGATCCGCTGGCAGCTGAAGGCAGTCTGTGTCCGGCTGCGAGCGAGCGTGGAGCCGGCAGCGCGGGAGGAGCGCGGTCGAGGCGCGGGGCGCCGCCCGGCGGGCAGCGCGGGAACTGCGACGGCCCGCGCACGCCAGCCGCGGGGGCGCCCCTTCGGGGCCCGCGCGCCGGGCCGCCCGCCCGCCCGCCGCCTCTCCCGGCGCGCCCGGGGCCCAGGCGCTGGAGGAGCGCAGCGGTGGCGGGGCCGAGCGGCCGGGGGCAAACTTGCCGCCGCCCCAGGCGGGGGACCGAGGCCGAGCGGGAGGCGCGGGGTCGGAGACGCGGCTCCGGGCAGGGGCGCGAGGGGCGCGCGCGACAGAACGGCCGCGGGACGAGGTGCGGGCGCTGCGGTTGGTCGACCTCTGGGGGACCCGGGCGCAGCCCGCATCCTGCACTGCCCTGCGCAAAGAGTCGCCCACCCCGGCACCAAAGAGTTCGAGCCCGGCCTGCTTCGGCGGGCAAAGGACGCCTCCTGGTGGGGCTTTCGGGAACAGCTCGAGGGACGAGCGAGCTGGTTACTGGAGGCTGTGGCCTCAGGGGTAGCGAGGATGGAGAGCGCGAGGTCTCAGGGAGAGAAAAGACTAAATTGTTCCAGGTGGCTGGAGAGAGACGGCTTGTATTTAGTAGTTCCAGGGCACTATTTTATGAATACAAACATCTTTGGAGGAGCCGTCATCCTCATGTCACGGATGAGAACCCCGAGGCTCGGAGAGACGAAGGGACCAGCCCAGGAGCCCAGGGCTCCACGTGAACAACGCAGCGAGTGGCAGCACCAGGAGGGCAACCAAGCTTTCTGACACGCGGTCGTGGCTCATTTTACTATATCACAGCTGGCCTCAGGAGGAGCTGGGGAATCGGGGATCTTGAGGAGGGAGGTCCAAGGACACGTGACCTCCTCAGACGTGAGTTCCTCCTTTCCCACCCGCAGGGTCTCTGTCTGGGGCAAACACCGAACTGATCACAGAGCCCTCCCATCGTCAACGTCTTGGGCCGCCTCACACAACTCTCTGCCTACCCACAACCTAGTCAAATTCTCAGTGAAGTGTTTGTTCCCAGACATCCTTGGTTTGGTCTTGGGCATGAAAGGCTGACATCTGGACTAGAGAATATTCGATGACGCTGCGTTCCCCAGGGAAAGCTAACCACCCTGCTCTTCCCACTTCTCTGCCACCCAGGCTGCAGGGAGGAACGTGGGTCACAAGAGTGCTGGCTTTCCATGCCCACCTGTGCACAGTGGGCTCGGTGAACGCTCACTAGGGAAAACACCACGTACCCCTACTGGGTGCTAGAACTACAGCACTCACACAAGTGTGGTTTCCAGTAACCTTCACATCAACTTTGCAAGGTAGGTGTGAAGGTGACACTAACCTCATTTCACAGATAAGGGAGCCCGCTAAAGTGTAAGATCCCCCTTAAGGCAGCCACACCTGGGGTGAATAGGCTACACAGAACTATCTAATTCCAGCTCTGTTTCCTCACACGGGGCCTCATTTGCAAAGAGGACAAACAGCAGTGTGGGCCAAGCAGACGGGAGGGGTGAGGGGCACCCCTGGGACCCCCGGCAAGCTACTTCACATCTCTCCCCTTCAGTGTCCACATCCCTAGATGCGAGGGAAGCACACTGAATAACCTCTGAAGTTACTTCAAACTCTGAAAGGCCAACCCTGCGTCCTGGGCCCTTTTTCCCGGAAAGATGCAAGATCAGCGAGACCATAGAGGCTTAAGTGTTTGGAAAGAAAAATACCATCTAGGTGAAACGCTTCATCTTATTCCTTTGCCTCCTGATAACCTGGGTGGGGGGGCGGGGTGGGAAGGAGCTGTCGGCGAGATCAGAGGGATTGCCGACGGGTCTGGAGGTAGCCTCGGCTGTGGCCTAACGAGGACCCCAGTTTCTCCTCTTCCTGCCAGGATGATTCTGACTTTCTTTCCCTTCTTTAAGGCCTCTGACCCTAGAAGCAAGGGGCCCACTAGCAGTCAGATGGTGGGCAGCAGTGCCAGAGAAGCCAGCCTCCAGCCCCACCCTGCTTGTCCCCCATCCACCTTGCTGTCTCTTCCTTCTGCTACTGACCTCGGAGTTCTTCTGAGTGATCACTGCTCTCTGTGCACTTTCTTTACTCCTGAAAGTCAGTGCCACTTGTCAATCAAAACTTAATTCCAGGCAAGCTAAGTTCCCAACTCGACTAGGGGTGGGGATGGGGTCGAGGAGGTTGGTCCAGATAAATTTTGGATCCCACAGCAGGGCTGGGTCGGAGGGGAATGAGGCCGGCCCAGCTGAACTACCTCGGAGGCTGCAGCCTTGAATGAAATAGCAGAAGGGTTGGAAATGGGGGTCCCTCCCCGAGAACCTCTCGTCTGAAGCATCTGCCACAGCCAGCTGCTGGGCTGGGCTAGACAGACAGGGTCCCGGGTGCTAGGGCATCATGGTTAAATCTAGTGGGTTCGAGCTCTTTGGTGTCTGGAGCCCACAGGAAGGAGTTTGTTCTTCTGGATTTATGTTAGCAACTTCCTTCTTTGTATTTGCTTCAGGTATATCCTCGAAGAATGCTTGATCTTAAATTTACCAACCTGTCTTTTCCAAAGGTCCATTTGAAGGTTCATCACAAGTTCATAATGAACCCATTGCATAAGTAGGGCCAACTCAGGCACACGGTGACTGGGTGATTTGTCCTCACTTGCTTAGGGGCACATGCCATCCTCATGTCACTGTCTCTTAGAAACTATTGCAACAGTCTTCTAACTGACCTCTCTGCCTTTAGACTGGCTCCCTGCAACACGTCCACAAATGGCTGCCGTTTAAGCTACTTCACGCCCTGGCTTAAAACCCTTTCGACCCCAGATGGCCCCTAAGGTAAAACTGAGTCCCAAACTGCCTGGCACAGTCTAAAAGCTCTGCTCACTTCTCCTGTCCGTCTTCCACCACCACCCCTCTCACCCTCCATCAATACTAAACGCTTACACTTAGTCCTCTGGTCCTCCTAGTTTATGCCTCTTTGCCTTTAACACATTGACTTCCGCCCGGAACCCATCCCCCCACTCCCACCCCGCAACCCTCACACACAGATAGACAAGGTTATATTTACCTTTCCCAACTCAGTTTAGGAATCTCTTCCTCCTGGAAGTTTCTCCTGACCTGCCATCTGGTCCCTTCCCAACAGAATTAATCACTCTCTTCTCTAGACTTTGCTTGCGCTTATTAGAGCTTATGGCTACTCACTTGTTTCATGTCTGCTTTCACTAAGAGACTATGAATTTGGTCTCCTGGATTTATTTTTCTCTTCTTCTTCTTTGTATTTGCCTCAGGTATATTCACAAAGAATACTTGATCTTAAGTTTACCTACCATCTCTTTTCCAAAGATCCCTTTGAAGGCTCATCACAAGTTCATGGTGACATGTTGCTGTATTAACAGCACAATGCCTGGGATGGTAGAGGCGAGTAGATGTGTTCAGTGAATGAACGGCCATGAAGTAAGAGTTAGTGGGTCTACAAGTCTGGCAAATCAAGTTGGCTTCTGTGGTTGGACCAAACGAATCAGATGAAATGACCCAACTGGCAATATGAAGCATTGGTCCCCGCTAAATTGAAGCCTTTACAAACCTAAGCTAAAGCTGGAGTTCACGTTTGAGGGAATGAGGCTGAAGGAAGAAAGAGCCTGATTGAATAGCCTTCTTGCCACACAGTATTAAAATGCAGCAATCCCGCCAGAGTACTACACTCAAACTCTGGATTAAATGAAAATGATTCTCTGTGTTCTTCTTGCCACCTGTTTGGGGATGAATGGTTCCTTCCTAAAGGATGGTGTCTAACAGAACCAGTTTAGGAGCAGAATTGAAATTAGAAAGAGAACTGTTCTTTGACTTTGATTTTTACTCATGCCTTGAAGGATGAGACAAGCCGTGGTTTTGCCTAATGACATTGTGGCCAAGTATTGGCAAAGAGCAAATATACACGCATGTGAGTTTAGACTTCTGTAGCCTCCTAGCAGCAGGTCGCTCAGCCTAGCTGGCTGCAAAGACTCCGTCTAATGTTAAAAAGCCCCACCTCCACTTGACAACTACGTTATCACGCAGTTCCCTTCCCCCAATGCCTCTTGTCTCCATTTTATTAGTCTAGGCATAAAGAATACTGCTCACATTGAAATTAAAATGAAACCTTGGATCATCCCTGATCAGAATACAACCTGCAGCCCTGCTCTCATCCCTGATGGGAGAACCTAACTCATCCCACCATGTATCTTGGTTTCCATTTACCACCCAGCAGAGGAGATAAGCCACCATGGCAATTACTTCTTCTTCAAGAAATCATTGGTGCCTATTATGTGCAGACACTGGAGACAAAATAGAAAACAAGAAAAGAGACAAATCCAGGGCTTCCCTGGTGGCACAGTGGTTAAGAATCCGCCTGCCAGTGCAGGGGACATGGGTTCCCCTGGATAAGGAATTCCTGGATCTCTGGTCCAGGAAGATCCCACATGCCGCGGAGCAACTAAGCCCAAACGCCACAAGTACTGAGCCTGCGCTCTAGAACCCACACGCCACAACTACTGAAGCCCACGCACCTAGAGACTGTGCTCCGCAACAAGAGAAGCCACCGCAATGAGAAGCCCGTGCACCACAACGAAGAGTAGCCCCCACTCGCCGCAACTAGAGAAAGCCGCACGCAGCAACGAAGACCCAATGCAGCCCAAAATAAATAAAAATAAAATAAATAAATTTATTTTAAAAAAGAGAGAGAGACAAATCCAGGGCTTGGCCTCTAGGAGTTCACAGTCAAGTGAAAGATATGGGAGAGGTAGAACATTCTCCTTCTAACAGCTGTGGTCCGTTCTGACATCAGGTGTCTTCTGTATGCTATTTCACATACAGTTAATTCAGTTACATGGTCATAGTCTAGGTTGGCTGACTGGGTGTAGGTGGGGAGCAGACTGCAGGGGCGTGTGATTCATGGCAGTTCCGGAGTTGGGACTGAGGACCTTCAGCACACACTGGCTTGGGTCCACACCCAGAATTCTCAGCCTGGATCTTCTACGGACCTACACTGTGGCTGGAGGCTGCACCTTGGTGGGAAAGAGGGACTGGATTCACCTGCACTAGTAAAGGCTTGTAACCAGTCCCAAGATAGTAAGGCTTCTATGCCCATGTCTAAAAGCAGCATTTTGCTTGTGATGGACTTTCCACATCCACCTTTCCTCTATGATCTCCCGGCTTCCATCATACCATGTGATAGGTATATATCACTCAGTAAGGAAGTAGCAAAGCTGGGTTAAAACCTGGGGCCTCTGGCTGCGGGGTGAGGGCGAGGGAGCATGCTGCTTGAAGGATGCTGGTCAAAGGTCATTGTGACAAGGGGTTAAACTCATTTAAGTCAAATTGGGTAAAATGTTAAGCAAGGACTAAAGAAGTTGCATTTTTGCTCACCCTCTCATTGTTTTCCTTCTCAGGCTCCAGTACCGAGAGCAGCTGAAGAAGCGACACAATTGAACAGGAGGAAGAGGCAGGAAGGTGAGGGATAGGATGGCGATATTCTATCTGGGAGCAAAGCAGAATAACTTTAGCAATGGAAGGTTCATAGAAAAGGGTCTGCTTTCTTCAGGCAACGACCTCGGGATGTAAAAATAAGATGACACTTTTCACATTACCCCACGTGTTTGGGATTTACAGTTTATCCAGAGAACAGTTTTGTCTGAACAGTGGCATTAAGTCTTCCTATGAATTATTATAAAATGACTTTGGGATATTATAAAGGTTAAAAAAAATATGTGTGTGCATATGTATGTGTATATATGTCTCTCTCTCTCTATATATATATGAATACATATGTATTTCACATACATTACATATATATATCTCCCAAATACATATATATTTCAACATAATGTTGACCAGTTCTCTTTTTCAGCTCAGTAGAACAACAATTCATCCAGCAGCTTCTATCTGCCAGGTAGGATATTAGGCACTATAGGGGACAGAAAGAAAAATTGAACAGGGTTTCTACTTTCAAAAAGTTTACATTCTGGTGCATTGAATTTTCCCTTCTAAAGGAAAACCTTTAAATTTTATCTCAAAGCAATTTTTAGGAGCTTGTGCCGTCTCAAGGAATTCCGAATAGCAACAGGAAGATAGCAGGATTTCTATTCACCCAGGACAGATTTCTCACGGCTCCTAGCTAAACGAGGCATGGGTTGCATTCAGGAACTGTACTACAGAGTGGGCTCTGCCCAAGTTTGAAATACTAGAAGAGATGCCTACCTGCTACCTGTGATTGCAACAAAAGTATTGTGTTGGGTATTGCATGGTATAACGATCATTTCCATTCTTGTTCTTCCAGATTCCAGGCAAAAGTCTTAATTTAAAAGACTCTAGTTATCTTAATTTGGAAAAGAGTAAAGGAAGATGTTGCAGCTGTCATCAAGTACTTAAGAGCTTTCCTACGTTGCTCCATAACCAGAACCAATGGACAGAAGTTACAGGCTGATTTTAGCTCAAATAAGAAAGAATTTATGAGTTGACTCAGGCAATAATGAGCTCCCCAGCATTGGAAGTATACAAGCAGATGGATGGCTATCTGCTAGGATTGCCGTAGAAGGTATTCCAACATTGGATTAGGAGGTTGAATGAGCTACCTTCCATCTCTAAATTCTTGGGTTCCTAGTCTGTCTCCTTGGCCAAAGGCTAAAAGGAAATTTCAATCTTTGAAGACATGTAATACTTACTGTTGAAAGTAAAAACATGCCGCATGTATTTGGGCCTTTCTCTTTAGATGCATGGACACTTGTCTTTAAATGCAGTGAAGACACTTAATACTAGAAAATGCAGTAATTACTTAAATGCTCTCTTGACAAAAGTGGTATTATTGACACACTCAAGTGTTACTAGGTAAACAGCATTAACAACCTTGTTCAAAAAAGGGAATCTATTTACATGAAAGGAAGATAGTTCCAAAATAAGGCCAATCTGAATAGATGAACGTCGTGCTTGTTTTTTAAATGACTTCTTATAACACGCACACATGCATACAGATGCAGGAATGGAAACAGTGAGTGGAGTAAAAGGAAAAAGTATCTCAATATATCTACTACTTCTAAGGCTCCGAATCAGACTGTAGCTCCTGCTAGCGGAAGTATGGTTTTCTTCATGCATTTTCAAGCACTTGGGTTAAGCTTGGCACACACAATAATACCTTGTTCTTCAGCATACAAATTGACCCCAAGTCACCCTTCCCCCAGTCTGGTGGATGCACTGCTTTTCAAATGCTAATTAATTAGGCGCACTGTAGAGGTGATTATGATTGACATAAAAATTCAGTGAGGAAAGAGGAATAAAGAAAGTAAATTGAAAAATAAAAAACCACCACAACAAGAAGAAACAAGTAGATCCAAGCAAAATTGCCTACACAGAAAGACATTTAATAACCGAAACAGGAAGCAAGTCTTCCCTGTCCCAACTCCCAAGTACAAGATTTTTACTTTTCCATAGTGCTCTAGGGATCTGGTTTATGGAGTAGTTGCATAAAGCGGTAGTTGGGGGCAGGCGTGAGAGAGATTATTAAAGAATAGAAGTTACTGCTCAGGATGTGTTTTCAATCTTCAGCTGGGTTTGGTGAACAGTTGCTTAGTGGCTACTACTAGGCACCAGGCCCTGTCCCAGAGGCGGGGGACACACATGGTCCCTGCCTTCCAGGAGCTCCCTCACGCCTGTGAGGTCCAGAGAGTCAACCCCATTGATTCCACTCCTCTTCGCAACATTGCTGCCCCTGCACCTTCCTCATTGAAAGCAAAAGAAATCTGAATGCAGGAGTAAATACGTTTGGATACATTTCTTACAGGTAAACCTATGCAAACGGATAGTAAGAGTTCTCAGGATAAATACTCTTCAATTCTGTCATCAGGTAGGTGCCTAGCCCATCTCATGACAATTAACGTTTGTACAGCACTTCCCAGTTTACAAAGTGTTTTCATGGCCACCATCACATGGGTTCCTCATCTCAGCCCTTGTGACGCTGTTGTATTATCTTCATTTCAAAGTTAGGAAAGTAACCTGTTTAGTAGTAAATCATGAGCCCCCAAGTTGTATTTTCTGATTTTAAACCAGAAAATTCCCCTTCTGTTATGGTTATATTTTAACTCTGCCCTCCTCATGTAATACATATAGAACCTGTGGCATAGAGAGTGTAACTGGCAAAGCTATGCCACTTCTTGGTTAAGGGAGCTACAGTCCAAACTCCTGCTCCTTAAAGTTCCAGGCTTTCTCCTTGTTAACCGAGCCAAGCCACCAATTTTGCCTTGGGCCAAATGAAAAGATCAAACTGTTCTTTGTGGAATGAAAAACGAGGTGAAACCAAAATAGCTGGAAAATTCAACCTATCACTTGAAATAAGAGCAAAAGTTAAATCTTACTCTTAAATCAATCTTACTTTTAAAGTAAGTTCCCAGTGTATTTTATTTCTCTCTCTTATTTTGTGCCTTGTTTTACATATATCTCCCCCAGGGGCAGGGTCTAATGTTTATTAATTTAATATAACATATTTGGAAAACACCCCCTAGGATGATATGCATTGTCCACTATACCTTTTTTTTTTTTTTTTTTTGGTCATTAGGGCTAAAACTAAACTCACATGCACTCTAGGTTCTTAATCCAGACAGAACTATGCTATTCTTTGTGTTTTACTGACCATATGGTTGACAGTTAATAAATGTTAGATAATAAAAATAGAAACAGTGCTTCAAAGTAACAATATCTGAACATCTCATTAAGCACCAAGTAAGGTAAACAAGCTGCCATCACACATCTGGATCTGCGTACATCCCTAGGCTGTTAAAAAAGACACACACCAGTTGGTATCCCACCGGACGTGCTAGACAGCATTTTTCACTCACTGCCAAGGAGAGAGAAAGAAAAACCAGCCTCTTTTGTTCAGCTCTCTTCCCTAATTATACCTTGGATCCAAATAAAGAAAATACAGCACACATAATCAGAAATAATTGAGAAGTAAATGAAAAGCAACAGAGTAGAGGGTTTAATCACATTATCAGTAGCAGGGTCAGAGGAAATGGACAGATGGGAGCGTCAAATTATCTACAGAGGCGTGAAATGGAGAAAAAGATTCAAAACCAGAGGAGATGACTCAAGAAATTAAGCTTGGTTTCCATGTTAATTCATGGAAAACTGTTTGGGGGCTGAAGGAAGGAAGAAGCAATGATAACTCCAGCAGGGGAAGTTTTCATTAATATCCTAGCAAAACAATAACCTCCGATAATAGGAAATATTATGATGTCTCCAGAGAACAGAGAGAAATTCAGATTTACTCTCCCATCCATGGAGTTCAGTTTAATAGAGTATATTCAACACAGCTGAAATAAATATCAACAAGATTAAAACATTGATTAGGGGCAATACTTCACACTCCTGACATCTGGAAACAAACAAACCACTTTAAGAAGCAGGCAAGGACACTACTACATATAAAATAGACAACTAATAAGGTCCTACTGTATAGCACAGGGAACTCTACTCAATACTCTGTAATGACCTGTATGAGAAAAGAATCTAAAAAAAGAGTGGAGATATATATATATATATATATATGTATAACTGATTCCCTTTGCTGTACACCTGAAACTAACACAACCTTGTAAATCAACATACTCCAATAAAATTTAAAAAAAGAAAGAAATCTTAAAAAAAAAAGCAGGCAGGGAGATTTAGTTTCTTTTATTCCTCTGAAAGTAACACTGGCTGCTGTTCCAGTTACCCAGCAGGGGGGAATGAGGTAGGGGGTGGGGAGTAGGAAGCAGAGGGAATGAGAGGTGGGAGTCGACGCTCCCTTGGTGCAAAGCTCTTGAAGGCAGCTACTACTGGGTTTATTACAGTATTTTATGAAGCAATACAGGAGATTACCCAGACATCTTCAGCTAACACCAGGATTGCACTAGACACGTAATATGACAAACGGCTTGTAAAAGGTTACCAAATATTCTGGATGATGGAACCTGCATAAATTGTCTCCTGTCTAGGATTTGGTGCCCCATCATTTCAGAGCACTTGTCTAACCTTCGCCAAAACAAGGATAAGAAGGCTGAGGTTAGGACAAGAATCTAGGAAACAACTCCTTGTTGCTTTCACACATTTTACCAACTATCTTTCTGTGTATGTCTTTTAATTACCAAAGAGCCGTTGGGATAGTAGGAAGGTTTGGGTCAGCTGCCTTATGCTAAATAAGACTACTGTCAACCCTCTTAGTGTTATTGGATCTTTGGGGGAGAATTTAATGCAAGCTCCCCGGCATCTTGCCTGGTCACCATACCGCTGTCGAGATCCCAAAGCACCTCGGGTCCCTTGCCACATTGTGCAGGTGCCTCGTGAAGGGAAAAACAAAACTGTTGGCAAATTGACCTCATTGACAGTAAACGCATCAGTAGAGCCTATCAAGATTCTTAAAAAACAAAACCAACAAAAAACCATCTTCACAGCTTGTTCCCATAATGTCATTGTCCTGTGTTCCTCAACTTGGTGCTCTAGACTTTTGGGGCTATTGGACCGCCAAATCATTAAGGGTAGTAATTGGGCCCTTACTAGGTATTCGGTGCTGTTGAAAGAGCAGGCGATAACAAAAAACTAAGTGTTAACCACTTAGAGAGTACCGACTCTGCGCTTTGCATGCATTGTTTCATTTCCTCAGTGCAACCCTGTGAGGCAGGTACTATTATTTTCCCCATTTTGCAGATGATGAAATTGAGCCTTAGTGAAGTTAACTAACTTGCCCAATGTCATGCAAGTTAGTAAGTGGCAAAGCCAAGACTGTCTGATGTCCAAAGTCCGTGTTCTGTATCCACCATGCCACATACACCAGTTAGAGGTCCAAAAACATGGAATGAGTTACTGTGTGAGAGAGTAAGTTCCCCATGACAGGAGATATTTAAGCATCTCCAGTGTAAGTAGAGGATGGATGAAAGCATTGAATCCCTCGGTGTGGGGACAGAGTAGGTGATCTCCGAGGTACTTTTTTCTTCCATTTTTTAAAAGGTATAATTCACATGCCATAAAATTCACCCTTTTAAAGTGTACAATTCAATGGTTTTCAGTATATTTGCATTGTTGTGTAACTATCACCACTATCTAATCCCAGAACATTTTCATCACCACGAAAAATTCTAGAATATTTTAACCACTCCATACCCTTAGCAATGCCTCTCCTCTCCCCAGCCTCTGACAACCAGTAATCTACTTTCGGTGTCTGTGGATTTACTTATTCTAGACATTTCATATAAATGAATCATACAATATATGGTCCTTTGTAACTGGTTTCTTCACTTAGTGTAATGTTTTCAAGTCCATCATGTTGTAGATGTGTCAGTACTTCATTTCTTTTTGTGGCTAAAGAACATTCCATTGTATTGATATGCACATTTTGTTTATCCATTCATCAGTTGGCGGACTCAGTACTTTCAACTCTTAAAATTTATGAACACAAGGCTCCTGTCCTTAATCCAGCTGGGACAACTAACATGTATGACTCAACTCAATTCAGCTCCGGGACTGTATTTGCAGCTTCTTGGTGGACATTCCCAAGTTGATATACTGTTGCCTAAAACTCAACATGGCCAAGTTAAACTAATTCTCCCCTCAAAGTCTATCTCTCCTCCACGATTCCCGACTTCTGTTAAGGGCAATACCAATCTCTTAGGTCCACGAAACAGTCTTTTTCTATGTGTTTTTTTTTTTCTTTTTTACTTTTTACATTTTTTATTTTATTTTATTTTTTGGCCGCACTGCACGGCATGCGGGATCTTAGTTCCCTGACCAGCGATTCCCCTGCACTGGAAGTCTTCACCGCTAGACTGCCAGGGAAGTCCCTTTTTTCTTTTCCTTAAAATTGAGGCATAGTTGATTTACAATATCGTGTTAGGTTCAGGTGTATAGCACAGTGATTCAGCCAGATTCTTTTCCCTTATAGGTTATTACAAAATATTGAGTATAGTTCACTGTGCTATATAGTAGGTCCTTGTTGGTTATCTATTTTATGTATAGTAGTGTGTATAGGTTAGTCCCAACCTCCTAATTTATTCCTCCCCCTTTCCCTTTTGGTGACCATAAGTTTGCAAAACTGTTTTTTTTTTTTAAAGCTCCTCCCTCTCCTATATGTTGCATATTAACGTACATGCCAACATCTGTAAATTCTATCTTAACTATACCATTTTCCCCCCATTCTGTCACTTAACCAAATTGGAGCTTTCTGTTGGATATTACAGCAGCTTCCACTAATCTCTCTGCCTCCAAACACTCCCATTTCTACTCTACACAACTCAGTGTAACTCAGTTGCTGAATTCATCTTTTTTATGTTCAGCTACGTCCAAACCACTCCCAGGGTCAAACACCTTAAATGACATGCAAAGTTCTGGCCCTTAGTCCAGCGTAAGTAACTGCAGTTTAGTAAGGGAGAAAGGTAGAAAAGTGATATTCATGTATTTGTCTTCGCTATTTGATTGTAAGCACTTTTAGAAACAGTGGGGTGTCCTTTCCACAGTGGAGTGATAAAGACAGGCTTTGGTGGAAGACAGACCTTGCCTTGAATTCTGGCTATTCCACTGGGAACATCATAATCACCACTAGCTTCAGTTGCCTCATCTATTAAAAAAGGGGAGAACCACTTAGCTCTCGGGGTGCTTGTGAAGATTAGGGGTAGCGTACAGAAAGGGTGCAGCACCTAACCCCATAGTTCGTACTAATAAACTGTAGCTACTCCTTTCACACTCATGGTGGAGCCCTCCCAAAATGTGACACCCTGCAGTGTACAGAGCGGGCCCTGGAGCGGGGTACAAGGGAAAACCATGACTGCAGGAAGGGTTAGGCCAAGGGAACAGTAACTAGTGATTGCAGGAAATGACAAGGGTGAGCTGGAGAAGAGGATACAGTTAGACAGAGAGGAGGACCAGGTGCATTTCAGATGACGGACGTAGAAGCAAAGGTTGAGGCAGGATCTGGATGCCAGGTGAGGAAGACGGGGAGGAGGCTAAACCCTCCTGGAGAAGCAGGTTCATGGCAGGCAGCAGAGGGAAATAAGGCTGGCTGGCTAAATCATGAACATCTCCGACACTAAGCAGAGTTTAATCTCGGTACAGCAGTAACCGTAAAGTCATCGCAGGCTCTCGGGCAGGCAAATGCTGCGATGAGTGTAGTGTTTTCAGAAAACCGGATGGGTAGCCGCGTGCGTGGCAGATGGGAGAGCACGGGAGGGAATTCTCGTGGGGTTTTAGACATCCACCCGTGTGGCAAAATGACCTGGCTACAGCGGGAACAGAGCAAGGGCTAAATCAAAAAGACATTTTGAATGAACAACAAAAAAAAATCACAGGCCCTAGGAACAGGTACTGTAAATGAGCTTGATCCCTAACCTCCCTTCCCTAAGGCCTATGTTTTATTTTTTCCCATTTCAGACCCTCTGCTCCTCCAAGTCTTTGTTTTCTGAAACAAAGGTGGGTATCAGTTGACCAATTAATCAATCAACTCTTTAGTGCTGCTGCCAAGCTATTCTGGCCCAAGGCAGAAAGATTCCTGCTCAGAACTTCTCTGAAGAGAGAGGAAGAAGGAAGTTGGAAATGTAAGTTAATCCATCATAACTCGTGTCTGAAGACCCAGAACCTTCCCCCCTACACTCCTCCTAGAAGGCAGATACCCGTCCCCCTCCCCTCCCCGAAGCAAACATTAGGCTTTATAGGTACTGCAGCTAAATGTCACTGACTGCTGTAGCAGGTTAGAATGTATCCCAAAGAGCACAATTTCTAAAAGAAAAAAAAGTGACAGTCAAGAATATTTGAGTCTTTTACTTTCAGTAGGTGGCATGGCATAGGAACGGTTTTGTCCTTGAGCTGTTAGTTTATAAATATTGGATTGCATGAAAGCTTCCACGTTCTCTGGGACTTCTTCTTGTGGCTGGACCCGTTTTTTTGATAGTGCATTTGCTTGCTAAATAATCGATCCAGCTAGCTCATGTTGTGGGCACTCAATCACTGTAAATTCTCTAAGTTTCATAAACCTTTCAGAATAGGCCATCACTTGGGACATAAGCTGGGATGGAGATAAGATCTGTCAGCCTCCCCTCAGCCGATGCTCAGAAAGTCTCCTCTGAACCAGGAATGTCAGATATTCTTCCAGAAAAACCCCCGAGTTTCTCATAAAGTGGCAGCGAGATCAGGACAAAATAAAAATGCAAATAACACTTCATCAGACTACAGGTGATACTGAACTAGAGGAAGCTATCAAAATAAGAAGATAAATATTCCAAAGAATAGGAGAAAAAGAAACGTCCTTCAGTGAGTGATGACACTAAAATTATACTCTTATTTGGAGCAACATACAAGGTGGGGAAAGGATAGAGCCTCCCTGAGGCTAGGCAGCAAGCAAGAGGAAAGCTGCCTCTATGTTCCTGTGTAATCCATTTCACAGACTTGCTCAGTGTAAGATGAGAAAACAGAGGCTCAGATAAGGCAAGGACTTACTCTAGGTTAGACAACCCGCTAATAGAACAGAGTGGAAGGAACTCAAACATGGTGTGGTCCTGCTTCCCTGGCCCTATGTATGGTCCTCTCCCTATGGATAGGAGGGAAGGCAGAGAGAAATCCAGAAACCCTGCCACACACTGGACTTCAGGCCATGATGTCTGGGTTTGGGTTCTCCAGGAAAGGTCGTCTTAAAGTACTATCATGATTTGAATATGAAAATCACTCATGTTCTTTAGTGCTGTAGACGTGGTGATCAGTGCATTTTTAGGAAAACACAAACTCTCATTAAAATTACCACAATATAACTCATTCTCCCATTAATTAAAAAGAATGAAAGCAGTCATATATTTTAAGAGAATAAAGATGTTTCAAAACTGCCAAGATCTAGCTTTAAATGGAAGATAAACCCAAGTAGTAGTAGCACATTGCATTATAGAAGGGGGCAAGATGAAAAACCACTAATTCCACATGATTACTGAAATTTCTGGAACATCTACTACCACCACACTCCACCCCCTTATAACAGTAGCATCAAAACAGCACAATACACAGGTTTTCAATATACAGGTTTCTCTAAAACTGCACAGGTTTTTTGTCTTCCTTCCTTCCTTTTCTTCCTTCCTTCCTTCCTTCCTTCCCTCCCTCCCTCCCTTCTTTCTTTCCATTTAGAAGAACAATTAGGTTAAACAAGTATATTATTATAGAGGTCAGCAACCAATTCTTTAAAAATGAACATACACACACATCACACACCCTAAGAACCTAGGGTTTAGACACACAAAACCATTATAAAACATGAAATATGGCTGTATTGGTAAGAGATATTTTACATATTCTAAATTTATTAATCATTTTTCACCTTTCCTGCTTTAAGTACTCAAATCCTACAATGAAAAAAAAACTTTGGAGAGACACCAGTTACATATTTGATGACTTCTCACTTACCAATTCTTCCAACAACTGTTAGGATAAGTATTATTTACCCCGATTTACAGATTAGAAAATGGAAACTGAGAGAGTAATCTGCTCAAGGCTGCACAGCAAGTAAGGAGAAGAGGTGGAATTGAACCCAGATCATCTAAGTCCAGGCCATTTTCACTACATCAACAATTCTGCACGTGTGGTCTGCAAGCCTCCGGGGGTCTCCAAGCCCCTTTCATAGTGTCCAGGGAGTCAAAACTATTTTCACTACTAAGCGTCCAGGGAGTAAAACTATTAAACTACTAAAACACCATTTGCCTTTTCACTATGTTAACATTTGCACTAATGGTGCAAAAAAGCAATGGAGGGTAAAGCTGCTGGCATCTTAGCCTAAATCAAGGTAATGACACTAAAGTTCACTAAGAGTCACTGCTTTCTTCACTACCACTCACTTGCAGTACAAACACTGCCAGTTTCACTTCAGAATGCACTTGATGAAGCAGTAAAAATTAAAAATTTTATTAAATCTCAACCCTTGAGTACACATCTTTTAACAACTCTGTGACAAAATGGGAAATATGCATAAAGCACCTCTGCCACATACAAAAGTACCACCGTTGTGTCTGAAGGAAAAGTACTTGTGCAATTGCTGGAGTTGGGTGCTAAACTAGCCACTTTTTTTTCCCCCCAAATGGAGGATTATCTGAACTTGAAAGAATGACTGGTAAGGCAATGCTATTCAGATTTGTGTATTTGGCAGATATTTTCTCAAAAATGAAAAAAAGTGAGCCTGTATTTGAAGGAAAACAACTGTATTTGTTGCCAATGATAAAATGTGAGCCTTTAAGCAAAAATTAAAAGCTTTGGAAATTTGTATATACCACCATGAGACTTTTCTGATGAGACTGGCTGTTGATATTAACCACTGTGATTTTTTTGATATTATATAAAGAAATGTGTTAACATTTGAAGACCTGAATAATTCAGTAAACCAAGATTTTCCCAATGATCAATACAGGGTATTACAAAATCATGCATGGGATGGGAAAAATATTCCATTCTTTACACATTTAAAGTATTAAATGGATTGATGCATTTGACTGTGACAAAGTATAAAAATTTCATTGATATGGCTTCAGATTCCACACTCACTGCAGCTATGTTTTTAAAAAGTTACCACTTATCAAATTTCAGTGTAGTATCAAAAAGAATATCTAAAATTATCTGAAAAAGCTATTATTTTCCCTTTTATAAATATATGTCTGTGTGAGGCTAGATTTTCCTCATCTATTTCAACCAAAACAATGTATCATACCAGACTGCACACAGAAGTAGATATTAGGATTGTTATCTTCTATTATGCCAGGTCTTAGAGATTTGAAACTATGAAACACTCTTCTAAATACTTTTATTGTGGAAAATATAGGAATTTTTCATAAAAACCTGTAATGGGTTTACCATTATTTTTAAATGAATTAATGTTCTTATTACTTTTCTCATCTCATAAATTTTCATTTTAATTTCTAATAAAGTAAATATCGAGAGCTATAATAATCCACATGAACTTAAGTTCCTCCATAAGGTCAATAATTTTTAAGAGTATAAAGTGGTCCTGAGATCAAAAAGATTGAGAACTGCCACATTATATCATGCTAACTGCCTTTAATATTTAAAATAATAAGACAGCAGAAAAAATTTCTCTGTATAGACATTTCTCCAAAATTTTTTAAAAGATCACCAAGATGTACCGTAATTATTGTTACTGATCAGAAAGTGTTCAGGCAGCCCCAACCCTGTGGTCACACCTGCAAAGAAAGGGATCCTCTGAAATCAAATGCTGTAAAGGAAGCCTTAACTTACGGGTTCAACAGCACCCTAATCAAATGAAGGGAAAAGACTAGAATAGAGAGCTCTACCTACCTTAAATGATTTCAAACCAAGGCCTCAGCTGATGCTCAGGGAATGATGATGTCTCGCTAGTAATAATAGGGGGAAAAACAAAATATTCCCTTGAAGTGTTTTCAATCAGTCACAAGAATTATACTTGACATTACAGAAAAAAGAGGAAAACACCTACATCTAGCTATTTATCTGTAATGTTTTATGACATTTGTCATAATAGGAAGATACCAAGTTCAACTGAAAAGCAAATTTTTCATCAGTATAGATCCTCTTATCTTTCAAGTTGGTATTAAAACTTTGGTGAACCAGTCATTTGGCTTAAAGAGGATGGCAAAAAGTGGAAGTAATTGCTCACATGCAAAGACAGGGTTTGACCTTCTCCATTCCTGTAAAAAGATGGCTGTCTAGGAGCAAATGGGAATAGTATGGGTATTTATTTCTTCTATCAGTTATGTTTATAAACAGAGCTAAGAGTACAGACAGGTTAATTTCTGCAAAGTACATTTGACAATTTTTTTTTAAGGTTTAAAAGATCTACAAAATCCTAAGCATTTTTATTATTTTTTATTTTTTGGCCGCACCATGGGGCTTGCGGGACCTCAGATCCCTGACCAGGGACTGAATCCAGGCCACCCCAGTGAAAGCCCAGAATCCTAGCCACTAGGCCACCTGGGAACTCCCCCTAAGCATTTTTTTATTATGCTTATTAGCTCTATCAGCCAAACGCACTGCTGAATGACTGGAAACTAAACTATTATCCCAAGAATAAATCAAATTACACCTCTATGTCAAAACCAACATACAAAAAAGGCCAAAACTCAAGGTTTTGAAATGGGAGAGTTGAAATGGGATCCATAAAAGCACAGAAATGTTGGTAGTCTAGGAAGTCCAACATTGAGGATAAGAATGGTAATAAAGATGTCTTATTTCATTTAGGGTAGCATTAAACCAAAGTTATCTTTAAGTGAGCCATAAAAGCTGCCCCATTTATCCCACTAAAGTACACTTAAAAATTTTATGTTATATATATTTTACCACCATTAAAAAATATATATATATATAAAAAATCATTGAATTGTACATTTTAAATGAGTAAATTGTATGTTATGTGAATTATATCCCAGTAAAGCTGTTAGAAAAACAACAAAGCTGCCCCAGATGCTGGGGCAATTCCAGCTGTGAGTGTCCTCAGGGAAGTTCATATATTACGGAGATCAACTCGCTGGTCTCTCTAGTAAAGATGCTCTAACAAGCAGCAAGATATTAGACAGTCGCTGCCAGTAAGATCACTTGAGGCCTCCTTGGTGCCAAAACTTTTCTAATATAACTTGTATAAGACAAATCAAGAGGAATATAAATAAAAAGTCACATACTTGGTTCCTTTAAGCATATTTAATATTTGAATTCTCATTTTCTATTTTCCCAGACCCCAGAAAACAGAGTTTTTAGATGACCAATATTTTGTTCCAGAAACGTACAGCCTTATCAGCTAATTCATAAAAGAGCTATTTTACAAAGGTACATCTGGATAATTAGAACAATAAAGTCTTTTAGGCATTTCAAAATGTGATCAGTAAAAATACATGATTATTAATAAAGTTTTTTTTAAGATAGTTCCAGATTTCTTTAAAAGTAATTTCTGTTAAAGAGTACATGATTGTATGGTGAACAAGGAAAATAAAATGTTCTAGCAGGAAGAGGCTGATTAAGAATAACCCACAGTGTGCATTACAGTTATGTTTGCAGTACGTCTGCTTAGCCATTGGCACCTGCAAATGGTGGACAGGGCTTCCTTCTAGGAGGTACAATTTTTTCCGACCAATTTATTTTCAAAACCATCAGTACCAGTGGGGAAGAATGAGGCAAAGGAACTCTTTTCTTGAGGAAAGAACAATTTTTCAGATCACTTTGAAAAGGGGCGGAAAAGTCAGCAAAAACATGATTTACAAAACAAAAATTGTAATACTGGGGGCCAAAAAACTAGCCAGCAGAAAGCTGACTGGAAGCTCCTGCTAATTTTCTGTTTGAGGTCTTCTGTACACAGTTCTGAACGGTGCCCCCCGTGACATATAGGGAAGGAAATATTGACCAAAGCTCTAGTAGCTCAAAATAACATCATATACCACCTTCAAAGAAGACAGCTTCCAGTTTGAAATATAGAAGCTCCACGTAATACAAATTTAACAATATCAAAAAGAAAAAAAAAGTGTGCGAGTAAAAGACAACTCACAGGAAGCATAATTATTTTCTTTAGCTTTGAAAATAAGGAAAAAAATGGGCTCTTCTCCTCTACTATCACACTAGCTCCCCACCCGCTTCCATAAACACATTAACAAAAAAACTTTAGAGGGACTCATCCTTTCTAACAGCTGTTAGAGTTGTTTTAGGGAAAAGAAAGCTAAAAAGCTTATAAAATATACCTTCTGTGCAGCATAATGTAGTAGTAACCGTTTAGGTCCTAATAGCCAAGACAACTCAAGCAGTCCAAGTTAGCTGATTTTAAAGTATGCCAAATATATCGTTTCTAGGGCAGGGATCATGATTTTAAATTACCGCACTCTGGGGGTTTGTTGATTTGCCTTGATTAACTCTGTTCTCTGAAAAGGAAGGAGACACTCCAAATGTAATTTGCCACTTAATAACAAAGGAGCCATTAGGGCCACATGAGAGAGCACAGGGTCACGGCAGGTCACTACAATAGGTAAAACCCAGCTCTCCTGCTCCGGGAAGGTTGCTTTGTCTACCACCCTTGGATCTTTCCCTATGGAAGTAGATTCCAACTTCTAGTCACGTAACTTTGAGAAAATGGCTTTGATGGTAACCAGCCTCAGTCAAAGACAGGGTGAATATCTAATTCCATTGTTCTGAAAGGAAGGTAGAGTATCAAAGCGGAATGGATGTGATTATAATGGCCAAAAGAAAATAGAGGGTGTGGGAGGGCCAGCATGAGAAGAAGGGAAGAAGTTAGGTTGGTAAGATAAAAAGAACACTCAAAATTGTGGAATCTCTTAAGAATTAGACTTCATTTGGGGGCTTTGTTTGACAATCTGGATATGAATTTATTTGGAAGTACTAGAGCTATGGTCAAAATGTTTTTCCAGTTAGCCCTGTTTTTGTTCCAAGGAGAGGTTAAACTTCAGGAAAAAGAAAAGCAAATAGTTGCTAAGGACCAGGGAATGGCTGAGCTAGAAGAGAAACCAAAACTCTGCTAACAGACAAAGCTTCTTAAAGGAATGAGTGCTAGAGAATTCTGCAATTACCCTGCAGCCTCTGAAGTTAAGATGAAAGTTCTATTTGTATTTACCTTTCTCCTGATTAACTGTCCACAGATGGTATTAGTGTCAAGTAACTACAGGTGTAATTCTTTTTAGTTGGGAGTGACTACATTATTTCCAGCAGCACAATGTAACCATTTGGTTTTTACTTGCTTCTCTTAAGAGATACAGAAAGTTCAAGTCCCAAGCTTTACTTATATATTAGCCTCTGCTTCTAAAAATTTTAATCCCATTTTGATTTAATTTATACTTGGGCTACAACTCAAAATAAAATTCTAATTTATAGATGAGGTCCAACAATCCAAGTTGGTCTACTTAAAAACACAGATCAGTTTTGGAAAAACAGAAGCAGGAATCTGGACATAGAGGAGCTTGTTAAGTTGTAGTGGTGTTTGTAAGAGTAGTTGGGAAGCCTGACCACTGTGAGGAGGGGAAAATTTTATATATATATATTATATATATAATATATATATATAATATATATATATTTTTTATATATATATATATATTTGGGCAGAGGGTGGGGGGATGGCAGGGAAGAGTAAAATTACATCCTAACTACCCACAGAGTTCAGAGGGCACTACTGAAAGATATGAGCAGTGGACGAACTCCTTGCATACTAACAGAATTTTCATATTTGACAAATGATTTAGTTTTAGTTGGCAAAAATACTCCCAAACATACATACCTGATGCACAAAGAAAACCACAGAAAGCCAATAGAACTGAAGGAGTTCTCAAGTTACAGTTCTGAAACATTTATCCTCTGGAGGGTGCTGCCAGTACTACTATTCATTCTAGAGCAGGCAGTTACCAATGCCTTGCCTGCAGTATCCAGTGTATGTTCTGGTCTGCAATTTTTAAGGTCAGTCATGCACCAGTGTGGAAATAGCTCCAGCAGTGAAGTCAGAGGAAGTGCTTCTGGAGCTGGTCGGAGCAGCTCTGCCTTCTCCACCACAGCTTTCTCCGCTCCACTCTCGGCTCTCTTTTTAACTCAAAGAGCCCTTTGGCACCATCAGTGCAAAAATTAGAGTCAAACCTCCAGGTACTAAAATGTTACTGGCCTTATAATCAGCAGTACCCGTGGCTAATGAAAGCCATTGTTCAACTCAGTAGTGATTCAGTTACACAACCTCCCCAGACTCTCACCCGCTCCCACCCCACCCTTCCTTCAGCGACCCCCACCCCTGCCACCACCTGAAGCATCGCCGTTTGCTTGTTTTTACTTCCTGCTCAATCTGCAGGGATAATTTTACACAAGTGCCAAAGTCTAATGTATAATTATAAAAATGAAACAATACCAAGAATAACAAACTTATAGTCAAGAAAATAAAATTTGCTTTCCTCTCCCTCCCAAATCCCAACCCTCAACAGAAAAGGAGACAATAAGAGAAAATACACCCATTTTCAAGTGCCTGCTCTTTAGTACATTGAGGATTCCTGTTCATTGGGAGTGGATCCCAGCTACAGAGAAGAGGTGCTCGCCTCGGGTGGGAGGAAGCCCCACCTGGGAGCACAGAGCTCAAGTCCTCTGCGCTTAGGGGTCCCAGCAGACTACGCTTTTGAGGTGACCCTCAGGCAAGCGGCCTACTGGGCAGCAGAGGGCGTGGGATACAGCTTGGTGGAGGCCACATGCTCCTCCCTCCCCTGCTTACCCCCTCCTCCTCGTCACCTCTCTACCCCACCTCCTAACACCCCATCCTGAACTCTCTGCTTCGGGAGCAATCGACGCTTGGGTGTACTAAATACAGAGGGCTAAAACTCTCTCTACTCAATTAAAACAAAACATGGCAAAATAAAAATTAAAATGTGCTTTCAAATACGGAATGAAGTCAAATAAATACATCTGATTTTCTCTTTTTCTTAAGTCTAAGTAAAATTTCATATTCTACACCCAAAGCTCTATACATTTGGTTTTTGTTCTGAATCAAAATGAATTTCCGATAGTGAGGAGAGCAGAGTGAGAGAACGGATGTCCCCTCACTGACAGACTAGTGCAGCTGCCAGGCTGGGAAGAACCAGTCCCGCTCTGGGCCCCTGGGGCGTGGCTACCCCGGGGTGTTCGCAGGCAGATCCTCTGTCACACACTCTCTCTGTGTCCACGCTGGAGCCAGGACGTGGTGATACAAGGCCGATGCTCAAATCCAACAACCTGCAGTCACCTCCAGGACACGCGGCTCTAACTTTTATCTGGGAAGAACGAGGAGGTGTGGAGATCAAATTAGGAAGAAAGAACGAAGTAAAATGAACACTTAGAGAACATATCTGAAATCTGTGGACACTGTTAACATCTTTGTTTCTGGATCAGAATAGCCTCATCCAAAAGCATGAAAGCAAATGAGTACAAATTGCTGCACTGAACGCAAATCCATCTGTAGCCACAGGGGGACACTGCTTTCGCCGTCAGGGGAGACACAAAAGCACAGCAAGACCTGAGGAGGACCTGCCTCCACCACTAGGGAGCCTCAGTTTCCTGGGCCCACCACAGCTCTGCCTTCTGCTTTTGCAAAGGTGAAGAAAGACAGAAGGCGGGTGGCGTGGGGACTGACAACTGCAGTTTCTCTTAGAAAACAAGAGCTGAGTCAGCAGACAGCAGCCTCTGCTTGATATATGATGTTTGGAAACAAGCAGTTTTTCTAAGAGAGAGAAGAAATGGAATCTCAGAAGGTCTCCACTTTAAAGAATAATAAATCATTTCATTCAACGCACTGTTCAGGCAGGATGATTCTTGAGTCTGAAATCCACAGTTTTCACATACCTGAGTGCTTGTCTGTGAGGGCTGATCCAGCCAGCCTTTGGCAAAGAATGGTGTAACTTTCCTCCACCTTCTGTAAAATAAAACCCATAGGTTTTTCATTTGAACATCATGAAAAGTTTATTTTGAGAATAGGAAAGAAGGCTTTTTATATTATAGGGACATGCTTCCAAATTTCAACATTAACATCATTAAAAATTTTGTTAGTAGGCGAAAAAAGTAAGTTTCATTCCTTTTACCTGTTTCTCTCTTGAGTGAATAACTTAAAATGCTCCCATATAGAAGAAAGTAGAGGAGAGGGCAACCGATAGAGGTGATTATCCCACTGCCCCCCCTCCCCACCTGGAGTCACCCTGAAAATGGTCCCACATGCGGCATGAACTTAATTAGAGCCAACGTGCCCTCAGTGGTCTTTTAGAATCTTATCAGTCACAGGATGATTCTACATATAATCATATGAAGAAGGGAAAACCTACCACATGAAGTTAAAAGAAAAACTAAGGGAGACCAGTCTTTAGCTAAGAGGCTAAGGACACTTCGAACTCTGTCCCTGAAACCTCTGCTAAATGATGTCATGACAAACATTTGGGCTCTAGCAGCTGTGCCTACTGATGGCAAACTTATAAAGTCCTGTTGTCAGAAATGACCACACAGGTCAGTTTTGCAATGGTGGCTTATGCAGTGACATCTTCAATTACCAATTTACAAGACTCCCACTCACAGGCAGGCCTTTAAATTACAGGAGCCACTGGAGACAATTTCTGTCTGTCACAGCACCTGGGAAACTACCAACATCACCTAACAATTCACAGATAATTAATAGGTTATGGCAAGTTAAAGCATTTCCCAGCCTAGATTCCTAACTACACAGACCCCACCTATCTCAGTTTACTGCCCACATCTTCTCATGGAGGCCAGCCAATCATCCCAAATATATTTAGGTTCTTAAACTTAGAAACCCATACAAACACACGGTTTACAGAGCTACAATTTTTTCTGTTCTTGGGATCAGATAAAAAATGCTGATCTCAGTTTTGCATCCAGGTCTATTCACAGACAATCGTCAAAGAAAACATACAAATCTAGACCCTGAGCAAGGTTACTGACAACAGCACGTTAATCATTCTACACTTCCTCTCTGTTAAATGTGTTTTTTATATCCGAGTCCTAAGGATGTTGAGGTCTGAGGTACCTTTAAGTGTTCAAGGTCAGCCTCTATCTTACGAATGTACTCCATGATCTGGCTTTGTGAATCTGCACAAGAGGAGGGACTCCGGAGCTCAAAACAGGAATCCTCCATAGCTCCCCAGCGCTGCTGGACCAGGAATTCTGGGGTGAAAGGCGAAACTGCCCCATCAGAATGAGCATTCTGGGGAGAATGCTGCTGCCGGCGGGTAGAGTCTATAGAGGGGGTGCCTGCCGTGGGCTGCGGGGGAAGCGAGGAAGCCACCTCCTCATCCGTGGAGCTCTCCTGCACCGCTTCATAGCCGTCAAGGATCAGACAGGTTCCTATCGATAGAGACAGAACAGTCTGATGAGATCAGTGCCGCCATCATCACATCAGAAAACAGACGTGGGGTGATTTGCTGACAACTTTAAAAGCTATTAAAGAAGGGGAAAGGCCATTCACTCCCAAATTCCCAGGTTAAGTTTTAAGTGCCTCAGAATTTTCTTACGTCAGGTTAAAGGTAAACTTAGCAAACTTTCCTGGTAATTTCTGAATAACCTCGTATTCGTTAGCATTTTAAAAGTGAAAAGCTGAAAGCTACCGAGTCCCTACATGATCTTGCCACCACCCTCCCTGCCAAACACCTGCCTTGCTTCATCTCCCACCATTGTCTCCCTCACCCTGCATGCTTTAACCACAGAACGCCTGCTCTTGCCTCACAGCCTGTGCGCTATCCTTCTCTGCTGGAACACTCTACCTCCAGGTACCCACGTGGCTTCTTCCTTCACTTCCCTTGGGTCTCTGCTCAAATGCTACCTCCTGAGAGGCCTTCTTCCCTGATCACCTGGTCTGCCCCCATTACCCTCGGCCCCTCAGTCTGACTTATTTTTCCTCCTAATTCTTACTATCTGACATCTATTTATTTGTTAACTCATTTACAGTTAGTTACTCTTTCCCCAAGTAGTGCTTAAGCATCATGACAATGGTGGATTTTTCCGTGTTTTATTCCATGCTATATCTCCCAGCACCTACGATAGGGTGTGGCATAGAGTAGATTCAGTATTTATTCATTGCATGAAAGAACAGATACTGCACACACACACACACACACACACACACACACACACACACACACACACACACACACGAGAGAATGCTTGGATACCCGAGCGACATCCATTTCAGCACATAGGACAAATAACAGTGATTGAAATCAAAGTTTAAATGTGAAAGGAACTTGCCTGAGATGCGCAAATTAACATCCTTCTCTTCCTTTTTAACTGCTCCATCACCTTCTGATGGATTATCATCACTATGTGCTTCACGGGCATCAAAAAAGTGCTCTCCACTCTCATCAAGACCCCCTTCTGGCTCTGCGGGAGGCATCTCTGGGGTCAGAATCATGCGGTCCATTACTAAAATGCTACTTGCCTGGCTATCTTGGAATGCCAGTACCACTGAGTCCCGTGCAGCAGAAGGTTCAGTTGAAGTCCGTGCACTGCAACGAGCTGAAATGTCTCCAGCGCCAGTTCTAAAGGGCATCTGTCCTTCACAAGGACGACAGGCCTTAATATTTTCAGGGTTCTGGGTTCCACCGTAGGCCTGCACCCCCAGAGAGGCTGTCCTGCATCTTGGGAAATGTGGCCAGTCTTCCTGAGCACTCTTCTCAGTCAAACCCAGCTGTTGTACCAGCAACTGCTTCAACAAACCCACTGAAAGATTTAGGAAGGGGGGAAAAACACAAGCATTCACAACCATAACCTCAAACTGACAGAATTAAATTAGAGGAATTATCAATTCTCTCTTAAAGTAAGTACCTTTTTAGTAACATACAGGCAAAAATACTAATTTCATACAGTCATTTTTTTGTTTTGAGAAATGAAATAAAACACCATCTAGAGAAAATTTAACATTAAACTTGACGTCAAAAAAATTTAAGAATTCTCAGTGGGGGATTCTCCTATTATTCTCCTCTATGCCTACCTCCACATTTTCTACCATATAACTGGAATAATACCCCAAAGGTACTTCTTAAAAGGATGTTGAAAAGCCGTGTTCATCTAGACAAAAGAACCTGAAAGTTCTGCTTTTTCCAGAAGCAGACACTATCTACATAGGCATTATTTTTTTCTAATTTTATTAGACACAGAGAACATTTATTTTATCTATAATAACCCAAAGAATCTCCTTAAATGGTGAAGAAGAAAATAAAACTGCCCTGTAAATTTAATTCCAATGTTTGGTAGCATGCATAATTTCAAAGGATAAGGAAATATTTATTAGTTTTTAAAAATGACCTCACTAGTACCACAGCTTCCTTTGGTTGTTGAATATAGAACGGATTTAATTTTAAATGGGCAAGTGCATGCTGTGAGGTCACTCACACAATGAGAGGGTCACTGGGACAATGTTAGTGGAACCATCAGAAATCATTACCACTGTTAACTCTATGAGTCTAGAACAAATTAGGTTTTAAAGAACTTGACCAATTCCGTACTTTCAACTCGGCCTTAATTTCTATCTTCGGTCTCTTTAAATAAAGTTTCCACATAGGTTTGGGTCTTTGACCCTCCTTCTTTTTGCTCTGCAGTCACTTCCTGAGAGATGCTATGAACACTTACGGCTTTGACACTCAGATCCATCTCTCTCCCTGACCTCCTCCAAAGTTCCAGTCTTAAAACTCTCAACTTCTGCTCATCCTTCCTCTTAAATGGCTTGCCATTCATTACCATAATCTCAACATGTTTTAAAATTAAGCCCATAATCTATGGCAAAGAAAAGAAGGGAAAAAGAAAGTGTAGCAGTGGTGGTCTTTTCTAATTTTTATTTCTGACAAAAATACTGAAATTATCTCTAAACAGTCCCTTACCTTTGCCCTCGCAGCCAAAGAAGTCAATTGTTTTAAGTATTTGTTGGTTTCTCACTTTATTTTTATTCTTCTAACACCATTCTAGCCCAAACCCTTTTAGCCTCAAGCCCAGACCACTCCACTCCAACTCTATTTCCATTCAAATCCTTTTGCAGCTATCAGCCGGAGTAATCTTTTTCCATCAGTCATACACCCTAGCTTAGCAACTTCAAATGGTTCTTTCTCTGCAGCTAAAGCAATCATTCTCAGCCTTTTTCCCACCTCCAATACACCTGACGCGTGTGATCCACTCCCATTTGTAACAGTGGTTCTCAACCAGGCTGGAGAGGGAGTGGGTGGCTGACCAAGTGGCAAGGACCAGCCACTCGTGTGTGTGTGTGTGTGTGTGTGTGTGTGTGTGTGTGTGTGTGTGTGTCTGTGTGTGTGTGTGAAGGATGGGTCGTGGTGAAGAATACCACACTCTCCACAAGAAAACAGAAGAAGATCTGTAGCCTGAATAAGTCCCCAAAACCCTGCGGCCTGCCACGCTTCAAGTCCGGAGGACTCAACCTGCTCTTCAAGTTCCACAACAGCTGGGCTCAACAACATGTCCTCCACCTTTCTAACCTTGACCCCCATGACCCCTTCAGCTTGTGCGGTCTGCCCCAGGCCAGCTGCTCTACCCACTGCTCTCTGAACACCCTCAGAGTTTTTGCCTCTGTGTTTTGGTCCTATTTGGTCCTACCATTTTTCTTGTCTGACTGACTTCTATATATTCTGCTAAATACCTACCTGAATCTTACCCATTCTTCAAGGCAATAATCACATCTCTCTTGTTTTCTAATGCCTCCCTTCTCTGGTCACACCAACCAGATCAATTTTGACATACCTATTTTGTTTTTTTACTTAAGAAGGTGAGGGAAAGTTTTCTCTCATCTTCCCAACTAGACTGTAAAATTCTTGAAGGGAAAATTCATGGTACATTATAAAACTCTGGTGCTTAATAAGTCTCTGTATTAACTTATGAATAAAACTTACAATTCCTTAGTGCGTCCAATGCCCACCGTTCTTCTGAGACAGGCAAGTGTGGATCTGGGACGGTGATTTGATAACTGACTCCAACTTCCTTTAGAGTGCCATCTGCATGCTGCTCCTTTGCAAACTGTCTCTCAGCCACAAAGAGATCATCCACCTCCGATTTCCCAGCGGTATCCAGCGAATGAGATTGAGGTTTTGACGACATTAAAGGAGACTCTAATCCCAAATCTCTGTCTGTTCAATGGAACAGAAAAAGTAGAACGTATCTTAACAAAACTTTTAACGTGAAGCATTCAGGAAATATTTGGAAAAAAATAACCGCATGAGCTACAGAGATTGTCCGCTAAGTAAAATACATGGCACTTAGCGCGGTGTGATAATGGTACACAGAAAGGCGCACAAGCAAAGTTTGTTAAAGTGAATAGCTGATGCCAGATCCTGCATAAACCAAAAGAGTTAACGTTTCTTCACATTTTATTGAGTAATAGGTAGACTCCATTCTTCCAGGTTAACTTAACAGATCAGTTTACCTGGACTCTGCAGACCAGTGACTGAAATGCCATGATGTTCCACTTTTAATTTTGGAGGTTCTTCTTCATCATTGTCTCCTCTATGGAAGGGAAAAAAAAAAATCTTTCAGCTTCATGAGGTGCCTAAACATCAGTGCAACAAAATGTTAAGAATTATCCATTCTTTCTCTGACCAAAACCACAAAGTCGTTCCTACTCGGAAGCAAAGGCACACTCACTCGCAAGGTGGTGACTGTGGCAGTGGGATTGGCTTTGTGGACTGTTCCTTTACTGATGCAGCCATCCGACAGATGAGGTCCTGCCAGCTGCAGGGAGTTTGAAAAGAATACAAAACACAGGAGGGAAAGGAAAAAGAAACACGCTTTAAATACACTCAGAAAGCAAAAATAAAAACTAACAAGCCATACCAGAAACCAAACCAAACCAACAGTCAAAAAACACTATTTCTGCCAGAGAATAGCTTTATTTTGGTGACATACTATTAAGTAGAGATTATAAAACCTAACAACATTATGGATACACTACCCATGAAAAAAACTTCACTTGATGCTTTTGAGAATTTTCTCTTTAGAAAAGATACTTTCAATAGAATAGAACCAAAATAAGAGACATTCATCTAAAAAGGAAGAAATTCTTAGAAGAACACCTCTCAAAGAATATAGAGGAAGTACTTGTTTCCACATAGTTTTTGGTTTTCAAAGTCCTTTTACAAAAGCAGTTAAATTGTGGAATATTATATTCAGGATAATAAAACATATTAGAGCAAGGTAGCTATATCCAGTACATACACAGTCTTTTCAGAAACTGTCTGTGCCACCAGTTCATAAATTTGGGCTCCATTGTCAGACATGGAGATGACGAATAAAGCTTTGTTATCTGGGAAAACAAGACAAAAATTACTCTAACAATATGACCCACAGAGGCTGGGAAAGATGTTTCTAGGGTCCTGGTATTATTCTGCATCTTAATCTAGGTAAAGGTTACCCCTGATCACTTTGTAAACACACATTCACTTTGTAAAACTCATCAAACTATAACTTAAAACTTGTGCAAATTATTGTATGTTATACTATATATACTTTAATAAAACAAAGATTATAAAAGCTAGCACTAATTCCACAGTAATTTATTAAAAACAAGAAAGTGTCAATGTATCTAAATTACTGAACTATAAACACTATTGCTCTTTTTGCATTTATTCTGAATTGCCCTTTTGCTAAATGGTTAGTCAGTAACATTCAGTGGGTGTTGGAGAAAAGAGGTCATAAATTTATCTCACCACTATGGAACTAACAAGTTTTAAAAGAGATCTCGTTATTAGTACAGTTAATATGTAACTTCCTAACTGAAACTGATTTTTAAAAACCTAAACCACACCTCTTTCTTCAGTTTTTGCCTTTTCCCCACCATATCAAAAAATGAAAGCCTTTTCAATGGTATTACCTCCAATTCATTGTCTTCACTAGTGTCATCAATGATTTGAACATGACATAAAGATAAAAGTAATATGCAGAAAATTATTCAGAGAATCTAAGCATCCTGAATAATTTTGGGGTATTCATGTCCTAAGCAGTAAATAAATTTCATTTAATCTGTATAAGAACATAAAAGGAACAAAACTACGCCAGTTGTGCTACTTCAACGACACTGAGTATCTTATGAAACGTTACGATGGACCTGGAGGTTAGTGTTACGCAGCGGACATACTCGCCTGTTGCCACTTGTCGAACCAACACTGTATTCAACTTGATGACAGGGCTAAATGTGTGTTTGCTATCACCTGTAGATGCCAGAATCTTACTATGACACCTTAACACCAGTCTATCGTCCTGCTTTTGTAACAATACAAGAATATCTTCCAGCAGCAAAGTGTATAGATCTAGAAATAAAAATGTAGGAGAGGTGATTAGTACAGAGATTGAGATGTGTTTTATCAACTTTATAACAATTTGACATCAAAAACTGATTTCTGTTAAATCTAGTAAATTTTAAAAATGTACTTGCTATTGTATTTTTTTACTTCATTTTTTAATAATTCATTTTTAATGTATTACACCAAAGTGTCAGTTTGTGACTGACAAGAGATAAAAAACACTGGTTCTTCACTACAGATAGTTTGAGATACAGTGGTTTAGAGGAAGCTGAGACTCATTAGAATACAAGGATGGAGACAGGACTGAATCATGACAAAATCTTCTGCTTCATCCCTAAATGAGTATTTAACATGCTTCACATATAACAAAATAACATAAGCAGATCTTCTGTAAATGAGTAATAACACAAAGTACCATTGCTAACTGCTGTCACTGAAAAATGTGAACGGCTATCTCTTCTCTTTGGCATAAGGAAAACTTCCTATTCTTTTCCTTTCTCCACTCTCCCTCAAACCAATAGACAGTATACCTACCAATAGTTTTATCTCTATTCACCTTCCAAACCAATGGCCCTTCATGAATCATCTTCCTTTTTGTTAAATCCAAATTCTGCCAAAATAAAGAGAATTACACACAAATTATTTCCAAGCACTTAGTGAGATGATATTCCATTTAGTCTCCTTTCCAGAAATTCTTACTATAAAAGATACCATTTACATTCACTATTATTGATATCTGTCAACTACTGAAAATGGAATAAAAATCAGGTTAAAGTAAGCTGAATAAACTTTTCTAGAAAGGAAAAAGCATCTTGTAGAAAAACATTCAGGACTACTGTCTTCCAAATTTCACTCTAAACAGATGGTAATAGCTAATGAAAATGAAGCTGCAAATATTCAGCCACTAGATTCTCAACCCCTTCCTTATTTTTTTCTATGAATAAGTAACTAGACGAGGATGATGTATAGCTTATCTATAAGAAGCCTCTGACCTAGGCTCTCATTCCAAAAAAAGTTCTAAGGAATAGCATTTCACAGAAGTCCAGGTAGTACTGAGGCTTGCTCTAAATATTAATAACTTAATAAGAGAATCATCTTTTAGCATAAGTAGCTCTAGAAAAATCTCATTCTCTGGAAGTTAAGGGGCTCAGCATATTAGCATGCTTTTTGATAAGCTCTTAAAATAAATAAATAAAAGTCTATTTTAACAGCCACCAAATAAATCTGCCAGAACAACCAGTGAAACAGTACAAGAAAGACTTAAAATCCTAAGTTACTCAATACAAAAGCTCCATGTACTAGAAGAGGCAATTAATAAATATTTTACTATCATTCCTGTAATGGTTTCAACTTTTATGCTTTTGAAGAGCTTCATAGAAAAATAATTATCTTCCTTTACTCAAAAATCTGGCAAGTTCCCACAGTAAACAGCCTTACTCTTCTTCAAACTACAGAACACAATAAAATTAATTTTAATAATAAGTAATGTTCCTTAGTCTCCTACAAATCCTTGTCACAAAAAGTTAGTTTCACATGAAATATTCCCCTACTGAAAGACTAAAACAATCCTCACACAGACCAAGACATTTAAAAGGAAGAATAGAACCATAAATACAGACAGTCTATGATGCAAGAACTCCTTCAGGTGATGTATGTTCCCACTGAGATGTTAATTACCTGCCAAGTCTTTAGCAAATTTTATATTCTAAATTATGATTGGACCATCCCTTACCCTGAGCTCTTCAACATTTGGGTACTCTGACAACTTCAGATTGGAGGTATCAAGGCGACGCTGATAATCTTCTAAGCGCTGAAAATGAGACAGGACACAGCTAAGGTTACTGCTTTGGATATCAATGACCCCCCTGTTCCTAAATCAAATGGACACTGTACCTGCATTCTGCTGAACTCTCTGCAACATCAGACACAACCGACAACTCACTCTTCCTTAAAACACTCCCTTCTTTTGGCTTTGGTGATATTATCCTCTCCTAACTTTCCTCCTACCTCGTTAGCTGTTCTTTTCCAATCTTCTTTTCAAACTCTCTGGCTGCTAACTAGCATATATTTACTTTCTAAATATGTAAATAAAGTACATGGTACAAAATTCAGAAGGTAATATAAGGCACACAATAAACAGTAAGTCTCCCTCTAACCCTGTCCTCTTGCCTTCCCAGCCCCAATTTTCCCTAAAGAAGAAATCTCTAACACCCATTTCTTGGGTAGCCTATGAGAAAAACTCTAAGAAAAAAGAATACATATGGATGTAAGCACGCTCGGCTCTGTTGCGTGTAGATATAGCTTTTTAAAAAGAAATATATGGTAACATAATACATTCATATGTGTATTACTCATTCAAAAGGTAATGCAATATATTCATATACACATTTCTCTCTCTCTCTCCCTGTGTGTGTGTGTGTGTGTGTGTGTGTGTGTGTGTGTATCAGTCATCAATATATCTTGGAGACTGTGCCACATTAGCACATAGAGAGAGAGTAGTCTATTTTTCCAGTGGCTGCATGGTATTCAACTCTGTGAATGAACTATAGTTTAACTACACCTTACTGACGGACATGTATATTAGAATAAATTTCTAGAGAAACAACTGTTAGACTAAAGGGTACATTTTTCCCCAAGATTATAAAAATTTCCAAATATACAGAAAAGTCTGAATGTGTATAGTAAACACCCATATACCCACCATCTACATTCCACAACTAACATTTGCTATATTTGTTTTATCATATACCTATCCATCTATTCATCCCTCTAACTATGCATCAATCCATCTTGTATTTTGGATGTGTCTCAAAATAAGTTACAGATATAACACACTTTATCTCTAAACATTTTAGCATGCATATCATTAACAAGAGTTCAATATTTATTAACAGTTCTTTTTTTAAATTAAAATTTACATACCGTGAAATGTACACATTTTAAGTATACCTTTCCACCAGTTTTTACCAATGCATATGCCTATGTAATGAAGCTCCTATCGAGATATGAAATATGACCATCGATCACCTCAGAAGGCTCCCTCATACTTCTTCCTAGCTAATCTCTGTCCCCAGATCCCCAGTGACAACCACTTTTCTGATTTTTTCCACCATAAATTAGTTTAGCCTTAGAAATTCACATAAATAGAATTACATATATGCACTCTTTGGTGTCTGGTTTCTTTCACTCAGTATAATGTTTGTGAGAGTCATCCATTACTGCTAGTATTACTTTAGTTTATGACTATATTTACATTTGGTTTATGCTATAAACATTCCTGTACAAGTCTATGGGCACGTATCTTCATTTCTCTTAGGTAAATCACCAGGAAGAGAATTGCTGGATCAAAGAATGGACGTGTGAATACGTACTTTTTTTTTTTTTAATAAATTTATTTATTTATTTATTTATTTTTGGCTGTGTTGGGTCTTCGTTTCCGTGTGAGGGCTTTCTCTAGTTACGGTGAGCGGGCGCCACTCTTCACCACGGTGTGCGGGTCTCTCACTACCGCAGCCTCTCTTGTTGCGGAGCACAGGCTCCAGACACGCAGGCTCAGTAATCGTGGCTCACGGGCCCAGTTGTTCCGCGGCATGTGGGATCTTCCCAGACCAGGGCTCAAACCCGTGTCCCCTGCATTGGCAGGCGGATTCTCAACCACTGCATCACCAGGGAAGCCCCGTACATTTTTAATTTAAGTATAAATTGCCAAACTGTCCTCTGGGGTTTTTATCATTTTACACTCCAAACAATACATTTGGAAGTTCCCGTTTTTCTACAGCCTCACCAACAGAGTGAATGAATGAGCAAACAAGCAGCTAGAGATGCTCATAAAAGCCAAATACAACTCTGATGTTCTATCCCAAATTGATCTGGACCTACCTACTACATGAATAATTAACAAATGTCCCGCCCTTCAATTATGTAATAACAGCTTCAATTAATATTTAACAGATTCCAGGTAACACTAATTTAATATTCTTATTCTCACTGTCATCCTGTGTCTTCTTGCTTTTTCCTTCTTACCTGTTTGTTTTCTGCCTCCTTAACAGCCTGATTTACATAATTTAAGATCTGACGACAGTGATCTGCAGCTTTCTTCACCTTCTCCCTTTCTGTTGGCCATTCTAAATATGGCAAAGAAATCCAAAATGTAAAATGGAGGAAATAAGAAAAGAATGTAAGTATATACATAAATGAGATATCACTTTATTTCAACAGTTATAAAAGCATACTAAGACCTTGAATATTTTATTTATTTATTTTAACTTTTATTTTTAATTTATTTTTTATTTTTGGCTGCATTGGGTCTTCACTGCTGTGCACGGGCTTTCTCTAGTTGCAGCGAGCGGGGGCTACTCTTCGTTGCAGCGTGTGGGCTTCTCATTGCGGTGGTTTCTCTTGTTGCGGAGCACAGGCCTTAGGCGCACGGGCTTCAGTAGTTGTGGCACGTGGGCTCAGTAGTTGTGGCTCGCAGGCTCTAGAGCGCAGGCTCAGTAGTTGTGGCACACGGGCTTAGCTGCTCCGTGGCACGTGGGATCTTCCCAGACCAGGGATCGAACCTGTGTCCCCTGCATTGGCAGGTGGGTTCTTAACTACTGCGCCACCAGGGAAGTCCAAGACCTTGAATGTTTTTATACCAGGCTAAAATCCTACAGCAGAATCTCAATTCAGGTAGTCTTTGGACAGGTAAGACTTCTTATCATAGTACTTTAAGCATCAATACTAACCTTTAAAAAAGAAACCAAATCCAAGGAGAGATGCTTTATATCAAGTATCAGGCCCACCCCAAGGAGTGGGTTTCATTCACATTGTAAGCTATATAAATGGGACCCCTTTCCCCCTATCAAAGTGCACAGCCTACATGATTATGGACAGTGGACCCATTAAACAATATATTTTGAATAATAAAACAATTCAAAATAACTCCAAAATATGTTTCTTTGAATTTGGTATTATATTAAAGAAAGAAGATAGTTTACAACATTTGTATCATTAAAAGAAGATGAACTTCACCAAAATGTGTTGAGATTATGTTGAGGTTCTATTTTGGTAAAGAATACCAAAATCAGAACATTCAAAATTGCAGTCCTCCAAACAGTAGTCCAACTATACTGAATAAATATATTAAAGTATAAAAGTTAATGTGTATGAGTATTTTCAAATTCCCAGGCATAAGAAACAGGCGTTGATTGCATAGAATTATTAATGAGAACTAAGCATAAGAGCCTAAAGCTCAATTGAGAAACTCAGATTCACTTCACGTTTCAAAACAGGAGAGTTGGAATGATAATGCATTGGTTGGACTTAATGAAAGTACATATATAGATACAAAACATCTCTGCAACCCAGTATAAGCCTTCTTCAAAGCAAATATGATATATGCTAGAGGAAGTAGTGGTAAACTTTTTTTGTACACTTTATAGGCCAAATGGTCTTTGTCACAACTACTCAGCTCTGCTGCTGTATTACAAAAGTAGTCAGAGACAACATTTCAACAAGTGAGTATGATTATGTTCCAATAAAACTTTATTTACACAAATACATGGTGAGCCAGATTTAACCCGTGATCCAGAGTTTGCTAAACCCTGTGCTAAAGCTATTAACGGAGTACATTAAATCAAATAGCCCAAAGAAGACTGGATTGAATCTTGTTAGAACATCTTGCCGTACTATTTGGAAATTCAATGTCCAGACACCAGGATGCTGTGAGAGATTATTCAGCAGAATATGTGTTTTTGTTTTTGTTGTTCCTAAGTTCTTTAATTTCAGTGAGAATGCTGTACCTGTGTATTTGGCAATGTTATCCAATAGAAGAGGGTACTTAGTAAGCCTCTGCATTTGGGTGGGAATGATATCTTTCAGCTGCAGACGACGACACAGTGGATTACTCTCAGCATCCTAAAATTAAAGTCAAATAAGTGAATTTGTAATTCTTATTAGGACTATGATTACCTAACACATACCACATATTCATCATGTAACTGTCTACAGCAACACAGCTCTGGTTATTAAATCAAGACTTAAAACCTGCCAAGACATACCACTGCCACACTACACTTCTGCTTTCTCCTTTAATCACATAACGTTGCCTTTATCACTCAGCCAATGGCTTCTGTGTTATCTATTTAAGCAAAGACTGAGAGCATCCATAATCAACTCTAAGAATTGCTTTCTTGTGAAAAAAATTTTATCTTCACATATTAAAAAAATCTAGTTACATTTTTCAACGACTGGCATTCCTACCAAAAGCTAGTCAGTTAATTTGCTATCTGCCACTCCAAGTAGGCACAGTAGATCACCAGTCTCGATATATCAGCTCAACTGTAATAGGGTTCTGTAAACTTTTCAGTAAAGTGCCAGAGAGTGAATATTTTAGGCTCTGCACGCCATCCGTCTCTGTCACAACTATTCCACTCTGCTGTTTTAACACAAAGCAGCCACAGACAATACATAAAGCAACGAACTTGGCTATGTGTAGTGAAGAGTTCTAAGATGGCCTCCAAGATTCTCACTTTCTGGTGTACACACCATATAATGCCCCCCCACCCCCGCCTTGAGTGTGGACAGAACCTATGAATATGATGGGATATCACTCCTGTGATTAGGTGACTATCAGTTAACTCTGAATCAATCGAAAAGGAGATTGTCCTAGGTGAGTCTGACTTAATCAGAGGAGCCTTTAAAAGAAAGCTCTGTCAGAGAGACACACTCCTACTGGCCTGGAAGAAAAGGACACATCCATCTTGTAAACTGCCTACAAGAGCCACGTAGCAAAGAGATTTGGGCATTCGCTAGGAGCCGAGAGCAGTTCCTAGTCAACAACAGCAAGAAGACAGGGCTCCCGGTTATAGTTACAAGGAAATGAATTCTGCTGACAACCAGTGTAAGCTTAGAAGAGTGGCAGATGAGAATTGCAGCTGCAGGTGATACCTTGATTTCAGCTTGGTGAAAGCATGAAGAAAGGACACAGATAAACTATATCTGTACTCCTAAACTATAAAAGCTGTGACATAATACATTTGCATTAAGTTGCTACATTTGTGGTAATTTGTTATACAGCAATAAAATATAAACTGTGTAAATACAGCTTTGTAAACTTTATTTACAAAAACAGGGAAGAGGCTGGATATGGCTGGAGGGCTATAGTTTACTGACCCTTGATCTACACCAATATATACCATAGTAAGCATGACTGCTTTTTATGCTCTTCCCTGGGCTTGATATAAGGCCATTCTGATGTTTTGACGGTATTATTTTAATAGTGTACACGGGCCATTTCCTGACAGCATCTCCATGGCAATGTGGACTTCTACGTCAAGTATTGTAATCCTGCCATATATTCTTTATTATTCACCATTCCAATATCATCTTTATATCCTCCAGTAATTTAAGAGAAAATGTATGGCTTTCAAAACGTAAACATAGATATAATCCTTGTAAAAAGTTTAGTCTTAGGATTCCCCTAGTTTGTTCCATAATTGATAAAAAATTGCATTTCTTTTTTCTTACATGACTCACTCAACTCACTTGCACAAAAGTCTGGAATCGAGAGTCCTTTTTCTGACGAGACTTGATCATTTCCAGGGCAAAGGGTTGGTTACTGCAAAAGGTAGCAGCGGCATGTTTCAACTTTTCCTCTCCGGGTCCACTGAACTGTGCCAAGAACGCAAAGAACACAATAGAGAATGGGATACTGAGCTTACATAAGGCCAGGCAAAATGAGAGACAGCCACGATCCTTAGCAATATTCCAATAAGTATCCTCAAGTGACAAGAAACAGAAATCTACACATTTTATGTGGATTATCAATGATTCTCCATTAAAAAGGGTCTGACCCTGACATATCCAGACCTTTTCTGATCACAGTCTAATATATTCTTGCTTGTAGCCTGCCACAACTTACTTACTACTTTTTCAGTCTATTCCACTTCTAAATCAGGTAGAAACATTGACACTTGGGCAATATGAGACACAAAATGCTTAAAGACTGCGATTAAATTTGATTTTCTTAGAATGTGACACCGTCACAAAAATTACTGTCTTACTGGTCTAGGAAGAAAATCCTTGGGATTCTAGCTTACTTTCTTACTGTGAAATCCGGGGCAGGTCATAACTTTTCTGGGTCACCATAAAATTAAATCACTGCTGCTTCACCTATGTAGAAGGTAGGGATCCATCCCTTGAATTTCTCTTGGGGAAGATTCATGAGCCTATGACCCTCTTTTACTAAAAATTATACTTTTTACTGATATTTTTCATTTGTAAATTTAAGTTTGTATATGCCACGATTTTAAGGTTTCTTCTAAGACACCTAACAAGTGCTTCACTCATAATAGGTATTCTTATAAGTACGGGTTGAATAAATGATTTTTAAAACCACCTTTATATTTGTAATAATTGCTTTATGGTTTATAAAGAAACTTTTCATAAAATCTCCCATTTAAAGCCATATTTCCAAAAGTTTATACACGAAGGTATTTTGTAAAAAATCCTTTCGTAGGGCATTTGTAGATAAATTCAGAGTATTTTTTCTTCAACGATGACACATACAAAGTGATATTTTAATAGGTTGCGCCAATGTTGTATTCTTATTCTATTATAAATGTAACACTCAACATATTTAGAGATGAGACTGGCAGCATTTTTGGTACGTTAGTCAATCCAGGTGCCACGCAATTACTAACAGCGGCTGGGTTTACAAAAGAAAATAACGCCCTGGCCTCAAGCAGTTTTACAGTGGTTTTACTAGCAGCATAAGTATATATAAGGTGACCTCAAGGGACCAATACTGGAAAAATATTCTCCAAAACTATTTTTTAAAAAATAGAGTAAACCTAGACACCTGTTTATGATTTTTGCTTTTAGTATTTCTGGCCAACACTTTGCCCTAAATTAACCCTTTGTACCTAGCAGCTACTAACCAAATTGGTTAGTCCATTCTGCTTTTCCTCAACATTTTATAGGCATATCACATTGGTCAAGAATACAATTCTTTTTGAATGTTCTAAAATAAATTTGTGGTCCCACTTTTAAGAGGTATCTCCACTTTATTTTACCATGTAGTAGATTTATGCAGTCCAAAGGACTGTGGTACGAGGACCAATGTACTTCTGTACCTTATTAATGATGAATCTCACTTGACACTTGGTGTTAAACATTATTTATACGAGATGCAAATTAAACTGCTTAGGAATCAAGATTGATATCGTTAAGTCCATATGACTTACAACTTTTTAAGCCAAACTTAACAAGAAAATTGATGCTACGTTATGTCATACTACTAATTTTCTGTTTCAAGTTGAGTAGGGTGCTGCCAAGGCAACAGAACTCAGAGATCAAGAAACAAAATGAGTCCCACCATCACAGAGTAGCCACAGAATAAGCTGGATTTTTCAAGGAAGTTAAGTCTCCTTAATAACAATGATGCCAGCGTGGGCCTAAGGAGAAAATGCTTTGGAAAGTTCAGTAAATGCAAGATGAGACTGGATTATGATTCCCTGATCTTGTTCTACGTGTCAAGTGGCTAGTGGCTAAGAAGAGCTCTACTAATAGATTAGTAGATTCTGAGTCACGGTCTCACCATCAATGAAAGGAGTAGGATCAAGATTGTTTTAGGCAACTTTCTAGTGTTTAATCATTGTAAAATTATCAATCATTGTAAAATTACCAAAAAGTTATCATTGTAAAATTACCAAAATCTTGTGACATTTCCTCAGTCTACATATTGAAGTAAATATCTGTTGGCATAGCTTAACAGTTCTTGTTCAACCAGTGTTAAAATTTTGAGAACTACATCACATATTTTACTATTATTCACAGCCTTAACTGTAGTACTTTCTTTAAATGTCTGGATCAAACCCACTTTCCCCCAGGAAGATTTTCTGTATGTTCCAGTTTAGGTCTCCTTGCTATCTATTCCCATAATAACCTGTATTCTCCCCTTTTTGTAACACTAATCACACTTGAAATAACTAACGACTGTTTTTTAATTTTTTTTTTCCCATTGACTATAAGCTCCACTAGGGCAGGAGCCATATGTGTTTTGACTGCTACTGCATCCCCAGTACCTAGAACAGTGCTTGGCACATAAGTATATATTATGGAGTATATACTGATAAAGAGTCAGCTGGAAAGATAAATACAATTTGACAAACAGCTACTATAGTCTCTGAACTCTTTCTTTGTACATAAGATTAAGTAATTTTCACTTTTCTACTTTTGTGATGGTAGTTCTGGATCTACAATTGTCTAATGTTTTACAGTACAATTCTGAGATTTTGACAACAGAAGATAGTTAAAATTCTACATCAGTTAAATTATTTTTTATCAATATCCATGTTACTCTACATTCTTTTAAACACAAAGAACTAGTATCTTTAATTTGATGAGAAAAGAGCATGTAGTTGATTGGGCACTTATTAGAAGAATAAGTAAGAATACGCAGTTGGACCCCTTTTCATCTTTACATTAGCTTTGCAAAATGGATGAGTTTGCATACTTGGGAAGGTTAGCAACTTAACCTTGAATCTGATCAAGTGTCTATGAAAAATTTTAAATTAAATAGCAAATCTCCTTACCCAAGTCAGCAAATCTTCCCCAATCTGATCAATAACAGATGTCTCATTCCTCTTTCGAACAGCCTTCATTTGCTCATTCAACCCAACTAAGGGAGAAAAAAAACAATGAAAAAAAATTAAGCATACATTCATTTCAGGCTGAGATACTGGTAGTACCACGAACCTAAATTTTCAAAAAAAAAGAGGATTTTCAGAGTAGTATAGCTACTTCTGATCGCCTTAAATATAAATCTGGACCCAATTCCTATACACCTAAATGTTTTGAGTTCTATCTGAAAAACAGTTGCCAAGGCATAAAACCATGTGGAAACTAGCACATTATACACAGTATAGGTGCATCAAATACGCATTTAACCTCAAGACTCCATCTATAACCAACCATGTTCATAAAAAACAAAGTTCAATTGTACAGGTGACTCCGCCCACTGTTCCTCTCAAAATATGTGTGTTCCCAGGCAATGGACATCATCATGCTTGAACGTGTCCGTGCACACTGGTGAGACGTAGGATCACCCACAAAGGAGCAAAAGGCAACCATTTGGCGGGAGGGTGTTGGTAGGTGGTGATGGCATCCTTGACGAAAGAAAGACTGAAAACTAAGGGTCCTGGAGAAACAGTGACTTAAAAAGAGAGGAACTGATACCACTGTCTACAAAAGTCCAGGATAACTACAACCAGGGAAAGCCAGCAAGACAGATGTTTTATGTATTCACTCAAGCATTCCAAGCAACCAAACAATAAAATCATTTAATTCCTGAAAATTTTCCCACCATGGGATTATATGCTGTATACTACTACTTACAAAATATATTTATACATATATTATTATATAGAATATATTTTTTAAAAACATATATATTGTAATCAATAGGGAATTTCCAAGGGTAATTTTAACTATTCATGTTTTTCATCTTAGGCACTGACTTTAGGCCCTAAGTCCTGTGTTAACACTTTGTATAAAAAAGGCTGATGGGGGGGGTGGGGTGGGGGTAAAGGGTTGGGGAGAAATTCAAACATCCAATCATTTCTTTATGTTATGCTCACATTTAGTTATATAATTTCAGGAAAGCTAACACATGGATACATTTATAAGATTTGACTGTTATGGTCCCTTTACATACTCACAATCTTTTATCTATTGGAAATGTTAGGGACAAAGATCAGAGTCAATTTCTCTTACTGTGAAGTTGAAGAATATCTTCTAAGTTTGAAAAAATTTTCCGTAGTTCTGAAGGTGACAGAATTCCTTCTCTGGAAACTCGCTGATAGAACACTTGATCTAGAACCTTCAATGTTCGAACATGAGCTCTTTCAGTGTAGAACAATTCTAAGCAGAAAAAAAGGAAATATAAAATGTTACCTTACTTAGAATGGGATCAAACATAGGCTTTAGCTGAAATTAAGTAGCAAATGAGTTATATAATAATTATTTATAGTTTTGAAAGGATATAGTATCTCTGAAGTCACTTCTTGATTACATGAAACTCTCCTGCATACTGGCTCTAAGAGCTATAAATACTGGCAAATGAAAAATATCATCAAAACTATTTTGTACTTAAAACTTAACAATGTATTCCAAAATCCATTGGTTGGTAGCACCAACCAATCACAACTACAGCATTAGAAAACTGTAAGCCCAAATAGCATATAGACTTTGAATTCAACCCTCTTCAGAAATAATAGCACTCTGTGTTACCTAATTTGCCTATAAACCCTTATTTCTGAGGCCAGACTTTATAGTCTCACTGTGTCTCAATGCTGCTAGAGACAGGAAGGATATTTATTCATATCACAGCCTAAAGACAGTAGCAGGTACACCTCTCTGTCACATATATGCTAGGATAAAATAAAGAACATGCACGAGGATAAAGGAAGACCAAGATTCTAGTTTTCTTCCGATCACTTATCAGCTGTATGATCTTGACTAACTCAACCACTCATCCGGAGCCTTAGCTTCCTCATTTACAATCTATGCATAAAAATAACTTAGCCTGAAAGTAAAGTGATGGGACAAATGTCTCAATGATTTTTCAAGTTTAAGATCTATAATGCTACGAATCTTAAATAACCTGAATGCTAAATACATTTTCCTTTTAAATTATCAATAAGAATCATACAATCATTTGCATTTTTAAGTTGGAAAGTTCACGGATCATCTATCTATTAGTTTAATTTCCTCTCTGTTCAAAACAAAAGGCTAGCAGATACTTCGAAGCAAACTCCAAGGCTCGGGGGTTGGTTTAACTCTAATAAAACTCAATATAGGGGCTTCCCTGGTGGCGCAGTGGTTGAGAATCTGCCTGCTAATGCAGGGGACACGGGTTCGAGCCCTGGTCTGGGAAGATCCCACATGCCACGGAGCAGCTGGGCCCGTGAGCCACAACTACTGAGCCTGCGCGTCTGGAGCCTGTGGCCCGCAACGGGAGGGGCCGCGATAGTGAAAGGCCCGCGCACCGCGATGAAGAGCGGTCCCCGCACCGCGATGAAGAGTGGCCCCCACTTGCCGTAACTAGAGAAAGCCCTCGGACGAACCGAAGACCCAACACAGCCAAAAATAAATAAATAAATAAATAAAGTAGCTATAAAAAAAAAAAAAAAAAAAATTAAAAAAAAAAAAAACAAAAAAAAACTCAATATATGTGAATAACAACAACAAAAACTAATTAAACTCACCATTAATTACCTCCTGTCTTTTGATCTCACAAGGCTTTAGTGCCAATAACACTTCTCGACTAACGAGCTGTTGCCAGTTGGGTGGATCTGTCTCTAAGTCATTTTCAAACTGTTCATCCTCACTTTGACTTTCTCCAAAAGCTATGCTGTCAAACCTAATGAAGAAAAAATAATGGATTCTATTTGAGGATATCACATGGACGATGGGAAATAGCACAAGTCTTTACACTACAGTAAATCAGTCATATTTCTGAAGTACTGCTTAGCACAGAGCCTGAAACATAATCCTCTCTCACAAAATAGCTTACATGTGTTATAAATACATCATCCTCTCCTAGAAAACAGCTTACTTGTGTTATAAATACCTCTATAAATATCTTTTAAATAATTGTGTTTATTAAGAAATTTCTTTTATACTATCTAACAGATTTGTGTACAGGGTTTCTTTTCCTTTAAAACTAGGACTTTGGGGAAAAAAGATATATTTCTTAAAATATGCCCTATTGAAAGCTACTTTAGGGATACTTACTTTCGAAAGGGCTTTGGTGTCCCATGTTCAGTCACCCTAAAATGACGGAGAACAGAGAGTCAACACAAAAACAAAACGGTAATCAAGAAATTTATGACAAAGATACTCAAAATTGTGTTAAACTACAGTGGCTGATAAATAATTCTGGATATTGCAATGATTTAGTATCAAATAAATTAAAAAACATTTCAGTACCTATCTAGTATTTACTACCAGTAAGTTCTACTTCTTCCCCCAAAAAACACATGGGGGAAAAAATGCTACAGAGTATAGGCATACTATACAGTGAAGAACTTTTAAGCAATGTCCTAAACGCCCCTAAGATACCACTGAATTACCTTTCCACTTCCCATTCCTCCTCCTGCACTTGGTCTAATGGAGGAGGTGGGAAGTCAAAGATGGTACTGGGAGTACGAGGTGTGCCATCTAAGGAGTCTCCAGATGCTGGCGTTTCTCCAACTTGCTTTGATCCTGAAAAGACACAAGTCAGACATTCACATGGTGTTACTAAAGACAATGATTAAAAAAAAAAAAAAGAGTTAGTAACCCAGAAAGTTTCAACCTCACCCATAGCCAAATTCTTACTTAAACAATTGCAGGTTAGCTAGAAACAAAATTCTAATATAAATTTTTTTTTTAAATATTTATTGAGCATCTACTAGGTACCAGGAATCCTTTTATTTATTTATTTTTTACAGATGAATGAAATGGATGGCTAAATGGGTTTTTATTTATTTATTTATTTATTTTTGGCTGTGCTGGGTCTTCGTTTCTGTGTGAGGGCTTTCTCTAGTTGTGGTGAGCGGGGGCCACTCCTCATCGCGGTGCGCGGGCCTTTCACTATCACGGCCTCTCTTTTTGCGGAGCACAGGCTCCAGACGCGCAGGCTCAGTAGCTGTGGCTCATGGGCCCAGTTGCTCCGCGGCATGTGGGATCTTCCCAGACCAGGGCTCGAACCCGTGTCCCCTGCATTGGCAGGCAGATTCTCAACCACTGCGCCACCAGGGAAGCCCCCTAATATAACATTTTTAAATGCACTAAAAAATAAACAGGAAAATCATTTTTAAGCAGGTTTTAAAAAATCAACATAAAATATGGCAACAACTCAGAAGGGCATATGATAAGGAGAAACATTCTCTTACTTTATCCTTTTTTACCCCCAGTGCCAATCTTTTTCATTCAAATTTTAGTTATTATGGGGGTCCACCTCCAAATAATAACCTCATACTTCTTTTTCTGGACTTATTATATTTAGGTAATATCTATCTCTTCTTCCTCTGAGGATTTTGCTCACTTATATGCCCCATCTTCACTTCCCTCCCCTTTTTCTTCCCACTGTTTAATAACTATATTATTATTCCTAGTTGGCTTATTTGTTATTCCCTAAGCTTAAATGATAGAATTATATATATATCTTTGTTCCAACAAGGCGTTAGTATCTTTTAATTCTCCTCTATGTCAAATTAGGTATTTAGTGTCCATATCCTTCTCTTTAATTATATTTCTTTCCTTTTACCTTTCATTTCTTTCAATTACATTTTTACTTGTATCATAAAGAGGATTTTTTTACATTTCCATTCTGATCTGCAGCCACAACTAAATATTCTGTGCTTTGCCCATTAGGTTGATTCTAAAAGTCTGAAAACATACAGTGTGCTTACATTATTATGACCATACACATATTGTAATACAACATACATATACATATTATTCATGCCAGGTTAAGAGGCATGTTAGTTAGGATTATGTTTTCTTTTCTACTGGTCCAATGATACAACTCTTAGCCCACTTGAAACAGAGTATTTATTACATTAAAGTCATATACTCCAACAATTACTTTAAGATTATGCCATTTTTAAATTTTGCTTCATGTTCAAATCATGACTTTCTTGAACAATTCTGTTCTTCTTAGCATTTCTAAATGCCCTTCTTTTATTGCTGTCAAAGTAATATAATTTTATCAAGTCACAAACTTTTTCATCTGTTACTATAAACTGCTTAATATCTCCTTTTCTCTTATCCCCTAGGTTCTTGTGTTCCAATCTGGAGCAGCTGCTCCCTTGGCCTGTGACACAACTATCATCCTAGAACTGCCCTTCACCACTTTCCTGGGTTGTTTCCACTGCTTCCTGGACCCCATGAGATTTTCTTTCTTAATTTTTCTCTCATTTTGCTGGAGTGTGTATATTAAATTATTTTCAAGGAAAGGGTGCATTTCAGTTAAACTCTGAATCCTGGAGTATCTGAAAATGTCTTTATATCTTTCTTCATATTTGATGGATAGTTTGGATGGATATAGAATTCTAAGTTCAATACCATTTTCTTTCAGCAAGTTGAAGGCATGGCTCCTTTGTATTCTAGCACCTAATGTTATGAGAAATGTGACACAGCATAATCTCCATTTTCTTTCTCTTGAAAGCTTTCAGGATTCTTTTTCTTTATCTCTGATGCACTGACATTTCCAAAGCTACTCTAGGCATAGGTCTTTTTTTAAAACATTATTATTCATTGTAGTTGGTTCCGGGTAAGCCCTTTCTGTTTGAAGACATGTATTCTTTTTCAGCCCTGGGAAGCTCTCTTCTATCATTTCTCTAACTGCCTCTCCTCCAATTCCTCTGCTGATGTTTTGTGAAAGAGAAGATGTTGAACCTCTGTGGTGGTTCTCTACGTAATTCTTGTCTCTCCAATTTCTATCTCTTGATATCTCTGATATAGATTCTGAAATATTTCCTTGACTTTATTTTTAGGGACTTCTTTTTTTTCTTCTTATTTAATTATTAGCAGCTGTGGTGGTCTGAAAATATGTCCACAAATTCTTTGTTACTCCTCCCTTCAGCAGTGGCACCTAATTTTTTTCTCCTTGAATGTGGGCTGGATTTAGTGACTTGCTTCTAACTTGCTGAAATAAGGGGGTATTATCCATACAGACTAAGTCATAAAGAAAAACACTGGGATTTCTTTCTTGCTCTCCTTTGGATCACTCTGGGAAAGTCAGCTACCACGTCAGGGAACACTCAAGCAGTCCTACGGAGAAGCCCATGTGGTGCGGAGCCGAGGCCTCCAGCAAGGAGCTCAGTCTTCCTGCCACCAGCCACCTGCGGAAGCACAGAAGAGGTCTCCTGGCCCCATTAGGCTTTCAGATGGCTGGCTGACATCCTGACTGCAGCATTATGAGCGACTTCAAGCCAGAACTGCCCAGCTAAGCTGCTCTTGAGTTCCTTACCCACCAAAAATGTGAGGTAGTAAATATTTTTTGTATTAAGCCATTCAGTTTTGGGGTAATTTATCACAAAGCAATTAATAACTAATAAAACAGTTATTATATGTAATAGTTACATTAAAACTTTTTGGTGTCTGCTCCTTTTTTATAACATCCTATTCTTGCTTTAGATATAATAACCTCTTTAATTTCTTCAAGAATACTATCTAATTTAGAGGTATTTTTATAAGTTCTTACTTATTACCTAAATTATTTTCTGCTAGTGGCAGTTTTTGTGTTTATTTTCTATTTTCTTTTTTATACCACTAATATGTTTGGCATTATATATTATCTTAGGTCTGGACTCTAATAACTTTTGCCAAAAGTGGGTAATGCTGTTCATATGTAAGAATAAAAGACTGGGCAGCTGACTTGGCTTTCCAGTCTGCTATGTGGAAGTAGGGCCATTTCAGCTGGAAGCTCCTCAGAGCAGGGTAAGCCCCTGGCATGCCTACTGTCATGCTCCAGGTCCCCTAAAGTGAGCTCCAGGGCACTAATACCATGGAGGACTTAACTCCCTATACAATTCACTCAACTTGTGTAACAAAGAGCATATTCATTTTCTTCTGACACAGGAATGATAGACTGCTTATATTCTACAATGTAAGGATCAGAAGCTGCTGACATAACTGTTTGGATTACAGACCTTCAATTAATTCATCATTTTCAGCTTTACTTCTTACTCATGTACTCCGTAACTTATGCCACCTCTGAGCCCAAAGTCTCTCCTGGGTTCTAATGGACAGACTGGCTCCCACCTTGGACTCCTTAAACGATCTACAGGCTCCGACTTCCTTTATGTTGTTTTATCCATCAAACCACTCTTGCCCACTTTCAATCTCCCCAAAATTTGTGGAAATCTCTTACTGAATGATAATATCTTTTCTTCCTCTACTTCTTTTCTCTTCATGATTTTTGTTTATTCATTACCTACCATGCTTTTATTTCAATGAGACATGAGAGCCATGAATTAATGCATTACTCAATCCAACATCTTCAGAATTCCATATAAGACAGAACCTCCAGACTTCTCTACAAATGTCACCCCTACTTCTTTGTCTTAAGTAAAAACTTTCCTATGCCATGGAAGGTAACCTTTTCTGCTACAGCCCTCTCAAACAGAGACTGATGTTTCGGTCATACACTGTGTACTGCAGGGTGGAGATGAGATAGAGACTCTTCTTTTTTCTCAGTACTACTTTTAGACTATTATCTTACCTTCTTATAAAAATCCCTTGCTCCACTGAGGCTCTCACTCTCTGAACAATATCACATGTTCTCCCCCTACCAACAACCATCTAGCAACACTGAACCTTTGGCTGCTGGCTCACAGTTTTCCTCTCTGTGCTACTATCACATGCAGTGATCTCAAAGTCTGTGTGTATAAAGGTATTCAAACCCTTGGTTCCTTGGTTCCTTACCCTCTTCATCTCTAGTAACCCCCTCTTTGTCACCTTGGTGACCACTCCCACAGATTTATCCTTGATCTTGTCATACCAGAAATTGAACTGCTTCCAAAATCACCAATATAGAGAGGCATTTCCTTCTCCAAATAAAACCACCTAATTCTTCCAGCTCACTTGCTTCAGAAACCCATTATAACAAATATGAAGGAATATGGTAATAAGCTCTTTTCTCTATTATCTACAATTACTTCCTATCTTTCTTTACTTTTCAAATCCCCTTGCCCTTCTCACTAAATCCTAATTCTCAGCTAATAACCTTGCCCTTCACATACACCCCACATATCATCACTTCTCTCCTTCTCAAAACTTTGTTCTATTGGATACATAGTCCATCTCCCGCATTTTCAACCTCTTCCTCTCAACTGGCTTCCCCTTAGCATTTAAAAAAAAAACAAAACAACCCTGGTAATCTCAGATTTTTTTTAAAAGTCTTCTTTAGATGCACCCCCCTCCCCGCATACACACATTTGCCTCTAACTTCTGACCAGTCCCCTCAACACTCCCCACGATTTGAAGTTTTTATTTGTATGACTTATCTTCCCAGAAGACTAAGCTGCATGGGGCAAGAATCTACGTATTATTGTATGCTAACATCTGGCACAGAGCTAATGACTGACAGAGAAGTCCATAAATATTTTTTGAATGGATAAGAACTCAAAATTACCATTCAGCACAGATTTGTCACTGGTTATAGAATATTAAAATATTAAAACTAAAACTGGCATTCAGTCTTGATTTAAATAATCTGCCACTCAATTTCTTAGTATAGTTGTTTTAAAATCCTGATACTTAGCTAAGTTGAACTACAGCATTAGCTCACCCATATCATTCTCTTTCCCTCCTTCCTGGGAAAGAGTGGCCCCTGAAACCGTGGAGGACATGGAATTGGCTGGCAGGTACCCAATGTCTGCTCCTTCACTTGCTAATCCACTCTGGCGCAACTTAGCAGAGTCCTGAGGTTCAGGACTCACAGATGAGGGTGTGGATATGTGCTTAGGGTGGCGCTGCTTCTGTAGTTCCATGGCTCTGCCAACTGAACGGAAAGCAATAGTTAATGATTCATGCTGCAAAGCAGCTTAAAAAAAAAAAAGATGATGAAAAGAATCTAGAAAAATGTCTGGAATATGGTGGGCCTAGAAAAATATAACATGAATTATTATACAGAGTGAGGGATAGATAGATAAACAGAGCAATAGATAGAGAGGAAGGGAGAGAAAGGAAAGAAAGGAAGAAAGAAAGAGAAGGAAGGAAGGAGGTAGGAAAGAGAGAGCAAGAGAGAGAGAGAAAAAAAGAGAGAGAGAAAAGAAAGAGAGAGAGAAAAGAAAGAGAGAGAGAGAAAAGAAAGCGAGAAAGAGAGAAAGGCAGGGGAAGGTGAAGGAGGACGAAGAGAAAAGGGTGGGAGATGGTAGAAGATGAGGGGGAGAGAGAAGAGGCAGAAGAAAAACGGTCATGAGAAAAGGAGCTGAGGAGGGCAACAGCGGGTGCGGGGAGAGGGGATGCCGAGAGCCAGAGATGGACACATACGAAGCTGTGTTCATTTGTAAGAGAGAAGACGAGGCCTTTTAGCTCTGTGAGCTCTTAGCAAGCCCCTAGCTGCTCCCTAACACTCACAAGCCCGTCATCACGACGTGCCTCAGAGACCACGCAGGGTAATCCCTAAGCTGCTCACATCAGTCACCGTGAGAAGCTAAAGACTCTCAGGTCACCATCCCCCATAGCCTGGCGCGTCTCACACAGCTCTGTACATCTCTAATCCTAAAATTCCTCCTTCCCTAATTCCTACAGTTCCTCTTCTGTATCCCTTGGAACTCATGGTCAGCATCTGTGAAACGCTCTGTTCTCCTCAACCTCTTCCCTAAAAATTTCCTTCACCTTCTCAGTGTTTCTCAGCAAGGGGCACCACTGGCGTTGTGAGTGAGAGTTCCTCATTGTGTGGGACATTCAGGTTCACTGTATCACAATACCCCCCCAACTCCAACCATGCCAGTATTTTCAAATGTGGTACCTGTCACCTTGAAGACCACTATATGAGCTAATTTCTCTCCCCGCAGCAGCAGGCCCGCCCCTACTTCTCCTGCGGCCCTCTCTAGGAGACTGCCTCTCCAGTAGGCCTGAGGGTGGAGGGACATCAGGAAATAAAACACAATGAAGAGGTGGAAAAACTGCAGAAGTATGGAGACAGTGAGTAACATATGTATAAAGAGGTAAAACAAAGTATGGTGGAGAAATCCATGCACATTTTGTTTTATAAATTTAACAATCAGAATTTGAATGCAAACAAAATCAGAACAGGTAAGTAGATTATGTTATGGACAACTAATGGAATACTCTACTGACATTAAATAAGATGTGTATGACAACTGTAAAGTCACACGGGGGTTTAGTTCAGAAGTGACATTGAATAGAAACAACAGAAGTTCAGTGGAAACATTCCTAGGACACCTTTCTCCAGCAACCCATTCTAGCTAAATGAGCCTAAATGTAAAGATGGCATGGAATGGTGGGAATGCAGCATTTTAAACTTCAACGTACTTGCACTGTTGTCATGACGGCTTGGTCTCCTTGGGGGTCCCAAGATGCTGGGGAATCCTCTTCGCTTCCCTTTTTCTTCGCCTTCCCTATCTTTCTTCATACTTTGCTAGAGTTGAGGTACAATCAGAAAGATAAGAGATACGTAACAGAGTAGACTTCTTTTGTTGCTTTTAAACAGAAACACATTCTAATGGTCAGTTGAAAGAAATTGGTTAAATGTAAATGAAAGACACACACACACACAGGGCACTCATTAGAGGCTGGCACACAGTACTATGTACACACCAAACTCAAGATGCCTTTTCAAACCCTTCAGAACTGACAATTTTGGAAAGTAAAAGGTAGGTTTATAGCACATTTACTGGGAGCCTGTTCTAAGTAATTCACTCATCTGTTGAACAATATTTACTAAGCTAATAATGTACGAAGGCACTATGCTAAAAGCTGGGGATACAATGAAGGAGGTCCTTATCTTCATCCAGATTTACAATCTAACAAAAATGAAACCAAAACATACATAATTACAAACACTGACAGGTACCATAAAAGACAAGTATAAGGCCAGAACAGTTAGGGACAGTCCTCTGTATAAACTACTAGTTTCACTTCTCACACTGTCTAATAAATTAGTTTGCATGGCTGGATTTCTCACTAGATTTTGAGTTTCTTGAGAACAGGGACCATATCTTATTCCTATTGGCATGCCTAGCACTAATTTGCTGAAAAAGTAAATACAAAGAAGGAAAGCACTGCAGTCAAATGTAAAGAAGCACGGAGACCTTAACACACTATTATTATTCTAGTCTTACCTTGATTTTTGGAAGGAATCCAATCCGACCTCGCTTGTGCTCCAAATTTCGAGGTTCTTTCACTTTTACTCCTAAATGCTTCATGTACATGAGAATAACATATTGCATTGTTGAACTGAGGGAGAAAGGATTAAGTAAAATAAGACTTCTGGGAAGGGATGGTGGGTAGAATAAAGATATCAAATGACTTCTAAAACCCCAAAGCTGAAATTCTTAGAATTCATCAAGTGAAAAATAAGGAGCTATCTATTCACTGTGAATAGTAAAGGATTCTACTCAAGATACTAGAATATTCGTCAAGTAAAATACAGGCCACCAGAGGGAGACAGTCTATATTTTTATGTTAAAAGAAAAAAAATCATAATTTAGGGCAGGAGACAAGATCGTTTCTTTTTTCCTTAAAATTCTAGGAAAAAAATAGTTATATTACCTCTTATCTTCTTCTACAGCCTGAGCAGTCATCCTAAAAATAAAAACATTTTAAAATGAAATATTAAAGTTTAATAAAAGAGTTGTTATTAAACTCAGATAACTGAAACAGCAGAACAGAGCCAAATGCTTTGGGACCCACCCCAAATCTCTGTCACCTGGAATAAAACATCAGAAAAATTCTAATCCCTGAAGGAACCATATGCTTTTCACACTCATGTCATCAACTGTAAATGTTTTATAGCAAGAAACATTTCCAAAGTCTGTGAATTGAAGCCAATATAAGTATTCAACCTGTTTTTGATCAGTTAGAAATTTTAGAGTTACTCATTTTACCAATACCAAGGAAAAGAAATACAAGAACGTCATCTAAAGCATCAGCATACATTTACAATTCCAGCTCCTCAAGTATTATGACAGAACAAACAGCTCCGCATAGACAACCTGACCCCCCTTCTAAGTTTGTTCACTTTAAGCACAGTTAGCATGTTAGTAGAGAGGGCCTTTCAACATGTATTTCTGTTACTTACAACACTTCTTCAATTTTGGCAACAATCTGCTCTGCACATGCCCGTTCCTTCTCCAGAGTTACCCGGTCCTTGTCTCTCTCTGCATCAATTTTAGTCAGTTCGCTTTCAGCCAAGGTCAGTCCCATGCTACGTTTCTGTCTAAAGGGAATAGGAGAAATTTCCTGAGGTAACCTAGAGAAAAACTATCTCCCTCTGGAGATGTTTCGTCAGAGTTTCCATAGCTGTGAATTTCTAGCAACAGGCAAAATGTCAGTTTTCTATTTGGGGGCCCATGCCACCTAGGACACTGGAGGAAGAAAATTCTAGAGGCAATCACTCAACAGAGCACATATCCTGAAGGACACACTTAGCACAGAGTACTAATACTAAGCACAATTCCTGACAGCGTAAGGATTGGGGACTATGCACTCTCAGTACCATGCCAACCTTTTGACTGCAGATGTGCGTTAGGTTTTAGTAACAGTGCGAAAAACGATATGCTAAGCCAAGGACTTAATGTATAACCTTTTCCTACCTAAAAAGAAAATTAATTCAGAACAACCGTATCAGCTTACCACCGAGCTTACCGAAAATCTTCCAAGTGCCTTTGAACTTCTGGGTGGACTCTTTCTTGCATAGTTTGGATATAGTGGCGATGTAGATCCTCAGGAATAAGCTCGGGTCTTCTTTTTTCTGCATAAATAGAAGAAGTCACCTGATCTAAGGCATATTTTTTGCATTATAACTGGCACTATTTGGTGCAAACTTAACTTGAAGTAAGACAAAGAGAAGTTCAACACATTTTATGTATTTCATCTCAGAATTCATCTTTCATTTACCCTTAAATGTATTATAGGCTTTTTTTCTGCTGTGATTCATATCACCTATTAGTCACCACGTAACAGATAGAAACCTTAGGGAGGAGCTGAGCTACGTATCTATAGAGATGTAATTCTCCAGCATATTGGTGCTCCAGACTTACCTAGATCTACTGATATTTCATCAGGAACAGAAACTTTCAGGTGCTAAAACAAAAATGCAAACAAAAAGTGAAATAGTACTAAGAGTTTTTCAGGATGCATATAAGGACTTACACAAAATAAAGAGATACAACTTGAATATCTATTTTTACAAGAATATTCATGTATAAGCTCATTTTTTAGGTTCCAACCATCTAAATTTCATAGCTCTGGAATGTTCTATTGTTAAACTTGAAAATAAGCCTTTTTCCCAAGGCTCATGTTATAAGGGAAACATCTACAATCGTTTTACTAGATGACTGAATGCTTCTGTGCCTTACTTATTCCTGTTGGCTTTAGTTTTCTAGAATGAATCAATATTGGCTTGGGCTTTCTAGAATCATTGGTTAAGATAATCAGTTATACATCATTTGAATCAATATAGGTAAAACCTCAACTATGTGTATATCATATGAAAAATTTACTCATATATAATGATGATTTTTATTTGCTGTATTTGATATACTCACACTACAGACCATGATATTCCCAAGCATTCTGCTATGTAAAGCTAAAGAATTCTCACAGTAATAGTCACACTCCCAATGAGAAAGTGTTGGATATCAATGTTGAGACTTTGGAGTCTTAAATCTCTAGTTCTTTCATGTGTAGTTCTTACTCTTGAACTAAGACGACTGTGTCATAATTTACTTCTTCTTAGCTAGGATTTGTTCACACAATAACTGCAGTTTTTGGTCCCATTACCAGATAATTATCTCCTGTTAATTTGGGAAATATCTTGGAAAAAAATTGTTTTGCATTTGGAGAAAATATATTAACTTCTTCATGTTTGTATTATACACCTACTTAAGTCATATCCTTCCAGAATTTAAACAATTAACATGAGACCTGAAGTTTTACATTTGAAAATAAGTCACTGCTAAAAATTATGAGATCTCTACTATTTATTTGAAGAACAGTGAAATGGATTTCAAAGCTTTCTCTTTAACTGAAGTTGCCATAAAGTAGCTCAAATCAACTTTCCTAAAAGTATTTCTAGCACAAATGCAAAAAAGTGTATATATGTTCATTTCTGTATGTGGGTATTTATATGAAATAAATATGACCTGTGGCATAAAAGAATAATTAGCAAATTAATCTATCAGGGTTCTTATACTTTCATTTTGATAAACTTATATAGATCATGAGCAGCAAAATATAAAGTTTTGACTTAGCATGGAGAAAGCACACTTAAGAAATGTGAAATTCAAATATACTGTCATTTCTTCATGAAAGAAAGCTATCTTAATAAATACATTGTGTAATATTTTAAACAATGGCAGTATAATCAGAACCCTAACTAATCCATTCAGTAAACTATCTGAGTGACCACTCTGCAAGGATCTATTCAGTGCTGGTGAAACAGCAATGAACAAACAGAACAAAAATATCTGCCCTGATGGAGCTTACACTTGGGGTAGAAGAGTAGGAATATAGACAAAAAATAAATAAAAAAAGAAAATATAAATTCTATGGACAAAAATACCATGGGAAAGGTGACAGAAAGTGGGGGGAGATGAAATTTTAAGTAAATTGGTCAGGGAAGGCTTCATTGAGAAGGTAATTGTATTCAGCTATGTGTAGGTGTACAGGTAACTTTGCAAAAAATACAAAGAAAATGGGGCAAGTGCTGGAGGAAGAAGTGGAGCCAAAATATTTCTATGTGAGTTTGTTTGTTTTAAGATAGGAGAACTAACCATGTCTGCATGCTAATATGAATGATTCAGTAGAAAACAAAAAAACTGATGATGCAGGAGAGAAGAATTGCTAGAATAACTAATCTTTAAGTAGGGATAAGAAAATACACTCTGGATAAAGAGGGGAAGAGGTGCCCTTAGATAAAAGCAGAACAATCCCTACATAGCATCAGGAGAGAGGGCAGAGCATATGGTATGAGAGAGGTAGGATGATATACCTGGTAGAAGTTATCTTCTGTATACTTTAAATTTCTCAAAGAAACAGCAAGGTCATCAGTTGAGAAAAGAACAGGAGAGGAAGTGATGGAGACTTCAAGAGAGAAAAGGTGTGAAACAGTCATCTAAGAGAAATGCAAATATGAAAGAACTAGGGACATGCAGCATGATTCTTCAAGAAGTATTAAGGGCTAACTGTTATTTACCCTATAGCAAGGCTAATAATAAAACATATTAGACCAGAAGCAAGAAGAACTACAATCCTGTAGCCTGTGGAACGAAAACCACATTCACAGAAAGACAGACAAAATGAAAAGGCAGAGGACTACGTACCAGATGAAGGAACAAGATAAAACCCCAGAAGAACAATTAAATTAAGTGGAGATAGGCAACCGACCAGAAAAAGAATTCAGAATAATGATAGTGAAGATGATCCAGGACCTCGGAAAAAGAATGGAGGCAAAGATCAAGAAGATGCAAGAAATGTTTAACAAAGACCTAGAAGAATTAAAGAACAAACACCTAGAAGAATTAAAGAACAAACAAACAGAGATGAACAACACAATAACTGAAATGAAAAATACACTAGAAGGAATCAATAGCAGAATAACTGAGGCAGAAGAATGGATAAGTGACCTGGAAGACAGAATGGTGGAATTCAATGCTGTGGAACAGAATAAAGAAAAAAGAATGAAAAGAAATGAAGACAGCCTAAGAGGCCTCTGGGACAACAATAAATGCACCAACATTCACATTATAGGGGTCCCAGAAGGAAAAGAGAGAGAGAAAGGACCCGAGAAAATATTTGAAGAGATTATAGTCAAAAACTTCCCTAACATGGGAAAGGAAATAGCCACCCAAGTCCAGGAAGCTCAGAGAGTCCCAGGCAGGATAAACACAAGGAGAAACACGCCGAGACACATAGTAATCAAACTGGCAAAAATAAAGACAAGGAAAAATTATTAAAAGCAACAAAGGAAAAACAACAAATAACACACAGGGGAACTCCCATAAGGTTAAGAACTGATTTCTCAGCAGAAACTCTACAAGCCAGAAGGGAGTGGCACGATATATTGAAAGTGATGAAAGGGAAGAACCTACAACCAAGATTACTCTACCCTGCAAGGATCTCATTCAGATTTGACGGAGAAATCAAAAGCTTTACAGACAAGCAAAAGCTAAGAGAATTCAGCACCACCAAACCAGCTCTACGACAAATGCTAAAGGAACTTCTCTAAGTGGGAAACACAAGAGAAGAAAAGGACCTACAAAAACAAACCCAAAACAATTAAGAAAATGGTAATAGGAACATACATGTCGATAATTACCTTAAATGTGAATGGATTAAATGCTCCAACCAAAAAACACAGGCTCACTGAATGGATACAAAAAGAAGACCCATATATATGCTGTCTACAAGAGACCCACTTCAGACCTAGGGACACATACAGACTGAAAGTGAGGGGATGGAAAAAGATTTTCCATGCAAATGGAAATCAAAAGAAAGCTGGAGTGGCAATACTCATATCAGATAAAATACACTTTACAATAAAGAATGTTATAAGAGACAAGGAAGGACACCACATAATGATCAAGGGATCAATCCAAGAAGAAGATATAACAATTATAAATATATATGCACATAGGAGCACCTCAATACTTAAGGCAAATGCTAGCAGCTATAAAAGAGGAAATCGACAGTAACACAATAATAGTGGGGGACTTTTAACAGCTCACTTACACCAATGGACAGATCATCCAGACAGAAAATTAATAAGGAAACACAAGCTTTAAATGACACAATAGACCAGATAGATTTAATTGATATTTATAGAACATTCCAGCTGAAAAGAGCAGATTACACTTTCTTCTCAAGTGCACATGGAACATTTTCCAGGACAGATTACATCTTGGGTCACAAATCAAGCCTCAGTAAATTTAGGAAAATTGAAATCATATCTAGCATCTTTTCCAACCACAACGCTATGAGATTAGAAATAAATTACAGGGAAAAAAACGTAAAAGACACGAACACATGGAGGCTAAACAATACGTTACTAAATAACCAAGAGATCACTGAAGAAATCAAAGAGGAAATCAAAAAATACCTATAGAGACAAATGACAACAAAAATACAACAATCCAAAACCTATGGGATACAGCAAAAGCAGTTCTAAGTGGGAAGTTTATAGCAATACAATCCTACCTCAAGAAATAAGAAAAATCTCAAATAAACAATCTAAACTTACACCTAAAGGAACTAGAGAAAGAAGAACAAACAAAACCCAAAGTTAGTAGAAGGAAAGAAATCATAAAGATCAGAGCAGAAATAAATGAAATAGAAACAAAGAAAACAATAGCAAAGATCAGTAAGACTAAAAGCTGGTTCTTTGAGAAGATAAACAAAATTGATAAACCTTTAGCCAGCCTCATCAAGAAAAAGAGGGAGAGGACTCAAATCAATAAAATTAGAAATGAAAAAGGAGAAGTTATAACAGACACCTCAGAAATACACAGCATCATAGAGACTCCTACAGGCAACTCTATGCCAATAAAAGGGACAACCTGGAAGAAGTGGACAAATTCTTAGAAAGGTATAACCTTCCAAGACTGAACCAGAAAGAAACAGAAAATATGAACAGACCAATCACAAGTAATGAAATTAAAACTGTGATTAAATATCTCCCAACAAACAAAAGCCCAGGACCAGATGGCTTCACAGGCGAATTCTATCAAACATTTAGAGAAGAGCTAACACCCATCCTTCTCTAACTCTTCCAAATAATTGCAGAGGAAGGAACACTCACAAACTCATTCTACGAGGCCACCATCACCCTGATACCAAAACCAGATACTACAAAAAAAGAAAATTACAGAAAAAACAAAAACAAAAACATATTAGTTTAAAAACCTTACTAAGATTTCTATTGGTAAAATTACTATTATCTATTATCATTTATACTAGTAAGATCTTTTCCACCATTTTTCAGTTAAACTTGTGCCTCCAAACTTCAAAGAGGCCAACCAGAGTTCAATTATACAAGTATTCCCCTTTCGATCCTAATATATATATATATATATGTATATCATTTATGTTCTCTTTTTCACTCCCTCATCCTAAATATGCACATGTATAAACCCAAATATACATATATATCCCTTAAAACCTACTGTGAGAATTCATATGCCTACAACTAACTTAGAAATGATAAACAAAATTATAGTCAAGAATAATCAGTAATTGAGATATAATACAGATGTCAGAAAGCACAGTGAAGTCCAAAAACATGGGAGGGAAGACTAGAAGTAGGAGGCCAATACTTCAATGTACTAAAGCAAAGATTATAATATTAACTTGGTAACTTACTGCAGATCGATCCAGGAAGAACTGATGAAACTCAAGGAAGACACGACGAGTCTCCTTGGAATTGGTCTGTTTATACAGGTCTGAATAGAGATAACAGAGCTGTAGTAGAGAAAGAAATGGGGGAGAAATCATGAAAAATGTAATCTGCTAGATCCTCATTGAGTAGGAATGCCTTGAACAAGTAGGTCACCATAAACAATGTAGTTATTACCATATAACCAAGTCTTATAAAAAATAAATTAGTAACATTTTAATCATCTTTCATATCTAATATGTTTAGAAAACTGAAAGAAGTCCATCCACTCATCTTGCTGAAGTGAAAAGTTTTATGGTATATGAATCAATGTAAGAACTCTGAATTGGTGAAATCATAAAATATATTACCAATGTTGCAGGGTCAAACTGTGAAACTACATGGTGTAAGAAAACAGCCAAGTGAGCAGGGCGAGATTTTAGCAGTTCAATGCTCTGGAAACAGCTGCACTGCCCATTGATCTAGAAAAGGAAGTAATTATACATCAATAATGACAATATATAACTGCAAAATGTAACGTCAGCTCAATTAAACGTAACTATCCAAATTTCACTTTAACCTACCCTAAAAAAATTCAAGATTTAAAAAAATTTCACTAGAATTTATTAGCAACACAGGCTATGGAATCTCCTCCTCTGAAAATAATCTCTTGGGAATAGGCTGGAGGGAAGACCTTCCTGGGAGAATAAAAGTCCAGAAGATGATTATCAAAGAGCTCACATGTCTACAAATCAGTATGCAAAAAATCAGGCTAATAACCCTTCTAAAAATGTAATGGAAGGCTTTTTGCCTAATAACAAAATAGCTGTCTTCCTTTCGAGCTAATTGTAGAAATGGTGGTAGGAAAGGGAGCTGTATGATTTTAAATAAGACAACTCCTAGAATACTTGTATATTCCCAAACTACACTGAACACAGAAAACAGCAATAGTTAAACTTAAGGTAACCTAGAATCACATAAGTTAATCTAAACAAATAATACCAATTCTATACAATCTCTTTCAGAAAATACAAGAGGAGTAACACTTCTCAACTCATTCTAAGAGTTCAGCATTACCCAACTATCAAAACCGAAGACATTATAAAAAAAAAAAACAACTACAGACTAATATCCTCCATAAACCCAGATGCAAAAATCCTCAGCAAAATAATAGTTAATTGAATCCAACATTATTATGAAAAGGAAAATACATTATGACCAACTGCGGTTTATCCCAGGAATGCAAAGCTGCTTCAAAATGCTAATAATATCAATTAATGTAATTTACCATATTGAGACTAAATTTAAAAAAACAACATATGATCACCTCAGTCATTCAACAAAAGTCAACATCCATTCATGATAAAAACTCCTATCAAACTAGGAATAGAAGGAAACTTTCTCAGTTAAAAAAAAAAGTATCTACAAAAAAACCTATAGCTAACATCATACTTAATAATAAACGACTGAATGCTTTCTTCCTAAGATCAGGAATAAGACAAGGATGTCTTGTCTCACCACACCGATTCAACCTCATACTGGAAATCCTAACTAGTACAATAAAGGTAAGAGCAAGAAATAAAAGATAAACAGATTGGAAACAAGGAAATAAAAATTGTCTCTGTTCGTGGTTGTCTATGTAGAAAATCCTAAAAAGTTACTTTAAAAAGCTCTTAGAAGTAGTGAGTTTAATAACAAGATGATGGGATACAAGGACAAGAATAAAGCCAATCATATTCCTATATACCATCAATAAACAACTGGAATTTGAAATTTTTTTAAAAATTTATAATAACATACCCCTCCCCCAAGATGAGAGAGATACTTAGGTATAAATCAATGACTTCTTATCAGCTTCAAAAGCAAAGCCATTTGTATTGGTCAAAGCTAAAATAAGCAATTAACCTGGGCAATTAGCCAATTAATTAATCTTAGTTCTAAGATTTTAGCTTCAAATCTTTATAAGTATAATTTCAGTCTCCAGAAAGTGTTCATTTTTGCAAGAAATCAAACATCTCAGAAAATTAATAATTTGTTTTTTAGAAAAAAAGTCATCACCTGTTCATGTTCAGTACCAAAGTCATCATCCTCTGCTCCAATAATATGAGGTGCTATACGGGTAGAGGGACTCCCAATAAGTGATTGAGTGTCCTGGTAACATTCAGAGAAAAGGAACAGAAAAATTATCTGGTGGTCAATTTCAGAGACAGGATAAAGCCAAACCATCAAAAAGACATGGTTCACTAAACTGACTGGATTTCTTTTTATTTATTTTCTTTAGATACTTTATTTTCAAAGTGGTTCTCAAATTTTCCAGTGTTGATTGTTTCTTGGGGGCGGGGGGCAGGGGAGAACATTTCTTGGGGGCGGGGGGCGGCGAGAAATAATAAACACCCTTTGCTTACTACACCGTTGGTTATCTGATTCTAATCCCTCTCTGTATACTTCATTTATTATTTCATACATATCTAGACCTTGTTACAGAAAGAAATAAAGCTGGCTTACATAAATAGTTAACAATTTTAAAAAGTTAGATTAAAAGTGAATGAAGACAACAGGACAAAGGAAAAATGAGAATAGAAGTAAGTTTAGCAGAGAGGTTAATACAAAAATTTGTATTAAGGTCATATAATTGAAAGCTGTCACTGAACCTTAATTATTTCATTTAAAGTTCATTTTCATAAGTACATAATGCAGGGTTTTCAATCCCGGTACTGTTGACATTTTGGGCCAGATAATTCTTTGTTGTGGAAGCTGTCATATGCATTGTAAAATGTGTAGCAGCATCCTTGGCTTCTCCCCACCCACTAGATGCCAGGAGCAGCCTCGAGTCATGACAATCAAAAATGTTTCCAGACATTGCCAAATGTCCCCCAAGGGACAAAATCACTCCTAGTTGAAAAGCACTGCCATAATGCAATAAAATGTTCAAGTAATCACACAAACACTGCTATAGAAACAATGACAAGACTGTAAAAATAAATTGTAGGTCGGCAGATCTCACTCCCGTGCAATAGCTCATCCATGTGTCAATTCACTTACAAATTTGGATTTCACATGAAAAAGGCAGTGGTGGAACATTACTGCATAGTGCAAAAAATATGGGATATTTGAATACTACGAACACTGAAATCAGAGACCACACAGTATTAAGAGAAATAGAAAATTTGGAACAAATACGAAAAAAATGAGTTTGGCTTAAATATGACAGCAGTTGAATGCTGTACGATCTGGATTTGAGCAAAGAGAGTGAGGCTATAGTGATTTGGGAGTTATCTGCACAGTAGTTACAGTTGAAACTATATACATGGACCAACAAGTTATAAATTAAGTGAATAATACATAGCTGTAGTTTTTCTTCCTTAAGTGTGTTGCAACTCTATGTATTTGCATTTCCTGAACTTGATTCCGCCTTTCTTACTCTTGTTTTTTAAACCACAAGCCTTTAATAATTTTTTTTAAAAATCAGGTGAAACAACAGAAATTTGTGTATAGTGTCAGTGAGACAACTCTTTGTCTTTGTCTTTGTTAATTTTGATGTGATGCTTCTGATTTTTCAACAGTCCTTATGTTGCTAATAATAGATGAATCACAATATGCTGTTACATCTTTTACTATAAAACTTTACACAAGTCCTAATTAAAAAATAAAATCAGAATGCTAAAAGTATTCAATTAAGAATATGCAAGATCTAGCAATTCCATTTCTGAGTATACACCCAAAAGAACTGAAAGGAAGAACTTGAACAGATATTTATTTGTACATCCATGTTCAGAGTAACATTATTCACAACAGCCAAAAGGTGGAAACAACCCAAGTGTTCACTGATGAATGAATGGATAAACAAAATGTGGTATATACACAAAATGGATTATTATTCAGCCTTAAAAAGGAAGGAAATTCTGATACATGCTAAATCACTGATGAACACTGAAGACATTATGTTTAGTGAAATAAGCTGGTCACAAAAGGACACATATTGTATGATTCTACTTTTATGTGGTTCCTAGTCAAATTCAAAGAGACAGAAAGTAGAATGATGGTTGCCAGGAGCTGAACGGAGAGGATAATGGGGAGTTAGTGTTTAGTGGACACCAAGTTTCAGTTGGGAAAGATGAAAAAGTTCTAGAGATAGATGTGGTGATGGCTGCACAATGATGTGAATGTAACAATGCCAATGAACTTAAAAAAGGTTAAAATAGTATATTTTATGATATGTGCACTTTACTGTAAAAAAAATTTAACCACCTAATATTACTATGGAGTAGCTCTCCATTTATCAAATCTTTATTAAGTTCCTTTAATAAGTTTAAGTTTTTGCTCCAAAATATATATACACACACACACACACACACACACACACACAAATATCAGATATGTCTGTCACTTAAGTATAAGGAAAGCTAAAGAAAACACTACCATTTCATGGAGTTCATACTCACAGTGTCCTGAATTACTTCACTTTTCTCTGGGTTTTCCTCTAGATAAATCCTCTCTTTCAGGCCACTCTTGGGACTCTAATGAGAAAAAAAAAAAGACATTAATTTCATTTCGATAGGCTCACCAAAGGAGATAAAGAAAAACTGTGTGAAAGAATAATGTTCTGAATTCATATTTGTGTTTGAAACTACTGAATATCTTTCATATAATAACTTGGCTCTGCTACTTTTTACCTGACTTCGGCAAGTCACTTATTCTCTTAGCTTTCTAGTTTTATGTTGAAAAAACAATACAGAATAGTTTTATTTCATCTTTAGGCCTGATGGTTAATTTCTATCAAATAACTCTAACCAGATGTATTATATACCACAAATTCATTTTGTCAGGGCTTCCCTGGTGGCACAGTGGTTAAGAATCCACCTGCCAATGCAGGGGACACAGGTTCGAGCCCTGGTCTGGGAAGATCCCACATGCCGCGGAGCAACTAAGCCCGTGTGCCACAACTGCTGAGCCCGTGAGCCACAACTACTGAAGACCGCATGCCTAGAGCCCGTGCTCCGCAACAAGAGAAGCCACTGCAATGAGAAGCCCACACACCACAACGAAGAGGAGCCCCCACTTGCCACAACTAGAGAAAACCCGTGTGCAGCAACGAAGACCCAACGCAGCCAAAAAAAATTATTTATGTCAAAATCAAACTCTATCTTTATCCATTTCCTCTAAACCTCTCTGCCCCAAACTATTCTTTCTAACCAAGTTAAAAGCATTTTGGTCTATTTATATGAATGAAAATAAGCTTCTATTTTTCCGTTACTACCTCATGTAAACTGATTTACGGATTTTTATAAACTTTACATGGTATGTTTGGGATGACCTAATGTAAAATACAAACTACATGATACACAGAACTTCAATTTTGGGGGGATGAAGAACACCCGAAGCAATTCTTCAGAGCAGCTGAAAATGAGATACAAGAGATTTTTGTGTGAATGCCTATACGGAAGATATATGCTACCTATACATATGCCTAGATACCACAAGATAGAGAAAACAGTAGTTTCAAATATAAGCCCCACCTGGGGGAAATGGATGACTCTGGGTCAAGAGGTATAAAAGATAAAGCGAGAATAATTTTGTCACACCAAAATGAAAGAAAGCTATGTTACTGGGGAGTCATGTCAAAAGAACACAGAAGACAAATTGAGGGGACTACCACCGGCCCAAAAAAAGGGACAATTTAATAAGTATCAAAAAGAATAATGACTGCAATGGACTGAAATGCAATAAGCAAATATCTTAAAAATCTATAAATTCAAAATATTACACAGGTACACACATGTGCACACATGTGGGCACACATCCCACATTAGTGACCTTTGGAGTATGTTAGGGCACCAACTCTTCTGAAAACACATACATAAAGGAAAAATCAAATGTTTATATATAAGATATTTTAGGGCAACTTAAAACTAGTAAGGGAAAATTCTTCTTTATAAAATAATTCCATCTAATAATACAGAATGAATGACAATATTATATTATCATTTTGAAACCTCTAATTAAATAATGGATGCAGGCATTTTGCTATCAATGGCAGGTAAAAACATTAGATAAAAGCTTAATGTAGAAATTTATAATGAAGGAATCATGCTGACATCATCTGAACACCTTATACAAACTTAACAATCACAACCAGACATTCTCCTCCTGATGTAATATAATAGGATATACCCAGTACCACCCATGAATTGTTCTTGCCAAACAACAACTCTCAAATGTTAATCTGTTCAAGACTCTAGATCTTACTACCAATTTTCAGCAAATATATACTCAAGGAACATGCTGAACAACACCATGAAAATACAATTAGAATGTGGGTCGTTTTACTGGACATGTGACCCAGTTTAACAACAACAACAAAATAGCAAAAAAAGATAAGAGGAGGGAACTATTATAACTTAAGAGACTTATCAACCAAAGGCTGAAGATGTTGACTGGATCCTGATTCAAATAAACCCACTGAAAAAAGATCATTATAAGACTACTGGGGTAACCAAACTGCATATTAAGAAAATATTAAGATTTGATAATGGTATTATGGCTATCATTTCTTTGTCTTCTTTTCTCTTAAAGATGCATATTAATGAAATAATGTCTTAGATTTACTTTAAAATAATCCAGCATTCGGAGGGTATGAGGAATGAAGGAATATAGACAAAAACAAGTTTGAGCACTTGTTGATGACTGCTGAGCTGGATGATTAAGGACATGAGGGGGATCATTATCTTAGTCTATTTTTGAATAGGTTTGAAATTTTTGAAAATAATTTTTAAAAAGTCGGGCGCAAAATGAAAATCAGAGATGCAGATGTTCTAAGTTTTAGATGATGATTTGTGATCAAGTTGCTTCTCTTGTGAGAACCAGAAATGTGGGTATTCTTTAAAGCCTTCTCTGAGGTGATCAAAAGCAGGGAATTTTACAATGATAATGATATCACAAACACCATAAAGAGATTATTTTATAAAAAAGGAGCAGAAAATTGAAAAAAAAATTAGAAGCATTGATCGGTTCCTACAATCTTAATACAGTACAACTGAAACAAACATGGAAATCCATAAGCTAAAAGCAGCACATCTCTAGCTTCAAAAAGACACCTGTAGGAATTACACGAGTTTGTTAGGTGTTCAGCGAATATCCTAGTCTGCACCATATCATCTCTCATCTGGATTTCCACAACATCCACTTATTTGGCCTCAATTTCCGCATCTATAAAATGGTGATATTGCTTCTTTAAGATTACAGTGAGAGTTAAAAAGAATATCTGTAAAGCATTAGGTACAACCGCTGTCACAAAGTAGGTATTCAATAAATGGTGACAATTTATCAGCCATTTAACACACATTTGTTAAGTTCCTCTTAAGCCAAGCAGTCTTCTTTTCTTGCTGATCTCCCTGTCTCTTTACTCCAATTCATTTTCCACACTGACATGTTTCTGACTGTGCCTCTCTTCTGCATGCATGATAAAGCCCAAACTCTTTACTCATTCATTCTGTTGTTCAAATACCGATTAAACACCAATCATGTGCCAAACAGTCTTAATTCACTGGAATGCCTGTTTCTACACTTGCCAATTCACTCTGTATTTCATAAAGTTATATTTCTAAGCCACAGATTTTATTGTTAACATTTTCTCTAAATACAAGATAAAATTCAAAATTTTCATTTGTATCACTTGTTCTGAATTCCTACAATCTGCCAGTCTTTGTAGACATAAAGTCAAATATGATGGGTGCTTGGCTCTCAAGAAACTTTCCATCTAATGGTAGAGACAAGCCATGAAAACAGACAGGAGAACCAGCACTAAATCAAAAAGGAAAAATGTGAGGATTCCCAAAAGCAGTACTGCTAGAACAAGTTATAACTTGGACTCAAGGCTTTGTTTCTAAGATCAATTCCAGCCATTTCATCTATAATCCTAGTATACCTGTAAAATTTTCACTGCTCTCCCCAAATGTTATGCATTTGCATACCTTGGAGCCTCTGAGTACTGGTATTTTTAAACTAGATAGAGGCAGATCACTTATTAGCTGGGTAAGTTTGGCAAGTTAGTTAACTCACTTTGGCCTCAGTTATTTCTTTTGTTAAGCTGTGATAACAATACTACTACTACTTCATAAGGCTGTTCTGAGAATTAACTAAGATAAAAAATGTATAACACATATTATAGCTTATGGTATATATGCCCAATAAATGTAAGCTACTATAATTTTTTTCTTGAGTCAAAATTGAAATCTTTCATTAAGACAGCCTATCCAATCATAAGATTCCTATCAACATCTTTCAAAAAATAAAAAAAATCCTCAAATTTTCCTCGCATGAGGAACTGAGTCACTGAGCGTTAAGCCTCAAAAGATACCCTAAATGATGGCTTAGATCAGTGGCTTTCATTTTTTTTTTTTACAACCTCCAATAAGAGAAATTTCACACTGCTAACCAGCATGCACACACATGCATACACACACACACTGATACATGTGTACATATACACACGAGTGTGTATATATGTGTGTGGACAACAAAAGTCAAAAAAAGTAACACTTAGCTCTTCTACATGAAAAGTACTCTTACTTCCTATCCTATTATTTTTTTAAAATGCTGGCCCCAACCCACTAAATTGATTTTATGACCCACATTGGAAAAAAAAAAAACTGATGTAGATTACTTTCCTCATCACTTTTAAAGAGGGTGATCTATTTTTAATTCATTATTCCTATTATTGCACACTACTTACAAAGTATTGCTGAGTAAGTAACACTGAACTTAGCTTTTAAGTATTCATATAACTATGGTGCTACATCATATTCAGCTTAAAATACTTTCTGATCATCTTCTTAACAAAAATCCATGTACATCTGGTAATTTCTGGGTTAATCAGGAAAGCATTACTAAACATGGGCTATTAACTAAAGTCTATCTAAGAGGACTAAGGCTTTTCCTCTTTGTAATGGCAAAGTGCCCCATGATTCAAGACTGAGTCACTCTGACCACAAATGGAATATTAACATGCTCTTAAAGATATCAACAGTTGGCCTCTCGGTTCAGTAAGAAAGCACTGGCATTATTAACTTCTCTACCCACAAACAAGACGCCTGCTGGGAAATTCCATCTCCTCAAAAGAAACATTTGGCAATGGTGTCCAAGGGAAAAAGTGAAGTCTGGAATTAAAAGCTCATATACAACAGTATCCAGAATTTCTGTTCATCAAATTGCTATATTAAAGATGGTGGCGATAAAAGGTAAGTAATAAGAAAACACCTGTAGCTCACAAAACTTACAATCAAATCGAGAAAGAGGCTGTAGAGAAAAATACAAGAAGATAAAGGTGTAGAACACTTACATCTGCACTGTCGCTACTGAGCCGAGAAGCATCTCCACTGCCATAGTCAGTTCTGCCTAGTCCATCACCAGGATCTGCTTCTATTTCACTGACTGCTAGCCCATCGCCTAATGGCTTGGAGGATGTAACTGCAGCTCCATCCTAAAACAGATCAAGCACACACACACACACACATTAAAAACAAACAAACAACAAAAAACCCTTTCATTATGGACTGCATAAAGAAACAGAGTTGCACTGCAACCTCAATGGAGACTGTTTAAAGTCACCCAGTTTGATGTAATCAAGAATGCTTAAAGCTCTAAAAGTCAAAAGCGTAAATGACTACTAATTCTGGGGTTCTCAGATGGCATGACCTTAAAGACAGGGAAAGTGGTATTTCAGTAAAGAGAATAAAATCTCAAACTTCAAATAAAGCAAAAAGATAAAACAGTTTAACTTATATAATTTATATTCCCTGCCCTTTAGTAAAGATTATGATACTATAACTTGTGGTTAACTACCTTCCAACACTTTAGAATTTCAATAAATTGCCAATTCTGGGACACAATGCTATACTGTAAATTATTATAAGCTTTTAAATCAGGAACAACAGTTTTACCATTCAAACAGAGTAAGATTGTTGTCTTTGCTCAGTAATAACCACAATATAAACTGTCGATATTACTGAGGCAGAATACTCAAAACTTCATATAGCTAATGGGACTAAAAGTAACAACAACAACAAAAATGTGTAATGAAAAGTACACTGAACCAGGAAGTCAGGAGGCCTTACAAATGTGTGACCTTGTTTGAGTCATTTAACCAATTTAGGCCCTAGTTTTCTCAACCACTGCATGATTTCTCTTTAACTTTAAAATGAGCAGATTAGGATAGATGATTTCAAAGAATCCTTTTAGTTCTGTGAACCTACAGACCTAACTCATGAAGAATAACAAATAAGCAGCTTTTACTCATTTCTCCATATCCCCAATCTAAATATTATAGAACATAAATCTGGTTGACATATAAATGCCAAGCTATTTTTCTAGTGAGACTACTATCTTCAAAACATATCTATATAGCAAATCTATTGAAATCTATTTTTAAATTAGAATAAAAATAGTTATTAAGAATATGAATGTGCTTTGAATTCATCAGACTGGGTTTAAATACCAGTTCCATCACGCTTGAGCTACATGACCTCAGACAAGTTATTTAATTTCTCTGAGTTTCTCTAAGTGTTTATGTAAAATGGGGGGAAACAACACTAACGTCTAATCTCAAAGGGTGTTGTGCAGATTAAATAAGAAAAATCGTACGTCCCTACTTAAAAACATAACTGCCGTTCTGTTTTACAATGGCAGAATACATCTCAAAAATGTAAATATATGTATCTAAATATATTTTTGTAATTTGTGATATCAAAGCAAAAACACTCAATTCTTTCTAAAATTACTGTGGAACAAGGAAGCATGATATCATGAGCAAGCAAACAATCAGAAGCCCACATTTCTTTTAGTTAATCATTATTTCTGTAACATCCAACACAGGACATCCTGTTGGCCTATGCTAGAAAAAATAACTTTTAAAAAAGGCAACTGCAACATTCTCTGACACATTCCCAGAAGAAAATTTTCCTGCAAAAGGTTGGGTAGCACTTTTAATAGTGATGCTACCTGAGCAGAGCCTGTGGCTTTGGATAACTGCTCTTGCAGTTGAGGAATGTGTTTCTTGGCCTCTTGGATCTCTTTTAGCAATCTTTGGGCAGGTGTTCGGCTGTAATCTTCCTGCAATAACTGAAAAGTTATAAAAATATTTCAAGAATTAATTACTTATGTCAAGAAAATCTTTTAAAAGTCTATTCTTAATCAATAAAATAGCTGATGGCGTTGATTACAATAGTGCTTAATTATGATTATAATAAATACCAACTCAACTATGCCCACTCACGTTTTTACTGGCCTACAAACAGCCCCATTTCTAACTTAGTACCTGTAGCCGTTCCTGTTCTTTCTGTAACATTTTTCTCAGAATTTCTACTTTCTGGTTATGAACCACATTGTTTTCCTCCTAGAAAAAGATAAAAAAACAAACAAAAAAACAAGAACCAATACAAGGAAAGTGAAGCTAAGTATCGAAAATGAGTCATACAATGTTATGTCTCAGCTCCAATTTTCAATACCTATCAGGATTTTCTTTATTTCTGGTGGTTATGAAGACAAACTTTTAGACATGACACTTAAAGATAAAAGGTTACAGGGAAATGTCAACTCTTCTATTTCACTTTTGCTAAACTAGGTTCAAAAACCATTAAATATTGATATTTGTTGAAGAAATGAGGTTGCCTTAAGTATAAGACTAATATCTTGGGCTTCCCTGGTGGCGCAGTGGTTAAGAATCCGCCTGCCAATGCAGGGGACACGGGATCGAGCCCTGGTCCACAAAGATCCCATATGCCACGGAGCAACTAAGCCCGTGTGCCACAACTGCTGAGCCTGCGCTCTACAGCCCGCGAGCCACAACTACTGAGCCCGCGTGCCTAGAGCCCGTGCTCTGCAACAACAGAAGCCACCACAATGAGAAGCCTGCGCACCGCAACGAAGAGTAGTCCCCACTCGCCGCAACTAGAGAAAGCCCAAGCGCAGCAACAAAGACCCAATGCAGCCAAAAATTAATTAATTAATTAATTAATTAATTAATTATTTTAAAGAAAGAAAGAAAAAAAGAATAATATCTTACACTTTCCCTCCTTTGGATTTTTACTATCAACTCCCGTGCATGGTTCAAATTCCCAGTATTTCCTACCTGAAGTATTAAGACAGATCCCTAATTCATCTCCTGTCATTTCTCCTTGTTTTACAACCCTATAATATTTTATCAAATTAGTCTTCCTAAAATCCTGTTATAATCACATCACTCTCTTCCTCAAAAACTTTGTAATATATTCTTACTGCCCATTCAGTTACATGTAAATTAGCCTCGTAGTTGTGACTTTTCAAAATAAATAGTCTTACTTTTTTCTAGCTCATCTCCTACTTCATAAATCTTTAACGGGCACCAGCCAAACAAGAGTCCTGGCTATTTCCCCAAAATACTTGATGCTTTCTTGGCTCTTTACCTCTGTTAATCCTACTTCCTTTACCTGGGTTGCCTTCTTCCTCATGTTACCTGTTTTTCAAGGCTCAATTCAAATAATAGCTTTCCATAAAGTCATTCCTTATCACAACTGGATGTGCTTTCTCCCTCCTTTGAAATCTCATAGAACTTAATATTTTCCTTCTCATAATGTCTACATCTGCCCTTGTAGTAAAATTACTTGTATACTCTTGATTCAATCTCAAACAACAAAGGTTTATTAAGTACTTAGTACTATATGCCAAGCAATATTTCAGGCTCTGAGGACACAACAATAAATAAAATAAACAAAAAAAACCCTGTCCTCTTGGAGTATATATTCTAAGATAACAAAGGACCTTGAACATAGGATATCTTAATTATATTTTTGTGGGTGGCACCCTGTTTTGTATATGGTAGGTGTTAAATATTTGTTGAATTAAATCTGCTATCCCAATACCCTGTAATCATTCCAAATTATTAGGTAATTATTTTTATCAGCAAGTTATTTTCTAGAATCTTAAACTTAAATTTGTTTATCAACTCAACACTTTGAAACTCAACATAAAGCAAAGGCATTATTATACAACTGAGCATTTACAAAGACGTTTCCCACTCTTACCCCCATGAGCACAGGACTAGTAATTCTCTCCATATTCCCAGATGCTCCAGGTGAATGAGGGGATGTCATGATGGGAGACATATGTCCAACGACTGATGGCTCTACTTCAGAATCAGCAAGTGGAAACTGGGGCGACCCAGGTGGGCGTCCCTGAACAGTGAGAGCTACATAGGAACCCGCTTGGGGTGGGCAGATGGAAGAAAGGGGAGGGAAGGGAAAATAACATTGTCAAAAAACTTTTACTACTTAATCTTTGATAGTTCTAAAAGATCCAGTTATATGAGAAAGCTTCATCATCTGCTAATCATTTCTCCACAGAAAAATAATCCTATTTGTCATTTCTCTTTTATGACTCCCCTAAAATTCTAAAAGAACAATGCCATTTTCAGATAGCAAATTACTTACTCATAAGGTCAGATATTACTTAAAAGCAAGTAAGATTTATAACCCCAGTAATTTTTTTTAATTTAGAGAAGAATGAGTTATTATCAACTATCTACTAATGGCTATGTTCAATCAATTTCTCAAATGCAAATTTTAAAAATCACCATATTAAGATGATACTAATTAGACAAGGTTTAACTAACTTTCTGTAATGACGCAATTTTAAATTCACTTTAAAAAATGAGTGTGACAAAAAATATCCGACAAAAACCAGAAAAAAAACCACAACAAATAAGTAGTGAGTTTTAATTTTAAAAATTTGGAGAAGACAAATTCACTAGGCATTTTACGGGGAAAAAACTATGGAAAGCAAAATTACCCAGAACCAGAAAGACTCTAAAACAGACATTCATGAGTTATCTAGAATCAAGAAGAAATAATGCTTTCCAAATAAAAAACTTTTCTAGATAACTGACCTTTAATGACAAAATCTTTCTCTTAGACTTTTCAGTAGAACTTTAAATTGTATTTCATACTTTTTCTCCCAATTTAATCCTCTCATGAAACTCGCTGGTAATTATTTCACAGTGTTTGGGGTTCTAAAAATTTTTTTTATACTTAATGATCACAAATGCTGTGATATTGGGGAGATTTTATACACATACACTTTTTAAAGTTTTTCAATCATATTTCTCTCTGTCACAAAGTCATCTAATCTATCTTATTAACTTATCCATGTGCTTGGTTCTCATAGCTTCCTCATTCTTCCCTTCCCTTCTTTAGATGTTTTTAAACTGGTTTGATTTGGAATCACTTTTATTATGTCTAGAATATGCATCGAAGAGTAGGACATGAGGGAGCTCTACTACAAGTATAGCACACAGGGTTTAGGCATTTCTAATTTATATCTGTTTTCGATACTCAGAGTGTTTTATGCTTATTTTGAGTTTTTAGCTAGGCTCTTGTTATTGGATAAGTAATGTATTGCTACAGTCTCAGGATTTAATTTTTTAAGTAAAATTGATACTGGAACAAGTAAAATATATAACCTAAAAGGCTAAAGAAATAATCTTTTTATACTCTGCAACAGTTAGTTACCAGGCATATATTTATTACCATAAACCATCATATTTATGTAGCACATAAAAATTCATAAATCACATTTAATCATTTAATCTCATTAAATAAGTAATCAAATTTATTCTAGTATGAGGATCTAATTCTGATCATCCCATTGCTTTTTAAAATGTACTAAAGTTAAGAACTAAGATCAAAGTGATCATTTTAGAGCACTGGTACTCTGAGGAAGAGATAAAGGCATTCACGGGTTGCTTTATCTAAGCAATAATAAGGCCAGGAAGGATTTGTTTATTAAATTTATTCTAAAGATGTCCACTTAATGAAAAGAAGTAATATTAAATAAAAAAGTAGTGTTTCTGCTTGGCCATAAACAAGTATCTCTTAATTGTAGTCTATTACACTGTGGAATAGTCTGATGCAGAAGACTACAAATTCTTAACCCTGGAGACTTCCAAGAGAAGACCACTCCCCTGGATTATTTAATCATTTACTTATCTGAGGGAACATGATTATGCTACATGATTTTGAAAGGTCCATTTCAGTTCATCCAGGCCACTGTGTCTGATTTCTCAACCTCTTCTCTTTCAGGTCAACTCATGCATTTCTTTCAAATATGCTTTCATTATTACCAAGAATAACAAGGACATTATAATCAACCACATAAAAGAAGTGGACTGAAGATAGTTATTAGTAAATTAAGAATTTTCACCTCAGACTTTCCTTTAATACAGGGGTCAGTAAACTCCAGCCAAGGGACTAAATTCAACCCACAGATCGTCTGGGCAAATATTTAGTTTTACTGAAACACAGCCATACCCATTAATTTATGCATCGTCTATGGCTGCTTTCACATTACAATGAGAGTCGAGTAGTAGATTATCTGACCCACAAAGCCTAAAAAATTTACTATCTGGCCTATTGCAGAAAATGTTTGCTTATCTTTGCTGTAAGGGTTTCAGAAAACAAAACTGAGGATAACGTTCACCTACATTTGATTAGCTTCACCACTTCCAAATGGTTTGAATGAGTCACCAGAGTTCCATTCACCTGTAAGAAAATGAAAATAGTGTCTGTCAGATAGTTCTAGTTGAGACAATGGATAAACTGACTTCAGGAATTATCATATGTAATACAACCAATTATAACATAGTAAACAGGACTATATTAAAATGCATATATATTTGGTTCAATAGTCACTTTTACCACTATTCTATAAGGTATACTCAGCAACAAAATGAACTTGAGCACAAAAAAAGGCCTTGATTTAAAGAGACGCAAGAGGGGGGGGATATGGGGATATATGTATACATACAGCTGATTCACTTTGCTATACAGCAGAAACTAACACACCATTGTAAAGCAATTATACTCCAATAAAGATGTTTAAAAAAATTAAAAGGATATTATAACTATTATAACTTATTCACCATGAAAAATGACAAAACATACTATGCAACAGATTTGCAAATCCTTCACAGTGAAGAACCCTTGCAAATTAAAAACTCCCTTTGCTTTTAATTACAAATTCACTGATTTTCCAAAGGCATAATAAATTTTTTAAAAGATGAATAAGCAATATTTCTACAATAATATTCAATTTACTATTAGTTTTCCAATCATCACCTAACCTTTACAAAGAAAACTAATTTTCAGACAGGCTAAATGTAGGAAGTGTTATCCAAAATTTCCACTAAACCAAACAAATTAAGGTAAAAATATCAAACATGAATCTAACATTATTTTTTCTCTGATGCAAGTAACACTAATTTTTACAAGTTCAAATATATCAGGGTATAAAATAGAAGTAAAAGTACACTTGTCATGCCCACCAGAGATGATCACTGTTAAGCATGATGTTTAATCTTTGAGACACTATTCTAGCATACACACACCAGATACACAGACACACATACATATACCTTGTAACTGCCTTTTTCTGCAAATAAAAAAGCACTGTTTTATTATATTATGGATGTCTTTCAATATAGGTACAAATAGACCTAATCTATTCTTTTTAAAAGCTGGAGGTGAAATGCAATTTATTTCTTTAGCCCTCAGTATATGCATATTTAGATTGTTTACAAGTTTTCGATACAATAAAGCTTAAATGAATTTTCCTGTACACATATCACTTCACATTTAAACCTTAGATAAGCTCCTAAAAGCAAAATTGTGGTCAAAGGTTATATACCTTTTTAAAATATGTAACTTTTGATACATATTCACAAATTTCCATCCAAACAGATTTTACCTAATTTATATTCACAAGTTTATGAGTAGCCATTTTACCATACCCAAACTATGCCAAATGTGTATTATTAATCTAAAATTTCTGACAACCAAATATATTTTCACCTATCATTTAATTTCTACTTCTTTCTTATCAGTGAGGTTGGACATATCCTCATTGATATATTATTTCAATTACTTTGGAGAATTGCCTGATAAAATTCTTTGCCCTTTTTTCTGTCAGACTATTTATTCTTTTGTTAGTAATTTGAAAGTACTCTTTACAATTAAGGCTATTATATTCTGTAATATATTTCAAATATTTATTTCCAGATAGTTCTTTGTAAATATGTTCATGGTGTCTTTTCCTGTATAGTAATTTGATTTTAAGTAATCACATTAGTCAGTTGTCTTAAGAGTAATTAGTGACTAATCCATTCTTTCCCTACTGATCAGAACTTAAGGGCTGTTTCTGGACTCTCTACTGTGTCCCACAGATAGGTCCATAGGTATACTAGAGTCACTTGCTTCAAATTAATCTGCACCATCTCACCTCACACTTACCCATACACATAATACCTTTGCAAAGTTCACTTAGAACAAATAATTATTTGGAAGCTTGATAAGGAATGGCACACCTCCCCAAATTTATTAATATATCTTGAAGAGAATTTCTTGCTAAGAGATTAATTTGGAGAAATATGATCTTTACAACAGCGAGTTATGACTCCATTTATTCAAGCCTTTTATTATGCTGTTCAGTAAAGGGTAACATTAATTTTTAAATGAATGATATAAGTTTTTATAGTCAATAAATCCATCATATATAATCTGTAGCTTTTAATAAAAATCCAAGTTAAAAAAATCACAATATGGCTAATATATGCTGTTTTTTAATTCTATCATAAATTCCATAATAGTCTTTTCCTTACCTTGATGATTCTATCACCTGTCTGTACACCAGCCCGCATGGCTGCTCCATCTGTAAGAGAAATTAATTCTTAAAATGTAATTCATTTACCTTCACTGATAATCTTCTTGAAAGAGAGGCAGTGTAACAAAATGGTTAAAAACACGAATTGTAAAGTCAGACAGACTTAGGTCCAAATCCTGCCTCTGCCACTCACTAGTTGGATGACCATGGACAGATTTTATGTTTTTTTTTACTCTAAGCCTCGATATCACCTGCAATATGGAGATAAAAAATACCTACCTCAAATTACAGCAACCAAGATAAAGGAAGTATTCAATACATGGTAATAGTAGTTCAAGATATTATTGTCATTTGGGAGAAAAGGATGGATATTTTTGAGTCTACAAGCACTTCTTTAATCTGTCTCTACCCAAATATCTCTGGTGCCATTAAGAAATAAAATTCCACAAACTTCTATAAGTGATGATGAGTAAAGTATCATGACTAAGGAGTCATATGATTTCTAAAACAATATAAGAACTGTTTTCTTTCCATAATGTACAAAAGAAAACCAACTGGGGTAAATTCATGCCTATAACCATAACACTAGAGACAACTCTAGCACAATAAGGCCATATGACTTGTAATGTATGTGATTATTTTATTCTAAGCAATAGACATTTTTAAACTATTCTATTCTTACTCTGTTTGCTCCCAAGTGACAAGACTGTTTTTAAAAATGCCTTGCCTTCTTTGACAGACTGTACGAACACTGGATTGTCTCCACTGACCGTCAGCCCAAATCCATTGTCATCCTTCTGGATGATCACACAACGCTGAACAAGACCTGTACAAGAACCAAAGGGTAAAGAGAGAAGGAAAGAGAAAACAGAGAAAAAGACAATAATTACATATTAGTAATGAACTGTAGTCTATCTGGAGAAACACAAGGTAGCACATGAAACCCATATAAAAAATAAGAGCACTAACCCCATAAGCAAAACAAACACAAGAATATCACAAAGAATCATATATACTGGTTTCTCACAGGGGAGGTACAGCAGAATTGCTCCAAGATTAAAAACAGCTAAGGCAAACTGGAAAATATGAAGTATTAGAGAGGAGACAGACAGAATGCCCAGTCACATCTATGCAATTTATTTGTAATATAAAATCCTCCCCCACCTCCCTGTGTTTTTGGTGCTCTAACTGGTGTTTAAACCCAAGATAATCAAATATTTTGGGACATTAGGCTAGAAGCATCCCATGGTAAACTCTAGAGAAGTCCAATCTTACTCTCAAGAAAATATACTCAAAAAAACAGACTATAAAAAAGAAGAAAGTGCTTACAGAGCACCTGCAGCTCTTCTGAAAGGGAGAAAGAAAAGGAAAAGTCCAAAGGAAAGAAAAGGAAAAGTCCAAGGGAAGAAAGACTTTGGCTCGTAGAAAAAATAAAAAGAAAAGAGAAAAAAAGTAGGAAAGATACAGAAAGAACCTGTGAGTTCAACCAACTCTTTGATTTCTTTCATATACTTACCTGATTCCTACAGAGAATTTGTTTTCCTTCTACTTAAATAGCAAACAAAAATTGTCAAGGCAAGGTGAGAAAAAGAAGACCACAACCAAAGGAATAGGGACGTCCCAAAACAGAACCCTGATTAGTGCCCAGGGCTGTTTTATCGTAGATCAAGATCAGAAGATCCTGAATTCTTTGTTAGCCAAAGATTTAATATATACTTCCAGCTTTTCAGAATCTAAGTGTTTCACCAAAAATCAGTATGTAAAACATGTAAACTAACACAAGTATAATGATGATTAGAAAACAAAAACTACTTCAAAATTAAGATTTTTATACAAAGAGCCATGATCTTTTAAATAAGTCTGATGTACAAAACAAAGGAAATGCTAAAGATTGCACGTTAATGAATATATATGCATATTTCTTGCTGTTAATGAAATGACACAAGTATGAGTCTACTGCAGATGAAAAACTAGAATAACTGGATCCCAGAATAGAAAACACGAACTTGAACCTTAATTTATAACCCTACACGAAAATTAACTTACAGCAAATTATGGACCTGAACATAAAAGCCAAAACTTTTCATAAGAAAACATAGGAGAAAAGCTTCAAGACCTTAGGATAGGCAGAGATCTTTTAGGATGCAAAATGCATCCATAAAAGAAATAACTGGCAAATGGGACTCAAAATTTTAAATAGCTGCTTTCCTAAAGACACTGGTAAGAAAATGAAAAGGCAAGCACAGACTGGGAGAAAATATTCGCATTACAAATTATCTGATAAAGCACTTGTATCCAGACATATATTTAAAAAAACAACTCTACAATCCAATAATGGAAGACACATTTTAAAGGGACAAAAGATTTGAACAGACAAAGAAAGATACACCAATGGCCAATAAGCACATGCAAAGGTGCTCAACATCTGCAGTCTTCAGGAAAATGCAAATTAAAACCATAATGAGATACCACTATACACTAACTGGAATGGCTAAAAATTAAAAGACTGATAATACCAAGTGTTAACAAGGATGTGGAACAACTAGAACTCTCATACATTGCTGGTGGGAATGTAAAATGGTGGAAATTCCTTATAAAGGCAAGCATATATTTACATATGACCCAGCAACTTCACTCCTAAGATAAATGAAAACTCATGTCCACATAAAGACTGGTAAACAAATGTTCACAGCAGTTTTGCTCATAAGAGCCAAAAACTAGAAACAACTCAATTGTCCATCAACAGATAAATGGATAAACAAACTGTGGTATAGCCATTACAATAAAATACTACTAAGCAAGAAAAAAAGGGAACTACTCACACAGGCAACAAACATGGATGAATCACAAAAACATCATGTTAAGCAAAAGAAGGCAGATACAGAAGAGAGTACATACTACATGATTCCAATGTAGAACAGGCAAAAAGTAAACTGGTAAGAAAAAGCAGATTAGTGGTTGCCTAGGGGCAGGATGGGGTGGAGAGGTAAGAATGACTGCAAAGAGACATGAAGGAACTTTTTGGGTTGATGGAAATGTTCTATACATTAATTAAGGTAATGGTTACATGAGTATTCATCTGTCAAGACTTAGTGAACTTGTACACTTAAAATGACTGCATCTTATCTTATGTAAATTAGATCTCAAAAAAGTTAATTTTCAATATTTAAAAAATGAGTGAGACCTCAATTCTAGAGACTACTAAATACTAAACAGTATTTGAATTCACAGTGTCACCACTCCTACAAAATAGGAAGCTGCAATGGGGGCAGAGGAAAGATAACCCATCAGAATTTAACCATTTTTCTTTTGTTTAATGTTGCTTCCTTCAACTAATTAGGAAAAACTCTAAATAGAATGGGTATAAATACATAAAATCAAGGAAAACGGCATTCTTTATAAATTTCTAGTACATAACACAATAAATGTAAGTATCAGAGAATACTGTTTTACAGGAATCTTTTAAAATGCACACCCACTTTTGGAAACGTAAACATCTGATGACCTTCTTTACAGTCATTTGAAATTTCAAAATAAATTACATACTTTGAATTTTTAAAAGTCAAGACAACTGCAGCACTGAATATATATATTTTTCATGCTATAATCATCCCTCCCAGTTATCTCATCTCATTTCCAAAGGGCTGAAAATGAGTGAATTGAAAGATTCTAATATTGATGTTTCCTGTGCTAAGCCACTCAGCTTCTTAAGCAGACTTTCTTCCAGGTCCCTGTAGAGAATCGGGTACTTGTACACAATGAGGGAGAGGAGTAGTGGGGGTTAAGAGTTTGCTATGTTTGTGTACTTCACTTGAATATAATGTACCTAAAGTATTTAGCTTAATGCCTGACAAATACTAAGGGCTCATAAATGTTAGGTATTATTTTATTATGACTAGGGGCGGGTTGCACTTGGATTTTCCTGCTCAGAAATATATTACTCATTTACCCATGCCATCAATTAAAAATCAATTAAAAATACATTTGTGTTAATGAACTCCTATCATTAATGTAAATGCTCCTTAGAAGGATCAATTCTCATTTATGATGTCTTTGTGTGAATTTTGTTTTGGTTTAATAGACCAGCAAATTACTTTGAGATGGGGAAGGAAGTAAGGAAATTTTACAGAGCTTCTTGTGATAGATAACTTTAGAAGATGAGAGACAGCATGACGCCCTCAAGAAACAAATCACCTCCTCTTATAAAACTTTCCCTAAATATCAAGACTGGGTTAGGTGCCCCCTTCTAGACTCCCACTGCACCCTCTATTTACTCTCAGAGTATCTTTATCACTCACAACTGATTTGTATTTGTTTTTATCCTCTCATTAGATTAAATACTCCCCTGAAAGAGTTCAGGGGCTCTATCTTGTTTACAAACTTATCTCAGGACCTGGTATATGTTCTGGCACAAAAGGAAATTTTTTAAAATTGCTAATGAATTAATGAAAATCACAAAAGTATAGGAGTCTAGAGATGAACGGAAGCTCAGAAAGGGAGGTGATCAGAGAGAAAAAAAATACCACTACACACAGTTAACTTTAGCAAATATGCTTAGGGTCCTAACAGACTGCTAAGTACTGAAAAAATTTATTAGGGTTGCCTCAGAATACTGCAAACCTGTATTCTCCAATTCAAAATTGTTCAGCATGATAACTTTCCCCTTTAGTTCTACATTAAAAGGAGATGAGGAACAAAGAAGAAAGAGGAAAAAGGGAAAGAGCTATGTGCGCTGATATCATATTCATCTTTTTCCTCTCCTCAACCCCACTATACTGTCCATTTATCAATATTATTATTCTAAGTCCATCTACTAATCTGAGACTCTGATATACTTGAATATCTAAGAATTACTAGACTACCAATACAAAAAGAAAACATACATACATAGCCAATTCAGAATCTGTAGAATTCAAATTACTGAAATGTTCTACTTATTGTAGACCAGAAGCTATTTTAACCCACCACACAGGATAAACTCCACCTTTAACACTGACATCACCAATACTGACTATCATATTTTTGAAATGTCCTTTTTGACAAAAAAAAAAAAATCCACTTTGTTTTAGCAAATTTGTATTGAGCATCTGTCTGCTAGTTATTTAACACTGTAACCTGTAGGTGTTATGAGGAATACAAAACAACTAGGAGTCTTTGCTCTCAAAGAACTTAAAATCTTGAAAGGGAAGGATAATAGAGAAACAAATAGGGAAACAATGGCAACATCTAACTAAAATATGATATAACAGGCCCTATATGTTATTAAAGAAGGGAGAGAGAAAAGGTGGACTCCTAATTCCAAAATAACCATTTTTGAATTTCACTAATTAAAAAAAAAAAAAACTTTCCATCATTTTAACTTTTTCTGGTTCTTACAAACACATATAGCCCATGGTTTGTTTGTTGTTTGTTGGCTTATTTTGCTAATTCCCTTATTCTCTGGTATAAAGAGTATTAATTATAATCACCATACAAGTGTGTTTATCTCTGAATATAAGTTTTTATAAGGTCACAAAATCACTTTAATATGAACTGTTTAATATGAGCTGTAACCAAGCACTTTGTATGAAGGCAGGCAGAAAGAGTGTTCAACAAGTAAGGTAACGATAAAGCCTAAATTTGAAATGTAGTCACAGGAATATTTCTTCACTCTCATTGTTCTTAGAGCCATATGAACATTTTTTTCCACAATTATCTAGTTTTTTTTTTTAAATAAATTTATTTATTTATTTTTGGCTGCATTGGGTCTTTGTTGCTGCACGTGGGCTTTCTCCAGTTGTGGCGAGCGGGGGCTACTCTTCGTTGCGGTGCTCAGGCTTCTCATTGCGATGGCTTCCCTTGCTGTGGAGCACGGGCTCTAGGCACCTGGGCTTCAGTAGTTGTGGCACGCGGGCTTCAATAGTTGTGGCTTGTGGGCTCTAGAGCGCAGGCTCGGTAGTTGTGGCGCACGGGCGTAGTTGCTCCTCGGCATGTGGGATCTTCCCGGCCCAGGGCTCGAACCCGTGTCCCCTGAATTGGCAGGCTGATTCTTAACCACTGTGCCACCAGGGAAGCCCCACAACTATCTAGTTTTTAAGTGCCTATGGAATATTGGTAATCAAGTGCATATCTCTATTATCATACTTACAAAAAAGCACTTATTCTGTACCAGACTGTAAACTTCTAGAAAGCAGGTACAGTCTCCTATTATCTTGATATCTATCCCTTAACATAGTACCTGGCATATAACAGGTGCTCAATGAATATTTACTAAGTAAATCTGAACTTATTTTATAAATAAATCATACTCAGTCACTTTTCAAGAAAAAGTAAAATCATATCCATGAAAACTATGCCAAGTAGAGAAATAATGCTACACAGACACTAACCTTCTGCCCTGGCTAAATTCTAACCAAAGTAATTTGATACTCCATCTATCCTAAAATAACTCCTCTAGTTCTTTACTTCCTGTCTTTTAAGGAATATGATATTTCACCTGGAAGCTGATAATAAATGTCATGCTTCACATTATCAGTGAAGTAAAGATAGATGATCTATCAAATTTATGTAAATATTATCCTTTCCTATTTTTTTTCTCTTTAGAAACAAAGGACATGTTTTCCTATTATAATAATGTGGCTTTTTTTCTTTTTAAATGCTTTTTTACTGAAGTACCATTAATTTACAATATTCTGTTAGTTTCACGTATATAGCATAGTGATTCAGTGTTTTTGCAGATTATAATCCATTATTACAAGATACTGGATATAGTTCCCTGTGCTATACAGTATATCCTTGTTGCTTATCTATTTTATATATAGTAGTTTGTATCTATTAATTCCATACCTCAAATTTGTCCCTCCTCCCTTCCCTCTTTCCTTTGGTAACCAAAAGTTTGTTTTCTATATCTGTGAGTCTGTTTCTGTTTTGCATATATTGATATATTCATTTGTATTATTTTTTAGATTCCACATATAAGTAATATCATATAGTATTTGTCTAAGCATAATGCTCTCTAGGTCCATCCACATTGCCGCAAATGGCATTATTTCTTTTTCTTTTATGGCTGAGTGATATTTCTTGGTGTGTGTGTATGTGTCTATGTGTGTGTATACACAAGACATCCTTTTTTTAAACTGAACTATAGTTGACTTACAATATTGTGTTAACTTCAGGTGTACAGCTAAGCAATTTAGTTATATACATATATATTTTTTCAGATTTTCCATTATAGGTTATTACAAGATATTGAATGTAGTTCCTGTGCTATATACATCTACTTAATCCAATAATCTGCTGACAAGCACTTGAGTTGCTTCCAAATCTTGGCTATTGTAAATAGTGTTGCTATGAACATTGTGGTGCACATGTCTTTTCAAATTAGTGTTTTCGTTCTTCCAGATACATACCCAGGAGTGGAACTGCTGACTCATATGGCAGTTCTATTTTTAGTTTTTTAAGGAACCTCCAAACTGTTTTCCACAGTGGCTGCACCAACTTACATTCCCTCCAATGGTGTACAAGGGTTCCCTTTGCTCCACATCCTCTCTAACATTTGTTATTTGTAGACTTTTTAACGGTAGCCATTCTGACAGGTGTGAGGTGATACCTCATTGTCGTTTTGATTTGCATTTCTTAATAATTAGCAATGATGAGCACCTTTTCACATGCCTGCTACCCAGCCGCATATCTTCTTTGAAAAATGTCTATTCAATTCCTCTGTGCACTTTTTGATTGGCTTGGGTTTTGTTTTGTTTTTTTTCAATATTGAATTGTATGAGCTGTTTGTATACTTTGGATATTAACCCCTTGCTGGTCGCATCATTTGCAAATATTTTTCCCCATACCATAGGTACTCTTTTCATTTTTTGCTGTGCAAAAGCTTTTAAGTTTAATTAGGTCCCACTTGTTTATTTCTGCTCTTATTTCTTTTGCCTCAGGAGACTGATCCAAGAAAACTTTGCTACAATTTATATCAAAGAGTGTTCTGCCTATGTTCTCTTCTAGGAGTTTTATGGTTTCAGATCTTACATTTAGGTCTTTAAACCATTTTGAGTTTATTTTTGTATATAGTGTGAGGGAATGTTACAATTTCATTGTTTTACACATGGCTGTCCAGCTTTCCCAGCACAACTTGTTGAAGAGACTGTCTTTTCTCCATTGCATACCTTGCCTCTTTTGTTGTAGATTAACTGACTGTAGATGCATGGATTTATTTCTGGGCTCTCTATTCTGTTCCATTGATCTATGTGTCTGTTTCTGTGCCAATACCATGCTGTCTTGATTACTGTAGCTTTGTAGTATAGTCTGAAGTTTGGGAGGGTTATACCTCCAGTTTGTTCTTTTGTCTCAGGATTGCTTTGGCAATTTGAGGTCTCTGGTAGTTCCATATAAATTTTAGGATTATTTGTTCTAGTTCTGCAGAAAATGTCCTGGGTACTTTGATACGGACTGCATTTAAATCTGTAGATTGCTTTGGATAGTATGGCCATTTTAATATTAATTCTTCCAATCCAAGAGCCTGGGATATCTTTCCATTTCTTTGAATCATCTTCAATTTCCTTCATCAGAGTTTTACAGTTTGCAAAGTAAAGTTCTTTCACTTCCTTGCTTAAGTTTATTCCTAGTATTTTATTTTTTTGATGTGATTTTAAATGGAATTGTCTTTTTTACTTTCTCTTTCTGATATTTCATTATTAGTGTATAGATACGCAACAGATTTCTGTATATTAATCTTGTATCCTGCAACATTCCTGAATTCATTTATTAGTTCTAGTAGTTTCTCAGCAGATAATTTAGTATTCTCTATATAGAGTTTCATGTCATTTGCAAAGAGTGACAGTTTTACCTCTTCCCTACTAATCTGTATAACTTTTATTTATTTTTCTTGTCTGATTACTGTGGCTGGGACTTCCAATACCATGTTAAACGGAAGCAGTGAGAGTGAGCATCCTTGCCTTGTTTCTGAATTTAGCAGGAAGGCTTTCAGCTTTTCACTGTTGAGTATTACGTTGGCTGTGTGTTTGTTTTATCTTTACTATGTTGAGATATGTTCCCTCTATACCCACTTTGATGGGAGTTTTCATCATGAATAGATGCTGAATTTTATCAAATGCTTCTTCTGCATCTGTTGAGATGATCATGTGATTTTTGTCTTTCCTTTTGTTAATGTGGTGTATCACATTGATTTGTGTATGTTGAACTATCTTTGTGACCCTGGAATAAATCCAACTTGATCATGGTATATGATCCTTTTTATGTATTGTAGGATTTCGTTTGCTTATATTTTGTTGAGGATTTTGCATCTATATTTATCAAAGATATTGGCCTGTAATTTTTTATAATGTCTTTGTCTGGTTTTGGTATCAGGTGGCCTCATAAAATGAATTTTGGGGTGTTCCCTCCTCCTCAATTTTTTGGAATAGCTTAAGAAGGATAGGTATAAGTTCTTTATATGTTTGGTAGGATTCCCCTGTGAAGCCATCTGGTCCAGGACTTTTGTTTGCTGGGAGTTTTTTTTTTTTTTTTTTAATTATAGACTCAACTTCACTTCTAGTGATTGGTCTGTTCAAGTTGTCTGTTTCTTCTTGACTCAGTCTTGGCAGGCTGTATGTTTCTAGAAATTTGTCCATTTCTTCTAGGTTGTCTGATTTGTTGGCATATACCTGTTCATAGTATTCTCTTATGATTTTCTGTATCTCTGTGGTATCAGATGTTATTTCTCCTCTTTCATTTCTTTTTTTTTATTTGTTTGTTTTGTTTTTTGGTATTTTTTTTAATTGAAGTATTGTTGATTTACAACGTTGTGTTAATTACTGCTGTACAGCAAAGTGACTCAGTTATACATATATACACATTCTTTTTCATATTCTTTTCCATTATGGTTTAGCACAGGATATTAAATATAGTTCCCTGTGCTACACAGTAGGACATTAATGTTTATCCATTCTATATATACCAGTTTGCATCTGCTAGCCCCAAACTCCCAATCCATCCCTCTCCCACCCCCCGCCCCCTTGGCAATCACCAGTCTATTGTTTATGTCCGTGATTCTGTTTCTGTTTCATAGATAGGTTCGTTTGTGTCATATTTTAGGTTCCACATATAAATGATATCATATGGTATTTGTCTTTCTCTTTCTGACTTACTTCACTTAGTATGATAATCTCTAGCTGCATCCATGTTGCTGCAAATGTGGCATTACTTCGTTCTTTTTTATGGCTGAGTACTATTCCATTGTATATATGTACCACATCTTCTTTATCCATTCATCTGTCAATGAAGGTTGTTTCCATGTCTTGGCTATTGCAAATAGTGCTGCTATGAACATAGGGGTGCATGTATCTTTTCGAATTATAGGTTTGTCTGGATATATGCCCAGGAGTGGGATTGCTGGAACATATGATAATTCTATTTTTAGTTTTCTGAGGAACCTCCATACTGTTTTCCACAGTGGCTGCACCAACTTACATTCCCACCAAAAGTGTAGGAGGGTTCCCTTTTCTCCACACCCTTTCCAGCATTTGTTATTTGTAGACTTTTTAATGATGGCCATTCTCACAAGGGTGAGGTGGTACCTCATTGTAGTTCTGATTTGCATTTCTCTAATAATTAGCGATGTTTAGCATCTTTTCATGTGCCTATTGGCCATCTGTATTTCTTCTTTGGAGAAATGTCTATTTAGGCCTCCTGCTCATTTTTCGATTGGGTTGTTTGTTTTTTTGTTGTTGAGTTGTATGAGCTGTTTGTATATTTTGGAAATTAAGCCCTTGTCGGTCACATCATTTGCAAATATTTCCTCCCATTCTGTAGGTTGCCTTTTCATTTTGTTTATGGTTTCCTTTGCTGTGCAAAAGCTTATAAGTTTGAACAGGTCCTATTTGTTTATTTTTGTTTTTATTCTCTTTCATTTCTTATTTGCATCCTTTTTTCTTCTTGGTGAATCTGGCTAAAGGTTTATCAATTTTGTTTGTCTTTTCAAAAAATACCTTTTGGTTTCATTAATCTTTTCTATTGTTTTATCTCTAATTAATTTATTTCCTCTCTAATCTTTACTATTTCCTTCCTTCTACTGACTTTGGGCTTTGTGTGTTCTCTAAATCTTTTAGGTGGTGGTTAGGTTGTCATTTGAGATTTTTCTTGTTTCTTGAGAAAGGCCTGTATCACTATGAACTTCCCTCTTAGAACTGCTTTTGCCACACCCCATAGATTTTGGAAAGTTTTGTTTTCATTTTCATTTGTCTCGAGGTATTTCCCAATTTCCTTTTTGATTTCATCATTCACCCATTGGTTTTTCAGTAGCATATTGTTTAGTCTCTACATGTTTGTTCTTTTCCTGTTTTTTTTTCTGTAGTTGATTTCTAGTTTCATGCTGTTGTGGTTGGAAATTATGCTTGATATAATTCCTATGCTCTTAAATTTGTTGAGGCTTGTTCTGTAACCTGGTATGTGATCTATCCTGGAGAACGTTCCATGTGCACTTCAAAAGAATGTGTATTCTGCATTTTCTGGGGGGATGTAGTGTCCTGTAGGTATCAATTAAGTCAAAGTGATCTATTGTGTCATTTGCGACCTCTGTTGCCTTACTGATTTTCTGTGTGGATGATCTGTCCATTGAGGACAGTGGGGTGTTAATGCCTCCTACTATTATTGTATTACTGTCAGTTTCTCCCTTTACATCTCTTAGTATTTGCTTTGTATATTTAGGTGCTCCTATACTGGGTGTGTATATCTTAACGAGTGTAATACCCTTTTCTTGTATTGATCCCTTTTTCATTGTATAATCCCTTGTATTGATTCCTTTATCCCTTCTCTGTCTTTCATTATAGCTTTTGTCTTAAAGTCTACTTTATCTGATATGAGTATTGCTACCCCCACTTTCTTGTTGTTTCTGTTTGCATGAAATATCTTTTTCCATCTTCTCACTTTCGGTCTGTGTGCGTCTTTCACCCTGAAGTGAGTCTCTTGTAGGCAGCATATTGAAGGCTCTTGTTTTCTAATCCAGTCAGCCACCTTATGTCTTTTGATCAGAGCATTTAGTCCATTGACATTTAAAGTAATTACTGATAGGTACGTACTTATTGCCATTTTATTCCTTGTTTTGCAGTTGTTTTTGTAGTTCATAGTTCATTTCCTCTTCTTTTTGTTTCTGCTATTGTGGTTTGATGATTTTCTTTTGTAGTATGCTTGAATTCCTTTCTTCCTTTCTTTTACAGTACCCTCTACTGTAGGGTTTTGATTTGTTGTTACCACTGGGTTCATATATGGTGACCCATAATTATATCTACTTGCTTTAAACTGATAATCATTTAAGTTCAAACATTCTAAAAGATCTACATTTTTTACTCCTCTCCCACACATTTTGTGTTTTTGAGGTCATATTTTACATCTTCATGCTTATCCCTTTACTGTTTATTGTATTTATAGTTGCTTTTACAATTTTTTAAAAGTGATCTTCAATCCTTACTGTATATATACCATTCCCATTGGGATTTTCCCTTTCCTGTAGATTCTTACTTCTCTTCCATTTAGAGAAGACTTTTCAACATTTCTTTTACGGTAGGCTTAGTATTGCTGACTTCTTTTAGTTTTTGCTTCTCTGAGAAATTATTTACCTCTCCTTCTATTCTAAATGATAATCTTGCTGGGTAGAGTATCCTAGGTTGCAGATTTTTCCCCTTCAGGACTTTGAATATACCATGCCACTCCCTTCTGGCCTGCAAAGTTTCTGCAGAGAAATCAACTGATAGCCTTATGGGGATTCCCTTGTGTATGCCTCTTTGTTTTTCTATTGCTGCCTTTAGACTTCTCTCTTTATCTTTAACTACATTTTGCCATTTTAATTATGATATGTCTTGGTGTGGGTCTGTTTGGGTTCATCTTGTTTGGGAACCTCTATACTTTCTGTAACTGGGTATGTGTTTCCTTCTTTAGGTTGAGAAGTTTTCAGTCATAATTTCTTCAAATACATGTTTGATCCCCTTGTTTCTCTCTCTCATCTTTCTGGAACCCTTTTAATATAAACATTGGCATGTTTTATATTATCCCAAAGTTCTCATATGTTGCTTTTATTTTTTTTTAAATTTGTCTTTCTGTTTGCTGTTTTATTGGGTGATCTGCATTATTCTATCTTCTGGATCACTTATGCATTCTGTGTCATTCAGTCTGCTATTCATTGCTTCTAGAGTGCTTTTTATCTCAGAAGATGAATTATCTATTTTTTATTGGGTCTTCTTTATGGATTCTAGTTCCATGTTAAAATGATCTGTGCTTAGATCAGTTCTCTTTCTTAATTCATTTAGCATTTTTATTACAAACTTCTTGAATTAATTATCTGGTAGACTGATTATCTGTTTCATTATTTACTTTTTCAGGGGTTTTCTCTTGCTCTTTTGAGAGTAGTTCCTCTTCCTTATCATTTTACTTAATGTTCTCTGTCTCTATGAATTTAGGTGAAACAGTTATCCATTGTGGTCTTGAGGGATGTTTTTATCTGGGAGCATCCCACTGTAGACTGTATATGCCCAGTGTCTCTGGTGTGAGGGCTGAACTTGATGTAGATGCCAGCCACATTTTTCCTCAGGGTACGCTAGCCACTATCACCTTGATAGGGAGTGTGGCTGGTGTTGGGGGAACTAGAGGCTGCACAGGGTCTAAGGCTAGATTTCCTCTCTACTCAGTGGCAGTCACCGCCTTGTCAGGGGTGGGGTCTGTTCTCAATTTGCTGGAGCAGAATCTCTGATGGTCAGGCTCCAGCTGGCTCTGTTCCTTTTAAGTGTGTGTTTTGTTGGCAAGCCAGTACCTGCATACTCCTCACAAGTGGAGTCTAGGCTTCTCCAGCTTTTCTATTTGTCCCACTGGTTCTCCAAGCAGCCAAGGAGGCCTGTCTCCTCTACAGAGGATCCCAGAACTGGGATGCCCAGTCTGTGGCTCCCCAGGGTGAGTGTCCACCCATGCTATCTCTCTTTTCCTCTTAGTTCCCTTCTAGGGGCAGAGATCTCAGCCTGATGCTTTTCTTCCCATCCTACCCAATTACGTGGGAATCTTTCTTGCAGCCTTGGTTGTATAGCAGTTTTTCTGCCAGATTCCAGTTAGTTTTCAGTGAGAATTTTTCCACATGTGGATGTATTTTTCATGTTTTTAGGAGTAGATGAGCTCCATATCCTCTTACTCCACCACCTTGATCCCCCTTTCCAATGCAGCATTTGAAACCCATATAAAAAAGACTGTTTTTTACTCAAAAGTGAATTACCAAGGATTGTATTTTGAAAGTGAAAAAAATTAAGTCTTTGTAATGCTTTGCTGTGGGGAGGGGAAGAAGTCTTTAAGGTATTCTGAAAAAGGTGAAAAAGTACTCTCAAGTTTCACTGTAATACATTCCTTGAACAATGCAACAACTATACTGCCAAACAGAAAACTAATGAAAATGCAAGGCAACATGCTAAACCTTTCATACTGCATTTACTTTAGGAAAAGCACATTAGTCTTTCTTCACCTTGATTTTATTACATGACCAAACTTCTCTAAGTCTCACCTCTTAAAAATTAGCTTCAGGGAAGGGTGTGGAGAAAGACCATGTGCAACTCCATAAAAACAGCTCATTTTTAAACTGCTGCCAGACATCATGTTTTATGAGTTAGACCTCAGATAATCCTTTGATTAAGAAGTTTCTTGATTCTAAATGCATAATGCTGCCAGCAAGAGGAGGCTTAAGTTCCAAGCATGCCGATTTCATTCTTTTAGACTATAACCAACAGTAAGTCTCTTTTCAAAGTTACATTTTCTTCTACCTTAAAATTTTTCAAAGGAAAGAAAAATCCAATTATGATGAATCAACATTGTATTCCATCAATTCTCTTTACTAAAATACTTCATCCCAATCTCAACAACCACTCATTCAAAACTCACTTAATTGAGTGACTCCAGTGTGTCAGGCATTATGGGAGATACAAAGATGAATATAAATACAAATAACTTGATACAAAGCAGGATGTCAAAGTTCAGACAACAAAAGTAACTGGGTAAACCTAGGAAAGCCCTATGAAAGAGGCAGTATTTGAACCTAGGCCTTGAAGGATGGGGAGGATTCTAATAGTGAGTTATAGGAGATAATCCATTCAAAACAATGGGAATGGCATGAGCAAAGAGGACCAAGCCACAATTGGGAAAGGAAAATTTGGAGGACAGTCTGGTACCTTTGGGTGAACAGTACTAGATTAATGGAGAATGATGAATTGGAAACAAATTATGGCATATCTTAATAACTATTTGTACTTTCCCAAAAAGTGAATGACCAAATCCTTACTTCAGTAACACTCATCTGACTGAATACAGTAGAATGGAGAAAAGGAAGTGAATCAATGTGAAATAAACATGAAAGAAAGTTATGAGTCTATTGGTTATGAGTCTATAGTCTAATGACATGATGACAAACTGAACAAAGCAGTGGAGATGAAACCAAACAGCAGGGGGTGAAAAATAATGTGATGGTAGAATCAATTAAACCTAGCAAGTAGTTGACAATAGAGGACAAGAGAAAGGGAGAAGTCAAAGATAAATTTAAGAAAATAAGACTAAGTAAATGGGAAAATGACCATGCCATTAAAAGAATCAGGGAAATCAAGGGGAAGATTGATTTCCAGCCATAGTTAACAATGATAAATTCCAGATTGCTCATTTGGATTTGAAGGATAGTTAGGGTGCAAGTATTCAGCAAACAGTTATAAATATGAGACTGGAAACAGGGAGAAAGATTAGGGACAGAAACTTGAGTCATGCCTATATTTATATGGAAAAAGAAATCAAGTACAGAAAAGCCAAACCATTATAAAGAGAAAAGAAACAGGTTGATTTAATATTATATACACCAAAGAAAGGGCATCAACATTGCCTAATGGCACAAGGGGAAGCTGAGAACTGAGAAAAAGTTCATAAATTTTCAAGTTGGATATTTTGATTCACCTTCCAGATAGTATGGGTTCAGAAGTCAGATTTTAAGAGGTTAGGAAGTGAGTGATTTATGAGGACACAGAAGGTTCATGTAGAATGCTCTTCACAAGGTTGAAGAAAAAAGAGAGAATAATAACTTGATGAGAGTAAAAATCAAACCAAGAAGTTTTCATTTTACAGATATGAGAAGCTGGAAAAAATATATATATATGAATTAAAAGAAAATACACTCTGAAGTATCCAAACCTGGATATTTCAAGTACTAACAATTCGCTTCTGTTATGGACTAAATGTTTGTGTCACCCCCACAAAATTCATATGTTTAAACCCTAACCCTCAACATGATAGTACTTGGGGATGAGGCCTTTGGGGAGGAATTGGGGTTAAATAAGCTCATAAGAGTGAGGCCCTCATGCTGGGATTAGTATCCTTATAAGATACCAAACAGCTTGTTCTCTCTTTCCCTCTCTACACGTGCTTGCACCAAGGAAAAGACCATGTGAGCACAAAGCAAGAAGGTGGCCGTCTTTAAACCCGGAGAAGAGCTCTCACCAGAATCTGACCAATGCTGGAAGCCTGACTGCATATTTCTAGTCTCCAAAACTGTGAGAAAATAAAATTCTGTTGTTTAAGCCAAGTCTCTGGTATTTTGTTATAGAAGCCCCTCTGGTAGTTTGTTACAGAAGTCTTTTTGAAACAGACTAAGACAGTTTCAAAAAGACATGGTTTATTTTCTTGTACATAACACCATCAGCTGTAATCTCTTCATGACACCAAGACAGAAGTTAGGAAGAAGCTGTAGACTAACTCAAAATTCCCCTGCTAAATCTCTCATATTCCTCAAACCCCCACAAAATTTCTCCATTACAATATTAGTAAGGAAAATAGAAAATTAAGTATCATTAAAATTGCAGATCAGAAAATATATCTGTACATGGTCAACAGACTCCAAAAGGTTCAGAGGGGAAAATAAGGGGAAAAGGAACAAATATTGACCTACTGCGCTGGGCAGAAACTTAACAAAGAAGTGAATACAAAACAAACATTTGGTTTCCTCTTAAAATGAGCAAAGTAAATCTATCTCACAAAATGGCTCTAAAAATGGCTAGGGAAGTTTAAATAAATAATTTGTAAGTGAATGACTAGTATTTGTGTGAAGTACCCAGCTAACAATTTTATCCCAAGAGAAGACAATGTATAATCTTAAAAGTTAAAAGTGGGCTTGTTAAGAGACCCTACACTAAAGCAACGTCACCAGTTGCTATGATTCTACTCAGTCATATACCAGTATTTCCAAGCTTTCCATAACTCTCTAGAGATTCCTTTTCACCCACGCTAACTGCACACAGTCTGAAGAAGTCTATTCACACAGGTGATAAAATATTTGTAATGTCAAAGAGATTTAAGTTAGCATGCTAACTCTGTTCTGATCAACTCATCCCTCTCAAAAGTGCTTTTTGAGAACTCATGGCTCAGTTCCTTCCAAAAAAGGTATTTCAAGGGTTCTCAAGAAACAAACACAGAGAAGCCACACCTTACTTCCCCATTACCACTTAAAATGTTTCTATTACTACCAAGCCAATGGCATGTCTGAACTAGTGTTAATATTCCCATCGCTGGTAAGAAAAATCTTAGTATACTATTTCTAGTCATGGATTCCTAAATTGTTAGTCTCATCCAAAGCAAACAGCAAGCTTTTGCATACATACCACAGATCTAGGAAAATGGTGGGGGAGATGAAATTACAACATTGCAAAGGTTGCTGGAAAAGAATGGTGCTATAAAGATAGTGTTCACATTCCTAAGAAGAGAATAAACCATAGGAAGTTCTTTATATAGAACAGAAAGACAGAGTCTCAAGAACTTATGAGGAGCCAAATACTTTGGAAGGAAGAAAAAGCATGAACTTGACATGCTATAGGGCATGGTACACATTTCCTGTTGAACTACTGTAAAAGGTTTAACTACACAGAAAAAGTACTGGTCACATAAACCCAAGCAAAGAACTATATGTGTGTATCTAACACAGAGGCATTAACTGATTTATAACCAAACACAGGCCCCATAATACTAAATAGTATCTGACATCATGTGTTCAAGTGTCAGGAGATATAAATTATAAAGTGTCTTAAAAGAGAAAGGAGGCATTTTCACGTATTTTTTCCTTTCATGTGCATATCAAGCTAGGAAACAGCTGCACCCAGGGAAACTTCCACTTGATAGACTTTTGGCTCTATTGGAGAAGACCTGGTTTTCCTTTGAGGCCAAATTTGGAATCTTCTTTTAAAAAAAAAACTTACTGGTCTTTCAGAGATTATTTTAAAAGTCTAGGTTCCAGGCAGTGCTTCTCTTATCCACTTTTCTCAAAACACTGATTAGATGCCAAATCAAGAAAAGAGGGCAGGTAAAACTGTGCAGAAGAAAAGGAAAAATATGTCTGAAATTCACAAACATGGTTTATATTATCTTTGGAAGACAGGACATAGCCTGGAAATATTAGTGTTTTAATCATCTGTTGCAAACTTGACCATTCAGGTTAAAGCTGCTCTTTGTGAAGATTATTTTTTAAAGGTGTCATTTTGAAATTTTCCCATTGAGAATAAGCTTTGCGGAAACTTATGAAAGGCAGAGACATTCTTCATGCTACACAAATAAAATACTTAGGCTATTTTTGCTGTTGTAGATAAATTACACAAGAACAGCATTTCCAGATGATGAGGCAATTAAAAATAAAGAAACAATTAAAAATAAAATTAAAATTCCAAAGAACTGCTAACACATCAAACTATACCAGTACTATACTTAGAGAAAAAGACTGGTAGCACTGATGAAATTCTACATGATCCAAACTCTGCAAACGGGACATGGGAAGAAAATGCCAAGAATTCAAAGCTCATCCATATTATTTGGAGAAACTTGACCCAAACATATTAGAGATAATCACTTTCCTAACATAAACAAGACGAAGGAGAAGATGGGTAATGTGCCTATTCTTACTCTACAATGTTAGTTTCTAGCAACCTTAAGCTTCCACATCACAGCCACATTAAAACCCCAGGCTCCCTTTCCCTGCAATAGATCATGCCATGCAGAGCAGACACAAGAGACTGCAGTTAAAAAAAAAGAAAGAAAGAAAGAAAAGAAACAGCATGAAGCAAGCTCCAAAGGTGCAAGGCTGAATTGGCTACATTAGCTTACCATATATCTCGGATCTACTCTCCTCTGAACTAGACTTTGTCTTCTTGGAGGAGCTATCTGCACAGGAGCGGGAGAAAAGGAGAGAGATATAGAAAATATGGAGACCAATGTAAGGGGAAAAATTCATGGGGGAAAAAAGAATGAATCATGATCAAGTTAAATCGTGCAAACACAAAGTATGAACATCACAGGTGATAGCCCTTAGAATAGTCACGAACAGCACAGGTAATGACATATTTTAGATTTATCAAAGAAAAGACAGTGCAATAAAAATATGTTCAAACAAAACAATACATGAAAAGTCTACAAAATATATCATCTGACAATTGTAGAGATGACAAAAGCACTAAAAGCTGTAATAATCTCATTATGAAGCACTGAATACCACTTTGCTAATCTGTCTCTGGAGATAGGCACATCACAGATGACCAATACAGAGTAAGTCAATCTAACAAGACTATAATGCTTTGATGAGCATAGGGCAGAAACGTGTGACCCTAATTATCAAGACAGTAACTAATATAAATGAAAGCCTCTGAGCCCTATGACATCAAAATTAGGTGTCAGAAATAAAGAATTATTTCTTAATGGAGATGCAAGAAGTTACATATTACATACTTCCACCACCAAAGCCTCCTAAATTGATGATTGGGATTTCACTTTTCACCTACCACCCAAGATGCAGGTAACTTAGTAGCTATTCACTTCCCATTCTTCCCTTCCTAGATAATATTTATATTTTTCAAAATAAACTAGCAGTCTTTACTAAAAGTATAAACAATCTTAATTAGACAGAAAAAATACTCCATTAAAAATTATACTTCTAAGTGAAAATACTTAAAAATAGATATATTATACTTATGTATCTGAGACCTTAGCATTTACTTACTTCATCTTTTGTCATAGGAACATACAAGTAATAAAAGAGTATATGAACAAAGAATAAGTTTCAAATGACAAAAGCAAAATTATCAAGCAATTTTTATAAATTAAATACTGAGTGGGTTTACAAGGGGAAAGCAAAGGCCTATATATTACAAGAGGGGTTCAACCTATACATACAAAATTAAGAATATAAATAGTCAAAAGTCCACCAGCATGAAAACTCTAGGAAAGATCAACACTACTGAGATTGAAAGACAGCTGTCTGAGTTTAGAATACTCTTTGAAGAAAAAGGGATTTCTATTCATTTGCTTATTCTAAAATGAGATGATCATTAATTTTAAATTATTTTATCTAATACTCCAATTTACCATGACCACACCTGAATTTTTAGATGACTACAGAATATGTAGTTGTTATCAAGCCTTGATTATAGCCTTGATTTTATAAACATACTACTGTTCATACCTAGGATTTACCCAAGTTCTTGGTCTGACCAAAATCTCCAATTATGATACAATAACCATTTCTATTAGCATCATTATTTTAAAATATAATTGAGCCTATAATGATGTTTCCACAGTGGAATCCATAGTGTTGAAAGTTAAAAATGCTTGTATTCCTCCTGAGTGCAAAGGTTTTATATTACATAATTGAAGAGGAAGGAGAGTCTTAAACAGATCAAACAGCTACTGCTGGGTGTTTCAGGTGGTCATGCAGCTTAAAGTGTTATTACTGGAAACTTCACTACTCTCAATATTCTTTGGCAGAACAAAGCGCTTTACCTGTGGGGTCAAAATCATGTGATGTACTGCGCTCAACTTTCTGCTTCTTATCTGTTGGTGACTCTCGGTTCAAAATACTTCCATGCCTAAATTAAATAAAAGCAATTAAATATTTTACTATAAGAAAATCAATGGAATAAAAACTTAATTTAAAAATCCCAAGTGTGTCTTACAAAGAGAAACCAAGAAATCAGTTTACCTTACACAGTCTCACAAACCTCTCTAATTTATATTTTTCAAGAAGTTTTAAAATTCAGTCTATGCTATGTTTAATACAGAGTCTATTTACCTGGTTATAAAAAGTGCTTAAAAATAATGAGTGGTATTTAGTAATAAAGTCTATTTTATTCTGAGAAATAACTGCTTAAAACCTTTTAGTGGTTTTCACAGGTTAATCACTATTATTTCCATTTAACAGATAAGAGAACAGTACCTAAAAGTAATTAAACATATTCCCCAACCCCTATGTATATTATGGCCAGGTTCAAAATCACTGTGTGAATACAGCATGGATGAGAACAGTTTTAAAAAAGAAAAATCTTAGGCAAGGCTTTTTTTTTTTTTTTTAATTGGGGTATAGTTGTTTTACAATGTTGTGTTAGTTTCTACTGTACAGTGAAGTGGAGTTCCCTGTGCTATACAGCAGGTTATTATTAGTTATCTATTTTATACATATTAGTGTATACATGTCAATCCCAGTCTCCCAACTCATCCCACCCCCCCACCCCCCCCCCGCCCCTGCTGTCTCCCCTTGGTGTCCATACATTTGTTCTCTAGGGCAAGGCTCTCTTAAAGCCTGCCTATAACTCTTGCCACAGAAGTCTTTCCAAGGCCCAGATGACATAAGAATTATTATTTTTCCTATGACCTACCCAATTATACTTGATCAGATAATGGCTGGGCAGCAAACAAGACCACTACTATAATACATACACTTCTAATTACTTGAAATGCCAAGATTAGCGTTGGTATCCTGGACTATGCCATCACTAGAAATGATAAAAGTACTATAATAATTAGGAATGACATACTACCTACATTTTAAATAATACATACAACAATTAAGATGAGAGAGAAAAAAGATGCTGAAGAACAAGTACTGAGGAAGAGGCGTTTAATCCCAGGAAATGAATAAATATGGAGATACAGATATAGGCACAGACATATTTGGACATTTTGGATTTTTTCCTTTACTGTCTTAGGGTAATTAAGACTGATCCAGTTTGTCAAAGTTCATTAACTAAAAAGGCAGTTACAGTTACCCAAGTGATAAAACACATCAAAAACTGGCAATCCATTTACACTCCCCAAGCTACTCACAACTGAAAACAGTCACAATAGATTTTAAAATTAAATCTCTTCATAGGGAGTGATCTTAAGCATCAATTTGAACAAACTTTTAAAATGCTTATATTAAAAACATTGGAAATGTTATCAAAATAATGCTGTCTTCCAGAAAAAATATGCAACACCTGTTATATTTTAAATTTGTAAAACATTTTGAAACTTTAAACTACTTAAATCCACATTTTCTAAAACCACAAAAATGCACCATAATTTCAAAGGAACACTTCTAAGTAAAATTTAACCTAAATATATGAAGTGCAACTGAACAACTTACCTTATAGGTTTTTTGAGGGGAAACCTGAAACAAAGAAAAAACAAAAAGAATAGATGTAGTTATTTCACTTGCAAGATTGTCATTAAGCTTATTCATTCTACAAAACCAGAATAAGGGATTTAAATCTTATACTAACTTTCCCAAAGCAAGATTCAACAAACAGGTGGAGTTGGATACCATTTTTTAATATCTTAACTACTTTGTTAAATCTTAAATTGCAGGTGCATTTACCATCAGCTGTCCCTGAGTATGGGTTCTCTTTTTAAAAATTCAAATAATAATAGCAATAGCTACATTTATTGAGAGCTTAGTAGATGCTAAGCACTATTCCAAACTGTTCACATGTATTATTTTTTAATCCTAAAAAAATAACTATGAAGATATTATTTCCATTTTACAGATTGAAAAAACTTAAGCAAAGAGAAATATTTTACCATTAAAATATTATATTTAGTTTTCCTAGCAAGAAAAGTTCCTTCTTCACCTTTCCCCATCCAAAATATCTGGGTACTGATTACTGCTCTATTGGTTGGTCTGTGTCTAACCTTTGATCATGATTAAATCATGATTCTCAATTATTTATGTTTAGATAATACCAGAAATCTAGAAAAAATTACCATTGGGGTACTATCAGTTATTAAAAATATATTCCAAAAGTAGAAAACAAAGGTACTTAAAAAATTTTTTCAGTTCTGTAAGCTAAAAGAACTACAGCCTTTTCTCCTGGTTGTCTTTTTTAAAGGAAATATTACTGGAGGCTTCTTGATAAGAGTTTGATGCTATACACAAATGCTAACTTAAGTCTAAAAGAGTGTTCTCAAACATCCTCCCATTCCTCTTCTCACTTCTGTCCTTTTTAGAATTATCTCAACCTATAACATTTTATGTAAAGATTATTTAGGTGATAAAGACAGGGCTTATTAAGAATATCAGTAAATTTTTTTAAGGCTACTAGTAAGGGTAGTAAGAAATAAACATAAAATGATACCTGACTATTTTATTTGGCATGGAGGTAGTTTAGTTTTAAAAAAAAAACCTTAGTCTAAACATAACTTTAATTACAAATCCCTTTAACTCCTACATAAATAAAAATTGATTCACAGAAAAAGACAGAGAATCTAAAAACTTCCCTAATAAGCGATAGCATATTAACTTACGACCAAGTTAGGGATAACAAGGAAAGGGGGTTCTGGGATAAAAGAGAGGACACTGCTCTAGAGAATATACTGATTACAAAAGATTACCAAATCTTCAGAAATAAGAGTTCCTAAGTAGTCCATCCTTACTTGTTGGGGGAGGTGGAAGGGAATGGGATTTAAATTTAAAGATGAACATAAAAGTTGGCAGAAGAGAATTCCCAGCTGAATTTCTGCAAAGGATAATACCTGCAGTTAGCAACCTTAGCCACTTGGACTGACAGCCATTATAAAAATTCCTACCCAAAAACAATGCTGCTTGCGTCAGAAACTGCATCATCCAGGGAGATTCTGGTAAAGAAACCTGGAAGTTCCCAGACTATTGAGTGTAAACCAGTTTCCTGAGTTATTTTCTCTTACAAGGGAATGGAAAGGAAGGGAAAGAGGACAAAAATGGAATGAGAAGATAAAGAAGAAGGACCACCCTACAGTATAACTCGCTTATCATAATCGACTTACTATATTCATAAAGTACAAAGAACTTTTCTCAAGAAAATCTTTATTTACATCACAATACTTTTTCTCTAGTCACCAAATTCCACTTTCAAGTATGTGGTAAAACAAAGAAATATGTATGTACCTATGTATGTGCAGTTGCATGTATGCAAGTAACAAAGTCAAGGGCCCTCCTGGCTATTTCATTCTTCCCTCTGCTCCAGCTAAGAAAATCACCAAGAGAATCCCATGGTTTGTAAAATCCCTACCATCTGCTGGATATTGAGATGAAGATGTAATCAGATAGCTGGAAATAGAAAGCTAGAACCCCAAAGAAAAACTTGGGGCTAGAGTTGTAGATTTGAGTCACCAACCTATTGATGGCCATTGAAATTTAAAACAGCAGGTAAAGAGAAAACACCAAGGATCAAATCCTGGGGAAAAGAAACCTAGCTTCTGAACAACTGAGAAAGGATGTGAGAGCCAATGAAGGAGATTAAGAAGATAAATCAGAATAGAGAAAGGGTTGTCCTAGGAACCAGTAAAGAAGAGATAATACTATCAAATGCTACAGAAAGGTAGGTCTAAAGGCTAAGAAATGGCCATATTCTAAGCAACAGAGTAACCCAACACAAGGCTGATGAAACAATTCTGGTGTACAAAATCCCCTATTTTCAAGTCCCTGTCCATTGTATAGTCCAATCATAAAACTGTGAAAATCTCCTTTGGTTAGATATTTAAGTAGAACAGCTGTATTTGAATGTTGACATGTTGGATATGCCTACTTAATCAAATGTGTCTGGCTTTTGAAAGTATCATATTGATGACGTGGACATTTAGCCAACAATGAACATGTTTCGTGCATATTTATATATGTGTGTATGTATTCTGCTAGTTATAAGACAAAGTCAAACTGCCAATATGAAGAACCATAATATGTAAAGAAAAGGGTTATCAGGAATTTGAGCCATTGGGATAAGGTGACTAGATGTCCCTATTTTTGATTACCTATACTAAGCATATTCGTATGCCAAAAATCCTAACCAAGGGCCTTAAATGTCACAACACTTTCACTCACTTGACTCAGGATGCCTCTTCCTTGTTAGCTCTGAGCTCTAGTATTAAATCACTAGGTAGCAGTATACAGAGGCCTCCCCCAATTTTTTATTTTCCCATTCCTCCCGATATGTTATTATAGAGGGAAATGTGATTTGGTAATTAAATAACCCTAACCTATAATTAATATATAGTGGAGTAAAACTTCCATTTTTTAGCCAGGTTTTTGTTTTTTGGGGTTTTTAAAATAAATTTATTTATTTTTATTTATTTTTGGCTGTGTTGGGTCTTCATTGCTGCGCGCAGACTTTCTCTAGTTGCAGCAAGCAGGGACTACTCTTCGTTATGGTGCACGGGCTTCTCATTGCGGTGGCTTCCCTTGTTGTGGAGCACAGGCTCTAGGTGCGCAGGCTTCAGTAGTTGTGGCATGTGGGCTCAATAGCTGTGGCTTGCGGGCTGTAGAGCGCAGGCTCAGTAGTTGTGGTGCATAGGCTTAGTTGCTCCGCGGCATGTGGGATCTTCCCGGACCAGGGCTCAAACCCATGTTCCTGCATTGGCAGATGGATTCTTAACCACTGTGCCACCAGGGAAGTCCCAGACAGGTTTAACTATTCTACAATATACGTACACGATGTTATAATTGTTTTTAAGATTTTAAAACTTAAAACTTTTAAGATCGTTAAACAGAATTTCTTCTGGATCAAAAATATTGCAAAGAACTGCCAAAGTTTTGTGTCATCACATATTTGCTTATAATAAATAGCCTACTAGAAATCATATTTTCCTTTTATTGATTTTGGTGAGAAAAGAGCTAGCCTTTTGATACTACTCCAGTGAGAAGTGTTCTGAAAGAAGAAATAGGGATATCACAATCAAACCTTAATTCCTACTCTCTGCCTCCTCCAAGATATTAGATTTTTCTCCCTTGGGTTTAGTTATGATGAGGAATTTCAGAGTTAGATGGTTCTTAATAATGGATAACTGAAATGAAGGGGAGGAAGTTAAGGAAATCTTACCTACATTGGATAGTGGTCAAGCTTTTATTAACAGTCAAACAATGTTAGCTACTAAATTTAGAATTCTCAAAAATTCCATTGTAAGATACATCCTGATTTTAGTGATATTAAAATGCAGGGGGAAAAAAATCACTCCAGTGAGGAGAGTTACTAGACAAAGAACTCTGCAAAACAGATAACAATTAAGATAATTCTAAGGCTCAACCCCTCATAAAATGATAATAAACAATAGTGAAAAAAACAGACTATTCCAATATTGTTATAGTCAATGAAAATTACAAGTGATCTCAGGGCCTTAGGTTCAGGGACTCCTCAGAAAAAATATAACTAGGCTCATATTCTAGTTTCACAATGAAAAGGTACTTGAACGTGGGCAAACTGCTTAACCTCTTTATCTGTAAAACAGTGACAATACTAGACCTACCTCACAAGTTTGTTTTGAGGATTAAATCAGAAAATGAGAAGCATTAAATGAGAAGCACTGCCTAGCACATAGTAACCACTTAATTATTATTACCTATTAGGGAGAACAAAAATAAAATCTGAACTTTAGCTGCATGACTTCAAATTCAATAGAAAATAAAAATAAAGACTAACAATATTCCAATCGGTTTTTAGCTCAGTAAAATCCACAGAAATGCATAATTCAAAGCCAGTGATGAAACTATAAACTTAACTTGCCAAGTCATATTATATAAAATTAATGGCACTACTCAAGTTAACAAACTTCCCAGATGCTACAGGGTAAGAAAAAATATCAGGTTACGACCAAAACTTTTAATTTTCCTGGCAAGTAAGGTCAGTGATTTTTTTTAAACATAGTGAAATTATGTTGACCATACCTGCCACTTAGCAAAAAAGTCCATTATTTCCTCATCTCCTTTAAAATATCAAGAATGATTAAGGCATTCTGTGTCCCAGATGTAAATCGAGTTTTTCATTTATATATTTCTATAAAATAATTTAAATAACCTGAAGCATAGCACTTAATTTTGAAATTACTCTAATATGAATATGAACCAGCTAGCTCAAGTATTATATCATTTTTCACAAAATAACAAACATAACAGCTAAAAGAACATTTGTCTACAATACACAGTGCCCATAAGTATAGGGATTCAGAACATAGTACTGACTTCAGCTGAACTGTTAATTCAATCTTTAGATCTCTGGACAGCAAGATTCATAGAACCAATAGTAGTAAATGACCACTACCACTTCCCTCCTCCCCACCAAAAAAAAAAACACCAATCATAAATTCTTTTGCCACTTATAATTTATAACTGGTCTAGCTCAGAGTCACTAAAAGAACTAAAAATTTTGGAACTAGCCAAAAAAAGTCTGAACATTATCTACCATTGTACTTTTTTACTAGCATATATATCCAAAGCATGAAAAGTTTAGCAGAGCTGGCAATAAAACATTAATTAGTTATATCAGAAAGGCTCTAAAGCAGAAGCTACAGCTGACAGGATGACTCATGGAGAATTCTTCATGGTGTTATTAGTTTTAAACTTGTGGACCTTGCAATACAAACCACAGAATGACAAGGAACAAGGAGCTCAGTTCTGTGTAAAATCCAAAAATGATTCACTAGAATGTAATGTAAGATCTCAAATTAACTTTTAAAACATAGCTTAGAATACTGCCACTTTTACTGAAGAACTGAAACACAAGACAGACCCTAAGTAAATGTCTCTTATTTCTTGGACATACTTTGACAAATCAAATAGTAAATTCTAAATTATTTTAATTCCCTCTGCCAGAGCTATTATAAATTGCATATTGGTTGTTTCTGAACTGGAAAAAGTAATTCACAATAAAAATAACAGTTTATTAAACTTTCATCTCTTTATTGACAATCTGGAACATTATCACTTTTGTGAGTATTTCCTGTAAGGTTTCTAAATGAATTTCCTTTGAGATCATAAGTATCACCATTAACTTAGTGTTTTTTTAGACTTCAAACTATTCACTCCAAAAAAAAAAAAAAATGAGTAAAAAAAAAAAGCTTGAAAAAGTCTGAGATCCTCAAACTACTTAAGTATACTCATCTCATTAAATACCATTCAAACCATCAAATCCATTATTAAACAAATATCAGCAAGAAACTGGACTCTACGGAATAATCTCATGACATAAATCAGGGACAATGTATGATTTTCATTAGATAAGGATTTAAATCTTAATCTTTTTTCACTGTTCCCTATTTCAGGAAATGTTTGTGAAAATAAAAATGAGAGAGAGAAAAAAAGGCCGCAATCTAGGATAGGCATGTTTCCCAACAAGATTTTACATAACATATATTAATATTAAATGTTCAAATTTTGTAAACTTAAGTGACAATGTGCAAAATTTGTTAGGACAAGCTGCTTTCTGCAAATTTGCAGAAAGATACAATTGTGCTTCTGAAGAAGTAGAAAGTCTTAGTTATTAGCTTTTTACCTTTTGCATTGAGGTGCCACTGAGACAAGCTTCAGCATTAATCACAGCTTGACAATTTCATAAAATATAAAATTAAAATATAAAATATGTCAAATAATATTTTATTTTCTATTATATAAAAAAGTTCTACTCAAAATTTAAATTATTATGTATCAGTTAAAAAATAGAATTCTGTAGCAAGGAATACCAATTAAACAAGAAAACAAATTATAATGGATTTATCTTAAGTGCGCCTAAACATTTCTTATCAAGTGTCAACACAATTACAGGAATAGGACTCTTTTATTTCTAAAATCTTGGGAGAAGGAAAAATAACCAAAACTACACTAACTCCCAAATCACAAAAGATTATTCTTGATCTCTGCTTACCTTCAGGTGTTGGTACTTGGTGTGCACTCATTCCCTGAATACAAGAAGGCTAATCACTGCCATAGCTATACTTAACCGAAGTTAAATGACAAGGACTGCCCCCAAAATCACAAAATCACAAGAAAATATAGGGAATGAGGAAAGTATAAACTTAGTTCCCACATACTCTAAAAATGTTCACAATTTCCTTGAACTAAACCAACATATGTCTATTTCTTTTGAGGAAATAAAAACCTCATACACTTTCCAGGAAGAACTCTAAGGGAATAAGGATTGAGCATATCCTATGTTTTCTACTTACGATTTGTATAAATTATATAAGAAGTGCTTCATGGGTAAGTATTTTGATTACATATCCTTATATTTAAGTCATATTCCTTAGCTGATGAAATATTTCTATAAATAATGAAAATTTAGAGGCTATATGGATATAAAATATAGGTAAAGATAAGACTACTAAAAAAACTGATCACAGCCAATATCATTACAATTAAATTTTCTATATAACACACCTTCCACATCCATAAAAGTGTTTTATTTTCTTCTGAGGAAATTATTTTTCATTGAAAATACTTTTACTGTCTACGTATATAATGCTCTGATGAAAATTTTGGTTTTAAACTAGAGAGATTTCTCTTCATAAACACTCTGGTTCTGCCATCAAATATTAACAATTCCTCAATTCCTCTTAACTGTCCACTTAGTTTACCATAAAACCGCACTTTCTGCTGCCAAACCTTAATACCCCAAACTTTCAAACTACCACAAAGAAAAAAAACCCTCTGATTTTGTGGAGCAAAGGTGAGAAAATTAGTGATATGCATGCCATCTCACCCTTTCTTCTACAGAAGTTTTTCTTGATCTAAAACCAAGGAACTAGTGACAGTGAGAGGCCCGCGCACCGTGATGAAGAGTGGCCCCCGCTCGCCGCAACTAGAGAAAGCCCTCGCACAGAAACGAAGGCCCAACACACCCAAAAATAAATAAATAAATAAATAAATAAATAAATAAAACCAAGGAACTAGAGCTGAGGTATACTCTTATCAGTAACAATGGCTCACCAGAGCACTTAATCTGGAAAGGTGGAGAGAAAGGGTGTTTTAATTATTTTGACATTCTTCTTACATCATCCCAGAATTGAGAATCATTGCTTTACAAAGTTCAGTTCATTCTGAATTCACTGACATTCAGCTCCATTTTCTCCCTTAGATGCTAAAAATGTGACTTATCCTAACATACTTAACACATAAGACTACTGATATTAATAATTTCTAAATAAATCTATGCTACTAATATCATTTTTATAACATTTTCAAGATAATTCCTCTCTCTCAAGGGATTGAGGAATGAGACTGTTATCTTTCCCAAAATGTAAGTTTCCTATTAAGCAATGGTTCTCTACTTTTTAATATGAAAGAATATCTTGTATTCCCAAAGAAATACACGTACACAATTTAAAAATTAAAAAGACAAAACAGAAACCAAAAATCAGCTATAATCTCAACACCCAGCATTTTAATGAATATTTCCCCCATCTTTTCTCAAGATACAGATTATTGTATTTGTATATAGTATAAACACAGTGTATAAAAGTTCTTTTTATAAAACTTAAAGCATACTGGACATATTGTTTTGGTAATTTTTTTAACTTAACATCAACATAATTTTACATCATTACATTTTTCACTACAGCACTGGTTTTAAACTGTGCTGCATAAAATCCTAGAGGTTCGAAAGAGGTCCCTCAGAGGACAAAATTGAATAGATGAAGACTCTAGGTTCCCCATACATCAGAGCTGCTTAGCTTTTATTTATTTTATATATTGAACTTACAAATGAGATAAAGATTTAAAAAACAGGGCTCTAGATAATTCTTGATACCTGCAAAGTACTTTGTGATATAGCTATTTAATTAATTTAACCAATTCCCATTTGTAAATATTTAGGCTAGATCCACTTTTTAGTATAATAAACAATGTTGTAACAAAATATCATTGTAATTCAAGTTATGCACTCCCTCTTGATTTCTTCCTTAAGATGAATTTATCTACAGTAAGGAATCCACATGGGAGTTTGGCTAGAAATAAAGAGGAGTTTCTGTGTGTACCAGGTAAACAGAAAAGAGAAGACACAGCAGTCCCCTAGCTCAATCCCATGAACTCATTTCTATCCCTTAAGGAAACACACAGAAGCAAGAAGCTGAAGGACCTGTTTTAGGAACAGACTTTGTAAGACAAAGGGCCAATGTAACATTATTTTGGTGTCCGAGTGTCAAAGTTTGGCACAAGATAGGTGAAAGAGACTATTGCTGTTAAAAGTAAAAACAGACAAACAAAGCAGAGATCCACATAATAGCAGTTATAGGTCTATTATCCACAAATTGAATAAATGCCAAAAAGCTACAACAAACTCATAATATTTTCAAATGAACTTGTATTTATTAATTACAACACCATCATTGCATTTGAAAGAAAAGTAAGCAAAGATATGGAAGATGCTTTACTTACACAGTATGGGAATTGCACTTAGTATATAGAGAAATTCTCAGTTCCCCTGCATTAAACATAAAAGCAATCCCTAAACTGGGAACCACTACACTTGTTATGCATTGAATTGTGTCCTCCAAAAAGATATATTGAAGTTCTAACCTCTGGTACTTGTGAATGTGACTGTGATTTGGAAACAGTCTTTTGCACACACTTTTGGTGTCATATCTAAGAAACCTTTGCCTAACACAAAGTCACAAAGACTTTTCTCCTACATTTTCTTCTAAAAGCTTAATGATTTTCAATTTTACTTTCAGGTCTATGACATATTTTGCAATAATTTTTGTATAGGGCATGAGTATGGATAGAAATTTATTTCTTTGCATATGGGTATCCCATTGTTCCAGAATCATTTGTTGAAAAGACCATCCTTTCTCTACTGAATTGCCTTTACACTTTTGTTGAAAATCAGTTGTACATATATATGTGGGCCTATTTCTGGAATACCACAGAGGTGAAATGCCTTTCTTATCACATATCAAAGGATGTACAATATCAACGTGACATCACTAGCAATGTTAACCTTGGTCATTTGGTTAAGTTAGCATTTGCCAGACTTCTCCCTGTAAAGTTCCTTTTTTCCCCTTTCCATACTTTATTCTTTAGAAGCAAGTCACTAAATCCAGTCCATACTAGGGGTTGGGAAGATTAAGCTCCATCTCCTGGAGGAGGCAGAATTTACATATGCTACTTGGAATTCTTCCCATAAGGAAAATTTGTGTCTTCTCCTCTTATTTATGCAATAATTTCTATCAGCATGAACTCATGTATACTTATTTTATACTTTGAGTTCTAATCCAATACTACATTATTTTCTTGCTCAAATGATTTCAGCTTAAGCCATTGAGAGTTCTTTCACCTGTACCCCTTTGACATGCCCCCACTGTTTTATTTTTTGAGCACTTCCTGTTTCTGGCACTACAAAGTGCTTTAGACTCATCTTATATCTTCCCTACTCCAGCCCTAGAATCAACCATTTCTCTAAGGAGTCATTTTATTGGACAATGGTATTTAGAAACCAAGATCTGGGTGCTGAGTGTACTTGCTGCTACTGGGGTGTCAACACTTCTTGGCCCTCTCAGCAAACAAAGCTAAGAAATTCATGTGTGTATACTAACTCATGTATAGTATCTATCCATCTGCATATTTATTAAGCTAAACATGAGTTCATACTGATGTCTCTGATTCTAATCCAGTACCACAGAGTTCATTCACCTTCCCTCTTTGCTTAACTTCCCTATCTGACAGTGAGAAATCTAGCTCCCATCTATGTATATGTGTATATATATACATACACACACACACACACACACATATACATATGTCTTTTATATGTTCATATATATGTATTTTATATGCTATTTATATATTATATAATACATAGGTATATATACTTATGTATTATATATTAATATTGTTGGGATTTATAAAATTCCAAACCATAATTCACCTAAATTGTTAAATTTACTGGCATGCTATTCATAATATTCCCTTACAATCTTTTTAATATTTATAGAATCTATAGTGATATCACCTCTCTGATTCCTGAAATTGGTAATGTTTGTCTTCTCATCTTTATTCCTGATCAGCCTGACTAGAGATTTAACAACTTTACCGATATTCTCAGAAGAATTAGCTTTTGCTTTCACTGTCTTTCTCTATTGTTTCTACTTCATTGACTCCTACTCTGATCATTATTTTTTCTTTCTTCTGCTTAATGTGGTTTAAATTTCCTCTTATTTCTCTAGTTTCTTAAAACAGAAGTTGATGTCACTGACTTTAGACCTTTCCTCTTTTCTAATAGGTATTTAATGCTATAACTTTCTAAGTAATGCTTTAGTGGCATTCCACAAATTCTGATATTTTGTGTTTTCATTTTCATTCAGCACAAAATAATTTCCCATTTCCCTTTTGATTTCTTCTTTGAGCCATGGGTTATTCAAAATTCTGCTGTTTAATTTCCAAATATTTGGGGACTTTCCAGAAATCTTTCTTTTATTGATTTCTAACCTAATTCCATTGTGGTCAGAGAACACACTTTGTATGACTTAAATCTTTTTAATTTATTCAAATTTATTCTGTGGCCCAGAATATGGTCTATCTTAGTAAATGTTCCACTGTGCACTTGCAAAAAAAAAAAAAAAAAAAAAGTGTATTATGTTGTTGGCTAGAGTGCTCTATAAACGCAAATTGGGTCAATAGTGTTAAGTATTCTGTAACCTTGCTGACTTTCAGTCTACTTGTTTCAATTATGGAGGGATATTGAAATCACTGTTAATGATTGTAGATTTGTCTGTCATGGTTACATCAGTTTTTGTTTCATGAGTTTTAAAGCTCTGTTAATAGATGCATAGAAGTTTACAACTGCTATGTTTTCTTTTTCTTTATTGACCCCTTTATCATTATGAATTGACCTTCTTTATCCCTCATAATATTTTTGCTCTGAAATCTACTTTATCTGATATTAATGTAGTCATGCTAACTTTACTTTGACTAGTGTTGGCATAGCATATCTTTTTCCATCCTTTTACTTTTAAATTGTGTGTATTTATTTTTAAGATGTGTTTCTTGTAGGCAGCATATAGTTGGGCTTTGCTATTTTATCCAATCTGATAATCTCTGCCTTTTAATTGAGGTGTTTAGGCCATTTACCTTTAATGTGATTACTGATATGGATAGGTTTAAGTCTATCATCATTGGTATTTGCTTTTCATTTGTCTCATCTGTTCTTTGTTTCCCCTTTTCACTTTTTTCCACTTTCTCTTGGATTCAATTATTTTAATCAATTAATCGATTGATTTTTTCCAGTTTTATTGAGAAATAATTGACACACACCACTGGATAAGTTTAAGGTGTACAGCATGAAGGCTTAATTTACACATATTGTGAAATGATTACCACAATAGGTTTAGCTAACAAACATCTCTTAAAGATACAATAAAAAGGAAAGAAGAAAAAAGGAAAAAAAATTTCTCTTTTTATGTGAGCCAGTAAATGTCCTTACTGCTTAAGTCAGTGTGACTTAGTTCCTGTTACAGGCAGCCAAATGCATACTGAGTTACAGGAGCAGCAATCTGTGCCAAAGCACTGTTCTAGACACTAGAGGTTCATTGGTGAACAGATAAGGCCTCTGCTCTCAAGAAGCTTACATTCTACAAGAAGACAACAGACCAAACAAATAACTGTACCAAATAATTTCAGATAGTGGTAAGCGCTATGAGAAAAATAAAAGACATGTAACTGTGATTAAATGAGTTAATTTAGTTTATTCAAAAAAGACCTCTAAAGCATTTGAGCTGAGACATAAATGAGGTAAAGGAGCCAGCCATGAGAAGATCTGGAGCCAGAGGGTTACAGGCAAAGGGAACAGCCAGTACAAAGGTCACAAGGGAGAAGAAGCTTACTGTTTTCAAGAAATACAAAGTCCACTGTGGCTTGAGCATAAAGACCAAGAGAGAAGTACTAAGGCAAGATCAACAGATCTTTTGACAGGAACCAGATAATGTAAGAATATGAGCCATGTCAACAAATTTTGATTTTATTCAAAGTACAATGGAACATCACTGTAGGTTTTTAAGTCATGACCTGATTCATGTTTTAAAGGAGCCCTCTGATGAATGAACTTTCATATTCCATAGATTTGAACACTAAGAAAGTTAAGTTCAGTCTATGTTTACAGTAACAGTGTATTTTGCCCCCAAAATCAAATACTTACGAGGCACCTAATATGTGGAGAATACTATATAAAGTTTATAATGTTGATATATTCTGTCCCCAACAAGCATGAATTCCACATTATCTTGAAGTTAGGAAAAAGAATAAAATGAGGAAACTAGCAAAGAAAGGGGGGTAGCTGTTAGATTGTCCTTTCTATCCTAATTTCTCTAGATAACATCTGAAACTCATAGACTCAATTTTTTTAAATTTATTTTATTTATTTATTTTTGGCTGTGTTGGGTCTTCATTGCTGTGCACAGGCTTCTCTAGTTGCAGCAAGGAGGGGATACTCATCGTTGCGGTGCGCGGGCTTCTCATTGCAGTGGCTTCTCTTGTTGCGGAGCACGGGCTCTAGGCGCATGGGCTTCAGTAGCTGTGGCACGTGGGCTCAGTAGTTGTGGCTCACGGGCTGTAGAGTGCAGGCTCAGTAGTTGTGACGCACGGGCTTAGTTGCTCCGCGGCATGTGGGATCTTCCTGGGCCAGGGCTCGAACCCGTGTCCCCTGCATTGGCAGGCGGATTCTTAACCACTGCACAACCAGGGAAGCCCCTCAATTTTTTTTTTAAGCATAACATGACTGAGAGGCATCTGGTAAACTTAGAACCATAGTTCAGCCATTTAGTCTCTACCCAGGCAAGTGTTTCAGCCCTGTTCTAACACAAGTATTTGGATTTTTCCAAGAGCTGATGTCAGGGCTTTTCACAGAGACAGAACAGCATTTACAGGCCAGAGAAGGAAAAAGGTTTCCCCAGCAGCTATGCTCAATGTGGCCTTTGTACTGTTCCACTGCTAATGGCAGGAAGACCCTGCTAGATAAAGCTATTTAGTTCCTGAAAAATTCTACCCTGGGAGGGTGAATGGACAGATTCCCCATTAAAGGAATCCAGCTTAGTTTTGTATCAGTGCTCAAACCCAAATTTAAATGGGCTCATCATCAGAACAAAGGTTTCTGAATTCTTATGAGAAAAATCGTTCTGCTGAACTTGTAGTTTAAAGAAGAGATAAACTGGCTGGAAATAAGCATAAACTAGAGAGGTAAAGAATAACACAGAAGGACTTCCCTGGTGGTGCAACGGTTAAGAATCTGCCTGCCAATGCAGGGCACACGGGTTCAATCCCTGGTCCAGGAAGATCCCACATGCCATGGAGCAACTAAGCCTGTGCGCCACAATTATTAAGCCTGTGCTCTAGAGCCCGCGAGTCACAACTACTGAGCCCGCATGCCGCAACTACTGAGGTCCGCACGCCTAGAGCTCGTGCTCCGCAACAAGAGAAGCCACCGCAATGAGAAGCCCGCACACTGCAACGAAGAGTAGCCCCCTCCTGCCACAACTAGAGAAAGCGCACACACAGCAATGAAGACCCAACGCAGCCATAAATAAATAAATAAATAAATTAATTAATTATTTAAAAAATGAATAACACAGTAAGCTGGTCCATATTTCTTGAGGTTAGATTCCCTGAAAAATACTCATTTGGGAAGAATGGTTATTAGTTGAGGAACACTCAATACCTTCAGGTTACACTTGGTAGTTAAAAACTATGCTAGGCAGATTGCTCCAAATATACGTCCTCCATTACCCAGGATAAGAATAATCATTAACAGTTAAAATCATGATTATATTAGCTAAAACGTACTTGAGTAGTTTTACTTGAGTACTTACCATATGCCAGTCTCTGCATGAAGTATTTTATACATATATATTAGTTAATTTTATTCTAACAAAAATTCAAAGAGAGACATATTATTTTTAGCTTCTTTTTATAGTAGAAAACTGTGAGATTCAAAGAAATTAAGTAACTTATACAAGTTATATAACTAGTAGATGGAGGACTTCTGACTGAAACCCTCATAGTCTAACTAGAGTCCCTACTCTCAACCTCTAGACTACTACCTTACAACAAAACATTATCTTCCCTTTGTATAGTTTTTTACAGTTAACTAAAAGTTTTCACATGAGTGAGAATCAGAAAACTATATCTGGTATAACTACAAAATATTTAGCTAGAAAGGTATTCATACCCTTTATTCGTTTTAGGCAAAGATAAGCCAATAAAAACTGGTTATGAAAGAATTCCCAATCCTACAGAATCCGTGTCTCCAAATCTCAAAGCTTGGTTGAGAATTTAGTTAACATCTACGTGCCACATGGGCGACTTGCCAGCTATGCATCTAAGGAGAAATCTGTTTCCACCTGAATGTGTTTATTCATGGCAATGTTCTCACAAACCACTCATTCCTTCAATGCAATAAATATGCATTAAACTCCACATAAAGATGGAAAAGAACGAAAGCAATTTTACTCCACTAGCCTTCCTCAACACTAAAAGCAAAAATAGAGGGGGAAAAAAAATCCATCTTTCATGAAAGAAGGACATGAGTATAACCTTAAACCACTAACTACAAAACATACTTGCCAAATCTATTAAATTCTCGATGCATACCAAGGAAGTCTTAGCAGACCTGAACAGGAATCAGATTTCCTTAAGCCTAAGGATCACAGATCTGAAATGAAGATCTAACTATCCTTTGACTAGGAACACAACATCCAGATGTGTGGCTAGAACAAGGGAATAGTGGGTCTCTGTAGAAACAGAACAACAGGAGGAAGTAAAATTAAAAGGAAAACGAAACAAAACAAAACATGTTGACACATTCCTAGGTCTAGGAAAATGCTGGAGGTAAAGTGGAGATAACGATAGAAACACAGAGCAACTGCCACCAGAACACAAAACAGAAAACCCTGTGACCTCAAGAACTTTGCTGTGAGCCACACAGGCCTTTTGAACACTAACAGAAAAGAACAGTAGGTAACAGGAAAATGGAATAGTTAATAATAATAGCTAACACTTACCGTGCATGTAACATATGCCAGTAACTGTTGCAACTGCATTATATATATATTAATTCATTTAATCCTCAGTAAATACTACTATTATCCCTGTTTTTAAAGATGAAGAAACTAAGGAACAGAAAGATTAAGGAACTTGCCCAAGGCCAGATAGTAAGCAGAGAAGCTGAGTTGTGAACCCAGACCTTACAGTTCTAGAGCCTTGTTCGTAACCATTATGCTTTACAGGGATAAAAAGAATATTCAAAAATATATTTTTAAAAATTCCAAAAAATACAGAATTATTTGTATCTGAAGATGGGAAGGATACAATGTACCCTATAAAAACAGACACAAAATAATCAACCCTAACACATACACTGTTAAAGTTATAGAAATTTAAGATTTTTAAATAAAGAGCTATATGAGCACTTAGACAAATAAATGTAAGTTATGTGCAAATGGGAAAGATTAAGTTAGCCTCCAGATTTCTCCACAATAAGACTCCACATGCTAGAAAATATGACTCCAGTGTGAGAAGAGAAATGATACAATGTCTAAATTTCCTTTAAAAGTTTTTATACATACTGGAAATAGAAATAAAAGGAATCTTTAGAGAAATAAGGTAATAAAGCACCTATGAGCTCTTCTTGGAGAGGGGGTAAAATCTACTTAAAGCCAAAATCCATCCAATAAAAAATAGTCAAAATAAACAACTCAGGAATGTAGAAGCTAAGGTAAGAAAATTGCGGGTAAGCACTAAATCAACTAACATACAGAAATTAATACATAGTTGTAACAAAAGCCACCCCCCACTGCCATCCAGTGAAAGATGAGTGTTTCCTCAATGGAAAACTTGTCTTAATCTTGTGCCCTCACTATACCCCATATTGTACTCATTTTTTAAAAAGCATTTATTTGTTGATCTATCACTCATCCTACCCCTAACCTGCAGGAATATAAACTCTATGATGTAAGGATCTCTGGTTCACTGCTATATCTCGGGGCAGTACTAGGCACAGAGTAGGTGCTCAATAAATATTTGTCTAATGAAAGAATGGATATTAGACATTGTCAGATGGACTTCCTCTACCTTCTGGGCCCTAACCAATTGCCGTCTGGGCATATGCATTTAGATATCCCACTGGCATCTCAAATTCAATAAATCTATAACTAAATTCTTACTCTGCCTCTCAAAATCTGCTTCTCCATCTCAATAAACCGATCTCCATCCACCTAGCTGATCCAGTCAGAAATCTAGAAATCATTAATGACAGCTTCCTCTCTGTGAGGCCCCACATCCAATGCATCCAACTCTCCGTCCATCCAACAATATTTATTGAGCATTAACTGTATACCAGGCACTGCTCTAGAAATTGAAGACACAAACTAAATGTCACTATTTTCAAGGAGTTAACATTCATCATCAAAGTCTACTGATTTTACCTTTGATACATATCTCATATTTGTCTTTTTCTGACCTTCACCATTGCTAGCCTAGAGCTAGCCATCTCATCTCAAACCTAGACTATTGCAATAGTTTAATAGGCCTTGCCACTTCTAGTCTTACACACATCCTCCAATTCATTTTCCCATACAGCAGCCATAAAATTTCAAAACACCAATCTTATCATGTCCTCCCCCACTTAAATTCTTTCCCACTGCATTCAGGGAAAAAATCCAAACACCAAACATGACATGCAAGGCCCAAATATAAAACATAACTCTTGTTACCTTTCTAATCTCAACCTTACCACTCTCCTGCTCACTGCCTACGCTCCAGCCACAATGGCCTACCTTTAGTGCTTCACATGCACTCTTCCCTCCAAAAGGACATCTTGTATTCTTCTCTGAGACACCCTCCCTACCAACCCAAGTCCTGAGTATACTTTAGGTCTCTGCTTAAAGGTTGCTACCTCAGAAAGGCCTTTCCTGACCTCTGCTCTCCAATTTAAATTAAGCTCCTTCTGTTATTGTCTCCCATAATCACCCTTTTCTTTCTTTTTTAATACCGTTTACCACATTTTATAATTATTTATTTTGTGGTTAATGTTGGTCTATATCATTAGACAGCTCTATAAGTACACAGTAAATCCAGCACCTGGCATAGCTCCTCAAAATGTTCAATAAATATTTGTTGAATGAATTAATAATTCAACCAAAGAAAAGAGTCAACTAGAGGAATTATAAGCAAGGGAAGAAGCATACGCTGATGTGTTTGGAGAAAATGCAAGTAGCTCAGTATGGCTGGAGTATGGGGGTTGGGTGGGAGGAGAGTAATGATGTCTGGAGAGATAAACAGTAGCCAGATCAAAGGGGGTCCATATACCATACGGGAGGAATTCAAACTTCGGTCTGTAGAAAGGTTCTTAACCCAGGTTTCAGCTTCTATAGGTATTGAAAATTTTAGACTATGAGACTCTCTAGAGAGGGTTTCAAAAGAGGTCCATAACATTCTTCCTCCAAAAAACCACTGCTAAAGACAATGCAGGAACACCAACAGATTGTAAGCCAAGCAGTAATATGATCCAATATGTATTTTAGAAATATTGCCTTGCAAACAGCATGAAGAATGGGCAGGAAAGGTATGAAGCTGAGTGCTGGAAAACTAATTAGAAAATAATAATATTACAGATTAAAAAATGATGAAGAGTGCAATCACAAAGGAAATGAAGAAAAGGGGATAAATACCAAAAATAATACTATGAAAATAAGCACTGAAGTTCCAGCAGATTTAGGAAAAAAGGAGGAAAAGGATTTTGGCTTAGGTAGCAAGACATTTTACTGTGCCACTCACCATGGAAAAAAATGCAAGAGCAGGTTTGGGAAATAAGCAGTTTTATGTTAGTCAAGGTACCTGCAGGACATCATAGTAGACATGTCTACTAAGGACTGGAGTTCAGAAAGAGACTGATTTGGCATTTCAGATTTGGATGACATCAGCATGATAGCAGAAATCGTGAAAGTACATGAGACTCCCCAAGAGATTCACTTAACATCATCTGTAAAATGTAAGGGTTAGACTAAATCTGAGATATACTGCTAAGGTTATATGATTTTACTCCTTATTATTAATTTTCATGGAATCAAAAAATCCATAAACTTATGAAAAAACTTTATTTTAAAGGACATTTTATGTATCTATAGTTTCTACTTCCCCATCATGTTCTTATAATATTTTTGACTTCAAATTTATGTCACAACAATTACATAGCAGAAAAAATACTAAAAATGTTTAGTTATGATGTCCCTTGCAATGCCAGAATACTGCAGTGGTGGAATTCACCTGTTAAAAGAGTATTATATTGAAAAATACTCCGAAAGCCTTTCTTCTTAAAAAATGTAAATGTGATCTTTTCTACTTTTAAAAACCTTTATTTAAATTGAGCAATAGTGTTATAAATTACATTTCTAGTTCTTATAGCAATAAACACTCATGAAAAGCCTAACCTGATAAATGGCATCTATAAAACACCCTACAGCTAACATCATGCTTAAAGTGAAAAATGGAATGCTTTCCCCCTAGGATTAGGAACAGGACAGGGATATCTCCTCTAACCACTTTTACTCAACACTGTACTACTCTAGCCAGTGCAGTAAGTCAGGAACAAATAAATAAAAGGTATCCAGATTGGAAAGGAAGCGGTAAAACTGTCTTTATTCACAGATTACATGATGATCTCCGTAGAAAACTCTATGAAATCAACAAAAAAGCTACTAGAACTAATTAATAAGCTTAAAAGGACTGTAGGATTCAAAATCAATAATCAATTGTATTTCTGTATATTGTACTAGCAATGAATGATTAGAAATTAAAATTGAAAAGGCAATACTATTTATGATAGCATTAAAATATTAAATACTTAGGGTAAATCTGACAAAAGATATATAAGACCTGAAAACGGAAAACCGGAAAACATGGCTGAGAAAAATTAAGACCTAAATAAGTACAGTGATATGTCATGTTCATGGACTGGAAAACTCAATATCGTTAAGACATCATTTTAACAACACTGATTCAACAAGATCTACAGATTCAACGTAATACCAATTAAATTTCCAACATGCTTTTTTTCAGTAATTGACAAACTGATTCCAATGTTAATGTAGAAATGCAAAGGGCCTAGACCAGCCAACAATTTTAAAAAAAGAAGAACATAGAGGACTAACTCTATTTGATTTCAAGACTTATTATAAAGCTACAGTAGTCGACAGTGTGGTTTTGGACAGTGTGGTTTGGGGCTGTCTTGTCAAGACAGACAAGAAATCAACAGAACAGAATAGAGACTTCATGTATATGGACAACTGATTTCCAACATAGGTTCAAAGGGAATTCAGTGGAGAAAAGACAGTTTAAGAAATGGTGCAAGAATATTTGCATATTCATATGTAAAAATATATACTTCAATCTACACCTCAAGCCATATTAAAAATTACCTCGAAATGTATCACAGACCTAAAAGTAAACTTAAAACTATAAAACTTCTAAAAGCAAATACAGGAAAAATATCAGTTAGGTAAATATTTCTTAGATATACCAAAAGCATAATCCATAAAAGAAAATACTGACAGACTGAGATTCAAAGTTAAAAACTTCTGATCTTTGAAATGTGAACTACATCTCAATTAAGCTTTTTAAAAAGAGAGAGAATACCAAGCAAATGAAAAGACAAGCCACAGACTGGGACAAAATATTTCCAAATCATATATATAATAATGGACTCATACCCACAATATATAATGAACTCTTACAACTCAATATTAAAAGAGGACACAATTAAAAACAAGATTTGAATAGATAGTTCATGAAAGAAGACACACGGATGGTAAATAACACATAAAAAGATGCTCAACATCACTGATCATGAGATGAAATGTGAATAAAAACTACAATGATACCATTACACACCCACTAAAATGGCTGAAATTAGAAAGACTAACAATACCAGGTATTGGTGAGGCTTTGGAGCAACTGGAACTTTGCTGGTAGGAATGTAATACAATAAAACCACTTCAGAAAACTAGTTTGGCAGTTTCTGAAAGAGTTAAATACACTCTTACCACATGATTCAGCCATTCCACTCCTAGGTGAAATGAAAATATATGTCCATACAGAGACTTATATGTCCAAAGCAAATTTATTCTTAATAGTCCAAAACTTGAAAATAACCCAAATGTCCATCAATGGATAAATGGATAAACAAATTGTGGTATATCCATACACTGGAATATTATTCAGCAAAAAAAAAAAGGTATGAACTATTGATACACACTACACCATGGACAAATCTTAAAGTAATTATGCAGAATGAAAGAAAAACAAAAAGAGCACACATTGTAAAATTCCAATTATATAAAATTCAATAAAATGCAAACTAATCTAAATGACAAAAAGCAAGAAAATAGAAACTAATCTATAATGACAATATCAGTGGGTACCTGACGATGGGTGGGGAGGGTTGGGAGGGAAGAATTACAAAAGGTATGGGGTGATGGATATGTCTATTATCTTGATTGGGGTGGACAGTTTCCCAGTTGTATCTGTATATATATATCAAAACGTATCAAATTTTACACTTTAGATATATACAGTTTATTATACATCAATTTTTACCTCAATAAAGCTACTGAAATCTCAAAAAGTCTAACATTCAAATGAACCAAAACTACCAGTTAACATAATGTCATACTTCATGAAATATCTTTTAAGTAAAAGACTCAGTGGGGTCTGAATATTTTCTATCCACTGTAAATTAATAACATTTGAAAGTATACATAAATTAACAGATAAACCAAAAAGGAACTTTGCTACTGTGTTTTTCTTTGCGTATGTGAAAGAATCTAAAAATGCTTTAGTATTTTAAAATAGAATATTGGGTAAACCTATGGTTGGCAAGTTCCATACTATCAATAATTTTGTATGGGGAAGTTTCAACAAATTTGTTTACTCGCCTAAACTCAATTGTTTTGTAGGTTTTCTTCTTTTCAAAATTCTCACACTAAATAGTTCCTTAAATGGTCATTCTAATAGTAAAATGAATAATGTTAGCCCCAAGAGAATCTGTTGGTATTAAAAAGTATAAAGTTACTTATATATCTTACCAATGTACTATAAAAGTCTATTATTCATTCATTCATTCAATAAATGAATTTATAACTGCATACTATGTAGTCAGGCACTAGCCTATGTCCTTGAAATGTATCTGGGGGAAAGGGAAGAGGGAGACAATAAACAACAATGACTTAATATATAAATGTATACTGTAATATATTAGGTGGTGATATGCACTACAGAGAGCCCCTGAAGAAAAAGTAGAGCAGGTTATAAAGGATCAGGAATGGAAACTAAATATATTTATAATAAAAACTTGAAAGTAATGATACCTGTTTCCATAAGCCACACATGAAAATCTCTTACATGGAATACAATCATATAATGTTAGAACTGAACTTTAGGTGACCTAGTCCAACCTTGACATTTTATAAATATGATGCTAAATTTTTTATCCACTCAATTCCTGGCAGAGACTAGGATCTCCTGTTCATTCTATTGGCATCACTCTTTGTGATGTCAAATAATTGTGATAAAATGTTTTAATCCACTCATATTAAAACTACAGAAAGAGTTTTAGAGTTTGACTGACCTGGGCTTCATCACTTTATGGTTTTGTTATTTATGATGAATTATTTAATTTCTCAAAATATAAATTTCCTCATCTATAAAAGAGGGATGGTGATAGTTTTGTGATGATGTTATTATGAGGATTAAATGTAGTAGTTTATGTAAAATACCTGCATGTCAGTATGTAAGTATATAACCAATACTTGTATTCCAGCACACACACACATAAAAAAAATAGTGCATAATATGCATAGGTTTTTTATACCCTCGGCTAGACTATAAACCATGTTTACATCTAAAGTACTAAACATAATGTAAACTCAATGAGCATTTGTTAATTTATTAGTATTCTAAGGAAACAACCAGCTTTCAAGTGGCAAATAGTATGATAACTCATATCACTATGATGGAGATAATCAAATTAACTGAAAGCTTCAGAGTATACTTTAAAATGTTTTTGGTCTGTCATTTCTCAACAGAAAAGTCTGTAGCACTAAACACTTCTTGTATCATAAACTATGGTCCTGGGTCTTTCTGTTTAAAAGAAAACAGCTTCCACCATGAAAAACACCTTCAGGAGAAAACAAAAAAGCCTGCAGCATTTTATACCACTTCTACTTTTTACATTCATGCCTCTGCTCCTGTATTCACAGATATGAATGCAAAAAACAAAAAACAAAAAAAAAACCCTCAGAATTGCAATTCCAATGCCATCACATAGTAATCTGGCAGCTTCTTCTTATTTATAACCAACATTTTAGCTGATAAGAACAAAAATACCACAAACTGAACAAAGGATAAAATAATTCAAATTGATAAGAGTGTTTGGTATCATGCATATCACCATTTCCAAATGATTGTATATTTCAATTTAGCTTCAAATGAAAGAACAATCATGAAGATTACTCTGTAAAAACATTCCCTTCCCCCACTATAGGATTAATCCCTGGCCCCCTCATATCCCATCCAAGGTCTCTTAGGTATCAAAGGGAAACAAGCATCCTGAAGCTTCAGATAATTAACTCACAATTTATAGAATAATAAATCAGAGTCCCTAGATAAGATTCAAGAGAAGTTATGTCAATTCAGTTCTAAAAAGGTAAAAGAAGGATGTTGCTTCCTATCCTTTTGAATAAAAATATCCCTGCAATGCTGGATGTTAAAACCTTTGTTCTCAAGCTAAGCAATTAAAGCACAGGTTTTTAAAACTAGGAATTTTCTTCCTTTAGGTCAAATTAGTCTCTTTAAAACATGAAAAAAAACCTTAAAAGCTATTTTAAGAATAATGAACAATGTAAAAATACCCTTTTCCTTTTAAATTTTATTCCTCTTTTATAAGTATATCCCTTTCACTAAAGCTATTTTTCTACCATTTTGCTACATTTCATACAACACCGAGAAAACAAAGACTGCTATAGATTACCTGGATCACCGGACAAATCAGCAGACAAGTAAAAGCTCAAAAGGCTCGTTTCCATGGAGTAGAGGAGAATGAAATCCTCACTAAAACACCACTCCCTTAGCATTCCTAGGCTTTTCCTTTATATATACTCGACATCCTTGGAAAGGCATTTGTCGGTTGATTTTACTGACCACGAGAGGAATGATATGAAGAAACTCCACCTCTTCTCCACCCCCCAATCATCCACCATCATCAACCGAAGCCCAACACTGCGCTGCTAATGGAAATGCAAAGAACAGCATCCACATACACTGCTCTAAAAGATTACACTGTAAAATTACATAAATGATAAATAAAGCAAAGATGCAGCTGGCAATATGTTAAGGAGGTGGGCCAAGCAGCTCCCACAAATTAAAAATACTTGTAAAAGATCCAATTCTAGAGCCACAGAAAATTAATTTTCTTCATAATTTCCTGAATAAAGTATGATTTTTAGAAAAACATATAGTGTCTCTATCAAAAATGGAGTTCCTCATATATCTTAAAATTTTGTTGTTGCCACTGTTCCTTTCCCTAAAGCCAAATAAACCAAATACATTAGGATTAACCAAAAGAGTCTCCTTTTGTTGGTAGTGTGACCCCTTCAAAGATACTCTGGAACAGGAGGTGGGGGTGAAAGAGAAACAGATAAAAAATGGGAGGAGGAAAAATATTTTCTGACCCAATAAGCCTAATTAAGTTTGTAAGCAAGGCTGAGAGGATTGAAATTTCTTCATGCTACTCTGTCAACTTGTGTTTGATTATTGTAAATCTTCCCTGGTCTCTAAATATGCCCGAGGCACTATGATGTCTGGCATTCCGTTAACTAGCATCCCTGCCACTTACACTAGAATGAGGGAGGGACAATACACACACTCATTCAATCTAATCCCTAGAAGCCATGTAATTCTTCTATAACAGTAATTTTCCCCAAACACTGTTTTCTACCAAACGCACTGCCACACTAAGAAGACTCATTAGCCTCTACTTTCCTTTTCTGAAGAATCAACCCAACTTGACAATTTGCACACACATAATTTCTGGGATCAATACATTAGTAATGAATGAAAAACATACTCTTTGTTTTATAAAACCCATTCCCTAAAACATTTGGATATATCCAATTATAAGTTAAACCCAGTAATCATTTCATTCACATAAATTATAGCCCAGAGTTCTGTGAATTTATGGATGAATTTACAGAATCTCAGAACTACAAATAGTGATCTATGAAGAATCGCCTTCTAAGAAAGCACACCATGGCAAATGTAGCTTGTAAAAAATAAACAAAAGAATAACAAAAGGATAGATAAATGAGTAGATTTTACAGATTTTTTAAGCTAGAGACTGATTTTAATGCTCTCCTTGGGCAATATTAAAGGACAGATTTACTGAATTTATGGTTTCTAAGTACTTAATAGAGAAGTAGTGATATGATTTACCATACAACCATATAACCCAGAAATCACACTTAGGTGTTTACCCAAGTGATGTGAAAATTTATGTTCACACAAAAACCTGTCCATGGATGTTCATACCAGCTTTACTCATAATTGCTAAAAACTGGAAGTAATCAAGATGTCCTTCAATGGCGGAATGATTCATCCACACAACAGAATACTCTTTAACAATTTTAAAAGAATGAACTATTAATTCACACAACAATATGGATAAATCTTAAATGCATTTTATTATGTTCAAGAAGTCAGATGCAAAATCCAAAGATTTTCATACCATTCCATTCATATGCAACTCTAGAAAATGCAAAAATTAAAAACAGATAAGACAAAAAACAGATTAGCAATTACTAGGGACTAGGGGAGGGGAGAGTGACTGACTACAAAGGGGATACACAAGGGAACACTCAGAGTGCAGGATCTGTTCTGTACAATACTAGGGTGGTGGATACATGACTCAACTCTTTTGTCAGAACCAACAGAACTGCACATTAGGAAGAGTGAACTTCACTGAATGCTGATCATACAACAACAAAGAAAACCATCAATCAGACTGTTGGAAGATTCCAAGATGAAATGTGGACTGTGACGAACGAATCTAACAGCATTACAAATTATGACATACCTGCACCACAGGGATGGGGGAGGGGAGGAGCTGACCTAACTAACTTTGGAAAACAATGTTTTGACTGGAAGTTGTAAGGCTAATAAACAAAAATAAACACTGTACTCTAAATAGAAAATTTGATTCTCGTGGGTATATGGAGTAATGGTTCTGAAATAGCTTTTCATGTATACTGGAGTTGAACAAATAAGTAAATGGATAATGGATGGTCAGAGCCAGGTTTCTCACTGTCACATAGGGAAGTTACACATAAACAAGAAAGGAAAAATAGAGTGAACCCTGTGGTACTGGATTAAAATCAGAGATCAGTATGAACTCATGTTCAACTTAATATAGATACAAATGCATACAGAAACAATTATAGATATGTGCGTATATATACATACATTACTAGCTCTACCCCTCGAGAGGGCCTAAAAGCAATGGCACCTCAAAAGCAATGAGCACACCCAGTGCCCACATTTTGGCTTCTAAAAACCATTCTCCAATAAAAGGAATCATAGCTCCTTGGGAAAACAGCTGATTCTATAATCAGGGCAAAGAATACACAATATGAGGCTGAGCATCTTACAGTACCAGGAAGTAAGGAAGCACTCAAAAAACAAAAGCATAGGGGCAAGTGCCAATCTGAAAGTCTTTCCAGGGGTCAAAGTTGGAACAATATGAGCAACAAAATAAAAACACAGTACTGGATTAGAACTCAAAATATGAAATAAATATACATTAATCCATATTGACATAGATAATTGAATAAGTAAATAAGCGAGGGAAGACACAAATTTTCCTTACAGAAGAATTCCAAATCAAGTATGTAGATACTTCCTTCTCCCTCAGGTGTGGGTTGGAGTTAAGTGACTTGCTTTAAAAGAATAGTGGAAATAATGGAAAGAGAAAAAGAGCAACTTTAAAGTGGAGAAACCTGGCAAACACTATCTTAGCCAAATGGTCCAGGTTAATCCCATCAGTGATGCTATATGAATGTCATGTAGACATCATATACCCTGATAAGATGAAGTGAAAAGAGGACTTTGCCTCTGGGTATTCCTTCCACAAATGCATAACCCTAATAATGAGACACAGCAGCAAACCCAGACTGGAGAATATTCTAAAAAACACCCAGCCAGGACTCCGCAAGGCTGTTCAGGTCATGAAAAACAAGGTAAGCCTGAGAAACTGTCACAAACCGGAAGAGACTGGGGAAACAAGAAAACTAAATGCAATGTGGTATCCTGGTCAATGAGACCATTAATGAAAAATCTGGTGAGATCCAAATAAAATCTGTAGTGTAGTTAATACCAATGTCAGTTTCTTTGTTTTGACAAATGTACCACAGTAATGTAAGATGTTAACAATGAGGAAAACTAGGTATGAGATATATGGAAACTCTCTATACTATTCACAACTTTTCATTAAATCTAAAATTATTCCAAAACAAAAAGGTTATTGAATAATTAGTCTATGATGCTAAAGTCAGAATAGCAGGCACTCTTAGGTAGTGACTGCAACTGTTGTTTAAAAACATTCCCACAAAGAATATTCTAGGCTCAGATGACTTCACTGGTGAATTCTCACCTACATGTAAAGAAAGAGATAATAGGGACTTCCCTGGTGGCACAGTGGTCAAGAACCCACCTGCCAGTGCAGAGGACACGGGTTCAATCCCTGGTCCAGGGAGATCCCACATGCCGCAGAGCAACTAAGCCTGTGCGCCACAACTACTGAGCCTGCGCTCTAAAGCCCACAAGCCACAACTACTGAGCCCACGTGCCACAACTACTGAAGCCTGTGTACTCTAGGGCCCGCATGCCGCAACTACTGAGCCCAAGTGCTGCAACTACTGAAGCCTGCGCACCTAGAGCCCGTGCTACACAACAAGAGAAGCCACCGCAATGAGAAGCCCGCGCACCCCAATGAAGAGTAGCCCCCGCTTGCTGCAACTAGAGAAAGCCCGCGTGCAGCAACAAAGACCCAATGCACCCAAAAATAAATAAAATTTAAAAAAAAAAGAAAGAGACAATAACATCCTATACCCACTCTTCCTGAAAACAGATGACACTTTCCAATTCATTTTCTGAGGCCAACATTACCCTGATATCAAAACAAGTCAATGACATTACTAGAAAATGAAAAACCAATATCCTTTGTGAACACAGATGTAAAAATCTTTATCAAAATATTAGCAAACCAAATCTATCAATATATACAAAAAATAATACATAATGATGAAATGGGGTTTATCTCAGGAATGCAAGGTTGGCTCAGCATTCAAAATTCAATGTAATTCACCATATCACCAGTCTAAAAAAAAAAACAACAAAAAAAATATGATCATCTCAGTGAACACAGAAACTGCATTTTACAAAATTCAATACCCATTAATGATAAAATTTCTTGCAAACTAAGATAGACGGTAACTTCCCCAAACTGATAATGGACATCTATAAAAAAATAAACACATTAACATCATACTTAACAGACTGAATGCCTTCCCTCTAAGATCAAAAACACAGCAAGGATGTCTACAGGTCTATTCTCACAGCTTCCATTCAACATGTTAGAGGAGTAACACAATAAAAATAAATATATAAAAGGCTCACAGAATAGAAAGAAAGCAGTACAATTTTCTTTAATGAAAGGTGATCATCTATGTAAAAAATTTAAAGGAATTTTTAAAAACTAGTAGAACTAATAAGTCTAGCAAGAAAACAGTACACAGATTAATACACCAAAAGCAATTATACTTCTATTACTAGCAACAAATCAAAAATTAATTTTTAAATACCATTTAAAATAACCTCAAAACACATGAAATAGATAGAGATGAAGTTAAACTATGTGCAAAACCTGTACACTGAAAACTGTAGAATCTTTTGAGAGAAACTAAAGACTTCAATAAATGAAGAGTGAGAATATGTTTATGGATCAGAAGACTCATACTGTTAAAATACTGTTTCTCCCCAATCTCAACTAGATTCAACATAATCATACTCAAAATCACAGCACTTTTTAAAAAAACAGAAACTGACTTGCTGATTCTAAAATTCATATGAAAATACAAAGGACCTAGAAGAGCCAAAAGAATTTTTAGGAAAACAACAAAGTTGGAAGACTTACATTATCTTATTTCAAGATTTAAGGTAAAGCTAAAACAAGACATAAGGATAGGCATATTTATCAAAAACAAACGTAACAGAGAGAGCATAAATAGACCCAGGCGAAGATGGTAAGTTTTTAACACAGATGTCAAGGTAATTCTATAAGGAGAGAATAGTCCTTTCTACAAATAGCACTAGAACATATGCTGAAACACACACACAAACAAACCTCAATCCTTACCTCACACCATATACAAATGTTAACTTGATATGTATCATAATGCCTAAACATAAGAGTTAAACTACAAGACTTCTAGAAAAAAAACAGGAGAAAATTCTTGTGATCTTGGGTTAGGTCAAGATTTTTCAGATAGGATCCACAAAGCAAAAATGTAAAGAGTTAATAAATTGAACTTCATCAAAATTAAAAACATCTCTTCTTTGAAAGACAATGTTAAGGAAGTAAAAGGACAAGCCACACACTGGGAGAAAATTTTACCAAAAACATACCTGATAAAGGGCTCATATCTTGAATCTCAATAACAAGATAAGCCAATTTTTTAAGATTTGAACAGACACGTCACAAAAGAAAACAAAGGGCAAAAAGCACATGAAAAGTCCTCAACATCATTAATCTTAAGAGAAATGTAAATAAAAAATATAATGAAATGGCCACTCACACTGACAAAAATGACCAAAAAGACTGGCAGTACCAAGTATTGATAAGGATGTGGAACATGTGAAACTCTCCTACCTTGCTGATGAGAATGTAAAATGCTAATCACTTTGGAAAAGAGTTTGGCAGTTTCTTGTAAAGTTAAACATACACTTATCAAACAACTCAGCAATCCTAATTCAGGGCTTTGACCAAAAAGAAACGAAAATGTGCATCACACAAAAACTCATATGAAAATGTTCAGATTTATCTGAAATAGCCCAAACTGGAAATGATCCAAATGCCCATCAACAGGTACACAGATAAAGAAACTATTCACACAAATGGAATACTATATGGCACAAAAAAGAAGCAAACTGCTATAATATGTAACAACTTGAATGAATCAAAAAAGCATTACAGAAGACAGACACAAAAAGATTATACACTGTTTGATTTCATTTACATGAAGTTCTAGAAAAGACAAAACTCTTGTGACAGAAAGCAGATCAATGGTTTTAGGTGAATAAATGCATGAGAGAACTTTTGAGAGTGACAGAAATGTTCTGTATTTTAATTAGAGTGTTAGTTAAACTATAGTGTTAGTTAAACTATAGTGTTAATTAAAAATTATATACACTTGTCAAAGCTCATCAAAATATACACTTAAAATGAGTCAATTTTATTATATGTAAATTGCATCTCAAAATAAGTTTATTTTTTAAAAGATAAAATAGAGTAAGTCCAGAATTTAAATAGCTTATAAATTGACTAACTTCTGTAACTTCCTACCTAAAATATTAAAACCTTAATTGTTGCTTTAGATAAACATAAAATCTTTAGAATGACATAGGAAAATGAACTTTTATTTCAAAAATAAAACTTGAAAGGCTGAACATTTTAAAAATTTAATTCTTAGCTCTGAAAATACTATTTGTAAAAATATTTAACATTTCAATGAGCACTATATCAATATGATGATCTTTTTGGCCACGCCGCGTGGCATGCGGAATCTTAGTTCCCCAACCAAGGATTGAACCTGTGCCCCCTGAAGTGGAAGCACTTCAGTGGAGTCTTAACCCCTGGACTGCCAGGGAAGCCTGATGACTTACTTTAATACCTAAAGCCAAGTAATTACCAGAGCAATTCCCCGAACTAGGATATTCTTACCAGGACATTCCAACACTCTATAATGGAGAAACCTAACAAACACTACTTCAGCCCAGTGATCAATGTCACTGTCAACAGTCATAAATCATGTTGATGGTATATACCCTTGATATGATATGATGAAAATGGCACTATATCTCTGTGATCCGCCTTCCAACAAACCATAACTCCAGTCTAATTGTGAGAAAAACATCAGACAAATGCCAGTGTAGCGGCATATTATAAAACACCTGACCAGTACTCCTCAAAACTATCAAGATCATCAAAAACAAGGTAAGTCTAAGAAACTGTCAAAACCAAGAGGAGTCCAAGGAGACAGGACAACTAAATGTAATGTGGTATCTTGGGTGTGATCCTGGATCGGAAAAAGGAGAACAGGTAAAAACTAAGGCAATCAAAATAAACTTTGGACTTCAGTTAATAATAATGTATTAAAACTCATTGATTAATTGTAACAAATGTACAGTACTAAGGTAATATGTTAATAATCTGGGGATCTGAGGTCAAGTATGGGATACACATTCCCCTCTGTATTAGCTTTTCAATTTCTCTATAAATGTAATCTATTCTAAAAAATAAACTCTTAAAAAAAGCTCTCCCTCCTCCATTCCCCCTTTACCAAATTAAAAAGTCCATCTCATCAGAAAAACTTAGAACACTACAGGAAAGGAAGGGAAAGAAACAATGGGAAGGGGATCAAGAAAAGGATGGTACAGGTGCTAATTTAAAGAACATCATTGCAGCTTTGGTAGAAAATTACATTGTGAGGCCTTTTTTTTTTTTTTTTTTAACTATTTAGTGGAAGAAGAGAAAGCACACAAAAAAAGGTCAAAAGATGATCTAACAAGGATGTTAAAAATACTCTTCCCACTGCTTATACAGCTGTACTAGTGTTTTGACGTCAATCTCAAGACTCCCATGGATTACAGCAACAATTCACTCTTTGGTGTTTGCTGTATAAATTTCAAAGTAAAACCACTTGTTAATGAATGTCAACAGTTTCCATGATGAGAAAACTAATTTTGCTTAAAATCTGAGAATTATAGTGGCGAACTGTGGGAGGAGGAAGGGCAGAAATGGAGAGGGTCATTTGAAGCATGCTTAAATTAAGTTTAAATTAAGTCCTCTCTCTTAACTTTTTAAGTCATTTAACTTCTCATTCTTAATCTTCACTGGGAAACCAGAGTGAAATACCAATCTCTTTCATTTCTTTTACAAGTCTGAAAAAGATCTGGTTGGGTAAAAGCAAATTGTTAGTGTGCCCTTCAAAATTGAGGGTGGATTCCAACATTTTTGAAACTTCAAAATCCAAAATATCTATATTCTGTATCATAGATTTAAATTAATAGAGCTATGTTGGTGATTTAAATCACTAATCTACATGATTCAGTGTAATCAGTTATTCATCAAAACATATTCTTTGCTAAAACCATCACATAAATTCTTCACTATTCAAAGAGAAATTTGTTTTTAAAAATATTTTTTTCTAAGTTTACAATTTATGAGGACTGAGAATGATATATCAAAATTCACAAGGTTAATTTTATATACTGAAAGGTAATTTCTGCAATGTTGTATATGTTGTATTACTGAATTTTGAATTAAGTAAGAAACTTAATTCAAAAACAGGGTAACCAAAAATCAAAAACACACAACAGATTCACAAAAACCAAAAAGAAGAGAACACAAGCATAATACAAAAGAAAACCATCAAACCACATAAGAAAAAACAAAAAGAAAAGAGCAAAGAAGAAATACAAAATCAACTGGAAAACAAGGTTTAAAATGGCAATAAACACATATCTATCAATAATTACCTTAAATGTCAATGGACTAAATGTTCCAATCAAAAGACACAGACTGGCAGACTGGATTTTAAAAAAAACCAAGAACCTAAAATATGCTGCCTACAAGAGACTAACTTTAGGGCAAAGGACACACATAGACTGAAAATGAGGGGATGGAAAAAGATATTTCATGCAAACGGAAATGACAAGGAAACAGGGATAGCAATACTCATATCAGACAAAACAGACTTTAAAACAAAGGCCATAAAGAAAGATAAAGAAAGACACTATATAATAATAAAATGATCAATACAAGAAGAGGATATTACACTTGCTAACATATATGCACCCAATATAGGAGCACCTAAATACATAAAACAAATACTAACAGACATAAAGGGAGAAACTGATGGGAATACAATAATAGTAGTAGACTTTAACGTCTCATTCACATCAATGGATAGATCTTACAGACAGAAAATCAATAAGGCAACAGAGATCCTAAATGATACAATAGAATAGTTAGACTTAATTGATATTTTCAGAACATTATATAAAAAAAAAAAAACCAATACACGTTCCTTTCAAGTACACATGGAACATTCTCTAGGATTAACCACATACTAGGACACAAAATAAGCCTCAACAAATTTAAGAGGATAGAAATTATTTCAAACATCTTTACTGACCACAAGGGCATAAAACTAGAAACCACCCACAGAAAGAGAAACAAGAAAAAACAATTACATGGAAACTAAACAATATGCTACTAAAAAATCAATGGGTCAACAACAAAAATCAAAGAGGAAATGAAAAAATACCTTGAGACAAATGACAATGAAAACACAATGATACAAATCTATGGGATGCAGCAAAAGCAGTTCTAGGAGGGTAGTTCATAGCAATACAGGCCTTCCTCATAAAACAAAATAATCTCAAATAAACAACCTAACCTACCACCTAAAAGAATTAGAAAAGAACAAACAAAACCTAAAGTCAGCAGAGGAAGGAAATACTAAAGATCAGAGAGGAAATAAAATAGAGATTTAAATAAATAAAACAAAGATTTAGGTCAGTCTCCCAAGGCAACAGAAATAAAAGCAAAAATAAATGGGACCTAATCAAACTTATAAGGTTTTGCACAGCAAAAGAAACCATAAACAAAATGAAAAGACAACCTAGGGCCTGGGAGAAAATATCTGCAAACGATGCAACCAACAAGGGATTAGTTTCCAAAATACACAAACAGCTCATACAACTCAATAACAAAAAAAACCAAACAAACCAATCAAAAAATGGGCAGAAGACCTTAACAGACATTTCACCAAAGAAGACATCCAGATGGCCAATAGACACATGAAAAGATGCTCAACATCGCTAATTATTAGAGAAATGCAAATCAAAACTACAGTGAGGTACCACCTCACCCTGGTCAGAATGGCCATCACTAAAAAGTCTACAAATAAATGCTGGGTGTGTGAGGGTGTGGAGAAAAGGGAACCCTCCTACACTTTTGGTGGGAATGTAAGTTGGTGCAGCCACTGTGGGAAACAGTATGGAGGTTCCTCAGAAAACTAAAATAGAATTACCATATGTTCCAGCAATCCCACTCCTGGGCATACATCCAGACAAAACTATAATTCAAAAAGATACATGCACCCTTATTTTCACAGCAGCACTATTCACAATAGCCAAGACATGGAAACAATCTTCATCGACAGATGAATGGATAAGGAAGATGTAGTACATATATACAATGAAATACTGCTCAGCCATAAAAAAGAAGCAAATAATGCCACATTTGCAGCAACATGGATGCAACTACAGATTATCATACTAAGTGAAATAAGCCAGAAAGAGACAGACAAATACCATATGATATCACTTATATGTGAAATCTAAAATATGACACAAATGAACTTATTTACGGAAACAGACTCACAGACACAGCAAACAAACTTATGGTTACCAAAGGGGAAAGGGGGTGGGAAAGGGATAAATTAGGAGTTTAGGATTAGCAGATACCAACTACTATATATAAAATAGATAAACAACAAGGTCCTACTGTATAGCACAGGGAACTATTGGATTGGCCAAAAGGTTCGTTCTGTTTTTTCTGTAAGATGGCTCTAGTAGCACTTAGTTGCCTTTAACTTCATTCGAAACTATTTTGTTAGACTGTATGTGACAGCTGTCATATCAGCATGCATTTAAAAAAAGACATCAAAATTGGTGAATTTTTTGTAGCCATTTTAACATTGAAGATGGAAGAAAAAAGCAACATTTTCAGCATATTATGCTTTATTATTTCAAGAAAGGTAAAAACGCAACTGAAACACAAAAAGAAATTTGTGGTGTATGGAGGTGCTGTGACTGATCGAACGTGTCAGAAGTGGTTTGCGAAGTTTTGTGCTGGAGATTTCTTGCTGGACGGTGCTCCATGGTCAGGTAGACCAGTTTGAAGTTGACAGCGATCAAATTGAGACATTAATTGAGAAAAATCAACGTTATACCACGCAGGAGACAGCAGACATACTAAAATCCAAATCAAGTGTTGAAAATCATTTGCACCAGCTTGGTTATGTGAATCACTTTGATGTTTGGGTTCCACGTAAGTTAAGCAAAAAAAACCTTCTTGACCGTGTTTCCGCAAGCGATTCTCTACTTAAATGTAACAAAAACGTTCCATTTTTAAACCAAATTGTGATGGGCAATTAAAAGTGGATACTGTACAATAATGTGGAAGGGAAGAGATCGCGGGGTAAGTGAAATGAACCACCACTAACCACACCAAAGGCTGGTCTTCATCCAAAGAAGGTGATGTTGTGTATATGGTGGGATTGGAAGGAAGTCCTCTATTATGAGCTCCTTCCAGAAGACCAAATGATTAATTCCAACAAATACTGCTCCCAATTAGACCAACTGAAAGCGGCACTCGACGAAAAGCATCCAGAATTAGTCAAATGAAAGCGCATAATCTTCCATCAGGATAACGCAAGACTGCATGTTTCTTTGATGACCAGGCAAGAACTGTTACAGCTTGGCTGGGAAGTTCTGATTCATCTGCCATATTCACGAGACATTGCACCTTCGGATTTCCATTTACTTAGGTCTTTACAAAATTCTCTTAATAGAAAAAATTTCAATTCCCTGGAAGACTGTAAAAGGCACCTGGAACAGTTCTTTGCTCAAAAAGATAAAAAGTTTTGGGAAGATGGAATTATGAAGTTGCATGAAAAATGGCAGAAGGTAGTGGAACAAAAGGGTGAATACGTTGCTCAATAAAGTTCTTGGTGAAAATGAAAAATATGTCTTTTATTTTTACTTAAAAACCAAAGGTATTGGGCTTCCCTGGTGGCGCAGTGGTTGAGAATCTGCCTGCCAATGCAGGGGACACGGGTTTGAGCCCTGGTCTGGGAAGATCCCACATGCCGCGGAGCAACTAGGCCCGTGAGCCACAACTACTGAGCCTGCGCGTCTGGAGCCTGTGCTCCGCAACAAGAGAGGCCGCGATGGTGAGAGGCCCGCGCACCGCGATGAAGAGTGGCCCCCACTTGCCACAGCTGGAGAAAGCCCTCGCACAGAAACGAAGACCCAACACAGCCAAAAATTAAAAATAAATAAAAAATTTTAAAAAACCAAAGGTATTTTTTGGCCAACCCAATATATTCAATATCCTGTAATAAACCATAATGGAAGAGAATCTGAAAAAGAATATATATATATATATATATATATATATATATATATATATATATATATATATAAAACTGAATCACTTTGCTATACACCAGAAACTGACACAGCATTGTAAATCAACTATACTTCAATTAAAAAAAAAAAAAGAAAGAAACTTAATTCAAGAAATTAATTCTTAGCTTTGTAAACTTCTGGATGGAGCTGAGCAGAAGAATCAGCTAGAGATGTTCAGTAGCTCAGTGAAGCTGTTTTTATCAAGTATCATAATGTTCACACACATACTTTGCTATAACAATAATCCAACTTAATCTCCAGAAGTACCTCCCTACTCTTTAAAGGCAATTAAATCAAAAGGAGTGAATGTTTCTCCTCCTCCCAAGAATAAAATATCCAAGCAATGCTTAAACTGCTGAACTGCTATAGAGACATTTAAAAAATGTGGGAAATCCCACAAAAAATGAGCACCTGTCTTACCTCTAAAAAACAAACTTCAGTTTTCCATAAATAAATCTTTCAAATGCAAGGAGTTAACCAAGAAAGGATTCTTACATTCTGTTGCTCACTTGCCTAGAGAAGATCAAGATATGTTTAAGAGCAGATCCAACCCTGCAAAGCAAACTGATTAATAACACACTAGGAGAAAGGTTTGCTAAAAGAACTCTGTACTAGCCTAGTACATGACACAGTGTGTAGTGAAGCACAAACTATAATTCAGAGGCATTAAATAATATCAAGTCAATGTTAAAGATGGTATATCTATTAGAACATATAAGAACTTTGCGGGCTTCCCTGGTGGCGCAGTGGTTAAGAATCCGCCTGCCAATGCAGGGGACACGGGTTCGAGCCCTGGTCCGGGAAGATCCCACATGCCGCAGAGCAACTAAGCTCGTGCGCCACAGCTACTGAGCCTGCGCTCTAGAGCCCGTGAGCCACAACTACTGAGCCCAAGTGCCACAACTACTGAAGCCCATGCGCCTAGAGCCCGTGCTCCACAGCAAGAGAAGCCACCGCAATGAGAAGCCTGCGCACCGCAATGAAGAGTAGCCCCCGCTCGCCGCAACTAGAGAAAGCCCACACACAGCAACGAAGACCCAACACAGCCAAAAATAAATAAATAAAATAAATAAATTTATTAAAAAAAAAAAAAAAAAGAACTTTGCTTCCTGAACACAAAAGAAAACATTATTAGAGCAATAAATAGTTCTCCTGAAACCCAGATTGCAGTGCTAATGGGGACTACTTAAATAATGAGATAGCTGTGGATTCTTTTGAAATTTATAAGGTATTTTTATCGTAGTAGCGGTTATCTTGTAGTTACTATTACTTATCTAGCGTTCTCTTGAAAATTTCAGTGGCTTTAAGGGTGTCACCAAAAATTCCAATATTCAAAAGTATGAAGGTAACACAAAAACGTTTATATAGAGTACCACTTCTCTAGATTACAATCCAAGTTAGTGCCTTATAAATTAGGTTACAAAATATCTAACTGACAGTAGCTTAGTCCACTCAAAGAATCAGTTTCAGTAAGTTATGCTTTATATTACCTCCTCAGTTTTTTATTAAAGGTGATTAGAAAAGACATTTTAAAAATTGCTTTTAACTTGTTATGAAACTGTTGTAGGAGAAACAGTATTGTCATGAAACCCATGTGACTAATACTTTTTATGAATTTAATGGCAAATAATAAAAATTTTGCTTCTTTGTTACAAAGGAGGAAATATGCCCACTAATAGCCAAATCATATTTATCTTTTTCCCACAGCATCCCAAAAGCAGAGAGGATTAATCACAATGGTTGCTATTAATCATAATTGTAATATTTGCATTTACCTCACTGTAATAACTTGATTTCTTATTTTTCTTTTAATGTATTTAATTGGGATGTGTGTATATGTGTGTGTGTTCTTTATTATAAACCACTTCACATCCTTTTTGGGCAAGTGGGGTATAAACATTATAAATAATTTTTTTAAGTCAAAGTAAGTGTATGTATTCATGCATTTTTCTTTAATATTATTGATTTTAATATCTGCCTCTGCCCCAAAGTAACAACTTTTTGCATTGAGTTTTTAATTAGAAAAAAAAATCAAATCTCATTTGATCCTGTGATGTAGACGGTATGAAAGCATTATTCTCCTATATAGATTAGGAGAATTAGGCTCAAAAAACAGAACAAAAAAGTTGACTTAGTTATCATGTCATCCTTGAGGTACAAAGCTAGGATTCATTTTAGCAATTCTGACGTCCATATGCTTTCCTCTATACTACACTACTTTAAACAGAACTTTTGGCCAATACCACACGAAATTAAAATATTAGATGATACAGAAGGGAGGGAAGGACAGAGGTAAGGAGATGGGAATGGTAGGGGAAAGAAGAAAAAAAGGAAGGAAGAAAGAAGGAAGAAAGGGACGGAGGAAACAGAAGGAGAGGGGAGGGAAGGGAGGCCAACCATTCGTAACTGCAGTGAAAATCATGAAGTATCTAGAATAAACTTAACAGAAAATGTTTTAAGACTTCTACAGATAAAATTACAAATTATTATTGAAGAACATAAGAGAAGACCTGAAACTTCTAAAGAAATAACATGTTCAGGTATAAGAAGACAACATCATAAAGATGTTCATTTTCCCCAAACTAAACTAAACCTTCAATGCAAGTACAATTAAAAACCCAAGAGGGCTTTTTATGGAATCTAATAAGCTGATCCCAAAATTCATACAGAAAAGAAAAAGCCAAGAATAGCAATGAAAATTTTGAAAAAGAAAAACTGAGTAAGGAGACTTACTCTGCTTATAGAGCTTAAGTAATTTGGACAGTTTGGCGTTGGTATAGAAAAACTTAAACTGACCAAACAGAATAGAAAGATCAGAGACAACCCCACAAAACATGGAAACATGATATATGACAAAGATGGCATTGCAAATCAATGGTGAAAAGATAAACTGTACAACAAATGGCAAGATAACTGGTAATCTCTAAGGAAAATAAAACTTACTCTCTACCTCATACTATATTCATATTTTATTAATTAAAAGACACCAGTTGCAAAATATATACAACATGAATTCAAATTTGTATAAAGTTAAAAAATCTGCCCCCCTAAAAAACCTCTAAAATGTTTGAGGATATATAACTATGTAGCACAAGTATAAAAACATGCATGAGAGCAATAAACACCAAATTTACCAGAGTATAAGTGAAGAGGAAGAGTAGAGACCACAATTAGAGAAAAGTATGCAGGAGAGCCCCAACTTTATCTGTGACTTTTATTTCTCCTCCTTCCCCCCCAAATGATGATGATACATAGTAGGTACCTAGATGTTCATTATATTCTTTTTTTTTTTTTTTTGTCTTATGCTTGCAATATTCTACAAGGAAGTAAAATGAGGGGAAAAGAAAATTTTTAAATTAGATGTTGCGGCTAACTGAGACTTCTATTTAATAACAGAAAGCACAGGTTTTTTTCAGTTTTAAATTTAGAATTCATTTAAAGAATAAAACATTCTTTTATATCTCAGAATAACACTTTTGTTAAAACTAATTCCAATTAATTTCCATAAAATGATAAATATAATGCATAAGTGGCTTTTACCACCAGTTCACTGACTTAAAACTCTCTAAAATTAAATAAATAAATAAATAAATAAATAAATAAATATGCTATTCAAATATAAGACTACTTTAAATTCCATACAAGTTTTCTTCTCTATTCCACAATGAAATCTTTGGGTCTTATTTTATCATTAAAAAAGTATTCCAACTTTATTAAAATAAAAATTTTTTTAATTTAAAAATTCCAGATTTTAAAATTTCCAAGATTAAAAAAAGTTATTAAAAGCATCTAAACAACAGAAATTATTGATTTTTTGTGCTGTTCTATAATTCTTGGAAAAATTCCCATTAACGTGCTTTTCCCCAAAAGTATAGGAAAAGTTCCAAAATTATTCACATAACAGTTCTGAGATGTGAATAGCAGAACTGCAGATCAATCATCTACTCTTTCCTTCCCATAGTGTGTGATCCCTATTTGTATAATCACCAGAAGAATCAGATCCAATAAGACTGCTGGACAGCAATTAAGCTTCTTAAAACTACCTGACTCTACTTTGCCACAGTGTAGTCTAGTTAAAATTTTTTTCTTTCCTATTTATTTCTATCCACCGATGGACTATATGTTATCATGTGACCCTGAAGGAGGGAAGATGGGTAAGTTCAGAATTAGGAAACTGGAGTCAGGAGGTTGGGGTCAGAATGTGGTCATATTATTTACCTGTTGCTCACAACCAGAAAGAGATTAGCCAATACTTTGGTGGAAAAATAAGGAAGCTCATATTTGCAATGCAAGAACAAAACACTCGCTATATTATTTTATTGCCCACAGCATCATGAAAAGCTTTAAAAAAATTTTTAATGTAACACCCCCAAGTAGATACATTTAATTTTTTTTTAATAGTTACATTTATTTATTTATTAATGGCTGTGTTGGGTCTTTGTTTCTGTGCGAGGGCTTTCTCCAGTTCCGGCAAGCAGGGGCCACTCTTCATCGCGGTGCGCGGGCCTCTCACTATCGCGGCCTCTCTTGTTGCGGAGCACAGGCTCCAGACGCGCAGGCCCAGCAGTTGTGGCTCACGGGCCCAGTCGCTCCGCGGCATGTGGGATCCTCCCAGACCAGGGCTCGAACCCGTGTACCCTGCATTGGCAGGCAGATTCTCAACCACTGTGCCACCAGGGAAGCCCGATACATTTAAATTTAAATCTAACTTCAGGTCATCAAGAAAGATACCTTTGGTATCATTTTCTGTTTTTAATTGACCCTTTCTCCAGAGTCTTGCAATGGAGGAATAGTTGGCAGGATTTTTTTTTTTTTTTTTTTTTTTGGCTTTTGCTGTTGAAAGTGCTACCAGGGGTACATGTAATTTCTACAATTTGACATAAAAATTTTCCTTCCCTACTTGGGAGGTGCTGTTTTTCACTAAGATTATGACTTTAGGAGTGGTGCACATAAATTGGTGAGCAAGTCAGCTAATACTTATCAAGATAACCAGGTTCACTAAACCGGCAATCCACAGGGTGACAGATGTCAGAAACACATTATCTTCATAGTCATATCACCTATTTGTTCTTCTTAACCATAATAAATTAGAAATAAGATCTTCAACAACACATAAAATTTAAAGAATTGAAGTAAATGGGAAAAGGAAACTGAAGTTGCTAATAACCTCATTAAATTTAAATATTCCCCAAATAAGAATACCTTTTTTTAAGAGCCAAACTTTCATCTCAAAACCTTTACATTAAACATCCAGAAATTTGGGAGTCATCCTAGATCCCTCATTTTTCTTTGTCCCTCTAGCTCATTCATTGGTCACTACAGTCCTCTCCAATCCATCACCCCTGCCCTAGTGCAGGAACTTCTCATATCTCCCATTATAGTCTCCCATTTGCATTCCTAGTCTCAAGAATTACTTCCTTCTGATCTTCTATCAAATTACTAACACAGTTTTTCATTAAAATAAAAATCAATCAATTAAATAAATAAATAAAACTAAATAGAGTTTTTACTTAAAAACAAAACATCTCTAATTACAAAAGCAATATATATATTCATGGTTGAAACCCTGGAAAATACAGATAAATATAAACAGTGAAACAATCATTCATAATCTCACAACCCAGAAACATTTAAAAAATTAGCACATGGCCCAGAAGTCTTTTTTTAAGCATTATATTACATGTATGTTTTTAAAAACATAACTGGCATTGTATTTGGAGTTTTATCTCCTACTTTTCACATACCATGGACACCTTCCTATTAAGGTTTACTTGAAAATGTCTTTAGTGCTTATATAAATCTCTACGAAATGTCATAAGGTAATTTATTAACACCAGTCTCCTGGGAGCTCCTTGCCATCACCTCTTCAGAGGCACCTGACTTAGATTGGTTCTTCTTTGCCCCTTCTAGAAATAATGGTGTGGCTGACATCTTTGTATAAAAATTGATAACTAAATCTTTACTTCCTTTATGTCTTGAGATATATACCAAAATTGGCATTACTGGATCAAAAGGTTTAAATATGTCCTAGGCTTCTGAGCTATATTGTAAAATTATTTTCTATAAAGTTTAAACGAATTTATATCCTCAACTGAAGAATACAAAAAACACTGCCTTATCACAATCCTCCTTAGCATTCAGTATTCTTTTAAATTACAATTTAGAAAAGAAAAAAAAAAAAGATGAAGTTCCCAACACAGCAAGGCACTGTCTCAGAAATTTTCTGCTCAGTACCCAAGATTATGCCTTATGCTATGGCACTATACCTCTTATTTGGATTTATTTGTTCATTTATTCATCAATTCAAATATTTACTTCACGGTCTACCAGGTACTGGGAACACAAAAGTGAATAAGACAGACAAGCTCAGTAAAGCTGAAAAAATTAGTTCCATGATTCCTTCATCCAAAGCATTGTCCTCAGAGCTATCAGAGTTAGCTCTACTAACTACTTTATGGGTCTGGTCTGGGCTCAGTCCTTGAGAAGAGGCAGTCCCTGTGTTGATCAACATGACATGTGTGATAACAGAAAGCAGTGAGACATAAAGCTGGAGAAGTCAGACAAAAGCCAAGTAGTGAACGGTCTTAAATGTATGTTAAGGAACCTGCCTTTAACCTGGAGGTTATTAGTCCCCATATGCTTAAACTCTGCCTTAATCATCTGCCACAGTCACATAACATAACATGCTAATGTTCTGTTTTCATTTCAAAAGGAAACTTTATTTCACTATTATAAATTTAAAAGCCAATATTATTTGACATAGAAAGCAACAACAGACAAAATATACAAACTATTATTAAAATTTTTAAAAATTTAAGATGAAATGCAAGTAAAGCATTCCTGGAAATAGGAACACTAACAATTAGCGCACCTGTAACATGGTCATTATAGCAGCCTTGAAAAAGAAGCATTTCATGTTTTCTTCTCTTCAAATCAAAGTTATGACATGCCTCTAGCCATACAGTATAAACTGTCCTATTCAATTAATTGGTACCAGTGATTGGCCATTTAATGGAAAAGAGCAGTTAGAGTAAGGAACCGTTTCAAAAAAAAACACTCATGCACAACTTAAACTTCATTCCAATTTAAAATATATATGTGTACATTTATTTGCCAATTTTTAAATGCAGGATCAAGGCCTTTTCTTTAACAATGTGTTGGAATGCCCTATGGTCTTTCTTTTATACACCATGCTAAAATACACATGCTATGTTTATTTCCTGTTTCAGTTTCCTTACAGTGGACAAAGAAACTAAAGATAATCCCTGGACTCTTTTTTTTCCCAAATAGCTAATAGTTGTTTTTCATCCATCTCTAATTTGACAGCAATTTCTTTAGTTACAAGTCCCTACTCGTATTTCCAAAGCACATACAACTCAGTTTTCATAGAAATAACTTTCTTTTTTATGCTCATATTTCATCGGTTTTCATAATATTTAACTAAACTATCAAATTCCAATACAAGTACAAAAGGTTGGGATTATACAGTTCAACTGCAAGGAGTAGAAATATTCAAACATACTACAAGAGTAGCCTGTAGATGTAAGCATTTAACCCACTGTGGGTAAAAGTCATGCTCTACAGGAGAAATGGAGTGAGTCCACTAAATTGAGGTTAACTAAGAGATTTCAACTACTACTTTTCCCCTCTCTTCTTAAATATATTGGTCACATCTTTCAAGATTGGATAATGTTAGCTTCCCTTGATTACAGGATTTTGTGAATTCCTAAATGACCACTCATCTTTACCACATGTTTCCTCCAACAGTTCCTTAAATGTAATCAGCCACCTTGAGTCACTCCAAAACTTTTATCTTAACATCAAGAATGATACTCTTTCTTGGCACTTTTGCAGCAACTCTATTATTAACACTATTATTTGCATGCTTTTTGTCAGCCATTACAGCTCAAAAACATTCATTAAAAATCTTATAAAAGTATTCCCTATCTTAACTTCAAAACTAGAACTACATTACAGAGTTTGGCAGAAATAATGGAAAAGTCTTCACACATCCATTTGAGTTGCAGGAAGAATTTCAAATATTTCTGGAAGAAATCTTCAATTTGTGAGATAATATGCATGAATGAGACAACTTTTGCAAATAAGCACATCTTGAAAAATATATCTGCTCATGCGAACAACTTACATTTATCCTGACAAATTTAAGCATTCCACATACAAAACAAAGTGAACAAGATAGGTGCAAAACTAGAACTATGAAATACATAAGTGAGTTGGATTCTTGTTCCCCTCTGAAAAGATTACTTAAGGATTCCTCTGAAAAACCACTGAAAGTATTCTGAATATTATAAAAGATGCATGAAACATCTGATAATTTTTCACAGGAATTTTCCCAAGCTGGATGGCAGCAAAGAGGAGATGAAGAACCCCTTTTCTACTTCATGAACACGAACTAATAACTTGACACATTCAAAAGAACAGATTCTAAAGATTACGTTAGATGGTTTCTTTGAATAAAAGGCCTAACTTTTATTAGTATTTAAATGTAGAACAAAGTTGACCATTAACTATTTTCTGATCTTTCCAACCACAAACACTTGAAAGTTAGGATTCTTGGTGCTTGTTAACACCAAAATTTAAAAATGAAACTGTCCCAATGACCTTAAATCTCATGTGAGTTATATACCAAACAATGTCCAAAGAAGTATCCCTTTCTTGCTGACTAAAAGCAGTCTTTCACTGAGGAACCGATTTTTCAGGCAGACATTTCTGTAAACAAAGGGTGCATTACTGTATTTTTTTTTATTTTTTAAAATTTAATAATAGTTTGTAATTTTTTCTACTGTTACCTTCTGTATATGGCAAAAATACTGATTTTCTATTTATAATAATGAAATAAAGTTTCCTTTGGAAATGGATTTTCAATTTAAAAAGTAATGTTACAGAAGATTAAGTAACTGATAGATGAGGGATTAAATTATTTGGATACTACCTAAGTCATTTAGTTAATATCCAAATAATTTAAGTATGGGAAACAACAGCCTTCAAGATAAAGGCAAGTTCCTTTACATGCATTCAAGACCATTCTAATTATCCTTCCAGTCTCTTCTCACTTTCCCTCATCACAAACTTCATGTTCTAGCAATATCCCACACATAACAAACCATCCTTTCTGCCTAAAATGTCTATTCTATTATCCATATTATGACCACCACCACCTCCACAGACCATGCCACACACACACACACACACACACACACACAGAGACACACTATACCTAACACCCAACTCAACTCCTTACCTTAAAGAGGCTCTACACTAAGGTATTATCTTCCTCCAAGAAATTCTCTGTAACTGTATCTCCTCAGGCTGTATTATATGTTATTAGAGGCTTCGTCTTACTCATCTATATTTCTTTCTGTGGTTCCCCGCATATTCGATAAATAATTTTTGAAAGAATGACTCTTTACTTGACTAGTTTGTATCATTTAGCAATGCTAATTACACTCTACTTTCAACTTTTATCCCTTCATGAAGGATCCTTTATAAAGTACTCCCCTGGTACTCCTACTCCTCTGCAACCATTCCTTTGATTCTCTGTAACTTTGATTCTCAATAGCCTTTGAAAGCACTTCTCTCCTCCCCAAAACATGTGACCCATGATACTATATGGGCCATCCTTCTGGTGCAGTCTCATTCTTGTTGAACTCACCTATTCAAAGTACTTCAACTACCATCACAAACACAATAGCAGTAGCCAAGCCCTCACTCCTTTACATCTAGTCACCTACTAGACATTTGCACCTGGATGTTTCATAGGTACCTGTGGTGGGCAGCCTCTAAAATAACCCCCTAATTCTGCCTCCTGGAATTCATGCCCTGTATAGTTCCCTCCCACACTGAACAGAGCTGATCTCTCAGCTGAGCTGAGAGAACTTTACAAAAAAGAATGTGACTTCTGAGGTTAGCTCATGAAAGTCATTATGGCTTCCACCTTGCTGTCTATGATCACTTGACCTGGATAAAGCCAGCTGCCTCAAACACCACCATGAGAGGTCTTCCTGGTGAAAAACCGAGGTCTCCTACCAACAACCAGCACTCACTTAGCCAGCATGTAAGTGAGTCACCTTGGAAGTAGATCCACCAGGTCCAACCAAGCCCTCAGATGACTCAAGCCCTTGCTTCAGTAGCAGACATCTCAACTGCAATCTCATTAGAGACCCAGAACCACAAACCACCCAGCTAGGTTGCTCCCAGGTTCTTTATTACAGTAAACTGTATGAGATAATAAAGGTTTAGCACTGTCCAGCAGAACTTTTTGCAATAATTAAAATGTTCAATGTCCAATGTCCAAAACAGTGGCCATTGGCTACATAGGGCTACTGTACACTTGAAAGTGGTTAGTGTGACTGAAGAACTAAATTTTCAATTTTTTCTAATTTTAACTAATTTACATTTAAATAGCCACATGTGTCTTGTGGCTACCATGTTGTATAGTGCAAGTTTATTTATTGTTTTGGGATAATCTATTATGCAGCATTAGATAACTGATACAGTACCCTTAAACTAAATCTGTCCCTTACCACCTCTGTTTTCTTCTCCATCTTTCATCTTATCAGTCAACCAAACAAAAATAAAACAAAACTGTGCCTCCTCCCTTTTATATTCCACACCTTAGTGAATGGTACCAATACTCATCCAAACACCCAAGCCAGAAAGGCCCTCACTTTCACCACCTACCCTTCTTATACTACTGGTATTCTTAACATTTTCTTAATAGCTCTATTTGTCTCTTCTCTTTTAAATGTAATGTTACAACTTTGATACTTCATTCTTTTTCATTATTGAAAAATGTCTCCTTATTGGTATCTCTGCCCCTAAAACTTCTCAAGACTAATCAAGTCTTCACACTGCCGCCCAAATGATCTTTCTATAACATAACAATGATCGTATTACCCCTCTGATTAAAGACCTTCAGTGGTTTCCCACAATCCAGAGGATAAAACCCGAACTCCTCAGAAGAGCATAAAAATAATATGATGCCTCCTATCACTGCAACTTTACCAAATGTTGTGACGGTAGTCAACCTCCATGCTCTTCTCACACGGAACTACATGCGTTCTTAGAAAAGGTGAGCTATTTCACCTCTGTGCCTTTGTTCATATTGCTGCTTTACCTGAAATGATCTTCTATTCCTCACCTGTCTGATAACTACAACCCATCTTTAAGGATTCAATGGAAGTATTCATCTCTTGTTTCTAATCTGTCCAGAAAGTACTGATTCTTCTCGAGTCCCACTGCACCCTGTGCAGCTAGCTGCCTACATGTCTGTCTCCTTCTATTAGACTAGAAGCTCCTAAAAGGCAGAAAGAGTACCCAATTCAATGCTGATTCTATCTGGCAGTATAGCATAGTGTTAAGAGTGCAGGTTTGGAAGTCAGACAAACTTAAGGCTAAAATCCCAGTTTTGCCACTCACTAGGCATGCTACTTAAACTTTCTGAGTTTCTGTTTCTTCACCTGCAAAATGAAGATTATATAATAAAACGCATTACCTCACAGTGTCATTGTAAGGAATAAGTAAACTATTATGTATAAAATGCTACAGTGCGTACTACATGATTTTTAATGAATAAATGTATTTTGGATGAAGAGATTAATGAGTTACTACCTCCTAGGTGGGTAAAGAAAGGGTGAGATAGGTCAAAATAAAAGGTATCATCTTTGAAATCACTTTTGCTAAGCTACTCTAAAGAAAATTGGTAAGTAATACAGGAAGCCTCTTACGTATCTACCATGTGGTCAGAAAATGACAGGGAATGGCAAAAGGACTCAATTGGAAATAAATAAAAGGTTGAGGAAACTAAAAGGTTGAGGAAGAGGAGAGATTCTAGATGGGGTCAGATGGGAGAGATGAGAAGCCCAGCGATGACAATGAAGGCAAAGAATGCATACAGAAGGGAACTGGGGAGAAGGAGGAGTAGAAGGTAAGAAGTAGAAAAACACAAAAACTTGAAAGTAGAATCTCTCCAAGCAACAACAAGATCTAAGATGTAGTCATATAGATCCTAGGATAAATCACATGAAACTGCAAATATTGAACTATTTTTGACTAAAAAACCAGACTGGTCCATTTTTTAAATAATAAATTGGACTTTTTTTAAATAATAAAATTTGGGGGATTACATATTAATTCCATTAATTCCATTTTACATTCTACCTTTTGCCTTGAGTGCCTGAGACAATGTAGGGCTCCTAAGAAAATTATGGAAAACAAAAAATTACTTTCCTATTAAAATGTCCTGGATGTTCTGTGGAACACAATTTAGAAATTGCTGCTGTAATTTACATTAAAAGATAAGAGACTAAATAAATAACCTTCTTTGGCTGAACCCTCTCGTTTGAATTTTATACTTTCTAGTTGTGTTTGGATTCTAACTTCACAGAAATCATAGTTACCCAAAATTATGTGCAGTAACAAATACAATGAACCAAGAGTCATAAGACCTGGATTTTAAACCTGGTCCCAAATATGTATTAGCTGGGAAATACTGGGCTAGTCAATGAATGTCTCTGAATCTAAGTTTTTTCTCATCTGTAAAACAGGAATAACATCTGTCTTGTGTTGTTGTATGTATTAAATATAATGCCTAAAAAGCACCTAGAATTATACTTAATAAATGAAAGCTTATTGTTACTAAATGAGTAAACAACTGTAAAAGTGTAGTAAATGAGAATGTAAATTATTCTAGTATCATACAGACAAAATATATGAAAGTGACAATGATTTGACTTGTTAGATGTGACAAGATTGAAGTGAATCATACTGTTTGTATGATAATAACCTGCTCATTTTTAAATATGGAAAATAAGCATGGGCAAATACTTCTATAATAAATAGATTATTTATGGGCTGTGAATTTGTCATCTACCTCCTCATTATTTTTTCCAATGTGACTTTTAACTTCATCAACCCACAAAGATAACAACATTCTCCAGACGAGTCATATCGATAACAAACTTTGCAAGCTGGATAAGCAAAGATTTCCTTATTGCTAACAGTGTGAGGAAGCAATGCTAGCTAAAATGAGATATGGTAAATATTTATGCAAAATTAACAGAACTTTACCCCACAGGGAGGCTGCAAGCATGGGAAAAAGCAGCTTCCCAGAACTCAGCATAGCGGATGTCTGTAGATCTCCCTAAGGGCTATAAAGTCTCCACATCCATAAGAATGCTTCAAAGGGCATTGCCTTTTTGCATGCAGCCTCTTTGTAAGTCTGAAACCTAGCAAAATTCTCAAATTAGAATTCTCTAGCCTTTCTCTACCTAGAAACAGTACTTATTAAATAATGATTTGGTTTGTGGGCTTCTTTCTTAAACCAACTATCTGCCTATCTCTGTTCTAGATTCTCTAGGGTTACAAAGAAAATGCAAGAAAACAATTCATAGCTAAAAAGAGTTAGGTTAAAAAACAATACACTGAAATATCTCTTAAGCAAGTTTTCCAATGTTATGGCATAAAGAATGGCCAGACTAAAACGATTCATGCCACGGAATTGTCAGTAACAACAATAAAAACATCATTTACAAAGAAGAAATGAAGATTAAAAGTAACAATGTATTATGGCACAGAAGATGCATCTAGAGCTAGAATAAAAGGGATAATATTTCTTTAAGTGGCAGAAAATATAAACTAAATGACAAAGAAGAGATCACTACTATAACAAGAAATCTTTAAAAAGAAGACATAGTCTCCATTACCACTTAACCAAACATAGATACTTGCTAAGAAAAAACTTAAACCCAATTTGCTTATATCATTTGTTTCACAAAGGCCCAATCACTTACTATTAAAATCATTCATCTGCTGCCTTTTCTTACTCTTACGTACTCAATATAACAATTTTTTGAGTCACTTCTGTTTTGTGTGCCTATAATAAATAAATAAATAAATAAAACTTGTATTAGATGGGCCTTAAACTTCTTTTATTTATTTATTTATTTGACTGCATTGGGTCTTCGTTGCTGCGCGCGGGCTCTCTCGAGTTGCGGCGAGCGAGGGCTACTCTTCGTTGCGGTATGCGGGCTTTCTCATTGCAGTGGCTTCCCTTGTTGCGGAGCCCGGGCTCTAGGTGCGTGAGCTTCAGTAGCTGTGGCGCACGGACTCAGTAGTTGTGGCACACGGGCTTAGCTGCTCTGCGGCATGTGGGATCTTCCCGGACCAGGGCTTGAACCCGTGTCCCCTTCATTGGCAGGTGGATTCTTAACCATTGCGCCACCAGGAAAGTCCCTTCAACTTCTTAAAAGAACTTTGGAATAGTTATAATGGAAAATGATTTACAAGCAACACATATTCGGCTTCAAAAAAGTCCAATGTTTACAGATGTATGTATATAGTTTCAAAAAATGAGTAAGAAACCGAAATACAATGTAGCCATTTTTTAGAGGAAATGAGACAAAATCCCTCTGGAAAAGGGAATAAATAAATAGGTGATTAAGAGTAAAAAGAATAAAACATAGTTTAGAAATTATAATGTAAAGACAACACTTTAATGGTTTTGTTGAAGACAAAATCCACTTTCTGGGTTTCATCCAACTGATTCAAAAGATCCACTGACTGATCCAGCTGAGCCAATCATAGTATAAGCAAACCTGAGACCAGTAGGCCAGAAGAAAGTGGGCATTGGAATCATAATCCCAATTCTTCTGTTTAGAAACAATGTGACCGCAATTCTGTTTAGAAACTATGTGACCTTGAGCAAGGTAGTGAAGGTCTCAGAACATCATTTTTCTCTGTTTTAAAATAGGAACAACAATATTTAACTTACATAGCTGAGAAAAATTTAAAAAGACGATGCACAGAGAGTACCTAGGACAGTGTTCAGCATTTAGTATGTACTCAGTAAATATAAAATCCTTTATCACATCCCAAATTTCCTTATAAAACTAAATTTCATCTCATTTTAAATGTTCATTTTTCACCTAGTTTCACCTTGCCACCTTTCTAATGTGTAAACTATTAGAGCAACAAGTCATCATGACTTAAGCAGTCTTCCTAATAATCAAACTACTGTAGCTTCCAGAATCTTCCACTGATCAACTCATCACCGTATTTATCACTGGATGACAAAGTATAGGCTTAATGGGTTGCTACTACCTTCAAAGAGGTAGCTAATGAGTAGAGAGGTTCTCCTTCAAGTAGTGACTAAAGCAATGCCTAATCAATAAAATGTGACTTCTTCTATGCAAAAGCAATGGACATCTAAAAGCTTCTTAAATTTCAACCTACTCCATGCCCTTTTCATCTTAGTTTAGATAACTCACCAAAATCCAATTAAATTGAAAAATAGAAACGAAACATAAAAAGATAGTATATGATAAAAAGTAACATTAATTTTTTTTATTTAAAAAATAAGATAAATTTAACTATTAATTATGATTTCATACCACTACTTCCCCAAAATACACATGACTTCTCACCTTAACCTTCAACACTAATCAATGAATATCACTCTTACAGGTAAATTTCTTAACTCTTAAATGTAAATCAGCAGGTAACAAGAACACAAAGTAACTTCGCCAACACAGTGACCTACACAGGGTAGCCATTCAATATTTAACTGAACAAATGAATAAACAAATGAACTGATGTTGTCAAGACAGAACTGGACAAATTCTGAGTGATCAAAAGCTGATTGTCCTAATAAGACCCTGCTGTATAAAAAAATAAATAAAATAAAATTCAAAAACAAACAAACAAAAAAAGGTTGACTGTCAATCCTAAAAAGTCTTACTGATTCTGTAACTAGAGATGTTATTGTTTCACAGTCTGAGTTGAAATAACTGCCTCTTTAGTCTATTCCTCACTTCCAAATGCACCTTAATTCTAAGAACAGCCTATAATTTGAAATATAAAAGAAAGGGAATATTATCACAGCAAGGAAAAAACACTGTCACAGCAGTAGCAGCAGCAAATACATATGAATTAAAAAATCATTTTAAATGCATAGATCAAAGTTGTAGGAAACCTAACTAATTTCTGAAGTTTAAACAATAAGAGCTATTATAACTTACTGACCTCTTTAATGTACTTAAATACATTCTCGTTTAATCTTCATGACGACGCTAAAGGTAAGTGATATTATTCCAATTTTTACAGATGAGAAAACTAAACTGTTGTTCAGAGACGTAAATTTGCCTAAGGTCTTCCAGCTTGTAAGCAGAACAAGTCTGACGCACCAAAACCCAGGCTCTTTTCTCTACATCATCCTCATTCATTTCCCTTTTACTACTCCTCTCTTACAAAGGCTAAAAAATTAAAATTTATGTATATATATATATATAATTAAGAGCTACAATATCTTTTCCTTTAAAAGCTACTTTTAATCTCTAACAAAGAGAAAATCTCAAAAAGAATTCTGCCAGGGAAGTCAAAATTAATATAATTACTAATATTTATCAATAGATATATTTTACTTAATTCTTTTTTTTGGAAACAAATTATACCTTGTAGCCTGTTATGCAATAATTGCATGGTAAGAACCTTCTCTCTCTTTTTTTTTTTTTTACTATTCACATCCATTTACTAACACACCCAATTTACTTTTAAACACTGTCTCAAGAATTCTGATCATGTAGGGCTTCTGGATAAATACACAAGAAACACAAGTAAACACAAATACATAAGTTACAAGAAACCACAAACCATTCCCCAAATTACGCAATTAACAAATGCAACTAAAATGCAACCAAAGTGCAAGTATATTATTCTGACAAAGGTACTAACAAACTATTATCTCAAAATGAATGTTTTTCAATCATGATACAACAGAAAAATAATATGAACAAAAGGCAAGTCAAAGAGTTATTCTCCATGGGAAAAAACTGCTTATTATTATTTTTATTAAAAATACTGTATTGCCCCAAAGCCAGAATCAATCCAATGCCAAGAAAAAATCAAATTTAAATAAAATTTTATGTACAAGTCCATGATAGCCAATTTTGTACTTCAGTCACTACGTGGATTCTGAAATGAGATTAACAATACAACTTAATTAAAGAAAACTAAAACTACTTGGATACCTATAAAGACCACTTTAATCTAAGTATTTCTATGCACAGTGAAAGAAGCCAGTTAAGAAAACATAATTAGATAACACTATACTAAAATAAACTATTTTCATCATGTTATATACAATAATTTATTTATTCACTAGCCTGCATAAATCCTCTTTGATCACCTCATTGTCACCTGCCAATCTACAAACTGAAGAAGGGATTGTATCTGTTTAATTTGATTCCCACTGTTACATAACACCCCCTCCCCAAAGAATGTCCTGTGAAACTTATGATTCTAAATCCATAATATAATGTCTATTACTCCCATAACCATAGAAATGATAAGTAAACTTACTGTATTACATTATATGCTAGTAAAATCTATGAAGTCTTGAGTCAAAATGGAGGCTTTAAAAAGGCCCTCAGATGAACTAACCTAAGCAGTTGAAAGTGACTAATTATTTCTAAACTAAAATTAGACAGACTCACTTCCATACTTTTATATCATCTTAGGGATCTCCTTAAAGATTTGATAGAACCTTTCTCTGCACAGCAAACAGCAGAGGTGAATACAGAATTTTTATAAATGATTCTGATGTTCTTCTCCAGAGTAAATAACATCACTGACTGGGAACTCCCAGAAGACTTAGAGCCATTAAGGGCTGGGATTCCTTTCAATTGGCGTCATTCCAACAGAGGCTCAGTGAGAAATGGAACCTCCTGCAAATCAAATCTGTTGCAATGTTATTTTTTCCCAGAGGTTAATTACCTGCTTATGCTACACACACACACACACACACACACACACACACACACTAAAGTAGAGAAAAGGAGGAATTGTTAAAATAGATGACATTCTGCTGTAAGCCTCCTCCAGAAATACTCAAAATGAAATCAAAACAACTTTCTAGCTGTCAAATTCTAGACACACTTCATGAACATCCTTTCCTACTTGACACCTGTCAGTACACAGTACCATTACCTCCAACTAAATAGTAAGAATTTACTAAAAGAAGTTACAGTTTCAGATTTTATCTTTCAGAGATACTCAGTGGAATATTTATGGGTGAAATTGTGATATCCAGCAACTGCTTCAAAATAATCCAGTGGAGAAGTAGGGAAAGGAAACAGATGAACCAAGATTGTCCATACACCGAAAGTTATTGATGCTAATGATGAGAACATGGAGGTTTATCATACTATTCTCTGTACTTTTGTACATGTTTAAAATATTCCATAAAAAAAAAAACTTTCACATTTAACAAGCATTTATTGATCACCTCCGGTGGTAGGCTATATTATTGCTCCTAATTATTCACTCTCCCGTTTCCTTCCTTAAGAGGATTATACACCCATTATCATTTGACTTGCAATGCCACCTGTGGGAGGAGTATACATCCATGGCCCACTGACAATGAGCGTGACCATATGACTGCTTTGGCCAAGGACATGTGAGTGATGTACACCTTGACTGAGTACAAGTTTTAAAAGCCATTGTATGTTTGCATGAGCAGTTTTCCTGCTCTTTCCCTCTGCCACAGTAATGGCATATTGGGTTCCAAAAATGTTTCAACCAATCCACAGCTGACAAGATGCAATGTAAGCAAGAAGTAAAACAGTAAGCCACGGATATCTGAAGGTGTTGCTATGGTAGCACAACCTAGCAAAAGCTGATAGATACACCTACTACAGGCTAGGTACCAAGAATATTAAAATATTATAAGAATGTTTAGGAAAGTAGACACACAAAAAAATGAATTATAGTTATCTTTGAGGGGAGAGTCTGAGAACCAGAGGTGTATATGAATAGGGCTAAGATCAGAGGGAGACTTTATATAGTATTATATCATATTATCTATCACTTGAATTTTCATGCGTGTGTACGTGTGTGTGTGTGACCTGAATAACGTCATCTGGATAGCTGGATAATTTGGGCGATTTTTTTTTTCTTCCTTATGCTTTTTAGCATTAAAAGTGAATAAAAATATAATAAAGCAGATAGTAACTGATTAAAAATGAATAAGAACTATCCTTCTACCCTTAAGGAACTCGAAAATTAGTTGCAATTTAGCTTTAAAGAAAACTTCTTCCCATAAAACATTCATTGTTAATTATTTAAAGTGGCAAAGGCTAACTGCGAAAACAACATTTTTAAAAATTAGGAGTATAACACATGCAATTCTATCAGTTTGCTCATCCCAAGGTTTCAGCAAAGCAAATATAGGGTCTTGTATATGGGTGGTGCAGCTACCGATCTCAGAGGAAATTCTCTCAATTACATTATTTTAGTATGCCAATTAAGCTGGTGAAGAAGCTCGCTCTAGGTGTTAAGTTTTGTGAATAAGCCTTAACCATACACAAGCCTTAACTAGAGACAAGGTATCTACTCCACTAAGTTAACCCATGTAGGGTAAAATTATTTTAAAAAGCATTAGAAGGAAAAAGAAAAGGAAAAAATTCTAACCATCTTGTGGTGATTAAACAACACTTGAATGGTTACAGAAGTCTCAAGGCCAATAAACTAATGCTTTACTACATGACTATGTTTTTACTTAAATTTGAGCAATAACCTGCAAATATGATTAGGGACATGTCCGCACTTTTCATCTTAGGATCTCAAAGCACTTTACAAACATTAATTTAACCCTCGTATCGCCTGAGAGTTAAGTATTATACAGCATTATAACCATCTATCCTGCCACTACAAAATATTTAAATACCCCTTCAGCAGTACTTGCCCTGAGGAGGTCTTGCCCAAACAGCCAAAAAGACAGGAAATAAGCTGACAATGCATGTGCCACCAACAATCTCTGAAAAGATCAGACCTTTACCCACAAGAACCACTTCCCCTGAGTAAACCACAGAGACTGTACAGGACAACCACAACAGATCAGCTTGTGTCTGGAACACAGGCAGAGTTTTCCATCTAAAATCTATGGAAAGATATGTCTAAGCACCTTCACAAGGTATCATATGCATTTAAGTACATAAGTGTATTTGGGGGACTTGTTACTCTTCTGGACAAGACATAGCCACCTTCTGCCTTGTATGGTCAATTTCACATATAATTTATTCAGACGCTGAGGAAGTCTCCAGTTTTTCAACAACAGAATAATCTACATTTTCTGAATCCACAGAAGACCTGCAAAATCCTCCTTAAGCTCGAGTGTGTGAACCTAAGATCAGCATTTAAATGTAATATTTAACCAAAACTGTAGTCTCAGAGCAATATCTTTAAATGCCTACAATAGGCATCAAAAGACAAAGCAGTGTGACAAGTGGCTAAGAGTAAACATTAACTACACCAGGTTTTCTTACATATTTCCAATTTCTTCATGAACTGTTACTCACAGTCCCACGACAAGAAATCTACTTTTTCACTGCCATTAGACCTGCTTCTCTCTCAACACTGGGAAGCCACCCAGGCCTATCATGTGACTGTGATCTCAAAAACCAGGATTCAGCACTTGAATTAGTAAGAGATCCTGTTTTGGTATGAATCTAAACTGTCAGCTGCATTGGTGCGTGTTAATTTAGTACGGAAAATTTAGTATATTTCTCCTTTTACTGAAAGTCAGTAATGCATTCTTATGCAATTTAGGCAAGGCCTCTGACCTTTGGCACCATCATGTATTACCTCTGCAAAATCAAAAAGCTGAAAATTATTCTTGGTACTAGCTTCGTAGGTTTGTCTTGGGAGTTAGAAACTCTCTTATAAACTTCTTTCTTATATGGCTATCTTGGTACTCTAGATATCCTAAGTAGAGAAAGTAAAATGCCCTAAATCTGGCCTGTTTCCAAAATTCTAAAGTTTGAGGAAACAAAATCACTAGCAAAACACAAAAGAACACAGACATCTATTTAAATACTTTTAAACTAAGTATCAACGATAAAGGTCTACTAATACAACATTCAAAAGCTCTATAATCTTATATATGTATATATCTTATAATAATTTAAGTACCCACTTTTTCCTTCTGTTACTTATCATTAATAACAATTCTTGTAAATACAGTAAGAAAGTAAAACATTATTTCAACATTAATAACAGTATATCTTACTCGAAAAATACTGCTAAGCATTTGAAGTCTATTTCTTTTCACCAATATGTGGAAATAACTCGAAAAAATAAAGTAAAACAACACACGTACAAACAATGGAAAAAATGACACACAATTTAAGATAAGACTGAAAAACCACCACAAAAAAAAAAAAAAGGAATAACAATTTACAGATGTATCTCACCATATGGTAACAGATATTTTACTTTAAAGCTACAATCACATCTCTTCACTTACTTCTAAGTTCAGAGATGTTTCATCTTCATTTCTGATGAATTTTCAACCAAGGATGGCTTATTATTTGCTACACTTTTGACACATAATTGATAACACTGGTTACATTAGGGGCACTCATTCATATTGGAAAGAATCACTTCGTAAACAAGGCTTTTATAACATGAGTAATTGCTTAATTAGTCGATTTGCTAATTATGCTGTTTGTATAAACCTGTTTGTTTGTTTTTTTGATGGTGACATCTCCCGCATCCATTCTAAAAACTATCTAAAATAATACTGAGTTAAAATGATCTTGAGAATCTCTTTACTCATAATTTTGGGCTATGCCTGGAGAAAACTGAAGACCCCTGTATTACAGTAAAACTAAACTGGAACTTGCTGTTCTAGCATATGGGTAAACATAAAATATAGAATATCATACTTTGTAGTAGGACAGCGCCGAAAGAAAAAAATCATTTTGCGCTAGAAGAGCAGTTGGAGAAAAGTTAACAGAATATTAAGAGGAACAGGTTGATTTTCGGACACGAATCAACAGAACATACAACTTGGCTAAGCTAAGAATAAGGGTGGGGGAAGGAAAGGGTGGTGGATAACTGTCTGAACCATTCACAGTCACATAAACATAAAATGGGAGGAGATCATTATTTAGCCTGGTACAGCAAGTATATACAAGTAACAGGACAACTTAAAAGAAAAGTCTGTGCTAAAGATCAGGAAAAACTTCCTGACTACAAGATCTATCAGATTGTTGTTCAGTCTCCTGAGGAAGTGACGAGAGCTTTATCCTCTAGAGATACTTAAAATTAGAATGGATAAGGTACTAGAAAGCATCCTGTAAGAGAAAAATCCAACTCTGATTTAGTCAGCTTGGAAAGTTACAAGAGAAGTAGGACAGAAAAAATACACATAGAAAGACAATAATTTAAAATGAAAAGTGGGGGACTTGAGAGCCAGAAAATCTAGGTCATATCTTGGGTCTATCCTTTCCAGTTTTATAATCTTGACCTAAATGCTATGAGTTGCCTAAAGTGTAAGCGATGATCTGCCTCACGCTGAGTTGAAGAACTACACTACTACTGGATATCATTACATACATCAGGGTATTTCACACAAAAGGAAACAAAATATTTATAATTTTGCTGGTTTTAAAACTTCAGTTCAAATACCACTATTTTGAAGATCCTTAATTATTAAAAGGAAAAGGAGCATGTCTTCAAATGAAGTTTTAAAACATCATCCAAACCAAGTTTTAATGGTTGAGACTTAATGAAGTTAAGCTCCCTGTTTGTGAAAATGTGGCATGGTCAATTTCTAGGAGATAAGCAATTATATGATAAGAAACATTTCTAGTAACTTTGTTAGACAACCATGATGTAAAAGCGCTTCTCCAATTACCTCTGGAAAACCATTAATATATTCTGCTGCTTCTATAACCCGTATCAGTTTGGTAGGCAATTCATACCCACTTCTAGACAGCTTTCAGAAGAGACAATCACATTTTGTTTACTCAAAGATTTTCCAACTGTTTTCCCTAGAATCACAATGCTCCACAGAAAAATATGTAAAATCCACCATTTATGGGTTTCATCAATGTATGCCTCAAATATCATTTCCTAAATTGAAATTTTAAAAAAATCGTACATGTTAACTCAATGTTACGTGCTACATTTTAACAACTGGAAGCCACTAATGTGTTAAGTGGTATTACCAGGTTAACATACTTTTGTAATGATTCAAATAAAGCTTCTCTTGTCATCTCACTGAATACATATGAACATCTTATAAATGTGCCATTTATCTGTAAGACTATAGCTCTGTACTTTTAAAAAAATTTACTTCGGACTGTACATGTTGACTCGTGTAAAAGCGTACAAGTGAATGTACTACTGCATACCTGTATGAATCAGGATTTTAAACCGAACAACTAGGAGAAAAGACAACATAAAATTGAATACAAAGCTAGCACTGTGATCCAGGTCCCCACTTTCAATTTGGTATTTACCAAATGACTGATTTTATAAGTGAATGTGACAAATAATCTCACCTTGCAGATGACTCAAGCAGCCTTGAAAATAGCACACACACAGAATTTTTTTTGTTTTGTTTTTTAACCAAAAGCATTCTTATATGGCAGTGTTGGCAGAAAACGTATCATGAATGAAAACGTTAATTACTGGGTAAATGCATATGAAGCCACAGGTTTCCAGACTCATTTTAAAAACTTGCTTCAAAAAAAACCAAAAAACACAAAGAACAAAAAATTTGCTTCAGTTAAACAAGCTTAAAGCTGACCTTACAGTGCTAAAAAAAAAAAAAAAAAGCCAATATATTTAAAACCTTTGTTTATAAATCAAAAACAACAAAATCCACAAGTCCTAGACAAGACATAAGTTCATTTACTTCAACAAAGACCTTTATAACAAAATCCCACCTGTATTGTCCCTGAAAACTCATTGTTCTAGAAGATAGCCTGAAATAATTTACTCAGTCCGTTGAAAAAGCATTCTCTCCTCATATCCCTCAGAAGAAATTCCAATTGCCACAGGACCCCTAAACTCTCAGGGAGACACAAGCATCTAGGAGGATTAGAAACAATTAGGATATATTTTAGGACTGAATGCAGCAATCAGTGTAAACTGAACAGCAGCAATCAGATATTTCTACCACTTTTGAAGCACTGGTTCTAAAAATTGAAAAATATAGTCTCCAGGTCTCAAAGAAGTTACAAAGCAAGACACTGGATGGTATTCAAAAGCTGCTTAGATTTTTTTTTTTTTTAACAGTTCAGATACACTACATAAAAACAGTAGCTACCATGAACACATAGTTTGAGTTTTAAATTGATAACTACGCCTTTAAAAGGGAGGCTGGAGAGCCTGAGGAGTAGAGGATAAAGAGGAAAAAAATGGGAGTAAACAAATGTGTTAATTTAACTGCAAAATAATAACAGGATATAACAGAGTTCTGAGTATCCAAAGTAACCAATCAGAGCCTAAACATAGTTGAATTCCATCCCAGCCTCAGCACGTCCCTAACACAAGAATAAAACCCTTCTTATCTTGTTCAGCCATGTGTCGCCTGCCACAAACTGCAAAACAGAACAACGCCCAAAACCAGCTAGTCTGATTTCAACTGAGGACAGACAGACTCTGTAGTCAGAAGCACCACAATGAAAGAACTCTAACTGACACAGCTGGCCTGGTGGGTCAGCACACTCTACAAAACAAAGCCACACCACATACAGTACTTCAAACTTGAAAGGACCTTTAAAAAGGCACTGTTAATTTGCCAATAGCTCTAGAATCAGCAAAATATACCTACAGGGCACTGGAGTCAGACAATGAGAAAAGAGGATGAGGTAGGTAAGGCTGAGAAGAAGCTAGGAACTATTCTATACCCATAACTTTATTAAGGCATCCTGGCACAGAAATAACACTAAACCAGTACTTCCAGATTTCACCCCAACCTATGTTCAAATCAGGGACAACTACTCTCCTAAGAGCCAATGGACGCTTGATATTTACAGAATAAGATATGTTTAAAGAAAAAGCAATGGTCACATAAGAATAAATCTTGTGTGTGTGTGTGGTGGGGGGGAACTAGTAGTAAATTCCAAAGAAACACAAATCTATACTGTCTCAGCAATGCACATTAAATTAGGTGGCTTTTAAAGTCTTTCTTCTTTTAAAGAATATGTGAAATCAGGCAGCACCTGAACTCATTGCAGAATATTAATACCCAAACCAATTTGCAGATTCATCTTATACTTAGAATATTCATCTCGTAATCCTTTGTGCCTAGCACAGTGCCTGGCAAAAAACAGGCATTAATTAATTTCATGCTTATTGTACATTTTTATCTCATCTAAGTTATAAAAAGAATACAAATCCCAAGATTTTATTTCCAAGATAATGGAAAGAGGAAGAAAATCTCTGAGAAGCAAAGAAGAAACGTCATTACTTGGGGCCTTTTAGGTGATTTTCATGCGGAATGAGCTAGTGACCCTAGGTTCTGTTTCTACAAAATTAAACACCCCTACTATTGCAATGAAAACTACCAACACCACGTTAGTTCCTAATAAGACTTGTCTGCAGGGTCAACAGAGAAGGCAAGAATTGAATGAACAAGGAAAACAATTACCCACACACCCATGAAAGTGATTTCTCAGAGGCAAAAAACACCCTGAAAGGAAAAGGAATGGGAATAACTAGAAGAAATCAAGATAAGCATTGTTGCTACTCGTGTTAAGTGTACTCTCAGAGAAGCTGAAAATTAAACACAGTAAAAAAATACACAAAGAATAAATAGTTTAAATATTTAATGGAATCTTTTAGGTGAACATTCACGTGATACTGAAAAGCATCAACAGGAACAGGAAATTCTGTTTCTGGAGTAGCTGTTATGGTATGACAATGGAATTTGGCCCTTTTAAAATCAACAAATGAGTCTTACAATTGGGTGAAACTCTCTTATTAGGAAATTCAACTACTTTCTGCTGGAGTACTATTGTTGTACTTCTCATCAAAGTGCTTTCTTTGGCCCCTTACTTCAGTTATTTGATTTTTTTTTTAAATGATGTAATTTGAAGGTTGACAAAAAAAAAAAAGCTGACTGAAACTTGGGACCTGGATACAATGTCATAATTAAACTGAGAAATAAAATGTAGTAAAGGAACACGCTTTTATCACTTAACCTAATATTCCAAAGAATAACTCTTAAGAGTAAGGGAACTCCACTGAAACCACAAATGGTTTAGCTCAATTCACCAACCACCACCAAGCAACACAGTTAAGTACTATAAAGGACTCACCCAACTCAACAAATCCACCTGCCAGCTTCTACTACATAATTCGCTTAGGCTTTACACCCCTTAAATGCAAATGTTTCTGGAATATGAAATCCTAAAAATGCCATAATTAAGATCAAGCCCCATGATGTTCCCGCGCCCTTTTTCAGTTCCCTGATACTGTTCCCACCAGGAACCTGTGATTTACTAGTACTTCCAACATTCTGGAAAACTATTAGATAATAAGCACTGTGCAAGTCAATGCTTCAAGGACATCAAATTCATAAATCATGCGACAGTCTCAGAGTGAAGTTCACAAACAGAAAGTCCTAAAATGCAACAGGCTCTAGAGAACTACAGGACAGGAGTAAAACTGATGATGCACCAATACCCCAGCCGACATGGGGCACTGACCTTCACCCAAAATGACCTTCCTCTCTCTGGTTCCAAGATCAGTACACAATCCTAATGCACACGAAGGGCAGAAAAACACAATCGTGGCTTTACCTACCCCTCCTCCGAGAATCTGGAGAAAAGTTTCTCTCCAGAAAAAACAAAACAAAACTACGTTTCCAAATTCAATCAACCGGGTAACTTGGCAGCAACCCCAGACTAATTGCAGAGCTCGGAAATAACCCTCTGTCCGCTGCCTGTCAACTTCACTCGGCAGAGGCAATCAGCAATCACTGACCCTCCTGCTAGGTCGGGCCCCATCCAGGGAGGCTAAGCGCAAGGGGAGCTTCATACCAACCTGTCGGTGATAGTAGACTGTGTGCCACTCATTGGGGCCCTTGGCGAGAGGTCCTCCTTTTATCCAACTTGCATTTTACAGTAACACCTCCACCCCACCCCCAGCGCTCCGGGATCAGGCCCGACTCCGTAGGGGACACAAGAGTCCAACTCAAAACTCCATTCAGTCATCTAGAACGTCCGACTGGAAGTGGTCAAGGAAAGGGGATGTGAGTGGGAGCGAGGCAAGTTATCTCCCAAATCAAGCCGAGCAAGTCCGCCAGCAGGCGAGTTCTAGAGCTAGGGAGCGATCCTCCTCGGCAAAGCACCGGAGAAAACTTTGTCACGGAGGGAAGTCGGCGAGCCTCGGGGAAGGCGGCCCGGGAGTCCCTCCGAGGCCGGGGTGGGATCCGCTCGGGGCTGGATGTCGGCTCCTCCTCGCGGCCTTGGGGGCCTGAAAGTCCCCGCGCCGGGCCGGGCCCGATGGGCTCCGCTGTCTATCTGGGGCTGCCGGCCGCTCTTGGCCGCAGCCTCGGCCGCGTCTCGGGCCGCCCCGCGCCAGGCGCGCGCGGCTCCATGGCCCCGGACCGGGGGACACCGCTCGTTCTCCTCGTCGCCCCCACCAGGCTCCGGGCGCCGGGACAAGCGCGGGTGCCGGGCAAGGGGTGGGGGGGGGGGTCCCGCAGCCGGAGGTGACAGGAACCTGGTCTCTCAGCTCCGCCGGCTGCTACCCATCCTTCGGAGGCCCGGGCTCTTCCGCGGTCTGCACAGGCGGCGGCGGCGGCTCCTCCCCGACGCGCCGGTAGGCGGCGGTTCCCGCGAGGGGCGGGAGGTTCCCGTCCGACCCGGCCTCGAAGCACCAGCGCCGGAGGCCGGCGGCGACGGCGGCGACTCGGAGCGCAGGGCCGGCTCGCCGGGTCCTGGGGCCCTCACGGGAGCGCGCGCGGCGGGCAGAGGAGGCCGCCGGCGGTGGGGGCCGCGCGACAATCGCAGGCGCGCGCACGGGTTCCGGTTCCGGTTCTGACTTCCCGGCCCCGGCCGCATCCAGCGCGAGCTCTCTTTTCCCCTCCCCCGTCGACTTTTTTGGCCTCCTCCCCTCTGACTTCGGGAAGCCGCCTCACCCGGGATCCCTCCGCGGCGTGCCGGGCCGCCCCCGCCGCCCGCGCGACCCGCGCTCGCTGTCCCGCGTACCGCCCTCCGCTCGCAGACCGCGGGTGTGCGCCGTCCCCGCGCGGACGCCTCCGCCGCAGTCTTGTTGGAGGGAGCGGAAAAAGTAGTTCTGCGGGGCGGAGGGAGGTGGGTTCCGTCTGGCTCTGGGAGTTCCACCCGCCAACCCACAGTTGTCCCCAGGACCCTGGGAATGCCGGAGATCTGAACTTTGGGGCCTAGTTTGCACCAACTCGGCTTTCGCCTGAGACCGCCAAAGAGCACGCCCCCAATCCCGAGGAGTTGTGGATAAGAGGCTTTTTGGAAATTACCCACCCCCTTGTCCTCGAAACTTGTATTCCTTAAGGGAGCATACTTGTTTTCCTTTTCCGATAACACGCACAGACTGCTTTTGACCGATGGAAGCGAACTCAGATCCGGGTGGCCGGACCCCACTCCTCTCTTGTGAAACAAACCCCAGCAAAGAGAGGTTTTGGCCTTGGCCGCTCACCTGGGGCACCTGCTGGCCACATCCCAGGGCAGGGGCCTCCGCGCACCAGTCTTGGCTGCACGCAGAGGGTTGGAGGATGGAGGTGTATAGGGCTGGGGAATTGGAGCCAGGATTTCTTCGTATAATGTTGCTTTTAGGTTGCTTCTGCCTTGGCAAAATGATATGTATTATTTGCCAAATTGAGCAAGCATGGTGCTTTCCACAGCGACCTAACAAGCTTGTTGTGGAAAGAAATGGGAGCAGAAAATAAAATATATTTATCCAGTAAATAGCATTACAGTTCTCTTTGAAGGGTTCCCAAATAATATTTTTTTCCTACTGGGTAGATAGATTTAGTATAACCGTCCAGTTTTATGATTGCATAATGCAGATTACAGCGATTCAAGTACCATGTATAATGTATTTCTTCAATTCCGCCTGCAAACATCTGAAGTGGCTGTCTCTTTATCCAACTATTTTCAGACTTTTGAGTTCAAACCTGTATCGATGGGTAAGGGTCTTTAGCCTCTTTGTGGAAATCAAGTGGCAAAGCAAATCTAACAAACAGTGGACGAGGAGAGGGGAAACAATTACTTCTTAACAATGCTGTTTCTAAAAGTCAATCCGCAACAGTGCATAAAAGGATCATTATCCCTGAATAGATGCATGAGCTAAGGCTGACGTTAGAACGGGTAAAAAAAAGAAAAAGATAAACAGAGGCCAAAGATGACTCTTTATTGCTTGATTTTTTTTTTTTTTTTTTTTTTTTTTAAGTTCAGCGCACAGCCAGCTAATTTTGTAATGTTTATTTTGGGAAAGAATAGAAGCAGATTAGGGTTCCAAGCCACTTCTAATGATCAGACCAGGACACATTGCCACCTGCTGGTGTACCCTAGCATGATAATTCTATCCTGAAAACTCATAATTGCACATTTTCTATATGTAACTGCAAAGAGCTCCATCAATCTATAAAAAATGACCAAAATGCAAACCTTATCCTCAAACGTTTGTCTTTCTTAGACATACTAAATATCTTTTTGGCCCTATTCTAATAATTTTATAGTGTGGGTATCAAATTAATTGGACCCAATGACTCATCAAATCATGCACTTAAAAAATGAGTTCCCCTCTTCTCTTCAAGAATGCCTCACTACACGAGCTTCAGGAATAAAACAAACTGGGAAAGTTTCCTAATTCACCTTCTCTTCCTTGCATACAAAACCTCTTGGCAGGCTGCTTTCAAGATCTTTCCAAACTTAAACAGACCCAAAGTTCTAGCTGTGAGCAAAGAGGGCATTTGCTGTGGGAAAGCTTCAGAAGATGGTAAGCAAAGGATTTAATTATGTCAGTGGTTATTCACTCCAGAGCTATTTTTTTTAATGATGAAAATCTCTATATTCAGGCACAAAGCTCTAATGGTAAAAAATGTCCCTGAAAGCCTCTTTACAGCCGTTGATAGCTCTAGACTGTTTTAAGTCTGTGTATAGAATACCTTTAGAAGAGTCACACCAATTTAGGCAGAACACACGCCCCAGGGACATTAGTCCTTTACCTAGAAAAATGACATTGGTGACACCATCCACTGCGCATGCTCTTTGAGAACGTTTTCCAGTGGGGGATAATTCTAAACTACATCCTCATGCCTTCATCCATTCTTTCAACCTGCTTATTGAGCACCTACTATGTGTCTAACACTGTTCCAGGGATGGGAAGCAGAGCCTGAGGACAGCCGAAGGGCCTGTCTTTGTGGACCCAACTGGACATCATCATTCTCAAGGCAACTGCTCAAACAGGTGGCAAAATAAGAAAGAAATTAAGTTCTTCCTCCTTCTTTTGGCAAACTGTTTTCTGTATGTAGACTGTTGCCTCAAAAAGTAAGCAGTATTAGGAATGGTGGATAAGAACAGCTACGAAGTATTTTACCGATAAGTATAAATATGGGTCAACATTTCTACAGGCCAAAAGCCTTTTTTTTTTAAGCTTCTGGCAGAACCAGAACAAAGACATCAAGCCAGACTCTGGGTTGATAAAAAGTTGTTTATTTTTATAAAATTTAGTACAAATCTCACTGAAATAGAAATCCTTCTTGAGCAGTGTTAATGACTATTACATAGTAATCTAAATGCAAATGAGTACTTCATGTGTCCAACCATACCACATGTGAATTAGCCCTTCATGTACCTCTCATGTACTGACTCAGCATCTTAACTGCTGAGTCACCTTCATTTCACATTTTTCTCTCAGCGAGTTTCCTTCAGAGTTATCAGCTACAACAGCAAGAAAAGCTGAAATGAGGGATTCGCCTTCCCTTATCACTAGGTAGGTTTCAGGAAATTCAAGAAACCTAAGTACTTTCCCCTAAAAGAGCAAGGTCTGCAATCCCTTCACTTCTGAGGTGGAAGGAGAAAAGAATGGTACCAGATTAAGTCTATTCATTTGTCTGGTATGGGACGGCTTGCACTGTGCCAAAACTCAAGAGACGGCTTTTTCCTTTTCTTTTTTTTTTTTTTTCTTTTGTGCCAAGCCACTCTTTTTTTTTTCTAACTAGGCTTTTGCTAAAATCAGCATTCCCCAGCATCCTACTTGGACCACAATTTTGTTGGAAAGAAGCTAACCAGCATTTCAGGGACACTGATCATAGAAAAAAAGAGATAGAGATGCTACTGTCAGATTATTCTCATGTCCAGCAAATCCCCTTAACCAGAAGACAGTCATTTTAAAAGACCCACGGTTAACATGCCTTTAAAGCCGCTTTTCCCAGAGCAATGATGACCTCATGCAGTTCCAACCACTTGGTCATGCCTGGACAATGACGTCCATCTTCAAGACCACTCATTAGGCTAGGATTACCATCGAATGGGCTGGTACTTCCTACTCACGTCCAGCCCTGACTTCAACATTCCCATACCCTTGCTCATCAGCTGAGCTACTCGCTCACCACTGGTCTCAACAACACAATCAAATGAATAAATAAACAACAAACAAACAAATACATAAAACTTCCTTTTTTTCCCATAAAAGCTCTACATTAAAGACCTGCATTAATAAAACACCACCTAATGTCTCTGTGAAATTCACAATGGGGTATTTCCTTAATTGACAATGGGGTTTAAACTGAAGCAGAGTAAACAAGTGACCTGCCCAAATGATCTGGCAGGTGAGTAGCCAAATTAGTTCAAAGAACCGAAGAATTCTCGATTCCTAAGCCCTTCTACACTTACGTTCTTGCTTTTCCTAGCTGAGAGACTATTGATTAAGAAATATTTTTTCCTTCCAACACGGGCCTTGTCATAATATATTATCCAGAGAGAGTGGCACCTTTTCCAGAGAAAAAGTAGTTAACAGGATGAACAGGTAATGTATCTGAAATGGAAAAAAAAATAGCCTCATCACCCTGAGGCCAGGACATTTGGTCTTCGGTTCTGGTTTGCAGTATGTATAGCAGAGCTGAAACCTGAACTGGCATCTCAAGCCCAGTGGAATCCACATGGTAAATCCCTATGGAATTCAGTCACAGCCTCTCATGCCTAGGAGATTAATGCACAAAAGCCCTGAGAACTGGCAGAGTTTTCCTGGTAGGGCAGAACCCGTACAACAGGACCCGGTAAATCTGCCCACACCTCATTCATCTCTCATCCAAAGCTCTAGCTCTATGGTTTTTGTGCAGAAAAGAGTTAATATAGTAGGCCTGGAAAGGGCTGTTTGCAAGGTTGGCCCTTGGCTGACATCTGAAGACTTAGATTTCATTGGGAAGGTTCCCACATGAACTGATGAGACTGGCTCACTGGCTCTAAACTGTTTGTACAAACAATGTGGTTCATGGTGAAAACCTCCTTTCCTTCTGGGAGTCAGGAAAAGGCTGCCTACATGACCAGGCCCCCCCATTAAAACCTTGGGTACTGGGCTTCCCTGGTGGCGCAGTGGTTGAGAGTCTGCCTGCTAATGCAGGGGACACGGGTTCGAGCCCTGGTCTGGGGGGGTCCCACATGCCACGGAGCAGCTGGGCCCGTGAGCCACAACTACTGAGCCTGCGCGTCTGGAGCCTGTGCCCCGCAACGGGAGGGGCCGCGATAGTGAGAGGCCCGCGCACCGCGATGAAGAGCGGTCCCCGCACCGCGATGAAGAGTGGCCCCCGCTTGCCGCAACTAGAGAAAGCCCTCGCACGAACCGAAGACCCAACACAGCCAAAAATAAATAATAAATAAATAAATAAAGTAGCTATAAAATTTAAAAAAAAATAATAATAATAAAAAAAAAAAAAAAAAAAAAAAAAAAACCTTGGGTACTTAGTCTCTAACAAGCTTCCTTCTAGACATTTCACACATATTGTGAATAAATCGTTGCTAGGGGAATTAAGCACATCCTGCGTGATTCCACTGGGAGAGGGCTCTGGAAGCTTGGGCCTGGTTTCCCCTGTACTCTGCTCCAGGTGCCTTTTCCCTTGGCTGATCTTTCGTTGTATCCTTTTGCTGTAATAAATCAAAGCTCTAAGTACAACTACGTGCTGAGTCCTGTGAGTCCTCTTAGCGAAGCACCAAGCCTGAGGGTGATCTTGGGACTCCCAAGTACAGGGAGTCCTTTATGGTATATACCAAGTATATGGTATAGGGAGGCTCAGTAAGTAGCCCCCACCACCGTCACGGTTTCACCCACATCCTTCTCTCATCCTTCTGTCCCCCCATTCAATTTCCTGATCCAATGCTCAGAATGCCAAAGGCATGTATCTTCCTGAAAGTTCCTCACTTTATAGGAAATGAGGTGCATTTCTTTAAGCTGCTACACAGAAAGTAGGAATAAATATTTGTTGAAGGAGTCACTTCTCAAAGGAGTAAGGAAGAAACAGCACTAATGCTTTTTGAGTTCCTTTCTAGGCTGTCTGATCATCAAGCCTCCCAGGGACAAAGGAGCCAGGGTCACCACAACTTAAAAGGAATGCAGTATGCTCACCTCACAGATCTGACTTACAACTACTGCCGGTAGTCTCACTTTCTACAACTACGCAGCTGCAGAAGTTAGTGTTTTAATACTGGGATGTGTTCCGCTCCAAGACTGACCAAACGGATGGATAAATTTAGCCCTTTTTTGAAACCTAAGTTTGTCATAAGCAGGATTCTGTAACAGCCATGTCTCCAACCTGGTTCCCGTGGCTGACTTAACCCAATCCATTGTCTGGAGCAAGCCTTGGCTAGTGCGTCTTGAGATGTCCATTGTGTTTTAGCTGCCGCTCCTCACTCCGCCTGCTTCTCCAGGTGTGGTACTTCTTGCTGCTTTTCCTCCATGCAAAACGCCAGATGCTAAACATGAAACACCAAGACACAGCATACATCGCAACTCCCCCAACCTTCACAAACCACTTGGGCTTGGGTGAGACCATTTCACAGAAGAGGAGGTGAGCTCCTACACCAATCCTCACTCCAGTGAACAGAGCTGCAAAGAGGAAATCCACCACATCTCCAGTGAAACTATGGTAATGGCCTGTTTCACGAAGAAACCAGCGCATCTGTAGCAAGGGATTGGTAATCTCGCTTCCAAAGAGGACTGCGTTGACCTCTGTGCCTGACTCTCCAAGCACCAGGGCCATGATGATGCCCAAGATACTCAGTGTGTGGTGAGCCAGCATCAGGGCCCCCTCAGACTGGAAGTAGATGCACCAGCCCAAGTCGAAGATGAAGTAGCCCAAGGTGAGACACAGAACGTGCACTTGGAGAGGTGTATTGGGTGAGCCTGAAATAAACCAAGACAGAAGCAAATTGAGTGGCTGGGAATTGTGCTACCTTACACAGAGATCCTGTGTTGCTCTTTCTCAAACTTTTCTGAATCACTGAAAACAAAAACAATTGCAGGCACATGCTTTTTAAAGGCAACCAAAAAAAAAAAAAAAAAACCAAAACACTAAAATCTAAAACTTTGGTCTTTATCAAACCAATGTTACAGGGCCCAGGAAATGCTGTTCTGATGCACCAGATCTCAATGAGTGATTTAAGCACCAGCAATTATCTCAGCGTCCTCTCTGTGTAGCAGCATAAAATCCAGTTATTTTGTTCTTTCAATTAAAATCCTACACAGTCTCTTTCTTGTCTTCTTTTTCTTAACCAGCTAAAGCTCTGTTTCTAGACTCTTTTAGTTATTCTCTCCCACTAGCAGCAGATGCTAACTATTATATATAGAATGGACAAACAACAAGGTCCTACTGTATAGCACAGGGAACTATATTCAATATCCTGTAATAAACCATAATGGAAAAGTTATTCTGTCCCAAATGCCAGATTAATTTCTTAGCTTAATGGGTTAGATTATTGGACATTGGTGGCCTTAACTCGTCTTGAAAGTGGACTCTGGAGAGAACCCCAAAAGTTAGTATGTTCCCATGTCCAAGAACATAGGGTGCAAGGACCTGACATGTCTGAATCCATTAAGAGCCTCCATATAAAATATAAAGCTTAAGAGTTGCTTCCTATCAGTTTGACAGTTTGGGGGAAAATTCAGAAGCTCAATATGGCAATCTAAAGAAATTATAAAAAGAAAGAATCTAAGGAATTAAAAAAAAATCATATTCTAGAGGACTTATGGACTGAATTATGTCCCTCCAAAATTCGTATGTTGAAGCCCTAAACTCCAGTACCTCAAAATGTGACTATATGTGGAGATAGGGCCTTTGAAGAGGTAATTAAGTTAAAATAGGGATGTTAGGGTAGTGTTCGTATAAAACAAGGACATTAGGACGTAGACAGGCACAAAGGAAAGACCATGTGAAGACACAGCAAGAAGGCAGCTCTCTGCACGCAAAGGAGCAAAGCCTCAGAAGAAATCAAACACACCAACACCTTGATCTTGGACTTCTAGCATCCAGAATTGTGAGAAAATCAATCTCTGTTGTTTAAGCTACGCAGTCTGTAGTATTTTGTTATAACAGCCCCAGCAAACTAATTCAAGGGGATATAGGTTTTGTATTCTAAGGAAGTAACACTTGTATCAGTACATCTAGCAGTTTAAAAATTAATATAGCTGCCCCCAAATAATGAGGCATTGGTTAAATAAAAGATAGTAAATGCATACAACACAATATTATATAACAACTGAAAAGGATAAGGAAGATCTATATACATAGACATGGAAAGATGATGTCCTTTGAATATACAATCAAGTAAAAATTGCAGGTTACCAAAAAGTATGTATAATGCAGTCCATTAGTGTCTGTTTGGGGCTGGTGGTAGATGTTGATATTAGCTTTATGATTTATACATTTTGATCGATTAAATTGTAAAAAGCAATTAAGATTTGTTTTAAAAATAGAGAGTTATGAAAAGCAGAAACACTAGGTGACACATACAATATCAGCATTAACAATGAAGATGAATGGAGACTCCCAAAGCACATTATAATAGTAATTATTCTTCAATATTCTTCAGTATTATACAAATTCTGTGTAGAAGTCCCATCCTTCTAAGACTACCCCCAAATCATAAATTCCTAAGGGAAAACTCTCTAATGTCTCCCACCTACCTGGGTGGGTAAAAGGCCAAGGGCCATCAATGAAGCCAATATAAGCTGAGAGACCTATCGAGAGGACTCCGTGGGTGAACGTAACCAGCCGGCAGCTCCACTCATAGCTTCGGTGATTATTCAGGCGACAGAAAGAAATGTAGAGCGAGAGCCAGCCCCCCAGGCTGCACAGCGCCTGCAGACACAGAGCTAAGGCCATCCTACGATGAAAAGACCAAAACCAGAAAAACAAAGGATGCACCCTAAGAAAACAGCATTGGGTCATTTTGTGTATACACCTTCATTTCTACTCTAAGACAGTACAAAAATATTGCCTTCCCGGAAACACTTTTTCCTTATCTACAGAGCCAAGAATCTTCTACTGAAGCGTGGCTGTATTTCTGATTGCGTGTTCCTTAGAGATAACTGGTCAAAACTGTAAACCGAAAAGCAGGAACTGCATTCTGAGTTAGCAGATGGTCTAATATGGTATATGTTGTTATGATGAGTAAATGTCAATAACCTCCCAGTGATGACTGACCTTGGACTACAATACACAAGTAATTCAATATGTGTATTAGATAATGTGTTCATATTTCAAAAATCTCAATAAGAAGCCCTCACGGAAAAAAACCTCCACCATTTGTGGTCTCTGCTAGAAGTCATATGACACATGGCAGTTTAACGTGGTTTTAAGCTGATACTAAAGTCAACTGAAGTCTGGGTTTGGATCATGGGTTTATCAGTCAAAATCAAAACTTGAGGTAAACCTAAAGACAGAACTAAACAAAGACCTAAATAGTTTGGAAGGGAAAAAAAATAAACTCCTAGTTCTATTCAGTTCTGAAATCCAACTCAAAGATTGACCAAAGGGGAAGCAGGATTTTGAGGTACAAGGGGGGAGTTTTTGTTAAGATATAAAAATATCTTTAAGACAATTATTTAGTTAAAAATGGAACAAAGTCAGAAAGCCACTGACTGAAATTTTTACTGGTGATAAATGTTTCAGGACAAGAATGAGTGTAATGGAGTCAATATAGTCAGATAGGACTAAAATCTGAAAATAACCAAGATGTCCTTATTAATATTCATTAGCTCCTCTATTGAAAGTACAAATAAAAAAGTAAAAAACATTTCAGATATCTGTCTCATCTCAGCAGGAATTTTCTGCATGGCTACACTTATTGCTTAACCCTATTCTGACAAGTGAAATAGTATCTGTGGACCAACACACTTCAATACACAAGCCACTCCCAAGAATGCTATCCAGAGAGGGCTTTATGAAGGTCAAGTGCTGTACAGCTTTCCTCTGAAATCAGATTAGAAAACAGCAGTTGTCAGTCATTGACCTGAGTTCCAGTTCTGTCTCTGCCCCTAAATAGCCAAAAGAGTGTGAGCAATCACTTTCACCTCTTGAGCCTCAGTTTAAAAAAAAAAAAAAAGAGAGAGAGAAGAAAGGAAAGAAAAAAGGATTGAAAATAACTCTATGATCCGGCCCAGTTCTGACAAGGAGTTCTGAGATAATTTCGTAAAACATCCAGGCCAATTTTCAGAGCAAGGGCCAGAAGTACAAAGGACCCAGAGTGAAAAGAACTGTCCTCTCTCACTTCCTTTTAAAGGCCAGGGTCACCAGCCAGTAATGCGGATCAGCTCATTTGGATATGCCGATTAGTATTTTTAGAGTCCTCTTCCCTGAATCCTAATTCCCTGGCAGAACAGAGGACACGGTAGCCCATTTACAAACAAAGAATAGACATTTATAAATGGCAGATACAACTCTGTGACCTTGGGAAAGTCACTCCATCTCCGCGTTTCGGCTTCTCACTCTTGGGTGAAAGAATGACAGGGTATTTAGATGGCCGATGGCCGTTCCAGCTCAGAATTCCAAGGCTCCTGTCCTTGCTCCTCCCGGTCCAGGGTCAGATTCGGGAGGAGGAGCGCTGGGCGGGCCCACCTGGCCCTGGGCCTCGGAGCAGGCGTGGCTGGAGCGAGCAGCAACCTCGGCGCCTGGCAGGCACCGCGAGCGCATCTCCCCCGGACGCGCCTACCTACACTGTGGTCACACCCGGCTTGGGCGCACCTGAGCCGGACCGCTATGCCAGCATCCCACCCGGCGCCCGCGCCGGCGCCCAAAGGCAGGAGGAACCCCCCCCTCCCCTCAGAGGCCAGGCCAGGCCATCTGCCCTCTTCCTTCCCCCGCAGCGGACCGCGCAGGCCGGGCCATCCACGTCCGGAGCCCAGCCCGGCCTCGGGAGCCGGGCGGTCCCCGCTGCGCAGTTACCTGGCCGAGAGCCCCGGGAAGCCTCGGGAAGCCTCGGGAACCTCGGCCCCGGAGCTCAGGGCCCGGATCCTGGGATCAGGAAGCAGCGCAAAGAGGGAGAGAGGACGAGGCTCTGACGGCTGCAGAGGAGGAGCCGGTGGTCTAGGGGCACCTGCTGGCTGGGAGGACGGAGCGCACAGCCAGAGCTGGACCAGAGACTGTTCAGAAAGAGGGCGGGAGGGTCCTCCTTCTTCGCGCAGGCCTGAGGGGGCGGGGCGGTGGTGGGGAGGGGTGATGATGACCTAGTGGTGACGTGAGACCTGCAGGCTGTTGCCCTTGCTTATGTGTTTGTTTGTTGTCTGTTTGTTAGAATAAATATCCATCCCCTCCCCCCACGACGGGACAGCCCATCCCATAACAAGTTGTAGAGCATCTACTAAGTGCTTGCACCCCTGCCAGGCACTGTGTGAGATGAAAGACATAGTCCCTGCCCTCACGCTTGAGTCTAAGTTGTGAAGCAAGCACACAAATGACTAATTTCCAGGGAAGCGCTCAGGCCTGAAAATTAGAGTTACATATTCCTTCTCATGTCAACCCTGTCACCAACTTGGCAGTAGAGTATAAGGCTTAAGGGTTAACCTGGCTCGGTTACTGACTGTGTATCTTTGGACAAGTTATTTTTCTGTGCCTCCGTTTTCTCATTCATAGAATGGGGATAATAATAATAGCTGTCTCATAAAGTTATCACAAGATTTCTACACACTTTACATGTGTAAAGTGCTTATAGCAATGGCTGGTGCATGGAAGTCGTTATATGAATGTTAATTATTGTTGTTGTTACCTCACTTTGGGTTAATCCTCTCTCCTCTCTGGATCTGTTTTAACATCAGGGAAAGTAAGTTTGAAGAGATAACCAAACATAAGTGTGGAGATGCAAATGGTGTAAAGAGGGCATCTGAGCTGATCAGGACAGGCAAAGGTAGCATGCTGAGGGGCCCAGACATTCTTAAGAAGAGAAGACCTGACCTTGAGCAGAATTGTGAGCATTTAGGCCATGTGTGGGAAACAATAAATAGTCTAGTTTGGGTCATTTGTCTTGCCAGCCCTTTAAGAGTAAGGATCACACTCTTTTCATTTTTGTTTCCCTAGTACCTGGTACAGAGGCAGGTGCAATAAATGTTTGCTGGTTGAATGAATGGGCAATGAGCCTGGAAATGTATATTGGAAGCATATTGAAGCTCCTAAACCTTAATGACCATCTAGACCACTTGGGAAGTGTTTTCAAAATACCCTTTGTTCAGGCCGCACCTTGAAGGTTGTGCTTTAGTAGGCTTGGTGTGACGCCCAGGAATCTGTATCTTTTAAAATCTGCCCATAGATCTTCAGATGATTAGTCACATTTGGGGACCACTGATGTTAGAGGACCTTAAATGACTGATGCCAGCCTAAGATGCCAGGCTGAGGCATCTTATTATGCAGATAATAGGAAACCTATGATGATATTGGGCAAAGGGAATAATTTTACCATGCTCTCCAAGTCCTTGCTACTCAAAGTCTGGTCCAGGGATCAGCAAAATCTGCATCACCTGAGAATTTGTTAAAAACACAAAATCTCAGACCCTAACCCCAGATCTACTGAATCAGAATCTGCATTTTAACAAAGTCCCCAGTGATCTGTATGCCCATTCAGGCAGTGGTTCTCCACCTTGACAGAACAATAGAATCACTTGAGGAGCTGTGCCAATTCCCTGGGCCACATCCCAGACAAAGTAAATCAGAATCTGTGTGAGGGTCAAATTTTTTTTCAAGTTTCCCAGGTAATTCCATTGTGCAACCAAAGCTGAGAATCACTGCTATATAGAGACTCAATGAAAATCAGTATAAGACGAATTGGAGAAGACAGCCTGTCACATGTGGGTTGGAAAAGACCAGATAAGAGGTAGTAATAGCCTGCAGGAAGAAAACAAGGAAAGATCCATTTCACTAAATGAACATATGGTATGCACATCTCAACTTTTTCCCCATTTGTTCTTGTTGCAGTATTGTTTTTTTCTTCTAGTATCTGAATCTGAAATTATCTTCTTGCTGCCACCATTTCCCAGGACAGAACAGAGTACATATTAGGAGTCTAAAGACTGAGGGGATAAGGGAAGGTGCTAGTTCTTCCAGTGGAGCCTTTATTGGGCCTTTATTCTGGGGTGACTGAGATTCCAGGTTCAAGCTCCATTACTTGGGATTAAATTTTATTAATTCACATATCTTTGGCCACAACCCTTGTTCCACCAAATCGTATGCTTGTCAAGTGTGGTGTCCCCCAGGAAAGTTCTGGGCTGTTAGAGCAGAGGACAGGAAGCTCTCCACCAATTTATTTGAATAACAATAACAATAATATCATAATAATCATGATAATAACAGATAACACTTATTAATGTATCAGGCATTGTTCCAAGCACTTTACATATATATATGTATATATATATATATAAATTCATTTAATTCTCACAAGAACTCTATGAGATGGATACTGTTGTTATCCCCATTTTACAGGTGAGAAACTGAGGCACAGAGCACTTGAGGAACTTGCTCAAGGTGACATGATTAATAGGAGGCAGATTTGGGTATGAACCCAGGCAATATGGCACTGGAGGTCATGCTCTTAACCACCAAGATAGTCTGCCTCCACTACAGATGGTACTACATTTTTCTATATTCACAGCTCCTAACGTCAGTGAAAGGCACTAGAAGTTGTTTAGAGGTTAAAAGAAAGCATTCAACTTTTAAAAACCTGAATTGCGTATTATGTACTAGTCGCAATGCTAGTCACGGGGATACAGAGAAAAAGACAGACTCAGCTACAAGGAGCTCCCCACAGTCTAGCATGAGAAGCAGGCGAGTCAGCAAAAGCAGTCCATGAATGTAGCAAGGGGATGCAGAGTGCACAGGGAGAAGAGGCAATGAACCGGCAACATGGGGCCTCAGGACAGGATTCCTAATTTGAGTCTGCGACTAAACTCATTCTCTGAGTTGGACCAAAAGCCCTTAGTATTGGGTGCCCACAGCTGGGTCTACCAGTCTTGAGTCAACTAAAGATCGAAGTTTTGCAAGTTCAAAAAGCAGCAGCAACAATTCTTTTTCCCTTTCCTTCCTCCTAAACAATGACTGGTGGTTGCCCTTTGATTCTCTGGTGCCTAATTAGACGCTGAAGAAGCTAACCAGGCTTCCGTTAAACTTGACTGGAATGATGAGTTTTACAGAATCTTGCAGACATGAAACGTGAATTGGTACCCACTTTCAGGTTTGACTCTGTTCAGCAACTGTCCAAGGCAATGGACAATGGAAGCTACAGGAGGCTGAGCAGTTAAGACTGTAATTCTGTTTATTTCTTTCATAAAAACCATGGTCAAATAGCCCAGAAATAGACCCCCATAAATACAGTCAACTGATCTTTGACAAAGGAGCAAAGGCAACACAATGGGACAAAGATAGTGTCTTCAACAGATGGAGCTGGAACAACTGGACATCCACACGTGAAGAAATGAACCTAGACTCAGACCTTACACCATCACAAAAGTTAACTCAAAATGGATCACAGACCTAAATGTAAAACACGAAACTATAAAACTCCTAAAGATAACAAAGGAGGAAACCTACCTGATGCTGGGTGTGGTGATGCCTTTTTAGATACAGCACCAAAGACAACCCATAAAAGAAATAATTAGCAAGCTGGACTTCACTAAAATTAAAGACTTCTGTGAAAGACAATATCAAGAGAATGAGAAGTCACAGACTGGGAGGAAATATTTGCAAAAGACACGTCTGATAAAGGACTGTTACCCAAAATATACAAAGAACTGTTAAAACTCAACAGTAAAAAACAAAACAACTTGATTAAAAAATGGGCCAAAAATCTTAATAGACACCTCACCAAAGAAGATACACAGATGGTAAATAAGCATGTGAAAAGTTGCTCCACATCATGTCACCAGGGAAATGCAAATTAAAACAACAGTGAGATACCATTATACACCTATTAGAATGACCAAAATCCTGAACACTGACAACAAAGGCTGGTGAGGATGTGGAGCAACAGGAACTCTGGTAACGTTACTGGTGGGAGTGCAAAGTGGTACAGCCACTTTGGAAGACAGTTTGGTGGTTTCTTACAAAACTAAATATACTCTTACCACACGATCCGACAATCACGCTCCTTGGTATTTACCCAAAGGAACTGAAAATTTATGTCCACACAGAAACCTGCATGCGGATATTTATAGCAGCTTTATTCATAATTGCCAAAATTTGGAAGCAACCCAGATGTCCTTCAGTAGGTAAATGAATAAATAAACTGTGGTACATCCAGACAAGAGAATATTATTCAGCATTAAAAAGAAATGAGCTATCAAGCTCATGAAAAGACATGAAAGAAACTTGAATGCATATTACTAAATAAGCCAACCTGGAAAGCCTTTATACTATGATTCCAACCATGTGACATTCTGGAAAAAGTAAAACTATGGAGACAGTAAAAAAGATCAGTGGTTGTAAGGTCATAGCAGGGAGAGAGGTGAATAGGTAGAGCACAGAGGATTGTTAGGGCAGTGAAAATACTCTATGATATTATAATGATAGATACACATCATTATACTATTGTCCAAAGCTGTAGAATGTACAACACCAAGAGTGAACTCTAAGGTAAACTATGGACTTCGGGTGATTGTGATGTGTCAGTGTAGGTTCATTATTGGTAAAAAAATTTTACTTTTTCGTGAGTGATGTTGATAATGGGGAAGGCTACGAATGTGTTTGGGCAGGAGCTCTATGGGAAATCTCCAAAGCTTCCTCTTAATTTTGTTGTAAACCAAAAACTGCTCTTAAAAAATAAAGTATTTTTTAAAGGGTCAAATGAGTGAAAACCAGCATCATGGACAGTGCAGGACATCAGCTTTCAGCACTCACCTGAGCAAGATGTCAAGGTGGCCAAGACTGCTGCAGGAAAGCATCAGCTCTGGCACCCATGTGTATGCAAGGAACAGAGCATACATACGTGTGCGTGTGTATGCACAGATATGCACAGATGGGCTCATGGGTGGCAGAGTAATTTCTTTACATACTTAAATTATTGCTGCAGGCTCCTCTTGTCTCTTTGATACATACCGAGCCCCTTTCAACTAGATCTTTTCTTGACAAAGTAACCACTACCAACAGGCTTTCTTCCACTTCATGACATGAAATATTAGTCTAAGCCCCATCCAAACATGAAAAACACTTAACTTATGGTTATTTAAGTAAGAATTTCTCCCTTGGATATTATTATTTGCAAAAATGTTTAATGCCAATTTAAGTTTCTTCCCTTCAGTCATTACATTTTTGAAGGGCCTCCCTTTCCCACCACAGGTCAATGTTTGCCTCAAAAATGGTAACTCTTTAAATTTTTATTAACCCAAGAAAAACCACAGGGATAGCTTCCTTGCCCCTCAACCCTCTCATCAAAAGTCACAGTGCATTCCAAAGCCAAATAGATTTGACTTTTGAATTATCCCTTGTCTCAAATGTCTATCACTTTCCATTGCGAACAATGAATAATTGACCTTCAGGACATCTGAGATATGAACTATTAGCCTCAGCCTTCACCTCTTAAAGTCTCCAAATGACTTGACCTTAAACATTTTCCATTCTCCCACTTACAAAATGAGGAAGCCAATCTCTTACCTACTCTGTCCTCAAGGCTGTTCTGTCAAAAAGAGTAGAAACTCTGAACTCTTTGGAGTCCTGTATTAATGTATATCATCTTTAGCATCAGTTCGGGGAGTCACAGACTTAATCCACCAATTTGAAACCCTTTCTCCATCCCGTTTCATTACATGCACTCACATGTCCCCCACAACAAAAGACCCAGAATAATCTAAACCTCTTCTTGCCAATAGTGGAATATTGTATATCATCACCATACAAATTTATTTAGGAACAGAGAGATTCCTTTGAATCTCATCATTTTCTTGGATATGCAGTCTCTAAAAAAAAAGTTACCATTTCTGGAATGGCTTCATGTTACATGTTTACACACTGGCCCACAAAGAAGGAGACTCAAGAAAGAATGTTCCTGCAGAAATCAACAAGGATTCCCAGCCCACGTGGGAACTCTTGTGGAAGCTAGCACGGTATTTCACACTTTGGTATTTTTTTTCCTTTCCTTTTCTTTCTTTTTTGTTAAAGAAGATAAAATATTACAGAGATCTTCAAAATTCACACCTGAGTTAAACATTTTGCTGGAAAATTCCACATTAAGGAGAGAAGAACATAATGCAAAAAAAGGAAAGGGCTATATATAGGTATTTTGCCAGCATAATTGTTGCGTGTGTGCGTTTGTGTTCTTCCTTCTGCACCAGGAGAAGGGAGAGAGGACAAGATAAGGAGAAATACAGGAAAGGATAGAAAGAACAAGCGTTCCTGAACTCTGGGGCAGACGGAGCAGACAGAAGAACACCTGTGGGCAGAGCAATGTGCCCAGGGGGCTGAGCGTGGCTCAGCGTTCTGTAAAGAGGAGGGAATTCGGAGAACACAATCATGAATGGATGTGGTTCTGGAAAAGGGGCGGGGCTAAAGAGAAAATAGGGTAACATGAAGACTCAGTCAGAAAGCTTTGCTGAACAGAGAAGACATCAGAGCTTTGGTGGAGACATCAGATTCAAATCTTTTCATACATTCTAGAATCAGTTCGGAGATTGTGGCTAAGTTCAGAGTCAAAACCTTCTCTCCCCTCTGGTGGTTTGGCACCAGGCAAATGGCTGTGCCCAGAATGAGCTGGAGATGAGCTGGAGAATAATGGCAAGAGGTCCTTTTTGAAAGACCACAGTCGCAGTGAAGCCATCTGACATATTTGGAACGAGAGGAGAAGGGCACAGGCAAGGAAGGTAAAAATGGTCACCTCCTAGGAGGGCTGTGCGTTTCAAGAGCACTAGGAGGCAGCACAGGGTTCGGTCACAGTTTGGATCTCCAGAGGCCCTTGCTCCTGAAGAAGGCAAGAGTTTGGGTTCATTGATAGTGGAGATTCTCTTCTACTCTCCTGAAAGTAATCTGTCCATACAGAGAAGGCGTGACTCCCTTCCTTCCAGTGGGGAATACAGGGCCAGGTGGCATAGGAGAAACTTTTTGGTCTCAGTGGAGGTAGGTGGGATGATTCCATCGGTACCAAGATCTAGAAGGAAGGAAGAAACAAGTCAATCGGACAGCTTCTAATGAGGAGGGAAGATGGGAATGAGCAGTGAGTATTAGCAGGTATGTATGGGGCGGGGGGGTGATGAAAATGTTCTGGAATCAGATTATGGTGACAATTGCACAACCCTGTGAATAAACTAAAAAGCACTGACTTGTACACTTTAAAATGGTAAATTTTATGGAAAGTGAATTATATCTCAAAACAATTCTTTAAAATGTACATTATATGTTTTTCTCTCTCTTTTTTTTTTTTGGTGGAGGTGTCTGAGGCGCTCCAACCTTTCGGGCTGTGCAACAATTGGCCCATAAGAGGCGGCTGCCTTGTTGAACAGTCTGGGTTTGGACAAGTGGGTTCATTTCTTCCGACAAGCTCAGGTCTTCAACCAATCGCCTAACTTGCAAATCTCTGTTTTGTTCTGAATCGGGGAAGGATCTCTCGAGGCATCCGCTGAGAACACTTCTTAGGGTAGATTCTTTGGTTCATTAATCAAAGCTTGAGAGGCTGCTTTTCCCGCTGCATCCCGGGTGGGAGCACGAGGTTAGGGGGTAGCACCCACCCTCCTGCTCTCACGGTGTCAGCCATGCTGGAGGAAGCTCAGGCTCGGGGCAGAACACCCCAGAGCAGAGGAGCTGGCCTGGAGGGGAACTCCTCAGCCCAGGGAAGGACCTGGCCCTTTCTGACAGGAGGGTTTGGAAATTTCCACCCTCCCAGTGAGGAGGGACATGTTGGCTTTGTTGACATCAGCTCCTTGCCAGGACTGCTCACTGGCTGAGGCTTCTCTTTTAAATCCCACTCCCTAGGGAGAGAGGCCAGTCTGGCGCTCCACGCTGCCCCCTCCCTGCCACCCCCATCCCCCTTGGCCAGCCCCGTGACAAGCTTTCCTTCCCAAGGTGTTGACCCAGATGCAGCTCCTCACATGTCCCTCGGCCCCGCTGAGGTATCTCTGGGCTCTCCCCTCCGCCTCACCCTGAAGAGTTAAAACTGGTGGAGGAGTTCACAGCCACTTTGGAGTTATTTTGAGATGCAGTAGGGCTGCTGGCGTGGAGTCCTGGGCCAGGAGACGAAGGCCTGCTGTTGTTCCCAGAGGAGCAGGATGACGTTACTGAGAACCAGGAGAGGCAAAAACAAGGGGGAAACAATGAGGCTGGGTCTGGGGACCTCGTGACATTCAGACATGCATCCTCCAAGGGGGCTCACCCTGTCCCTAGCCGCCACCCATCTGCCCAACTCCTACCATGTTAGCATCGACACCCGGCCCCAAAGGGGCCCTCATCATACACGCTCTCCTCGGCCCGGGCCCTGGAGAGTGGCATGGCTGGTTCTACGAGTCCCAGACTAGCCAAAACACAGGAGATACAGATGCCAAAATCATCCTACTCCAGGACACGCCCTGGGCTGGGTATACGCAGCCCCAGACCACGGGGCAGGATGAGCAAAAGAACCAGAAGCCTTGGAAAGGAAGAGAGGAGGAAAGAAAGCAAAGTGCTCAGGGAGGAAAAGAGAAGCTGAGAGCACAGGTAAAGACGGCCAGCCTCTCTGACGTTGCCATCTCCAGATGGTTCGTGGTCTTCCAGAAAGAACACAACCAGGAGTGAGGAGGCCTGGGCCATTCGCTAAGCAGCTCTGTGGCCTGTGGCAACTTGTTTCACTTCCCTGCATCCCCTTTTCGACCTCTGTAATATGGCAGATTTGGATTAAACTGTATTTGAGTTTCCCAAACAGCATTCCGTGGAGAAGGTGACATATATTTCACCCTCCAACCTAAGATGCTTTGAAGGGTCGAAGGCACTGGTATTGATAATTATGTCAGGACAAGGGACTGTCAGACACTGGGACTGTCATATGGTCATCCTCTCTAGTTCTTTGAAATGCTTTGGAATACTCTTTGAAAAATAGAGTTCTGTAGAAAATTGGTTTGGAAAACCTTGCCTTCCATACAGCTCATTTGTATGGAGAAAGTGTGGCAATTAAAACAAAAACAAACACTTGTTCAAACTTTGCCTACCCAGCATTTCCTAAACTTACTTGATCACAGAAGCCTTTTCTTCCTAGCACAGATTTTAACATCTTTTGAAATACGTTTTGGGAATGCTGACTTAGGTAGGTACCTCTCAGTTCTAGTATCCCATTATTTAAAAGAATTCTGGTACTATTCAGAAACCTCATTTTTAGAGCTCACCTGTTCCAGGCATGGTGCTGTGGACAGGAGGGACAGAGAGGGGCCCCAGAGACCCAGAGGGAGACACCTGAAAGGCAACAGAAGCTTATAAATGTCCACTTCTGCTTCCTTCTCCCACCTCTGGCACTTCTCCTAGGATGCTGGGCCCCAGACTCTGCAGAGACAGGGCTCAGCTTCCTGGATGACTTCCTAATCCCAAACCTGCACTCTGTGCCTTGTTTCATAGGAAGGTCTCTGGACCACGTACAGCACCCAGCTCTGGCTCTGCCCTGCTCCCGCGGCTCCCTGCTGCTGACACCAGGCCCTGCCCTCCCTGCTGTGTGTCCCCTGGCAAGGTCTCTTGGGCACTGCCAGGCTGAAGCTGCCCTGCTCAAGTGCTCCGGTGATGAGAGGACCATGCCTCCTGGACCCTGCTGTGGCTGACACTGCTGGATGGCTGTCTATTTTCCAGTCCCTTCTTCTTCCTTTTGTAAAAAATATTTATTTATTTTATTTATTATTTATCTATTTAGGCTGCGCCAGGTCTTAGTTGCGGCACGCGGACTTCTTAGTTGCGGCATGCGTGTGGGATCTAGTCCCCCGACCAGGGATCGAACCCTGGCCCCCTGCATCGGGAGTGTGGAGTCTTACCCACTGGATGACCAGGGAAGTCCCTCTTCTTCTTTCTTAAAAGACCCCTGCACTTGCTCAGGGCAGCAGAGCCCCCAGCCCTAACCACCCTGTTTCAGGCTTCCCATCTTGATGCATGAGTGGACCATCCACTCTCCCGAGGTAACTGGAGGAGATGAACTGCAGTCTCTGAAGCCTTTCATCTTGCCCTGGATACATCATCAACTCTGAGTTTGGAAGGGACCGAAGATGATTTAGCTTAACCTCCCACGCAGTTCAGGAATCCCCCCCCCGTCAGTATTACTATCCTAGCACAACCTGCAACAAGACGTAATAAAAAGAATAGACATTGTGGCCCAACAGATCTGGGGGTGAGCCCTGGCTTCACCACTGTCTGTGTGATTTGGGCAAGTTACTTAACCCCACTGAGATTAGGTTTTCTCATCCATAAAATAGCAGTAATACCTCCCTCATATTTTCTTTTAATTAAGATTTAATGAGATAATGTCCGTAAAGCTTCCAACTCAATCCCTGGCCAACAGCGCAAGGCTGTTAGTTCCCTTCCTTCCAGCAGGAAGCTGTCAACTGTTGTGTGTTTCTAGCTAGAAACTGTTTATTTCTTCATTTGAGCTGAACCCTGCATACTTTTCCTCCCCCTTATTCTTCTCATGCTGACCTGGGACGCTCAGATCAACCTTTACAAAGGATCTTGCAAGGAAGTTCTGCTCAGGGAGCTGTGATTGGCGATCCTCCCCTCCCCAGTTTGGAACATCCCATCCCGACAGGATGCGGCATGTACTCATTTCCTAATTAATCAGCAATTGTTCTGCTGCTTTCATTTACCTGCCCTTTTACAAGGAGCCTCCTCAGTCGGCTGGGGCCCACCAAGGGTGGAGACAGGTGTGGAGCAGCGTGGTAAGAGGTAAGAGATGTTATCGGTAATCTCTCTCTTCTCCTCCGCCCCTCCCTGCTGCCACACACCCAGAAATTTGTTGTTGTTTTTAAACAAATAATTATTTAGTCACTGCGACCAGCTTCTTCTGCTTCCTTCTGGAGACAGACTATACGTATGCAAGCAGACATAGATATGGTTCCTTTAACATTCTGTATATAAATGGAAGCATTCTGTGCACACTGGTCTGAATAATTTTGCCTTTGTTTTTTCCTGCCTTCTCTCTCTGTCTCATTCTTTTTTTTTTTTTTCCCCTTAACTGTGTATCTTAGAGATCATTTCACATCAGAAGCAGAAGAAACTATGTCCTAGTCCCACGGAGAGTGTCCCAATGAGACCTGAGGAGAAGACAGGATTAGAACATTTTCTCTAGTCTCTTCCTTCAGGATGCCACAAGTATTAATGTGATTATTTATTTAACATCTTTCTCCCCCACTAGGCTGGGGAACTCATGAGGGCAGGATGATGCCTGCGTGGTCCCCTGCTGTGTCCTCAGTGTCTACTGCAGTGCCTGGAACTTTGCAGGTGTTCAGTAAATATGTGTTGAATGCACGATGAGAACCCATGACACTCCTTTACGGCTCCTCCGTGCCTCCCACCACTTTCCTCCACGTTGGTGCCCCAGGCTGGGATTGAACCAAAGTGATAACTACCTCCCATCTGTTCTAAACAAAGCCCCATGTTTAAAGATTCTGACTCTCTTATGACATGGTTCAGTTCCCTTAACATGGTCTACAACGCCCTACATGATTTAGCCCCCGCCTACCACTCCAGCTTCCTCTTTCACACACTCTCTCTCACTCCTCGGGTTCCATTCCAACCTTCTTTGCTTCCTCTCCCCACCCACCCCAGCCTCAGGACCTTTGTACACACTGTTTCCTCTGCATAGAATGTTCTTCCTGACACTATCTCCACCCTTCCGTCCTGTCTCCCACCGCAACTCAGACCTTTTCCCCATTCAAGTCCACTCTTTCTTCTGCTGTCAATTTGAGCATCATTCCTCAGAGAAGCCCCTGACATCTGGACTAGGTTAGGTCCCTCAAATACCCTCACATCTTCTCTGGAGGCTTCATCACAAATTGCATTTGTTTAATGTCTGTTTTCCTTGCTAGACTCTAAGCAGAGATCACCAGTAAGTATCCTGTGCACCACCATATCCCAGTGCCAAAGAGATGGTGGGTGCTCAGTAAGTATTTAAGACAGCAATGGTGAATGAATATCGCATTGTCTCCAACCTAAAACTGTCAACGGTTCTTCATATCTTTGAGAGTAATTTAGCGTCCACGACCCACCATGATCTAGCTCTCATCAACCTCTCTGTCTTAGTCCTAAACCCTTAGCTCCAGCCAGACCAAAAGGCTTGTGATTCCCCAAATGCATCATGTTGTTTTATAATTCCATGCCTCTCACACACTGTTCCTTCTGCCAGCTATGCTGTTCTTTTTGCTAAGTCCTAGTCTGTTCTCCAAACAAATCAGGGGGTTAGCCCTCCCACACCCCATTCTGATTTGGGGGTCTTTCATCTGTGCTCCCAAAGCACTCTTGCAGGGCTCTTCACATCTGCTTCACCCCTCCATGTACTTCATTGCAATTTTTTGCATTTTCTGGTTCCTCCTTCTCAGTTTCTTTCCTTGGTGCTCCCCCTTTGCCCATCCCTCTAAAGCTAGTGTTCCCCAGGGTTGAGACCTCAACTTTCCTCTTTGCTTCCTCTGTACAGACTCCACAGGTGAGCTCCTCCTTACCCAGGATTCCAACTACCACCTGTGTGCTTATGACTCCCAGTCCATTCCTCTGTCTTAGCCTTTCCTCCTGACCTCCAGACCCATTATTCCAAGTGCCCAGGGGCATTCCCACTTGGGTGTCCCACAGGCCTCTCTGTATATCATAATGATGTAAAGAATTGAAATCATCATTTTTTCCTACTCCTAAGCCAGCTCCTCCCCCTGTGTTTAATTGTTCCATCTACAGCACCAGCTTCTACCCAATCAGCCCAGCCTGAATGCTGACAGTCATCCCAGAGTATTCTCTTTCCTTTATCGCTCTCCCTGCCCCACCCAGTTTTCAATTTATTAACCAAGACCTAATAATTCTACCTTCTAATTATCTCCTGAATCTCTCCCATCCGCTTCATTCTTACCAAATGGGTTTGCTTCAGCCCTTTTAATGTCTCTGCTGGATAACTGCAGTCACATCTAACTGGTCTCTTTGAAACTAAATGTGATGCCTCTCAAACCACCCTTTATAACTACAGTCAAAGTGATCGTTCTAAAAAGCAATCAGATCACACTAATGCCCTACTTCAAATCCTTCAGCAACTCCCCAGGGCTTCAAGTTCCTTAGCCCTGCTCATAGCCCCTTCTGTCTGGCCCTTGCTGATCTATCCAGCCTCATCTTTCAACATTCCTCCACGTGGAACCACCTGCGATTCCGTGCATATGCCCTCTTCTCCCTCCTCCATACCGCTGTTCTCATACTATCCCCCTGGGGGAATTCCACCCCTCACTTATTTGCCTCTTCACTCTTTCTTGTCTTTTTAGACTCAGCCCAGGTATTAATTATCTCCTTGGGGAAGCCTTCCCTAACCACCACCTCCCAAGGCTTTGTTAGCTGCTACTCCTAAGTTCTCCAAGAGAAATCATCATGTTGTTTATCATTTGTTTATTTGTCTGTCTCTTCTGCTAGGCAGTGAGGTGCTCTGGGACAGGGAACAAATATTACTTATTTGTGCATCCCCAGCACTCAGCACAAAGACCAAAACATAGTAGACGGTCAATAAATGTATGGTGAAAGAATAAACAATAGTATAGTTTTATGAAATAGCTACGTCCCACCCAGAATGAGGCTGAATCTCACCCATCCTTGAGTACTAAAAGACAGAGGACAACACCATTATCCCCAATTCCCTTAACCTTCAACCATCACCATCCCTAGGGTTGAAGAAGAACCTTCCCCCTCCCCCCCACCCTCCAGGCACCATCTCTCTCCTAGATGGAGAAGACATTACATATCCTCCAAACTTCCCATTCTGCCTGAACTTCAAATTATTCCCAGCCCTGACTTCTCCCCCTTGAACTCCAGAATCACAGATATAACTGTCTGCATGACCCTTCCTCTTGGATGCCTAGGAGGTAAGTCTAACTTAATACGACCAGCTCTGAATACTTAGTCTTTTTTCCCCCTCAAACCTGTTCCTCCTGCAGTCTTCATCATCTCAAAAAATGGCAGCACCTTCCAAGTAGCTGCTCAGGTCACAACCCTTGAAGTCATCTTGGCCTTATTTCTCACACTCCATATCTGAGCTAACAGCACATCTTGTTGGCTCGTGGTTGAAATACATTCAGAATCCAGCCACGCCTCCTCACCACCATGATCTCCACCTTAGCCCAAGCCTCCACCACTCTCAGCCTGATTGTTGTAATTCTCAGGCTGGTATCCTGCCTCCACACAAATTAATCTCCACATAGCAACCCATGTCAGTTCTCCAGTGGCTTCTTATTTCACTCAAACTAAAAGCTAAGGTCCTTTCGATGGCCTCTGAGACCGTGGTGAATGGCTTCCTGTTACTTCCCCGTTACTTCTCTGACTTCATCTCCCACTTCTCACCTCCTTCCTCACCCTGCCCTGGTGACACTGGCTTCCTTGCTGTTCCTCAAACATGTCAGGTCTTCTCATTTTCTGATTTCTCTACATGGAACACTCTAACCCTCAGATATTTCGTTCCCTTTCAATACTTAGATCCCTTCTCAAATGTCACCCTATCAGAGAGGTCTTTTCTTACCCCTCTACTATAAAAGCATCTCCCCGTAATCGCTTTCTATCTCCTTATCCTTCTTTATATTATATGTATTTTGTATACAGCATCTCTTTGTTTATATATTTATTCCTTGCTCTCCAACCCCCATCTTCTTTAGGACGGGGAGGACTCTTTGCCCTCCAGGCTTCATCTCCCCCAATGCTTGGCAGGCAACTTGGCTCCTGGCCACTCACCAGCCGGGAACTGTACATGGGTGATTTGATGGGTGTGGCCACGGGGCAGTTGATCCGCTTCTCCTTTTGGCGTCGGTTGCAGAACCAGACCCTCACCACCTCCTTCTCCATGGATAACTGCTCTGCAATCATGGAGATCTCCTCTGAGCTGGGTTTGGGGTTCTACAGAAACCAAAGGGATAGAGTAGTCAGGAGGAGACGGGAATAGGATCAAGAACTGTGCGTGGGGAACAGATGTTCCAAAGAAGCAGGATAGAACAATAGATGGAGCAAAAGCTTTAGAATCGGACCTACGATGGAATAGTGGCTGGAGCACTTACTCTGTGGCCTTAGGAAACTTTCTGAACCTCTCTGAGCCTCAGTCTTATCATCTATGAAATGAGAGAAATAATGCCTACCGTATAGGATGATTATGAAGATTAAATGAGAAAATGTGTATAAACTGCCAAGCACAGGGCCTGACACAGGGTGGAGGCTCTTCTCTCACTCCTTCTTCAGAAGTTCTGAAAAGAGGAGCCCACTGATGAGTTAGGTAGGGCAGGCAGAATCCCCAGAACACACGCTCCCTTCTGTTCTTTCCTCAGAATCTGATACCCTTCTCTCGCGTCATTTCTTGCTGCCTACCTCAAAATAGGAAATGATAAAGTTAAAACATGTGGACCCATCAAGACCATAGAGGAGACGTGTGTGTGTGTGTGTGTGTGTGTGTGTGTATATATATATATATATACACACACACACACACACACATTCCAATACATATCCATCACTCCTTTGTTCTGACCCCTCCTACCCCCACCCAATCTTTGTTCTTAACTCCCTTCTCTCCCTTCTGCACCCTCCCTTACTCTTGCTGCTCTGAGAAACTTAATCAGAAGGAAAAGCCAGGTCTTGTCACCCTGCCAGCAGTATGCAGCCATCAGGTCCTGAGTCATATGTGCTGGAGAGTCTGCTGGAGAGACAGGAGTCCTGGAGGCCTGGGGCCTGCAAGGTGGAACTAGGCCACAGGCGAGCCCTTTAGGGACTATGCCGTGTGGATGGAAGCTCTGGAGGCTGGTACCTAAGGGATCCTGATTAGAGGCTGTTTAGACCACACCTGTTTATCACTCTTCTCTTCCCCAGCTCCCCCGGGGCACATAACTGGTATTATTAGCGTCCACAGATTGGCTCAAGAATATACTTTTGCTGCAAGTTCAAAAAGGTGTCTGTATGTAATATGACTACAAATATTTAAATGTATGAAGAAGAAAGAAATAGAAGGACGTGCATTTAGATGGCATTTGGTGGTGGATTTTTTTCCTGCTTCCCTGCATTTTCCAGATTGTTTACAATGAGCATTTATTATATATATAATTTGAAAAATACAAAACAATGCAAAGAAAATGAAGAATTTATCTACAATGCCCTGGCTTTGCTCCCTTTTTCTCAACTGGATACAGGGATACACTCTCCTCTGGGATTCCATACCCCAGTCTTTAACTCTCCCGGCTCGAGGGACAATGGGCACCAAACAGAGGTCAGGGCGAGAAGGGTCAGTGGGGGAGGAAGTTTCTGGAACCCAGCCTCTCATTCAAACACCGGGGCACCTGGAGAGGGAGCGTGTCTCTGTGTCCCGACCCTTTCCCAAGGCAGGTGTGTGGGGGCTCAGGGGTGGTGCCGAGGGGCTTGTGTGCGTCTGCTCAACCCCTGTGCAAGTCGGCCCACCCGTTCCCACCCAAAGGGTCCGCTCACATCTTGAAATCTCTTCTCCAGAGTCAGGCGGATGCTGGTCTCGATGCTGGTCCGCTTCTTCCTCTTCCTCCCGAACACTTCACTGAGGGTGGGGTAAGAGCTGGGGGTGCTCACAGAGGGGTCTGAGGGAGAGGATTCTGTGGGGAGGAGAGAGAGCAGGGGAGGCTCAGAGAAGGGAAGGCGGCTGGTTCAGGCTCTGGCTCGATGGACTTGGGGTCCAATGACCCTTCCCGGCAGGTTCTGCAGCCCCCTCCCCCACACAGGGGAGCCAGACAGACTAAGAATCCTGCTTCCCCTCGTTGCTCTGGGCAAAGGTCCTCCCTGCCTCTCACTGCAGTGCCTCCAGCGTTTGCGGTCACGGTTCAGGGACACCCAGACATCAGCGGCGTGTGTGGGTGTGAGAGGGTGCAGGCAGAGCTCCTACGAGTGACGCCCATGAGCCTGTGTTTTATAAGTAGGCCTGGATGTGAATCCCAAGGAAAATGAGGACCGGTGTTTTGAGCTAAAGGCAGTGGCATTTGGTGGCGGAATGTTGGTGTGGAAGCCACTTTGTTTTCAGTGTGAGTGTTGGGGCTGAGGCTGTATGAGGGGTCGGCGGGGATGTCCCTTAGGAAGGATTCAGGCGCAGCCAGGGAATCGCACTAGAAATGATCCGCAAGATCCCTTCCCGAAGATCCTAAGACCTTCTGATCACCTCTTTCACTTCGGCCTCCTGTAAAACCTCCGAAGGATCAGCCTTCCCCCGGCGGGGGTGGGGCGGGGTGGGGTGGGGAGCTTCCTCACCCCCTCCCTTGTTTCCACGTGGAGCAACTTCTGAGAGGGTCACACCCTTGGCTGCCCATCCCCCGCTTTCCTCTCTCTCCATAGTAACCACTGACCCACACTATCTACAGACGAGAGCCCAGCCCTGACACTGGCTCTGCTCCTAGACCAGTGGTTCTCAACCTGGGGCGAGATTCTGTACCACCCCCACCCCCCCAGGGGACGTTCGGCACATTTTTACACGTCTCAACAGGGGGCGGGTGATCCTGGCATCTAGTGGGTAGAGACCAGGGGTGCTGCTAAAGAGCCTACAATTCATAGCACCGCCTCCACCGCAGAGCAATCTCTGGCCCAAGCTGTTGCTAATGCCTTGGCTGAGAAACCCTGTCCCATGCTATGCCATGACACCAAGCTCTTCCATTCATTATTGCAAACGTTTTGCCCTTGGCTTACAACCCGGACCTCCTGGCCCCCCCACCCCCACGCCTGACTGAATCCTCCTGCAAACTCCACTCTTGCTGTAAGGCTTTCCCAACCAGTCTAGCTCAGAGTAACTCCCTGCCCTCTGAAAACCTACTCAAGAATTAGCCAGATGAAGATCTTGCGTTGTGCCTATTGCCTCCTCCTCCCGGCCATGTGACCCTAGAGAACCTACTTCCCTATGGCCCTGACCTAGACCTAGTCCAGACAGCAGTCTGGGTAAGTGTGTTTGCTCTGCAGACCCGAGCTTTGTCTCTGGCGAGCTGTCCTACGGTCTAGGCTGGGTGTGTCTGGGGTAGGGAATAAAATGGGGCAAGTCTTCGTGGCCACAGACCTAAAGCTATGTCTTCCATGCGCTTTATCAGTAGTGAAGCTGACATTTTCATCTCTACTTGGCTATCTCCTGTGTCTTATTTCTCAATTGGTTCCAGACTCAGGAGGAGAGGAAAGGGTGCTATGTATTGACTGCCAAAAGTCCCAACACAGAGGACTTCCCTGGTGGTCCAGTGGGTAAGACTCCATGCTCTCAGTGCACGGGGCCCGGGTTCCATCCCTGGTTGGGGAACTAGATCCCACACGCATGCCACAACTAAGAGTCCGCATGCTGCAACTAAGAAGCTCGCATGCCGCAACTAAGAGTCCACATGTTGCAACTAAAAAAAAATATCCCGCATGCTGCAACTAAGACCTGGCGCAGCCAAAATAAATAAATAAAGAAAGAAATAAATAAATAAATAAATAAATAAATAAATAATTTTAAAATGTTGTTAAAAAAAAGAAAGAAAGCCGCAACACGGACCAGTCACCATCCCCTTCCCTGCAGACCTTCTAAGGCTCCATCCATCCTCGTGTCCCTGAGGCCTACCTGCATCATTCAGCCACTTCTCCAGCAGCGGCTTGAGCTTGCACATGTTCTTGAAGCTCAGATTTAGAGCCTCAAATCTGGAGATGGTAGTCTGGCTGAAGTCGTTGCCATACAGCTTTCCCATCGCCAGACCCACGTCTCCCTGCACGCGGGGACGGAGAGGGAAGAACTTTGAGAGGTAGGCCCCTTCTCTCCTTTGTCCACATCCCTCACCATCCTAGCACCTATCCACACCCAGCGAACCTTTGCTCACCCTGGCTCCCTTCCAGTTTCTTCCCTCTAAGATGGAGACTTGGTTATTTCTCTCACTAGACTCTGAGTGCGCTGTGCCCTCATGCCTAGCTCCTTGCCTGGCTCTCATTCCTCTCCCCTCCACCAGCAGTGTTCCCATTTTCCCTACCAACGGCAACTGTGCCCCATTCTCAGGGGACGCAGGAACACGGTGGGTTTGCCCCAAACACAATGAGCTCTTAAAACCTCCACTCGGGAACCCCAGTCTCTACTCACTCAACCCAAGTTCTTCCACCTCCTTGCCCCAAACCGAACCTGTGTGAAGCCCAGCTTAATGCGCCTCTGCTTGAAGGTCTTGGCAAACTTTTCCAGCTCCTCCAGGTCACTGGGCTCATCGGCTCCTCCAGAGCTGGGGAGATGCTTGGGGACTGGGAGATGCTGGGATGCTTCCAGATGCGGTTCTAAAGAGGATCCTGGCACCCCAGGGCGTCCAACTGCCTAAGAGCAGACACACACCAAGCCAACCCACAAACAGTCAACAGATCGAATGCATTTCCTGGTATTTTGTACTAATAGGCCCACTTAGAGGATGACAGATTGGATTCCTATTATTTCGATGGTGTGGACGTGGAAATTGGAGTCTCTATGAAGGGACTAGCAAATAGCCGGAGTAGCTGGGGTAGAAACAGTAGGAGTGTGGGACAGGGAGGTGGCCTTTCTGGGTTTTAGTCTATGACTCACTATTTGACTCTGAGCAGGTAACTTCCTCCTTTCAGTTTTCTACCATAAAAGGAGCTAGCAGACTTGTTTACAAAGATCCCCAAAACAGATCTCAGGACGGGACAAGGAAAAGGTTGTTTGCCTTGCCCGTTCTTTTCCACAAAGCAAACTAACTGAGGTGCTCAACAGGCATTAACTGAAAATAACAGACAGCATCTGAGATTCATTGCATTAATGGAATTTCCATAAAATTCCAAACTCTTGTGACTGCCATTTTACTTTCTAAACAATCATTTTCTTTCATGAGAGTATTTTGTTTTTTGTTGTTTTTAATCAAAAGTATTCCAATGCTGTCTAAGTGCACCTTGATCTCATTTGTGGTTGTCAGGAGATGTTCTTTCTTTAGTTTATTTTCATAGGAGAACAGACCCTTATACCTAGAATCCATGTTGTGCCCATTTGGGGTCAGGAATAAATCCCACACGTCCACGGAGAAGGAGCAGAAACCCATTAGGCTTGGGGTCCTAAGGGGCTTGTGTCCAGGGCAGGGGCTGCTACCGATGTGGATGACGTGGCCTAAGTCCATCCTCTTCTCACTCCTTTCCAGTTTACTCTTTTCCGAGACTGGGGTTAACTTTACTCCTTTCTTCCAAGATATTCAGGCTTCCCATTCAGACAGGCAGCCTTGTGATGACCAGAGAGAAGTTAAGGACTCTTTACCCCCCAAGGGAGGGTCTTTTAGAACAGAATGATTTGAAACCATTAGGCTTTGATCCTGTTCCGCGGGGGAGGAGGTGGCGTGGACCAGACTCTCAGGACAAAGCCTCGGTCCTCTCTCAGCCTTCCTTTTCATGAACTCATTTGTTCCTTCATCCGACAAACATGTCTTGAGCTCTCTGCTAGACCTTCCCCCTTCACATCCAATCAGTGGCCGAATTGCACTGAGTCAACTTCCCCAACATCCCCTGTCAGCCCCTCCTCTCTACCTTTATTGCCACCACCCAAAGCCAGCCCCTTTACTGCTGCCCCAGGATGATCTTCATAACCTTCCAAACAGTCTCTCTGCTTCTGGTCTCGCCTGGCTCTCGTGTTATAAGACACGAGAGGTGATCTTGAACCCTCTCTCAGATCTCTTCCAGATCTAACTCTGTGATGATGCGATTCGGAGAGCAGTCAGAAGGTCCAAGAGCTCAGACTCTGGTGTCCCCATTTCTATTAGCCACTAGGGGGCACCCACCCCCTTCCAGGGGCCTCCAGTGGACTCTAGCCCTGTAAAGCCAGGGTCCTGAGGGACCCACGGGGATCTTAGCCCCGAGAAGGGACATTAGGGTCTCTGCAGTCATTCCCAACTGTTCCACACGTCCATCTCTGCGGAGGCGTCTCAGGCAGCGGTGCAGGCATTAACTGCCCCGGGTCACCCAGATAAGGGGAGGAGCGGCAGCTCCAGTGTAGCTCCTGCTGCCCTCGCCAAGCCACACTCCCTGGCGTGAGGCCGCGTCTGGCCAGAGGAAGAGGTGCCTTTTTTCTCCCTGGCAAACAGGTGCTGTGTGGCACCATGGCAGCTCTGCAAAGGGCCCTCTCGCAGGCCTCCATCCTCCTGACCCGTGCTTTATCCCCTCCAGGAAGCAGTCTAGAAGAGCAGCTCTTAAGAGAGGCCCAGAGGTGAGAGGCCCTGGCTTGGTACCAGTTCTCAGGACATCAGGTCTCTGGGCTTCTGGTCTCCCCCTTGGCGCTTGAGAGCACCTGGGCAGGCCTGGCGGTCACCTTGGCATCCCTGGAAAGTTAGCCGATCCCTGGTTCTCAGAGGAGTGATGCCAGGGCCTGACTGGGGCGGGAGTGGAGTGCCTGCACACAGAGCAGGCTAGCCCGGGAGCTGGGATCTCTGGCCTCTGATTCTGGCTCCACCAGTGACACTGGGTCCCTCATTTCCTCTGGCTGTGGCTTGAATTTGCCCCCGTGCCGACTGGGATAATCCCTTGCGATTTCCTCTTCCCAGAGGGGTAAGTGTACCGTCAAGGGGGTGGGGGAAGCCTAGGAGCTCAACTCTGTCAGGAGCTGAAACAGGAAGAATGTGGGTGTTTACCTGGGACGCCAGGCCAGGCCCCGTCTGCGGGAGGAGGAGAGAGCTTTGCTGCTGTGGAAAGTGGAGAAGATTTGACTGCAGACCTGGGTGAAAGGGGAGGAACAAAGGAGCAAACGAATCAAATCCAGGCCGGCTGAAAAGACATGCTCTACACCTTTGGAACCGTGATAAATGTCCCCGCCCCGCCTCCCCACCCCCACCCTGCGCTACCTAATCATGTCCATCCCCCCGCCCCCCCCCCCCCCCCGCCTCCAGCCTTGTGGAGAGGCCCCCATGGACACTGTCAGGATTGCCACACACAGGTGGAGGCGAATCAGACACGGGGATACACAGATGTAAACAGCAGTCCCCAAACCAGTCCTTCTGCTTGCCCGCCTGCCTGGAGTGGTGCAAAGGCTGAGGAGGGTCAAGGCAACCTGCTCTGGGATTTGATAACCAGGCCTGAAGAAACCCAAGAGGGAAGGAGATGTGGGGATGATGACTAAGAATTCAAGCTGGAGCTGAGGGTTTCCGTTTTGCCCGCAGAAGCACCTGGGATGGCTACAAAGGCCTAGCCAGATCTGCAAAGATGCCGGATCAAGGGAACGGTGCCATACAGCTCCAAAAGGCAGCAGCCAATTGCCAGAGGCTCTTGGCAGGACCCAGACATTGAACACTTGGGAGGAAAGGCTGAGAGAGAAGGGAAGAGCTGGAGGCAACTCTCCCTGGTGGTACGGACTCTACCTGCTCATGGCACGGCCTGAGGATCGCTTTCTCCAGGAAAACTGTCCGTGAAGGGCTCTGCCTGGATGGTGGTCATGCCAGTGGGCTCCCTCTAAGAAGAGCCACAGCCAGGAACTCTCACTCTCACTGTGGGAATGGGGCCATCAAACTACAGAAGCACACAATGAGGAAGGTCACCCCAATCACTCAGCACGCAGCAGAACTTAGGGTTCTCTGTTGCCCCTAAGCTGTTCTGGGTCACTGATGTGTAGATGCTGACCATTTTGCTCCTCAGTCTAAAACCACCAAGGCTTAATTTTTCGTTATTAAAATACATAGGCAAAAAAGCTCTCGTTAGGAGCCCTGTACTGGGAGTCGGAGGCTTGAGTACTAATAGTAATCTGACACTTACATTGCCTTTTGAAATGTACAAAGCCTTCTCACATGCATTATTTCAAATAACTCTCAATAACCTTGTGAGGCAGGGTTTTACTATGATTCCAGTTTTAGGGAGGAGAAAATGGAACCTCAGAGAGGTTAGGTAAGTTTCTCAAGGAGACACAGCTAGCAAGGGACTTTTTTTTAACCAATGAGTTTTTCCGATTCCAAATACTAAACTGTTTCTTTCCCCCTGTGTCATACACTGACCTCATTGGTTATATGCCTGAGCCAGTTTCACAACACCATCTTTCAAAAAGAAACAGAATGAACTGTTACCTTCCCTTTCCTATTCCAGGAGTATGATATATATTGTTTAGCTAACATAAATACTCACAGGTTCACATATGTTCTCATTCATCATCATAAAAACACTCTGAGATGACTTGGTAACTAAGGATAACTATAACTTGGGCAGGTGCTAAGGACAGAAGGCAGAGTTGCATTTTCTTTGGATTCTGGATTTCCAAAGACTCTCCTTGGGATTTGTACAACGGAGGGAAGCTTATACTTCATCACTTTCAGCCCTAGTTGGTGGAGATGGGAGAGGGAGAGGCAGTACAATGCAATGCCAAGAACATGGGTTTCCGACAGACTGTTATGGAACTTTCTAATAGGTCACCGGTGACATAATATGACTACCTACCACACGAGGTTATTTAGAAAGATGTCAGGAAAATCACTCCACAGGGCTCCTGGCATATCATGCTCAAGAAATGTTAGCTATTATTGTGAGTATTCTAATCTGTTTGTTCTTGGCCAAGGAGAAGTTCTCTGTGAGTAACTTCCCTGCCAAAGAAAACCTGAAAACGCTCTCCACAGCCTGTGGGTGGCACTGCCGCTCTACCCAAATGGAATTCCAGCTTCCCGAGGGTGGAAGTCTGAGTCTACATCCACGTGCTGGGGAGATTTCCACGGATCCGGGACTTCTCTGGACTGCGATTCCCAAGGAGCTTCTCCTTCCTTGTTCTGCCCCAGCTCCTGCCACCCTTGTGCCTTCGGTCTCAATTGGCCATGAAATTGAGGACGATGGGAGGGGGAAGCAGAAAAGGAGACTCAACCTGGAGGGCCACACCAGGTCGCTTCCTCGGGCCCTGAGGTGGACAAGCCGCTCTTTATACTAGAGTGGGAGCCAGTCAGCCACGGCCCACACTTGGGTCCCAGCAGGCAGAAGCAGCTCCTTAGCACACTCACCTATGTAGAAGCCCCGAGGGTTTCTCACCTTGCTGCCCAGGCTGGGTCTGAGATAGCAGGAACTGGGAGACAGACTGTAGGTGTCCGGGAACCAGCACAAGCTGCTGGAGCGGGTGGAGGGAAGTCACGTCCTGTGCAGGGAGATACAGGCATCCCAGAATCTACAAGCTGCAAGTGTGGGCTCCATCTGCCCGCCGCCCATCTGTCCTGTGGGTCTCCATAGGGACCTTGCCCTATGCCTCTGTATCCCTGTGTCTGGCACACAGCAGCTACCCCATTAATGATGGTGTTGTTAAACCTCCTGCACTCAGCCAAGCTGTGCCTTGCTTAAACCTTGCCTTGTTATTTAACTTTTGTGTGTATCAGAACGGTCTCCCAGTTAGACCGATAATGCCCCGAGGGCACAGACTGTGGGTATTACCCATCTCTCAGAGGTTTACCCTAGAAATGACATGCAATCCCAGTTTTCTAATTTTTTTTAAAAAAAATCTCACGCCACTTGATATGCTAAAAGCCGTTTTTGTCTTGGCCATTTCCTGGTCCTGAACCTTTCCTGGAGGAAGAGGCACGTTATTCGTTCTTAATAAAACCACGTTGATTAAACAGAAAGTCCATTTCCCCTGGCTTCCTCCCACTAGCCCCCAAAAGGGAAATACTACTTCCCAATACCTGGGGGATCTGGGAGTCCTCTGTGACCTAGACCCCCAGGGTTCTGTGACCTCACAGGACTGAGCTTAGGTCTGTGCACAAAGAAAAGACTTGGTAAACCCTTGCTGAATAAAGAAGTGAAGGAATAAATGCACGTTCTAGTCTTAAATATTTCCAGGGAAGGGTCGGCTCTTTCCTCCCCTGGGAATCCAGATCAAGAAAGGGGCTTGCCGCGTGGACACCCGCCTTCTCACACATTTGTTGTTACTATTTCAGATGCCTCTTTATTCCTTCTAGTATGACAAAAGCTTGGGGGAGGAGAATGGGCTTACTGGGGACAGAAATGCTCTGTAACCACAGCAGTAGCTGTCATCATGGGGCTCCCCTGAATATGGCTGGCAGACCCCAGCCCCATTGTTACGGGCTAGCTAACCCCATTGTAGGGGCTAGCTCCATTGTTTTGGCAAGATTGATTCCTCTTTCTTCCCGAGAGGTGGAGACCTCCTTCTTCCCATAACTAGCCAGGCTTCATCTCTCAGAGGATTGTTCTGTAACCCAGCCCCCCTCCCAACGCAGGCCTCCAAGTTTCCCTGCAGGGGATTTTTTAGCTCAATCTGCATTCATTGAGAGCCAGATCTAGAGGTGAAACATTTTGCAGGAGGCTTGACTTAAACTCACTGGCCCTCTGAGAATATCAGGGCTTCCCGACTCGGGCTGCCATTTACCCCAGACATTTGGTTTCCAGGCATCATGGCAGGTCCTTGACTCAGGTGGCATGGCCGATGAGAGAGGGTCTGCTGCAGAGAGTCACTGAGGTCCTCGGTTTTAATCTGTAAGTGGAGGCAGGGGGAGAGCATCAGTTCTGGGCCTCCCCAGGCAGACAGAAGCGGAAACTTAGAGAAGACAGAGGCAGGAGATGAGTGACAAGCCTGGAGAGTCAAAGAACTAGCTCAGCGCCTACTGCGCTGCAGCTTGATTTTCCTGCCTGCGTGAGCCCTTCGGGCCAGGGCAGCTGGTAAGGGACAGAGGTGAGAGTCTCTGTGGAGTAACCATCCTCGAGATGGGGAATCCACCTGGATTGATCGTTCCCGAACATCATTCTGCGGCATGTGCTGGTACATAGTGCAATATATGCTCTTCCTCACTGAAACTCCAAAAAACGAGGAATTTTTGTAGTGACTTTAAACATTTCTCTTAGATTCCAAGGTGATGTTCTTTTTTCTTGGGGGGTGGTATGTTAGAATTTCTTTTAGGAAATGATGGTGATCCTAAATGGTATTTTTAAAACTCCCCACTTTCACAAATTTAAAAAAAAAAAAAAAAAAGGCAACCCTTTACCAATCTCCTTTATCTTATAGTTTTTTATTTTCCTGGTCCACGAAATCCCAAGTCTGGGAACCAGTTTCCCCTCCATCCCCCCTTGTTTTCCCCACTTGTCTGCCCTCTGAGTGCTGAGCTGCCTTTGCAGCTGGCCTCTTCACCCATGTGGCTTAGGTGACAGTCCTTGCCTGTCTCCTTACAGGTGGGGACATGTCTCCTTCACAATCACTGCTGTAGTTGCAGCCTGAGGGGACTGTGGTGGTTTGCAAACTCTCTCCAGCCTCTACCACCCTTCAACCACCCACCTGTGGGCTTTCCAGGTGTCCAAGGGCAGGGCAGGAAGCACTACTTGTGCCCACCCCTCCTCCCACCCTGAGAACAACTACAGTAAGTCCCCTACATACAAACCTTCAAGTTGCAAACTTTCAGAGATGAGAACGTGCATCTGGTTCCAGCAAGGAACCAGAACCTGTGCCATCAACGTCAGGCGTGAGTGAAATTGCAGCTTGCCCTCCGTCTCTTGTTGCTGACGATCCTTCAGCTCTACCATCTCCCACCTCCTCTCCCTCCTCCAGTCAGCAACTCTTCTTGCCTGTTCACTTGATGCCAGCCCCTGTATGCCAGCGGTTGTACTGTACTACTGTACTTTTCAAGGTACTGTACTGTAAGATTAAAAATGTTTTCTTTATTTTTTGTGTTTGTTTGTTATGTATTACTTGTGTGAAAAGTATTATAAACCTATTACAGTACAGTACTATATAGCCGATTGTGTTAGTTGGGCACCTAGGCTCTCTTTGTTGGCCCTGTGAACAAATTGGACTTACAAATGTGCTCTCAGAATGGAACTCATTCGTATGTAGGGGACTTACTGTACCCTCTTGCAGCGTTTCAGGAAGTCCATTGTGGGGATGGGGGGGTGGGTAGGGAGTATGCAAGTGACTTTGGATTCATATAATATGGCAGGGAGCTTGGGATCTAGACCATACCTTATAAAAGACATTGGGGGACCCTCTGACGGAACCTCTTGGCCATAGAGACCCTGGCTTAAACCATTTTCTTGGTCTCTACAGGGAATATCACTGACATCCTGGAATCATCCTGGAATCTTTTCTGTATTAGTTTAACCCAAGTTAAAGGTTCAGACTAACAGCTCTACTTGTGTTTAATTGCTGTGGAAGAATGGTGCTCTGGATTACTAAACCAAGAGTTCCCTTTGGTTGGAGAGTTAGGAAGATCTTGTTGAGTGACAGAGACTGAGGAGGGAGTTCATGCCCTAAACATGGGGCCTTGTACATAGTGGGAACTGAATGCGTGCTAACTGAATAAAAGACATAATCAGAATCCACCTCTCCATCCTCCAGTGGGATACAGTGAGGAAGACATCGAACAGGGAGCTAGAACTTGTTTCTAGTCCTAACTCTGACTCTAACTGACGATATAACCTTGAGCCATCATTTCATCTCTATGAGACTTGGTTTCCCCATCTGTTGTACGATTCTACATCATTTTTCTTTCAGTCCTAAAATGGAATTATAAAATTCCAATTCCGTGGTGTATTTGGCAGAATCTGGCGAGTCCATATTGCTGTAGTATTCTTAGATAAAGCAGATCTAAACAGCACTAGGAAGTCCTAGTTGCAACAAAATTGGTAAGAGGATGCTTCTTTTAGGGACAGTCTTTACAAATCGTTCCTCTCTTCTCTCACCTAAGGAGGCTATTCTGGAGTCTTGGAAGCAAAGAAGAGAAAAGGAGAGTGTCAGGAAGTAGCGCAATGGGGGCAGAGAGTTAGACATCAGGAAAACTCCAAAGGCATTGCCCCGCAGGAGTGATCTCTAGGACAGCCGCCATCCTACCCCCAGTGCCCTTCAGCTCTCCCCACCCACACTTGGCATCTCCATCTAAGACACTTGCTGTCCTAGTTCTTCCCCCAGAAATTAGAGTTTTCACATCCTAGATTCCGGGGAAACATTTGTTAGCAGGTTTTAAAAAGCTCAAAATAGATGATAAACTACTTATTTCAAACCACCACCAATCTTAAGCTTTGCTCAGAGGGGAGATTTTACTTAAGCAAAGCCTCCCTTCCCCACATCTCCCTTCTACAGTCCCCTCCTGCTCCTGGACATCCCTCATCCCGAGTGGGGATAGGTGAGGCAGGATGGAGGGGGACGGAGGGAGAACATGGAAAATTGGAGCTCAAAGCACACTGGTGGAACCACCGCAGGGAGCTTGGCTCGGCTCCAGCTCAGAGGCAAGTGGCAGGGTTCCTTTATAGACTCATTATGCGCAACGGGGAGATAAGGAGGGGTAGCTATGACACAGCTTGAAAACATGTGCTTTGCCTCCAACCTGGGTGCTATCTGTTAGAATCAGTGCCAGGTCTTCCTGCAACACTTAATTTCAGAAACCACCGCCATCATAAAAGAAAACTCACTCTTTCATCTGCTTCCTGGATCAATTGCCCTCCAAACTCTTTCAGGGGCACTGTCGACCTCCCACTTCTGAAAATGAAGTGCCTGATAGCAAAAAAATCCCTCTGGGTGTTAGCCTGGGGCGTTTTGACAACTCTGTGTGTTCCTCTTCTCAGTTCTTGCTTTACTGACCTCTTACTCTTTCATTTTTCATAATTCATTACCCCTTGTGTGTGAGCTGCTGACGGTAAACCCCAAAGGAGACAATCCTAAACAAACCAATTTGAAAGACAGTAAAGCAGACTACTTCTCCTGTGACAAATTCTAAAATCTCCACTTTGGTCGGTGGGTCTCAGAAAGAGCAGAGCTGGACTCGGAGGAGAAGAAGATACAGCAGCAACTCTGCCTGCCGCCCACCCCCGACCCCGGCACACGTCTCCGACGATTCTCTGAGAGTTCAGGGGCTAACACAATAAGAAATCAAGAAATAAAGTCCCTTCCAAATCCAAAAATCCCTTTCACAGCTATCGAATGGAAAAGATTGGAGTCTTTCCAGGCAACTGGGTGTTGGCTGTGGATCGGGAAAATGAGATAGAGAGACTTCTGTTGGATCCCATTGACTTCTAATGTGAGAACCGGAGGCAAATTGGATGAAGACCCAATTTCCCCTGTACTTGTGAAAACCCAACCAAACCCACAACCTGTCTGGAACCGTGAAGATCGTCTCCAGGGTCCCTTTGGAGCTTCTTCTCACGCAAGTGAAATATTTCTCCAGGCCCTGTTTGGGATGGACTAATCCCTGGGGACATGGGCCACCACAGAGGCCTTTGCCTGGTCACAGCCATCGGTCATCCCGTCCATCTGTTAGACATGGGTTGTTAGCTCAGGATCTTCTCCACCCACTGAGCTGTGCAAAGGTGTTACACTGAGTCTTGGGCAGTTACCAAGGAGGTAGAAAGGTATCATGGGTGATTATCTTTTCTAATCCCAGCAAACTCCCGGACATCACCTGCTTTAGAAAGAAATAGCCTCATTCTGGGAAGAGAGAGACCCTTCTGAGGAACTGGAAACCCTTCATACATTCCCTATTTGGCTTCACCGCCCAGCCAGGAAGTGTGGGGATGAGTGTTTATCTTCCCATCTCACAGAGACCAGGAGTGCTTCAGAGATGCATGTAAAGTTACACGACAAGACACTGGCTAAATGTTACAAGAGAATGGTCCTCTGACCCTCCCCAGGCACTCTATCTACAAAACAATACTACAAACATCCCAGGGATGGGAGAGAGAACAGACCATAGGTGATGTTCTGGCCCAGACCTACACTTGGACCTCCTTATTAACCATCTGTTTGGGGTCATGCAATGGGGCTGGAGTACTTAGCCTTAGCCCCCTCCCCGGGACATTTCACATGGCCCTCTCTTGGGGGGAAAACAACTCAACATTAATGAATATATCACTGGCGATGAAAATGATCAAAGCTGTAGTGCCAGTTGCATAACTCGTTTGTGGAAAGTGTTTCATAAACATTTCACAAGAAGGAGAATTTCAAAGCGTGAACATCTCCCAACCTGCCTTCAATTACAGGCAAGATTTTTTTTTTCTTTCTTCCCCCCTTCTATACGTCTCCCTAGCAGTGAGGAAGAGTTTCTGTTTCGTAACTGATCTATAAAAGGGTTGACAAACGTTTTGCTCATGAAAAGATCCTAAAAATATATTCCAAGCCGTAGAGTAGGGCAGGCAGGTAACTTATCTCAGATGAACAAGGCTGAGAGTCCCCTAAGAGATGCTGGCTGTATTTTTGCTTGGGGGACTCTCCTTCCTCCATGGCTCTTGGCTGCTCCCTATGAGTCCAAGGCTCCTGCCTCTTTGGATGCTTCCCTGAAGTACCTGGGGAGATGGCCTCATCCAGTCCCTGGTCTCTAGTCAGACCTACGACAGACCAGCCTAGGCACACCTTTGCCCGTGCACATTGGGATCTTCTCCTGGAAAGCATCGAACTTGTAGACAAAGGAGTGATGGAAGTGAGGAGACATGGGGCCCTTTAATAAACATACGGTTTCTTAGGAGGCTGGAGCCACTTAGAGTTGTTCCCTCCTGAAAAGAAGCTTTCCAAAGAGGCATCCTTGTTTTTCCTGCTTGTACCTCTTCTGCAAATGCAAAAAGCTTATCAGTCATGTTATTTAATGCTTTGGCTTCAGTTCTTAGGGCACAGCACTGCTAGTGTTGACACATGTCTGAAAAAACCCCATCATTTTAAGCCCATAAAAGTTTTCTTCTCCCTCTGGCATATCGGTCTGTGCATTCAAGTTTAAAAACTCTAGGAAGGGGCTGTGCTCTCTTTGAGGACATATCCTCACAGATATTTTTGGTGCCCAGGACTTGAACAACTTTAACCATTGTACCACTTCCCAGCCCTCGGGAGATGCCAGCAGCGTCTGCTTCCACTGAGGAGCTGGATTGATGCAAGCTCTCTTTTTTGACCCTGATCTTTTTTTTTCCAGCCACGCCGTGCAGCTTGCAGGATCTTACTTCCCTGACCAGGGACTGAACCCTGGGCCCCAGCTGTGAAAGCACCGAGTCCTAACCACTGGACAGCCAGGGAATTCCCAACCCTGATCTGTCTTGAATCAGAGTCTTCTGGTTTTCCTGGTTGCCTACCTGTTGGACAAGGGCACAGAGCTACCTTCTCTGGTTCTTTGGCTGGGAAGGAGCGCCACACAGAACTGTTGATTCGCCCACATAGATGGCTCTTCTGCCCCCCAAGAAGTGGAATGGCAGGAGGTGGGGTGAGGTGGGGTGGGGTAAGAAATGCTGAGCACGGTCTCAGAATCAAACTCTGAGAACCGTTTGCCAGTGGCTCTTCTTGGGAATCATCTTGTGTGTGAATGCTGGCTGTCATCACACTGGGTTCTTTTGCATACATTGGGATGCCTATCATGGAATGAGTCTGTAATCCTTTTTAGAGCAGGGGACGGAAAAAAAAAAAAAAAAGAAAAAGACATCCAGGAAACAAGCACAAGGCTCAGAATCAACCAGGAGACCTGACTTCGGGCTCTATCCCTGCCTCTAAAAACCTGCATGATCTAATATTTATTTACTTCACTCATCCATCTAGGCCTAGATTATGCCTCCACAAAAGGAGGAAAATAGATGAGATGGAATCTACTTAAGAAATTTGGAATGTATAGAAGAGAGAGTGGGCATTGACTTGTGAGCCTACAAGTACATTTATTGTGTCACTAGACCCATTTTGCAGATGAAAAGACTGAGGTTTGGAAAAGTTAAGAAACTGGCTGAAAGTTACACTGCTGGTAAATAATAGATCTGGGATTTCAATCCACGTCTATTTGATTCCATAGTTCTTCTACATAAACCTGACTACCATGTGTGATAGAATCATAGACTCTTCAAGGTAGCTTAGCGCGGATTGTGTCAGGTGCATGGAAGACATTCAACAAGTGTTGATTCCCTTCCTTCCCCATCAGAACTGGAAGGAAATGTAGATATCACCTGGTTCAAATGGCTCATTTTACAGCTGTGACTCCTGATGTCCAGAGAGGAGAAATCACCTGCTCAGGGCAACACAGCTAGAGCTGCAGCCAAGCCAGGCCTGGAGACTCAGGCAGGGCCCCTAAGGACTGGTCTCCTAACTCTCCACCCAGTATTTGGTCCATTCCACTGCACTGCAGCATGGCTCTATCTTCTATTTCTATCACTCTGATGTTGTTGCCTATTCTGGCTCCTCAAGTAACTCAGTAGTAACCCTAATCCCATTGCTCTAATAAGATTTAATCTCAGTCCCGATTCAGAGTTCTCCATTACTACACAGGGTAAGGTTTAGACACAGATAAAGCACACATCTACTTGATGTGTAACCTAATACACTTGGTTTGAGACCCAGCATTCTGTATTCCCTTGACTCTCACATGGACGAATTAACTCCAGGGGGTTGATATTTGCTTTTTTCCTCCCTCATCATGAGGAAGAGAGGTAGAGAGGGGAAAGACAAGGCTCAGCCATGCCATGAAATCCTCACGCCAGTGTACATTTTACTCTGGGGCCCAAAGGAGACTAATGAAAGGAAGGACAGATGCCTTGCTCGTCCCGGACACACAGGCACACACGCACACACATGCATGCATACACACCAACTTGTGACTATGAAGCGCTACACAGATTAGCTCCAAGAGCATCAGTTCGAGAAAGGGAAAAAGGAATATTTTTAAAGCATTTTAGAAATTAAAAAACACTTTCAAAAGCATCATCATTTATTATTCATGATGATTCAATGAGGGAAAAAATCTTATCCAACCATTTTTACAGATGTAGGAACCAAGACTAGGAGGAATTAATATGTCCATCACGTAGCCAGGAAAAGCAGAGCCTGACTTGCTATTTGGGTCTTTGGCCTCCAGGCCCCCTTTTGCCTATACCACTCTGTAAGGCGGCCCCACTGGGTTCCCACCCAGAATTTCCCACGTAAAAATGAGCTTGTTGGGGCTTCCCTGGTGGCGCAGTGGTTGAGAATCTGCCTGCCAATGCAGGGGACACGGGTTCGAGCCCTGGTCTGGGAAGATCCCACATGCCGCGGAGCAACTGGGCCCGTGAGCCACGATTACTGAGCCTGCGCGTCTGGAGCCTGTGCTCCGCAACAAGAGAGGCCGCGATAGTGAGAGGCCCGCGCACCGCGATGAAGAGTGGCCCCCACTTGCCGCAACTAGAGAAAGCCCTCGCACAGAAACGAAGACCCAACACTGCCAAAAGTAAATAAATAAATAAATTTAAACTGCTCTGCAACATACTAATTAAATCTGGGACCCGATTCTCAGATTAAAAAAAAAAAAAAAAAAAATGAGCTTGTTGACCTCTGCCTCCCCATGTGCCATGCTGTTTTCACGTGTGGTGCACAGTTGGTGTAAACATTTCCATCCAGAAGTGTAGCCTGGGACTTTTACATGGATGTGAGGCTGACGTAGTTATTGAAAGCAAACTTTCAACAAGTCTGAATGAGATTCTCTTTGGCATCCCCTGGGGAACTGCCTGTGACCTGGAAGCCTGTCTCTGAAAGCCTGAGCGTTGGCTATAAATGCACGTAAAAGGCTTTTCCCTGGTAACATTCATATTTGAGAACAGTCTTCTAAGTAAGGCTGAGGCCCTTATCTCTTGTATTCTTCTGGTACCCCAAATAAAACAAGGCACCTCTGTGGCCCTCTGACACCAGGTCTGCTCCAACAGCAGTTGGAGTAGACAGTCCTCCATGTGGCATGCTTTAAACAGAGGTTTTCCTGCCCCATAAAGGTCCCCTTCCCAGTTTAGCTCAATAAATATTTGGTATACACCCATTGTATACCAAGAGGAACTGGGACACAAAGGTGAATAGGACCTCCCAGATTAATTAGGAGACAGCAAGTAAAAAAGCAATTACCTAGAGTGCAGTACTTACAGCAATGGGAAGGTGGTACAGTGGTCACATGGAAAGGTTGTGATTTGCTTTGTCAGGGCAGAGGATAGCTAGAGAAAGGGGAATGAGGTAGGAAGTCTCCACGGAGAGAAGTGGAGCCTGTGAGGAGCCCTGAAGGACAAAGACGGTTTCACCAGGAGAAGGTAGAGCAGGGCATGCCAGGAAGTGGGAGCAGCTTGTCCACAGTCACAGATGGTGAAACACGGCTTCATGTTCAGGAGAGACAAGCAATTCAGCGTTGCAGTAGCGTGGGGTGGGAGAGGCCTGGGCAAACAGCCAGGGCCTGACGACAGAGGTCCTGTGGCTCACGCAAAGGAGTTGAGGCTGGACTCGGGGGCAAAGTGTAACTCAAGTAAAGGGCAGGGACACGCAAGATTTTTGTTTAGTTCGATTATGTTAACAGCTGTGTGGAATATGGATTTGAAGAGAGGACAACTGTAAGTGGGGCAACTAGTTAAAAAGCTGTTTTTTGCAATAGTCTAGGTAAAGACCTGATGAGGACATGCCTAAGGCCAAAACAGTAAGAATGGAGAGGAGGAGACAGAATGGCAAGTTTTTAGGATAGAAAATGTATTTCCACCCTTAAAGGTTTATCCTTTATAACAAAGGACTATTTCAGGAATTCTCTGTTGAATGCCTGCAGGACTAAAAGAACTAACACAGAAAAAATTCTGAAAGACCATAATCAATCCAACTGCTAATAATAGATGGAGTGGAGGGTATTTGGGGTTTCAGAAGGTATTCACTTTCTAAGTCAAATATTTCTGCAGTGTTCAAATTTTTAAAGGTAATTATTCATTTTAAATTAGAAAAAATTAAGATTAATCTTAATTTAAAATTAATATTAAAAATCGTAAGCACTCAAAATTTCATTAGTCTGTATGGAAGTTTTTAGTTTATGAGGTATTCAAGTTAGTTACATTTCCCTCCTTTACGTGGTGAAAGGGAAGTCTTGAGAGGCTTAGGGGCACATTTTCTAAATAAACACACATATATGCAGATACGTGTATTCTGTGTGTGCGTGTATTTTTTTTTAGCAATAACTGGGAATCCATCTCCTTCTTCTGCCGCATCTTGAGTCATTGTCTACCAGCAGGCAACACCTGTAGGTCTGTGGCCTACAGACCTCACTTATACCTTTCCATGATGTTCTACAGCTTACAAAGCACTTTCAAACATAACAGTTTGGTCTATTTTCAGAATATTCCCATGAGATTGAAAAGGCAAGTGATGCTATTCCTGTTTTACTGTTGAGGAAAACAAGGTTCATGAAAGGTAAATGATTTATCCAAGGTACATGGCTGGCTAGCAGGAAAGCTCTGATTTGGACTCAAGTTATCTGATTTAAAATTCAACACTTCTTTCAAATTTCTAGGATTTTCTGAGGAAGCTTCCCAAATAAGTGGATTTTCAGTCACTGAAATATATTTCTTACAGCTCCAAACCCTTTATTTCAGTTTTGGATAGATATTTATTGGTTTCATTTTTGAGTAGAGATCTTGTATTTTATACATCTCTACTTTCCCTTAAAGAGTACTTGACAAAGATATCACAAATAAAGAAAATTACAGGCCAGCATTACTGATGAACATAGATGCAAAAATCCTCAACAAAATATTAGCAAACCGAATCCAACAATGCATTAAAAATATCATGTACCGTGATCAAGTGGGATTTATTCCCGGGCTGCAAGGATGGTTCAGTATTCACCAATCTGTGTGATATACCACATTAACAAATTAAAGAATAAAAAATTATATGATCATCTCAATAGATGCAGAAAAAGCTTTTGACAAAAGTCAACAGCATCCTTTTACAAAGACTCTCCACAAAGTGAATATAGAGGGAACATACCTCAACATAATAAAGGCCACATATAACAAGTCTACAGCTAACATCATACTCAATGGTGAAAAACTGAAGGCATTTCCTCTAAGATTAGGAAAAAGACAAGGATGCCCACTTTTATGCAACATAGTATGGGAAGTCCTAGCCACAGCTACCAGACAAGAAAGAAATAAGAGCTATCCAAATCAGAAAAGAAGAAAGAAAACTGTCACTGTTTGCAGATGACATGATACTATACATAGAAAATCCTAAACACACTACCAAGAAACCACTAGAGCTCATCAATGAATTCAGTAAAGTTGCAGGATACAAAATTAATATACAGAAATCTGTTGCATTTCTATACACTAATAATGAACTATCAGAAAGAGAAATTAAAACAATCCCATTTAAAATCACATCAAAAAGAATAAAATACCTAGGAATAAATCTAACTAAGGAGGTAAAAGACATGTACTCAGAACTGATGAAAGAAACTGAAGATGACACAAACAGATGGAAAGACACACCATGTACATGGATTAGAAGAATTAATATTGTTAAAATGACCAAGGCAATCTCTAGATTCAATGCAATCACTATCAAAATACCAATGGCATTATTCACAGGACTAGAAGAAATAAAATTATTTGTTGTATGGAAATTTGTACGGAAACACAAAAGACCTGAATAGCCAAAACAATCTTGCGAGAAAGAACAGAGCTGAAGGTATCATGCTCCCTGACTTCAGACTATACTACAAAGATACAGTAATCAAAACAGTATGATAATGGTACAAAAACAGACACATAGATCAATGGAACTGAATATAGAACCCAGAAATAAATGCACATGCTTATGGTCAATTAATTTACAAAAAAGAGGCAAGAATATACAATGGGGAAAAGGCAGTCTCTTCAATAAGTGGTACTGGAAAAGCTGGGCAGCTACATGTAAAAGAATGAAATTAGAACATTTTTTTCACACCATATACAAAGATAAATTCAAAATGGTTTAAAGACCTAAATGTAAGCCCAGAAACCATAAAACTCCTAGAAGAAAACATAGGAAGAACACTCTTTAACATAAATTGTAGCAATATTTTTTGGATGGATCTGTCTCATAAGGCAAAATAAAATTTAAAAAAATTAAGTTAAATTAAATAAACAAGACCTAATTAAACTTAAAAAGCTTCTGTGCAGCAAACAAAACCATCGACAAAACAAAAAGACAGCCTACTGAGAATATTTTCTCCTATGGGAGAAAATATTTGCAAATAATATGACCGATAAGGGGTCAATATCCAAAATATATAAACAGCTCATACAACTCAATATAAAAAAAAAATCAAGCAACTCAGTTAAAACCTGGGAAGAAGAACTGAATAGACATTTTTCCAAAGAAGACATACAGATGTCCAACAGGCACATGAAAAAGATGCTTGACATTGCTAATCATTAGAGAAATGCAAATCAAAACCACGATGAGATATCACCTCATGCCTGTCAGAATGGCTATCATCAAAAAGACCATAAATAACAAATTTTGGTGAGGATGTAGAGAAAAGGGAACCCTTGTATGCTGTTGGTGGGAATGTAAATTGGTGCAGCCACTGTGGAAAACAGTATGGAGATTCCTCAAAAAACTAAAAATAGAACTACCATATGATCCAGCAAGTCCACCACTAGATATATATCCAAAGAAAATGAAAACACTAATTCAAAAATTCTCCAGTGTTCATTCAAATTCCCCAATGTTCACAGCAGCATTATTTACAATTGCCATGATATGGAAGCAACCTAAATGTCCATCAACAGATGAATGGATAAAGAAGAAGTGGTATATGTACACAATGGAATATTAGCCATAAAAAAGAATGAAATTTTGCCATTTGCAACAACATGGATGGACCTGGAGGGTATTATGCTTAGTGAAATAAGTCAGACAGAGGAAGACGAATACTGCATGTTATCTTTTATATTTAGAATCTAAAAAATAAAACAAATGAATGAATATAACAAAACAGAAGCAGACTCACAGACAAAAAGAACAAACTAGTGGTTACCAGTGGGGAGAGGGAAGGTGGGAGGGACAAGATAGGGGTAGAGGGTTAAGAGGTACAAACTACTATGTATAAAATAATCAAGCTACAAGGATATATTGTACAGCACAGGGAAATAGCCAATATTTTATAATAATAAATGAAGTATAATGTATAAAATTTTTGAATCACTATGTTGTATGCTGAAACTAATATAATATTATAAATCAACTGTGCCTCAATAAAAAAACATTCAACACATCTTTCAAATTCCTAGGATTTCCTGAGGAAGCCTCCCCAAATAAGTGGATTTTCAATCACTGAAATCGATCCCTTGTAGCTCCAAGTCTTTATTTCAGTTTTGGATAGATATTTATTGGTTTTGTTTTTGATATTTATTAATGTATTATATACATCTCTTCTTTCCCTTAAATAGCACTTGAAAGATAATTTAGTCAATGACTCAATCTTAATTGTGAACTCTTTTTAAAAGAAATCATGCCCTTGGGGACACTGAAGTCCTTGGCCTCTCTGTTGGCAGTAGCACTAAATGGCCTGAATCGCCTTTTTTTTTGTTTTGCAGCTCTGCTTTTTCCAGGTTTTCTGCCTCTTTTCTCACAACCAGGTTTTTATCCTACTGTTGTTATCCTTGCTTTTAGCAGCCCCTATTTCAGCTCAACTTCGCAACTTTTATTTGCTAAGGGCTAGAAAAAACAGATAGTTAAGTTTGTTATAACTGTTTCTAAAATAAAAGTTTGAGGCTCTGAGAAAGGGTTTGGCTCCAGGTCTCATTTTCTTCCTTCTTATTCTCAGCTGGATTCTAAATAGGTGAGGCAGCTGGCTCTCTGGATAAGTGAGGCACTGCAGTGGCTCTGTGTCGCTGTTTGACATGGGGCCAGTTTTGACAAAATTGCCCTTTGGTTCAATTTTTACTGACTACATATCTATCCTGTTACCCTTATTAGCCTGCGACAGGGCTCCAGGCACAATGGTTGGCTGAACCCACACAGTTAACCGTGTAAGCTAAATTCTCTAAGGCTGAGGAGCAGTTACCAAATTTATTGCCAAAAGGCGGAGTCAACTTGAGCCAAGGGACTCTCTGACAGTATATGTTTCCCTACTTATAAAAGGAAAATCGTCTCTGAGTCTTACCCAGGTCTCAAGGGTTAGGGCTAAATGTCTATAAAACCTATTCTAGGAAGAGCCTTCCCTGCTTTTGTCACCAAAACGATATGAAGTTAATGATTCTGCACATTTATTACCTGGGACACCTATCTTGTTTGTCTGTCACTTAGTAAGTGCTTAATTAAATAGATGCAGAATTGATGTATAAATACTTTCAATAATCCTTGAATTTAGGAAACTGGGTCTCGGAGAAGTCAAAGGATTTCCCAAAAGCCATACAGCTAGAAAGTGGCAGAGCTGGAATTTGAACCTACGTCTGACCAGATCCAGAATCAATCCTCTTTCCATTGTATCACACTGACTTAAAAAGGCATGCCAAACTAGGCTCATTTCCTTTTATAGAGGGTTCTTAGAAATGAGGATCAGGTGAATGCTGTAATTATTGTATGTATACATATATACATGTCCCTGGAGGTCAAGATGGGGTCATAAGGGCTGAGATAGTGTTAGTTAATGAATCAATGTCATCCAGGAGGGATGTCTCCAATGGCATGTCATCGGACTCTGCTCATTGCCCAGTCTTGTTAAGAATGTTGGGCTTCCCTGGTGGCACAGTGGTTGAGAATCTGCCTGCCAATGCAGGGGACATGGGTTCGAGCCCTGGTCTGGGAAGATCCCACATGCCGCAGAGCAGCTAGGCCCGTGAGCCACAATTACTGAGCCTGCGCGTCTGGAGCCTGTGCTCCACGACAAGAGAGGCCGCGACAGTGAGAGGCCCGCGCACCGCGATGAAAAGTGGCCCCCGCTTGCCACAACTAGAGAAAGCCCTCGCACAGAAACGAAGACCCAACACAGCCATAAATAAAATAAATAAATATATAAAAATAAAAATATATATATTAAAAAAAAAAAAAGAATGTTATCAGTACCTTAGAGTATGATGATGTATGTGCCCTGCATACATCTCTGTATGAGGAGCAGGGCTAGCTAGTACCTTGCACAAAGACATCAAGGTTAAAAAAAAATCTTGAAATTGTGCAAGGAAGGGAAGAAAGTAATAAGATAAAACATAAGAGGAAATGTAAAAATCTTTTACTAAGAATATGAAAATTAACTGTACAAGTTGAGGCAACAGTGTAGATTTTTAAAAAAAGACTTGAGAGGTGTTAACTGACCCTAAGAGCATGTAAGTTGAAAGTGTGATACAATTACCTTTTTAAAAATCTGTAGGGTAGGCTGTACCATCCTAGTACAGTAGAGTATGGAGGGAGGTTCCCCTACTTAACCATGCAAGTTCAGGCGGACAGGCCTGCCACTGTCTTATCTGGGCTTGGAAAGAAATCAGGGCAAAATAAAGATATGGTACCTGCTCCACCAAGTTTTGTTGAATGAATAAATGGATGAATGAATGAACCAAGTGTCCCACTGTGCTCTGGCCTAGCCAGATGTCATCTGAGTATTGAATGCTGTACGCTTGTGGATACTACACTTAAAGAGGGTGATTGGCAGACCGAAACCTATACATATAAAGGCATCAAGGCACAAACAAGTTCAAAGAGTTTGTATAGCATTGTACAAAAATATCTGAAGCAACCTAATGCCCAATGATAGGGCAATGGAACAGTAAAATTACATTGAAACAGTAGAATAGTATGCGGTCATTAACAATAATCATAATCAGTCCTATATGTACTGCCATGAAACAATCTATAAATCTTATTTTTAAATTTCAAAAGAAAGTCTCAAAAGAATACACACTGTATAATTTATACCTACCTACATATGTACATATATATGCATTTTTAAAACTCCACATATATTTATACATTTCCATTTGTATCCATATCCATGTACGTGCAGAGAGAAGATTCTTCTAAACACATACACACCACACCGATAAGAGGTGTTTCCTCTGGGAAGAGGGCTGAGGCTGAACAGGGAACAAAATTCTTCTTTATCTCTATTATTAAATATTTTTACAAGAAAGTATACATAGCATTCATGTACTATGTGTGTAATTGCTTTAAATAAGGCAATCAGAAACATGATACGTGAAATTATTGAAGGAATTCTGGATGTTTACATGGAAAGGGGAAGACTTAGGTGTGAGAACTCTTCTCAAATACTGAACGGCTGTCAAGTGAAGGGGATGGACTCGGGCCTTGGAGCTGAGGCAGGCAGAGTGGTGACCACGGGGTGACCATCACAGGGAGGTTGATAGGGTCTATCAGGAGAAAGAATGGCCAAGCATTGCAACCCACTGAACCCTGGAGGGGGCTGTATTCTGGGCGGTGAGTCCCAAATTCATGGGAGAGCTTTGGCAGAGGTGTGGAGCCAGCGGCCACCTGTCAGGGGTGTCAGTAGTAGAACGTGTGCCCCAGGAGGTAGGTTAGGCTGGAATCACACTGGTTCCTAAGCTTTTGAGGCTCCTGACAAGTAAATCTTTTTTTTTTTTTCAGAGCTCAGAGAGTGTTCTTTTATTTTGCCAAATAATATTAAACTAACCAGTATCACCTACTCAGGTCATCATTTCATTACATACAATTAACATTTTAATACCAAAAAAATGCAAAATCTCAGACTGTTAAAACTGAATACATTGAGCTCTATAAAAATTTGCTATGTTTTCTTTTTTAAGATGTCACTGTAGATGGTGAAAATTTAGCCATAAGATGTAATATTATGAATAAATAAGTGTATTGACAGACAGGATAGGAGAAAGGAAGAAGAAAGCCTTGGTGCCCGACAGCAGAGATCTGTGGAACCCTTCTGGGAACAGGGGGACAGGTGCTAAGGGACCCTTTAGCCCTAAGGGTTTATGTGTCTCTGACTCACTCCAGAGTTAGAAGCTCAACCCAAATTTGTCTCCACAGCTGATGAAAAATAACGTCACAGTGATATCAGATGTCACTGGATATCCCCAACCATACTTTCCATTGAAGCGGCCAGGAGACGGCAGTCCCAGGAGAACCTCAGTCCTGTCTTCCCTAAGGGGCATTTGTAAAGGGCCTATTCTGGCTTGAGATATATAGCTTGGTACTGGACTCTCAACCTCAAAGAGCTTAAAAAACTAGGTTAGCCAGAGTCCTATGTGCAGACCCTGGATCCCTAGAGGGTAGGCCTTGGCACCCAGCACCCACTGAGCAAACAGCTAAGAGGCCTCATCCAACAACTCCTGGGGCCCAGCCAGCAAGTGGCGAAGTTGGGAAATATTTACCAGAGCGGATTGGATGGAGCCCGCCACACACGCTACGTGCGGACACCCAACAAGCTCACCTCCCTGGGAAAAGGGGTGCGTTTCTGCGGATCGCTGGCTGAAAGATGACAGGGAGCAGAGCAGCCTGAGGAGGAGAAGGTCCTGAAAAGCAGAGAGATGGGAGTTCCTGGCACCCAGGATGGAGGGATGGGCGGATAGGCTCATTCCAACTATCCATCAGTCCATCTATTTAGGAAACACTTATTGAATGTCTGCTCTGCGCCAGGCACTGCTCTACCGTAATCAATACAATATAGACTGTTTCCTCAAATATTTCCCATCTTCTGGAGGGCTACCTGGAGAAGAAGACGTTTGAGCTGAGTTTGGAAAGATGAATGAGGGGCTGGCAGGGCGATGGGGGGGGGAGTGAGGGGGCGGGGCGGGGGCGGGGGTGTGTGCGGGTAGAGAGGCCAGTCCTAGGGCTCATTCAAAACAGAGTCGAGGTGCTGCCTCTTCCTTTATTCCGCTCTACCTTCAGGACACTTCCATCATTTCAAAGAGGCTCATTTCCCGGCGGTACTTGGAAGTCCTTAGGACGGGGGAAGAAGCGGGCCTGGAGGTCCCTTGTGAGGTTAGACTACCCCCATCCTTCTCCCGCCCACGCAGGATGGGGCAGCCCACACTAAGAGTGCTGGGCCCTTGCTGAGTGGCCAGATTCTGGGCAAAGTCCCAGACCCCAGGTCCTGCCATTCCCCACCCCGCTTTATTCCGGAAGAGTGTCTGTCTCTTCCCGGCCTCGGGCAAGGCCAGGCTGGGGACTGCCCTGATAGCCAGGAGGTTGTCCTCGGCGCCGCCAGGTCCAGTGTAAGGGGAAGCACCAAATCCTCAGAAAGGAAGCTGGCTCTGGTTCACTGCAGAGAGGAAGGGACTCCTTGCCTTTGGGCAGCTGCACTGCTTTCTCCTCCAGAGTGGTGTTAACCCTTTCTGGCCTGGGGGCTCTTACCCTAGCAGCCTCACCTCTGAGAGTCCCAGCCCGGGACAGGGGGCACAGAAGCACTCCACCACTGGTCCCGGCACGAATCAACATCTATCCCCAGGGACTGGGTGTCCAAATCTTTCTGGGCCTCAGTTTACCAGCTACCCAACTGGCCTGCAAACCCACTTCCAAGCCCTCAAGTGAGCCTGTCCACAGTGAATGGGTAAAGTTTAAAATTTTCCTTGTTAGGATCACACACTTTCTTTGAGAAGATGTCATCGAGGGAAAGCCAAATTGATATGTAACTCACTTTAAGCAAACCCTATAAATGATGTTTGGCTCCAACTGACTGTAAAAGGGCATGTTTTATTCTCTGAAAAGATCCAGTGTAACATTTCTTTAAATAGCAGGCTCTTGGTGGAAAAAAAAATAGAATTTAGTTGATAAAACTTTGACTTAGGTACAATATTTCGGGAACCACCCTTTTAGGTATGGTGAGGCATGCCTGTATTTACCCGGCACCAACTGAGTCTGGCATATTTTTCTTATTATTCCTCTAGTAACAGGCTGAGTCAGGTACAAGGGCACAAGTAAGAGCACTCAGAGGGACGCCAGCAGTTGAGGAGAATATGAGCAGAACTGCCATCCGGAAAATGGTGAACCTCCGGCCTTCAGAGGCTCCCAAGGGCAGAGCTTAAGAGGAAGAGCAAGCTGGAGCCAGGGTGATATGAAACGGGGCTGCTAGAACCAATACTGTTGCAACAGCAACAATAGTCCAGTTTATTGAGCACTTACTAAGTCCCGGACAGTTTACACTCAAGATTGTATGTAATCCTCCTCCTAACAATACTATTAGGTTGATGCTATGATTTCCCCCTTTTTTACAAAGGCAGAAACTGAGGCTTGGGGAGGGTGAGTGACCGGGTTCCTGTTGGTAGAGCTGAGATTCAAATCCAGGTCTGTGCGACGCCAGAGCTGGACCTCTGACCACTACACTGTCATCTGCAAGCCTAAAACCAGACACCCTGCAGCAGTCCATGCCAGCGAAGTCTGTGGAGAAAATGTTAGAAGATGCCAGCGCAGGCGAGGGGCTGCCAAGACAGGAAAACAAAACAGGGTGTGAACCAAGGATCCTTGGAGGTTGGGAGCCAAGGGTATTTTAGTGGCCTCGCAGGGGAGAGGGAAGGGAGTCCTGACACTGGATCTGAACAAAAGCAGCAGAGGCCCAGGCGGCAATGGGGGCAATGGGGTCAGCCGATTAGTAGAATAAGCTGGATTTGGAGACAGCAGACCAGCACTGGACACAGCGCCCATTATCAAGTAGACACTGAATAAAGATACATTGAATAAGTCCTGGCTCTGCCACTTAATTGAAGTCACTTTACCATTCTGAGTCTCAGTTCCCTTGTCAAATGAGAATGATAACACTTGTTTAATAGCTGTTGTGAGTTAAAACTTATTGGCTTAATGGGGTCCTCTGTAAGTTGTCAAGCAGAGGGGGCCGTGAGATGGGATGTGGCCTGGTAGGGAACTGAGCAGGTACAAGGAAACGGCTCCTGAGCCCTAAGTGCGGCCTCCAAAGCCATTCTTGGGCTAGACTAGGAGAGGGAAGTTTGAGGTGGAAAAGTTTATTTTCTGCCGCAGCTGTGATTCTGGGAGAAGGAGAATCTCCCAGGTACTAGAACTGCCTCGACAGCCCTCTGACAGGGGGGCAAAAAGAAGGGCAGGTCCCACCCCCTGCCCTGCAGGCACACACACAAGAAAACGCTCCTCTCCTCCCTGCACCCTTCTCACGCACAGGCCCAGGGACGTGCTCCTCCACTTGGGGTAGGGGAACCCTCTGGGTAGGAGCCCTTCTTCGCCCCACCCTTCCCCTGGCAGCCTTCCCTGAGCCTGCAGATAGCATCTCTGCCATGCGAGCTGGCAAGCCCGGCCGTGAGAGGTCTGCGGTGTGAGCATGTGGGCTTGGGACCTGTGGAAAAGTACTGTGCAGACATCAGATGAGGGGCTCCGGGCAACATTAGGGCTCATCGAGTTGCAGGATCTCTCTGTCTCTCTGTCTCTCGCAAAAGCAGCCTGACACAGTGTAGAGTCAGACAGGCCTGTTGTATATCTGAGCTCCACCTTGGGTAAAAATTACTTAACCTCTCTGAGCTATAGTTACCCTAGCTATATAATGGGAATAATCATGCTTACCTCACCGGGCTGTCGTAAGGATGATGTAATATCAAGTAAGATATAACTTTAGGTAAAGTGCCTCGCACATCCCATCATCCTTGGTTTGAATCCTGGTTCCAAGCAAGTCTCTTGACCCTTCTGAGACTCAGTTTCCTCATCTGTAAAATGGGAGTTCTAAAAGCTACTGCTCTAGGTTGCTGTAAGGTTTCAAGGAGATACTGCTTATGAAGGGCACGGCCCAGTGCCTTTAAACTCAGGGTGGTATTAACTTCTTCTGCCACTGGGGCCAAATCCAGCTTCCTTTTCAAGACCCCTGCTCCAAAAAGACTCTTACATGAGAGGGGGATGAACTGGCCCTGCTTTACCGGAATCTACACCCACCAAAGGCAACTCATTCAAATCTCCAAAGAAAACCCCCTTTTGGATCCCTGCAGAATCAGGGAGAGGGTTCCGACACCTCCGTCCTCCTCTTGTGACCTCACCACTCTCCACCCCACACCTGAGCGGAGAGGAACATTCGGTCTCCACTCCCCATCGAGATGCACTGTGGGCTTGTGCCAGCACTGCAGCCTGAATGAGCTGGCCCGACACCCAGTACCCTAGAGAGGCTTTGTGGTGGTGTTGTGGGTAGCTGGGTCAACCAGGGTGTTCTAGGGACAGGTCCCCCGAAAACCCCGGCTGCTCCCATTCCTACCTGTTCTTCACCGTCTTGCTCTCAGCAAGGCTCAGTCCATCTAATACCAAGGCTGCCGCCCAGGCCACAAACAGGAGACAGTTGACATCTGAGCCTCAGGCCAAAGAGCAGAGCATGATTGGCAAAGGAGGACAAATTTCCACCTCTCCAAATGCAATGACACTCATCGTTTGCTTCCCACCCAAACTTGGGGTAGGTGGGGGAAGCTCAGATGGAGAGATCGTGGATCTCAGAAAAAAATTTCCTTTCTGATAACATCGAAACACGAGTTTAGCTGCAGCCCATCTAAACTGGTGCAAGCCCAATGCAGCAGCCATCCAGGGAGAGAAGGGGAAGAGAAAATTATGGGTTCTCATTCATCAGAAATAATAGCAGCTAATGTTTATTGGTCGATTACTGTATGTCAGAGCCTATTCTAAGTTATGTATCTTAACTATAATTAAGGCTTACAGCATGACTGTTCTCACTTTTGGATGAGGGCTGTGAGACACGGAGAGGTTGGCCAACACAGACAATCGGCTCAGCTACCACGTGGGACCACCTCCTCCAAGACGAGCAGGGCCATGGAGTGGGAGAACCACTGAGTCTGGAGTCTGGCCAGCCTGGCTTTAAACTCCCCACTTATGGATGGAGTGATTGTGGGAAAATTCCTTAACCTCTCAGAGTCTCAGTTTTCTCATCTATAGAGTTGGAATGATCCCAATGACCTCACAGTGTTGCTCTAAGTAATAAATGGAACAGTAAATATGAAGCGTTTGGCGCTCAGCGCCTGCACACAGGCAGGATCCAATAACTATTTCTATTGTTATATTATCTTGACTACAATGGGGAAATCACTTTGGAGAAAGGAATCATTTCTTCTCACCAATGATCTCCTGCCTGAAAATTCTGTTCTCCATCTACCTTGTTACTCAGTAAGCCCAGCTTATTCCCTGTTGAAGCTGCACTGGTTTACATATCCCTTGTTCTGACATTTTAAGGAACTTTTCAGACCTGTCTCCTTCATTGAATAGCAAGTAAGTTCTCTGAGGGCAGGTCTGTGTGTATTATTTGGGGGTGCCTCTTCCCAGTGCTGGGGAGCCTCCATTTTCCACTGCCTTGTCTTTCTGTGTGGAAGGATCACAGCTAGAGGAACATCTCGCCCTCTGCCTCCTGGTAGAAGTGACCTATGTCCCTGGTGAGTCTAGGTCAGCTGTCCTCCCTGGGGATGACAGCAAACCTGAAGGTCGTTCTCTGAAATCTATGCGGTGGTTTTTCTGTCTTAATAATTAAGAGGTTCTATTTGCATTTACCAGGCAGAGGACAGGCATTCTAGACATCCTGCAACGCAGAAGACAGTACCAGACAAGAAACTCTTGTTCGTGTCCTGTACAACTCGCATCCGACTTTCAAACGCCCCACTGGACACTCGTGTCAGTAAAAAGCCTGCCTGTATCACATGAGCCTAGAGCCCAATTCCAGTTTTTATGCAGGCACAACATATCTTTTGCACACTTCTGATATGCACTGACTTTTTCCAGGATGCCATTTTCTGTATAAATTGAGGAAAGATTATATTTTATTTTGTTTGGAAGTTTACCAAGAGTTGTTTAACATTTTGGAAAATCATGGCTTTTCAGCTGCCAGTAGAGCATACCAATATCAGTCTGTACTTGTGTCTGTCACATTCATATAGGTGCAAGCATCCTACTATCTCATCAAACCTTCCAGAGGAATGTGCCCAAGCATTTACTTGCTGAAATACATATTATATCATTTTAATTTTTTTCATTCTCCTTTGAATCCTTATTCAAATTAGAGTATCTTACCGGTTTTTATGTATGTTTTCTATAAATTTCATTCTAGGATATTAAAGGGGCTTTATAGCATCCTTGTTACAAGGAACATTGGGTCTGATAAGGCTGAGAACACAGGTTTAGAAGGAAGTGGGTGTGTGCGACTTGGCACCTTCTGAGACCTGCCTGTTGTCTAGGAGGGTACTTTAAGGTCTGTTCTCCACCAGCTCTATCTGTGCCAGGTGGATGTATTTAATTCTGGAGCAAGGCCTTTGAAAGTCCGTTGTGGCTACACATCAAAGCCATGTCCCCCAACAAATTAAGTGAATATAAGTTCTGGACTGTCGTTCAAGTGCAGCCTTTTCGAATAAATTGTACATTTTTTAAAGGGTATCTCCTAAAAGCAATATTTTATTGTTCTCCTCTTCTCTTGTTTGACAAAGATATAAGAGCTATGTTTTGATATGTCCACTATACATTTTTTGTCCATCTAGGCTTTCTGGTAGAATTATCCACTATCTTTGTCATTACTTTGTCTTTATAATTTTATTGTTAAATGATTTTTAGAGCAATGTTTCCTAGGGTAGCCGTGTCACTTTCTTTTTGGTGATAAAAACACTCTAAAAACAAACAAACAAAAAAACCAACCCTGTCCCCCCTGCAGCTCTATCTGTCAGGCTCCTGCATCTATTTTTTTCAGCTGCTTTGGTACCTTGGAGGGGGAAAGAAGAAGGATGATGTACATCAATACTCTAAAACCCAACCCTACTACTCAGGGTTGAGCAAAATGTGGCTTGCTGGCTCCTCTTCTCTTAGTCTGCCCATCCACCCTCAATAATCCTGCCTCAACCTGGAAGTACAGGACCAGAAGCTGGATCTTGCAGCAGAGGGAAACAAGCCTCAGCAGTCAAGAGTTTCACCATCCTTAATTCTCATCCTCCAGGGTCTTTCACAGCGAGGTCTCAGAGTCTCCCTCCAGCTTATTGGGCCAACTACCCCTGGCTCTACACACCTGCCTGGCTTTCTTAGACTCACTGAACCAGCCCCATCAGCATTATTACAGCGCAGGGGCCCTCCATCCCCTCTGCAGCCTCTGCTACATTTTCTTCCCACCAGCTGGGAGCTCCCGTGGGCAGGGACCACGTTCTACTCCCCTCTGACCCCTCACAGCTAGACACAGGTTTGTGGAACTGAATGGTCCAATGTGGTCAATTAATTCCCTCCCTTGTCCTCTGGTGCTCAGCTGCTGTGGTGCCGGCCCTCCTGGGGCTGCTCCCTGGGCGCCTGGGGGAGGGGCTCACTATGTCTTCACTGCAGACCTTCACTTGAGAGTCTGGTCCTGCCTCCCCTGTGTCTCCATCATGGGCCTCCCCGGAGAAGCCTCTCCATCATTCAGAATCCTCAGAGACCTTTCCTTAGGCTGAATTTTGTTGATTTTAGAGAAGATGTCCCATTGAGCTGATTAAACACTACAATCGACGCAGGCCGGGAGCAGCCAGAATCCATGGGATTGACGTATATACACTCATATGTATAAAATAGATAAGTAATAAGAACTTGCGTATAAAAAATAAATAAAATAAAATTCAAAAATTCAAAAAAAAAAAAAAAGAATCCGTGGTAGCTCACAGTCAAGAAAATGGCGAAGGAAAATCCCATTTGATTCAAAACCAAACGCACTATGGGAGCGCAGTGGGGCCACTGCTCTGGACTAGTGGGGCGGGTTCCCGAGAGAGGCACTGGAGGGCTGAATGCTGCGGCCACAGGTGAGCTGAGAACGCTGCCAGGCCTGGGGCTGAGATAGCATCCCAGGCCACTGGCTCTCAGCTTTGTGGGTAGGAAGCTCAGGGACAAAGACACCTGCCAACTTGCTTCAGACTCTCTTCTGGCCTCAGAGAACTTTTGTGAAGTCTTCTAGCAAGACTTAGTTTTCAACAGCATAGATGGAGACATCGCTCTGATGGGTCTGGTGGACACCCACAGCCCTGGATGACGAGGGACCCAGAAGTCACCAGCACAGAGCAGGGCAAGGCTCCCCAGGTGTGCATCTGTCATTGTGGACTCTCCAAACCCCTTTAAGCCAATGATACTTCCTAATGTTCTTCTGAAGTTAGCTGTTGGTTGAAAGAATAGGAAATGGGGACTTCCCTGGTGGTGCAGTCATTAAGAGTCCGCCTGCCGATGCAGGGGACATGGGTTTGAGTCCTGGTCTGGGAAGATCCCACATGCCACGGAGCAACTAAGCCTGTATGCCACAACTACTGAGCCTGCGCTCTAGAGCCTGTGAGCCACAACTACTGAGCCCGCATGCCACAACTACTGAAGCCCGTGTGCCTACAGCCCGTGCTCCATGGCAAGAGAAGCCACCGCAATGAGAAGCCTGCGCACTGCAACGAAGAGTAGCTCCTGCTCGCCTCAACTAGAGAAAGCCCATGCGCAGCAACGAAGACCCAACACAGCCAAAAAAAAAAGAGCAGGAAATGGAAGTGGAGAAACTCTGTGACCAGAAGGCTGTCCTCAGGCTCCTGACTTCACCCACAGGGCATTCAGCCTTCCCTCCCTCCCTCCCTCCCAGAAGAGCCCTTCTCTTCTTCCAGGATAAACCCTCCACCCATGTTCTCCCTTTTCTGTCTCCTCTACGGCATCTCCTATCTCTCCCCAGGCCCACAACCCACCAAAGTCTCCCTCATCCCCAAAACCTTCCCTTCACACTGTCTCCATTTTCAGCCAACATCTGCATCCCTTTATCATCCCACTCCTTGAAAGAGAATTCTGCAGTCCTCGTCTCCATCATTTCCTAACTTCTCCTTACCCCTCGACGACAGCAATCTGGCTTCTGCTCTCACCACGGACGCTAGAGACGCTACGATGAGGCCACCAGTGTTCACCTCGCTGCCAAACCGTGGCCCCTTCCAGGCTGGGGCTCTACAATATCTCTGCGTGCTGTGATGCTGTCTGCTATCCCCACCTTCATACGAAAGTCTCTCCTTTGTGGGTGTGGTTCTCCTCCCATCCCTTTAACCATTCCTTCTTGGTCTCATCTATGGGTGCCCGTTCCTCAGCCTGCCCCTTACATGTTCCTTCTCTCCAGCTCTGCCCTGGGTTCTCATCCCAGTCTGTGCACCCTCCCTAGGTGACCTCACTCCCTCCCATCACTTTGGTTAACACGATTCCATGGTGACTCCTCAGTATGCATCCTGACCTGTCTGCTGGGCTCCAGATCCAAATTTCTCATCACGTATTGAGCACCTATTGTCCGTTATCTGCCCTTCTTCCTCTTCCCATCATCTGGACTAATCGGCTGGACCTCCCGTTCTCTTGATCTCCGGTTCTAGTCCCACTAATGCTCAGTATCTCAAGCTAGAAACCTAAGAATCCTGCCGGGCCCTTCCCCTTCCTTAGCTGTCCAAACTGTTGCCAAAATCCTCCTGATTTTATACCCAAAATCTCTCTCAAATCTGAGTCTCTCCATGCTTTACTGACACAGGAATAATAAGAGCAAATACCTATACAGTTTATATGTTCTAGACATTGTCTAAGAGGTACACACACACACACACACACACACACAAACAGCCCTGTGAGATAGGTACCATTATTCTCCCCACCTGTAAGATGAGGAGACTGAGGAACACAGAAGTTGAAGAACTTGCCCAAGGTCACACCACCAGGTAGTGCCAAGCCCAGGAGTCAAACCCAGGTTGTCTGGCTCTAAGTCTGTGTGCTTAATCCCTCTCCTTGGCATTGCCCACTCCTCCTACCACAATGGCATCCCATCAGGCCTCTCTTGCATCAGTGCGTCATTCATCCTTCCTTCCCTCCTCACCCACACCCCCTTCTAAGGCTCTTCCATTAAATGAAACTAGTTATGCTTGAAAATGCCCACAGGATAAAATCTAAGCTTCTTGGGAATTCCCCGGCGGTCCAGTGGTTAGGGCTCTGCGCTTTCCCTGCCGAGGGCCCGGGTTCAATCCCTGATCGGGGAACTGAGATGCCACAAGCCATGCAGCGCAGCCAAAATACACAAATAAATAAATAAACTTCTTTGCTGGGTATTCAAAGGTCTACATAATCTGGCCCAGCCTCATCTTCCACCATCACATCCCATGCTGACCTTCTCACAGTTCCCTTTTACATAGTGAGGCTTCACCCTTACTGTCTCCTATGCCTGGAATATTCTTGCCGCCCCTCTCTGCCAGTCAATCAAACCCCCTTCTCTTCCCTTGTCACCCGCTTCAACACCATCTCTTTGGTGACATCCTTGGGCAGTATCTCAGAGCTCAGTACTCTTATGTCTCTTACAGAATTCACTGCAGAGTTCATTGCCATTTATCTTCTTACAAATGACACCCGCTATCCAGCTCTTAGGAATGACTAAATATTCAAAGAATGAACGTTTGGCCCCTGATCCAGCCTGCTGGGTCCTCCTGTCTCTGTCCCTTGAATTTCAAAAGATTCTTTTTGCTGGATCACACAAGATCATAAAGGCTGGAAAGATTCCATGTGACATATTTCTCCTCACTCTCTACAGCTCAGGGTGAAGAAATGGACACTCTCTTCCCCATTTCTCTTCAAAGAAAAACATGAAAGGAAAGTGGAAGCAAAACCAAACAGAATATGGCATGAGAAAATTGATGGGACCATAACATACAGACTGCAGGGGCCTTAGCAATCATCTCAAGCAAATGTCTTCCTTTTATTCATTAGGGCACTAAGGCCCAGAAAGGAGAAGAGGATTGTGTAGGGTGGAAACAGCACTGGCACCCAGGACCTCTGATTCCCTGTCCAGGGATCTGGCCTTGTTCTGTGGCCTCCCAACTCTGTCTTAATCTTTCCTGGGGACTGAGGGGTGGCCCTGTTTCTGGGTCTCTGGATCAGCTCACAATTATCTCCCAAACAGGCTCAGGCTGCTTTCCTGGGACCAGGAAGTTAAGAGGCTCAGCAGGAAACTTCATGATGAGGCAGCGTCCTTCGCTCATGCAACCTTAGGACGGCACTGCGCCCAGACCCTGGCTGCAATTCCCAACTGCACCAACTGGCTTGGGGCCTTCCAATGTGAGCTTCACCAAGGCCAGCGACTCATCCTTTGCTCTCCTGCGTCTGCCACCCCGTCTCTGTATCAGACACTGCTGGGGCCAGAGGGGCTGTCCCTAGCCTTGTCCTAAGCACAAGGGTTTCCCAAGCTCTAGAAAGATCACACAGGCAGCCAAACCCACCGGGCCTGTGGAGCGGGCCACCTGTGGGCTGGGCTGGTGCCACCACGTCTTGGTGTGGGATGGGCTCCTCCACGTGCATTTCATCCAAGGGACCATGAGAGGTGGACCCTGGGCTGGGACCCTCGGAAAGCACAGGCAACAGGCCACATCCCAACCTGCCGAGGGCTCCTTCAGGATCACTGAATCCTCGGGAATGTCCTCCATCCTCCTGCCCTGGAAACAAACCTGGCCAAACTATCCCTCAGATGAGAATCTGTCTCATCTTTAAAGACCTTGAGAGAGAAGCTGATTCTACAGCCTCCCTCCCTTGGTAGCTCTTCCAGTGTTTGGTAAGCCACATTGGCTGCAAGTCCTTCCTTTTAGCTCACCTAGATGTATCTTTAACTGAAGCCTACCTCTGTCTTAGGTCTTGAGGGCAGAGTGAGAGTAGCTGGCCTCCATGTGTTAGCAAACTTCCCCAATGAACACAATTGCAGAAGTTGCCTAAGAGGTTTTGGGTTAGGACTCCAGATTGTTCCTCTCCAACTGTGAAGGATGTACCCAGAGTTAAAAGCCTTTCAGGAAATGTTAGTAAGGACTTCAAGTCACTCTACAGATAAAGGAGGAGAAGAACATATGTCTGAGTTTGACCTCCACCCCTGACTTCCTTCTAAACTTGGACTCTGGATATGAGTGGGAAGGACCCCTAGTGAGTATCAAATGTATCCCCAAATTGGGGTTGTCTTTCCTTCCCCCTGGCTGTCTCCTTCTCTAGCCCACTCTTCTCTGCTTAACAAACTCTACTGACTCTTCAGAGCTAGAATCAAATATCACCTCCTCCATGAAGCCTGCCCTGAGCTACCGGGAAGAATGAAGTATTCTCATTTCTGTTTGACACCATGCTTTTTACACGCCTCCAATAAAGCATGAATGAGATTGTATTATAATTATCCACTCAAGAGTGTCTCTCTCCCCTCCCCTCTCCCTCTCCCTCTATCTCTATCTCCCCCACTCCTCAATCTAGACTGTGAGCTCCTCCAGGGAAGAGACCATGTCTTAATTTTCTTTGTATTCCCACATCTGGCACAGTACATGTTCCCTCCCCCACCCCAAATTTATGAAATAAATTAATTCCTCAGCTGAGAAAACTCATACTAAAAATATTAAGTGACTTGACCAAACTTATACAGCTAGCTGGTGGCCAAAACAGGACCCAAACCCAGGCTTTCTGACTTTGTTTCTAATTCTCACATCTCTGCCTCACTCTAGGGCCCAGTGTTGCTTCCTGCTTGTCTCCAATTTAGACTTTGTCCCCCCAATGAACCCTCCCACCATCTGCCTCTGACATCACACCTTGTCTTCGCCCTCAGCCCCCAACCTTCCCATCAGCCTCTAACTTCAATGGGAAGTCCTCTCTTCATTCACCCTCCTCTTTACACATCCAGATCTATCCATCCTTCAATCCATCCAACACCACCTTCTCCTGCCTGAAACCCTCCCTGACTAACTTGAACTCCACCCAGCTTGTTCCTTTAAAGGCGCCCAACTTGTATCTCCATTGTCCCACTGAGCTGGGTTACACCCTCCTTCCTGAACTCTTTTTGTCCTGGCTCCCCTGTTTTGTCCTCTATCTTCTTCTTTTAAATCAGGAGTTCCTTTGGCTATTTACAATAGCCAGGACTTGGAAGCAACCTAAGTGTCCATCGACAGATGAATGGATAAAGAAGATGTGGCACATATATACAATGGAATACTACTCAGCCATAAAAAGAAACGAAATCGAGTTATTTGTAGTGAGGTGGATGGACCTAGAGTCTGTCATACAGAGTGAAGTAAGTCAGAAAGAGAAAAACAAATACCATATGCTAACACATATGTATGGAATCTAAAAAAAAAAAAAAATGGTCATGAAGAACCTAGGGGCAAGACGGGAATAAAGACGCAGACCTACTAGAAAATGGACTTGAGGACACGGGGAGGGGGAAGGGTAAGCTGGGACAAAGTGAGAGAGTGGCATGGACATATATACACTACCAAATGTAAAATAGATAGCTAGTGGGAAGCAGTCGCATAGCACAAGGAGATCAGCTCAGTGCTTTGTGACCAGCTAGAAGGGTGGGATAGGGAGGGTGGGAGAGAGGGAGACGCAAGAGGGAAGAGATATGGGGACATATGTATATGTATAACTGATTCGCTTTGTTGTAAAGCAGAAACTGACACACCACTGTAAAGCAATTAAACTCCAATAAAAATGTTAGAAATAAATAAATAAATAAATAAATAAATCAGGAGTTCCCTGAGGAGCCCAACCCTCCATCTTTCGTACTTCCACAAATTCCTCTACACATAGTCAGGCCATGCAAACAGACTTGCCCAAGAGGCAACTCAAGCTGAGCTTTGATAGGAAAAGAGTTGTGGTCTTAGATTCCAGACCACATCCAGCCTGCAGATAATCCTAAATAGGGCTGCGCTGTCAGTACTCTTTTGAGGACATAATGAAGAGGTGACCCCAACGTTGGATTGTGGATTGGGGGAGGGGTTGGATGCAAAAGCCCTTGAAAGACCCCTTTCAATTCTGAGAGCTATGAGTCTATGAATAAACACCCTCAAACTTCCCTTAATCTTCTTTGTGTCCCCACACCTGACATAGTATGAATGACCCCCAAAATTTATAGAATAAAGGTTTTCTTCTGAATGTCCTTACCTGCCTGTTGAAATCTAAGCCGTTTCGATCATTTCCTGGAAGAGATTTAAAAAAAAAAAGAAAACATTAATAGCTAGCAGGATTGGAAGAGACTGAAAGTTAGTGGAAAATAGGATGTTGGGATGGGCTTATCTTTATTTTGAAAAAGAACAAAATGCCTGCCCTGTGACCAGAATCTTCTTGCTTATCCTGTTTCCTGGAAAAGTCTTTGGAAAACCTCCTTCAGGAAGGTAGGTAACCAGGGAAAGGGGAGACTGACTTGTCCAAGGTCACATAGTCTAACTGAGATTAGAACTTGCCACACCAGATTGCTTCTGCCAAATGCCCTCAGACAGAAGCTGTGATACATGCTGTAATGGAAAAGCAAGGAATGACCAGCCACAAATCCTCAAGGAATTGCCCGAAGGCAAGAAGGCCTCCCACTATCCCAGCCCTCCAGCATTGATGACACCTAAATCATGTCAGGTAGATGAGGGTCACCCCTGTTTCCACGCCCCCAACTTTTCTTCTTGGTTTTATTCATCTTTTTCCCTTTATAATAAATGTTGGGTTGATAAAGTAAATGTGTGCTTAATAGAGAAAACTTTTTGGTACAGAAAAAGTATAAAGTAGCAGAAAAATCAATCTGCAGAGAGGCAGCTGCGATTAATATTTTTGTATATTTTATGGTCTTTTTTATGCTTGTTTTTCCTCATTGATATATATCACTCTGTATAGATTTTTTACCCTGCTTTTTCCAGTGAGCGTCATAATCTTTCTCCTACACTATTAAGGAATGTCATAAATCTTTCTCCTATGTTTGCAAAGATCATTTTTAATGGCTACATAATATTCCATTTATGGAGATACCAAAATCTGCTTAAACATATACCTGTTATTAGGGAAATTGCTTCCATTCTTTGCTATAATTAAATTTCCTATTCATATAGCTCTTCAGGGCAGGAGCTGCCAAACAATCTTCCTTTGTGGCCCATGGGTTATTGGCTCTATAATGGCAAGAAGATGATATTAAATACCACCCAGAGCCTAGCACTAGGCTTAGTACATAATAGGAACTCAAATTATATTGGTTGAATGAATGAATAAATGAACATGTGAATGAATTCAGAACTTTCAATCAGAAAATTCTTCTGCTTTCCATCGGTTCTTCAATAGCTTTGGAATGAAGTCCAAATTTCTTAGTATAACATATAATTCCCTGTATGACCTGGTTTCTGCCTACCTTCCCGGCTTTGTCTGCTGCCTCTCATGATCTCACCTCCCTCCCTCCCAGGTACCCTGTGCTCCAGACTCATGGAAAGCTTGCTCATGTCCAAACGCGCCACACCTCTCCCGTTTCCACGCCTCCATGCACTGTTCCCTTCCACAAAGTTGGTCCCCCTTCTCTCTGGTCCTTCAGGCTTCTCTACTAGCCGCATGGCACATGTCATGTAACTCTTTATTTGCCTGCATGCTTCTCTCTCCCTCTAGTCTATGAATTCCTTGAAAACTAGGAGGATGACATTCATTTTTCTCCTCAATGGCCACCACAGTTCCTAACATGGGTCAGAGGCTCAAGAAACACCGGATAGATGAATGAATGGGGTCCAGGAGAATCCTCTGGAGCTTTAACCTAAGCCCCCTTCCCTCTGCTCTGTTCTAAACAACGGGTAAGTGAAGCCCTTGCCTGTATGATTGGTTGTGAAGCATCTCCGAGAGCAGCTGGGCCAGCAAGATGACAGCAGAGGTTGAGGGCTACAGGATTCTGAGAAAGAGGAAATTAGTGAGACGGGAAGTCACCTTTGAATAGCAGCCTGATTTTGAGACTAACGAAGACTAAATAGATAATCTGTGAGGGGAGTTAAGATGGGAAGGGCCCACAGACTGAAAATAGTGTGTGTGTGTGTGTGTGTGTGTGTGTGTGTGTGTAGAGGGTAGACTTAAAGATAAAATTGCTTTTATATTAAAAATTATTTCATGACATTGTACAGGTGGCCTAGTAAGGAGTGATTTTAAAATTTGACCATAGAGCAAATTCATTCATTCCACAAGTATTTGCTAAATACACTCTCTATACCAGACACTGTTCTAGGCACTGGAAATATAATACTGGAAAAGATAGACAGAAGTCCTTGACCACACGGAGCTTCTTTTCTAGTTGAGGAGACATAAAAGGAATAAGAAAACAAATATATAATTTCATTTAGAGAGAGTTACTATGGAGAGCAATAATACATGGTCAGGGGAAGAGTGTGTCAGAGGCTGTCCATAAGCAGGGTGGTCTGGGGAAGATCATTCCAGATGGAGGGATCGGGACCTGAGTGAGGCAAGAACAGGCTTGCCTGCTGAGGAACAGTGATGAGGCCAGCCAGGCTGGAGAGATGTGGATGGGTGTGACCAGGGGAAAGATGACATGGATCTGGCAGACGGGTCGTGCTGAAGACTTCAGCTTTCATGCCAAGGACGTTGGGAAGTGATCAGAGGGTTTTGAGCAGAGGAGTGACATGCTTTGACTTAAGTGTTTACACCTGCGGTGATCAGCTGTAGGGATGAGCAAGGAGGAAGGGAGAACAGCCAGGAGGCTATCGCAGTGGGTCAGGTGAGAGGGGGCAGTGTGCAGGATAGAAGGGCAGCCGTGCAGGTAGTGAGAAGGACCTGGATTTTGAATTGATAGCTGACAGGGCCAGCTGATGGCTGGAAGGAGTGGTGCAAGGGAAGGAGAGGAAGGATGATTCCTAGGGTTGGGCTTTCTCCATGGAGTGAGTGGTGGAGTCATTCCCCAAGATGGGGGTGACTCGGGGAGCAGCTGGCTGGTAGTATAAAGTCAAAAGCTATGTTCTGGGACATGTTAACTTTGAGATGCCAATTAAAGATCCCAGGAGAGACAGGGAAAGGAGTTTGGACTCAGGATACGTGTCAGGTCAGAAGTACAGGGTGGGTAGTTTTCAGCTTATAGGTGGTATTTAAAGCCATAGGACTTGATGAGTTTACAAAGGAACTGAGTCCAGATGAAGGAGAATAAAAGGGTCAAGGTTGGGAATGATGAGGAGGGGCCAGCAAAGGAGACTGAGAAAGAGTGGGCACTCTAGTAGGAGGAAGACCAGGCAGGTATGGTGTCTGGAAGGCAAGAGAAGGTGTAACACCATTACCTCCAGAAGAGGTAATAACATACATGTGAATGAGACCTAGAAAGGGAGAGAAACCTTGAGGGCCAAAACAGTCTGTCTTGGACAGGTCATCAGGATTGTGAACAATTAAGAAAAGTCTTTACTTTCGATATCTGCGGATGCCGTTAGAGTGTTGTTTGTGAGATCCACAAAATGCAAAAGATGAGCAAACAGCACTCAGAGATTAATTTTAAAACCCACCAGCCAACAAGAGAACAATTTCTCTTGTCCAGGAGTTTCTCCGGGGTCTTTCTCCAGTAGGCCTCTCCCCTGAGGACGCACCTGCTGCGCTTGGAGCCTGAAGATGGAGCCTCCCCTTCTCATCAGACTCATCCTGGCCTGCGTTGATATCATTGTCTAATCCTCCTTGAGTCCCAGGCTGACTGAATGGCTGGACTGGAGGGGCCCAGGCCAGCCAGGACCTCCCAGGAGACGGACCCCTTTACTCTGGGACAGCAAAGAGTGGTACTAGCTCAGCAGTGGGAGCTGAATAAAGGTTCAGTCCCCCAAAGTGACTTCACCTCCGATTCTGATTCCACTGCTAAGCAGGTCAGAGTATCCTCAGGAGACATGGCTTCCCCCAGCTGGGGAGAAGGAGCTCAGAGCACCTGGGGGCCTAGGTGGAGACACCATGACATAGTCTAATGCAGGCGTTAGTTCATTTCTGATGACACTGTTGATTCTCTCTCCAGATCTGGCTGAGGCGAAACGGCCTCAGCCCTCATGTTACTGCTGCTTCTTCCTGCTTCTCTCCCATGTTCCATGGACCTAGTTCCACCTGGCACCTCTCCCCACCCAGCCTACAGGAAAGGCCTGGGAGGTGGTGCCTGGGAACTCTGGGACAAGATCAAGCTCACTGGGGTTCTGCTGCTGCCCTAATGCTCTAGGTTGAGAGGTGACCGACAAGCCATTCCCAGGACCCAATTTATTCATTTTTGAAACAGCGAGGAGGGTACCCGTCTTTCCTAGAGAAAGAAAGAGATGCAATCACCATATTGTGGGAAATACTGGTCCACAATCACCAGAAACTTGTTTTCTACCCCTTTAAGCTGTGGTGTGTAGGAGCAGCAGGGCATACATGAAACAGTCCTGGACTTGAAGTCAGAGAATTAGGGTTCAAGTCGTGGCTCCATCGCTCCCAAGCTGTGTGACCTTGGTCAAGGCAGGAAGCTCCAGAGCCTCAGGCATCTTGATGGCAAAATAAGGTCATAGTTTCAATTCCACCCACTTCCCAGGAATACAGTAAAGCTCAACTATATGCTGGGAAGCACTCTCCAGTTGTGGGCTGGGCTGCACACGTCCCGGGCCACTCCTCCATCAGGCTGGGCCTGCTCCTTGGTCAGGGATTTTGCACATGCTGTTCCCTCTGACTAGAATGCCCTCTCTCCCTAGGAAATACACACTCGTCCTCCAAGACCCAACTCAGATGTCACATCCTCCATGAAACTTATCCAAAGCAAAATGAGGGATTTCCTCCTCTGTGTTTCCACCTCTCTTACTTATACCTCTTCCAGTACCTACCACATTTTTTAAAACTCAGTGTTTTGTGTGTCTGTTTCCCTCGTGAAATTGGGAGCTCCTAGAGGCCAGGGTTATTACATCTTATTCATTTTTGTACCCCAAGAGCCTAAAACAGTGTTTAACACATAGTAGGAACTGAATGACTATGTGTTTAATTGATCCAAATCACTAAGGAACTGCTACAGAAACGAATCTTCTATTCAGATCTAAGAAATCACAGGTGTCACCACCTGCAGAAACCTGATCATATTCTATTATCCAAGTTCTGGCTTTGAAAGATGGCAGCCACTTGCAGAAAAAAAACAAAGCAGGACAGACACACAGAGGGACCGGAGCATTATTTTTAGCATTGGAAAGATTCTGAAGTCCAACCTCAGAGGGGAGCACGTTGCAGTGGTCACACAGCCTCAGAGACCTTGATTCCGGACTAAAGCTTGGATTTTGCAACTCCCATACTCATACAATTTTCCCAATAAACCCACTGCATCCAAAGTCCAACACAGAGAAAACCAAGTATTAGACTGTAATCAACAGTTTAGGCAAATAAGCAGTATTGATGCCGATCAAATGTGGAAGTGATTTAAAGCAGAGCGTGAGATTAATTCAGACAACTGGATGATGAAATCAGGATTAGAAAATATTTTGGTTGATTCTAATAAGAGGCCAATACCAACAACATAAAATGTAACAGGAATAAATCTAAGCCCTACATTTAGGTTAAAAAAGGTCAATTGTATACATAAAAGATAGAGGAGGCTGAAATTAGAAATGATTAAGGTGGTAAATTTTATGTTTAAATTTTATGTTTTATGTTTAAATTTAATATTGTATGTTTTTTACCACCAAAAAAAGGAGAAAAAAGTAAAGAGTTTTTTAAAATTAGGGAATTATGTTTTGACAACTACTGTAACCCAGAAAGCTAATTTTCTACCTCATACTGGGTAGGCAACTAAAGCAGTCAAATTGCTCAAAAGTATGCCCTACCTTTAAGCCCATCTGCTACATATGATCTGGCAATCCTACTCTGGGTGTATATCCACAGGAAATGAAAACAGGATATCAAAGAGATAGCTTCACTCCTCTGTTCACTGCAGCATTATTCACTATAGCCAACCTAAGTGTTCATCAATGGATAAATGGATAAAGAAAATGTTATATATATATAACATGTTACACGGTGGAATATTATTCAGCCACGAGAAAGAAGGAAATCCTGCCATTTGCGACAACATGGATTGACCTTGGGGGCATTATGCTAAGTGAAATAAACCAGACTGAGAAAGACAAATACTGCAAGGTATCACTTATATGTGGAATCAAAAAAAAAAAAAAAAAAGAGTCAAACTCATAGAAACAGAGAGTGGAAAAGTGGTTGCCAGATGCTGGAAGGGTTCCGAAATAGGGAGAAGTTGGTAAAAGGGTACAAAGTTTCAGCTGTAAGATGAATCAGGTCTGAAGATCTAATGTATAACATGGTGACTATAGTTGACAACACTGTACTGTATAATTAAAATTTGCTAAAAGAGTGGAACTTAAATGTTCTCTCTCACACATATAAAGACAATATAGAGGTGATGGATGTGTTAACTAACTAGATGGTGGGAATCCTTTCACAATGTATACACGTATCAAATCACATGATGTACATTGTAAAAATCTTACAATTTTATTTACCAGTTACACCTCAATAAAGCTTAAACAAAAGACTCTGTGCTACAATGTGAAACCTGATACAGAGTTTTTTCAACAATACCAATAACCAACCTCAAACTAGAGCAATGGAATAACACAGCAGATACATACGGTGATTAAAAATTCAAGTGTGCATAATTTAAGATACTTGACCATCAAAATATCTATACTCTGTATTTTACATTTTCAAAGAGGTTAAATCTCCTAAAGAAATATAATATACCTCTCCTTCCCAAACAAAAACAAAAAAGTGATTCCCATTTCTGTTTATTGGCAGACAGTATCTGGAAATAAGCAAACTGCAGTTCCTTGTGGGGAGGGGAAGAGAGAGAAGGCTGGCGCTAGTGTCTCATGTGAAAAAGAAACCAAAAACGGGAGAACTTCAGTTGACTGAAGCCAATATTGGCCTGAGTGTGCTGCACAGGTGTGGTGTAGCTGCTTAAAAAGCTAATGCTATCCTGTGCATTAGCAGGCATGCAGACCGTTGCAGATCTCTGCTGAGAGTATCACGTCCAGTTCAGGGCAACATTTTGTAAAGGGACCCTGACGAACTGGGCTGTGCAACATGAGGACCAAGACGGTAAGGGGCTTAGATGTCACACCAAATGAGGAAAGGATATTTAGCCTAGAGAGGAGAACACTTACCCTTAGATGTCTTTTACGTTTTAGAGACACATACTGCCATATTTAGGATTGAAATGTTATAATGTCTATAATTTACAAGAAAATATTCCAGTGACAGGAATGGCAGAGATGCGATGGTTGTTGAGAGTAGGCAATGAGTATATGGGGCTCATCGTTTTAGTGTCTACCTTTGCATGCATTTGAAATAAAAAGTTAAAAATAAAATATTTCCCCCAAAAAGGATGAAACAAATACGGCAAGATGTTAACAACTGTTAAATCCAGGTGATGGGTATATGGCTGTTCATTAAGCTGTTTCTTCTCTTTTCTATGTATCTGAAGTTTTTCAAAATAAAAAATTTTAAAGTAATTCAGTGAGGGAACATTTGAAAGATCTACTTGGCATAGTGCCTGGTGCATAGTAAGTGCTTCAGCAAATGTCAGTGTACTCTTCCTTCCTCCCCAGATATTGGCATGGATGTGAAGCAGGCTTAGTCTGCAGTTCCAAAGACCCAGCTCCACAAAGGTCAGTGCTGGAGGCTCCTGCAAAGCAGGCTTCACCTCAGTATAAGGAAGAATTTTGTAAAACGTGGAATTGTCCAGCAGTGAAACCCACAGTTTCATATCAACAGGGCTCCCCATTGCTAGGAATATTCAGGCAGAGGTTGCTTATTTCAGGGATGTTATAGAAGTGGTATTTGAATTGAGGGGCAATTTGATAATATCAAGAGGGGGATCTCGGGTGATCTCAGGGGACTGAAAATTCCTTCTATCTCTAAAGTCCTAGGATTCAATGCAGCTGATTGAAATGTACCAGGGCTTTTTCTTCCCCTCCCAGAAGCTGGTCACTGTAGCATTTGCAGAGGGAGGCAATGAAGGACCAAAGAACTCTCCCCACCGTTTCCCTCTGTCCTGTTTGTTCTGCCCACAACTAAAAGATATGAACACAGAGGGCAGAGATGGGGCAGAAAGGGCTCACAAAGGAAGCTTCAGAATCCTCTCTTTGGATGTCTTGGGGGCAAATGGGTAAGAACTGTGCCAAGCTGGAAGGGACACCAGCTAAGGTCTCTCCAAGCCTCTTTTGGTTCTCATGGTCTCCTGGCCATCTCTGGACCATGAAGCTTCTAGCAAGAAAGCCAGAGCACAAACATCTTGGAACTATGGCTCACGGGGCTGGGAGGGACCTGAAGAGATCACCAAGGCGAGTGCTCTGCCTTTGGGAAAATGAAGCATTATTATTCACCCCCATTTTACAGTGAGAAAACTGAGTCTCAACAAGGTTAAGTGATAATATGTACGAAGTAACAGAGCTTTTAAAGTATGGGCACGTGTTGGGAATGATCCTCAGGGGAAGACAAAAACCCATGTCTCCAACTCCAATGTGGTACATCCTTCCCATGCTAGCGTAACGCCACTGCTAGCGTCTCTAAAACTCAGACAGTGTCTGAGGACTCCATCCAAGTTCCAGCTAAATGCCCCAACTCCTGAATCTCACTGGTCCCACACGGTACCCAGAACTGTTCATCTATACCAAAGAGCTCCAGACAAAGGAAGAGGCCGAGAATACAGTTCGAGGGATTTGGGTTAATTATGAAGACAACATCTCAGTTCATAGAAAATGGGATTTAGTGACCAAAAGAGGGTAAAAGGCACCTTGAATTGGCAGGGAGACCCGGGATTCTGGATAGAATTTCCTGAGGCCAGGATGGCCGTAATACCCAATGGAGTCCCCATGAGAAAGGCCAAGGATCAGTCTGTAGGAGGTGCACAGGGGTCAAAGGCAACTTCCGCCTCTGCCTCTCCTTCCCTGGCATCTGGTGGGCACCAGGTCAGCAGTCCGAGCCACCTGGCAAGGAGCCCCGTCCGACAGTAGACAGGAGGAGCCGGCGCCAGCCCTCTGCTTTCCTACCTCTGTGAGCCACGGCCTCGCAGGCCCGCTGATTTGCATGCTTTGGCAGCGCTGGGATGTGAGTTTGCCTGGGGAGCAATTCTCTGGGTGAGGGAGGTGGAAGCACAAGAATCCTGTTCCAGCAGGATTTTCACCCCTGCCTGGTAACACGCAGAGAGCATTCTGCAATGCGGCTGAACCTCTCCCATTTCTGGGCTGCTTCTCTTCTCACCAGCTCCGCTCCCAGGTTAACCCAGCAAGACTTCCACTGTCATTTTATGACCACTTGGCAAATGTGCTGGCACTTCCTGGGATAGCAATGATTAAAGCAACCAGGACCTTGGAAGCACTGCTGGGCAGGCAGCCGCCAGAGGAAACCACCAGACTTCCCAGTGAGGTCGTTCAAACCAGTCAAAACACTTTTCCCCAAGACCCCACAGACACCATGCCTACCTTTTTTGTTACTTGAGATCCCTCCAAGGAACTGGGCACTGTTGCCTAATGGTCAGAGTTCTGTACAGAGAACACACTGTAAACTGAGCTTGAGGGTTACTTCAAAGGCTGTTTTATGCTGGACCTTGGGCAAGTTGCTTGATCTCCATAGCCTTCAATTTTCCTTACATGTTAAAACAAAAAATTCTGCCTATATTCCTGCCACCTTCTTCGTAGGAGCAAAGAAATGTCCAGGAGGAAACTGAGGCTGGCCCTTGAAGCCACCTGAAGAACAGGACACAGGATGTCCTTGATGGGCTGTGGGAAGAACACTGGCATAGGGGATGGGAGATCTGAGCTTCAGTTCTCCACCAGCTGAGTGTCCCCGGCTGTGGATAGCAGGTGCAAAGATGCAGCGTGTGAGCCATGCCCAGGGCAGACATCACTAATGGACGGCCTCACTTGCCTCCTTTTCCTAAACTCAGTGCATAGTGACCACCACTGATGATCAGAAGCAGCTCTCCTGAAGAAACCCACCTGCTACCCCAGGACAGGATGATCTTACAGGGTCCCTCCACCTCTGACCGTCTGTGGCTTTGGGGATTTTCATGATTTAAAGCTTCTTCCTCTCTAGAATGGCAGAGTAAACATGACTGACCTCAGGGCTTCCTTGCAACACGGCCTGTGTGAGCGTTCCAATGAGTTTCTCCACCTGCACAGTCATGAGACTGAACCCCGAAGCCTTGCTCTCCAGGCCCTTACCACAGATGTCAGGAGCGTGGGGCTGAGGAGGGCACCCACTGCCCACCTTTGCTAAAAGGGAAGCCCAGCCTCCTCCGACTTCCCTTTATCATCTGTCGTCATTCTTTGATAAATGAAAGGCTCCTCACCGAGGTCTTCGAATTCTTTAGGAAATAAAATCCCTGTTTCTTCTCAGTCTGAGCTATGGATGGGACTCTCTGGGGCCCCCTGCATTGCCCCTGCACCTCCTGCTGGCCTCACACTGAGGCCCAAAGTGGGCAGCATGATCAGAGGCTATGCTGAAGAGGCCAGGGACTCAGGTCCCTGCCTGGAATGGGGCCAAAGGGCCAGGTTCCCCAGCAAAGTCTCCACTCATAATCCGCTGACCCTAGAAAACAATAAAAATCCAACTTCAAAGGAAAGACTCTGTTAAAGAAACCCAGGGTTCCCATCACTCCTAAACAAGCACAGGTCAGAGAAGCACCTTGGCTGCTATTTTTCTATCAGAACTTTCTTGTGCTCGAGGGGACCACACAGAGACTCCCAGTGCAGCACCCACCACTTACAGGTAGGGAAACTAAGTCCCAGAGAGGATGAGTGATGAACTAAAGGTCACACAGGTAATACATGGCAAAGCAGGAACAAAGCCCGAGTTCCGACGCCCGGACTTGACTCTCCACCCTAGCCCAGGGGTTCCCTAAAGGTCACCTCCAGACCAGCCCCCTCTCTACTCCTTGCCCAGCCCTGAGAGGGGAAGAGATTCAAAGAGCTTTAAGGCTGGTAAGAAACACTTCGCCGCCCCCTTCCCGGGACTGAGTGAAGTGGGGGTGAGAAGGGTGGGTGGGAAGAGCAGGAATAGCTACAGAGAGGGGCGTGCAGCCGGGCGCTGGTCCTCATGTGGGCACACAGACGTCCTTTGTGCAGCTCAGAGGGCCACGTGTGTGGTAAGAAAGCTTAGATGGGAGATGCTATCTCACATTTGTAGAACAACTCTCACTTCTGAGAGCTGCCACAGATACACTCTTGTTTCATTCATGCCTCACAACTTGTTTTACAGATAAGGAAACTGAGGCTGGGTCATGGCGCCTGAGCTGGAGGAGAGGAAGTTGGATCTCAGGGCTCTGGCTGCAGGGCTGGTGCGCTGGCCAACACGCATGGGTCTTGGGGCGTGCACTGGGTTTGTTCCTTTCTGTGCAGTGCACTATCATATCCAGTCCTTATTAGAGTCTCGCCTGCCTGTGAGGTCTACGGGGCCAGGATTCCAGAACTCCTGTTTCACCAGTGCGTACACTGAGGCTCAGAGAGGACAGGGCTGGTTAATGTCACACAGCCGTCTTCTGCATCCAGACACCATGCCCTTTCCCTCACCTGGGGTAATGTCGCTTCCTCTCCTTCTGGGGCCTGTGTTCCTAGGGCTGGAGGGGCCAATTCTGAGGGAAGGGTGATGGAGAGGGGGGAGACTTTGTCCAACAAAACAACAAAACAAAAGCAAAAAACAGAGGACTGCCTCTAGGGTAGGGAAAGGGCTTTTAAAGAAACAGGGATCTCAACCCTTTGCTGTGACCTTGAGAAAGTCATTCCTCTTTTCTGACCCCACTCTCTTTCCCCATAAAATAGGAGAATGGGACTAGATCAGAGAATTTTCAAACATTTTGGCAGGAGAACACTATTTTCAAATAATAGGGATTAATTAATAGTTGACATTCATTGAGCATTTACTATGCACCAAGCTTTGTATTAAACATTTTATACACAGGACAGCATTTAATCCTCACAACCACCCTATGAGTAGGTGCTCTTATTATCCCCATTTTACAGATGAGGAAACTTGAGGCTCAGAGAGGTTAATCAACTTGCCCAAGGTTACTGATTAGTAAATTGCCGAGTAGAAACTCAAGCCCACATCTGCCCACCAGCCAAGGCTGACCACACCACAGTATATATTGACATACTATCTCCAAATGAAAACACATATGGAGTCGCCACAGAAACTTGAGGGGGAAAAAATGAGACCTTCAGATTTTTCCAGAACTATAAAGATCATCTAGTCTCCCTGAATCTGTACCATCCCTAAACACTGGGTCCTGGGAGGAGGGGTCTTTCCACCAACTCCCTCCCCTTCTTCTGGCCATTTCCTGATTGCCTGGAGTCGGTTTGTTTGAGGGTCCTTCACCAAAGCACGCTTCCCACTCCCAAGCGCAGGTGGATAGGACAGTGTGTTGGCCATGAGTGAACGAATTCACAGGTAGGTCTACTCAGGAGACAGCCCATATTCCTAATAGAGGGTCTCTAGATTGGCCATTGGGTCACGCGTGGACACTCTGTCCTTCTGATACTAATACTGGCAAATAGCATTACTGTCTGGCAGGCTCTGCTCTAAGTGCCTTACACATGTTGGCTTATTCAATCCTGACAGCAGGGGCTTCCCTGGTGGCGCAGCGGTTAAGAATCCGCCTGCCAATGCAGGGGACACGGGTTCGAGCCCTGGTCCGGGAAGATCCCACATGCTGTGGAGCAACTACGCCCGTGAGCCACAACTACTGAGCCCGCGTGCCACAACTACTGAAGCCCGTGTGCCTAGAGCCCGTGCTCCACAACAAGAGAAGCCACCGCAATGAGAGGCCCGCACACTGCAACAAAGAGTGGCTCCCGCTCGCTGCAACTAGAGAAAACCCGCGCGCAGCAACGAAGACCCAACACAGCCCTAAATAAATAAATAAATAAATACATTTATTAAAGAAAAATACAAAAACAAACAAACAAAAAATAGTTCCTCACTCTCCACAATATTAAAAAAGAAAAACAAACAAACAAAATCCTCACGGCAACTCTAGGAGCCTATCCCTATTATTACCTCCATTTTACAGTCTAGGAAACCAAGCAGAGACATTAAGTGACCAGCCCAAGGTTATATAACTAGTAAGTAGAAAAGTTGGGATTCAAATACAGACTCTGGCTCCAAAGTCTATGCCTTTAATGCCTCCGCCTTGGTAAGCTGGGGGCAGCAGTGCCCTTCCTAACACATTACAGGAACTGAGAGGTACAGCAACCCCCATCTTTCAAACAATAACCAGTGAGCACAAAGGGTCAGCGTGTGCTCATGGATCTCAGCAGCTTAGAGCTGGAAGTGATCTTAGAGACTCTCAAGTTCAGACCCTTCGTCCAATGCACGAACTCAGGCCTGAAGACGGGAGAGGTGACTTGCTGACACAGGTTCGTGGTAGAGATGAGTCCAGATTCCATCTCTCCTCACATCTCCTCAGCCAAACGAGAAGGGGCAGACTGTTTCTCCAGTTTCACTGGTAGAAAACCTGAGATGTCTAGTCTGTTGTCAGCAGAGGGAGACAGGCCTGAGGCCAGAACCAGAACTCACTCTACGGTCCTTAAGAGCCCAATCATCCTTATGACACTGGGGGTAAACTGAGTTGGGGCTAGGCGGGGATGGGGACCCAGTTGGTTCTCCCGAGAGGCAGAGGTCACTAATACCCCACTCAGCCAACCACCCTCAGGCCTCCAGGGGCCTGAGGGGAGGGGACAGGGACAGGATGGGAGCAGCCAGCCCAGCGCTACCTCCCTTTGATACCTTGGAGTCCAGAGCAGACATTCCCCAGCCGGCTTAACCCTTTTTGTGCGCACTTCCCTTCTCAAGAAAACCTTAATCATCCTCATTTGAATTTCAAATGACCTCTCCCCTCTCCCCCTTCCCTGCCCCAACAGGCTTTGAGGCAGGGAGATGGAAATTCACCCTGCAGTATGGAAATCATTGCCCTATGCAAATTGGGCGCCAGGACCCCATTGTCATAGCAACCACTGGGTTTCCTCTCCTTTTGGCCCCTCTCTGGGTTCTCTGGCTTAGATTTTTTGTTCCTCTTCCCAGCAGGCAGGTGGGGCACCCCTCACCGAGGTGCCCAACGGGGCCCAGACCTGCCAGGCTTCCTGCCTGCTTCTCTAGTGCAAATCTGGACCCAGATTTGGTCTCACCCAAGCGAGACCAACCGCTGTTTTTTTCTCAGACTAGCCTGATCTGAGGATGGGCTAGACGGTGGTGAGGAAGCTCTGGAGTCTGGAGGACACAGCGATGCTCCTAGAGGGGGTGACAGGAGAGGAGAGACCTAGAGGGCTTCGGGGGTGCCAGTGATAGGAGACGGAAAGCAGGGCACAGAACCTGTATGTAAAATGCCATGCAAATTAACACCTATTATTTTTTGAGTCAACAGCACTAGTGCTTTTTGGGGAGATGCCCGCAGCTCTGTTTCCCATGCTCCTAGCTTGGCACAAAGGCCTGCCCTCCCTGAGTCTCCCGGGGCCCTGCTGTTACCCAGGAGCTCCCCACAGTCAGCTCTGAGCCCACGGAGGATCCAGGAGGGGACTTTGAACTGTCCGTGGCTGAAGTCCCTAGAAATGAAATTCAGCCTCCTTTGAGGACTCTGGTCATTCTCTCAGCCTGCCCAGCCCTGTCCTACCAGACTCTCAGGCTCCAATGAGAGGGACGCAGCCCCAGTTGGGATGACCTCATGCGGCTTCCCTTTTAAGGACGTGTCTGCCCCTCTTCCCCTTGGCTGTGGGGAGTGGGGAGTGAGAGGATGCAAGGGGAGCTGCACCTGCTTCTCCCCGCAGCAGCTCTTCCTCAGGATGGGTCATCCTGGCAGAGCCCTTCCCTTCCTGAGGGGGACCCACTAGCAAATGCTGGCAGAGACTCCAACTTCCGTCTCCCCTGACCCTCCTGTAGTTTCACAACACCCCCGACCACCCCAGCCTGCCTTTGATAGAGCCTTGACCAGAAAGGAAGACTGCCAGTGGGTGTACCCCACCGCCAGCCTGCCCACCCTGCCCTGAGGGCTTTGAGGTGGGGATCGTGTGAGTCGTGTGTGTCTGCGCGGGAGTGTGAGTTGGGTGTGTGTGTGTCTGTGTGTTTGGGAGTGGGGCGGAACAAGTGTAACTGCATTTCAGTTGTCCGGATTGGGGATGCTCTTCAAGCCCTAAGACGTAACCCTAATTTGGCTGCTCATTTCTTTTCAAATTCTTTTTCCACTTGTTCAGCATTTTTCCACACCAGGTGTTCATTGCTGTAACTGTTTCTTAAGGAGGAGGGTGGGCCCAAGAGACCAAAAGCATTTACTCACAGCTTATGAGGGAGGGGGGCTGCAACTTGGGTGCCTTAGTGAAGGGCTAAGGCCCAGAAGCTACAGCGTTGAGTCTCTGGACGCTGCTCAGGGCCTCGTGTGTGTGTGTGTGTGTGTGTGTGTGTGTGTGTGTGTGTGTGTGTGTGTGTGTGTGTGTTGGTAGCGGGTTGGGGGTGGGTGTCATTTCACCCCTGGCAGCAAAGGAGAGCCTGGGACCGACCTCTCCTGCTGGATCTCCCCATCATTGCCCCCACGGCACCGACAGTGGGAGTAGGAGGGATGCTAAGGTCATAAGATGTATCCATTGCCCGTGGGACGCCAAAGGAAAGGGGCATTCTTATGCACACTCTTATCCTCTAATGCAGGGCACCTCCAAGTGCGGTCCAACAGCCAGGCTGGTCTGAACTGTTCCTTAAGGTCGGAGACCAGATGCGTCCAAACACAGAGAGTAAGAATTTAGAAATGTTCACAGCACCCCAAGTACGTCATTAGTGAGCGCTCCCTGTGGACGCAGGGTAGACAAGTCTGGGCCCTGTTGAATGTGTGTACGAGGTGGGTACGAGCTGCATACCAGTCCTGCACGGTGGGACTGTGGACCGCTCTGTGACAGACTGGAAGTAAAACGACTGGTCCTGCAGCCCACGTTGTTTGAAGCGGTGCCCTAAGGAATGACCGCTGATGAAACCAAGCGGAGCTCCAGATGGTAAAAGACAGCACACAGATGCCCCCCCCACCTGGCCCCCTCGCTTTGTTCCCTCTTAGGCTGGAGAGAAAAGGAGGTCCATGTTCTTCTGGGGGCTGCAGAGATGGCGGCTGGGGTGGGGAAGGTGGCCCTTCCTTAAAGAGATCTCCGAAAGGAAGAGGGACGGTGCCAGGCAGGGCTTGGCTCATTCACCTGCACTGGTGCTAATGTTTAACATAATTTTATATTTACAAACATACCTGCTACTCAGAGGCAAGTATTAATTTAGTCCATAGGGACTATTATCCGTCTTGAGATTGCAACATACACGCCCCTAAACACACTCATATATAGTGTGTTTAGACTTTAAAGTATCTTAACTCATTTCTGGACATGAATGTGTTATAAACCTCCTGATTTCTAGCAACATATAAAAAAAACACCGCTATTAAAAACACTTCACAACACTTTCATCTGAGCAGCATGGTCCTGCCCTGTGGGGTTGGGTTTGGGACTAGATGGGTGAGAACGTGTGGCGCAGGTGGGAGCTGCTGTAGTAGCTCTTTTATTTGCAGAGGTTCTCTGTGTGCTACAGGCAGGTACCTCCTGACCCCACAGGCTGCTCTCCCGAGACCTCTGGCACACACGGCCACAGTATGAAGCCTGGATGGTGAATTAGTACCTCCTCATCTCCCTGCACAGAAACTGGTAACGTGGTGAGATGGAAGCCACTCTGGTTTGAGAAGGCCAGAACCAGGGGCAAGGGGCTTATGCTGCAGCATGAGGGTTATAGACGAGAGATAAGAAAGGACTTCCCGACACTGAGAATTGTATCCTACAAGAATAGGTGGCCAAGAGAAATTGTGGGGTTAGCTTTTCTTAAGGATGGAGGATAAACGAGAGGAAAATAGCTCTAAGAACAAGATCCTTTATTTTCCAGGGATGGTTTTGAAATGTCTTCAAAGGAAGAGAGAGGTATGGACAAGATATCCTCTCAGAATCCAGGGATTCATATCAGTTCCCCCTGGACATCTGGAAGGGCTGTGGCTTCCTTTTTCTCCTCCAGAGAGGTAAGGGCGAGAGTGGGTACAGACCGAGGCACAGGACCAGAGTCACCAGGCTTGAATCCTAGAGCCCACCCAGCTCATTCTCTTCACTTTACTCCCCCAAGCCCTCTCCTCCCCATATTATGACAAGGAAACTCGAGTCTAAGGCACAAGCAGACTTGTCCCACACTGCTCAGTGACAGAGCTTTGTCTTGTCTCCTGAACATTTCTGATAATTATCAACCTAATGACGGACTGTATTTGTATGGTGACATACACTTTGCAAAGTGCTTTCACACCCACTCTGTCATTTAATCATAGAAGGGTGTGTGTGTATGTGTGTGTGTGCGTGCTCCCATGTGTCTCATTTAGAAAGAGCTGTCAATTGGAGACTGTTCTGCACCTTCCCCCAAGTCTCACCTCACTCCAGGTACTTCCTAGACTTCTCTCGTCCTCTCTGTCATTGAAAGAATAGTTCTATTCCATAAACATTTGGGTTAAAACCCACACACGTCTCTAGAGCCTTCTGCCTGTTTCTGCCTGGAACTGCATCTCTTCGTCGCAGTGAGACGTAGTTTCTTTATCCTTGGCTCTTTTATTGGGGACTCAGTAGGGTGGAGACGGCGAGGTCCCAGGAATGAACTGACCAAGAGGGGGTTTCTCTACTTGGGTCAGTTACTCATTATTTCTTTGGGCCTTAAGGAGAATGACTAACCTCTCTGGTCTCCCCTACATAATCGTGTCCATTCCTTCTTAAAGCCATGCAGAAAGTTGCCAGGTTTAAGTGAGGAGACTTTCTGCAAAGGGTCCCCACGCAGCTAACTCCCCTGGATGGTTCTTCCGGACGGTGGGACACTGTGAGCCATTTCACCTCTCAGATGGGCAACTGAAGCAGAGAAGAAGGGCAGCAGGAAGGGATGACTGACAGAGTCCAGTCCCCACCCGCTTCCTGCTTGCTCCCCTTTTCCTCCCCTGGGCTCCCCTCATGGAGCCCTTCCTTCCCAGATCTCTGAGCAGGACAAGGGTCCTAAGGCGTCTGATCCACTGTCATCTGGGTCTGCAACCCCCCACTCCACCAATGACAACTGAGCCTGCAGAATGCAGGGAGCCGGGGCTGGTGTGTTGGTGAGGTTGGCTCAGGATGAGAGAAGAGATGGAGACAGTTCTCTCCAAGGCCAGATTCTCACCCTCCACAGTTCACCAAAGGGAGTGAGTGGACCCCAGCTCTTTCCCTCTCTTCCCCAGCAAGCACATTTTGGCACCAGACAAGGCTTCTGCCTCTTGGATGAGACCAACCCCCCAGCAGGGGCTTGGCTCTCCTCCGGCCAAGGAGGAGAGCCAAGCCCCTTGGCTGGAGCCGCCTGCCATAATTTCGGCATCTCCCTGATGCTGCCACTCTCTTGTGTCCTCTGTCCCTGGTTCCCTGTGCTGGTCCCCAGTCTTCCCACCACCATCTCTGGGTAAATAGTCACTAGAAAGACCCAAGTTTAATTCTTTCATTTGCTAGATACAGAATCTTGGGGAAATCAGCTAACCAGCCTCAATTGCCCCGTCTGCAAAGTGGGATGGTGCCATCTACCCTCACAGAATTGTTGTAAAGTCCAAATGCACTGTTTGAACGTGCTCTTCCAAACACAAGTTGGCCCTGTAATCCACTCCACCATGAAGCCCTGGAGGAAAGCTCCTGGAAGACAGGGACTGTTTCGTTATCTTTCTGAGCCCAGGGTCTGACACAAGCGAGGACTGCCAGCGAGGTCAGAGAAGAGGGCGGAGCCTGAACAGAGCGAGGTAGCTGGAGGTGTCAGAGGAGAGCGGGCTGAGAGGGACGGTGGAAGGAGGGGATATAGGGGCTGAGGGAGGTGACGGGGTAGACGGGCAGAGTTCAGGGCTGAGGAAGTCCCCACACAAATGCACGGTGTGGGAACTGACGGCAGAGAATTTGGAAAAGCAGAACTGCATACACATCTTTAAAAATTCAGCCCTTAGAGACTATCCAGCCCCAAACCCTCCTTAATGGGGAGGAAAATAAATGTCTGGTGGGGGGGGGGAAACATTTGCCCAATAATCTGCAGGGAGTTAATAGCCTGGAGTCAGGCCGGAGTTTGATTACTGGTTAGAAGCTGTGTGATCCTGGGCTAGTTAGTTTCTCATTCTGAGCCACGGTTTCCTCATTGATAAAAACGGCAATTGTAAGAATTAAATGAGGTAATGCATGTACAGTTGGCTCCACGTGCCTGGGTATGGGAAGGAGGCTCCGTGGATGTGACTGGCCTTTCCCTTCTTCCTCCCAAGCCCACCGTATTTGTCCTCCCCTGTGTAGGAGGCTACACTGTGACCAGAGTGGTCAAAAGTCATAGGGTTATCTCCTTGGGTGCTTGGGGATGGTCAGTTATGGAGCTGGGAGCTTTTGAAATGTGGGTAAGGCTATGTTTTTATGAACCACTCAGTCAAGAACTGGAAAAAAAAAAAATCGGTGTCAGCCTCAAGAAAGAAGGAAAAGTAAAAACGGGGAGTAAAAGGAAGGATAGAAAAGCTGATAGTTCAGAAGTCTAGAAACAGCTTGGCGTCAGTCTTCTGCGGGGTGTGGAAACAACACTGGCCAGGGCGTCGGGAGCCTTCTCTGGTCCCGAGTGCTGTCACAAAGACACTGAATTTCCCCTCTGTCCACCCATGCCTCGGCTTCCTCATAGACCGAGGGAAAGGAAAGAATGAGCTAGCTGCCCTGCCAGGTCTCTACCAACCGGGAGGTCTGTGTCTGGACTAGAGAACGCTCTCCTTTGCAGTCCTGGCCAGTGCGGAGGGGAAATTCACTTCCCTTTCCCAGCTCCCACCTCGAGCCCCTTGGGGATTTCACACAACACAGAGGGTACTCTCAGGGAGCTGGGGCTTTCTAGGTCACCTTTGTTTATAGTTTCTTTAAAACCCAGAGACAAACCACCCCTTAGTTCAGGCACTGTTGGGCAGGGGAATCTGCCTTTTAAAAATCCAAAGGAAGCCATTAAACCAAGTTGGTAATCACTGTGACTCATGATAAGCTTTCCTCTGTAAAAAATGAGTCAGAATGACTTTCCAGGAAGTTTGGTTACTTTAATTAGCTGCCTCTTTTTTTCTTGCCCTTAAAAACATGCAGTAATTTGACAGTCACCTAAGTAAGGATGCTACCAGCCACCAAGCTGAGCCGCTAGAAGTGAAGGATCTGGGAATGGAGGCGTTCTGACAGTATGAACTAAAGGGTCTCCTTGGAGTTGAGGAGGACCCACACAGAATCTTTCCCTGAGTGGTGGAAGGAACAAAATCAACCTGTAGGGTTGACCCACTTGGCCTGAGTGAAGGGGAGAAGGGCACCCCAGCTACCTGCAGCCCCAGAACACTTAGCAGCAAGTCTCGTTGTGTATATTACAGAATCACAGAATCTTAATGATGCCATTAGAGGAAATGATGACTGCAGCTGTCATGTGCCAAGCACTGTGCTAAGGGCTTTAAATATCTCAGCTAACTCTCAACCCACTCTCTAAGATGGACATTAATTGTCCTCTTTAGAAGAGATGAGGCTAAATTAACTCATCAGATCATATAACCAGTAAGCAGCAGAGCTGTGATTTTTACCCCAGGTCTGTTTGATTCTAAATCCATACTCTTCAAAGGTCATCTGTTCCTGCCTCCTAGGGAAGCAAAGTGGCTGGTCCAAGGTCACATTTTGAACTGGCAGACACTGAGATGACACTCGTATTCTGAAAGTCCCAGTTTATGTTCAGACTCTTTCTCCTTCAACCTAGTCTGTGCAAGCTCCCACAGTCCCAGACAGGAGGCCAGAACTTGTTGAGATCACCTGTAACGCCTTAACCTTCCTAATCCCCACCTAGGTTCTGCACTCCCTCCATCTCCTGGATTGCTTTTCAGGGTTTCATGTAGGTCCTTCTCACTCTTGACACAGTTGCCTTGACTTGGTCCCATAACTAATAACAGAGCACCAGAGCTATCCTGCTAAGTGCGGTCTTCCACCCACATGGACACTCTCTTAGCTGTGTCACCACATACCTGGGGCAATATACCTGGCCCAGGTGAACAGAGTTGGCTCTAGCCAGCCTGCTACTGGGAAAGGGTGACTCAACTTCTGAATCAAGGCTTCTGGACTCTGGTTTTTCTCTAGGGAAGAGTTCAGAGCAGAGATGTACCTATTACTACTCATCAGGTGAACTGATATGAAAGCCTTGCTGGAGTTCTGGAGATTAAAGGGAATTTTCTTCACAACTGGGGAGAACAGATACCCCACTCCACAGACCTTTAGTAAAACATACTCAGCTAATAAATCAATTGACAAATGGTTGCAACTGGCCCACCCTCTCCAAGCTTAACTGTTCCCAGACACAAAGCAAAATATAAAACCTGTACCACTACCCGTGCAAACAGACAGTTTCAATACTAAATTGAGGGCGGAGGGGCAGAAAAGTTTATGGTAAATGTATCCTGCAGATGCCTCCACAAGACCCCCAATTACCGTGTCCCTGATCCTCAGTCTTTTAGCTTCAAGAATGGAACTAGACTGCACCTGAAGACTTGGGAAAAGATTTTAGCTCTGGGGGACATCGATTCTCTTCCACTTCTAATTTCTATGCCTCTAATGATCCAGATGAAAGACGAATTGAGGTTTTGTTGGGATGCTCTTAAAGTTATTTGGTGATGTTACAATTTATGCTCATCTTTCTTTAAGTTCTTTTTAATTATATGAAGCTTTCAAAGCAAGGTTTGGACTATGGAGTTAAAAGCAGAGAGCTATGAAACTTTCTTCTCAATTCTTTCCTGTCCTCTTTCTTTTATTCACAAAGCAAAGTCATCTACAGGCACCAAGCCCTCCTTTCTGGGTCTATTTACCACCCACATGCATGTAATTTGGAAGAGGAACACTTGTACATGGGCCTCTTTGATTAGTTCCTTGAGTAGGATTATTGAGAAATCTGGGGTTAAAAGGCCTTAGCTCCCATCTACTAAAGACACATTCTGCCTTCTGTCAGTCAGTAGCAGCTGGGAACACAGCCTGCTGCTTCTAGGGGTCTTGAAAAAAAATGGTACTGATGAACCTAGTTGCAGGGCAGGAATAAAGAGGTAGACATAGAGAATGGACTTGATGACATGGTGTGGGAGGGAAAAGCTGGGGCGAAGTGAGAGTAGCATCGACATATATACACTATCGAATGTAAAAATAGTTGGCTGGTAGGAAGCAGCAGCATAGCACAGGGAGATCTGCTTGGTGCTTTGCGATGACCTAGAGGGGTGGGATAGGGAGGATGGGAGGGAGGCTCAAGAGGGAGGGGATATGGGGACACGTGTATGCATATGGCTGATTCGCTTTGTTGTGCAACAGAAACTAACAGGGTATTGTGAAGCAATTATACTGCAATAAAGATCTATTAAAAAAATAGTAGAAAAAACAAAAAGCAAAAAAACAAATGTTACTTAAAAATGAAAAAAAAAAAAAAAGTGAATCTCCTCCCTAACTTCTTGTTTGTTTCTAAGGATCTGGCCCTTTCCTAGCCTAGTTTCAGAGGCTTTGTTCCGCTGTAGACCAATGTCTACTGTTCAAAGGCTCCAGGGTCATACCCCCTGTCTCTAGGGTCATACCCCCTGTCTCTAGGGAATCCCTTCGTTTCCTAAGACCCAGCCTTTGGGTCTGATTGGCTGAAAGACCAAGCCAGAAGAGATACCACATTATTCCATTATTTGATGAATTCCAGTAACTCTGTCCTGCCCTTGCTTTTCTGTTTCATTCCCCAGAAGAGAAGACCCTTACCTGTCTCCACCTGGCCGAGAGCATTTCGAGCAACTGTGGAATCTGCTACATCTCCACTCATCTTGATATCTGCAGGGAAAACACAACTGATTTTAGTAACAGGTCACAATTTTTCTCGCTATGACATATGTGGCTTTAACTAAACAGCGAAGATGAATGTGTAATTACAACAAGCATCAGACTTTCAAATTCCTGATTCCTAAACATACAACTATTAGAATATTCATAAGCTTAGGGCACATATCCCCTCCTCCCAGACTTGCCTCCTTTCCCCCTTTCTCCAGTGCTACTGCAGGGTCTGTCCCCTTTGCATCATTCATTGCCACTTCCTTCTATCACCAGGCTCAGTTGGTAAAAATTTAACAAGGGGAAGGGTACAGCGGAGGGTGGGGAATGGGGGAGAATGCTTCTCATTCTCCATCCTCATTTCCTTTGGGATTTGGGGAATGTCTGTTATTTTTTAAAGTAGCATAAGAAATAGCCATCTCCCGTCCTCCCCCTCATAATAACGCTACCCTGGGAGGTAAGAGTACCCTTGAACCAAGGCTTGCCCTTCTCATCCTTTTTAGCCAATCCTGCCTCTATTCTCTGCTTGATTCTCAGAGGTCAGCCCACTGTCTGGTGATCAAACCCTAGTTCCTGTGTGGCCCTCCTTGGAAACCCTTACCTTCTCTCCTACTCCTTCAACGTTCTCGGTAAGAAAGGGATGGCAGGCAGGTCAGTGCCCCGAGGAGAGAGAAGACCTACACAAGGCCCCCTGTCTCAGCCCCCAAGTGCTGTGGGTCTGGCCTCTCTGCCCTGCTTCATTTCAGTAAATTAAACATTTACCCACAACAGACAGCTGCCACTGCCTAAGAGGCCCCTAAGTCTCCTCAAGGGTCAGCAAAGAGAAGGAAAGAGACAACTTCGAGCTAACTCACTCTCAGCTCCTCTCCTTATGAAACCACCCAAATACTGAAGCCGTTAAAGGCAGAAGAATATTTTATTCAAATCATGTTGACCACCCCCCCCCCCCTTCTCTGGGGCAGCACTTTAACTCTTTCAAACCAGATACAGTCTTGGTGAGCCAATTTGCATACCGGGCTCCCCAGCCAATGCTGGGTAAGCAGGCCATCTTAATTTGCGCCACGTAATCGGGCAGTTGACAGTCTGGATGCCTGAGGTCTGGAGATGATCAGGATGAGGGAGAAGGGTGGACCTCCGCCCCAGGAAAAGCAGGAAGAAACCGACTTTTATTTCTTCTTCTTCTTTTTTTTTTTTTTTTTAGGGCAATGATGTGTGTGGCTCTGGCAGAGATTTAAAGTGTGGTCCCAGGGGGTGTAGTGACTGCAATGCAGGAGGGGTGACTGCCATGCCAAGCAAGACAGAGATGGGGAGTCCCAAGGTTCTCCAGCCCTTGGAACACCCCAGGAGCATGGGAGGGAGTAAGCAACCTTGGAAGCCACTGTAGTTTGAGGAGTAGTTTTGAGACCAGTCAAAGTGATGACTCCCAGGTAAATACCTGGAGCTCCGTACAGCCCTCCCCAGACATCCACACTGTCCTGCGTGGTTACAGACCTCTGGGGGAAACCCTGCAACCACACTTGCCACCCCTCTCAGTGCACTACATTTAAGAAGGCATTTCTCCAGCCTAACCAAAGTCCTTCCTGCTGCAGTTGGAAACTTTTTGTATGGTCTGTCATGCATGAATATGCAGAGTAACTAGTGTGGGCCACCTGGACACGTCTGCAAAGGGCTTCTGCTACTCCACGCTTTCTGCTCCAGTGGGGAAATGGGCTTAGCTTTGTCCCACCCATGAAGTCCCACACTGGAGCTGGGCATTGCCTATTACAGATCGGCTCAGTCACACTTCCCCATAGGGATCCTTCAACAGTGCTGAGAAAACGTCAGAGACTGCTGGGAAGGGGCGGGAGGGGGTGAGTGCTTACCCTCAGTGGGCTTTTAAACCTGCTTCAGTAGCGCCGAGAATTCAGAGCATGGGTTTTGACAGCAGACAGACCTGGATTTAATCCCAGTGCCATCCTAACTAGCACAGGGGGACCCCGGCCACATATTTGAACCTCAGTTTTCTCAGCTAAAAAAAAAAATGAGAAAAATGATACTTCCCAGAGTTATAGTGAGGAGCAAATAAGATACTGAATGAAAACTGCCTGGCACAGTTTCTGGCACAAAGGAAGCACGTGATAAACGAATTAACTAAACAGATACTTAGGCTTCGATGGGAGTCCCCTTCTCCCATTACAGTAAACAGCTTTGGTTTTTCTGTCTAAGCAATATCGTAATTTGTCCTTTACCTGGGAAGCCATCTGCATTCTCCAAATTCTGACTTCATGGGAAAAATGCTCACGGGGACAGGGAGAGTTGAAGAGGTAGTGAGGGTGGGATGATGACCAGGTATTCTGAATCAACTTACTTCAAACATCTGACGTTTAAGAAGGGTAACTTTTTAGCTAAACCATAATTCTATGCCTGTAACCCAAACACTCCCCCAACACCCATTCCCTGCACCACCTTTAACTCTACCCAAAAGCCATCTCTCTGATCTTTTAAATTAGCATAAAAGGTGGTCCTGGGCTTCCCTGGTGGCGCAGTGGTTGAGAATCTGCCTGCCCATGCAGGGGACACGGGTTCGAGCCCTGGTCTGGGAAGATCCCACATGCCGCGGAGCGACTAGGCCCGTGAGCCACAACTACTGAGCTTGCGCGTCTGGAGCCTGTGCTCTGCAACAAGAGAGGCCGCGATAGTGAGAGGCCCGCGCACCGCGATGAAGAGTGGCCCCCGCTTGCCGCAACTGGAGAAAGCCCTCGCACAGAAACGAAGACCCAACACAGCCAAAAATAAATAAATAAATAAATAATAATTTAAAAAAAAAAAAAAAGGTTGTCCTAATCATGTCTAAAAATAACTTTTGAAGGAGTCAAAGGCTCCACACTCTGCCAGGACATGTACTCATTGGATGTACCCATTATGGGAGCAACATCGTGATACTTTGGGATTGCACAGGGGTTTGATTCTGAATGGAGGGTCAGGCTGAGATGATCTGTAAAACCTCTTAACTCCCAGCAGCAGCCCCTCCTTACACATCTGTGAACCAGGATGTGTGTGTGAACCTGCGGGAGCAAAGTCCACGGGGCAGCACTTCCCCAGGCTGCAGGCTGAGTGTCCACAGTGTCCTGGACCTCCTGGGCCCAGGCTATGCCAGGAAAGCAAAAGGCCCACTACTCTCTCTCCTACTGTCCATCTTCATCTCTTCGGAAGGGACTGGAATTCCCTCCTTGCTTCTCCCTCCCGCACCCACTGCTGCAGGCACTTCTACCAGAGGAAATTCAAGGGGCCCACCGGTCCTACTTCTGAGCTAGCCAGGGCTCCAACTCTCCTCTGGAGGAGATGCCTCTCGTCTCTTCTTCAAGAGAAATGCACTTCCTCTCAAGAGACCTTCCAACCCAATGGTCCTGAGCTGGAACTGGTATCAGTCTGTGAGACTTGATCCTTCTTTCCCAACCCTGACAGGGAACAGCTCACAGTGAGGAAAAGGGCAAAAAAGAGATGCTCTGGGACTAACCAGGTGTCCCCCTCCGGCTGGTTTCCCACTGTTTCCTCCATCTCTTCTCTCCCTCTTGAGTTTTCTGTCTGACTCTTGTCTACCTGCCTTGGGCCTGGGAGGGAGGAGCCCCTCCTTAGCCGGGATGCCCCTGTGTCTGGTGACCTCATGCCCGCTCAGGTGTTTGTGCTCCCACGTGAGAGGTGTTCTACAAAATACAAAGTGCTGAGGTCTCAGGCCAACCTGAATCACGGCTGGTATCCAGGTTATCAGAGCAAAAAGATGGGCTGACTCAGGGGCCGCAGTGCTTGCGGAGCTGCTGAGTGGGGGACCTTATGCACTACTTTATGTGCCCCTGCTCCCCCTCCATCCCCCCCAAACTGTTGCAGTAGATCAATGGAGGGGGAATCCCCAAGGGCCTAGGACTGGGGATTTACAGGGCAAGTGCTGTTTATGAAGCATCTGCAGGACACAGGATCGCTGGGAGGGGAAAAATAGGGCTCAGAAGAGACCAGATTTCCACAGAGAGGATCCTGGACTGAGAGACCCTAGAGAGGGGCCCACAGGGAGACACTCCATAGACGGATCCTCCCTCAGAGACCCCACAGCAGGGCCCTCGATGACAGACCTTACAAAGATGACCCCGGACTAAAGAGCCCACTGAGAAGACCCAGCAAAGGGAGCCCTCAAATGGAGACCTAGTCAGAGAGGCCCCACAGAAAGTCCCAAACTGAGCGATCCCTTTGAGGTCTCCAAAGGGGAACCAAACACCACAGAGGGGCCGGGAAACCTCACAGGGAGGCCAGACAGCCCTGAGGGGAGATAGACTACAGAAGCGGGCTGGGGAGCAGTGGCAAGCAAATGTAGAGAGATGACTCAGGTCACCCACCCGAGGTAGACAGGTAGACGGAGACCCCACCTGAGGAGTCAGTGCACCCTGGGTTTAGCTCAATCACCCCCTCTGTGTCTGCCTGCAGGGGACAGGGCTGGGGGAGGTGCCCGGGCTTCTGAAAAGTGTCAGCCTGGAGCTTCCTCCCAGGCCAGGCATGGAGGGATGGCCTCCTCACCTCAACCTCACCCTCTCTTTCCTGCTCTCGGCTAGATCCTCTTAGCCCCCAGGCGGCCTCCCTGCTGGGTCCCAGCTGCCCCCCCTCCTCCCACTTCCCCCAGAACAGGAGCCTCCAGTAGACAATGAGGTGGAAAACCCCCTGGAAGTCTCTGATCTTGGTCCTAAAGAACTTCCCACTGGGGGCGTGCCTTCAAGTCTTGTTCCCATGCACACCTAGGCCTTCTTGGCGGAAAGTGGAGGAAGGAGAACCCGGGATCTGCCCCCAGCTATGTCCAGCTCCATGGTACTACAAGGTCTGAAAATGGACTTTCCCCAACCATTGGATGATACCCAGTTGGATGATTCTTTCCGCCACACCGAGCCCTCCCTGGCATGTCCTGGCACCTGGGGATCCGCTCAGAGCTAACACCTCACCGCCTGCTGGTTTTCACTCAGCCCCAGCAGGACTGCGTCTGGGAAACTGGGTCTCCCCCGTGCACCCACTGCTGCTTGATTTCAAGGATTGGCGGCTCCAGGATGGGCCAAAGCCTCCAGCCTGCCCTGCTCCTTGGGGTAGGTCACGAGAATTGACTCCCTCACTCTTCCTCCAGAAAAGAGAGGTAACAAAGTTCCTGTCAACAGCCCTGAAGTCCTTAATGAAGGTCATTCATTGGGTGTTGCCCCCTTTAAGAGGCAAGTTGCTGGTTTGAAATGGCCAAATCAGGCTCAGCTTTCTCCACGTCGAGTGCATCTCTGCTCAGGCCCTCAGACCTGCAGAAGGCCCACCCCGACACCAAGACCAACCTCCAGGATTAGTAGCTCTGGTCCTTGCCCGGCTGTGGAAGGACGGATCAGCAAGGTGAATGGAGGGGTCTCGGTTCACTCCATGTCCACAGACCTTTCACGCAGGAGAAACTGACTCCCGGAAAAGCATTTCCATGGCCTACGTTCCCACCCCTGAGGAGAGGAGGGCTTCGTATCTAAATCCATGGGACATGGAACACAGAGGATGCATCTCTCACTGGCCCCCCCCCCACCAGACACAGAGATGGAAGCGCTTTCCCACAGGCCCCTGTGCAGGCTGCTCCTCCTGTGGGGTCCCACAGAGCTCCCGCTCAGCTCCTGCACATGGACCCCCCAGCCCCGCCACGCACCGGCTTACAGCACTGCCTAGACTCACGGAGCAGGGGAGCAGGTACGCCTTCACGGGTGGGGTCTGCTCCACCTCCCCTCCCAACACACCTGGGGACAGGTAGACTCACCTCTGATACACACGGACACATGCTTCCCTAGGCCCTAATCAATACATGTGCACCATGGCACCTGCCCCAGGTGTGCCTCTGTAAATGCCCAGCTCCACTCACTTTTCCTAGGCACCCCCTAGACCTTACAAATATCCACTCTCCCTATACTTCACGTAAATGCCTGGGACACCAAACACGCAACATGTGGATACACGTATTTCCCTCACTTCTGCACTCCAAGGTCCACACCCCTGGCTGAGCCAGTGAGCCACCCTTCTGCAACCAGTGAACAGGGCAACTTCCCCGAGACTACCACAGCTCAGCACGCCCAGGTCCCACACGGCTGCGGCTCTCCAGATGCCAGGGCTCTCCAGATGCCAGGGCTCTCCAGATGTGAGGCTTCAGAAGCCCTCCCACCCTCCACCCCGTAGCCCCTACCTTCATTCTTCCCCAAAGTCCCCCAGACGTACCCTGCGCCCGCCCGCTCCGGCGGACCCGCTATCCACACTGCCCTCTCCTGGCCGCTGGGGAACAAGACCCCCCCCCCCCCCCCCGAGAGCGGCGCCCCTGTCCTTCGCCCCTGCCCGAACGCAGTGACACCTGTCAGAGCTCGCGCCCTCCTCCCCTCACCTGGGTGCATGGGTTCCAGATTCACCATCCTGCCCCAGGCGGGGCCAAAGCCAGCTTCCCCCCAGGCCCCTCGCGTCTGCCCCAGCCGGGCCCCCGGGGAAGCCAGGGTCTCCTTCCTCCCGCCCCCGGCCGCCGCCGCCGCCGCGGGAGCCGCCGCCGGAGCCGTCGCCGCAGCCGTCGCGCGCTCCGCTGCTCCCTCCCGCCCACCCGGGCAGCACTCGGCGCGGCGGGATTGCCACACTCCCCAGGTGAGCGCGCGGCGCGGCGGGGCGGGGGCCGCGGGCCACGCCCCCTGGCAGGGCCCCCGCGCCTGGCCCCCGGCCCAGGCAAAGCAGCGATTTGCATTCGGGGAGCCGGGGGCCGGGGGAGGGGGCAGGCGGTGCTGCCGGGGCGGGTCCTGACCCTGCGGAACACCTGTCCGCCCCGGACCCGCCAACGGCCTCTCCCCACCGCGCCCGGCCCGCCAGCTTGCCCTACTGAGGACCCCCTGGCGGATTAAACAGCGTGGAGGTCGGGGGGCGGGCTGAGCTTCCGTCTGGACAGACTCCCCAGCCCTGCGAGGAGCTCTGAAAGTGTTTGGAGAAGCCGCGGGAGTGCCCTGGGAAGAATCTGGTGTTGGAATCCTACCTCTCAGCCGCTTACCGGCTGTGTGACATGAGACAAGGCTCATCATCTCCCTGAACTCAGTTTACTCAGCCGTAAAATGGGGCAGGTGCTAATCTTAACTGGCATCTATCTATCTGAAGTTAGCAGGTGGTCAAGCTCACCTAGGCCCCCCCCGTGCATCCTCACCACATCCTGGGACCTAGATAGGGCCCAGCTAATTATCACATTTTCTGGGTGAAGATAGTGTCTCTTGCCTGGCCTACCAGGTCCCAGGTTGCTGCGAGGCTCTGTGAGAGTATGATGTGGAAGCTATTTACTAGTGTCAGGGGCTGTGGGACATCCACCTCCTCATTTACAGAGCTGGGAAGTGACTTGTCCAAAGGCACACAATTCCCTAGTGATGGAAGGAACCTGGCTGGGATCAGGTCTCTGGACTCCCACTCCAGTGCTCTCTGCAGCACCCATCATAGACTCGTCACCTGAGCTCCCGCCACCCTTCTCCTCCACTCTTCAGGTCCCAGGAAGAGGTGCCAAGGCGAAGAGACCACCTGCGTATAAGCCTTGAAAGCCGTGTGCCCACAGCAGGACAGACCTCGCCTTTCTTTCCAGACAGTTCTCCCTATCAACCTGCCTACAGAACAAGTCCTGGGCTTTTCTGCCTCTGTGCCTTGTTTGCACTGTCCTTTCCAGTTGGTATGTCCACCCACCATCCACCCCAATAATCCCCATTATAATATCCAGCATTTATTGAGCTCTCAGTGCGTCAGGCACTGTGCTAACCAACACTTGAAAGGCACCTGATCTTGTTTAGTCCTCATAACAACTCGTAAACTGGACTGTTATTATTTCCATTTTACAGATGGGAAAAATGAGGCTTAGAGAGTTTAGTGTGCCCAAAGTTACCCTACCAGTAAGTATCAGGGCTCCTATTCTAAAGCTCTGCACTCTACTCCCTTCGTGCACAATTCAAATGCCACCTCCTTTCTGAAGCTGGAAGTGATCTGATCTATTATTAAATTACCATAATATTTCAATGTTCTTAATAGCCCCGTGGCTCGCTCTGCGGGACTTTTCTTATCTTACTGGCTGTTAACTGATTGGCTGCCCCCACAGCACCAAACACAGTGCAGGGTACACAACGGGTGTCAGAAAGGGCCCAGTGGGTGCCACAGTGGCCCTGGAGGGAAAGTGTTTAACAAGTGCTTCTTCGGATCCACACAAACCACTCTCCCCCAATCGCACCATCCTTTCTTCCCCCCACTCTTGGCAAGAAGGGAGGAGACTTTCTTCCTGTTTCTTCTGGCTGAGGAAAGAGATCAGTAGCTTTTTGGAGGCCTAGTGAACCCAGAGACACGCCCCCAGCACCTTGGCACACTGCCAGACTGTCCCTTCCTTCCCTCCTCTTTCCTCTACTTTCCCTCCCTTCCTCCACTTCAGGTTTGGCCCCAAGCCTGAGGCCATTTCTTATCTACAACTGCACTTCACCTACCATCATCCTAGAAAAATGCCTGCACGTAGTTTATATACCCCTGTGCGCTTGTGATTTCCATATCTCTATTTGCATAGCATTTGTATAGCCATGTTCCCCAAGGGTCTGATTCTCTGACCACCAGTATCTGGAAACTGTTTCTCTTTTCCATGTGCAAAGTTACATTTCTTTTCTGGGCTTTAGTTTTCCAGAAGCCAGAGGAGCATGTACCTAATGATTTCTAAGGGTCTTCCAGCTCTAGGAGCCTAGGATACTGGGGTCCTGGGGCTGCGGGTGGGGGTGGAACCCTTGGGGATAGGGCCCATTGGGGAAGAGATGGGGCATTACAGCTTCATAGTTGGAAGGACAGTTTTGGGTTCCGGACCAGGGGAGGGGGTGATTGGGGGAAGGATGGGAGGGTGAGAGGGGTGGGAGAGAGATAGCAGACAGGACCTCACCTTCATTCATTTACTCATTCATTCAATCCATATTGATTGAATGCTTCCTATAGGCCAAGAAAGTGCTACATGCTGGGCATGTACTTTTTATTTAGTCAGCACACCTTTAGGAGGAACATACAATTTTTAGGTTCCTTTTATAGATGAGGAAGCTGAGGTTCAGGGAGGTTAATGCAGCTAGTAGATGGCAGAGTTGAAATTTAGACCAGGCCTGCCTGACTCCAAAGCTGGTACTTTTAATCCTGCCCTCCAGTGTCTGAGCCTGAGTCTCCTCTTCTCTTCTCTTCCCTTCTATGAGCATACAACTCCAGGTGGAAGGAAACCTAGATAATCGTATGAGGGACCAGAGGACCACAGGGGGTGGGACTTGCCCAAGGTCACGCGACATGGCAAGTAAAGGCAGAGCAGAGACCCTCTATTCTCTCTGCTCCTCCTTCATATGTTCTTCCTGGGCCTTCGAAGGTTGGGTGGGGCAAGGGGCAGGGTTGGATGATTTTTATTCCTTCCCTCTCTGACTTGCTTGATGACCATTTCAACTAGATGAACTGGAACAGGAGTGCAGAAGACCCCTTTGTCCCTCCCTCCTTCATGGAGACTATAAGTGCTTCTGTGGAACACTCATAGTCTCCATGAAATCAGCTCTTTGAGTTCTGGGCAGATGGGAGGTGGGGAAGGTGCCACCTCCGTGGCCTAATACTCCATTTCTCTGTTTAGCCAGGAAGAGAAAAAGCTGTGGGGAAGAGGAGAGAGATAGGGAGTTGCCTGGAGGTTAGAAAGGAACAGAGGAAAGAAATGGGAAAAGAAGCAAGGACAGGAAATTTCAGTGCCTTTGGACATCGAAAGAGCAACATGCAAATTACATACAAATGATATGCAAATGACCCATCACTTCCTCCTTTACCCCCTACCCTCTCAACAGCTGGAGGGCTTTTTCAGAGAGCAGCCAAAGCCTAACTCCAGGATCCTGTTGTCCCCAAACTGTGATCAACGTGGATCCCTCCTGGGGTCCTTCTGGTCCTCCTGAGATTACGTCTGATTCCCCTCGGCTGCACCTCTAGGAAGTTACTAGCCCCCCCAGGCCCCATTTCTGTGTGAGCACGCTAGCAGCTTCTTTTGCTTCAAGGACGGAAGGCTCTAGGAGTTAAGCCTCCCCGTCCAGACACATTGCTGGAAACAGGCTGTACCCCTGGAGGAGGTGCTCGGGGAGCGAGGTGGGCCCGCAGCCCTGTTCCCTACCTCAGCAAAGCGGACTTCTTGGTTGCAGGCCTTTCTGCTCACTCTCGTTTCCTGTCATGTCAGCTGGTGTGAATTGTCAGGACTGGGAGAAGGGTGGAGAGCCAGGCGTCCTGGAAGGCCACCAAGTAACAAGTCCTTTCTAGCTCTTTCTGTCTGCCAGATGGGCTGTAGGGCCCAGAGCATGGGGATGTGGGGCGGGGGTCAGCTCCCTGCCTTGGGGTGACCACAGGGACTGAATCCGTGCTCAGGCTTCCTAAAAGAGCGGATGGAAGGAAGATAGAGGCCAGGGAGAAATTCCAGGCCTCTTTTAAAATCACACCTCAGAGTCAATCTGATGGCACCACTGCCAGGAGGAGTATTGCAGAATAGGGGTGGAGGGGGTTCGTGTCAGGGTGACAGAGTGAGAGGTGCGCCGGGAACCAGAATAAAGCAACTTTCCAGGGAAGTGGATGGGAGAGGACACAGCTGTTTCCTGCCCCTGATATCCCTAATGCTGAGCCTCAACTACAGACATCCCACCCCACCCGTCTAGGGGGAGTACATACAAACTAATTGCCCATTTTGCTCTTGAAAGTTTTGAATAATAGATAATATATGTATTTAATTTTAAAACAGCATAACAATTCTGTCCTCCAATGAACTCTTTTGACCTCAGGGCCAGCATTGGGCCGGGGTCCGGCCACTCTAATCACACCTTGGGGCAGAGTCCTGCCTCAGTCAGCCCTTCCCTGGCTCTCCCCGCCTACCTCAGGCCAGGTGATCCTCCTGGTCCCCTTGGGCGCTCAGGGCAAGTCTAAGCCCAGGGCGCCCTCTTGTGGTGATAGGCGTGTATGATCCTGACTTGAGTCCCCCACCTCCCACCTCCACCCCGCCCCCCACCTCTCCTTCCAAGCGGTCTCGCCGCCACTGTCTCCTGTGGTGCGTGCCCGTCCACGTCTGGGGGAACCACAGGCAAGGGCCCCAGTTCCAGGCCAGCTGGAGATAACTGAGTGTTAGTTTCAGGCTGCTGTTGGGTCTTCTAAGTCCATGCTCCCCATCCAAGGCCAGACTTGACCATGGAAGCCCAGTTCTGGAGTCAGCCAGTCACCGCCTTGACAGGCTGTCAGTCCTGCTGCTGGACAGCTCCGCTGGTTAAAACGTCCCACATCCCACACTGCCCTCTGGAGCTGCTGAGCTCCACGCCAGTCCTACACCCGCAAACACAGGAGGACAGCGCCATCGGTCCCTTCATCCATCTGGAGCTGGGAATTGAGTACCCATCGGAGCTGTGCACTGGGCTAGGGGCAGGGAATGGCACAGAGGCCAGGCAGTGTCCCTGCCCTCAGGAAGCTCACAGGCCGGCGATGCTTGCGGACCAGCGAACAGTAAGTCCCTCATCCTGGGGCCTGTGCTCTACCAGGGAAATAGGGGGGACTATGGGGGCCCACAGTAGGGCACGTCTTACCTGAGTCTGGGGGTGGGCATCAGGAAAGGCTTCTTAGAGGCAGGGACATCTAAGCAGAAATCCCCAGCAAAGAGGAAGGAGGAGGAAGGGAGCCTAAGCAGGACAAGCAAGGGGAAGAGCATATGCCAGGAGGGTGCGTGGCACGGTGGGGGGGGGCTCGCACGGTACAAGGCGGCTAGATCACAGAGTGCAAGAGGTGGAAAACCACAAGTGCGTGAAGGTGATGGTATTTGCACAGGGAGGACCTTGAATCTGGCCTAACTTAGGTGGAAATAATTCACCAGTTTCAGGAGCAGGTGACTTTTACTGATTGCATCACAGCATAGGCTTGAGTGCCACGGCCTGGGGCGGGGGGAGGGGGAGGGAGGAGGAGGAGTCTGGCAAGAAGTTTGACAGTGAGGACACGAGGAGAAATAGGGCAGAGGTGGAGTGGGACTTGGGTTTGAGGGGCTTTTGATTGCACTTTTTAAAGGGCAAAGATTTAAACACTCTCAGCACAGAGGGGCAGGAGGCAGAAAAGAGCGAGATGCCAGGGGAAGAGCAGGGAACACTTCTCCAGAGAGGAAGGGGAAGGGCTGGGATTCAAAACCCTGGAGTCGGGGAGAAGGGACACTTCCCCACCATCAGGATGGGCGGGAATCCTGAAAGGCAGGTATGGATGCAGGGGGTAGAGAGGTTTCTGCTCCTGGGATGCAGGAAAGGAGGGCACTGTGGGTGCAGTGTCCCTTCATCCCACCCCCCACCCCTCTAGGAGTCAGGACATTCTCCCAGCAGGAGACCCACAGCGGGAGCCAGGACCACCAACTCGCCACTCCTGAAAGGCTCTGCAGGCCTGGGTCCTGAGGTAGCTTGTGACCCGCCTTCTCTCTCCCTTGTTTGACCGGAAGCCCCCTGAGGTCTGGACCTTCTCCCAGGGAGAAGCATGTGGGCCTGTGCCGTCCACCTCACTTTGGCCCTCTTCCCATCCACCGTCCATCCTTCTGGGTCCCCATCTGGGACGGCTGTCGTCATCAGGATCTCTACAGGAAAACAATCAGCTGAACTCAGAGGGCCTTTAATGAAGTATTGCTTATTTACAGAGGTGCCAGCAGGGTTAAGGGACATTGAGAAGCTAGGGCTGAAGAGGAACGAGGAGGAGTAGTTGTCCAGGAGTGCAAGGAGATCTGGAGCCTTGGAGGAAGGAAGCCAGGGCCAGACCTGTGGTGCTGAGGAAGTAAGGGGCGGGGAATCCAAGCCCCAGAGTCTCTTTCATCCTGCCCTCTGACGTCTGGTGCTTTTCCTGGCTGAGCCAGAGGTGAGAGAGCCCAGGGGAGACCGATCCAGAGGTCGGAGTCCTGGGGCACAGAGCAGGGCAGAGGGAGGTGGAGAATGCAGGGGGCGAGGGGCAAACGGGGAACCAGCACGGCCAGTCACCTCTCTCTAGTCACTTGTTCATATCGGAGGATAAACCCTAGAATGCTTTGATGCTTCTCACAGTCAAAATGACCAACACTTGGCGATAATATAAAGTGATGGCAGGTGTGGTAGTTAATTTTCTCTGTCAGCTTGGCTAGGCTAGGATGCTAGTTTTTGGTCTAACACTAGACTAGGTGTTGCTGTGAAGGTATTTTGTAGAAATGATTAACATCTACAATCAGTTGCCTTTAAGTAAAGGAGATGACCCTTGATAATGTGAGTGGGCCTCATCCAATCAGTTGAAGGCCTTAAGAGCAAAAACAGCTTTCCTGAAGAAGGAATTCTGCCTCAAGACTTAACATAGAAATTGAATCTGAGTTCCCAGCTGCTGACCTGCCCTACAGATTTCAGACTCAAGGCTGCCACATCAACTTCGGCCTAACCTGCCAGCTGCCAGGACTTGGCTGGTCAGATCCCCAATCTCGTGAGCTAAAATCAGTCTGTGTGTGTGTGTGTGTGTGTGTGTGTGTGTTTGTGTGTGTGTGTGGTTGACCCTTGAACAACATGGGTTTGAACTGCCTGGGTTCACTTATCTGGGGATTTTTTTCAGTGGTAAATACTATCGTACTACATGATCCACAATTGAATCTGTGGATGCAGAACTGCGCATGCTAAGGAACCGCAGATATGGAGGACCAACTATAAATCATACTCAGATTTTTGATTCTGTGGAGGGTTGCTCCCCTAATCCTTGCCTTGTTCAAGGGTCAACTGTATATATATGTATACAGTTGTATATATATATATGTATGTGTATATATATATATATATTCTGTTCTGTTTCTCTGGAGAACCCTGACTGATACAGCAGGAATGTGTGGAAACAGGGCCTCTCACACACTGCTAGTGAGAATGTAAATTTGGACAGCACCATTTGGAGGTGATTTGACAGTATCTACCAAATACTGGCCATAGGAGCCAGTCGATTGCCCATCAGTAGCCAAATGGCTAATATTCTGCAGTAGGATACCAGGCAGCAGTTACACAGCGAATGCCAGTGTCGGGGAAGACGTCTAGAGAGGCCCTCTCTCTTAGTGGATGATGGAATTGGGGGCTTGGAAGGGGTCACCCCAAGGTGACCCAAGGTCACCCAGAGGTGGGACTAGGCCGGTACCCACATTCCTCATGTGAATTTTTAGCCTCAAGCTTTGCTTCTGGGGAGCGGCCCCTGCCCCACTTTTTGCCAGATTCCTTGACAGCTCCATGCACGCTATCCAGGTCCCGTGAAGGCCCTGGGCGGAGGTGCTCCAGCTGTAGGGCTCCACAGTTTCCCCACCTAAGACATCCAGCGGTTAACAAGACTGCAGGGAGAGAAGCCTGAAGAAAACCCACGGAAAGTACAGGCCCGGCCACGCTCGGGTGATCCTGCCGGGGAGGCCTGGCACCACTTTTAGCTCCTCTGGCTTGAAGAGGCACTGGTGAGATCTGGTCTCCTAGGCTCCCACCCGAGGGCCTTGCTTACCTTGGCCAAGGGAACCAATCAGAAGCCTGTTCCTGCCAACATCAGTCCCAGGGGAGCTTTGGGAATCACCCACCCACCCAGTACTCAGTGATTGCTGCTGCAGGGCTGGCCCTGTTCACCCTCCCACTGGTGCGCCGTGCTGAGGTTCCAGTGGGCCCATTCGATAAACCCATTTGGGTTGTAAGTGTGCATGGCATAAGAAGGCTGGGGTTGGATTCCAGCTCTGCTCTCATGACTCTCTGACCTTGGGCAAGTCACATCGTTTCATAGGTGAGCCGCATTCATAGGATGTCACAGAATCACTGAAAGAAGCCAGTGAGCTCATTTATATGAAGGCACTTTGTAAACCCTGAAGAAATGAGTACTATTGTAGGAATATTACCTCTCGCAGGTGTTTTCTCACATCCACAAAGGACTTCTGAGGAAAGTAAAGCCTTAGCTCTCAAATAGCTGACCATCTACATCTATTTAACAAGCTCTGAGTGAGTCTGATGCACGCAAGTATAAGACTTCCAATTGGAGGCACCGTGGCAGAGCCAGAGCTTGGCTGGGGAGGTTGGGAGGGTTCTTTGGAATGATGGGAGGCGTGGACTTCGTCTGAGCATAGGGTCAGGCCAAAGTCACAGGGAACCTTAATCCTCATCTCCATGCCCTAAGACCCAGAAGGGGCCCCAGGCAGGGTGGTCTGTAGCGACAGTGTCCAGCAGGCCCCTCCCTGCAGGAGACAGGCAGGCTTGGAGGTGCTAATCCACCCCCTCCCCAAGGAAGATCAGAAAAACACTCCAAGTCTTGAAAACATTACTTTTTAAAAAAGTATTATTCTTGGCTATTTGGAAGTGAGTAGGGAAGGCATATGGTTTGGGGACCACCACCCCCAGCAATGGAGACACACCCACAGAGTTAAGAGGGGTGGCAGATGCCTTCTCCAAGTAATCCCCTCCCTCACCCGGAGCAGGGGCTGGGCAGGAGGTGAAGGAGAAAAAGGCCTGGGGAGGAAGGCCTCCCCAGCTTGCCCCCCAGCACGGCTGAAGCTGGTCCTTGAAAACAGGTTCAGAAAGAGGCACGCCCACTTGAAAAGGATGAATCCCCACTCCCCTACCACCAACTTGACCATCAAGCAAGCCCAGCTCCCAACACACCCCTCTGGCCAGCACAGTTCAAGGGGCAGCAGCAGCCTGTTCTGGGGGTGCTGGGGAGCAGAGTAAGGGGGACAGCCCTGCCAGCCCCTTTCCTTCTCCAAGGCCTGTGAGGAAGGCTCTGACTCCCAGCCTCCTCCCTCCTAAGGAGTTGAGACCCCTGGGACTTGCCCAACACCTGAAAGACTCCAGTCTCTGCCCTGTGCTCACACGGTCCCCTTCACCTTGCCAAATCCCCACCAGCCTGGAGCCTCAACCCACGTCCCATTTCGTCCAGGAAACCTTCCCCAATCAACTCAGCCTGCACATCCCTCCTCCTTGGAAGTCCTCAGTGCCCAGCCCGGCACTTCATATTACAGCCTCTTTATACTAGAAGATACTCTTGAAGTGAAGAGGCCTTCAGGATGTCTGGCTCCATTGTCTCGGGTTTATAAATGAGGAAACGTCTGCTCTCTTCACTAACGGTAACAATATTAATAGCAGCTAACACGGTGAGCACTCACTATGTGCTGGGCACTTGACACGTATAAATTCACTTCAGTCTCACAATTAAGCCCATTTTATAGCTGAGAGAGCTGAGGCACAGAGAGGTAAAGTAACTCAAGGTTGCACAGCAAATAAGAATCATGGCCAGCAACAGGCCCATGAAAAGATGCTCAACCTCACTAATAGAGAAATGCAAATCAAAACTACAATGAGGTATCACCTTGCTCTGGTCAGAATGGCCATCATTAAAAAGTCTACAGATAACAAATGCTGGAGAGGGTGTGGAGAAAAGGGAACCCTCCTACACTGTTGGTGGGAATGTAAATTGGTGCAGCCACTATGGAGAACAGTATGGAGGTTCCTCCAAAAACTAGAGTTGCCATATGATCCAGCAACCCCACTCCTGGGCATATATCTGGACAAAACTCTAATTTGAAAAGATAGTTACATGCACCCTTACGTTCATAGCAGCACTATTTACAATAGCCAAGACATGGAAACAACCTAAATGTCCACCGACAGGTGAATGGATAAAAAAAGATGTGGTACATATACACAATGGAATACTACTCAGCCATAAAAATGAATGAAACAATGCCATTTGCAGCAACATGGACGGACCTAGAGATTATCATACTGAGTGAAGTAAGTCAGGAAGAGAAAGACAAATACCATATGACATCACTTACATGTGGAATCTAAAATATGACACAAATGAACTTATCTACAAAACAGAAACAGCCTCACATAGAGAACAGACTTGTGGTTGCCAAGGGGGAGGGGAGGAAGGGGGTGGGGGAAGGACGGACTGGGACGTTGGGACTAACAAATGCAAACTATTATATGTGTGTGTAACTGAATCACTTTGCTGTACACCAGAAACTAACACAACCTTGTAAATCAACTATACTTCAATAAAACAAAAATTAAAAAAAAAATCATGCCCAGGATTTGACCCTGGAAGTCTGGTTCCAGAGTTTTCACCATATCTCACGTTTCAGTCTATGTCACGGGGTCTTTTACTGCCTGGCTTGCCCGTCTATGTATGTCTCATCTTCTTAAGCGCAGAAATTTTGTCATATCTTTTCCTAATAATACCCACCCCCATCTACATCCTCTCCCCCCAACACAAGGCTGAGCACACAGTAGGTGCTTTAGGAGTTGTCCTAAGATGGGTCACCAGGAGCACAGGGACACTTCTCCTGACACCAGGTGGCAGCATTGGCCAAAAGTTCTCTCAGAACTCTGAGTCTAGAGCTATCAGCCAAGTAAAAATTTAAACTTTTATTTCTGGTACAAATGATAAATACTTTGCATTAAAAATCTGGGATTCAAGTTTTCCTCATACTTCATGCTCCCTCCCTGCCCCAAAACCTTACAAAAATATTTCTGCTTAGAGGGTGCAAGCCAGCTCCTGCTCCCTCGGCAAAGTCCAGGTCTGCGCAAAGGCACTTGTGGTCTGTCTCAGGGTGGGGGGCCCCCAGCTGGCCCCCGGGCAGCCTCAGAGGCCAGGAGTGAGAGGAACGTGTTGAGATCCGCTGTCGGCGCTGCCCCCTCTCTGGGGCAAGGATCCCCTCCCTGTTGGGCAGTGGGAAGGTGCACAGGGGCCAGCTCCTTCTGGAGGGTGGGGCAGGGGGCTGGGCGTGGGGAGGTGGGTGTCACAGGCATCAACACCTTCCAGGGTCTAAACCTGCAAAGAGTTAAATAGGAGAGTCACGCTGTCGTATTTTGGTTGCTTGAAAGCGAACATTTCAGGGGAGATGGGGGGGGCAAGCTTGGAGAACCCCCTTCTCCCTCCGTCCCCAAGGAAGGCACAGGCTGAGAGTGGGGGGCTGCCTTCATGAGTTAACCCCTGCCATGCCACACCCCCTTTCACAGTGACAAGTCGGGGGGCAGAGGCTTCGGGATTAGGACGAGGGAAGGAAGAGCAATAAGGCCTCGGTTGGGGGTGGCCACCCCCTCTGGCGGCTGGGGGAGGAGCAGTGAGCCCCAAGCAGCTGCCTCAGGAACCACCCCTCATCCCAAGCTGGCTAGGGGTCCTCATCCCAGAGGCACAGCTGCCTCTGAGGCACGTAGAAGTCGAAGCTGTAGCTCTTCTGGCAGCTGCGGATGCCACATTTGTAGGGTGTCGGGCGGTCACGGCCGTGGCAATACTTGAGCATGCAGGGGTACCAGGCCAGGCTCAGGCCGTAGCGGCAGACGCAGGGCTTCCCGCGGTCCCCCACCTGCCCACAGCGAGGCAGCAACATCTGCTCTGAGGCCTTGGGCAGGGCCTCGAACACGAAGCTGTCCACACCTGGGGGAGAAGGCGGAGGTCAGGGATGGGGGAGGGGAGGGGGCCTCCTGGCACGGCCCCTTCAGGCATCCCGGCACCCCTATGGGCTAAGTGGTATCACCCCTGTTTTACAGATGGGAAAACCGGCCCAGAGAGGTTTAACCATCTGGCTGAGGTCACACAGTAGGTAGGCAAGTCAGGACTGAATCCCAGGTCTGTCTGACTTCAGGACAGTCCTGGGAAAGGTGACCCACAGATGGGCCAGCAATGAGGTCCCATAGGCCGGGAAGGCAGGGACCGTGCAAAGATGGGAGGTGTTCTCAAGGATCCTGGGAAGGTGTGAAGGGAAAGAGAGGAGCTGATCTCTGAGAGGTGGCAGAAGAGGTAGCAGGTGGGAATGGGCATCTTTGGGCCCCATCCAGACTGGTTTCTGTGCCCATGTCCCACGACAGAAGGTTCCATCTGTGTTCTCACTAAGGGCAGGGATGAGGGGAGGCTTTGCCTGGGCATCCCCCCCCGCCCCGGGGCCTAGCAGAGTCACGGTTCTCCGCGTCCCTACCTGGAACTGGTCCCTTTCATCTGCTGACTCCTCTCAGTAAAGAGCCACACAGGCATCACTTCCTCCAGGAAGCCTTCCCTGACCAGTCCCAGCTGGGTTTAGACCTCGCATATCTCATCATTGCTCCCCATCATATCTGAGACGATACGGCAGCGGGCAGCACGCAGCTGACCTTGCTCCAGCCAGAACCGGACGTCCTCCTGGCGGGTGTAGATGGCATCCGCGGCCTCGGCACACACGTTGCGGAGATGGGGGCTCAGCAGGCCGCCCTGGCTGAAGTTCACGGTGATGTCCATGTGCATCTGCTCCAGGCCCCGCACCTCCTCAGCCTGCCGCACTGCCCGTGGATTTTTCTGCGTGGAGGAGAAGAGTCGTTCCCACCCGGCCTCAGAAGGCCCCCTGCCCACTCTTTCCCTGGTCGCTGAGAGTCAGACAAGCCCACGCCGGCTGTCTTCGGATCCTTGGGGCCACCGGCAGGGTGGCAGTCAAGGGGCACCCAGCTCCCCCTCCAACTGGCGGAGAACCTGATACCCAGGGCGCAGTCAAGCCTTGTCAGCCAGCGACCGCCTGGGCTGACCTCTGGGGCCTGAGGGAGAATTCTGACACGTTGCTGGGGGGTGGCGTTGGAGGTGGGCAGGCGAGGCGAACTATCCCAGGGTCAGTGACCTCTGGGGCCCCGTACTCTCCAACATCCAGGCAACTGGGAAAAGCAGGTAAAAGGGAGGGGCCTCAGACAGCTCCTGCTGGATAGTTCAGGGAACTTAAATGAGGCTGGGGAGAGGCCCGGGGTCCAGGAAGGCACTGGGAGCAGGGCAACAGGCTGAGGGTTTTGAAGGCTGCACTGAACACTTAACAGGCACTATCCCACTTAATTCTCACCGTAACCCATCTCTCAGTAAGAAAATAGGGGTTTTGAAGGTGAGGTGACTTGTCCAGCGTCACCGGCATGATGAGTGGTGGCCCTGGGCCTGAAGGCAGATCCGACCTGCCTCCGTCATAAACGGGGAGGAGCTGAGATTAGGGAACTGGAAGAATCTGGGAGATGGGGGTTCAGGGCAGATTAGGGATCTGGGGTTATGGGGTCAGGTTTGGCATATTTAAGGGGTTCAGGACTAGAGGGTAAGAGTGGGGTGCCAGCGATCAGGTGGGTCAGGGGCTGGGTGGGAGACTGAGGCTGGGGTAGGGTCCAGGCCAGGAGTCAGCTGCAGGGGTGAGGGCTCTGGGGCAGGTGTGGGGTGGGCACTCACCTGTCGGAGCTTGGCCATGGCCTCGCTGGGAATGATCTCATTGTGGTGCAGCCGGGTGACAAAGCAGAGGGCCTGGAATTGACTCTGCCCCTTCTCCAGCTCCCCTAGGATCAGGGCCCGGAAGATCTTCACATCCTGATGGGGAAGAGCAGAAGAATGGGAACCGGCCAGAGGGGGTGGGGCCTCCTCACCAGCCCACCCAGGGCTCAGCTCAGACCCTGCAGAGGACACAGGCCTGGACGCGGCCCTGCAATAGACGCCTCCCTCTTGCTGGCCTGGAAATTTTTCTCTTTCCCATTTAAACCCGTGACTTAAAAGAAAGAACATACCCCAGATGTTCCAAAGCCTCCTGGAAAATTCACATAGTGAACTGCTAGAAAGCTTTCCAAAACAAAATTGTTTAAAAGTCCAGAACGTCACCTTAAAGGAAACAGCGCCCCTTTTGGCTCCTGGTTCATTCACAGCTGATGCTTCCCCTTGGTGGTACCCCCATATCACCCTGATCTGGGTGAGTCAGGGCCCCTACAACCACCTGACTACGGCATCATGGGGGAGGGCTGCATTTTTACAAGTACAGGTTCTAGAGTTTCTCTCGCGGACTCAGTAGGTGTGGGGAGAATGCCCCTGGTGCTTCTGGTCAGCCAGGCTCCTAGCCACCTGCGTCTCAGATCGAGGTAGTGGGGTCAGGGTGGGCTTAAGGGCAGACACAGCAGCAGCTGTTGTGGCCTCTGGCCTGCGGGAGCTGGGACGGCTCACCTTTCCCCTTCCCTCTCCACTTCCCCTTTCCCCTCGGGGTTACTAATGGCATTACCAGCAGGCCAAGGGCTCCTTCCTGTGACTGATTCACTGCATGAATCAGAGAGGCTGGGGGAGGGGGGGGGGCAGAAGGAGAAGGGAGAAGGGCGGTGGGATCGAGTCCCCTTCCCAATCTGGCTGCTGGAACCCTGGGCACCTGAGGTGTCCCTTGCTCTCACCCATCTCTGTGCCTTGGCTAACAGCTCGCGGTGAGAAGTCAGCAGGTCCCAGTAAGAAGTGGTCTGAATCTGTCAAGAGCCCCCCCCAACCCCAGCCTGGGAGGGACCCAAGCCACAATGTTGGCTCTCCTCCAGGAACCCCAATGGCCCTGCACCAGCATGGAGGGTATATAGCCCTGTGTAGCTATGCATCCTTCAATGTCCGTGCCCTGGCCTCGCCCACTGAGAGCCCCCATTCACTGAGTGCTTACTGTTCATGTGCCAGAGTGCAATGCTCTGAGAACAGGGTCTGAGGGTCCCCCTTGGATTCCAGTACAGGCAGTGAGGGGCCCAGGGTTCCACTCCAAGTCTACACTGTATTAGCCGGCATACAGGTCTATCTCCCACCTTCTCTAAGCCTCATTTGTGAAATGGGGATGATGCCACTTTTACCTGGAGGCTTATGGTGAAGACTAAATGAGTTAGTGTGGAGGGAAAGCACAGCAGAATGTCCGCCCGGAGTACGTGCTCAGCGGTGCTAGCCGGGGCCACTGTCATCACTGCAGGTGACCAGCGAATGTCCCAGGTGATCTGAAACTAGTCAGTGCTGTCCTTGCACAAACACCCATGCCCTTTGGAAGTCCTCTGACTCTACAAGGACATTTTCCTACTTCCTTTCACTGTAAATGATCTCTGGAACATTGAGGGGTGGGAGTGTCCAGGGAGATTTTCCACCAAGATTGCAGAAAGGGAAACGGAGACCCAGCTGGTGAGAAAGGTTCCATAAGGTTCCTCATGGTCCCAGACTTGCAGGCAAGGTGAATCAGAGCTCGGATAACCTCAGCTTCCTCTCCACAGGAAATCCACTCTCGGGCCACGAGGCTGGGATCTGCTTGCCCCGCCAGCCTGGGCCATCCAATCTTCCACTCCGTCAGGTCGTTTGAGGAGAGACTGGAGGCTGGTACACTTGTGCATTTTCTGTTCTGGGCTCAGTTCCTGCCAGGTGAGACTTGATACCAGACTTCCCCTCCCGGGGCTGAGTCAGGCGGATGTCCCTGGCAGGACCCCCAGGCAGAATCCAAATTCCACCTCCGGGGTAATTTCAGCAATGATCCTTTAAAAGAACCCATCTGGTATATTCACAGCATCTTCTCCAATACCACAGGCACGTGTCACTGCCTGTGGTCTGAGGGATGCCCCAAGTGACCTCACTGCTTGGATATGACCCGTCTACCATTAGCAGGAGAAAGTATTTGAACTTTTAGACCAGACCAGGGGGCGAACGAAATCTGTTAGAGTATTTTCCCTGCTTCTGTATTAAACAACGTCAACAACAACAACAAAAAGCTACCAAAATGGGAACTTGACTGGGGGTGAAGCGAGGGGATGAGAACTTTTTCGTTGAGATAGATTTCCTCTATATCTCCTATTTATTTGTGTAGGACAAAGATTTATTGAAGTTTATAACTGGAAGGGACAAGTCATTGTTACCATGAGTCAAAAAGGATGTATCGTCCTGTTTAAAATCTTTATAACAAGAGATAGGAACTATGATTATTACCAAGTTTGGAATGGATAACTTGCTCAAGGTCATGGGACCAAGAGGAAATGTAGCCAGAATTTTAACCCAGGCAGTCTGACTCCAAAATCCAAGCTCTCACAACCACAATGCACAGCTGCATCCTAGATCAACGAGTCCAATTTCTTTGATGCCCAGTTAAAGAAACTAAAGCTCAGGCCCAGAGAGAAAGTGTGGTCTGCCCTAAGCCACACAGCTGGCAAATGGCAGAGCCAGGATGAGAAGGCAGTGCCCTCTTCCAGCTGTGCCCATCGGCGGTGGTCTGTACGTCCTCTGCAGACCTGCCCTGGGAACGTGGCGGCTCCTATTCAAGGTTCTGTGTGACTAACAGACAACAGCATCTGACACAAACATCAGGGTAAGATGACGCAGGATCACCCTTCTAAGCCCTCTGCCTGCCCTGCCCACAGCCTCATTAAACCCTGAATTCTCCAGCCTTCTTAATCCTATGTCTCCGGGAAACCATACTCCATGTGCTGAGCCCTGGGAGGGAGACAGCAGCCCAAGCATCTGGATCTCTTTGGCTCCGTCATCATGACCAGTGTTCCTCCTACCTTCTACTCCCCACACCTCAGACTAACTACTAAGGTTCCAGGGCCCCCTTTCCCTCCAGCACAGAGGGCAGGGCAGGGGGCGAGGTCTCCCTGCTTCAAGGAACATCTGGCCAGATGCTAAGCCCAGGCCAGATGGATGCCTGGCTCCCAGGTTTCCTCCTCGCCCGAGAGTCCCCTGGGATGATCCACCCAGATGTGCCCTAACCCCCAAGGCAGGACCACACAGCTGGGGAAGAGCCCATGGCAGGCTCCTCAGGTCCAGGACTCGGGCTAGGGTTCCCAAGATGGGCAGTTTCTACAAGGCTCCTTCTCCCACGAGCTCCCAGGAAACTCCAGCCCACCAGGAGCCAGGCCACCAGGAAGAAGTGGAGTGGACAGTACTAGGGCTGAAACTGGGCCACACAGAGGGTATGGCCATGGAGATAGCATTTGCTGAAGTCCTTTGGGGGTGGTTTTAAGGTTCCCAAAGAGCACGGTAGTTAAGAGCAAAGGCTCTGGAGCCAGTGCTGGCCGTGTCCAAATCCTGGCTTTGCTGACATGAGCCCTGTAACCCTGAGGGATTTACTTAACCTCTCTGTATCTTAGTTTCCACATGTGTCAAATGAGTACAACTAACAATACCTACACCTCAAGGGATTACTGTGAGGAAAAATGAGTGAAAGGTCTCAGAACAGAGTGGGCTGGACTCCTTAAGTTTCTCTATTATTGCTGCAATCCCTGGCCTTGCTCCAGCTGTGATCTACTCCAGACCTGCAGAGGCAGGACAAAAAATTTTTCTCCCAGAGATGTACCTGAGGCCCAGAGAAGTCAGGTGACTGCTGGAGCTTGCAGGTAATCGGCAAATCTGTGGGAGAGCACTGATAAGCATCACCTGGGGCAGAGCCTTCACAGGCGCCAGGGCGGGGCAGGGGAGTGGGCAAGACCAAGGCCAAGGCTCCTGTCTTTAAGGGGCTCATAGAGGAGGCTGACCTACAACTGAAGTCATGATAAGACCTAGGGTGAGGTTTATGCAAAATGCTATAGGGCAAAGGATGGAGGAGGGAGCATTTCTGTCCCCTTAGGGATGGGGCTGGGAGGGGTGGAGGGAGGGAAGGCTTCCTAGAGCGAAGCACATTTCAGTGGTCTGGACAAAGGATGGGTGGCTTTCTAGCAAAGAGAGAGGCATTTACAGAAGATGGGAAGGTACAAAGGCCTCTTAATGCCCCCACCCCATCCATCCCTCCACGCTACTGCCCAGTGCCCTTCCAAGGCTCCTTTTGTCCTCACCATAAAGTGTACCCCCCGAGGCTGGCATCCAGATCTTGGCTGACAGCTGAGCATTGAACCAAAGAGATGGCGGTTCCCAGAATGAGCGACGCCATGTGCCTTTCCATGAGCTGATGCCTCTGCCAGGGATGCGCTGTCCCCTTCTGCCCATCATCCTTCAGGACTCAGTTCAAACGCATCCATCACCCCTGCCCTCACCAACCCTCCAGCAGAGCTGGCCAGGCCCAACCCCTAGCCTCCAGAGCATGAATCCCACTGTGTCTGCAATGATCTCTTTCCTTGTCTTTCCTTCCAGACTCAACTCCTTGAGGCTGGGATAGTATCTTATTTGCAGTGTATCCCCGCCCCCCCTGAATACAGCAGGCGCTCAGTACCTATCTGGAAATGAATAAGTGAAGCACTGAGTGGGCAAACAAGAGCAGGCCAGGGTCCTGAGGAAAGTGAGGGGAGTACCGGGGAGGGGAGGGCTGAGTGTGGAAGGAAGAGGCTGGCAGGCAGGAGGGCAGGGCACAGTGTCTGAGAGCCCAGCCAAGAAGTCTGAGCTTCATCTAGCAGATCACTGGGTGTCATTGCTGGGTTTTGAGCCAGGGTAGGACATGAATGGATCTCTGGCTTAGAGCCGAATCAGAAACTTGAGCTGTGCTGGGCCAGTGTGCATCTGACCTAAACGTCTCGGCAGAAGGCCCCGTCCTCATGTGGTGTCTTCTGCCCGGGCAACAAGTCCCCCAGGCCCTTCGTGTTGTGCCCCAGCCCCAGAGAGCAGCTCCACTTATTTATGCGGTATCCTCAGGGTCTGGCACAGAGCTGAGCGAATGGACCAGTGCTCTGGGGCCTCCATCGACCCCCTTGCCTCCGAAAAGAAGACGGCTCTTTCTTCTTGGGCTTCCTTGTAACTGGGCTTCTGCAGGCTGGTCGTCCTACAGCTGTGATTTGGGCTTCTAGAAGATTTAGGGGATCATTATTTCATGCTCCAGTGAGGTTCCAGCAGGGGACGTGACCTTCAAGGTCACACAGCTGCAGAGCCAGGCCCAGGAGCCCGGATCTCCTGACTCAATCCAGTGGTCTTTCTGCTCTTCCGAGCTCCCCCCGGAGCCCCTTCCCAAATATTCTATTCTCCTCTGCGTCCACTCCCTGCCACGCTGCCTGAGACCCACTGTATCTCACAGAGAAGGCTGTTCTGGGAAAAGCAGGGGGCAGCTCTCTGCACTTCCAAGAGCTGACAGCCCGTGCCAGGCCTCTGCTGCTGCCTTCCTGGGGAGAAGCTCCAGGGAAAGCTCAGCGTTGGGGACGGGTGGCAACCCCACAGACGGAGCCCACTGGAGCGCTGGTGGCTGTGACGCTGTCATATCAGCCCAACTGCCGGCTTCCAGCCTTAGATAAGACTGAAAGAGGGAAACAAACTTCTCTCTTGCTTCGGCTGCCGTGGGGTTTTATGTTACTCGCAGCCAAGTTGAATCGTAACTGTACGCACAGACACTTGCTTTCCCCCATTCATGGGTCCCATGGCCATAATCTTTCACCCAGACGTGCTGATTCTCCAACCATCTCCCACCCCTCACCCAGCGGCACCCAGGCCCCTCCCGCCAGGGCCCACGCTGCGGCTCGGCTGTGCGGTCCCTTCTCCCTCACACCGTTGCTCCTATGAGCACGTTTCCTCCCTCACAGCCTCTCCCGGGAGCCTCCCCATCTCCCCCTTTCTCGCAGTCACACGTGGCAGCCCTCACAGATTGTCTCACACGCCCACCTTCTCCCGACAGTCTCTCCCACACCCTCCCTCCCTCCTTGAATTCCCCCAAAGTCTCACACGCCACGTCTCGCACCCCATCTCACACACAAGCCTCTGCACACATGCTGTCACTCTCCCCTCAGGGCACGCACACCCCCTCGCAGGCATCCTCTCTCCCGACCAGCATCCGCTCCTCCGTTCGCTGCCCCAGCCCCAGCCTGGCCGACCTCCCCTCCTCCTCTGCCCTCCTGCTGCCTTCCCATCACCAGCTCCCAGCTCCCTGCCCTCCCAGGGGCCTTCCTCAGCGCCCCCGTGGGGAGCGGTAGGGGGTCTGTCCTGTCTCAGACCTTGCTGCCAGCCCAGCCTTGCACCACAGGGGACCCGGAAACTAAGAGGGCCGGATGGAGGAGCTGCCCTTCCCTCAAAGCCCCTCTCCCAGCCCACCTCCGTGCCACGGTGGGTGCACAGCCCAGGCTGAAGGCCATCTCTCCAGGGTCTCCAAAAGCACCAACTCCCCTCTCCTCTTTGCCCTTGGACGGCTGGCGCTGTCTCCTGGGAGTTTCCTCTACCATCTTGGTCTCCTTCCCGTCACGCCGGAGTGTGTGATTCTGAGGCCCGGGCTGAGCCAACCCAAGTATCTATTGCTCTGCTCCTGGCTGGGGCTGCTTTATGGCTAGAGAGGAGCCAACTTCACTGCACTAGGGAGGTGAGGGGTCGCCCTGGAGGGGCAGCCAGGAGCCAATGCCCTCTTCTCCCCATGCTGGCTGCCCCGGGGCACACTCAGGGGCACCTTGGCCCCTCTGCCCTGTCTCTCCAAGCAGGTACAGAGGCGGATGGACTCAACCCAAGGCCAGGCCAAGCACATTCCCTGGCCGGTGCCCAGGACGTAGGCTGCCCCCATTACGAGATGCCTGCAGACCCTCAGGGCTAGGCCCGGACAGAGGCTTCTTGTTACAGGACATTAGTGCCACCACCAGCTGGGGGCACTGCCGCCTGCCCCCTCCCAGTGCCCCCAGTGTTCTGTCAGCCAAATCCCAAAGGTCACTACTGTCCCGACTGCCCCGGGAACAATGTGCGGCTTTATGTGGATCAACTGCGCCCCAATGTCCTGCTGACTCAGGGCTCCTGAGGTGGGGCGCCACGCTTCCCTCTCACCTGCATTCCCAGCCCCAGCGCCTCCCCCACCCACAGCCCTTCCTGGGAACCTTGGTGGCAGCCACTTCAACGCTTGCCAGCTGAAAGGATGGGAATCCTAATAATGCTTTGGTCCCCAGAGCAGGAACCATCTGCTTAACGGCGGCGGCGGCGGCGTGAGCAAGGAGGGCTGGGGCCCTGGCTAGAACTGCTATTTCTCTTCTCACGTGCCTTCGCCAGCCTCTGCTTGGCTGAGGCCTCTTACTCACTTCCCACAACACGCCTGCAAGCGTCACACTGGGTTTGTGCCATGTCTGAACCTGTGCCTCAGAGAGGTTAAGTGATTTGTCAAGTCACACAGCTGGTAAAGCGCAGAAAAATGTACAGTGAGGGCTCAGTAGTATCTGTGAGATGTTTTAAAAATGGTCCCCTCACCGCCACCCCCCATCTCTCCAGAGGCCATGGCGGGAGGGGAACGGGGAGTGTCTCAGGCACAGTGAAGGGGTCAAAACTTAAAATTCGTGGGAGGGGTGGGGTGGGGGAATTGTGATGAGCCTGGGGGAGGGGCGCAGACCAAATCTGTACAGAGGAGGTTTTCTCTGTAGATTTGTTCCTCTGCACCGAGGCTTTTTTCAGTCTCCTTCTTCCCTCTCCCCTCCCCTATTCAGGTTTCTTCAGCCTTCTAGAAGGAGCCCATTTCTATGCCATAGTAGCACAGGCAGTCAGAATATAGTGGAAGGCTCCCTGGGTCCCAATCTTGGATCGTTCGTTAGCTATTGATCTTGTCCAAGTCACTTTAGAGCTCTGAGCCTCAGTTGGCACATCTGCAAAATGGAAGCAATACCTGCTGCATGATGTAGTGGTGAGGATCGAATGAGGCCAGGTGTGTGAAAGCAACTGTCAGTGTGTGATCTGACAGCTCAGATATATGTGATTCTTACCTCAAAGCTGGCCTCTGTTGTTCTACCATCACCACCTCTGTGTACCTTGGGAAGCCTCGTAGGAAGAACCTCACTTCTGCCTCTCCCCATCATCCCAACAGGCCACTTACTTGTCCCAGGTGGCAGTCCTCACTGCCCGACCCAGGATCTTTTGCCAGGACTCCATCTGGACATAGGCATTCGGGGGGTGGGAGATGCTTGCCAGACTCCAGGAGCTGGGCTGGACCTCGGGGCATGGCTGCTGACCCCTGATGTGGGGAGGAATTCCTCAGACACGGCAGAGGGACTGCTGGTAGACCGGAGGGTCCCATGGACACAAGCCGGATCATTCTTTCTGGTGACGTCTCATGAACTGCCAGGGTGGGGAAATACCCTGGACACCAAAAAACTCTGGGCCTCTCCTGCAAGCACCTCTACTGCCCTCTGTCCCCCCAAGAGACATCCTCTCCAACAAATGCCCCTACTACAAATCACCAAACTGCAGGGACCGAACACAGGCAGGGTAGGGGGAGACTGGACTCTAAAAGCTTGTCCTGTCTGACAATCCCGTGATGTGATATCCTGTTAGAATAAACAGCCTCAGGCAGCAACGTGGCCATTTGCACATTCCACATCTTTGCTGACTACCTCTCCCAGGCTGAAGCTGCTCCCCCCACCAAGACGGGGAGCCCCAGGGCAGGGACGCTGGTGCTCTCTGGACCGTTCCTTCCTCTGGCTTCCACTCACCCATCGGCTCCCACTCACCCATCGGGGCCCAGGGCAGGGCGCAAGTTTCCGATCTCCCTGGGTCCCTCAGAGCGACCTCGAGCTCACCCACTCTGTTATATGGCTCCCCTTATCTTGGCGCCAGCCCGAGGCCCATCTTGACCCCCTCCCTGTACACATTTGGATGTGGCTCCTTCCTCCCGTTGCAGCCATGACCTCCCCCCACCCCCATGCAGCTGCTCATGACTTTCTCTTATCTTTCAGCCCCACCCTCCCGGTCCGGTCAGCACCAAACCGCTTGAACATGACTCATCCCCTCCCTCAGCTTTTAGACACTCACACTGGGAGACAGAGGGGAAAGAGACACTTGAACGGGAACAGCAGCCTGGGGGACGGGGACCAAGAGGGCTGTCAGACCAAAAGCCGGGATGGTGACATGCCCGCTAGTAATATGCCCAGTAAGTCTGTACAATCGGGTATAATTACATACATAGGCTTTGGATTCTCAGGAAGAGCACTGCTTGTTGAGAGTGTATGATGAATTATAGTTCCTGCACTGAGGGCACGGAGAATTAAGCCTCAAGTCTATATGCTGTTTAAACACATTAGGGATTATTGTGGGTAGAATGACAGGTTTCAACGAAGTGACTGAGTTTGGGATCTACCTTCGTTTAACAGTCTAACCTGGAACCTCCTCCAAGTCCCTCCTTCCCTGGAGCAGCTAGGCGAGTGCTTCCCAAACTTTGCTGCTCATTGCAATCACCAGGGGCTCTTTAAAAATCTGGCTGCCTGGTTCCTACCCTCAGACAGTCGGACTTAATTAGTCTGGAGTGCAGCCTGGGCTTCGGGGTTTTCTAAAGCTCCCCAGGCGATTCAAATGTGCAGCAAAGTTTGGGAGTCGCTGAGCTACGTCACTTCTTTGAGAGCTGCGGCCTGATCTGCTTGACGGGCAGCAGCCTGTGGGCAGGGCTTACAGTCACTCATGATGGTGATTTGGTCGCTCCAAGCTGCTTGTGGAGTTTGTCATCCTTGCCCGGGCTCCAGGCTACGTGTCCTACAGCAGGTTGATCACTGTTACAGCTTTACTGGCTTCAGGTCCAGTGTGGCAGTGTGGGGAGGGCCAGGCCATGTTAGAGACCCATCCAGGCAGAGGCAAACAGAGAGGGTGGAAGGGGCAGGGAGAGGGGGGTGGGTGGTGTGTGTGGGGGGGGGGTGTGGTGAGATCATCCAGACAGAGGGCTGCATTGCACCCAGCACAAGGGCCTCGCTGCTGCCCTGAGGAGATCGACAGGACAGGGACGGCTGCTCCCTGCTGAGGGGCTGGCCAGCAACTTTGGAGTGTGATGGTTAACTTTATGTTTCCATTTCACTGGGCTGAGATGCCCACATAGGTGGCAAAACATTATTTCTGGGTGTGTCTGTGAGGCTGTCTCGGAAAGATATTAGCATTTGAAGTAGTAGGCTGAGTAGAAGGTGGCCCTCACCAGGGTGGGTGGGCATCATTCAACCTGTTGAGGGTGTGAATAGAACAAAAAAGGTGGAGGAAGGGCAAATTTGCTCTCTCTGTGTGAGCTGGACATCCATCTTCTCCTTCCCTCAGACATCAGTGAGCTTGGTTCTCAGGCCTGTGGACTCAGGCTGGAACTACATGGGCTTTCCTGGGCCTCCAGCTTGCAGACAGCAGACCGTGGGACTCAGCACCCATAACCGTAGGAGCCAACCCCTCATGATAAAATCTCTTTCTGTAGATCTGTATTTCTACCCTATTATTTGTTTTGCGGGAGAACTCTAATATATGGAGCTTCAAAGAGAAGGTTATGATGAAGGATTAAGGCTCTTCCAGGTTCAGTGCTGACCTTCCGTGTGACTTTGGGTCGGTCATTCAACCCCTTTGCACCCAGGCTTAGCGGGGAAGGTCCATGTTGAGATGCGACGTGAGCCATGATTATGAAAGTTACTGGCTTCTATTTCTGGAGCTCTGAGTACAGCAGCTGACACACAGTGAGTATTTCATATGCATTGCCCTGTTTAGTCCTCACAATGGCCATGGGATCGGTACCATTATTATCCCCATTTTACAGATGAAGAAATGAAGGCTTGGACAGATCAGGTAGCTTGCCCAGGGTTAAACCAGGTCTGTCTCATTTCAGTCTGGACTGTCTCCCAAAGGTGCAAAATGGCCAACGTCACTATTCCCAAGTGGACTAGGGACTGTTCCCAAACCACCCCAAATGGATTTGGTACATGAAACAAAAGAAACACCACGTCCAGGACTTTTTCCTACAGGAAAAGTCATTACTTCTAGATAGAAGCTTCTCGTGGAAAGCTGCCAAAGATCTTGAGGACTGGGCAGGCAACAAGAGAGGTGACCCACCCCAGAAGGATCCCGTATAAAAGCTGCTCTGGCCAATGCAGACAGTGGACTGGGGTGTGGATAAAGGCTGTTCCACCCCACGCCCAGCCTTCCCCAACTCCACCCTGCCCCAGACCATCTGAGAAACCCAGAGTTGGAGGGGACCTTGGAAAGCTGGTTCCCTTTCGGTACTTTGCACTCCCAATTCCCTCCCTTGCTGATGAAATTGGAGATGCCAGGGGTGGGTGTGAAATGTCAGCTTCTGGGTCAGAGGTTAACCTGAAAAGCAGACTCTGGAAACCTGGGTGGTGGTGTGAACCGCTGCGGGGATTAAAATGTGGCTCTTGATGCCATTTGTGGCAACATGGATGGATCTACAGATTGTCAGACTGAGTGAAGTAAGTCAGAGAAAGAGAAATAATGCTTGTATGCGGAATCTTAAAAAAAAAAAATGCTGTAAGTGAACTTATTTACAAAACAGAAACAGACTCATAGACTTAGAGAAGGAACTTACGGTTACCAGGGGGTAAGGTTTGGGGGGAGGGATAGTTAGGGAGTTTGGGATTGACATGTACACACTGCTATATTTAAAATAACTAACAAGGAAAAAATAAAATAAAATAATAAAAGTGAGGCTCTTACAATCAGCTCCGAATCGATTCTCTAACTGGGCAGTCAGCCCCCTACTCTACCCTCAGCCCCAATCCCCAGGCCTTCACCCCACTGCCACCCCGCCTCTCCCCTCCCCTCGCCCTCAGGGTAGAGCAATAAAATCTTTCATGCTGCAGTTAGAGGCTGTAAAAGCTGAGCTCTACCCGTTCACTCTTTCACCGGTGTCCTAGCCACAGCCTTGGCTGCCAGAGAGGTGCCAGGGTCGGGGAAGTCTCTCTAGGGTTTCAGCACAGCCACAGAACAATGCGCAGTGGGCAGGAAGGTGGGAGACTCAGGCTGGCCTGAGGCTCACTCACAGGGACAAAGGGCTTCAGTGGAAGGTCAGAGGGGAAGATTAGATCCCTGTCTCCTGGGGAGGGTCCAGCCACTATTTGGGTTTTCTAGGAAAAGAAGAGACTTGACAAAATTCCCCTGGAGTTTAAGTGGGGACTCTGGGGTTGTTCTGGCCCTGTCAGCTTCCCTCTCTCCACACACAAACTCACCTGCCCCTACCTGAATTGAGAACCTAGCTTGGGCCTGCTCAGTGAGGAAGGGTCGCAAAGTCCTCCGCATTGCGACACTCAACCGCCCCTCCCCCCCACAACCTCCCACCCGCCACTGGTCTCCCCTACATCCCTTGTCAGTGACAACTCAATAGTCCAGGGACAGATCGGCCGTCAAGCCCCACCTCCACCGTCCACAGAATCACCACCCACCCACCTGGTACTATCTTCAGCGATTCTGCTCGGTCCCTAGCTGACACTCCAAACTCTACCCCCTCCCCCCCCAGATCCCAGTCTCTAAGAGGAAGGAGAGAGAGGTGGCTCAGGCAACAGTCCCACCGCCCTGGGCTTCCCCAGCTGCTGGCTGTGTCATCGGCCTCACCTCTCCATTCCCCCAGAGACAGAGCCTCACAGGGCCTCTGTATCAGGAGAGGGACTTGGGGAGGAGGACTTTAGGTGATCAGGAGACTCCCTTTGTGTACCTACACCTCACCCACCTTCCTCCCCTCCAGGATTCCTGCTGCTGGGTCACCGTTAGTCAGTCACTCACCGCCCTTCCAGGTCCACTTCCTGATAAGCCCAGCACCTCCACTCTCTACCCCAGCCCCAATCCTGGGGGGCCAGGCCCACCTACTGGTTCCCTCCACCACACACACACACACACACACACACACACACACACACACACACGCACACACACTGAGGAGAGGCTGTCTCTACCCTCTTCCCCGCAATCTAGGCCAAAACGGGGTTGGCCAGCCCTCCTGCCAAGCAGGGTGAGAGGTGGCACCTCTCCCATAGCCTGGGGACCTCATCTGGGACCTCTCCCTGGGTCTTCCGCTACAAGTTTACCAGACTTTCAGACCAAAGAGGAGAAGCGGCTTCTCCTCGGCTTGGGAGGGACATGGGACAAGCAGCTCTTCCCAGGAACCCCCTTCCCCAGCCCAGGAAAGTGAAACAAGGAGAGGTGGTACATAGCCTCCAAGATGTCAGGGCTGGGAGGCCTGGCGCCACCCCCTTGCTCTGTACAGAGGTGAGAAAGGAGGCCCGGAGAAGGAAAGGAACTTGCCCTAGGTCACACAGCGAGAACCCAGGACCTCTGATGCCTGGCCCAGGATTTTTCCGTGATAGAGCCTGAGAAAATGACTCCCAAAAGGGAGACGGGGTTATTAACACTGACTCCCTTGAAGTAGGGTCTGCACCTAGAGGGCTCTCGGAGAGCTGAAAGACGAAGTGGGGAGCTGGTCTGGTGGCCTGGGCACCCAGAGAGAAGAAGTGAAAGGCTGGAGGGGAGAATCGGAAAAGCAGCAGAGCAGTTCGTGGGGGAGAATGAAGGGCCGGGTCTAGGCGCTGGGGAGCAGGGCAAAGAGGTGTGGATAAGAGCCCGGCGTGACCCTGGCTAAGTCGCGTCCTTCTCCTGGCCCAGTCTTCCGTCTGCTGGCCTCGGTGCGACTGAGACCCCGGAGAGCTCAGGCACGCAGGTCCCCCGGGGTGAGCGAGGGTGCCTCACCTTCTTGAAGTCGGCGGTGAAGGAGATGAGGGTGCCGTCGGGCTTGCGCAGCTCCAGGCTGATGCTGTCGGCGTCGCTGTCCGCCTGCAGGCTCTCCTCGGTCACCTGGCCGTCGGGCAGCCGCACGCGGACCCGCAGCTCAGACGGCGCGCCAGCCCCGGTCCCCGCGCCCACGCCGCGCGGCGCCCCCAGCAGCTGCATAAGCCCCGGCAGCAGCAGCAGCAGCAGCAGCAGCGCAGGGGACGCCGGGGGGACCCCGCCGCGGCCGGGTGGGCGCATCCCCGGGGACCGCCTCCGCCCTCGCGGTCCCGGCGCGCCGCGGGCGGGCGGGGAGCGGCTCGGCCAAACTTCGCCCTAACTTGGAGGCTAGTTCGCGGCGCCGGGGCGCGGCTTCCCGGGGGGCTCAGCCGCGGGGCGCCCGCGACGCGGCGCCGACGCACGTGGGCTGCGCTCCGTCGCGCGTCCCCCGGCGGCTCCGAGGCGGACACCGCGCTCCCAGGGCCCGTCCGCCCCCCGCCCCGGCCCAGTGCCTTGGCTCCCACGGCCCCTGACTCCGGCGCTCCGAGACTCTGTTTTGCACTTTTCATTCAATCCCACCCCCCGTCACTTCCTTCAGAAAACAGAAACCACCAGGACCTGCCTTAAAGAGACCGCGCACCTCTCGGCCCTTAAAGGGCCCGCGGAGGCTCCCCGCGCTCGGCGGCGGCCGCGGACAGGGGTGGCGCGGGCCGAGGTGACCGGTGCAAGGCGGCCTTGTGGGGACAGGGCTTTCTCAATCGCCCTGCCTCCCCGCCGCGCCCGGCAGCGACCGGGCTGGCCCAGGAGTTGACTCTCCCAGCAAATCCCTTCCTCCCAGCAGGGGCGGGACGGGTGACTCTTCCCCCGCCTCCCTTTTTTTGGCTTGTTCTTGTGCCACGTGGATGAAAGAATCGGGCTTGGTGTTTTAGGGGTTTTGTTTGGTCTTTTAGTTTCTCTGACGAAGCGAATTTCTACAAAGCTCCTGCAAAATCAGACCTCGCCTCGCATTCAGCCTTTTGACTGCCCTGGGTCGGGAGAGAGGGGCTGGGGTTCTGCTGGCGTTGACATCCGTCAGGTGTGAAATCTTGATCAGTCAGGGCACCTCTCTGACATGGTGGCCCTCAAAGGGCCGTATTCTGTGAACCCCTGTGCAGTTTCTTTTCTGTCTCGTTGCCCTCACTTTCCCCATTCACGACCTTTCCCCAGTCCTGCCCACCTCCCCAGACCCCCATTCTCTCTCCCAGTAATAGGCCAAGCAGATTCAGGGAAATGTTACATTCTAGGCCATTCTGGAGAGTGTCTGGGGATTCAAAATGCTCTTGACCGTCAGAGGCTCTCCCACAAGCCCCAAGAAAGTATGACTGCCCTGCCATGCACCCCATCAACGAACTGGGCGAAGGCAGGAGGGATCTGGATTCCTGCTTTCTCTGATTAACTCTGTGCTTTAGGCACATTTAAAAAATTCTTTGGGCCTAGATGTCCCCCTGGGTATATATAGTGGGAGTTGCTGAGACATACAAAGTCCTGCCAATCCCGGAAGAGACAACCCCAGGGGGATGCTCTGAACCTGTTGTTCCTTGATGTCCCTTTCACTTCTGTTTATTCTAGGTCCCCCTATTCTTTCCAAGATCTTGATCACAGATGGTGAATACCCTCCTCTGCTCTGCAGCCTCCTTCCCTTCTAGGTTTTCCCCAGCACAGGGTTCTTATTAGTACCAAAGATGACAACAGGTACCCCGGCACCCAGGGACCTTGAAGACACCAGCAGACCAGATGCCCTTGAAAGGCAGGGTGGGGCCCAGAACCCACCTCCTTACTTCGAACCCAGAGCTCTTCTTACTACACTTTGCTGCCTAAATTTAAGACTGAAAGTGATTCAAGAGATTATCTAACTTGATGTTTTTCAAATTTGCCTTATCAAAAGAATCACCTAGGTGCTTGTTAAAAACACAGATACCTGGATTCCTAAATCCAGTCAATCAGACTCCTTAGGAAAAAGAACTGAAAGTTTGCATTTTAAACAAACGCCCAGTGATGCTTGATATCAGGGATGGATAGCTGGTACTTGACAGAGGGTTAAGCTTAGAGGGTCTAAAACAAACAGCATCTTTCCTGGGGAAACATCCTGGTCCCAAAGGAGTTTATCTCCCCATTATGGAGATAAGGCAGGCAGTCAGAGAACAGTGGATTAGCACAAAGACTGCTCCCCTAGGGCTTCCCACTCTGAGCTGGCAGGGCTGGAGAGGTGCCCAGGGTCTCAAAACTGGCCTCCTGCCTGACAGGACACTCATCCCAATCCAGCCTTAGAGATAGGTCTTCCCACGTGAGTCATTAGGGCCTCACCCACATTTCCTAACTTCCTCTGTTTCAGATCCTGTCCCCCATCCATCATCAGCTCTGCCCCCAGCCATATTCCTAGGCCCCTTCCTCTTCTCCCCAATGAGATCCCGGAAGAAGTAAACAAAGAAGCCCTGTTTGGTTGGCCTGTGTTTGGTTTCTTTTCTAGGTGTAGGCTGTCTTTGTCTCTATTCAAATTCTGGGTTTGGAAACAAGGGTAGAAGACCTCATCTCTTCCTACCGCCTCTTCCCCATAATCAATGTCCTTCTTGAGTTCAACCACAGATCAAACTAGATTTTTCTTTTAGGATAGAGAATTTGTAGTCTCACTCCACTATGTAAGCCTTCCCTCTGTCCCTCTCCTTCCTTTTGATTTTGCCTGACCAACTCTTCAAGATCCAGGACAAAACTTGAGTTTCCCAGGAAGACTTTCTCAGCTACTGACCTACACAGCTCTGCACTATTCTCTCCCGGCTCTGAACTCCAACAATAACAATTATTATAGCAGCTACCATTCACTGTGTTCTTACTATGTCCAAGTTCTGTGCCAAGCACTTTACATGTATCATCTTATTTAATTTTCGTGGCAACCCTCCAAAGTATGTTCTATTCTTAGCCGCCTTTTACTGACTAGGAAACCGAGGCTTCCAGAGGTTAAGTAGCATGCCCAAGGTCACACAAGTAGGGGAGCCAGCAGGGATTCAAACACGAGGCCGCCTGACCACAAAGCCCTTGCTTTTAATCACAGTAGCATCTGCCTGCCTATGGCCCTTGCTTTCTTCCACCGCATTCGGACACGCATCCTGTGCTATCTTCTTCTGTAATCTAATGGTTCCAAGTGTGGCAATCTTGTACCCAAGTGAGGCTGTCAGTTAGTTCAAACAGGACAGCCCCATGCTGGGAACAGAGACCGCTTCCCTTAAACCAGCCAGGCATAGAAGCATCCATTCATCTTAAACGTAAAGACCCTCAGAGGAAGAGCTCTAAGAAGCCCAATTACTCTGACTACAACCGAACAGCCCTCGTTGTCAGAACGTTCTTAATGTCTAATCTCAAGCCCTCCGCCACACCGTAAACCAGTTTCCTGCCTTTCTGATCCCTAGTCCTAGGAAAGCAGTTGTGAGTCGTGGTTCAAAGCAAGGGCGTCAGCATCTCAGTCCTGGAGCTTGGCCACTCAGGAGCTGTGTGTTTCAGGGAGCCTGTTTCTTCATCTGTAAAATGGGTGCATAAATGCTTTCCTCACTGGGTTGTTTTGAAAATTAAATGAAACATTATGTACAAAACACTTCACAACGTGTTTGGCATATAGTAGAGGCCCCAGAAATGGTGGCTATTATTATTTTAAACTGTTTATTCACTCCTCTTATATCAACTATTAAGTCCCTGTTTGACCTACACAGGCTCCCCCCTCCCCGGCCCACACTCCACACACACGCACAACTCCTTCCGGAACACTTTTTCTATTTAGTCTCTTTAGGTCTTCCAGTTTATGCTACCGAGACCACTGAAACTGGGAAGTGGGCAGCAACACCTGGGCAAGCACCTCCCCTTTGCTTTTCGATCTTAGGGTGCCTCAACTTGGCAGGAAGAGAAATGCCATGCCATCTCCCAATCCCTGTCCAAGAAAACAGGTGCTGACGGATCCCTGCAGGAGGCTGAAAGGGAAACTGAACCAGTGACCTCTATCTGGAGATGGGGAGAATGCGATAGGGAGCTTGACTTTGCAACAGTGATAGGATTTTTCTTTTAATTTCTTTCTGTGACTGGCGTTTGGGTTGGGTTACGGTACAGTTGCTCGGTGCTGGGCCCTTGCCGATGGGACTGGCCATTCGTGCTTTGAGTCTGAGAGGGACCTGGGGATGGGGTGAGGTGCTCGCCTCTACCTCTCAAGGCCACTGCAAAGCTCCAGTCACTGCTCTGCCCAAGCAGAAGTGCAAATTAGTTTTACAGCATCACACAGCTACTTGGTTACATAAATCCAAGGGCGTGGTGGGAAAGTGAACTGGAGAGGCAGCGGCCAGGATAGAGAGCGGGAAGGGCAGAGAGGCCGGGACTGCTGGGTGAGCATCCATTCTCCCCAGGCAGAAAGTCTGGCTGAGGGGAAGTTTAGATGAAGTTGGGCTGAGTCAGTGACTTTTAGGAAGGAAAAGGAAGCCTGAATGATCAGAACTGCCAGAGAAGGTACATCTCGGCTCATCGATTCTAGACCAGGGACTCTTGAAGTTCTCAAACATAACCATCTTCTTCTCCATGCTGGTTCTTTCCGGGGGCCTTTCTTACTCTCCTACCTGGATACTCATCCACCCATCCATCCATCCATCGCTCCATCCATCCATCCATCCGTCAGCCAGTCAGTCATCTAGTCACATACTCTGCTAGACGCTGTGGCCACAGCAGTGGAACAAAGCAGATGCAGCATTTCCTTATCCTGCGATGGAACCTACAGCTGCAAGGCAACCAGACATTAAAAAAAGAAGTGCAGAAACAAATATTTAAATTATAATTGTAACTGGTACTGTGGAGAACGAGAGGAGACTCTAGCTTAGACCCACAATGTCTAGGTTGACTTAAAAGATGAATCAGGATTGATACGCAAAGATGATATTCCAGGCAAAGGGAATGGCTTAGGTATGGGCCTGAGCCTGGTGGGCTTCCCAGAAACTTCCCCAAGTGCCTGAGGTGAGACGAGGGGAGGAGAGCTGCTGGAAATAATGCGGGGCCTTGCAGGCAATGTTAGGGTGTGAGTATCGTTTTGTTTTCCTAAGAACGGTGGGGTAGTCACTGAAAGGTATTATATAAGGGAGTGACATGAGCAGACTTGTATTTTGAAAAGGTCACTGTGCAAGTGGATTGCAGCAATCCAGAGGAGAGGTCATGGTGGCTTCGACCACAGTGGCGGCAGCAGGTGAGAGAGGTGTTGGACTTCAGCTGCATTTTGGAACTAGAATTTGGAAATAGGATTTGATGTTTCTTTGGACTTGGGGTGAGGGAGAGGGAGGGTCAAGGACATTTGGCTTGGGCCATTGGGCAGCACCATGGATTGAGATTGGGAAGCCTGGGGAAGAAGCCCTTACATTACTTTTTGGGCAGCTTTTCAGATACTTTTCACCCTTTGCCTTTTGTTTTAAAGATTCCACAGCATTTGTTCTTGAACCAGAAGGTATAAAAAGAACTGAGGGGGAATTCCCTGGTGGTCCAGTGGTTAGGGCTCCGAGCTTCCACTTCAGGCCACGGGTTCGATCCCTGGTTGGGGAACTAAGATCCTGCATGCTGTGCAGTGTGCCCCACCCCGCAACAAAATAAATAAATAAATAAATAAATAAATAAATAAATAAATAAAAGAACTGAGGCCCGCTATTAGTGGCTCTGCTCAGATTAGAAGCCAGCTTTAGCCTCCTCTGTGATGCCACACAGGGTTTCCCTTTCATGGCTGGGGCAGGGTGTACTGGCTCATCTTTGTATTCCCCTTGAGCCCAGCATAGCACCTTGTGCACAGAGGGTTTCAATAATGAGTTTTTCTACAGCCCTGTGTACCTGGCACTGAGCCGTGCAGGTGAGGACCTGAGACATAGTCCTTGCTCTCAAGAATCTCACTGGTCATGTGGTCCACAGAGAACAGGGCCCCCCCGGGTAGCAGGCTGGGCCACGTCATCAAAACGGAAGCCCTCAGGCCATCTGCAGAGGCCAGCACTGCTCCCTACTGCAGGAAAGCACAGATGGAGGGAGATACAGATGTGTGTCCCTGAGGGCATCCTGTCCCCTCACGCACCAGTAACTCCATCACCATGGGGCACCCTTGGAGACCTTGGAGAAGAGGGGCCTTCCTCCTGCTCTGCGGAGCCATGCCCTCAGCTCCAGCAGAGACCTTAGGCAATAAACCTGCAGCAAAATGAGGGGACCTGGCAGGGTGTATGCCTTGCGTTTATTACATTTTTCATGGGTACATATCCTTTTCTTTTTTTTTTTTTTTTTTTTCATATCCTTTTCTTTATGCAAAGCCCTGAGGAAATTTATTACTAAAAAAAAGAGGGACTTCACTGGTGGCGTGGTGTTTAAGAATCCGCCTGCCAATGCAGGGGACACGGGTTCGAGCCCTGGTCTGGGAAGACCCCACATGCCGCGGAGCAACTAAGCCCATGCACCACAACTACTGAGCCTGCGCTCTAGAGCCGCGAGCCACAACTACTGACCCCGCGTGCCACAACTACTGAAGCCCACGCGCCTAGAGCCCATGCTTGGCAACAAGAGAAGCCACCGCAATGAGAAGCCTGCGCACCGCAACGAAGAGTAACCCCCGCTCGCTGCAGCTAGAGAAAGCCCGCGCACAGGGAGGAAGACCCAACACAGCCAAAAATAAATAAATAAATTTATTTTTAAAAAATTAGAAAAGTCAGATGTTTAGCCAGGTTTTTACTGCTCTTACAAAATGAATGTACCTGTTATGGCTTTGGGTGAGATCCTGCTTCTCATCAGGGAGCTGAGTACGAGTGAGTTGGGCCTGGACAGGGGCCATATCTGACCAGAGTCATCAGCTTTCCCATCACAGGTGCTGCTCAGGGTCTTTAGCATGTTTCTCTGCCTCCGATTAGATCGTAAATAGGGAAGGTCAGGTCCTAGCTGGGGCCAGAAGGGTGGGGAAGATCACATCTCTTCCTTACATAATGGAAAAAGGAACACCCTCCTTCCCCAAACTGGGGATCTCAGAACCACCATCAGTGTCATGACTTTTTTTTTTTTTTTAATTTTTATTATTTATTTATTGGTTGAGTTGGGTATCTGTTGCTGCGCGCAGGCTTTCTCTAGCTGCGGCGAGCGGGGGCTACTCTTCATTGTGGTGCGCGGGCTTCTCATTGCGGTGGCTTCTCTTGCTGTGGAGCACGGGCTCTAGGTGCGTGGGCTTCAGTAGTTGTGGCACGTGGGCTTCAGTAGTTGTGGCGCACGGGCTTAGTTGCTCCGTGGCATGTGGGATCTTCCCGGACCAGGGCTCGAACCCGTGTCCCCTGCATTGGCAGGCAGATTCTTAACCACTGTGCCACCAGGGAAGCCCAGTGTCATGACTTTTTAAAAGAGGTTTATTTTATTTTTCTGAACAAATGGAAAAATACACCATGGGAAAACAATATGATAATACATACATTTAGTGCACTTTCAATTATCTCAATAGGACTTTAAAGCATCTTTCCAGTAGACTATTTTCCCAGCAATTTTAGGTTCACAGCAAAACCGAGTAGAAAGTATGGAGTTCCTGTATTCTCCCTGCCCCATACACACAGCCTCCTTTACTGTCAGCATTCTGTTCCAGAGTGGTACCTTTTTTACAATCTATGAACCTCCATTGACACATCTTTATCACCCAAAGTTTGTAGTTTACATTAGGGTTCATTCTTGGTGTTTTACATCCTATGGGTTTGCACAAATATGTAATGACATATATCCACCATTATGTACCATAATGGTGATATCATAATGTATCATACAGAGTATTTCACTGTCCTAAAAATCCTCTGTGCTCCATATTCATCACATAGGTGAATATATGTATATATATATTCACCTATCTATCTATCTATCTATCTATATATATATATTTGTCTATATATTTTAAAATGCATACAATGGTTTTAGACTACTTGAGAGAAAATAAAACCTGATCAATATTTACTTCAAAGTACCTTCTGAGCTTTAGGGCTCTTATGAAGCTATCAGGGCAAGCTTTGTGTTTCCTGTTCTGCTTTTCTCAACATCATTTCATACCTGTATTTCCATATATTGACACAGTTCACATGTCATTCTTAATAGTTAAGGAGCATGCCGTGTCTAAACAGTTGATAGCTCACTCTAATCATTTGTTATCATTTTTCTCCTATATGATCTTGCAGAAGAGATTTAAAAGGAGATATGAATATGATTCCAAGATGCATCACTAGAATATGAATAATAACAGTGCTCTTTGCAAAGGTTGACTCCCTGGACATAAGCATTGATTTGTGCCTCCAGCCAGGGCCATATACAGCAGCCTCTGAAACAGAGTGTTCCATCTCTCTTTTAATGTCTGTGAAGGGAAAGGATCCCATCATATCCTGAGGGGACTCATTTATTACTGTGTAAATACAGGATCTTAGCCAGCTTTCAACTAGAATGTTCTTTCTAATGTACAACACAAATCTCTTTGACGTGAATTTAAGCTTTCTACTTTTCCTCAGTGTGGACAGTTTCTCTGACCTGCGTATAGCATCCCTGTGCAAATCGGAAGAGTCTGATCAGTTATGGGAATCACTTATATGCGCTAGTATTCTGCTGGAGGATGTCAGAGGCTTTTCATGAGTTTTCATCAAATCCTGAACAACCCTTTGAGGTAGGTACTATAATGATTTCCATTTTACAGATGAGAAAAGAAGATGATTCAATCAACTCCTAGCTTTTAAAAATTATTTCTCATTTTACATGTCTCCTATTTGGAATTTCAATTTACTTTCCCCAAATACCCCACTTGTTAAAAACGAAGTGGTGGGACTTCCCTCGTGGCCCAGGGGTTAAGAATCCGCCTGCCAATGCAGGGGACACGGGTTCGAGCCCTAGTCCGGGAAGATCCCACATGCCGTGGAGCAACTAAGCCCATGTGCCACAACTACTGAGCCTGTGTTCTAGAGCCCGCGAGCCACAACTACTGAGCCTGCGTGCCACAACTACTGAAGCCCACGCGCCTAGAGCCCGTGCTCCTCAACAAGAGAAGCCACCGCGATGAAAAGCCCGTGAACCACAACGAAGACCCAACACAGCCAAAAATAAATAAATAAAATAAATTAAAAAGAAACAAAAACAAAAAACGAAGTGGTGAGAGGCCCTATGACTATTCATCCATTGCTTACTGTGAGACTGGGAACTTTGGATTCATTTTCTTACTTAATTCTTATGATATCTCTGGGAGGCAGGTATTATTACTCATTTAATAGGTGAGGAAATTGAAGCTCAGAGAAGTGAATGCCAAGGTCACACAAGAAAGGAATGGGACTCAACCTGGAACCAGAGTCCAGCTCCAAGGTCTTGGGCTTTGGGCTCTGCCTGCTGTCCTCCTAAATGTCCCGGCATCTCTCTCATCTACAAAGAGTCTAGTTCTTCATTTTATTTGTAACTTTTTGCCTCTTCCTGGAAATAGGGGATCTGAAAGTCCCTCTGTGTGTATGTGGTTGCCCTGATGCCCTTGAACAAGTCAGAGGAGACCAAGCAAGCTTTCAAACCCAAGACCTTGCGTGGGTCGGGGTGGGGGACTTGGTCAGGGCCCTCAGGGTGACGGCAGAGGGGAAGGAATCTCCTTCTCACTGTCTATTTGGAACCTCCTTCTCATTTCCTGCAAATAACCGAAGGGAAGCTCAGAAAGGGCTGTCAGTGGCACCAGAGGAGGACAGAGCAAAAACTGTCCCTTGAGTTTGCAGTTTGAGACTGTCCCAGTCCCATAGTTTAAGGAGGATTGCGGCTTTGGTGTTTGTTAGGCCTGGTTTTGAAATCTTGGCTCTGCCTTTTCCTGGCTGTGTGAAGCTGAGCCAGTGATACCCCTCCCCCGCCCAGTGAGTCTCCGCGCCCTCTGTCACACGTGAAAAGGGGATAGGAATTCCTGCTAGTGGTTATATGGAGGACTAAATGTGATGAGATGCACAATTAGCCTGGTGCCTGCACCAACTGGAGTTTAGAAAAACTTCTTTTCCTCTCCTTCCTTTACTGCCTTCCCTGTGACACTCTTGGGTCACCTCAGCTGCTTCCTGCCCCATGTCTGTCAGACCCCCAGCCCTGCCCCTGCTGCCCTAGCTGCCCCTCAGCTCTCCTGGAGAGATGGAGAAGGAAGCAAAGAAACCCAGGCCAAACCTTGGCTTCCTGCCCAACTCTCTCCCCGGGTGGGGGCAGAGCCCTGAATGCCTCGCCCTCTGTCCAGACACTCCTCCGGGGTCCTCCCCTCCCCTTTGCCCACCTCCCTGCAGTTAACAATGACTCACAGATCAAAGGATGCCCCAGCAGGGATCCTTAACCACAGATAGCTTCAGGGTCCAGAACTCTGGATATTATAGGCAAATCTTTGTATGTATTTGCATTTTTCTGGAAATAGAATCTTCAGGGATCCCTGACCTCTCTGGTTAGATTTGAGGTGGGGAAAAGGACTCTGTGGGTTTCTTCTGCGTGAACTAGAACTTTCCTTAGAACTTAGGCAGCCACTTGCAACTTCAGCAGCAGAAGTCTGGTCCCACCCACAAAAGGGAGTGAGCCAGAGAGAAGGGGCCCACTTTTCCCCGAGGGAGGGAATTCCTAGAGGAAGGCAGATCTTCGGTTAAAGACGGTACAGACATTCATAGTCTCCTTCTATTCTGCCCACTCACTCACTCATTTTTTTTTTCTTCAATCAGCATTTATTATTGTTGCCTACTGTGTGCCTGGCTTTGCACTAAGTAATATCGGACGTACAAACATCAGACCGGCGTTCTCTAAAGTGTGGTGCTGCAGACCAGCCTCATCAGAATCCCCTGGGTGCTTGTTAAAAATACAGGTCCCTGGACCTCAACCACTGAGGGCATTGCTTGGGACTCTGCATTTCAAACAGGCTCCCCGGGCTCATTAAATTAGTTGAGGGCCATTGCCAGAGACTGGCATCTCTCACAGCCCTTGGCATTGATAGCATGAAGTGTGTCGGCTGGCCTGAGAACATGGCCCCGACCCTTTCATAGGAGGTGTAGCCCCATCCCTGCCTCTCCCCCGGCTCGTCCCTGCCCTTCTCCATGCTGGGCCCTGTGAAGAGGAGGGAGGGGAGAAGCTGCCTGCCCATCCACCCACCACAGCCACTCTGGGAGTGTAGTCTTGGGCAGATGGTGAATCTCAAGGGCAGAGAGGCTGTCGCAGTCTGCACCGCTCCATCCTGACTAGGCAAAGATCTGATAGCATCAGTTAATGCCAGCAAGGCTCCCTCACTGCCTGGGCCTGTCCCGAGGCTTCGCTAATTAATACCTCTACGGTCCCTTGGGTCCCTGGGATGAAAGGTTTGGGGAGACCTGGGGAAACTGAATGGTTTCATCCCAAAGGATCTTTCTACCTATAATAAGTGTAAGGAAACTGAAGCCGGAATCAGCAGTGACATGGGAAATGGAATCTAGAAACGTACCAGGTAACATTTCTGGAGCTCACTACAAAAGCTTTAAATACAGCATCCCATCAATACCCACTTGCACTCCAGGTGGTAGAAACTACGATGCCCGCCACTTTGTAGGGGGGCACAGTGAGACACGGTGTTCTGTCCAAGGTCACGCAGTTAGTGCAGCAGAACTAGGGCCACACCCAGGCCGTCTGACTCCGAAGTCTGGGCTCCCACTTATAGTCTCCAGGGGCTTCTGTGCTGCACAGCCCTGGGTCCCACCCAAGCCGCAGCCTCTTGCCTAGGGCCAGATGTTCCCTGTGGGCTCGGCCCCAGGTGGGGAGGGCAGGGGTGATGTCCCCGCTGCTGCAGCCCTTGGCTCCCACTCCCAGCTGAGCCTTCGGACCTGATCATGGACTTCCTGTTCCTGGAGAGGATGAGGCAACAGGGAGTTGGGGAGGGCGGGGACAGGCCTTTCCCCTCTCCAGGGTCAAGGGCCTCTAGGGGAATCTACACCCTGGGCCTTCCCGGATGGTGCAGCTTCCCTCTCTAAGGCCACCGGAGAGCAGACTCCGCCTCCCAGGTGGGCACGGGGAAGGGCAAAGCGGGCTGGAGCATTATAAACACATGGCCAAGGTCTTGCCCCAGGGAGCCTGTCTTCAGCATGACTCTGGGGCAACTTTGAGCCAACTTGAGCCAACTTCAGATTTCTAAGAAACGTTGGGTCTTGGGCAAATGCCATGGCTCCAAAGTGGGTGGTAGAGCATGGGCAGTGGAGTCAGACAGCCCCAAGTCTGAATTGTGGTTTTGCCACTTTCCAGCTGTATGGCCTTGGATGTGTAGCTAAACCTCTGAGACAGAGAGCCTCAAAAGTAATAATTCCTATCTCATCGGGTTGTTGTGATAATTTTTTTTTTCTTTTTTTTTTAAATTTTTTTTACTTAATTTATTTATTTATTTTTGGCTGTGTTGGGTCTTCGTTTCTGCGCAAGGGCTTTCTCTAGTTGCAGCAAGCGGGGGCCACTCTTCATCGCGGTGCGTGGGCCTCTCACCATCGCGGCCTCTCTTGTTGCGGAGCACAGGCTCCAGACGCGCAGGCTCAGCAGTTGTGGCTCATGGGCCTAGTCGCTCCGTGGCATGTGGGATCTTCCCAGACCAGGGCTCGAACCCGTGTCCCCTGCATCGGCAGGCAGATTCTCAACCACTGCGCCACCAGGGAAGCCCTGTTGTGATAATTTTTAAAAATATTTATTTATTTATTTGGCTGCGCCGGGTCTTAGTTGCAGCATGAGGGATTTTCGTTGCCGCGTGTGGGATCTTTTAGTTGCGGCACGCAGGATCTTTAGTTGTGGCACGTGGGATCTAGTTCCCTGACCAGGGACCGAACCCAGACCCCCTGCATTGGGAGCGCAGAGTCTTAACCACTGGACTACCAGGGAAGTCCCGGGTTGTTGTGATAATGTAATGAAGTACTGTATTCTGTGTCCAGGCATTCACCTCTGCATTTGGACCTGTAGCAGAGGTGCTGGGCAGAGGGCAAGTCCACACAGCTGGAGGTCTGGGCTGCCTAGCAAGAGGTACCTGATAGTCCTCTACACACGGCAGCAGGTTTTCCATAGGTGCTTAGCCATTGGCAATGTCGCCTCCTATCTATTAACTGGAGACAATGGAGGCCAATTTGGGGTGACACTTTTAGACCCCAATCAGAAGGCACTGAGATCCAGAAATAATTCCAGGGCACCTCGGGCACTCCTGCCAGGCGTTCCGCTTTCCCAGTTCCCCTCCGCCTTTCCCCTCCCCCCTCCCCCCCTCCCACCATCCACATCTGGATTCAACTAGAGAACAATAGGCTTTCTGTGAATGCCTCTACCTTCCTCTGCCCTGGGTCCTCCAGTTCAGAACTATGGTTCTCACAGGCGTGGAAGGGGGAGAAGTGGCCAGAAAATCTGAGAGATCTTGTTTCCCAAACCTATAGTGCATGCCCTCCCCCGGCCCCATTCTTAATGTTCCCTGTTGTCCCAGTTCGAGCCTGGAGCCCTAGTTCGGAGCTCGGGCCGGCTGTCCCCAGGCACGGGGAGGAGATTGCAGTCCTCCACTCTCCACCCCCATCCCAGGCCACCCCTCCCGCCAGGGAGAAGTCCTGCTGCACTCCTGGAGGCCAGGCCATAAATTGGAATGCAGCAGTCACAGTTGAAGGCAGCTGTAACTCTCATTAAAGTGCCATCAACCCCACCGCAGGAGGATGCTGTAAATCCAGGGAAAGGGGGCATTCATCCAGGGAGAACCGCAGGAGCAAAGAAAAAAACCCATAAATAGAGGAGACATGGTGTCTGGAATTAATGGTGGAGCCCTGCCCAAGGCCATGCTGAACTGGGGGTGGGGAGGGACTCCCGGGCCCGAGGAGGGGGTGAGGGTCCTGAGGCGGGGGCTGAGTCTCGGTGAAGCGTAAGGGCGCAGCCAAAGCTCCCCCCTGCAGTGATTCTCCTCTGCCCCTTCTGTCCATTCCCGGGCTGCCGCTGGGAACAGAGCTGGCTTGTGTCCCTGCGAGAACTGCTGGGGACGTATCACTGTTCATGGGCTTTCTCGGGGACAAGAGGGGTTGTTGGCATTGGCCATTAGGATTTTTTTCATGGGAGAGATCAGTCGTGGGTCAAGCTCTGGGCTTGTAGCTGGCCGTCTGGGTTCTAATTTGACTCTGCTGCTTGCTTCCAAGCTGTGGACCTTGGGAGAATAACTTCGCCCTTGGAAGCCTCGATTTCCCTCCATCAGAAAAATGGAAACGGTCACCTCTACCACACAGGCTTGGGTGTAGATGAGCTTGTACTGAGTCAGGGAGGCTGTAGGTGCTGTTTGTTGAATGACTGAATGAACTAACAAATCCCTGTAGCCTCAGAAGCTGGAATTTGCATTCAGGTCAATTTCCTTCTGCCTGAGTTTGGGTTCAGCCACTAATTTTCTGAAAGACTTTGAGTAAGTGACCTAACTTTCCAAGGCTTTGGGTTTTTCCTGGGAAATGAAGGGGTTTTAAGATGCTGACTCTGGAGGGGTAGGGGATGGTGCTGCCTTGGGGATCTGTGGAATGGCCCAGGTCTCCAGGTCCCTAAGAATGTTGGGCTGCATTCCAGAACCTTCCCCTCGACTCCCTCCTCACCACTACACCAGGAACCTCAGACACTCTGCTGGGAGGCCACACCCACCTTTGCTCTCCAGTCCCGGTGGCAGTGGCGCTAATGGCTGGCCTGTTCTGAGGTAGGGTCAAGGCCAACCATGCTCTCCTGAGGTTGATGAAGGGGGCTTCCTGCCTGGCCTTCTTCGGTGGGCATCAGAGTCACCTGGAGGGCCTGTTCAATGACAGGTGGCGGGGTTCCCCTACCCAAGACCTGTTTCAGCAGGTTTCAGATGGGGCCCAGGAATCTTGACAAGTTCTCAGGTGATGCCGCTGTGGCGGACTGCAGTGGTCTTGCCAGAATTCAGGCTTCCTTTCCTCTCTTCTTGCAGACCTGCAGCTGAAGCAAATGGGCAGCTGAGGCAGACTCCAGAGGCCAGTGTGCAGACTTCCGAGTCACCTGGGTCCCTCCGAGGCCGGTCTTCACAGACGCGCAAAGAGCTGGTGTTGGAGGCCTTAGCAGAACACCGATCCTGAACCTTTAACAAGCTCCTCGGCCACAGAGGGCACTGGCATTGGAAATTCAGTGTCCTCTGAGGGTCCCCCTCCCTTCTCCCCACCACAAAGACTTAGAGAAAAAGGGGGTGAGGAGAGAAAAGAAGCAGGAACTAAACTGGGTAAAATGGCTTAGAAGGAGGAATCCAGCAAGAGCACAGTCAGTGGAAAGGAAAAGCGTTATAACCAGGCTTCTGAAACACCTGGAAACGATGCCCGAAGCTGGGCTTGGGGGAGAAAATGTGACTCACCTCTGTCGAGGGCCAGACAGACACGGTGTGGGTAGAAGCAACCTGCTGATTTAGAGGATGCTTCTGGGTGCATCTCGCTCCCAGGGAGGGCAGCTGGTGATGGATGCAGGTGGCGGCTGAGACTTCCCAGCGGTCGGGAGCCGACCAGGAGGGCCACCTGCTCCACCATCAGGACCAAGAAACGAGGCACTCCGAGGAAGTGCACGGCATCTGCTGCCTCCCGTCCGGGCACCGCAACACTGTCCTTCAGCCTCTTGGAAAGGACAGCCTCCAGTCCTGAGCCCAACCCCCCAGCAAAGGACAGTGTCCAGGGGCTCAGGGCCCTGCTGTCCTCACACCCAAACCAATTCGGGTCCTGCAAGCAGCACCTTTCTCATTCCGCTGCCCTCTGGGTGGGCCGTGGCTGGGGTGATCCATGCTCCACGCCTCAGAGAAGGACACACAGCCCGACAGGAAGGCACGAGCTTACGGGGGCACAAGTAAGTGAAACTGGAATTAGGAGTGACTCTGAATTTATGGTCTGTGTGGGCACCATGTTGTAAAAATCCCACCGGCTTCAGAGCATTTCACAATTTGCATGATGGCCTTTTAAGCTCCTCACAACCCCCTGGGAAAGGCAGAGAAGTGATTAGAGCCTACTTAAAGATGAGCAAACTGAGGGTAAAGGAAATGAAAGAACTTGTCCAAAGCCCCACATTTAAGAGTTTGGGCCCAAAGAGGAATGGCGGCCTTCTCATTCCCAGCCCGTGTTTCTACTAGAGTGAATTTAACTCACTTCTTGGAAACTGGTATTAGGTTTGGGGCAGGAGGAGAGAGCTGAGAGGCTGTAGGGCGAGGTGTTGGGGTGCGCAGCGCAGCGCCCCCTTTAGGACGGAGGCGCTCATTGCTGCCCAGAGTCACGTCCCTGCAGAATTGCCCTCAGCCCGAGGGGGCTGCACTGCCCAAGGTCATGCCCCTTCCTAGGTTGGGGGATAGCTTGCATCCAGTGACCAGTTGCCGTTGGGTACAAGGCTTAGCCCTCTTGCCTCAAGGTGGGTCATCTCTGCAGGGGCACCCCAGCTCCAAAGCTCCCAGTGGGGTCGGCCGAGGCCTTGGATGCCACTGCACCACAGACCAACTTCTCCCTCTACCCAGTCCTGCTTCCTTCACTCCCCCACCAGCGTCATCCCAAGAGCACCTCAGTAGGTGTGTACCAATCTCTTAGAGTCTGTTTCCTAGGACCTTAAGGCAGAAGAAGAAGGGGGCAACAACATCTGGGTGCTGGGTTTTTTTTTAGACTGTCTTATTTAATATAATCAATCTGTAAAATAATATTTTTGCTATTTTATTGTTGTCATGACCAAATAGTTCATATCTGGTAAAGCTGGGACTCTAAGCCAGATCCACTTTGACATTGAAAGTGCCCAGGGACCCTGACCTGTGGGGTCTATAGTGGAAAGAGCTGGCCAACCAAAGACCTGCCTAACATGCTCAAGCAGGGATGTAAACACCCACGAGAGGGGCGTTCACACCTTGGGTATGAACTGGGGGGAAGCAAGGAAGGAAGATCAGTGGCCGCATGTGGCAGTCTCTGATGGCTAAGGGGGCAGCAGGCAGCTCTGGTGGAGGAAGACCTCAGGCTGACCGTGGGTCCCGGAGCTGAGCCACAATCAATGCTAAGCCGCTGCCAATGGCAAACCCCAAACCCGCTCCCCACAGGCCAGGCATGGTGGGGACTGCTGGCTCTGCATCTGCTCTGGGGTTACAAAGAGGGGTCACCCATGCCCAAGCTGGATGGCAAGACCCAGGCCCGATCCTGTCCCAGTGGAGGGTGGGGGCTCCCTGGGCTTCTCTGCGGGTATGATGCTCTCTCCCTCGTCTCCACACAGCCGAGAGCTCACCCTTGCCTGGACTCTGGGGCTGATCTTCTGGTAGTCAGGGGCGGAAGAGGGAGTTCCAGGTCGGCTTGCTGCTGCAGCAACAAGCCTGTCTTATAAATTTTCCCTTGGGCTCCAGCCCCCAAGCATCTGGAGACAGTGGGAAGAGGATCCTTCCTAAACTTTTGTCTCTTGAGGCCTGGACCAGATTCTAGAGGGAGGCCTAAAACTAGAGCAATCCCCCTGAGTGGCGATGGCCCTGGAATCGCACCTGGGGAAGAGAGCAGGCACGTTGGTTCTGGCTCATTTTCTTGGCACTAATTGGCAGCCCCTGTCAGCTTTGGCATCAAACTGGAGAGAGGCTCATTGGGCCCGTACTATCGCCTGGAGATTCTGAACATTTTTTTACAGTTCATACAAGTAGAAACAAAAATAGCTTATCTCCTCCTATTAACCAGGTCCTTCTGCTGTGACCATGAGCTGCAGACAATGCAACCCTTCCCATGAAAGTGGAACCCCAAGCGTCCAGATGTGACACTGGCTGAATACTCCCCCGGGAATTAGAAATCTCTAATTTCCTTAGGATGCTTGACCAGCATGGGCAGAAACTCCCCTCGCCTCGGTGATGGATGAGTGCCTTGAAATGAGAAGGCAGCCTGGGTCAGGAGCTGCAGTGTGGGCTTTCGGTGCTGGTCAGCCTTCACCCAGGAAAGAGCTGCAGCCAGGCCCTGCCCTGACCAGTGCTGGGCCTTGGTTTTCTCACCTGGCGGGGAATGTTCTTTCAGCCACTGGAGGAGGTACGTCTGTGACTGCTTTTTCTTTTCTTCTTTTTTTTTAATTTTTGTGAGAAAAACCCTGTGGTTCCACTTGTTTTCTTGGAGCCGTTTTGTTAGTTGAGGTGTTTCCATGCTGAGCAACACACACTAATATTTTCCTCCTCTGCAAAACATTAATTATCCCACCCGGTAACCTTTTTCTCTGGCATTTTTTTTTTTTTTACCACCCCCTAAGCTGTTGGGCACCAAGCAATTTCTGTATTTTCCCATCATTGCAGCAAGCCGACTGCGTGTCTGGGAGAGAGCTGTCCCATGTGCCTGGGGGCAGGCCCACCCTATGCCCCAGGCACCCGGCTGCTCTCCCAGCCCTCCTCACACCAGCCGGGAACCATCTGTTTACATCTCGTGTGGTCCCCTCACGAGGCTGTGAGCGGACTCACTTCTGTATTCCCCACACCCAGGATGGTGCCTGGCATGTTGTATAAATATTTGCCGCAGAAGCAGGTGAATGAATGAACATGAAAGATGGAGAAAAGAAAGGATGCTCAGCACGAGGTGCCAGGGTAACAAATGGGGATCCCCTTTGGCACCCTCCAGCCCCCCATCTTTCGCCTATCTGCACGAGGGGCGCTGGAAGGCTCACTTCTGGTCCTTTGCTGTCCCATCCCCTGTGCTATCTGCGGCCATTCTCAGCTGCCAGCCAGCCGGCACCTTCACTGGAAGCCCAGGTTCCTCTTCCGCAGGCTCCCCTGGGCTGAGAGCAAGATAGGACAGAAGGGAGAAGTCTGGAGTCCGGGATGGAGGGGCCAGGGGACAAAGGCAGGGCTTAGCAGTCACCTGGCACCAGCTCTTCCTCTCCCAGGTCAAAGAAAAGGCCCAGAGCTCTGAGCTGTCTGGTTCAAGGTTACCTAGCTGGTGGGTGGTGGTGCTGGGACTGAAGACGCCAGGCACGCGTTGAGAAACAAGGCGTCCTAATTAATTCTGGGTGGGGGGTCTTCTAGTCTGTCCTGCTACCATGTCCGGTGCAGAAGAGAGGAGGGAACAGCCTGATCTGCCCCATGTGTGCAGCACAAGTGCCTTTCTTCTCCTGTCTCCTTTGACCTACACGGCATCCCTCTGCAGCAGGCAGGGTGGTGATGGTTGTCTCCATGTCGCAGATGAGGAAATAGTGGTGCAGAAAGCAGAACTGACCTGACCAAGACGGCAGAGCTGGTCAGGGTTAGAGTTGGGGCTGAAGTTCCGTTTATCTGACAAGTCCAGAGTCCATGCCCTCACCCACTCTGTCTCTCCTGTCTGGTCCGTTCTGCTGCTCTGCCCCTTCTCTCCAGGACCCCGGGTTCTCTGACTTGCCCTGGCTCCGATGAGAGCGATGAGAGATGCCCTGCTTCAGAGGGGAGTCCTGGGGGGTCAAGACCAGAACCCGGCATCCCTCCTCCTGGCTCCGGGCCTGGACGCTGTAGACAGTGCAGCCTCCCCATGCAGTGCTGGACTTCTCGGCTCTAGGACGGGGAGCAGGAGGGCTGGGGAGTCTTCAGTACACAGGACAGCAGACGAACGTGCTAAAGGTGCCAAAGAGCCCCCCTCCTGCATCTCCAGGCCTTCCTGGGTGATGTTTGCTGAGATAAAACCTTCCTCCAATGGGAGAAAGTTTAGAGTGAAACCTCCCCAGAGCATTTGTCCTGTCCCGCTTGGGAACGTGGACAGGTAGCTCACAAAAGGATTCTCTCTCAGCTCCCACCTACCTTTTTGGTTCTAAAATGGAGCGAGCTGTTCCCCAGAGAGAGTGAGACCCTAGGTGCTGGCTTGGTCCACACTCTAAAGGGTGGAAAGGGGCTCCTGGGACAAGATGAGTGACTAAGCTGCTCTCCTCTCGGAGAATGCCCGAACTCCTCCTGTGCTCTAGATGAAGACAATGATATACCTGCTCCATAGAAATGTGTTTTCTCAAACACAGGACTTTTGCATCATAACCCATCTCCTCCTAGGACTGATTTCTGTTGGCTGGTCTGAGGGAGAAGCTAAGGAGAGAAGACTTATCTGAGTTTATCTTATTATTATTTTTATTTTTAAAATTTTTGGCCACATTGCACGGCATGCGGGATCCTAATTCCCTGACTAGGGATCGAAGCCAGACACCCCGCCCTGGCATGGGAAATGTGGAGTCCTAACTGCTGGACCACCAGGGAAGTCCTGAGTTTATCTTGTTTATTTGATAATCTGTTTTGGTCTGTCCTACCCCTATAATGTCAGTTGTAATGCCGTAATAGGTTTATATAGAACCCTATAACGCTAAAGGTCATACCCTTGAATCCTGCTGCTGTATGGAGTTTACGTACCAACTGGCTCCCTCTGAGACCCAGATGCCCCGCAGTCAAAAGCATTTTGCACTCTCCATAGCTGGCCCAGGTGAAACAGAGCAGGACCCTGTGGTCCTTGCCCCCCATGTCCTCAGCCTGCCTTTTGTCTGTGGAAAAACTTTAGCTAAAGAATAAGTTTAATAGGAGAAGTGAGAAAATGCAGAAACAAACAAGACTAAATAATATTAGTTTAGTCATTAAGCAAAGTCAAGGAACTTTAGGTCCTCCTCAAGGGCTATAGATAAGATTCTGAGCCATATCCTGTGAGCTGTCTTATAGATACTGAAATCCCCACCAGGTGGAAGAAGTTACCTACATGATGAGCAGACTGTAGCCATGACATAAGCTGCCACAATTCTGAGAACTGGCCTGAAAGAAATGGAAACAAACCGGCCCTGGAACTGAAGACTAACTGTACTTAAAACAATCAAGATGATACTGATCAGATCATCACATGACCAATTTCAAGACGACGGTCAGAGCTGACCCTGCTGTTTCTGCACGTAGCCCCCTCCCTCCGCCTATAGAAGCTCTTGTCCACTGATTGTCAGTGGCGGGGTGCGGGGGGGAGTCGGCCTTTGGACAGGTGTCCGCCCTCCCCCTGAGGTTGCCAGCCTCTGAAATAAAGCCAACTTTCCTTTCCTCCAGCCTTGCTTCTTTATTGGCTGTTGAGTGGTGAGCAGCTGGACACCACTTTCTGTAACACAGGGGCTCACTGGTCTGTTCACGTCAGGGCCCTGCTCCAGACCTAATGGCTTCCTCACCCTGGCCTTCAAGGCCCAGCACCATCTTCCTCCTGCCACACCGTGCGTTCCGCGTCCCTGTGCGCTGGCATGAGTCTCTTTCCCTCCCTTTCTTTTCTTTTTTTTTTGAATTTTATCTTATTTATTTTTTTATACAGCAGGTTCTTATTAGTTATCCATTTTATACGTATTAGTGTATATATGTCAGTCCCAATCTCCCAATTTCTCTCCCTCCCTTTCCATCTTCCTTCCATGATTTAAAGAACACCAGAACCCTTTTGAAGTGCAATGGACTTGCTTTCCCTTAGCTTACATTACAGGGGTGGACACAGGTAAAAATAGATATTCAAATACACAAAGTAAATTTAGAGAAGTGCTATATGCATACACTACAACAGGGTGATGTGCTAAAGAGTTCTGTGGGGTGGGAGTGAGGCCACATGCCTTGACCTACTCCTACGCGGGCAGAAGGAAATGCCCATGGGTAGAGGCTGCCCACAAGCCACCCCCCAGGAAGTCCATCTGCTTTGGGGGGCTGGCAGCGTTCTCTCCCACCTCTGGACTTTATCCCCCTTTCTGACACGGTGTCTTGTGGCTTCACTGCAGTGCATGCCCCATCTGCTGCTGAGCTGTAAGCTCCCTACGGTAGAGAAAGCATCTCTTCCAGTCCTGTGCCTCTCACCCGCCCCACGCATGCCAGGCACAGAGTAACTGCTCCAGGAGAGTTTGCTGGGTAAGATGTGCAAGGATGTCTCCCACCTCAGAGGGCAAAGGCAGAGGGGGCCCAGCTCAGGGTCATTGCCTAGAAGAGAGCCACTTCTGTGCCCTGGAGAGGGACGAGGAAGGGGTATAGTTGAATGGGAGGATTCATCCCTGGGGGAGGGGTTTAAACCAGTGCAGGTAATTGTGGGACAGGAACAAGTCAAATTCTTGTAAAGCTTTAAATGGTTTGCTCTGATGAGGAGCCTAAGAACGGTTTCAGGCCTATTCCTTGGCTTGGAAAGGTCTGGAACTGTGTATGGGGGCATACTTTGATGAAGAGTGGGGAGTGGGTGTGCAGGGTCACTGCTTGTGGAGGTGGGCGTGTGTGGTTTGGAGTGTGGTTTGGCGTTAGTGTGCAGTGGGAGGGGTTTGTGTGGTGTCTGTGATTGCGGTTCCGAAATATTGGCATAGGATGTGAGGGAGGATGTGAGTGTGTGTGTGTGTGTGTGTGTGTGTGGCCAGGTGTGTGGGTGGCGGTGCCGTGGTGGCTGGGTGCATATATATGTGAGGTGCATCCCTGGCACGCAGCCCATGGTGTGGAGGGGCTGGAGGTGTGCTGGTGTGTTCTCCCAGAAGACAGTGGGGCACTTGCCCAGGGCCCTGCGGGGGACCCTGCTCCCTCACGGAGAGGGGTGGGGAGAGGCGGAGTGGCAGTGGGCTGGGAGCTGGGGGCCAGCATCCCTGGTGACTGGAGACATCACTCTCCCAGGTGGTACCCGGGGCCCTACAGCTGAAAGCCATCAGAGGCTCCTGCCTTGCCCCCAGGCCCCACACTGGCCTTTGGGGGATGGTCTTTCTTCTTCAGTTTCCCTGTGACCTGCAGTCCCTCCTTTTTGAAGCTTATCCTCGAGCCCCATCCCCATTCTCCATCCTACTATCCAGAACAGACACCAAAATATTTCTGCGTTTCCTCTGGAAAAATCCCGGGAGGTCTGCTTATGACTGCAGCAGAGCAGCCCACATCTGTGCGCAGTTCAGCTGGGACAGCTGGAAACCCAGGCACTGGAGTTGGCCGAAGCTCGGAGCACATCGGTGCTTCCCCATCTCTGCACGACGGGCACAGCAGAGTGAATTCGTGTGCCTGTAGCTAGCCCTTCACTGGTCCCTGTATGCACACACCCGCATAGGCAGACACGCTCTCGCACACAACCGATTTCCGTAAGACGTACAGAGGCTGGACAAGGACACACGTGAGCACACAGGCGAGCCGGAACATTCTGAGAACCACCTCAAGATACAGAGGCCCGGTGCCCTGGGGCCTGTCCCACACGTGCAACGCCTCCCTCCCTCCCTGGACACGCAGGACAATGCACGCTGATCCAGCACGCCCACAGGCGGGCATGCAATGCACGTGGAGGTGTGATTCACTTTCAGCCGCCTGGAAAGCCCCCCACACCCAACCTCAGGCAACACCTGCCCTTTCAGGTGCACAGGCCTGCCCTCCCCTGGGAGAGCTGGGTACTCCCGACCCGGGGAGTGTCTCTGTCCTTCCCCATTTTCTGCCCTTTCCCCGACAGAGGCTGCCCGCACCTCCTCTTGGGCCCTTTGCACCCTGGATCTCCTCCTCACCAGGTGTGTGGCTCTGGGCCTCAGTTTCCTCCCTGCAGAGGAGGGGCAGGACTGGAGAACTGCTGAGTCCTGTCCGTTCTAACCCTGGACTCTTCGCCAGTTTCTCGAGGCCCGACTGGGCTGGGAACAGGCCACCCTCCCAGGCCAAGTGCTCAGGCCATCTGGGGAGACAGGACTGCCGGGCTCTCTGGGGGTCCTGGAAGCAGGGACCTGCCCGTGTGGCGGAAACTGGGGACAGGGAAGGGGGCAGCCTCCAGGAGCTGGCTGGGCAGGCAACAGAAGGCCACCATGTGCCGGGATGCTAGGAAGTGTGCAAGGGAGGGCGCTGAAACAGGAGGAAGCCGCCCAGCTGTGCAAGGGTTAACCTGGGCTGGCGGAGGAGGAAGGCAGTCAGCCAGGCCTGCTGATGGGGCTTCAGAGCGTTCTTAGACACAGGCCTGGAGGGGGTGAGGGCCCCAAGTGAGCACCCCGAGTTAGAGCAGCTGCCGTGCCTGGCGAGGCCCAAGGCCGCCTGTTTGCCACTGACTTTTTGGTCTCCCCTGGGCTGGGCCCCTCTTCTTGACTTTTGCTGCCCATGGCAGCCTAGACCAGACCCCCTGGGGGTGCTGAGGGGGGCCGTGGGTTGCTGTAGGCGGGAGTGCCTCCCCAGCCGCCCCCCACTGCCATGGTCCCCGCTGGAGGGCAGGGCAGGGAACCTGAGAACCCCCTATCCTCGACTCCACACCTCTCCAGAAGCCAGGTGGGTTCCGGGGCCACTCGTCCCACCAGCCCGCCTCCCCCTGCCGGGAGCTCCTCTCTCCCCATTGCTAACCCCTCCTTCCTTCAGTTCTGCTCTTGGATCTGCACTGCCTCCTCTTCCTTAGCCAAACCAGGCCTCCCAGATTCCAGTAAAGCTTCTCGGTCAGGATAGGAATTTGCTCTTTAGGGCAGATGGGGGGAGGGGGGAGCAGGCCAAGGAAGGGGGAAGGGGGAGAGGGCAAATGGGAAATAAAAAGTGGAAGGAGACGGAAAGAACTGACATTTGCCTGGGTCTCAGAAGGAAGGAGGGGCGAGTTTAGTGCAGCTGCAGGATGCCCAGTGTGTGCGTGGCCAGGCAGCAGGTGGGGAGGGAAGTAGGGACCGAGCTCTTCAAGTTCCCTTGTTCTGCTGGGCACCCATTTTAAGGCACTGCCTGCTCCACATGGGGACAAAACCTGTGTCCTTGGTCTCTCCAGCAATGTATCCCAAAGACCTGATCTTCTCAGGCCAGACCAGGATTCTCCGGGACTCTTGGAGGGGTGTCCTCGGCTTGGGGTGCACTTTAACCCCCTTCATTCATATACAGGGCCATCTTGGTGGCTTCCGGGTCCAAAAGAGTATCCAACCTCTTGGACCTTCCCAGTTCCCCTTGGGACCCTCCCTCTGCATATGAGCCCAGGCTGTACACAGACCCTCACTCATCTTTCGGAGCTGGAACATCACAGCTATATTCAGCTTTCTGTCCATACTCTATGAATAATTCTGGAATGTTCTAACTCAATCATGAATTAACCACCCCCACCCTCAAAAGTCCACTGGAAGCCTTGAGGCATTCTCCACCCTTCATTTCATATTTGTGAGGTCTGGGGCAAGTTTCTTCAAGGCTTTGCACCTCAGTTTCTTACAGGCAAAATAGGGACCCCCCCCACCATCCCCCAGTAGGACAGTTGGGCGGTCAGTGTCTCCTGGGCACCCAGCCCAGTGCCTGATAATAGCAGGAGGCCCTTGATCAGCGTTAGTTCCCCTCTCCTTCCTCCCCACCCCCTTTTAGTCTTCTGACACCATTTAAGCCCAAGAGGAGCAAGCTCACCCTGCTGCCCTGGGACAAAGGAACGATGGCCTCCATTCAAGGGCAAAGTACAGGAGTTTTTGATTAACTCGGGAACACCACTGGCTTCCAGCAGCCCAGCTGCTGTGGGATGGGGTGGGGAAGGGAGGGGATGTTGTTGAGGGAAAAAATTCAGAAATCCTCGGAGGAGATGAGGGCTGAAAGCCTGTGCCAACGCCCTCTCCCATCTCTCCTCTGCAGCCCCGGAAGGCCACAGCCCAGGGGCAGAGGCTGAGGCTCTGCACTGGCTCCACCGGGAGCCTTAGGAAGGTGGATTCCTGTGGGACTGAAAGGGCTCCTATGCTCCCGTCCTCTGCCCCAGGCTCCCTGCCCCCAGCCCTGAGTGCGTCAGATGTGTTTCTTTCTGGACTTGGCTGGGGTGAGGTCACTCTGGCTTTGGAGGGGAGGAGTTATGCAGCCTCTAGGTCAGTGCCCCTGTGGACCAGGGACTTGGCCAGAGGGCACTAGGTGGGGAGGGTGGAGGTGTTGGCGGGGCCCAGAGTACAGAGGGCACAGTGCTCCCTGAAGAACCCCGGTGTGCTCCCATCAGAGGGCCTCCCGGGGTCAGAGGGCCCCTCCTCTGCCTCCAGGCCAAAGGGCTCCCCACCTACCCCAGGAAGCAGGCCAACTCCGTCCTTCAGACAGAACATTCCACATGGAGGCCGTCCTGGTCTGCACAGTCTTCCTGATTTGTAACCTAAACCTTTCCTGCCAATCTGATAGAATTCTTTAGGTTTCAGGATATCAGTTTGTTTTTCCCCCTGTAGATAAACAAAATTTTGGGAGGATTCTAAATATCTTCACCCTCTTTCACCCAGCTCACACCCTCCCAGCCTCCTCCCCACCCAAGGACATGGGAAAATCTCCAGTTAGCCCTCCCAGTCATGCGAATGAGACCACGAGTCAGAGGCAGTGGGCAAGAAGGAGGCCACCCAGAGCAGCCCGAAAGAACCAGCCCTTTGTGCCGGACTGGGGTCCTTGGGGGATGAGTGCATTTTTGGCGTATTTGGAAAGATTTCTTTTTTATAATGAGGAGCAGAGTGGGAGAGCCGAGGGAGAGACAGAGAGGCCAAAGGCAGGACTTGGGAAAAGAGGAGGGAGGAGGAGGGGTGAGGGCCAGAGAGGGAGGTTGTAAGAGCACATGGAGAAATGTAAAAGGAAGCAAAGCTCGAGAAACGGGGGAGACGGGGCCCAGCAGGGCAATTCTTAGGACAGATGGAAATTGCCACATCGCCAAAATGGAGAGCTTCTGAAGAGAAAGGGTGTCTGTGTCTGGGGGCAGAGGGGTGGATGAAATGAAGGTGCCCAGAGAGGGTTTTACCTCCACTTTTACACGTGGGAAAAACAGGCCTCAAAAGGGATGCAGGAGTTGGTAGCCAAGCTGACCGAGCCTTCGCACCACACCGGGCATCGGGCATCGTGCTGAGGGCTTCGCAAGCAGCTGCTCATTTAATCCTCATGACAACCACACGTGGCCCGGGGTCTGTCATCATCCCCATTCTGCAGGAACTTTGAGAAGCCAGGCACCTTACTAACACCTAATTTGACGTCAGCCAGCTAAGAAGCCGTGGTGCTGGTGCTGAGCCTGCAGAGCTCATGGGTGCCTCATGCTGCTGGGTGGGGCTTGGTGCAATCAGGGGAGACAGAGACACAGAAGCAGGGGCGGTGAGCACGCTTGAGGCGCCCCCCTGGCCGGAGATGATACATAAATTCCAGCTGTAGACTCCACGCCTGGTCCTTCCTCAGGTCAGTTCAGAAGGTCTCACGTAGCTTTTGACGCGATGCATCATCTCCCTCCTGCCCGCGAGCCTGTCCCTCCACCATCTGACTCCCTTTGAGAAAAAACTGTTTTTCTCTTTCTTGAAATGCTCTGTGCTGTGGGGGGCCTAGGAAACACCTTTCCTCCTTAGCTCTTTGTAGAGCAGACATCATGAGGCCTCCTGCCTCGTGAGCCCATCCTCTCCCGCCCGTGTTTTCCACTTGGCCTTCCTCATTGCCAGTCCTCTGTTCACACATTGTTTTCCCCAGGGACTGCCTTTACTGAAAGCCCGACGCCTGGCCCAGCGCCGGACACAGCCGAAGGATGGTGCGGGCATTCCACAAATACTCAGTTTCCTGCATTCACACACATTTCTAGAGCATCCACTCCGTGCTTGGAGAGTGCAAGGAGCTGGGGAATGAGACATAGTCCTTGTTGTAGGGGCACCAGACCAGAGCTGCGGAGAGAGATGAGTGAATCAGTGACTACACAGCCTGGTGATGGTGATGACGGCAGAGGCCCCAGTGGGTGAGGAGCCTGGGGTGGGGTGGGGTGGAGGGAGGAGGGCAAGTCCCTGAGGGCTTCCTGGACGAGGTGTGGGCAGACAAGAGTCTTGAAGAAAGAGAGATCCTCAACTCCATCAAATTCTGGAGGATTCTGATTCTCTATTCCCCTTTCCCTACTCTTACCATCCATTAAAAAAAAATAGCAATAGTTCATTCATTTGTTAATTCATTTGAAAAATACTGCCGGCCCGATGTGTATCAGGCCCTGTGTTAGTCTTGGGAGCTCAGCAATGACTAAGAGCTAGTCAGCGCCTGGCCAGAAGCTCCCAGATAAGTGAGAGCCGACAAGCAGGCAAGCAGTGACCCCCACGGAGCCCACCGTGGAGTCCGAGCCAGGGCAGCCCTGTCACCTGACCCTCCGTCCCACTGCCATTCACATGGGCTGGTGGCTTGCCCAAGGTCATGGGGCAAATAAGTAGGGGATCTGTGACCCTTCCTCAGTTCTCAGGCTCCAAGACCCTGTTCTTGGCTCTTACCAGCCTGGTGCCTGCTGGAGGAAGGGGCTAAAGGTGGGCTGGCTGCCTGGGGGTGACCGCTCGTGGGGTTGGGCTGCTGGGTCTCCCCTGAGAAAGTGGAACAGTGCCCCTTTCCTCCTGGGCGACCTGTGGAAGGTCTGGTGCTCGGTTGCGAAGGCAAAAGCTCTAGGGGGTGTCCCCGGGGGCGTGGCTGAGCTGGCAGGTCAGGACGACCCTCCTGCACCTCCATGCCTTCTCCCTCCTCCTCCACCTCTTCCCGCCCCTCCTCCATCTTCCCCCTCTTCTCCCCTCCCCCGCTCCAGTACGTCCCCCTCCTCCTCCTCTCCCCTTCCCTTCCTGCCTGTTTGCTCCCCCCACCGTCCCCTCCTCTTCTTCCTCCTCTTCCTTCTGCTTTTCTCCTTCAAACTAATTGCTTAAGGGGTGAAGACCAGGTCGACTTGTGAAAACGCTGATCCATCGCCATGGTGATGCTAATTCAAGCTGAGTTCAAAGGAAATTGTTCCAGTTAAAACTAACAAGCTGGAGCTGGGGCCCCAGGAAGGACCAGTGCCAGGAGGCGAGAGCCCCGCGCCCAGAGAAATAGGAAAAACAAACCCGTCGTTGGCTCCTCACACACCAGCTCTGTTCTGTTCTGCGCCCTCCCTGGGCCTTCAGATCTACCCTAGATGAGAAGGAACCAGAGAGGTCATTTCAGGGAGTCCCCTGCCTCCGGCCAGACTCCACCCAAACCACCGCCAACAACCCAGTGCATTGAAGCCCTCCCTTGAAGGCCTGACACGGTCGCCCTCACTCTGTGGTTCCGGGTTGTAACCACCTTTGCTTCTGGGGAGTTCTCCACAGTTCACACGGTGCTTCCCGTCACTTTCTAATAAACGTGGATTTGAAAGCAACAGGAGTAAAGCAGCCAGTACTCCAGGAGTGTCTGCTCTGGGCTGGGCTGGTCCAAGCCTTCGTGTCTCTGCTGGTACTATTACCACTCTTACCAATACTTTTCAGGTTTCCAGGCGTGAGAAAGCTCCCAGGGGAAGCACCTGCTTCATTTGAGCTTAGCCAGGTCTGGCTAGTTCAAGGGATGGACACTGAACTGGGGGGAGATGCCTGACCGATGGACAGGGGAAGGTCTTGATTCCCAAGTACAGGTGAGCAGCCTCTGTGCTTTTTTTTTTTTAATTCATTTTAAATTATTTATTTATTTTTGGCTGTGTTGGGTCTTCGTTTCTGTGCGAGGGCTTTCTCCAGTTGCGGCAAGCCGGGGCCACTCTTCATCGCGGTGCGCGGGCCTCTCACTATCGTGACCTCTCCTGTTGCGGAGCACAGGCTCCAGACGCGCAGGCTCAGTAGTTGTGGCTCACGGGCCCAGTTGCTCCGCGGCATGTGGGATCTTCCCAGACCAAGGCTCGAACCCGTGTCCCGTGCATTGGCAGGCAGATTCTCAACCACTGCGCCGCCAGGGAAGCCCCCAGCCTCTGTGCTTTGAATTGACCAGACCTCCGCTTCCACCTCCAGTCCCCACAGCACGTTGCCTGGACCGTCCTGCACCCCGGCTCGCGTCCCTTTCAGTCTGGGTGGCTGCACGTGTTCTTGACTCTGAGGGCAGGAACCGTGGCTTGTTTGTCTGGGGCCCATGAGTGGCCAGGCTGGGGCCAGGTTAACCGTTGTCTACCCATTGGAATGCTGAATGGGAACCCTAGCCCCTTGGGAGGGGGGTGCTTTGAGGTCCACCAGGTAAAGGAGGTTTGGGTAGCTCCCTCTCATGGAGGCCAACTGGAGACCAGCAGGAGGAGCCTTTCTGGGAGGACTTGGTGGTTCTAATCCACTGGCAGAGGCCAACACCGGAACGCTTCCCTTGGCAGCCCCCGCCCCTCCACTCTGACCTTCCAGAAGACCTCACTCTCTTGCTCAATCTCCTGTTCTGTTTCTTAACCCTGAAATATCCAGTGATTTTCCAGGCACTGTAGAGGTACTGGTTGAGCAGGAGAAGACATTCCTTAAGGCCATGCCCGTGCGGTGCCTCTATCACAGCGCCGGCAATTCAAAGCACAGGGCTGGGAAGCTCCTAGGAGAGCCTCAAATGTAAAAGAATGAGTAACTGGGGTCTGGCTGCCCTCTCGGGGGAGGACGCTAGGGGCCAGAAGGCTTCCGATCTGCTCTCTCCTCAGCTGTGCCCTGAGACCCTGAGAAACCTCTCCAGCTCTTTGTTCCTCGGTTTCTTCAAGTGTGACAAAAGGATGCTCATCAGTGATTCACCTCACTCTCCCCACCACGTCCAGAGGGAGTCACGAAGCTGTAAATGCGTGGTGGCATCCCCACTAGCGTCAAGGCCAGAGCACCTCCCTCCCCTCCCAGTGAACTGAGGTTCACGCCTGGCCCGTGTGCTGCACACACTCTCTGGGAACACCCCATCCCCCCCTTCCTCCCTCCCCGAGCTGTCCTGAAAGGGGAGTTTGGTGTCTCTGGATTACAGAGGCGAGATCCAGCCAGGATGGAGGAAGTGACTCAGCACAGGGGCTGGGGAAGGCCCAGGGCCAGGTCTCCCACTCCCAGGACAACTCGCATTGTGCTTTTTACTCAACCCAGTGCCTTTTATCCCAGCATCTCAAAGCCCCTTTCAAGCTGCAGCAGTCCTGGGAGTTGGGTCATGATCTCAACCAACGCCTCCGGCTTGGGTTGCTGACTCAGGCCATTGGGTTGATGTCCAAGGAGGCCTGTGGCTGCAGACCATCCATCTCATCGATGCCAAGCTTCTCTCTCTGGCCCTTGTTGCCTTCCTGTCCTCAGACACCACCTCCCTCTCCCTTTGTCTTTGAACGTGGCTCTGGACGTAGCCAGGCATATCTGCTCAATAACCTCAGTATCTGACTCTCAGTCTTGCCCTTGCCCTTTGTGTAAGCCCATAACGTGAAGGCAGCAGGCCTGGCCCTTTCCCCACGTGGACCTTTTTCAAATCTTTGTTCCAGATTGGCTCCTCCGAGTCCTGCCATTAGCTTCCCTGCCTGTGAGCCTTCTTCGTCTTGGTGGCTGCTGTAGCAGGGCAGTGTGTTGCAGAGAGGCCAGCTGTGGCCAGGAGGTCCAGCTGTGCCTCGGGTTTGCACATGGGTTGGCTTTTGTTCTGGCCTGGGAGGGGGTGGGGCAGGTGAGGAGGAAGCATGGCCGAGGGCAGGCAGTTGGGAGCGTCTCCCGCCAAGTCTGGAGGACGCGTGAGGGTGGGATGGATGGAAAGGGTTCTGAAGAGGGAGGGGAGCTGGGCTTGGTATCAAATCATAAGGAGAAAAGAATTTGAACTTTCTTCTGGGGTTTGTGAATTCTAGAGTGTGGTTTCTTCAATATGACCTCTTCGATCCTTATCTGAGGTTCTCAAATGCCTTCCCATTCCGGCCTCCCTGACTCTCTCTGCTCCAAGTCCCCTATTACCCTCACTTCTAGCCTCGGGCTCAACATTTTTCTGGAGCTTTTTGCAGTCTTTGGATGGGTATAAATTCCTGCATTTTGCAGATGGAAAAACAGAGACTTTTAGAGAGATCTGGTGATTTACTTACAGACCCACAGCCAGCGATGTTAGAGCTGGAAAACTGACCAGGTCCCCCTGGCTCCGAAGTTGTGCTCCTTCCATTACACCCTCATACAGATGTGCAGGGTGTGCGTGTGTGTGTTGTGTGTTCATGTGCGTGTGATTTCCCAGAAGTCCTTGGAGGATTGTTTACTGACCTCTCTCCCCTCCCTCCCTCCCTCCCACCTTCCTTTTTTCCCTTTCCTCTTCTCTCTCTCCCTTCTGGATGATGCAATGGGCTGTCTGTGTCCATGACATGTTTTCTTTCCACGTCTGTGAGGATCAGATATTCTGGCATTGGTCTCTCTGCACCTTCAGGACACCCAGCGTCTAGCCCTGTCTCGGGAAGAGGGAGGTGGTTTTGTTGCTCTTCCCTGGCATAGCGGCAGTCTGGGCAGCAGTCTTGGCTTCTAGGTGGAAATATAAAATTAAAAAAAAATGTAAAGTGGAGAAAGCAGGAGGGTCAGGGAACCTGTGTGCTAGGTATGACTCGGCCTTTCACAGATTGTATGACCTTGGGTGAGCCTCTGAACTTCAGTTTCCTTAACTGTATAATGCTATCAGCCTCCCAGGAGTTGGATTAGAAGACATACTGTGTGTTATCATGTTTGGTAAACTGTAAAGGGTCAGGTCCACTAATGTCAACCCAGAGAATCAGGGATGTTTGGACATGCTCCCCCCCGTGTCATTCTGACGGTGACATCAGGAGACCAGCATCCTCTCCATACCCTTGTCAGAGACAGGATCTACTTGGATGGACACTTCTTGATGATAATTCTTATTATGGCGGAATGAACTATTTGGTGGCCTCTCCCCCTTTCATCAAGGGGGTGTTAGGAATGAGGACAAATCACTTAGAGTCATTCCAGACGCTGAGAACACTTAACAACTGATGTGGCGATGTTTCTACTGTGAGCCAAGTTCAGGAATGAGTGATGCTTTCTTAGATGCATTAATGCTGGGGTTATTGTTCTATAAAGGGCAGGGTCAAAGTCAGACGAGGAGAAATAGCCCTTCCCAGGAAGAGACCAGGCTGTGTTGGCTCTGGGGAAACATGAGTGCTCCCCATGACTGGAGGCATGCTTGCTTCTTGGCTAATGAGGACACTCAGCCAGTGGGAGGCCAAGTGGCGTCAGGGAGCCCACCGTTGCTCTCCTGAACTAACCACTGCTGCCAAGAACAGAGGCTCCATGAGCATCTGGCCAAGCTCGAGGCCATAAATAAGGGGACTTTCTGTGGGGAGGGAAAGAGTAGGGACACTGGTCCAGGGACCTTGAAAGGAGGGACTTTTACCAGAAGGATGGGAAATTGAAGAGACAGAGAGCTAAGAGCCTGACCGCTGCCCAGAGGAGCAATTGTTTGCTGAGGGTTCATCCCAGCTGGCAAAGGGCAGGCCCCGGAATTCCTAATCATCAGCCATGAAACCTTTTCCAAAGGAGCAGGTGAGCAAGCCTGCCCTTCTTTGCCTCTGTCTGAACCTGCTCCCTGCCCTTCCCTTGGGTTCCCACTCCCCTCCTCTTGGGTCCTCTCAGCTTCCACACCTTCTTATAGAAGTGAAGGGGGGAAGAAGTGGGCTGGGCCGTGGGACAGGAGTACCCCTTGAACTCTGAGCCTCTCTTGATTCATCAAAGGGGGGCTACCTGGTTGCTGGAAGGAGTGGGGAAGGAGAAGAGAGGGAGAGGAGTGCTCTTCAGGCTGGGAAAGATCCAGAACTCTCATTAATGCCTGACACCTCCAATAAAAGCTGCATATTCCCCAAAAGCAAGTTTTGAAAATCCTAGACTCTTTGAAGCTTGGTGTTTAACTGCCACTCCTTCCACACACTTAATAGGAAACCAAGCCCCTTGGCTTGCGCACAGGGCTCCCATCTGGGGCAATTTCCCTCCTCCAGGCATTTGAGGCCCTTGTGTGCTTCTTGCAGCTGGGCATGAAAGGGAGGCCTTGGTCCTCACAGAATGAAGAGTAGCCACCCCGGGGGCAGTGGCTCTAGCGCAGACACGCTTGGAGGCTGGAGTGGGTCAGAGCTGGGTGGGAAGGAAGCAGGGGTAAGACTTTGGAAGTTGGAAGGCGAATGGAGTTGAGAAATGGGACTGAGCCCAAGCACTTATTTTTCTAGACTCTTTTCCTCCCCTTCATTTAACTGAAAAAATTAGCACATATATAAATGCTAAAATAGGAATATACTGAAAAGCAAGTCCCCATTTATGCAGACTACCTGCCTCTTAAATGGCCTCTTAAACTACAATTAACAGCTTTTTGTGTATCATTCAGAAATTTTCTATGCTTAAATGCATTTACTTTTTTTATTTTTTTTCCCATCAGCAGGAACATATGATACCCACTCTTCCATATGTGGCTTGCTCTTTTATTTTTTAATTTAAAAATTTTATTTTTAATGTTTTATATTCATATTTATATTGCCCTATATGACTTGTTCTTAATATATCTTAGAGATCTTCGTATAAATCTACTTCATTTACATGCACATATATTTCTTTATATACACACATATCTACTTCATTCTTTGGCTGGTATTGTATAGCATAGATGTACCATAATTTATTTACCCCACCCTCTAGTGATAGACACTTAAGTTCTTTTTAGTTTTTAGTTATCATGAACAAAACTGCAGTGGACAGCCTTATACATACACGTCTGTGCAAATATAACTGAGGGGTACCTTTCTAGAAGAGGAATTGCCGTGTCAGAGGTGTGTCGTTTAAGCTGACAGACGTTGCTCGGGTTGTTTTCTGGCCAAGATTGCATCCAAAGTGTGGGGAGAATTGGTTGTCAACCTTCCATTTCTCCCCCACCTCATCTGGGAATAATGTGACCCCCAGGGTGGGATAATTCCCTAGGGGATGATTGAGAAATCATCTCTGTTTGGCTTTGGGATGCAGGAAGAAAGGTGTTTTCTGTCTGGTTTTTTGTTTGTCTGGTTTTTTGCAGAATAGTCTGTCCTCTTAATGATGTTTGCTTGGGCTGAGTGCTTCTTGCTTTCCCTGAGCAGAGCTGCACTGCAGAGGGACTGCCAGACTCAGGGGGTGTCAGCTGGGCTCCCCACAGAGTAGAGTGGCCAGCTAGTCTGCCCCCAGGGAACTCCCCGGGCTTCCCAGCGCTGTTCACCAAACTGCAATAATGTTGCAATCATTTGCCTGGTGGATTTAACTTTTCAAAGACTTTTGTAGCCAATGTTTCATTCCATTTCAGCTGTGAGGGAGGCCAAATAAATACTCTTAGGTCAGGTGAGGAAACAGACCCAGAGAGGCTGTGTGATAGAGTGTGGTCATGAAAAGGTACTGGTTCGTGAGCTGGGACCCTCGGGTTCAAGTTCAGCACGGAGGTGGTAGCAGGGTGGGCCTCTGTGGAAGCCGTTGGACAGGATGGTCTTCCAGCCCCTCCCCATCAAGGACGTGGTTTGATGCCTATCCAAGGGCCTGCAGTTAGCTTGGGGGCAAGCTAATGATTTGTGAAACCCATCCTACAGTGGCTCCAGGCTGGTACCACATCCTGATGTGGCTTCTATAGAGGAAGCGGAGGGTCTTTCTCCTTTGGGTGATGGCACATCTTCCAAGACTCCTCAGGGGTGGGTTTGGTGGGGCGTGTGGAGAGGGGGGCAGGAAGCACAGCAGTGGCTGGAGCTGATGTAATTGGGCCAGGCTGCTAGGGAAGAGGCCCCGCACCAACACCTTCCAAAGGCACTGTGGGTAAAGCCCTGCTGCCCCATTAAAGCCCCTATAATTCATGCCATCTGCCCCCCATAAGACCAACCAATCTCCAGTCTGACCCCGCAGATGGCTTTGGGACCTAATCAAAGCCAGACCCTTCCCTGGTCTCCTCCTCTTCCACTGGTCTGTGAATAGCCTTCAGCCATCCTGGCTCCAAGCCCCCTTAACCCCTTCATCCCTGGCTTCCTTTCTCTCCCCCAGGATCTCTGTTCTACTGCCCTTTCACCCCCTTGGACTAGGGTCACACAGAGAAGCCCATTCCAAAGCCAAGTGTGATGTCTTGAAAGAATCTAGGTTGGGATCAGGAGGCCAGGACTCCTCCCCTCAGGCCACCACCGACTTGCTGTGTGGCTTCCAGAAATTCATTTAACCTTGTGGGGCCTCAGTTTCCCTATCTTTGGCAACCAACATTTATATTTTAATAAAGAGCTTTCAAAATGTTTTTCACCTACATAGCTCCATTTAATGTTTCAAAAGGAGATCATTATGCCTCTTCTAATTACCATCACAGGGAGAAGTTCATGAGAAGGTGGGTTGTGGAGGTTAGGAAGCAATACCTAGGTCACCAGTTACCCTGCCAGACTGCGGAAGGGTCTCCACAGAAGATGGCACGAGCCTCTCTGTAGGCCGGTCAAGGCCCTCTGTGGGAGGGGGCAGGATTTCCTAAAAGCTCCTCACCCTCGAGGAGTTCATACACCACCCAGGGGACCACAGCGTGTGGGTCCACAAGGAAGGAGACTACTGCTCCAGGCCACTCAGCTTAACCCAATGAGGCGGGGGTGTGGGTAGTGACAGGCCTTGCACTTGCCAACAGTCAGGGTCTGTCTCCCCAGAAGGCAAAACAGGAGGAAACACGCTAAATAGTAGGGGAAGGATTGAGGACAGACCCATGAAGGGCTGTGTCAAAAGGAGCCGGGGCCTGGGTGGCTGGTTGAGCCGGGGTGTGGAGACACCCTGTGGTGGGAATGAGGAACCACAGCCTGGTTCCCTCGGAAAGGCGATGGGGCGAACCGGGGATGCGGCTTACTTGAGTTTACACCTGTGCTGGGCAGGTACTTTCCCCAGCTGACCCTTGAGTCCCCGAACTGCCCTCTCCTCTGTGTTCACTCTGATGTTCAAGAACACCTCCTGTCTCCTCAGCTTTCAGACAACCTTCCCTGGGCCCAGGGCAGGGAGGAGAGTGAGGATCCAGCCCTCATCACCCTTCAGGCCGGAGCTCAATGAGTGAGCTAACGACAGCAGGAGGGATGGTAGTTGGATACCAGAAGGGACTTACTGGGTGGAAGATTGTTCCATGGTGGCACAGAAATCCTTCTGCCCAGGCCAAGTTCAGTGACAGAAGGTAAAGGAAGGGGATAGACTGTTTCCTAGGGTGTTCAGATGACCACTTCAGAGGCTGGTCCCATTGCCAGTGGCCTGACGTTGTTGTTCTGATGGACAAAGTGGACACAGCAGGTCACCTGGGCATTGCTTAGTCCTCGGCTCTTAAATGTCCAGGCCAAACCCCAGCCGTTCTCGGAGCCAACTTGGTGTAGCCAGTGAGACTCCTCCAGGGTCCCTGCACCATGGGCTTGCTGAGGGCACTGACTCAGGCTGGGAACTGACTCTAAGGGGCGAGCTGGGCATCTCGTGTTGGGTGAGGGTGTGGCTGCTGAGCCACGTGGGTTGTGGGGGTGGGTGGGTCATAGTAACAAGAACTAACACTCACCATGCATCTTCCTGTGCCAGCAGCTGTGTGTCCACAGTCCCTCCCAGCGACCCTATGCGGTAGATCCGTCATTTCCTCCATTTTACAGGTGAGGAAAGTGAGCCACAGAGAAATTAAGGAACTGGTACAAAGCCACACAGCTGGAAGACAGTGGAGCCAGGATCTGAATGCAGGCGACCGGACTCCACAGCCCACACTTGTCACCGTTACACCTGCCTAAGGGGTAGGATGGTTGGGCTGGACCGAAAGTGGGGCTGCGAGGTCAGTGGGGGCAGAGTTGGAGCAGGAAACGGGGCTCCAGATCCTGGGGGGCCTGAGGGCTTAGGGAGATGGGGGCAGGCTGTGAAGAGGGAAAACCCAGCCGTGTCATTGGACTTCCCTGTGAGAGGCTGAGCATGCTTGCTCAGAAGGGCTAGAGGTTGTACAGCTCCACCTGCCCAAGAGCAGAGTTCCCATCTGTGGGCAGGGCGCACTGATGTGCCAGGAATGAGTTGCAGGTGTTCTAAGACAGAGATCTCCTCCGTCCGATCCTCCAGATGGTCCCAGGTTCCTGGGGCATCTGCCAGCCCCCCCCCCAGCTGTAGCCTCTGGCTGAAAGCAGCCCCTCACTTTACTTCGGTGGGTCATGCCATGCTGTGTCGTCGTTTTTCTCACGTGCCGTGCGGTGACAAAGTTTGGGAAGCTCTGTCTCAGACAGGAGCTCACACGGTCTCTGAATCCTTTTAGGAGCTCAGAACATCAGATGCTGCTTCAACAGCTGCTACTACTGCTTCTCCGGTGTCAAGCACAGAGAGCCATGCCTACACTGGAGTGCTTGGGGACCTGTTGGTGGGGTGGCATGGGCCCGGCTGCCAGGCTGGGCTCTCTGCCCTGGAGCTGGCTGGTGAAAGCCCACGAAGCTCAGGGAATCTCCTGTGGGAAGCTCATTGTGTCCATCCAGTTCCTCTGCGCCTGCTTGCTTCTAGCTGCCTGCTCCTGGGCAGGTGACCTCCCTGGGCCCCAGATTCCTCATCAGGAAAATGAAAATAATAAACGTCCCCTCCCCCCGCCCGCCGGAGGGTACTGTGAGCATTAAGTGAGCGCATGTGCCTCTTCAGCAAGCCTTTCCAATCTTGCTCTGGGCCGGGCAGTGGTTGGTGTCAGGGATGGGAAGTGAGTTAGTACACCGCAGTGTCTCTGGGCAAAGAGAGGAGGGGAGCCAGGGGCAAGGAAACAGATCCAGAGACAGAAACCCAGACACTTAATAAATGGGGCTGCGCACAGAGCCCATACAAAACGCACCACCAGTAAATAACCTGCTGGGCTTCCCTTTAGAACAAGAACGATCGGCATCGTCCCGGTGACCCGCCGGACGTTGGACTTCAGAAGCGCCCTCTGCCTCCCTGCTCAGTTTGGTCGCTCCCCTCACTCACTCCAACCCCTGGGGGACCAGAGAGAACGTCCTGGAGCCCGGGTCCCTGCCACCCTCAGATGCTCACTGGGCAGCAGACTCAGGTCCCCGATTCTCCGGTCGCGGGGAACCCGCGGGCAGACACAAAACCCATTCCACCGTTGGGCATGAAACAGGCCTTTCTGTCGGCGGGGGCAGCCGGGGCGCTGAGAGCCTGGGCGCCGCTGGTTCCCTCCGCGGCCACCGCTCCCACGGGCGCCGCCGCACCGCCGCGCCTCTCCAGACGCGCGTCCTCGCCCCTCTGCCTCCTCCGTTTCCATCCTCCCACTTTTAACTTCAGCGATGAGGCCGCTCTTACTTGCGTTGCACGTTTACAGCTTTGGGGAGCACCTTTCACTCCAGTTGACTCATTTGCTCTGCATCACAGACTGAGGAGGCATGAGGGTGCCACTCAGAGCTGTCAAGTGGCTCATTTGTTCAGTAAGCACCTGCTGTGTGCTGAGCTCTGAGGATACAAGGGCAGGGCTGGACTTTGCAGGGCGTTGGGCCATCTTAAGGACCGAGGTCTTATTCCTGAGAGCTGTGGGGCGCCACTGGAAGGATTTAGGTAGGGCCAGCATGTGAAGAAGGGAGGAGATGGCAAGTTCAAATTTATGTTTCAGAAAGACCCCCCTGGCTGCTGCATGGCGAATGCATTGAAGTGAGCCAGAGGCATTGCAGGGAGAGCAGCCGGAAGCTTCTGAGAAGGCCAGAGTGGTGATGGGGACAGGGTCACACAAGTGCAGAATTCAGTGCATGACAAGTGTTGTGGGATTCAGCCCTTCGTCCAGCCCCTCACACAAGATTCAGGGTAAAGGTGTTTGTAGGGTGAGAAGAGGGAGGGGTATGGAGACATTTCAAACTAGAAAGATTCAGGAGAGGCTCCCCATCCGTCGACTGTGGTAAGACTTGGGTATTGAAGTTGATTATTAGCCACAAGACTTTGGGCCAGCCACATAATTTCTCAGTGCCTCAGTTTCCTACTGTGTGAAAAGGGATAATACAGTTCTGGCTTCTAGTAATGGAAGAATAGCTTTGTGGGACTTACCCATCCGCCCGCCCCCCCAGCAGTCACCAGCAACAGATAACAATTATAAAATCTGGGAAAGTATTTTAAAAAAATTATTTAAAGACACCGGAGAATGACTAAAAGCAGACAAAAACTGCAAGGGTGTCTACCCTTGGAAAAAAGTGAACTGCAAGGAGGGAGATTTGTGAGTCTGTAGCCATTTTCTGATGAATACTCTGATACCCATGTGGATCTAGTGGTAGAATCTGCAGCCTCACTAATTTGGTAAGGGCAGAGCAACCAGAAAACTGAGGGGGGCCTGAAAAGGAGGGAACTGTAGCGGGGGTGAACCCCCAAACCTACATGTAAAATCTGTTCATATTCTCTGTTGATTTTAAGTTATTAAGCTAAACTGTCAAGCGTTAAGGAGATTCCAGGCAGCCTGCCAAAAAAGCCGTGGCTAGAAGCTGAAGGAACGGAGCAAAGATTTCAGATGTCACCACAGCGGAGGCAGAGTTTGGAGTTTCGGTCCAGCTAGGTTAACTGACAGCTTGAATAGAATTTACCCTTCAAAGAAATACAACACAATCCGGAGTCCATACATAGCATTCATAATGTCTAGTATCTAATCAGAGCCCAGTAGACGTACAAAGAAACAGGAAAACATGACCCATTTTCAATTAAAAAAAGCAGTCAGTCAACCCCCAACCCCCATCCTGAGATGATCCAGATGTTGCAATTAGTAGACAATGATTTTAAAGCAGCTGTTATAATATGTTTTCTTAAATTAATTAATTTATTCATTTATTTAATTTTTGGCTGCATTGGGTCTTTGCTGCTGCATGTGGGTTTTCTCTAGTTGCTGAGAGCGGGGGCTACTCTTTGTTGCGGTGTGTGGGCTTCTCATTGCGGTGACTTCTCTTGTTGCGGAGCACGGGCTCTAGGCGCGCAGGCTCAGTAGTTGTGGCTCGTGCTCGGGCTTAGTTGCTCCGCAGCATGTGGGAATCTTCCCCGACCAGGGCTCGAACCCGTGTCCCCTGCACTGGCAGGCAGATTCTTAACCACTGCACCACCAGGGAAACCCTGTTATAATATGTTTGAAAACTTAAAGGAAAACAATTGGGTTATGAATTAACGGATAGGGAATCTTAGCAGAAAAAAATACTATAATAAAAGAACCAAACGGAAATTCTAGAACTGAAAGTTACAAAAAATGAAATAAAACGTTTACTGGGTGGGCTTACAGCAGAGTGGAGAAGGCAGGAAATAGAGTTAGTGAACTTGTACACAGACCAATAGAAGTTATCCTATATGAAGGACAAAGAGGAAAAATATTAAAGAAAAATGAAGAGCACCTCAGAGTCCTGTGGGACAACATTGAGCAATCTAACGTGAATGTATCTGGAGCCCAGGAAGGAAAGGAGAGAGAGAGAATGGGTAAGAAAAATATTTAAAGAAATAATGGCTCAAATCTTCACAAATTTAGTGAAAGACATCAATTTAGAGATCTTAGAAGCCCGGTGAACCCCAAGCAAAGTAAGCATATAGAAAACCACACCTAGGCACAGATGGTCAAACTGCAGAGGTAAAGAGAACATACTGAAAGCTTCTAGAGAGGAACAACGGTACAATATGGCCAACTTCTCAGCAATGATGGAGGCCAGGACACAACTGAGCAGCGTCTTCAAAATGCTGAAAGAAAAAAAGGAAAAAACTCCCTGTGAACTCAGAATTAAAAAAATTTTTTTTGATTTTTATTTTCAGAATTCTATATTCAGCAAAATTATCTTAAAAAATGAAGATATATAAATTTTAAGAAAAATAAGGTGAATTCATTAGCCATCACACTTAACACTACAAAAAATGTTAAAGGAAAATTTTCAGACTGAAGGGAAATGATACCAGATGTTAACTCAGATTTATAGGAAAAGTGAAAATCATCAGACATGATAAATATGTGGGTAAATATAAAAGACTATACATATTTTGTCTTTTCTTCAATTCTTTAGAAGATATGACTATTTAAAGCAAAAATTACAACACTGTAGTGAGGGGTCTATTACATATGTAGATTAATATATATGACATGCAGTGAAAACTATGATGGCAAGTGTAAATGGAACTGTCTTGTTGCAAGATTCTTATATTTTATGTGAAGCAGTACAATATTAACTCTAAGTAGATTGTGGTAAGTCAAAGATGTGCATTATAATACCTGGAACAACTCCTACAGATGCAAAGATATATAGCTATAAAACTAATAGAGGAATCACAATAAAATATTTTAGAATATTTTATTAATTCCAAACAAATCAAGGAGGGAAGAACAAATGAACAAGGAAACAGATGAAATCAATATAAAACAAATAGGAAGTGGCAGACCTAAACCCAAATTTATCAATAATTACATCAAATGTAGTTTTATGAATTATTGATAAAATTGATGAATTAAACATTTTAATGAAAAGGTATAGATTGTCTGACTGGGTCTGACAGGACCCAGATATGTGTTGACTCTAAGAGGTGTACTTTGAATCCAAAGAGACAAAGTGAAAGTAAAAGGATGGAAAAATATATACCATTTGTGATAATTAGTTTTATGTGTCAATTTGATTAGTGCCCAGTTATTTAATTAAACACTAATCCAGGTGTTGCTGTGAAGGTATTTTGTAGATGTGATTAACATCCACAATGAGTTGACTTCAAGTAAGGGAGATTATCTTCTGTCATCTGGGTGGGCTTCATCCAATCAGTTGAAAGGCCTTAAGAGCAAAATTAAGGTTTCCTAAAGAAAGAAGAAAATTTGCCTATGAACTTCAGCTTCAGCATCTGTCTGAAAGTTTCGAGCCTTCCAGCTTGCCCTACCCTACAGATTTCGGACTTACCAGCCCCCACAAGCACAGCAACCAACTGCTTGAAATAAATCTCTCTCTATCCATCTCTCTTTTTCTTTTTACACATAAGAAAACATGGATAGATAAAGAAATATTGTTATAGATCTCCAGTAGGTTCTATTTCTATTAGGTCTCTAAGGCAGCATTTAAACACAACACATAGGAAAGCTGGAGTAACTATATTAATCTCAGACAAAATAAACTTCAAGTCAAAGATTAGTACTGGAAATAAAAGAAATATTTCATAATGATAAAATGGTCAAAACATTAAGAAAGCATAATAATTATAAATCTGTACTAAGATATAATAATACTCAAAATAATTGTTTATAATCTGTACTAAATCTAGTAACAGAGCTTCAAAATACATGAAGCAAACACTAACAGAAGAAAAGAGAGAAATAGACAAATTCACAATCATAGTTGCAAATTTTATCATCCTCCTCTCAGAACAACTGGACAAAAATTTAGTTAGAATATAGAAGATATGAAGGACACAGTAGACTCCCTCAGTTGAATCGACATTTATAGAATACTACCCATAACACTTGCTATACACATTTTCCCCCCAAATGCCCATGGAACACTCACTAAGATGGATCATATGCTAGATGAAATAGCATCTCAATAAATTCCATAAGACTGAAATAAGATTGAGGATGTTTTCTGACCAAAGTGGGATTAATTTAAAAATCAATAAGATATTTAGAAAAGTTCCAAATATTTGAAAATTAAAAAATACAGCTTTAAATAACTTGTGGGTCAAAGAAAAAACTAAAAGGTAAATTTAAAAGTATTTTGAACTAAATAATAATGAAAATACAACATATCAAAATTTGTAGCATGGTATTTAGAAGAAACTTTACAGTTTTAAATTCTTCTATTAGCTAAGAATAATGGCTTAAAATCAATCATCTAAATTTTTACCTTCAAAAACTGGAAAGAGAGGAGAAAATTAAACTGAAAATAAGTAGAAGAAAGGAAATAATAAAGGGCAGAATCAATAAAATAGAAAACAGATGATAGAGAAAAACAATGAAACCAAAAGTTTTTTCTGGAAAAATTAATAACATTGATAAACCTCTATCAAGACTGACCAAGAAAAAGAGAGGAAATATCAAGTACCAGTATCTATAATAATAGACGAATATCCCCACAGATCCTTTAAGACATCAAAAGGATAATAAGGGGGCTTCCCTGGTGGCGCAGTGGTTGAGAATCTGCTTGCTAATGCAGGGGACACGGGTTCGAGCCCTGGTCTGGGAGGATCCCACATGCCGCGGAGCAACTAGGCCCGTGAGCCACAACTGCTGAGCCTGCGCGTCTGGAGCCTGTGCTCCGCAACGAGAGGCCACGATGGTGAGGCCCGCGCACCGCGATGAAGAGTGGCCCCCACTTCCCGCAGCTGGAGGAAGCCCTCGCACAGAAACGAAGACCCCACACAGCCAAAAATAAATAAATAAATAAATAAATAAATAAATAATAATTAAAAAAAAAAAAAAGGATAATAAGGGACTATTATGAACAAATTTATGCCAATAAATTTGACCACCTAGATGGAATAGGCAAATTCTTTGAAAAAAGCTAACAGACCAAAACGGACATAAAAGAAATAGAAAATCAAAATAGTCCTATACCTATCCAGTACATTGAATTTGTTATATAAAACTGCTCTACAAAGGAAATTCCAAGCCCAAGTAGTTTTACTGTTGAGTTCATTACATATGTAAGGAAGAAATAGTACCTGTGGTCTTTCAGAAAATGTAGAAGAAGGAACACTTCTCAGTTCTTTTCATGGGTCCAACATAACCTTGAGCCCAAATTTGACAAAGACAAGAAAATTATAGACCAGTATCTCGCATAAACATATATACAAAAACCTTTAACAAAATATTCACAAATTGAATCCAACAATATATAAAAAGGATCATATATCTGAGTATATGAGGTTTATCCATTGCATACTTGTAAATCTGTTATTATAATCCACCTCATTTATAGGATAAAGGAGAAAATTCATATGATTATCTTAATAAATGCACAAAAAGCATTTGACAAAATTCCACTCAATCATGATAAAAACTCTCAGAAAACTAGGAAAACAAGAGACTTTCCCAGTCTGATAAAGGGCACTATATGAAACCTACAGCTTTAATCACCCTTATTAGTGAAAGACTGAACACTTTCCCTGTAAGATCAGGATGTCTACTTTTATTACTTCTATTTAACATTGTACTGAAGATCATAGTCACCGCAACAAGGCAAGGAAAAGAAATAAAAGACACAAATATTGGGAAAGAAGAAGTAAAATAATATGTTTTCACAAATGACATGATAGTTTATGTGGATAAAAACCTTACTAGAACTAATGAATGAATTTAGCAAAGTTGCTAGATACAAGGTCAATATATACACATAAACTATATTTCTACATACAAGCAGCAAACAACTTGAAAAATTCCACTTACAATAGTATTATAAATAACAAGATACTTAGGAAAGTCTTTAACAAAAAATATGCAAGAACTGTGCACTGAAAATTATAAATTTTCCTGAGTGAAATTTAAAAAGACCTAAATAAATGGAGAGTTATATAACATTTATAATTGAAAGACTCAATCTTGATAAGATGTAATCTTTGCCAAGTTAATATGGAGATTTAATGTAGTTCCATTCATAATCCTAGAAGGGTTTGCTAATAGCATTTTATAGGCTATTCTGAAATTTATATGGAAGTTCAAAAGACCAAAATAATCCTAAGAAAGAAAAACAAAGATGAAGAGTTTATAGTAGATTACTTTAAGATTTACTATAAAGCTGCAGCAGGGACTTCCCTGGTGGTCCAGTGGTTAAGAATCTGCCTCCCCATGCAGGGGACGTGGGTTACACCCCTGGTCAGGAACTAAGATCCCACATGCCGCAGGGCAACCAAGCCCGTGTGCCGCAACTACTGAGCATGTGAGCCACAACTAGAGAGAAGCCTGCGTACTGCAACAAAGAGCCCGCATGCCACAGCGAAAGATTCCACATGCTGCAACGAAGATCCCATGTGCTGCAACTAAGACCCGAAGCAGCCAAAAATAAAATAAATAAATAAATATTTTTTTAAAAAGCTGCAGCAATCAAGACAGTGTTGTATTGACATAAGGATAGACAAATTGATCACAAAACACAGTAGAGATTCTAGAAACAGACTTGCACTCACACAGTTAATTAATTTTGAACACAGGTGTCAAAGCAGTTCTATGGAGAAAAGAAAATATTTCAACAAATGGTCCTGAAACAACTGTACATGTTTATCCAGAAAGAATAAGCCTTGACACCTGAACTTTATATCATATATCAAAAAATTAGAGTTGGATCATAGACCTAAATGTAGCAGCTAACACTACAAAGTATTTTGTTAAAGCAAGCATAGGAGAGAATATTTTTGAGACCCAAAAGTAGGCAAAGAGGTCTTGAACAAGACCCAAAAGTCAATAACCAAAAAAGAAAAAAATGATAAAGTCGGCTTCATTAAAATTAAAAAAAAAAAAACTTTTGCTCATCAATGAACACATCTGCTTTCATCATGATGGAGTAATGGGGACCAGATCTACCCTGTCACCTTAAACATGTAGAAAATTGGAAAAAATATATGAAACAACGTTTTTCAGTTATTAGATAATAGCACAAGGCTGTGATCCTTGAGAGAAGGGAAAAAATGAAGTGAGCCCTCCAAATACCTAACTTTATTGCCTGGAGGCATTTTCCAGGTCACAGAACAGGGAAAGAGAAGCCAAGCACTGCCTGGTGGTCTGATTGAATTGAGGAGAAAGTGACTGGAGGTCAGGGAAGCCAAGGAGCAGAACTTGCAGGGCAGGGTACCAAAGAGGAGGGAGCTACAGAGGAGAGAGAGCTCTGGATATCTTCAGAGGTGTCCCTTGAGTCTTTGATTGGCTATTGATTTACAATGTGTGAGAGGAAATGACCCAAAGCTAGGGAAAGGATCCCCAGAAAGGAGTGGGCAAAACAATTTCTAGAGCCCACATAGAACTTGGAACTTGTGTTCTCACCAACCAGAGTTGAGAAACCTTATAATGCATGGGACATTGGGTTAAATGCTCAGAAAGGTATTGCCTTAGGAGTGGAGCTAAATCAATTCTGGTCTAAAGGTTGCTGTGGACCCACATTAAAGAAGCTTAGACAAAAGTCTTGAAAGGCTTCAAGTGATTACAAATCACTTACCCGTGCATCAGAATAAAGTCCAGCACTTAAAGGAATGCAACAAAATTCAGCACCCAACAGATAAAATTTACAATGCCCAGCATTTAATAAAAATTTCCAAGCATGAAATGAATTAAGAAAAACATGACTCATAATCAGGAGATAAATTGGCCAATAGAAAAACAGATAAAATAAAATGAACAAACAAGAGTGTTAAAAGCATATTATAAATATGCTTCATAGATTCAAGAAGGTAGAGGAAAACTAACATAATGTGAGAAAAATGGATAATATAAAAAACCCAAATGGAACTTCTACAGATGAAAATATAATATCTGAAATAAAAAATACTTTGGAAGGAACTAAATGCAGGTTAGACACTGTGGAAAAAAGGAGTAATGAACTTGAAGATCCAGCAATATAAATCATACAGAATGAAACACAGAGAGGAAAAATATTGGGGGAATAAATGAACAGAGCTTCAATGATCTGCAGAATAATGTCAAGCAATCTAATATTCATGTAATTGGAATTTCATAAGGAGAGAGTGGGGTAGGGCAGAAAAAGCTTAAACCCAATGCAGGAAATAAGAAAAATGAGAGCAGAAATTACTGAAATAAAAAGAAAAAAAGAGAAAAATCCAAGAAATCTAAAGCTTACTCTTTGGAAAATATTTTGATTTCCCCCTATTCACCCAGTTGGTGAGACAGGGATTCTTGCCCATGAGTTAGGAAAATGGTGGAACACGTAACACCTGACACCAGACAGATGCAACTGACAGGAGTTTATTAGTCACATATACCCACAGTCAGGGGGAGGAGGACATTACATGCCATTCAGGGCTGCATAAGGGTTGCACTTGGGAAGAGAGTGAACACCAGGGGCTGTTGGGAGGCAAGCTTTGCAGTACCAAGAGGTTGAGGTGTCCCATGATTCCTAGGATGTGATTGGTGTGTTTGAATAATTCCACCAGCTGTCAGGGAACTGAAACTTACTATTCAGGGACAAATAGGAACTGCACCTGGTCCTCTTGATAGGGTGGGTTGTTTGGCTAGAGGACCTTACTCACAAGAACAGAGTGGGAAGGGGAAGTTGAGGTAGGGCCAGATGAGGCCCTCCTGATTTCACTAGGTGTCAAAGCAGCACATAATATTGGACCAGAATTTTAGACCTTACACCGTAGAAAGATCAAAGTAATTGATAAAACTCTAGCTTGACTGATCAGGAGAAAAGAGAAAAGACACAAATGACCAATATCAGGAGTGAAAGAGGGGAAATCGCTATAGATTCTACAGACATTTAAAAAACCTAAGGGAATATCATGAACAACTATATGCCAATAAATTCAGCAACTTAGATGAAATGGACATATTCCTTGAAACACAAGTCACACAATAAGAAATAAATAATTTGACTATCCCTATATTTATTAAATAAATTAAATTAATAATTAAAAAAAAAAAACTTTCTATAAAGAAAACTCCAGGAATGGCTTCACTAGTGAATCCTACCCATTGGTGTGCTGGCAAATGTTTCACCTGTGATTTTCCAAAGGGAAAAAAAATCCCTGGTTTGTAGCATTTGCCAGTTTCCTTGGTGTAAATATTCCCACCATGATCAATTTCAGTTACCAATGTGATGTCACTGATCATGGAGCTGGGGAGAGATGTGCAGTAGAACACCACATGGATAAAATAGTCATAAATGTCCCCAAGAGCACTGCTACTAATAAAATGTAGCAAAAATAATTAAAAAGTGATGCACAGTCATTCAGGATTTATTACCTTTGTTTTTAATATAACTTATTTAATTTTTAATAATGGCTGTGCTTAACAATGGTTCACAAAATTCCTAAAAATTTAACAATAGGCTATCATGAGCCAATACAAGCCAGTTCTGGTATACCAATGATTCTAATAAACATTTAAGGTAAAAATAATACCAATTCTATAAATACTTTAATAGAAAATAAAAGAGGAACGAACATTTCCAAACTTACTTTAGCGTTACCTGGATACAAAAACCATACAAAGAAATTATAAGGAGAAAAAAAAAAAGCTAAAACTACAAACCACCGTCACTCAAGAACATAGATAGAGAAATACTTAACAAAATTTTGGCAAAGAAATTTCAGCAATATGTAAAAAGGATAACAAATCATGACCAAATGGCCTTTTTCCCAGGAATTCAAGGTTGTTTTAATATTCAAAAGTCAATCTATGCTTTATCATATGTGATAGACAGAATATCCATTTCTTAATCCCAGAACCTGCGAATATGCTGCTTTCTGTAGCTTAAGAGATTTTGCAGATGTGATTAATTTAAGGATTTTGAGACGGAACGGGATTCTCTCCTAGAGCCTCCAGAAGGAAGATAGCCCTGCCGACATCTTGACTTTAGCCCAGTAGGATCCATTTTGAACTTCAAACCTCCACATTGGTAAAATAATAAATCTGTATTGTTGTTAAGCCACTGTTTTTAAGCAGCAGTAGGAAACTAAGTAGAAAACTAATGCACCATTTAAACAGTCTTAAGAGAAACAACATACAATCACGTCAATTGATGCAAAGGAAGTTTTTGACAAAATTCAACATAGACCCATGATAAAATTTTAGCAAACTAGGAATAGAAGGGAACTTACACAACCTGAAAAGAAAGGATGTCTATAAAAAAACCTAAATAAAGATGTTTAAAAATTTTTTTAAAAACCCCAAAAAACAAAAACAAAAAAGAAAACAAACAAACAAAAAACATCTACAGCTAACATCATCGTTAGTGGTGAAAGACTGAATGCTTTCCCTCTCAGATCTGAAACAAGGCAAGGAAATCTGTAAAAACTATTCCCCCCTCCAGTTTTATTGAGATATACTTAGCACATAAGATTGTACTAGTTTAAGATGTATGACATAATGATTCGATGTATATATTACAAAATGATCACCACAAAAGATTTAGTTAATTTATGCGTCACCTCACATAGTTACATTTTTCGCTTGTGATGAGAATTTTAAGATCTACTCTCTTAGTAACTTTCAAATATACAATACATTACTGTTAACTAGAGTTACTATGCTGTGTATTACATCCCCAGAACTTATTAATACTATAATTGGACATCTTGGCCACCTTCACCCATTTTTCCCATGCCCACCCCCCTTTTATAAATATTTCTATTCAACAGTGTACTGACGGTCCTAGGCAATGCAATAATTCAAGAAAAAGAAATAAAAGCCCTGTTGTTTTGAAGGGAAGATTCAATATTGTCTTTGTTTACAGTCAACATGATTGTTTATCTAGAGAATCTCAAGGAATCTACAGGAAAGCTAGGGTACTGGAACTAATAAGTAAGTTTGGCAAGATTTCAAATACAAGTTCAATATACAAAATGAATTGTATTTCTATAGACTAGAAACTAACAACTGGATATTTACATTAAAAATAACATTTATAATAGCATAAAAACATGAACCATTCAGGGGAAAATTAGCAAAATTTATACAGTACACTGAAAACTACAAAATATTGCTGGGAGAAATTAAAGAAGATCTAAATAAATAGAGAGATAGACCATGTTCATGAACCAGAACAATTGATATTGTTAAGATATCAATTCTGCCCCAAATTAATCTATAGATCTAGTGTATTCCCAGTCAAAATCCCAGCAGGCTTTCTGAGAATTTCACAAGCTGATTCTAAAATTCATGTGGAAATGGAAAGGACAATAATAGCTAAAAAAATTTTATGAAAAACAAAGAACAAGGTTGGAGGAATTAGTACCTGATTTCAAGACTTACAATAAAGTTACAGTAATTAAGACAGTGTACTATGGTGTAGAATAGAGATTTGGATCAGTGGAACAGAATAAAGCGTCTAGAAATACTTACACATATACAGTTAATTGACTTTTCACAAAGGTGCCAAGCTAATTCAATGGGGGAAATGGCAGTCTTTTCAACAAATGGTGCTGGAATAATTGGATGTCTATATACAAGAAAAAACAATGACCCTTGTCTCACACCATAAACAACAACTTGAAATGGTGGGTCAAAGACCTAAAATCTTTGTGATCTTGAGTTAGCCAAGATTTCTTAGATAGAACAAAGAAAGCACAACCTCTCTTTAATGAGAAAAAAAAAATCAGTATATTGGACTTCATCAGAATGAAAACCTTTTGCTTTTTAAAAAAGACATTGTTAAAAAAGTGAAAAGGCAAGCCACAATGGGGGAGAAAATATTGCAAATCCTGTATCTAATAAAGTACTTGGATCCAGAAAATACAAGAAAAACTCTTCCCACTCAGTAGAAAGACAAATAACCTGGTTAAAAAGTGAGCAAAAGATTTGGAGAGGAAAAAAAAAAAAAAAAAAAAAAAAGATTTGGAGAGACATTTCACCAATAAAGGTAAATGGAGCAAATAAGCATGTGAAAAGAAGCTCAACATCATTTGTCACTAGATAAACACAAATTAAAATTACACTGAGATACCACTTAACAACCAGTGGAATGGCTTGGACTTCAGGAGACTGATTTTACCACGTGTTGGCAGGGTGAGGGGCAGCTGGAAGTTGTGTGAGTTGGTGGGAAGGAGAAATGGCATGGCAGCTTTGAAAAACATTTTGATAGTTACTTATAAAGTTAAACATAACTTTATAATTTATAAAATATTTATTTATTTATAAGAAATAAAAATATTTATGTGTCTTTAAACACATAAAGACATTTATGTAAATACTCATAGCAACTTTATCTATAACAGCTGCAAACAGAAACACCCAAATGTCCATCAAGTGATAAATGGATAAATTGTAGAATGTCCATACAATGGAATACTATTCATCAATAAAAAGGAATTATTTATATAGTCAACAATGTTAATGAATCTCAAAAACATTATGCTAAGTGAAAGAAGCCAGACAGAAAAGATTACATACTGAGAGACTCAATTTATAGAAATTCTGGAACAGGTGAAACCATGGTGCCAGAAAGCATATCAGTGATTTCCAGAGCCTAGGGGGATTCACTATAAAGGAGCACAAGGGAACTTTTCAGAATGATGGAACTATTCTAGATTGTGCTTCTCATGCTGGTTATATGACCATACACATTTGTCAAAATTCTTTGAATCATACACTGAAAATGGGTGAATCTCATCTAAATTATGCCTTGATAAATCTGATAAAAAGACACCATTAAGAAAATTAATAGGCAGGCCACAGATTTGGAGAAAATATTCAGAAAACATATAACTGACAAAGGACTGACTACAAGAATGAACAAAGAACTCCTATGATTCTATAATGAAAAGACAAGCAAGTTCATTAAAAATGGGCAAGAGGCTTGAACAGATACTTCACAAAAGATGTAGGAATGCCAATAGCACATGAAACATTGCTTGACATCATTAGAGTAATGCAAATTACAAGCAGTACATACCAGCCAGCACGGCTAAAATTTAAAAGCCTGACAACCACCAAATGTTGACGAGACCATAGAGCAACTGGAACACACACACATTGCTGGTGGGAATGCAAACCAGTACAACTGCTCTGGAAAAGGGTTTGACACTTTCTCATAAACTTAAACATACACCTATACACCTACTCTTTGACTCGGTAATTCCCCTCGTAGGTATTTATCCAAGGGAAGTGAAAACATACGCCCACAAAAACAAATGTTCATAGAAGTTTTATTCACAGTAGTCACATACTGGAAACAGCCCAAATGGTCATCAACAGGAGAATCAGCAGACAAATTCTGATACATTCCTACAGTGGAGTACTAGTCAGCAATGGAAAAGAAACCAACTACTGATGCATGCATCAAGATATATGAGTCTCAAAAATAATATGCCATGAGAAAGGAGCAAGGCACTCAGGAGTACATATGGTACGATTCCACTCATGTGAAGTTCTAGATTAGGCAAAACTATTGTTAGCTACAAATTAGATCAGTTTGGGGTGGAGGTAGGTGGTGGGATTGACTGGGAGTGAACATGGAGAACTTGCCCGTGAGACGGTAATGTGTCATATTATGACAGGGATGGGGGTTACTTGGATATAAACATTTATCAACATTATAGAGCTATATTTGTACATTTTAACGTATGTAAATTTTCCTAAAAGTAGTTATGTCAAAAAATAATAAAAATTGAGTGGGTGAGAATATAGTGAAAGGAAGAATGGCACAGTGAGATAATTGTTACAGCGAGGCGATGTGTGCATAGGGATTTAAATTATACCATTATGTTTACTCTGTGTATTTTTGAAGTTTTCCGTAATAAAAAGTAAAATAAAATCAAAGGAAAGAACAGGATAATGATACCTCCTGGAGCTGTTGTGCGTTCATTTAAGCAGAGCCGGGGAAAGGGTTTTGGAGTCAGGGAAGTATGTTTTGACACAAGCTTTCTCCACTGGATCTGCCTTCCCCTCCCTCTCATTTACTCACTCTAGTTCTTGCTGTCTGCTGCACTCTTGCTCTGTTTTGTCCTTCCTGCCGCTCTGCTTTCTTTTTTCTTTCCCACCTGCCTAGCTCCCTCCCTCCCCCTGCCTGCCCATCGCCCTCTGTCCACTGATGCCTCCAGATCTGCCTCGTTGGGGCTCTGCAGACTGGGCGAGGGCGGTGTCCTGAAGGTGTGCCTGCACAGCAAGCGGCCTGCTTGGGGAGGTCAGGGAAGGTGCTGCTTCCTGCTTTCTCCTCTCGCTCCCCGCAGCTCGGCCACCCTTGTGTCTCCCAGGCTGCTCTGGTTGCCTTGCAGCCTGAGAGCCAGCCCTCTAGCCAGACGGACAGCCTGCATTGCCCTGACAACGTCTCCTCTACTTGGTGTCCCTGAAGAGTGTCAGATTTGAGGGAAATTTGAGCCAGGCTCCCAAGCCCTAAACCCCAGCTCATCTCCTTTCTGGAGCCGCCCTGCCCTACTCCGACCTCCACTGCCTCACGGCTGCCGTCAGCATCTCGGCCCTTGTACCCTGATTTGTTCTTGCCGAGCCCCAGCTGAGTGCCTGGCGATGCTCCGGAAACTGTGGGCTTCGGGGCAGGATCCACAAGATGCCTACAGTCTGCTCTTTCTTTTGTTCTGTTTTCATCCTCCATTAACTCAACAGATATTTATCAGGCACCCACTGTGTGCCGGGCACCGAGTGAGACGCTGATGGCCGTAGAGCTGGCCTGGTGGTGGGAGGAACGGAAGGTTACAAGGCAGTGTGACCGGGTCGGCCACCAGGGAACTCGGAGGAGCGGGGTTGGGGGGGTGGGGGGAGCGGGAAGGGAGGGGTCGCTTGGCCTGGATTGGGGTGAGGGGGTGTCAAGAAGAAGTTCTTGGAGGAAATGCCAACTAAGCGAAGACCCGAAGTGGGTGGAGTGGCAAAGAAGCAGCGTGTGAAACAGCCCCAGGGTGTGTGCTCCTTGCAGGGCCTTCCGGGAGCTGCAGAAAGTTCAGTCTGGTTAGACTTTGGGTGTGAGGGGGGGTGTCCAGCCCGCACGTGAGGCCTGGAGACCCCCCTGCTCCCCGGCCAGAGCTGCCGACCGGCCTCCCCGGGCGCCCCTCCCCGGGCAGTGGTGCTTCTGCCTGGACCAGGGGGACTCCAAGGTGGCTGGCGCTGGCCGTCCCTGAGCAGCACAGGACTTGAGCGGGACGGCGCCGAGCAGGGGCCTGGGTGCCCCTCCGCTTGCTCCCCCTCTTCCCCAGCGGTCCTCCCCGCGAAGCCCTCAGTGACTCAGGCAGAGCTGGCCTCGCCTCCTTCCATGTGGCTCACGCCTTGTGCCTCTGTGGGGCCCGGCAGCCTCCTCTGCCCCCTTTGCCTCGCAGGGAATGCTCTGGCTTCCCTTCCAGTGCCGGTTCCAATTCTTGTCCAGGTTCCGGCTCTGGTTCTGGGCTCAGCTGTACCCACAGGTGAGGCCACACACAGAAGCCAGGCCTTGCCAGGGCCAGGAGAGCCGATTCTGACCTCAGTCTCCTCCTGGGGAGGGGCCTCCCCCATCCCTGAGCCAGGATGGGGGCAAGGGCGGCCACGGGGTGATGAGACAGACTGTGGATGAACTTCCCAGAAGTGGAGGCTGGAAAAACATGGAAGATATGGAAGGAATTTTTAGTGACATTACAAAGGTAGCCGTTAGACTCTAAAATCAGTTAGCATGCTTGGCTCAGAAGAAAAAAATTTAGCAGTATAGTTTAAGGGATTAGAAGGAGAGCTCTGGAGTCAGATTATGTAGAATTCAAAACTCAGTTCTGCTACTTATTAACCTTGTGACCTTGGGCAAGTTACTTAACCTCTCTGTGTCTCAATTTCCTCCACTGTAGCATGGGAAGAATGACAGTATCCACCTGGTAAGATTATGGGAGGGCTGAATCAGATAATTCATATTAAGGATTTAGCCTAGTACCTGTCACATGGTGAAGGCTTCATAAATAATAATAATAAAAAAAATAATAATGCTATTTATTGGTATTATTCTCTCCAACCCCTCTGATAGACGGGTGAGTGACCCTTGCCTGCCACCCACTGGGGGCTTCACAAGGGTTTACTCCCCCCTCCCCCCACCATGGAATGAGAGAGCGGCAGAATGGGGGTTCTGCTGGGATGTACGCCATCACTGGTTAACAAACAGCTGAGTGACTGAGGGCAAGTTGCTCAACTTCCTGGTCTTAATTGGTCTTAATTTCCTCATCAGTGAGATGGGGATAATGCTATCTCACTTGTGAGTAGTAAAGTTTGTATGGCATGGATGGATGGCACAGAGCTGAGTTTCAGCTCTGCTGTGTGACCTTGGGCAAGTCGCTTCACCTCTCTGGACCTCTGTTTCTTGGTACTGTGTACCAGGGAGAGTTGTGAAAGTGGGGATAATCTATGTAATGTTCCTGGCAGAGAGTATGACTTCAATAAAAAATAGTCACTAGTGTTGTTATCCTGATGATGAAGATGGGGAAGAAGTTCAGGGTTCTGGGAGGGAACTGGTTGCTTCTGGGAGGGAACTGGTTGGACCTACGTGTTCCTTGGGAGAGAGAGCTACTTATCGCAGCCTCAGAATGAGATGTGCATCTTGTTTTCCTTCATGTCTTCCTGAGATGTTAGCACTGCCTGAACCTGGGCAGGTTCACGTTCAAGCTGTGTGGAAGGGATGGGGAAGGAAGGTGACCTTGGAGGTCTTAGGAGCAAACCCAAAGCAGAGGCTTCTCTGTGACCGACCCCCCCTCACTTTGTGAGGCTTGTGCTGACCGACCCCCTCATCCCCTCCAGCCCTCCCCAGCTGACAGGCCATGCAGGGCAGCCGGGTGCTGCTGGACCAGCCCTGCCACACCCGTTCCGTCTGCTCTCTGGTTTGATTGTTTGTTTTTTTCCTTTCCTCCTATCTTTCACAATTCTGGGGAAATTAGTTTCTAGAATTCAAACAGCCGGGAGGAAAGCCGGAGGCTATCCAACACATTTCCTACCACAAGGCAGGTCTGCAGCAATCCCACCCCCCATCCCCCCCCAACCCCACGCCCCCCAAGTCCTCTAAAGGAGATGGTATCTTGGGCGAGGCAGACAGCCTGTGGTCTGTCTGACCTCAGTCCCTCTAGCTGGGCTGTTAGCCTGTGCCCTCTTGTTTGGCCCTCTAGAGAGGTGGAAAGAAGCTGGCCAGCCTATATCCAAATAACCCTCCTGAGGTTAAGAAGGGTGTTATTAAGGCATCCCTTCTCCAGGCTAGATAATCCTAGTGCCTTTAACCCTTTCCTCTCAGATTCTGTTTTCCAAGTCTTTAATTCTTTTCATTGCCCTCTCTGTAATTTAGGATACCACCCTATAATCATAGAATGTCAGAGCTGGAAGGTACCCAGGAGAGGTGTGGAGGAGAGCCAGATGCAGAGGGTTCAGGCCTCTCCTTGCCCAGTCGCCAGAATGGGAAGGAAGCCCAGGAGGCTCCCCTTCACGACGCCCTTCCCCATCCCTCTTCCAGCAGGGGAGAGCCCTGCTCATTTGTCCTTAAACCAAAAATTGATTGAGCCGTTCTGGTGAGCTGTGCGCTGTCTAGGCATTTTCAAAATTGTGACCTCCTTAATCCCTCCACTGACCTGCCAGGGAGCCTCATTCTGTAGGCAAGGAAACTGGCTCGGAGAGATTAAGTAACTTACCCAAATTCACACACGAAGAAAGTCCCAGGGCCCCTCCACCCAAACTCCCTTCTCCTGCTACTCTCACCCCAATCCCAGTGGCGCCCACAGAGTCAATTCCCACAGGCCTTTATGGAAGCATCTCTCTCCTGGAGAGTCTGTCAAGCTCCATGGAGACCCGAGCTGGGCTGCGGCAGGAATTGTCAGGACTCTCTCTCTCTCTATATATATATCTTTATATATCCATATATATTTATATAAAGAGGTTCATTTATATATCTTTATTTGTATATGAAGAGATTTATTTCAAGGAATTGGTTCATGCAATTGGGAGCTGGTAAGTGCAAAGTCCAGAGGACAGGCTGGCAGGTTGGAAATCAGGCGGGATTTGATGGCGCAGTTTTCGAGGCAGAATTTCTTCTCCAGGAAACCTCAGTTTTTACTGTTAAAGCCTTTCCACTGATTCGAAGAGACTCAACCACATTAAAGAGGGTAATCTCCTTCACTTAAAGTCAACTGGCTGTAATGTAACCACATCTACAAAATACCTTCTCAGCAATACCTGGATTAGTGTTTGATTAAATAACTGGGTATTATAGCTTAGGCAAGTTGACACAGAAAGCTACCCATCACATGCTCCTTTATGGATATCGATGGGGAGAAGTTGGCTTGATCCAGTGAGCCTTTTCCCCAGAGTCCCAGGCAAGTGCTGGGAAGGTGCCAAGGAGGGCAGAGCCCTCTGTGGATCTCCCCATTATGAAGGTGCTAGGTCCCAGGTCAGGGTTATCCCACCAGATCCACACCAGAACGCTTTCCCCTGGGGATGTGCTGCCTTCGTCTGCTTGAGAGCTGCATTTAAGACCCAGGGACTTTTCAGGAGGCAGAAGGCTTAGGAGGAGCAAAGGGCGATCCTCGGAGGAGGAGCAAGAGGACTGTTGCCTGAGTCCAAGGGACCAGGTAGGCCAAGAGCCCTTGAGGGTGCGGACCGTGCCTTATCTCTCTGTATCCCAGGGCTGGGACCGTGGCCCACGGGAGATGTGTTACAAATGTCTGTTCCTTTCCCTTCATCAACCTCCCAGGTAGGTGCCTAAAACATTCTAGGCAGGTAGAAATCAGACCTGTTTTTAAAGTTCTTCCAATAAGAAAATTTACTGATAACAGAAATAGTATTTCCCAGTCTAGAGAGTTCTTCTTCTTCTCCTTCTCCTTCTTCTCCTTCTTCTTCTTCTCCTCCTCCTCCTCCCCCTCCCCCTCCCCCTCCTCCTCCTCCTCCTCCTCCTTCTTCTTTTTCTGGTCAAAGGGTATAACCTTTTCTTTTTAAAATACATAAGTCCTGGGGATGTAACGTACAGCATGGTGACAATAGTTAATAATACTGTATTGTATATTTGAAAGCTGTTAAGAGAGTAGATCTTAAAAGTTCTCACCACAAGAAAAAAAATTAGAGAGTTCTTCTCAATATAAAATCAAAACCCCTCCAGTTTCAGGTCAAACTCTGTAGGACTAGGATAGCAGAAATGAGTAAATTAGACTTCAGAGATTTTATTGTTGCTCTAAAGTTTGAACCACCACAGGCTTCTGGCTGCTGTTTACAACTAGAGGCACACAGAGACACAAAGGACAGAGATACCGGCAGTTCAGAAGACCCATGCAAGCACTAAGATTGGACCAGAGCCCTCCTCTCACAGACACAATTGCCCCTCATCTTGTCTTTCGCAGGGCTTGAGGCTCAGATAGACTCAAAGAAGAAGTTCCTGCAGCAAACAGTCCTAAAGCTTGAAATCAAATGGCTAAGGGATCTTGTGAAATCTTTTTCTTTGCAGGTCTTTTAGAGGACGTTTCTAGATATAGTGTTTCTCAGAGGCAGGGAGTGGACCAGCTGGCCGCTCCCTCTCAACCCTGGGATTCCAAGGGAACAGGAGGAGTTTTCTCCTTTTCAGGGGTTTCCTCTTTCATCTGGAGGTGACTGGTGAGAGAATCAGGTGTTGCCAGGGCACAGCAGCGGGTGGGTGAGGCTGCTCCACCCATTGAATCAAGGGACGCTTCCAGGAGGGGAATGGCTTGGAGATGCCTCATGAAACAAGCCTGGGAGGAGGCTTGGGGTTGGCTGATAGGTGGGTATGGGAGGAAGGGACTTGGTGGGGGCTGGCTGGAAGGGCAGGCCTAGTCTGAAGAGGCAGGATTCGCCCCAGCTTCACGGGAGTCCTTCTCTGGAAGCCATACCTGTCAGCTCTTCTTACCTCCTAAACCTTGCAAGGGATGGGGTAGGGCATGGTAGCCAGTGACATTCCACCATCACTTGGTATAGGGAGAAATGTTGCAGCAGGAAGGCTTTAAGCTAGACCAGAGGGAGAACTGGATAAGAAGGGAGATGAGTGAATGAGGGGCTCCAGGGGCCCCTTTCTTTCAAGGCCTTTAAAAACAAAGAGGTTTCTTCTGCTCCCAGCACCCTCCTCACCTCCAAGGCACAGTGATGGTTATGCGAGCCTTTGGGGGCTTTTTGCCAGTTTGCGCGTAACACGTAGGTTCTGTGAGCCATCAGGAAATACCCTTTCGTGGAAACTGTGCAACTAGATTTGGGATTGAAGAGCAGCCAGGCCCCAGCAGATAGTGTAGAGTGTAGTTTCGGGGGGCACAATGGCAGAACTGGAGTGAGGGGTTTGGGGGAGCTCTGGGAGCAATCCTTCTCCTGTGGATGGTCCTCAGTGCCCACACCAGACCTCAGTACTCCAGAGGGTAGAAATCCTTGCTTCTCTAGTTCAGCCCTGGGGCTGGTGGGCATGGAGTCATGGGGTCCCTGGAAGGACAATTGTTTCATTGGCTTCTTCCCTTTTTCAGCCCTTCGATTCTGGAGATTGTCAGGAGACTCTACGTAGAGTCCACCATGCCTTTGGAGGGAGCACCCACACCAAGGGAAGGAAGGGCCTGAGGCCCTTACCTGGGAGGGCCAAAACACCTGTAAACCAGCACCGACACAATTCAACTGAATCAATCTGCTGAGTCAAATCAAATGCTGCCTCTGTCTGGCCAGGGAAGATGCTTCTGTGCATGGGAAGTGAGCCATGCTCAGCCGGGTTGGAGGGACCAGCCTCTCTCAGCAAGGCCTGGGCTCTCCCTCCCCCCGCTGGGCAGCCCAAAACTCTCACATGGATTTCTCTCATTCACGGACATGCCAGATTCAAACGACTGACTCACTTGTTTGTTTCCCCACTGGACTGGGAGCTCCCCAGCCACGAGATCTGGGACTCATTTATGCCTGTGTGATCAGTCTCTTGTTTAGAGCCTGGCATATGGTAGGAGGCTGGAGAAATATCAGTGTGAATGAGTGAGTAATTAACCCCATCGGGTGATCTGAGCTAAATATCTCTGAGTAGGACAGACAGGGATGTAACAGGGTTTCCGAGGAGGGAGCCATCACTGTGGGCCTGGGTCAGAGGGAAAGCCTCGTGGAAGAGAGAAAGTAGCCTTGTCTTCCATTGCCTTAAAATCACTTGAGCCCATTTTCCTCCCTCAGGACAACTGAGAGTTGAATTCTCCAGCATCCCTTTTTCTATCCTCCTTCCTACATTAATTCGTCTACCCCGGTCACCCGCTGATCCTCCGTGATGTGCCGGAGGGGCTCACAGTGGCCTGGCGGAGCTGACTGTGCTCATCTCTTCCCTCCTCTTCCCTCTCTCCTTCCCACGAATCTTCCTTCCTTCCCTTTTCCCTTCTTTTGTTATCAATTCTTTTATCCAGTTCCCCACCTACCTACTCATCCGTCCAACCACCATCCATCCACCATCCATCCATCCATCCACCATCCATCCATCCATCCACCATCCATCCATCCAGCCATCATCCATCCATCCAGCCATCATCCATCCATCAATCCACCATCCATCCATCCATCCATCCATCCACCATCCATCCATCCATCCATCCATCCACCATCCATCCATCAATCCACCATCCATCCATCAATCCATCATCCATCCATCCATCCACTATCCATCCATCCATCCACCATCCTGCCACCCACTCACCTATCATCCACACATCTACTATCCATCCACCCATCCATTTCCCACTTGGATCCATCTAACTTTTATTTCTTTTGTTCATCCATCCATCCATCCATCCACAAATGCTTTCTGAGCATCTTCTCTGTGTCGGCCTATTCCCCAGGCTCAGAATCTTTCCCAGACCTCTGGAAGATAGGTGCATGAAGGACTAGCCCTTAGAAGGACAAGCAGAGGTCTCCCAGTGCAGCACCCCAGGGTCAGCCGGCACTGATGTTGGGTTCATGACCAGAACACTTGGGTTTGCCCCTTCTGCTGCTCCTTGCTCCTCATAGCCTGTTCTCACAGGGTCCAGGAGACACTAGCAGGGGAAGGAGAGGCATGTCCCCATCTCTCACTCCCTCCACACCTCAGGCAAGAGCCCAGTGGAATTGGGCCTGACTTTGAGAAAGGGTTTCCTGCCCCAAAAGTCCCCACGAGCTCTTAGACAACTTACCAGTGAGTTCAAACAAGATGGGGCTCCCCTGGAGCCTGAGAACAGAGACATGAGGCGAGAGGGAAGCCCCATCATGAAGCAGTGCTCTCTGCCCCCGACACCACCACCCCCCCCTCCTCCTAAAACTCTGGCTGCTCTGTGAGCCAAGCTTGTCTCTCGTTCCCAGGGGCTGTTATTGCAAACGGTTTGCTGTTCAGCCTGGTGAGCCAAAGGGGCTATAGGGCTCCCAGAGCCCGACCTGGAGTCGAGGGGAAGGAAGGGAAACCCACTCCCCTACACGCAGTCCAGAACCTGCCACCTCAGCCATACCCATCTCCTGCGCTGCCCCATCCAGCCCAGCCCGGGAGAGGCACAGCCCTTTACTCTGTGGGGAGGTGTTGGCTTCCCTGGACCATGGCAGAGGGTCGCAGCCCAGAGGGGACCAGGTGGCATGTCCTGGCAGGAGTGGAGGGTCCCCAGTGTTCCTGCAGGGGGTCAGAGAGAGGAAGTGGCTAGAGTTGTTTTTCTCACTTCTTCCCCTGGGGTCTGTGTTTATATGGCAGTCGTACCCAAACGTCTCACTTCTGAGAGTATCTGAGTCCACACTTCACTGGCCTCTTTTTGGAGGGTATTGCCTGTGGCCTGGAACAGAGAGGGCGGGCAGATTTTGTTCTGAGTCACACAGCAGACCTACTGTGGAGACAGATGAAAGTGAAGTGTTTGGGCCCCGAGGATGCAGCCCCCTGTCCTGGCACTGCTTGCATTCGTGTCCCTCACTACTATTTCTCTGTCCTTTGGATCCAAGCAGGTTATTTCTACCTGCTCTGAGAGAAATAACATAAGGCTGTATGCATCTTGTTCGCGCTGCTGGGACAGACGTGACTTTCAGAAGCTGTCTTCCATTGCGATAGTCAGGTGGCTGACGGGACCTTAGCATCTCAAAGGCCTTGGGTTCAAATCTCAGCTCCACCAGGACTCAGCTGACTTAGGCCAGCGAGTTACCTTCTTAGAGCTTCAGTTTTCTCATCTATTAAATGGGGATAATTGAACAGGTTGCTGTAAGGTTTAAGTGAGCTCATACAGGTAACGTACCTAACACAGTGCCTGGAAGTCGGCATGCAGGATTAAATGATCAGTAGCCACTTCACTCCAAATCCTAAAATCCAAATCAAACTGAACCCATCATTCCCTTTAAGATGAGAAGCAACTCCATTGTCTCAGGGTGGCGGGGGATCTTCCTCTGAAACCTGGGCCCTCAAATTACAGGGTTATTTGGCTTGTGTGAGCCAATTAATAGCCCTCTGTCCTGTGGGCCTCTGCGGGCACCTCACCTTCTGTCCCGGGGGCTGCTCAGCTCAGTGAAACCTGTGAGGACAGAGGCTCCCACTTTCCTGATGAGAAGAAAGTGAGTCAGGAGGAAGCAGCCCAACTGGTTGCTGAGCCGTGGAAAATAATTAAACTGGGGGAGAGAAAAAACACTTGTTTAAAAATCAGGCTAGGTATGAATGTGTAGGGTGTGGCCCCCTGTATAATTAGCTGCTCTGCCGGCTCTGGGAGCTTCTTGCCTCTCCGGGCCCGTTGAGTCAGGTTCGCCTGCGGCCCCTCCTCTCCGCTCCGCCTCCCCTCTCCCTGCAGGTGTGTCTCGGGCTCTGCGGCTGCCTGTCTCACTCCTGCCGAGACGCCGCGAGAGGTCACCCACCGCACCTCCAGCGAGCCCGACACAGACCAGCCAGGCGACCCACAATGGAAGCTGCAGATGTCTCCAGGAGCGATGGGGCCAGCCCGGAAGCCAGGGGTGCCCGCAGCTCGCTGAGCCCCAAGGGCAGCCTGGAGACTGGGGCCAAGGCCGAAGGCAAAGAGGCCAAGATCACCAACGGGCATGGCAGGGAAGCGGCCGAGGGCAAGAGCCTGGGCGGCTCCCTGAAGCCAGGCGAGGGAAAGGGCTCCCTGTTCTTGGGCAACGAGCGCCGGCGGCCCATCATCCAGTTTGTTGAGTCTGTGGATGACAAGGGCCCCAACTACTTCAGCATGGACTCTGGAGAAAGCAAGAGGTTCCCCTACGCCAGGCTCCAGCTGGGGGCCACCAAGAAGCCACCCGTCACCTTTGCCGAGAAGGGGGAGCCGCGCAAGTCCATCTTCTCGGAGCCCCGCAAGCCCACGGTGTCCGTCACGGAGCCTGGGGACCTCCAGCGGAACAGCTCCCCCCGGGCCGCCTCGAGCAACCTCCTGTGCTCCAAGTCGGGCTCCGAGGAGGTCCTGTGCGACTCGTGCATCGGCAACAAGCAGAAGGCCGTCAAGTCCTGCCTGGTGTGCCAGACCTCCTTCTGCGAGCTGCACCTCAAGCCCCACCTGGAGGGCGCCGCCTTCCGTGACCACCAGCTGCTCAAGCCCATCAGGGACTTCGAGGCCCGCAAGTGCCCCCTGCATGGCAAGACCATGGAACTCTTCTGCCAGACGGACCAGACCTGCATCTGCTACCTCTGCATGTTCCAGGAGCACAAGAACCACAGCACCGTGACCGTGGAAGAGACCAAAGCCGAGAAGGAGGTAACAGTGGGCCCCTCCAGGTCTCTCCCTCAACGCGTCCTCCCACCTCATCTTCTCCACTGCGGGTTCCCAGGGTCTGGGGCTTAAGTCTCTGCTGTCCCTTGTCCTTTCAGAAAACAGTTCTTTGCCCTCCCACCCCCTCAGGAGACCAGGCATCTCTTAGATGAGCAAATGCGGGCTCAGCAAAGATGGGGGGCTTGGCCAAGGTCATAGGATAGATTCAAGTCAGGTCAGGGAATCAGCACTCAGTCCTGGGCTCTGTGTCTGGCTGGGTCTTTTCCTTCTTTCTTTCTTTCTTCCTTTCTTCCTTTCTTTCTTCCTTCCTTCCTTCCTTCCTTCCTTCCTTCCTTCCTTCCTTCCTTCCTTCCTTCCTTCCTTCTTTCTTTCTTTCTTTCTTTCTTTCTTTCTTTCTTTCTTTCTTTCTTTCTTTCTTTCTTTCTTTCTTTCTTTCTTTCTTTCTTTCTTCCTTCCTTCCTTCCTTCCCTCCCTGCCTCCCTCCTTCCTTTCTTTTCTTTTCTTTCTTTCTTTTTTACTTAAGGGAGAGAGAATTCTTCCCACCTGAGCAGGGCTGGCTCCTGGGATGAGTCATGGGTGAGGAGAAGGGAATTTGAGGACCACTTCAAGGCCCTTTTTTTCTGGCTTCAGAGTTGGCTTTTGCAGTCCGGTGTCTCCTTCTTGTTCTATCTGATCCCCCAGCCAGTCTCTTGACCCTCCCAGTGGCCTCCTTTATCCTTCCCTCTGCTGCGCCCCGTGTGCTTTGTGTGTGTGGTTGTATGTGGACATACCTCTGCCTGTAGGTAGACACTCCTGGGGAGGGTTGGAGCTGGGGGCGGGGGAAGGGGTGTGTTATATTCATACGTGGATGTTTGCGTATGACTGTATATGTGATACGTTAAGTGCGTTTGTGTTCTGTGTATGTGATCCTGCATGTGCTTCTGTGGGGAGGAGCGGGGGCGTGTGGAAACCTGTGAACATGGACACCTTACACCTGGAGAGCGTGTGCTGGACCAAAGGCTCAGCTGTGGCTGCCACTCGTGACTCCACAGATGCTGGGCTGGTGCCCCCGCGGCAACACAGCTCTGTGACGTGGGCGGTCTCCAGCCGCTGGTCAAGGCAGGGCACCTGACTTTCTGCACCCCGCAGAACGGGGCAGCACAGGACACCCTCTGGGCCCAGCCTTCCTAACCGGGAGTCTGTAGGTTACTCTCTCCTACCCACACCCCTGGGGCAGAAAGGATGAGTCAGAGATGAGAAAAGACTCAAAGATCCTTTTCAGAAGCCTCATTTGGCCCAGGAAAAAGGTGATCCCAGTTTCCCTAAGTCCCTGACCCCAGTCTGGCTTCAAGCTTCAGACAGGGAGATGGAGATGGGGCAGGGGCCGTGGACCCCGCCTCCAGGACCTCACCTAGGAAATCAAAACAGAACGAGGGCCAATCATACTCAGCCGCCGCAACCAAGACATTGCAGAACCCCGGGCTGTGTTTTAGGAGACCTGACTTCCAGTCCTGGTTTTTGCCTCTAACCAGCTGTGAGATGGTGGACAAGTCCCTTCCATTCTCTCAGGCTTGGTTTCCCTTCATGTGAAACTAAGGGATTGGACTAGATTGGAAGTTTTCAAATGACCCCTGGAGCCCTAGGATTCTTGGGAATGTCTTTGAGGCATCAGGGATGAGGAGGGGGGCAAATTGATACCAAGAAGTCAGGGGAACCCTGTTTCCACACCCCGTGCAAGCAGCGCATGCTCTTATTTATCTGTAGGGTTTGGCCCCAAATTTCATCTGAAACAAGGGTAGCTCCACTTAAGAAAAGCCTGAGTGCCCCTGGAGGACAGGACGGTCTTGGGCAGTTTTCCCTGGTGGTACCTGGGACTCGGAGTTCATGTTCTAGTACTGGAACAGGACTCAAAGACACAGTTCTCACCCTTGAAGGCTCATGATGTAGGTCAAGAGGCAGAGCTCAGACGCACAAACCAGTCTGGGGCGTATCCCCCCCCTTACACAGCAGTGGCTGTAAGTAAACATCAACTTGCAGAGGACAGAATGCCAGACTGGAGCATTAGCGATCTCATCAGTCTGCTCTCCACCTTGCATGGGGACACAGACCCAGAGAAAGGAAGAGACCTGTCCAAGCTCAGTGTTTGAGGAAGAAGTTCCCTGAGTCCTCTTCCAATGTTGGGGAGCAACTTAGGGGAAGGGTTAGGGTTCCTTTGAGGGGGATGGGATTACAGGGACTCAGGGGAAAATGTCTGATTCACTGGAGTGACTTTAGGGGTGGGAGCTTCAGACTGTATGTGTGTGTGTGTGTGTGCGTGTGTGTGTGCACGCGTGTGTGTACACCAGCATTGTAGGTAGGCAGGGACGGGTGGTGCCGGGCAGCTGAGTGGAGGTGGAGATGGAGCGGAGCATTTTGTCCCGGTCTGGCTCTGCTGGAATGTCAGACGTGAGGGACGTTGGCACAGAGCAGTGTTAGATGGGTTGACAGATCAAAGTGGACTGGCATGTCAATCCTGGCATCCTTTGGAGGCAGCCCTGCAGACTCAAGCATTAGGCCCCACACAGCTTTTTGCAAGGAGCCCCGTCCAGAACCTGTTCTGCAGCCTGGTTGGTGAGGCCCAGGTGAGGTGATCGCTGACCTATCTTGGTTACTTGCACAAAAGTGTAGACAACACCCAGGGCTGCGGTGCTCATCTCTTGGGCTTCAGATCTTGCTACAGACTCCGAGCAGAGGCAGTGCTGGAGAAAGGCCACTTGGTGTGCCAGCATGACAATCTTTCCTCTGCTGACCCAAGATCAGAAGGTTTCCAATTCCACTCCGAATGTCACAAGGAAGGTCCCACAGATGTCCTGTGGTCCACCCCTCTGCCTCTGGGCGTTTCCCAGGCTGGATTAGACTGATGAGATTGCAGTGTACACATCCATCCTTTCCTGTGTCTCGAGCCCTTCCTTCTGCCTATCCCGAGTGCCTTCTGCTGCATTGGGTCAGGGTGGCGGATTCCTGGCCGTGGCTGCTTGCTGCAGGGCGGCCTGCCTGTCGTGGGTCCTCTTGGGCTCTGGGTTGGCAGCCTGACAAGGCGCCGGGAGGAGTGCTCAGGCCAAGCATTGCTCTGGAGGGCGAGGTCCTAGCTCGTCAGCGCGGCTCAGATTCCGTGCCTCGGTCGCTCTCCTGACGCCATCATTTGGCTCGGTTCCTCTCTGTCGCCATGGCCTGTGGCTTCGCTTCTGGTCTCATTGTCCAATTCTTCCTTGAAGGCTGAACTGCCGGGCTGCTGGGCGTGGGCAGTTGCTGCTCATTGAGTTTTGGGAGCTGTGCTGGTCTGGGCTTTTGGGGCTCTTTGGGTGGACAGCCATGACTGGGGTTTGGGAAGAGGAGCCAGGCGAAAGGCCTAGGGTGCGGTGGCAGGTGTTGGGACCATCCTCCCCATAGATCCTGGGGGAAAACTTCTGCTCTGGGACAGGGTGGGTGAGAAAGGAGGTGGGATGAACTCTGTGGGCGCTGGGGAGGAAAGGACAAAATAAAAGAGGTACAGACACAGGAGGCGGGGAAGGAGGGTGCCAGGGAGGAAGGCAGGAGACACCCCTGTCTTTATGGAGTACATCTATGTGCCAGGCGCTAGCTTGAGCATTTACACAGTTACTCCTGACAACAGTCCCACGGGGTGGGAGTAACTGCTTCTATTTTATAGGTGAAGAAATGGGCTCAAAGATGCCAAGAAACTTACCCAACGTTATAGCACTGGGAGGTGGCAGAGCTGGGATTCAGATTCACTGTGGCCATAGCCCAACCTGTTTTCTCTCCACCATTTTAAATGTTGTTTTTATAGGGTTGGCAGTGGCTCCTTGGGGTCACCTGGGAGGTTCTGATTCAGGGGGTCAGGGCCTGGGATCTGTATTTTTAAGTCACCCTCAGGGATTCGAATACGTAGTCAGGTTGGAAATCAGGAATCTAGTCCAGTTTTACCAGGAAGAAACCGAGGCCTGGGCGGTGGGGTAACATGTCAAGGGCCCAATGCTGGTCTGGAGATAGTCTGGGTGATGCTCTTCCCACCCCATCTTGCCCCTTCCCCATCCTGACACCCAAGGAAGCAGAAGGAACGGTGTGCCCCGACTAAGCAGACTAATACTGGGCCGTTTGACATCTGTGTGGAAATGGGGAAATCTCTCCAGCACGTCAGATTCTTTTCCATATAATCACCATTTGTCTGAAAGTACAAATTTGGCAATTAACTGGCTCATTTGGCAAATGTCACAGCCAACGGCCTGTGTGGTTAATTCACACCAGGGGAGGATCCTTCGGGGCCCTGTCTCCTCTTCCCTGGGGGCAGTGCAGGCACGTGTCTAGGTGAGTGCTCAGGTGTGTCTGCACTTGAAGGCCCCGTCCGTCCGGGCTGAGACACCACCAGCCACTGGCCACCCCTCTGCTCCCCCAAGGCCGGAAGGATTTCAAGGCTGTGTGGTCTACACAGGCCCGTCCCAGGCAACCAGGCGAGAGGCAATCGACATGGAGGAGTGTGGGAGAAGAGAACAAAGAAGGCATTTAGGGACAGGCCCAGGCAGGGTGTAGGGAGTGAGCTGGGGAGAAGGAGGAAGTCAGGAGGGAGGTGTAGACAGGGGTGGAGCTGAGGGGAGCTGAGGCCCCGTCAGACATCAGATTTAATCAGATTTCAAGGGAGGAGGGAAAGAAGGAGAAAGCGGGGCCTCAGGGGGTGACGGGGAGGGTGTAGGGAGGAGAGCAAAAGAGGCAGAATTGATGAATTGCCCCATCCGTGAGGTGGGGGAGCTTGGGCAGGAGTGAAGGGCACGGATGATGTCCTGGAAGGTACAGAGAATAGCCCAGAGGTTGAGGCCATGTAACAGAGCTGAGTCCTGTTGCTGTGTCGTGGTCTTCCCACTTCCTCGCTGGGAGAACTCAGGCAAGCTCCTCAGTGTTTCTGGGCCTCAGTTTCTGCATCTGTAAAATGGGGATAACGCGGCTTGCCTCCCCAGGGGGCTTTTGCAGATGAAAGGAGAAATGTGGGCACATAGTGGATGCTCAGTAAAGCAGTTGGGGTCCTTCCTTCTAAGGTTGCAGGAGAACCCCGTATTTTGGAGCCTTCCTATGTTTTATTGTTTCCTATATCCTGCCTTTTCTGGCTTTTGTGCAACCCTGCCAGCAGGGAAAAATTACCAAGGGCTAAACAGATGCTGGACACATCCCCAGAGGTCTCACCCCAAACCCTCTTCTCCTGACAGGGTAGCACTCATCCCAGAGGTGAGAGCAGACCCTTCTAGTAGCACAGAGTTCCCAGCCCAAGGTCCCTTCGGAGATCCCCGGTGCCCTGCAAGTCTGGCCTTGCAAGGCCCCTCCCAGCCGATGTTGACTTCCCTGGTGCCCCAAAGAAACCAGGAGACTAGTCTCTCCTACGCCCTGACTGATGTTTCCACCCACTGCTGCAGACAGGGCGGCTCCGCTTTTGACCCTTCTCTCGCCTGTTTCCAGATCGGCTGCCTCTCCCTCCGGCCCTCCCAGCTCACTGGCCGACACCTCTGGCTCTCCTCTGTGTGGCCCCCGCTAGCCTCCCTCTTCCCTGCCTCTCTTGCTCAGGATGGACCCCAGGGACTGACTCCTGCTACCCTTGGCCGAGGCTCTTCATTGTTCTAGAGCCCCTGGACTCTCCCTCCTCTGTACTCAGTGCCTTCTTCCTCCCTCTTGGCCAGTGAGTCTGTGCTCTGTGGGTTAGACCTTTCCTCACCTTAATCCCCCACGCCCCACAGCTGCCAGCAGGTCCCCCGAGCACCTCTGCTCACTCCGCTGGCTCCTCACCTCCACCTTCTCTAGGCAAACCTTCTCCCCTCGCGCAGGGGGTTAGCCTGCCTGCACCACCCCCTTTATCCTACCTCCTTTCTGCTTTCCCCAATATCCTCCAATCTTCAGTTCCCCACCATCTAAGCCTCTACTTTGCGTCTGCAGCCCAATGTCTTGACCTCCCTCCCCCAACCCCCGGACGATTCACTCTATCCCGACTGTGCACGCACCACCCTTGGGCCCCAGCACAACGGCACACTCTCATCTGCACCCCTGAACACCACCAAGACCTCACCTGATTGCACCTGCCCACTCTCCTCACTTACCCGTGCCCTGTGGGCCCGCCCGTCACCCTGTCCTCTCCCCTCCGAGCCCGGCTCCTGGTCCATGGAAGGTGCCCCACCCAGCAGTGGGGATGGGACCACTCGTCAGCGCTTTCTCTCTGCCAGGGGCTCTCTGAGAGCCTCACTTGCCTGACCCGAGTTCATCCCACACCTGGCTGCGAGATGGCCCTCATACTACCTCCACGAACAACGGAGTGACCGAGGCACCAAGTTTGGTAACTTGTGAAGGCCACCTGCCTAGAGGTGGTGGTAACTGGATTCAAAGCCTTGGAGCCCCAGTCCTGGGCTCTGGGTGGGCTCCCTCCTGGATCCCCCAGGCTCATTTCATGGAAGAACTGCCCTGCCCCTGCCCCCCGCCCCCCCAGGCCTGGGGGTGGGAGTGAATGCACTTTTGTTCTCTGCTTTCCTTGCTCTGGGTGCTGAGGTAGGGTGAGAAGCCCCAGCGCCAGCCGCTCTATCGCTGAGCTGGTAAGGACGTCTCAGCTGCCGGGGGAGGGGTGGCTTCCAACGTCCCATCCCCTCAGGCCGTGCTTGCTGGGGGTGAGGGGCTCTCCAGGGCTGGGAAGGGTGCCCAGCACAGACCCACTGGCCGGTCTTTAGGCTTCTTCCTCACAGACCCACCTACGAGTCCCAGGCTTCTCAGGAAACTTCCAGGCCACCGGCTCTGCCAACCTCGGAGTTCCGGGCTCTTGGCTCTGGCCCCGCAGAGAGTCTCCGCTGCCCACATGGGGTCTGGGTCCCTTGGCTCTCCACCCTCCCACCACCGTGTCTATCGACAGCTGGCTTCTCCCAGCCTTTGTCCAGAGACCAGGCCAAATCCTCTTCTTCATCCGCGTTTACTCCTCCTCTTAAACATTTTCCATCCCTGGCGATGGCATTTTCCGTGTTGTGGGATTTCCAGCACGTAGCTCGTGGGGCACATGCTTTCTGTGAAGAACTTAGAATCTCTGGCCCGGGGAGCCCAGGGGTGTGGGCAGAGCGGGTAGGGTTGGAATCCCGGGCTGTCTGTCCGGGGGCTCTGCAGCTCCTGCCCGAGGCCTTCCCACCTTCTCCACCAGCTTCTCGGCCCTCTGGGCACTTTTTCAAGAAAGCCAGGACACTCTCTCCTCCATCAATCCACTTCCCTGGGTGTCTGCACAGGGACCCACCAGCAGCCCCCTGGCCTGGGAGGGTATCCAGGAGGTGTGACGTGTGCGCCCAGCTGCTCAGGACTCCTTGCCAAGAGAGCTCACATTCCTGGTGGTTTGTGGCTTCCACATCTTGACTCTTCTTGTGGTTCCTCAAGGAGATGGCTGGGACTCTGTGTTCAAAACCCAGGGTAGTGGGGAGACCGGTGAGCACTCCGGGGTGTTCTCAGATGCCTTGGTCTTCCTGCCTTCAGGTGGAGATCACCCACCTGTCTTCCAAGCTGGCAGGTGCTTTGGGAGCACTAGTGGGGAACCCACAGAAGAAAAGAGGTGCCTCTTGGCTGAACTGGATTGACCTTAGCTTCACGCCTCCACTTTTGTCTCTGTTGTAGCTGCTTTTCAGAGAAGGACATTCCTCCGATGGAAGGAAACCATTATCCATACTTTCCATATCCATCAGAGCTCATGTCCCAGCTCATTCCTGATAGATCCTCTTCCCAGCCCACCCCACACCCTGACAGCCCATGTTCTCTTCCTGAGCAGGGGTGCCTACAACCTCTCCTTCTCTTCTCCCATCCACCCTCACTGCCTCACTTGCTGGCCTCTCTCCTCCCCCACGGACCCCGAATAAAGTCCCGATCTTGCCCAAACTGCAGACGGCACTCCCTTTCCCATAAACAGGTTTATAGCTGTGCCTGCCCAGACGGAGTCCCAGCTGGCGGCAACCCAGGCTCCTGCTTGCAACACAAGCCTCACGTCATGTCATAGAAACGCTGCACACTGTTACTGCCACGGGACACTCCCTGGGCTGGGCTCTGCTGAGCTGGGCTGCGTCCCCTTTCTCCCCTAAGCTGCTCCCTGATGGCCCCAGGTCCATTGAAAGGAGTGGAAACCCCATAAATGAGCTTCCTTCCTGCTCACGTTGGGTGGAAGGCCTGGCAGAGGGTCAGCCTTATGAAGACATGGCTGGGCCGCCCAGCCCCAGAGCCCTGAGTTTACAATGAGATGGCGTTTGACTTGTTGCTGGATCCTCGGTGACTGGCGTGGTGCCTGGCATATCCGACGGCCTGATGAGCGTTTGCTGAATGAACGGCTGAAGGGCTGAGTGGTGGACCCTGCTCGAGTTTGCCCCCTGGGTGGGCCCACTCCCTGACTCTCTGGTTCTCTTCCACCTCTTCCCCCTGACTTCTCCTCCAACCCTGGCTCCTTCCCTGCAGACAGAGCTGTCACTGCAAAAGGAGCAGCTGCAGCTCAAGATCATCGAGATCGAAGATGAAGCTGAGAAGTGGCAGAAGGAGAAGGACCGCATCAAGGTAAGCAGCCCCCAGGGCTCTCCCCAACCTGTGCTGCCTGGAAGAGGCAGACCTGGGCTCCAGCTCGAGGTCTCAGGCCCACAGTTACAACCCACACTCGTTTCTTCTACGTTCTCTTGCCCCCTTCTAAGTGTGGGCCAGGCATCCATGTTGCCCTGCACCTAATGCTCATTTTACATCATCCCAGCAAATAAAGACCCTGGACCAACTTGTCCTCCAGTGTGGCTTCCAATGTCCACCGATGTCTGTTCTGCCCACCAGGCTACCCAGCCACCAAATGCATGCTATTTTCCCTTTCCTTGTGTCAGTGTGGCTAGATGTATGTCCGCCATGGTTTGAATGCTTGTAAACTACAACCTGAAATCACTGACTCTTGACCCTGGCTGCATAAACAGCTCATTAATTCACTTTCTGAATGATGTTTGGGTCTGGTTGAAGTTTCAATGGACACACCCTGACTCATCTGGGAACTTCTGGGCCCACGGAGTTACCCAAGGGTGGAATGATGGTTCATGTCAACCCACCAAGGGGGAGGAGCTGCTGACAGATAAGGAAAGGTGGGCTGTTAAAAAAACCCTGGCCATCTCTATTGAGAGATGGCATCCCTCAATGATGCCTTTGAATGAGATTCTTGGTTGAACAGGCTTGCAGGGTCAGGGCAGTAGAAATGCCCTGACCCTATGTTGGGAACCTAAAGATGCACCCTCTAGGGAGATTTTTAATTCCTGAAACCGTCCTTCCTCTCTCCCCTCACTCTGGACGCAGAGCTTCACTACCAATGAGAAGGCCACCCTGGAGCAGAACTTCCGAGACCTGATGCGGGACCTGGAGAAGCAAAAGGAGGAAGTGAAGGCTGCACTGGAGCAGCGGGAGCGGGATGCTTCAGAACAAGTGGAGGTGATCGTGGATGCTCTGCGTGAGAGGGCCAAGGTGCTGCAGGACGACAAGCAGACCAGGGAGCAGCTACACAGCATCAGTGACTCAGTGCTGTTTCTGCAGGTAACAAGCAGCTCCTCTGTCATTCAGTCCCTCACTCCTTCTATCCACTTACCCAGACCCTCATCCAGTGTCCATCTGTCCATCCATCCATCTATCCACCATCTGTCTATCCACCATCCAACATCCATCCATCATCTATCCATCCATTCATCCCTCTAAGCTCCATTCCATCTGTCTATTTAATTTTTCCATCCAAGCCATTTCCTTACCTACTTTAAAGATGGCACACAAATATCACTTTGTCCCAACTTCAACTGATAAGTACAAATAGTGCTCCAGGCTCAGTAGGAAACAGTTCTGTGATCGATTAGTGATGCCTGCACTGGGGATGGGGTGTGTGTGACATACAAGCGCTGCATATTTGTTATCCTTCATCTTATCTGTCTGTCAATTCCTCCATCCATCCTTCCACCTGCTAGACTGTTTTGGGTACTACATGCCCAGTACTCTATCAGGTGCTGTGGAGAATAGAAAGGTATAAGACATGGTTATTGCTCTCAAGGAGCTGCAATCGGCTGGGAAGATAAGACATGTACAATTAGAGAACAATATAGAAGAGAGTGTAATTAAGTGATAAAGCCTATGGTTCAGGAGATAAGAGCCTGTGGAAGCTCTGGGAAGGGCAAACAGGCTGGAGACAGCTTTGTGGAGGCGGTGGAATTTGAACTGGGTCTTGAAGGCCCGTTAGGACTTGAGATGAAGGGATTCTCCAGTGAGAGGGAAGGGAGGTGAGAAGTGCCAAAGTGTAGAGGCAGTGAGTGGGCATGTGCAGGGGGAGAAACCACCATGAGCGACCCACACGCTAGTAATTCCTTGCCTTTCTTTGGTGCTTTCACGCCCAAAGACTTCACAGCTTGTGTCACACCCATAAACCCCTGTGAGGTAGGCACAACACACCCAGTTTAAGAGATGGGAACCACGGAGTCACACGTCTCGGTGCTAGTGCCATTAGGGATATTAGCATCTAGTGGATTTTAGTTGAACCCTTTCATTTTACAGAAGAATAAGAAACAAGCGCCTAGTGGGAAAAAGTGGGACTAGTTAGTAGCAGAGCTAGATCTAGAGACCAGCTCCTCTGCCTCCTGTACTGAGTCTTCCAGCTGGACCATGAAAGCCCCGTGCAGAGAAAGGTCCCCATAGCTCCCAAAGACCCAGAAAGTTAATGGCTTCTTTCCTTTCCTGGTAGGAATTTGGCGCCTTGATGAGCAGTTACTCCCTCCCCCCGCCCCTGCCCACCTATCATGTTCTATTGGAGGGGGAGGGCCTGGGGCAGTCGCTGGGCAACTTCAAGGACGACCTGCTTAATGTGTGCATGCGCCATATTGAGAAGATGTGCAAGGCGGACCTGAGCCGTAACTTCATCGAGAGGAACCACATGGAGGACGGTGAGTCCCCTCTTGTGGGCAGGCCCCAAGGCCGTGGATGTTTCCTCCCAGGTCAATTCCTGCTGCCTCGTGCAGGCCGACATCGAGCCAGCTGGCCCCTCACTGTTCCCAGCCACCCATCCCACTTAAGGGTGTTTGGACTAGGATTCAGGGATGGTGCCCCCCTCCCTTGAAGTTGCTGCCACAGTTACGCAGCTATTACAAGGGGCCTCCAGGGCAGGAAGCATCCCAGGCACTGGCTGCACAAATGTCCTCTCTGTGGGTTGTCCATCAAACTCAGGGATTGGTTTCATTCAGCTCTGTGTCTGCTTGGCGCACCCAATCCAGCAGCTGTGTACATGCTGCAGCTTGTAAGGGCCAGACTCCAACCTGGTGGCTTTGCAGGTTCCAGTGGACATGACCTAGAACTGCATGCGTGCTTGGAGGGAGAACTTGCCTGTCACCATGGCCGTGCTGAGCAGTGTTGAGCCCAGAGGTGGACTTGGCCTGGTGGCCCGGCTGGGGATGGTTGGGCACAGCGTGTCTCGGTGACTCACCAGCTCCCCTGAAGTCAGTTTCTCTACTGAATCACTCTGTCCTCTGCAGAGGCAACTGAATCATCTCACAGCGTCCTAACATGAGAAACTGCCCCATTAAATGCTTTTCCACCAGTCCCAGCCCAGTCCCTTTAGGGCCTGAAGCTGGACACTTTCCCCAAGCCCCACCCAGTGGCCCGGGCCTTGAGGTTGCAGCCTAACTAATGACTTCTTGCCCCAGCACCCCGAAGGCAGTGACCCTGGTCTTTGGTCTCCGAAGGGAGCATGTGATTCTTTGGGAGATGAGAAGGGGGTAATAGTGCGCAGAAGGGCTGGGACTCAGGGGGCAGCGTCTGTATATCTTGGGGATGGTGACGTCACATAGCGTCCCCGTGAGATGTGAGGGACATTCAGTCACACCTGAGGACAGATAAGCCATTGCAGCAAGACCATCATTTGGCTTCAAGTGGCACCTGGGTCCTGAAATCCTCCTAATGACCATGGCGACCGTCCTGAGGGGACGGCTCACAGCGACTGGGTGTTCCCTGGATGCTGGCTTTGTGTGAACGCCTCCCTTACATTATCTTAGTCTCCCTGTGGGATGAATTGCACGTCACAGATGAGAAGGCTGAGACTCAGAGAAGAAGCTTTTCAAAGGGCACACAGCTAAGCAGGGGGCGAGCTGGGTTTCACGCTCCGCTGTTCAACACCCCCACCCGGTGTCCTCTCACCTGAGAAGCAGCTGCTGCTGGTGGCCGTGCAGAGGAGCTGGGAGTGTGATGATCATGACCCCTGGGGTACACACCTGGTTCGGGAGCCCCTCCACTGAGGTCTGGCCGGACCGATGAGGACAGCCCCGACTGGGTTGGGGTGGCCCGTGAGCCTCACAGGGACCGCCCCCGCCCCCGCCCCCTGCCTGCGGCCCGCCCACTCTGCCATTTCTAGGTCATGATTGTGCTGGCCATGGCCTCTGTGCAAGTGGGGCCCTGTGTCCTGTCCAAGGTGTGCTGGGAAGCGGCTGCCAGGAGAGGATGGGCGTTACTGACGTCAGTAGCCCTGCACCTGTGCCTGGGGCCCCAGGCCTCCACGTTGGCGTTTTGTCACTGCTGTGTGCTTGGGAGTGTGTCTGGCTGTAGGAGGTGGGGCGTGGGTCGCCGGTAAATCAGACCTTGGAGTGACCGTCTTCTCTCCCTTGATTGTGGCCTGCCCACCGGACAGACCAGGGACTCAATCCCCACCATCAGAGGTGTGGGGTCTGAGACGCACCAGAGTATCTTCATCCTGGGCTTGGCGGGGACGGGGCGGGGCCAACATCGAGGAGGATTTCCATTTGTCGTGAAGTGCCTACTGCGTGCCAGGCCCCGGCTTGGCACACGTGATGGAGACGAAGGATGAGTATCCTCACTCCTCCTCTTGCCCGGGAGAGAGGGAGAGGGAAGGGCAGAGGGAAGGTAGGAGATGGGGAAGTAGCAGGAGAACGGACTGGGGCAGAGGGCAGTTGGGGAAAGGCAAACTTGGAGCCACAGATTTGTTTGGGTTCAGGGGTCTGCCGGTGGGTGTAGGGGGGAGTCAGTTAGGGTTAGCTACCCCTCCTGAGTAGCTCACTCTCCCCTGCACGGCTCCGCAGCTTGATCCCTGGCCATGGAGGCCAGTGCTGGGACTTCATTCCGTCTCCTTCCTGGGCTGCCAGCAGTGGCTGAGACAGAGCCGGGAAACAGGGATGAAGGCTCGAGCCCCACATCTGCCCTCATTGGCCATGGGGCAGTGGCTTCACTCACCTCCTGAGCCTCAGTTTCCTTATCTGTCACCTGGGCATCTTCATACCAGCCCAAGGGTTGATGCACACATCAAACAAGAAATGAAACTCAGTAGCACCTTGCAAACTGCAAAGTGCCGTGCACACGTCTTCCTCACAGGGGCTCAGTCCCAGGGAGGGCGGATGGCCCACCACACAGACCCTCTCTCGCCCCCCCAGGAGCTCAGGGCCGGAGGGGATGCTGGGCAGGGGGCCACCTTCTCCCAGGTTAGGGACCTCGCCTCTCCCTGGGACAGAGGGGCTATGGGCTGACTCAGCGACGCCCTCAGTGGGCCAGCTCATCCCCCACCCCCTGCCCCTCTGCTGACCCGGCCTCTCTGCTTCCCAGGGGGTGACCATCGCTACATGAACAGCTACAATAACAGCTACAGCAGCGAGTGGAGTGCTCCAGACACGGTGAAGAAATACTCCATGTACCTCACACCCAAGGGTAAGGGAAGGGAGCAGATCCTCCGCTGAGGGGGTGGTCCAGGAGAGACGCAGCGGGCTCCCCTGGGGCGTGACCCTCGTGGATGGGCCTGGGAAGGTCCTGGCGCGTACCTGCTTCCCGGTGTACGTAGCGGCACCTCCTCTCGCCCTCTGTCTGGCACCTGCTCCTCAGCTTCCCTGGCCTGTGTCCACCCCTCCCACCCCCTCGCCTCCAGCCCACACCCTCCTTCTCCTTCCTTCCGGAGGGGCTCCTGGCTGCTGGCCTCAGCCACTCCCATCCACCAGGCTGAGCTGCGTTTTGCTTCTGCCGAGGTTTCTGTGGTCCTGAGGGAGGGCTGGCTTCTCCAGAGCCATCCTGCTCCTCAAGGCAGGGGGGCTGACGGCTGCTCTTTTAAACTCCTCAACCCGCCCCCCACCCCTTGCAAGCCAGCCCCTCAGCCCTCCTTCCCAGGCCCTGGCGAGGCGCCGCCTGAGGGGTGGCAGCCCAGCTGGGCATGGGTAGAGACCAGCGCCTGCCTGTCCTTGCCCTGCGGTAGCCCGTCACATTCTTTGGCACCAGCAACAAACCACAGCGATGCCCGTTACGTAAGGGTGGGTGTGCCCGGTGGATAGAGGGGTGTGTGCATGTGTGTGTGTTGTGAGGGCCCAGGGGTCGGGACAGGAGAGGGCGTGCAGGGAAGGGGGAGAGAGGAGACGTGGGGAAGACGCCAGGGCCTGGAGCGCGGAGCCTTGAGCCCTGGGCACTGATCCACACGCCTCAGACGCGCGCGCGCGCGCGCGCACACACACACGGACCGGTGGGAGGGCCCCAGGGGAGATGAGCTCAGCAGAGAGGAACCTTGGCCGCCCCTCCCAACTTGAAAACAACACCTGGGCTTCCAGCAAAGAAGCTGGAACTGAGTACCCGGCCCTACATTCCTGGTGGGGCCTGGGCCCGGCCGGCCGGTCCTGCTCCCTTCCCTCCCCCGGGGTGCTGTCCTTTGGGTCTAGTTCTGTGAGAGGGTGAGCTGCATTAACCAGCCCCATTCCAGCATCACTGGCCCTGACCCAGACCCTTCTGGCTCCCCAGCTTCTGAGGATCAGACCCTGGGGTGGTATCAAGTCCCCCGACTGGCCCCTGCTTGGCTGGCCTGCTCTGTAGAAGGCGGAGGGGAGCAGAGCAATAATGGGGGATTGAGGAAAGAGCATGGACCCCCCCAGATGTCACCCGAGAGCCCGGGCCTTGTGACCTTGGGCTGGTCACTGCCCCCTCAGTATCCTCATCTGAGAAGAAGGAGGTTGGACTCAGCTGTTAGGAGAGCTTCCAGCTCTGTTACCGTGAGTCAGGCTGTGACACTTGTAGGGAGAAGAAACAGGTTCGTCCGGTGTCTCCGCCCCTGCACTGGGGACGGGAGGGAGGAAATCTGGGAGCCCCGGGCTCAGGGTAGAGGCAAGGGAGGGGCCAAGGGAGTCAGCAAGGAGATCAGGAAGCAAGGCCACCAAGGGACAGTGGCCTGAGTCTGGGAGCTTTGGGGCAGTGGGGCTGGGCAGTGAGACTTCCAGGAGAGGTTAGTTTCCAGGCTCCCTGCAAGAGGGGCCAAGGGCTCGGTAGAGAGGGCGTGGCTGTGATGGACAGAGGGCGCAGGGCGAGAGGGATGGACTGCAGGGGTGCGGGTTTACAGAAGGACCAGCTGGTGCTCAGCCAGAACGGGAGTGGGGCTGGCTAGGCGGGAGGGCAGGAGCTGATGGAGGACTCTGACCCATGCAGACGCACGTGGGGAACGCGTTGTCTTCACCTGTGAAGTAGGGGTGTGGAGCCCGAATGGGGGAGGGAGGGAAACACCTGTGCCATTTAGAGCTCGTCCCTGGGGAAAGCATCCCCGTAGTGGGGGAGGTATTTGTGGCACAAGCTCATCAGGCCCCTCCAGGTGGCAGCCCTCATTCGGCCCTACACCTCTGCCCCATGGTGGCCATGGCCCAGCTTCCTCACGGGCACCCCATTTCCCAGCCTCTGGAGTCTCAGTCACACAGGGCCTGGCTCAGGAAGGCTCTGGTGACCCTCAAAGCCCCTAATTAGGACAACCATACATCTTAGTCCATCTAGGACTCTCCAGGTTTACACTCGGTACTCTCCGCATAACTATTCATAGCACCCCTTTCACACTCAGAACCATTCTGATTGGAAGGGTAACTTACGTGGTCACCTTATCCTAGACCCAAGGGAGCTGTCTTGGTGGGGGAACAGGCCCTGGCACAGGCAGAGGTCGCTGTCTGGGGGCAAGGAATCCTGCAGTACACCCCTCAGGTCAGAGCCACAGGCCCCCGACTGAGCCAGGTCCCCCTTTCTGCAATGAGAGCCCCTCCTCGTGTACTTCACAGGTGGGGCCAAGACATCATACCAGCCAGTGTCCCCCAGCCGCCTCTCCAAGGAGAAGACCTTCAACAATCTGTATGGCACCAAGGGTAGGAGGCAGCTCAGCTGGGGGGTGGGCAGGGCCTGTATGGGAGCCATGCAGGAGGGGCTGCGGGCTGGGTCATGGGCAGGGGGCCTGGGCTCCCCACGTGAGGTGAATGTGGGGAGCTGGGGTGGGGTTGGGGACCCAGAGACGGGTGACGAGGGGTCCTAGTGGGCTTAGGGCGTGTGCGCATGTATACGCATGTACAGGCGTGAGTGTGCGTGTGTGTGACGTCGTTAGGCTGAGGAAAGGCAGCCGGGCACCTCGGCATCCCTGGAAATCCCCGAGTCCGTAGGATCTTCTCCCTGAAGGCTGAGTCAGGGGGAAGTGAACCCCGGGGTTAGGTGTGGGGACTTCCCTCAGCAGATGTCGGGGCTGGGGACCACAGAGGACTTCTCCTGATTTGTGTACTCCTGGGTCGGAAAGTCATACAGTGGTTAAGACAAACTAGGGGAGCAGGAAACGAGAAGTCAGGCATGCTATGAAATGGGCCGTCCCTGGAAACCCAGGAGGTATCGTTGTCAGGGAGTTGTGTGGGTGACTCATCCTTAAGACCCGGGAGGGGTGGAATGGGGGTAGAGACACGGCTTCCCCAGGGAGAGCTGCTGAGCGCAGGGTCCCCTCTGCCCACAGCGCTGAGGGCACCGCTGCGCTGAGGGCAGGGCCGACCCTCGATGAGCCCGGCTTCTGGGGGCTCCTGCGATGGGTGCCACTTGCGGTGGGGGGAGGGGACCGGGCCAGCTCTGCCAGAGTCCCCCTCGGACACAGCACCGGGACGTCTGAAGAGAAGAGGAAGGGAGTCAGGGCTCGGTAGAGAGGACCAGGCCCCCGGAGATCTGGAAGGTCAGGGGCACCGTGGGCAGGGCAGTGCCCAAGCCTCTAGGTGCAGGACTGGCTTCACCACAAGCACAGGAGACTGTGAGCTCCGTGAGGGCAGACGCTGGGTCTGTCCTGTTCCCCGACGCGATCCCAGGGTCCAGAAGAAGGTGGGGCTCAGCAAACATTTGTTGAATGAGAGGAAGAGGGGACCAATGAATGGGCGAAGGAAAGGGCAAGGTGGTTGGCCCCTTGGAGACTTGACAGGCGTGCTCAGTGAGGGCCTTGCTGCAGAGTCTGCCTGAGATACCTGTGGGAGGGCGTCCATGACGGGGCAGGCCGCCCGCCCCAACCCCATGTAACCACTGACCCAGCTCCACCCCGCAGGCAGCAGCAGGAGAAAATCGCCAGGGCTGGTGAGCTCCGCTGTGGAGTGAGCTCAACTAAGGGGGAGTCCCCCACGCTCCGGGCTGCTGAGAGGGTGCACTGCCCACAGGGGCTCTCGAAGGCCCTCACGGTGCCCCTGCTGTCCCTGCCACACCGTCCCCACGGCCTCTTTTTTTCCACCTGCAAATGGACACTTGCAGCCTGTTCAACCTGGCAAACAGAATTTCAGGACTTGTATCAGCTGCTTCCGCCTCCAAGTTTTAGCCTGTGTTTGTATTTATTTGTTCCTTTACTCATTCATCCATCCATCAGCTGTACAATGAGCACCTTCCAGGAAGCAGGCTGGGTGCCAGGCATTGGGTGTGATGCTGGGCCAGACGGGCATTCTACCTGCCCCCACAGATCCCAGTGGGGGACGTGGACCATTAAACGTGCAGTTACAATGCCATACGGGGCATGGGGCTGAGACACATGCAGACTTGGGGGAGGTGACATGGAAGCTGACACCTGAAGCCCCGACACCTGAATTTGCTACGCATGGGGGAGCAGGTGGGCTATTCTAGGCAGAGGACCTGGTCTGTGCAAAAAGCCTGGGGCAAGAGAGAGCCTGGTGTGTGTCAAGAGCTCAGAGCGCAGCCTGGTTGGAACATTGAGTGATGGAGGCCCGCCTCCAGGCGAAGGCAGAAAGTGGAGACAGTGGGGAGGGGTGAGGGCCTCATGAAAGAGCTGAGGGCCGTGCTAAAGACTTTGTACCTTAATCTGAGGGCAGTGGGCTGTTAGGTAGGGCAAGGACCTGACAACACTTTATAGTTTAGAAGGACAACTTGATGGCAGGAAGGATTGGCCAGAACTGTGACGAGGGCCCAGCAGTATCCTGGCTGGAGACGTGCGGGGGCTGGAGAGATTCACAGAAATGGCCGTGTCCCGGCCTCCGTCCCCCATGCCAAGCTGTCCAGAGCTGATGCTTCTTCCTTTCCCCGCCCAGGTAACTACACCTCCCGGGTCTGGGACTACTCCTCCACCATTCAGAGCTCCGATGACCTGCCTGCCGTGCAAGGCAGCTCTTCCTTCTCCCTGAAAGGTGAGCTCGCCCTGTCCAGAGTGCCTTGGACTCTACTCACAAGTTCTTACCTTGTAGGGATCAGAGCCCTGCCTCCACATCTCTGCTGTCAGGAGGGCTGGGCCACCACACGCCGGTCCCTCAGGATGTGCTGTGATACAGGCCTCGGTGTCAGGGAGGTGCGGACACACGACACCCTCTACACCCCCCCACCCCAGACATCCCCAGGGTGCTTCCATCAGGCACCGAGTCTTCCTACTGCAGAAAGTTTACTTAACTTAGTCACCCAGTGACTCCCAGCCTTGGTTGACTCTAGAACCCTGTGACCACATGGCACCTGTCACCATCCCATGGAGCCAGAGTCCTGCCGAGTCCCTGCTGGGAGAGGCAGATGAGATGATCTCTAAGGCCTGCCAAGTCTGATTCTGCCCCCCAGAGCTCTTTGACAAGGCTGAGCAGCCGATGCCTCCTGTCTCCTGGGGATGGGGTCATCCTGAGGGGCAGGTCTGAGCCAGGCCCCAGCTCACAGTGGGGCCCACGGCCCTCCCATCTCTTCTGAAAGGTGCATGGGGCAGCTCTGGTGGGCTGAGGTGGGAGCAGGCCTGTCTGCCTTCTGGCTTAGAGACATCCGGCCTGGGAGACAGGATAAGCAGGCTGGGTGGGCTCAGGTGGAGGGGGTGGGAAAGGGGCAGGCGGACCTCCCGGCAGTGGCCTCCAATGGTGACTTTATCATCCAGCATTCCCTTCCGGGCTGGTTCCCAGCCTATACCCAGGGCTGGGATTCTTGGATCTACCAGCAAGTAGATATGACTAGAGGGTCCCAGCCTGCAGGACCCGCAGGCCTGGGGAGTTCTGGGACTTGCCTTGGCCTGTCTGGCTTCCAACAGATCATCCCTGCTCTCTGGTCAAGCTTGGATTGACCGGCAGGTCAGGGCTCTGATCCCCGGCAGGGAAGACGGCCGCCCTTAGGTGTGATTTGGAGATTTCACGCTCCCTTGCATCTCCCAGTTGGCCTGCAGTCTCCCCAGGCGAAGGCCTTGTCCTAGGAGAGCCTCTCCTCAAAAAACACCAGGACCCGGGGACACATGTTGTCACCTTCATGCAGATCAGCTCCCCAGATCTGCTCGGAATGGCCTATATGGGGGTTCTGGGCAGGGGCTGCCTGTTTTACATCCCCCCCACCTTTTCCCTCCCACAGCAGGGCAAATGGGACACCCTATGGGGCTCTCTGCCACTTCTAGGGTGTCCTGGTCCCTCCTCCCCAGAGCCCCCTGGAAGAGGATGCATGCCCCTCGCCCCCTGCCATCCCTAGCCCACCTGCCCCTGCATGCTGCCTGCTATACAGGCTGGTCTCCTGGACCACACCCCTGCCCCGTCCCCATCCCCACCTCTCTCATGGCTGGCTTGGGATTTTCTTTCTGGGAACTGAGAAGTGAGACCTGAATTCCCCCCCTCTCAACCTCCCACTCAGGACCTGAGGAACCCTCTCTTCCCAAGGCTGCCCCCATCCCCAGATGCAGGGAGACCGCTGGGTTCTCTGCTCTGTTTCCACCCCCTTGCCAACCCGGGGAAGGGCCGGCCTCTCTGGCAGTCTGGCAGTGCTGCAGGTGGTTTCTGGGCCCGACCAGCTCATCCGCCTTTGAGCAGGCCAGCCTGCCCAGGGCTGCCCAGCCTGCAGGGCTCCAGCCTGGCCCTGCCAAGGCCAGATGCTGTTTATTTCTTGAGCTCCTCCATGTCCAGGTCACAGCCCGTTCCTTCCCAGGCACCACCGCCGGTCCCTGCAGGCTGAGGGCTGACACTGAGGGCACTTTTCACAGTTCTGGGGACTGCAGCTCCTTACAGACCCGCTGGGCTGAGGGGGAGGGGTGGGGAGGTGGACTTGGGCAGCGCTGCCCCGGACCAGCGCCTCGAGGACCCCAGGCCCAGATGGCGCCCATGTGCTCCAGGCCCCCTTGGGCTCGCTCTTTTAACCCTGGACCGCAGCCACATTGCTGCCCCTCTCTGGGCCCCAGCCTCCTGCTCGTGAAGCAGGGAAGAGGGAGCCAGACTAGGCAGACAGGACGTGAGGATGGGTTTTGGAGTCCAGCAAACCTGGGTTCTAATTCTGACCATTGATTATTAGCTGTGCAGCTCAGGGCAACAGAGACAGGGAAAACCTATGCGAGTCCCAGCACAGTGCCTGGCACGAGTGGAGCCAATAAATGGGGAGCCTCATCCACACAGTGGGGGGGAGGGAGTTGGGATGAGTGCCTAATGGTGGAAATCCTGGCAGGTCGTGCTTATAAAGTGGCTTCCCTGGGCTTTGGGGAGGGGAGGGGTCTGTGGGGTGAGGCTTCAGGGTAGGTGGGGGAAATCTCAGCAAGTGGTGTGATTCTGACCTGGATTGGGGGTGACACTCCCCTGCCGCCTGGCCCAGCCCACCTGGCCTGTTCCTCCTCCTTCTGTCTGCCTTGGTGCCCCCTCCCCTTGGCCCACCTCCTCAAGATTTTACATTGCAACCCTCCTGACTCCTGCATGCCTCCTCAGGGTTGGCTGCACTTGGTAATGGGCTGGATGGAGCTTGGCAGTCACTTTGGAGGTGGCGTCTGTGCTCCGGCCCTGGGCCCCTGACCGCCAGCCCATGCTCCCTCTGACCAGAGCCTCTTTTCTCCCCAGGCTATCCTTCCCTCCTCAGGAACCAGAGCCCCAAGGCCCAGCCCCAGACTTGGAAATCCAGCAAGCAGAATTATCTGGTGAGTGGAGAGCCTGCCTGGGCATGAGCATGTGCAGAATGGGCACTGAATGGGGCTCCCAGGAGCAACTGGTCATCACTTGCCCAGGGCCTGTGGGAGGATGGTGACATCTCTGGGCCATGGGATGGAGGTGGCAGTGGCCTGAATACCTGCATACAGCAAAGGGTAGTAAAGAAAGACCCAGGGCTAATAGGCAGGGGGCCTGGGTAAACATATACTTTTTGGGCCTCGGTTTTCTAATCTGTAAAGTGATCTGTAAAGCGGCCCAGGATTTTTTTTATGTGCAGATGGTTGTTTGCTGCCTATGCTTGTTGAATGATGGCCAAAATGCTGAGTCCAGGGGACGGGCATCCTAGAGATGAGTCTCGCTTCCCTGGGGGCCAGCTCTGACAGCATAGAAGCCATTGGGATGATAGCGTGGGTAAGGCAGAGGCTGCAAAGTTAGGAATAGATATATTTAGGGTTCGATAGCTAATGACCCTGAGCTGGGGCATCAAAGAGCAGCACGAGAGGAAGCATGGTCTTGGGGTCCAGCCGCCTGCTGACTGTGGGGTCCTGAGTGGGTCAGAGCCCTCTGGGACTCTATAATGCGGTGCTGAGATGGGGTTGAACTCTAATACCTGTAGACCTGACATGCCTGAGCCCTGCCCGAGACCTCAGCGATCAGGGGTTGTCCTTCATGTGCTGTGCCTTCACTTCCCCGCATGCTCTCCTCCAAGGCCCATGCCAGGCCCTGCTGAAGGAGTCAGCCAGCTGCCTTGGGATGGGGGTGGCATCTGCTGGGCCCAAGGGCTGGAGCCCCCCGGCTCCCTTCTGTCTTTGCATTTGGAGGTCAGAGCATGGAGAGGTGATTTGCTTCAGGTCACAAAGAGTGACTGGGGCTGGTTTAATTGGAGAGAATCTTTAATTTGCTGGCGATGGAGCTAAGTGATGGTGTGTGTAATCTGAGCCAGGCCCAGGGCCACTGCAACAGCAGGGCTGCAAAAAGCAGATATGGAGAGAAAAAGGAAGCTTTCTCTTCCTGGACTTGGTCCTTCCCCTCCCTCCCACTACTTTCCCTCCCTCCCAGAGCCCTGATCCCAGCAGAGAAGGCTCAACATCACCTTGAGATGCCTGGCAGGGCAGGGTTCTGGGGTCCCCAGCTGGCACCCAGCACTGGGGGAATGGAGGCAGGTGCTAGTGTAGGAAGAGGCTGGCCTGGGGTCTGGCCCCAGTCCTCTCACCAGCTTGCCATGCGAGTCATTCTTCCCCTGTGCCTCAGTCTCCCCATCTGTAACATAAGGCAGATGGCCTGGATGCTTTCATAGCTCTTCCAACTTTCATGTGCTGTGACCCTGAGCCAGGGAGGGAACGGGGCAGGGGATGGGGGGGTGGTGTGTGCAGAGAGCACCCTGCCCAGGTGCTCTGTTTGTGCCCGCCCAGCACCCTGGACTCTTGACAAGACAGCACCATTCACTGGCCTGCGATCCATTTGATTGACCCAGCCTTCCTGTAAGAAAGGCTTCAGCCATTTCTGGGTCTATTCACTTTGCCTTACTGACTCCTTTGGGGTCCAGGCTGGCACCTGGGGATTAGGAGACCTGGTCCAGGCCCTGCTCTGCCACTGAGTAGCTGAGTAACTTTGGCTATGTCTTTCCCCGCCCTGGGTCTCCATCTCTTCCGCTGTTTAATAAGTGTTTTAACCAAGGCCTGAGCTAAGTTCCCTCAGCCCCCGCATCCCACAGGCCCCCAGTCCTGCTGTGGACCAGATGTAGGCAAGGAGCTACTGTAGATACAGATTTCCAGGCAGGCAGGTCCAGGGCAGGGGCTGGGATCACCCTTGGGGTCTCCTGTACTGGGGTCATTGGGTTGTGAGGCGGGCCCAGGCTCTGACCCAGCTCAAGGGCGAAGCCACTTCTGGAGGCCCTCTAGGGGCCAAGGGTGCTCGCAGGGGCAAGCATCAGCTAAAATGTGCTCTTCCATTGCAGCCTGGAGGGCGATTTCTCAGGGCCCTGACGAAGTGATTGGGAGGAGAAGGGAGTGCTGATTTTGTGAAATTGCTGCGGGATGTAATACACAGGCTGGCAAGAAAGTTGTCGCTGGCCCTGTCCTGAGAGATGCTCCCTGAATCCCTGTGAGGGTTCCGGGATGAGAGAGGCGGAAGGTCTGGGATGGGAAGCCCCCAGTCTGTGTTGGGCTGGGGCGGTGGTTTGCCCTCTCTGCACCCCTTCTCTCAGGGAGAATTATGCAGAGAGAGCAGAGACCAAGTCTTGAGACTCAGAAGAGGTGCGTTGACATGGAAGGGGCTGGGGGTTGAGCTCTGGAGCCAGATTGCTGGGTCTCGAATCCCAACTCCTCTGCTTGCCAGCTGGGTGACCTTGGGCAAGTTGCTTAGCCTCTCTGTGCCTTGGTTTGTTCATGTATAAAATGGGTACGATAATAGTAACCCACTTAATTGGGTAGCTGTGAAAATTCAGTGAGTCCGTCTATGGAAAGCCCTCATACCAGTTCTGTAGAGTAGAGAACACCATATTAATGGGAGCTACGCTGGTGCTGGCAGGGGCTTCCTGGGTGTGGAGAGACCGGTTGACGAGGCTGAAGTTCAAGCTCACCAGTCGACTGATGGAGTGAATTCTAATTAGGATGTGAACCCAGAGACTCTGATAATACTGGGGCCCAACTCCAATCCCAGGGTAGATGGAGCTTGCGGGTTGGGCCACAGGGCCCTAGAATTATTGGGGTTCAGACCACTGCTGCTTCCTGGCAGAGGTTAGGGGGTGGGCGTCTGGCTGGTAAGCTCGAGTGCCATCCGACCTCCCTAACTACTCCTGTTTCCCCCGCAGTCGAACTACCGGCCCTTCTCCGTCAACAAAGGCAATGGTATCCGGTCCAACGAGGCCCCATGAGCGCCAGGCAGGCAGGAACGAGGCACCGCCACCCCTGCCCTCCCCAGCCGGCCCTGCTCTTCTTGCTACTCTTCTCACCTGGGTGGGAGGGGGCCTGGCCCTCCCCCCGCCCCGCCTTCCCCTGCTCTCTCAGGGCTGCCTGGCCTCCCCCTCCTTCCCATCAGCTCCATCCAGGCCCCCTCCTGCTTTGTGACTAAGGATCACCATCTTGCCTGTGCTCAGAGGCCAACCCTCATGCGGGTGAGAGATAAGGCTTTTCTCCCCTAACCCGCCACATTCCTCCTTTTGGGTGGGATCCTTGGGGCCGGTAGTGGGTGCCCACACAGTACCAGCCTGCTTCCCCCGCCCAGGCCCCTGCTGTCTTCAGGTCTGTTGGCCATTTCTCTCCAAGGCCCCTTAGCCCGTGATGCTGTCAGTAGGTGCCTGGCCATGACAGCTGCCCATCTCCCACCCACACGGGCCCACTTCTTCCCAGCAGCCTGGCCCCCTAGGAGAAGACTGGCCCCGTGTGCCCTGCTCTGGTCCTACCTACCCAGGCTCAGCCTGGTGGGGCCTGCAGCCCTTGGCCACCACAGTGGAAAAGCTCTCAGTGTCTTGGCATCAACCTGCCCGGCCTTGGGTCTCCCCACATCCACCGCGAGTCTGCGGTCCCTGAGGACGGGCTCTCCTGGCTGGCAGGATGATCTTCGCCAAGATATTCCTTTCTTCTACCTGCTGAGATAAGCGATTCCCTTGAGGTGATATACTCCACCCATGAAAATAGCCACCGGCCCAGCTGCTCCGAGGGAAATGTTTCATTGGTTTCATAATTGTGTTTCTCCCTGAGAATGGGAAGTGAGCAGGCTGGCGAAAGTGTGGCTGGGCTGGTAGCCGCAGGTGCTTATTTACAATGGTGCCTTACACCCCGCCACACCCCCATCCACTGCCCCCACTAGAGTCTCCCTCTTCCCTCTGACTACCCTCCATGTTACATGTTGTCATGGGGCCCAGGGCCTTGAGAGGAGCTCACACCAGCAGCACCAAGGTGGGGTCATCCCTCCTCTCGCCGTCCCCCTCCCAAGGGCCTATGGGGGCTACGGGGAGGGGGGCCAGCTGGCAGGGGTGGGAGAGGGAGGGAGGGAGGGGGGGATGGAAGAGGGAGGGAGGGAGACATTCAGCTTGGGCTTTCCCCTCCTGAATAAACCATTGATCACTCACTTCTTTGTATTGAACAAGCGTTTCCCTGAGGGTCACCAAACGGACTGGCTGCAGCTCTTCGGAGCACACTTTTTCCACCTCTGATGAGTATGTGGTCGTTTCCCCTCTTTCCTCCAGAAGACGTGCTTCCTTTGGGTCTCCCTCCCGCCCCTCCCCACGTCCACCTGAGTCCCTAGCGGGCAACACAGGACGCTGGACCTTTCTGAAGCGGCCTTGGTTAACAGTGAGCAGAAGGGAGGATGGTGCAGGTGGGGTCCGGGGGATCACCTGAATACCCCGAGGGCTGTGAGAGCTCAGAGCCCCTGGCCAGCCTACCCCAGAGTCCCCAGAGGGGAGCCAGGCCCAGGAGTGGCTACCCACGGGCTGGGGTGGAGGCCAAGCAGAGGCTTCAGACCTGAGAGCTTTCTTAGTAGGGGGAGGGCTTCCTGGGCAGGGGAGCTCACAGCCGAGGCCTGGCAGGGGAGCCCAGCTCCCGAGGGCAGCGCCATCCTGAATTTGGGTCATGGGGAAAGGAGATGAGGCCTTCCAGTCCCTGGGAACCCAGAGACGCCTGGGGAGGCAGTCAGGGAAGGCTCCCTGGAAGAGGCAAGCAAAACAGAAGGAAGCATGACTTGGGAGGGAGGGAAAGAGGGTGCAAGAAAATTACACCCCTGCCCTGGTATGGCTGGGACCCCCCAGGTCCCTCCATTCTCATGTCCTTCTTTGCTCCCCGCCAGGGGCCAAATGATCCCAGGGGAGCAGCCCCACCCACCTCAGTAAGAGACCCTCAGTGAGCTCACAGCTGGTCCATCGTGGAGGGGCAACACCCTCTTCTTCCCCTCCCTGCCCTGCTGGGCCGGGCAGCTTTGGGATGCCAGCCAGCAGCCAGACTTCCCAGAAGGGGGCTCCTTGGAATCAGGAGAAACGGATAAGAGGATGACTGGGAGGAAAGAGGGGAAGGAAGGAAGGGAAGGTGAAGGGAGAACCTCCTGCCATCGTCAGGAAGCAGGGCCGACTGCACGTGGGATGCTCTGCCACCTTGGTGCCCTCCCTTGAGGTCTGGGAGCAGCGTCCTCGGCCTTGGCTGCTGCTTCCCCGCAGCCCCGGGGGCTGGTTCCATGAGCGATGCCCTCTGAGGAGCGTTCCCCTCCCAGCAGGTCCATCTCAGTGGCACCCAGCACCCCGTGGCCTCCCCCACCTTCTTTAGGACCTGCAGTCCCTGTGGCTGTCATGGTGAAGAGGGCCACCACCCCCGTTCCCGGGCTCCAGGGGCGCCCAGATGCTCTGAGAAAAGGCCTGTCTGCCCACATTTTGGGCCCTTCCCCAAGCCCGCCAGCTCGAGGAGGGGAAATGGACCCTGGTCCTGCTGAATTCTCCGGGCTGAGAGCCATGGGGGGCAGCTGGGCCCCTGCCTGTCCAAGGCCTGGGCCTCCCCAGGAGTGGCCACCTGCAGCCTGTGGGCCCTGGGCCCTCTGCTGGGACCTGGGTGGGGACGTCCCCCAAGCACGGTGCTCCCACATCCATCCCCACCGGTTCCATTACCGCCAGAGCTGTGATTGTAAAGCAATCAAGGGAATCCTTTCTTCCCACTTCTTAGAAAGCCTCCCTGCTCAGCGTGAATGAAAACATTGGGACTATCGCAGGCCCCAAGTGGCTCAGGGAATGGGAGGGGAGGCGTCTCTCCCCAGAATGGGAGAGAAAGGAGAGAAGCAAGACTCCATTTCTATTCTAGTTTCTCTCAGATCCATGCTCCCCTGTGCCCTGTCCTCACCAGCTCTGTGCCTTAGGCGATTCCGGGGGTGCTGCGGGTAGCCTGCCGGCACAGGGGGCTGGACCCATGGGGTCTGGGCTGGAGGAGGCGGCGCGGCAGAGCTGGGGCTCAGCAGGGAGCTGGGCCAGGTAGTTGGGATTTCTTTTCCTGACTCCATCACTTTGGGCTGTGTGATCTGCTTGCCCTCTCTGGTCCCGACCTTCCCCATCTAAAAAATGAGGTGTTTTCACTGGATCATTCCTGGGGTCCTTCCCCAGCTCTGTGCAGTGAAGGTCATAGTGTGAGTGGTTGGAAGGGACTGAAGAATGGAGCTTGGTCCCAGGTGAGGGATCTGATCAGGACCTGGTCGAGAGCCAGGTGGATTGGACTCCTGAATCCCCAGGCCTCCCCTTACCCACCCGGCTGCCCCACCTCACCTTTAGACCCCGACAGTATGGGGCTTGGGCCTTCCCTGAGGAGACGTCTTTCCTGTTCAGAAGGAGGGGGAGGCTGGGGTCTCAGAAGCGTGGAGCTCTGCTCTGGACCTGGATCTTCAGGACCCACTGGAATATGGGCTCCGTGATATCAGGGGTTACTCTGTTTTCTTCTCCTAGAGGAAAGTGGGCGTGTGGACAGGACTTGGAGGCGGAGAAGCAGCTATCTGGGGGGAGGGGGTGGCAGCGGGGGGATGAAAGAAAAAACAGGGGAGTTGGGGAGAGGTCCAGTGAGGGGCTATCTGGGACATTCCATCGTGTGGGGAACCGAAACGTGGGCTTCGGAGTTTGGAGTACAGAGTCTGGAGCCAGACGGCCTGAGTTAGTCTCGACTGTACTGCTCAGCAGCTGTGTGACCTTGGTGAGCTTCCTGGCCTGTAGGAGGGTACATTCCGTAAAGGCATCGTACAGGATTGTTGGGAATGTGTGAAAAGCACCTGGCACAGCAAGCGCCCAATAATTGATACATGACAATATGATTGTTGTCAAATCAACATCCAAACCTGAGAGCAAGCTCGGTTTTCTGGTCCTTTCAACCTTCTGCAATTGGACAGGGGATACTGGCAGGCCGCTGGGCGGTTTCTGGTCGCCTGACCAGCCCCAGGGATCCCTGCAGTTCTGACATATGGCCAGAAGGTGGCAGCATTTCACCACAGTAAATGGGCACTAAGCCTCCCTCCCCTAGCCCTGCAGTCAGGAATGGCCCCTCAAGGGGAGCCCCTTTCTTCCCTCTTTCTGCATTAGCTAAATAGACCCTGAGGTCCTAGGCTGTGGAATGCATCACGACAGCTGAGCAGGAAGGAGGGGCTTGCTGTTCACCCCATCAAACCCTGTCCAGCCTGGCATGAAGGTTGCAGCGTGGTGCATGGGGAGGGTCCCCTCCACGTGGGCACTGCTGCCCTTGCGCTGTCTTTGTGGGCCTGAGGAAGGGGGCTGGGTGGGCTGGTCAGGGTCACTTCTGCAGCCCCCGAAGGCAGGACTCTGTACAAGGCAGACCCCCAAGTGAACTGCGAGATGGAAGAGCCCTTGAAATCCAAAGTGAGAAAAAACCGAAGGGCTGCAAACTGCAGAGCCCATTGATGTCTGTCATCCGCAGATTTCCTGCCCACACGGAATGGGGGATCTTGTACATTCCTCCTGATCAACTATGTAGGGAGGGCAGAGGCCTCAGGAATAACTCTGGGGAGGGGTGGGAGCTTGGAGGCAAAGATGTGGGCTGAGCTCCTACCCTGTCCTCGTCTTCCCACCAAACCCTCACATCACCTCCCAGGAGTGACCCAGGCAGGTTTACCTTTCTGAGTGTTGATTATTAAGTCTGAAAATGAACTGTTGTCCAGCCACACGATCAAGAGAGATAAATGCTAATTGCTGGATGGATGTGCTAACTCCTGGCTCCTAATTCGTCACCTTGCCTAGGCTGAGGTTGAGAGAGGCAAGGGAAGGAGGAGGCGCTGGGGCCAGGACCCTGGGAGCCACTAGACCCTCTTGCAAGAGGATGTGGCAATGGGTGGGGGAGCCAGGACCCCCTCCCCAGGGGATGAGAAGGATGCCATGGGTCCCTGAGGCTCTCCAGGGAGGACAAGGAGCCAGGTGAAGGAGGACGGGGAGGTCTTCGGCTAGCTCATGCTTATTAGGAAATTAATCCCAAGTAGACTGATAATTTGTTTCCCCACTGGCCTTGCGGTTGGCCTTGGGGAGCTAACTATTTCTCTGAGGTTGGTTGCATCCTCGTGTTAAGACGCTCAGTGGACTGCAAAACCCATGACTGATTGGTAACTTTCTGAAGGCGGATCTGGCAGTGGAAGACGTGGGACTCACGATTATTCCTCGAGAGGTGAGGTTGTGGGTCTTTGGGGGCTTAGGTGGGGACCTGCCTAGAGTGGGATCTGGACTAGATGACCTGGCGCAGATCCAGGTGAGAGCAGAGGGGCGGGAATGGGGATTCGTGTGGCAGCAGGACTGGTGGGAGCTCCTTCGTTCATTCCCAGGATTCGTGGCATCTCAAGATCCTGGCCCTCAGTTTTCTCATCTGCGAAATGGGGCTAGTAATCGCAACCACCTGTGTGTTTTGTGAGAATTAAATGAAAGGAAGTAAGGAAAGCGTTGCCACAGTTCCTGGCACCTTATCCCTCGAGAAATAAGTGTTCGGTGAGTGGGTGTCGGGCTTCGCTGTTCTCTTCTGACCCTGCTCTTGCTGCTGCTGGTGGCAGAATCCAACCTCACCATTCCAGGGGAGGGCCTGCCCATCCCTTAAGACCACCCACTCTGGTTTCTGGGGACGAGATGAGTCTGGGCCCCTCCTTCCCCGCCTGGGCATGCAGCCACGGGCCCTCTGGCTGCATGTGGCAGGGGAGGCAACCCGCGCACGGGAAGGATGGAGGCTGGTGTGCCTCCTCCCAGCACGCGGGGCTGGCCGCTACACGCATCAGTGGCCGGGGTAATTAATTTACACATTTCATCCTGCTTAAACTAATAAGCTTCTATATCCTCCTTCTCCACTGAGCCTGAGCCTGAGCCTTCATGCTGGGCTGTCATCCTGGCCCCAGGGAAGCTGTCACATTCCCCACTGCCGTCCCGTGGGCTGCGCCCAAGGCTTGGAGGCCCTATGTCCACGCTTCTGAGGGTGCTGGTCCAGGTCAGCCTCAGAGGCCGTCTCAAGGTGCCCAAGCAACCTCAGACCTGTCTGGGAGTAAAGGGAGAACTGGGAGTCCATCCTTGCAGCCCCCAGCCCCGCAGCTCCCCTTCCTGAAGCTGCGGGGTCTGGTACAAAGATGACTGGGGACATGAACACATCCTCTGGGCAGGGATAAGAAATAGCCTCCAAGAAAGGTGGTAAAGTGAAGATAGTGAAGGGAGGATAACGTGTATCCTATTCTGTTCGGTTAAGAAACGGAGAGAAGCATGTGCGTGTTTGCTTGAAGGATAAAGCCTGGATGGGTACACAGGAGACTGGCTGCCCCCAGGGAGGAGCTGGGGCTGCAAGGCAGGCGGAGGGAGACTTTCACCCTAATCCTTCTGTACCTCTTGAGTCTTGAGCGCTGTGAATGCATCACATATTCAAAAAACGTCAGCTGTTCAACAACAAATACAAATGTAATGTAAAAACCCCGTTTGTATCCAGCACGTTTGTTGGATACTCCTGTGTGCCTGGTGGTGAGGCTGCAGGAGGGTAAGTCATGATGCTCCCTTCAAAGAAGGGGTGGGGAGCGAGGAAAGTCCTGGGTGATAATAACCGTGGTGAATGGAATGCCTGAAAGCCCTTGAGCTCACGGACGAACCCCAGTGGGTAGTTCAGGAGCTGCCTGGAGGAGGGGGTCTTGGGCCATTTTGAAGGTAGTGTAGGGGTCCACCAGATGGAGAGGAGAGAGAAGGGCTGGACGGGCTTGAAGTGTGAGTTCCTATTTGGACGGCAAAACCCTGGGGTGCATTCGGGCCCTAGCGTTCCCATCTGTAACGTGGGAAGAATCCACTCAGGGAGCCAGTAAGGAAAGCGATTCCAGCCCCTAGAACTTCAGTGATCACCAACCCTCATGGTCCTGGAGTGGAAGCTATAGGATCCAGGCCTGTGCTTCACAGAGAGGCTTTCTCCTTAGCTGAGGACGGCGTGCCAGCTCCTTCTGGCGGCTTCCTCCTACTTACGGATTCCACTTGTACGCTCCGATTCCAAATCCTGCAGGATTTAATATCCACTCTGTAATCTACTAGCACCAATAGGCATTATGTAACTAAACCTTAAATTGAAAATGCTAGGCTTCCATTTTCCCCATGCTGCCGGGAGAAGTCGGGGCTCTCCTCGTCCGACGTGACGGACTCTTGCACTAATTAAAGTGCTGTCTGTGCAGGCACACAACCTGCTCCCGACACACCTCACAACACAGCCTGGGGTGACCAGCCACGGTAGGGTCCTGGGCTGGCCATCCTAGTAGCTGCAAGATTGGCCCTGTGTCTACCCCAAATATCACTTGCTTTAAGCCCATTTCATTTCCTGCTCACTGGCTGTAATGACCATTCACTCATTCACTCACTCACTCATGCATTTATTACGCACTCATGGCAGGCACAGAAGTGAAAGATGCTAACACATAGTCAGGCTCTTCTCACCTCCTTCCCTCTTTTGCTGTGACAGCTTCATATAATGCCAATTCCCAGGCCATACCAGTTCATGGCGGAACCCAGAGGAACGGAGAGCAAGAATAGCTAATGTGATAGATGCTATTCTTCTACAGATATCTTCTTCACGAGATAACTCTCTTTTTAAAAAATTAAACTTTTAATTTTGAGATGCTTGTAGTTTCACATGCAGTTGTAAGAAATAACACAGAGAGAGCCCGTGTATCCTGTGTCCAGTTCCCCCCATCTTGCACAACCTTAGTACAGTATCACACCCGGGATACTGACAGGGATACGGTCAACATACAGAGGATTTCCATCAGCAAAAGGATCTTTTCTGTTGCCCTTTATAGGCACCCTTACCTCCCCCTTCCTCCCTCTTTCCTGATCCCTGCCAACCACTGATCTGTTCTCCATTTCTATCATTTTGGTATCAAGAATGCCAAATGAATAGAATCGTAGAGTGTGTAATCTTGTGGTTTTGGCTTGAAGGACTCATTTAATCCTCACAACACCCCAGCAACGTAAGCATCCCTATCCCCATTCCACAGAAATGCAAGTTGAGGCCAGGGAAGTAACTTGCAGAGGCAGGATTCAAGCTTGGGTCATCCTGACTCCCAAGCCAGCCTCTCAGCTAACACTGAGCTGCAGGTATTGTTGGAAACGTGGGTCTGCCCATGTCAGGGGAGCTCCCTCCGCATCCAGGACACAGCTGGAGGTCCTGGCCCTGGATTGTTGGGGGTTATGGCCCTAGCCTGTCTAGCACAGCCTGAATTCTCAAGGGCGGGCATAAGGGAACCCCACCCCAGGACCCCTGCTGTGGTGAAGAGACAGAGGTGGGGCTCCCTCCTTGTCTGGAGGGGCTGGCAGAGGGGCTCAGGTGCGCTGTCCCGCCTGAAGGCACGACAGGCTGATTGAGCTCCTTGGGGGATTGTGGGGGGAGGTTCCCGCACTGAAGTCCACCCCTGCTGCCTCCCAGGCCTCCCAGCCCAAGATTGGGTCTCACAGCCCACTGGTTGGGTCAGCCTGGGGGCCACAACAGGTCAGCTCCGAAGCAACGTCACTCGCAGAGCTAACCAAGCGTGGGATTGCTCAGATTGCTAGAATGAGCAGCTCCCCGTGTACACCCCCTCCCACCAGCCAGCCACAGGCTCCTCCGGCTCTCGCCTGAATCTCGCTCCTGCCTTAACCCGACCTGGTCTCAAAGCCTCATGGCTCCCACGTCACAGTTGACGAGGGCCTCATCTCCCTGTGGAGGGCTCAGCCCCTGGTTCCTGGGGAGGGGAATCTGGCTCTCTCTGTATCCAGTGGGAGGGCCGGATAGGCCAGTGGGAGTGGTCACTCCCCAGACTCAACCCTGGAGCATGGTCGGCAGGGCAGGGCTGGGGCTCGTGCATGAATGTGGGACAGAGGGGACCTCTTCTACACCAGGGTTGGAGTTAGCAGCAGTGACCCAAGCCCCTGCACATCAGGAGTCTGCTAGAGGGCAGAACCAGGGCCAGTGGGAGAGGTTATGATGAGGGAGGCAAGTTTTGCTCAATGAAAGAAAGAATTTGCAGTAACTAGGAATGTCCAAAAGTAGAGCAGATGGCTTTGTGAGTAGTGAGGTCCCCGTCAGTGAAGGCATGCATTCACTCATTCATTTAACCCCTGTCGATTGTCTGCCTTGGGAAGGCAATACACCACTGTGGCTCTCAGCACTAGAGTCCCCCAGATGTGGGGTCTCCCCGCTCTGCCACTTCACAGTCTTTAGCAAGTTCTCTGTGCCTGGGTTGCCTCCCCTGCAAAACAGGAATAATAACAGTTCCTTACCTATCTCAGTGGGAGAATTGTAAAGACTCTCAGCCCCATGCTCAGCACCAGCTAAACACGAGCAGCACGTGTTATTTCCCAGGTGCCATTACCTCTATTCTATAGATGAGTTAAATAAATTCTCTGCGACTCAGTGCCTGAGTGGGGATTTGAACTCAAGCTGGTCTCATTTCAGAGCCCATGGTCCTCCCCCTTGACCATAAAGCTATGCCAGTTAGGTGTTAAAATCTGAGACTAAGGGACTTATATCTAGAGTATATAAAGAACACTTACAACTCCATAATAAAAAGACAACCCAATTAAAAAGTGGACAAAGTATCAGAATACATATTTCTCGGGGCTTCCCTGGTGGCGCAGTGGTTGAGAGTCTGCCTGCGAATGCAGGGGACATGGGTTCGAGCCCTGGTCTGGGAAGATCCCACATGCCGCGGAGCGACTAGGCCCGTGAGCCACAACTACTGAGCCTGCGCATCTGGAGCCTGTGCTCCGCAACAAGAGAGGCCGCGACAGTGAGAGGCCCGCGCACCACGATGAAGAGTGGCCCCCGCTTGCCACAACTAGAGAAAGCCCTTGCGCAGAAACGAAGACCCAACACAGCCAAAAATAAATAAATAAAAATAATAAATAAAAATAAAGGAATTCCTTTTTAAAAAAAATACATATTTCTCCAAGGAATTACACATGACCAATAAGCACGTGAAAAGATGCTCAACACCGTTAGTCGTCGGGGAAACGCAAATCAAAACCGCAATGAGATGCTACTTCACGTCCAGTAGGTTGGTGATAATCGAGAAGACACATAATAGCAAGCGCTGTCAGGGATGTGGAGAAATTAGAACCTCATACACTGCTGGTAAGAGTGTGAAACGGTGCAGCCACTTTGGAAACCAGTCTGGCAGTTCCTCAAATGGTTAAACATAGTTACTGTATAACCCAGCACTTCCACTCTTAGGTATATACTCAGGAGAACAGAAAACATACATCCACACAAAACCTTGTATGCCAACGTTTATAGCAGCTTTCTTCATTGTAGCCAAAAGGTAGAAACAAGCCAGTTGTTCACCAAGTGATGAATGGGTGACCAAAATGTGTGTATCCGCACAATAGCATCCAGCCGTGAAAGGAATGGAGTCCTGACACATGCTACCACGTGGATGAACATCGAAAACCTTAGGTGGAAGAAGGCAGTCCCCAAAGTCCACCTAGTATGCAATTCTGTGCCTACAAAAGTCCAGAATAAGCAAATCTGTGGGGACAGAAAGTAGGTTAATGGTTGCTTAGGGACTTGAGTGGGGCTGGGGGGATGGAGGGGTGATGGCTGAAAGGTACGGGGTTTCTTTTTGAGATGATGAAAATGTTCTAAAGTGAACTGTGGTGGTGCTCGCACACGTTTGTGAATAAACTAAAAACCATTCAATTGTGGACTTTAAATAGGTGAATTATAGGGTATTTGGGTTGTATCTCAATAAAGCTGTTCAAAAAAGAGAAAAAAATCCATAGAAAAAAACTGAGGCTGAGGGGCGAGGTATGGGTGGAGACAGAGGCTGGGGAGTTGCTAATGGAGGGCTTGGTGGTGGGGGGATGACCTTACTCAGGAAGCATTTCCCAAGGGATGGATGATGGACCCTGGGGGAATGCCTTCATGGAGGAAGAGGTGTCACTCAGGCAGGTGAACCCCTGGGAGGTGTCGGGGCAGGCAGAGGGCTGAACCGGTGGCCTCTGGCAGCCCTCAAACCCTCCAGCAGGAGAGGGCGGGTCGGTGTTCGGTAGGGGGATCTGGGGTTCTGATGAGGTGCCTGCAGCTCCAAGGAGCAGTGGCCCTGCCCACCCATCTACCTCCAGCTGGAGGTCATCACACCACTGATGTGACCTTGTGCAGAGGGACAGAACTTGACCCAGTCCATGTCCCCATGACTGGAGCACAAATGATGGGAGCTTGAGTTTGGAGGCAGAGGACCTCTCTGACCTCAGGCTCCTTATCAGTAGTCTGGGGTGGTCATTTCCCCCTCCTTGGGTTGCCCTGCATGAAATTAGATGCTGTGTTGAAAGCACCTGGTAGGAGGAGTTCCAGTGATGGGTGAAAACTGATCTCAGTTGGTCTTGGCATCAACCCTGTGAGTAGATGGGGCAGCTATTACATGAGGTATCACAGAGGCCACGTGTCTTGGTGACTCGTCGAAGGGCACATTGCCGAGAGGGAGGACAGAACTGGACCCTGCCTCTGGGATGCCTTGCACCTGACAACGCAGCAGGGCTGACACCTCACAAAGCACTGTGGGCAAATACTCTCATTTCACCTTCAGGACAAGCTTCTGCGTAAGTAGGATGGGTATCACTAGCCCCGTCTTACAGGTGAGAAAACTGAGAGTCAGGGATGTGTCTCCAAACATTATTCAGAGCACCCGGACTCCTGCTGGCTTTAGAGCACTCACACCCATAATCCTGGAGGCTTCTAGACTCTAAGATGCAGCAGATGAAAGGCCTTGCAATGAAGGTGGTGCCGTGGGGAGGTGCTGAGGATGGAAGTGAGGTGGGTCTGTGCTAGGCCGAGTGTGGGTGGCTCTGGCAGCCCCTTCCGTGGACCCGTCCGCCTCTCCCGGTTCCGGCGGGAGGGAGGAGGCAGGAGGCTTCTGTGCACAGGGAAGGTGGCTGCATGTTCAACGGGAATCACACAAGCGCTCTTGATAAACAGCAGGTAGCCCCGCTTCCGCTAGCTAACAGGATTAATCTAAACGCACACAGACGCAGCTGGGCAGAATCAAAACACAGACCCCAAGCTAAATTACACCACTTAGTGGCGGGGCCCTCAGAGCCTCCGAACGTGTCACCTGACTTGCTCACCTGCTGCAGGAAGAGGCCACGTGTGATGCTCATGTGCGGCACAGGGGTCAGGGGGACCCTGGAGGAGGGCCGGGGGCCGGGGCACTCGGGCAGGGCCGTCTCCGAGGGTCCATAGCCTCAGGAGGGTGGTACATCCTGGAAGACTGGGGCAGGTGCCAGACCTGAAGAAAATGGAGAGGCCAGGATGCTCCTGTGACCAGCATCCCACCTGCTGGTCCTGCCTGATGAGAGTCCTGCCTCCCAGGGAACCTGACCCCAGGATGTCCACACAGAGAGTGTCGGGTAGCTCTGCCCAGTGGTCTGGCATCCTAGGCTTTATTCTGGCCTCCACAGTGAGGGAAGGGAGAGGGAGGGGAACTCTTAACCCTGGTAACCACATTCAATCCCCACTATGGCTATTATAACCCCACTTTACAGATAAGGAAACTGAGGCAGAGTTAGGTTTCAGATCTGTTGGGATCCAGAGCCCACGCTCTCGCACTGCCCCAAGCTTCCTCCCCAGTCATAGCTTTGATGAGGTACAAATCTATCCGGGGTCTGCCTTGGGCTCAGGTGGGCTCCAAGCCCAAGGTCAGGGCAGAAGCCTCTTAACTCCCCAGGGTCTAGAGCCCTGTTTCCTTCGCTTTAGCTTAGGACACCTTGGTAATGTCCTCTGGCTGTGGGCGTCTAAGCCCCAAAAGCTGCACAGGGAGGGCACTCTAGGGGAAAATGAGAAAGGCCGTGAAAATGACTTTCTGGGCCCCTCACCCTGGGAGAGAACTGGAGGGTCATTATGTCCATCTCTTGGCCAATGAGTGGCAGGCAAACCAGCAGGGCAAACCCCCCTTCCCTTAAATCTTAGGAATGATAAATCCATTGCTCACGTCAATTGAGCACGTACTCTCTGCTAGGAGCTTTGCTAAGCCCTTTGAATCCATTCTCTCTCCTAATGCTCCCAATAACCCTAGGGGGTTGGTATTATCTTCATTATAACAAGGAAGTGGCACAGACCCCAACGTCCTGTGATCTCTCTCCTTCCCAGGATTCGGTCACCTTAACCGGGTTTTCCCGTGTGACCCACAGAAAGGGCAAGGTTGGGGTGTAGTTCCTGCTCCCCCCAGCTACCTGGTTCCATGGCCCTGGGCAGCCCAGGGCTTCTTTTTTTTTTTTTTTTTTTAACATCTTCATTGGAGTATAATTGCTTTACAATGGTGTGCTAGTTTCTGCTTTATAACAAAGTGAATCAGTTATACATATACATATATCCCCATATCTCTTCCCTCTTGCATCTCCCTCCCTCCCGCCCTCCCTATCCCACCCCTCTAGGTGGTCACAAAGCACAGAGCTGATCTCCCTGTGCTATGCGGCTGCTTCCCACTAGCTATCTATTTTACGTTTGGTAGTGTATATATGTCCATGCCACTCTCTCTCTTTGTCACAACTTACCCTTCCCCCTCCCCATACCGGGGCTTCTTTGAACTGGGAATTCCTGGCTTGTAAAACAAGGAGAAGCCCTCCACCCTACCTGCATACCTACCTTATTGTGGGAATCACAGGAGAGAAATACACCCTGGCTTTCATGCTGGGAGGCGCTACATAAACGTTAGTTATTGTTCCACACCCCAGAGCAGGCGTGTCCCAGAGCTCCGTATGAGGTTGTTTTTTTTAAATTAATACTGTTAGGAATGAGAATTACTACTACTAAGCCCGTTGCTTGTCCACGTACCTCTGCGTGGGGACCTCGATGTCCCCAGGACACAGTCTCTGCCCAGGGTCTAAGAGGAGGGGACCGTGCTCCCCATTCTGCAGTGGGGTAAACGGAGGCCCCTGGCAAGAACAAAGGGCGGCCCCAGGCCTCCAGGGGAATGGAGATTTCACTTAGGATCTGGGATTTCCGGTCTTCTCCCTCCCGCTGGGAGGGCTCCCAGGCCTCTCCGAGAGTGATTTATGGCAGCAATGTGCACAGCCAGTGCTGTGTCAGCGCCTCCCTCCCCTCCTACCTCCCGCTCTGGTCTCTCCCCAGCCCCCATTTCAGCTTCTCACCTGTTTCTCCCAATGCTGCCGCTCACCTCTCACTGGTTCTCCCCTCCCAGAGTGAGTTGCCCCAGGCTGAGCTGGGCCTACTTTCAACTCCTTTCTGGGCTGAGCCGTCCCTAGCTGCTGAGAGATCTGAGGGGGGTGAAGTGCTAATGAGGAGCTCCCCCTGCCCTGCCCCACCCCTCCCGTGGTCCCGGGAGAGCTGCCCTGAGGCCCTTGGTGGAAAAGGAGGGGAGGGGGCCTGGAGGCTTCGGTTCCTGTCACCTGTTCAGTGGCAGGACCAGCTCTGAGACTCAGTCTGTGGGACTCCCAGGCTTATGTTTTCCCCATCTCCAGGGCTGAAAAAGCCTGGACACTGGGACTGGGGGCAGAGCTGCCCCCTCAGGGCCATGCAGACCCCTGTGCGGAGGTCCTGGTGCTTTGCTACCAATTGCAAAGCACCGGCTGCCGGCTGCCGGCTGCCGGCTGCCGGCTGCCGTAATGCAGATTTGAGATCCTGTGGGGAAGGAAAATTCAGGGGGAGTGAGCTTCTAGACTGAGGAGTCAGGGGATGGAGGCTAGAAGCAGACACTGAATCCTTCTTCCCATGCTCCTATCAGAGCTAGTGAAGCAGGAGACCAAGGGCTTCTGGGAAGGCAAACAGGGCCCACGAGGGGGTACTGCCCAGAAAAACATCCAGATCATTAAATAGTTAAAAACAATAGAAAATTTATGAAAACCCAGAATTTAGTGTATTGTGAACTCATTTTCTAACATGGAGAAAATGGAAACTCAGAGAAGTTCTTTAACTTGCCCAAGGTCACACAGCTAATGGATTCAGAAAATACAGCTCTAGGCTGGTGGGCTCTCCGTCCTGTGCACAGAAGCTAGGGTGTGGGCCAAGCTCTGGCCAGTCCCTGGCTACACTCTCCCTGCTGCCCTTGCCCCTCCAGCATCCCCAACTTCAGGAGGCCTGCTCTGCCCTCAGCTTCTGAGCTGGGTCAAATTCAGAGTGACCCCACCAAAGGCCTCCCTGGGGTTTAGGACTACGCACTGCTTCTCCCTCCACGTCCAGGACCTGGGTAGGCCTGGGGAGTCTGGGGAGGGCCCGGCCTTGCTATCATAACTCTCACTTCTGGGACCCAGAGGGTCAAGTAGGCATTTTGGAGACAGTGATTGGTAGAGAAGGAACTTGGGGAACAAAAACAGGATGCTGAGGACTTAAGGGAGGGGGCCGTCCTCCCAGGCGCAGCTGGGATCTTTGGGGCTAGCTCCTGCCTCTCAACCCCTCCCTTGGCCCCTAGCTCATTTCTGGGACAATGAAACGCTAGTGCATTGGGCCAGCGGGCCAGACACTCTACCTGATTCCCTTTGGCCTGATCCCCACATGCTGACCTCATGACGAGCCCAACCAAAGAGGCTGGCCCTGGCACATCTTCCATCCTGTGGACAAACCTGTTATTTACGTTGATTGGTGCATGATTAACAGCTAATTTGTTAATCAACCACAGCCTATGTAACTTAGGTGCGGCTGTCTCTCCACGGAAATCTACCAAGGTCCCATCCTGAGAGGCTAGCCTGGCAGCTGGGGGAGCAGGTGGTGGCAATGGGGGTGTGGGCTTGAGGGTCCCTCCCATCCACAGCCTCTATCGACCCTCCCTTCCCTTGTATGAAACTTCTTCTGGCTCTCTGGGGTTTCCACCATCCTCCCCTCACCCCGTACCAGACACCCAAGGCCACCCTCGCTCAAGGCCATCAGCTGCCAGGTGCCTTGGGCAAATCACCTCACCCCTCTGAGCCTCAGTTTCCCCATTTTTGGTGTCCCAGTTGAGAAGATGGGTGATTTCTGTGAAAGCACCATACAGTCAGTAGGGTGCCAGAGCTGGCTGGTATCGACTCACAAGAGTCAGTTGTTAAACTTTCAGTGATTTTTGCGAGCCGGTTGATAAACATGTCCATTATTAAAAATTAAACTATATAAACTTACAATTAAATAAGTTACATTAAACACAGAGGTAATAAATACTCAAAACTCATTACTTCCTAATTACTTTACTATTATCTGTGCTCTTGAGGTTATTTACGTCGATTGTATCTGTATGTTGGAAATGCTGTGTAATGACTCACTGCTAAGCATCTCTTTCCAACTCCGCATTCAATGACATCACCTTGGTAGCTTGAAATCAGCCAGAGTAGGGGTATTCGCAACATGGAAATTGGCAAATGCCGTAAGTCAGGACTTCATTTATTGTTTTGTTATTTGTTTAGACCTAAAAACAGTGATGGAGAAAATCTTAATGATGCAGATTAAACCTAAAAGTATGTGGTGTGTGTAGCTATTACATTGTAAATAGCACAAAAAAATTGTGGAAATATTCTTGCAGTAATTGAAAACTATTTTCTGACGCAGCAAAGGAGTCACATCATTGACGAAGGAGGTTCCCACAAATGTCTTTGTCCTTTCACTTTCTTTTTACCCATTAATGTAAATGCAAATATTAACCAACATTCATGTGAGAACTACACTCATTTGTCAATTGCAGCCATAGGTTGGCTACGGATAGAAGAGTTCTGCAAAAATCAGCAGAAGCATTCTGTGAAAACCAATTGGATATGTGGAATTTACAATAAAGAGTGTTGTATATTTTATTATTTTTGTAAAATATATGCAATGTACCCTTTATATCAGTAAAATCACAAATACCCATATTCACACACTTTTCTTTTTTTCCTGGAGAGCCAGTTGTTAAACCTTTACCACTGACCAGCACACCACTGACTGTACTTATGGGAGAGACCCTCATCCCCTTCCTCTTTGCCCCCCACTCTGGCTCTAGGACTTGTATGGTGTCATCAGCCTTTAATGGCTGCACCAGATGTGGAGGAAGGGGCTAGAACTTGGCTGTCTCATCCTCCTCCACAGCCCCCTCCAAAGAAGGTGGATTCCTAGTTGTGCCCCAGGAGAGAAGATGTCATTGGGACACATCCCTGGGCAGAGAGCGGAAGGACCCAAGACCCTGGAACTTGCCTGCTCTGCTTTGGGGGGTGTCTCCACCTGTTGGCTGACTCCATCCAGAATCAGACCTCTGACACTACCTTGGGAGGGGCCACCATCATCTTTGTCTGGATTTTGACAAGAGCCTCCTAACTGGTCTCCCCATTTCTATCCTTGCCCCCTTTACAGTCTGTTCTCAACAGACAGCCAGAGGGATCTTGTTAAAAAACAAAATCAGATCATGTCCTCCTCTACCAGAAGCCCTGCCATGGCTTCCCTTCAAATCTCTACAATAGCCCTGCATGACCCAGCCTCCTGCTACCTCGTCCCTGTCTCCTGCCACTCTGCCCTTGTTTACTCTCTCTCTCTCGGAGTCAGCCGAGCTAGCCTCTTTGTGGTCCCTTGTGCTCACTAGGCACCTCGGCTCTTAGGGACTTCGCACTGGCTGTTTCCTGTTTGGAATGCTCTTCCTTCAAACATCTCCTTGGCTTGCTCCTTCACCTCCTTCAGATCCACTCCAATCTCACCTCCCCATCAAGGCCGTCCTTGATTCAACACTCTCGCTCCCACTCCAATGCACCTGATCCCCCTCCCCTTGATCAATTTTTAATTTTTTCATAGTGTTTCCCACCTTGTAATATACTAATTTCCTGATTACGTCTGCAATGGAAACTGAGTGTCACGAGGGCAGGGATCTTTGTTTCATTCACTGATATACTCATACTCCCAAAACAGTGCCTGCCACAAGGCAGGGGTAAGTAAATATTTTTGAAGAAATTCTTTGTGGGAGGAAGGGCAGCTTCTCAAAGGAGTCTGTGCAAGAGCAGACAACCTTTCCTTTCTCGATTGATGTGGGGATGGGAGGCCTCCTGCCTCAGTCCAGCCCAGCTTTCCAGCTCATCTCCTATATCAGAGCCTGTCTGAAAGCAGTCAGGATTCTCCAGAGAAACAGAACCAAAAGATATATGCATAGCTATAGCTATAGAGATATAGAAGGAGAGTTATTATAAGTAATTGGCTCATGTGATTATGGAGGCTGACAAGTCCCAAGGCCTGCAGTCGGCAAGCTGGGGACCCAGGGGAGCTGGTGGTGCAGTTCCAGTCTGAAAGCCAGCAGGCTTAAGACCTAGGAAGAGCCGATGTTTCCATTCAAGTTCAGAGGCAGGAAAAAACGAATGTCCCAGTTCAACAGCCATGCAGCAGGGGTTCCCTCTTACTCAGCCTTTTTGTTCTATTCAGGTCTTCATCTGATTAGATGAGGCCCACCCACACCGGGGAGGGCAATCTGCTTTATTCAGTCTGCAGGTTCAGATGTTCATCTCATCCAGAAACATCCTCACAGACACAACCAGAATAACGTTCGGCCAAATATCTGGGCACTCCAGGGCCCAGTCAAGTTGACCCATAAAATTAACCATCACAGGCCCTTCATCTCACAGGGCAGAAGGAGAACAGCCTGCAGCAGACTGAGTAACACACAACCTTCTGCCAGCTGGGCAACGCTGCAATTAACATGGCCTGTTAGTACCACCGTTTCTCTTCTCCTGCTCTCCAGGGACCTAGAACCTGGGTAATGAGGAGAGGAAAGGAGGCTTAGAACAACATTTGTGGCCTTGGCCTAGCCTCTGTTTTCTCGTCTGTAATATGGGCTTATACTGTATTATGCATCTCACAGCTGTAAGGCTCAAATGAGAAAATGCTTTGTCAAATATAAAACCTTGTGCAAGCCCAAGGTATTCGTCTTGCAAACTCACTCCTACTCATCTCTGACAAGTCCCTATCCCTGTCAAGGGAAAGGTTAAGACTGCCTTCTTTTTTATTCAGTTTCTCGTGTCCTAAGAGGGAAGTGCATGGGAGAAGGCATAAGTAGGGCCAGGGTCTTTGAAAATAGCAGCAGTAACAGCACATGTATTTGAGAGGCTAAGTTGAGAATTGGTGCTTTCTCCATCCTGTGGCAGGAGAGAATCATCAGACTGTTGGTTTTCTCCACTCCTGTGCCATTGCCCGTTGGGAAGGGCTGCAGTTCTGAATGTGGCTGATGAGACGTGTTATCAGAGGAGCTTTCTGTCTGGGAGCCATGGAGGAACAGGTCTGTCCTGGGTGAGTTGTGTGCAGGCGAGCCTGGCAGCAAGGGGATGAATGGGAGATCTGAGCTCCTATCTGCCCAAAGAATGTCTCCTCTTATTGGTGTTTCCCCACCACCATTAGCACATCCCTTTCCCTTGGTCCTGTATGGTTGGGAATCAGAAATGAGAAGGCACTTTCCTTTGCCTACATCTCCATTCTGGCTCCTCCATCCAGTCACTGGCAGAGCCAAAGTTCAGGTAGAAACTTGTCTGGCTGGATTGCCAAGATTGCCGCGGCCACCCACTGCCTGGCTCTGACAGCTGTTTGGCAAGATGGAGCATGGATGCCAGTGCTGTGGTAATGGGTGCCGAGTGGCACAGGGCATTCCCAGCACAGGGGCCTATCAGGGAGACATGTGACTGATGGGAAACTCTCATTGGGATGGGATAAAGTAAATATCCAGGAGACAGGAAGGCAGGCAGTCTTTGCTCTCCTGTCCCCTGCTGACAGCAGAGAACATGGGCATACCTCACCTTTGCCCTCTGGGAGTGCCATGTCCCGATGCCCATCATTGGGTACTCTCTATGTTTGGGGCTTCAGGTCAGGGGGCGGATATGGAGCTGATTGGTTTCATGACACAGTTACGGTGGAGCTGATTCATTCATTCATTCAACCATTCACTTATTCAATATTTATTGAGAGCCTTTTCTCTGCCTGTATGCTGGCAGTGTTTTATTTTTTGGTTTTATTTATTTATTTTTAAAAATATTTATTTTCTTTATTTTTTTGGCTGCGTCAGGTCTTACTTCTGGCACGCGGGATCTTTCGTTGCAGCGCGGGTTCTTCGTTGCGGCGTGCGGGCTTCTCTCTGGTTGGGGTGTGCGGGTTTTCTCTCTCTAGTTATGGTGCACAGGCTCCAGAGCGTGTGGGCTCTGCAGTTTGCGGCACGTGGGCTCTTTCGGTGAGGCATGAGAGTTCAGTAGTTGTGGTGCGCGGCCTTAGTTGCCCCAAGGCTTGTGGGATCTTAATTCCCCGACCAGGGATCAAACCCTCATCCCCTGCATTGGAAGGCAGATTCTTTACCACTGGACCACCAGGGAAGTCTTTGGCACTGTTTTAGATGTGAGAATCGAGGTCCCTTGTGTCATGGAGCTTACAATCTAGTTGGAGAGGCAAGGGCATACATGTGAACAAGTGTAAAGAGGAAAACTGGATAGATCTGGGTCTGAGCCTTGGACGTGTCATTTACTAGCTGTGTGACCTTGGGCAAGTTACTTAACTGTGTTGAACTGCAGTTTTCTCATCTTTAGAGTCAAGATGATGATAATACTGATTTCATAGGGCTGTGAAGATGACTTGAAAGCAAGTATATGAAGCACACAATGGAGAACTGACTCATGATGGATGTACCCATGTATGCATTATTGTTATTGTTATTGTGAATATTACACATTTAGAAATAGAAGCAGGAAACCTTTCTTTCAGCAAAGTGACACCCTGGAAGAGGTGATTCCAAAGCTGTGTCTGTACTGCGTCACAACATTTAGTTGGTAAAAGATCAATTCAGCCAACTCCTTGAGTGTTTGGTCAACAAAGGCTCTAACAACTGACATTTATTTTTTTCATTGGTGGGATCAGGTGGTTGTTTGAATTGAAGGAACCAATTGGTTGTTCTAATTGGATGAACTAATTCATTGTTCACGCATCCTGGTGACCCAGTCTAAGAATGGTTGTGATTTTATCCAAGGCCCTGGGTGCTTTCTCTTTTACAAGTGAACTTTTGGCCTGATTTTGTCTTCATTTTATAACTGTTAAAAACATGTGAAGACACATATACACACACACAGAAGCCAAGCCAGCTCATGATTATCCCTGCTGAGCTGGGACCAAGAGAACCCGAACTTTATATTTTGCCAACAGCTTTTACCTCTTCTCAGCCAGTTCTTTTCCACAGCAGATGCCAAAGAGCCAAATGGCATAGTCTGAGCTTGGTCCCTTTCCTGCCAGTCTTTGGGCAAGGCTCTGGCTGTTGGCACTCTACTCTGCTGTCCATTGTGAGGTCTCATCCGCTCCGCCTGGCACGGGAAGGGGAGAGCTGGCATTGTCCAGCAGGTAGGTGCTTGGGGCAGGAGGCCGAGGAGGCTGGTTCCTGGCAGGCAAACCTGTTGCCACTAAAACTTGGCACGTCTGGGCGGCTTTAGCAGTCCAGACAGAGAATTAGCACAGAGGAAGTGCCTGCTCCGCAACGCCGGTCTGGCTCCTTGGTACTCCCCGTGGAAAGCACCCGTGGTGCTACCCATGCTCTCTTCCTTGGTTGCAAATTTATGTGAAGTGGGGTAAAGAGAATCCCAGCATGACTATGACCCCAATCATCTGGGAGGCTCCTCCTGGGACATTTTGCCGAGTGCGTGGGGATCCTACATTTTTCTGAGGTTTTCCAGCAGAGGTAATGAATACCACTTCTGAACTTTTGGAAATTGGCGAGCTGGTGATGTCTTAAGGATGTTTCTTGCCTGCTCCAGAAGTATCGTCTCCCATCGTCACCCCAAGCCCTTGATGGAGTCCTTGGCAGGGACACAGACTGCTCAGCCAGGTGCCTTTCTTTCTACCTGCTGGCAGATGGAGGGCACTGCGTGTGGAGCCAGGAGCCGGGCATTCCAGGGCAGCACTGCCTGGCACAAGCCGTGTGGAATGTGGACAAGCTGCTTAACTTCCCCGGGCCTCAGTTTCCATGGGCCTTATCTATTGTCGTGAGGATTGAATGCGGTGATGCAGGTGACGGCAAACTATACACTGAGAAACCTCAAACACAGGCAAGGCATAGATGATACTCTCCACATGCCGCCTTCCACCAGACTAGCGCCCTGTGATCATTTTTCTCATTCGATTTTGTTAGAAAGCTGCCTACTTGGATAAAACCCTCAGGAGAAGCAAGAAGTCCATCCCTGGGGAACCCTACTCTTTCCTGGCCCGTCTGTCTTGATTCATAGATTTCTGTGCCCTCTGAAGCTCTCAGCCACCTCCAAAGCCAGTCCCTGGGCAGGCACGGACTTGACGAGGGGAAGGGTGAGCGGGAACAGCCACAGAAACGAAAGATTACGGATTCTCTTTCTATTCCTTTCTTGATTTCCTGTTCTGAGATGGGCGAAGCAGCCTGATTTATTTTTGACAAACGTATCTGCATTATGAATTATATTGGGGATGGGATTGTTACATTCAATCAATGTTAATTTTTGACTTCTGTTCAAGGCGCCATAAATAATCAACTCCAGGGTGAGGTTATGGACTGAAGTCGCCCAAATTATGCTAATGAGGATGATTAAATTTTTGAATTCCAAGTTTCTGTAAGAATAACAATCAGTTAGCATTTACATTTCTGCCATGCCCTAGGATTTGCAGCTTTTTCTAAAGCTGCTATTAAATATAAATAACAATACCAGTTTTTAAAACCAAGTTGGGCCCTTCGGGGCATATTCTATTCTCTTTCCTGGTGCTCTGCTTCTGAGGCTATGCAGAGGGGCTTAGGCTCCGTGTCTGAGGCTAGCAGAGATGGAAGGGAGGATGCCACAGAGTGCCACAGGAGCTGGGCAATTTGCATTTGACGTGGAACTGCAAAGGCACGTTCAAGTTCTAAAAGAGACAATAATTCAATTTTGCATTGTTCCATTTGGTGAGGAATGCCGGGAAGCCCCAATGGGCTTTAGAAGTGCTACCCCCAGTGAGCAATGATTTCGGAGGGATCTGAACTTAGGATGGGAGACCAGGGCTTAGCCTTTCCTGCCTGTGTGCTGTGGGTCTTTGGGGCTCCTCCATTAGCTTTCTGGGCTTCGTTGTCCCTCCACAGGTTTCCTAGGATGCCACTCGATCCCCTAGTTTAGCTCAAGAAAGGGCAAAAAGAGCTAGTTGATTTCCAGCCTCCTGTTTAGCCACCTGTTATGCAAGCTGCCCAGAGATGCTCATCTCCTGATGTCTGCGTGAGGCCCAGGTGGCTACCGTCGTAGTGACAGGTCAGCTCCGAGGTTAGGCAGCTGGCTGAGCAGCTATTGTTTATCCCAGTTTCAATTTCATTGTCATGACAACCCACGCAAGTCACTTTTCGAGCCCTGCCTGTGGACCAGGACCCATCTCTGCACTCGGGGGGTGACTCCTTCCTTTCCTCCGTGTATTCAGGGTGATCTTATTTTCTCCACCACTTACCCAGAAATTGTTTTTGAAAAGCGTCTCATTTCAACAGAATTTGGTCTAGAGTGATTGGGAACACTGCTCGGCAGGGTTTGTTGCCCAACCCTCCACGTGAGCATTCTCACCGGCATCCTTATTCCCACGGGTTTCTAGAACTGCTGTGGCCACCGGTGGGAGGGGTGTTGGTGGTGGGTTGGAAGTCTGCCCGCTTGACACTCATGGCATCAGAGGGAAGTCCTCTTGAAAGTTCTGTCCCATAACCTGGGGTGATGTATCTCAGACGTGAAAACTGCCTCAATGCATCTTCCCAGCTAAGGGGTGCCCCCTCCTTCATAATTTCAAGAGACAGATGGCTGGAGCTTCTGTTGTGTGCTATTGCTCTGAGAAATCCTTATGTCTGTGTGGGGCTGTTTAGGCACCAGCTCTGGATGTTAACGTCAGTGAGCCTTGAAAGAACTGCCTTGGCGGAATGGGACTGTCTGGTGAATTTCTCTTCCGGGTCTACAAGTACTTTATGATTCTGAAAGCATACACGTCTTTGACTGAGACTCAAAGAGGGGCTCTTCTTCGAGCTGGCTCTGTGGTGAGTGTGTGGGGAGGAGGCCTTGGCCAGGGCTGCCCACTGCGAGGGTTACGAGGGAGGCCCAGCACCGAGGAGGAATGTTGCCTCCCCGTCAAGCGCTCTGCTGGGTGTGCCTCAGGATCACCTGTTTTGGCCAAACTAATGGCTCATTTCCCTAAATAAAATAGCGAGGGATTTTCTCTCTTTCTCACTCTTTCTCCCTTTGTTACTCTCTTTCTCCCTTTCTTTCTCTCTCTCTTTCTTTCTTTTCTTTCTCTTTTCTTTCTCTTTTCTTTCTCTCTCTTTCTTTCTTTTTTTCTTTCTTTCTTTCTTTCTTTCTTTTTCTTTCTTTCTTTCTCCCTTCCTTCCTCCCTCTCTTCCTCGCTCCCTCCCCTTCCTTCCTTCCTCCCTTCCTCCCTTCTTTCCTTCTTTCCCTCCCTTCCTTCCTTCCTTCTCTCTCTCTTTCTTTCTCCCTCTCTCTCTCTTAGATATTGGGGTTTCTCTGCCTGAAACAGAGAGGCGATGAGGGACTGGAGAGCTAATTAAAAGTCTCCAAATCAAGGAAGATTGTTATAGACACAAGTGAATCCATTGCTCTGGGAAATGCTGAGGTTACTTCCACACGTCTTGACCCCTCTGTTGTCATCGGCATGGGTCAAAGTTGAGCCGGGCAATGAGAGAGGGCAGAAGGCAGGTAGGGAAGTCAAGAACCAGGGCTGACACAAGCAAGCCTAGTGCAGGAGTCCTGTTAGAAGGTGGTGGGATTTGGGGCCCAATAGTCTCCACCTTCTTCCCCTTCATTCATTCCACAAACCGATTTGGAATATTTACTATGTGTCTGGCTCTATTCTAGCTCCTCATGAGCCAGTGGTGAGTGAAACAGACAGAAATGCCAACGCTGCTAGAGCTTTACTTTCTACTGGGGGCCCCAGATAGTAAGCAGATCATTGAAACACCTGGTGTGTCAGATGGCAATAAGGGCTACATTAGGAGAGGGGCAGAGGGAGTGTGGAGGTGCTGCAGTCTAAGACAGGTGGGCAAGGCAGGTTTTTGAAGATGCTTCAGTGAAAAAGTAAAGGAGTGAGGGCTGGAGCCATGGGGATGCTTGGGAGAGGAAGACCCAGGCAGAGGGAACAGCAAGCACAGAGCCCATGGGCCTGGTGTGCTGGGAGAACAGGGGTGGGAGTCTGCATCACTGGAACGGGGTGAAGAAGGGGAGAACTGCAGAGGACGAGGTCCAAGAAGGAACCAGGAGCCTGATCGCCCTGGGCTTTGCAGCCACTGTAGGGGTTTTCTGGGTGCAATGGGAAGGAGTGGGGAGGTTTGACAGGGGAGGGGTATACTCTATAGGCTCTTACAGGATCCTTCTGGCTGCTGTGTTGCGAATATTTTAAATTTTAGACCTTGTCTCCTTAGATTAGGTCCTCACTCTGTTCTTGTCGCTGGACTGGAGACGGTCTACATGATTATGAGATTAAACTCTACTAGGATTGGAGTATTTCCAGGAAAACAGTGAATTGAATATGTCACAAATTTGTACCAATGAGCAAAGTTAAAGAGAGGCCGATTTGACCCAATCTGGATTGGCCATGTGGGTCTCAATGCTATGAGAGGGGCTGGGCCCACATGACCCAGGATCCGTCCCCCTATAGCATTAAATGCATATGCATAATGTCACTCATTGGTGACCAGTGAATGGGAACTTACTCTCCTGCTTTACAGGGATGGGTCCGGAGATGTATTTAGGGATACTCCTAACTGCATTTCTTCCACACCACTGATGACAAGGCTTTGTGAGTTACTGACTGAGGAGAGATCTGAGCTGGCAGAATCAAAGGCAGTGGGTTTAGGAAAGGGTCCAAATTACATTGAGGAAGATCTCACTGCTGTTCCAAGCGCTCTAATGCCGCCTTTTGATTGAATAGGCTTGTTATTAAAAATGCATTTAAAAAAATGAAATCGAAGCAAATCCCTTCAAATAAGATTTCAGCCTTGTCTCAAATCCAGGGGTTTATTTGGAAGTTCTATCTTCTCATACTCTGTACAGAGCTGTGTTGGAAAGATCATAGCCTCCGGTGCCCTGAGCGTGATGAATCAGGAAGGTAGATATCAATCAGGTTTCCCGAGATGGCTGTGCAATGTCCCTTTGTTGCTTATTTTCTGGGCTACTTACATGGGGGAGGTGGTCACTTGAACTGTGTTAAATGTCGCTCCACCCAAATTCCTCATTTCCCTAGAGGGCTGAACCTGAGTTGATTTGGAATCTGTGACGCAGGAGTAGTTTCCTACTAACTCCCACCCCCAGGAGGCTTCTACTCCTCTGTCTACTCCCTCCCCTAAACTCGGGCCACATTGTTGCTTCCTGCATGTCGGCCAGATTGGGGACCTCCCCACTAAGCTACATTCATAGGAAGCTATTCTTTATTGTATTAGGGAAAACACCACACTGCTTCCCTATGACCTGTCCCCTCTCTTAATCTGCTACCCCGTGAAAGAAAGGGATGGGGCCAGGGAGGTATGCCAGCCAGGACAGTGTTAGCTTTAATCCTACTTAATTCTAATTCCATGATGAAAGGCTCATTTTGAGACTTGATTGAGGTGAGTTTCGGTCAAATAAGAGGAGGTTTCATTCAGCTGCACAGTCATTTATTCATCAAACATTCGGAGCCAGGCTCAGAGCTTGGGGCCGGGGGTCAGAGGAACCATACTTGGTCCCTGCCCTTTAGGGAGACAAACAGAAACAAATAGGAAATAACAAGATGTGCCATCAGTTCTGAAGTAAATGTATGTATCGATGTTGCAGAGAACAGATGAGAGCCCCCTGGGACTCTGGGGCAGGGGATCGGGGACGAAACTGACTCTTACGTTGGGTTTTGAAGGCTGAGTAATAAACTCATGGAGATAGAATTACGGAACGCATTACCTCCTGGAGAGATTACTAGCAGGAATTGCACGTGGATTCTGATAGATGGGAGAGCATATGTGGTTATTATGAGAGGGAAACCTAGACTTGACACCTGGAGGTGAGTGTCCGGGATGTGATACCTGGTAAGTTACTCAACATCTTTGTGCCTCAACTTCCTCATTTATAAAATGGGAAATGTAATAACAATGCCTGTCCTGCTGACCTCATGGGGTTGCTGGGAGGATCAAAAGTACCAGTGCATATGAACATGCCAGAAAATGGTCAAGTGCAAGGCAAATGTAAAGGCATTTTTAAGTATTTTATTTGGAAAGAATTGCAAACTCACAAAAAGTTGCAAAACTAAAAATCGCACAAAGAACATCTATATACACTGTACCCAGATTTACCTATTGTTTAGTTTACCCCATCTACTTTATGATGTATTTTCTCTCTCATACACACAGTTATATATGTTTATACATAATTTTTTTCTGAACATTGTGATAAGTTATATACATCAGAGCTCTTTATCCCTAAACACTTCAGTGTTATTTCCTAAGAATAGGAATATTCTCTTACATACCACAGTAGAGTTATCAACTTGATTGATTTATATTATCTAAACTATCAGCCATATTATAATTTTTTCACTTGATCTAGTAAGAGAAGTTTTTGCTCCAGTGTAGGATCCAGTCTAGGGTCAGGTATAGCATTTTGATTTCATGTCTCTTTAGCCTCCTTTAATCTGAAACATTCCCACAGCCTTTCCTTTGTCTTATACGATATTGATATTTTTGAAGAATACAGTGCTCCATTTTTAAAATAGGATGTTTCTCATTTTGTGTTTGTGTGATGTTTCTTTATGATTAGAGTGGGGTTATGCATTCTCAGTAACAATGCAATGTAGGTGATGATGTATACTTCTTGGGGTATCACATCTGGAGGCATGTAATGTCCATCTGTCCCTCGCAGGTGATCTTAATTTTGTTTGTCCAGTCAAGGTGTTACCTGCTTTCTCCACTGTTAATTACCATTTCCCCTCTCCGCTGCAACTAGTAAGCAGTTTGTGGGGAGACAGCTTACCATTTGTCATCAAAATTTTCTGCTAGATTTAATATCCATTGATGATTCTTGACTGACCCAATCTTTACCATGATGCTAATCTCCTGACTCCAGCATTTACCAGTTTGCCCTCAGCATTCTACTAAGCAAGAGCCTTCCTTTCATATCTGTTTATCTATCTATCATCTATCTACCTATCTAAATATATATTTTTGACATGGGCTCATAAATTCCTATTTTTTCAGTGGTTTATAATCCATTATTCTAGCTCATTATTTTGTTGTTCAAATTATCCCAGATTGGGCCAGTGGGAACCTCTTCAATGTGGTTCCTCTGTTCTGTGACATGCCCCATTATTATTATTATTATTATTATTATTATTATTGGAGCAATCCTTTACTTTGTGGCATAAGATGTTCCAGGCTTGTCTTGTAGCTACTCTGCCCTCATCCTGGAATCAGCCACTTCTTTGGGGAGTCCTGGTTCCTTTTAGTGGAAAATGGTATTAGAGACCAAGATCAGGGGGCTAGGTGTGCTCATTGCTACAGGGGTATCTTTGCTTCTTGGCTATTTCAGTGGTTGAACTAGGAAATACATGCATGTGTATACAAATGCACATACACATGTATGCATATACAAATGCATCTGCACACACATACCTAGATTATACATGTGCATGTGAACATTCAAATACATACATACTTTAGAAATCATGAGTTCACACCAATACTTCCAATTCAAGTCTATTTCCACGGGGTTCTTACCTTACCCCTTCCGTATTTGCACATCCCTTTTCCCTCAGTAAGAACACTGCAGTTCATTCCACTACAATAAACAAATCTTCTCTAAAGAATTCAGGATTTGTCTGCACTTCCCCCCCCCCTCACCCCAATACATGCATACACATATACACTCCTTATCTTGCCCCAGACTGAGGGTATGTGGTCAAATACTACTTTCCTAAGTCACTTGGATTAGTTCTTTCCCTCCCCCACTTCTGTGTGGTTATAATCCTCACTTGAAATATATAGTTTCATTTGTTTCAGTTTGCTTTCCATCTTTTCTCTGTCTCTAGTTTTACCAATTTAATTTGTTTTTAAAATTTATAGACTATTGACTTGCTTACAAAAGTCAAAATTATTTTAAAAAGATATACTCAGAGAAATACCACTTCTTCACATATCCCTTCCACCCCATGTGTCCCTGTCTGTTCAGGTTACTATAACAAAATAGCATAGGCTGAGTGGCTTATAAACAATAGAAATTTATTTCTCACAATTCTGGAGGCTAGAAGTCAAAGATCAAGGCCCTGGCAGATTCAGTGTCTGCTGGAGGGCCTGCTTCCTGGTTCACAGACAGCTTTCCTTTGGGTGTAATGTCACATGGCAGAATGGGAAAAGTGAGCTCTGTAGGGCCTGTTATAAGGGTACTAACCCCATTCATGAGGGCTCCACCCTCACGACCTAATTACCCCCCAGAGACCCTCCACTTCCAAATACTACTCCGTTAGAGATTAGATTTCAACATATGAATTTGAGGGGACACAAATATTCAGTGTATGCCAATTTACCCTTGACCCCCCAAATTCATTTCCTTCTCACATGCAAAATACATTCATTCCATCCCAACAGCCCCCAAAGTCTTAACTCCTTCCAGTATCAACTGTAAAGTCTGAGTCCAAAGTCTCACCTAAGTATCATCTAAGTCAGGTATGGGTGAGACTCGAGGTACGATTCATCCTGAGGCAAATTGCTCTCCAGCTGTGAACCTGTGAACTCGAACAGGTTATATCCTTCCAAAATACAATGGTGGGACAAGACAGACATTCCCATCCCAAAAGGGAGAGATAGGAAAGAAGGAAGGAGTGACTTGTCCTGAGCAAGTCCAAGACCTAACAGGGAAAACCCCATTAGCCCTTAAGGCATGAGAACATTCTACCGCACACACTGGAGCAGGGGTTCTGCCTCTGCAGCTTTGCTGGACAGGGGTTCAGCACCTAATGTTCTGGGTAGCCCTGCCCCACCGTTGCACTGGGCATTGCCCTTGTGGGGGCTCTCTGCAGGGACCCTGTCCCTGCAGTGGTTCTCTGTCTGGACCCTGCTCCTGCAGGCTGGGGTCCCAAGCAGTGGCTCTCCTGGGGTGGGGTTCTGAACCTATGGCTCTGCCAGGTAACCTTAGAAATCTAGGTGGAGAAGCCACGCCCCCATAGTTCGTGTACTCAGTGTGTAGGCCCCAGATGGTCCTGTAGGGAATCTGCCAAAGTCTGTATCTAGTGCCCTCCAAGAAGTGCGGCCACCAAGGCTGAGCTGTACCAGGGCCTAAATCACCCTGGAGGTTAAGGGGTTCATTCTTCCACTATCCTGAGCTGACTAATCTCCTTATCAAATGGTCATTTGGCCACCTTCTTAGTGTTCTCTCCCTAACAGACTTTCTCATTCTTTTCAGTATGGATAGGCTGAGAATATTATACATCTTTAAATTCTGCTTACATTTTGATTAACAAACGGTTGTCTTTTTTCTTTCTTTTTTTAATTGAGGTATAATTGACATATAACAGTGTATTAGTTTTAGGTGTATAACATAATAATTTGCTGTATGTATATATTGTGAAACGATTACCAAAATAAGTTTAGTTAACATCCATCGCCACATATAGGTACAATGTTTTTTTCTTGTGATGAGAACTTTTAAGATCTATTGTCCTAGCCACTTTCAAATGTGCACTACAGTATTATCAACTATAGTCACTTCCCATGCATACATATGTATGTAACATCCCCAGAACTTATAACTGGAAGTTTGTACCTCTGGCAGCCACCAATCTGTTCTTGGTATCTGTGGGTTTGGTTTTTGTTTTGTTTTTGTTTTTTAAGAATCCATATGTATATAACATCCCCAGAACTTATAACTGGAAGTTTGTACCTCTGGCAGCCACCAATCTGTTCTTGGTATCTGTGGGTTTGGTTTTTGTTTTGTTTTTGTTTTTTAAGAATCCATATGTAAGTGAGATCATACAGTACTTGTTTTTCTCTGTCTGACTTATTTCACTTTGCATAATGCCCTCAAGGTCCATTCATGTTGCAAATGGCAGGATTTCCTTCTTTTTTTATGTCTGAATAATATCCCATTTGTGTGTGTATGTGTATAAATAATATAGATAATAATTGCTCTTTTCTTATATTTCACGGTAAGCGGTAACGAGGAACCAGGCTGTTCCTTCAACACTTTGCTTAGATATTGCCTCAGCCAGATATCCAATTTCATCGCTCACAAGTTCTACCTTCCACAGAACACAATTCAGTCAAGTTCTTTGCCACTTTATAATAAGGATTTCTTTTCCTCTATTGTGCAAGAACATGTTCCTCATTTCTTTCCGGGACCTCATGAGAATGGCCTTTACCGCCTGTGTTTCTACCAACACTCTGCTCAGGGTTACTTGGGTATTCTCTAGAAGACTGAGGCTTTCTCTATAGCTCTCCTCTTTTCTTTCTGAGCTCCTGCCAGAATGAGTCTCTAATGGTCCATTTACGGCAATGCAGGCTTTTTTTCAACATGCGCTTCAAACTCTCACAGCCTCTACCCTTTACCCAGTTCCAAACCCACGTCAACATTTAAAAGTGTGTTTGTTACAGCAGCACCCACACATCTGGGTACCAATTTCCATCCCAGTCTGTTTGGGCTCCCATAACAAAGCACCATAGACTGTGTGGCTTATAAACAACAGAAATTTATTTCTCACAGTTCTGGAGGCTGGGAAATCCCAGTGCCCTGGCAGAGTTTGATGTCTGGAGAGAATCCACTTCCTGGTTCATAGACTGCAATCTTTTTTCTTGTGTCCTCACATAACAGAGGGACGAGGGAGCTCTCTGGGGCCTCTATTATAAGGGTACTGATCCCAATCATGAGGGCTCCACCCTCGTGACCTAATTACCCAAAGGCCTTACTTCCCAGCACCATCACATTGGGTTTCAACATATGAATTCTGGGGGGATACAAATATTCCAGTCTAAAGCACCATTTCTTCCTACTCCTTGTAGATAACTGTCATTATTTTCTGCTTTATCTTTCCTGTGTTTCTATTTGTAATCACAAGCTGATATAGGTACATTCTCTTATTTTCCCTTATTTCTTACACAAAAGATAGTATGCCATCTATGCTCTTTCGTACTTTGCCTTTTTCACTTAATAACATCTGGAAATCATTCCATATCACTTCACAGTGACTTCCTCTTTTTTTTTCTCACAGTTGCATAGTACTGCGTGTATGTACCAGAGTATATTGAACCTATTGCTTCTAAAGATATTTTATTTTTCAAGATGTTGACACTTTCTCCACCTTTGCAAGCTAAGTGCACATTATGTGCCACAGGACGTTCTGAGCATCTTGGTATAAGCTAGGACTCAGTCCCACCACCCCTCATATTAGGGTCAGGTGTTTCTGCCAATTGGAGTTGTTGGGCAGTACCTCTCCCAGTGTGTACGCTGATTTGCATGAGGAACAGGGAGCTGTCTGGAATTAAAAGACAAACCTTGTCTATTGTTGGGGCATAGACACGTCTGATGGAGGGGGAGCTGGAGGGAGCAGTGGGTGGGATGAGAGCCAAAGGAAAGCAGATAACATGGGAGAATGACGACGGCACACAAAATGCACTCACCTAAGTGAGAAAGGTGTCTGGAATAGGAAACCTGGCCCAGTCACTGACTGCACTCTCCATAGGGGAGTGTTTGCACCCCATCTTCCTGTCCCAGCCCCTTGGTGACTTGTGTGGTTTGAGATAAAGGGGCTTTGTGTGCCTGTGAACTGAAAAATCTGGAACATGTGGCTAATCCAAACTCCTTGCTGTGTGACACCGTTGTCTGCGTGAGATGAAGCATTCTCCTTGGTTGCAAAGTCAGAGTTGCCCTTGGGGTAGAAGCAGGGGGTGGTTCATTGGAGCCTGGACTGTGGAAGCTCTGGCCATGGTGGAGGCCCACCCCCAGCCTGTCTGGGGGAGGAGAAGAGCTGTTGACCAACTGAATAGCATTTCAGGTACCAGCCTTTTTTTCACTCTCTGCGCTCTGAGCATTTCCCTTTTACTTTGCAAGAGCGACAATACCAGTGGTGACAAAATCATAGGCAGCCTTCCCAGTCACTGACTTTGGGCTTCACTATAGAGTCATGGACCTGGCAGTGGCAAAATACTGGCAGTACAATGAGGTCCTAGAAGTGATACATCAGGGATGCTGTTGGGCCTGGGACTTGGTTGGTGGGAGTAAACAACAGGGCAGGGAGGCTTTGTGTCACCTGGGACCTCCCTGAAGCATCTCAGGAATAGACAGGAGAAGTTACTCCCTAAAAGACTGGACTTCTTGCCACCACACAGCTGGGCACTTGCAGCAACAAGGTTTAGGCACAAAGGTTAGTGGGACCAGCTTTTCACCTTCCAGCTGGGGAAGCCTGGGACACTCAGGATGTACTTGTGATAGAACTGCCATAGAGACCACTGCTGCTCCCTCCGGCCCCAGCAGCCTGCCTGACAGATGGTCAGTGTGCTTCATGCTAATTGTCATTTGTTGTTCTGCTTCTGTGTGCACGCCTCATGCCCTTGCCAGTGTGCTCACCCCATCCCCCTGAAGGCAGTGGCTGTCTCTTCACTGTCCCTGTGTCCCCACACTGTGCCTCTAAACTAGGAGACGGGCCTTTTTGCTCATCACTCCTAGTGATGGGTGCTCAGATCTGGCCTGACACCTGAGCTGGGGAGGTAGGAAATGGGGTACTTGGCTCCTAGTTCCCTCCTTACAGAGACCTGCCCTGACCCCCCATCGAAACAGCGCCCCTGGTGCCATCCACCTTCTTAGCTGACTTAGGTTTCTCCATAGCACTTTTCACTCCCATATTTTCCTGTTTGTTTATGAACTCTCTCCCCCATTAGCACTGAGCTCTACCAAGGCAAGAGTTTCTGTTTTGTTCACTTCGAATTGTCCATGCCCAGAACAGTGCCGGGCACATAACAGGCCCTCAACAGGTAATTGTTGAATAAATAGAACACTGGTGCCATTGATAAGGATGCTGATGGTGAAAGATTCCTGAGTCGTTTTAGGTCCTCGTTGCCAGAAACAAAGAAATACAGGCATTTGGCCTTCTCAGTCTTCAAAAAATCAATCCAAAAGTTGTTCCGTGATTTGAAATTCACTGGGAAGATGTCCCTCCTCCTATTCTCACCCAGGTCTGACTCTCGGGAGGAGGGGCTTCTTAAGAGGCCACGTGGTTGTCAAATCTGGGGCCTCACCTGGAACTCCATGCGGTTCAGTGCTCTCAACAGTGTTCTTGAGAGGAGAGACCCAGTGCGACCTGGACGGGTCTGGCTCCAGACCTCAGCATCCCTCCAAGTCCTGACACAGCCCCTTCTCAGATGAATCCTGACCGCAGCTGGAGGGAATTAATAGTTCCACCTTGGTGCCCAGGGATTCTGCTTCAAGTTATGCTGGCTGCCAATAAGGCCCTAGCCTGCCCCTCAGATCTGAGAACCAGGCACTTGCTGTGGCATGTGTTCAAATCTCATGCTTGGCATGGCACACGGAGTCATGCCAGTCTCACTCTTTCCATGACCCAGTCACAGTGCCCGGCCCCTGGAGGCCACCTCCGAGTCCCAGTGGCCGGGCTGGACTACAGGGTAGCATAGGAGCTGGTGTTGGAGGCCCCGTGGTAAAGTGGCAAGGCCATGAGTTCAAATCGCACCTCTCTAGCTGAGAGACCTTAGACAAATATTAATTAATTCCTGAGCTCATCTTGAAGAGTTGTTGGGGACATAAAAAGAGAAACATTGAAAAAAAAATGCTAAACAGTAGCTTTTCTTATTGACAATGGCTGGCTTCCTTGACACTGAACTGCTTGCTTGTCCCACTTGCCTCCTGGGTGCCATGTTCCATTAAAGCCCCCTTCCCCACCCTCAGCCACCAGCCCTTCTGTGTGTCTCCACTGCTCCTCACCCACCACTTTGGGCTCCTCAGCCCAAATCAAGGCTCTTGCCCTCCCAAGGCTCTTTTGATTTCTAACAAAAACTCACTCAAGCTCCTGCCAGTGTGTATACCATCATTTCTAATGCACGTTGCTGTGGTTATTCACCTTGGCTAATAAAGAAGGGCAAGTAACCATCAGCTCATACCTATAATGTGAGTATTACCATTTAAAACAAAGTACAAATAACACATGTGTTTTGGTTGGCAAGACCTGAAAATTAGAGTGTTTTGGCTCCTTGTGTGCCCAAACTTTGTCTTCCAGAGGAAGATAAAGCAGCTGAGCCAAAAATAGTTATGCCCTCACATCTAATGAGGGGATTAAAGGGCAAAAAACTGTGGTGTGGTAGGGTGGGGCAGTGGTAGCGGTCATCCCAGATGCCAGCAATAGGATGCATGCTGTCTGCAGAGAATTTAGAAACACCAACACCGACTAAAAATCAGTCAGCTTTCTAGTACCATCATGCAGTGGAAATTCTAAACATTGGTGATAAAATACTCCCTGGAAAGCCTCCTGTTGGCCTAAGTTCTAAATAATTTCAACAGTTACTTCTGAGTGTTAATAATGTATGTGTAAGCCTCAGAGTAGCCAAAGCGATCTTGAGAAAGAAGAACAAAGCTAGAGGCGTCATGCTTTCTGATTTCAAACTATATTACAATGCTATAGTCAAAACAGTATGGTATTGGCATAAAAGCAGACATATAGATCAATGGAACATTATAAAGAGCCCAGAAATAAACCCACGTGTATATGGTCAATTAATTTATGACAAAAAAGCCAAGAATATACAATGGGGAAAGGATAGTCTCTTCAGTAAATGGTGTTGGGGAAACTGGATAGTCATATGTAAAAGAATGAAACTGGGGCACTCTCTTAAACCATACACAAAATTTAACTCAAAATGGGTTAAAGACTTGAACCTAAGATCTGAGACCATAAAGACTTGAACATAAGATCTGAGACCATAAAACTCTTAGGAAAAAACATATGGGGTAAGCTCTTTGACATAGGTCTTGGCAATGATTTTGGGGGTTTGACACCAAAAACAAAGGCAACAAAAGCAAAAATAAACAAGTGGGGCTACACCAAACTGAAAAGCTTCTGCACAGCAAAGGGAATCATCAACAAAATGAAAAGGCAACTATGGAATGGGAGAAAATATTTGCAAACTATATATCTGATAAGCAGTTAATACCCAAAATATGTAAAGAACTCTTACAACTCAATAGCAAAAAAAAAAAAAAAAAAAAAAAAAATCTGATTAAAAAATGGGCAGAGGATCCGAATAGACAGTTTTCCAAAGAAGACATTCAAATGGCCAACAGGTACATGTAAAGTGCTCAACATCACTAATCATCAGGGAAATGTAAATCAAAACCACAATGAGATATCACCTCACAGCTGTTAGAATGGCCATTATTAAAAAGACAAGAAATAACAAGTGTTGGTGGGGATGTGGAGTAAAGGAAGCCCTTGTGCCTTGTGGGTGGGAATATAAAACCGTATGGAGGTTCCTCAAAAAATTAAAAATAGAACTACCACATGATACAGCAATTCCATATTTGGGTGTTTATCTGATGGAAGTGAAATCACTATCTCAAAAAGCTATCTGCACTCCTATGTTCATTGCAGCATTATTTACAACAGCTAGACATGGAAACAAGTGTTCATTGATGGATGATTGAATTTAAAAAGTATAAACATGTATTATTCATGTATATATTATTCAGCCATTACAAAAGGAGAGAAATCCTGCCATTTGCTATAACATGGATGGATCTTGAGAACATTATGTTAAGTGAAATAAGTCAGACAGAAAAAGAGAAATACTGTATGATCTTACTTATAAATGGAATCTGAAAAAAATGAACTCATAGAAATAGAGAACAGACTGGTGATTATCAGAGTCTTGGGGTTGGGGGCGTGGACAAAATGGGTGAAGGTGGTCAAAAAGTATGAACTTTCAGATATAAGATAAATAAATCTGGGGATGTAATGTACAACATGGTGTCCATAATAAACAATACTGTATTGCATATTTGAAAGTTGCTAAGAGAGTAGATCTTAAAATTTCCCCAACAAGAAAAAAATTTACAACTATGTATGGTGATGGATGTTAATTCAACTTATTCTGCAATATATATATATATATATACATATATATACATCAATTCATTATGTTGTACACCTAAAACTAATACTCTGTTATATGTCAATTATATCTAAATAAATAAATAAATAAATGTAAGCTTCAAATTAGCACAATTTTATGACTTATTCTTTAATAAACATTGTATGCACATGGAAGTTAATTTGGAGAATTTCTAGTGTTCAGTCGCCTCTTGACACACGTGAACTCTGTTTTACAAGTCAGTTCATAATTGTTTGGGATTGAGTTTGCTTCAGGTGGAGTTTGTCTCCAACCCCTTGGGGTATGACATATTCCTGCGTTTAAACAGTAGACACTCAATCAACAGTGACAGCACAGCGATTTTACAGAAGAGCCCAGATCCTGAGTTATTTCAGTTTATGTGACCACTTGGAATTTTTATTTGTGTTTAAAATTTAAAACAATGAAACAAAGTGCAAGTCATGAATTGTAATGTTTTTGTTTGGCTAAGTGCAAATTTTAGTTCGCATGTGAAATATTTTGCTTAATTTAAATAATATCTTTAAAATTAAAATTTATTATTCTTTAAAAAGTACTAATTGTTTTAATGCTAAAGAATGATTCCAAGAGATAAAATACAATATCATTGGTGCAATTTAATATTGCCTAAATTGTGCCATTTGCAAATGCTTGGGTTTTATTAAAATTCATTTATTAATCATTAGAAAATTATTTACCTGAAATATTATTTTTTATTTTTTTATTGGCATGCTTATATATATGAGGTTTAATAAAAGACCATTTTCACTGTGTTTCTTTTCTGGCCATGATTATTATTTGTTTATTTCATGATTATCACTGAAAATAACGTTGTTGAATAGAGGAAAGGACTTTTTAAAAAATGCACTCTGAGTGTGGCGTATGCTAGGATGCCACTGCATAAGCCAGTGGGAGTCAGCACCTGCTTCTGATGTCCTGCCCCTCAGAACAAGGACCTGTGAGGTGCAGGACCTGCTCTCATGGACAGAAGGGATGTGTGGGAACCTTCTAGAGGGCTGGGGCTGAGCCTTGCCATAAAGTGGGACAACTGTGCTGAACATATCCCTGGTTGAAAATTGCACTAAAACCCTCCAGTTAAGATATGGATTCAGCTGCAGTAATGCTATAACAAAATCCAAAATAATAGTGGCTTATACAAAATAGTTTATTTCTCTCTCTGCAACTGGGCTGGAATAGTAGCTCCATGGTATAGGAACCCAGGCCTCTCTACCTTGTTCCTCTGGCATCGCTGAAGTTGCCCTTCATGATGGTTAATTTCATGTGTCAACCTGACTGGGCCATGGGGTGCCCAGATATTCGGTCAACAATATTCTCGGTGTTTCTGTGGCAGTGCTTTTGCATGAGTTTAGCATTTAACTCGATAGACCGAGTAAAGCCGATTGCTCTCCCAAATGTGTGTGGGCTTCATCCAACCATTTGAAGGTTTGACTAGAACAAAAGGGCTGACCCTCCTCCAAATAAGAGAGAATTCCTCCTGCCTGACTGCCTTCAAGCTGGAACATTGGTCTTTTCCTACCTTCAGACTTGAACTGGGCCTTGAACTTGCTGGCCTTTGGACTAGAATTACACCATTGGCTCTCCTAGTTCTCAGGCCTTCAGATTCGAACTGGAACTGTACCATCAGCTCTCCTGGGTCTCCAGCTTGCCAACTGCAGATCTTCAGACTTGTCAACATCCATAATAGTGTGTCAATTCCTTATATCTCTGTATATATAAAGGTGAGTATGAAAATATATAAAATAAATATATAATATATACATATCACACACACCACACACATCCTATTGGTTCTGTTTCTCTGGAGACACCTTGTTGGTGTGGTCCAAGATGTCTCACCACCAGCTCTGCATTCCAACGAGTATAGAAAGGGAAAAAGGGGGCAGAAAGGGCACACGCCTTTTCCATAAGCCCTGATCCATAAGTTGTGTACATTACATTTGCTCACATCCCATTGGCCACAACTTAGTCACATGGCCACATCTAGCTGCAAGGGAAGCTGGAAAATATATTCTTTATTTTGGGCTGCTATGTGTCCAGCTAAAAATTCTATTACCACAGAAGAAGAGAAAAATGAATATCTGGGAAAAACCAGCGTTAATGCAGTGGTTTCTACCACTGAAGATGATAGCCCAGCAGGAGCTAATTCAAGGTCCTGGAAGTGTCACTGATATCCTATCCATCCTGAGGGAAACTGTTCCAACTGTTAGAATATCTTATCTTGGGGCTGGGATGAATGGAGGGGATAAGAAATTTGTGTAACTTCCTTTTTTGCCTGGCTATACCCCCAAAATGGGCATTTTCCCTCTTTTTTTTAAGCAATGTGGTGCTGCATATTCAATTCACCTGACTCACACAGAAGAAACAAGGAGGATGGGAGTAAACCAGTGTCTCCTTAACTTGCCATAAGTCCACCCTGGGTGTTTGTAAAAAGTGCATATCCTGGCCCACCCTGGAGACACAGATTCAGTGGTCTGGGAAGGAACCCAGGGGTCTGTAGGTTTAACAAACCGCCTGTGTGATTTTTAATCAGGTAAGTTTAGGACACACTGTGTTGTTTCCCTAGCTTCTCAGGAGCTTGTCCAGAACATGGAGATTTATTGCAAGGATATTCATGATTGCATCTCAGGACAGAAGCTGTGGCATGGGGCTTAGACAGGAAGATGGGGTGAGGTGGGGGTCCAAGGTAGCTCTCAGGATGTGGTTCTCCCTCCAGACTCTACCACCAACAGGACTCATCTGCCTTCTCTTCTGTGGCTTCTTACTTCTCCTGTGCCTGCCAATGGCTTTATTCTTTCCTTTTCCAAAAAGAGAGAGAGATTGATTGGTTGAGCTAATTGCTTTCTGTACCTGGCCATTTCACAGGCCTCTGGTCAGCCTATGAACTGGTTGCCCTTGTCCGGTGCCCACCCCCATGTTCAAACAGGTCATGTGGTTCTAAACAGGGGACAGCCTGAGGCCAAGCCCCAGCCCATTCTATCCTGACTCCAGTCCCCCAGCTTACCATCCTGCCTTCCAGACCCATCAGCATCTCAGCTGCCCATCATATAGCCCTGGGGGGTGGGGGACAGGGGTGGGAGGTGCTCCCTTCTTTCTGAAGTCAGGAAGCTGGGGACACAGGCCACTAGGCAGTCCTCCGAGCACCCATGCCAATGCTGAGATTGGCAACAAGTAGCAGACCCTTCCTCTGGTCAGGATCTGTCTTTCCCAGCGCATTAACGTAGCACATGCAGAGCAAGGTTAATGGAACTGAGACGGAGCTGCCAGGAGAGGGACAGCCCGTGGGGACCACACAGCTTACCTCCTGTCACTCAGCCTACCCTTTCCTCTTTCTCAGCTCTGGGCACATCCGAGGAATGTGTCCACCTGGGCACCTCTGCTTCAGAGAGACATAGGGGAGGAGGGGAAAGGGGCACAGAGGCGAGGGGGTCAACATTCCCCAGCACTCTTACCCACGGGGCCCTGAGGGAGGGTCGCCATCAGCTCAGTTAAGGGAGTCAATAAGAGAGAAAATCCATTTTGATGCTCATAGGCAAGGTGGCATGACTGAACTGTGGGTGCGTACAGAGGCAGATGCTAAATCTCGGAGCGCTGGAGCCTCTGTGTGTGCTAGGTGAGGTCCTGAAAGGACGAGAGAGAAGGAGCACAACCCCACCCCCTCCCTGGGGTGAGTGCTGTTCCCATCAGCCCAGCTCCCTGGAACCATCATTTACTCTTAAGTGGAAGGAAATGGCTCCAAGAGATGCAGATGGGTCTGAGGTCTGCCAGCATATCAGATGCACATTAAATTGGAGGGAGGAGGTGAGAAAGTTCCCCATCTTCAGGGAGGATATGAGGTCAGTGGGTGCAAATTTCACAGGTAAAAATGACACATTTCATAACCCAAGTTCTGGGTGGATTTTCACACCCATTGATTTGAAAAACAGTCAAAGTTGCTCAGATGACCTTCCTTCTGATGAGGAAACTGGAGAGACACTTCTGGCAGTCTGGCTCCACTCTGTGACTTTTTGGGCAATGGGGGTGCTCCCAGAATCCTGCCTTCCTCCACCTCACCAAGCTCAGGTCCACTTACAACTTAAACTGTAGCTGTTTCAGAAAGAATGCAGGTGGATGTAAGGAAGGACTTCGCAAGCAGCTGTGAGACAAGGGCAGCTGTTCCTGGGGGAAGCGGCAGGATTCTTTTTCCTGAAGACATTTGCAAATAGGACTGTTACTGACACCATCCAAGAGAGGTTCCGCTATATCTCACCTTTGCATAGGAGCTGGCAGGTTAAAAGCATTTTCAATCCATTCCCATTTGTTCCAGTAAGGTATCAGATTCCATTATACTCATTGTATAGGCAAGGGAATGAAGCTCATTGGTTAAGTGACTTGACCACGGTCACACAGCCAGTAACTGGGGAGTTGGAGCCACAGCTGAGCTCTCTGGACCCCATTTCTTCTCCATCTACCTCATGCTGTGTCTGGCATTGCACGTGAAATGCTGCTGTGGATGCCTCTGGAAGGTTCTGCCCAGCAGAGAGGATGGGAAACCTGTCTCAGAGCTCCCCCACCTCCTTTGGATCTATATTCTTAGCCCAGGGCCCTCCCACCGAAACCAAAATTAAACCCAAACTCAAGAGGTAGGCCTGGAGCCACCGCTGAAAGAGGAGGCTGCTGGCTTCCTAGGGCAGGAGGGGCACTTTGTCCCTGTCCTCCTGGTTCTGGCAAATTCTTCCTAGACTCCTTTTTGGGCCATTTCCCAGCAGATGCTAAATGGAGAAGATGGAAAAGTGTTCCCTAACTCTTGATTCATGGGGATATTTCAGTCTTCAGGGCTTGGAGAGGTATTGAAACCAGTGGGGTGTATGTATATGTGCATGTACATATGTGTGTGGTTTGGGAACAAGAAACTTCTCCTTCATAATGAAAAAATAAAAGCTTGAAAGGGATTTGTTAAATCAACTAAATGGGGGCCCTGGGATCTCTATCTCTCTTACGCACAAACCCTTTCCCAATGTACAAATGGATCAGGACAACGTGGATCTGATTTCACTCAGAAACTGTGCTGGTTTATAAAATCCAGAAAGGAAAATCACCAAAGGCCACGTTTGTTTTCATCTCTCTGTCCACACGCTCCCAGAGGCTTGTTCTGGTCTCTCCACCCTCTGGGGAGATGGGATGTTTGCCTGTTTGGGTAGGCGGAGGATGGAGAGAGGTTCTCATCATGCATTTCTTGAGCCCAGACCAGGTGAGCTCCTGGAAAAACTGCAACTAGGGGGTGTGGGTCCTGCTTTCGAGACACAAAAATTCAGCCTGGAAAATGGAGGGGAACAGATGTTTACATCCTCGATGAAGGGGCTCAGCGAAGATGGGAGAATATCTTTGTCCTCCTTTCTATCTCTCCAGGCCTTTCTCTAAGGGCCTGCTTACCAAGGTGCTGTGCAGGATGGGGCTGGCCAGAAAACAGCCCATTCGAAGGAAGCCTGGGGTCTGCGGAGTGGCCCACGGATGTGCATTGGGGGGATCTTGGAGAAACCCAAGCTCAGCCCACACTTGGTCTTCCCTCTAAGGACTGCAGGGTGATGTTGCTGCAAGTTGCCTGTGGTATAATAAAAATACATATCTGATCTTTGTCCCAGGTTCCTAGCAAATTGTTCCTAAAAGCCAGGGTATCTCCTGAGTGATGAGTGTCTTTTGCGTGCTAATTGAATGACTCTAGCTGGGTTGGATGTGGGGTGGCGAGGGGGACAGATAGCTTCAGGGTGAGGGTAGGTGGCCAGAAATACCCAGTCTGTATCATCAGATTAGAACTTTCAGTTCTATCCTGATAACCTCCAGGGAGGAGAGAGGGGCTGGTAATTAAACTCAATCACTAATACCCAGTGATTTCATCAATAGCTCCTAGATAATGAAGTCTCCATCAAAACCTGTAATCCATAGGGTTTGGAGAGCATCTAGGTTGGTGAATATAGTGATGTGCTTGGAAGTTGGCACACCTCAGGAGGCATGGAAGCCCTGCCACCCACCCCTCCCCCCATAACGTTCCCTATGCATCTCTTCCATTTGGCTGTTCCCGAGTTGTGTCCTTTATAATAAATAGGTAAACATAAATAAAATGTTTTTCTGAGTTCTACAAGTCATTCTATGGAATTATCGCACCTGAGAGGAGGTTGGGAGAACCCCTGATTTATAGCCAGGCAGTCGGAAGTACGGGTGGCCCCCAGGACTCGTGATTGGAATCTGAAGTGGGGGCAGTCTTGTGCAGCTACACCCTTAGAACTGCGGGGTCTGATGCTAACTCCGGCTAGTTAGTGTCAGAACAGGACTGAACTGTAGGACGATCTTGGCGTCAGAACTGCAGCATTGGTTGTGGTGTGGGAAAACACACATTTGGCATCAGAAAAAAGACCCTACATTGCAATAGAAAGCTAATACATATATTTGTTCCAATAAATCGTTCAAGAAATATTTATTGAGCTTACCATGCCAGTATTGGAGATGGAATCATGATCAGGCAGATGGGTCTCTGTCTCAGGGAATTTTAGGGATTGGTTATCATACTTTCCAAGTCAGACTCCTTGAAAGGCAGGGTCAAAATCTTATCTTCTTACTTATCTCCCATAGTACCTAGTACAAGGCTGGTGCTCAATTCACTCTTACGCATTGCTTAAACTGTGAGCTCCCTGAAAGCAGAAACAGTGCTGTTTTATAGTTGCATGACCCTGAGCAAGCTACTTCTCACCTTATGCCTCGGTTTCCTCATCTGTAAAACAGGAATGATAATAGTACCTGCATCTTAGGGTTTTTGCGAGAATTAAGTACGTTAATTAATACATGTAAAATGCTTAGAGCAGTGCCTGGTCCACAGTAAGCTCTGAATAATTGTTGTCTTTTGTTATTCCCTCCTCTTTCTCATCCCAGAGTGCTGGGAACAAACCACTGTGAAGCAAGGACTCTGTCCTTGGCATTGTTGTCACTGACTTACAGGGGGAGGTTGGGAGCTAGTGTAATGGGCTGGGGTCTGACTGGACCTCTTCTTGGTCTGCAGGGACTGTAGTGGGGGGGCTAGCTCACCCCATGTAGCAAAGGGTCTCTGCCACCCAGGGGGAAACAAGCATACCCTCAGCTTAGTTTCCAGGTGTCCAGACCACCCTGCCCTGAGCAAACCTTCTGATTTGGGGGAGAGAAGCCTTGGTGACCATCTTCCCCTGTAGACTCCATCCCCGTTTCTCAAGCCCTATTCCAAGGGCTCCCAAATTGAAGCCCAGACAAGCCACGCAGCTTGCCCAAGATCACACAGCATATAGTGGCTGTTTCTGGGTGCAGATGCAGGTCTCCTATTTCCCGGAAAAGTGTTGAAGCCAAAGGCCAGGCTGCTTCTCCCCTCTCTAGGAGAACATGGGTTGTCCTGGCGCCTCCACTGCTTCTCATTTCCCCAGCTGTTTGGGTGCCTGGGTCCTCTGAACTTTTCAAGGAATTACTTGGCCTCATGATGCCAAAAGAAAACTCCAAAATCAAAATCAATAAATGTTTGATTACATGTCTATAGAACATGTCAACTAGCCAAGTGCCACTTAATTTAACTCCTAGTTATATCTAAATTATAGTTAACGTAAAATGTGTATGCAATTTAAGATGATTGATGTCCTGTGCGGCCCCCAACTATCAGACTGAATAGAGTATGGTGGTCATAGAGTGACCCCGTCCTTCCCCATCTCTGCTTGTGAATCAGAAAGCTGAAGAGGGACAGGAGACAGGGAGCTCCCGGGGCAGGATCCCAGCTCCGCTCCTGACTCAGGGGGCTCCTGGACCAAGGAGGGGAAATCTAGTTCATGGCCCTCCCTCTCCATTAAACTTTAAATAGCTCCCCATTTTCCATCTTCCTGGACAACAGAGCTATAGTTAATTCAAAATGAAGGCCAATGCAAACATCATTTGAGGTTGGCTTAGGGCAGTATCACACTGAATACCCCTGGGTTGGACCCCTAATTTTCTTGAACTCAGTCCACCTGCAAATGACTGGGGTGGTGAATGGTCCATATTTATTCAAAACGTTCAATAAATTCTTGTGCCAGCCATTATGTCAAAAGCAGGGTGTGCAGAAGTGAGCAAAACAGACCCCCTTCTCTCGTGGAGTTTAGTGTCTAACGGGGAACAATTGCCAGTTTTGTGCCATAACCTTTTCTCATTTGATTCTTGAAAAAGCCCTGGAACCAGTCAGGGCAGGATTAGTTTGGTTTTATCACCTTTTTTAGTTGAGAAAACTGGCACTCAGAGAAGCCGATCAGGGTGTTTAAGGCGGCAGCGACAAAGCCTGGACTGAATCCCTCAGGGGCTGTTTCCAGATGCCTAGTTCTTTCCCTAATGCCACCAGGCCTCCCAGTGATGGCCATGGGGGTCGTCCAGACAGCTAAGGAGAAGCTGCAGTCTGCGCAGGCTGCTGTCTGAGGCTGCTGGCTGTGGGACTGCCTCTGGGGCTGAGCCCGGCGACACCCTGCACCCGGGAGAGGGCTTGTCCTGCAGCGGCGAGGTGGTTGCCTGCCCGCCGCGCTGCTCCGCGCGCTCTCTGAGCTTCCGATGCTATTTGGAACAAATCAGCCATTTATTTCAGCCAATTCATTATGTTCTCTTTGAACCACATTTCCTTTTCCCGCAGAAAAGCTGCCTTGGAACTTGTTAGAATGTTGCGGGCAAAATGTGCTCGCGGGCTTGCATTCCGGAGCCAGCTCCGCACGTCTCCACGCTGTCGCTGCGCCCTCGGCCGGGATGGATGGGCTCAGCCCCGCGGCTCCGTCCCCCGAAGCACCGGTCCTGCCGCTCCGGTTTTCCAAGGTGCTAAATCACCCCTCCGCCCCCGCCCCCGGGGCCGCGGCCGGCAATCTCCTGCATCAAAGTGTCCCCCGTGCTCCATCAGGCTCTGGGCTCTGCAGCAAATCCTTCGTCTCTGGCTTCAATCCCTCCCGAGCCGCCGTTCAATCATCCCTCAGCGCCCGGCTTAGCGCTGCTCTAGCCCTCCCCGTGGGCTCCTTCACCCGCCCTCACCGTGCCCTGCTCACGTCATCTGCTCCACCAGTTCCCCCCCTCCCACCGCAGCCATCCCAGATGCACATCGACGTCCTGCTGTCGCTCCCGCTGGCCTCTTTCCCCTCCCGCCCTCTCTCACATCAGATTTTGCCACCCAGTGTGGTTGGCTGGCCCATCCTAGCCACTTTCTGACTCTGGGTGAGGACAGGAGGTCAGGGTAGTGGGAAGGTGGGAGGGATGGGAAGGGGGGGGCTTTCTTCCTTTCAGCTCCAGACTCTCCTCAGGTGCTGGTGAAGGTGGGGTGAGCTCACCAAAGCAAGCTGGGAAAATCCCCAGGAGCCTTGGGTCACCGTGGCCAGCCGCTCCTCCCAACCTCTCCCCAGCCTCAAACAGTCAAAACCCCAGAGAGTACGGTTTCACTCTAGGACGTTCTCTCCTGATAAATTCAGTGGTCTCAACTTGGGGCTGTGCCATCTGGCCTTGGGAGAAACGGAGCCATCTTGAGAACGTACGTCGTCAGCAGCTCCCCAAGATCACCGCTGGGGGCCCCCACGTGCCCTGCCAGGGAATCTGGTTGCTATGGCAACAGGAAGGCAGTCCCCCACAGATGCAGAGGGTAGGGGCCTGCGGAGTGCAGAGGGACGTGACACTTGACCACTGTGGCTGTCTGTGTTGTGCTTTCCTCCCCCATCTCAAGGGAAGTGGCCCTCCAGGAGCACAAGTGGGCAAGCGTCCTGAGGGGGCTGGGCGTGGGGGGGCGAAGGATGCTGCCTTGTGGCAGAACTGGCAAGGGAGCAGTAGAGGGGTGCCACTGCAAATTCAGCCTGTCGTCCTGGGGGATTTGGGGGACCCACGGGATGTGGAGCACAGAAATAGAAGAATTATCCTCTAAGCCCAAACCCGTGATACATCTGTCTGGCCAGAGCTTGCCTGTGACAGTTTTTCCTAGACCACTTCACGGGAAAGGCTTTATCCTAGAAGCTATCAACATCACAGTCATGTCCCAACACCTGCCACTTCCCTAACAGCCTGTTGAGAGCTAGCGTTCATGAGTGTCCTAAACCCTTCCCTAACCTATTTATATTTTCATACTGTGACACTTCTTAGGGAAATGAGCTCCCTGAATTTGAGGAGCGTTCCCCTCTGATCTGCCCTGTAACCATCTGACGTAGGTGTCAAAGGGATCTCCCAGGTTCAGTATTTGGAGATTTGGTGAACTACTCTTCATCCCACCCATCCAACCCTTATGATATTATATACTTTAATTTCAAAGATGAATATTTCAGAGTGCCTGCCGTGTTCCATGTGACTTTAAAATATTACCTCATTTACTCCTCAAGACCTTATGAGGTAAGAGTTATAATCCTCATTTCAAAGATGAGAAAGCCAACTCAGAGACAAGAGTCGACTTGTCCACCAGTTAGCACAAGGCAGAGGTGGATTGGAACAGGTCTGACGATGCGGACAGCGTTTTTCCCATGAAGACCCAGCTACTTTTGAGCCCATGGGTCCTGGAAGGGTGAATATAAATTAAACTAAGAGATTTAATCCTCTTAAGGGAATTAAGGGAGGAGAGAGACATCTTTCCCCCTCCCTTTAATTTCAGAATTTTTTTCTCTGTCCTTTTCAAATGCACATAAATCTTTATAATGGTTAAGTAAGTTTCTAACCAGTCTCACAAAGCAGGTATTTCCTCAAGGACTGAAGATCATCTTTTTGAAATGTAAACAACCAGAGAGATAGCACCCTCTGTCCCAGTTCCCGTGGGAGGGTAGGCACCTAACTTTGGTGGGAGCCTTTCTCCCATTGGCAAAACTTCCTCCTGTCATAGTTATGAGTTTGTTTTTCCTCTAGATAAAGCCAGTAAGCTAAAGCAGATGTCACCCCAGTTGCCAGGTAAAGGCAGGATGAACTATGTGTGACAAATGGTGCTGACAAGACCTCTCAGGGAAGGACTAGTTCTTGCTTATCTTGATGTACAAACAATGGCTATGTCTGTAAAGGATTATATCTGCTTGGCTATCAAAGGCGGGGCCAGAATATGTCACCCCAAAATATGCCTTTTTGGCCTATGGATCATTTTTGAGCTGAAAGCCTTCGAGGAACAACAGATGCAGGAAAAGCTCTAAAAACAGAGCATAGGTTTCCCTTTTGTCAAGGCAATTTCCATTTGTAAAAGTGTCTCCCTCCAGTAGCAAGGAAGAGGAGACTCTTGACAGCTCTTATCAAAGGAGAAGGCGCTGACTTAAGTCTGCATAACAAATCTTACTAAACAACCCTAGTTTACCCTACTTTCACTTGTCACCTTCCCATAACTTTCACCTCCACGCCCCCCAACCCCAAACACCTTTTCCTTTTTCTAGCCTCAGATAATATATAAGCCCCTAAATTCTGGCTGCCTCTTTAAGCCACACTTTCTTGGTGAGTTTCTGTGCGTGTGTATGTCATTAAAATTTTTTCTCTTGTTAATCTGTCTCTTATCAGTTTGATTCTCAGGCCCCAGCCATTGAACCTAGGAGGGTAGAGGGAAGGAGGGTTATCTCCCGTCCTCTGTGTAAGGGGTTGAGATTTCGTTCTGTCTTTGCCATCTCTTAGCGGATTGCCTATGACGCTCATCGCATTCTGGTTTAATGCTCATTCAATAAGAAAACTGTTTTCTGTCTCTACTACCTTTGTGGAGAGGTTTTCTGGGTTGGGAGAAGATCCCTTTTTCTAATTCTATTTTCCCAACAGCCCCCTTGCCTTGCTTGGTCCTTCCAATCATAGATTTCTGTCTTTTGACTCCATTCTTCTCACCCCTGACTCCTCCAAGACTCCAGACTCCCACTGACCCCCACTTTCCCATTCTGTGGGGTGTGGCCTCTGATCTGAATTAAGACTTGCTGATGTGGTAATAGATGTCAGACCACAGCTAAGGGTGATCCCACCGGGCCTTCTTAGGGAACCGTTAGGCCAGTCCACATTTTAAGGGAGGTTTCAGCAGCTATAGCTTTAGTCCCCAGAGCTGCCCCCACTGATGTTACTTAAAAACATTTGAGGTCTAGGAGGTAAAGTCACAACTTAGTCATGTAGGGACCCCAGAGGCCGACTCAAGCCTACCTTTCCTGCCATACCTTCTGCTGCTCTTCCAGTTTTATCTCTCGGATCCTCCGCCCCGCAGCCCCCATAGTCCACTCAACAATGCATTCATTAAACTGACCTCATTCCCTCTGGCCTGAAATGTTTCCTCTCTACTTTCCACCCAGGCAAAGTCTGTCTATTCTTCAAGGACCTCTACTGCACGTCTCCCACTACACCAAGCCCAGGGCCATACCTGGCTGCATGAATGAACTTCCAGGCAGCCCCAGCCTTGGTGGGTCCTACAATCTCAGGTCTTGGGCTGCGCGGTGCAGGGTTCCCAAAGAGGAGTTGTTAAGGGAGTTACATTTGTTCCTCTGCAGTCTGAGGGTCACTGACTCTTTCTCAGCTAATCAGCGGGTGGCAATGTAGCCATCCCACCTGGGCCACCCAGCGCACAAGACCTTCTTGCTCCCCTTCTCTCTCCAGAGTAATAAACAGAGTCGTTACCAGGTGCCTCTTGCAGCCTCCTGTGCTGGCAGGTTATTTATATGTAAATTTGCCTGTCTGTGGTTGTGGCGGTTCAGAAACAGGATAACAGAAGCCTCTGTAGGGGCTGGGATGTGAGGGGCTGATGGGGGGAGAGGCCCTGTAGCTTCTGCCGGGAGAGTTAATATGAGATTAGCTACAACCAATTAGATGGTATCAAACCCAAAAGGATATAGCTGTTTAGCTAAACTGAAGATCCGCTGAGGGAGGGGGCTGTGGCTATCAGGAAGGCATCCGGCACTGGCAGAGCCATCCCCCAGGAAGCCAGGCTTTGGGGCAGAGCCCAGGCCTCTTGGGAAGGGGCTAGGGTCGGAAGGGCATCACCTTGACCTTACACTGGTCCTGGCATCCACAGGTTGGGGGCGGGGTGTGGGATGGGAAGCATCCCTGCCCAGGAGGTGCAAAGGCATTCATTCAGCCCACCTAGACAATGGGCTGCACGCTGTCACGCTCAGGTACCTTCACACACACTGACCCCTACTCTGCCTGGTAGACTGCAACTCATCCTCTGGGACCCCCTGGGATGTCACTTCTCCTGGAAAGCCTTGCTTAGCCTGTCCCTGCTCTGAGGTCCTGCGAGACTTTGTACATGACTGGAGTACCGCTCATCACACTGTTCAGTTTATGTGTCTGTCTCCTGTCCAGCCTGCAGGTGCTTGAAGGGCACACATAGCTTCATTGTCTTTGACTCCCCAGGGATGGAACAGTGTTTGGCACAAAGTAGATGGTCAATAAATAGATTTTGAGAGACTGGAAGGGAAATACAACGAAAGCCAAGGATATTTGGGCTTAAATGCTGACTTATGGTTGAATATACCACCCCATAATATGCCTCTTTGGCATAGGGATTATTAAAGAGTTAAGATCCATTGAGAATCAGTAGACGCAGGAAAAACTCTAAAAACAAGGAACAAGTTTTCCTTTTGGAAAGGAAATTTCCACTTGTAAAAATGTCTCCCTCTCCTGTAGCAGGAAGAGGAGACTTAACAGCTCTTATCAGTGGAGAAGGCACTGACTTACTGCATCACTAACGTCACTAAACAACTCTGCTTACCATATTGTTGCTGGCCCCCTTCCCATAACTTGCCTCCTCCCACTCCCCCTGAAGCCCCCTTTTCCTTTGTGTAACCTAAGATGGTATAGAAGCCCAAGTTCTAATCACCCCTGAGGGTTACTCATCATTGGGTGCTCCCATGTATGCATGTGTATTGTACATATTAATTCACTTGTTTGTTTTTCTTTTGTCGATCTGTCTTTGGCCAGTCTAATTACAGGGACCCAGCAGCTGGAGAACTAATGGGTAGAGAAAAGTATGTTTTTTCTTTCCTACGTACTGCTTTTGTGATATTGGGCAAGTTACTTCACTCTTTGAGACTCAGTTTCCTCATCCGTAAAATGGGGATAACAGTCCCTGGTATGCTATCCTATGTATGGAGATTGTAAAGCCTGGCCCTTGAGAGTTTGCTCAATAAAGTTAGTGACACTTCTCTTGCCATTAACTGCTTCCCTTCCCATCCCTCCAGGGCATCAGACCACAGGTCAAATAGTCTCTTTTCTCTCAGGGCAGTTCAGTCCCTGGGGAAGGTAATCAGAAAAGAATTCAGCAATCAGGAAAGCAAAGACTTGTGGATAATAGAGCAGGGAGGGAGAGGAGAATTGATTGGGAAAGGGAACGGAAAATCAGCCACAGCCTCTGAAAGTGCCTTTTTCTTGTAAGGGTATCCCTGAGAAGTGGCAGGAAGCATGGAAGAAGCTGTGGGCTCAGAGTAAGGGGTAGTGACACTGGTCTGCTTTCTGGGCCAGTCAGCGAGCAGGAACTAGAGCCTGCCCCATGCCAGGCAGCCCTCCTACACCCAGCAGAGGAGATGAAGGAGGCAGTGGAGAGAACGGAGGCTGCCCTCAGTTAACTTCCAACCCAGGGACCCCTGGCCAGGCTTCAGGCTCGCTCTCTAGGAATCCTTCCCTGCTGACCCTGGGAGCTGGGGGTGGGGGTGGGGTGTCCGGCCACGTCCCCAGGCATCTCCGTGCATTCTGCTCCGTGACAATGCATTCTGCTCCATCTGGCACTGGAGCATCCGCACAACCTCACAGAATGTGCCGGCCAGAAGGAGCTGCATGGAACATCAGGTCCAAAGCACTTGTCTTACCAACGAGGAGAAGGAGGCCTGGGAGCCCATGGGATGCGCTCCATCTCACACTGCACCTGAGTCCCAGGTCAGAGCTCTCTCGGCTGTTTCCCATTGGTGCAAGGAGGGGTCAGCTCCCTTCAGCACTGGCCCTGGAGATCCTCCTACTGGTCAATGCCCTGCCCAGGCAGGAGAAACCAACAGGGCTGTGGACAGCAGGGCAACCACTAGATTTCCTCCCTCCCCAGGGTTGTCAGCTCCCAGTTGAAGTGGGAGTCTAGGCTCTGTGCTTGTCACCAAACACAAGTTCATGTGTCCAATGCACAGTGCGGCCAAACAAACTGAAATGTTGGAGTTTGGAGCAGAGAAAGGTTGATTGCAGGGCCAAGCAAGGAGAATGGGTGGGTTGTGCTCCAAAAATCCGAACTCCCTGATGGTTTTCAGGGAAACGTTTTTACAGGCAAAATTTGGGGTGAGGGCTGCAGAGTGTGTGACTTTCTTCTGATTGGTTGGTGGTGAGGTCACAGGGAGGTGCTCCAGGAATCTTGTGCTTAGCCTGAAGTTACCATCCTCCACCTAGGGGGGGACCTTAGTTCCGGTAGAAGAACTCAAAGATATTGTTATGTATATCCCTTGAGGAGGAGCCAGGATCCTGCTTTAATTCCCTGCACTGTAGTTTATGGATTGTTCCTTCTTTGTTTCTGCATTCCCTTATTTCCCTGATTAGCAACTGTTTGAATCTGCTCTTTGGGACTCAGAGAGGTCTAGGAAGCTGAAGATTTTATCCTGCAAATAAGAACCAGGGGACACAGAAAGGTTTTTGTGCCCAGGAGGGCCCCACAGGGTCCTGCTCGGTTACATGCTTACAGCTGTTTGCTGCCCAGATCTTTGGGGATACACGCCTCTCCACTCAGTGACTAATCCCACCATCCATCTTCCTATTCCTGCTGGAATCCTGGGAGACTGTCGTGGTTCTATCCTCTCCTAGACCCCATACCCAAGGGCTAGAGACCTCAGCTTCTCTGGAAGACCCCACACATCCCATAACTTCTCTGAATCTGGTCGTTTCCCTCCTTAACTCTCAGCACAACCTCGACATTCCCTGGCTTGACCAAAACCTTCTAAAACAAAGAGGCAGATTGACCTGGAAACTTGTTTTTTTGCCATATAACACACAGATATTGTCAGTTCTCCCTGTGCGTATGAAAAGCCCAGGCCTCAAAGGTACGACGGCTTGGCTTCCTTGCTGGGGTGGGAGTGAGGAGGAAGAGGGGTGGAAATACCTTTCATTCTTTACCAAGGAGCCTACAATGGAGAAAACAAGACACAGCTAGTCTCTCAAAAGGCTATTCTGCCACATTACATTTTTAACAAACCACCCTGCTACATTTCTAAGACAAATCTGATCATGTCTCCTCTCTCCTTAAAATCTTTCAGTGGCTCCCCACCGCCCTCTGGATAAAACCCAAGCCTCCCCCACCACATAAGAACATCACGATCGGCTAGATCTTACTTCTCCAGCTGGTACTACCGCTCTCCTCCCAGCTCTGCTGTGGCCAGACTGATACAAAATTTGACAGCGTGTTTAACGCTGCTGGCCTGGCCTAGAATGCTCTCTCTCACTTGGTTCCTTGGACCTGCTGTTCCTTCAGCCTGGAACACCTTCCCCATCTTCCTTTATTCCTCTTCATCCTCCAAGATTCAGCGGGTGGGCCTGGTGCAGAGTGGATGCTCATTAAGTGTTAAGTGAATCCCACCCTCTGAGATGCCCCCAAAATTCAGTATCGGCCACACAAATGTATCCAAGGTATCATATGGCTAGTTTATACTTGAGGTTTTTAGTATTATTTAGCCTAAATATCAGGACCTGCTCAACTCTTTTTTTAAAAATTATTTTTATTTATTTATTTATTTATATATGGCTGTGCTGGGTCTTCGTTTCTGTACGAGGGCTTTCTCTAGTTGCGGCGAGCAGGGGCCACTCCTCATCGCGGTGCGCGGGCCTCTCACTGTCGCGGCCTCTCGTTGCGGAGCACAGGCTCCAGACGTGCAGGCTCAGTAATTGTGGCTCACGGGCCCAGCTGCTCTGCGGCATGTGGGATCCTCCCAGACCAGGGCTCGAACCCATGTCCCCCGCATTGGCAGGCAGATTCTCAACCACTGCACCACCAGGGAAGCCCTCAACTCTTTTTTATGAGATTCATAGTTTCCTATTTTATCTTTTTTTTAATAAATTTATTTATTTATTTTTGGCTGTGTTGGGTCTTCGTTTCTGTGCCAGGGCTTTCTCCAGTTGCGGCGAGCGGGGGCCACTCTTCATCGCGGTGCGAGGGCCTCTCACTGTCGTGGCCTCTCCCGTTGCGGAGCACAGGCTCCAGACGCGCAGGCTCAGTAGTTGTGGCTCACGGGCTTAGTTGCTCCGCGGCATGTGGGATCTTCCCAGACCAGGGCTCGAACCCGTGTCCCCTGCATTGGCAGGCAGATTCTCAACCACTGCGCCACCAGGGAAGCCCCTATTTTATCTTTAAAACGATTTGATGGAGGATGTGTCAATTCAGAGGCAGCTGGGTCTGTAGCCTTTGTTCCTAGTGAGGAGGTGGGTGGATGCCCCCATTACTGTCTCTAGTGAGAACCATCATCCAAGCCCAGGGGCTCTCTTAACCCCCAAGGGAGGCCTCCCCAGCATCCACCATCCACTGCAGTCCCCGGCTCTGGAGAGCACTGGGTCCAGTCTGAGGCCAGGCCCAGGTTGGCTGGGAACATGGTGTTCCTGCCTCCTGGCGCCCAGATTCATCCAGGTCCAAGGGAACAGTTTCCCAAATTCTTTTCATCATCCTTGTCTTGCAATCCAACCCCATCCAACCCGTGAGGGCCCTGAGAGAGAAGCAGACATGGAGCATCCCCAGGGAGGGCGCTGAGGGGCAGTCCTGTTTCACGTAGTCAATAAGCCAAGTGGACCAGAATCCTGCAGGGAGGCCCTTGGGGGTAGGGCACAGTGGAGGGTCATTATTTAGTTACACTGTTGCTGTTGAGATCAGCACTCTCCTTCCTCAAGTGCTTACAGAAATCCACTACATTCTCTTTCTTTCACACATTTCTTGATGCTGGGAGGTGGGCAAGAGATGAAGGCCATGTCCATGGCTGAGTATGGTTCCAGCAAATGCTGACTGTCAGCCGTGTGTGGTTGCCTTGGAGATGAGCTGCACTGTGGCCCTGCTGTGTCCTGCTTCAATGCCAGCTGACAGAACCTTTGCTGCTGGCCACATCACAGAGCTGACCCTGCATGGGAAGGAGCAGCTCATTTTGCCCTCAGTGACAACCTCATAGCCCCCGTGCACCAGATTAAAGTCGGTTTGGTTGGTCAGAGGGTCTTTAGGACACCATCCATCCAGTCATGAACACATCCTTGGCACTGCGGGGAAGGGGGGTGTGGCACTCTGAACTTGAGAGCTCATATGCCGAGGTGTGTGGGAGGAGCCTGGGATAGAAGACCAGGCACTTTGGGATTGCCATTCTCACAGCACCTTCTCCAGGAAGCATTCCTGGACAACCCCACCAGACACGCTTTACCCAGAACCTCACCAAACAGTGGTCTTAATAGCACTTCCCTTCTCCCAGCTTCCAGGGCCCAAAACCTTGGAGTCAATTTTCTCTTCTTTTCCATGTCTCCATATTGAGTTGGTCACTGGGTCATTTCCATTTCTTCTAAGTAATGTGTTTGAGGCCATTCTTACTCTGGTCAACCTGGTCTGGGTTTACATCCTAGCGGGCCTTCAGACTTCAGGCTCTGGTCCCTCTAATCCACTTTACATACAAATGTCCAAACGAATCTTCTTTGCATTCAGCTGTCATCCGTGCCTCCCCTATTATTAATCTTCCATGGCTCCCTCTTTTCCAGTACATACAAGCCAGTGTATTATCTAATTTTCTTCTCTCTCAACTGATTACCAATGGCCTTCCCATATACAAATCAATGGTTCCTTTTCAGTCCTTACATTTTCTGAAACTCTCTTCACCCCAGACTTCCTTAGAACTACTCTATCCCATTTCTCCTCCTACCTCCCCTCAATTCCTGCCCAGTTTCTCAGATCGTTCCTGTCTCTCTTCTTTCTGTCCAACTCTTAAATATTGATGTTTCCCAATTTTCCATCCTTGGCGCTTTCTTCTCTCTCCACGTCCATACTCTCCTTATGTGATTTTATCCAACCGCAGAGCTTCAGCCACTACCTATTTGCTGTTGATTTATAAATCTAGATCTTTAGTCTAGACTGGTGGCCTGCAAGAAGCTATGTGCTGCATGATCTCTTGAGGTAGAAGAAGAAAATATTGTTTTAATTTTTATCTAAAAAGTAAGAAAGAAAATAAGCTTTATAAGTATATAATATACATATTGACATACATGCTAATTATGTATGTTACTACATAACTTTGAAAAAAAATTATGTACCAATACACATATATTGGGGGGGTATGTGCTCAAAAATGTTTAACTAATGGGGTATGTGACAGAGATTCCTAGCCATCCAAGAATATATGTTTGTCCCTTCTTCCATAGTAACAATAAACTGTGCACATGGCTGCCTGGAATAATATGTTACTCAGCCTCCCTTTAACCCTGATGTGGGACCAGTTTCTGGGATGTGAGCAGTCATATGTGCATCTCTCAGGGTTATGTCCCTAAAAGGAAGGGGCTTGCCCTCCCCTTGCCCAGTGCCCCTTTTCTGCTGGCTGGAATGCAGATGGTAGTGAGTCATCTTGGACAATGCACATACAACAAGACAGGGGGAGGCGGGTCCCTGACCCCTTCGAGCTCCACATCAGCCCTGGATTGCTTATGCTTATGAGAGAGAGTGAAACCTCATCCTATTTAAGCCACTTTTATTTTGGGTTTTGTAACAGTAGTTGAATCTGTATCCTATCAAATATAAGATATATGGTCTAGATTTCTCTTCTGAGCTCCAAACCTGTACATGCACCTGGTATCTATGGCATGGTGAGCTCAAGAAGTCTGAGCCAGAACACATTAGATCCCCCTCTTACCACCACCTGCTCCTCCCCTTCCCTGTTTGGGTCCATGCACCTCTGTGACCTGGAGCAGGACTCCCAGGCCACTCCAGGCTAGGTGCAGGGCTCAGCTACTTATATGCTTGGAGGGCTGGGGCCCCTGGGGATATTAATTCTCCCTAAGCTTTTTGTTTTTATGCTAATAGAGGATGAGAGAAGTTCTTTTTTAAAAAATGAGTCTTCAGGGAGGTTGAGGGGGCAAGTGGAAGGAGGTGACTGGGACAATTGTGGGGATGATGGGTTGGGAGTGGGAACTGGGATGGCGAGAGGGTTGAGGCCTGAGGCTGAGGGAGCTGCTTCCATAAGCACAATGGTTTTTGAAGGAGCAAACCCTGCTCCAGTGTCTCAAAGATGGGTGGTGGGGAGCATCAGGAGATTGATCTTTGTGTGGACATTGGTGCTCTCATGATGGGGACCACTGGTAGGGCCAACTAGGAAGGGGCCTATGGCACAAACGATGCTATAAAGGCACCCAGTGGGACTACATGTCCCAGCCCCCTAGCAGGTGATACCATTTTTCTAAGAATGTGGACAGAGTGATGTGCTCCACTCCTAGGCCTCACCTCCCTCTCATTAAATTCAGTTTCTACACTCTCTTTCCTCTGCTGACTGGACGGTGCTGGGGTGACTGTGAAGCCACAGAACGGTGGCAGCATACGTCCACAGCACCACTAAGAGGAGAACCTCCCAGGAGAGCTGCCCAATCGGGAACATCCCAAATACGTGTGGTGAGCAGAAAGTAATTTTTATTATGTAAAGACACTGGGATTTGGAAGTTGTTTGTTCTAGCAGCAACCATTAATTATCCTAGCTAACAGAGTTCTCTAGTGGCTTTGTGAGTGATGGACACTGACAAAGGGCAAGTGAAGACCAAGAGAGGAAACAGGGACATTGTATATGACTGGAGGTGGCAGACAGATGTCCAAGTGTGCACGTGATGCCCTTTACAGGGACATCAGGGAGGTGAGAGTTTATTAACCCCTAAGTCCAGACAATCTTTCCCATAATCCTTTTCTACTTTCCATCACTTTGGAACTTGCAAAAACCCATGCATACTTCTGTCTTTGTGTATGCGTGTGTGTGTGTGTATAACTATAGACATTATATATATATATATACAGATAATTCACACTTTTTAAAAAGCCCATATAATCTTTGGAGTTTGCACTATGAAATTATAAACAGCATGGGATTTTAAAAAATTAACTTTTTTATTCTGAGATAATTGTACATTCACATGCAGTAGTAAGAAATAACACAGAGAGATCCTATGTACCCTTGTCCCCTTTACCTGGGTTCCCCTGATGGTAACATCTTATGAAACTGTAGTACAGTGTCATACCCAGAATGCTGACACTGATTCCATCACCACAAATATCCCTCATGTTGTCACTCAGCATAATTCTCCACGTTGTCATGTGAACCCAGTTTGTTCTGTTTTAGTGTTGACTAGTGTTCCATGGTATGGATATGACACAGCTTATTTAACCTTTCACTGGTTGAAGGACATTTGCAGTGTTCAGTTTTGGACTATTGTGAATAAAGCTGCTATAACATCCACATACAAGGTTTTGTGTGGGCTTAAATCTTTATTCTCTGAGATAAATGCCCAGGAATGCAACTGCTGGGTCATGTGGTAATTAACTGCATGTTTAATTTTTTTCTTTTACAAAACTGACAAACTGTTTTCCAGAATGGTAATGTCATTTTCAATCCCACCAGAAATATATAAGTGATCCAGTTTCTCTGTATTCTTGTAAACATCTGATATTGTCACTATTTTTTATTTTAGCCATTCTGATAGGTGTGTAGTAAGTCGTATCTTATTGTTACTGGCTCTAATTTGCGTTTTCCTAAGGGCTAATGATGTTGACCATCTTTTCATGTGCTTATATGTCATCTGTAGATCTTCTTTGGTGAAATGTCTCTTCATGTCTTTGTCCATGTTCTAGTTGGATTGTTTGCTTTTTCACTGTTGAGTTTTGAGGGTTCTTTATGTAGTCTAGAAACCAGTCCTCCATCAGATATGTGGTATATCTAATAGTAAATATTTGCAAATATTTTCTCCCACTCTGTAGCTTGTCTTTTCATCCTCTTAATAGTGTATTTCATGGAACAAAAATTCCTAATTTTGATGAAGATCAGTTTATCAATTTTTTTTTTTAATGGGTTGTACTTCTGGTATCAAGTCTTCAATCTCTGCTTAGGCATAGATCCTAAAGATTTCTGTCCATGATATTTTCTAAAAGGTTTATATTTTTACATTTTATATTTCGGTCCATGATACATTTTGAGTTGATTTTTGTATAAGGTGTGAGACTTAGGTCAATGTTCAGCTTTTGCCTGTGGATGTCATTTGCTCTAGTATCACTTGTTGAAATGTTATTCTTTCTCCATTTAATTGCTCTCACATTTTTGTCAAAATCAGTTGGAGATAATTGTGTAGGTCTAATTCTGGCTTCTCTATTCTGTTCCATTGATCTATGTGTCTATCCCTTTGCTAGTATTACAAAGTCTTAATTATTATAGCTATATAGTAAGTCTTGATATTGGGTACACTGATTCTTTCCACTTTATTTTTTCTGAAAATTGTTTTTGGGGAGAACTGACATCTTTATTATGTTGAGTCTTCCAACTCATGAATATAGTACGTCTTTCCATTTAGTTGTATCTTTGATTTCTTTCATCAGTGTTGTGTAGTTTTCAGCATACAAGTCCCGTGCATATTTTGTTAGATTTACAGGTAAGTAATTTTTTTGAGTTATTGTAAATAGTATTGTATTTAAAATTTTGATGTCTACATGTGCATTGCTAGTATACAGAAATACAGTTGATTTTTTGGTATGTTTTTCTTGTATCCTGCAATATTTCTAAATTAATTTATTAGTTCTAGGAGGTGTTTTTGGTAGATTCCTTGGGACTTTCTACATAGACAATCAGGTCACCTGCCAATGGGGATAGTTTTATTTCTTTCTTTCTGATCTTATTCTTTTCATTTACTTATCTCATTGCATTGGCTAGCTCTTCCAGCGCTGTGTTGAATAAGAGTGGTGAGAAACCACAAGCTTGCCTTGTTCCCAATTCTAGGGAGAAAGCATTCAGTCTTCTATGATTAAGTATAATGTCGGCTGTAGGTGTTTTTTTTTTTTTTTTGGGCTGTGTTGGGTCTTTGTTGCTGCTCCCGGGTTTTCTCTAGTTGTGGCGAGCAGGGGCTATTCTTCGTTGCAGTGCATGGGCTTCTCATTGCGGTGGCTTCTCTTGTTGCGGAGCACAGGCTCTAGGTGTGTGGGCTTCAGTAGTTGCAGCACATGGGCTCAGTAGTTGCGGCGCATGGGCTTAGTTGCTCTGCAGCATGTGGGATCTTTCTGGACCAGGGATCGAACCCGTGTCCATGCATTGGCAGGCAGATTCTTAACCACTGCGCCACCAGTGAAGTCCCAGCTGTAGGTTTTTTGTAGATGCTCTTTATCAAGTTGATTAATATGTCACCTGATTTTTCTTCTTTATTCTGTTAATATGGTTGATCATATTAATTTTCAAACATTGAACCAGCTTTGCCCCCTCTAAAATATCCCCAATTAGATCAGCTTGGTGCTTTGTGACCACCTAGAGGGGTGGGATAGGGAGGGTGGGAGGGAGACGCAAGAGGGTGGAGATATGGGGATATATGTATATGTATAGCTGATTCACTTTGTTATACAGCAGAAACTAACACACCATTGTAAAGCAATTATACTCCAATAAAGATGTTAAAATAAATAAATAAATAAAATAAAATATCCCCAATTTATGGCAATTCCTTTTATTTATTGCTGAATTCTATTTGTTAATATTTTGTTAAGGATTTTTATGTCTGCACTCATGATCGATATTGGTCTATAGTTTTCTTTCTTTCTTTTTTTTTTTTTTTGGTGTGGTTTTTGCCTGATATCAGGATAATACTAGCTTCAAAAAATAAATTGGATAGTATTTTCTCCTCATCTATTTTCTGGAAGAGATTCTATAAAATTGGTATTAATTCTTTAAGTATTTGGTAGAATTCTCCCATGAAGCCATCTAGACCTAGATATATCTTTTTTTTGAGTTTTAAAATTATGAATTCAGTTTTCTTAGTAGTTACAGGACTATTCAATGAAATTCTGCTTCATATTGGGTAAATAGTGGTAGTTGGTCCTTTTCAAGGAATTGGTCCATTCTGCTTAAGTTGTCAAATTTATGTGTGTAGAGTTGTTCATAATATTCCCTTATTATCTTTTTGAGGTCTGTAGGATCTGCAATGATATCGCCTGTTTCATTCCTGATGTTGGTAATTTGTGATTTCTCTCTCTCTCTCTCTCTCTCTTTTTTAATATGACAGTCTTACTAGAGGTCTGTCAATTTTATTGATCTTTCCAAAATACTTTTTGTTTCGTTGACTTTGTCTATTATTTTTCTCTTTTCAGTGTTATTGACTTCTGCTCTTATCTGCATTATTTCCTTTCTTCTTGTTTACGGTTTATTTTGTTTTCCTTTTTCTAGATTCGCGAGGTGAGGGCTTAGACTATTGACTGAGATTTTTCCTCTTTTCTAATGTATGCATTTTAGTGGTATAAATTTCCCTCTCAGATTGCTTTAGCTGCATCTCATAAATTTTTCTATGTTGTATTTACATTTTTCATACAGCTCAATATACTTTTAAAATTCGCTTTGAGACTTCCTCTATTGTTTAGAAGTGTGTTGTTTAGTTTCCATCTGTTTGGTGATGTTCCTGCTCTCTTTCTGTTGTTGATTTCTATTTTGATTCCAGTGTTGTTGGAGAACACATTGTATGATTTCAATTCTCTTAAATTATGTTTAAGAGAATTGAAATCATATTCTGTTAACTTTGTCTTATGGCCTAAGATATGGCCTATCTTGGTATATGTTCTATGGGCACTTGAAAAAAATATGTTTTCTGCTGTTGTTGGGTGGAATGCTCTATAAATGTAGATTTACATCACTTTACCCTCTCCCATTTATAGTATAATTGTCTTAAATATTTTATTTACACACATGCAGAACTGCATCAGTGTTATAATTTTTGCTTCAACCATAAAACAATTTAGAAAACTCAAGAAAAAAAGGAAAGCCTACCTGTGTCTACCCATGCTTAACATGTTCTTTCTTCTTTCCTGATCTTCCAAGGTTCCTTCTTTTATCATTTCCTTTCTGTTTAGAGAACTTCCTTTAGCCATTCTTTTAGGTGGCCGCTGCTGACAAATTCTCTTAGTTTTCTCTCATGTGAGAATGTCTTGATTTCCTTTTTATTCCTGAAGGGTAGCTTTCCTTGCTGTAGGATTCTGGGTTGCACTTCTTTTCTTTCAGCACTTCAAAAATATTATGCCACTTCCTTCTGGCCTCCATGGTTTCTGATGAGAAATTTGCTGTTATTCAAATGATTTTACCCTATAGATAAAGTGTCATTTATTTTTTCTGGCTGTTTTCAAGAATTTTTGTCTTTAGCTTTCAAAAATTTAATTATGATGTGTTTGCATCATAATTTCTTTGAGTTTATCCTGTTTGGGATTCACTCAGCTTCTTGAATTTTTAGGTTGATATCTCTTGTTAAATTTGGAAAGTTTTTAGTCATGATTTCTCCTAGTACTTTTCAGCCCTGTCCTCTTTCTCCTTTCCTTCTGGCACTCCAATGACATGAATGTTAGATCTTTTGTTATAGTCCCACAGGTCCCTGAAGCTCCATTCATTTTTCATTTAAATCATTTTCTCTGTTGTCTGTAATGGGTAATTTCTATTTTCTATCTCCCAGTTCACTGATTCTTTCCTCTGTCCCCTCCATTCTTCACTGAGCCCATCACTGAGCCTTTTATTTGGATTATTACATTTTTCTGTTCAAAAATTTCCATTTGGTTATTCTTTATATCTTTGATTTCTTTACTGAGACTTCTAATTTTTTATTTGTTTCAAGTGTGTTTTCAATTGCTCATTGAAGGGTTTTTATCATGGCTACTTTAAAATATTGGTCAGATAATTCTAACATCTCTATCATCTTGATTTTGACATTTATTAGTCCCCTTTTCTCATTCAGTTTGAGATCATCCTGGCTCTTAGTGTAATAAGTGGTTTTCAACTGAAACCTGGATATTTTCACATTATGAGATTCTGGATCTTATTTAAACCCTCTGTTTCTTTGTCTGCTACTGCCACATGGAAGTGGAAGTCCAGGTTCCCCACTCAGCCTTTGTCGACACCTGATATGGGCGGGGGGAGGGGGGAGGAGCTCCTTGTTACTGCTGGTTGGGGTTGAGATTTCCGCATCCCCACACAGTCTTCATCAACACCACGGTGGGTATGGCCTTGTTACCAGCGGGCAACGGTGAAAGTGCTGAGTCTCCAGTAGACCTCCTCTAGCAGGGGAGGGGAAGGGCCCCTCATTACTGCTGGGTGGGGGTGGAAGTGCAGGCTCCCATGTCATCTCCACTGACATTGCATGGTGGTGCTGGTTGGGGGATGGGGGGTTTGTTACCGGCTGGTGGAATGAAAGTCCCAGCTTCCTACTTGGCCTTCTCTGGCACAACCCCAGCAGGTGTGTTGGGACACCTTGTTACAGTCTTGCAACGGTGGAAGTCTAGGTTCCCCACTCGGCCTCTGCTGGCATGAGTGGGTATGGGCCCACAGGGGTTTTTTTTGTGTGTGTATGTGTGGTATTTGGAGTAGAGCAGTTATTATTATTATCTTTTTATAAATCTATTTATTTTATTTATTTATTTTTGGCTGCATTGGGTCTTCGTTGTTGCGTGCAGGCTTTCTCTAGTTGCGGCGAGCGGGGGCTATTCTTCATTGTGTTGTGCGGGCTTCTCATTGCGGTGGCTTCTCTTGTTGCCGAGCATGGGCTCTAGGTGCTCGGGCTTCAGTAGTTGTGGCATGCGGGCTCAGTAGTTGTGGCTCGTGGGCTTTAGAACGCAGGCTCAGTAGTTGTGGCGCACGGGCTTAGTTGCTCCGTGGCATGTGGGATCTTCCCGGACCAGGGCTCAAACCTGTGTCCCCTGTGTTGGCAGGCAGGTTCTTAACCACTGCGCCACCAGGGAAGCCCTTGGAGTAGAGCAGTTATTGTCTAAAAGTTTTCTTTTAGAAAGAGTAGGCTTTTGCTGTGGTTTTTGTTATTATTATTGCTGTTGTTGTTTTGGTCTGTGGGCGTTGGTGTTTCCAGTTTGACAGCTTCTTCATCTCCAAGTCTGGAATATATAAGATAACCCAGAGAACTCACCACTGTGTCATTCCTTGGTTCCTGAGGTCCCTAGCAATTCTGTCTTCTCTCCACCTTTTGGAGTCTGCTTATGTTTGTTTTATATATAATGCCCAGGGTTTTCAGTTGTACTTAGTGAGAAGAATAGAGAGAAGCTCATCTATATTTACTCTATCTTCCCAGAAGCAAAAGTCCCCCTATTATACTTTTTAGCAACTTGACGTTTAATTCACATGCCATACAACTCAGCCATTTCAAGTATACAATTCAGTGGTTTTAAATACATATAGCTGTGCAATCATTACTACAACTAATTTTAGAACATTTCTGTTACCTCTAAAAGACACCATGTACCCTTAGCCATTAACTCCCATTGCCTTCCCCATGTCTCACTCTTCCAGCTCTAGGTAACCACTAATCTGCTTTCTGTCTCTATAGATTTGCCTAGCCTGGGCATTTCATTTAAATGAAACCATACAATATATAGTTCTTTGTGACTTGCTTCTTTTGCTTAGCATAATACTCTCACGGTTTATGTCATAGCACGTACCAATACTTATTACTTTTTCTTTATACCAGTATGTTACAAAGGAATTAGAAGAGTAGAAAATGACAGACCAATCTCTCTCACAGATATAGATGCAAAACTCATTACATAAATATTAGCAAATGGAATCTAATAAATATATAATCACCAGTGGAATTAATTACCGAAACACAGGGTAGATAGAATCAGTGTATTTCATCTGATTAACAGATTAAAAGAAAAGAGAAGGGTTTCCCTGGTGGTGCAGTGGCTGAGAATCTGCCTGTCAATGCAGGGGACACGGGTTCGAGCCCTGGTCTGGGAAGATCCCACATGCTGCAGAGCGACTAGGCCCATGAGCCACAACTACTGAGCCTGCGCGTCTGAAGCCCGTGCTCCACAACAAGAGAGGCCGCGACAGTGAGAGGCCCGTGCACCACGATGAAGAGTGGCCCCCGCTCGCCACAACTAGAGAAAGCCCTTGCACAGAAACGAAGACCCAACACACCCAAAAATAAATAAATAAATAAATAAATTTAAAAAAAAAGAAAAGAAATAAAACATTATGAATTAGCTATCCCTCAACCTTCTAATCCCTTTAAAAAAAAATCTTTTATGTTCCCTGAAAGATGAAGGGAAAAAATACTTATTTTTTATTGCTGAGTAATATTCCATTGTATGGATATATCACATTTTATATATCCATTCATCAGTTGATGGACATTTGGGTTGTTTATACCTTTTGATTTGTGTGAATAATGCCACTATAAACATTTCTATGGGAGTTTTTTTGCTGTTGTTTTGGATATATGCTTTCATTTCTCTTACATATTTACCTAGGAGTGGAATTGTTGGATCATACAGTTAATCACTGAATGAATTGTCAGATTGTTTTCCAAAGTGGATGCACCATTTTACATTCCCACCAGCAATGCATGAAGGTTGCAATTTCTCCACATCCTTACTAATACTTGTTATTACCTGTTTTTTTTTTGTTGTTGTTTTTTGTTTGTTTTTTATTATAGCCCTCCTAGTGGATGTAAAGTTGTATCACATAGTGGTTTTGATTTGCATTTCCCTGATGACTAACGATGTTGTGTACCCTTCCGGTGTTTATTGGCCATTTGTATATCTTCTTTTTTTTGTCGGGGGGGAGGATAATTGTTTAACAATGTTGTGTTAGTTTCTACTATACAGCGAAGTGGAGTTCCCTGTGCTATACAGCAGGTTCTCATTAGCTATCTCTTTTATACATATTAGTGTATATATGTCAATCTCAATCTCCCAATTCATCCCATCCCCCCATCCCCCCTTGGTGTCCATATCTTTGCTCTCTATGTCTGTGTCTCTATTTCTGCCTTGCAAACACATTCATCTGTACCATTTGTCTAGATTCCACATATATGTGTTAATATACAATATTTGTTTTTCTCTTTCTGACTTACTTCACTCTGTATGACAGTCTCTAGGTCCATCCCCATCTCTACAAATGACCCAATATCATTCCTTTTTATGGCTGAGTAATATTCCATTGTATATATGTACCAAATCTTTTTTATCCATTCATCTGTTGATGGACATTTAGGTTTCTTCCATGACCTGGCTATTATAAATAGTGCTGCAATGAACATTGGGGTGCATGTGTCTTTTTGAATTATGGTTTTCTCTGGGTTTATGCCCAGTAGTGGGATTGCTGGGTCATATGGTAATTCTATTTTCAGTTTTTAAAGGAACCTCCATACTGTTCTCCATAGTGGCTGTTTCAATTTACATTCCCACCAACAGTGCAAGAGGGTTCCCTTTTCTCCACACCCTCTCCAGCATTTATTGTTTGTAGATTTTTTGATGATGGCCTTTCTGACTGATGTGAGGAGATACCTCATTGTAGTTTTGATTTGCATTTCTCTAATAATTAGTGATGTTGAGCATCTTTTCATGTGCCTCTTGTACATCTTCTTTGGGGAACTATCCACATTCTTTACCGATTTTTAAATTGGATTGTGTTTTTGTTATTGAGTTGTAATAGCTCTTTATATATTCTAGATACAAGCCCTTATTAGACATATGATTTGCAAAGATTTTCTTCTGTGAGCATCTTTGTACTTTCTTGATGGTGTCCTTTGAAGCACAAAAGTTTTAAGTTTTGGTAATGTCCAATTTATCTATTTTTCTCTTTTTTTAATAAATTTATTTATTTATTTTTGGCTGCATTAGGTCTTCGTTGCTGCATGCGGGCTTTCTCTAGTTGCTGTGAGTGGGGGCTACTCTTCGTTGCGGTGTGTGGGCCTCTCATTGTGGTGGCCTCTCCTTTTGCAGAGCACAGGCTCCAGGCGCACAGGCTTCAGCAGTTGTGGCACATGGGCTCTAGAGTGCAGGCTAAGTAGTTGTGGCACATGGGCTCAGCTGCTCCGTGGCATGTGGGATCTCCTGGACCAGGGCTCAAACCCTTGTCCCCTGCACCGGCAGCTGGACTCTCAACCACTGTGCCACCAGGGAAGCCCTCTGTTGTTTTTTTGTGTGTGTGTGCTATATAATAAACCATTGTCTAAGCCAAGGTCATGAAGATTTACGCCTGTATTTTCTTCTAAGAGTTTTATAGTTTTAGCTCTTTCATTTAGGTATTTGATTCATTTTGAGTTAACTTTTGTACACGGTATGAGGTAGCAATCTGACTTCATTCATTATAGATATCCAGTTGTTTCTGTACCATTTGTTGAAAAGAATATTCTTTCTCATTGAATTGTCACCCTTGTTGAAACTCAACTGACTATAAATGTGAGGGTCTGTCTCTGGACTGCCAATTTTATTCCACTAATCTATACGTTCCTTATTATATTTTGAGTTCCTTTAAAAGATGCCTATTCATTTTCATATTCCTGGCATATGTTAGGGTCTGTAGGTAAATCTAAGTACTGTCTGCTGAACTGAATAGAAAGCAGGAGTACTTGCCTGGCATCTGGTGACAGATGAGAGGCAGGAAGATGAGGCTGCCCCAGCTAAGCATCACCTGCTCAAAATGCAGCAGCAACATGCCTGGCAAGCATGGGCCAGTCTGAGAAGTTAGCCAGACTTCCTGAGGTCAAGTGAGGGCCTGGCAAGGGACAAGAGGGCAGTGTGGGCTGTTTTCTTCCTGTGTAAGTGATGTTTGCGAGAGACAGAAATAGACATAAGAGGGTTAACCTGTGAGAGGATGGAGAGACGTGTGTATGGGTATGCTTGAATGGAGAGTGTGTGCAGGGGATATTACTCCCTATCACCAGAGAGAGCCAAGAGGCATGATAACTGTTTCTCCTACAGTGATTTCTGCTTGTTGTTGCTAAACAGTCATTGTGAACATTCGTGGGACAGATACAACAGCTAAGACTTGGCTGGACACACACACACACACAGTGCCTCCCTACACAGGTGCAGGCCCCTTTGCTGGGAAGCGCTTATAGTATAAGGATACTTGGCATCTTTCTCTGTGACATCCCTGGGTTTCTCTTAGGCTTTCACACGTTATCCATTCTCTGCTCTGCTGTGGGGGTAGAGCAGTGGGGTCCTGTGAAAGCCCCTCCCTGAGATGCAGCTTCATCATCTTTATCATAGAGATGTGAAATGCTTGCCCCCAACTTTTTAACCCGTGGGCTTTTAGAAAACTTTGACATCCAGTGTCAATGGGAGAACAAGAGGGATAGACGAGGGGGATTGCTAGGGGAGGAGGGATGAGATCAAGCAAAAGGAGAAGAATAGGAGCAATCATGTGTAAGGAGCCTCCAGTACCTCCCAAATTGGGCCCAAGGTCTTGTTATTATTTCTGGTGGAGGCCCAGACAGCATTCTTGCAATGCAATAATATCAAAAGGCTCAGGAGTAAGCAATTGTAATGGTTTTCATTGATCAGGCCTTTAAGCTCACTCATTGACTTTCAGGAAGTTCAAGTCAGGGTTGGGAATAGGTTCAGGCAGAAGAAGAGAAGGCTGGGAAGTGAGATCAGAAGTCAGTGCATTCCAAGTGGAGAGCGGGCATGACCTGGGCACGGGGGGTTGTGTGGACATGAAGCCAGTCTTCCTTTTGCACAATTGAGATGTGCTAGTTAATTTCATCCCCTCTGGGCTGTAGAGATGGGCTTCAGGCCTGGAGTCTCAGAGTCCCAGAGGCTGGAATGGATCAGAGGAACGTGAATTTACCATCTCCTGCCCCCTTGGGGAGGTTGGGAGGTTTTCAGCCCAGTTTCTTCCGCCCTCCCAGGCTGCAACGCTGAGGCTTTTACAACTTTCTTCTAATTAGCAACCCTCAGCTGTGAAGATACTGAAACCCCAGGTTCCTTCTCCACCTCCCTGCTTTCCTGTGGGCACGTGGTTTCTGGGCCACAGGGCCTAGTGATGCCATCTTGCATGTCTCCAGGGCTCTCTGCCTTTCACTGCCCCTGCATGGAGCATGTCCTTCCAGGCCTCATGGCAAACTTGCATGCCCAGGCACGGAGAAGCAGGTCACTGTTCTTTATGAGACAGAGCAAACTGGTAAGGCCATTAGGACCAGAACTCAGGGGTCAGGATGCCCAGTTTCTACTTTTCCCAGTACATCTCATTTCCTAAACAGAATAAGTGCTCAAGTAACCGCTGCCCATTTTATCTCACTATTCTTTTCCTTCACCTCCCTCCTCATCCATGGTGTCTAGTGGAGAGTTCTAAGAATGGTGGGTGGACTGCTGGAGAGAGCCCCATTTGTAAACATTTCCTTAGGACTTGGAGTTCTGCTGGGAAGGGCTCCCGCTGGCAAAATCTGGGACAATCTGAACATTGAAAAGAATAATGAGTACAACTGATTATAAAACATTGAACAAATAGATATCCATCAGAGCATGGTAGATAGATAGATAAGCAAATAAATAACTAAATAAATAACTGTCTGAGTTGAGAAATAGAGAGAAACTCATTTACCACCACTGAAGGTGACTACTGAACCAATTCTTTATTCAGGAAATTCATAATTAAAAAGAAGGAACTAAGCATTTACCTGACTTTTTAGGAGGAATTGTTCTCAATTCCTGTTGATGAGGGAAAACTCTTCTTTGTGAATAACATGAGCCAGTGAATATGAAAAGAATGATATAATTTTAAAAAATCATTTTGCAATATTTAAAGAAATAATTGACTCAGGCAAAGATCATCAGTTAAGGTTAAATGCATCAGGTGATAGAGTTGAAGAACAAGGTATTCCAGGGGGTCAAGGTATTGTCCTGCAGATGACTTGCTGATTGTAAAAAGGGAAAATAAACCTTTTCAATGGCCAGATTTTCAGGGGCCACCTTAACCAAATGATGAAAATTAGTGGGACAGCTTGGCAGTATATGCCTTCTGATGTGATGAAACATGACGTTGATAGCATCCCCTATGAAGCTGTATTAATTATCTATTAATTTATATATTAGTCTGCTCAGAGTGTCATAACAAAATACCATAGACCAGGTGGCTTAAGCAACAGATACTTATTTCTCACAGTTTTGGATGCTGAAGTACAAGATCAAGGTGCCGGCTGATTCGGTTTCTGGTGAGAGCTCTCTTCCTGACTTGGAGATGGTCACCTTCTTGCTGTGTCCTCACATGGTGTGGAGAGAAAGATGTCTCCTCTTCCTCTTCTTATAAGGCCACAGTCCTATTGGATTGGGGCCCTGTTTATGAACCTATTTAATCTTAATTACTCCCTAAAGATCCTATCTCCAGATACAGTCACATTAGGGGTTAGGGCTTCAACATATGAATTTGGGGCAGGGGGACACCATCTAGTCCATGGCAGTGCATAACAAAATACCCCCAGACATAGTAGCCTAAAACGACAAATGATTATTATCTCACCGTTTCTGTGGGTCAGGAATGCAGGCACAGCTTAGCTGGCTCAAGGTCTCTCATGAGGTTGCAGTCAAGCTGTCACCTGGGGCTGTGGTCTCCCCTGAAAGCTTAATGGGGTGGGGGGAGACCTGCTTCCAAGCTCACTCATGCGGTTGTTGGCAGACCTCAGACCCTAGCCACGTGGACCCCTCCACAGGGTGCCCCATGGCATGGCATCTGGCTTCCCCCAGGATGGGGGATCCAAGAAAGAGAGAGAGAGAGAGAGAGAGAGAGAACAGCCATGACAGAAGCCACAGTTTTTTATAATCTAATCTCAGAAGCGACATCTCATTATTTCTGCCATATTCTATTTATTAGAAGCGAGTCACAAAGCCCAGCCCATGCTCAAGGAGAGGGGACTACACAGGGTGTGAATGCCAGGAGGCAGAGATCAATGGGGGCCATCTCAGAAGCTTCGACCACTGATGTTTTCTTACCTGAAATCTTTAACTTGAATCTAATCAAGCTGAGGATCTAATGTGCAGTTTACAGGAAATACAGGGAATAAAGTGACAAGTTGAATAGCACCATAAGGAAATAACCAGGCAAGCTCAAAAAGTGGGACATTTTGCAAGATCATCAGCTCAATCACTTCAAAAAGTTGATGCCATGAAAAAAAAGGGCCCTTGTAGGGGGGAAGGGGATGCTATTTTATATAGAAGAAGATTAAATACACATAACAACTAAATGCAGTGTTTGACCTTTGTAGTCTGCTGTTAAAATACAGCTGTAAAAGACATTTCTGGGACAACTGGAAATTTAATATGGGCTGGATATTAAATAATATTAGGAAATTATTAATTTTTCTTAGGTGTGATAATGACATCTTGGTTACGTAGGAGAATGTCCTTTTTAAGAGGTACAGGCTGGGGCTTCCCTGGTGGCACAGTGGTTGAGAATCTGCCTGCTAATGCAGGGGACGCGGGTTCGAGCCCTGGTCTGGGAAGATCCCACATGCCGCGGAGCAACTGGGCCCTTGAGCCACAACTGCTGAGCCTGCGCGTCTGGAGCCTGTGCCCTGCAATGGGAGAGGCCACGACAGTGAGAGGCCCGCGCACCGCGATGAAGAGTGGCCCCCGCACCACGATGAAGAGTGGCCCCCGCTCGCCGCAACTAGAGAAAGCCCTCGCACGAAATGAAGACCCAACACAGCTAAAAATAAATAAATAAACAAATAAATAAATAAAGTAGCTATTAATTAAAAAAAAAAAAAGAGGTACAGGCTGAAACATTTAGGAGTGTGCTGTCTTGATGTCTGCAGTTTCCACTCAAACAGTCGAGAAAAACACATAGATAAAGCAAAATTGACTAACTGTTAATTGGAGAATATAGATTTTGGTATATGGGCTATTATTATCGTATTCTTTGAGATTTGCTATACGGATGAAATCTTTTTGTAGTAAAAAGTTGAGAGGAAAAATATTCAGTCTTCTGACTGCTGGGAGCCAGCGTTTGTTTTGTTCTGCAGCTGCCTGAGGCTGAGGCCAGGTGGGGAGAGGGTGCCCGATGGGGAGGGGGGAAGAGAGCAGGCAGCAGAGGGCTGGGGTGCCCCGGGGCCACCTGTGTCATTTTACCTCTGTGCTGAGGGCTGACGGGGCCAAGCTGGTGTGGAGAAGACAACCTTCGCTATGGAGAGGCTAAGGAAGCACCGGGCTAGAAGTCAGAGGACTGGTCTCTAGGCCGGCCTCCTTCACCAGGGGTCTGGGATGGTCACTTCTCCTCTGATTTGGGTTCTCATCTGTCCAATGGTGGTTTTCTAGGACCCACCATCACAGAGGTTCTCAACCTTTGGGATGCCTGGCCAACCCCAGACTCACCCAACCCCATCTATAGGGGCGGAGACCGAGCATCTCCTTACCCAAACATCTCCTAGGTGATTCTGCCTACAGCCAGGGCAGCTGAGGCTCAGGAAGGCAGCAGGGACTGGTGAGCGAGGAGGGAATGCCAGGGAGACAGAAGCTTCTTCAAACCTCTGAAACCCCAGGACTTCTTTAGTGAAAGCTTTCGAGTTCAGAAGGGTGACCTGAGGACATTCAGACCTCCTACTGATGGGTTAGATGGGACAGATGATGTTGCCAGGCCCACAGCTTTTAGTCTGAGCTCAGACAAGGTGCATCGTCCCTGTTCTCACTTCAGTGCATCCCTACTTGAGTGGCTGGGGCAGAAGAAATCATCTGAGAACTGAGAAATATGGCAAAACACCGTGAAATATCTTCCAAGAAGGAAATGCAGATGGCGTGGTGGGGGGAAGAATTCACCAAAATCTCCATGAGGTCTCTAGGCTTCTTTTCTTTGAGGCCAGTGACAGAATTGGTTTGCCTGATCTGGAGTAAAGAGGCCTTTGATGGGGTGACCCCCGACCCCACCCCCAGCATCAGAGAAGAGTTCAGAATGACACTGGAGGTCTCAAGGGCCACCTTGGTCTCAAGGCTCCACCTCTCACTGGAGGAGCAAGGGCCGCCCAGAGGAGGACAGGACTTCCAGCTTCCCCCAAACTTGGAAGGACAAAGTAAGGAGGCAGTTCCTCAGTGGGGTTCCTGGCCAGGGCCATCCCACTGCTGTCTGGAGGACAGCCAATCTATCCGAGGCCTTGCTCCAGCGATTAGAGCTCAGGCTGCCTTGGAAAATCTCTCAGCATCACTCCTGACCTGGACCACCTTGATCAACCTGGGCCTTCAGGAAACCTTAGGCAGGGATCAAGACAGCAGCCTCGGGAAGGACTTGGGGTGGATGGGGACACAGGAGCCCAAAAGCAGACGGAAGAGGGGGCAGAGGGAGGGAGAGGGGGTGGGCGGGTCAGGGAACAGGGGAAGGGTGTGTGGGGAGATATGACTATCCTCTGTTCTCCCTGCACCCAGCCCTCTCAGCGGGTCAGGGCTCTCACTGTGCGGGGACCCCCCTTGTTCCTGCTCACACCCCTCATTCCCATCCCCCTGCCTTTGGCCTTATGTCCCTTTGGGCATCTTCCCTTTCCTAGTTTTTTTTCTTTTTTTTTTAATAGATTTTTAAAAAATAAATTTATTTATTTTTGGCTGCCTTGGGTCTTCGTTGCGGTGTGTGGGCTTCTCATTGCGGTGGCTTCTCTTGTTGCGGAGCACGGGCTCTAGGCGCGCGGGCTTCAGTAGTTGTGGCACAGGGGCTTAGTTGCTCCCCAGCATGTGGGATCTTCCCGGACCAGAGCTCGAACCCGTGTCCTCTGCATTGGCAAGCAGATTCTTAACACTGTGTCATCAGGGAAGTCCAAGAGGGGATTTCAATTTCCTTTGAAAATCACAGCACAATTGTCCCATGGTGGCTTTTGCAGGAGCCACGAGATTCTGCTCTCGGAGCCAGAGACCTAGGACATCAGGAGTCAGGGGAGTTGTCAAGAGGGTCGTGTGAGGAGCTTCAGGCGTTAGTGAGGCTGCCTAGAGGGTGCGGGTGGTTGGAGGGCGGGCTGGAAGGTTCTGTGTCGGGGGGGTCAGGAAAAGTTGCAGTGGGGGCAGCGTGGGGAGGACTTCAGGGATGGCAAGGTGACGGGGACATGCTCGCACACTGTCCCACAGGCCTGGACAAGGTGAGACCAGCGAGGCACCTCGGGTATAGAATGTAAGAAGCATCGCTCTCAGGTTTGTGCAAGTGGATCCTGACTTGCACAGGCTGTTGGCTGGGATCCGTACCAAGGGGGCACCACGGACTCAGGACCTCCCAGTCCCCCAATGGACAGGTGATGCAGATGAGAGATGGAGGGACGATGGGCAGAGAACAGGCAGCAGAGCACAGCAAGTATGTTTAGTAACAGGGTGGTGTCCTGTCCAGGAAGGTAAGGTTCAGGAGCAGATGACTCTCCTCTATTTCTCTAGGAAGACTTCCTGGAGGAGGAGGTAGGGATGGTTTGGGGAGCTATTTGATTTTTGGCAGAGGGGAGGGGGTGTTGCTTCTTTGTGTGTGTGTGTGTGTGTGTGTGTGAGATACTCTGCCTGTGGACCACGACATGCACGTGCTGCTGGACCGCATGGATATACAAGCCTGCAAGGTCAAGCTCAGCTGATGGGGGGGGTCAGTGCTCCTGGGAGCTGGTTTTCTGGAGATTCGTGGCAGCATTTTGAGCAGCTTTCCCCACTCCCTTTTGCTTCAGGCTCCTGCCTCAACAAATACCTGTTTGCTGGCTCATGAAATGGAACATTAAGTATGGAGAACACTGAGAGGGTTACCTGAGTCTGCAAGCAGGGCCCTGGCTCTGCTGCCAGCGAGATGTGTGGCCTTGGCAAATCTTGACCTTCTTTCTCTTGTGACAATAGCTTACATTTTTATAGCTCTTTAGGTGACAGGTAGTCTTTATTTATTTATTTATTTATTTATTTTTGCTGTGTTGGGTCTTCGTTTCTGTGCGAGGGCTTTCTCTAGTTGCGGCGAGCGGGGGCCACTCTTCATCGCGGTGCGCGGGCCTCTCACTATCGCGGCCTCTCTTGTTGCGGAGCACAGGCTCCAGACGCGCAGGCTCAGTAGTTGTGGCTCACGGGCCCAGCTGCTCCACGGCATGTGGGATCCTCCCAGACCAGGACCCGAACCCATGTCCCCTACATTGGCAGGCAGACTCTCAACCACTGCGCCACCAAGGAAGCCCCCAGGTAGTCTTTTATTTACTGCTCACAAACTCCTGAGAGGTAGCCGTGGATAAGCCCATTTTACAGATAGAGACACGGAGGTACAGAGGAATGGTCAATATTACAGTTTACTCCTGTATAAGATGAGAAAGTGGGGCTGGGTGAGCTCTAATGATTCCTTTCAGCGCCCAGATTTTATGATCCTGGGGAAATCTGCCACCAGAGTAGACTCCTAAATGGGCAATGTTCTTGTTTTACCTCATGTGTTAATTTCCTCTTGATGCTGTAACGAATGATCACAAGCTGAGTGGCTTAAAACAACACAGATTTAATCTCTTAGAGTTCCTGAGGTCAGAAGTCCAAAACCAGTCTCACTGGGCTCAAGTCAAGGTGTCAGCTGAGCTGCATTCCTTCTGCAGGCTCTGACAGGAAAATCCACTTTCTTGCCTTTTCTAGAGGAGAGGCTGCCGTCATTCCCTGGCTCATTCTCTCCATCTTCAAAGCCAGCAGTGGTGCATCTTCAGATCTCTCCCTGACCTCTGCTTTCATCGTCACACTCCTGCTTTCCTCTTCTAAGGACCCTTGTTAACTCTGATAATAACCCTTATTATTGGGTCCACCCAAATAATCCAAGATAATCTTCCCATCTCAAGAGCCTTATTTTAACCACATTTGCCAAGTCCCCTTTACCATGTAGGGTAACAATTCACAGGGTCTGAGAGTGAGGCTGTGGATTCCTTTGTGGGGGGCATTATTCTGTCTACCACGTAATCCTCTCCGCTCTTCTCCCCTTCCTTCTTCCCCCACCTGTGCTAAAACCAACATTAAAAGTGTATCTGGAAAAGGCAGTGGGCTGAGCAAACATCTGTCCACTAGTGAATGAAGCTTGTTGTAAAGATGGACTCTGAGAGAGAAGAAGTGGGTTTAAGTTACAAATCAAGGGCATGAATATAGATGTCAGAAAGCACTTATACGGAGGACTGTCTAAGAGAATTACAGAGGGGCAGCCTCAGCTGAAAGGCAAAGAGTACAGCTTGGTGGTTAACGGCACTGACGGTCAAGCCAGACAGACTGGAGTTTGAAACCCAGCCCCTGCTACCTTCTGGCTGTGTGACCTTGGACTTCTGTGGGCCTCCTCTCTATGATACCAATAAAACTATGAATTGCATCAGTTTTTTTTTTGTGAGAATTATGAGGTAACATTAGGAAGTGCTGAGATTCTCATGACATCAGAAAGTATGGTCCTGCCCAGAGGCAGGGGTTGGAAGAGATGACCTTGGAGTAACTTGGGGGCTCCTTGAAGGTGGGTCTGAGTCCATATGTGTTGAGGCCCTGAGGCCAACTTTTGGCCCTTCTGTCTCTGGCTTCTGCAGACCAGCAGAGCAAATCTGTGGCCTGTGGAAGGGCCCTATAGGGATGTAGATAAATCACCTGCTTACCCTGTGGGCCTCAGGAGCTGGATGGGGTTGCTGGCCTTGGGCCCCTGGAGGGGCCAGGACTCCTGAAGATTGAGAGCAGGGCAGGGCCCTTCCCCTCTCGGCAGTGGAAAAACACCTGCCCCTTTGCCAGTGCACATGCTGGCTCCACTCTGTGTCAATATGCTTAATGATTTGTGACGTGATTGATACAGAGAGCGAACTTGCTATAATCCATCTGTTGAGGACGAAGCTGTGGCAGAGCCAGACATTCAGGGGAAATCAGGACGTTGTGCCCTGCTTGTCGCTCGGGCCCTGGGCGAGCGGGAGGGCCATTTCCGGCAAGTCACACTGTCTCCAGCCTGGAGCTGTCTGGGGGAGATGGAACCAAGGGAAAACCACACACCGGGAAGGGAGTGAGGTGGCAGAGCTGGAGGCAAACATCTCAAAGTTAGGAACCTGGGAGCTGGAAGCCCTCACTTCCTCTGTGCCTGCACCCGATCTGTGCTTTTGCACCTTTAGTGGACACAGGCGGTGCCCGGCCCCGGTCCCTTCATGTCCCTCTCATGATCTATGTGTGTGTTTCCCTGCTGAGGGATTGCTCAGACAGCCTTCAGAGGATTGCTCCGGGGCTCCTGGAGCCACCTGATCAGCACGTGCCTGGGAGGTGCCAACCCCGGTCACCTCCACCCACCATTTCTGGGGGTACAAGAGCCCAGTACCTTTGCCTCAAGTTGGGGAAAAAATCTCTGCAGTGTCAATGACACTGCAGAGCTTTCCATGGGATCAGGCTGAGGCTGAGACTTCACTTGAAATCACAGCCTTCCTTGGTTTCTTCCCCTTCTCTGTTCCAACGGGCCTGCTACTTGATCAGTTTCCAAGTAGCACTCCCCTCGTAAATAAATAAATACCCTGCACAGGCTTCTTTTTCTCAGGATCCGCTTCTAGGGAACCCAACCTCAGACAGCCCCTGAGCAAAGCCGGAAGAGGTCAATAGGAAGCTGCAGGCGGTCCACACATTGCTTAGTTTTATATCAGGTGCTAAAGTGTGATCGCCCCGCCAGGACTGTCAGGTCCCGAGTATCCATACCAGTGGCTGGAGGCGGCAAGGCGGATCACCCCAAAGCACGTATGAGGTGTGTACACATGTGCATGGATGCGTACATCCAACTACTTAGGTCTGGCGCTGGAGGATCTGTATGATCTCCCACCCCAGCCCCACTGCCTGCCTGCTCCTGCCAAAAGTGGATTTGCTTTCCTATGTCTGCTATGCTTGGACAGATGTTAAAGTGAACTCACATGCCCTGAGTACACGCAGTGTGATGGCTGGAATATGGGAGTCTGAGCCAACTCGGGCTTCCCTAACTAAATATCATGGAGGGGGCGGCTTAAACAACAGACATGTATTTCTCAGAGTTCTGCAGTCTGGGAAGTCCAAGATCAAGGTGCTGGCAGGGTTCAGTTCCTGGTAACAGCAGTCTTCCTGGCTGGTCTTCCTTGCCTTCTTGTTATGTGCTCACATGGCCTTTCCTTGGTGTATGTGTGGAGACAACAAGCTCTGGTCTCTCTTCCTCTTCTTATAAGGACACTAATGCTATTACATCAGGGCACTACCCTTCTGATTCCATTTAACCTTAATTACATCCATAAAGGTCTTACCTCTACATACAGTCACATTAGGGGCTAAGGCTCCAACATGTGAATTTTAGGAGGACACAATACAGTCTATAGCAATGGGATAAAGCCTTTTTGTTTGAAGGGAACTTGAAAGTAATTTAGTTTGGCCTCTGAGTTCTGCTTGGAACCCTGCAGCGCCAGGGGCTCTGGCCTAGGGTTAAACCTGTGACCTGGATAATCCAGAAAGAATCTGCCACATATTGATAATTGGGAATTCACTGTTAACGTAAAAAGATTCTCAGAACACAATCTTTCTTTTGCTGGCTTAGACTTCCTTGAGTGAGGAAGAAAAAACCTGTGTGCTTTCTTTCCAGAATACTTTCCCACTCCTGTTCAGAGGGTCAGTCCCTCATTCGTTCATTCACAGGGTAAATACTTACCGAGCATCCGTCGTATGGACTTCTGTTGTTTTCATCTCCCACGCATGCGCTCAGGCCTGGCCAATCAGAGCGCTGCATCTCCAGGGCGATGTAATTAGTTCAAGGATAGACAGATGACCAATCTGGTCCAGCGAGAGTGAACTCAGGGTTTTTGTTTGACTGTTGGAGAAGAAATAGTCTAACTTTAACCTGCTGGACATAAATTGGTGAGGATATAGGTCTGGAACTGTAGGCAAGCATGTTGCTAACCACAGGGAACTTGAGACAAGACTAACGTCGGTGAGAACAGACCTAAGAAGCAGAGACCGGGTCCTGATGATGTTGTTTTAGGCCCCGAATCCGGCTGTGCCTGGAGCCAGACCCTGGACTTTTAGACCTACGAGCCGACACATTTCTTTTCACTGAGGATAGTTGTGTTTCTTTTGTTACTTTTAAACAAAACTGATGTTAGTTCCAGTAGTGGGGATGTGCAAGTGACAGGCCACCCTGAGTGGAGGGAGAGTGCAGGGCAGTGAGGACGCGTGTACCCTGGGCTGAAAGGTCAGAGTCCTTGTTACACGGAAGGGACGTGCAGCAATTTCCTATTAGAAAGTGACAAGCTTGGGTTGAACCTGGCTTGCTTGAAAGCAGAGGGCTAAAAGCCCTAAAAAGCCCCTCGAGCTTGACTAAGAGAGCTACTTCCTGCCCATGACCTGAAATCCAATACGGCCGAGAATACAGAAATCCGGAGGCCTGCAGGACTGGAACACTAAAGTATCCTTTCCAACTAAAACTAGTGTGAGTAAAGACAGGAAAGTGGGAAACTGCAGAAATCAGATAGGGACCTGGGAACATTCTGGTCCCCTAGGCCCTTTGCCGTCACCTCCAGTGATGAGCTCCTGCTCAATGAAAGCGATGCAGCCAGGGCCAAGGAGCCAAATAATCCCCTCCCACCCCCAGGCCATTGTTTCAAATGACCTTAGGGATGCAGGGTCTGGGATGGAGGCCAGGAAGCTCTTGGCCTGGGGGATGGGCAGGGGACTGGCCAGGCTATACATTCGAGGACTATGCCTTAGCAAGATTTCTGGCTTCAGGTACTAAGCCCTGGAGCAGACCAGAAGCAAACACCAAGAGCCTACTAAACACCCAAGAGGATGGCTCTACCATAGAAACACCCAAGCTAGCCAATGACCTGCATAAGATGCCATCATCTAAGGCCGTCCTCAGGTCCCCAACTCCTCATTAAGTAGAAGAGCTCCTTTTTGGATGTTGCATCTTCCCCAGGATCCATCTCAAACTTGGCTACGGAAGGCAGTGGGCAAGGGGGACCTCTCAGAAAACACACTGAAGGACGAAGGACCTCGCTCTCCACAGGCGTGGAGAGAGGGAGGACCTATGGGCTGGTATCCTCTGTGCACGCTGTTTCCCAGTCTCTTCTTCACTGCACTCATTCTGTTCTCTCCCCACCATTATCCACTGTAGATGTCATAAGGGGCAGCAGACGATGCTATTGTATCATTTAGGCCAAGACTATAAGAGGCCACATCTGGAGTGACCAAGAAAAAGGCACTTCTTAAGGGGGCAGAATTATGTAGTGTCTAATGCTCGGGCTCTGGAGACAGACTGCTTGCTTTGTTTCCTTACTCCTTCAGTTCACAGCTATGTGATCAGCGTAAGTTACTTAACACCTTTGTATCTAGGTTTCCTCATCCGTATGAGGGGATAATGGGGGTACACACATCTTGGATCACCTCTCTGTGGCCACCGTCTTGCTACCACGTGGATGTTGAGATGGAGGCCACCGTGCAGAGGGCAGTAGAGCTGGGGGGTGGCATGATACCCGGTGTGGCTGACATTGGTGAACCCCTGATCCAGTCATGCCTGAATCCAGCCTTATGCCTTCCTGGTTAATTATATGGAGAATACACTTCCTTTATACTAAGCTAAGCTGATGGATTATTGTCACTTGCAATCAGAAAGGGCTAGCAGATATACCTCTGTGTGTGTTAATCCCTGGGTATACAACCCCCGCCAGCACCCCCCTCTCAGAAGCTCTCAGATAAGTAATGCAGTGTGGAAGGTATTGGGATAGGAAAGCATACATGAGGAGCAGCCAACCTAAGTATGAGGGATCAGGGGAAGCTTCCTGGAGTAGGTAACATCTTGGCTGAGGCCTGAAGGAATGGTCAGAGCCTGCTGCAGGGGGTAGAGGAGAGAAGGCACCATCCCGTAATGGAATGGTCAATCTCTCACTCACTGGAGGTTCTGAGGATGGGCTGGAGAGTAACTTTCCAGAAATAGAGGATTTGTGCCTTGACTGGGAGGTTAAATCCAATCCTTCTAGCAGGGAATACAGCCCTTGGACACCACCATGGCAGCCTCTAAAGCAGTATCACAACTGGGTGGCTCTTCAGTGCTTTGGCCTGAGCATGTGTTTTGTCTGGCCCATACCATGTTTAAAATTTTAAAAATTTGTTGCCAGTGTTTAAAATTGAGACAGTTCACATAAAAGTTTGAATTTGGAGCTTCTATTGAAAGATCAGAAGGCCTGACAGCACTGGTCCTGCATTCCCACTTGCTAACAGTGGGCTGGCTCTGAGAAATGGTGCTCCATTCACGTAGGACTCATGTGTTCCTGGGCCCACCGCAGTCCCCACCACTCCATCTTGCCCATTTCTTTACCTTACAGGTAGGTCCCCGTAGGAATGTGAATTTGTGAACCCTGTTACAAAGGATGTACTGAACATGGATTAGGCTGCATGTGCCAGGGGGTGATGCCCTAGGAAATGAAACAGACCTGAGTATGTGTCTGAGTAGGTGCCCCTTTTTGGGTCCTTTCCTCTGGTGCTGGTGGGGGTGACTTACAGGGGAAGAGCAGATTTGGAGACTCTGGATTTGAGCAGATTTGGAGCAGATTTGGAGACTCCGGATTTGAGCTCCTACCTGGGGGTAGGAGCACGAAGTTGGAAGAGGGGACTTATTTGGTTTTATACCACTCAAGGCCACCTGGGCCAGCAAATGGAACCTTCCACATGCTCCAGTCTAGCCTCCGAGGCTTCTGCAGTGGGGGCCGGCGACAAAGCCATGGCTGATAAAAAACTTATTTATTTATCTTGCTTTCCTTCTTTGTATACATTCCATCTCTTTAAGGGATCTCCTAGGGGCAGCTTTTAGGTATTCCTGGGTCCCTAGGTCAGAGCCCATCATAATAGCATCTTTGTGTGTGTGTGTGTGTGTGCGTGTGTGTGTATACACATAAGCCTATCTGTGCGTATGTTCTTTGAATGTTTATTTGACATTTATTCTTTTTATTCTAAGTTTGCATTATATTTCAATGCTATTAACTTAAAGGTGTCATTTAAACCTGAAGTTAAGGTTGTTCATAATAATCTTGTATATAGCCTTTTCCCCAGTTTTACTGAGGTATAATTTATGGTCCTATTTGGAGTGTACAGAGCTCTGTGAGTTTTGACAAATGTTTAGCTTCATGTAACCACCACCACAATCAAGATACAAACATTCCCCAAACCCCAGGTTTCCCTGTGCTCCTTCCTAGTCAATCTCCCCACCACTCCTGGCCCCAGTCAATCACTGATTTGCTTTCATGTCATTTTCGATTAAATTTCTTTTTTTTCCCTAGAGTTACATATAAATAGAATTAATACTATATACTCTTTTGTAGCTGTCTTATTTCACTCAGCATAATGTTTTGAGATTCATCCATTTTGTTGCATTTATGAGTAGCTCATTCTTTTTTTTTCCTGAGTAATATTCCATCCATTGTATAGTGACACTGTCATTTGCTGTTCTAGTCACCTGTTGATGGACATTTGGATTGTTTCCAGTTTTGGGTATTACAAATAAATCTGCTATGAACGTATATGTATGGGTCTTTGTGTAGACACATGTTTTCATTTCTTTTGGGAAATACCTAGAAATGGAATTGTTGGGTCTATGGTAGGTGTATTTTTAACTTTTTAAGAAACTGCCTATTTTTCCAAAGTGGTTGTTGTACCCTTTTATCCTCCCACCAGTAATGGAGGAGAGTCCAATTCGTGGGGCCATACAGAGTGTACGTGTAGTGTTCCACATCCTTCCAACACTTGGAGTTTCATTCTTTTAGAGTTTAGCCATTCTAAGGGGTGTGCAGTGGTATTTCACTGTGGTTTTAATTTGCATTTCCCTGATGACTAATGATGCTGAACCTCTTTTCATGTACTTATTGACCATTTGTACATCTTTTTGTACATAATAACATCTTAATGCCAACTCAACCTCTAGTAGAGGCAATAGGAGATTATACATAAAATTAGTTCACAGTATAGCAAATCAGTTCTATGAAAGGAACTGATAAAAGAATGTAGGTGTGAGAGGGAGGAGAGGTAACATCTGATCTCTGAGCTAGAACTGGGATGCTGGGATTTTGACATTTTCCCAGAACTAAGCAGCTGGGGCAAGCGACAGGCAGGGATCTCAGACCTGTTTCTGTGATGGGGATGGTTCAGTGCACGGCTGGTGACTACCTCTCTCCTGGGCAAATAACTGTGGGGTGGAGTGCTGATAGAGTAGCAGACCCATGGCCTCGCCTCCTTCTGATAGGTTTGCTTGTTCCTGGATATACGTTCTGAGCCTGCCTGGACTCTCCAATCCATTGAAGCCACCTCTGACCTTGGCTGCAGAGTCAACCTGAACAGGTCCTGGCCCTTGGTCTCCCCCTAGTGGCGGGGGCAGGGCTGAGCTCTGCCTGCTGGTCATGGCCCCAGGCAGCTGGGCCGTAGGTGAGTTGGTCCATGCTCACAGGTGGCAGGACTCTGTCCTGTGAGATTTCTACTGTGGGGCGAGCAGATCTAATCCCAACATCACTCAAAGCTTTAACTCAGCCTGGATGAACTGTAGGACCTCAACTCATCAGGTCCATCCACTGACCGGTGTGTTCAGTGCGAAAACTGCTTTGATTTTTTTTCAGTGACTAAGCCTGCTGTCTGACTGCACTAATCAAAATGAAATTTGACTCAGCTTAAGAATGGAATGTCTTGTTCTTTGTCAGTTTGGCTTATCTTCTCTTCCAAGAGCTCATGGGTTTGTCATCTGCATCAAAGTGCCCACGTCTTCTGCCACTAACTGGCTGTGTTATCAACATGACACAGCGAAAAAGTCAATGGTTTTGGAATGTACTGGAACCCAGGTGTAGTTGCAGCTCTGTCACTTATAAGCAGTGTCACCTTGGGCAAGTCTAAGACCACAGTTTCCTCTGTAATATGGGGATAGTAAAATTTACCTCACTCACTGTATCGTTTTGATAATTAAATTTGACAACGGACATGGTGCTGAGTGATTTTGTAGTTTGTACTGGCTCTGGGCTTCAAGCTTTCGCCTCTGCAAAACAAGTTAGCGGGACCAGGTAATCTCCCAAGGCCTCCTACTCTGACGTGTGACTCTCCTATTTACAGAAATCCCAATTTCTGTAAATAGGAGGACATTTTAACCTTAATGACAGCCAGTTTAACATTTACACAGTACTACCCCCCAGGCTAAACTACTTTCTTCTTCCTGCCCCCTCTCCAGGCAGCAGCACCATCCAGCAGACCCATACATTTGGGTAAACAATCTACGAAGTCAAAACCAAGTCTCAGATTCAGTGGTCGCCTCTGTCACAGACTTGGAGGAGGTAACTTGTGATACCTCAGTTTCTCTTTCATCCCAGGAGTTCTGCAGGCCTTACTCGTTCCCTACTGGTGTCAAAGCTGTGACTTATTCTCTCGAATGCCCTCCGGGTCCTCCAATAGGAGTTGGCAAGATGAGTAGCAAGAATTATTATTAATTAGTGAAAATATGTATAATCACATAATTGGAGTGTATAATTGATGCTTCACTGCTGCAGGCAGAAATGGGGGGATGCATAGATGAAAGCCAGGCAGAAGGAGGCCGCCCTAGATCCCACCTGCTGTCAAGAATGAAAAATATGGAGGGTTTAGTGCTCCTGGTACCTGCAAAAGGTGGACTGACCAAAGGTCATGTGCTGGGGGCTTAACGATCAAAGAGGCAGTGCACAAACAAGCCCCTAGTGTTAGTAGCTGATGTAAATAGAGCTGCTTCCCCCAGGAGGTCGTTTTAAGCCCACATTTTGAGCCCGCGGGTCTGTGTTTGTTTTACAGCAGTGTCAGACTTCTAATGAAGAGCTCAGCCGATATCTGCAGTAGCCCAGGAAGAGATGATAGACTCTCACCTGTGGCTGGCTTCCGGTCTGTCCCCTGATTTCTCATAGTTTTGAGTCTTTGTTGCTCTGTCAACACCCAAGCAGAACTCCCAGCCCCCGCCCTGGTCCCAAGGCCCTGGCTTATTATAAATGAGTCGTGACATCCGGGGTCTATTTGTTTCAGGGCTCATTGGTTGGAAGAGGAGGAGTAAGGCAGCAACTGAAGAGTCTCTTCTCAGTATATTGCACTCATATTTCCTCTGCCCCCCGAGGATGTGCAAGGAGGTGTGTGGGGATGGGGAGCTGGGACAGGAAGCAGGTGTGGGTCATTCTTGTAAGGAGGAAATAATAATAATAATAATAATAATAACAGCAGGCACCGTGTGTTGAGTGCTTCCAGCGTGTCAGGCACTGTGCCGACGTGTGCTGTCTGCCTTAGTTCATGTCATCGTCATGCACTTCTGTGATGTGGGTGCTGTAATTAGCCCCCATCACTTGAAGGGAAACAGAAGCCAAGGGAAGAGAAATCACTTGCCCAAGGTCACCCAGCTGATAAGGGATGGAGCCAGGACCCCAATCCAGGTCCTGCTCCGAGCCCACATCTGCATCCGCCAGCTCTGCTCCTCCGGGCACACAACATTGTCACCTCTGTTGCTGCTGCCACCTCCACCTGTGTTTCACCCCCAGCAAGCCCCCGCCAACCCCACAGGCTCGTCGTCGGGATCAAATGAATGCATGCTTATTAAGTACTGAGAACAATGTTTGGTCCTTATTATTATTATTTTTCTGAATGCTGTTTTCCCTCTGTGCCAGACACTCTGCCGGGTGCTACAGGGCTCCAGAGGTAAATCAAACATGCTTCCTGCCCTCCGGGGAGCTCCCATTATAGCTGGGAGGTAGGACAGACACACACAGGTAATAAAAGGCAATGTCTGAGACATGCCAAACATGGCTCATGGAGGAAAGGCAATAGAAGTCCAGGGTGAGGAGGGACGCTGCTTGGGGTGAAGAGGGATGGCTTCATGGGAGAGCCGAGGTAGGACCTACAGCTGAAGGAAGGGCTGGATCTTTTAAGTTTAAGTTGGAGTGGGTGAGGCCAAAGCCTTCAGGTAGAAATAATGACACCAGAATGTCAGCTTCTCCCTGCAAGAATGAGGGTGGGGATTTTTTTAATTAAAAAAAATTGTAATACAATTTTAAAGGTTGCTTTTTCTTGACAGTTATTACAAAATATTGGCTATATTCCCCGTGTGGTACAGTACATCCTTGAGCCTGTCTTACACCCAGTAGTTTGTACCTCCCACTGCTCCACCCGTATGACACCCCTGCGCCCCACTGGTAAGCACTAGTTTGTTCTCTATCCGTGAGTCTGCTTCTTTTTTTGTTGTTGCTATATTCACTAGTTTGTTGTATTTTTTAGATTCCACATATAAGTGATATCATACAGTATTTGTCTTTCTCTGTCTGACTTATTTCACTTAGCATAATAGGGTAGGGATTTTTGTCTGTTTTGTAAGCTGCTGTGTCCTCAGTGCCCAGAAGAGTGCCTGGCACCCAGTAGATTCTCAAAAGATATAGGTTGAAAGGATGGATGAGAAAAAGGAACGCTCGTGGGAAGCTGTAAGTTCTGTTTAGGTAAACCGGCAGACTGGTTTGGCCAGAATAGAGAGTGGGCGGTGGTGGTTGGAGGAGAGAGGCTGGAGACAGCATGTAAGTGGATCTTGAAGAATGAGTTCGATTTTGATAGATGGAGAGAAATGAAGGCGCTACAATAAGGCCTGGCGTGCCTTCAGATGAACGCCCAGGAGAACGAGTGAAAAGGTTCACCACGTACAAACCTGGAATTTTTTCCCACCCTGGGCCCCTGGAGCAGAGGAGGTAAAACTGAGAGCAGGGAACAGAGCAGAACGCAGACCCCGGGCTGGGCTGCAGCACAGAAATAGCAAACGCAGCACGCAGATGCCTGGTCCCATTACCCTGCCCCCCATTAGCATGCATGTCCCCACCACAGTTTGCAGCCCACAATAATCATCTGCTCCAGTTTATGGCAGTGCCTTCACTTGCCAAAGGCTGGTCTCAGCTGACTCCTTAAACGGACTGCTTGGCATCTTTAATCTAAGCAATTGCTCAGTGGACTTGGTGTTCCTACTTTCCAACAGCCTGCCCAGGGGTGGCACAAGAATGGACTGAGCATTTCTTAGTAAGTGCTGGAACAGCTCACATGTATATCCAGCTCCCAGGTTAGGCCTTTTGCTCTTGGAGGAGGAGGACGTGTTTTCTATTTTCTTTGCTCCCAGGTGCCTGAAGTTGGCCTGAAATGAGTGATACTAAGAAATGGAACATTTAAAAAAAAGTTCCCGTGGTCTCAGTGGACCCAAGTTAATGCTTTCAAATTGAGAATGGGTAAACTTGGAGAGTAAGGAGTTAGACTCGGAGCAGGGTAATCTATTAGTTGATCCCAGTGACACATGTAAAGGGTTAAATGTTGGGGTAGGGAATGATAAAAGCAGAAAAAAAATGACAGTCTCATTATTTTCCCATAAGACTCTGTCTTAGGAAGTTGTATGGGGACAATAGAAAGAAAATTCTTTTAAGTTGACAGATCTGAGTTTAGTCTCTGTTATTTAGGAGTTGAGTGACTCTGGAAAAGTCCCCTAACCCAGTGGTGATTTTTGTCCCCCAGAAGACGGTTGTTGGCTTGGAGTGAGGGTGGGGGGTTAGTCCCTGGCATATAGTAGGTCCTCAATTTGGTTCCTGCTGTTTTGCTCTCAAGTGCCTTCTTCATTCTGGGTGTGGAGAATTTGGAGAGAATTCAGAAGCATTGCCAAGGTAATTACAGGGCAGGGAGTAACACTCTAAAGGTACATGCTGTGTGTTGGGAGAGCAGTGGGAATGGTTGGGGTCAGGTGGGTGCAGGGGAGGTGCAACAATGAGGATGGAATCGTCTCCGCCCTCCCATTTGGGGCCAGACCATGGATGCCCTGGAATGCCAGACCGAGGGGCATGTCCTCAATTCCACAGGGACAGGGCTATGGGCAGGGAGAGTCCCTGGCTCAAGCTATGCTTGGGAAGGTTAATAGGTGAAGGTCTGTAGTTTGGGCTGGAGGCACCCTGGGGGGCAGGGCAGTCAGTTGAGGACCCAAACCTGAGGACTAAGGTCAAGTGGGAGGTAATGAGGGTAGTGGCAGCTGGGAGGGGCCGGAAAAGCCTCTCTTGAGCCCTGTTTCCTGGGTGGGCCTCTGGTCTCCCCATTAGGGTAGACTGGTTGGGTCCAAGCTGGGCCACCTGCTGATCTCAGCACCCTAGAATCCATCCTGAGAGCTGCATCCTTTCTTTTCCACTCTGGAAACTTGGAGCATGGCTGGATGGCCTGCCAGCCATGGGCTCAGCCACTGCTGAGGCTCTGCTTGTGGGGACGCATGAGGCCCACTCAGGCTGGCCCGGATACCTGCTTCCCCTCAGTGGTTTCCTCTGTGTATCCTGTTATTCCCTGCCTGGTCTCACTTCTGGGTGGTGCTGCTGGGTGGAACGGGAGTGCCGAAGGAATGGCAAGAGCTGGAGGGGTCGGGCGGGGGAAGCAGAACCATCCAGGCCTAGCAGGAGGGCTGCTGACGGAGACCTCCACCCTGCCTGCTGCTTGGCTCGCCTCTGGGTCTCTGCAGAGCCCCCGTAGTGTCAGGCCCCTCCCAGGGCCATCCCTGCCGCCTGTGACAACAGGAAAAACAGCTGCTCCCCCTGGGGTCCCACCCAGGCAGCAGCACAACTTAATAGTCTGTACAGCCCCCGGCAGGAAGCTCCTGCAGGGGGTCTCCACGGGTAAGGGGGTGGGAGGGTTGCATTACAAGGCCTGAAGATTAGGGCAGACCCAAGGGAGGACTTCCTGACCCGAGGTCGTGAGATGCTGCCAGACGCAGTGAAGGGAGCTTCAGGAAGTGCAGGGGCCTCCCCTCCAGGTCGTGCATGGGAATCACCAGGGGAGACTGGGAAACAGAGAGCTCCCCAGGCTCCAGCCAGACCTGCCGAGTCAGGATTCGGGGGCATTGGCCAGAGCAACACCTGCCCTCTTCCCAGTGGTGAGGCCTCTCTCCCCTCAGTGTTCGCAGGGGCCTCTGCAGCCCCAGAGAGCTGCCTTGCAGAGCTGCTCTGACCTGACCAGGGACTGCAGACACGCACACGGTTGACAGAGGCAGTGCTGCGTAGCACAAAGAGCTAGGACTTCAGCGTTAGGAGGACCTGGGCTTTGAGTTCTGCCCCTATATTAGTTCTGGGACCATCCACAGGTACAAAGCTCAATTTCTTCATGTTTAACAGGAGGGTGTCGGTACCTGTTTTATAGGGTTGCTTTGAGGAATAAATGAAATAATATATTGCCTCTGTATGGCTTGTTCTCAACAATTAATATTCCTTCCTTTTCTGTGCCTCACGGCCAAGAGCAGAGTGAGCCCAGCCAGGCAGCTTGAGGCCTTCTCGGGAGGCCTTCATTCTCAGATGCCGACCTGGGCTTGCAAGAGCCCTAGCGTGGGCACCTCCTTCAATGTTGCACCCTGGGGGCCTCACTTGCTCACCCTAGGCCCAGCCCTGCCCTGCTTTTTAGCAATTTGTCATCTCAGGTGCAGGCTCACTCAGGTTAACAAATCCTGGAGAGGACCCTCAGGGTCCTCAGAATCTCCTGGGTGAGGTGGAGAAAGTGCACTGTGATAATCAGAGATGGAGATAAACCCCGGGGTGATGAGGAAGCAAAGGCGACATCTAACCCAGACTGGTGGGGTGGGGGAGGGGCGCCGAGGAGGTGACAGCCGAGCGGAGACAGGAGAATTAACCAGCATCATGGACTCTCCTGCAACGGGATCCCAGCCCAGTTAACCTTGTTCTGCCATCAGGAGGACACTTTGGCCCTTGCCCGCTCTGAGATCTTACAGTGGTGCCCACAGGACACCAGCCACCTGTACAGAAAGTGTAAAGCCCACCAGATGCTTCCAGGGCTCAGAGGGTTGGCATCACAGAGGCCTGGCCCCCATCAGCCGGCACAAGGCAGCCGCAGAGGGGTCTGGGAATATCCCCACCGGGAGGCAGATCTCCCCGCCACTCTACAGCAAGGCCACTTGCTCGAGGAGTGGAGGCGCTGCCATCATGAATCTCACCACTCCCCAGTTACTTTGAAAGGAAGCTTCCGCGATGAAGGAGAATTACAGAGAGCAGTGCCAGCGTTGGGGAAACATGCCCAACTCCCATCGGCAGCCGTCACTTCCTTTCTCTTTGCTCGAGGTGCGTATGACAGGAGCTTCCAAACAGCTTAAGCGCAGGAAACTCTGTGAGTGTGTGTGTTTGTCTCTGAGCGACTTTCATCCCTCCAGAGGTTCAATCTGTCTGCAAAACCCCTCCCTTGTCAGCGGCTGTTGAGGCAGCTCAACAATGGAATGAACTAAACTTGTTTCACGGCCTCCAACTGAGAGAAACTCCCCCAGCTCTCTCTCCCTCTAGCACAGAGACTACATCTGTACAAGGTAATTGACCCACGGCTGAGGGTGGGGCCCTCCGTAGGGTTTCCCCAGCTTGAGGCCCTCCCGGGGGAGCTCTTCTCCTCTCCACCTGCCACCACAGAGCCATCCTTCACCTCTGGCTGCAGCCCTGTAGAAATTCCAGCTAGCTCCAGTGAAAATCCCTGTGTGGGTGATAAACTCTCTGCTGGACAGGGCCGCCCAGGGACAGGGAAGTTGTAGAAAATGACCTCTGGCATTTGCTCCAGACTTTATGATGCTGTGATTAGGAGAAGTGTTCCCGGGGGCCTTGAGGTCCCTTGCTGTTTCAGGCCATTGTCCTCTATGGTAATAACCAGATTCTCGGGACTGGAAAGACTTTAAAAGTCATCTGGTTCCCTCTCCTCTCCCTCCCCTTCCCTGCCTCCCTCTCCCCCCTTTCCATGCTGAAATCTCCTCTGCCAGTTGGTCTTCAACCCACTTGCATGCTTCTAGCAACAGGGAGCTCAGTACGTCTTAAGGCTCGGGGCCACCTGGATGGTTCCGTGGCTCTTCTTCCATTGAGCTGACGTCTGTCCTCGTTGAGTTGACAGCCATGCCACGGAGCACAGAGACGGAATCTAATCTCTCAGCTCCATCACCCTGGACGGTGGCTCTCATGTAAACCTGAGGCTTCTCTCCTCCGGGAGAACAGTCCTACTTCCTTAAGCTGCTCCTCTCTTTCATGTCCCTTTGTTTGGAAATGAAATCCATTCTGATTCAGACTTTTTCCTTCCGGGAGATATAGTGGGCAAACACGGCCAGCTCTGAGCCCAGTATGTTGGTTTATCAAACTGACATATCTGCTACTCCCAGAGTAACTGAGCCCTGCAAACTTTGTCTGCCTGGTGACGTCCAGAGCCCGGGGAGTCTCATTCTGTCCAGAACCCGGGCTTAGAGAGGAGTTCCGAGGAAGGAAGGGACTCGAGCCGGCTCTATGGGGCTCTCAGATGAAGACAGGCTCGAAGAAACAAGAGAAAGAGACTTAATGACTTTGGCAAAGGACCCCAGAGAAGTACAGTGAAGAAAGTGCAAATGGTGGACGAAACGCCCAGGTGTCCCGGTGCCAAAGCTTTTGTGGGAAGCAGGGTCACCATGCAGGAGGGAGCTGAGAGCAAGAGGAAGAGGAAGGCCTTTCCTGGCCAGAGATTCAGTCACATGCGGGGGCTGGAAAGCCTGAGGGAGTTGAAAGGCTGTGCCAGGGGTAATGAGAGCTTAGAGGGCTGAGTTAGAGATGGGGATATTGCAGGCAGCTCCAGGAACCTGCGCAGAGGGCTTCTCGAGAGGAGCCCTGCACCTGTGAAAAGAGTCCTTTAGCAAGGATGCTCGTTTTCTGTTTCCAATTGCTGAAGCCCCAGGGGACTCTCAAAGGCCAGCGGACCCTTTAGACGTGGAACTTAGTGGAGCCCACACCTGCACGCTGGCTTCTTTGTACACGTGTACAGATGTGTCTGAACTCCAGCACTTTCACTGAAGTCAAGATAAGAAATATTTTCAAGGGTACCCAGGCAGCCCTTCACCTTACCAGGAAATCCTTATTTGCCAGAGAATCAACAAATTGATTCTCTGGCAAATAAGAGAGAGGTGACTGGGTCTGCTAAGTTGATGTTCTCATAGAACAGGAAGAATTCCTGGACAGGAGATGCCTCTGATGCCTCCACTTGGGCCACCTCTTTGCTGGAGCAAAAGCAGTACAGTGGGTTCCCCTTCACTCCAGGGAAATGCTATTCAGACCTGCTGGATCTCAGGTCCTCTCCAGAAAGACCAGCCCTTTGGGGAGCTGCCTCCCTGCTTGAGAGTGTTCCAATTCCTTCCTACCACCTCTGTGTCTGATTTCTGATTTGTTGGTGTTTTCCACTTCATCTCCCCCTTGCTCACCTTTCCTCCCTGTGGAATCTTTTGGGGCTTTGATTTTCCTTTGTCGGAATGAGCATTTCCTTCATATCACAACTGTTCCTCCCTCCTCCCACCCCCATGACACTGTTTAATTCAGCTGCTTCCTGCACCTGGCTTTGCCTCACACCAACCATGGGGGAAGAATCGCAGCCCGCAGCCCCAGCTTTTCCTCCCTCCACGTGAGACCTGGGCCTCTCCAGTTACACTTGCTTCTGCTGGTGTCAGGAAAGAGTGAACTTTAATTACTGACACTGCTGTGCCTGGAATGGGGGCTTGGCGAAGCCTCCACTCCATCCCTGGTGGTCTGCCCAGTATCGTAGCAACAGGATGCTAGGATATTCCCATAATCCTCTGGCTGGTGGAGATCCAGTCTCTTTCCCTGTGCTTCCAGATAGGACTGTCCCACAGCCACTCTGCCAGGTTTGGGGGTTGGGGGTGTGGTGTGGGAGAAGACGTAGCCTCTTATAAGAACTGCAGAAAAGGAAATTCTATTATCTCTCTCCCATGCTCTCCCACTTCTGGGGTCTTCCTGTGGGAATGAATTGCTCTAATCTAAATCCTACCCACTGTCGTTTTAGATGTTTGCCTTTGTTAGTGACCAATCTGGCTGTGTTCTCTCTCACTCCCCTGATCTCCAAGGTTGGTCTGGCGGGCGAGGTGTTGGGGTCAGGGTGTCCCTGTCTCCTTCATGGCTTTATTCATCTCTCTCCATCTCATCTCCATCTTTGGTTCAGGCTCCACAAATGGCTATTCTCCTGTTAGCATCTCCTTTGCATCATGCACAGTTCCCAGTGGTGATGGAATTGAGACAGCTTCTCAGAGAAGGCATAGCTCTGTGGGGCAACTGTTTACTGGATGTTGAGACCATCACACCAACTTCACTAGGCCAAGATTTTGATTAATGTTCTCCAACCTGTAATCCATGGCCATGCGGATTTCGAAGTCAGGTAAGGCCCTGGTCTGCTGAAGTAGCCCATTCATCCATTCATGGAATTATTCATTTAACAAATACTTTCTGACTCTCTTATCCCCAGCCAGTCACTGGGCAGAGCACAAGGAGAATGAGCTAAGAAAACATGGTTCTTCTTTCCAAGGCACTGACAGTCTTGGGGAAGACATATGTACCCATGTACATGTTACAGTGCCATGTGATGAGTGCTTTACATGTACAAAGTGGCATGGGAACAGAGCACCTGTGCCTGGGGAATCAGAAAAGGTGTCGAGCAAGAGAAGACTTTTGAACCGTGCATTCGAAGGCAACACAGAAGCTCTATGGACAGTCGAGAAAGCGGAGGGAAGACTTGATGTTACAATGTTCAGACAAGCAAGACACTTTCAATTGCGTTCCATGGTGTTTGCCTCAAACTTACAGAGACTGTGAAATTATGAACTATATTGTTGATTCTTTTAATCTGGGGCAGTATCTGTGCTCTGGGGCACCTTGCATGTGGCCTTAGCTGCTATTCATAAAGATTAGGGATACCAGGCCACACAGAGAGCCCAGGCAGTAGGGCCTGGAATCAGTTCAAGCCTTCCACCCCTCACTGAGGCTAGCGCAGACACCTTCCAGGAAAAGCGTAGAGGGCTCTGCTTATTGTCTGAGCCCTGAGTTCCTAGGGGTGCCAAGTGTGTACTAGCTCAAGATTTAGAGGCAGGGAGAGCGTAAATCTGTCCAGCCCCAGGGCCAAGGGAGTTCTGATTTTGGTGATAGCTCTTTAATCAATAGCATTAGGCTTTCTGATTAAAAGATCTTAACTTGATAGGCTCCCAGAAGAGTCATTGGTTCTGACGTGGACATATTACATGGCTTCCTGACTTCCAGGGAGATGCGGCCGGCTTCCCAAAGGAATAACGATGCTGCTCTCTTTATGTTCTCTTTGGATCAAGAACCAGAAATGAGCTTGGTTTTCATCACAACTTCAAAGATTAATGTTGGAGCAGACCCTGGTTAGTTTAGCGCTTCTGCCCCTGAAAAGACCGCAAAGGTCCTTGGGGGACCACATTAACCAGGTGAAAATAGATCCTACTGCCAAAGAGAATCCATGATTTCCCTGCCAGAGGACTCTGAAAGAAAGCCCTTAGTTACATTTAAATAATTCAAGCTGCAGTTTAGATGTTTCCCCATTTGTTCTTCCGGTTTCCTCCACATTTCAGACCTGGCAAGCTCATCATTGAGGAGTCAGAGGAAGCTCTCAATGGAAGGTATTCTGGGTGGGTTGGTGGCCATTGGCATCATGGCTGGGAAGCAAAGGAGTTAATGTGCTCAAGCTGCAGCTGCAAGGAGGAATGGCCTGTGGAATTCATGCAGCTCAGTGCCCACGACCTCTCCCCAGAGAGGCCTCCCCGGTCACTGTACACAAAGCATCCCATCCTACTGGCCTGTTTTATTTTCTTCATGGTCCTGCTAGCTAAAATCGGCTTATTTATTATCCATTTTCCCCTGGAACGTAAGCTCCACAAGATACAACATCATCTTGTTTACTGCTGTAGCTCCTGGTGTATTATAGGTGCCCAATTAGTATTTGATTAAATAGTTGATTAAAGAATATGAAAAGTTTTTGTGTAGACTCTGAAATACAAGCTAGATACATATATTTCTGGACTCACAGTTAAAAGATCAAGTCTGTGAAATGTAACCCTATGTCACAGGGTCACTGTGAAGACTACATGAGATAATATATGTGGAACTCTTTTCTAAACTTTAAAACATTATATATTGGGCTTCCCTGGTGGCGCAGTGGTTGAGAATCTGCCTGCCAATGCAGGGGACACGGGTTCGAGCCCTGGGCTGGGAAGATCCCACATGCCGCGGAGCAACTAGGCCCGTGAGCCACAATTACTGAGCCTGCACGTCTGGAGCCTGTGCTCTGCAACAAGAGAGGCCGCGATAATGAGAGGCCCGCGCACCGCGATGAAGAGTGGCCCCCACTTGCCGCAGACCTACTGAATCACAATCTGCACTTTAAAAAAAAAAAAAAAAATTATATAGACAGGGACTTCCCTGGTGGTCCAGTGGTAAAGACTCTGCGCTCGCAATGCAGAGGCCGCGGGTTCCATCCCCAGTCAGGGAACTAAGATCCCGCATGCCACACGGCTCGGCCAAAAGATAAAAATAAAAATAAAATCATTATATAGACAAAAAATGTAGTAGATACATAATATTTATCTATTCGTCCTCTCTTCCTTTGGGGCCCTCATGGTTCCAATGGCCTGTTAATCACAACAACAGATTACAAGGATAGGCACATGATCCAGGCCTGGACATGATCCCACTTCCTTGGGACAGCGATTGGCCCAAGAATTGAGCACATGATCCAAATAGAACCAATTAGAGTTCTTCCCTGAAATTTATATATTTGTGCTAAGAGAAAAAAACAAACAAACAAACTATAAATCAGGGCATTTGAAGGCTATCTTCCTTGTCAAAAGGGAATAAAAGCCTTTCTCCGCTTGAAACGGACAAACAGAATGAGATGCGAATGGTGAGATGCAGGTGTCTGATGGCCCTGATTCCTGACTCTGGCTCCTGATTGTTGGATCCCTGGACCTCTTCATTCTTTGAACTTTCTTAGTTATTTTCCACTTCGCAAGCCGACATTTTGCCTAATTAGTTTGAGATGGTTTTCATCTGTATGCAGCTGAAAAGAGTTATTCCTGGTCATTCATTTATTTGTGCTTTGATTTATGAATTTAGTCATTAATATATTTAACAAAGATTTATTGACTATAAAACACCATTGTTGTATAACAAAGAATTTGACTGATCTTTGTTTTTGGTTCCTGGGAGGGAGCTTCTAAACCCTAGGAAGGAGTGCCTTTGTTATTCATGGTGGGCCCTGGGACCACACCTGAGTTTGTACTAAGGAGTTGACTCTAGATGGGTGTTGGTCCTACAGTATAGACAAACCTTGTGATTATAGGGTTGGGCTTTAAGCTATGTGATGTTGGCCTGACCTCCTCCAGAGAAGGGAAGGGGTTGGGAGATTGAGTTCAGTCACATGGCCAAGACGTAATCAATCATGTCTACATAATGAAACTCCAGTAAAAATTCTGGGCACCAACTCCTGGCTGGTGAACACACTGTTGTGTCAGGAGAGCCACATGTCCTGGTTCCAGGAAAAGAGGGCATGGAGCCTCTGCATTTGGGGTCCCCCAGACCTTGTCTATGTGTCTCTTCATTTGGCTGGTCCTGATTTGTATCTTTTATCATAAATTGTAAGTATAGTATTTTCCAGAGTTCTGTGCGTTGGTCTAGTGAATTATAAAACCCAAGGAAGTTGTATGAACCTCTGAATTTGCTGCCAGTTGTTCAGAAGTGCAGGTGGCTTGGGGATCCCCAAACTTGTGGCTGGCATCTGAAGTGCAGGGAGTCTTACTGGGGACTATCCCCTTAATCTCTGGAGTCTGCATTAATTCAGATGGTTTGTGCAGAATTATACTGCAGTACTGTAACCATATATATGACCCAGTCATTCCATTCTAGGTATTTATTCAAGAAAAAACGAAATAAATAATTTTTCACCAGATGAAAGCTTTGTATAGAAATGTTTATAGCAGCTTTCTTTGTAATAGTCCCAAACTGGAAACAACCCAAATGTCCATCAATAAGTGAATGGATAAACTGTAGTGCATCTGATCAATGGAATACTACTCAATGATAAAAAGGAACAGATTATGTACCACATCTTCTTTATCCATTCATCCGTTGCTGGACATTTAGGTTGTTTCCATGTCCTGGTTATGTATACAATGGAATACTATTCAGCCATAAAAAGGAACAAAATAATGCCATTTGCAATGACACGGATGGACCTAGAGATTGTCATACTGAGCAAAATAAGTCAGACAGAGAAAGACAAATATCATATGGTATTGCTTATATGTGGAATCTAAAAAAATGGTACAAATGAAGTTATTTACAAAACAGAAATAGAGTCACAGATGTAGAAAACAAACTTATGGTTACCAAGGGGGAATGGGGGGAGAGATAATTTCGGAGACTGGGATTGACATATACACACTACTACATATAAAATAGATAACTAGTAAGGACCTACTGTACAGCACAGGGAACTCTACTCAATACTCTATAATGACCTATATGGGAAAAGAATTTTCTAAAAAAGAGTGGATGTATGTATACGTATAGTTGATTCACTTTGCTGTACCCCTGAAACTAACACAACATTGTAAATCAACTATACTCCAATAAAAATTAATTTTTAAAAGAAGAACGAATTAGTGAAACAGGCAACAACATGGAGAGTCTCAAAATAGTGATACCGAATGAAAGAAGCTGCACAAAAAAGAGTATACACTGTGTGCTTTCATCTACATAAACCTCTAGAGAACACCAGCTAATCTATAGTGACAGGTCAGTGGTGGCCTGAGAGGGGAGGTGGGGAGGGGTGGGAGAGAAAGGTTGTGATGGGCAGGAGGATACTTTTGGGGTGTGCGTGTGTTCACTATTTTGATTGTGGTGGTAATTTCTCAGGTATAGATCTATGTCAAAACTCATCAAACTGTACATTTTAAATATAAGTAGTTTATTGTACATCAATTAAACCTTAATAAAGCTGTTACAAATACCATTGTGGTAGGTACTGTGAAAGGCTGGAATTTTCCTTCTAACATCTCCCGCACCTCCGACTAAGTAAACCCCGGTGGGATGCCTCTTCGGACCTACCTCCAATTTGCTCTTGCTCCTGACATACGCTCTCCTGGTTAAGGGCACTACCCTCTAGTCAGAACCAAGAAACCTAAGAGCCTTTCTGGACTTCTTCCTTTTCTTCCACCAACAGCCAAATGGAAATTAAGTTCTGGTGATTCTCTTTCCATTTTAGCATCTATGAAATTCGACCCCTCCCTCCTCTCCAGCCGAGTTTAGGTCATTATTACTTCACATGTGAAGTGTTACGATCGTCTCCTAACTGGGTTTCTAGTTTCCAGTCTTACTGTCCTGCCCACAGTCCCAACCCCGCCTTTATAAGGTTCCCATAGTATCCATCCTCTACACTGCTTCCAGTGGGAGCTTTCTAGAACCTATATGTGATCTCTACAGGGCCTTAATACATGTGGTTTCTTCCAGATAAAAAGTAGAAACTAAAGGCTTCCCTGGTGGTGCAATGGTAAAGAATCCGCCTGCCAGTGCAGGGGACACGGGTTCGAGCCCTGGCCCGGAAAGATCCCACATGCCGCGGAGCAACTAAGCCCGTGTGCCACAACTACTGAGACTGCGCTCTAGAGCCCGCGAGCCACAACTACTGAGCCCGCGTGCCTAGAGCCCATGCTCCACAACGAGAAGCCACCGCAGTGAGAAACCCACGCACCACAACGAAGAGTAGCCCCCGCTCGCCGCAACTAAAAGAAAGTCTGCGTGCAGCACGAGAACCCAACACAGCCAAAAATAAAATAAATTTATTAAAAAAAAAAAATAGAAACTAAATATTTTTCTCCTCTCTTTGCCTAGATAATACTTACTTTAAACCACTGCTTCTTCATAGAGACCTTCCCCACCCCCAGTCTAGTTATGTCTCTCTGTTAGCACCTGGAACTCCTCCTCGGTAAGAGTCTGTGCTACTCACAAATGCTACATTCATGGTTAATTTACTGTCTGTCATCAGACCGTACTCTTCATGAAAGAATTATGTCTATTTCATTTACTACTATTTCCCAGTGTCTTGCTCAGTGTTTGGTCCAGACAGGAGTTCCATGAATATCGTTTTACCAACTCAAGGGGAGTTCAGTCTACTAGGAACCTAGTATGACAGGGACACCAATATACATATTAGGCAAGTGTTACGTGCCTTAAAGCACAGCCCAAATAAAACACTGCAGTGGATCAGAAAAGGGAGAGAGGTCTGGCTGTGGAATAAGGAAGGGCTTGAAGAAGGAAGGGGCAAAGGGAGCTGGGTCAGGCATTTCATAGGGAATGAACTTGACAAAGGAGAAGATGCAAGAAAGTCTACAGTGAATGTGGAGACTAGAACAGTCCACTTTATCCAGATTATACATTTACAGAGTGCAAACAGTAGGAAGAAGGAAGGCTGGAAATGTCTTGAGGCCAGAGCTTGGAGGTTGTTAAATACCCAATTATTTGGTGGCCTAGGGGGACCACTAAGGGTTTTTGAACGGGTGAATGACTTAGCTGTGCTGCTACCAATTTTCTTCTTCTCTCCTCCCCTCCCGTTCCCCCTTCTCTTCCCCTCCCCGCCCTCCTTTTTGGTGGGAGGAATCATGGTAGCAACGAATCATAACACAGATTAGAAGGAGGTAGAAACCAGAGTTGGACACCTTGGACTATTGTCCAAGTACTTGGGTGTTAGCCTTGAAAATAAAGGAGCAGGATCAGATGTGAAAGAAGTGGTAGAAATAGACTTCGTAGGCCTTGGCACTTGATTACTCAGGAGGATGAAAGAAAGAGAACCTTCAAAGATGAATCAGTGGTTTCAACCCCCGTTTACCTGGAGGATGATGGTATCTTTCTTAACTATCACCAAAGACGTGGTTTGGTGGGGAATCTGACTGGGGTAAAGAGTGGGAAAGAATTGGGAATGAATTTGGCCTGTATAGCCAGATGAATGCAGTTCCTGGCAGTCTTAGATCAAGAAATTCCACAGGCTTCTTCCCTGTTGTGCTCAGTTCTCTGGGAACCTCTGCCAGTCAAGTGGATGGGAGATCCGTCTTCACGAAGAGATTTTTTTTTTCCTTAATAAATAACAATGCTAAATTGCAAGTGTGTGTGGGAGTATCAGGACATCGCTCCTCAATCCTGCTATTGTGTTCAAGCTCGGGATAATTAGTGTCTGATAGTTTTAAACAGATGGGTCTCTCTGGCAGCGGGGATTACAGCTCGAAATCAATCCTGAACAAATATTATATTAATTTCCCAACTCCCTCTCTCTGTGGACAAGACCTGTTCTTTTCCTCTGAGCACTGTAATGACGAGAACATTAATATTACATCATTTAGAGATGAAACGGGAGTGGTGGAGGAGAAAGAAGGAACTGAACTTAGGAGCTGAGGACGAGGTGGATGCTGAAAGTTCCATGTGGCTAGATGCAGACTGTGAGCAGGAAAGGAAATTCTGAGAGTACGCGGGGTGGGGCTGGGGGTCTGTTCTGCGTTCAGGCACTCCCCAGATGTTCAGCTTGAGCTTGACATTGGCACCTGCTCCGACAACAGCCCGGGTAGTCTCTGATGTTTATTCAGTCTCAGAGAGGAGACCGGTTCTACATAAATAGGTCTGCAGGGGGCCTGGCTAGACTTCTGACTTTCCAATCAAACCCGGCAATCTACAATTCAAAAACAAACCGGGCTGCCTGGAGTGAGCCTGTAGCCTCTGCTCCCACCACCTGGGAAGCACAGCCTCTTCTCCTGGACGGTTAAAAGGGAAAAACCCACCACCTACAAACACATCCTTGTGTAATGGCAGGCAATGAGGCCCAGGCTCTTGTTCCCAGCCTGGGGTAAATGCTAGGCCTGGAAATGTTTAAACCTACAGGCAGTCAGCCCTTGATTATTAATGCTAATGTAATTCCCGAACAATTTCTCTTTGGCTTTGCAGGTTTTTTGTGTTTTTTTTTGTTTGTTTTTTGTACTTCCATCTGGCCTTACCTACCTAATCATGCTTGGCTCAGGTTGATGTTGAAACATGAAACTGAGCAGCAACTGTGGTGGTGTGAAAAGAGCAGCGATTTGGAGCTGGTCCTGCCCTGCTAGTGATGAGTCTTGAGGTCAGAGCATCTCAGTTTCCCAAGTCGGTAGAGTGGGGACTAAATCAGCCCTCCCCCATAGTGTTGTTGGGAAGGTCAAATACAATGACAAGTGGACCTAAGGATCTGTGAAAGCCCAACTCCAAGTAGGATTATGAAAATACCATCGCTGCCCAAGCCCTGGATTCCTGGGGATGGGAGGCTTCGAGAAAAAACCCACCTGCAGATGAATATGAAGGGTAGACGCAGAAAACACTGCTGCAAAGTCCTGGAGAGGGGTCTGTGACAGCTGGATATTCCAGAAGGTGAATTGGAGGCTGGGCTGGTACAGTTTTATGTGGGGGGGGAGGGGAGGAAAGCCGCTAGGAGAAGCCACTGAAGGAGGCAGGGGTGCAATAGGATGGGAGAGTGCTGAGGACTGTGAAGGGTCTGGCATTTTTCCCTACTTGCAAGCTAACAAGTTAGCCTGCCACGGTTTCCTGGATGCTGGCAGAATACATGAGACTTCTGAGTCAGAGACAAAGGTCATCACAGCAATAGCAGTAGCCAGAGTGCTAGCATTTGCACGGTTCCCTGAGCCCCAATTCGTACAGGGTGACTGGAAGAGGGCCGGGTGACATCTGCACACTCAGAGGGTTGCTCTACGGGAGAGGAGTCCTGAGCTTAGGGAACCTGAATCTTTTTTAGTGAGAAGTAGGCCGTCCTGACCTTTGCCCCAGAAGGAGACATTATTATACTGGACTCTAAGCCAACTTTTCCTTTGCTCCCAAGAGACATTGTCTCTATCATCCAAGGCTGTTTGCTTTACTAACATTCTTAAAAAGATAATTCAGAAGAAAGTCAGTTAATAGCAAGACGTGCAGAAACGCAAGAGGCCTAGGGAACATCGTTGTCCTGCAGACTGCTCTCTCTCTAACAAGAGCAGAAAGCTTTCCGAGCTGAGTCTACCCCTGATTGCAATGGGAAGCGACCGGAGATGCTGGGGTCCCAGCAGCTCCCAACAGGCACCCACTCACTCCACCACAATCACCCTTTGCCCTGCAGCCAGGTGAGACCTCTGAAGGGCACATCTGGCTGCTTCTCAGCTGAAAATGCTTCATTGCTCCCCTTTCTCTTAGAGCCTTCTCCACTTAACATGGCTTGGAACAGAGCAGTGCTGGGACCAGCCAATCAGCATCACCCAGGAGTTTGTGAGAAATGCAGACTCTCAGGCCCCACCCCAGACCCAGCGAATCAGACACTCTGGGAGGGGGCCCAGAGCTGAACAAGCCTTCTCGGTGACCCTGATGTGTGCTCAAACTGGAGAACCACTGGATTGGAAGATCTTTCAGTATCTGGCTCTTGCTTGGTCATGTTTCGAAAGTTCTGGACAATTCGTCAGATCTTCTAAGGCACAGGGTTCTCTCTCACCTATGAGCTTCAGAGTTTATGTTTGTTCTTCCCCTTTCCTAGAACGTCATTCAGCCTCCTGGGAGTTCTTCTAGATAATTCCTACTTATCTTTCAGTTCTCAGCTAGTGGTCACCTCCTCCAGGAAGTCGTCCTGATCTCCTCCGAGTCTGGGTGAAGTCTCCTCATTAACGTTCCCAAAGCTCCCTCTCTTTCCCCCACCAGAGCACAAACACCCTGAGCTGACATTACTTGTCTAATGTCTGTCTTGTCACCTTTTATCTCTGGTCCAAAGTAAGTACTCAGTTGGTACTTGTTGACAAATTAGTTAATTATTTCACCTAATTCCAGGTCAGTGGCCATGAGGGATGCCACACGTGGGGCTAGAGGGGCCAGGTGGGAACTCTGAACCTTCTGCGCAGAGGCTTGACCTTGCAGGAACGTTCCTACGAAACTTGAAGGAGCTTGACCCACCCTTTCTACTACAACCCAGGGGATTCTCTTGGGGAAAGAGCAAGGTCCTTAATCTCCCATCCTATAGGTGCTTGGGGACACACATCCTACACTGGCCCAGGTCAGCACAGCTTCTAAGAGCCAAGAGCAGTGACCCTGCCTGCAGAAAGCATCATCTCAATTCTAGGAAAGAAATAGGAGAAGGGGAGGGAGGGGTGGAAAGTAATTTTTGCTAAACTCCTAGTATGGCTCAGGTACCTTAGATACATTAGCTCACTTAACCATTACCTAACAGCCTTGTTTGACTGTTACTAGTTTCCCCATCTTAAAGACAAGTGGAATAGAAGCTCAGAGAGGCTGAGAGGGTCTTCAAGGTCACAGAGCATGTCTATGGCAGGGCCAAGATTCAAGAACAGGTCTGTTCACCAGGGTGCTACCACGACTCCTCCTCTCCTATCTGTCTTGGTCAATGTACTCAGGAAGAGGTTGCCAGAAGCCAAAAGGTTTTGCTGTCCTAGGCCCCCACCTTTCAGTGGCAGAGCTGGAAGTCCTACAGAACTAGAAGCCCCAAGAGAGGCATTATTGTATAAAGGATAAGGCCCAGGACTCAGACAAGTGCTCAGCAACACTAGTTAGATCACCCCCTGATCTCCTTCGTGTCCTGATCTGTAAAACTGGAGATGGTTGACCTGTATGACTGCCAATATCCCTCCCGTATCTGACATGATCCCAGATGCCAGTGGGCTGTTTCCATACCCTGCAAATCCCGATGCAGACCATTCCAAGATCAGGCTCACCATGCCTGGGGGAAAGAAACAGTGGCATTCTTAACTTGACCTCCATTGTTGGCCATCCCTTCAGCACCTTCAGGTCTAAATTGAGGGGTGGAGGTGAAGGCAGCAGTGGCAAGGGTCTTGAGAAATATGGATGCCCTTGACCCACCCCCACCCTAGCCTCCACATGTCCATTGGTAGGTCTAGCCAATTAGAACAGTGGTTTTGCACTTTGGTTCTGCAGTGAAATCACCTGGGGAGCTTTGAAAACTGTTGATACCTGAGATTCCGATTTCATTGGTCTGGGGTGTGGCCTGGACATTGGGATTTTTAAATGCTTCTGGGTAATTCTAATGTGTAGGTTGAGAACCACTGAGTTCGAATAAGATTAGCATGATCCTTCCTCCCTCTCATGGTGATATTTTGAGAAAGTGATGGCCTATACTTTCGACGGGAGCAGCTACACTTTCATTACTCACCCCAAAGAGAGGCTTCAGGATGACTGTGTGCCCCTGGTCACTCCAGGTTGCACTGTATCCTTGGTGTTGTGTCAAAGCCCTCCCCAAATTTTCATTTTGGCTTTTCCATCTTCCTAGGTTCCAAGTTTGCTGGCTGCAGGGTCGCAACCAAGGAAGACAGAGGTATGTGAGGAGGTGACGTCTAGGCAGGCAACACCTCTTGATGGTTAAACCTGCCCCATCTCCAGCCCGGCTTAGGGAAACTGGGCCTTGGGCTGCAGGAGCGGCATGTGCAGACCTGACCAGTTCACCCTAAAGAAATGCCGCTGACCTGGGCCTGGGTAATCACTGGGGCAGCTGTTGGGCTGGGCCAGAGCTGGGACTCATCCATTCCAGCATTGGAGTGTTGAGCCCTGCACTTCGCCTTCCAAGCAGGGCTGCGGGAGGTAGTGGTGGAGAGGCCAGTGGTGGAGAGCGCATGCTGGAGGCTGTCTTAGCTCCGGGGCTCCACTCCAGCTCATCGGCCACTCGAATCCGTGCAACAGAACACAAAAGATTTAAAATCTCAGCCCTCAGAGTCCCAAAGTGTGTTAGTGGGAGAGGACAAAGTAAATCCCTATTTTCATTCTATCCACCAAATGGAGCTCACATAAAGCCTTTAAACTATCAGCTTTTATTTGTTTTTAGTGTCCAGTTTGGGGCTTTGCACGGGGCTCCCTCCAGGGCTTTCTCAATGGATTTATATCACAGTCAGATAGCATCTCCGAAAGTTTGTCTGAGCTGCAAAGTAGAGAAACATCCTTCTCCTTTGTCAAGTGACAAGTGACGGCACCCAGGCAGCCGGCTAGTGTGCACGGGGGACCCATTCTGGATGCCGGGGGCTGGGCTGGGCCGTGTCTGGAGAGGGCTCTGAATTGCCTTTCCTCTTCTGGGTGCAGAGACTCCAACTCTGAAAGCCTTTCAACAAAGCACTGGCTGTCCTCTCGGCCTGTCACCTGCGGGCACGAAGATGTCAGCTCCCTGGCCAACCACCAGGTGCCATTTGCAGAGACGTGTACGTTGGGGTTAGAGGGGAGAGCGCGGAAGCCTGCTCTGGCTGGCCCGGTGGGAAACAACAGCTCTCTTCTCGATGACTAAGCTTCCACCAGGAGCTGCATTAACCCCCTCCTCTCTGCCTACCTTCCCTCTCCTAGCTGGGCAGTCATCGTTCTTTCTTCCCATACGCATTTATTGAACATCTACTATATGCCAGGCAGTATTAGGTATGGGGGTTCCCATGTCTAAGTTGCTCATGGCGAGTGTGAGAGGCAGAGAGGCAAGTAGGTGATGACAGGGCAGAGATAACTGTGAAGAGAGACGGAAACATGAGGAGTTGAGATGGTCAGAGGAGGAGCAGAGAGCCGGCTGGAGGGCTCAGGAGACGTCCTAGAGCAGAGACCCATGGAGTGGTGAGCAGCCCGGGCAAGGGTGTGGGGCAGGAGGCTTCTTTACCCGAAGAGATCGCGGCCCTGATGAGTATTCGTAGGATCCCAGGGCATTCCTGGTTTATACCTGTTGTCCTGGCAACACTTTCATTCTAAAAATGTCACGGGATGACAAACCGTCATAAATCAGAACTGTTCCTGAAAACTCTATGAATACCATATTCACGGGGCATATGTAACCCAGGATTGAAATCCTATTTTGTGACAGAGTCGGCGTGCCTGGCGTGTCCTTTGTGTGTGTGTGTGGCAAAGGGCTGTCATGCAGAGTGTGTGTGTGTGTGTGTGTGGCAAAGGGCTGTCATGCAGAGGGTGTGTGTGTGTGTGTGTGGCAAAGGGCTGTCATGCAGAGGGTGTGTGTGTGTGTGTGGCAAAGGGCTGTCATGCAGAGGGTGTGTGTGTGTGTGTGGCAAAGGGCTGTCATGCAGAGGGTGTGTGTGTGTGTGTGTGTGGCAAAGGGCTGTCATGCAGAGGGTGTGTGTGTGTGTGTGGCAAAGGGCTGTCATGCAGAGGGTGTGTGTGTGTGTGTGTGGCAAAGGGCTGTCATGCAGAGGGTGTGTGTGTGTGTGTGTGTGGCAAAGGGCTGTCATGCAGAGGGTGTGTGTGTGTGTGTGGCAAAGGGCTGTCATGCAGAGCGTGTGTGTGTGTGTGTGTGTAGCAAAGGGCTGTCATGCAGAGGGTGTGTGTGTGTGTGTGTGTGTGTGTGGCAAAGGGCTGTCATGCAGAGGGTGTGTGTGTGTGTGTGTGTGTGTGTGTGTGGCAAAGGGCTGTCATGCAGAGCGTGTGTGTGTGTGTGTGGCAAAGGGCTGTCATGCAGAGCGTGTGTGTGTGTGTGTGTGTGGCAAAGGACTGTCATGCAGAGCGTGTGTGTTGGCTCCATTGAGTCACTAGAAATTTCAAAAAATGACCGGGGGGTTGGAGAAGGTGGTCATGAGATACAATAGAAACCATTTTAATTCACTTCTGCCTTTTACAGTTTAGGAGACTGAAGTCCAGAGAGGCGATGGGAGGAGCGAAGAGGAGAGGAGAGCAGTGGCTGGGTGTCCTCTGTGAGCCACACACCTTGCTGCACACCCATATCTGGGCACCCATTCAGCCTCCCAGTGAATCAGGGGTAGGTACGTGCCCATTTTCCAGAGGAGCATGGAGGCTTGGAGAGATTCTATAACTTGCAGCTACAAGGTAGTTCAGCTCCAAGTAGCACACGACGTTTCCCAACTCGAGGCCAGTGCCCCCTCCGTGACATCACAACTCATGGGAGAATGGCTTGGATAGCCCCGGCCAGGGCCGTGCTAGCTCCAGCTGGCCTCTTTCTAGTCTTACCACTGTCTCCAGCCCCCAAGGGCCTCTCCCACTCCTTGAGAGGCATGTCTTCTGGGAAGCATTGGATGGAGTCTTTCTTAGCTCCTGACCACTCAGCCCTTGCACATCACATCCTAGGACCCTGAGGGACAGGCAGGAAGAGGGGCCTCAAGCGGGGAGGAGCTGGAGACAGGCTGGGCTCCCGGTGGGATCGGGAACTGTTTCTTCCAGCTGTGTGCCCTTGGGCACCTCTGCCCCTCTGGTCTATGCGGGATGTGCGGTGAATGGCTGGAAAGAGCCTCCCAGCTTTGATGTGGCTGTAATTCCAGGGCTGCCGGCCTCACCTGTGCCACAGGAACATCCTGATTCTGTGGTTAAACAGCGGGAAAACCGCATCTTCAAAAACCTTTCCACCTTCTCATTGCTGATTGGAAAAGCAGATTTGCTGGCTGTGGTGACGGCTGAGGGCCCCAGAAGCTCAGAGATGAGGCCGAAGATGGCCACGGCGGGGAAATCTGACATGAGTGTGCTGTACGGAGTGGCTTCTGCCTGGCCATTGCTTGGTCCTGAGCCCCAGGTCCCTACAGGGGATGTGGGGCTTGGCTGGGAACCCTAAGGGAGCTCTTTCCTGGGGCAGAGCTGGGTAGGAGGCTGGGGCTGCTTTTCCAGGCAGCTGAGCAAACAGCCCTGCCCAGACTTGCCTCCAGTAAGTCCCATTGGCATGAACCCCCTTGTCTGGTGTCCCTTCTTATGTCAGACTTCTGCCCTGCCCCCTCTGAGAACAGTTCGCTGACTCCAGGCCTTAGAACACCTGCCCCCTTCCCTCCCCCGACATGGGGGCAGTGGTTCCCGCTTATTAGCAAGGGGCCCAGGAGCGGCTGGAAAGGGGAGAAAGCAGTGAAGGATGGAGATCATTGGCACACCCAGACTTGTTCTGCAGAGCTGTTGTCAGGGTGCCCAGAAGGCTGAGCTCCCACCTCGCCTCTCCCAGGTGCGAGAGCCGGCGGCCTGCGAAGCCCAGGTGGGGCTCCACCTCGGTGCTCCAGGCTGGGGGGCGGGATACCCACAGACCATAAGAAAGTCAGCCCCTACTGTCTGAGGGCCCCACAAGGGATGGAGGGACCCTGTCCTCCAACTAGTGCAGGACCACTTCCTCCCAGCCTGCCTTCTCCCTACCCCCGACCAATGGGACCAAGGTCGCTGAGCTTACCTTCAGCCCCCCTGGCTGGGTCACCAATCTCCTACCAAAGTCCAGGGTCCCAATTGAGACCGTGAGACTCTCCCCACTTAAGGGACTGGGGGAGCCACAGAGCCCTTTGGTGCATTTCTGTGTATGTCTGTGATGTTTCCTCCTATGACTCCACTCTGACCCTGCCCTGCTCCTTACCCTGGCCCATGAATGCCCTCAGGGTCAGAGGGTGCCTCTCCCAGAGCGTCCAGGGTCATCTCAGCCCCTAGGAAGGAGCTCCTATGCAGGGGGATGGAGGAAGGAGCCGTGCCAAGTGTGTACACATGACTTTAATAACTGCAGCTATCTAGCATCTTATGTGGTATTTTCCCATCTGTTTTCTCACTCAAGGGTTCTGTTGAGTCCTGTGAGGTGGCAGAGCAAGTGTTACTACCCTGCACCTTGTAAGTGGGGAGTCCCAGGACCCGGGAGGAGCAGGGACATGCCTGAAGTCAAGAACAGGCCCAGGGTGCAGGCCGGGCCTCCCTGTGCGGCCACCACTGGCTCCCTCCGCGTGTGGGTCTAACCTGGGAACCAGCTGCGCCCTGAGCCCACAGGGAGAGCCGGGGTGCTGAGAATCCTGTGCTGAGCCAGCCTCGGCCTCCTAGGAGCCTGGAGCTGCGGGAGGCCCTGGAACCCGATGGTTCGCAGCCAGAGGGCCTGGTGGGAGGATGCTGGTTCAGCAGACCGGCTGCCACCAGGTGTAAAGTGGGAACAAGGAGACTTGATGAGTGAGCACCAGGGTGGAGGGAACAGGGTGACGGGAACACGGTGCCTGGCAAAACGGAGCCAATTGGTGCAGATGCAACTATTGACTAAGTCCTGCCCGGGTCCTGCCTGCAGGTGCCGGACTTGGACAGTGAGAGAAAGCATCAGCCGAGCGTGGAGCGAAGCGAGCAGCCACTGGCAGGGGTGAGTGAGGCAGGACCACACAGTGGGTCAGTCTGCGTGGCCCCCCTTTCCCCAGCTCTTCTACCCCCAGAGACCCCAACGTGCCCCCTGCTGGGATCCATCCCTTCAGACTTCTCCTGGCGTCACCGCTCATCAGCTGGGAGTCTGCTGAAGCCAGGCCGTCTGGCTCACCGCTCGCGCGCTCTCTTTCTCTCTCTCTCTCTCTCTGTTTCTCTCGCAGGCAGGCATCTTACCCATCCTGCCCCTGGGCTGTTGCATGCCAGCGTCCTCCTCTAATTCTTGCTGCCCACCGGGCCCCCTCCATCTTCCTCCCTTCCGCCCCCTCTCCATCCCCAGCACACCTTAACTGTGCTGCTCTGCCTGAAGTTCTCCCTTCTAGCATTTCCGTGCCTTCTCAGGGTGTCACGCCCATCCCGGACCCTAACCCAGTCCTGGCCTGCAAGGCCCCTGGGGGCCTGCTGCCCTCCCAGCTCCCCTGAAGGGCTCAGTCACCGAAGGTCCTCGCTGAGCCCTCCCTGCTCCACCCCCAGCAGGTGGGCAAGCGGTCACCTGGTCACCAGGTCCCTCCCAGATCTCCACATCACAACCCAGATTTTCTCCACTAATGGAAGGCTGCCTCGGCAACTCGGCAGTTCATTAAGTCCTGGAGGTCCCAGGGGACTGGCCGTGGATAAATATGTGAGGGGGGGGCGGGCAGGGCAGGGCTGAGGGGCAGGTGTGTCAGGGAGTGCAGGACAGAGCAAGGCATCGGGCTGGGTGTGGATAAAACAGGCAGGAAGGGAGGCCCCAGACAGGCCTTGCCGTGGCTGCAGCGGGAGCGAAGGCTTCAGGCCCCTCCTGGGACCAGCAGCGACCCTGTCCCACCTGATGCAGCCCCTGGCTCGCACCCATCCTCCCTGCTATCTTCCTGACTGTCCTTCCAGCAAATGCCTGGCAGGCCTTGTTCTGGGCCCCCGAGATGAGAGCTGCCCAAGACTATCCCCGCCCTCAAGGAGCTAGAGGAGACAGACTCAGACAGGGCAGGTTGGCTGTGTTCATTTCCGAGTGACCCCCGAGCCAGGGACTCAGACAGACCTGGGGCTGGGGCTGAGCTGGGGCAGCTGCCGAATGAGGGCATTTGGGGATGTTCCCACAGGTCACCATAAGAGTCACTTCCCTCGTTCCAAAGCTTTGTCACTGGCGGTCGGAGCCTACACTCATGCAGACACTCCCCCTCCTCCTCTTCTGGAATCACTCACTCAGTCATCCCATCAGCAGGTGTTTACTGAGCGCCTACTGTGTACCGGCACTGTGTTTGGCCCTGGTGCTACAGTGGCGAGGATACAGACACGTCCTCTTCCCTCTCGCAGACTCTGAGTCTGGAAGTGAACTTTCGTTTGTCAGCCTGGAACCACACCGGAGCTCTGGGATAGGGCACGCTGGCCCAGAGAAGAAACTGAAGTTTGAGTTAGGACCGTGAGGGGACCCAAACTGAACCTCTCCTCCTCCACTGGGCAAAGGTCGACCATGCCCCCCAAACGCCCTTCCCCACGGGGGACTCCAGGGAAGGGGTCTCGGGATAGAGGACAAACACTTGTTCGGTTCCTGGGTGTGTCTCAGTCCTTTCCAGCTGCTCTATCAAAAACACCATAGGATGGGTGGCTTACAAAACAATTTATTTCTCACAGTTCTGGAAGCTTGGAAGTCTAAGGTAAATATGCTGCAGATTTGGTGTCTGGTGAGAGCCTGCTTCCTGGTTCATAGCCAGCTGTTTTCTTGCTGTGTCCTCACATGGCAGAGAGGGCAAGGGAGCTCTCCGGGGTCTCTTTTATAAAAACATGTGTCTCAGTCCCGAGGGCTCCAACCTCAAGTCCTCCCAAAGGCCCCACTTCCTAATACCATCATCTTGGGTGTTGAGTGTCAGGATTTCAAGATATGAATTGAGGGGCAGGGGAAGGGGGAACATAAACATTCTGTCTATGGCACAGTGCTTCACATTTCTTATCTTAAGCCTCATCAAAACCCTCAGAGATAAATATCGCAATCCCAATTTACAGACCAGGAAGCTGAGGCTCAAGGGAGCAAATGATCTCATCCAAAGTTTTCATGGGTAGCACAAAACCAGGTCTGGCTCCAGAGCTCATGCTTTTCCTCAGCACCATGTTGTCTCTGGGAAACACGCAAAACCTCCATCCTCTGCTCCCATCTGAGCACTGCAGACACACCAACGCCCTGACCTCTGGGAGGATTGCTCCCACTCAAGGCTTTGAAGAAAATTATAGGGAAAATGCCAGAGTGAACTCTCGCTTCCCTTCCTTAACTTCTGCATCCCTGCATCTTCCTAGTCCTGGCAATTCCAGTCTCCCTTCTCTACCCTGCTCTTGCCCCAGAAAATCCCAAGAAGGCTTCACGTGACTCTATTTAAATCCCCCTTTCAGCACTCAGAACTGGCTCTGCTTTCCTGGTGTGCTCTAGGTCTCCATCTGGTTTGGAGGCTATTTTGATTCGCCGGATGTAGATTAGCTGCCGTGATCTGGGGCTGAGCTGCTGGAGAGATGCCTTTGTCTACAGAAGGACAATTTAAAAACTAACTCAAAGCATAGAGAACAAATAAATAAATTCCTCTTTCTGTCCCCAGCACTCTCCATCTCATTTTTACAGGTAATTGATGAAGGATTTTGTTTCAAACAGGCTCTTGCTTGTATGGGGTGTGCAGTGCTGCAGCGTGGACCAAGGACAAGCAGCCAGAAATGCCAGGTGAGGGAGAAGGCGGCTCTAGTGGGGTCAGGAGAGGGCATGTCCCAGCCCCTGGGCACGGAGCAGGGGGTGTGCCCTTCCAAGGCAGGCCGTCTTTGTCCACGTGCTCTAATGTGAATGATCCTGGGGCAGGAATCACCTCCCCCTTCTCTAATTATTGAGAAAGGGGCCTTCAGGTCTGCCCCAGCCAGAGCCCAGAGAAGGGCTGATTAATTACATCATCAATGTCTAATGTTTCGGGAGTTCATGACCCCTGAAATCTGCTTCTGCGTCACCCAGGGTGGTGGGGTGAGCGTGTCCTGGCTTGGGAGGCAGAGAAGGGCCCAGAGGTGGGAGGGAAAATCTTGCAGCTCCTGAAAATCTGTGGATTCAAAGAAGAGGAAGAGAAGAAGAAGAAGTCTGTAACTCCGCCAGTTTCTCATCTACTCCTCCCGGTGAGCCTTGGAGGAGAGCTGCACCATCGCCCTTCATAGATGAGAAAACCCCGAGGAGGGACGTCCAGCTTCACGCAGCAAGTGCAGAAGCTATTCCAACACGCGTCTTCTACAAGAAGTTCCGGGTCTCTCCTCTGCACCACCGCTGCCTCTTGAAGAATTTCAAAGAGCTGGTGAGGGTTTAAATGAGCAGGGAGGGGATGCAGATGGAGAGAAGGAGAAGGGAGGGGATCTTTTCCTCTCTCCTCTCCTTTCCTCTCCTCCCCTCCGCCCCCCGCCCTGAGCTCACCTGGGGCAGCTGCCCCCTCCTCTCTGGACCGTGCAGGCCCCTTGTCATGGTCAGCAGCAGTGTCGTCCACAGTAGGTGACCAGCCTTGATCTAGATCCGTGGAGGACGGGCCTGTCCTTTCAGTGACATGGGGCTCAGGCTGACATTGAGAGTGACCATCAGAAAGCAAAAACACCTCAGAAGGGCAACTCTGGGCTGAGTGTGGGGCAGTGTAGACGGGGAAGGGGGCTCACAGGTGAACCTTGAACTTGCCCTGTCCAGACTTGCCCTGTGCCAGCTGGGCGCGTGGCCTCCCCTCAGCCCCAGGTGGTGGTTCAAGGTCTTCAAGACCTTGCTCTGATATCCTCGCCTGCGAGGCCACTATTATCTCCCCTCTTTATGGATGCGAAGGTGAGGCTCAGAGATCATACGCATAGCAAGCTGTAGATCCGGCATTTGAACCAGGCCTGCCGCATTCCAAAACTAGAATTTCTACCAGAGAGAACAATAATAACTACAAGTAATGTTTCTGGAGGGCTAACTCTTTTTATTTATTTATTTATTTATTTATTTATTTATTTATGGCTGTGTTAGGTCTTCGTTTCGTGGGAGGGCTTTCTCTAGTTGTGGCAAGTGGGGGCCACTCTTCATCGCGGTGCGCGGGCCTCTCACTATCGCGGCCTCTCTTGTTGCGGAGCACAGGCTCCAGACGCGCAGGCTCAGTAATTGTGGCTCACGGGCCTAGTTGGTCCGCGGCATGTGGGATCTTCCCAGACCAGGGCTCGAACCCGTGTCCCCTGCATTGGCAGGCAGATTCCCAACCACTGCGCCACCAGGGAAGTGGAGGGCTAACTCTTTCATCCTCTGTGCTGATAACTATGCAGGCACCATCTCACGTAATCCTTAGAGGGTCCCTATCCTTCAGATAAGGAAACTGGATCTGAGAAAGGTCAATACTTTGCCATGAGTGACACACATCTTAAGTTGAGGCCCCAAAGCCTGTGCTCTTCACCTCTAGGAAGCTGCCACTCACAAGTGGACCCCAAATAGACAAGATGGAGAGCTCACATTTTATGCAGGGCATGTATAGGCACTGTTCAGGTTGAAGGGTGAGAGGAGGGAGTTTGCAGAAGGAAACTATACTGAGTACTCCCCTTCCTGCCCTGGGATCACCCGCTGGAGCTGGCACTTAGCACTGTGTAGCGTGCACCTTTATCATGTGTCCGCCCCATGGCTGGAATGGAGCTCCAAGAGGGCAGGGTGGGGTCATAGCCCTTTTAGTGTCTAGCTGAGGTTTACCAAGTGTTTACAGGTGAGGAAACAGAGCCCAAAGGGTTTAGGTGGGCCTGAAACCCAGAACTCTAAGTTGCCAATGGTGACAGATCAGGTGTCTCACACAAGTTTGGAGAGGTTGCTACTCTGAAGTCCAAGGACTTTCTTTCTGAAGTCCCTCCAATTACCACACAACCATCCTTCTTTGCTTCCTCTCCATAAGTTAGTTCTGCCCCTGCCCCTGTGATGATAAGAGCTGGGGAGAGAGGAGAAAGCAAGCTCATACCACCAAGAAGCCCAAGTTGTGACTTCTGTCTCATGATACCCATTTTGCAGGTGTCAAAACTGAGGTTCAGAGGAGGACAATGCTGCAGACTTAGTCCCCCTGAAAGGACAAGCTTCCTAAACAATGAGTGAAAAGACAGTTCCATCCTTCAAGACTTAGACCCTCCCTGGGTCTTTCCTGTAGGAGTGAGTGGTGTGGGTCTGCAGTTTGACCGGAGGTTGTTAGGTGTCAGGATCACGCTTAAGGAAAGGAGGAGCTGCCTGGGAAAGAAGACTGGAGCTGGTGTGGGCTATACACTGCTGATGACGCAGGAGATGAATTTAGATGGTGAAATTTTTATTGTTGCCTTCGATTTGTGGCAGGGGCTATGGCTTTCCATATATAGTAATGATGTAAGATTTAGTTTCTAAAAACATTTAAGTAAATAAAGAGAGTCAATTTAAAGGCAAGTACGAAATAATGTGGTTTGACTTTTGAGAAACTGACGAGGGGTCCTGAAAAGGTACTCCTGGCCCTGAATTTCCTCCCAGACAAGCTTGTGGCAATTCATGGACTTGGGACCAGGAATTGACCATTTTGGGAAACCTCTGTTCAAGCCTCAGGCGGCTGGAGCTAGAAGGCATTTGAAGGACCGCCTGATTCAACCTTTCCTATCAGAGATGAGGAAATGGAAGCCAGGGCTGAGGTCGTAGAAGGTGTGTCAGCACACACCTTCTCAGAAGGAGCCTTGTTCTGGTTCACTTTCCCTCTGAGACCCATGGGGTGCAGGGCTGAGCCAATGGCCCAGGTTCACACCCCCAAGAGCAAGGTGGAGAAGCACAGGGTGAGGTTTTGAGCACAGTGGGCTTCAAAATTACCAAAGGAGCTTTGAAAACATACAGATGCCTGGGCCCCTTTCCCAGAGATTCTGATTTGGTGCTTTGATTTGGGGGCAGCATTCAGGGAAACTGTTCTTTAAAAATCTCCCCAGCTGTTCACCCTAAACTGGACACCAAGGACCCGACATGAGATTCTTAGGGACGACAGTCCTTGGGTTACCCTTTCTTCTGCATTTTCTAGGCTCCCCCAATACCTAATGCAGAGGGGGACAGGAGAAAGGAGAGAGACAGGGAAAAAGAGAGAGAGAAGAAGGAAGGGAGGGGAAAAGAGAGAGAGCGTAAGTGAGCAAGCAGTCATGGGCTTTGGACCTAGAGAGGTCTGGCTTACAGTTCTGGCTGCACCACTAATATTTACAAGATGTGTTACCCAGGGCATATTTCTCAACTTTGAGACTCAGTGACCTCATAGGTAAAATGACGATAATATTAATCAGTGCCTCAATAAACTGCAGTGAGTTTTCCATGAGATGCATCATATAAAGGGCTTAGCACAGTGCTGGGCGCATGTCCCGAGCCCTGGATGAATGCTAATTCTTAGCCTCATCATCTTTATCATTACAGCCAGAGGCCAGGATGATCGTGTTGTTTAGAGGAGCCAGGGACTCAGTTGGAACATTCTTCAGGGCAGAGAAGGAGTTCATTAAATTGCTCAGAATTAAGATGGGCAGGAGCTAAGGAAGAGCGGGACTTAATTCCCTGGCATACCCAGGGGAAGGGGCTTTTGGAAGAGATTTGCATTGGCTTTAGTTGATTGCAATTACGCTGTCCTTCCCTGTGCTGAAAATAAGATGAAACCCTAACAAAGTTGCAGGTTTAATTGAAATTTCCTGGGATCTGTTATTACATCGCCGTGATTGTTCTGTGCCACTGATGAGCCTGTGCTAGCTGATTATCCAAGTGTCCCTCCAGTCACTATTCCATTATTGCATTGTTAAAGATCAGATACGATTGTCACAGCCGACAGTTTGAACATCAAACAGCAGAGACAAGTCAGAGAGCCTAACAGATGGACAGATGGACAGGGTTGGGTGGAGTGGGGCCAGTGGGCAGGGTGTGCTGGCCAACAACTTGGTACCCAGAGTAGGAGGGGGAAGGGTGAGGAACCGAACTGAGGGATGGGGGCCATGCTGGAGGAGGTGGGGGGCTGGGCATGGTGACCACTCAGAGGTCAGTATCTAGGAGCTGATGAGGGGAACCGTTGCCTATAAGTTGGTCAGTGGCTCTTAATTCTCCGCTTACCTGGAGTAATAGCCAATGACTCATGATAAACATAAAGAAACAAAAACCATTTCCAGATGAACGAAGTCTTGGGGGACTGGGAAATGGGAAAAGACCAGTGTAAAGAGCAGGGATGGGGAGAAGGCTGAAAGGGTCATTCTACCTACACAAGCCTGGGCATTCATTTCAAGGAGCTAGAAGCACCTTTCTCCCCAGAGCAAGGCTTACCTTGCAGTGAGAGGGTGGTGGACCCTGGAGGGTGCAGTCATTTGTCCTGGACCCTGCAGGGGAGACCTGTCTGGAGACTGGGGCTGAGCAGGATGACCTCAACAGAACCCTCCCAACCCAGTTTTTAACCAGTCACCTCCTGGTACCCCGGAAGTTAGAAGGGAACCTGCATGCTGGTGCTATGAGAGAAAGTTTGAAGGGTTTTCTAGAAACTGCCAGAGCTGCCCCATGCTAATAGTCTTCCCCAGAGATGGTAATGAGCTTGGCTGCAGAGGTCTTAGTGAGCCCCATGCCCCACCCTGCACCCCTCCCCCGGCACCCCCATGCGTGGGCGGTGGCCCATTGAAATCTGGAGAGTCCACAAAGCCCACAGCTGGTTTTCCTGGCCTCTGACCCTGGGCACACCTCCCCCACCCCACCCCACCCCCCGCCGCCCCAACTCCCTGCCTTTCAGGAGGCGTCTTTCCCGAAAACACCAGACAGGATGAGGTCACATTAGGCACTCGGTTGTTGCCAAATTTCATTCTTCAAAGATCAGTGTTGCGCGAACATGAAATGCGAGCCAGGAACAGGAGAGAGGAGGGGGATAGACTGACGACTCGGAGGGAGAGAAACCCACGAGCAGGAGAGAAGGAATTGACGTTTGAACATGGTTGTGTAATCGGAAAATTGACCCAAGGCCGCCCCCTCCCCTGGTAATAGGCACGGGGGCCGCTGTTTCCCCGGAGCTCGAGGTGGGGGCCCCCTGTTCTGTTACCCTCGCTGCCTTCGTCTCACTGTCTCCATGGCAAAGAGGCGAATGGCTGGGGGCTCCAGCAGCCATGGTTTCCCTGGCAACCCTCAGGTGGCAGCCCACCCTAGGTTGCACAGACTGGTTTGTCCCTGTCACCGCTGTGCAGTCGAGTTATTTCCCAGCAACAGGGGCCCTCTGCCCACGTAGCCACCCATAGTCCCACCAGCACGCACACGGGTGCCCTCCGCGTGCTCCTGCCCCCGCAGCAGGGCTCCTGGCCGCCCATCCACCCACCGCACCCATTCTGAACCTGTCCAGCTTGTAGGGGGCTGGGCTGACTGGCCAATCACAGAGACACGTGCTTGGGGAGGTGCGTGTGGAAGGCAGGGACCCCTGGGGTAGGCAGAGCCTGAACACCTCCTTCTCAATCCTCAGGGAGGACTAAACAGTAGAGGCAAGAACCCCAACGAGGAGGCCCTGCCCCTTCACTTCTCCCTCCAGGACCGTGGGCCAGTCAGTCACAAGGATGATGTTGAACACATCATAATAATCCCACCTTGCAGATCTTTTGTCCTCCTTAAGGAAGCAAAACAGTTATTATTATCATCTTCAACTTACAGAAGCGGAGGCTGAGCCCCAGAGAGGAGATGGGCCTGTGGCTTCCCCAGCAGCTACTGGACAGGTGATGGAAGAGGGGTAATCGGCCCGGGACGCAGCCTCTGGCAGTGAATGTGCCGACCCCATAGACACACTAGAGCCCAGCACTGGCTCCAGAGCAGTGACTGTGCAGCCCAACCGGGGGTTCCCAGAGACCAAACCTCCGGCCCCCTCCCCCGCACCAGAGGAGGACCACCCAGGACCTCCCCACACCTTTCCTTAGAAAGGAGCATCTGCCTTGTTCTTAACCTTCTCCCAGGAACGAAATTTCATTCGGCAGCTGCTTTCCACATCGCCCGGTCTTTGTCAGGAAATTTAGGTTGGACAGATTTTCCAGAGTCTGTTCTTTGCCAGGTAAAGCAATTTACATATACATTGTCTCAGGTGAGCCTCACCACAGACCTGTAGGGCTGAGAGGGCAGGACTAGGCCCATTTCACCAGGAAACGGAGGCTTGGGCGCTTGGGCTGAGTCAGTTCCCCACAGGGACCAGCTCCCAAGGGTCAGAGCCAGGATGTGAACCCTTGATTTTAAGTCCTGCATCCTGTCTCCCTGACAACTGGCCACAGTCCCAACAGCGGTGCAGCCGCTCTCCTGTAAGGATGAAGTAAACAGCTCTGCAGCCCCTGGAAAACTCTGCAGCCACCCTCCTAGGCCAGGGACCAGCCAGAAGTTCAACGGAGGAGGCCTGGCGCCACTCCACTCGTGCCCCGCCAGCCCACTCACAGGCCCACCCCTTAGTCAGCTGCTCAGCTCACAATAAAAGATCTGGAAGATTCCTCAGTCCTTGTCATCTGCCTGTCCCCACCCCTTCTGCTCTGGTCTGAAAATGTTGAGTTGATTATATTCTGTGCTCAATCACCAGAAATAATCAATCTGTAATTAAGAGCATCCTCCAGCCCTTTCCAAGCCTTCCTCAGGCCTCCTGCTCCTCCAGCCCCCCCAAGCCCCCATCACTGCCACCGCCACCACCACTGCCACCCCTTCACCTCCCCCTCCCACCTGCCTTTTCAGCATGGAATCGTTTTAATGAGATTTCTCTGTTACAAAAGACCAGTTTGTAATAATTATATTTTGGGTGGCAATTGTGGTTTAAAAATGATTTAAAGCAGGGAAGTCTCCAATTTATTAGGCATCAAATTTTTTGTGGTGAACTTTTTAACTGGAAGCGGCCGCTCAGACACGGAGGGGCCCATCTCTGCCACCCTGGGCTGAGCAATAGTCCTGAAATATTGATGGTTTCAGGATGGAAATGTAGCCGAGGAGATGTAACTTGGATTAAAATAAATGAATCTCGCAACAACAGCTTGGCTGTCCTGGGTGTCCCAGCCCCTCCTGGGTGGCAGAGGGAATGGGGAGTGGGCAGAGGAGAGTGAGAGCGGCTACCACCCAAAACAAGAGGAGGGATGAGGAACGCGAGCTTCTGGACTCACTGCCTGAAGCATTCCCACGCCGGACTTCTCCAAAAGAGTCATCATGGTGTGCTTTTTAAATTCTATAAAGAGCTTTGGTGACAGCCAGAGCTGGGGAGTGTTTGGGACTTCTGACTTTAGAATGAACCCGGGTTCAAATCTGAAGCTTGCTACTTTCTGCCTGTGTCGCTATTGCTTTGCGTTTATTAACTTACGAGGGCCTCACAACCCTGCGTGTCACCTATTGTAGGTGTCACATCCCCATGGGGAAATGAAGGGGTCCGGACAGGTCAAGTGCTGCCCCAGAGCTGCACTTTAGGTGGTGGGGCTGGGTCATAGCCCCCAGGCCCCTTTCCAGCCCCCAGCCCCGCACCCTTTCCTTGGTATACATCCGTTAAGTAGAAGTTCCCTGGAGCAAGCAGGACTGCCATGGTGATTGAAAATAGCAGCGTGTTATTTCAAAGTATAGCTAGAAAGGTTCAGGTCTGATATCAGGAAAACCACCTTGGTGCAAAAGGTATTGGAAGAAAGGAGATGGCTGAGGAAGGCTGAACGGACCCTTCGCCTTTCAGAATGTGGACGTTTCTGTGTGTCGTGGGCACGGCCTCTTTGGGCCCGGGCTGGTGTCTAGGTTATATACCCGCCAGAGCCATTCTGGTATAGGGTTGCGTGTGCGCTCCGTCTCCCATTGGAGCATGAGTTCCCCGGGGCAGGGCTCCTATCTCACTGCCCGTCTCCAAGATAGTAGGTGTGCGAAAACCTGAACTGCAAGCTTCCTGAGGGCAGGTCCCGTGCCTGTTTTGTTCATTCCTGGAGGCTAACCTGGCACATAGTAGGTGCTAAATAATCATTTATTAAAAGAGTGAATGAATGAACAGTGTTTGTTGCATTAGATGGAATGGTCTCTCCCCTTCTGACCCCACTCTCTGGAGGGCGCAGTAGTGCCCATCCTTTCTGACAGAGGGGCAATGACCCCGGGATGGAGGTCTACAAGGAAGAGAGTTCACCCTCCCTGGCCTAGTGGGACTCCATTGTGGACTCTGGGACTCCGGCTCCTACACCAGGAACGTGAAGAGTTACAAAGCTCCTTATCCATCGAGTTCTGTCTCAGGGATGAATCGTGGGACTGGTTTGGGGGTCAGTGGCCCGGTGGGAGTGGGGAGAAAGAAGCAGAAGGCAGAGGTGAGGGCGCCCCCTTCTGTCCATCTCTGAGTACACCCGGCTCTGGTCTGTGCGGTGTCTCATTCTCCCGCTCACTATCTTCATTCTCTGACCAGCTGCCGGGTGTAAGGGAACTGGGCCTCCTTTTGCTCTCGGGCCCTTGTCTGGCCCTGGGAGGATGGAGAGAGCACTTGCTGGTCCACCCCAGTTGCGTGAAAAGGACGCTTGCCACCAGGCTGAAGCCCTGCGAGATTTCCCTCCAGGTGGCACACGCGGAGGGGCAGTGGTACTTTGCTTCTCTCACTGCTCTCTCCTGGGAACGGGTTTCAAACTGTGCTGGGGACCATTATGGAGACAATCAGGGACCTCTTGAAGGGCAGGGCAGCGCCAGAGAGCTGTATGGAGGCTGGAGTCCTCAAGCAGGAGACTTGAAGATGAAATACAGTGTTGCGCCGTCAAACTTTTGAATTTGAATTCATAGGAGTCCTTGTCCCCAGAAGGTGATGGCCTCCTTATAGGCACGCCGTGGCCCCCGACATCCCACAACAGTCTTCTCCATCCTCATCTTGGTACTCTGTCACTGAATATCTCACCATTTGGTGACCTCAGGAAGGGTTTTGCCAGCACAACCTTGCTCTTCGGGGGCCCTCCTCCAGGGAGGTGGAATGATGTACCGAAAGCCTTGTCATCTTTATCAGCAAGATACCAACACTGAGGTGCAGCTTTGCCCCAAGCTATCTCTCAGCTAGTCACAAGGTCCCGGGACTCAGTCTTTTCCTCTGTAACACGGGGCGATGACTATAATTCTTGCTCTATTGGCATTCTTGGCCTGGGAGAGCCTGGTGAACAGGGGCCAAGGCCATTCCCCTGTGCTTCCCCAGTGGGTCCCTGCACAGTGCCTGGCCCAGGGTGAGTGCCGATTGGATGAAGGATTATCGGGAGAGGTGCAGAAGCTGACCCCTGGGGGCGTTTGTCAGGGCTCCAGTACCCTACAGACACGAGGAACCCGTTCCTGCCCTGGCCTGCGGTTCTCTTGGAGTCCTTCTTCTGTTCTGGGCATCCCCGAGTCGAACAGATCTGCCTTTCCCACGTGCCTGCTCCCTCCCCTTCCCCGGGCAACAGACCTGCTGCCACCCGCTTTCTGTTCTCCATCAAGCTGGTGATCTTCCATGTCTCCACAATGGAGTTTTAGCCCTGTCTGGTCCCATCCCATCAGTTACACCACACTCTTCCCCTGGGCCCATGGCTGGGGGGATGGCAGCACCCTGCCTGCCGTGCCTCTGCACCCACCCCATCAGCTCCCTCCTGGACACAGAGTGGGCCTCCAGGACGGGTCCCCTCCTAGCCAGCCCCTCCCCCTGCCTCTGTCTGAATTGACAACTGACCCCACAATGCCCTAGCTTACAATCCTTCAGAGGCATGGCATTATCTTTTCTTTGATGACAGTAAATATTTATTTGGTACCTACTGTGCACCGGGCACTCTGGGTACAGTCCTGACTCCTGGGCCTACATACTCCTGGTCCTTGGGGATCGGGCCCTGCCCCGTGCACCCGCCCCTCCCCAGGCTCCAGGCACAAGAACTGCTTGCAGGTCCCCGAGGGTGCCACACGCTCTCACACCCCCGTGCCTGTGCATTCGCTCTCCACCCCTTTCCTGTGATGCTCTGCTTCTCCCCCTTGCTCCACCAGCCCTCTTGGCTTCATTAACTCATCTTCTAAGATCAGTTCTGCTGTCACCTCCCGCAAGAACTCTTCCCCGCATCTCCAGGCTAGGTTCCATGCCACCCAATGGCACCACTTACCACCCTGTGTTCTAAGCATGTGGCCTGGCCGTCCCCCTGCCCCTCTGTGAGCACACTAGGCAGGGCCACATCTCATGCCTCGTCATCTCTCTAATGTCCTGCACACAGTAGAGTCTCAGAATAAGTATTTTGAATATCAACTATATTCTTTAGCTCCTGTTTATAAGCTTTTTCTTCTGTTTTTAAGTTTCTTTTTAACTTGTATGTTCTGCAGCAGGGACAGGCCTAGTGAATAATAATGACAGCCACAGTTTATTAAGTGCTTACTATTTGTCAAGCACCTGCTAAACTCTGAACATCCATTATCTCATTAAATCCTCATTACTAGAGGTAGATACTATCAAGCATTATTATCTCCATTTAACAGATAGAGAAACTGAGGCTCAGAGAAGTTAACTGCTAACGCCTGCACTTGAACCCTTGTGTCTAATTCCAATGCTTGGACACTGATCACTGGGCCACCCTGCCACCACCCACCCCTGGGATTAACCTACCTGACCTAACCCCTGAGGAGGAGGCTCAGGTGCCCCAGTCCCCTAGTCGAGGCTTGGCCTTTATGGTGCTCTGTGGTTGCTTTCCCTCTGTGCCAGATATCTCCTGCACCGAACAGCAGAGGGAAGGCGTGTCACCCCAGGCCAAGGCTGAGAGCAGCCTATTCGCAGCCCTGGAGCGAGGTAAGTTGCGGGGCGGGGGGGGAGGCGGGGAAGGGAGGGTCAGCCAAGGCCCTCTTCCCACTGCCTATCTGCTGAAGGATAGCGAGCCGGATTGTTTGGGTGGGTGGGGAACTTTGAGGGCCCATAGGAGACTCTGTTAATTTTGGCTCCGAGTCCTTGGTGGAGCTAAATAACTGGAAGACTCCCGTGAGGGGGCCGCGTGAGGCCAAGGCAGCTGCAGCTCCGACAGCCCAGCCACGTGCCAGCGCCGAGATCAAGTCACTTACTGGAACACCCTGGCAGGAGTGGCTTCTAAACCTGTACAAGACGGCCACACAGCCAATCACTGCCCTGTGGGGGTCCGGAGGCAATAAATGGGGAGGAAAAACACTTCAGAGTCTGCCCGGGCCCTGGAACTCACACATCCTTCCCAGCTAGAAACTCATTTGAGGAAGCAAATTCCAGAACTAACAAGGCAGGCTTTCTTCTGCCTCACTTCCAGGAAGGAGAATCGGGCCAGGCGCAGGATGGACCAGTAGATGGCTGTCCAGACCGCCCTAGCATGTCCTTCAAGGCAGCCCAGTTGGGCCTGTGGCTTCTGACATCCTGAGAAATTGCCATGGAGTGTAGGATTTGATCCCAAGACATAGCAACCAGAGTTTCTCAGAAACCTCTCCTGGAGGGAGAGTTTACCCCAGAGGTTATCGTACTATTCACAACATCCTGTACTGGGGCTTGCGTTTGAATACTTGAAAGTCAGCGTGGTGTAGAACAGGTAGCTGGGGACCTGGATAAAAATGCAGACTCTGATTCAGAGGTCTGCCATGGTGCCTGAGATTCTGCATTCCTTACAAGGTCCCAGGTGGCGCTGTTACTGTGGGTCCAGGACGGTGTGGCTCCACGATTTACTGGCTGTGAGACCTGGAGCACCTTATTTAACCTCTCCAAGGCTCGTCCCTTCACCTGTCAAATGGGGATGAGAACAGCTACCCAGAGAGCCACCGAAGGGATTAATGAGATCAGGGGCGTAAAGCGCTCAGTAAGTGGGGGAAGAAGCATAGGAAAGCACCTGGCGTGGAGCACGTGTTCAACGCGTATGTCTTCTCTTTCTTCATTCAAAGTGATTTTGCACTTTTTCATCTGAGTCCACAAAGCAAGAGCAGCAGATGCTGTTCATCCCATTTCACAGATGAGGAATGGCTAACCCAGCAAGTGAGGGGCTGAGGTGGCCTATAACCTGGGATTCCTGCCCCAAGTTCAGCGTTCTTCCCACCGTCGCACATTCCTTCGCAGTCCGATTAGAGATGTATGTGTCCACCAGATGAGGAGCACGTTGATACTGGTGGTGAAAATCCTAACAATACGGCAGAAATCTGTGTGGGGCTCTCGCTGGGCAGGCAGCCACGGCTGGCCTTCTGGAGTCCTGGGAGAGAGCTTGGAACTTGGAAGACGATGTTCCCATTACATGGCTCCCCTTTGGGTCTGCCTGCACATTGATCTCAACAAGCATTTCAAGAAAGAACGAACGCTTGGACCATCTTCCCCTATGGGCGAGATAGCAGCGAGTGGATCAGAGATAAAAGGGAGCAGTCCTGCCGTCTCCTTGGTGACGCAGGGGTCATCTCCTCTGGGTGACCCTGGTTAGCAGAGGCATCTGTGTAGGCAGGGCTCGGAGCAGAGAGTAGGAGGGCAGGCCAGGCCCCGCATTTGGCTGCCACAGCTCTGCGGAGGGGTGGGAGAACAGTTCAGCACATTCTTCCCTTCCTCCCCGGCCCACTCCTCCACATATCGCCCCCGCCTCTCACTGCCCTGCTCCCCTGTGCTGGACGAGACCCAGGGAAAGCTGGCCAGGACTCCCGTAGCCTCCTTTACATCATTTCCTTCACCTTCCCAGAGCAGTCCCATTGCAAGGCTATTAGTCTCATGAGTCAGAAAAGCCAGGGGAGGCCCAGAAGCCAGCGGAAGGCACACTTGGTTCCTAGTCCGTGGATATGGTCTCTTGAACCACAGGATGTTTGAGGGTTGAGCTCTATTTGAGGAAAGTCTTCTGATCCCCATTTGGGTTACTTGTCCAAAGGGAATTCCAGATGGCATTCCTGGACTTAACATTTCCATTCCAGCCATTTGTGAGTGTCCCCAGAGGCCCTCCACGTGTAGCCCTCTGTCGTTTTGCTGAGGCAGGAGTGAACCCCGTGTACAGCGAGGCTGCTGAGTGGCAGCAAGCTCCCCGGTCAGTGGGGAGCCAGGCTCAGGCCCTGCTCTGCCTCTCATTCTGGGGTGGCCTTTCTGGGTGAATTTTCACAGCTTCCCTGAGAGGTTGATGCTGTCCTTACTTTACAGACGAGGACATAGAAGCACGGCATGGCACTGTGCAACTGGAAATTTGGAGATGCAAGAGGATCTAGTGTTTGTACTCCTCAAGAATGTCCAAGTCTCCTGGACCTTATTGGTAGGGAATCCCGAGACTTGTGGGAAAGGAAGGAATAAAGAAGACTGGATCTGTTGTCAAGTCAGTGGGATCGGTGGGATTTCTAAAAGCAATATCCAGCTTTGCCCTTTCTGGTCATGAAGTCCAGGGAAGGAATATCACAACGCCACTGAGCCTCTTCCAGCAGGTCAGGGGCTAGTTGCCACTGGAATTCTCGAATATCCCACTAGAAAGGCACAGGTCTCGCTGGGCAGCAGGCACCCCTGTAATCCTAGATTGCCAGCACCCCAGCTGTTGTCCCGTTCCCTAGTTCGTTCCAGCACCACCTGGAAGAAGACCGGTTCTCCAGGTCCCATCATCAACAGAGCAATCCAGCCAGGCCTGCACTTTACAGTTATATAACACTTTTACATGCCTGGTCTCACTGGATCTGCATGACACCAAGGTAGAGTAGGGTAGGTGTCAAGATAACCGAGGAGCAGAGGTTAGGCATTCTGCTTAAGTCCCAAGAAAGTGGGGATTCCAATCAAGGTCTTCCAATTTTGCATGACAACCTGAAGCTTCTCTTAACAGTCTACCTGTATGTTCCATGTTCATGGACACTATCTCTTTTTAATTTCATAACAACCCTCTGAGGCAAACAAAAGTAGGTAATATTGTCCCCATTTTACTGACAGAGAATCTGACACGCTTAACTTGTGCCCAGATGGTTCTCTTAGGGGAGGTAGGGAGGGCAGGTTAGAAGTCAGGAAATGCAGGCACAACTTCAGAAGCTGTGCATCCAGCCAGACCTAGATACCTCATTTAGAAACATCCTTCCTATAGTAATCTTACCACTTTTAGAAAAGGTTGTTTATTTAATTAATTATCCTTATTAATAGGCATTTTTTTTTTTCTGGCCACGCGGCATGCGGGATCTTAGTTCCCTGACCAGGGATGGAACCTGTGCTCCCTGAAGTGGAAGCACAGACCACTGGACCACCAGGGAAGTCCCCCTCTTTTTTTTTTTTTCCTTTTTAATAGGCTTTGGAGGGTTTCCTAGGGCACCACAAAGATCTAGGCAAGATTCCGGAGGGAGCAGTTAACATCTGGAAAATTGTAATGCCCCCCTCTCCCCTCACCAACAATTAAGGTGCCTACTCACAGCTTAGGCATCTTCTCTGGCCTCCCTGGAAACAGCTCCATAGCCAATGAATGTAGTTTGCCATTGTCCTTGACCTGTCGGGGCAGGGTCTCATGTGGAGCATGGATTGGGCATCCTATGGGCTTTAAGTGTGCCTGTGCGTAAGAAAGAGTGTGGCCAACACATTCCCTACACATATAGACATTTCCGTGTGTGTGCGTGGTACTGCATGGGTGGTCACTCCTGAACCTGTGACCAGTGGACATGGCCCCCCACCCCGGCCCCTTCTCAGAGAGCACACAGCTGTCTCCTTCAGCCCCGGTCTGCCTTATCCCCGCAGCCCGCTGTTTTGGCCAGTTGTCAAATGCAAACCTCCACTCCACAGCATGTCCTTTACAGGGAGGCCAGGACAGGCAGGTAATTTATCAGACATTATTTAAAATAGTCCTTCAGCCTCTCGCTCCCTCTCTCTTGTTGCTGTCTGATTCTTGATTGTTTCTTCTCCTTTATGTCTCTTGTTTTACTGCCTGGAGATTGACAGCCCCCTGCTAATACAGCCTTGGAGATGCCAGGTGCTGGTGGAACCGACACCTCACTCTTCCTCAGCCTCCAGCCCAGAACTAACTGCTCCGCGGCTGACTCAGGCGGTGCTGCGCTGCCTTCTGTCTGCTCACCAGCGTGGCAGGCTGATGGATGAGGCCACATCCTCCGCACTGCAGAATGTTCAGGAACCAGGGGCACATAGCCTGTGATCTGCTGAGTTATGGACTAGCAAAGGAGACTCCTTCTGACACCAGCAAGCCCTCGACTGCCCTAATTTTGCCCTGTTCCTAATTCTCTAGCCTTTTAAGCAGACCGATGGCTTGTGACCTTATGTACTGGTCTGCTGTCCTCTTAAGAGATTTCAAGAGAATGAGATGAATTAGCATTCTCTGTCATCTTCACTTCCAAGATGAAGCCACCAAGGCCCACCAAGGGGAAGAGAATTCTATTATTGGGAAATAACATTAAGCATCTGCTGTTGGCCAACTACTATGCTAGGTGCTTGAAATTTTATTGCCTTCGAGTCCATGTAATAGATATTATCCCTATTTAGAGATGACTGAGAACAAGAGAAAACAGACACAGAGAAGGTAAATAGCCTGTCCTAGGTCAGTTTTTCAGTCAGAGATCATGATTGAAAGCAACAAAAACTGACTAGCCAACTCAAACAGAAAAGGAAATTTGGGGCAAGATATGGGTAGCTCACAGAACGTATGTGAAGCTTAGAACACGTGCGTGAACCAAGATGGCAGAGTGAGGGTCAAGACCACACCAGAAGGAGTCTGTTAGTCCAGTGACCACACTGGACACTGGATGATGTCAGTTTGGCCGAAATGTATTTCAAACTCTGCCTGTGCCTTCATATCCCCATCTTCAAATCCAAATTCCCAAGCGGTATCATCTGAGGGTTAGCAGGCCACGTGCTCCTGACTCCTACCAAGAATCACTTGATTCAGGGGGTTCCAACATTGGTGGCCAACAACCAATGAACTGGCAAACCAGACCAATGTTCCCAACCATCACACAGCTGGTGAGAGTGCAAGCAAGTACAAAGGCAGGTCTTCCTGGCTCTAAATCATGTGCTCTTTCTGTCACCACCAGGGGTGAAGTCCGAAATATTAACAACTGGCAGGCCACTGATTCTGGCCAATCGGAATAGATGCCTCTACACACAAACAAAGCAAAATTAGAACTCAGGGCGCCCAGCTGCCCAGGCCTGAGGGCCTTACTCTTAGGACCGTGCTTCCCAAACTTTTCCATAGAAAATGATAATACTTGGTGGCACACTGGGGTAAACTTGAGAGAGGGAGAGAGATGGATATAGGCATATAAGAAGATATATCGTTTGGAGGAGAAAAGCCCATTACATTTTCTTTACATAATACTATTAGGATAAAAATAAAATAAAATCCCCCTGAATGCCAGGACTTTATTTTATTTAGTTATTTTTAAAATTTATTTTATTTTTTTGGCTGCATTGTGTGTTCGTTGCTGCACATGGGCTTTCTCTAGTTGCAGCGAGTGGGGGCTACTTTTCATTGCCGTGCACGGGCTTCTCATTGCGGTGGCTTCTCTTGTTGCAGAGCACGGGCTCTAGGCGCTCGGGCTTCAGTAGTTGTGGCACGCGGGCTCAGTAGTTGTGGCTCGCAGGCTCTAGAGCACAGGCTGAGTAGTTGTGGCACACAGGCTTTGTTGCTCTGCGGCATGTGGCATCTTCCTGGACCAGGGCTCGAACCCGTGTCCCCTGCGCAGCTAGGGAAGTCCCCACCAGGCTTTTATATCCAACTGCCTCCTTAACATTTCCAATTAGATGCATAATAGATACCTCAAAAATAACATATCTATATCTGAACACCTGGTCTCCCCACCATCACCACCAACTTGCTCTACCTACAGTCTCTCCTAACTCAGTTAACGTCTGGTTTATCCTTCTAATTACTCAGGTCAAAATCTTTGAAGTCATCTTTGGCTCTTTCGTTTATATTCTGCATCATCTACATATTCTACATATGTGTTATGTGATATGTATGTATGTATTCTACATCAGGAAACCCTCTGATGTCTAACTTTAGAATATACTCCGTAAGTCACCCTCCTTGGGATTCGCAAGATAGTGTCCTAACTAATCCCCCTACTAGTTTTCTCAATACAATGGCTGGAATAATCCTTAAAAACCATGTCAGGTAACATCATTCTTTTGCTGCAAACCCTTTATGGTTTCCCCAATTCACTCAGAGTCAAGAGCAATGTTCTTAAAATGTCCTGCAAGCCCCCTCATAATCTGGTCTCTGTCACCTCCCTGACCTCCACTACTCTCTTCCATGCTTACTCCTCTTCCGCCAAAAAGGCCTCCTTGCTATTCTTTGCATGTGCCAAGCTTGCTCTGCCTCCGTGCCTTTGCACTTACCCTTTACTCTGTCTGAATACTTTGCCCCAGATGTCTTTATATCTTAGTTTCTCACCTCCTCCAAATCTATGCACAGATGTCACCTTCTCAGTAAGGCCTGTCCTGACCATCTTATTTTCCCAACCTATTTTATTCTCCTCAATTTTTTCTATAGTACTCATTACCTAATGTGCTGTAATATTATTTATTCTTTGTCTCTCTCCACTAGAATGTCAACTCCACAAGGACAGAGGTCTTTGCTCAGGGATATATTCCCCAGAGCTAGAATATTATTTGGCTCTCAAATTATTGTTGAAGGAGTAAATAAAAATATAAAATATTAGAGATAATATAAAAAATTTAAATTTACATAAAATTTACATTTTGGAAATTGGAAGACGTCTCTAATTTTTAGATGATAACAATATTATTTCCATGAACATAACATTTAATATCTGGTTTTATGTTTGAAACGGCTCCATGTAATTCTTATTCCAGGCTTTCAATACTGATCTCTTCAAATTCTTAATAATCTCCATTGACAAGAAACTTTATGTGCAAAAGTCAGCAGCACGTTCAAAGTTTTATAGCAGTTGAAATTATATTTAAAGACCCTCGGAGCTCTTCCTTTTCTTTCATTGACAAATGTAATGTTAAAATATCTTGTGATAATGCTAATGGATTTGAATGCTATCAGTTTTTTCATATCAAGTATTTTAAAATAATGCTGAGGCTCTAATTTGTAGCAGGTACGTGCATTGCTAGAACAGTCACCCTGCAGCTAGCTTGGATGCCACTAAAAGGGCACAGGAGCTGTAAATGTTTAGCAGCATTTGATACTTGTGAAGATAGAGAGCTGGGCCACTTCCTGGAGCTGCATCTACCAGCAATCCCACCCAGCCTCCCTGCTCCCACCCCAGCACCATGCATGTGGGCACTCAGGGCCAAAAGTCCTCCTGCAAATAAAGGGCAGTGGCCTGTTCTGAGCTGGTAAATTCAAGTAGACATCCAGGTGCAGGAGCATCTCCTGTGCCATGTTTAGCACATCACCATGCAGCAGAGTGTGATGGAGTTGCTCAGGGTCACTGCCAAGGGGGACCAGAGGACACACCATCATACCCTGCTCCACTCCTGCTATTCTCCAAAGAACCGTGCCAAGGGTACTCAACAGCCCCTGCCCCACCTGTCAGTTTGCAGAGCTTTGAGACCCCATAGCAGCACATCAATATGCTATGACCCATCATTTGGGAAGCTCTACTTTGGAACCCTTGGGCAGGATTCCCACTTGTATACTAACCAGCTATGTGTCCTTGGGTGGGTCACCTCACCTCTCTGAACTTAGTTTTCCCCATTTATAAATGGGGGATTTGAATAAAATTAATGCTTGTCAAGGAGCCCTAAGATTCTGGGGAAGTGCCTCAAGGGATACTTTGGGATGGAGTAGGAATAGAAAGGGTCCACAGGGGAAAGACTTTTCTCATCTCCCTCTTCAACCAGAACACTTCCACTTTTATCAGTTTTAGGTCTTGGTATCCCATAGAAGATTTTTGTAGAAAGAGAGGCTTCCACTGCTGACATAAAAGTTTGAAAACCAGCGTATCTGCCAGGGGTCTCACCTCTAGCCCCTCTTCCCCCCACTGTCCCTTTGTTCAAGTAGAAAATCATTCTGAATGGACTTTTATTATATTTTATTACAATAAAGGAAAACCATCTTTATTTAAGGAAAGTATGATGAAGAACCTCCAAAGTGGCTATGGGAAGGGATTTTCTTGATACATTTGGTGGATGGCCCATGTGTCTTGTCTCTGTGTCTAAGAGTCATGTCCCTTTGGGATCTTCCTCTATGACTGCTGCTAACACTAGCCTGCTTTCTCTTAATACTCAGCCTCAAGGGAGGAATGGAATTCTCCTCTTTCTTCCCCATGGCATAGGGATGACAAAGTTGAAACTTGGTTCACGTAATACTTTACAAGAAGCTAAGGAATAGCAAAGGGGAAAAACACAGAGAATGTGATGCAGCTGGGCCATCTGGTTTACCAGCTGTGACTGGCCTGCCAGGGCTTGGAGGCTCTATCCCATCCTCATTGGTCCCAAGAGTTCCATGTCTCTGGACTTGCCTCCGTGGGGTAGACACCGTTTAAAGACCATCCCCCAGCAGAGCCCAGGTAAGACACTTATGATCCTCAATATCCAGACCCATCTCATGCACCTATGTCTCCCTCACAATTGCAGGTTTCTTGTAGGAAGACCCTCTTTTTCTTTGATAGAGGCACTACTCACCCTCTCCTGGTAAGACTCCACCTTCTTACAGGCATCCCCCACAGCTTAACTCTATGACAACAGTACAAATAGTCCCAACAAAAGATGCATCCATTCATTGACAAGGGATTGCTTTTTTTATAGATGCTGAAGCAAGGAGGGGTACAGTAATTTTTTTAATAATCCACAGCTTGACAGGGGGATAGAGGGGATTCAAATGTGGGGCGTTGGACAGGACACCAGGGCTTTTGGTCTATATAAGTGCCTTTCCCATTGTGCCTGTGGGGAAGGGAGAGAGAACAGATGGGGCCCAGAGCTCTCACCTAAGCCTGGAGACAATCAGAGCAGGGCGTCAGGCAGAGGTGGGGTTGAGCACCCCACCAACACTCCCAATACTTCTGTTCAGAATTCAGACCCCACAGGGATGGCTTTGTCTTGGACAAAGGCAATCTGGCCCTCAATGGACAATTATAGCTTCCAAAATCTTAGGGACAAAAATGCAGAGAATGTCAGCGCCCAAGGCTTCCCCTTCCCTAAGACTCTGAGATTTGCATGAACACTTTTGTTTGCTTATTTATCCTGTTGCCTCGAATTAGAAGTGAAAACCAGAACAAAGAAACAAGAGACATTCCTCAGGATGGAATTACCTATGTAGCCTTGGGGTTTGATCTTGCCAAGACAATTGGGAGTCTGTAACACTGTTGCAACACATCAAATACCCTAAGGTTTCCCTTTCATCTGCTGGCTTCTAGGGCTGTGCCAAGTCCAACGCAGGAGGAGGGGGAGCCAGCCCTTTCTGGGTTTCTGGGGTCCCTGCAAGTCTTCCCAGGCTGCCACAGGAAGATTTTCATACTTAGGAAATCATCCTGAGGGTCCTCATCCCAAGGGGGATGTGGCTGGGAAACAGGAGAAGGAGGCTGCTGGAGGAGGCTGCTGACCTGGGGCTGGGGTTCATCTCCCATCATCCTTTTATCCCAGCTTGAGGCCCCCGGCTGTAAGTCCTGCCTGCTCAGATGTTGGCTGGAGGGGAGCAAAGAAAACTCATGGCATCCTGTCAGGTGACTGCTTATTAACTGTCTACTCTCGGGCAGGGTGTTTCCATTCTCTGAGCCTCTGTTTCCTTCTATGTGAAATGGGGATAATAGTATCCCATTTAATCTCCTCCCATGGTGATGGGGGGGGGATCAAATGAGATAATGCCTATTAAAAGCCTTGTGAAGTGATAAATGTTTTTCAAAAAGTTTCCCTGGTGTGTGTGTGTGTGTGTGTGTGTGTGACATATGATCCACTGGGGCAGAGAGAGGAGTGGCCCCTCCCCCCAGGGTGTCATTCCAAGGTTCCCTGGGGACTGGAGACATCAGAAGAGCTCAAATACCTTCTGGTGAAAAATAATCAGGGTAGGAAGAGGATCAGGAGGAAGGGCAGCCTTTGAAGGAACTATGTTCTCGCTCTATCTACCCTGACATCAGAAAGAAAACTGAGAGACCAGAGGTGTCGCCTGTTTTTGACACCTGGGGGAGGGAGGTTGAGGGCAGAGCCTGTGCCTAGACGGTGCACCTGGAAAGGAGCTCCTCCAACTCACTGCCTTGCTTTGGCCAAGCTTCCTCTAACCTCTCATCACTGTTCTAAGGTGCCCAAGAGGAGCAGACAGCGCCCACCTGCACCCCATCCTTTCTCGCCCCTCCCCCACCCCCATTCTCAGCTAGGTTTCTGAGAAAGAGAGAATTGGATTCAATTCCACAAGGATTTCTCCAGCCTCTCCTACAAGTGCTTCCCATTTTTTATGGTGTTCTCTGGTTGACAAAACTCTTTCATATCGATTACCTCCTTTTGACTCTCACCGTTAACACTGAAAGTCAGGGAGCAGATAAATTAGTATCCTTAACTTCCCAGAAAAAGAAAATGAGACTCAGGAGTTAAGTGATTGCCCAAAAGGCACTCAGCTCATAAGAGCAGAGCTAGAACCCACATGGGAGCTTCTGACCACTGCTGGGAGTCCTCAACATCTCAACTCCTTACCAGGGTTACAAAGCTTGTAATGATCTGCATTCACCTCCCTCTACTATGAAGCCTTCCCTAAGGGGGAAGGGGTTATGTCCACTGCCTTCTTGCCCTTTTCTCATGCTCTCCTTTGATTGCTGTTATCCGTTTACTCCCTGAGGGCTCCACTCATCCTTGCATCTCCAGCATCTAGCATAGAGCCTGACACATAATCCATGTTTATTAAATAATGAATACATAAAATGATGGGCATTTTAAGTAGGGAAATGATGGAAACAGCCTAAGTGGCCAACAGAAGTAGAGAAATGGTTAAATAAAATCATGATACATCCCCTAGATGAAATATTATGCAGCTATAAAAAACTATACTGATAAAAAATTAATATTGACTTGAAAAATTCTTCAGATATAACGTTATGTGAAAACCCAAAATAAAACACTGAGCATACATTATGGTCATAGCTATATAGAAGTATATAAAAGCAAGCTCTTAAAAATCATGCAAGGAAATAAAAAGTTGAGACAGTGGGTGTTTTTCTTCCTTCCATCTTTCCATAATCTCCAGGTTTCCTATAATAGACACGCATTATTTTTATAATGAGTACAACGGCAACAAAAATGGTAAACAATAGCTATGGAGCTATTAAGGGAATTCTTAATTGCTTTCACAGTTCACAGCTCCAGGTTCAAGTGACTTACTTCTCTGGTGCTGAAAACTTTCTAATAGGATGTCAGAGACATTGTCTAAAAATCTGGAGGCCTCCTGGAGGCTGGGAAAACATCCAGGAGACAGGCAATCTATCGTGTTGCACCCAATTTTAGAAAAAATGTGGTGGTCATTAGGAACTTTGCCTCAGGTTCACCAATAGTGAAGCATTCCAAATTCACCATTTTCCCCTTGGATGAGATTATTAGACTGGTCGATAAGGAGAATGTTACCGACATCATGTGTATCGATTCTGCAGTATATATGACAAAGCCTCTCCCGTCCTTAAGAACAAGGTGGAGAAATGTGGGCTGGAAGACAGCACTGCAAGGTTGACTTAAAGGAGATTGAGCAACAAATGCAAATAATGCAGTTTAATGGATTCGAGGCTATTCTGGAGAAAGGATGGCAATTCGTGACACCTCTACCACCACTGTCCTCGTCCCAGCCCTCAGGCTGGCATTGCTAATTAACTGCATCCCTCTTTTTCTCAGAATCCAGATGGAACTTCAGAATCCTTCTCAGCATAGGGCTCCAAGCAGCCTTTAGCCAAGGGCAGAGCAGACATGCTGGTGGAAACCTATTAGCCAAACTTGACTTTTAAGGAAGTCTCAGGCACACGCCTCAGGACGATTTTTAACTCAATCCTATTCAGCATGTTTATCAGTGATTTAGAATGAAAATCTAGAAAACATGTGTGTACGATTGACAGTGACTTAAAGTTGGGAGGGAAAGATGATAGAGTCAAAATTTTAAACTATCCGACCAGATTATAATATGGAACAGAACCCAAGGAGTAATTTTTACAGTAGCGCATATAATCCTATACTTAAGTTTAAAAGTGAATTGCAAGAACAGAACAGTTGATAATATGACTTGATAGCAGCCCATGAAATGGAGGAATGAGGGGGACACAACCGAAATGTTAGCTGACCACAAGCTCAACTTGAACCATAGAATGATAGTTGGGCTTTTGATAATCAGTACAATCTTAGGCTTCGTTAATGGAACTACAGGCCTAGAATACAAGAGAGAAAGAGGACTGTCTAGAGCCAGAGTGGAACTGAAACTTCAGAGACCCTAAGCACCAAAAGTACAATGATGCACCACCACCCCACCCAACTCTCCTTTGTAACTCAAACCAATCCTACTTTTCCCCATGATAACTGTTTTGATTCTATCTGAAGTGTAAAAGATTGTATTAGAAAAATTTAGAGGCTTTGTTTTGCTTTGCCGTAAAGATTTGGTCGGTTTGTACACTGGATACACTGGGTGCATTCAGTCAGCCCTGGGAGTCCCATTTCAAGATGGACTTTGCTGTACCAGGGTCTAGATCTGATTAGTCCCTCCTGTCTTCCAAAACTTCCCATGGCTCACCTGTGCATACAGAATAGAATGCAATCTCTTTAGTCTGGAAGCATTCGAAGCCTGGCAAGGCCTGAAAAAGGAGGCTGCTTTTAAAAATCAAAATAGGACAAATGATTTAAAAGCCAAAAGTACCAAAAGGCTTATAAAGAAATACAGCAGTCTTTGGTTCTACTCCTCCCGACAACTTCAGTTCTGTTCCTCAGGGCCCACCATTTTTATCTTTTCGATTAATTTATTCTGGTAATTACTTTTGTAGCTCTAAATAATTTGTTTTTTCTGATATATCTGGTTTTATGTACTTTACACATTATCTACTGGTTGTCTGCGATGGTGGTTGGGTGTTTATTTTATTACACGAGCCCCATCTCCCCTTCCCTCATCCTTCTATTATTACTATTTTGGGGGGGAAAATCAATAAATAATGTTTATTGCTTTCTTATGGAAAGTTTGTTTATTGCCTCATCAAATTAGTTGCACATCTTTTTGTATAGCTTTTTATTTTCCCTAGAGTTTCTAATTCCTTTCTTTTTTTCTTGCTTTATTTGCCTTTGTAGTATTCCTCATGTTTTTTATTTTCCAATGTTTCATCACATCGGACATTCTGTAAATCTCTCTTTTGTTTTTCCTGAAAACCTCTTTCCAAAGACCTCAGTCCTCCTGTTCCGGTCTGGACTGGTTGCTCTTTGGTTGACCAAGGCAGTGATCGGTCCTGGGATTGTTCCTTACTGCCTTCTTGGGCTAAATTCAGTGTCTTCCTCCCCCCATATCTTCCTATCTCTTGATTTATTCTATTTTTCAGGAGTGCACCCTCAAGTAAATTCCTAAGAAAGAGTGAGTGAGAGATACATTATCTCAGTCCTGTGTTCCTGAAAATATATTTGTTTTGCTGTTATACCCAATTAGGTATAGGATTCTAGATTTCCAAGTTGAAAATTATTCTCCTTAAGATCTTTGAAGGTTTGCTCCAATGTCTTCTTTCTCATATCCAATGTTACAGATGAAAAAAGTGATGCTAGTCTGGTTCTAGATCTTTGTAGATGACCTGTCACTGTCTCCTCCCACCTGTATCACTGTTCTCACTACCCCATCTTTCTTTAGCTTTAGTGTTCTCTATTTTCCTTCATTTTCTTGAACACTCCATAGAACCATTCAATCTGAATATTCTATTCAATTCTGGGAAATTCTTTGGTAGTATTTTGGACATTTTTCTTCCCTCTATTTTCTCTATTTTCTTTCTGAGATTCTCTTAACCAGATGATGGACCACCTAAATTGACCCACTATGTCTTTTATTTTTTCTTTCATATTTTCTGTTTCTTTTCATTCTCTTTCAGGAATATTTCCTTGACCTTATCTTCTTAACTATTAAATTTTTTAAATTTAGGAAATTATATATATATAATTTCAAGAACAGGATGCTATGAAAAAAGGAGCAATCAAAACACAGACGATCTCTTAATTTCCCTGAGGATCTGATTTGAATCTTTTTAGTGTTTATTTTAAATTATCTTCTGTTGTCTGAATTATCTTCTTCGGGGGTCATTTTTTCTGTTGTTGTTGCTTTTTAAAAATCTCAAGTATTTGGGATTCTTGGATATCTTTTCATACATAAGAATGAGAGGATAAAAATCCATTTAGGAGATTTGCGTTCGTGGGTAGGACCGGCTGGCTGATGGGCTTTATCTTGGGAGGATTGGGTGGTGAGCCAGCCATTTTACTGGGAGTCAGCTAGGTGTCAGAAGAAAGCAGGATCTTTGTTTTAGGGTTAACTGATTTCTTTTTAGAAGAAACTTACTTTTTTCTTTTTCTTTTTTTGGTCTGGGGGTAGAAATATGGCTGCCACGAATTCTACACAATGTGGGGATGATGGTTACTGTTTGGTACATGGATTATCAATCAGCTTCCGTAATTTAGTTCCAATTATCTCCTCTACTCTCTGATGTCCCGCACATCTGAGATCAAATCCTGCTTCCCTGGGCAGGTTAGCTGCATTCTCTGTAGCAGCCCCCTCTTTTCCTAGCTTCATTAGTGACTGTTTCACCATCTGCTGTCTTCAAGACATTTAAAGATCTCTCTCATTTGCTGATATGCCCTCTCTCATTCTTTCTGTTATAAGCCTTCTTTCTCCTCCCCCTCCTCCTCCCTTTCCCCCTCCCCGTCCTCCTCCTCCTCCTCCGCCTGCTTCTTCTTCTTCTTCATTATTACAACATACAGGAAAGTAAGGGGGATAATGTCAAAATATTCCTATTCCTATCTCCTCAGTTCTGTTAAATCATTCATTCATAACATTTGGCTATATTTGCTTCCTACCTTAAAAAAAAAGTGATAGATTCAGTTGACATTTACCCCTACCTCATCCTATTTCCCTACCTCCTCAGTTGTAACCACTGTTTTGACTTCGGTGTTTTTCACTCCTTTGCAAGTTTTTATACTTTTGCTACCTATATGTGATATACAATATATGCTATTGCATTCAATGTTTTATATTTTTATGTAAAGGTATCAGTGTATACCTATTAACCTTCCAATTACTTCTTTCAATATTTTTTGAAGTCTATCAATGTTGTACCTGTAGCTTTACTGCTGTATAGTGTTTAGTCAATCATTCTCTTGTTAATGAAAAGTTAGATTGTTTCCAATTTCTCACTGTTACATACAGTGCTAATCTGAACATTCTTGTAACTTTTTTCCTTGAACACATGTGCAAAAGTTTCTCTAGTCATGTATGCTGTGTCATAGTATATATGCTTCCTCAACATTAATGCATATCGGCAAATTGCTTTCCAAAGTAGACATATCAATTTATCCTCCCACCCATCAGCAGCATTAGAGGGTTTTCTTGCTGCATATATTGGCTGGTAGTCCATATTGTCAGCAAACCAGATTTGCTAAACTGGTCAGTGCAAAACAATATCTTACTTTTAGTTTGCTTTTGATTATAACAATCAAGTTGCTCATCTTTTTATTGGCATTCAAGCTTCCTCTTTTGTGGACTCAATGTACAGAAATTTTGCCCAATTTTCTGTTGGGTTATCTTTACCTTAGTAATTTATAGAAGTCTTTATATCTGGCATAATGTGGGAGCTTGTTAGAAATGTGGAATCTCAAGCCCCACCTTTGACCGACTGGATCGAAATCTTCACAAGATTCAGGTGATTTGATTGCACATTTAAGTTTGAGAAGCACTGATGTAGAACATTTTCTCTGTCTCTTGTATATTTGGTAGAAGTTCCCTGTAAAACCACCCAAGGATGATGTTTTGTTAGTCATAGCTATTGCTGTTGATGTAGGTAATTTTATACTTATTCAATTTCTTTAATGATTATAGGCCCCTTGTGATTTTTAATTTTCTTTTGGGTAAGTTTTAGTAAGTTCTTTTTTTTTTCTAGAAAACTGCATTTTATCTATGGTTCTTAGTGTATTTATAAAAAGATATTCGTATTAATCTCATGATTTTAAAATTCTCTGTTGTATTGGGTTATATCCTTTTCCGTCTTAATACTTTTTATTTGTGTGCCCTTCCCCATCTCGCTCTCACATCAATCCTTCCAGAGGTTTGTGTGTTTTATTGGTCTTTTCAATGGACCAGATTCCGGTTTTATTGAATTCTTCTCTTATAACATTTTCTATTTCATTATTTTCTGTCTTTATCTTTATTATCTTCTTCTTTCTACCTTTTTTGGGTTTACCCTGTTTCCCTTTTTCAACTTGTTGAGTTGAACTCTTAGCTCATTAACTTTTTAATCTTTCTTTTTCATGATTCAAGCATTTGAGGCTATATATTTCCCACTAATTACTGCTGTAGTTGTATCTTACATGTTTTGATATGTCATATTTTTATTATCTTTTAGATCTAAATGTTTTCTAATTTTCATTATTGCTTCTTTTATCCATGAGTTATTTCAAAGTGTGTTTTAAAATTTATGCCTGGAATATTCTAAAAAGATCTTTTTTTTTTTTTTGTAAATTTATTTATTTTTGACTGCGTTGGGCCTTTGTTGCTGCGCGGGCTTTCTCTAGTTGCGACGCGGGCTTTCTCTAGTTGTGGCAAGCGGGGGCTACTCTTTGTTGTGGTACGCGGGCTTCTCATTGTGGTGGCTTCTCTTTGTTGCCGAGCACGGGCTTTAGGCGTGCGGACTTCAGTAGTTGTGGCATGCGGGCTCAGTAGTTGTGGCTCGTGGGCTCTAGAGCGCAGGCTCAGTATTTGGAGCACACGGGCTTAGTTGCTCCGCAGCATGTGGGATCTTCCCCGACCAGGGGTCAAACCAGTGTCGCGTGCATTGGCAGGCGGATTCTTAACCACTGCATCACCAGGGAAGTCCCTAAAAAGATCTTTAAAATATATTTCTAACTTAATTACACTGTGGATTGAGTACATGATCTTTATGATATTAGTTCCTTGGTGTTTGTTGTGACTTGTTCTTGGATGTCATACATGGTCTATTTTTGTAGATGTACCATGTGTATTTGAAAAGATGTGCATTCTCCTCTAATTGTTAGGTGCATCTCGATCTTGTTGGTTATATTTTTCAAACCTTTTGTCCTTACCCATTTTTGTTTGCTTATGCTATCAATTGCTGAGAACTATTTTACAATAGTCATTATGATTTTAGATATGTAAATTGCTCCTTGGAATTTTGTCAATTTTGACTTTATACATTTTAAGGATATTTTATCAGCTTCATGCAAATTTAGAATTTCTATATATTCCTGGCAAATTGTTCCTTTTAATATTATATGGTGTCCATCTCTATTCTTAATATTAAAAGCTATCCTGATATACAACAAAATACTCCTACACCAAAGTTCTTTGGATTGATATGTGACTGGTGTATCTTTTTCCAATTTTTAATGTTCAACTTTTCTGTGTCCTTTCTTTTAAGATATATCTCTTATAAGCAACATAAATCTTTTTTTAAAAAATTCCAATCTGTCAATCTTTATTTTAACAAGTGAGTTTAGTCAGGTTACATTCGTATGATTATTTATATATTAGATTTTATGCTACCATTTTATTTTGTGCTTCTTTCCCTTAAATTGTATTCAGTTACTATGTCTGTATAACAAATTTTTCCAAAACTTAGTGATATAAAGCAGACATTTATCATGCTCACAGATTCTGTGGGTCAGGAACTGGACGGAACACAGCTCCTCCATGTCTGGGGACTCATCTAGAAGACTTAAAGGTGGAACTCATCTCAAGACTTGCCCACTCACATGTCTGGGTGTTGATGCTGGCTGTCTGCTGAGACCTTACCTGGGGCTATTGGTCCAGACAAACTATCCATAGCCACTCTATATGCCTGGGGGCTCCTCACAATATGGTGGCTAAGTTCCAAGGGCAAGAATCTTGAAAGAGAGAGTGCCAGGTGGAGACCATATTGCCTTAAAGGATCTAGCTTCAGAAACCACACAGCATTACTTCCACCACATTCTATTTGTCAAGATAATATTAATAACAAGGTCCTGCCCAGGTTCAAGGGGAGGAAGAGTAGACTTTATCTCTTGGTGGGGGGTTTAGCAAAGTTCTGGAAGAGCTTGAGGGATTAGAAATATTGCAGTGGACATTTTCAGAAAATACAGTCTACAATACTCTGCTTTTTATTTGCTTTATTTTCTTCTTCCCTGCCCCTTATTGAAACAATCAAGGCTCATAAAAAATTATGTTCTTATTCTGCTGACAGTTTTGGAAGTCATACATTCTATTTCAACTTTGTAGAGTAGCCTTAAACTTTCTTGTATCTATATGTAACATAAAATCTGAATTTAATCAGTGTCTCTGTTTTCCTCTCAAATAAAACAAGGATCTCAGAATGCCTCATTTTAACTCCTATCACCCCTTTTCCAAATTATATATTCTGTGGTTCATATTTTAATTTCACTTTTCTTTATACCCTCAATTAGTCATTATTATTTTGCGTATGGTCTTTCTTTCTTTAAATAACAGCCGAGTCATGTTTCAATTTACTGACATGTACCACGTTTTTTACTACGTTTTTGTTATGTTTTCTTGCATTTATTCCATAGTAGTGCTTTCAACAAAGTTCTATAGTTAAAAACTCTCAATCATTCTATATCTGAAAATATCTTTATTTCACCGTCTCGAAAAACTTATTTAGTTATGAGTAAAATTCAAGGTTGACAGGTATTTTCTCTCAGAACATTAGATATAATCTAATACTATTTTCTGTAGTCAGAACAAATGTTCTTTTAGATAATCTGTGTCTTTTATCTCTGCTTATTTCAAAGACCTTCCTTGGCTTTGGTGCTCTGAAATTTCACAGCAGTGTTTCTTGGTGTACATTTAGTTTTATCTATGCTACTTGAGATTCTTCACAAATATGAGGATTTCCAATTCTGGCAAAGTCTCAATCATTATCTCTTGGAATATTGTCTCTTCCCTGGTCTCCCTATTCTGTCCTCCTTTAACTACTATCAGACATATTAGGAACATTCTCATTCTAGTCTGCATGTCTCTTAATCCCTAATATTTTCCATTTCTTTATATTCTGTGTTGCTTTATGAGTAATTTCTTAAGATTTCCTTTTTTGTTCACTAATTCTTCAATTATGTCTAATATAGTATTTAAACTTTTCATTGAATTTTTAACTTCAATAACTACATGTTTCATTTCTAGATCTTTTCTGGGGTCAAATCTACCTTTTCACATTTTCATACTGACTTTTTATGTTTTCAAGTCCTTCTTTTATGTCTTCAATTGTTTCAAGAAATAGACTATTTCCAGCACCCAGAAGTCCTTTTTATGCCTTTCTTAGTCACAACCACTCCATTTCTAAAGAAAATCATTGTCCTGACTTTGGTGGTGATCATCTTTCCTCTTCTTCCTTCTTTTACAGCCTAAGTTCTTCATGTGTTTTGTTTTGTTTTTTAATTTTTATTTATTTATTTTTTATTTATGGCTGTGTTGGGTCTTCGTTTCTGTGGGAGGGCTTTCTCTAGCTGTGGCAAGCGGGGGCCACTCTTCATCGCGGTGCGCGGGCCTCTCACTATCACGGCCTCTCTTGTTGGGGAGCACAGGCTCCAGACGCGCAGGGTCAGTAATTGTGGCTCACGGGCCTAGTTGCTCCGCGGCATGTGGGATCTTCCCAGCAGGCAGATTCTCAACCACTGCGCCACCAGGGAAACCCTCTTCATGTGTTTTTAAATTGGATTTTAAGCTCATCTTCAACAGGATTTTCTCTCTAGGATCCTGGACAAACATAGATGAGAACATGTTCTTCTAAGGACATCTTGTGTTTGCTTATGTTAGGAGTCCCCAGTGTACCCACTAACCCAGCACCACTTTTTAATATAAAATTACCAACTTGTGTGTTTCTGTACCATGAAGCTACTGTAAAGTGGAAGACCAATTCTGCATGAGGAGTTGGTCCATGGTTGTAAATAACCAGGTGAGACCTTTACCCCACTCTTGCTGAGACAAACTTCCTTGTCATCTTCCTGGACTAGCTGAGGACTTTTTTCTATCCCTTTCTTTGGTGGGAATGTAACTGTTTGAGCATCAAGGCTCTATGCAAAGATCTCAGTTCCAACACTTCTCTTCAGAAGGCCCAGAGCCTAGGCCTTGGGCCCCACATGGGCACTAACCCCCATGCACTTGGGTTGCCAACGCTGGCAAAATTGTGCCGCAGCGACTGTGTCACTTCCAGTGTTTCCTACTACAGATTCTTTGCGTCTGGCTCCAGGGTGAATGTTCTTTCTTTTTTAAAGGTCAGTTAGGCACCTAAAGAATATTTGCCTTTCTAGGTCTTTGTCCTGGGCATGCATCCTGGTCATCTTGGCCACCACACTGCCGAGCTGGGCGTCCCGCCCTTTCTTCCTTGGCCTTGAACCCCACCATGACCTACCTGCTACATCCTTCTCTCCAGCACATGAAGCCTCTGGTCTGCCGTTGAGTCTTTCCTGGCCTGTTCCTGAGCCTGAGTACCCTCAAGTTCCAGTGCCTTTGGGGCTCCAAGGTGAACCCCCAGTCTTCCTGGCAGTCCTCCTGCAGACCCTGAATTTTGGCTTCCTCTGCCTGTCACCCCTCCTCCATCCGCCCTCTGTCTTACGGAAATCGGTCAATGTCCTTTATGTGCTGCTGCCTCCTCTCCTGTTCTTTGGGTTCTTGGGAGCTCTTTATGCCTTTCTTTTATTCTTTATTTTCATTTTAGTGGGGATTCAGAAGGGAAAGGAAAGAAACACACGTTCAACCCTCCACATTTAGCAGGAAGTCCAAGCAGTACCTCATCTAATCTTCGTGTTTCTTTAATTACAAGCGAGGTTGCACTTTTGAACAAGTCCATTTTTTAAAACTTTGTTGTTGTGTCATTCCTGTGCACATCCTTTACCTGTTCTGTGTTTGCTGTCCTCACCCACCCCCATCCCATCTTGACTCTTAGAATGTTCTCTTCAATTCATATATCAATTATTTATATTAAAACATTAGCAGTTGGTCTGGAAGTTTGGAAGCAAATATTTTTCTTCAGTCTTTGTTTTTTATAAAAGTGTTTTATTAGTTTGTTATTCACATAAATTCTTAATTTTATGTAGTTTGATCTGCCAGGTTTTGCCTTTTGTGATTTCTTCTATTGCTCCTGCATTGATTGGGAGAGTGGAAATGCTCTCCAAAGACTCTTTGGCTACTACTATTGTTTGGTTCTATGGGGAGACAAGGCCTTGATGGGAAGCAGAGAGAGAGAAATAGGAGAGTTTCATTAGAGTTTTCATTTGACCCCAGTTGTCTGTCAGTACATGGATAACTGAGAACTGACTCCAAGTTAAATTGATAAACTGACCTTCTTAATTACATGCCGATATACCCTATCATTCACTGTGGGCAGGAAAGCAATTTCCAGGCTCGCCCTCATGCCATGTGCTCACCCACTCTCTTCCTTGAGATTTTGCACTTTGTGACCTGCCCTTCCAGTGAGTTCCCTTTAAGACCCACTCGCCTCCTGATGCCAAAAGAGCTGAAAGATAACAACATCCAGTCTTTATTGCTGCCTGAATTCCAGAGCCCCCAGCTAGTGCGTAAAGGGAAGCAGCATATATCTCAAGCGCCTCTGATGGTAGCTGGCATGATGCTTGATAACAGAATTTCTCAGACAACAGGCCCAGGCTGGGGAATTTTAATATTGTCTTTCCCTACAAGTAATTTCCAATGTTTATGCTCTGTGGAGCCCCTTTCGAGTTTCAGAGCAGAACAAATGCCAGTTTTAATGGACTTGCTAAATCATAAAAACTGCTTGCAAAATTGCATCTGATTAAAACAGGAAAATGTTCCATTATTCAGAAAAATCTCCTTGCAGAGGCTCACGGAGGCAGTTGGAGGTGCAGAAATCCAGGGAGTTCCCAGATCCTGTGGAGTTCTTTCTCCATGGAAAAGAGTTGGCTCGTTTTATGGTCCTTTTCTCTGCCCCAAGTCCCCTGTTTTTCTGCCTTCCCTGATGAAAGGGAAATTGACATGAGTCATTTTGTAATTAACTTATGCAACATGTTATTAGCAGGGACAGAGCATGGGGTGAGGGGGACACATTCTGAAACCTCTGAGTTACCTATGATGGCTTCCACGGAGCAAAGACCAGTACAGCAAAAGCCAAAAGCCTGCTCTCTTCAGCTGGACCAAGCTCTCCTGGTTAATAACAAAATATAAAATGAAATTGAATTATCCCACTGATATAAGTCACCCACTAGAGAGCCACTTCCAGTGGATTGTCAGTGGAATTTGACTGGGCATTTAACCTATAGCCAGTGAGACAGGTAGACTGCTGGACCAACATCGTGACCAAGTACCCTTTGTTTGTAGAGAACTGTCCCTAAGTCTGGAGATAAAGCAAAGCGAAGTACTGCCCTGTCCTCGAGGAAGGCAACAGGACATAGAGGAGGAAGGGGCAGGGCAGGCACAGTCCTAGATTTAGAGCAGTGTCTCTCCAGATAGACCAGAAGATGATGAGTGACAGCCAAGTCACTATAGATCCATCCTGGTTGGTGTCATTCAGTTATCAGTGCCAGGAAGGCGGCCTGGGCAAGTCCTTCCAATATCAGGCCCCCCAGGGACGCTGGAACTAACTGAGTGTCTCAGTTATGCAGCCTGGTGCAGGAAACAACCACGACATTATTTTCAGCAATTTCTGGGATAGCTGGGCTCCGCTGGGCAGCTCTTCTGCTCCATGAGGTGTCAGTTTGGCTCATTCGTGAGGCTGCAATGAGCTGGGGCTGGAACATCCAAAATAGCTTCACTGCCACATCTGGCACCTGGTATGGCTGGAGTGCTGCCCAGCTTCTCCCTGTCCACGTACCACACTGAGCTGCGTGATCTGTTGGCAGCCAATGGGCCAGCCCGTCTCTGCATGGCTACTGGATCCTAGAAGGCATCAATGCATTCCATTGGCAAATGCAAGTCTCAGGGCCAGCCCAGGTCCAGGGGAGGGAAAACAAACTTCACCTCTTGCTGGAGAGGGGCAGATATATTCAGGGATGGGAGACATTTTGGTGACCATCTTTGCAGACAATCTACCACACTGAGGCTGCCTGAGAAAAGGGTTGGGTTTGAAGTCAGAGGACTGGAGTTTGAGTCCCATTTTTCCCCTTCCTTTTGAGAGACTTGGGCAAGTCAGGAGACCTCTGAGTTGTGGCTCCCTCTCCTGTAACTTTCCCTCCCTCCACCAGCTTTCATGAATGTGGATTTAATGAGACCATGCATGGCAAAGCACTTGGCCAGTGACAGTCTGCTCCAGAGGGACAAGGGATTGCTATGACCTTCCCCATCTCCCGCCCCATGACCCACTGTGGCCTTGGCTAATCAGTAGACTTCTCTGCTTCTGGATCTTAAAATATACTTTTTTTTTTTTTTTTTTCATTTAAAATGCTTTCATTTCTCTTGGGCTGCATGGCTTCCAGTTTTGCTTTCAGGCTCTGCTTTCCAGGGCTTCACTAAGATGTATCTCCAACTCGCCCCTGCACTACGGCACGAGTACACCTGGCCAGGGGGCATTTGGGGGCTGAGATTCAACTGCGCCTTGCATCCAGGGCAGAGCTGCATCTGCCTAGAGGGTTCTGCTTGCCCTAATGCTTCCAGAGGCTCTGTATGAACTAGGGGTGACTATACCTGGTGCCGGCCCTGGTACGACTTGAGAGGCCAGAAGTGGGGACCTGCCAGCCATCAGCCTGCTGAGCGCCTCCTTGCTCCGGGCTTCTTAGCGACGCTCGGCTGCATGTGATGGAGCCTTCTCTGCTTAACCCCGGGGTTAAGGACTCTGCCCTGTTTATCCACCAGCAACGGCCTCCAACCTCCTCGGCTTCCTTCCTGGCCCTCTCAATCCCACGCCCAGCTGCTGCCTGTCACCCACTGTCCTCCCTGACACAGAAATGAGTTTTATAAACTCCTCCTTGACTGGAGAGCCACTTTAGAGAATTTAAAACACCACTGCTCTCTCCTAATGAGAGGGGAGAAGAGACGCAGAGGCACTAAATTCTCTAGAGCTTTCTTGTTGCGTTCTGATGTCACTCTCTCTGGAAATATTTCTCTCCCCGCAACACACAAAATATTGGCTGGGGAGCATCATTACCTATTTTAGAATCATCCCCTTGAGCACTTCTAGGATTTCCAGACTCTACACAGTGTCAATACCACTGGCTTCAAAAGTTGGGGCTGGGGATGTAAACTGGAGCTGGTGCTGGACTTCATGCATGCCAGATACTCAACATGTCCCCACCTCTGGGCTGGGCCCTGGCGAAGGAAGTAAAACAACTCAGGACAAGGACACTGCCCATGTCAGCCCACCCAGATGGAGTCACTGGTGCCCTGGTCGTCAAAAAAGATGTCAGCTGGCCCAGATGCGTCATGAGGCCAGTTTGCCTTTCCCCACGGAGCATGCCAGGCACCCCTGCAAGTCCAGAGTTGCAACCCTTAACACTCCCTACCCCGCCTGCCTATGGTGATCCAGTTAGTCTTTGTTTTCTGGACGTAACCCTCTGACTCCCTACTGTTTGGAAACCAGCCTGCCTGGTGGCACCTGACGTCCACCTGCCCAAGGAGCAGAGCTTCACCTGCACTGAAGGGGCTGCTCCTGCAGAACCTCCAGGCCATTGCCGCTGGGCTCTAAGCATCACCCGCCATCCAAACGTTCACCATGTCCCACGCTGCCAGAGCCACCCCCCCCCTCCGCCTCTCCTGCGCCCTCCCCATCTTCCAGAGCCAGCCTGTATAACTGGGTCCCTTCCCTGCCCCACCCTGCCTGTCCCAGCTCCCTTCTCCTCCCCACCAGCCTGTGGGGATGGGGTCCCATCTAGTCTCCCTCCCAAAATGTTCTCTCATCTTTCACATCTCAGTGCACATGAGGCCTGAATTCAGGCTGCCTGCATTTCTTGCTTAGATTGAGAAAACAGCCTCTGACACATCTCCTGACTTCCAGCTATGCCCATGGGATACATCTTTTATAATGAAGCCAGAGGAATCTTTCTGAAACCACAGGCTGGCATGTCCTTCCCCACCTGGACCACTTAGATGGCTGTCTTTCCATGGCCTTCATGCCACCCGTGGCTGGCCCACTCACCTCACTGCTCTCACCCCTTCCTGCACATGCTGGGCCAGACTGCGCCATCCCCCCCTCTGCCCCTGACTTGCTCTCACCTCTGGAGTGTTAAGTGCTGGGTTCAAATCCCATTACTAGCAGTGTGACCTTGTCATTTGGTGAGGTTAATCAAAAACCTAATTGACCAAGCAGATGCAAGCTATTATATATATAATGGATAAACAACAAGGTCCCACTGTATAGCACAGGGAACTATATTCAATATCCTGTAATAAACCATAATGGAAAAGAATATGAAAAAGAATACATATATATGTGTGTGTGTATATATATATATATATATCTGAATCACTTTGCTGTACAGCAGAAATTAACACAACATTGTAAATCAACTATACTTCAGTAAAATAATTTTTAAAAAATAAACCTAATTGACCAGAAGAGGTGAATTTAGACTTGGAGGTTGAAGATAATAATAGTGATGATTATGATAGTAATAATGACAGCTAATGCTTAGATTGTACAAATTAATTAAGCAAAATATTTAACCTCTCAAAACCTCAGCTTCTTCATCTGTAGAATGGGGATGGTAGGGTTGATGTGAGGCTTAAAAGAAATAATGTCTGCAGAACCTCTATTTCGTGCCTGGAAATGGCAAATATTCAATAAAAGTGAGCTATTGTTATCATCTTGCCAAATTGACTACCTGGAACTCTAGTCAGGCTCCCACTATTACCTTGGCTGGACCTTCCCCTCCTCCACCTCCCTGGATACTTCCCGCTCATCTTTCAAGTGTTATTTTAGATGTCACTTCCTCCAGGAAGTCTTCTGGGACCCCTTTGGTTATGTATTGCTGCTCTGAGCCTGTTGTGGGATGGACCTCTTATACTAAGTCCTGATGGTAGCTTACTTGTCTGCTCCCCCTGCTAGCCTGTGAGCCCCTTGAGAGCAGGACCTGCGTCTTCCTGGCATGGTCATCTCATACCTGGTACAATACCTGTAGCAGGTGAACAGGAAACATTTGGGGCCAGAAGTAACAATGACCTAGCAGGCTTCATGTCCACGCATGCTGGTCCCCAGGGCAGGACCAGCCCTGTCCTTGAGATCTTCTTCTTTTAGATGGGAAGGCAAGAATAATAAGCATCAAACACTGGTGAATGGTACAAGATGGTGCATGTGTGCATTACAGAGAGAGCAGGACAGACAATCAGCTGGCCGAGTGCTCAGAGAAGGGAGCTATCATCACTGTCAGCATATTGAATATTGTTGGAAATAAGTGGGCCATCGACTTGGACATGGAAATTGCTTTTGTCACACAGAAAGTTTCATTGCCCTGGTACTTGCCGTAACAGGATTTGACTTATTATACGAAGCACTTATAGGACCTTTGTGATTCCCAAGCACTTACCATACATTTATGAAATGCATAGTGTAAAAAAAAAAATCCCAATTGTTTGGAGATTGGCAGCTCCAATTTTCTGCAGCAAGTCTTCAATTGTTCCCTGATCAACCTTCCAGTGAGGGCCTGGGATTTCAGCTTCACAGGCCTATCCAAAGTGGGTTCAGGCCTCTGGCCAGGAAGAAGAGTGCCTCCTGGGACACAGGTGGGCCCACCTGCCTGGAACAATGCCTCTGGTTTTTCTGAGGACAGGAGAGGCTGGTACATCTCAGCACTGACTCTGGGTAAAGGTAGATTCCCGTCCACCAGTTCCTCCCCCACTTGCTGAGGGATAACACCATGCTCCAGAAAGAGGCTGCTACTCTTCTGTCTCCTGCAGGAAATGAACCCCATGGGCCATTTCAGCACACCTCTGCTGGGGACTTCGGGGGGCACCAAAAGTTAGGCAGTTCATACTCCAGATCATCTGTCCCCATGCCAATGGACACTCAGCACCCAACCTTACCATTCTGTTTGGTGTGACTTGTCACATGCTGCTGGCCCAGCAACCAGGCTTTCTTGTTACCTAGCTTGGTCCCAATGTGCTGTCACCCACAGACCATATTCTGCCCCCTCATAGATCAGTGCCAGGCACATAGCAAGCACCGCCTAAGTGTGAGCTGGCACAAGCATCGTTATCACCATCATCTTCTCCAATATCCAGATCTAAACTCATCTCTTCTGAATAGGTTTCTGAGTGACTTCCCCTAATGATAATGGATTATTCTCATTTGGAATTTTTAGTTTACAAAGCACTTTCACATATATTATCTTATTTCAGCCTCACAGCAAATCCGGGAAGGTAAAGAGCTGGGACAGGGAGTGTCATTCACATTTTCCTAATGGTGACAAGAGTTTCTGAAAAGTCAAGTGCCTTTGCTCGGGTCACATGGGCCAAAGTCAGCGACTGTGCTGATCTCAAACACAGAGCTCTGACTCTTGAGATGCACATGCTTTTTAGACCATGGTTCACAGTAGGAAATAAATTTTATCAAGGTCCAGTACAAACACACACACACACACCAAAAAACTGAAACAAAATTTCATAAAACGCTACTTCTCTTACTACATGCAAAGTACCCTCCTCTTTCCCCCTCCTCCCCTCCCCTCCTCACCCCTCCTCTCCTCTCCCCTCCCTTCCCCTCCCTTCCTTCTCTGTCTATTCTCTCCCCACTAGTAGGGCAAACCTCCTCTTTTACTCCATATCTAGGGCTCTTCCCACCCCTTTCTCCCACCCCCAGGTCTGCTTCTCACCTGAATTTTTTTCTCTTCACCCACTTCCTCAACCCTGATTCACTACTTTGCACTTGTCTGTATGTTGCTTTGCAAGTATTTTAACGCCTGGTCGTGTCACTCCCAATATAGGTTACAGAGGAGGTGAGGTCAGGGGCTGTTTTATACTGTCTCTGAACCCCTCTGGATGGCAGCTCGGGCCTGAGTCCACAGAGAGGGCTCCACGCTGTCTGGTGGGCTGCAGCCCCTCCTCATTCCTCAGCACGACGGTCCGTGGAGAACCCGCCCGGCCGCTCCAGCTCTCCTCCAGGGCTCTTTGAAGGACCTTGGCTGTACTCTGACAGGTGTGTATCTCACTGATTAATTTAGGCCCCTTTCAAACCTTGACACCTGCTGGCACCAAATGTTTATCGGGCAGAAGGTATTGGAAATGCAGCATCTAGCAATAGCAGGACTCCGGCCGGGATGGAGAAGGAGAGAAAGGACGAGGGTGGGGTGGGGGAAGGGAGGCGCCAGGCTGAGTTTCAGCTTCAGGACGACTCTCAGGGTGAGATACAGGCGGTCCCGCGTGGGCCATTCACCAAGGTGATCTTCCTGTCGCCTCCTCAGCAGAGCAAACTTGGGTGTGCTCAGCGCTCAGCTGTGCCCCATGGAAACACTCACACACCTCCACCTCTTCCCCAGCCAGCCTCCACTAGGAGGGTCCCAGGACCAAGACTGCTCAACTGGGCAGGGCTTCCCAAAGGCTCCCACGAAGACTTGTGCACCTTCACCGCAGCCTGGGGAGGGAGGTGTTAGTACCCTCTTTGCTCAGACAGGCAAACTGAGGCTGTTCAGTGATATCAAAAAAACAGTGAAGAGCAGAGGTCAGGTGCCCTTTGCTCTCAGAGCTACGTCTGCTTAGAGCTCTGGGTCTCAACTTGGGGCGAAGAAAATAATTCTACTGCTGGGGTCCAACCCCCAGATTTTCTGACTTCACCAATGTGGGTGTGGCCTGGGAATCCACCGTGTGTAGGAACCACGAATGTGCAACAAGGTTAGGAGTGATGATTTAGATGCTATTAGAAGGGGTGTGTGTGTGTGTGTGTGTGTGTGTGTGTAAAAGCATCTTCCCAGGCTGATACCAGCACAGGTGTAGCCAACGGATTCAGTGACCTTGGGCCCTCGGGGCACCAGGTGAATTGAGATGGCTCTGGGTCTTGCCCCTGGAAGGAAGAAGCTGCACCGCCATATCCCACACTGTCTCTGGAATGCCATCCTGTTTCTGTGACTGCTCTTATGTCCCCAGTGAGTCACAGTCACAGTCACAACCTGTGCAGGAGAACTACAAACCAGATGGCAAGCATCCTTCTTAACATCTTAGCTTCTTCCTCCAGGAAACTCTTAAAGACACTTAGCTCAGTGAGGGCAGAGAACCGGTCCCAGTCATCATTACCTGTGTCGTGGCACCAAGGAGGGGCTCTGCAAATCTTGGTGGAATGTTGAGTGGAGGAAACCCAGTGGCCAAAAAACCTACTTAGCCCTGTTTTACAAACAGGGAGATGGATCTGGAGAGGGAAGGGTAATGATGATAATAATTTGTGGAGTAATTGATGGGCCAGCCACAAAGTGAGAAGCTCTTCCTACATCAACTCCCCTAATCTTCCAACTGCCCTGTGCATAGGCATCATTAGCTCCCATTTTACAGATGAGGAAACTGAGGCTCAGAGAGGTCAAAATTTTGCCAGAGGTTACACAGCAAGTAAGGGGTCAGATACACTGTGCCAGGCTGCCCCAGAGCTTTTCTTTTTTTATTTATTTATTTATTTTGGCTGCGCCAGGTCTTAGTTGCGGCACATAGGATCTTCATTGCGGCATGCAGGATCTTTTAGTTGTGGCATGTGAACTCTTAGTTGCAGCATGCATGCGGGATCTAGTTCCCTGACCAGGGATCGAACCCGGGCCCCCTGCATTGGGAGCACAGAGTCTTACCCACTGGACCACCAGGGAAGTCCATACGAGTGACTTTAAATTCTTGGTTTTTCCCTTTTCACCAGCTCCTAAAAGATTAATAAATTTCAAAGCAAATCATGCAGGGATCAGCGTAGACCTCTCATTTCGATAAACAATGTCTTCTCTGGAAACAGCGGAGAGTGGTCTTCAGGGAGCAGTCGCCTGGGCTGCAGGAATAAGGGGGAGTCTATTACCGAGAAGAACCCACACGCAGCCCCTGGGGACCGGCTGCCTCTGACCTCAGCGTCCTTTTTCATCTCTAATTTCTGTGATTCTGGAATTCTGCGTAAGCCTCATTGCTCATGCAGCGCCCTGAATCACTCCTGAGCTGAACTTTCGCTAAAGAATGTCAAGGTGTTCAATCACGCCTGGTGGTGATTAGGAAGAAGGCATGGAACAGCCTGTTTCTGAGTCCCTGCTCTCCTGGGTGCAGGGCTGGAAACGGATGTGAGGACAAAGTCGGGTCTTGTCCAGGACCTGCGCTTGCACAGCCAGAATCCCAGCACCCTCTTGACCCCTAGGAGCCCCCGTTGACCTGGCCCAGGATGTGCTGACCAGCAAGCAGGTGGCCCCTGCCCTGGAAAACTGCTATTTTTCACTCCCTGCTTGTTCTCTCATTGCCTGCTTTCTCTTAGGCTCTGACTTATCTCTTGTAGGTCAAAGGCTAGTGAATTCAGGTTCAGAGTGAGATTAAAATGTATTTTAGAAGCCAGACAGGGATGGATTTAAGTTGAATTCAGGACTGTGTGGGGGGAGTAGCAATGGCATTTTCTACAATCTGGGATCCCCTCGGGCTCGCTATCCAAGCTTTGAAGGTGGGCAGTGGCCAGGCCTGCTGACTCGGCAGGAAGATTCCTGGAGTTGAGGTTGAGCCTTGAGTTCAAAGCTAGTCATTACTTGGGTAACCTTGGGAAAATGACTGCATCTCTAAATCTCAGCTTAATTATCTGTAAAGTGGACTTAATAATAAAGACTACTTCAACTAATTAATATGGGAACCACTCAGCACTATGTATGTGACAGCACTTTGACAATTAAAATATACTATCCAAAGGTTAGTTAGGCTTTGTACTTTCAAAATGCCTCCCTGATTTAAAAAAAAAATCCCTTCTCCTGGAACAGGGTGAGGACATCCCCCCATGCTGGATTCCTTCTCCCACTTTTACCAGGACCCTTGTCCGCTGTGAGTGTTGAGGCAAGAATGAGGGTGTGGTAGGGACGGGGCCAGGGGAACCATCAGGTCATTCAGGCCTCCCTGCAACCTTAAATCGCAATCTTCCTCTTGGTGGAAGAGACTCAAATCACGTGAGAGGCCCTGGGAGAGAGGGGGCGTCCAGAGCAAGGAGGTGTGGGGTCCCAGTGCCTGTTTAGCCCCCGTCCCAGTCCAGCAGAGGCCCTGGCCAGAGCCTTCGGAAGCTGCCGCAGCTCCAGGAGGGAGGCCCTCCCAGCACCGTGTTGCTGGGCCCTGAGCCTCTCTCCTGAATAAATGCCCACCATGAGGTTACACCTGCACCCTTGACCTTTGGAGGGTCCCAACAAGTCTGAATGGACTCCTGAGGGGCAAGTAGGCAAGGGCACCTTCGTGTACATGGGTGGCTGTACTCAGCTAATTCCAGACACACTTGCTCTCTTGTAGTTCATGCACGGGTGCCAGCTCCACCCCAGGTACCAGGTGGGCTCCCGGGGCAGAGGGATGGATGGGCTGGAGGCCCATCCCGGAATGGGTTTCCACCTACAAGCGGCCTCCTTTGTGGCTGCTGGGGAGGAACACAGAGAGAGCAGGTATAATGGGGAAACGCCAAGTTATGAATGACTCCAGAGGCTGTAATTAACTGGTTCTCAGCTGCTGTATTTTTAGACACAAATATTGTCACCAGACGTTTCACAGCCACCCCAGAAGCTTGCTCCTCTCAAGAGCCCCCTCTTCCTTGAAGGCGGGGACTTCCCTGCTCAGGTAGAGCTAGGCATCCAGGACGATCTGGGCCTTACAGCTCCCTCTTCGTTGCTGAAAACCGGCTGAAGAGGTATCATGGGGCTGGGAGCCTGGATCCCCACCCTTCACAGACCTGCTGGGTGACTGGAGGCACCTGGCATCCACAGGGCCCCTTCTAAAGCCTAGAAACAGCCAGGATGGGCTCCTTCCTGCTGCAGAGCAAGAAAGGGCGCTCCTCGGTGGTGGTGAGTTCTTTTCTCAGGCAGAGTGTGAATTCATGAGTCAGAGAAGTGGAAGAGTCTTTAATGCTCTTGACTCTGCTACCTCATTGTGCCGATGAGAAAAATAAGGCATAGAGAGAGCACTGACCTGTCTAAAGCCAGACGGCTGGTGTGGAAGAACCAGGAAGCAAACTCAGGGCCTTTGGCTGAGGGCTGGCTCTCAGGGAGCTGAGGGTCATTCCCACCCGAGGAACGTGGGGCAGCCATGTAGACACACCGGGCCCAGGAGAGCCTTGAACTTGGAGATTCTGGACATCACGAGAGATGTCCAGATTCATGGAGGTATATGGCGTGTTTATCACCCAAATAACAGTTTAGTGGCCTAAAACAATTTTCTATTATCTTTCATAGCTGTGTGCATTGACCAGGCTCAGCTGGACGGTTTCTGTTGGGGCCTCTCACACAGTTACTGTCAGATGGAGGCTATATGGGTTTGGCCATCCCAGATGGTTTCTTCGCTCACGTCTGGTGCCTCAGTCAGGATGGCTGGAACAGCTGGAACAGCTGGGGACTGGCTGGGCTTCTCCACACAGTCGGCTTGGGCTTCCTCACAGCATGGCCGTCTCAGGGTACTCAGACTACTTACATGGTGGTTGGTTTCCCCCAGAGTGAGCACTCCAAGAGGCCCAGAGGAATCAGCAAGACTGCTAGGACTCAGCTTCAGAAGTCACATGGCATCACATCCACCACAATTCATTGGTCAACAGCAAATTACGGGGCTAGCTCACATCCACGGGAAGGGGCCACACAAGGGCGTGAATGCTGGCAGGTATCACTGGAAACCAGCTCTTGCAATAAGAAACACATAGGCTAGAATAAATAAAAAGAGAGCGGCTTTTTATCTCACCAGGGAAAAGGTTTTCTACATAACTTGGTTCCCTAATTGATATTTTGCTCAGGGCCTCCCTCTTTCTACTCCTAACATCCCCTCCCCCAGCCTCCTATCTCCTTCTGCTGTCCCCAGTGCCACCTCATTTGGCTTAGTGGAAAGGAAATGGACTTTGAAATGAGACAGCTATGCTTTTGAATCTCAGTGCCATTACTTATTAGCTGTGTGACCTTGAACAGTTCAAGCCTCAGTTTATCCATCCTGAAAATGGGGAAAAATAATAGCAGCGACCGTCTTAATCTCCTTAGAAAGTGGTTGAGATAGTGAAGGGCGCTCACACATGGGCACAATCCCAGCACAGGTAAATCCCTCTGTGAGGGTTCCCTTCCTCACTGACTCATCTCAGAGGACCCAGAACCTGGAGGCAGCAGATTCACAGAGGTCCCTCACTAACGTACCCATAGCTCTTTCTTGATGAATATCAAACAGAACCTCCTCCTCCATCGGCTGCCCCCCATCTCTGCCACCAAAAGCAGCCTGAGGAAAAAGGGAAAACTCAGCCTCTTCACAGGTTGTTTGCTTCCCTCCATGTCAAACAACCCGGTTTCACAGACTTCTCCCTGTCTGAAGTATCAGGTTATCTGAGAGCTGTATTAGACCCAGCTTGAGTAAATGTCATTTATTTTGGAACTACTTCCTGGTTTCTTTTCATTCAGAGGAATCTAGTCTCTGTGTCAGAAAACCTGGTTTGAGGGGCTTCCCTGGTGGCGCAGTGGTTGAGAATCTGCCTGCCAATGCAGGGGACACGGGTTCGAGCCCTGGTCTGGGAAGATCCCACATGCCGCAGAGCAACTGGGCCCGTGAGCCACAATTACTGAGCCTGCGCGTCTGGAGCCTGTGCTCCGTGACAAGAGAGGCCGCGATAGTGAGAGGCCCACGCACTGCGATGAAGAGTGGCCCCCACTTGCCGCAACTAGAGAAAGCCCTCGCACAGAAACGAAGACCCAACACAGCCATAAATAAATTAAAAAAAAAAAGTAAATGAAACCACAAGGGAGACTCATTGTAGTCTACCAACTATAAAAAAAAAAAAAAAAAAAAAAGAAAGAAAACCTGGTTTGAGTCCTAGCTCTGCTAGCAACTTGCACTGTGGTCCTGGCCAAATCTTAAAGCTCAGTTTCCTTATCTGAAAGGTGGGGATGCTAATAATTACTTCTTTCAGAAAAAAATGAGATAGTGTATTTGAGAGGGACTTGGGGACTACAGAGTGCTATATGGACACATGGGATTTTTACTATCGAAACCACTGTTTGGGCCCAAGCTGATGAGAAAGAGAGGAAGGAGAGAGGGAGGGAGGGAGAAATCATCACAATAACCTTAGAAAATAAGTTACTGTGGGAATTCCCTGGTGGCGCAGTGGATACGAATTCACCTGCCAATGCAGGGGACATGGGTTCAATCCCTGGTCCGGGAGGATCCCACATGCCATGCAGCAACTAAGCCCGTGTGCCACAACTACTGAGCCTGCACTTTAGAGCCTGCGAGCCACAACTACTGAGCCTGCACTTTAAAGCCCGCGAGCCACAACTACTGAGCCCACACGCCACAACTACTGAAGCCCGTGCGCCTAGAGCCCATGCTCCGCAACAAGAGAAGCCACCGCAATGAGAAGCCCACGCATCACAATGAAGAGTAGCCCCCGCTCACGGCAATGAGAGAAATCCTGTGCGGAGCAAAGAAGACCCAACACAGCCAAAAGTAAAAAAAAAGAAAGAAAGAAAATAAGTTACTGAGATTATTCCCATTTTACAGATGAGAAAACTGAGCCACAAAGGCAAACAATAGCTTCCCCAAGTTCACACAGCATGTGGTAGAGCTCCAGAACTAGAATTCCCAATGCTGTCCCTGTGGGTCCCACCTGTGCCGGGCCCTCAAGATAGAAGATGAGAAAGACCCCGTCCTTGTTCCCAGGCAGCTTACCTCCTGGGAGAAGAGGATTCAAGCTGGAATGCTTGTCTTGGACTTGCTATTAGAGACAATTCTGGCCTCCAGGAGAGTTTTTCTTGGCAGTGGCCCACTGAAAGGAGAAGTTATCAGCAGAGAAAAATAGCCATTACAGCTTTGACCAGAGCAGAACATTTTTAAATGTATCCATCCACAAAATTACATTTTTGGGAAGATAGTCTGTGTTTGCTGAACAGCTGAGAATCTGAAAAAAAAATACTACCCATGGCACAGAAGAAAAATATTATGAATGTGTTCACAGTGCTCTATGATTTAAAAAATGACTCCATCAATTCTCATCATGTTTCACATGAAATGGGAAGGGAAGGGAAGCTGTCTTTGCAGGACCCTCTTTGTGTAAGGAGCACAGGGGTGCTGGGTGCTTCCTCTCTACTGTTCACTGCCCCTCCTTCAGAGCCAGAGCCCCGTCCTGGACCTTGAGGATCACCCTCCTCCTACAGCCCCTCTCTGCACCCTGAGCTTCAGGTTTCCTCCCCTTCGCTTCTTATCACCGTCGGGCACACTGGCTTTAGCCAACAGAGAACAAATCACTTTTTGCACATTTCAGCCTTCCTGCTCAGACCATCCACAGGAGTGCTGGGAACAAGGGACAACCTCCCACGGGAACTGAGTCCTCCTGTGTGTCAAGCACTGTGTGATGTGCTGTGTATTCATGATTTCATTTCATCCACAATTAGTGCTATTAATATTTCCATTTTCAGATGTGGAATGGAGGCTTGTAGAGCTTAAATAATTTGCCCAAACCTACATAGCCAATCAATGGTGGCACCAGAATTCAAACCCAGGTCTGTCTGACTCCACAGCTCATGTCCTTAACCATCATGTTACACTGTCCCTACTCAGAAGAAGGCAGACTCAAATTATTTTTAAATGTTTTATTGAAGTGTAATTCACTTAACAATTTACATTGGTTTCAGGTGTCAGAATAAAACTATTTTAGAAGGCATCAGTACATTTGTCTGGTGACACAAGGTGTGGAGTAACTTCATTCATTCAATCATTCTTTTCATTTATTGGTTCATGAATCCATGTATTGATTCCTATGACATATAATAGCTATACATCTAGGAGTATATTTCTGCCTAATGCCTGAAAGTGTGGTCTCTGGGGTCAGACCACAAGAGTTCACATCCCAGCTTCACCATTTACTAGCTCTGGGACTTTGGGCAAGTTCCTTAATCATTTTGTGCCTTAGTTTACTCGTTTGTAAAATGGAATAATACTAGCTTCCTCCCAGGGCTGCTGAATAGATTAAACAATACATGTACAACACAACTTACTGTGTGCCAAACACTTAACACAGTGTTTCGCACACAGTAATTATACCAGAATGTTAGCCTTCATTTTTATTCCCCATAATAGGTACTGTGCTAGGCACTGCCAAAAACCAAAAAAACTATGGCACAAGAGTGAAAAGTGACTTTATTCCCTGAGTCTTAGGGTAGCACTAAAACTTTGGAATGATGGGGTGCTGATTGGATTTTGTTTTAGGATTTTTCTTCTGGTTGTGCATAAGTTGGATCAAAGGACAGGGAGACTGGTTAAGAGATGGCAGTAATAGTGCCAATGACAGCTCATTCCAATATGGTAGCATAGCCAGAAGACAGGACAGGACGTGGTGACTTATTGGACTAGGGCTGTCATACAGTGGGGAGCAGTGTCCTAGAAGAGTGAGGCTTCCAGCCCAGAGAAATGGGAGAACTCAGAGGCCACCAGCAGAAACAGGGAACAGAGGAGGAGAGGCCACTGGAAGGAAAGATATTGATGAAGTCTCTACCTTTGTAGAACCAGGACGGGGAGGCTGCCCTTGTCTGTTCAAGGCTTTGGACTGTTGTCTGGACTCTTGACCTCTTGGGAATTGGTCAAAAGACAACCCCGCTCAGAGGTTGGGCCATGACCAGAGACCCCTGGAGCCCCCCAGGGTAGACCCAATTTGGAACTTGGCTTTCCCACCACTAACCCTGTGTTTCATCCATGTAACCCAACTGTCATTTTTTTGCTCCTTGCTGCCCTGTCTGCCTTTCATATTTTTGGATCAGAAGCCAATAAAGGGAAAGCATTATTGAGACCTCAACCTGCCCTACTAGAGTGAGAAGCCCTTTTCAGTCCCAAGGAGGTACAGGTGCCAGGCCTAGGAAGCCCAGTAGGGAGTGACCTGCAGCTCAACTCCCTTTGCCCCCCAAAGAGGAAGGGCTCACACCCTGCTGGGAGAGGTCCAGGGTGTCACCGACAGTGGGTAGTCAGGTGTAGGGTTGGGGCTGAAGTTGGAGCCGCTGAAGGGCCAAGGGCTGAAACTTCAGGTCCAGTGCAGGGGATGGTAGACTGAGGACACCGGGGAGAAGCAGCTCTAGGTTATTGGATCCCCAGGCATGGTGAGCAAGGGAGCTAGCATCTCAAGATGCCCCCCTAACTTTCTTTATATCCCCAATCCTTAGCGCAGCACCTGGCACTTAGTAAATGCTCGATCAATCTATTGAATGAATGAATAAATGAATGAACAAATGCCAGATTCCCAAGCCTTTTCCACTTGCAGTGGGAGCAGGACTGACTGCCCACTTGGCCCTGAGTAGGGAGGGAGGCGTGAGAAGCAGCCTCTGACTGTTGATGAGCTAGAAGCAGAGCCTCCATTCTGAGGGGCCCGTAACAGTGGGAGGATGCTGCAGCAGTGTCCATGGCAGGGACGGCAGGGGTGGGGATGCTACCAGGCTGCCTGCCAAAGAAAGTCAGCTGCTGGCCATCTTGGCTCCCCAGCCAGAGGTTGCAGACCCTGGGATAGATGGCAGCATTGGATATGCAAATCTATGCAAATGATGTCACAGAAATGCTCTCAGGTTCCCAGAGAAAGGCTGTTAATATCCGCCACTGGGCAGCTGGCCTCTGGCAGCAAGTCATTATATCACCATCCTGTGGCAAACATCCCCAAACCTCCCTAAAATCCTGCTGGATGTGGGTCTCACTTCAGGCCACTGGAGACAGAAGGATGGAGCAGCAATTGAATTTCAAACGTGCTGTATTGTTTGATCTACGCTGATGTTGTCTGAGATGAGCCAGTGACCCCAGGTCAGGGTCTGAAGAGTCAGCCATGGGCAATGTGAGCTCTGGGCTTTTCTCTGAGGATGAATGGAAGCTCGGGGCTTGGGGGTTCCGGACTCCTGAGGGAGGATGAGACAGAGGAAAAGGCCAGGGAGGCTGGGGTTCAGAGCTATTTCACCCCAAAGCCAAAGAGGAGGTGGGCTTGAGGTCAGAGCCAGGACCTTGCACTTGCAGAGGCCAGAGAAGACGAGGTGAGATGGTTGAGCTGAGGGAGTCTTAGCAGAGGAGGAGCTAGAGGCTGGAGATGGCAGAGGCCAGGAGAGGCGGGTGTGCAATGAGCCCCGCCATGCAGATAATGGGGGGCCCGGGACTCCCTCATGTGCACTCACTCCCTCATTCATTCTTTCCATGGCTGTCACTGTGCTCACTGCTGGGGAAGGTGCAGCGAACATCTTGTGGACCTGTGGGCTGGTGGGAGAATGGATGTTAAGCAAATCGCTAAGGGCACTGGGTCAAAGGGGAGGTGGGATGCCACGGAGAACAGGCATGTCCAATCTAGTCTCGAGCGGTGAGGAGGGCTTCCTGGGGGACCTGAGGCCCGAGCTAGGACCTGGCAGATAAATCAGAGTTAACTAAATGGGAGGCTGGGATGAGGGTCGGGTGGGGAAGCATTCCAGGCAGAGGGACATAAGTGCAAAGGACCTGGGGTGGGAAGAGGCAGGAGGCTCCCTGGAAGCTGAAAGAGGACCCAGGGGGCTGAGCGAGGGGGAGGGGTGCAGGATGAGGGTCAAGGGTAGGCCGAGGCCAGGATACACTATAGGCCACGCTCAGGACATTGGGCTTGATCGTAAGGCAGTGGGAAGCCATTCAAGGGTTTTTTTTAAATCAAGGGGGTGCTGTGATCAGATTGATGACTTCAAGACGTCCCTGTAGCTGCTGGAGAATGAATAGGGGACAGGGAAAGCTATAAAAATCGTGTCCTTGAATGGCCTATGCAAAGTTGCCGTGGTCATTGTAGGAGGAGGTGCTGCTGGACGTGAGAAATAAGAACTTGGATCTTAGGAACAAGGTCCTGAGAAAAACCTCTTCTTCCATGTCCCCTGGTGGTGGCATAAGAAATTAACCACGGTCCCTAACCAGAAGACAAACTACGCCCAAATCCGCTGTCCTTTTCTTGTCTTCTTTGCTCCTGCTCAGGGTGGGAGGGGAGGGGGCCTTGCCTGCCTGTCTGGCCCCCTGTCCTGGCTTCTGCTGGTTCTCTTCCCGCAGGGCACCTCCCTGGAATTACCCCTCTGACACTCACCTATGGTGGAAATCACCCCTCCAAGTACCCGTCCCAGTGTCACACACACCCCTGCCAAGAAGGACCTGGGAGGTGGGAGGTGGCGGGGAAGGAGAACCAGCCCAGACTGAGCTCCATTGCCTGTGCTCCTTCTTTTGTGATTTGGGTGTTTATCCTTCCCAGGGTCAGCTGTGCTGCTCCGGGTACTTTCCACGCTCCTGCCAACAGACAGAGACTGCCGAGGGGCAAGACTGGCTTTCAAGGAAGCGCTCCCGGGCCAGCAATATCTTATTCTGTAGTTATAGACAACACAGACAGGGGTGTCTATGGGCCATAAAAGCAAGAGGCAACATGTGACACTTAATTCAAGATTAAAAGAAACCGTCGACTGGAGCTCATTGTGCTCATCCAGATGTCACCAGAAACAGCTGTATGCCATCTGCCAGTGGGTACCACGAGCTGGAGCAGCTCTCCCTAAGACCCAGGCTTTGCTTTTCTCCACGGCAGGAAGGCAGCACTGAGGTTGGAGGCCAACCCACCTGACAGGGATGATGGAGGCCGAGGTGGCAGCAGCTGAGGGGAGCAGGCGGTGTCTCCCCCCCCTCCCCACCCCCCAGGCCTTGTTTATGCTAACAAAGGCGAGTAATGAATTACTGATAAGTGGCCTCTTTTAAAGGGAAATTATTCAAGAGAGCAGGTGAGATTCTGCAGACATTCATCTTCCCAGCTCCGTGAAGCTGGCTCGGAGATGGGGAAAGGTAAGGGAGATGATTCATGACCATGGCCCTCCATCCATCACTCGGGGTGTCCTCAGTAATGTCGAAGCAGGATTGATGGGCCCCGGGTCCCAGGTTGGCAGTGTGCTGGGAATCCACCGGCTCCATCTCATTAGCCGGGGCAACAAGGCCACGAATCACTGGGACTTGAGTACCTGGCACCAACTCGATGCCAAGGGACAGTCACCGGGAGCGGCAGGAGGAGATGGGCTCACTTTGCCGGAAAATGCCCTCAGCCCTGTGCAGGTTGATCCTGGAGGGGGGGGATGCCTGCTGAGGGATCGTGCAGGAGGCCGTGAGTGCTCACTGGTCTGGGAGTCAGGAGGCGAGGCCCAGCTCTGCCTCTTTCCCCTCCTGGCCCCAGTTTCATAAAATGAACAGATTAGAAATCACAAAGCGCTGGGCCGCATGGGCTATGTTCAGACTTGTTTTCTTGAACCTGCATGGCGTAGGACCATATCGTGTTTTAAATTCGATTTGGGGGAATTCCCTAGCAGTTCAGTGGTTAGGATGCCGTGTTTCTGCTGCAGGGGGCACGGGTTCGATCCCTGGATGGAGAACTGAGCTCCTGCACGTGCGGCGCAGCAAAAAAAAAAATCTGAATTTGTTGTCAACTTTAAAAGAAAACTCAGATAACTGGTTTCCTTGGGGAAAATATCCGATCTAGCAATTAGCTGGGGCTGAGTACAGCTGCTCCCCTGATGAGGCAGGCACCCTCCCCCGCTTTGCCATCCAGCCCCCATTCCCTCATCTCTGATTTTGTACCACGGTCCATTGTCTCAGCCTCATCTGTCTCCAGTTTCTGAAGCCTTTGCTGCTCCCAGCCCCGGGGATGGCCTCCACCAGACTTCACTCAGGTAAAGCCAGACGGTGCGTTGCTTGATGCCTGCCCTGTGTGCCGTGGGCCCCCTGCCCCACGTCCCTGGGCTTCCCTATTGATGTTGAGGTGCGGACCCCACTCAGCAGCCACATGTGCGCAACCTAAAAGGGCTGGGGAGTTAATGCTCAGAGAGCCAAAACTTTGATCAGTGGGAAGTGGAGGCTAGTGGAAGATTCTTCCGTCAGTCTCCCTCCCAGGAGATGCTCCTGAAACATATAACTTCTTGAAATGGTCGTGCAGGATTGAGCAGTCAGTTGCACGTGGCAGATGCCAGCTCAGCCATGTGTCCCCGTAGTGGCTCTCCCCCTCCCTGCCTCCCTCTCCCCCCCTCCCCCAGGGACTGCACTCCCTAATAAAGGGGACCACATGGGCCGTTTCCTCAGGCTCTGCCTGCTGGGAAGCCCAGGTGAAGACACTGGTATCAGGAGGGACCCTGGACAGCAGCCCCTCTAGGTGGGATTTTAGAAGTGGATTACTGGCTGGGGTTCTGGCCTTAAGAACCCCATCGCTAGGGATCGGTAGGATGGTAATAACCCTGGCATCACAGTGATGAAAGCTCTCACCTGTGGAACCCCGGGCAGAGGTGCAGGTGGAAGGTGAGACCTTGGGGTACGCAGTGGCCATGGTGTCTGGATAGCATGGCGATCATGATGATTGCGGAGCAGGATGCTTTCGGTCAGCTGCATTTTGAAAGCCTTGAAAAAAAAGAAAAGTTAAGCTCTTGCTAACCTGAGAATGGACCCCGGAAACCTGGGGTGGGAATGAATGTGTGGGTGAGACTGAGAATCTCAAATCTCCGGGGCCCTGGACCCTTCAGGCTGGCAGATGCAGTCATCTTCCCCTTGACAGAGAGAGAAAACTTCTCTGGCTTGGAGAACGTGCAGCGGCTCCCTGAGGCAGGTGCCGCCCAAGATGATTCTTGTTCCTCAAAACCTTCCTCCTCCTCCCCCCCATTTGTTGCCTCCAGGCCAATGATCTGGATCAAGTCTCAGTACAGCTTGAGCTGGAAAGTACAGCCCTGTTTCAGAAGGAAATAGCTTATAATGGGAAGTAATTGTAGGCTGGGACCCCTGGGAGCCGCCAGAACTAGGGAAGCACAGGACACGTGGACGCGAGGGTGTAGGGCAGAGGAGGTGGGAGGGGAGAGAAGGGTCCACGGGAGAATTTACTGATATGGGAACACTCACCTTGGACTCAGGATCAAGTGTTAGGACCCAGAGTTGGTCATAACAGTATGATGGGGTGGCTTCTTAGAACCTGGCCATGGCAGCGGGCTACGAAAAATGAGTAGAAATGCCAGAACTTCCTCGGCATAGCATTGAAGAGGGGTCGGAAGGTCCAGGGAGGTGAGGTTTTTAGAATGGGCTTTCTATGTACGACCCGGGAATTTACCAGTTGACAATTGTTATGGGTTGAATTGTGTCCCCCAAAAGATATGTTGAAACCCTAACTCCCAGCACCTGTGGATGTGATCTTGTGTGGAAATAGGATCTTTGCAGATGTAACCAAGTTAAAATGAGGTCATTAGGGTGACCCCTAATATGACTTGTGTCCCTGTAAGTAGAGGAGAGAACACACAGAGAAGCAAAGGCAGAGATTGGAGCTGTGTGGCCACAATCCAAGGACCTGGAAGAGGTAAAGAAGGATCCCCACCTAGGGCTTTGGAGGGAGCCTGGCCCTGTCAACACCTTGATTTCAGACTTCTGGCCTCCAGAACAGTGAGAGAATAAATCTCTCTTGTTTAAAGCCACCCAGTGTGGTACTTTGCTATGGCAGCCCTAGGCAACTACTACCGTTGTTTTCTCCAGGGGTCCCCAGAGGAACCTCCCTCACAAAGGCAATAATAAGGGATGCCCCGGTGGGGCAGGGGTGAGGGGGCACCAGCACTTGGAGAAAGTCCACGGTGTCTGCCCTCAGCGGGCTGGGACTGACGGTGGAACCAGGCTCCCTGTTCCCAACGGGCCCGATAGGATTCTGCACCAGCGGAGGCCAGGTGGTGGCACTTCAGCATGAGAGGCACATGGGCAGCAAGGTGACAGTAGCAACCAGGGTACCTTGACATGCAGGGGTTCTTGGCAATGGCCAATCAGCCATGGTGTGAGAAAGATGGACAACCAGTGAGGGTGTTGCTTAACTTGTTTCATTTTTTTAAATATAAAGAAATGGTGAGAAGAAGGGTGACATCAAACCCTCACATGGTTTCCAGATGTAAGTTAGTTCACAGACCCAGTGTCCACTGACAGAAAGGGAAGAGGGTCCTCTTGAGGAAGGACCATACAAGGCTATCACAGTCGAGATGATAAATATTCCCCCAATCCTTTCCCAGAGGCCCTACAGCCATTTGCTAAAGTAACTACATATGGAAGGAAGGACAGTACCTATGTTTCCAAGGACTGTTAGTTGCAGGTGCTGACCTAACACTGACAGCAAGGGATCCGACCTGCCATCGTGGGCTTCCAGCTAGCGAGGAGGCTTCTTGGAGCAAAGGTGGCAAAGGTACATTGGTCCAAGTCAGTCTTCTGGAGGATCCATGGGCCAACCCTGGGGTTATTTCCCTGTCCCTGAGTGCATAACTGGGACGGCTATACCAAGGAGCTGGCAGAAACCTCACATTTGGCTCCACAAATGTGAATGAGGGCCATTATGGTAGGATGGGCCAAGTGGGAGGCCCTGAAACTACCCTCCAGCTCAGTGCCAGCCAAGATAGTAAATCAGAAGAATTATTGCCACATTCTGGGAGAAATTGCAAAGATTAATGCCACCATTAAAAACTTAGAGGATGTAGAGTTTGCGCTCCCTGTCATAGACTCATTCAGTTCACCATTCTGTCCCTGCTCAAACCAAATTGATCACAGGGAATGACCGTGGCCAAGCATAAACTTAACCAGGTGGCAGCCCTGATTGTAGCTTCTGTGCCAGATGTGGTCATTTTACTAGAGCAGGTCAAATAGCTTCTGACATTTGTATGAGGCTACTGATCAAGCAAATGCCTTCTTCCCCATCCATAGGGAGGCCAAAAGCCGTTCATTTTCACATGATGGGGACAGATTTGTTGTCTTACCTGAGGGCTGTGCTAATTCTCTCATTCTCTGTCATAGTGTAGTCCAAAGGGACTCCAGTCATCTTGAATTCTGTAGAACATCACACTGGTTCACTACGTTGATAGCTTCACGCAGATCATACCTGGTAAGCACAAAATGGAAAACCCTGAATGCCCTAGAAGGATACTTGTGAACTGGAGGTAGAAGATAACCACATGAAAATCTAGGGACCTGCCATACCACGTTGGTGACATTTTTAGGGATCCAGCGGTCTGGAGCATTCCAGGATGTCCCCTCTAACATAAAAGACATATTGTTGCATCGCATACCTCCTGCCACTAAGAAAGGGACACAGTGCTTCGGGGGAGCCTCTTTGGATTTTTGAGGTAGATTACAGCACATTTGGGAATACTTCTCTGACCCATTTGTTGAGTGACTTGAAAAGCTACAAGGTTTGAGTGGGGCCCAAAGCAGAAAAGGGTTCTGCATGGGGCTCTGCCTCTGGTGCAAGCAGCCTGGCCCTGGGATTGTATATCCCTACAGACCGGAGAGTGATGCAGGTACATGGTTGATAAGGATGCTGTGAGGTGTCTTGGCAAAGCACCAGTAGGAAAGCTGCAGTGCACACTCCCTGGAGTCCTGGAGTACAGCTGTGCCTTCGGAAGCTCCTTTTGGTGTGACCTTAGGCCCTGGTAGAGACCAAGGCCACGCAGTACCAGGCGCCTGTGAGACATGAGCTTCTCGTGAGGGGCCAGCTTCGTATCAGATCATGGAGTCGTTGAGTCAAGTGGGCAGAGTCCATTGTGTGGTGGAAACGGTATATTCAGGAAGAGGCCCACATAGGGAGAAGGATGTCTGGAACTCAGAAGTTTCGTTGGGGCATCTCTTGGTACTCCTATGATAATGGCAATCATTACTCAACAAAGTCAAGGCCATTAGGAGCCCAGACTCCTCAGGGATGAAAGGCCAGGTCCCACAAGGCAAGCAACCCAGACCAGCCAAAGTGTTGGCCACGGGTGAGGGAAACTGACAGTGGAGAGGCGAGAGAGAAGATGGTGAGTGTCAGTGGCAGCCTTGGGACCAGAGCCAGCAATGAGGACTGTAGCTTGTTTCACTAACCTTCTTGCCTTACATCTCTTTAAAGTGATGTCTGGCTCCACCTTTAAGGGGACTCTGTGACTGACTGTATTTGTACCTCCCCCTTCAGAACGAAGGTGAAGTTCTCTGCTCACAAAAAAGGAGGCCTTGTTTTGTATTTTGAGTGCCAGACACGATGGAAAGTCAAGGTGGGTCAGGCCAGGCATGGATGGTATGGACGTCTCTTGGGCACCACTTCGGATGCTCTTGGCCTGACCCACCTCTTTTCCTGCTGCAGTGGTGAGGGTGAGCAGCTCTGCATTGGCTCCAACAGGTACTCCCTGTGGGGGTCTTGTCTCTTGTCTGTGTCGCCTGCTGCCTCCCTCTCACCTCCAGCATCATTGACACCAAGACATGGGATGCTGAGGGATCTATTCTGGCACTCATGAATTACTCCAGAAGGGAAGGGAAGTTAGTGCTCAGTGAGGATGGAATATTGACAAATTTGACAAATGGAATATTGAATCTAGTAGCTAAATCTTCCCTCTTCCTCTAGACAGATAGTTTTTGCAGCTTCTTGGGGGTAGTTGCACGAGATTGAGCAATAAGTTGCCCTTGATAGTGGCCAGCTTGATGATGCATCCTCGTATTGGCTCTGTCTGTCTCATTGCGGTGGCTTCTCTTGTTGCGGAGCACGGGCTCTAGAGCGCGGGCTCAGTAGTTGTGGCGCATGGGCTTAGTTGCTCTGCGGCACGTGGGATCTTCCAGGACCAGGGATCGAACCCATGTTCCCTGCATTGGCAGGTGGATTCTTAACCACTGTGTCACCAGGGAAATGAGACAGAGAGATCTCTGTCCAATGATGCATCTCTCTGTCCTTCCCTGCCTCACTCCTCTTGCCCCTTACTCTTGTACCCCCTGATAAAATCATGGCATGTAAGCTTTGCCTCAGGCTCTGCTTTCTTGGGAATCTCCAGTAATAAAGTGGGTGTCAGTTGTCATTTACCATCCAAACCCCACATTACTCATTTATATCTTCTTCCTGGTCCTTGTGATATCTGAGTTTGGGCCCCTGAACAAGATGGTCTCTTAGATACGCTGCTCAATCGATTGGCGGGCTTATCTTTCCAGGAATCAAGGATACAGATTCTTCCGCAAATTCATTGGTCAAATGCTTCTGTCCCCTCGGGACTGTCTCCTGCTTTGAGCTCTAAAGGAGGAGAGGTTTCAGTTTGTCTTGAATTGCATTTTTAGGGCTGCCCCTTTAAGGATTCCTAGAAGTACTCTGCTCTCAGATGGGAAGCTCCTTTGTACCTAGACATCAGCTGAGAAAAGGGGCCAAAAGGAAATAGACGAGAGAGGAGAGATTTGGAGAAGAGTTATGGGAAGGATGATGGGCTAAAAGAAACTGTGCCACCAAGAGCTTGGATGGACTCTAGGAAATCTGCTTTAGGAAATAAAAACCAGGCCCTAGAATGCTTCTGGAATCTCTGCATGGGGTCTTGGAATCAAGGCTCTGAAAACCACCCTCTATATTTGGAAGACCTTCAGAGAGAAAGGGAGGCAGGCCTTATGTCACCAATGCCAGCAGCAGTCATCAGCTTTTGCCCCAAATCAAGCATTTGATCAGCACATGCTTTACTCCTACTATCTACAAGGTACTGACAATATCTTGGGAATGGGGAGAAGAGAGCAGAGACACAGATTTGGATGTGCTTCCTGCCAAACTTGAACTTGCCGTGTATTTCTAGGCAAAAGAACAAGACAAGGCAACACGAACTAGTCACAGAAAGAGTGATGCGGAATGTGGGTGACACGATCGGGAATGAGTTCCCCAAGGAGGTGCGTTATGCTGCTGAGCAGTCAGTTTTCTTCCAAAAAAAAATGTTTATTGATTATCTGTGATGTGTAAGACAGTGTTCTAGGGTCTGTATGGGGTGGGGAAATAGAGGGCATTGTTGGTGGGGACGTAAACAAACATATTGACCTACTTTCTAGGGCCTTCTAAGCAGGGGAGTTTGGAATCAACCACGAATGGCTGTAATACCAGTCATGGGGGTGGGGGGTAAATAGCAGATGGATGATAAACATTAATAAATCTAGGAGCACATAGGATGGAAAGGGTCAGTGCCAACTTACAGAGAGGGCATTCCCACTGGGGTTTAAAAGAGAAATTTCCTTTGGATAGATGAGAAGGGGGTGGAAGAGGGGCAGGAGAGGAGGGCAGTCCAGGCAAAGGCTGGAAAGTGCGCTGTGGGTTTGGAGAATGGTGAGCAGGCCTTCTGGTCCTTCATCAATCATACTGTCATGTCTCCCAGGCACCAGGAGCTCCGCCCGTGCTGGCAGTTGGTTTTGGTTAGGATTGTATTCAGTGGTGGATCACAGACACATCACTGGAGAAGCTCAGCCTAGTAGGAGGGACGTTTTCATTTGTTTCCACATCACTGGAATCCAGAGTTTAGGCTCAGAGTCTCCACGACGTCATGAGTTTCCTTCTGTCCCTCTGTTCCTCTGCCTTTAGCACGCGGCTTGTTGTTCATGCTCGCAAATGGCCGTGTCACCTCTGGCTTCATATTACGGGAAGGAAAACAGAAGTGGCCGTGGTTATCCTAGGAGAGCAAAGCTTTCCCAGGAACCCTCGACCTGCACCCCACTGTCCAGGACCGTTGGCAGGGCCACCCCTGCCCATAAGAAAGCTGAGGAGAAAGCTGGGACGTTGCACCCTCAAGCAAGACTGGGGTTCTGTTATAGGAGAGAACAGGGAACGGCTGGTGGGTAGGCAATACGCAGAGTCTTCCCTGAGATGCCACTGTGCGGGACAACATCCGCCCTCGAGGAGTTCACAGTCCCTGGATGGACGTGCAAGCTGGTCGTTTCCGTGGCAGAGTCAAGCACAGCGTGTGCTGAGCTGTAGGAGGGACCTCTACCCTCCCCTTGGGAGGGGGAGGGTAGAGGTCCCTGAGACCCGGAGCAGGAGGAGTAGGCAAGCAGAGGAGGGGAGGGAGGGTTGCTGGGCTCCTTGGCGGGGAGGACAGCGTGCAGAGTCCGGAGGGCGGTGGCAGCGTGGTGTGTCACAGAATCACAGGATCGCAAGAGGGCAGTGGCAGCGCCAGGCTGAGAGTGAGGACGGAAAATAAAGGGAAGATAAAGGGTGTGGGGCAGAGTCTAAAGGAGCTTTTCTGCCCCCATTTAAGATAGGGGACTTCGTCCTCCAGGCAGAAGAGAGTCACTGGAGGGCTTAAGCCGGGGAGTGCCGTGTCAAGGGTGTGCTCTAGAGGTCAGAGGAGATATAAATTTGGAGTTGTCACTCTATAGATTGCATTTAAAGCCAATTTAAAGCCAGGTATCTGGATGAGATTACCAAGGGGCTGTGTGTAGAGAGAAAAATTGAAGAGGTGCCCGGGCTGAGTCCTGGGGGCCTCCAGTGTCAAGCAGTTGGTGAGATGAAGGGGAGCCAGCAAAGGAGACAGTGGAGAAGGACCCATTCCCAGGAGCATGTGGGGTCCCAAACTCTTGGGAAGAAAGTATTTCAGTAGGAAGGGAGTGATCAGTGCAGCCAGAAGCTGCTGACAGTCAAGTAAGATGGGAGATGAGAACTCACCACTGACCTTGGCACTCTGGAAGGCAAGGACGACCTGGATAAGAACACCTGGGTCGAGCAGAACAGCAGATGAGACACAAATGGAGGAAAGGAATTGGATGGAGTGAAGGTGGACAGCTCTTTCCAGGACAGTTGATATAAGCTGCTGGAGGAAGAGGTGGGACACAGTGTTTTTTCTTTTCTTTTCCTTTTTTTAAGATGGGAGGAATCACAGCAGGTTTGCCCACTGAGAGGAGAGGACCAGGAGAGAATGGAAAACTAATGATGTAGGAGAGATCTGGGGTGCACCTGGGCAACGTCCCTGAGTAGGAGAGGGGTGGGCACTGGCCTTGGCAGGAGTGCAGACCGTCTGCCCGCAGCACAGGAGAGAAGGAGAGAATTTAAAAATGGATGCGGTGGGAGGGCAGTTGTGGGGATGGGAGTCTGGAGGTTTACTTCAATTCTTCCCACATTTTCAGTGAATAGATAGCAAGGTTTTCAGTGGAGATGAGGATGCAGGGGAGGTGTTGGAAGTTTAAGGAGAGACAGGACGGTATGAAATACTCATCGGGGAAAGGAGGAGAATGAACAGAGCAGAGAAATGATGGATGACGCCAGCCGGCAGCCAACACCCACTTCAGTTTAGGGATCATAAATTTAAAGTGAGGCCATCAGCGTAGACTGTGTGATCCTCTCCAGCTATGCTCTGCTCGCCAAGGCGCACACGCCGAGTAGGGGAAAGTTGGAGGTTTTGCTAAGTGACCTGGAAGGGAGGGAGGGGTGAGGGAGTTGAGAGCACTTGCAGTGGATGATAATGATGTTTGATCAGGAAACTGCAGCTGGCTCAGGAGGTACGCTGGGATACCAGGAAGGGGGCAAAGAGGTGACAGGACCAACAAAGTATAGGTTCGAGTGGGACCGGAAGGTGAAAGCTGAGGGGCTGGAGAATAGACGGCTTGAGATGGAGATCGTGGAGAGATGAGACCTGCTGACGTTGACAGGGTTCAGGCTGAGACTATGGGGAGTGGCTGGGGGGGTGGCTGGAGACCAGCTGACTGGAGGAGAGGGAATCAAAATGCCAACAGGCCAGACCCCCACTAATCACTCTGGGGCGGATCGGAGAGGACCACCATGATATAGGAGCCAAAATGTTCAAGAAAGGAGAGGAGGACCAGCGGTCCGTAGATGACTCCAGCAAGGAGGGGCAGAGGGAGGAAGAGTCTTGGACTCAAGATCCGAATCTGGGTGTTTTTCAGGAGGAGGGATGGATATTGGCAGGAAACTGAGCAGGGAGGAGCCAGGAGGACCCTATTCCTCCTCCAGCCCCGGGCACAAGGGAAAGAAAACAGCCTCCGACCTGTGAGTGTAGGGGAGATGTGGGGGGAGAGTGGGGTTCAGTTAGAGCAAGGGGGTAAAAAGACCATTCAGAGGAGAGGCAGGAGGGAGGCTGGTGGGGGTCTGAGGCAGCTGATGGCGGCATAGAGGCAGGAGCCCTACCTGACACGCAGGTGTTCCAGGGAGGGTGCGGCCCAGGCCCTCTTAGTTGTCCTCTTTTCTCCAGCTCTGTGTGAATCTCCTCAAAACTGCTCCTTAACCAAGTGCTGCCCACGGCTCTGTGTCTGAGGAACCTCAGAGATAATCATCTTGGAGGCGCCGAGGTGTTCAAACTGCGGCAGGATCAGAGTTTGCTAATATCGCAGTAACACAGCCCTGGGGAGAAGCTGGTCATTCACAGCACCACTGAGGCCGCTTATCTTGCAATACATCTCGCTCTACAAGGGACGCCAAATGCCTACAAGATGGAAATTAAAGAGGATAAGAGGTGGGGGCAGAGATAGTGAAAGAAAAAAGTCAGTATTCGGCCTTACTTTTAGGTCTACTAAAGGAGAAAATATGTGCTCAGATGGTGAAAAGCCAAGCACGAAGCCAACCCCACACTCAGGGAAAGGCCGGGGGTCCCTGGCTGCAGAGCCTCCCATTCATTACTTTTGATTTACTGCAGAGCAGACAAGAGGCGCTCACATGATACACAGCTTGTATGTTCTTCTATCGATTTCCAAGACTTTGTTTTCTAAACTTCCCATCCATCAGCAACATCTGTGCCTGCCCACCCCCAGAGAGGAAATAGGGATGAACCACCCCAACTTGCAAAGAGTGGCAAGTTTTAAGAGCTTGGAAGATTGGAAACCGAGCCTTGACTGAACTGACACTCATTTCTGCCAACACGTGAGGTTGCCTCCCCATGAAGTTGAAAGGGCACGGTCGAGGGTGTGGCTGCTGGGCAAGGGCAAAGCACCCCTAAAGCCCAAACAAACAGGGCAGAGGAAGAGCGAGGTAGTATGGTTAGGAGGAGGCATGTTCTCAGTGGTGGACGTCCCCCGTAGAGGCCGTCTTGGACGCTGCTACTATAAACACTTTCCGAGCTGAGTAACCAGCGTGAACACTGCCCACATTCACCATCAGCCTCTAACACACAACAGAAGGGTGCGAATGGTGTCCCTGCTGCCAGCCTGCGGACCCTGAGAGCAGACAACCGCTCCCCACTGGCTGCCGAGAGAGGTTACCGTGACCCCACCAGAAGACACATTGTTCTGCGCATATAAAGAAAGCCGGGTACCCACATACCACCTTCATTCCTCTTCTCCTGCCAATATTCTCAGAATGGAAAAGGCAAGCATCTGTGATATTACATCCACCCCCAGCCCTCCCCCACCCCATTTACAAAAAAGATTCCTTCGGCTTTCACAAAGCAGATCTCAGTACCTGGGGGCGCTGGGATGCAGGAGAGTGGGAAAGCTCTTCACTGCATCCCCTTTGAGGCTGGAGCACAAAGATGGGGAAAAGCAGGGCCGAGGGCTGCCAGGGCCTTTGGGGAATAGAACAGACGCAGAGGCCTTCACTCTGCCTTCGTGGGGCACTGGGGAGTCTTCAACTGAGCTGAGAATCTCAACCGATCCCGGAGCATCTCGTAGCAGGAGGGGGAGACATGACATCAGGAGCTGAACAAGGAGCCAAGGGTCAGCAGGCAGGGGCTGGTTCTGCTCTATGGCCTTTGGCCAACCTCCCCATCTGTCTGTGCCTCAGTTTCCCTTGGAGAGATAGTCTTCCAGTTCCTCCACCTCTCTGAGGTATTATAAGGCATCCAAAGAGTCTCAGAAGTGACAATATTACAAATAAAGGAATTATAGCTGTGATTGATGGTTTCAATTGAGCTTTGGGGTCCCTGTTATTTAGAGGATGGATCAATAGTAATAACAACAATAAATAGAGAATAACTCAGGAGAGAGTCTGTAAAGGACCCTGTGGCAACAGGGGGAGATAATGCAGAAGCAGAGGAAGCCCTCCCGTGCTGCCCACGTCGGCTCGGTCACCAGGCTTGCTCTGGGGAGCGGCTGCCCTGCTGCTTGGCCAGCCCGCCAAGGGGCCACTGCTGCTCCAAATGGCATGCCAAAGGAACCCTGGCTGCGCTAGGAGCTAGGACAGGGAATGAGGAAATAGGGTGCGCTAAAGAGGCTCCCCAGAGATAGTGCATGGTGCCAACCAGCACAAGATGGAGCCAAGTGAAATACCATCCACGGGTCCACTCACCCGGCCACGTGTGTGAGCCCAGGAGGGGTGACAGAGCAACAGGTCACAGCATGCGATGGACCAGCCACGGTCGGAGCCTGTTCCTGGCAGCTTCCAGGAGAGGGCAGATGTGCTGGAAAGGGCATGGGGTGTGGAATCTGAGGACCTGGTTTGAAGCCCTGGCTCTGGAACATCCTACCTGGTGATGGGCTAGTCACATGACCTCCCCAAGCCAATGACAGCTGTCTAACTTGTTGCTATTAAGATGTCACTTGAGAGAAGATAGGGGAAGCTTTCTGCAAAATATTCAGAGTTTTTGTCACCCACATGGGAGGATGGGCAGGATCCCAGGAATGCCTCCTTTCCCAAGATAGCTTTGCCACATCCAAGCAGCCACAGAACCAGCACTCCTACATTCATCCTCACTGAGGCCGAAACACAGCTAGGGGCTGGTCCTAGGAGCGATGGGCTTGCCACGCCCTCCCTATTCCCCACGCCAGCCTCTGCACGGGGACTGTCACATTTTTTATACTTACTGGGTTGTCTGCCGCGAATTTTCTGCTGTTGTAAAGCCCTCGTGTTAGTGGTGGTAGGCACCGTCCTGACACACACTGGTGCGCCGTGAATGAGTGAGTGGGCCCCTTGGTTAAATCTGTGCCTCTTTAGGTACTAACTGCCCAGGACTGATTTGTCTGTCAACGGACTGGCTTCTCCTCTAGGAGCGGGGAGCTGATGTAACAAGTTGGCCTCAGGTGGATCAGAAAAAGCCTAGTAAAGGGGACAAAAAGTCTAAAAAGGGAATCAATCAATGGGGCTAAAGCCAAATTCCAGGTACTTAGAGAGTGAGTTTGGAAAGGCCAGCCCAGGTTGGGGTCCTAAGCACAGGCTGTCAAGTCCCAGCCCACAAGCCTGACCCTCAGCAGTTGGAAAGAATCAACTTCCCCTCCAAGTACAAACATCCCAGAATCAACAATGGGTCATGTCTCTGGTGAGCAGATTTGGGTGAGGAGCTGAGATGAACGTGGACCTGGGTCATGGCAGAATCTACTTCTTATGGTGCCGTCAAATGCAGCGTTCTCACACGTGATGATTGGGTGCCTTCTAGAAGGGGGCACGGTTCAATGCAGGCACAGGCGCACACCCATCTCCATGTGTCCAAACGCACAGATATGCACAGATTCCCGCATATCTGTGCACCAGCGCAGGTGTGCACAGGCACACACGTGATGGATTTGAACAGTAATTCACACGGTGAAACTTCTGGGCCCTTGAGCCAGCGGGGAATTTCAATCCCAGTAATAGATGACTGTCCCTGACCTGACCAGAAGTCTGGGCTCTTTTAAAAATTTATTTATTTATTTATTTATGGCAGTGTTGGGTCTTCGTTTCTGTGCGAGGGCTTTCTCTAGTTGCAGCAAGCGGGGTCCACTCTTCATCGCGGTGCGCGGGCCTCTCACTATCGCGGCCTCTCTTGTTGCGGAGCACAGGCTCCAGACGCGCAGGCTCAGTAGTTGTGGCTCATGGGCCTAGTTGCTCCGCGGCATGTGGGATCTTCCCAGACCAGGGCTCGAACCCGTGTCCCCTGCATTGGCAGGCAGGTTCTCAACCACAGCGCCACCAGGGAAGCCCTGGGCTCTTTTAATGACTTAACATCAGGGAATTAGAATTGTAAGGGGCCTGAGAAATCAACAATTTCAACCTCCAACCCAGAGCATAAAAATTCCCCTCTAACATTCCCAGCGTGTTGACATATAGCCTCTGCTTAACGCCACAGTGATGGAGGACCTATTGCCCTGCTTGGAACCCCATCTAATTGTTGTTATTAATAATAAAAAGAACTATAATTTATTAAGTGCAGACTCTGTGCCTGCTGCCATGCTAAGCGCTTCCCTGGACCAGCTCAGGTAACCCAGTGAGAGATCTCCATTTACTGGAAGCTTAAACTGAGTCTCAGAAAAACTGACTTGTCCACAGTGATGCATCCAGTGTGTGGCAGAGCTGGGATTTGAACCTGGGACTGACTCCACAGCCCTTAGGTCATATTAACTTGCCCTAAGTTCTATTGTATAGAAAACTCTTCCTCGGAATGAACCGAACTCTGCTTCCCTGTAACTTCCATGGACTGATCCCAGATCCGGGCTCTGGAGTTTTGCAGAGGCTTCTTTTTGTCCCCCGGGCCCTTCCCTTCTCCTTCCCATGCTGTCCCTTTCCCTTGATGCCTTCTGGATGCCCTTGTTCAAATACAGGCCCCCCCCAAAAGAATTCCATCCTCAGTGGGATATCACCTCCATGGTTTGGACACTGTACGTCAAGTGTGCTTTGTTTAGATGCCGTTGGCCTTTTGGTCAGTGACATTACATCACTGTTTTAAAGAAACTGTGGAGTTTTATTTCATTTCAGTTAGTTAGCTTATTCTTTTCTTACATCAACTACTGTAAGCTATTTTTGCAGTTGAGATTAAAGGATATGTTTTCAGCTTATTATTCCAGCTACTTTTAAGATCATTGTGAAGCATAGTTTGTCAGCCAGGACTTTAGCTGGCCTTGCAGCTTTGAGGTGTCTGCAAATTGGGTAAGCTGACTTTCTGTGCCAAGTAGTTGATCCAAGACAGGCCAAGATTCGAAGGCTGAGTTTTGCACCACCCACTAGAGACCGCTTATCCGGTGACACTGACCTACGAAGCATTACTCTGGTTCCAAAGTCAAATGCCACCCACAACTGCACATTTGGACTGAAACTAGAGATATGCTAGGGGTCACTTTAGAAAAAGTAGAGGGCAAAGGTCATTTCCAACCCAGGAGATAAGGATAAGGTCAAGGGAGAAATGCCAGTCGGTAAATATCACACCTGTCCAGGAGGCAAGGGTACCAGGTGGAGGCATCAGGGCTGGAAACATCAGTATCTTAGTTGGAGTTTGAGACTTGCACCGAGCTTAGGAATATGCAGACACAAATGCGGCATCTCAGGCAATGTCCCAGTGAATCCCAGAAGATTGAATCCTGCTGGCCTGTGGCTCCTTTTAAAAGCCCAGATATCCAACCTTTCTGAGTGTGCCCCTGGCTGCCTTAAAAGTACCACCTGGCTTATACTATCTGGTTTCTGATCAACTTTTGATCTACCGGTAGTGAATCTTCTTGATGATAATATTTAGCCCTCATTTCTCCATTTTGCCCATAAGGATGAAAACAAATGTGGTCAAATAACTTTCTGAAATGGGAGCGCATAATATGTAAGGCATTCCCTTTATATCAGTTAGATTATTTTCCCCCTGCAGGTTACAGAAACCCTAAATCAAACTGGTTTAAACAATAAGGAAACTGAGGGCTCATGTAATAAGAAGCTCAGAGACAGATGCACCTGCAGGGTTGGTTGGTTCTGTAGCTCGATGATGTCCTCTGAGGCTTAGATTCTGTCTGTCTCATCTACCATCCATAGCATTATTAGCTCCTTAAGTCTGGTCCCCCTCATGCTCAGAAGGTGGCTGCCAGAGTAATTGGGACAACAAACTTCTTTATTTCCATCCAGAGAGAGACTGGATTCTCTTTTTTCCAAAGCTCCAAGAAAGTCTGACTTCATGTCTCATTGGCTCAGTTCTCTTTAGCCTGCCTCCAACTGAACCAGTCCTCTGGGGTTGGAATAGATGTTGGGAAATGCTCGTTACATTTCTGGTCCTTTAGTCCAGCCATGCTCTCAATAAAGAAATGAGATCATTTTGGCTCGGCTTATGTTTGGTGAATCCACGTTGGTTCCTGGCATTCACCATCTCCCTAAGTGTCCACAAAACATCTATTTAATAAGCAATGTTAGAGCCTGACCAAAGACCACAGTCTCTTGGATCTTATTTTTTCCCTTTTTTTTTTTTTTTTAAAAATTATTATTTATTTATTTATTTTTGGCTGCATTGGGTCTTCGTTTCTGTGCGAGGGCTTTTTCCAGTTGCGGCGAGTGGGGGCCACTCTTCATCGCGGTGCGCGGGCCTCTCACTGTCACGGCCTCTCTTGTTGCGGAGCACAGGCTCCAGATGCGCAGGCTCAGTAGTTGTGGCTCACGGGCCCAGTTGCTCCGCGGCATGTGGGATCTTCCCAGAGCAGGGCTCGAACCCGTGTCCCCTGCATTGGCAGGCAGATTCTCAACCACTGCGCCACCAGGGAAGCCCCTCCCCCATTTTTGAAGTTGGAGACACCATTTACCTCTTCCATTCCCTGGGATTCATCAGAGCAGAGTTTACAGATACAAGCATGCAGGGGGCTACCTGTGGAGCTTGTTGAAAATCTGCAAGTGGCTGCATAGCCTAGTGGTTAAGAGCATGGGTTCAGGGCCCATGTTCAAGTTCAGGCTCTGCCACCTACCACGTACCCTCACTCAACCTCTCTGGGCCTCAGTTTTCTTATCTCTAAAATAGAGGTAGCAATAGGATCTCCCATGAGGAATTGTTATGAAGATTAAAGGAGGGGTATGTACCAATTGTTCAGAACAGTGCCAGTGAGTGGCATACATGTTTTGGCTAAATAAATATATGTTCTTAGTCCCCACCCTTAGAGACTGATGATTCAAGCTGGATGAGGGAAGGCAGTGGGGGAATCTGATCTTGACAAGCATGTCCTGGTGGATTCCGATGCAGGTGAATCAACCACCCGGAGATGCCTGGCGACAATGTGCCCACCGTCCTGCTCAAAGCTCTTCCTGAGCATTGGGATGAAATGCGGTGCACCCTGGCCTGGGAATAAAAATCCCAAACACATAACAGTGAGCATGCTTTCACTACTGCCTCATCCTATCTGGGTTTCAGTTCTTTCAGCTATATTTTTCTTTCTCCAGATTTGGGAAAGTTTTCCTTGATAGGAGACAAGCAAAGTGGGAATGATGCTTGGGCCTCTCTCAGCATTATAACGTCCTCCGTAAAGAATGGAGCTCACCCTCTTGTTCTTGCTTCAAAATTCTTTAATGTACCCACTGTCCCTGGCGTTCCCAACTCGCCATGAACTGTAATGCCACTGGTACCCTTCATGTGGGCCTGTGTCGTGCTCGTGTTTGCCTGTGACGTGAACCTCCCACCCCAGTTTAGGGATGTGCCCCTTTACAAATCTGAGCTCACCGCGGAGCTCATTCATGATTCCTCGTCAGCTTCATTTGTGCTTATGGCATCAGAACTCAGTGTTCGAGAGCCTCTCAGCCCTCCTGAGCCATCTTCCCTTTCAGAGCCTCTGCCCATGGAATTATCATTGTTTTCTCTGAACCTGAACAATTCTGCCTTCTGAAATTCTAGTCTACTTTGACTATGCTCAGCTTTCCTCTTTTATCTCTTATAAACCCTAAGATGACTTTTCCCCAAGCTTCCTGTATCATCTATCTATGGCTGCATAAAAAAACCAACCCAAAACTTGGTGGCTTAAAATAGCAACCATCTATCTTCTCATGATGCTGCAATCTGGGCAGGTCTCACCTTCGTGGCTGCCATTGGAGGGATGCCTGGGGGCCGGCTTCTTCCAGGTGCCTCACTTATAAGCCTGGAAGTGTAGTGGGATGGCTGAGTTGGGTGGGGTCACTTGACCTCTGTCTCCACGTGTCTCTCAGCCTCAAGGGGGCTGGCCTGGACTTCCTTATATGGTAACCACAAGGCAGCAAGAGCCAAAGAGTAGAAGCTGCAAGGCCTGGGCTTGACGGTCAGGTGGCATCCCTTCTGCTGCATTCTATTGGTCAAAGCAAGTCACGTGGCCAGCTCCACCGGGGCAGGGGAAATAGACTCCACCACTTGATGGGAGGAATTGTAAAGAGGCATGGCCGTTTTTCACTTACCACACTTCCTTTCATTAAACCTATTTTGAGGACCTGAACTGAGGAGACAAGGAAAAAGATGGTTCTGATCTCTAGAAAGAACTCACAATCTGGTGGAAGAAACAGAAAGCTAAAGAGAACATTACAACATAATGTGATAAACAATAATGATGGCTGCCAGCTCTTGTGCATCTGCCATATGCCTGGCACCATGCTGAGTGGTCTATTTGCTTCGTCTCACTGAGCCTTGACTATAATCCTGGGGGTGGGGGCGGGGGCAGGGGGGAAGGTAAAGTTAATAATTACGCCCATTTTTCAGACGGGAAAATCAAGGCACAGAGACGTTAGGTATCAAGAACACGAGGCAGGGTGTGAACTCAGTCAACGCCCAGCTTTACAGCCCTTGCTCTTACCAGGTACTGTGACTCCCCTGCAAGGCCAGCCATCGGCATGGAGAGTATCTTGCCTGCGGTCTTAGCCACAGAAAGAACTCCATCAATAAGCAAGTAGATGGAGGAGCAGGAGAAAGACGAGGGATCGCAGCAGATTTCTCTTCACAGAACACAAGCAAGAAGACCCCCACCCTTCATGCTCATCTCGGGGCCCCTAGCAGGCTGCTGTGACTTTCACCTGACTCCTGACTGAAACGGCACACCAAGGCCAAAGCCCACGGTGGCCTGGGGCTGCATGAAAGATTTGAGACCAAAGGAGTCACCTCCTCTCCATCTGTCTCAGTGACACATGATCGGGGGAGAAACTGTTTCCAAAGCCACACAGGAAACCACGTCTCTGTAAACTCACCCATGACGTCAGCCCCGCATCCAGAAAGGCCCTTGTGCCTGCCTCCCACTCGTCCCCGCATTAACCAATTACTGAAAACAGCTCAAAATAGCACCTGCCCCTTGGCTGGGGCTGCTGCAGGAATACTGTTTGTGATCCTCTTCGAGAGAGAGAGAGCATCTTCTGAAAATCGGTGCAGTGAGAGAATGATCTGGGCTCTTCTTCCAGCGTCCGGCTCTGACTCTGACCTGCCTGGAACAGGCTGGGATGCAGAGTTCACATGTTTCCTGCAAGACATTTGTGGTGCAGTGTGGTCTCTTGTACCCAGCTGCAGTCTGGGCCTCAAGGTGGCCCTGGGGAACAGCAAGGGACCCAACCCCATGAGACACAGGGCATCAGAGGCTCCAGGGTGGGGAGCCACCCCAGAACCCACTGGAAGCAGCTGCTCTAGAAGCTGGCTGAGGCACGGGACTCATTTGGAGGCTGTTTCGTGGCCCGGCTTCGATCACAGCTCAGTTTCTCCACACTGCAGTCTCCCCCAAGGATCCCAAGGGACTCCTGTCTCCATCAGTCACTCCTAAGCCCATTTTTAAATCTGCCAAAGCCATGAAAAGGATACTTATCATAAGTAATAAGAAAGCAACAAAATAAATATCCGTTATAGTTTACAATTAAACTATGTTACCACTTACCAATGCAACAATAGAATGGAGTGGATCTTTCCACACTGGCATGGATATCACACCAAGAAATGCTGTCAAGTGAAAAAGGAAAGCCATATAAACACCTGTCTATCTATCTGTCTCTCTCTCTCTCTCTATCTATCATGTATCTGTCTATCTTTCTATCATGTATCTGTCTATCTATCATCCATCTATCTATTATCTACCTATCTGTCTACCTACCTACCTACCCATCTATTTAAACACTAAACTGGTGATAAATGATTTCCTTCCAGGAGGGGAGAGGGATTGGAGGGGAAGATGGAGGTAGATAATGAGGACTTTTGCTTCACTTGTATTCTTTGAATTTTTACAAGAACGTATTCATGTTTTACTTATAAAATTAAAAATTAAACACATTCCCCAGCAGAGCAAAGCTAGAGAGAATGATCCACTAACAAAATATAACCCAGTTCATTCCTCAATCCCGTCTTAGTTTGTCTGGGTTTTTCTGCTGCCTGGGCACCGGTCCCGCTCGGAAATGGCTGGTGTGGCTCCTTGCCCCTCCCCCAGGGCCCCCTTCTCCTTCCTTGGCTGAAGGCTCTTGATTTCACCTGCATCCCAGCCTCACGCCTAGGCTCTGAAAGCCAGCAGGGAACGTACAGGTATCTTGGTTGCCGAAGCTCTGACTTGGAGCCTTAGCCCCACAGCCAGTGCCCCTGGGGTCCACTCCCTGTTGCAGATCTGAAGTCTCTTTACCTGGATCTGCCCAAGTGCCTCTCCTGATGCCCCCCTCAGCTTTGGCTGTCTAGTCTGGGTCCTATTCCTGGAGCTGTCTCCCCCCTTCCCCACTGATACAACAACACCAACCAGTGGCCCCGTCCCAGCGGCAGCGGGAAGAGTGTGAGGTCTGCTGTCCAGCAGGCTGGGCCAGGTCTGCAGAACCCCCATGCTTGGCCTCCTCACCTTGGGGCCTGAATGAACTTTTCAAGGACATGCCTGGGCTCAGGGGCCTCACCGACAGGTGGCTTGAGTGTCGGCTTTCGTCTCCTCTGAGGGACGTCATGGAAGCAGAGGCAGGGAGCACCCCAGTGGGGAGGGGGAGTCAGCCTGAGGCCCCTCATTGGGCGTCGCCGCCCCCCACCTGTCTGCTCAGAGCGCTCTGACCATCTGGTTCTTCTGGCTAAATCTGCAGCACGAGGCGCTTTGGGGAGGATTTCAGGAGTGGGGCTGCCAGCGTTGTCGTGCATGACTGCATCATCTCCTTCTCCCGAAAACTCTAGAAGGAGGAGAGCCAACCAGCTCTCCCCGACTAGCTCGTTTCCCTCAACTAGCTTTGCTGAAAAAAGCTAGTTGAGGGAAACTAGCTATTTTATTGGCCGATGGGCCTGGAGGCAGGAGAACGGACTAAATGACCCTGATGATGAAGCCATGCCAGGACCCAGTCAGATGGGGACAGTGTTGTAGCTGTGACAAGCCTGCTGTGCCCTAGAACTTGCCCTAGAACTTGCCCTTCCTTACCTGGCCAAGAACACCAGCTTCTCAGGACCGTGGACCTGACGCATTCAGGTCTCAGGTGCCATACCTCTCAAGGCTCCTGGGATGTCCACGCACTTAAGGAGACACCTGCTTCTCCATGGGGTTGGGCGGGCCCCCCTCACTGACTGCTTGCTTTAATACTGATGGAGACCACCTCCCTCCAAGACCATGATGGGTTACCTTCTCCACCATTATCAAGGTGGGGTGTGCCTGGAATTCAAACAGGCCCCTCCTCTGACCCTCGGCAATGCCCATCTATTCCTTGTCCTCTCTCAAGTCCTCTGGTAGTAATGATGATCCCGTCCAAGGCTCTGAATACTCTATTAATAAATAACCATCCCTGAGATCACACAGTCCAATTGACAGAAGTCTTGTATTAAATAGCATGGTGGTGGGTGTTGGAGATGGGACATTCTTTTACATCATCTTGCTCAGGAGGTGAAGGTGCAAGACTGCAGCAGCCAAGGGTCCTTCTGAGGGGTCCAGGATCCTCCTTAGAATGGAAAAAGCCTGTGACACACAAAGGACCAAGGGAAGGATGGTAACAAAGCTGCTCTGAGAGCCAAGACATTTCTTGGGTTAGTAACAGCTGCCAATATCTTCCACATAAGTACTGTTAGGTGGGTGTCTGGTCGAAGCCAAAGTGTGGGTGGTGGAAGAAACAGTCAAATTGACGTGAGTTAAGAACTGAGGGTTATTTTGAATTCTTTCATTTTTAATTTGAGCTTCCTCCTTTTTCTTGGGAAGAAAAAAAAAAAGGTGTTTTTCCATGGGCAGGCCAGGAAAGTGAAAAGAGGAGAGCCGGTGGAGGAGGACAAGCATAGGAATGAGCCTCAATTCATTCCTGGCCCAGTCATGTCCCTGAAATCCTGCCTAGAGACACGGGCAAGGTCGAGATGACCTCCTGGCATCCTTTCTTGGGACTGGGAGAATCCTGGCTGGAGGGTTCTAAGAGGCAAGAATGATGTCTATGAGGATTAAGGGAAGACTTGTAGTCATGGTAACCGTGCAATTCAGAGTTTCCCCACGTGAGTAGGTGGTCCAAGTTTATAAGAATCGAAATCTGAGGTTCAGGAGACACTCAAATCCGGGTCTTAAATGTCCCCAGCAAAACCAACATGGCAACTCATGTTCTTGGTGGGAGGGGTCATCCACCATGACCCTCCTTTGGGAAAGGAAGGACCAGCAGGGAGAAGGAGCTACTTAGAGACTCCAGCATGCCAAGCGTGGGCGAGCCATGAGGATGAAGGGGAGAAAGGAGACACACCTGGTCAGAGTGGACCTAATGAACATTTCCACGAAGGTCAAGGGTGGACAACACCATCATCACAGAGAAAATAAATCTAATGAACAACAGGACCTATGTAAGCAGGGTGTGAGTGTCTTGGAAGGCAGAACAACCTTACAAACTATCCTCAGAATTCCTGAGAGTCAGGTCCCTTTATATTCAGGTTGCATACACGGTGCTGGTTCTATTCCCCAGTATCCCAACCCAGGCTCCCAAGCAACCACCCCATCCACATCTTCCTCGCTCTCCAAACTGTGAGAGCGTCCCCTAGATGTGCCAAGCCTTGGTGTACACCTGGTGCCCTGCGGCCCAGCCTCAGTCACTTAGGTGCCCACCTAAGCCACCATCTCACCTGGCTCGGAGCAAAGCACTCTACTCCTTCAGAAGGCAGGGAAGGCAGATTTTAAGTCAGACAGTGTTTAAGATGCCCAGCAACAGAGACAAGCTAATGTTTGCATAAAGGCCCTCCCACTGAACCTCTTCCCTGTCCCTCTGTCCCCTGGCTGTCACACAGCCGGGCCACCTTTGTGGGTAAATAAGGCAGTCCCTGGAGAAAGCGGAAGCCCTCCTCCTCCTGGCCCGCAGCCACTGCCCAGCCCGGCCTCCGCCTCCCCCTCCGCACTCGTGCTCCTGTTCCCCCACCCTGTTTCTCATTCCCTTTATCTCTTTCCTCTCCCTTCCCATTTCTGGCCCTGGCTTAGCCCTCTATAATGACTTAATCTTGCCGACAGTGTGACAAGCGGATGAATCGAACTCCGAGGCTTTTTTCTCCACTCCAGATTCATTTGAAGATTTCTCCCAGATGCGGCACTAAAACCCCAGATTCAATTTCCCTTTGACATAATAACCGAATTAGTCTCATATTGTCATACATAAATTACTAGCCAGTCAGGGCGCCACCAGAGGGAGGGAGAGCTGGAGAGAAAGTAAGGCGTGAGCCTCCAAAGGGGTGTGACTTTGACAGCGGGGACCTGGATAACAGTGGGAGACAGAAGGGTGACAGCTAATCATATCTGACGGAAGGACGAGGAGCATCCCCAGGCGGCAGCGAAGGTAAAGATGACTTACCTTCCTCCCCACCATAGGGAGGCCATTGAAATGTCACCATAGGGAGCCTTGCACCTTACAAGAGATACACAGATCTAAATATCTGCTCCATTAAGTAATGTTCTGTTAGCAAAGGCTGCTTTCAAAGAGGAAAACTTAATTTTGTGGAACACTGCTGCAGCTTCCAGGCCTGGAGACAGAGCTGAGCGGGGCAGGAGACCTGTTTGAGGCCCTGTTGGGGCACAGATGTACATTCTGGGCCCTGTGCACATTGTGAGCACAGATGCGGCATCCTAGACTTCCCCACCTGGGCCGTGGGACCAGAAGTGTGGCCAGACCAGAGCCAGTTGGAATGAGGCTTCCTCACCTGCCGACCAGCCACTCGGCCCAGGCCAGAGCCCTGGGGACTCTCCTTAAGCCTTCCTCTCTATTTCCCCCAGCCCATCGGTTAGTTCTGGTCAATTCTCCTGAAAGCTCTTGCCTCTGGCCTCACTTCTGCATCCCATGTCTTGCTGGGATTATAACCACAGCCTCCGGACCAGATTTCCCACCTTCAGCCCTCCTTAACAACCCATGCTCCACTCGGCCACAAGACCATATCTTTCCAAAGTGCATATCTGATGGCAGCGCTTCCCTAAATTAAAACTTTCAGGTAGCGCCCAAAAGAGTAGCGTCCAAATCTCTTAGCATGGCCTGAAGAGGAGCTTGAGCTGACCATTGCCTATGGCTCCAGGCTTATCCCTTGGACCAGGGCCTCACATGTGCCATTTTGCAAGTAAGCTCTGGGATTTTCCTGAACTGTTCCTTCAGCCTGGAATACCCTTCTGCTCCTTCACTGTCACCTTAAGCATCATCTCCATCTAAAGCGTTTCCGGGCCTCCCTAGACCCATCACTGCTCTTGCCAGTCTCCACTGCCCCTCAGCTTTCTTCTCGCATGGCACCTAAAATGTGTTATTGCTCTTAATGGCTTACTTATCCATCTCTCTTGCTAGATGTCAAGTTCTTTGAAGGCAAAGGTCTTATTCATTGTTATAGTCTCCCATGCCTAATATAGAGTAGAAATTCGAGAGATATGAAAAGAAACATGCAGGAAGGTTCATGAAGCCAGCCCAGAGCAAGCCAAGGGCTCACATAGACCTTCACATCCCTGCATAGAGGGGTATAGTTGGTGCCCATCACATCTGTGCAGTTAAATTGAAGTTCTGATTGCGTGTCTGCCATGAACCCAGCGTTGGCCCGGAGCTTTGTAACATTTGTAGTATCTCAGTCCCCTCAGTGGCCAGCACAGAACTTGGCCTGTGTAGACATTCAGTAAATGTGTAAGCGATTATCCACTGTGGATTTTGTTCTCAGGAGTTGCCTACTTCAGAGGATACAAAGGAAATAATTATGGAGCAGATATGATCCAATATCCCACTGGACCATGAGCTTCTAGAGGCAAGTATTGGGTTTGTTTCTGCATCTCTGCCCAAGGCACATACATCCCCCACTAGTGCCCTGAGTAGCCCCTGCTCACTCAAAGTTGTGAGAGCTGTGGAGATGAATGTGGATTTGTTCTGCAAAACAGGTGTGACCCAAGGTACAGGCAGTGACCTGTCACTTTGCCTTCAACTTTTACTGACATCACCACATGTTCTATTTTAATCTTGTGTTGGAGAACTACCTCCCTTTTATATTTTTACTTAGTCTGAAGTCCTGCAGAACACCAAAGATGTAAGTGGCTTTAAAGCCAATTTACTAAATGGCTAGGCTTCGTGGGAGTGAAATCAGGAAATGGTCTTTTTTCGCCTTGCTACTGCCATTCAATCCTGCTCTCTCAGGCACTCCTCTCTATCCCCCCTACACCCACCCCACCTCATAGGAGGCAAATATAATTGTATATATTTAAACTGTACAATGTCATGATTTGATAGACACATATGTTGTAGAATTATCAAGATCAAGATAATTCACACATTCATCACCTCACTAACTCTGTGTGTGTGCACGTGTGTGTGCATGTGTGCGTGTGTGCATGCGCACGTGTGCATGTGCGTGTGTGCACGTGTTGGAGGAGAACACATGAGATCTACTCTCAGCAACTTCCAAGCACGCAATACTGTATTACTAATTGTAGCCACCATGCTGTACTTTAGATCCTCAGAACTTAATTCTCCTGTATAACTGAAAATTTGTACCTTTGACCTACATCACCCCATTTCCCCCTCCCCCCAACCCCTGGCAGCTGCCATACTATGGTCTGTTTCTATGACATGGCTTTTTTAAAGGTCCCACGTACAAGTAATACCGTACAGTATTTGCCTTTGTCTGCCTGGCTTATTTCACACAGCGTAATGCTTTCTAGACTCATCCGTGTTGTCACAAATGGCAAGATTTCCTTCTTTCCCTTGGCTGAATAATAGCTGAATAATATTCCCTGTGTATATATATACACACTTTCTATATCCATTCGTCCATTGAAAAACATGTAGGTTGTTTCCATATCTTAGCTATTATGAATAGTGCTGTAATGAACATAGGTGTGCAGATACTTCTTCGAAATACTGATTTCAATTCCTTTAGCTATATACCAATTAAACCAATGAGCATCTGCATCGCCAAGGAGACAACCAATACATTGAAAAGGCAGCCTACAGAATGAGAGAAAATATTTGCAAACCTTATATTCTATAAGAGGTTAACATACAAAATATATAAAGAACTCATAAAACTCAGCAAAAAAGCAAATAATCCAATTTAAAATGGGTAAAAGACCTGGAAAAATGTTTTTCCAAAGAAGACATGCAAATGGCCATACAAAAAGTGCTCAACATCACTAATCATCTGGGAAACGCAAATCAAAACCACAATGAAATTATCACCTCACATCTGTTAGGATGGTTACCATAAAAAGACAAGAGATAACAAAGGTTGGTGAGGATGTGGAGAAAAGGGAACACTCGTGCACTGCAGGTGGGAATGTAAGCTGGTACAGCCACTGTGGAAAACAGTATGGAGGTTCCTCAGAAAATTAGAAATTGAAGTACCATATGATCCTACAAATTTTCAATCACTCTTCACGATTAACAAACAGTCTTTACTTTCATTTATTGAAAAGTTCAGTTCAACCTAAGTCAAAACTTGTCTCTCATCAATTGAAAGCTCCTCCTGATTCCCCCAGCGCCAGCCTCCCCCAGGCTGAGGACCCCACAGCAGGGAAGGGAAGCAGCTTGCTGCCTGTTCTCCCTCCTGTTCTTCCTCTTCCTCCTTCTTTCTCCGTGGTGCCTCTGGCTCCTCCAGGGTCAGGGCGGGGAGAAGGTGACCTTCACACATGGGTTACGCTGTTGGTGGTTCTCTTTGGCTGTTGAATGATCTGGTAGATATTCAAACTCACACCTTCTCTCTTGTGGGGGATTTTGTGGGTTCTTTGGGACATTCTCTGGGCAACCTTCACCAGGCAGTGCCCTGATGGGGGCGATGGGCTCCCCACTGACCTCTCCTGACTCCCTCTCCTCTCTGACTCCAGGGGGTACCCACACAGCCTCCTTGGTCTCCTCTTCTATTCGGTTCCCATTGCAGCCCCTTTCAAGACAGCTTGAGCCGGGCCTACCTCTAATGACCCATCTGCCCCACAGGACATAACCCGGCATCTCCAAACTCTGTCCATGCAGGCAGCTCCCAAGAGCTTTTTTGAGCTTCACTCCGGTAGAGTTAGAGACAGGTCTCTGAGTTTCTATGGCTTAAGCATCCAGCAGTGGGGATATCTGTCTTCCCATTTGTAGATAACTTCCACTTTCAACATGTGATCTTCTGAAGCTTCCTTCCCTCGTCTTGGGGCAGACAGAGGAAGGGAAACACAGAGTCGTTCCCAGAAAAGATTCTCAGTCTCAGGTCTCCTCCTATCTGGACGGGGGTGGCTGGCGGCGTGAGGGTTGCAGAGCCAGTTTCCCTATCTCTTGGACAGTCCTAGGCTATGTCTGGCAATGTGTCTATTGGGCAAGGTCCTGACAGAAAACAGATGGCACACTCAAAGGGGTAATTAAAGAGAGTTGTAGAGACTATAAATGTATGGGCAGGGTTCAGGGAACAACAAGGGAAGAGGAAACATCTTGAGTCTAAAGGACAAAGGCAAGGAGATGTTTCTGGAACCTTGGGAGATCCAGAGCTATCAGACTGGTGCTGCAGACTTTAGTACAGGGATTCAGCCATCCTCAAACCATGACCAGGCAGAGAAGGAACCAGGGGAATAAATACCCTGGCCTTTCTCCTCCTGCCCTTGGATCTCCTGCAGGTGCCTCCCATTGGCTGAATTCAGACCAAAGCCCAAGGGCAAGTGCAAACCATCTTGTAGAGGTCAGCTTGGCAGGACTAGGGTGGAGAAGAATGGTACTGGAGTGGTATATTGGGGAATATCCAGTACACACCCCTCTCCTCACAATGTGCAGGAACTTGTCACCCACTGTCCTCAGTTGGGGGTCCCAATGAAACGACAGTAAAAGTCCATTTGTCAACTAATAACCCATTGCACATTTGTCTGTCTCTGCTCCTCTCCACTACCCCTGACGGCACCTGCATCCCTGTAGAGACTGCAGAACGGGAGTGGGAGGTCTCAGAGCAGAGATGGCAGCCTCTCATCTTCTGCAAAGAAGGGATTTGTCCTAAACTATGTCAACACCAAGGTAACCCATGTCTAGATATAAGCTGCAAACCACACAACCACAGCGTGAAGAAGACTTGGAGTGAGTTTTTAGATTCTCCAGGCCACAGCACTGCCATTCTTAGCACACTTAATTAAGAGCTGGCTCAGGTTGGCCGGCCGAGGAGCCCTCTAAGAGATGGTGGCCAGCGGTGGAAAGGAAACAGTTGGGCCAGGATGCTCAGGGTGGAGACAGCATTCCAATTTGATGCGGGGACACAGGGATGAGACCCATGGTATGTGTCCTCTCCCTCATCTGCTTCTCCAAGGATGCTTCAGGTGGCGTCCAGCCCAGGTAGCATGGCCTTGGAAGAGCTGGCTTCTCCTGAAAGTTGGGACTAACTTTGAAAGACTCATCAATGTCAGGGCTCCTGCAGGGAGGACAAGGCCCAGCGTTGCCCAGGCTGGGAGAAGTAGACTCACCAACACATCAACTCCTTGTCATACAAACAATCGTGGATCAGACAATACCAATGTTCGTCTTTTCCTCTCCTGCAATAACGCAGGATGGACTTGGGGGCTTGCGGGGATGGAAGATATGAAAGGGAGGAGTGGGCACTGGGCACCTCAGCTCCCTGGGGAAGATGTTTGTGGGTCTGCTGGGGTCCCCGGCCTTGCCTGGGATGGCTGGAAATTGTAGTACAAGTCAAGCCCATACTTCAGGCTGCTGTGTGGGATATCCAGGGCCACTGAGCACCAGCTCCATGCAGGTTAAGAGCACAGACTTTTCCATCAGACAGACCTCCATTCAAATCTTGGCTCTGCCGCCCCCTTATCTTGTGGCCTTGGGCAAACCAAGGCTCGGTTTCCTGACCTGAAAAATGGTCATGACAAATTTCACAAGGCTGTGCTGAGGATTAAATGAGCTAATATATGGCAACTGTCTATCACAATGTCCTGTACACGGTTTGCATTCAATAAATGTCAGCCGTTACTGTTATGGTTGGCACTCCCTCATTATTCTTGCTCGGCCAAATCCCACGTGGTAGCAAGTTTTAATCATTTATTTATACAAAAACTATTTACTCAGCACCTCCCATATGGCAGTGGAGAAAAAGAGGCCTCAAGGTGCTCAAAGTCCAGTGCAAGAGACAGAGGATGGAGCTAACAGCGGTGATATGAGGTGAAGGCTGTGGGTGCACAGAGTCCAACAGCCTGGCCCAGGCTGGGGTAGTCAGGGAGGCCTTCCTGGAGGAGATGGCACTCAGGCTGAGTCTTGCTGGATAAGTGGGGCTTAGTCAGGCAGTCACAGTGGGGGAACTGTTCTAGGCAGAAGCAACAGCCAGCCCTGACAAATGTGACAAGAGACAGCAACAGCTTTGGGATGGCCAAGTGTCAGTGATGAGAGCAGAGGTGGAAGATGAGCCAGAGAGGAAATCAACATGCTGGCTGGAGGCAACTGGACGGTATCCGGCGGAGCAGGGTGATCCATCAAAGGACGGCCAAGAGTTTATGTCATCAAATAATTCTTCAGAACTTCATCAAAACTTTGGCCGAGGCGGCTGAGGCTGTAGCCTTGGAGGCTGGGCAAGGAGAACCCAGACCTGGCCCTGCTCTACTCCTTGCTGCCTGGTGTCAGGTGCTGCCTGGCAGTCAGCCCTGGGGGGCCCCAGCCCACCACCTCTGTGCTACCATCCCCTGCCCCATCCTCCAAGCTGCCCCTGGCTGGGCTGATGCCTAGTGCACTGAAGGAGAAAGGGTCCCAGCCATCACCCTGCTTCTACCGCTTGTGGGAGCAGGAAGCTAAGCAGAGTCTGTGCCTTGGTCCAGGCTGCCAGGGGCTTGTGGACCCTCCACAGGGGAGCCCCCAGACCTTCCTGGCAGCCCCTCTCTGTTCGGGACACCCAACTTGCCCAGGCCCCTGTGACTTTGATGATTGTCATTCTTGGACGCAACAGCTGAATCTACAATCCAAGTATACGTAAAGGGAGGAACGGAGGCTCCGTTTCCTCTGAACTTCCAGCTGCTGCTTTTAAGTGACAGGTCAGCTGTGTGCCGTGTCTGCTGCTGCAGGGACAAGATGGGGGCGGGGGGAGCATCTGAAAACTGAATGTCCTGAACAGCCTCGAAGTTCCAGGCTGCTTCTGTGAGTGACAAGGGCTGCCTGCCAAATAGGAAAGAAAAATACTTTAATTGAATGGCAGAGGGAGGCATGGGGTTGTGGGACTAATCTTCATCCAAGTCCTGGATGATCTCAAAAAAGTCATTTAACCTTTGTAAGCCTCAGTTTCCTCACCTGCATTATGGTCACGACTGCTTTACTGGTGAAGATTAATTGTAATAATGAGTGTCAATGTTCCTCAAACAGGAAACTCTAACCCAGGGTCTAGATGGTGATATGGTGGGAGGTACCTATTTTCCTAAGGCATAAATTTTACCCAAAGATTTTAGAGAAAAAGATTCTATTAAACAGATAAAGAAATATTCTGGAGAAGCATATGTCACTTTAATGAATTATAAAGACAAAAGAGGAACGATCAAAGCAATTCTTTGCAGCGCTATAAACTCTTTGGCTACAGCCCCAGATCTTTGGGTCCTGTTTCCTGCCTCTCTGTCAGCTGAACCAACCAAGAGCGCAGTGCAGGAGAAGGCTCTCTCTCTATGGCCAGAGGCACAGGGCAAGTGTGGATGTGAATCCACTGCCTGAAATGGGTCATTCTAGGCTTTGCTTCTTTGGGGCACACTTTGCCCATGAACTTAACTTCTGCTTGTAACCACCACCATTTGGTCCATCTATCTATCTTTGATAGAACCATAGGAAAACGGTGGGCATCCAAGGACACTTTCCCCCAGACAGTGACTATTCTGGAGATAACTTGGAGAGGAGGCCTGGAGGAAGCCAGCACAGTCTAGAGGAGGCGGGAGCAGATGACAACGGCTCATACAGGGGACAGACCTGCAGAGCCATGGGGCTGGGAGATGTGGGATCGGAGAGCCCAGGAGAAAGGGCTAAGGAACAATATACTGAGAATCCCCCAGGGAGGACTCAAGACCCAGGGGCAACTGCAGGCCAGGCAGGGAGCAGGAACCGCAAGGAGGGGAATGATGGCCCATCACTGAACGTGAAAGTGACCTCTTGAAGTCCCTGCCACTGACTTCTGCCTGACACTTCATTGCAGTCCCAGTCTGACCACAGTCGGTTCTCTGTGGTCCACTGACCAAGTTCTGCCAGGTTTATGAACGAGCTAGCCCAGCCCAGCCTTCTGACCATCTTCCCTCCTCAAGCTTAATATTGCTTAGATGTGAGGGCACAGCAATCTGTTTGCTGGCAGCGCATTAGCCCCGAGACGCCCAGTTTTTTCAGTGTGCCCTCTGCCTGTAAGTACAGGCTGCATGCAGTTTTAATGAATAACAGTGGTGAAGTATATTTAAAAGTATAGATTTTTAGCAGCAATACAGATGTTGAAGGGCGAAAAGAAAAGCCAACACCCCATTTACTTAATTTTAGTCCTTCTGAAGTGCACAATTACCAGCCTGGTGCTTGTCATCGATCAGTTTTGATTAAGTGGCTGAGAATATTGTATTTTTGTTTTCAATGCCTGAAACTCTTAAAAGAACAGTGGACTGTGTTCATTTCTGCCTTCAGGTTTAAGAAGATGCTTTCCTAGAACTTGCCATTGCCGGAAGATGGGCCTCAGGGCCACACGTTTGGGTCCACAAATTCTGGGGATCTGTGGAGCCACCAAGATTTGACATTCAGAATGTCCCTGCCATTGGACCCCAAACAATGACCCCCAAACCTGAGAGAAGGCCTCCTGCTCATCCAAATCTGTGAATCACTTTCGAAACTGACTTTATTTCTACCAAATAGCTCTGCAATTCTCTAAAATAGGGATTCTACTGAGCTGGGACATCTCATCAATGGGAAATGAGTTTCTGGTTGTCATCTGCTCCATCCTCATGGCCCGATTGAGTCTGAAAGTCTGTGTCCTAGAACAAATCAGAATGTATCCTCCCCACTCCACTCCCCCAAAGCTTCGAGTTCTCTGTGTTCAGATTTCTTCAGGAAAAAAACTGTAATGAATCACAGGGCATCAACATGTTGGCATCTCTTGGCGCTGAGAAAGTATTTCAGTGAGTCTGTTTGACAAGTGTCTTCCACCCAGCAATGGGGTCGACACAAGAATGAAGAAAAGAAACGATCTTGATAACATACTCTAGTATATTCTGCCATAAACCAATCCTGCAAAGTTTGCAACGTGGACTCTTATGTTGGTTAATGCTCTTTTGACTTGAATAACTGTTGAAACCTCCTTCCTCCTTCTTTCCCTGCAGGTACCTCATCCAAAAAAAGGTCTTAGCTTTTCACATTTCAACAAAGATTCTCACATTCTTTACTGGTAGGGGACAAGGCCCTGTGAGACCAAGCACACAAGATCATTAAGTAAAACAAAATGCTTGATTAAAAATGTCAAGTGGACAGCTGAGGTCAGGTGGGACCTATCTGGCCTGAAAGCTCTGTGTACACACTTATAAAAAAGAATCCATAAAGAGCCCAGCTGCGGAATTGAAAACATACGTAATGTAGATTGCAAATTTCAGGGTGCCACCGCATGAATTTCTTTAAGCTTGTCTGATGTCTTTCAGGCCCGAGATGCAGGCATTAGGACCAGTACTTCTTTTCAATGCCTGGTCCAACCTCAACTAACATTCAGACCTCTGGGCACCAGGCACTCTGTTTAGAACTTCCCTTTAATCAGCAAGCAACCCTCTGAGGAAGGGATTATTAATCCCCCCCGCCCCTTTCTTTTTCCAGGTAGTTTTAAGCTTGAATCTTCTTTGTAGGTAACAGAAGTAATGAGTTTTGAAACAGAAGAGAAATTTTAAAAAAATGTTTAATATGTTCTACACAATAGCAGAGGTTGAGTGTTTATTTGTCCCGGAAAATCTTACTGTTCATTTTTCTCTTATGATTTCTCTGATTGATGCAAAGGACAAAATCACCTGCCGATTTCACATTTGCTCACATCTACTGTCATGGGTAAGGCCGCTTTGCATTGTGGGTAGTGCTATTGGGACAGCCACTTAATTCCCTTTTATTGACGAATGGGTTGGGGGATGGGAGTGTGTTTCAGCTTCAAGACCAGCATCCTTTTTTTTTAAACCTCAGCACCTTCTACTACTGCCAGCTGACATTGTTTAGATACGTACAGTCTTGGGGAGAAAGTTTCCTCATAGCTTAGTTCTCAAACTTCAGTGTGCCTAAGGGTCACTTGAGAAACATGACAAGCAGGCTGGGGTTCCCACCACCCAGGAGTCTGACCCAGGAGGACTGCAGACAGGGCCCTCGGTGGTGCTTTGGGTTCTTCAGCCTGAGATCTCCCGGCAGCCATTCCTCTGCCCCCCAGGCAGACATGCCTCACCTCCCCGCAAACCCTGTTTCGGAAGCTCCTTCTGGGATCTTCTGATCCAGTGCCGGAACCCGGAGGCAACCCTCACAACTTTCCAGGCCCGGCAAGAGAGAGAAAAAGCGAATAAAGAGCAAGCAGAACTCCTCAGCTCCTTCCACATCCAACGCGGCAGGAGTGACCTTTGCAAGCCTCGCCTGTAACGCGGCCCATTCCCACCCTCTCTGCCGATAAGAGCGGGAGTGGCCGGGCTTAGCGCTCCCCAGCAGGCGCAGCTGTGGCCATAATCCTCCAAGAAGGAGAGTTTACGAGTCTGTCTCTGGCATTTAAAATTAATATACTTATTAAGAGAGCAGGAGAGTGCTTGCAGGGTAAATGTCTTTTTATTTTTTTCCCCAGGGCGAAGGCCACTTAACTCAAAGTCAGCTGACTTCAAGGGGCCTTGGGGTGTTCAGGGCTTAACTGTACAGGATGACGGTGCTCTCCATGCAGCCGAGCTGCATTTTCTCACCGTGGGTTCTGGCTCCGCCCCTGAGGGTCTCAGGGGAGAGGGCTGCTGAGCCCTTGCTGACCAGGAATCCAGCCTCTTCCAGCCGTGCTCTCCTTGCTTCTGCTCTACCTGGGCACTCATCCACCCAGTCTCCTCCAGCCATTCCTCTATCCTTCCACTCTTCATTTATCCAGTCAGCCATAGTGTTCATGCTTTCATTCATCAAACATTTATCGAGCCCTTTCAGCATACCAGGCACTGGGGAGCCACAGATGAATGATATGCCTCCCAGCTGTTAAAAGCTCACATTTCAGGAAATCTGCTTCAAAGGCAGAGGGAGATAACATGCTAAAATTCTGGTTGAGATTTTACTCCCTTGTCCAGCTATCAAACTCCTATGCATCAGTCAAAACCCAATTTAAATATGCTCAACTTACAAAACTCCTGCCCACTGGCGCCCAGAGATTAGACATTTCCCCTGTGCTCTTACAGCACGTGGCTGTATTTTGTGGCTCCATTTCAGCTCTTGTCATTGCTGTTAGTATCTGTCTCCTCCTCTACCCTGTGAGGGTTTCCTAAGTGTGTGTCCTGTGCTGAGCTCAGCACCTGCTGTAGAGCAGGTTAGTGACTTTCCAACTTTTACAAACCTAAGAACCTCCTGGGAAAGCTGTTAAAAATACAGACTCCCCAGCTCCACCCCCAGGCGATTGGATTTAGTAAGTATGAAACTGAGGCTCAGGGGTTTGGGTTTTTAATAAGTGTCTCAGGTGATTCTGATGCAGCTGATCTACAGACCACACTTTGATAAATCCTATGCCAGCACCTCAATAAAAGTTTTCTGAAGAAATGAATGAAAACCCCAAAATTTAAAGGTCAACAAAAAGTGTGTGATTTTAATAAGGTCTGTGGATTTTACCAAAGAGAATTTCCTAGTTTTGAAATTGTATACAGGTATGTAAAGTGTTAGCATTGGGGGAAACTGGGTAAAGGGTACGTGGGACCTCCCTGTACTATTTTTGTAACTTCCTGTGAATCCATAATTATCTCAAAGTAAAAAGTTTTTTTAAAAGTCACCTGGTTTTCCAAAGCCTCAAGGATGTACAGTTGTAATTTGCTTCAAATCCCTTATCTCTCGATCTTTAACCTTCCCCTCTGGAGATATCAACAATCCTCAGTTGTCTGTTGAGTACAATTAATCATATACCTAATTAGTATACAATTAATCCTCTATTATTAACAAAAGGTACTTCATTCTTTGCTTAATTTCTCAATATCCTCCAAAATAATCTTATAATTACTTTTACTTACTTTTTAAGTAAGTCATGCTAAAACTACTGGGGGAAGTTGAGGACAATGCTGGAGATGATGGGGAGAACGTCACAAAGCCAGAATCCAGAACCCTTGCTGTCTTTATGTGCCTGTGGACCCCAGTGGTTCTCAGTGACATTACTGTCGCCCAGGGAGCTTTTAAAAATTTCAGTCCCCGGGCCACACCCCATTCCCATTAAAATGAGAATTTCTGGGGTGGGGCCCTGGTGATTCCAACCAGTGGCATAGGCAATAGGTGGAGGCTGGCCCCTGGATGCAGCTGTGGGCCCTGCTCAGGTGGAGAGCACCTCTGGAGCACTTTCTGAACTGCTGGCTCTAAATTCAGCTCCACGAGAACCACAGCCCTATCCAGGGGAGGGTGGGCCTATGACCTCTTCTCTGCCTTTTCTCATTCCTCAGAGCCAAGGCCTGGAGGCAGGCAGGACTCACGCCTGCTCACCTTCCAATGGAGGCCTTTGTTTTATCTCCCTGCTCTCCACAGGCGCAGGTACCTTCTTGTCTGTGTGGCTGAAAGACTCCTTTCAAAGCAGATCGGCATTTCACATGATTTGGGTGACCCTCCATGTTCCCTGGAAGTTCACCAGGCCTGACTGGCTCATTTAGTTTCTGCCCAGGTCAGCATCCTTTCTCAAGAGGGTCTGCCAGGTCCGCGCTGGTCTCCTGACAGGGTGAAGGGTCCACTCTGAGGACCCTCGTGCTAGAAAGAAAACAGGCGTTTGCTCAGGTCTGGGGCAGAGCTCCAGGCTGAGGCGCTGATGGGATCCTGTCGGGTCACAGCAGGGATGCAGGATCCCTTTGGGGAGAGTCTGTTATCCACTGCTGATAGGTCTTCTGCGTTCCATTGAGGGGGCAATTGTTCCAGGTCAGGGTTCTGGCTCTGGAGATAGCGGAGCAGGGTCACGGTGCCTGGCGGCTTGCAGACAGCCCAGGTTCCTTCTTCAGTCCCTGAGGGCTCCCCTCACCTGCTCCTCTCCAGCAGCTGGGGGCGGGGGTGGAGGAGGGGTCCAGCACAGACAGTCGGCAAACTGCCACCTAGGACAAGAGTAATGTGCCTGTGTCTACAGGATGCCATTCACTCTGCCTGGCCTGTGCAGGCCTTCTGGAAGCCCCACCAGAGGTGGCCTAGTTAGCTAGCGGGGTCTGGCTTGCTGCCAGGTAAGCAAAGGCTTCTAACAAGCTCTGGTCTCTGCAGAGTCACCTGAAGATGGCTGAACATCTTCGCTCCAAGGACATCTTCCCTGCCTGTACCCAGGCCTGCCCGCTCACTCCAGGCCCCTCCTCCCTCCCACTGCCCCTCTCTTGCTTGGCATAGAGTTGCTGGCCAAGCTGGGAGATAAAGGCCTCACATGTTCAATGCACTGAACTTTATGACTGTTTGGAACAGAAATGTGAACTTTCCTGTGGATGAATCGAGTGACTCAAACAGTAAAGCAAAGGCAATTTTAAATCTTGAGCCTGGCCGCTGTAATTGCCAAAGTTTACTTAACCTATGTGTCAGATCCTGCATTTTGCACATTAAATCTTTCCAATCTCCTAATAAGTACTATTATTTCTCATGCCCATTTTACAGATGAGGAAGTTGAGGTCCTGGCACGGCAAACATTGACTTGAGTCAAGAGCCTGCCTGTTTCATCACTGTGTTCTTCTGTGTCACCTCCAGAATCCTCCGCACTAGGACCAGACACAGTTCCAATGCCTGGGGAAGGCATCAGAGCCCCTGTTCCTGGGGGATGGACACTCTCCAAGAGGAGCAGCGCCTCTAGAGTGGGAGACTGGGGAAGAGGTGACTTGGCCGTGGTCTTCCTGACCTGTTGGATGAAAATGGCCTAGTGGACAGAGCCATGGTTTGGAGCAAGGAGGTGGGATATATAGACCCAGTCCAGCCCTTTCTTTGAGGCCTTCCCCACTCCACCAGGACATTTGAGGAATGTCCCAGATGGGGTGGCCCAACTTCTCTTCAAACCTGAAAATGGGTCGGGCCTCCCCATTTGAGGAGCATTTGAGGGGATGGCAGGTGAAGCAGAGCCGAGACACCCCCCACTCTGATCCCCGCAAAAGGGAAAAGCTCATGAATTGATTGATTGCATTTAGGATAAGCATCTTACAGTGCCTCTCTGTTAATATTTTTCTACATTTTCTTATCCTATTTCCACTCACTAGCTATGTGACTTTGGGCATTTTCTGTTCCTCAGTTTTTTTCATCTGTAAAATGGGGATAATAAGAGTCCCCAGCACGTAGGGTCATAGTGAGGCTTAAATAGTTGAATGTGGAAAATAGGGAATAAGGAATAGGGAAATCCTTAGTGCCTGGCACATCATCAGAACTCTATCTGTGTTAGTTAGGAGGAGGAGTAGGTCTCTTTTGAGACCAGAATAACTAACAAGTTCTTTTTCCACAGGAGTCGCTGTGGTTAGATAAAAGAGCTTCTTGACTGTAAGTCATATGAGACTATTCTATAAAGAAATGCAGTAACACTTTCTTCCCTAGACCATTGTAAGAACTACTCTGGCTGAGGTGAAAAATAATCATAAACATTGTTTGAGTGCCTACTGGGCACTTTGGAGTGCATCACCTCATTCAGTCCTTACGTCAGCTCTGAAGGGTATTTCCATTTCTGGAGGAGGATGCCAGGACTCAGAGAGGTTAAGTACCTTGCCCTTGACTCCAAGCACTGTCTGAGCCTCCATGCCATTGCCTCTACCAGTGACAGAAGACAGACTGGCATATGACCTTCAGAAAAGCCTTGCAGCCCGAGGAGTCTCACTTGGGCTTGCTCAAGCCATCAGCCAAACGGAGATCAGAAACTCATCGTGCAAAGTGTTTTTCTTCTCTCACAGTAATAAATTCTCCCGACATTAGCAGAAGCTGGGGCCGGGCAGCTCAGGATGCTGACTGACAGCTCTCCAGCGGAGCTGGCGGTGGACGGAGGGAGACTGGCATCCACGTGCGAGGCCGTGGGCAGGGTGATTGCTGGGCTCCCGTGAGAGCAGGCGGTCCGTGAGGCTTTGACTCACACTTTGTAAATTGGTTTCATGCATGGGCTATCCATGGGGGCCTGGCTAGATAATAGGATTTTCCGACACACTTCTTCCCCCCACCTGCTCTGCAGCCATCCAAATCTCCATGCAGAGCGCCTGGAGGGGATGTGATGTGCTTGGCAGGGCACTCCCTGGTCAGGCTCCGCAGCTCTGGCCCGGGCGATGCAAATCTAAGAGGTCATGGTTCAGAGCAGCCTCAGAGAGAGGCTTACATGCTCCATAAGTGGGAGTTGGAACCAGCGTCCCAGGCAGCCCCTGCCTGGCAGGCTACAAGCTCAGGCACTGTCAGCCACGCCTGTCCATTATGGGGGGACAAGGTCCTCAGGAAGTGCCCACGGGGCCGCAGTGACTACTCCTGGCTTGACTGAATGGTGCCGCCAGCCTTGACTGCCCACGGTGAGTCTCTGCCATGCCCAGCCCAACCCCAGGGGAGGTTCACCAGAACCCAGAAACCCAAGCATCCCACATGTAACCGTTCCCTAGAGGCAGACCCTAGGGAAAGTGCATTATTGGGCAAGCACTCTCAGGAGAGACGAGGTGAGGAAACTAAGCAGGGATGTGGTTTGGGCCGAGGCCAGCTTCAGCCTGGTCCCACTGGGAGCCCAGGAGCATGGGTTACAACCCAAAGTCGGACTCACCTTGTGGCAAGGGGCCTGGTCTTTTGTGTCCCTGTGTCAGTCATTGGTTGTTGGCTTAGGGCAAGGGGACTCAGGCAGGTGGCTGCTCTCTGGGGTCAGCTGAGGCTCATTCTCTAGAGAAGGGGGGCAGCGGTGAGCTTTAGTAGCCAATAATCACAACAACTAAGGGATGGGTGCACCAGACCAGGCATGGGGATCTGGGCAGGGCACCAACAGCATCACGGCACCATGCCCCTGGGATACAGGCAGGACACAGCTCAGCCGGAACCCCATCAAGAGCCAGCCTGGTGACTCTGACTTCTAGAAGGCCAGAGGGCCGAGGAGCCAGACGGCACTCCAAGGAGCAGTGTCTGCGACAGCCTAGCCATCACCCCGAACACCCATACTCTGAAACTACAAAGGCATGGTTTGTGCATCTGCCCTCTTATCTCCTCCCAGCAGGGACACAGGCCTGCAGGTTCCATCAAGGGTAGTGCTGGGGACTTCTGCCCAGGCCCCCTGAAGCCAGAGCCAGCCCTGTCTGCAGGCAGACACACAGCACACCTCCCGGAGCTGTTCTGTGACAATCCAAAGCCTCCTCCCCCAGAGCCTTTAATACAAGTTTGCTGCCGAAACACAAATATCCGCCTCCGATGCGGAAGAGAGATTAAATTAGGAACAATCTTAATTCTTTCTGGCAGAGGGAAGCGAGTGAGAGCTGTCAGTTCCCCCATGATATATTGTTAAGGAAATCCAGGTTTAAAGGTATTTCGTAAGTTTGCCTTTGCCTGCTAATAAAGAGAGTCAGCTAACAGAATCCGATCACCAGGCGAGATTGTAATGAGATAATGTGGTGTACTCCACAGAGACCCAGCCAGCTCCTTGAAATTCCTCCGAGAGTTTCTGAAGTGCCACGTTATGACGAGGAAGGGAGAGTAAGAGGGAGAGAGAAAAGGGAAAATGGGCATAATTAGCCGAGCAGATTAGGTGATTCAACAAAGATCATACGGTCTCAGCAGGCTGAGTAGCTGCAGTATTTATCAACATACCTCACCTTTGCCTCTCAGTCTCCAGGCCTTTCTGTTTTCTCAGTGAGATAAGCAAGCTCAGAACCATCTTCCTGGAATATCCAGAGATTGAAGGCTTTATCATAAGCAAATAAGCAGATTTGCCTGTGGTCCTCACCAGCTGGCTGGCAGTGGGTCTCAGCTGGGCCTCCCCCAAGCCCACAGACCTTGGGGAAAGAGGCTGTGTTCAGAGGAACCCTAGGCCTAGGACTGAGGTCACTCTGGTGGGAGTCCAGTCTCAGGGTGGGGCGTCCAGTCAGGTTACCCACTGTGTGCTGGGTACTCAGGTTGGGTGAGTTATGATGGGGCTTACGCTCCACTTTGATGGCATTTGGCCCCTGCCTTGATTGTTCCACGGCTGAATTGTCTATTTGGGCTGTGATCTGGGGAGGGCTCATTCTGTGCACGCACCTGTATGAGAAACCTGTCTGGGTGCAAATGATCAACCCATTTAGCACATCAGAAAAAGGGACACCCCACCCCAGCCCGACACACACACAACCATGCAAAGAAAATGTGATTCAGGGCTTAAAGCAATAAAAAACTTCAAAACTCCTATTTACTATTTAAGCCAGCTCAGCCCCTCTGCCCACTCTGCCCTCAAGCCCACCCTCACAGGGATAGGCAATTTTTTTGTTCTAAAGGGCTTTGGGAAACTGAGGAAGGCTCTGAAAACTCTTTCCAGAAAAAGTACAGACACACCCACACACACCCAAGTTGTGGTGCGATTTCAAGGGTTCACAGATCCCGACCATGAACCCCAGGTTTCAAAACTCTGAAAAAGAGGTGGTGTTGAGGGGAGGACTTACTTTGTTAGACTGGTCCTGGGTGCACCCCATGGAGACAGATACTGCCTAGGCAGGAAGCCATACAGAAGCTGATCAGCCCCTGGAGACAGGTGGGCTCTGGAACGGGCTTTAGTTTTTATTTCCTGTGCTCCCCTAGTTATGTTTTCCGGCTTCTGGGTCTCTGGGCAAAAGGGAAGCCAGGGGTGGGCAGGCAGGCCTTGGTAACGGCGTGAGAGGAGAGGCAGGCGAGAGGCCAGGATCCACAGGGGAGTCGGCACAATCGCCTCCTGTCCTGTGGGACCTTTGTCATCCCTGCTCTGTCCCCCAAATGGCCCAGCAGATGATCTTTTGGGAGGAAAGGGGATTTCGTGCTGGCTTTGGAAGGAAGCAAAGAGGGGGAGCTGGGGAGACTACATGCCCCGCTGCAATACTGCCAGGCTAGAGAGAGAACCCCAAGGGACAGAGTGGTGGTGTCTGTCCCAGAGAGGAAGGGAAGGAGCTGAGGCTCTGGGGCCTGGAGGGAGGGACAGGAGCCACGTGACTGCTGTCAGCAGAAGACGCTGGGCCGGGAAAGATTCTGAGATCGGGAGAAAATTCTTCTCTGAGTGACTCCCCACTTTCTTCTGGTTGCATCTGCGCACCCCCTGACTCTACCCAGTCCCCTCAGAGTGTGTGATAGATGTTCTGCCAGGGAGGGAGGGTTCAATCTGGATTTCTAATCTCCTCTGGATGCACCACCGCCAAAATACAATACGCAATTATGGGGACACAATACATCAGTGATCACTGAGGGAAAGAAACCCCATTTGGACAGCAAAGCCAATGGCTGGTATCTAAATGTATGACTGCAGTCAGCTCGGAGCCCCTCGGGTTCTCTTGCAGGCAACCAGCAGCCACCCACTGAGAACAATCCAGCCCTCCTTCTCGAGCCCCAGCCTTTCCCTGTCGTCTGCTGACAGCACTTACATGGCTCCTACGTCCAGGCCCTGCAGAAAGAGCACAGGGCATCATGCCAGGAGCCCTGGGATCACAGGGGCCCAGGCCCGTTCACTCATTCATTCGCTGGTATTTTTGGAGCACCTCTCACCTGCCAGGCACTGTTCTAGGCTGTGGGGTATAGCAGTGAACAGGACAGACTGCCCTGGGGAGTGGACATTCTAAGGAAGGCTCTGGGGGGGGGCATATTTTTGGGTAGATACTGCTCCTCCCTGGCGAGCTCCCCGGGCTCATCCTCTTGCAGGGTGATAGAGCAGACCCTTTCAAAAGCTGGTCCAGGGGGACCGCTTCAGGGACCTCGGATCCTACCCTCCTGCTTCCCATCTCCTTGAGCTAAGAAGGCAGATACCAGGGTCTATCTCTTCCCTCTTCCTACCTCCTGCGGTTCCGGGCCTGGCTCTGGTAGGGTTCTCTGAGTGATCTAGGGTAAATCGCTTCCCTTCCCAGCTCCTGGTTATTCTCAACTATAAAATGAGGCTAATGACACAAGCTCCAGTCATATCACGGGGATTTTCTTAGGATGGTGGAACCCACAGAAGGTCCAGATGGAGAAGAGACCTCAGGAATCACTGAGCCCAAAGCACTCATTTCACAGAAGAAGAAACTGAGGTTCCAAGTGGTACCTAGTAAAAGTGTCTGAGAAAGCTCTTGGTGAATGGAAAGCTCTCTGTAGATACAAGGGATTGTTATATTGTTGTTATTTTTCCTTTGAGCACACTGGCTGGTCTCCCATGACCCAGGCAGGGAAGGGAGGCGCGAGTGAAGAGTCCTTCCCTGCAGGTCCCCGAGTCCTTCATTTGTCCTCAGGTACCTCACTGGCCCCGAGCCCCGTGTGGCTCCCCCTGCTGTGGCTGCCCAGCCCCACTAAGAGGATGGAAGCTGTTTATTGCTTTCCTGCGTGGTGGGGGAGGCTGGAGTTATAGGCTAATTAAACCACAGACAGATTCCTCAGCAGTTGGCTGGGACCATAAGTGCTGTTACAACAGTAAAAGGCCAGAGATGACAGATGGAGCTTTTTCAAGATTATATCACCGTCGCCCCAGAACACGGCTTCCACTCAACCCCTCGGCTTCGGGGCTATGCTCCATGGGGTGATTGCTCTGCATACGGACAATTAGGGAGAAAAGCGAGAACAAAGAAGAACAGAACGGGCTCAGTCTAAACACAATGGCAAGAAATAACAACCTGACCCACACCGTGGTCTCCTTGGAAGGCTATATAAATTGCCCAAGATGCTTCTCAGTGGAAGAATGAGAAAGTCCTTCCCAAAGTCTAATTGAAATCCCTTCTGCTGCCCAGACAGCAAAGGGCTGGGGGAAAGAAAAACGGTGACTGTGCCGCGGGACAGAAGCAGTGAGCTGGGGAAGGGATGAACAAGGACCACACGGGGGCAGGTCTCCGACTTCAGGATGGGTGTTCCTCTTCGTGCTCCAATCAACAGAGAGGATTACTCTCCTCTGTACCTCCTTCCTTCCGCCTCTTCCAGGAAGTTGACCTAGATGAGATTTAGCCAAAATCGGGACTTAACTTTGGTTTCCACGCTACCCACGATCAATGAGCTGGAGGGAGGAAGAAAGAGGAAGGCAAATGAATGACCTCGTGATTTAAAATAACCTGTAGGAAAAGACTTCATCTGCTTGTGGAGTCAGCCAAGTTGGGTTTGAGTCCCCTCCCTGCCTCTTGGACAGTTTCTTTAACCTTCTCTGGGCTTCCCTTTCCTCCACTGTAGTAAATACAGCTAAATATTCCTGCCTTACGGGGTGTTTTGAAGTTTGAGAGGGATCATGCATTTAAAACCTCATGGTGCTTGGTAGAGTGAATTGTGGTTATTCAGTCACTCCTCAGAGGGCATGGTCTCCAAGAGGAGTTAGATCCTTCTCTGCCCTGAAGAAGAAATCTCCACTTTCCTTGATAACAAATTATTCATAACCTTTAGACTCAGAAAGGTCACCCTAAAGTCTAGCCTGACTCCCACCTGCTGCAGGGCCCCCAAAAGTACAGATCCAAACAAGTAATCGTGAGCTAGAGGCACTGGTGTTCAGAGGAGGCCTGGCTCCCACCTCCCTCCAGCTGGGAAGATGCTGTAAATCCAGCCAGGCTGTTTATCTCCTTCCTGCCGCTCATGTTCCTCAAAACCCACAAGGTCACTTGGCCCAGCTAGAGTCCCAGCTCAGGCACTGGCGTGATGCGATCTGACAGCCCTGTGTCCCGCTGCCAGGCCGGGCCTGGACGGAGGCTGCCAGGCTACTGCCAGGGCAGGGCGGGGCGAGAGCGGCAGCTGTGTCTCTCGGCCTGGTCGTGGCCTGGGGGAAACCGGGGGACCAGGGAGCTGCGAAGTGCTATCAGATAGAAAAGCTGCAGAGCAGGTTTGTGGGACGCCTCTTCCACTCTCCCTGTCCCCGCCTGCCACCTACACCCCCTCTCCACCCCATGCACTGCAGGCTCTGGGAGCAGCTAGTGTCTGGGAGCTCCCGCCACTTGGGCTTCTGAGTGCAGGACACAGGTGGGGAGGAAGAGGGGACCCGAGCCCCTCTGACCCTGCCCCGAGCAGCAGCCTTCTCTCTTCTGCCTGGCTTCATCACCCTGCAGAGCCCAGCATCTCCCCACTGAGGCCCCGTCTCCCACATATGCCTTTCGACAGCCCCTTCCAGTTCTCCCGGAAGGAAAGAAGAGGAACCAACGTTTGGAGAGCCCCTACTTTGTGCCAAGGGCTGTGTCAGGCACTTCTGTTATCTCACTGAATTCTTCAATCCATAATGTCAAGGGGGGCACCCTGGGGGCAGGGAAGCGGGGGGGTGGGCAGGAACGAAGACACACTCAAACCCCATACTACAAAGAGAGTTGGGAACTGTTTACAAAGGTGTGGGCAGGGTTTCAGGAAACTAACCACAGGTGGTGCAGTGTCCTCAGACTAGCAACAGCAGGGTCCCTCGCCTCCACTGGGCCTGAAGGGACAAGGGCATTAGCAGTTAGTTACTGGCATTGGGGGAGAGTCACGTTCACAGCAGTGGGTAGGGGGCTACCTGATAGGAGCTGTGGCTCTTGATGGAGGGACACAAGCAGCTGATGGGAATCCTGCGGATAAGGAGTCAGAGGCCCAAATCCCAGCCTACTGTTCTCCTGTCCCCTGACATTCTGCTGGTGCCGCCCACTGGCCCAACCCAATCGGGAAGCTCATGATGCTGTGCACTTGGGAAAACTTGGGGGCAGGGGCAAGAGCGAGTGGGGACAGGTGGAGAGCGGACCTGGAGAGACAAAGAGCAGGTGGTCAGCACACACAAGATAGGAACGATCCCTGTTTACAAGTGCCCAGAGTCAACAGCCGATTACAAAGCCAGATCCCGGGCCCATGTTCTCTGTAATTTCTTCTGTCTAATGTCGTCTCTGCAAGAAAGTAGGACAGGAGGTAAGGACGGGCGGGTTGCAGAGTCCTCATCTCACCTGATCTGAGCTTCCAGCTCCTGGCAGCTCCCCAGCCTGGCTACTCTGATAGCACCTCAGGTCTGCAGAAGGTACAGAATCTAACTCAACTCGACCCTCAACTGGCTCCTGACCTTGAGAAATCCCTTAGGCTCTCTGGGCTTCAGTTTTTGCATCTGTGAAAAAAAAAAAAGAGTGTAATTCTGTCTCTCTTTCCATTACAAGTATTTTGAAAGGATGAAAGTGAGATATGTGTGTAAAATTCTTTGGCATTAAAGTCGAGCCACAAATGCTAGCGAAGAATTATTCTTTAATTGAATAAATGTTTATGAGACAACCTACTACATGCAGGCATTGTTCCTGGTGCTGAGGGTACAACAGCACGCAAATAGACAGTGTCTGCCTTCTTGGGGGAGACAGACAATGAACAAACACACGAATACATAGGATGTCAAATGGAGAATAAGGGCTATATGGGGGAAAAGAAGCAGGATAGGCAGGTAGGGAGAGCTGGAAGGGAGGTTTGCTATTATATATGTAGGGTGGTTGCAGAAGACCCTGAGATAAGAAGTCATCTGAGGGACTTCCCTGGTAGTGCAGTGGTTAAGAATCCGCCTGCCAATGCAGGGGACACGGGTTCGAGCCCTGGTCCGGGAAGATCCCACATGCTGCAGAGCAACTAAGCCCGTGTGCCACAACTACTGAGCCTGCATGCCACAACTACTGAAGCCCACGTGCCTAGAGCCCGCGCTCTGCAACAAGAGGAGCCACCGCACTGAGAAGCCTGCGCACTGCAATGAAGAGTAGCCCCCACTCGCCGCAACTAGAGAAAGCCCGCGCGCAGCAACGAAGACCCAAGGCAGCCAAAATTTAATTAATTAATTATTTTTTAAAAAAAAAAGTCATTTGAACACAGGCTTGAAGAAAGTAAGGAAGAAAGACTTATGGAGATCCAGGGGGAGGAAACAGCAGGTACAAAGGCCCTGAGGCTGAAGAACATTGGGCACATTTGAGAAAAAGCACAGAGGCCAGCATGGATAGAAATGAGTGACCAAGGTGGAGAGGTTAAGGGCCACACTGCCATGTTAATAAACTGAAGGAGAGTAAGGGTGGAAGTAGGGAGAACTGTTAGAGGCTATTGCAATCATCTAGTAAGAGATGATAGCTTGGACTAGCTGGAGGTTATAGGAGTGGTCAGATACCAGCAAAACCAGAGGATTGTTGATGGATTGGATGTGAGTTATGAAAGACAAAGAGAAGTTAAGATTGATCCCAAAGTTTTTGGCCTGAGCAGCTAGACAAGAGTGTTGCCATTGGCGGAGCTGGAAAGATTGAGGGTGGAACAGCTTTAAGGGGAAATGTTGTTCTGGGCATGTAAAGTAGATATGAATGGATCTGGAATATGGGGCAAGACTGGACTAAAGTTATACATCTGGGAGCTGTCAACATGCAGATGGTATTAAACCCACAGGTCTGGGGGAGATCACCCGAAAGTGGGTCTAGGAGGGCCAAGGCCTGAGCCCCTGGGCCAGGTCAGGGGCCAGCAGGAGAACTTGAGAGGCAGCGGTCAGTGAGGGCGAGGGAGAACCAGGCAAGGAGAGCACCACCACCAACAAAAAACCTGAAGACTCATCTCACTTTTGAATTTTGCTGTCCAAATCCAAAATAAAATATTAGCCAATAAAATTGAGCAGTGATTGAAAGACCAGTCCCTCGTGACCAACTTGAGTTCACCCCAGTCATTACAGACCGATTCGACATTAGAAAATGTGTTAACACAGTTCACTGCGTAATAAAGGAAAATTCTATGTGGTTTTCTCGCTACACACCAACGAAAGATTTGATAAAAGTCTATAAATTTTCCTCATTTTAAAAAAACCTCAATAAAGATGGAAGAAAATTAAACTTCCTTAATCACACAACTTCCAAAGAATGTTCGAAATATTTCCACTCTGTCTGGAAAGAATATATGGATGTCTGTCTTGTTCAGCATGTTTCTGGAGGTAGTGGCCACTGCATCAGATGAAGCAAAAGAAGTATGGAGGATGAATAAAAGAAGGATGAAAGAGAAAAGTATTATTTTCAGATGATATGATCATCTACCTAGGAAATCCAAAAGAATGAAATGATACACTGTTAGATAGTAAGATTCCAGCACATTGGTAGCTTATCAGAACAACAAACAAAAATCAAAGCTTCCCTCCATGCCACCAATTTAAAAAAAAAGACATCCAAAATAGAAAAAAAAGAAAACAGCAAATGCCTCTAAGGTTCCAAGGAATGGACCCAGTAAGATATGAACAAGACTGTAATGCAATAACTATAAAACTTGACTGAGTATTATAGAAGAAGATCTAAATAAATGGAGAGACAACTAATGTTCCTGGATGGGAAGTCTCAGCCTCGTGAAGATGTTGATTCTCCCCAGATTCAAAGCAAGCCTTGTCAAAATCCCAACAGAGTTTTATGGAACTGGATCACCTTAATTTAAATTCACCTGCAAGAGACAAAGAAGAACAGTGAGGCAGTTGTTGAAAGAGAAGTATGTTGAAGCGGGATCTACCCTACCAGTATAAAACATATAATAATGACATAAGCCATAGTCATTAAAACAGCAAGATGTGAGCCTAAGAATGGACAGATAATAAACAGATTGTGTAGGTGCGGGAGCATATGATAATAGCATCTCTAATTAATTATCCTGGGATGGACTGATTGTTCATAGGTAGTACTGGTACAGCTGCTTGTTGTATCAGTTTGAGGTACTGCCTGCTGCCCATGACAGAGAACTTGACATAACCAGGCTTCAATAATAAGGAAATGTATTGCTGACATGAGGAAGTCCAGAGGTAGATAAGGTAGTAGTGAGACCTCAAGGTTGGCCAAACCCAGTGGCCCTGACTCTGTTCTCTAGGCTTCCTTTACAGCTGTGGTCCTTTCCAAATGTTGCCCTCGTCCTCTGGCTGGCTTCTCTCATGGTGACAAAGATCCCTAGCAGCTTCTGGATCCATAGCCACAAACCATGATGTCTGAAGGAAGAAAGGGTTTTTTTTCCCTCCCAGTGCAGACTTTGAGAAGTGAGCAAACTATTTTCCCCAGACGCACTCAGTAAACTTCCTCTCACCTTAGCTGGGTCATATGCTCATCCTGAACTAATCACCATGACCGACATCACGCCATGCTCTGATGTTTAGGCCAGGTGTATGGGATTACCCTTAAACCAATGAGGCCTGGCCCCAAAGCCAGGGGATAATGGTGATGGGGTAGAATGCCTACATGAAAATCTAGGGAAAGTGGAAATAAACACTAGGTGGGCCAATAGTAATGGCCACCGAAGCTATCCATTTGGAAAAAATTAAATTAAAACCTACTTCCCACCATAACAAAATAAATTTCAAGTTGACTAAAGAGCTTCATAAGCAAGGGGAGTGCTATAAAAATATTAGGAGAAAATGTACTATAACCTTGTGGTAGGGAAGACCTTCTCAGGGAAATACAATAAAATCAAAACCATTAAAAAAAAAATGATAAGTTGACTATGTCAAAACTGTTTCTGTCTGATGAAAAAATTCATAAAGAAAGTTAAAAGGTAATTGACAGACTGGGAGAGATATGTGAAACATGCATAACAGATATGAATTAATATCCAGGACATGTAAAGAGCTTCACAAAAATGATAAGACTAAGCAAAAAATAGGAAGAAGCAATTCATAGAAGAGGAAAGGTAAATAAGCAGTGAACATATTAAAAACATTTACAGAAATCAGGGAAATTCAAATCAAATGAAATGAAATACTTTGGCAAAAAAGTATAATATTGATAATATCTAGCATTCAAGGAGGTGCAGGGAAATGGGAAGTCTACTACCCCACTGTTGAGAGTGTAAACTGGCAAAGAATATTTATTCAAATTAAATATATTCACTTGTCAGGAATTTCACTTCTAGGTATCACTCCTAGAGAATCACTCATTTTTGTATAAATGAGTAATATAGACATAGACAAAGATGGCCTTTGTTATGTTGCTTCCAATAGTGAAAACAATGTGTCTCCAATGTCCAAGAGGGGAAAAAAAAGGTATATACAAATACATATAATATATACATATATACATTCATAATGCAATATTATAATATTTCGCTGTTTAAAAAATGAGTTAGTTCCATAGGTAGTGAAATTGAAATCTGTCCAAGCCATATTATTAAGTGAAAAAGTGAAAAGAGCAAATTGCAAGCCATAGTACCACATTTTACCATTTACGTAAAATCGAAAGGTCCAGCATTTTTCTAGTTGTGTGTATATGTAAAATGCCCAGGAGGAAGTCTATAAGGACGCACACTAGGAGCCCCTAGTTACCGCCAGGAAAGGACTGGGAATTGGGGTCAGGGAGAGGCACTTAAGGTCAACTTAAGGTTGATCCTACTGCATGGATCTTTTAAATGTAACTATATATCACTTGTATAATTAAAAATAAATTGAAACATTTAATTTGTCCTCCACGCATTTGAGGGCAGGCTATATGCACACCCTGGCTGACCCACAGTTATTCTACTGCTCAGACGAAGGAAGGATCAGCTTCCAGCTTCCCTCTGCTGGGGCTTCCCAGGGAACTTGGGGGAAGGCTGTGAACTTCCAGAAGCCTCTAAAGGTTGGGCATGGTTTGGTTTCAAATCACACAGACTTTGGAGTCAGAAGACCTCAAGGTCTGAATTGTGCCTCTCCTCCTTGCTAAATACACAACTGAGGCTCTGTGCCTCAGTGTTTCCATCTGTAAAGAGGGTTGATGAAACGAATACCTACCTCTCAGGGCTTCTGGGAGGACAGAATGGGCATGAAAACTAACAGGCATTAAAAAATATTTTTAAGTATTTTAAATATTTATGCAAATCTAACTCCAGGTTTAGGGGTTGTTCTTCCCAAATACCTGCCCTGCTCCCCTTCATAAACAGGAGGAGCAGAGCTGGGTCTTGGTTCCCTGGCCCGGCCTCTCCTCTTCCCTTCTCGCCCTCTGTTTGTGCTCACCGGAGCTGTGCTCTCAGGCACAGTGACCCCTTGTTAATCCCTTTGAGTAAATCCAGGTCTCTCCAAATCCCCGTTCACACACCTGTTAGCAAATAGCAAAGGCTGCACTGCCTCTGGGCAGTGGCAGTCCCCTGGGGCTGAGTTGGTCCTTCTCCCCCTCCATCTTTTGTTAGCATGGGATCAGCTGCTTCCTAGAAGCCAGCTGTGAAATGTCTTCTAAACCAAACCAAAAAGAGCAGATGTTTAGCGATGAGGCTTTGCTCCCCACTCCTCCTTGGGCCCAGGCCTTCATTCACACCTGCTCCTGGGGGCGGAGCAAACCACCAGATATACCCTCCTCCACTCCCAGGTCCTGTTTCCGGAGGGGAGACAGTGAAGGAGGGGGAGGAAAACCACTTCTGGCTGCTCCCAGTCTATTGGCCGGCCAGGTCACTGTCTCTGGTCTCTGGAGATGCAGCTGTGGACGGAGACTGGAGACAGGGAAGCAACATCCTGCCCAAATGGCCTCCTGCTGCTCTGCACTCCATTTATTAGCCTGTCGCTCTCCACTGAAAAATGCGTCCATCACCGTGAGCCCCAGGCTCTTCTCTATCTCTGCCTGGGACCAAGGGAAACAGGAGGCCAGAGAATCCTGAACCCAAGGCCCCTCCGTTTTCTCCATCCCCCCTCCCCTGTCTGCTCCCCAAGACACACATAAAGCACACTGCCAACAGTGTGTGCAAACAAGCATGCACACGTCCCCGGACTCACCTGCAGAGTCAGATGCTCCAAAACCCTGTTCTAGGATCTGGTCAGGAGGGCATCTGAGTCCCTCCCTACCTTCGTTTTAAAGACATCCAAGAAAATAGATTCTATCACCTTTAGTTATCCTTTCAGTCCTGGCTCAAGCATCACAGCCTCTATGAAGCCCACCAGAGTCCCCCACTCCTTCCCTAGAGTGCCTCCTCCCTTGTGCCTCCAATCGTACCATGAATGCATCAATTCTAGAACTTACTTCACAGTATTTCATTTTATGTCACATACCTATCTCCTCCACCACACTGTGCCATTTGTATCTAAAACCTCTACACTTACCCCAGTGTTGGAGCATATTAGATACTCATTGATGGGGGATGGATGGATGGATGGAGGGATGGAGGGATGGACGGATGGAAGGAAAGCCTCCCTAGTCCATTCTTCCCAGCTTCTAAGAAGTAATAATCTCACTCCCTCAACATTCTGTTGGTCTATATATTTATATGTAACAGAGTATCTTCATATCTTAGGGTACTTGACAGTCCAGTACTTTTCTCCTTCTAATAGAGCCCAAGCCTCTTTGAGGGTAGAAAGAAAATTGAGAATTTCAGAAAAATGTACAAAAGCACAATTTTCTCACTAAGAGGCTGGCAGACACTCCAGAAGGGCCTGCCTGGAATTGCCTGGGCATCCCAGGTTCAGAATCCTGTCTTGCTGGTCTAGACAGAGACCAGTACTTTTGCCTCTGCATACATAGACCTGGGTTCATGACGGTGGTGGGAAATGGGTGGGCATCTGCCCTGTGTTGACTCTTATGGGCTTTGGCCATTTCTGAGGATCTCTCACTCCATTCTTGTCCAAAACTTACACTTGTTGCTCACAAACCAAGTGGATATGGGCTGCAAATTTTATGCTGATAATCAACAGGTCCCTATTTGGGGGGCTAAGCTATACTGTCTTGAAACCAGGGTGTCCCATGGAACTTAGGGTTCTCTGGACAGCACCCGCCCTGTAGGAAGTCCTGGGATGGAACCTGTCTTGTACCTCAGCAAGAGTGGCAGAAATGCTGTGTCCGCCCTTCTTTGCCTCAGGGAGAGCTCTCCTCAGACTTAGTGAATTCCGTGCTCAAGTCTGACTGTCTCCTCAGCTGAATCCACCAGCACAGCCTGCAGCCCGAGGCCTGGTGCGGGAACAGGCGGGGCTCAGCCCTTCTCAGCATCAAAAAAGCAATGAGTTTGAACTTTATATTTATTGATCACAGCTTCTCTAGACCTTTACTATCATTTAACTCTCGCTTCTAACCAAATCCCCTTTATCTCTTTTTGCCAACTTCACTGCCCAAAATCGTTTTTTTTTTCCTCACACTGTAAACACATTTCCATTCGAGTGCACAGCCAGCCTGCCGCCAGAGCCCTCTCTGTGTTTATTTTTCTCCTCTATCCAAAACCAACCTCATCATGGAGGAGAATTAAAGGAAGGGGTGGCCTGGAAGGGGTTAAACTAACCCAGTAAATAAATATTGCAAGTTCTCACTTTCGGGAACAAATTCAAGAGGTGAGCTATACATCTAACCTGAAACTGTGCTTATATTCAAAGATAATTTCTCTTGGTTTTTGAGCGAGTTGGGGGTCTTCCCACATGCAAACGAAAAGACAATCATGTGTCTGGATTGTCTTGGAATTCTGAACAGTTAAAATCAAATGAAAAATGAACATTAAATATAGAATAAATAATAAAAGAATAATGTCACAACTCAAAGGCTAATCTTCCAAAGATTCTTTCCTCTCCCATTTTTGGCCCTACTTCATGCAGGGAGCGGACCCCAGGCGAAGAATCATATAAAGAAACAGCCTAAATGGATGTGCCCTCTCTCCCTCTAAACCCCCTTGGTGTCTGACTTGTCTTCTAATGAGGATAAAAATGTGCTGTATCTTGATTAGGAAGAAATTTGAAGACCCCCTTCCCTCTCTTGCTGAACTCTGAGTTAGGCCAGATAAGGCAGACTGTTCTGTGATCGAAGGCCAGAATTTCTTCAGGAGTTGCAGCAAACCCTCCCTTACTTCCTCCTCCTTGTGATGGTGTGTTTCTAGGCTTCCCTGGAGCACACGGGCAGAACACAATATAACCGTGTGCACTGATAGAGCTAGACTCAACAGGGTGCCAGCAGAAGGCAGCTTCATTCTTTCATGCTGCTACTGCCCCTTCAAGCACATTCTTTCCCGACCACTGGAGAGCCTCTTAGAAAAACCTTATAATTTGGGAGATAACACTCAGAATTTTTTTAAAAGTCCAGATCAGTTTAATATTAGAGCCTCCACTTCTCATCCTATTGAAGACTCCCATCGCCCAGCTTGGACCTGCTACAGCTGGAACCTTGAGGAGTGGGGAGCATGGGTGGTCAGTTTCATCACTATGTTCTCACTCCTCCTCTACTCATTGGTGAGTGTTTGGACCACTGTCCCCACCCCAAGATCAGATAGGGTGGAGATGGGAGGAGAAAGAAAGGCCAAGGAGGTCTTGCTTGACTTGCAGGGTGGTGGCAGATTCCAAATGCCAGTCTTTCTCTTGTCAGGGGCTCATGTGTGTCCTCTCACCTGTAGTTCCCTCGATGTAGGTAACACCCCCTCTACTGGTTGCTTATGACCCTCACCTCCTTTAGTCCTGCACGCCCCAGCCTCTGGCCCGGGGCCTGAAGCCTTCAGAGTTCCTGGCATCCCTCTGTGAGGTCCACAGCGGCCCAGAGGAGGGAGGTTCCCTCCACGCCCTGCCAGACTCTAGGAAGGGAGCGATCTGAGGTCACCTAGTCCCTCTCCGCTCAGCATTCTCAGGCCATCAGCTACAGCCTCTCACCTTTGGATCTTCTCGGGCCTCAGCCAAGCTCTTGCGTGGCTCTCATCCAGCTCCTTCGTTTGGTCAGTGAGAGGGAGGCAGCCCCCTTCCCCCTCCCATGCAAGGAGGTGGGACACAGCGCCCTGACCGCTCACTCCACAGAAAGCTGCCCAGAGGCTTCATCAACCTCTCCACATCCTATTTTTATACCCTTGAAGTGGATGAGAGGGTAAGGGTCACGCAGCCAATTTCACCCACTTTTACCCCTGGCGAGGGGTGGGCAGGGAGGTAGGCAGAGCCCTCAGTTTGGGGCTCAACCACGCCCTGCTCCACAGGGGAACTTAGCCAGCTTTACTGCTCACCCCAAGTGTGAGAGGGCCAAATTGCTCTGGACCACTCATTCATTCACCCACAAACATTCTTTGAGCATTTATCTAGGACTGCCATGACAAAATACCATAGATTGGGTGGCGTAAACAGTAGAAATATATTTCTCACAGTTTTGGAGGCTGGGAAATCCAAGATCAAGGTGCCAGCAAGGTAGGTTTATTTCTGAGGCTTCTGCTCTTGACTTGTTGGCGGTGGCCAGCTTGCTATGTGCTCACATGCAGGGGGGTGGCGGGGAGGGAGGCGGTGCACAATCCCATCATGAGTGTCCCACCCTCATGACCTCATCTAACCCTAATTATCTCCCAAAGACCTCATCTCCAAATACCATCACACTGGGGGTTAGGGCTTTAACATATGAATTTGGGGACATAAACATTCAGTCCATTACAATCACCTACTGAGCATCCAGGTGCTGTGCTGGGTGCTGAGGATAAGAGCGTCCACCAGGCATGAGGCTCGCCCTCTCTTTCTCCCAGCAAAGAGAAAAAACCATTGCGTGGATAAATAATTGCACATCAGTATGAGAGACGCCAAGTGGCCAGACAGCATGGCTGTGTGTCTGGCAGGCCTATGGAGACCATTCACCCAGCCTTCCTCCATGTGAGGGGCGGGGCCCTTGAATGGCTGCTTCTTGGTAGCAACACGTGCCCAGGTGTGTGGACATCCTGATACAAAGCCAGGATGACCTTTAACTGATGCTGATTGAACACCTGCCATCTGGCTGGACTGAGCCAGGGGTTTTTCATTCTTTCCCAACAAGCCTGGGGATGGAGAACCTTACCTCTAGTCTATAGATAAACAAACCGAGGTTGAGATATAGAAGTGGGTCTCTGAATCCAGGAAGCAAACACACTTCCAGCCCAAGAGAAGGCTGCATGCTTTTTGGGGGAACAAATCCCTAACCTTTAGCTCCCAGCGCCTGTGGGGTTTGTCACCAAGAGGTTTCCACCCACTTCCAGCTTTTTCCTCGAAATGCCTCAAAGGAAAGTTTGTCTAACTCCAGGTTCTTTGCATTTTGTTTAGAGACAAAGATAAAAATGCGTTCATTATCTCATCTGCGGCCGCTCAAACGAGAGAAAAGTGCTTCTGTATTAGGGCGACGCAATCCACCCAAACCTTTTTACTTCTATTAAAAAAGCATGAAGGCAATTTACCAGGATGCGCCTGTCACAGTCTGAAAAACAGAAATGCCTCTTTTATCTTCCGATTTATTTACAGGTGCAGCCTAGTGACGGAGGCAAGTATTTTTCTGGCGCAGTGACTTGGAGGGGCCGTGGTAGACAAAGCAACAATCGGGTGCTTCCTCGTCCCTAAATGTGAGTTTTGTGCTGCCACCATCAGATAGTCCTGAAGCAGGTCCCAGGTCGCTGAGGTCACCAGCAGACACATTTCTTCACTTGCTTTCACCGCACCCCCCCCCAGTGCCCACCCCGCAGGAGCCAGCTGGATCTCTGCCAGCTTCCCTCCAACCCCAGGTGGGCAGGGGAGGGCACTTGGGGGGTTCCTCTCAGGAAATGGGCTGAGCAAGTGGAAGAGGAGACATCCAGCAGGATTTTCTGCTTCCAAGAATCTGCTAGGTACAAAACAAGGCCTAAAGGTAGCTCTGACACCATCACCTTTTCTGGAAATTTCAATGATAGAACACTAATTTCCCTGGGGTGGCTTCTGTGTTATCTTCACTGGAGATGTCTTTTGACATTTTCATGCAAACCCTCTCCAAGGAGCTCTCCGGGCATTGTTTCAACCATTCTCACTGTTGACACTGAAAGGACACAAAGGGAAGAATGAGCCCCGGGTAATGGCACTTAGTGTCTGCATGGTGATGCCAGGCCACCAACAAATCAGCATCGGATTTGGCCATCAAAGATATTTTCTCCTGCAGTCAGCAACGTTTACTGAGCCCCTGCTGTAGTCAGGCTCAGCATTCAGGGAGATATAAGTGCAGATGAGATGCAATTCTGCTCACAGTCTGGTGGAGGAAAAAGGCAAGAAAGGAAATCATCAAAACATGAGGCAGAACAAAATAAGAAGTAAGTGGAGGTGTCCGCAATGTGTTACAGGAACACAGAGAAAGAATGACTTAACTCTGAGTTGGGACTCAGGGGAGGTGGAATTACCATGGAAGGCAGCATTTTCATTGGTCTCGAGGAATGGAGGGTTTGCAGGGGAAGCCTGGGGGTGGGAGTGAGGGGTGGCAGAAGTGGCAGCACTGTGTTCCCTCTGCCCTGTTCTGGCTCAGCCAGGGCACACTGGCACCTGCCACCAAGGGCTCCCATCATCCATGGAGGCTTCATTCACTCTGGCCCTCGTTGCCATGGAACCAACCTCTGGTCCCAGTGACCTGGCCGGTTGCCGTGAGCATTGCTGCAGCATCACCTGAACTCCAAGCTCCAGGACTCAGGGGAGCTCCACGCGTGGGGAGCTACAGCTGGGTCGAAACCTTCAGAGACACAGGCTGAAATCGACACCCAAAGAGGTGGGTCGGGAGTAGATTCTGCCCTTAAGACTATTCCTCAAGAAGCACCGAGGGGAGCGTTGAGATCCACACTGCCCACGCTACTGGAGGGCCAGTAGCAGTTTGGGATTTTTCCCTTAAGGACTGTGTCGTCCACACCCCTTAGCACGACTTCACAGCCCCTCACAATCTGGTGCCTGCCTGACTCCCCAGCGTGACCTGCACCCCAGCGTTCTCCGTACCCCACGTTCCGACCTCAGGGAAGAGCTCTCCTGCCCCCTCTACTGTGTTCCCCCCAGGAGCCCGCGAGGCTAGGCATAATCCTGCTCCTCGCCTTTGGAGACACTTTCACCCTCCTTTGACCCTCAAGGCAGATGGGATTGTTCCCCCTTTCCAGCTGGGGAGTTGGGGACCCAGAGAAGTTGGGTGGCTCATTCTGCTGGAGACATGACCAGCTCTCATGGCTCTCAGTTCTGATGCACCATCCTCCGCCATAGTGGTTCCAGCCTTTTCCAGCCCCCAACTCCCCAGCTGGAAAGAGGGAACAATCGCATCTGCCTTGAGGGTCAAAGGAGGGTGAAAGTGTCTCCAAAGGCGAGGAGCAGGATTATGCCTAGCCTCGCAGGCTCCTGGGGGGAACACAGGCAGAGGGGGCAGGAGAGCTGAGGTCGGAACGTGGGGCACGGAGAACGCTGGGGTGCAGATCACGCTGGGGAGTCAGGCAGGCACCAGATTGTGAGGGGCTGTGAAATCATGCTAAGGGGTGTGGACGACACAGTCCTTAAGGGAACAATCCAAAATTGCTACTGGACCTCCAGTAGCGTGGGCAGTGTGGATCTCAATGCTCTCCTCGGTGCTTCTTGGGGAATAGTCTTAAGTGCAGAATCTACTCCCATCCCACCTCTTCCCAGCACACCCTTCATTGTTTTTCCTTCCACAGACCTCAAGGACTCCTATGAAGTCATCCCCAGCCAATCTCAGCTCCTGCATGAGATAACCACTGTTAGCACAATCCAGCTAAAAGCAGAGAAACCTGATGTTTTAGGTAGGCTGTGCTGATAACAGTATGATTTCTGTGGCGCTATTTGAGACGTTGACAGAAGCTCTCAGAGAGTTATTATGACTTTCCCTGGGGGTCCAAAGACTTTAGCTTGGGAACTACTGCACTATTTCTGCAGTGACCACAATTTTCAGGAGAAAAATCTGGACCCATGGTGAGATAACTATGAGTACGTGTATGGGGTGATGATACGGGCTGTTTGAAGACTATAGTGTTTCGAGAAACCTGGGTTAAATGGCCATTCATTCACTCACTCCTTTGCTCATTTATTAAGTGCCTACTATGTGCTGTCACTGTGCTAGGTGCTGGGGGTTACAGTGAAGACAAGGACACAGCTCCTGACTGCACAGAGCTGCTAGTTAGTTTACATAATGACCCTTAATGTGCAGAACAACAGAAAGCATGAACATCGGGGGATTGTGAAATGTGGCCTGGAGAAGGAGACATCTGAGTTTAGTTTTGAAAGATAAACAATAATTTGCCATGGACGAGAACAGAAGATTAAGAGGGGAGAGTACGAAGAAAGGCTCAGGGGTATGAAATAACAAAGGCAGGCAATCCACTGGGACTATAAAGATGGAGATGGAGGTGGAGAAAGAGATCGGGAGAGATGAGGCTCCAGGGCAGGAAGGAGCCAGGCCCTGAAAGGTCCTGAATGCCCATCCTGGGAGCCTATGCCCTGTGCTCACCCACAAGCCCCACCGTGGCCAACCCCCAAAAACCAGTCTTTGGCATAACATGTGTTCCAAGCAATTGCCCTTGAATGCGACCACCTTGTGCTCTTCTCTCTCTGCCTCTGGGATTCCTCTGGACACTCATTAATTTGTTCATTCTCTCATCAGGGCAGGGAAAAAGACAGAAGTCATCCCTACCCTCAAGTAGCTTTCAATCTAAGAGAAGAGGCAAACATTAATGTAATAACTAAATGCATAAATGTAAATCACAAGTATCAAATGTAATATTGGTATAATTTTTTAAAATTATAAGTATCAGAGGTCAATTAGGATAAGTGCTACAAGGAGGAACTACATACCTGGTACTATAAAGCCATATTAACAGAGACACTAACCTACTCAGAGAGGTGGGAAATGTTTTCCAGAATAAAAACTGGGCTGAAGACCAGTGGACAGATAGGGATCAATGTCACATTTGCTTTTGACCCCTTTCATGTTGATAACATATTTGAACCCTCTTCTTTGGTTTTGGACCTTGCTTCCTACTTGGCCCCAGGCTTTGCTTGATCCCTTGACTTTTCCAGCTTTCCCAGCCTGGGCTGAGAGGGTCCCTCTGCCTGCCCTCCCCGGTAGACTCTGGCCTCAGGATAAAGAGGAGCCATACGAGAGTTTTTAGCAGAAGTGACATCTCCAACCCCAATTCTTCCGTGAACTCCACCCTTGTGAATCCAAGTACCTGCTCCCCATCCTCATCTAGGCTAAGACCTCCCAAACCTAACCTATCCTAACCACACTCTTAATGGCCCTTCCCTGCCCACTGGCCAAATCCCCTGCCATCTTCTCCATGTGATGAAGTGGCAACTCCATCCTTCCAGTTGTCCTATCAAAGTCCTTGGAATCAGCTTTGCCTCCTCTCTTAGTATTCCACATCCAATCTGTCTGACTCGAAGGACCACGTAGTTGTTAGTTCCTCTGACCAAGAAAGGAAAGCAGGAGGTCAAACATGTTTAGAGGGAAGATAATGAGTTGGTTTTAGAAATGTTGAGGTTGAGATGACAGTGGACATCCAGGAGGAGGCGGCCAACAGGCAGCTGGATATACAGGTTGGAATCTCAGCAGTGTGATCAGTGCCAGAAATGTAAATAATCTGGGTCAATAGCACAATGGCAGCATTTAAAATAATTGGTGTGTATTAAATCACCTAGAAAGACAGTATAGGGTGAGAAGAGGAAAGGACCAAGATCAGAGCCCTAGGGAGCATGGACATGTAAGGAAGGAGAAGAGAATAAGAAGTAAAGACAAAAAATTGGTGGGAGAAGTTTAAAGAGAACTAGGAGACAAGGGTGTCATGGTAATAAAGGAAGGATAGAGTTTTCAGAAAGAGGGAGCAGTTAACAATGTCAAATGCCAGGGACAGTAACAGAAAATAAGGGCTGAGAAGGGCCCATTGATATGCAGTATGGCCATATGTGGCCTTGGCCAGACAAGGTCAATGGCATGCCAGGACAGAAGCTAAGCTACGCTTGGTTAAAGAGATACGAGAGATAAGAAAAACAAAGCAGCAGGTATAGACGATTCTTTCAAAAAACTCTGCTGAGAAAGAGGAGAAAGAGCAGTAATGAGAAAGGAATCCTGGAGGCTCAAGAGTGTTGTTTACTACATGGGATGACTTGAGCATCTTTATGGGCTCAGAGTAGGATACAGGGCAGAGGCTGCAGTGAGCTATGTGTGGAGAGGGGATGGTTGAAGGAGTGTGGTCCTCGGGTTGGAGGGAAGATGCACAAATCAGAGTAGGGGTGTATGTGGAGCAGAGAGAAGGGAATCCAGAGCCCACACTGTAATGATAACCCAATGACTCCCACCAACATTGGAAGACAGGACAGGAACACATGAAAAATACACAGGACACCTACAACAGAAACACGTGAACCAGGGTCCAACCAGTGGCAACTGAGCAGAGGGATAGATACAGTGTTGAAGGAGATGAATGTTGGATTGGCATGGCCAAACCAAGTGGGTTATTAAAGGGACCCTTTAGAAGTGGGGACTGGAGGAAGTGAAATTTAAAAAGAAGGTTGGAGGGACTACCCTGGTGGTCCAGTGGTTAAGAATCCTCCTTCCAATGCAGGAGACGTGGATTCGATCCCTGGTCGGGGAACCAAGATCCCACCTGCCGCAGGGCAACTAAGCCCACAGGCCGCAACCAAGAGCCCGCAAGCTGCAACGAAAGATCCTGCGTGCCACAACTAAGACCACACGCAGCCAAAAATAAATAAATAAATATTTTTAAAAAACTAATAAATAAAAATAAGGTTGGAAAACACAGGGCTTGGGAAAGGACCTCTTTGTCCAGGAAAGTCTGGTTTGGAGCCTTCTAGAGAGGCAGAGGGGCAGCACAGGGAGCCTTGTCTGTCTTAACAAGACAGACACAGAAGCAGATGAACGGATGGAGAGTCTAGTAGTCTTGGTAAGAACATGAGCTATGAAGGCAAGGCACTGAGTTTGCACCTGGCTCAGTTACTAACTGGCTGTGTGACGCTGGGCAAATCATCTAATCTTTCACTGCTTCAGTTTCTTCTTCTGTAAAATGGAGATGATAACACATGTGAAGTGTCTGGTACCATGAGCTTTCAGGCAGTGGCTCCACAACTCATAACTACTGCTAAGATAGCCTCATGAGTCTGCAGTCTATCTGTCATAATACGCGGACAGACAGACAGCTAGAGACATGTGTGCCAGATGACATTTGCCACTTAGCCTATTTCCTACTTTATCAGAAAACCTACTTTAGCCACCTTTGCCTCTGAGGCAGGAAAGCAGTGAAACTGCATGTTTCTAAACACTCAGCATTGAAAGTTGGGGCATCCAGGTGGCTGTTTAGCCTGTGGGAATGGAGAGGACGGCAGGAAGTTGTAAATACCATGTATCCAAACTGCCATCTTCTCTCCAGGACTTTGGCTCAAAGCCTTCCTAATAGAGGGCTTTAGGATCCAACAGGAAAACATGGGGATTTTGACCAGGCTCTCTTCCCCACCCATCCCCCTTCCATCCCATGGCAGAGACGCTAGTTTTCCCTCCAGTATTCGTGTTCCATTTCTTCTAAAGCAGGAGAATTTTCCTGGGCACATGGTCACCCAGAGTAAAGACTTCATAACCCAGTCTCCCTTGCAGTGAAGTGTGGCTAAGTTCTGCCCAGTGGCAGAAGTATTGTTTGGCTGCTTCCAGGAACCTTCCCTAAAATATGGCTGCCCCCTTAGCCCTTTTCTTATTTGCCCCTTTCTCCACAAAGCCACCTGGAACATGGCTCTCATGGTGGTCATCTCAAACAGCGAAGACAAGGGCCGCAGCATAGGGACAACAGAAGAGCAAGTTGGAAGGATCATGGAGTCCTGAGGAGTGTGTGGACCAAAGTTTCCACCTCTGACATTCCCCAGCAGTTTCCAGATTTTCACGTGAGAGAAAAATAAAGTCCTATCTTAACCACTGGTTTTTTGGTCACTGGTAGCTGAATCCAATCCCAACGGAAGCTCAGCCCCTCAGGCAGCTCAGCCTCCAGCGTCACTTTCTATAGCAATCTTGACTGTTCCTAATTCAGATGGGTGAACAGAAAGAGGAGGTACAGATTCTGAGCCCCAGCCTCCATCTGGCCAGAAACTTCACTGGAATAATAACAGCAACCTGTACGGTGCCCTATTATTTACAATGTGCTTTCTCAAACATAAGCTCGTTAGATTCTCTCAGAAACACTGATAGGTAGCCCGCCCTGGTATTTCTATACCCTCAATTTTCAAAGATAAGGAAACTTAGGCCAAGGAGTCTAAATATTTCGCACACATCACACAGTTAATAAGGAGCAGAGTCAAGAAACCCAAATCTTCTAACCCCAATCTCAGAGGTCTTTCCAGAACACGGGCTGCCAGTCTGCGGCTGGTCCTAGCAGAAAGAACTGGGGAGATACTGGGGCACTGTACCCCTTTTCTGCTTTTGAAAAAATAGATTTACTGTTTTAATTCCTCTAAACATTTTCTTTCTTTTTATACTGTGGGAAAAAAACAAAATATGAGATATACCCTATGAAAAAATTTTTAAGTGTACAGTATATTATTGTTAGCTACAAGCACAGTGGTTCAGCAGCTCTCTAGAACTTTCTCATCTTGCATAACTGGAACTTTATGTACCTTGAACAACTCCCCATTCCCCCTCCCCCTTGTCCCTGGCAACCACCATTCTACTCTCTGCTTCTATCAGTTTGGCTATGTTAGATGCCTCATAGAAGTGGAATTGTGCAGTATTTTTCCATCTGTGACTGGTTTATTTCATTTATCATAATGTCCTCAAGTTTCATACACGTTGTCATGTACGATAGGATTTCCTTTTTTTTAAGGCTGCATAATATTCCATCGCAGCAATAGCTTAGCTTGGCTATTCACAATAGCCAGAATGTGGAAGCAACTTAAATGTCCACCAACAAATGAATGGATAAAGAAAAGGTAGTGTGTACATACACTGGGGGGGAGCTGTTTAACCAAGCCCAGGTGGCACATGAGACCCCTGAACAGGGCACCTCCCTCATGCCTCTCTAGGTTATCACAGGCCAAAGAGAACTTCCAAGGATGCCCAAGGGAGATTTCATCCAGTGGTTCATCCAAGTGTTTGTCATTTATGGCAAGGCACCTTGCTAGATATTGTTTGGGAAACAACATGGTGAGTAGTTTATGGAGTAAGTGAGAATACCATTTGCAGTGCAAGGCAGAAAGCAATTTGTGCCATTGAAGAGCTAAAGACAAAGTTCAAAGCAATCCACATGAGCCAGTATCTTTCTTCCACTATGTGATAGGCTCTGTTCTAGGCACTGAGAACATGGAGGTGAAAAGACAACACAGCTCCTACCTCCTGGGCTTTCCATCTAAAGAGTCAATGGACCCCAGAGGAGTCAGCTTTGAAGACTGGGAAATACCTGGATGTGTGCAGGTAGGTCTGGGGTAAAAGATACAAAGACAAGGACACCTGTGCAGGATTCAAAGAAATGTAAGCACTTCTGAGTCAGCATGAGCCCACCAGTACAAAGTTGCCCACACCAAGTGCCCAGGGCTGTGTCAGGGACAGTGCATGCCATCAGAGTGCCAGAAGTGGGGGCTGGAGTGGTCAAGGAGGGCTTCCTGGAGGAGGTGAGATTTGAACTGGTACTTAACAGAACGGATAGGATTTTAATAAGTGGAAGGGAGAGAGAGGAAGTGTTATGAGCAAGCACTGAAATGTACAGGATGGTGATGGTCGAGGGACGAATGATTCATTTGGCCTCAGCCAAGGATTCAACTGGCAGCATCAGTTTGGGCTTGAACACCAAGCTAAGGAGCTTGGGCCTTATTTCCTAGGTAGTGGGGAGCGAATGGAAATGTGTTTTGTGCACAGGAGGGACGTGATCAAGGTGGTGTTTAAACTCCAAGAGGCCTTTGGCTGGGTGTGGAAGAGGACTGGCTAGGGGACAGTGGGATGACAGTCTAGGAGGCTGGGGGTGTGTACAGGTCCTCAAGTGGCAGCAGGGCTGGGTATTAAAGACAGCAGGAAGGAGGAGACCTCAGGCCTCAGGGTGTCCCCATCAGAGAGGACATCATCCCTGGCCAGACAGCTTCCAGAGACAGGCCCAGCTTCTGCAGAATACTTGGCTGTCGGCAGACAGAGGCTCCCACCCAATGGGGAGCTGGCATTGCTCTAGCAGGCCACGTTCACACAACTCAGGCCCTCCCCTGTGTAATCACCCCACAGGGAGCAGACTCTTAGAGGGTTCCTGCAGGAGAGGCCAAGACCATCTGGGGTTCCTCCTCAATACTGGGGGGTCAAGCAAAGCTCACAGGTCAAGCTCACAAAATGTCAGGAAGGAGGGGAGTCCCCTGAGAGGGGCAGGGAGAGAGGGCAACTTCCTCTCTCTAAGGGACAGTCATTCTGTTGCTCCTGCCACCCACCTGACTTCTATCTCCACCCTGAGCTCCGCTCAGAAAAGTCCATTTCCAGTTGTAAGAAGGCAAGATGTAAACAACCCAAGAGTTGCCGCCAAGAGAAGTGGCCCATCCATCTCTGCCAGGAGTCCGTATGGGGAGATAAGGAGGGGCTGCCCCCAGTGATGGATGGTGTTTCCAGAGGTTATTAACTGAGCTGGACTTGGCCTCTTTGGGCTGATCTATGATACGAGGACTGTTTTAAAGTATGTGGCTTTCTGGTGCTGGATTATCGAAAAGAGTTAAAATTGAAGTAGTCACTCAAAGCTCTGCCTTCTGTCACAAGTGGCTAGTGGGGCTTATCCAGGTGGGCCGGGGAGTTGGGTGCTGTGCTTTAGCCCCTTAGATCCATGTCCTTCCCTGCAGCATCGGATGCTCCCATTGTCCTCTCTGGCGTCCCCAGGGCATGGGCAGTTGATGATCTGCCCTAAGCAGAAAAGGGGGGAAGCTTGGCAGGGAAGAAGGAATGCGTGTCTCAAGCCCAGTGTTCAGAGGGCAAGTCATCATCTCAGCATCACAGTTTTCCTCCCGACAGATAAAATAATGTCATTACCAGTGTTACAAGTTAACATGTGCTGAGAACCTGTCACGCGTCAGTCCTGGTTTCAGTGCTTCACCTGTAAGATCTCATCAAATCCTAACTGGTGACCCTGCAGAGCAGATACTATTCCTATCATTCTACAGAAGAGGAAGCTGAGGCTGGGAATTTGGGTGAAGGAACATGGCCAAGATCTCGTCAAGGGAAGATACAGCCAGGAGTCCCAGCGAGGAGTCTGGTTCTGGAGCCTGGACACTTAGACACTCTACTCACTGCCGCAGGCGAGGGCCCTGGAGGCCATACACCCACGCACACACGTGCACTCATGCAGACATGCACGTACACACACAGCTCCCTCCTCTTTCCTTCTAGCCCTGCCCAGCCCCTTCGCAGCCTCCCCAGCCCCACACCCGCCCGTGGCACCTTCAGTGTCCTCCAGGGCCACAGCGCCTCCCCGTGCCCAGGCTGGGTGACTGCCCCCAGGAGTCGCCGCCCCCTCCCCTTCTCCTCCGGCTCCCCCCATCATGCTTCCCTTCCTCTTCACCGGCAAATGTCACATTTGTATTTATTTAACGTCTGCCTTCTTGCTGAGCTCTAAATGCCAAGAGGTCCAGGCATCCTCACACGGGGCTTGTGCAGGGAAGCGGGTGATGCTGGGGCAGCTCCCTTGCTGAATCCCGCTCCCCTCCCCCAGCCTGCGCTGACCTTGGCCACAGATAAGATGGACAGTGCTGGTGGGTTATGGCCTCTGAGGAGTCCCTGGGCCCAGGGTGGGCTCCGTCTGCTTCAGACAGTAAGATCAGGCCCCCGAGAGCAGGCATAACCTCTCCTTCTCTCCCTCCACACTCGCATCAGACAGAGCGCTCCATCAGAAGCATGAAGTACTGATGGGGGATTAGCCACTGGCTGCTCGTCCTCCCACCAGGAGTGCAGCCCAGTAACTGTGAAGGGGCCACAGGAAGGCTGGCGCTGGCAGGGGGGCAGCCGAGGCTTGGCCTTCGCCAGGTTGTGCAGATTAAGGGACTGGTGAGTTGGATGGGACCTCAAGCCCATGTTCCCGGCTTGGAGCAGGACCTGACGCACCAACTCCTGACAGAGGCTGTGCCCTGGGGTGAGGATGGGGACAGCTTCGACCCCTACGTAATCTCCACCAGTCTCCAAATCGCAGCAACAAGACGTGTTCTCTGGTGTGGGCAACTGACATTTCTCAATCTTGCGTAAAGCATATGAATAAAAGCATTTCTAATAAAAAAATATTTATTTTTGTAGATTTATAACAAACAATCTCTGTAAAAACAGTGCACGTTGGCCGAGATGTGTGTGCCGCTTGAGACAGGACAAGTGGTCCAGCCCTCCCCAGCCCCACCCAGCTTAACCAGGTGGCAGCCCCAAGTCCCCTCCCATGGAGACCCTGGACGGGAGCTCAGGGACCCCCTCTCTGTCCTCTGGGAGAAAGGGCAGCTCAGGTGAGCATCTACTGCTTCCTCTCGCTGGGCTGACAGTTGCCTCTCTGTGTCTCTAGGTCCCAGAGCACCGCCAGCCTCCCGCTTCATGACACAAAACACTCTCTGGCAGTGGTTCGTTACCCATCTCCCCATCACGCTGCAATCTCAGCGCTGTGTCCTGTGCGCCCTTCCCCGGTGCTCAGCACAGGACAACAGTCCAATGAGTGTTTGATGACCGCCCGCACTCCCATCTCTCCCCCTGTTGATTCCACCACGTCTCTGAGTTCTCTTTCTCCACTGTTCCAGCTCTGCTCTCTTCTCCCATTCCTTCCCGTCTCTCTCATTTCTGCCCTGCCGGCCTTACTCTCTGTTTTTTTCCACCTGTCTGTTCCTAGCCCCTCTTTTACCTCCCACTCCAAGTCCCTCCTCCCATCTTCCTGCCTGATTTGGTCCAGAGATGACTATTTGGTCAAGATGATGAATGGGTCATAAAAAAAATATGAGCTGTTAATTGGAAACTTTCATTTGCAACTAATTTTCAAAATAAAAATTATAAAAGCATTGCAAAAAAACCCCAGAGCAGGTTGAAAACAAATCAGAAATCTTTAAAAAGAGGGAGGGGAACCCAAATTGAAAAATTCCAGATCTTTTCTCTTAATAGTTTCTTTTATAGTTTTGTTTTTAGTTATTTATGCTTTTTATCTTATTACAAAAAATGCACGGGCTTCCCTGGTGGCGCAGTGGTTGGGAGTCCGCCTGCCAATGCAGGGGACACGGGTTTGGGCCCTGGTCTGGGAGGATCCTACATGCCGCGGAGCAGCTGGGCCCGTGTGCCACAACTACTGAGCCCGCATTCTAGAGCCCGTGCTCCGCAACAAAGAGTAGCCCCTGCTCGCCGCAACTAGAGAGAGCCAGCGTGCAGCAACAAAGACCCAATGCAGCCAGAATACATGAAAATAAAATAAATAAATTTATAAAAAAAAAAATGCACATTACAGAAAATACAGACAAGCAAAAAGAACATAAAGAAGAATTATAAACCCACCCATTCATACACAATCACTGAGGACATCTTGGTACATGCACTTCTGGATTCTTTGCGTGTGTGAGTGTGTGTGTGTGTGTGTGTGTGTGTGTATGTGTGATCATGCAAATTTTACCACTTCCCAAAGAAAGTTCCAGAACTTTAGTCCCTTGTGCTGTAAAACAAGAACATTAACAGCAACAAAAAACCTGGTCAAAATTTGAGAAGTATTACATATTGTATTTTCTTCTTGGAGTCTCTTAATATTCATTATAATGAATATTCATTATGAGAGTCATCATAAATGAATTGGAAGCTCTGGGGAGATGCACAGTTAAGAAACCTATTTTAACTTTGTTGTTCTCTAAACTCTTTGACGCCAGAGTTCTCTTTTCCTCTGGCAGCTATTAAAATGTGTTTCTGAGAAAACATTTTGCCAAATAATGAGAGATAAATATCTATGCATCTTCAGATTCAGTTTACAAAAATAAAATCTTATCATATATTCTCTTTTGTAATATTAGACATGTTTCCAACTAATATCTGTGATTGGATGTTTAGGTTATTTCCAACTTTTTATTACCATTTATATTACCCTAAATAATACAGAATAGGAAGAATAGGCTGAATGTGAATTAGAAATAAAAGACACAAAAGGAAATAACTCAAATATGAAAAGTAGATAAAAATGTTTAAAAACATAGAAAGACCGCAAAACCATCCCCATGGTACAGCAAAATTTCCAATCTAGTTATAAAACCCCTTATTTAACCAATATTTACTGAGTGCCCACTATGTACCAGGCTGTACGGGGGGAAAGAGAGAAAACTGATTAAACAGTGGCAGGAGATGAGTGCATGACAGCAGATGAGGGAGGAGGATGGCTGGGTGGGGGCCATTTTAAATGGAGTTTTCAAAAAAGGCCTGGCTGAGAGGGTAACATCCCAGCAGAGGCCTTGAGGGATGTGCGGGAGCCGGCCACGCAAACATCTGGGGAAAGAGTGGTCCAGGCAGGTGGAGGGCATATGCAGAGGCCCTGAGGTGCCAGTGAGTCTGGCCTTGCCCCTCCAAAGACTCATTAGTCCTGGGGTCCCTGGGACCCATGATAGGGAGGGGCTTATCTGGATGTGCTGCTGTCATGGCAGTGGGGAGGTAGGGTATAGGCTTGAGCATCTTTATTGGGGGGCTAGAACAGGGCACATCTGTAGCACTCCAAACTGTTAGGGAGTGAAAATAGTTATATTTGACCAGTTTAATTGTTTTAACTAGATTTTTGTCAGTATCAGTGCACTTTCAACTAACCTACCCACTGTTCCTCCCCATCCAGCCCATCACTTTTTTCCCCCAAAGGCCAGAGATGCTGTGTCCATGCTAAGTGCCTGAGATCAAAGCCTCTCCCTTCCCTGCAAGCTGCTCTGGTGAGCATGGGCTCTGGCTGCCTCTGTCTGCTCCGGCTGGGCTGTTCCAGCCCTTTACATCAGCTCTGAGCTGGGATAGGGGAAAGAGAAGGGGCGAGTCATGAGAGTAGGGCAGAGCCCACAAGAAATACCTGAATCTAGGAGATCTGCCAAGTAAATCCTCCCAAACAGACACAGCTTTTCCGCAAGTTGTGTGAGAACGACCATTTATATTACCCTAAATAGTACAGAATAGGAAGAATAGGCTGAATGTGAATTAGAAATAAAAGACACAAAAGGAAATAACTCAAATCTTCCAAATGAATACAGGAAGATAGAGGCAAAACATGGGGAAAAAACAAAGGAGACAATGGCAGAAAGGGAGGTATAGAGGCTGAGAGACACACAGAAACAAACAGAGAGATTGACAGAAAGGAAAAAGAAAACAAGAAGGAAGGGAGAGAGACCAAGGACAAGGATGGGTGAAGGGACTGTGGTGGCCCACTGTGGGAGGGACACAGATGTGGGATGCAGACATCTTTAGGAACGAGAAGTCTAAAGAGCTTAGGGATGGCCCTTAGACAAAGATGACATAATGAGGTTAAGGAGCCAAACTGCCTGAGTTCACATCCGGGTTCTGCCACTTCAAGGCTGTGTGACATTGGGCTAGTTCCATCACCTCTCTGAACCTGTTTCCTCCTCTTTAAAATGGACATAACTTTAGTTGTGTGCGGTTCAAATGAGACAAAGCACATATGGCACTGAGCGCAGTGACTGGCACACAGTAACCTTATTGGATGTAGTAATAACCGTCTGCTGGTGTATTATTACTCACTGGTCTCCCCTCCGGAAGGGTGGTGACTGAACAGGTAACCTGTGGCTGAGGGCCTGTCCTCTCGCGGTGTGAGCGCACCGGGCCCTGGATGCTCTCCCAGCTCGCTTCTGGCTCACACTGCAGATTGGCCCTGACAGGTACACGATTTAAACACCAGCACCAAAGGCAGCTTCCAGCACCCTCCAGGCAAGCCACATCAGCTGCTCGCCTCCTGGGTGCAGGATGCCTAGGGGCACAGGATGCCAGCCAGAGTTTCCTCCTGGGTCCCTTGGCCTCTAGCCCGCCCACATCCCTGCCCACAGGTGCCCTGCTCATAGTTCTGCAAGCACTCAGCCAGTGCTAGGGTTGAGAAGATCCAGTCAGGCCTGGGGACGGGGCCTTGGGTGCCTGGACCTGACTGGGCCCTGGCCTGTACAGCGCTCCTTTTCCCAAGGCTGGGATTGCTCATTCCACCCTCCTACCCTTCCCCTTCCATCAGTAGGTTCTGCCACAAGCCCAGGTCCAGCCTCAGGGCTGGAGGATCTTGCAGTTCTGGCCTGATGTTTACACCATCATGGTCCCCAGGGCTGCTCTGCATGGTGCATGGGACTGATAAGGTAGGGTCTGCTTTGCTTCTTCATCTGCTTTGTTCAAGGCCTTATCTTGCTGGCCTTCCCGATACCCTGGTCTTTCCAGGTTTGGATCTCTGTCCTGCTAGTGTCAGACCTCCTCCCCATGGCGAGGGTCCTGTTGCCAGCAGCAGACCACCCCAAGGCTGCCTGCTGCCCCCTGCATCATTCTGCCCACGTGTCAGGATATCTGCTACCCCATCTTGGATGGTGACCACTTGGGCTTGAAGACTGTACCTCTGACTATCACCCCATCTTCCCTGCGCTCCTGCAGCTGGCTCTAACACTCAATCTCTTTCCCTCACGCACCCTGAGTGGCCTCATCCCTGACCACCCTGGGTGGCCTCATCCCTGACCTTAACCCTGCCCTGCTGCCTGGTATAGAGGGTGCTGCCCTGGAATCCAGCCCCTCTGGGACCTGGCAGCATCTCCGCCTTTGCAGTTCCATTGGCCTGAAGACTTGACATTTCCCTAAGCATCAGTTTTCCTTCCAAAGTGGGGGAAAGGCTCTGCCCTGTCTGCCTCCAGGATGGATGGCGGGGGGAGGACCGTAAGCCTCGGCCTGGGACTCCTGTCCTTTGTACACGTTCCCATGAGCCCCACCCTGGAAGTCGGCTTCCTGTTCTCTCTGCACAGGATAAGGTGGCTGATGTGAACGTGCTCAGCTTTCAGCCCCTCATCCAAGACATGGGTTCTCTTCCAACAGTTCTCCCCAAAACTGGTCCGTGTTGGTCTCCATGCCTTCATCTTCCTCCTTTACTTTCGACAGTTTCAGGTCTGTCCCAGCTCCCTGTAGGGTAAGAGGTCCCTGTCCCTCTACACCCCAGGCCCAAGAACCTAGGCACAAAATCAATCAAACTCCACCCGTGTTTGTCCCTCTGCGCGTTCCGCTGTCTCTTTCAGTCTCCCTGTGTGTCTCTTTCTCTGCTTCTCTGTCTTCCTCTTCTCTCTCCTACGTCACCGTGTTGTCAAGTATTTCCACCGTCAGCACTTGCCAAGTTGAAAATTCTTCCAATTGCACAGCGAGCCGCGTGGGCAGGCTGGGTAATGTCTGTTTTACCCTCTCAGTAATGAATCCCATCTTCTTCTCTTTGTGGTGATTGTTATTGATTCTGTCTTGTCACCTTGGTTTGTTTTCTGCCGGCTCCCGCCTTCCCTTCATCTTGCTGTGGCCATTTCTCCTCCCTTATCTGTAATTTCCTCTCTTGCTACAGCTGTCTCCCCTCTGGGCTGGCATGGCACTGAGGCCAGGGCTTTTGTATTAACTTGGTGGTGCAGCTCCATCGGCCCTTCCCTGAAGTGGTGGGTGTGGGTGGTGGTCGTGAACAGGTCAATAATGATGGTGGTGGGGAGAAGAAAGCTGGAGCCAGACCTTCCTCATATTGGTTGTTCTAAAGCAGAGCTTGGACCATGGTGCCTTCCGCAGCTTGGGAACCTACTATGGTTGCCCTGGACCCACAGACAAAGGATGTGATTTTCAGCTGGGAAGTAAAGTCCTTCGCAAATTTACCCCGATCTGCATTCCCAGCCACATCACTCAGAACCGCAAACTTTACCCTCCAGACACACCACACTACTTACTACTTACTGTTCCCTTCCATACCCTAGGCCTGTGATCACCCAGGGCAGGGGGTTCACCTAGCAGGCAAAGGAGGGCATTTTGACCAGACCACGAGAAGGGGAAGACACGTGTCTTCTGCCCCCAGCCCTGGGGCTCCTGGGGGTGGAGCTCCAGGAGTTTGCCTGGGAGGCGCCTTCATGAAGGCCATCAGGGGCCTTCAGGAACCTTCATGAATCTCCTTGTTCTGGTCAGTGGCCCCAGAAGGTGGATGATAGGTGACCAGAAAGCTTATGGGTTTTGTCTGGCATTGGGAGGACAGGACCCTGGAAGAACAGAATGGTTATTTTCTGAGCCTGACCACGCATCACACACCCTCATCATGCCTTGGGCAGAGTGTGATGCGGGATACTCGCCCCCTTTCAGCAGATAAGGAAGCCGAGGCTAAAAGTGCGAGGTTATTTGCCAAAAGTCCCACAGCAGGTGGGTGACTCTTGGGGTTCAATCCCAGATCTTTCTGACTCTGAGGTCAGTGCTCTTTCCTCATCCTTATTCCCCAGGCTTCCAATCCTTGAGCCTAATGCCATCCCTGCCCCAAGCATTTTCTCATCCCTGCTCGATGCCCAGATTCCAAGATGGCCCCCATTGATCCTCTTGGAATTAGACTTTGTGTAGACCCTCCCATGTTGGATCGGGGCTAGACTATGGCCGTTAGAATGCAGTGGGAGTGATGGCACAAGACTTCCAGGACTAGGTCACGACGGCGTCGCACCTTCAGTCTCTTGCATGGCTCTCTCTGGGTGAAGCAGTCGCCATGTTAGGCAGCCTGGCTGAGAGCCCGGGTGAGAGCAACCAGCTAGCCTGCCATGTGACGGGACCTCCTTAGAAATGGGGCCCAGCCCAGGCCAGCCTCCAGATGCCTGCAGCCTTGTGAGAGGCCCTGAGCCAGAATCACCCAACCGGCCTGCCCCTGAACACCATACACCATGAGAGGTGATTAATGAGTAGTGTCGCTTTAAGTCACTAAGTCTTGGAGTGATTTGTTACACTACAGTAGATAGCAAATATGTCTGTCCTCAGAGCAAAGGGCCCCCAAGCTGAGGGCTGGATAATCCTCAGTTTCTTCCAGGGTTTCTTTCCTGGGGTGCACACGATGCCAGAGACCCTCTGCCCAGGAATCCCTTTGTCCAGACTCTTCCCTCATCTTAAAGAGAGACAGGGACTCATCTCCCCATGCGGTCTCAGAAGAATACCCCAGCCACTGCTCCGGCTTTGGGGTGAGGCAGGATGAAGGTGAAGTCGCCCCTCAGACTTTATCAGAAAATGTCTCTTTCCCTCCCTAATGAAGACAAATCCCAGCATGTGAGGAGGACACCAAATGGATACAAATGAACCAGCCATGTTATCAGATGGATGTGTCTTCCCAAGATCTAGAGCTGATGGCACGTGGATTCCCGCCCCTGCTGACACACAGCCTGCGGTCCCTGCAGGGTCTGGCAGAGCCCTGAGTGGCACCGCCCTCATGAGAACTCTGGGACCATCTGAAAGAGGATGTATGCTCTCCGCCTTGGCTTCTGCTCTTTCTAGCTGGAGCCCTAAGGGAGGTCTTGGGGGCACTGTGTCACCCAGCATGACATTAGACTCTAAGGTGCAGAAGGGGCTGGCTCTTGGGCCCACCCCCGGGCATGTTTTAGGTTTCCATAGACTGTGCCAGGCCAACAAGGCCCCCCGTCACTGCCTTGACTCCCTCTCCTGCAGAGGGCAGATGAAGAAGACTTATTTTAGGTTGGTATGTTACGTTCTTATTTGCAAGGCTGCCTTAGAAAGAAACCATCGGACTGGTTTATTACCTCCTGATTGGTTTATTACCTTCTTTGTCCCTCTGCCTTTAGGTATTGAAGTGTGTCTATCATGTGAGGGGGTGGGAGCAGGGAGAGCTGGATTCCTAGAGACCCTACCTCAGCCGGCAAGGCGGCAAGGGCTGTTTCTGGTTCCCAGGCTTTTCAGAGTAAGGAGCTAGAAACTCCAGGAAATAAATGGTTCCAACCAGCCTCAGAGCCTCCATCTCCTCTTGCCTCAAAGGAGAGCGAAAGCATTGGAAAGCTTGTCCCACTGCCCTTTCCTACCTGTCTGAGTCTATCAAGCATCTCCGTGGACACAGGCAGGCTTCTCTGCCCCGGTGCCCTCCTGCGCTAGTTCCCCTGGCTCCATGCTCAGCATCTGTCTCCTTATTTACCCGTCCCGGCTTCTCTGCTTTCCCTGCTGCACCAGAAGCATGTAGTTTATCTTCACTCAGGCCTGTGCCTGCGGCTCCCTCTGGATTATGCTTGCCTCGCTAGCCCTTTGCCCTTCTCAAGAAGCACACCATGGCTGGCAGAAGTTCCTTCTCTGATAACATTTTCCATCACAGCCCCGGAGTCTGCAAAACATGCGGATCCTTACCAACTGTCCTAGGAGAGACATTGGGAGCTGCCCGCCCTGTTTTCCAAGGTGTCTAGGGAAGGGCCCTCATCTCCTGCCACCATTGTGGATCATTTATGCAAAGTTCTGCCCAATGGCAGGAGGCTGGAGGGGACGAGTGTACAGTCCGGCATTGTGGGTTGAGCATGGCTCGGGCAGCAGGGCAAATCCTGCCTTGCTCACTTCTAACTTTATGTAAGTGCATCTCTATTTCATCCTCTGGAGAGCAAGTTTTATCTACCGCACAGAGAATGAGGCAAGGCATGGAAACAGCCAGCCAATAGTGGTTTTGTGGCAAAGGATGGCAGTGGTGACAGTGACAACGAGGTTGTTGCTGAGCTGGTGGGGGCCCCGCCTGCACTGAGAAGCAGTGGGTCTGGGAAGCCAGGTATTCGGCACAGAAAGAAGCTCACCTGAGTCAGACAAGAACGATCAGTAGCACTTGAGCTCTGGATGGAGTTTTAGTCTCTCAGAGCAAACATCATCCCAAGACCTCTAGTTGCAATCCCTCATTTACCAGCAGACAGAATTGAGACCCACAGAGGGCAGTGACCTGCCTGATGTCACCCTGTCACCAGTGGAACCCACGTCCTGACGTTCCATTACCACTTAGCCTCAGGCTGAAGCGGCCCATTCCCAGGCAGACAAACCAAGGACCACTCCTCAGGGACTCCGTCAGCAGGAGTGGGGTGAGGGAGGCCACCTGACCCAGACTGCCTCCCCAGACTGTGCTCTGGAGGCCATCCCCAGGCCCAGAGGCCATTACTCAAAGATGGGGTCATGTAGGAAGAAACCATTAGCATCTGGTAAATGTCCCCCAGAGGAAAGTCATTGCCAACCCTTTTGCCTCCTTCCTACCTGAGGCAGTGCCGTCCGCAGTTTCCCCAGGAGCCTATCCCTGTGATGTAAAATCCTCCCCTCCATCCTATAGATGGAGGGGAGAGGAGGTGATGGGAGTGGCCAGGGTGTGGGTCAGTGGAGGAGGGGTCAGAGAAGTGACCTGGGAGGAGAAGGGATGTGCTTCCACCAAGCTGCTCTAGGGGGGCGGAACCCAGAGAGTCTGAGACGCCATTCCTCAGGCCCCAGGAAGGGGTGTCCCTTCCCCTAAACCGCCGCCTGCTCTTCCTCCTGCTTGATGGGCCAGCACCCAGCACCTTTGACTCAAAGGCTCTGACGCTCCCAGGAAGGAGGTGGGAAGGAACTCCCAGCTGGATCTGGGAACTAGACAGAAAGAGAGGGGGGAGAGGGAAAAGGGGGGGAAGAGGGAAAAGGGGGAGGAGAGAAGCTGGGGCTGGGGAGAGGTCTTGTCAGCCTCTGGCTCTGGCCTGGGGCAGGGAAAGACAAGTGGTTCAGAGGCCCAAAGCTGGAGCACTTCCCAAGAAGCCTAGTGGTGGTCCGGTTCCTGAGGAGAGTGTGCCCCATGCCCTGTCACCAGCCTGCTCAGCTCCTGGGGTGTGCAGGGCAGCCCATGCCCTATTTTGCAAACAAGGAGACTGAGGTCCAGGCTGGTTAAATGGCTTGCCCAAGGTCACCTAGATATTCATGTCTTTTCCATGTATTACTATTCCCCTCCCATTTCATAAACAGTTTGAGGAGGTTTATAATGAAACGTATGTTTGCAGTAAAGCTCTTTGAATTTATTCCTTCCACATATATTTGGTGTTCTCTACGTACCTGACATTATTCTAGACTGAAAGGTAGACAAAGAAAGACAGAATCCCTGCTCCCATGGAGCTTACTCTCTGGCATATCGTTATCTTGTGGTAAGTGCTCTGAAGGAAATGAGGGAAGTGACAGTAAGGGGAGGGAGGAAGCATTGATTTTAGGTAGGATGGTCAGGAAGGTGGCATTTAAGCAGGTGTGAAGGCCTAAGGCAGACTTGAGTTTGGAGTATTCACGGAGAGAAGGCACCAGAGGCCTCCACGGTGAGGAATTGCAAGCTAATAGGATGGAAACCACTACGGCATTGTGGAGGGGGAAGCGGCAAGATCCCATGGACATTTTAGAAGAGGCTTCCTGCTGCCTTGAGGAGAACGGACTGGTCGGAGGCAGGAGAGGAAGTGGCTTCCGCAGTGATGCAGATGAGAGGTGCTGGTGACTGGACCAGAGATGGCCGTGGAGGTGGAGAGGAAATCAGAAGAGGTGTCAGAGAGAGCGGGGTACGCAGAGCACTCAACCTGAGGTCTGAGAGTGCTGTTCTACCGCACATGGCCCAGAGCCCTGGCTGCCTGGCATGGAGTGGTGAGGCTTGGGAGAGAAACAAGATGGCAGCCTTGGGGGCTGGATCCCTACAGAGAAAGGGCTGGAGAGAGGATGAGAGGAGAACTCTGACAACTGCAGCCGAGGTGTGGGGACCAAGGTTAGGCGTGAAATCCTACTAGAGAGAAACCATTAGATGGAGCCAACCAGCTTGGGGCACCCTGTGGGTGCTCCTTCAGAGATCAAGGCTTTGACTCTCCTGTTGATGAAGAAAAATAACTCAATTTTGCATTACAGGAAGGACTAAAGAAGCACGGTATAAAGCAAGGTATACATACAGACATCACCGCCACACCCACACCTGTGACAGACATCACTAATCAATGGCGCCAGCCTTCTGCTGAACTCAGACTCAGCTTCATCGTCTTTCTCAACACAGCCCTCCAAGCAGCTACTCCCAATCAACTCGTGAGGCACAGGCTTCACAACCTCCTCATCATTACCAGTGCAGAGGAATGAGCACCAGGTTTGGAGTCCAAGACACTCGGGGCTCAGCTTTGCTTTCGTCTGTAGACAATGTATTTAGCCTCTTGGAGTCTCACTTTCCCATCTGTTAAAGTGAATTATTATTCCTATGTCACGTATTTGCTGTGAGGACTAAGTGAAGTAATGAATGAAAGAACATAGCCTAGTGCCTGGTACAGGTAGGCATCAACAAATGTTTTTTTTTTTTTTTTACACTGTTTAAGTCTATATAATGGCTTGTCTCACAGAGAAGAGAACACCAGGATAGGTTAGACTTTCTTGCTATAGCAAGCTCAAATTGTGTCAGAGTTTTGATCAATCAACAAATGTTTTTTAAAAATAGCCCCCTTTGGGCTTCCCTGGTGGTGCAGTGGTTGAGAATCCGCCTGCCAATGCAGGGGACAGGGGTTCGAGCCCTGGTCTGGGAAGATCCCACGTGCCGCGGAGCAAATGGGCCCATGAGCCGCAACTACTGAGCCTGCGCGTCTGGAGCCTGTGCTCCGCAACAAGAGAGGCCGCGACAGTGAGAGGCCCGCGCACCGCGATGAAGAGTGGCCCCCGCTCGCCGCAATTAGAGAAAGCCCTCACACAGCAACAAAGACCCAACGCAGCCAAAAATAAATAAATAAAATTAAAAAAAAAAATAGCCCCCTTTGCCTGACCCATGCTTCTACTCCCAAATGTGCGCACGGGCACACACACACACTTACATACACATGCACACACTCACACACAAGTCGTAAGAGGATAGAAAAATGTATCCTAACAGCTGACACTGGAATTGATGTTAGGGAGGGAACTCTCTTTTGTTCAGGAAATTACCTTGATAAGTCACTAAGGATATGGATTAACAGAAGTCAAGGAAACAAAAAGGTCGCTGAACGGCTGTACGTTAAAATTGAGATGAAATTCATGAGCAGCGGGAAGCAGAACAGCCCAGCGGTGTGGGTGCTACACAGCATCTCGGTGGAGTGGGCACCGCAATTTCAAAGAAAAAGTATGTCAAATGTCCAACATGAAGCTTTTTGCACTTCTGAGATATAAAACATCTCTGTCTTAAAAAGAGCCCATACCACATGATTCCATTTATATAAAACTCTAGGAAATGCAAACCAATCCATAGTGACAGGAAGCAGATGAGTGGTTGACCAGGGTGGAGGGAGGAGGAACCTTTGGGGGAGGGGGCGAACTTGTTCAGTATCTTCATCGTGGTGATGTTTAAAAATTTTCCAAATTGAACACTTTAAATATGTGCAGTTTAAAAAGCCATTTATATCAATTTGATCCAGATTTGTTGGTTTTTCGTGCTTTTAGACGTGCCAATTTTCCCCACCTTTCAACAGGTAATGACCCCCTCCCCCAAACATTTTTTTCTGTCTCCCCACACCTCAGGCAAGTCTGACACAGGTGTGAATGCCTTGTGTGAGTGGTCTGGGGGTAGAATTTGAAGGAGGGAATTGAATCCTGCATCTAAATTGAAACTGCCGAACTGGGATGGCTTGTGTGGGTCAGGAGACTATCCCTAAACTGAGTGAATTCAGCAGAAGCACGAGCTCATAGCCAAGGTGTTCATGAGAATCAAGCTCACTCCTCTCCCTGGAAATTCTTAGAAGTCTTGGGAGAGAGTGCTGAATTTCCATGTGCGATGGGGGTTCAGGGCAGTGTCATAAATCTTAAGGTGTGGGGAGGTCCCAGTTGGCACTTGTGTTCCTTGCACAGACAGAAGCCCAGATGGGCACCCAAAGAGCGCCCCCCTCCGGCCACACTTCCTTACATTGCACCTCTTGGGGCCCTGAGCTACACTGGAGGAAGAGGAGGTGGCTCCTTGCTGAATTGCGTTTCTCTATAAAGACGCTCATCCAACATGGGAAAGATCAGAGCAAAGAAGGGAGGTTGGCCCCTCAGCAAACCCAGTAGCGCTGAGTCTCCTCTGTTCTTTCCTTGGGATCCTCCGGAGAGTCCGTCCTAATCAGCCTCATGCCACTCACTACGGCAGCATTCCCCCCTGAGCCGGCACAATGGCCATCGGAACACGAGGTCAATTTGCTACCGGGGACACTGCCCTTTAGATCCCTCAGCTCTGCAAGGTGCTTTGCTCCAGAGAGACAAGAGCTTCTCCAGCCCTCTTCCCCTCCCTCCCCCCACCACACCTCCCCACCCCATCCTGGAGCATCACAGCAGAAACCAAATCAGCCGCTCCTTCCGAGGGGATAATCAAAGTGCAGCGTCTCTGGAGAGGACCCGGCTCCGTGGAGCAAGTCTTTAATTTCAAGCTGACTAGACTGGGCGCGTGTGCCGTGGGCTCTCTGATAGGCAAGACGAATGGATGGCCAGGGAGTCAAGCTGGTGAACAGGAGCAGGTGGAGGGTGGAAGGAGCAAGATGGGGGGGGGCAGGAAGCTTCCCATGTGGGCAAAAGGGGGCTCCCTGCTCTGGAGATCTGTTTGCTCTCTGCAAAGCCGAGCTGCTGGCATCTCCCCCGACAACCCAGAGGGATGTCTACAGCCTCAGATGCAGCCCCTGCCCATCCCCCCACCAGACAAGGAGCCGGAAGAAACCCTGAAGGGCAAGCCTCCTGCCCAGGGTCACAAAGCACCCCAAGGGTGGGCGGAGACTGGATCCTAAATACAGACCTGGGTGGAGTTTCACTCCCCGGGCTCCTGAACCCAAACGGCAGGGCTGCTCTGGGAACAAGGCCTCACTGACATCAAGAAACTGAGACTTCACAGAAAACTTTCATGTGCTTGGAAGCAGGTGTCACTGGGACTCTTGTCATCATTCTGCCATCAAGAGAAAACATGCCCATAGAGGTTAGGAATCCTGCTCAAGGTCACAAAGCAAGTCAGTGATGAAACCAAGAATATAATATAGTAGGTCTGGTATTCACGAATGATACATCTCAAGACCTTGGTGAGGACTCCATTTCTCAAAAAAAAAAAAAAAAAACCATAGAACTCATTGGATAACACCAGTGCCACACTGGGCTGCAGCAGCTGGGCAGACAGCGAGGCCCTGGCCAGCTCAGCGACTCTGTGGGTCAAATCCAGGCCTCAACAGAAGGACAGATTATTTCCCAGCTGGGCCTTCAAAGAGCTGAAATCACAAACAGCACCCCAGCAAACCACAGCCTTCTTCACAGCTCTCTAGGCTCCTGGCCCAGTGCTCCAGCCATTGGCTGCTGCCACGTTGTGTCGGGTTGGGGACCAGGAGGGTATTTATGGGCAGACAAACAAGACCAGGATGGGGAGGCAGCTGTCAGGAGAACAGCTCCAACCTGAGCCCAGAAATGTGCTGCCTTCTTCCTTTCCTGTTGCCTCACCTGCCAATACTGGACCTGAGCACTGTACACCAGAAACCAAGAACCTGGACACTGGCTTCTTTGGGGAACTCCCCTTCTCCAGGTTCACAGGTACTCTGCGCTCCTATCCCGTGTTGCTTGAGCTTCCTTGGTCTTCTATGATCTAAGAGTGCCTGGCCCGGTGCCTGGCCCTTAGTGGCTGCTCAGGGTTCGCTGAATAAATGAAGTTTTGATATGTGTGTGAATCAGGCTGCCTACAGCCTGCGCCTCTTGAAGCCTAGTTCTGCCCTTGGCTCTGTGGGGCAAATACTGTCTATAACAAGGCATGGGCCCCAGCCAACAGGTGGGAATCTAGTAGAGTGCTATGGGCTGAATTGTGTCCCCCCTCCAAATCCATATGTTGAAGCTCTAACCTCCAATATGATAGTATTAGGTGGTGGGGGGCTTTGGGTGGTGATTAGGTTTAGATAAGGTCATGAGGGTGGGGCCTTCACAATGGGATTAGTGCCCTTATAAGAAGAGAGCATCTCTCTCTCCCTCCCTCTCTCTCTCTCTCTCTCTCTCTGCAAACCAGCAAGAGGTTCTCACCAAGAACTAAATCAGCCAGTACCTAGGTCTTGGACTTCCCACCTCCAGAACTGTTAGAAACTAATGTCTGTTGTTTAAGCCACCCAGTCTATAGCACTTTGTTATAGCAGCCTCAGCAGACAAAGACATTGGGAAAATTAGATCCCTCCCCACAAATTCCTCCTGACACAGTCCAGAGCCATATCAACAAGGCCTTAACCTTGACTGTGAGCAGAACCATGACTGCTGAGGTAAAAATGTGCTGGGCTGGGAGCCCAGAATCTGGGTTCTAGACCCAATCCTTCTGTTTATCAGCTCCATGACATCAGGCAAGGGATGGAATCAGAGTACATCAGGGATGACATCCACAAGACCTCAGTTTCCCCATCTGTGAAATGGAGGGAGGTGGGATTCCCCCACCCCGCCTCTTTCTCAGGGATCCTGTGAGTGGGGCTCCTGGGGGACGATGGGAATGAACATGTCTGGAAAGCACAGCACCCTGTGGGAATGTGCCAGAAGGTGGGGTTGGGTTGGCATCAACAGCAGAGCTGGAGGGGCTCCTCACTGTGACGGGAGAGCTGGCCCCGACAGTGCCCAGGTTCTGCCATCCCCACCTGCCCACAGTCCTTGGAACTTAGAATCCACTCATTGTCTAAGCATGGCTGGGCCTGTCCTCTTGCTCTCTCGGACAGCTCTGGGGAGCCCGTCTTGTCTCCTGGCTCCGCCGGAAACCTCTGCAGGGCAGGAGCGGGTCCATCTTGTTTCCCCCCACAAGCTGAGCGTGTAGGGACTTGATCAACCCCTGCTCTCTGACGTGACCCAGCCATGCCCCATTTGGGGAGGTGGCTGACCTTTGCTGTAGGAAAGCCTTGAAGACAGCCCCGGGGCATTGGCCCTCCTCTCAGGGGCAGTAAGAGCAATCGAAGGGGGCCTGATGTGGCTCCTCAGTGTCCTTGCCGAGCCTGCCACCCTTTGCTGTCACCTGAGCCACCGGGCCAGCGCTACCCTCCCTCGCCCACCCACACTGCACTGCAGGACACTCCACCCTGAGTCCTGGCTGAGCAGAAGAAGTGATGTCTTCAGCACTTAGTGACATGCAGCCGGTGAGGGCTGTGCAGGATCCCCTCCGGCCCGCCGCCAAAGGAACCCAGCTGCCCTTTTTCCTGTGTCCATGCACCGCAGTCCCCCGGGAATGGACGTAGGGTGTGAGCTGGCCCAGCTCCTGCCTCTTGCCTCCTTCCCCAGTCTTTAATATTCATGAGGACTCCTAGCAGGGGAGCTAAAAATGTTCCGCTCCTAAATCTAACTGCTTCATGGAAGCCTAATTAAATTCTTTGGTGGAAGGGGAAAAAAAGTGACCTTCAAAACTGCCAAAGCTATTCGTAGTGGCTCGTCCCAGAAACCTTTCCCCTTCCCTTCCCTCCCTCTGCATTGGCCTTTCCTCTGGTGAAGAAACTCTCCCCCTCCCCCCCAGGCTAAGGGTCCAGGGGATGCTCCAGGGGTGGGCGCCCGATGGCACGACTGCTTCCGGTCCAAGAAACACAGTGATGGCATCTCTTCTAGCGACCAGATGACCTCGGTCCTTGCTGGAAACTGCGATCTCAGCCAGCAGGTGGGGTTGAGGGAGGAGAAATGGCAACCGGGAGGGGTTGGCCATGGTGGAGAGAGTGACAGGGCCCTTCCGCACTCTTTTGCAGCAAGTTACTCCTGGAATTTCAGGCTTCCTCTTTCCCTGGGCCGCCTCGCCCATGCTACCTGGCAAGGCCCAGACAGGCATGGGGAGAGAGGCCAGCCCTTTGCAAACTTGTACCTGGGGGTTTGGGATTGGAGCTCACATCCCTATTAGCTCCTCCTATTCATTAGGGACAAGCAATCGCTTCCCCAGAGGCCAATGGAGGAAGCTGTCCCTTTTTCAGGGCCTCTGAATAGAGGAAGTAAAAGCGTCTGAATGCCCCACACTCTTCCCTGTGACCAGAAAAGGGTTCCCTCTTCCTGAGAAAGTGGAAGAGATGTGAGCAGGGCAGGATGAGGATGTGAACTGCTGAGCCCCTCACCTGCAGTGCCGGGATTCGCCTTTGAGGATGGTGTAGACACAGGTGAGGTTCAGCGGGACCCTCCCGTAGGAGAAGTAAGAGTCTGGCCAGAATCCCTCAGACAGGGAGCGGGAAGAGACCTAGAGGCCTAGATCTACACAGCAAAGGAGCATCAGGGCCGGCTCTCAGAGGAGCTCAATTAACATAAGTTGGGTGAACTTGAAGGCTCATGCAAGCCTGGTAGGTGAGGACAGAGGTGGAATCTGAGGGATCAGCTGGTTTCTCTTCTACCTTGGGAGGAAGTCATTTTTATCTGGTCCAAAGTTGCCTTCTGATGGGTCTCCAGTAAGCCATTCTCAGACAATATCTCAAGCCAAAGTGCGATGATCAGCAGCTAGTAAGCCTGGGTGACAACCTGGCTCGCCGTGAGCCTGTTCATTCCTGGGATGCGTACTCTTCAAAATCGGTTTCTGGGTCCCTTTGATGCTGTCAGAATAGACCTTGCTTGATGGGCAAATTCTCAGGGGTCACCACACCCATCCTAGCCCATGCCCAAGTGTAGTCTAGAATGCCGAGCTTCCGGGCAGTCTACAGAGGTCAAGACCCTGCCAGCAGCCCCGGACGGCCAGAGAGGACAGCATATCCTCCCCTTGTAGCCTCCTCATCGGGTGCCTCCTCTCTCCACTCATTCCTGACTCCCCCTCTACTACCGTCCTCTTGCAGCCTACGGCACTCCTTTCCCTCGCCCGACCCAAATCCTCCCCACTGCAGGGTCCAGCTTCCTGCAAAAACCTTTCCCAGGCCAGGCCTGCACACAGCCCAGGCAGGCCTCTCCGGGGCCCTGACCCTCGAGCTGGCCAAACCGCTCTTTCAACCTCGGAGCCCCTCGCAGCCTGAGCTGGTACCAAACCCCCTCATGGGTGCAACTCTTCACTCCCCACCTCAGGAAGTCAATGTCTGTGCTCCGAATGCCTTTGGGAGCTCCCTGTGTGCCCTCAGAGACTCAAAGGCTTCGTGGAAAGTGACCGAATATGAGGTGGAATGAATGAAAGTGAATGAATAAATGAGGAAATTCACTCACTCAACAAACATTTATTAGGTACTGTAGGCCAGACAGTGTGCTGGGTGATGAAGAAATGCAGGGCGTTAAAACAGACTCAGGCCACCCTCAGGAACGCTCAGTCTGGAGAAACAAATGAGTGAGTAAAGGAAGGAAGGGGTCAGTGAACGAACGAAGATGAGAGACAGAGCAGGTGGGTGAGCAGGTGCCCGGACAGTGCGCTAACTCACAGGCTTTCGAGGCCCCAGCCGTGTTCCTGGCCGGAGGTGTTTCTCCCTTGTCTGTACCCCCTCAGCCCCCTCTTCCTCTCCTGGCTCCCTCGGAGCTGGGTCTCCCCAAGGTGAGCATTCAGACCGCCTCCTCCACCCTCTCCTCCACCACTGAGTCTATTCTGGTGTTTCTGCAGCACGCGACACGCCTGCCTCTGCTCACAGCTGCTGCTTTCCCATTCTGCCTTCCGAGGCCTTAAATCAAATGCGAGTGAGCAGGGCTGCCCCCGTCACCGCCGTCTTGGCCTGAAACCCGGCCAGCTCAGGCCTGCTCGCAGGGAAGAGCTCCGGTGCCAAGGAGCCCCTGCCGACGGCCAAATAAGGGCACCTGAGCTGGTTGCCAACCCTGCTGGCCTGGTGCAGCTGCCCTGCATGCCAGGGCCTGGGGAGGGGGTCCCTGAAGCAGAAAGAGGCAGGCCCTGTGCCCCCCAGTCAGGTGGGGACAAAGGAACTGTCACGCTCCAGCGGGATCCTTAGAATACCCTTGGAGATGGGCTAGCAATTACAGAATGTTAAAGCATGTTACTCTGAAGAATAAAAATAAATGATACTTCTGGTGTGTGAATTAAGGCAAAACTGGTACAGACTTTTTAAGACACATTTAATACTGGAATAAAACCTCTGAGTTTCACAGACCTAGGCTTGTCTTAATATTGCTACCACAGCCTTGTTTGATGTCTCAAGACAGTTATTGCCAGGACTTGAGGTTTGGCCCTCTACCCTCCCTGTAATGTGGTGTGTGTGTGTGTGAGTGTGTGTTGATGTTTGTGTGTCTGTGTCCATGTGTGTGTTTGGGTGGGAGACGGGGTGCAGAGCTAGCGTTCCAGATTTTATGCAAATGTTTCAAATATGACATGTAGCTTTGAGCCATGTGCAAAGATGTGCTTTGACCTAGGATCCCTTAGACAAGTCAGTGTCTGAGCCTCTGTTGCCATGAATGGGTATCATAATATAGCAGATGCTCTGGGGGCGGGGGCCACCCAGACCCCGTCTTCAGGAACCAGGCCTTCAGTCCTCCAGCTGCCTGGGCACTGCCTACTGATGGCTCACAGCTGAGTCCCTGCCCAAGAATACCCTTGGCAAAAGGGAGCTGCCCTCCCCAAGGCTAGGGACCTTCCTCAGAGGCAGCCCCCAACCAAAGACTCATCCATATGGGGTACAGAGGCTTGACCCCCTTGCCTCCACCTGAGGTAACTTGGAAAGACCATCTCAGTCTCAGCGCTGGGCTTGGCTAAGGTCTTATTGTAACTACACATGCTCACCTCATCCCTCTGCCCACTCCTGCTTCCCTCATTCCCTTATGGGTGATATTCTCTTACAGGCCCCCCAGAAAGCCTCCTGAGCACAAATCCCTGTCTCGGAGTCTGTCCTGGGGAACCCGACCTAGAAGAGTAGCCAAGATGTGGCCAGTTAAACGTGATGAGGTGAGCATACGGCTTAGCGCAGTGCCTGACCTATGGCGAGGACTCCCTTAGTGATAGCTGTTCTGACCCTCCATGGAGGGCACTGTTTCCCAGCCTTGGCTGAATATCAAAATCAGCCGTGAGGCTTAGAAAAAACAGAGCCAGATGCTTAGGCCACTTCCCCAGAGATTTTGATTCAGTAGGGCTGAAACCGGCCCCAGATTTCTGTATTTTCAGAAGTTCCACAAGTGTTTCTGATGGACAGCCAGGGCTGAAAAGCACTGACCTGGGTCATCTCTCTCTACCACCATCACCTCTGAAATTTACAGGCAAGAACCACAGACCCATGTAGGGCAAAGTGACCTGTCCAAGGGCAAGCAGGTACTTAGCTGCCCAGATAGGGCTCAACTCATTAATCCTGACTCACTCAGGGTCATTGTCTGGCGGGGGCACGGAGCGGGGGACAATCTGTAAAAGGCCCTTGATTCCAACTCTCTCCCAGAATCACAAGGTAATCACATTTATTAAGCAGATCCCAAAACATCTGGCCTGACTGGCAATACAAAGGCAGTATAGGATCAAGCACCCTGAGCACCCAGAGGAGGGAGTCCTCATTGTGGTGTGATTATCAGGGAGGTCTTCAAGGAGGAGGTGGGCCCTGAACCAAACTTTACAGAATGGTGTGGCTTTGGATAGGGAGCAGGCAGGAAGGATGCTAGCTCCCAGAACCGGTCATCTCATTCTGAGGTCAGTTTCTAAGGAAACCGAAGCTGATCTGTATTCTCATCATCCTTTCAGCAAGACTGAGGGATCTCAGGGGCACTCACATTCATGCACCAGCAGGCAATGATTGCCCAGTTTTTAGAAAAATGTATTTTGTTCTAAAGATTAAAACTTAGGTTAGGGTTTGTTTAAAATCTGGTTGATCCACACTTCAGTAGCCCCACTTCCCTCTAAGTGATTAAGTCCCAGAAGCCATGGAGCTATGTAGTGTAGCAGAGACAGACTTGAGCCTGAGTTCACACTTATAAGCTGTGTGACCTTGGCCAAGTTACTTAACTTCTCTGAGCCTCTACTTTTTCAACTTTAAAATGGGGGGGCTTCCCTGGTGGCGCAGTGGTTGAGAATCTGCCTGCCAATGCAGGGCACACGGGTTCGAGCCATGGTCTGGGAAGATCCCACATGCCGCAGAGCAATTAGGCCCGTGAGCCACAACTACTGAGCCTGCGCGTCTGGAGCCCGTGCTCCGCAACAAGAGAGGCCGCGATAGTGAGAGGCCCGCGCACCGCGATGAAGAGTGGCCCCCGCACCACGATGAAGAGTGGCCCCCGCTTGCCGCAACTAGAGAAAGCCCTCACATAGAAACGAAGACCCAACACAGCCAAAAATAAATAAATAAATTAATAAAAAAAATAAATAAAATGGGGACAATAATACTTGCCCTCCTCCCTCTCTCTCTCAGTTATTAGGAGGATCAAATGGTATCATGATTGCAAGAACACTTCTGTACATGGCAAAGCACACTACAAGCGTGAGCTGCTACCATTTTCCACATCTCTCTATTTAAATTCAAGATGCAAAGCCCAGGGAGGTTTCCACCATTGCCCAGCACCCTACACTGAGCCATATGGGAAACAGAGACCAGACCAAAGTTCCCCAAATCCGACCCTAATGCTTTTTCCAATGCAGCAGCATATCTTTTCCTCAAATCTCTCTTCTCTCTCTAATTTCTTAGGCAATTCAGGGAATTGTGCATTCTCACCTTGCCCTAAATTTGTAGTCTTTGATGCCTCCTAATCTTTTGATCCGCTCTGCAGCAGCCTGCCAGCCTGCGTCCTTCCTGCCTGCATATTGTCTCGAGGGCCCCCCGTCTATACTCTCTTCACTTTGGACATCCTAAACTCAGTCTGGGATCAGCTCCTCCTCCCCACTAGATGATTATAACCTCCCTCTCCGTGGGATCTCCCTCCTCCCATTTATAACACTGGGAGAATGTTACCTGCTGATTGATTCATAGTGAGGCACTTCGCTGGGCACTTGGGATACAGAGTCTAAAAGCAACCTGAATGTTCATTGCAGCTCTATTTACAATAGCCAGGACATGGAAGCAACCTAAGTGTCCATCATCGGATGAATGGATAAAGAAGATGTGGCACATATATACAATGGAATATTACTCAGCCATAAAAAGAAACGAAATTGAGTTATTTGTAGTGAGGTGGATGGAGTCTGTCATACAGAGTGAAGTAAGTCAGAAAGAGAAAAACAAATACAGTATGCTAACACATATATATGGAATCTAAGGGGAAAAAAAAAAGGTCATGAAGAACCTAGTGGCAAGATGGGAGTAAAGACACAGACCTACTAGAGAATGGACTTGAGGATATGGGGAGGGGGAAGGGTAAGATGTGACAAAGTGAGAGAGTGGCATGGACATATATACACTACCAAACGTAAAATAGATAGCTAGTGGGAAGCAACCGCATAGCACAGGGAGATCAGCTCTGTGCTTTGTGACCACCTAGAGGGGTGGGATAGGGAGGGTGGGAGGGAGGGAGATGCAAGAGGGAAGAGATATGGAAACATATGTATATGTATAACTGATTCACTTTGTTATAAAGCAGAAACTAACACACCATTGTAAAGCAATTATACTCCAATAAAGATGTTTAAAAAAAAAAATTTTTAAAATAAATAAATAAAAGCAACCTGTAAAAGAGCCTTAAGGGCTCATCACCGGTCATTGCCAGGCAAGACAGAGGGGCCCGGCCTCTCGTGGAGGCTGGGCTGGAGCGCTGGACTCCAGGTTCCCAACTTCTGCTTGCTCCTCTACCCCAATATCTTTGCCTGATCAAATCAATCCTCTGCTGCAGAAACCTCCTGCTCCTCTGTGCCAGCCTCCAGGTCTCCAGTGCCAAGGCCCTGGGGGCCTCTCTGCCCCCTACCCCCAGCCCATCCCTTTCTCCACGGAGTCCCCTCCAAGTCCAACAGCCCAGCTCAGACTCTGGATTCTAGGAGACGGGTCACGTCCACCACCCTGGGTTGCGGTGCCAGCCAAACTAATCAATGGCAGAGCAGTAGATTAAGGGGCCCGGCCCGAAGCCATCCATCACTGTCGTTTACCCCGGCCTGTCAGCCTTCAAATGGAAAAGGAGATGATGTGAAACAACCCATCTCCAGGTTTTTAATGCTCTTTACAAATTGCTGTGGTGAATAACTTGTTGCCTGTATTTATCCCTTTTCAAATTGTCTCTTAGCTACAGTCATCCGTCTTCATCCTACACCCTGACGGCGCGTGCACCGCCAGTTGGGCAACCTCATTATTTCCCTGACTCCCCTGCCTGGAGGAGGAAGGGAATGAAGGAAGGGAGGGAGAGAGAAAGAGGGAGAGGGAGGTGGGGTGGGAGGGTGCTGGTAGAGGAGGGGCTGGGCCAGCGGAAGCAGCTTGAGCAAGGACCTAGTCAGCTGGGATCCTTTCCCCCAAAGGTCCTCACTTCCTGAGCCCCTGGTGGGAGAACCTGCCCTCTTCCAGGAAGTTTGACAGCAGGGACTGCCCTCTAAAGAGAAGACTCAGTACCTCCCCCCGCCCCCGCCCCGGGTTGCCAGACCAACGGTCAGAATTTACAGGCCACGGTCATAGACTGTGGTCACTCACCATCCCCACCCTCAAGCAGAGTCCATCTGCCAATCCAACTGTAAAACTTTATCACGGAAAAGTCGTGTTAATATTTCTCCATCCTCATCCCACACGTCAAGACTTGCAACTTCTGTCTCTCCACTGAGACCATCCCTGTGCTTTGGTTCGCCCTGCCCTAATTCTGGCTGACATTCCTTCTTCCCCAGCTCAGCACCTTAGCCTCCTAACTGGTTGGTCTCCCCTCCAGCCCACCCCTCTCACTCTCAACAGAAAACTGAAACTTCTTTCAGAGGCCATGTTCTTTCCTAACTCCGTCAGTATTTTTCAGTGATCCGTGTGTCCCCTGCATTAGAATCACTAGGCCACCCGCCCTGGGCCACTGATGCCAGGGTTGCGGGGGTGGGGGGGAGAGAAGGCTGCATTTTAAACAAGTTTTCCAGCTGGTTAGTATGCACTGCAGAGGAGGGGGACCATGGACCTAGACATTCCACTTGACATCTGAGGCACAGAGAGGTGCAATAATTTGCCCGTGATGGCACAGCTAGTCAGCAGCTGAATTGGAAGCAGCAATCCAGTGCCCTTCCTGCTATGCTACAGGGAAATCCTTATATGAACAATAGCTGTTGGTGTGTCCATCTCTCTGACTTGAACATAAGTTTCTTGAGGGCAAAGACAATGTCCTATGCACCTCTGTATCCCCTCTTCCTCCTCCAGGCTTGGCACGGGACCCGGTATATTTTTGGTAAGCCAGAAAAGTTAAGAGCAGTGTAGGGCAGCCCAAGCCCCACGTTCAGGTCTTGCTCCAGGGAAAGAAGCCAGTGCAGGGCTCAGAGCTTTGCTCTTCTTGTTGATGTACTGCAGACCAAACCAAAATCCACCTTGCTGTCAAGTGTGGCGTTTCTGACGCTGCATCCAAAATTTCTGCTCTGTCTTCCACAGCAGACCTTTAAATATTGAAAGCAGCTGTCAGGATCCACTTAGATGTCCTCTCTTCCAGGTTGAAGATCCCCAGCTCCCTCAACCACTGCTCATGTGGCCTGGTATGTAGACCCCAGGGCATTGCAGTCCCCCTCCTTCTAGTGCCATCCATTTGTCAATGTCCTTGCTCAACTGCGATGAAATGCAGTGCTCCAGATGTGGTCTGGACACTGCCAAGCACAGAGGGACACACCATTATCTCCCCTCTTCTGGGCTCTGGGCTTCGATTAATACAGTCCAAGATTGCACTAGCTCCCTGGCAGCTTCACCCACTGCTGGCTCACACTGTGCTTTGTCTGCTAATCCATCTAACTTGATTACTATCTAATCCACAATTCTCCATCTTGTCCCCGAGTGTTACATCAAAGTCTTTACAGAACGCCTTGCTCAAATCGAGATAGGTGATATCCATAGCACACCATGTGTCTACCAGCCTAGGCCACCTGTCAGCCCAAAAAAGGAGGTCATTGCAGCTAGACTTGTGCTTGGTGAACCCAAGAAGATTCCTAGTGATCTCTCCTTTCCTTTCCTATGGGCTCATGAACCATCCATTCAATAATCTCTGCTCAGGGCCCTCTACGGAGCTTTCCTCACCCAAGGTGCTTGCTCAGTGTCTGGACTGAGCAACTGCAACAGGCCGCCTGATGGATTACACCTGTTGTGAGGTTTATGGTGGCAAGCAGGGGCTGCCTGGGGGAAACGCAGGGAGGGGAGCAGATCCAAATACCACAAACTCAGGATGCCCATGGAGGTTGTAAATAGCTTGAGAGAGAGATTTTGAGTCTCTGGGTTGGGAAATGTATTAACAATGCCTGATGTATTTCACTCTCCCTGCACTGATGTCTGAGTCAAAGAAAATACGAAAAAAAAATCTCTGGAATCCCAATTCTGCCAAACCATTTCCTTTCTCCTATAATTAGTTACTCCAGATTTTTAGTATCATTTTTTGTGTGTGTTTTGTTTCTTCTGATTTCCACAGGCTATTTTTAGACCAATCATGACTCACTTTTTGAAAGGTGATTAAAAAAAAGTCCTTTTCCCCAGCAATCAAATGTTCCCGTCCTCTGGGTGACACGCGTTTAGGTAAGTCATAGCTGGGTGACAGACAAGGGGGCCTGGGAGAGCATGTGGGAGGAAGGCCCCTGCTATAGGGGTGGGGAGCGATGAGAGGAGACATCACACGCAGCGACCTTCAGTCCCCGGCCAGCCCCACTGACTAACCCTTATTCCTTCCTCCAAGAGGGAGATGGACCCAGGTTTTCAGAGAGACAGTGCTGGTGGCAAGGAGGCACAGCCAGCTCCAGAAAGGCAGGAAATGACTATGAGCCGTCAGCAGTGGGAGGGGCTGCTGGGCAAAGTAGTGAGCTCCCCGTCTCCAGAAGTATTCAAACCGAGCTGGATAACAATCTTAGTGTTCAAGGCCCCTTCTGATGCTGACTCTGTGACATCTGCCAGGGAGGCTGCTGGAAAAATTCCAGCTCCGAAAGGGAAACCAAATTCCAGCTCCTAGGGCTTATCCAACACCAGGGCTCCAGGAAGGATGAGACACTTGCAGCTCTGCCTGCACTTGTCCCCCACTCAGTGACAACATAGGGAGGATGGGGGTTCACCTCCTGCATTTGGCCTTCACAGAGTGATCCATCTGAGAGGCAAATGCTTGAACATTCCTGGCCCCCGCCTCACCCTGTTGCTGCCCCGCCTCTCCCCGCCTCCCAAAAGGGCTTTGAATGCAATTTACTAGCGATCATGGATTCATTTTCTGCTTCCCTTAAGCGCTCAGAAGCTTTATAGAGACTCTTGTAGGCCCAGTTCCTTCTCTCTGGAAGTTTACAATCTGAGATTGACCTGCTGAAACTAACACATAGGTATGGAACACACTGCCACACAGCAGTGACACAAACCTGGAGCAATTCAACGGCCCTGGGTGTGACAGAGAGAGAGTGTGTGTGTGCATGTGCACGCATGTGCTTGTGTGTATGTGTGTACAGGAGGGGGGAAGTTACCACATTAATTTGGGTCATCTCTAAACTACACAAGTCCTTACTTTGGCCACCAAGAGTCTGCCATATATATTCCCTCCACCCCACCCCCAAGACACTTAAAACTCAACCCCCATGGAGGGCAATGTTACAGATGAGAGGGGCCAGAGAAAGGTTGGGAACCACTGGTAGAACTTTACAGTTTGCAAATCCTTCCCCATCCACTATTCTGGGATTGTCCATCGAGTCACCAAATATTTATTCAGCACCTACCGTGCTCCAGGTACTGTGCCAGGCATTGAGAGTGCAGGAGTGACCAAAACGAGACACAGTGCCTCGACTCCCATGAAGCTCACAGCCTAGAGAACATAGACATTAGCAAACAATCAGAAAAGGGTGTACTTACGGTTCACTCTACTAAGTGCGAGAACAGAAAATTGTGTAGTGCTGTGGAGCTCATAACACAGAGCTGACCTAATCCAGACTCAAGGAGGGGAAGGAGGGGACATCTGGGCTATAGGAGCTGAAGGATGAATGACAGGTAGCCAGTGAGGGGTGGGGAGGTGGGAGGACAACAGGGCGCCTGGCACGTTGGACTGAAAGATACAACAACCCGTGAAAGGCATGCATGTTCACTCAGGAAACGTGGAATGCCTACACACGTGCCACATGCTGTGGGGTGCTGGAGACGTGTGGTGACCAAGGCAGACGCAGCCCTGCTCTTCAGTCTAGGCGGGAGGCAGGCATCTTTATTTTTTTGATGCCTTTATTTTTTTGATATTTTTTTGATTTTATTTTATTGAACTATAGTTGATTTACGATGTCGTGTTAGTTTCAGGTGTACAGCAAAGTGATTCAGTTATACACACACACACGTATTCTTTTTCAGATTCTTTTCCATTATAGATTATTACAAGATATTGAATACAGTTCCCTGTGCTATACAGTAGGTCCTTGTTGTTTACCTATTTTATATATAGTAGTATGTATCTGTTAATCCCAATCTCCTAATTTATCCCTCCCTCCCCTTTTTCCCTTTGGTAACCATAAGTTTGTTTTCTATGTCTGTGAGTCTATTTCTGTTTTAAGTAAGTTCATTTGTATCATTTTTTTAGATTCCACATAGAAATGATATCATATGTTATTTGTCTTTCTCTGTCTGGCTTACTTCACTTGTATGATAATCTCCAGGTCCATCCATGTTGCTGCAAATGGCATTATTTCATTCTTTTTTATGGCTGAGTAATATTCCATTGTATGTATGTACCACATCTTCTTTATGGACACTTAGGTTGCTTCCGTGTCTCGGCTACTGTGAATAGTGCTGCTGTGAACATTGGGGTGCATGTATCTTTTCGAATTAGAGTTTTCGTCTTTTCTGGATATATGCCCAGGAGTGGGATTGCTGGATCATAGGGTAACTCTGTTTTTAGTTTTTTAAGGAACCTCCATACTTTTCTCCATAGTATCGAGGCAGACATTCTTAAATTTCACAAATAATTACGTCACGAAAGGGGGGGAAGTGCTCGCAAGGAAAATGCCAGTGTGTGAGGCAAGTTTCCTCACCGGCAAAATTGGAACAGGACCTGCCTGGGACGTGCCTCAGAGTTAGAATTAATCAGCCCTGATGGCTGGTTGAGTGGCGGAGACTGGGGAGGCTGAGGGAAGTGTGGGATGCCTGCCTCGGTCTCCTGGTGGATGATGGTGCCCAGGTCGCTAACCGAGACAGGAACCTGAGGCCGGAACACTTCTGAGTACGTTCCGTGAGTATGACCTGGGGCGTGTTCAGCTCCTCCCAGGTCTGTGTCCTCTCGTGACATGATGAAGACGAGTCTAGGGAAGGCTTCTAAGAAGAGGTACTAATTAAGCTTGTTCTTGAAAGGAAGATAGGGTGGGAGGGTGAGGGAGGCACTTGATAGAGGAGAATTCCAGGACGTCCCCTGGGGCCAAGGCCTGGAGGCTCGTTTGGGGACCTGAAGGGAGCTGTGCGTGGCTGGAGCAGGTTGGTGCACACACGTGGTGGGAGGGAAGGATGAAGAGTTGGGTAGAGGGCAGGACGCTGAGGAGTGTGGACTTGGTCCTAAAGAGGAGTCATTGAAAAGTGTTGAGAAAGAAAATGACAAGGTCAGATTTATGCTCTGAAAAAAAATAAATCATTGAGTCTGCAGAGTGGAGGGTGGCTTGGTGACAGCAAGGGACGAGGGGCAGGAGCAGCTGGGGGATGGGCCCAGGAGCATTTAGGAGCTCAAAAGCACAGGATGAGGGGACTCTTTGGGTGTGGAAAGGTGAGCCAGGAAGGGAGGAAGTGGAGGTGAATCCCAAACTGATTCCCTGGTCAGCCAATTGGATGCTGAACTTGAAGGTTTTGTGAAAAACCCATCTCAAGATGTCCAGAGGTAGTCAGACAAGCGACCGAGACCAGCAGCACGGCAGGGGTGTAGACGTAGCGTGAGGCACATCCAGGCTTTAGGGTGAAGAGAGACGCTGAGATCCTCCTGCGGCTTCCCCCTCTGCCTCGGGCTCCGGGCTCCATGTGGCCGCTTGTCCTATGGCTTAGGGCAAACCCCACAGGCATTGCTGAATCTTCTTCTCCTTCACCTTCACTTTCTCCCCACATCCCAGCCATCAGTTCCACCTGTGGGCCCTCCCCCTGTGCAAGGCAGGCGGGCCCAAGTGTCCTCTTCTCTCCGCCTGCTCCGAGCCCCTGTCATCTTTCTCCTGGAGGGATGCGACAGCCCCTACCTAAGGCCTCCTTCCCACTCCCACCGGCTCCCTGCCTCCCCCAGCCCACTCCCTCCCAGCCGCGATGAGACCACGTCACTGCCAAGCATCACGCCCTCCAGCGGCTCCTCTTCACCTTCAGAACCAAATGCCGGCTCCTCAGCCAGCTCGGAGCTCTGTGTGAGCTGGTCCCCCGGGCTGTCCCCCTCCCGCCGCCCTTGCCCTGCTCCTCTTTACGGTTCCCTCTCCTCGGGCTGCCGACCTTGCTCCCCACTGAGAGCCTTGGGGTCTGCAGAATCTGCTGTCTCCTGGCCCTTCTTGTCATGTGGGTCTCTGCTAGAGCGTCCCTCCCTGGAGAGACCTCCCTGAGAGCAGCCACCCAGCACTATCCCTATCAGTGTTTTCCTTGTTTATCAATTTGCTTATTATTCTTCTCCCACACCCCGCCCACGTGCACAAACCTGCTAGCTGAAAGCTCAAGACCCAAGAGCTGGGTCTGTTCACCATCACACACCAGGGCCTGGAAGAGTGCTTGCTCTAACCCGTGACCCGCAGATGCCTGCTTCATGAATACATAAATAAATGAGGGAACAAACTGGCATGAAGGTGATGTCTGATGCTAGGAGAAGATAAACCCCCTAGAGAGAGAGAGAGAAAGTACAGTCAGGAAGAGACGGTCTAGCTGGAGAAGAAGAAAGAGAATCAAGAGACACATTTATGGAACAAGTCAAGGAAAAAGAGTTTTTCAATGGAGAGACTCCAGAGGCACCTTGTAATGACCCAAAGGCTTCCACCGGCTTTAACGAGAGGGGGTTACTTAAGCCTCGGGGGAGCAGTGGAGGGCTGGCACGTGGCTATTGGGGGCTGATGTGGTTGGCTGGGATGGAGGGGTGGGTGGGGCATATCTGGGTGGAGCAGGTGGGTGAGGGCGTCCAGGCAAAGGGGAATTTTCTCTTGAAGACTGGCTTCTGGCCTGAGCAGAAAGAATAGAGGAGAAAGACGAGCATCTGAGATTACACAACAAGGAACTGGAACCGGACTCTTCAGAGGTTTACAGAAATATACAGTGCCCCAGACAGGGTCAAACTGATGTGTATTCCACATGCACTTAAAGGCAAGGTCAAGGGTTGCGCAGGGGAAGAGCTAAGAAGAGGGTTTAGGTGACATGGCCTGACCTCTTCTCTAGGTCCTAAGCAGTTTACTCTGGCCCCAAAGGTGCACTCCTCACCGACATAGCAAAGCCAGAGGCCAGCAATAATTGGGCATCCACTCCAAGATGTGATGGAGGGATCAATCAGCTGTTGCTACTTGAACATGCCCTTTTTTTTTTTTTTGGCTGTGTTGGGTCCTCATTGCTGCGCGTGGGCTTTCTTTAGTTGCGGCGAGCGGGGGCTACTCTCTTTGTTGTGGTGCGTGGGCTTCTCATTGCAGTGGCTTCTCTTGTTGTGGAGCATGGGCTCTAGGCGCTCAGGCTTCAGTAGTTGTGGCACATGGGCTCAGTAGTTGTGTCTCGTGGGCTCTAGAGCGCAGGCTCAGTAGTTGTGGCGCACAGGCTTAGTTGCTCCACAGCATGTGGGATCTTCCTGGACCAGGGCTCAAACCCATGTCCCCTACACTGGCAGTCAGATTCTTAACCACTGCGCCACCAGGGAAGTCCCAACATGCCCTTTTGAGGTCTCACCCTACACCCCAAGGAGATTATCAGCATGTTCCCCCAGCCCATCCACTTCCACGCCCCAAGAGGAGCACAGGTCAGTACAGCTCCCTCTAGGTCGTTTTGCATTTCCAGTGTTATGATATTTCAGCACCAACTCAGATGGACACCCTAGGCAGCTGCCCAGTCTTAATTCAGCTGCAAACCAGGGCCTGGCTCTGAGCCAGTTTCTCCATTCCGGCCTCAGTGTCTAGTGGACAAAAAGGAACTTACATCCTGCTGTGATTGGTGTGAAGCTGGTGTGGGCAGTGGAGAGAGATGTGGGTTTCTCATGTCTCACGCAGTAGTTAAGGATCAGCTTTGTACCCAGTCCCACTCCCCCACACAAACTTGCTCCACTGAAATTTACAATGGTGGGAAATACGGTAGATTAAGAGTCAAGGGATGCAGGTGTCAATCTTGGTTCTATCCCCAACTAGCTGTGATATTAAATAGGTCACTTATTCCCCGTTGATCAACAAAACAAAAGAGGGGTGCAGGGCGGGGGTTAGAATTTACCTCTCAGTTCTTTCCAGTCCATCTTTTTCAGAGACACCCTGAATATCTGACTCTCATCAATCTTTGTATCCCTGAAGTTCAACATTCAATTCTCAAAGAATGTGTGATCAGTGGGTGAATGCACAACGCTCTCTGGGGGAGGCTGGAGCAATTTGGTCATTTGAGTTGGGAGATGGGAACGGACTAAAAGAGGGGCGAAGGACACTACTTATGAAAGATTCTCACGTGAAAAGACAACAAGAGGTTCAGCAAGGGCATCAAACATCAAACACCTTCTGAGAAAGGAACAAGAGGAAAGGGAAGAAAACAGCTGGTCTGTTCCAGGAAGAAATTGTGGTCTAGGGGAAGAGAGAGAACTCCCCTCCACCCCCGCCAGGAAACCAGAAGCATACACAAGGAGACATGTCAGCTACAGGGTTGAAGGGCTGAGGGAGGTGGTGTGGAAGGTGCAGGCAGCCTCGGAGCCAGGCGCAGCTAATCCCAAACAGTTTCAGCAAGACATCCATGTATAGCAGGTTTTGAGGAAATTGGGGATTATGAATTGGCCCAGACGCAGCAGAGGCTTAGCCAGGTTCGGGACAGGGAAGGATATGTGGTAGCCAAAAACACATCACAAAGAGTGGATGCTGGCAGTCCCACTGAGGGCAGTTTGCCTCCAGAATCTTCTCCTAAGGAAGATGCTGCCGTCCTGTCATTTGTTCATTTAAAACCAGACGGGCCAGAGCCCAGAGCATGAACCGTGGGGAGCAGCACTGGGAGAGAAATGTATTTAAATGCATCTGGGGCGACCAGGAGGGGATGTGTGATGAACTCTGCAGGTCTCTGATCTCAGGGCAGACAGCCCTCCGGTGAGGGCCTCCTCCAGGGGCCTAATGAGAAATTAACCTGCTGCAACGCTGTTTCCTGGTTCATCAGCTTCTTTTCATGCATTTTACCCCTTGCCCTGCTCACCCTGAGCCCCAGTGAGGTAGGAGACCCCATTGAGAGCTCATGCTTCAAATATAAAGAGTCCCCACCCACCCCCAACCAGGACACTCAGAAACATTCAATTCCCCATTTTAAATGTGGCCTGGGCTGAGCACCGGAAGATTGATGTTTCCTTTTATCCTTCTGACCCACATGGCTCCCCAGGCCTCTGGGAAATTAGATTCAGAGGCTGGAGGGCAGCGGTCCCTGTGCCAGGAAGCCAAACACCAGTGCTTAGAAGAGCCCATGATAGATGCCCAGTGCCCGCCTCATCAGAGTGAAAGGGAGTCTGGTTGGGAATACTTCCTGCCATCTCAGGGCTGAGGGAGGCCAGACCGGCTAAGAGAGGGGACAGTCACCGAGCCGGGAGCCACAGAGTCCAAAAGACACTCTGCTCTAGGTTCTGCCGAGCTGGGAAAGGCGCTCCCGTAGGCCTGGGCCCCTCCCCTCACCGCCTACGGCATCTCCTCTTCCTAAACTTCCTTTGTGCTCTGAGCTCAGAAGAGGCAGCTGATGAATCTGGTTCCCCACACTGACCACAGCCAGGGTCCTAGGTGATTCCCCACAGTGGTCCACAGGCCCCCTAGATGGGCCCAGGACACAGAGCCCAGGGTTAGCACAGCGTGTATGTTCCTTCCCCAGGACGGGGTGGTGTGCAGACCTCCACCTGCTGTGAAGAAACAGCTCTCCACTCTCTGGAAAAAAATCTGAAGAGGCTGCCAGATTCAGCAAATAAAAGTACAGAATGCCCGGTTCAATCTGAATTTCAGATAAATGATGAATAATTGTTTCATGTAAGTAGGTCCTGAATATTGCTGGGATAGTCTTGTCCTAAACAATTATCTGTTACTTATCTGAAATTCACATTTAACCAAGCATCCTACATTTTGCCTGGCGGCCCTCTCCCTGGACCTTTTATAAGGGGAAGGCACCCTGAAAAGGAGGCTGGTCAAGGGGAAGGTCACTCCCCAGCAGCCAGGGCCCAACCCACTGCCCCTAACACTTCCACAGGGGCTCAGAGAGGTCCGTCTAGGGGGTCCCTAAGCTCCCAGGAAACCCTGGGCGTGGCCTCGGCTCCCCCATACCCTGCCTGGAGCATCCACATGGCAGCCACTGCCGCGGTCACCAGCAGGGCTGCCCCCTGAGCCAGGCCTCGGCCATCTCCCCATCCCCACCCCTACCCTGCCGCTCTGAGGTCAGATTCCTGGTAAGCGTTCCTCTGTCATTTAATTTGCTGTCACTCAGGCTGGGTCCAGATGGTTTTGGTGAGAAAGAACTTCCTATCCCGTAGCCGTCATTCCACTCTAGAACATTCCCTTCAAACTAGGAGCAAGGAGAAAGCTGGAGACCTGCCTTTCTCCTCGTCCCCAGATTGTGATCTATCGCCAGGGCCCGCAGGGCACGGAAGGAGGGCCCCCACCGCATCAGCCTGGCTGCAGATTCTATTACGTGCCGCCCTTCGCTCCTGCCTGGGCTAACTGAGGCTGGCACATGGGTAGGACCGCACAGGATTGCCTCTTTCCCGACCGTTAAGCAGGGCAGCCAACACCACGCACTGGCTGCCGGCTGGACAGCACAGCGTATGGACTGGCTGGGGACATGGGGGCAGAAAGCCACCTGCCTCAACCCTGCTCGGATAGCAAAGGCCCTCTAGCTGCTGCGGGATGTGGCTGGCTGAGACCAAGGGCAAACTCCCCCGCAGAATGAGCTGTCAGGTTGCCTGGCCAGAGGCTCAGACCCAGGCCCTCTCCACCTCCACCGCTTTCTAGAAAAAGACACACAGGGCAGCCCCAAGCTTCTGGGATACTTCCCATTGCTCCTGGCCCTGGCCAGGGAACGGGGCGAGGTGGCTACGGCAGCAGCCCACCCAGGGGACTCTGGGGGAGTCCTCACATGGGGTGAAGGAGCAAAGGTCAGCCACCTTAGAATGATGCCCACCCTTTGCACCCCCCTAAGTCTTACACATCTTTCAGAATTCCACTTAAACATCACCTCCTCTGGGCAGCCCTCTCTGATGTTTCAAACTAGGTCAGACCTCCCAGTACTCCTTCCCATAGTACCCTGAAGTTCTCTTTCATATCCTCATTGAACTAAATACTGTGGGAAGGGGTAGAAGTCACATACAACAACTCAGTAGGTAAGACAAGTGACTTTACTTTCCACAAATGGCTGCCTCTTGCCCGGGTTCTCCCTTCTCGCTGATGCTGGGGCCGCGGGGTTGGTCGTGGTAGGAGACCAACTTGCCAGTAGATAGTAACTCAGTTTAAAACATTCTTTTTTGGATAGTCAATCAAGAATCAAAGTCCCTTTTGGCGCCGTTTCTTTTCCCTCAAGGAGCCTCCCTGCTCCATCTTCCTGCCTTGGATGGCCTGTGGGGATGGGGGTGGGGAGTAGCACACACACGGACACCCTCTGGGTTATTGCCAGCCTCGTGAGATATCCCCCAGGCCACTTGTCCCTGGTTCCGAGCTGGTGTCCTCCGGCCCCACCCGATCTGGCATCCCAATAGCAGCCCCAGATGAAGTCCAGTCACGTGGCAGCCTCACTCTGACCTCAGAACTCTTCCCTCCACCAATTCTTTCAGTGTTTCTGCAATCCCCCCTCGGGAACCTGTGGGAACCGCCCCCTCCTTGTTGGATACAAGGCATGGCGGCCAGGAACACTAACTCAAACCTACCCCGGACACCTCCTTCTACCGAAGCTGCAGTTTCACCCTGTGTCACACCCCGGGGGCTCATCCTCTCCTCAGGCTATACTTGGAAAGCAGAGCACGAGCCCCAGTATTCTCAGGATCCTCACACCTCCTGGGAGCACCTCTCTCTCACCCACCCTGCTCTGACTTTGATCCCAGGGAGGGTGACGTGGAGAAATGAGGATGTTCAGTGTGTACCCCGTCCCCTCCTGCAGACCAGAGACCTTCCGCCTTCCTCTGCTTACTGTGGAGCAGGAAGGGCCTTTTCCTGTGTCTCTTCCCCACACCCCGTGTTAAACTCTGTGCTCAGACCTGCAAGCTTTTCTCTTACAGTGTAAAGAGTTAATTTATAAATGTAGAGAAAAGCATTTTATCTCTACAAATGAGGCTGTCAAGACCACAGGTGCACTAAGGTCTTTAAAAAGCCAAACAGTGACCTCTTGTTCCAGAGTCATTCACTTTCTTCTATGCTTTCTTGAGTATGAAAGAAAGGTGAGGGGTGACAGCTAACAGATCCAGACTTTTAATAACCTTAGGAGCACACTGCAAAGGTGAACCCCATCGCTCACGTGCATCTTGGTGGAGAACAGGTGGCGAATCTCCACAGCCGTTGATCCCCCAGGGCCCTCCCAGCTCTCCCTGGCCACCCCCCCTTCGTGCAGATTTTGATGAAGCCCCAGCAGAAAAGGAGGCTTTAAAGTTGATTAAAGTCAGGGGAGGCTTTATGGGTCGTTAGGATTAGGGTTCTAGGCAAAGGAGAGGTGTGGGTGTGCTCAGAGAACGGCCAGGGGCTGAACCTGGCAGGCAGTGGTGTGCACAGAGGGAAGCGGTGAGAGGTGAGCCTGGGATGCCAAGCCAGGTGATTGGTACTTAGAGCTGAAGGCTGGCTAGGAGCTGATCAGCAGAGAGGGTGTGTTTGCCCAGCTGAGTGGGAAGGGCCTGACCATCCAGGATGTAGATTCTCTGTTCTTTTACTCCTTGCTCCTTCCTCATCCTTCCAGCCACATCCCTGCCCCCAAAGTCTGAGCTAAGTTTTGGGAGGGAACTCTGTCCAGAGTCCTGCCCTCTCCTGGAGCCCTGCCCAGCCCGGGCCTTTGGGTACATTCTGCCAGAGTTTTCATGAGGCCTGTAGCTAGGAGAACAGAAAGGATCAAATTCAAACATATGACATTAATTAGTATATTTTCAACTATATGTAATAGACAATTCAACTCAAAATCACTTAAACAATAAGGAATCTACTGGCTTGTGTAGTTGGGATGTCCAGAGGAAATGCTGGCTTCAGGATAAGTTTGATCCAGAGGTTTGTGATGTCCCGTAGGGCTCAGCTCCATTTCTTTGTGATCCTCTCCACTCTGCCCTCCTAATACATCAGCTCCATCCCCAGATTGAACTCCCTCCTGGTAATGAAATGGTTGCCAGCAGTTCTAGGGTCCCATGCTTCCTTTTTCATAACCAAGAGGAGATAAAAGCCTTTTCTTCCCCCACCTTTTAACAAAATTCCCAACTTTCTCTCTGACTGGACCAACTTCAATGACAAAGTAGCTCTCCAACCAATCACTGGGGCCAGGAGAATCCTAAGCATTGATTGGCTTGGTTCTCTTCCTCAACCAATCACTAGGGCTAGGGGACTAGGAATACTGTGATTGGCTTGGGCCAGTGATGGGCCAGCCCAGGAGTTCAGTCCTACTCCATAACAGGCTGCTACGCCATGAGAGGGGGTGAAAGGATGCTGGGGGAGCAGACAGTGCCGTCCAACACACCTACCTATTTTGCTTTTTTCATGAAAGCTTGGGTGAGAGCAAGAAGAGATTAGAATTGGAAACTCCGAAGTAACTTGAGAGTCATCCATAGACTTAACTCACCTGTATTCCCAAGGTCACACAAAATTGCAAGCTGGCCAAAATGTATTCTTTCATCTTTCTTTCCTTTTCCTTTTTGTCTCTCTTCCCCTTCCATGTTTTTGTGTCCTCTTCCTTGTCTAATTTCCTTTCTCTTTTCCAGCTCTCTGCATCCACAGTGCATCCTCAATACTGCCTCTCCCCACCTCCTGGCTCTTCTCTCTCAAGCCCATTCCGCCCTCCCTGCCCACATCTCCAGCCACCCTCTCCTGATGCCTCTGAGTTCAATTCCATCTCATCCAAATTGCTTTATTGGTCCCACAGAAAAACAAGGCTCGCCAGAACAATTATGGATGCATACAGTGTGCGTTAGACTCAAAAAACATTTAAGGAAAATACTCTGGCAAATGGAGTCAATAAACTCCAAATCAAACATTCATTGAGAAGAGGAAGTCTGCCTTCAGCTAAGAGTGCTGGGAAACTGCTCACCATCCAGAAGCAAGAGCCTGAGGCTTTTTCACAGCGGCCCCCCACCGACAGGGCAGCTCAGCCAGAGCACACAATGAGCACTACGTACCCCAGCCCCCATCTCCTGCAGCTGCACCCAACCCTGCCTGCACCTCCCCACACTCCTCCAGGTCTGCCACTTCTCATCCCAGCTGCTGAAGATACCAGTGGTTTCCACACCTGTCCCCAGTGCAATTCTAGGGGGGCTGATTAAGAAAGGGAGCAATGATGGGGAGAGAGGGAAGAGAATTGGGGGAACAGAGGCATTCACATTATGGTATTTTTAGACTCCAAGATGACATCTTTAATAATCATAATTTTTTCTTGAAAGAAAATGGGAGTTTGTCCCTGCAGCCGAGAGGAAGGGAAACACAGAGGAGAGAGGGGAGAAAACCCAGAGGGCAACTAGCCCCACAGGACTGGAGTCAGGCTCAAGGCTGGGTTCTGGTGGATTCCAGGAAAGAGGAGGCCAGGTCACCCTGGGAAGTTGGGGCTGTCTCCTGAGCCCTGGGTTGCTCTGGAGACTGTTTGCCAGGAGAGAGAAGGACTTCAGGAATCAGCCTCCTCCAGTGACTCTTTCATGGCCGCCCTATTCTACGCGAGAGTTTTCCCTCCCCAGTGTCTTTCGGGTTGACAAGCAGCTAGTACTTGACCCCCCAGGCCCCTCAGGAGAAGGGCCTCTTCTTGCAGAAGGGGTTTCCCCTCATGGGCCCTCCACCCACTGAGAGTCCCCCAGACACACATCTCATGAACTTGATTCCCCCGCACCACGCCCCATGAGAGAGCTGCCTCCACACACAGACAGCACCACCCCACCCTGGACAGCTCCCAAGGGAGCCAGGAGGAGGGAGGACCGGCACCAGACCAAAGGTCAAGGCACTTGGGACAGAGTCCACTCTCTGTGTGAATCTGGACGATCGCTTCACTAAGGTAGACGTCAGTTTCCCCAAATTACAACGAAGGGTCGGATAGGTCAAAAAATTTTAGATCAGGATCCATGAGTCCCCTGAATTTGCACAGGGAATATGGTTTGTATGTGTACTTTTCTGGTAACGGGCTTCTCAAGGTGGTCTGTGACCTCCTCAACCGTTGAGAGCCATAGAGGAGGCCAGTGCCCAAGTCTGCATGTGCCTCAAGTGTTCCTGGCCTTCCCAAACCTCCAGGAGGGATAGCCGTTCAAAGAGCCCTGGCTTTGTCCCCTGAAGGGGCACCTTGGCATGACCTCCCTAATGGCCACTGCCACCACATCTGGCCTCCACAGGGCTGCTGTGCCTCCTTCCTCAGCAACCCATGCCAGCACACAAACCCCTGGACTTCCTTCTAGTAGAGTTTGGGCAGGCTCCTTTTACTGCAATAAATTTTACTGAGAAAGGAAGAAAAATGAATAAAATACAAATAACATTAAGTTGGTCAGATTCTCCAAAACCCTACAAATTCCATTCAGAGTACCATAGAGCTTATTAACAGCTCAAATTACCTCCTCCTGAAATAATATGTATCTTCACAGATAAACCAAAAATGGCATAGGTACCAGTTTGGATGGTTTCCCATCAAATGGCCTTTCTTCCCAACCAGGCTCTAATCCCCATCATCATGGACTTCCAGGTGCCATCTTGCTTCTGTGCACCCAGACACTAAATTCTCTAAACATCTTGCCTCATTCGAGGACAAACATCTCTTTTAAAACTAAGACTTTTGGGGAATTCCTTGGCGGTCCAGTGGTTAGGACTGCATGCTCACTGCCGAGGGCACAGGTTCAATCCCTGGTTGGGGAACTAAGATCCCACAAGCTACATGGCAAAAAAAAACTTAGACTTGACCAAGAGCCAATCACAGTGACTCAAGTCAAGGAGGTGCTCAATTAGTCTGTGTTGAATTGATGAATAAATTTTTTAAAAATGAATGAATAAGTTCATAAAGTAAATTAATGAAAACTTTACTTCCATTACTCCCCCAGTTCCCACTCCCCCTAAGCTGGGACCTCTGGCTCCATTCCCATCTAGGCCACGTAATTTGCAAAGTACTGGTTTCTGATCCCTCTGAGTCAGTGTATGACTGAGCCCTCCTGTGTCTGGCACAGATCAACCCACCTCTGGGGGCTTCTTGACTCTATAGGCTTATATCTTTGCTCAGTAATGGAAAGTTCAGATATTTCTTCTGCCCTGTTCTCTCTCTCCTCCTTCTCCTTTCCTCTGAGACTCCAATGAAACATATATCAGACCTCATTTTTTTCCCTCCACTTTTTCACCCTCTTTTCTACATTTTCCGTCTTTCAGTGTTACACTGTAAACAGTTTCTTCTGACTTAAATTCCAATTCAGTAACCTTCACTTTAGCTGTATCTAATCTCTTGTTAAACCCATCCGTCGGGACTTCCCTGGTGGCACAGTAGTTAAGAATCCGCCTGCCAATGCAGGGGACACGGGTTCAAGCCCTGGTCCGGGAAGATCCCACATGCCGTGGAGCAACTAAGCCCGTGCGCCACAACTACTGAGCCTGCACTCCAGGGCCTGCGAGCCACAACTACTGAGCCCGCGTGCCACAACTACTGAAGCCCGCATGCCTAGAGCCCATGCTCCACAACAAAGAGAAGCCACCGCAATGAGAAGCCCGTGCATCGCAACGAAGAGTAGCCCCCACTCGCCACAACTAGAGAAAGGCTGAACGCAACAACGAAGACCCAATGAAGCCAAAAATAAATTAATTAATTAATTAAAATAAATAAATAAACCCATCCATCAAGTTCTTAATTTCGGGTATTGCATTTTTAGTTCTAGAATTCCTTTCTTAAAATGTTATGTATTTTATAGTTTCCAGTTCCCTGCTGAAATGTTCAAGCTGAATTTTTATTTCTTTGAACATAGTAAGTGCAGTCATTTTACAGTCTATGTCTAACAATTCCACTATCTGAAGTCTGTGAGACCGTTTCTGTTGTCTGTTGTTTCTGCTGGTTCTTGCGCACGGTGTCTTGTTTCCTTGTGTGTTGGTCATCTTTGAATGTGTGTTGGGTATTCACCTTGACCCAGCTACTAGGCTGCCAACCTTCTAGAGAAATTTGAGGATGAAGGACATTAATTCAAGGGGCTGCCGTTCCCAGCAGGGTGCCGTCTCACACTTCTGTTCAAAGTCCAGTTAGGAAACTACTCAAAAAGGTCTGAAATTGGGACCCATTCCTACCAACATCTGCATCCCCCTTCAAATGTGTTGAAATGTGCTGGGGCCAGGGAGAGTGGGGAATTGGTAAGGGAGGAGACTCTTCCAGGGGATGTCTATCTCACTCCATCACAAACTCACCAAAGCTAGAGCCTACCTCAGGGTCCACCACCACTTCCTTAGCACCCATAGCCGGAGGAGCTTTCAGCTGAGCATGCCTGGAGCAAGGCAGGCATGAGAACAGACTTCAGAGGTTACAAACTTGCCACCTGACAGGTATTCCGTTTGTAAATGTATTTTGCTTGTCTATTTGCTTATCGTTTGAGATACTGCTCAGAACAGAGAACTAAGCAGATCAGAGGTTTTGCTCACTAATACCAGGAGACGACAATTGGCTGGAGCCGAGGAGCAGCTGCCTTTAAGAAGCAAGTGTTCTTCCGGAGCCGAAGTTGCCATCGCTCAGGCAACAAACATTTGCCCTTACTCTGGCCACGTCCCACTTCACTTAATTACTGCCTGGCCCTGTAGGAATTTAACTTTATAGTCCTTGACCTAGAGAAAGGATGGTGTGTAATTCTGACCCTGGGAGTTTCAAAGACTGGGAGCATTAGAGAGCACAGAGGCAGCAGAGAAATCAGCAAGGCAAGGGGGTCTCAGAGGCTCCCACTAACGCTGGGAGAACGGCCACAGTTCCGCCTGGCCCCACCCCAGGTTCCTGGCCAGGCCGCCCTGCCCAGGTCACGTGACTGTGTCGAATACAGCTTGCCCATTCCGTGCAGGGCCAAACTTGGGTAATTATTTAACATCTCTAAGCCTTCATTTCCTTACCTGTAAAATAGGGACAGTGATAGCTCCTGCTGACTCATAAAATTGTTGTGAAATTAAATGAGACAATGCATGAAAAGGGCCTAGTATAACATCCTATCTATAACAAATGTTCACAGTATATTGGGGTGTCCGCCACTCTTGCCCTCCCTGCTCTCATGCTCCTTGTGGACACTTAGGACCGGAGATTCCAAGAGCCAGACTAGCCCTCATCCTCTTTCATGTATCGATGATGAAACAGAGGTCCAGAGGGGTGAGGTTTCTCTAAATGCCGGTGTGTGAGCCTCTACCCTTGGTACAATGACACAAATCTGCCCAAGCCAACTTGGGCTCAAAGAAGGGACTGGTCACACCAGGAGTGGGGCTGGGAGGGAAGGCTTCCTGGAGGCAGTGGGCTTTAAGCAGGGATTAGAAGGAAAAGTGGAACACATATGGGTAGAAAGAGGGGTTTTCTTATATATCCCCAAATACCCACATTTCAAAACACCAAAACTAAAAGTATTTTTATTGTCTTTGAGCCCCAAACAAGAGCCCCCGCCCTAACCTCACCCAACTACCCGATCCAACAAATAGGCTCAAAAATAAGGGCCTAGGCTCCCACTCCTGCCCTCCCAACTGGAACTGGAAAAACATAAACACACACACACACACACACACACACACACACACGTGTTTGTTTACTTCTTTGTGGGGCCCTTACATCACCAGCTCATTGCTCCTGTGGAGAATCTCCGAACAGACACACAATCAGATAGAGGTCCCTATCAGAAATACATTTCCTCCACGGCAGTGATCCAAGTGATCTGATTTACCAAGGAAATGAAGAAGGCTCTGGCAGGAATTGGCATCTAGAACCAAACTCATCAAACTCCCGCGCTTTCCTTTGTTTTTCTAATGAGTTTTAATCTGGGCCCCACATGCCCCTCGGGGCCTTTCCCAGCTATCACAGCTTCCTGAAACTCCTGCTCTCCCCACTTGCTGCTGCCAGCTGGCTCCTCACCGGGGCTTTCAGGACCCCCCCAGTCAGCAGGGCCCCTCCACTCCCACCCCAGAGGGCCTGCCTTATCCTCTAGAGCTCTCCTTAGGCTGGTCTCCTCTTGCTCTCCACCACACACACCACCCGACACACCACACACCACACACACACACACACACACACCACGCACACACCACACACACCACACACACACACCACACACCCACACCACACACACCACACACACACCACACACACACACCACACCATACACACCACACACCACACACACACCACACACCACCACACACACACCACACACACACACCGCACCACGCACACACACCGCACCACACACACACACCACACACACACCACACACACACCACACACACACCACACACACCAAACACACACACCACACCATACACACCACACCATACACACCACACACATACCACACACACACACACCACACACACACACCACACACACCACACACATACCACACACACCAAACACACACACCACACCATACACACCACACCATACACACCACACACATACCACACACACACACACCACACACACACACCACACACACCACACACATACCACACACACCAAACACACACACCACACCATACACACCACACCATACACACCACACACACACACCACACACACACCACACACACACACACACCACACACACACCACACACACCACACACCACACACACACCACACACACACCACGCACACACACCACACGCACACACACCACACACACACACCACACCACACCACACACACCACACACACCCACCACACACACACCACACACACACACCACACACACCACACACATACCACACACACCAAACACACACACCACACACACACACACCCCCCACACACACCACACACACCAAACACACACACCACACACACACCACACCACAAACACCACACACACACCACACACACCACACATACCACACACACACCACACCACACCACACGCACCACACACACACCACACATACCACACACACACACCACACACACACCACACCACAAACACCACACACACACCACACACACCACACATACCACACACACACCACACCACACCACACACACCACACACATACCACACACACACACCACACACACCACACCACACTCACACACACACCACACACACACCATACACACACCACACCACACACACCACACACACACCACACACATCACACTATCGCAACTCATGGGATTCTCTCTCCTCTGCACTCTTTTGCAATATGGCTTCCCTCCCCAGCACTCCCTGGAACAGCTCTGGCCAAAGCCATGGTCAGTTCCCTAGCCGCATCTTATCTGAGCTCTCAGTGGCCTTTACCCAAGACCGCCTTTCTGCTGAAGCAGCCCTTCCCTGGTCCTCCCTCAGCCACGCTGACCTGGTCCTCGCCTCTCTCAGGACTCCTTGGCCTCCTCCTTGACTTCCCTCCCTGACTTCAAAATGCCGGTATGGGAGGCGGTTCCCACATAAAAGCCCAGTTTCACTCCGTCCTCACCCACACTGGGTATTATTTCTATTTTTAAAGTCTTTGCTAATCTAATGGCAAAAATAATGTTTCATTGTTTAAATTTCCATTTCTTTTCTGTCGGCTGATTCTATAGGGCCTTGCAGGCCATGGTAAAGACTTTGGATTTTATCGTAACCCCTAACAGAGGAGCGACAGAACCAGATTTTCCCTTGAAGAGGCCCTTCTGGCTGGCGTGAGGAGGCTGAGTCATAGGGAGGCCGAGAATGGAAGCGGGGAGGCCCCGCAGAGGCTCTTGCAGCCGCCCCAGGGGGGCAGGATGGACACAGCGCAGGGGCTGAGCACAGACAATCTGCGTTTGCTGGCAGCTCTGATACTGTCATGAGGGGAAGGAGGAATCCAGGAGGACCCTTGGGCTCTTGGCCTGAGCAACTGGAGGAATGACACTACCACCACTCCTATAGCATCCATTCACTAAGTGACAGGCCCTGTCCTAAAGGTTGTGCATATTTTCACTCATCCAATTTCCTCAACTCTGCAAAGTCGGCCTTATTCTAATCCCCGCTCACAGCTGAGGGCGCGGAATCCGAGCAGGGAAGTGCTGGAGCCAGGGTTCCAACCCAGGCAGTCTGGCCCCAGAATTCACATTCCCAACTGCCACACTCACAGACTCTATTGGGAGGGAAGGTTGAGCCATTTAGGAAATAGAGAAGATTGGCGGTCGGGAAAAGTCTCAGGATGGGAACCGGCAGGGGTGGAGCCCAGGTATCTTCATTCTTCAGCCCCAAGAGAACGCGACCACAGCCAGGCCGTGCATAGTGGCCGTACTGTTGAGGCAACGTGCAAGAGGTGAACAACAGGAGGGGAAAGAGCTGAGCTGGCTTTAGGGGGCGTCTTCAAGGGCAGGAGGGTCTCAGGCCAAGAGGAGGAACAGCTGACGTGCGCCTGGCTGGTAACTTGGATTTACACTCACCCTTCACTTAAGGTGCCGCTTCCCGCCCCTCCCCCAACGCCTCCATTGCACACTCACACACCCACCCCTTGCCTCTTCTAGAGAGATGCACCTTATTATTTCCAAATAATTTTTATATTTTTTCAATTACGAAAGTATATGTTTATTGTAAGACATTTAGGAAACATTGAAATGTAGAAAAAAGTAAACTCGCTCATAGGTCACCCAGAGAATCACCATGACCATTTTGGCGTTTATTTTAGATAAAAAGACAGACACTACTTTTTGTTAAACTGGCACCATAATGTAAATTCAGTTTTGCATCCTGATTTTTTTTCACTTAAGATATAATGTAAAGCATTTTCCCGTGTCATTAAATATTCTTCTAAAACAATAATTTTCATAACTGTATGGCAGCCCTTGTCTAGACGTACCATCACTTAACCAGCCCCCTCACAGTGAATATTTATGTTGTTTCCAGTTTTTTGTCTCTCTGACTAAAACCACGATGAATGTATTTGTACATAAATCTCTGGGTGTACCTGATCATCTCCTTGGGATAAATTCTCATAGTGGCATTGCTGGTCTAAAGGCTTAAACCTTTGTAAGGTTTTGATACACATCGCCCAGCCAAGGCCCTCGCCCAAGCACTGTCATCTCCCACATGCACTGTTTCCATAGGCTCCTAACTGTCCTTTCTGCTTCCTCTGTTACCCACCCCAACCCACTGTCACAGCAGCCAGAGCCTCTTCATCAAACGGTAACAGCAGGTTGTGTCAGCCCTGCTGAAAACCCAACAGGGCTCCCCTTGCTCGTCACTCACTCACCCCTGCTCCAGCTGACTCCCCACCATGCTCCCCTCATCCACTGTGTCCTCCCCGGCCTCTTCTCAGTTCATCAAAGATCTCTCCCACCACAGGACCTTTGCACATGCTGTTTCCTCTGCCAGAATCATTTCCCCTCTTCCTGTGGCTCGCTCCTTCCTACCATTCATGACGCAGCTCATAGCCACCTCTTTGGAAAAGACTTCATTGACCTCCCCCACCACCTGCCTGGCTCAGTTTGTTTTCTTTAAGGCCCTTCACATTTTGTAAATATTTGATTGTATGTTCACCTGTGAATTTTCAGTTTCCGCCACTAAATGGTATGCTTTGTGAGGGCAGGAACTTAATTTCGTTCACTACTACACACCCAGGTCCTAACCTAGTGCTGAACAGAAAATAGGTCCTCTATAAATAACATGAAATTGTCTTCCAAAAAAGTGGTACTCACCTGCACTTCCTCCAGTCATGCAGTAATGCATGAAAGTGCAGTTTCAACACATCCTCACCAGCACTGGGTATTATGCTTTTTAAAAAAAACAAAACAAATCTTTGTTAATCTGATGGCAAAAGTAATATTTCATTGTTTAAATTTGATTACTAGTGAGGTTAACACTTTTTTCTCAGTCTTTTGTGATCAATAATAAAAAGGCCCACTCAAATAAGCAGTTATTCCTAAAGTCTGACCTCCATCCTTCCTGCTGCTGCTAACATTTTACCTTCCTCTTACTGGGCCCCTGTGGGATGGGCAAGAAAGCACGGAAGTGCCCTCTCAGTCCTCTCACCTGAGTCCCTCTTCTGCCTCTCCTCCCAGCAGGAAGCAAAGCCCACAGGTGCCTCTCTCCCACACCCCAGCACAGAACAGCGGATTAAACGATTCAATTCAAGAAGGAAGGCTATGCTGCTGAGGTGCAATCATCTACGACTAAAATCTCTTTTTCAGATATATAATGGTCTAATCAATATTAATAGAGAGGCTTATCTGTTTTCCTCATCTCCCATGTCCTTAAGAGTAGATAAAATGCTTGTAAAATAGGATCCTATTCAGCATATACTGATTGCTTCCAAAACGCATTTTCTCGAGATCTGTCATCAAGTGCAAGTGATTACTGAGCAGCTAGGCCCAGTGCCACCATTGACAAATTTGGGGAAGATTCTTTGATTATTTTGCCCAACATGTAATTTAAGGGCTGCAGCTTCTCTCCCTTCAAAATTTGTCCTTACCTGTCCCCCAAGGGGATCTTGGAAGGCGGATGAGTTTTAAACAAACAGAGGCTGAGAGGAGGGAGGCCTTACAATCGAGGTGTAGGCCTGGATCCTGTGGAGAGACCACAGGGCATTGGGGGAGGGGATGGGAGGAGCCATGAGCAGACCCCCACCCCTCTGCCGTAATATCCCCTATTGGAGTCCAGCTCTGGAGGGAGGTGAAACAGGGAGGGTGAAGCAGGGTGGTCTGGGAGGTCTGCTGTGCCCTGGGCCCAGCATCCCAAGACAGGTTTCACTTCCAGTTTTGTCACTATTGGCTGTCACCCAGACTCAGAGCTTTCTAGCTTGTCTTGAACCTGAGAAGAGTCCAGTGCCTTCCAGACTTGAGTTCTCATCCTCATCTACTTCTCAGGGGTTCTGGACACAGATGCTCCCTTTGGGGATGCCTCAATCTTTGTAATGGTGCTACCCAGCGAGTGGTTCATACGGTGTGCATAAAAGTTATCAGAAGAGCAAAACTGAAAAGTAGAACCAACTTAAAAATCCACGAGTGACAAAACAAGCTGTACTTTGACAGTTTGTAACGTATGACATATACAACATGTAATCCAGAGCAATGGTTTCCAAAAATTGTGGAGATCTCTGTACCAACACAAAAGGACATCCAAGACATGTTGCTGAGTGAAAAAAGCAAGTTGTAGAATGATTCATACAAGGTGACACTATGGGATAGGGGGAAGAAAACGGAAACTGGTACATGCATGTATGTAAATGTTTAGGGAAAAATGTCCACAAGGATGTAATAAACTGATAGCAATGGTTACTTCCAAGGGGAGGGGGAAATGATTACGATGGGCAGGGAGGGTCAAAGGAGACTTTAGCATTATCTGTAATGTCTTGCAATTTTTTAAGGGGGAAAAGTATTTATGCATTTCTTCTCTAAGTAAAAATTATTAATAAAAACATCTGAGTTAATTGGATTTCCATATGGAAAAATTTAGTCTTGACCCCTAGCTTACATCAGACACAAAAAATCAATCCCAAATGGATCACAGATCCAAATGTCAAAGGTCTATTAATAAAGCCTTTAGAAGAAAATATAGGAGAATATCTTCAAGAGGTTGAGGTAGGCAATTTTTTTAAAAAAACTGGACACAAAAGTCATTCACTATAAAGGAGAAAACCTATAAGTTAGACTCCATTAAATCAAGACACCTTCAAAGGGAGGGGTTCTGCTCACAGTATAATGCTGACGGCTGGCTGGTAAAAGTGGAGGGAGAGACAGAGGTGGAAAATCATCCTTTTGTAACCATTAAAGTAAAGATAGATCGGTTCAGACAAGAATCTTCAGTGGATGCTAAATCTAGGGGAAATTTTGATGAGAAGCAGAATAGTTGCATGGTCTTAAAGTGTATCCCCCTAGGTTGCTCATTAGTTTCAAAGAAAAATATCAGAACTATACAGTGGAGAAACTGGACACCACCTTGACCAAATGATCAAAATTAACGTCATTAATGAGGAACAGAGGGAAATTGTGTGGCTCCAGATGTGAGACTTGGAGAAGGACACAACGTCATTCATATACTATTCCAGCTGGCAGTGCTGTATTTCCTCTAATCATAAGAAAATATCAGACAAACAAAATGAGGGACATTCTGTTTAAAAGGGAAGGGGAGAGGGACTGTATTCTTCCAAATGTCAATGTCATAAAAGACAAAGAAAGGCTATGGAAATGTTCCTGATTAAAGGGGACTAAACAGACATGATGACAGAACAATACCTAATCCTCGATGAGATTATGTATTTGCTGGGGGGTGGGGGATGCTAGAAAGGGCATCAGTAGATCACCTGAAAAAAAATGGAATACAGATAGTAGAGTAGTATATCAATGTTAAATTGACTGAAGTTGATAGCCATAGAGTGGTTATTAAGGGATTATTCTGAAGAAATGTACACTTATACACTGAACTATTGGGGAGTAAAGATCATCATGTATGTAACTTACTCTCACATGGTTCAGAAAAGCATCGTGCGTGTGTACATGTGTCTGCATGTGTGTGTGTCTGGGAGGGGTTGTGGGAAGAGAGTGCAAATGATAAAGCAAATGAGGTAAAATGCTACCAAAAGTTGAATCTAAGTAAAAGCTATACTAGAACTCTTTGTTCTAATTTTGTTCTTGTAACTTTTCTGTAAATATGAAAAAAAAAATATTTTTTAACTTTAAAAATAGAAAGTGAAACAGCAAGTCACAAAATGGAAGAAGTTATTTGCAATATAGATGTCCAAGAAAAAGTCATAACCGGAATATAAAAAGAATCCCTCCAGATAAATTAAAAATAGGTAAATTGTCCACTAGAAAAACGGGTAAAAGACTTGAACAAGCACTTCACAAAAGATATTCAGGTGCTCAGCTTCATTAGTCATCAGAGAAATGCAAATTAACACTGTAATGCAATATTGCCACATACCCACCAGAATGACCAAAATAAAAAAGACAGACAATACCAAGTGTTGACAAGCATGTAGGGCAACTAGAACTCTTGTCACTGCTGGTAGGAATATAAATTAGTACAACCCCTTTAGAAAAGAGCTTGGCAGTATATTAGCTATCTATTGCTGTGTAACAAATTAGCCTAGAACTTAGTGGCTCAAACAACAAACATTTATTATCCCACAGTTTCTGTGGGTAAAGAATATAGCCCAGCTAGGCTAGGTACCTCTGGCTCCAGGTTTTTCCTGAGGTTGCAGTCAAGATGTCAACCAGAACTGCAGTCTCATCTGAACTCTTGACTGGGAAAGGGTCCACTTCTAAGTTCATCGTTATGGTTGTTAGCAGGATCCAGTTCCTCTTAAGCTGTTGGCTAGACAGGAGACCTCCCTCAGTTTCCTGCTGTGTGGCCTCTTCAAGGGGTAACTCACAACATGGCAACTGGCTTTCTTCAGAGTGAGCAAGAGAGCAAGAGAAAGCGCACAAGACGGAAGCTGAGGTCTTTTCATAGCCTAATCTCAGACATCCCATTACTTCTGCCATATTCTATTGTTAAGGGTGTGTCAATAAATTCAACCCAACCCAAAGGAAGGAGGTCACACAGGGTGTTGTATTAGTCTGCTCAGGCTGCCATAACTAACTACTGTAGACCTGAGGCAGAGGGCAGGGGCCTTAAACAACAGACATTTATTTTCTCACAATTCTGGGCACTGGAAGTCCACGATCAGGGTGCCAGCAGGGTTGGTGTCTGGTGGGAGCTCTCCCCTTAGGTTGCAGACAGTCGCCTTTTTGCTGTGTGTTTATATGACTTCTCCTTTGTACATGCATGTTTGGGGACGGAGAAGAGAGAGAGAGAGAGATTGAGCAAGAGCAAGCTAACTCTCTGATGTCTCTTCTTATAAGGACACTAATCCTATTGGATCAGGGCCTCATTCTCATGACCTCATTTAACCTTAATTACCTCTGTAGGGGTCACGTCACCAAATACAGCCACACTGGGGGTTAGGGTTTCAACATAAAAATTTTGGCAGGATGCAAACATTCCCATAACAAGTGTGAAGACCAAGAGACAGGGATCATTGGGGCCATATTAGAGGATGTGCCACAGGCAGTACCTCTTAAAGTTGCACACAGCATTTACTCTGACATAGCAATTCCACTCCAGCAGAAATGCATGCATAGGTGCATCAAAATATTGTACAAGAGTCTTCACAGCAGTACAATTCATAATAGCACAACTGGACACAATCCAAATACCCATCAACAGAAGAATGGATAAATTGTATATAATCATACAGAGGAATACTATACATCAATGAATGTGAACAAACTACAACCACATGCAATATAAATAAATCTCTAAGATAGTGCTGAGGGAAGAAAGGCTTCATCCACATTCTCCTACCGCTGAGGGAAATTTTTCCAGACACAAATGAGTACATATTTATTACTTCATTTATATAAAGTTTAAAAAATAAGAGCAAAATCAATTTATGGGGTTGGAAGCCAGGTTGGTGGTTACCCTTGGTAGAGGGAGCAGGAGGCTACAGGAGGGCCAAGGGCACTTCCAGAGGCTAGTGATGTTCTGTTTCTAGATGTGGATGCTGGTTTCGCAGGTGTGTTTACCTTGTGAGAGTTCATCAAGTTGCACACTTATAAATTTGCTTGTTTGTGTATGTATCCTTCAATTAAAAGTTTACATTTAAAAGGGAATGTCTGGAGACTTGTTAATTTCAGATTCTAGAATCACTCGTGCCCCCTCTCAAAATTCCAAATCAATGGGTCAGGGGCAGGGTAAGTGGGAGGTGAACAGGTACTAGAATCTGTCTTTTGAACAAGCTGTCAGGTAACGTCTCTTAGTTCTGGGGCTATACTTGGAGAAACACTGGTAACCCATTCCCATTTTAATAATAGCACAATCCATGTAGATAGAGTGACAGTATGGAGGGGTAAGAATATTCTAATAGTTACCTCTTCAAATTGTCCCTTTGCCCCACACACCTTCAAGGGTATATAAGATCCCTTCTTTTTCCTTCCATTCTTTTTTTCTCCAGCTCTAAGCACCTGGGTGAAGGGTAAGAGTGGTCTTTCTTATGCATAGGATAATCTTAACCTTCATTAGCACCAATAAAGTGATCACCCAATCAAATTCCCAGCTTTGCCAACAAAGTGTCTTCTCTAGTCCTTTTCCACCAAACCCCACCACCACCCTATCCCTGAGGAGATGCTACCTACCTGTGCACACCTCTTTTCCCAGGTCTGAGAAGGGAATCCTCTCAATTTGTAAACCCTTATTCCTGCCACCAGAATGGAAGCCATCAACTTACTTTAGAACCACAGGTAGTTAAAAACTTTGGAGTGGGGCGGAGCAGCGGGAAGGATTCCCCAGGCGCATGAGGAAACTTTGGGGACTGATGGCTATGTTGTAAAGAAGGAAAAAAATTTCTTCTGTCCTCCTAGGTTCTGTGGCTGGGACCTAAGAATTAAATTGACATAAGACAGATTAACAGAAGAAAAGTATACACATTTTAATTAACATTTTTACTTGTACAAAGGAATCTTCAAAAGGAAAATGAAGAGCCAAAGGAGCCATTAGTCCCCAAAGCTTATATACCTTCTTAAACAAAGAATGATAAATTGTGGGGATGTGAAGAAAAAAAAGGGGCCTGAGCTGGGGCAGGAAATTATGGGATGGTGACTAGGAAATATATGGGGGAAACTAAGGGAAGATAAGGGTTATTTCAGTAACTTTGTACACATCCATTTTGGAATTGATTCCCAGTCTCTGGTGATAAGTATTGTCTTCTCTTCTTGGTACATGGAGAGATCCTTTCGCATGGGAAATGTTATGATCTGCTTTCAGGAAGAAAACCAAGGTCAGAGAGCCCTTTCTATACCTGCTATTTCTCAAGTGTCTTCAGCTCAAAATAATCAATATGCCAAAGCAGCATATTTAGGGGTGGCATGTTCTAAACCCCTTCAATGTTCAGTATCTTAATGGTGGTGATAGTTCAAAATTGTATACATATGTCAAAATTTATCCAGTTAAACATGTTAAATATGTGCAGTTTACCGTATGTCAATTATACCTCAATAAAACTGTAGAAGGAGAAGGAGAAGAAGCAGAAGAAGTAGGAAAAGAAGGAGAGGAGGCAGGAGAAGGAAAAGAAAAAGAAGAAGAAGGGGAAGAAAGAGAAGGAAGAGGAGGAGAAATAAAGGAATTCAGTAAATTTGCAGGATATAAAATCAATATACAAAAATCCATTGTGTTTCTATACACAAACAACAAACTATTCAAAAGAGAAATGAAGACTACAGTGCCATTTACAATTCAATCAAAATTTAAAAAAATACCTAGAAGTAAATTTAGCCAATCAGGTGAAAGAGCTGTACACTGAAAACTATAAGACAATGATGAAAGAAATTGAAGAAGGCACAAATAAACGGAAAGATAGTCTATGCTCATGGATTGGAAGAATTGATATTGTTAAAATGTCTGTACTATCCAAATACTATTGTATTTTTCACAGGAATTTTTTAAAAAACAATCTAAAATTTGTTTGAAACCATGGAAGACCCTGAATAGCCAAAGCTTTCTTGAGAAAGAACAAAGCTGGAGGAATCACACTTACTGATCTCAAACTACAATGCTATAGGAATCAAAACAGTAGGGTACTGGCATAAAAACAGACACATAGATCAATGAGACATAACAGAGAGCTCACAAATGAACCCATGCATAAATGGTCAAGTAATTTACAACAAAGGAGCCAAGAATATACAATGGGTAAAGGATAGTCTCTTCAATAACTGGTGTTGGGAAAACTGGGCAGCCACATGCAAAAGAGTGAAACTGGACTCCTATCTTACACCATGCACAAAAATCAACTCAAAATGAATTAAAGACTTAAATTTGGAGCCTGAAACCATAAAACTCATAGAAGAAATCATAGGGGATAAGCTCCTTGATGTTTTGACAATGATTTTTTGGACTTGACCCCAAAACCAAAAGCAACAAAAGTGAAAATAAACAAGTGGAAAAAGCAAAAATAAACATCGCACTAAAAATCTTCTTACAATAAAGGAATCTATCAACAAAACAAAAAGGCAACCAACAGAATGGTAGAAAATATTTGAAAATCATATATCTGATAAGAGGTTAATATCCAAAATATATAAAGAACTCATACAACTCAAAAGCAAAAAAATCCAGTTAAAAAATGGGCAGAGGAACTGAATAGAGATTTTTCCAAAGAAGACATACAAATGGCCAACAGGTATATGAGAAGGTGCTCAAAATCACTGATTATCGGGGAAATGCAAATCCAAACTACAATAAGATATCACTTCACAGCTATCATCAAGAAGAGAAAAGGTAACAAATGTTGTCAAAGATGTGGAGGAAAGGGAACTCTTTTACACCACTGGTGGGAATGTAAACTAGTGTAGCCACTATGGAAAACAGTATGGAGAATCCTTTAAAAAATTAAAAATAGAAATGAAAACAGGATATCTAAGAGATATTTGCACTCTCATGTTCAATGCAGTATCACTTACAGTAGCCAAGATAGGGAAACAACCTAACGGTTCATCATCAGATGAATGGTTAAAGAAGATGTGGTGTGTGTGTGTGTGTATATATATATATATATGTATGTATGTAAATGTATAGTGGAATATCATTCAGCCATGGGAAAGAAGGAAGTCTTGACATTTTCGGCAACATGTACGGATCTTGAAGGCATTATGCTAAGTGAAATAAGCCAGACAGGGAAAGACAAATTCTGCGTGGTATTGCTTAAAGGTGGAATCTTTAAAAAAAAAAAAACTGAAAAAAGTCAAATTCATAGAAACAGAGAGTAGAAAAGCAGTTGCCAAAGGCTCGGGAGTGGGGGAAATAGGGAGAGGTTGGTAAAAGGGTATAAACTTTCAGCTATAAGATGAATATGGTCTGAGGATCTAGTATATAACATGTTGACTATAGTTTATAACAAGGAGTATATAATTGAAATTTGCTAAAAGAATAGAATTTAAATGTCTTCACACACAAAAAGAAGATAAATATGGGACATGATGGATGTGATAATTAAGTAGGAGGTGGGGATCTTTCACAATCTATACATGTATCAAATCATCACTATGTACACTTTAAATATCTTACAATTTTATTTGTCAATTATACCTCAGTAAAGCTGAGGGCAGAGGGGGGAAGAAAAGAAAGTACAGAAAGGGAAAGTGACTTGTCCAAGATCTGTCAGACAATTCGAACGGTAGAGTCTTGATCTCAAATCTCCTGTCTCCCTGGCCAGAATTCACATCGTGTTTTTCCAGCCAAAGGGAAATCTTTAAGAAGCTTTTATTTTTAGTATGTAATTGGCTGTAGAGAAGGCTGAGCTCTGTCCCCAGAGAGCTATGGAGGCTTGGCATTAGTTTTTTGTTGTTGTTTGTTTTTTAAGCCAGGAATCACAGGTCAGAGGATGTCAGGGCAAGAGTCTGGAAGCCTGCCCAGAGGACCAGCAAGGTGGCACCTGCCATTTGGAGAGGGGTCTGCTGCTTCCCTTGTCTTATCAGCCCTTCAGGGATCCTGGGAGGAGTGCTGGGGTCACTCCAGTTCATAGATGGGGAAACCCATGCCCAGATTGTCCTCGGGCCTTGCCTGTGGACACCCGTCTGGGTCAGGAATGGGGCTGGGGTCTCCTGACTCACAAGCCCCACCCAACCCCAGGCTCTAGTCCCCGACTCCAGGCCAAACTTCCACTCCCTAACCTTCCCTTCCCTCCCAGACCAGCAGCCAGCTGGGGTATGTGCTTCCCCACAGGCCCCAGAACCCCATCTCCTCGTCCCCACGCCAGAGAGCAGGCGGAGACAAAAGTTGACTTTAAACCCTCCAGCGCCACATGTCACAAGGTCCCTCTCCCAGCCCAGGCACACAGCCCCACCAGGACCCCCAGACATCGTCCTGGGGAACCACTTTGTCCCAGAGGCAGGCTGACATCGCTCCTGAGGGAAATTCATCCGTGGCTGATCTGCCTGGGACAAAGGGGCCCTGGATGATGACCCCAGAGAACTGTGGGTTTGGCTAACGGCCACAGAGCACTTGGCCAAGTTGACCGGCACAGCAGTTAGCTGGCCTTTTAATTACTGAAGTAGCTGCTTTTGTGGAGCTCCTGCTGGGTGCCATGCACTGCACGGGGAGCGTTACCTGAGGCATCTCGCAAACGTGTGCATCAGCCCTGCAACTGATGCACACGTTTCAGGGAAATATCCCTGTTTTACAGACCAGAGAACAGTCCCCACATGTGAAGGCCCATGTGGTCTCATTGCATCTTCTTAATCCCTAGAGGACTTCCAGCAGAGAGGATGAGTCTCCTTTCACTGAAGAGGATGGGGAGGCTCAGAGAGGTTAGGCAACTCGCCCAAGGTCCCCCAGCACTGACAAGTCCAGATCAGTGCAGCACCCATCCCTGGCCTGTGTGAGCCCAAGGCCTGGACTGTCTCCACTGTGGCTCCCACCGAGGGCGGGGGAGGGGGCAGGGGGAGGGGCTTCTCTGTCCAGAACAGGCTTTACACGCCGGACATTGGCCAGGGGAGCCTGAGGACCCTCCCCCTACACACTGTCCACAGACAAGCCCCTGCCACACAGCCGGCCAATGGGACACTTCGCCCCAGGAGGGGGAAAGCCCCACCCCGGCCCTTCCCAGGACACTGCTCCCCTGAGTCTGTACTGGGGACACGTGCATCCCTTCAGTGGGCATCTATTGAGCACCTGTTCCTGCCAGATGCTGTGCTAGTTTGAGAACGCCTGGCCAGTGACCTGCAGAGCCCACTGAGGGGTCCCAGCTCGCCATCCCCACCCCCCGGGGTCTGGTCATCATTCCACCCAACTACATGCTGCCTGTTCACACACTCCCAGAAATGCAAACGTGTGCACACACGCACACATGTGCACACACTCCTGTCTGTGCAATCATTCTCACGTAAGCATGTGTGCGTACACACACACACACACACACACAGAGCCTTCACTATCACGCCCTCCGGCCAAAGTGAGGATGAACAGAACAGATGGAGGGATGTGGAGGCTCAGCCCCGGAAGGAGAGGACGTAGAGGAGAGACGGAGAGGGGGCAGGGAGGGTACGGGCTGCAGGGAGGAACGGCAGCCTCAGGGCCAGCAGGCCCTCAGTGCAGGGAGCCCTGGGGGTGAATCTGACATCGACATTGGAAAGGCCAGACTCAGGCAGTCCTGCAGCAGCGTAGGTGTGGCTTGGGAGGCGGGTGAGGATAAGAGTCGGCAGCTTCAGCACGTGGGGCCCCGGGGAAGGGTCACAGACCTGCTCTGAGCCTCCGTTTCCCCATCTGTAAAATGGGGATGATGATAGTTGATATCTGACCGGTCGGTTGTGGAGATGACGTGAGATGGAGTGTGGGGTGTGGAAGGACCTCGGAGGTGTGAATCGCGTGTAGGGCGATTGTAACTGCTCTGCTCCCACCCTGCCCATGACAGTGAGCACAGACTAAGTGTGCACTCCATGGGGGGGACAATAAGCCTCCAAAGTCTCCCCTGCTGCCACCCACCAAGTCCTTTAAAGCAAATTAAGGCAAATCTCCAGAAGATCCCTGTTGAAATACACATGGATTCCTGGGAAGGCTCTCCCATTATCTCTTTAACAGAGACTAGTCATCAGGCTTGGCCAGTTGGAAGGTTGGCTTTGATTTTAGAGATAGGTGTACAGGAGAGTATAGGAGAATGTGGTCTGGAAGAAGAGCCCAGAACCATCCAGGGACAGATGAGGACAGTCTGCAGGGGAGGGGTTGAGTAGGGCAGAGTCGGGTTCAGATCGGGGTAACGTGGAGGATCCTCTCCAGCTGCAGGGGTGGGGTCCAAGGCAGGGGCCTCCTGGGCTTCACAGGCCAGCACAAGGGATTTGGGACAAGGGTGCAGGCTCAGATGAGGGATGACAGTGCAGGGCTGCAGTTTTCACACTGGTTTTTTTTTGCGGCAGAATCCTGTTTTCATACATTTTACCCAGAAATAAAATACAGATCAAAGAGAAGGGAGCAGGGCTTCCCTGGTGGCGCAGTGGTTAAGAATCCACCTGCCAATGCAGGGGACACAGGTTCGAGCCCTGGTTCAGGAAGATCCCGCATGCCACGGAGCAACTAAACCCTTGCGCCACAACTACTGAGCCTGCGCTCTGGAGCCCATGAACCACAACTGCTGAGCCCACGTGCCACAACTACTGAAGCCCATGCACCTAGAGCCCGTGCTCCTCAACAAGAGAAGCCACTGCAATGAGAAGCCCGTGCTCCGCAACGAAGAGTAGCCCCCACTCGCTGCAACTAGAGAAAGCCCACACGCAACAACAAAACCCAACACAGCCAAAAATAAGTAAATAAAATAAATAAATTTATTTTTTAAAAAAAGGAGAGAGAAGGGAGCAGCCCTGACTCAAAAGGAGATTGGGAGGAGGGGGCAAAGATTTGATCACTCAACTCCCCCATTGCCCTCCCCATCATGGCATCTGCAGGACATCCCTGAAGGCCTTGGGCCCCCAGGGACCCAGTTTGCAAACCACCAGCCTTAATGTAAACAGCAGTGACCCTGAAGTCAATTCAGGCCATCTTACCTGAAGTCTCTAAGGTCGCTCCCAGCTGTGACATTCTAGGTGGTCTAGGGAGAGGAATAAGGGAGGGTGGCCAGGGACAATCTTTACTGCTGAGTGAGGGCCATGCTAAAGTCATATGACTGGGGAGGGTTCAGCCAGGCTTTGAGGTCACACCTTCTTCTCCCTGAGCCCTGACCCTGAGCTCAAGCATAGACCTCCATGGACACCTGGGGTTGATGCCCAAGAACCCGTGAGAGAGATCAAAGGATGAGGTGTAGGTCCAGTCCAAAGAGAGCCCACGATCCCCCCACTTCTCACAAGTCTCCCCACGTGTATCTGATGGTTTCATTCCTGTATCATTTCCACGTGGGGTCAGTGGATGGATATCACGTGGTCCAGGGTCAGCAGCCTGAGCTTGAGCCACATCTGCCAGGTCCATCACTTCCTGGCTGAGCCTTCCCAAGCCATCAGGAAGCATTATCACATTTTCTCTCCTCAGAAACCCCGGGGGGCCAGGAGGGCAGAGATGATTATCCTCCTTACAAAGCTGAGAGAAGTGGGGCTCAGTGAGATGAAGTGACTCACCAAGGTCAACCTTGGCAGAGCTATAACCTACGACCAGGTCTCCTCCCGGGTGCGACTTCTGTGGGGCTCAGCTGCCCAGCCTGCAAGGCTCTCTGCCCCAGGGACAGGTGGAGATGCCCAGGGTTCCATCTGGAGGGCAGTGGGTGCACAGGCCCATGATTGGCAAGAGAGGTTGGCTCCAAAGAGGCAGTGGGGCAGGGCACCAGGGGATCAAGCGGCAGCAAAGGTCTTGACCCATCCTTGGGCACTCAGCACTGTGCTGCCACTCAAGAGAGTGAAGTTTGGCACCTAGTAATCGGGTCAGCAGGTGGACAAAAGCCACTGCTACAGATGAACCAGCACAACCTGGCCCCTCCCTCAAGGCAAGGACTGCAACAGACTCCCAGGAAGGAGGCTCTGGCCCTTGGAGTAGAGGAAGAACTGGGGTCCGACAGACGCCCCTGGCTGTGTCCTAACCTCACGCTCCAGGGCTGCATGGAAGGAAAGGGGGTTCTGGAGCCCTTGTGGGAGCCGCAGATCCAGGGTCTGGAGCAAGACTTGGAAGGAGGAGGGGTGGGAGAGGATAACGTGCTGTCCTATCAAAGGGCGGGGCACGCAGCAGGGACTCAGCGTTGGCAGAAGGAATGCAAAGCAGCTGGCACTGTCATCCCTCATCTGAGCTTGCACCCTTGTCCCAGATCCCTCGTGCTGGCCTGTGAAGCCCAGGAGGCCCCTGCCTCCGGACCCCACCCCTGCAGCTGGAGAGGCTCCTCCACATCCCTGGCTGTGTTGTCTCCCCTGCCCATTCCTCCTCCTCTCCCACTGATTCAATTATTCATCCAGTCGACTTCTCAGCGTTGCAGTTAATCTCTCTCTCCTCTCAGCAATTCCCAACCCCCCCCCCCCCCAAGTTTGGGGTGGGGAAAAAACGCTGGCAGTTTCCATGTGGTGTTGATTAGAGTATTGATCGTGGCTGCAGCCCTCGCGGTCCCCGCCTGGGCATCCATCAATGCCAGGTGGGGCAAGCTAGGGACTGGCCTCGGGGCTGCGTCCAGAGCCTGGGTCCAGACCAGAACGTGCCCAGAGCTGCTCCCCAGGGCGTGAGTAGGGGTGGGGTCAAGGTCAGCCCCGGCAGCCTTACGTGTCCTCAGCGGTGCCGGGTTTGTTGCTACTTCTAATCCTGGGTACCTTGCTCCTCCTCCTGCCTCCTGTTCCTCCGAACTCTCTCCTCTTTGCTCTCTGGCCGGTTGATTCGCAGCTGCCTTTGCCTGGTCATTCTGGCTGATGGCAGTCCCATCACTTACTGACCACCTCCCACGTGCTAGTCCTCTGCTCAGGGTTCTCCATTCTCACGGCCACCCAGAGAGGTTCGCCTCCTCTTTCTTACCTGCAGAAGCTGAGGCGCACAGAGGTAAGGCGAGGTCGGGCTGCTGAGCAGAGGAGGGGCCAGGTATGGATGTCACTTTTCCACCAGGCCACACCGCTCCCTTTGCAAAGGAACAGTGACGCTCCTTTGAGCCGCTATATGCCAGGGACACGTTCTCCCACTGACAACGCCTATTTATCTTGTGATGCAGAGGTTCGTTATCCTCATTTTACAGGTGACGACACTCAAGCAACTTGTCTCCGGGCTGCACAGAAGTGGCAGAGCAGGGATTCAAACCCTGGTCTGTGAAACTCCAGACCCAAGCTGCTTATGCTTGCGTGGCAGTTCCCAGTTTAAAAGCCAGTTTACTGACACAGTCTCCTATTCTTTTTACTCACCCTGAAAGAGAACTGGTATTATTATCCCCATTTTACAAACAGGAAAACTGAGGTATGGCATGGTTAAATGGCTGGAAACACAGAACTGGGACTCCAGCAGGTCTGTTGACTCCTGATGCTCTGGTATCAAATCTACTCCCACACGGCCTCTCCCTAGGCTGGATGCCACCTCACCTCTGCCCACTGCTCAGCATCTTGTCCTGCATTCAGCAAGCCCCTGAAATCCTTCTTCTTCCTCTTCCAGGAAGCCTTCTTGGACTTGCCATAGGGTGGCAGCTTCCCTTGACCTCTCTGTTCCTCTCTAGAGCACAAACCAAGGGTGGTACTGGGCATCTCTCTCTCTCCACAGGTTCAGTTCCTCTCCAGAAAAATACGAAGTGTGCTCGGTTCCATGTCAAGCATTTGCTCGGGCGCTTCTCCCTGCCTGGAACTCCCCTGCCTCTTCCTTCCACCAGGCCTCCTCTCTTCCCTACCTGCAATCCCTGCTCAGGTGCACTTCCTGCAGGAAGCCCAAGCCCACCCAAACCCCATCACTCACGTTAATCACCCGCCACTCAGCATCAGGAGGCCTAGGCTGTGATCCCCCCACTCAGCTCAGTGGCCTTGGCAATCACTTCTGCTCTCGATTCCTTCGCCTGTGCACCTCATTAGAACAACCCAGAAGCTTTGTAAACAATTCAAGCGCCAGGGACCCCTCCTAAGATTCTGATTCAGAAGATCTGGGGTGGGGCCCAGGCATCTGCATATTTCAAAGTACCCAGGTTTTCATTGAACAAATACTTATTGGATGTCTATTACTGGAAGTCCAGTGTGGACACTGGAGCCAGACGGCAGGGTTCAGACTCCAGCTCCACTGCACCCAGGTGACCTCAGAAGGTGGCTGAAGGTCTCTGTACCTCCTTAGCGTCACTACCACTTGTCATATGATGTACTTTCCAGGGCTGGAGAGAGGGGTGATGTGGGAGGAGGTGGGTGTGCAAGGAGCATCTTCTGTGTGCTGCAGGGGTCGAGAACCGCCAGGCTGGGTGGCCGCTGGGGTCCTGGCACACAGAGATCCTGGGATTCAACCGTACCTTTCAGGTGCTCTCTATAAGAGCCTTTTGTCTGCCTCCTGGCATCCCCAACCCTCTTGCTCCTCTAGGGCAGAGCCAAGGCTCCTTCCGCCTCTGGACCATCACCCTGTCCCCGGGGGAGGGCCCTGCACAGGAGGTGTGGCCCAACAGACCTTAAGTTGTTTGACCAAAAAGTCCCAGGCACCCAACTGCTCCCAACTCTACCTCGTCCCACCTTCATCTCCAGGCAGGACAGGCAGGAAAGCAGACAGCGGCCTTCCCAATACCAGCCCTTGAGTTAGCACTGATGGTGGTGCTGGGGCTGGAAAGCAGCTATGATTGCAAATTGATCTGCTGTGCACTGAGCTGGTTACCAAGAAGAGAGAAAGCAAGTTGTCAATACTGCATTACCCACTGGGGTCCAGAGCCACTCCCTTGGGCTACCCAGGAGAGAGAGAGAGATACAGAGACAGAAACAGAGGGAGGGAGGGAGGGAGGGAGAGCTGCTTCTGCGTTACTGGGGTCCTTGTGGGGTCCTAGGGAGTTGGGTGGGAGCCCAGGCTCAGTCCCAGCCCCTGGGCTCTCTTTTTCCTCCTCCCTCCTCGAGAACCAGCTTGGAGCTCCACATGGAACAGAGGAGCTAAAGTAGATAATTTAGACATTTATTTCCATTTGGTTTATAATTGTGTGGTTTGCCATGGGTCTGGGAGCAAAGGCTGGACCACTTGCCTTTATTCAGTGGCTTGGGGACAAGTGTTTGCATTTCACCAGTGTCACCAGTGCATGGGGCTGGGAGGTATGGTGGCACCCAAGGGCCTGGTAAAGGAAACCTAGCCTGGAAGGTTATCCAAGTTCTGTGATTAGAACACTTAGTGTTGGGTCCTGCCAACTCCACACTGAGCCCAAGTGTTCCGAGCCTTCTTCCCTTCCCAGCCCTGCTCTGGATGCTGAAACAGCAGTGGGAGGAGAAGTGGCCCACACGAATGCCTAGTGCCAGCTAACCCTGTGCCAGGCTGGCTCTGGGGGAAGCAGAGACCCCACCTATATGCTCAAGTTCCACCTTCCCCTTGGGGTCTCTAGCTGACCCCTACTCAGACTTCAGGCCAGGCCAACTTCCCTGTAACTCTGGCCCCCACCTTGCTGTATGACCCTCCCCTTAGGTCTCTATAGCTCAGTCACACACGGGCCCAGTGGTTCAGGGATAGCCTGAGAAACACTCACACACCGGATTGCAGGTAACCAGGTAATTGGTCCCCCCGCTCTGGTCCTCTCTGCCTACACTTCAGCTGCAGTTACAAGCTTTGCAACCAGGCTGGAATTTGAAACCTGACTCTTCCTACCTGCATGCTCTCAGAAAGCTACTTGACCTCTCTAAAGCTCAGTTTCTCATCTGAACAACAGGAATAAAATTACCTACCCATAATGGTGTGGTGAGAGCTAAACCCCAAGCACAGGCATGAGCACATAGTACATGCTCAGTTAGCGATGGCTCGTACTGCTCTCCACAAAGCAGTTGCCATCTTTAACCCCTGCTGTCCAGAATGCTTCCCAGACACACAGACTCCCGCAGATCCAGGAAAGTTTTCACTCCTGCCTGTCAAGGGGACTGTTCTAATCACCTGTCTGAGGATCCGCCTCTTCCCTGGATGACTAGCAACAGCTGTAGGATCCTCTCACTCTTAGGGAAAATGCTGTCCGCCCTCACAGGCAACACTCTCCTATTGACCACCTCCCAGTGAACCCAGCATTCAGACAGGGTCTAACCCCGTACTATATGCAGTAAGGATTGACACACAGCCCAACAAGGGGATATTTTTAAGTAAAAGAAATAGCCACTGCAATCTACTTTGTGGCCACCTACCCAGTATGCACCAGGCACAGTGTTTGGTCATGGGGGTTAGTCCTGCTCTGAGGCCTCCTGACCAAACAGAGAGAGCTGGGTCAGAGCTACTGGAGGACCATTAAAGGCACCACAGGAGCTGGACCACCGGGCAAGAAAAGACTTCCTGGAAGAGGCGATGCCCAAGCTGAGTCTCGAAGGAGGAGGAGGTTTTCCCCAGACAGCTGCAGGAGGGAAAGGCATTCTGGGCTGAGGTCACAGATGGTGCAGAGGCTCCTGTGGCCACATCCTAGGGAGCCACTCTAGTGTCTATCGCCGATTCAGCTAACAGCTATTGCGCATCTAATATATGCCTGGTCCTGGGCTGAGGCTGAGCAGCTAGAGGCAGGGGTGGCAGGCACTGGAGAGGCAAGTGGAATAATTTAGAGGTCCTGTGCCCTGGGAGAAGATGCGACAGGTACCCAGCAGGCGCTGACACCATGCGCAGAGGGAAATGCGAGAGGACAGTTCTGACAGGGTGAGGCGGGAAAGCAGGGATTTCGGAAAACTTCGGGAAGAAAGCGTGGCTCAGCTGGCCCCTGGAGGAAGGGGGACTGTGAGAGGTCCCGGGGCAGTAGGAAGCACCAGATAATACAAAAGGCACAGGATACTGAATGTTCATACCTGAATTCAGATAGCTGATGTCGTTGGATGAACCAATGTCAGTCTCCATGGGATACCAATGGCCACACATATTAGGGTAAATCAAGGACTTAATATGGGCCATTTTATAAATGTGTTGGCAGTGTGTAGGGGGAAGCAGAGTTGTTACCCACCCTGAGGCCTGAAGGGAGGGAGTGGTTTCTGGAACAAGTAAGGAGCACAGACCTTCAGTCAAGGGTCAGGGCCAGCCCAAGGCCACCCTGTGGGGGAGGAAGGGGAACAGAGACCTTGACTTCTCCCCGGTCCCTCAGATGCCCTTCTGGGGCCCCCCCACTGACAGAACCCAGGGGAATCCAGGGGCACAGGATCAGCTCCCCTGGGGCAGAGAGTAGGGACAGAGGGTGAAAAGTGACCTGGGGCAGAGCAAACAGACGCTCCCTGGCACCTGTAACATCCCTGATTCTGAGAACTGTCCTCAGAAAATGCGGCATAATCACTACAGTCCTAAGAACCTCCCGGAGTTCTTGAAAGGGTCTGCGAGCTAACAATGGCAAAGGCCTTGATGATCGCTCCTCCTTATCTCAGCTGGGGGGTCACCCTTCAGTACCAATTCCATCAGTATTTGTAAGAGAAATAACTTTACTGGTGAAGAAATAGGTTCAGAAAGTTATGTCATCTCTCTAGGACGGCCAACTCCCTACTTTGCAAGAGACAGAAACCCAAGTCAAACTAGCTTCAGCAAGCAAGTAAGAAAAGCAATTGGCCCGCATAACTGTTCAAGTATAGGTATGGTTTCAGGATTTCAGGCATGGCTGTAGCCAGGCACTCAATCAAAGTTATTGAGTATCTGTTTCCTCTGTCGTTTTGCTCTGCTCACCCGTGTTGGCCTTATTCTTGGGAAGAGTCTCCCCAAGCAGAGACAAAGCAGCTTCAGACACACTTCTATCAGCTTAGCCATGCCAAGGGAAACAGACCCTTCCCAGAATTTCCAAAAAACATCCTAAAACTGACTTCCCCATCTCTGGACCAGTCCCTATGGAGGGGGTGATGTGAGCTCTCATTAGCTAGGCCTGGGTCATGTGCCCTCCCTTAGAGCCAGGAGGTCAAGCCAACACAGCTGAGAAAAGTCTGAGAAAAGGAAAAAACAGAGAGCCAACTATCCAAAAGAAAGTAAAGATGGTGGGGTGGTCAGAAGCAGCAAGAGGGGAGGCAAGTTGTGCACGACCCTCCCCAAGCCACACAGCTGGGAGCAGCCCCTCCCAGGGTCCCACCTGACTGTCCAACTTCTAAGCTCTTTTTTGTTTAGGTTTTTGTTATTGTTGTTGTTACTTTGTGTTTTGTTGGGGGCTTTAACACTGTATCCTATGCCAGGAAGGTATGGTGAAAAGGCAGGGCACTTGGGCATGGGGACGGGGGAGTGACCAGAAGGGCGGAGCCGACTGTGAAGGGTCTTGAGCGCCAGCCACGGATCAGCACTGAGCCCCCAGGGCTTGAGGGCTGACCCACTCAGGACCCAGGCCCGGAGGGATCTTCCTGCGGCAGCAGCCTGCAGGCCTGGGAGCAGAGAGCCAGACTTACGGGGGGGCTCTGGCGGGAGGGTGGAGGCCAGACAAGCTAATGCCAGTGTGTGGTCTCCCGCCTCCACCTCCCTCATCTGCTGGCTCTATTTTAAGGGCCTTTGCCCTGATATACAGGAAGCACCAAGGTCACTCCGACTTCCTTCCTTTCGTACTTAAAGGCCTCCTCCCCCCTCATAAAGGTTGGAACGTGTGTGAGCATGTACACGTGCACACGGTGGCACGTGGCAGAGGAGCCGCCTCCTGTCTGGGTGGTGACACCCATCTGGGGACAGCCAGGGAGGGGTCCTCTGAGGCTGCCTGTTCCCTGGCCTCTGTCCAGCCCCACCACTCCTTTGTCTTTACTTTACCACCCTCTGTGGCTCTGAGGATCTAGAGAGGTGATAAGGAATAGGATTGGATGGGAAAGCAGGCTCAGAGAAAGAAGAGATTTGAAAAGGAGGGAGAAAGGAAAGAGGATGGACAGAGGAGAGGGAGGAAGAGAGCGTGGCGAGAAGGGGAGGGAGGGAGACAGAGAAGCAGAGAGAAAGGCAGAGAAAGAGGAGGAGGAAGACAGGGGTTTCGGAGATGAGTCCCCGGTGATCAGAGGCCTTGATCTCCCAACAGAGCTTGGAGGTGGCACCTGCAGTCAAGCAGTTGCCAGAGGGAGAAGGACGCAGGGATGATCGAGTCTGGGGACCCGGGGCAGCAGGGCCACGAAGCTGTGGACAATGAGACATCGTAGCCTGGACTGGGGGACAGATGCACCCCCGCCTCTCTGGCATTGCCTCCCCTCAGCCCACACTTCCCCTTCCCCAGAGGGCCAAGTTCCAGTACACGGAGCATAAATGGACATGACAGGGCCCCTGCCCCTCTGGGCTTCCCGTCTCCTTCCCAGCTGGTGTGCTTGTGCCCCTACTGACCTCCACAGCGCGTTCCTCCAAAGGGGTCAGCACCCCGGGCTCATCTTGGGTCCCTTCCAGTCCCACCCACATCCCAGCCAGATCCTCACCCAGAAACTGGGTGCCAGTGTCAGAGCAAGGATGGGGTGCTGTGTGGCCCTTCCACCCGTTTCACCAGGGCTCAGAGCAAGGAGCCTGAAGTCCCTGTGCCCTGCCACGGCCAGGGGCCCCTCACCCTCATGGGTGTGAAAGGAGCCAATTGCAGGTGTGAGTGAACCTTCTACAGAGTCTCAGTTCCAGCCCGACCGCCCAGGAGAGGAAGGAGCTGGGCCTGCCTGGAGGTTTGTCTGGGGTCACTGGACGCTGCCCACCCCGGAAATGCCGCTTCCCATTACCATCCGTGGTCCTCAGATCACACTGCCCGCTATCGCAGAGCTGCCTGATCTGACGGGGCACAGGGGGCTCGCGCGCATTGGGACCCACTGGGCCCCCAGCGCTTCCCTCTTTCCCTGTCTCCACCCCCAGCGCCTAAGCCGACACATCAGCTCTGCTTCTAGGATAATCGCCAGTGTGCTGGGGGTGCAGGGTGGGACAGTCATCATCACAAGCCAAGGAAGTCCGCAGACCAGGAGCCAGGAAGAAAGCGATGGCGCATCCCTGGCACCCCAGAGCTGAGCCAGGGAGGAAAGGATTTTCCACTCAGCCCCGCTCTGTTCTGTGACTCACCACTCAGGATGGGACATAATCCCCACTCCCCTCCTTCTCCGCGTTTCTAAAACCTGATGCTCCATGAATTTTGCATCATGTTCACAGGCAGGAGACATACTGCAGACACTGCAAGGCTGCTTTCATGTTGTGCTGAGGGATCTCGTGTGTGTGTGTGTGTGTGTGTGTGTGTGTGTGTGTGTGTGTGTGCACGTGCCCTTTTGCACGTACATGTCCACCCTGTGTAGGCTTCTGCATACACTGACTCTAAACCCTTAACTCTCATGCACACACACTTCCATACGTTCACACTCCCAAGTGCACACACCCCTGTGTACACACACCCCTACATTCCTCAAGTGCTCAGTCACAATCTCAAGGAGGCCATCACAAAGTCACACACACACACACATCCTCACACCCTAACTGGCACACACGTACACTGCGGGCGCACACTCCCAGACTCTCCGGCAGCAGCCAAGGGCTCCTCTGAAGAGCTCCGTCATCTCACTCATCCACAGCTGAGCCGACACGGTCTCACACCCACATTCCGCCATCCACTCCACCCCAAGCACACACAGACTACCATCCCCACGGCGTGACTCACCAGCCAACATTTGGGATGAATGCTCATTCTGCCTTTTCTCTCTATTCATTTGGAAACTCTTTTTAATAACTATGTATATGTTTTACTGCTTACAAAGCACTCTTACGTAGATTATCTTAGTTCTTCCTCACAATAGTCCCGAGAAGGGGCATTATTATTATTATTATTACCATTTACTATGAGCAGATGAAAGCTCAGAGAGGCTGGGGGTCCATGACCATACAACCCTGAACACTCCAGATCGTCAGAGAGGCTGGGGGCCTTTCCAGGGTCACATGGGTTGTACATAGCCAAGATGGGCCTGGACCCCGTCTGTTGGATTCCAGATATTCTGCTTATCCTCATAGGCTTGTCACTAGCCCACGTGGCACCTTTGTGCACACTAGGGAAAAGTGCCCCTCCAGTCAGACATGGCCCTATGCCCACCCCGGAGACCTGGCTGGGCTCCCGTGGGCTGATGGGCGCCTGGACAACCACACTGGGCTGCCCTGATCTCCCCGCCCACCTCCTGAGGACCCCTCCCCACCATGTCCCCCTCTTCCATCTATGCACTGGGCGTGGCAGGGCCTCTCCCCCAAACCACCTCTGAGGGGCAGACCCTCACTTGACTTTGACCCCAAACCACTGGCCCCGGCCCATGACAGTGGCTCAGGAAGCCCCTCCTGCCAGGCCCTGAAGGAGGGGCCCCCAGACACCGGGGCCCAACCTCCCGCTCTGGCCAGGCTCCCCGGCCCCCCTTCCCAGGCGCCAACGCCAGCACACACAGATCGCCTCATCCCTGCAGAGCCCCTTGGCTTCGACTCCCACCCTCTTCCTGGGAGCTTTCTGGGGCTCCGCATGCTGTTGGCTAAATAAATCGAGGGCAGCGAGAATAATATACCTGTCAAACAGCAGCTAGCTTGCAATTTCCGCTGTCAGCCCTGCCCACCGTGCCATGCCGAGCCTACTGACACCCTGCCGCAAGCGATCCATTTCCTGAGGTCCCCGCGGTGGGAGGGGTGCGCCCTTACCAGGGGACCCCGCCAGTCAGGGCACGCTGCAGGGCAGACCTGGAGAGGAACTTCCCATGACAGACCTGATAGGAGAGGGACTGAGATGAGTTGCGGCTGCTGGGAGGCCTGGGGAGGCGGGGATGGTTAGAATGACCCTTCCGGCCTCTCTCCACAGGAGGAGGTCAGGAAGGGTCATGGTACCCCATCACGACAGGAACAACTGCCCAACACTGTGCCCGCCTGATAAACAAGCAGGCAGCAGCACCTAGAGGTGAGATCCTGGAACCCATCATCATCGCCGGTGTAGAGAGGCTAGCCAGTCTGCAAAGGCCTTCCAGAGAAAGCATCCCCCAGTTCGGCCACGACAAGCATTTTCATTAGGGAGTCCTTTCTCTGCTCTAACTTGGCTTTGGTGGCTTCTGACCATCTCCTCTGCTCTGACTTTGCAGAACGGGTCAGCGATGAGCCTTCGTGCTCCAGGGCCTCCTGCCACCCAACACCCCACCCAGCTTCCCAGACTTATCCTCCTCAGAGGGAGAAGCTCGTCTCTCCTCCTGGGTCTTCACAGCCTCTGAGCCTCACCTAGAATCCTCCCTGGGCCCTCAGTGACCCTTCTCAGCTGTGCAGCTGTGTGGCCCTGGTGGATACAGGCCTCGCTACATATTCTAAGGACACCTGCGGACTTTAACACACCATTCCCTTGGGGGTGCCGAGCAAGGTGTCTCTCCCACTGCCAGCTCCCCCACGCCAGGTCAGTGCAGGAGAAGATGCTCTGGAAATTGGACTGAGAGCTGAGGGCTGGGGCTGGAGGTGGGAAGCAGAGATGCCTCCTGACAACATCCTGAAGACGGTTCCTCCCTCTGGATCTAGCACGTGAGATAGTCAGGGCCTGAGCCCACATAGCTGAATGGTATGCAGGTTGAATATAGCCTGCAGAATGAAGGCACAATTTCTCCTCCTGGAGCATTTTGTTGTTAATTCAAGGATGAGAGAAACTTCCCCGATCATAGGGCCTGGGCCTCAAAAGAGCACGCCTGCCAGCCATGTGCCAGACTCAGAACGCTGCTGCCCTCTCCCTACGGCCCCGCCCAGTCCACTCCACACCAATGCCAAGCCACTTTCTCCACTTTCCTGCAAGTACTGGGCATGTGTCTGTTCCCCCAGGGAATTCCTCCGTCCAAATCCCATGCCCTCGGTATAGATCAACAGAGGTGGAAGAACTTAAGATCCTCTAATCTGACTCCTCATCTTTACAGAGGAGGAAACTGAGGCCAAGGAGCATATTGGATCTACTGGGTACTGTGAAGCCTGTTGAGTGATCTCAGGGAAAACATTATCCTTTCTGGACCTCAGTTTCCTCATCTATAAAATGGGGAGAGTATACCTATGTTCATAGAAAGTACACTCCGTGAGAACAAGGGTTTCACCTTTTTTGTTACTGCTATACTCCCAGTGCCAAGAATTACAGTAGGTTTTTTTAATTGAAATATATTCGACATACAACATTGTGTAAATTTAAGGTGTACATGTTAATTTGATACATTTTTATATCCTAATGTGATTGCCATCGTAGTGATAATTAACACTGCTATCATGTTATATGATTATCATTTTATAGTAGGTATTTTTGATAGTAAGGCTCTTTGAATGAAAGAAGGTAAAGCACTTAGTAGGTGCTCATTAAACAGTAGCCCCTGTTATTCAAGATCATAGCCCAGCTAGTGGAAAACCCAGGTTTCCTGACTCCTGGTGCCAGGCCACTTACCCCTTCTCTGCCCCACCTACATGGCTTCACTCCCCCTACCCACCCTCAGCCTTGCACCCCAGCCCCTGACCTCTCCTTGGGGAACTGGCAATGGGGGAGGAGAGAGGGAGTTTCTCCACAAAGGAAGGGAGGGGCCTGAGCTAAGCCATGCCCCCTTGTCACCCCACTGTGAAGATCAGAGACAGAGCAGCAGGGGAAAGAGCACATTTGTTTCCATGTTGTGCAAAGGAACCAAAATAAACTCAAACAAATTTGGTAACAGGAGCTCAGGGTGGGCCGGCCCCCCTTCCACCCTCCCTGCTGAGCCACTGCCGTTTGCTCTTGGATGTAAGGATGAGTAACTCCTAGCCACCCACAGAGCTGAGAAGCCATCCCAACCCCGGCTTCCAGTGCAGACCCAGGGGGCCAGGGAAGCAGGAGCCCCACACTCTTGCTCCTAGTTCTGGGGCCCTAGAACCTTCTGGGGGAAAGGCCTTCCCTGGCTATGGCAGGTGGGACTTAGGTCAGGTCTGTGGAGGCCTCCTGTGCCCTCAGTTTGCTGCCCACACCTCTGGAGGTTATGGAACATCAGTCAGAGGGCAGGGGAAGTGAGGGCAGCCAGGGGGCTTTGAGCGCTCGGGTTAAAGGGCTGTCCTGCTGGTGGATGGGGCTTCTCAGGGCCAGGCTGAACCAGGGAGGGCAACCGAGCAAGGGGCTCCCGGGCAGAGCCCTCACCCAGTCCAAAGCAGGGAAAGGGCCCAAGGGAGCAGAGGGGTACCAGAAGCCATCCAGTCTAGGGCTTCTGAATCTGGAGACCACGCTGAGCCCTCCAGGGGGCCTGTGAATTCCCACAAATAATAGGCAAAAGTGCACGTGTGTGCACACACATTCATGTCCACATGTGCGTACACGTGTGCCTTTGGATGGGGAAAGGGTCTGCTGCCCTTACCAGATTTTCAAAGGATCTATGCCGCCCACAAAGCTAAGAACTATTATCTTACATTACTAGTTTATTTAACATCTGAGAAAAGTAGAAGCCCCAAAAGATCACCCGTAAGTCCAGTTCCCTTGGGGACAGCCTGAAACCCTCGGCTAGGGATGCAGGGAGGACCAGAGGGCCTGCCCTGTGGACCCACACAAAGCTGAGCTGTCTCCACCTCTCTCTCCCTTTCTGGAGTGACAGCCTCACCCCTGCGTCTCCTGCCCCTCCAGCACACACTGCCCCCACCCCTCCCCTGCAGTGCAGCTGGGAATCCTCTCACCAGCCATCCTGCAGGCCCTTTGTGAAGGACAGAGAAGAAAAAGGAAGCACTCGTGGCAAGACCTCCACCCGACCAGGAGCCAGACGTGGGGCCGAGAAGCGGGCAGACAGGCATGTGGCTGTGCCCCCCTAACCCCCGCCCTGCATGTCTGCCGAGACAGCCCCCTACCCCAGCCTCCTGGCCTGCCTTCCCGAGTGGTGAGTTATCTCCGCAAAACAGAGAGGTACGTCTGACGGCAGAGATGACTTGGGCTGAGCTCCTCGGTAAGCAGGCTCCCGGGGGAAAGGCTGGGAGAGATGCTATCGTCCCTGTTTGTCAGTCAGTCGTCAGGAACCCGGCCTTCGTGCGGCCCCCTCCCTGTCCCCTGCTCCCCAGCACCCCTGGGCTCAACCTGACCGCCTTGGCAAGCGACGGAGATGTAAATATCCCACGAGCACCTAGGCGCCGGGGCCCTGAGGACACAGGAGACGAAAGTCTGAGCACACACTACCCACGCGCAGGAAAAAGAAAAAAGAAGCCGAGCGACCCTTACTGCACTGTCCCCACATCCTGCCGCTTGAGCACAGCTCCAGAGTTTAAGGAGTGTCAGCAGTTTGAGGGTGGAGGACACATCTGGGAGAGAAGGGACACATCTGGACCGTTCCTGTGGGCGCCCCAGGGGACCTCGTCTCCAAGGTGTCATCACACCCCCCATGTCGGCTCTCACCCCGGGGCTGTCTGTTTCTCCCTTGGAGCTCCGCCCCACCCAACCCCCGCCCAGGCAGCCAGGGCCGATGGGCACGGCCTCTCAGCCAGTCCAAGGTCCAGGGCCCCTCCTCTGCATAAAGGAAAATGGGGTCAAAGAGTCGGGAACAAAGGCCCACACCTTTGGGCAGCCCAGCTGATCTCCCGGCGGTGCGCCTGGCACTGGGCTAGGGGCTGAGAGACAGCGCCTCCGAGGCTGAGATGAACATAAGTCATCTGAGCCTCTTGGATGGGGACAACGGAACTGGAGAGACAGACAGGTGACCAGAATCAGCGTCTGCTGACTTCCGGTCCAGAGCGCCATGCTCAGAGGGAAGCCGAGGTCGCACCACGTGGTGGCCGTTTGGGCCCGTCACAGTTCCATCAAATGTGACTTCAGTGGGGGCCCCCAGGGCCGCTGCGGTCAGCAAAGGCTCCCTGGACGAGTGCCCTGAAACAGCTGCCTCTGCCTTCCTGCCTCTCCCCTCTGGGCCCTGTCTCCCACCTTGCACCGGGCGGGGACCCCAGCTCCCCCTTCATCTGTGTCCATCTTCAGCTCTGCTGTGAGCAGCCCACCTCTTCAAGGTGGGCAGCACTCAGAGGCAGTGCTGACCAGAGATCCTTGCAGCTTCCACCCGGGACTGGGGCATCCCAGCTGCCAGTCTGCCCCCATCCCCACCCTATGTTGCACACGTTGTTGAGCAGAAAGCTGTGTGCTGCAATGTAAGGAGCAAGGTCTCTATGGTACTTGCTAGCTGTGTGGCCTCAGGAAAGACGCCAAACGTCTCTGAGCTTCCGTTTCCTTATCTGTGAAGAAAACAGACATGAGAATCAGAGATAGTGCATGTAAAGAAGCTGGAACCCAGACACTCCCTAAATGGTTATTACTATTGTCATGTTTGCTGTAACTCTGGGGAAAGGTGGAGAGAAGCAGCATGTGCTCCCAACCAGGTGACCATCGTCGTAGGGCTGCAGGAGGAGATCCCTCAGAGAGGACGGCACACCTCAGCCACCCCAGGGAAGCCCTCTGTTAGCACTGGGCCCTGTGCTCCAGCTCAACCGCCCCGAGCCAGGCCCGGGGACTGCAGAGATAGGGAGACCCTGAGAAGAGGGCTGGCCCTGAAGAGTCCTTTTCCTGGTCCGAGACATAGAATGTGAGGGCTCAGAGGGACCTCAGAAACCTTTCAATCCCAAGTCTTCCTCCCCATTTGACAGAGGAGGAAACTGAGGCACAGAGGTCACCCACTGACTGAGAACAGAGGTCCGGCTCCTGGTCCGGCGTGGTATCCATGACTCGGGGCTTGCTGCATCCTAACCCCACCTGAGGGCACTCAACCACCACCTCACTCACTTCCCTGCAAACCCTGGATTTCTCCGATCCGGAAGATAGCCTGTTTATAAGAGAGGCCTCTGGGAGAAGACAGAGTGAATCAGGAAATACTACAGAAGGATACAGGCGTCTCCACCCAAGAAGCACAGTTGGGGGTGGGTGCCTGGTGCCCCTCCTGCGGCCCTGGAACCACCCCCCCACCCCAGTTCAGAAACACAGCCAGGCTTCCTAACTCCCCACACAGAGGTCATCACCAGGGCGAGAAGGAGGCAGGTGCGCCTGAGCACAGCAGATGCCCGTGAGTCTTGGGGGCTGCAGGATGGGGTGAGGTACTGACACCAGGAGGGGGGATGGTGAGGAACTCTGAGAACCCAAACCCGAGACAGGTGTTCTGAGAAGACACCCAGAAACGGAAAGGGTTTCAGAGGCCAGGCCACCTCACCCCCACTCCCCAACCCCCAGGAAGACTCTGGCTTCCCCTCTCCCACAAGGACTGTAACACACCTATAAATCCACCTGGAAGACACCAATGAGCAGGGGGGAGCAGCTACCTCTCCCACCGTAGCTGACCTCTGGACGCGGTCCCCCAGAGCAGGCACAAGCATTACCTGGGGACTCAGCATGGGACGCTGCTGGGAAGAGGTGGGTCTGGACCAGAGCAGGAAGGAGGGGCAGGGCAGGGAGCGAGCGGCAGGGGAGAGAGCGGAGGCGATTGACCGTGACCAGCAGTGCTGGGAGCGCTCTGCAAGGATGCAGGGCCCAGGTGCCCTACTGTGGGCAGCTTGACCTCCTCGCCCTGTGACCAGCACGTCCAGGGCATAGATCCCCTCTGGCCATGCCCTCTGCTCCTGCCATTGTGCCTAGCACCAGGCTGGCACAGGCTGAGCCTGCTGCTTGACAGAGGCTGGGTAGGCTTTGAGCTGATCCACTCATCCGGAAGGTGCTAATTGAGCTGATTAATTGAGCCAATTACCTCAGCCTCCCAGGAGGGCTGGGAGCAGGCCTGGCTCCTGGGGACCAGGTGTGAGGCTGCAGGATGGGCTGACAGAGGGAGCCAGGCCGCCAGGGGCGAAGGCTGCGCTCTGCACCCCCAGGCCCGCCAGCCCACGCAGGCGCAGAATGGAGGACCAACTGGTGCCCTAGATGAGTGTGGGCTCCTGGGCGGATCCTGGAGAGAGCCATCAGGAGGGGAGGCGGGGCCGGAGCAGATGCGGGACCCCAGGACAGGAAGGGGGCGCGCAGGGTGAGCGAATGACCGCATGGAGAAATGAATTACCCTTTCCTGCCGCACTTTCTGCTAATTCTGGGGTGTGAATGAAAGTGAGAGTGAATGTGACACGTGAGTCCTCACTACGGAGCCTTGAGGACTGCCGTGCGGGAACAGTGCGAACCGACCGCTGCCCTTCATCGCTGGCCAGTCTTCCCAGCCACCTGGGAGGCAGGCCGCGTTGTTGCCGCGAGTTTACAGATGAGGAAAATGGGGCGCAGGGGCTGCCCGTGGGCTCAGGTCACACAACTAACCTGTAAGGGAAGCAGGATTCAAACCCCATTCTCCAGGCTGCAAAAGCTCTGTGGTGCACGGCCTGCAGTGTGCGTGGGGCTTGGGATTCAACGAACGTGAGCCTGCGTGTGCAGGAATGTGGGTCTGAGTGTCTGTGAGCGTGCAGAAGGCGTGGCTGTGAGCCGGCTGGGCTCACGTACGTGCAAGGGCAGGGGTCGGGGGAGCAAGTCTGCACACAGACGTGCCCCTCGGAGAAGGTGAGTCCCCTCCTGGCACCGTAGTCTCCACCCCGGGGCCAGGCCCGGCTGAAGGCCAAGGACAGTCCATCGACCCTGGGGCGGAAGCACCAGGTTCCAGCCTGGGGGAGGACACAGTCTCCTCCTGTCTCCTGCTTCTCTCCTTCCCACCGTCACCACAGTCCCCACCCACATCCTGGCTGGTCTGAACTTGTCCAATAATTTCCCACTTCCACACCTGCTCCCTTCCAATTTTGTCTCCATACAGTAGCCAGAGGGCTTTTAAAAACACAAATCTAATCGTAACCCATTTGTGTTTTTTTGTGCAAATGGTGTAGACATTTATTTGGGTAATAGAAACTATATTCATTTCAGGACAACAATGTGCTTTTTTTCAAATATTAACTTTATTGACATATGACTTACATAAAACAAAATGTACCCATTTTAAGTGTATAGCGAATGAATTTTGACAAATATATTCACTTGGGTAACCACCAGCCCATCCCACTTGCATCAGCTCAGAAAGCTCCCTCATATCCCTGCCCAGTCAACACCCCACCAACCCTCACCCAATCCGATTTCTATCACTGTCAATTTGTTTTGCCTTTTCTCATGCAGTTTTCATGCAGTGTGTACTCTTTTGCGCCTGGCTTCTTTCACCCAGGGCAACAGTGTTGGATTCACCCTCGTTGTTGCATATATCAATCACTAATTCATTCCTTTTCTTGCTCTATAGAACTCCATTGTATGGATACACCGTTTGTTTATCCATCCACCAGTTAATGGACATTTGGGTTGTTTCCAGTTTGGGGGCTATTATGAATAAAGCTGCTATGAATATTGCCTACAAGTCTTTTCGTGCATATATATTTTTATTTCTTTCAGGTAAATACAACAATTGAAATAGAATTGCTAGATATGATAAGTATGTGTTCAATGCTATAAGAAACTGCCAAACTGGCCCTTAGGATCAACGGTGAGAACCTTTAGCCTGACCTTCAAGGCCCTATATGCCCTGGCCCTGCTTTCTTTTCAGCCCCAACTTCCCTCCCTTCTTCCCTTGCTTTCTGCATATCAACCACCCTCTTTCTTGCTGTTCCTTTAAAATACCAGGCTTCTTTTGACCACAGGACCTTTGCATGTGCTGATTCTTTTCCTTGAAATGCTTTCGCCACTCTGCTGTTCTGCAGGTCTCATCTAAATATTCATTCCTCAGGGCGGCTTCCTAACCATCCCTCACCCCATCTACACGTGGTGATCCTCATGCCTTCTCAAAGCTCCCTGTGTATTTTTCCTATAACACACATCATAGTGTTCATTACATATGATTATGTGTACGATGTGTGATCTTGTGTTTAATATTCCTCTCCTCCACTCAACTCTAGGCCCTGAGAGTGCAGGAATCATGCATATCTCCTGCGTGTCTAGCATAGTACCTGACACATAGGAGCTACTCCATAGATATTTCAGGGGATTAAATTAAGAAGCCTGAGCCCCAAAGCCCACAGGCCAAGGATGGGGCTTGCCTGCCCTGCTGAGGAACCTGGAAGCACCCCTTGTAGAAAGGCCCAGGCAGCCGGGCTGGGCAGCCATTCCACCCCGGATCCAATGACTGGGTGGGGAAGGGAGGGAGGGAGCAGGGGAAGGCAGGAGGGGAAGAGAGTGACTCATCTTCAGAGACACATGGCAAAGGGGAGTGGAAAATGCAATTCAGCAGCTTCTTGACCTTCCCTTTGTGAGGGACAAAGGCTCCAGCCCCAGTGAGCAAGGGGTGGTCATCAGGACCTCCCAGCGCCGGGAGAACATTTGCCTTGCCCCACGAGCTGTAACAAGAGAGATTTCTCAGACTCAGGGAGAAATCAAGTTGCCCACCTCCCCCCACCCTCAGGCTCTGCCACTGCGTCCTTGTCCCCAGGCTCCGCAAAGGTGGCTGTCCCCACCTCACCGCAGAGGCTGTGTGTGACGCTGAGACTGGGGGAGAGAGTGGTTTCCTCCCAGCACCACACAAAAGCAAAGGAACCTTTTTTTCCAAAAGACAAAAGGGATATGAATGGGCTGACCCCAGCCCAAAGCACCAGGATGAGGCCAGAGGCAGGAGCACCTTGGACGTGAGCAAGGCACGCCTGGGGGAAATTCTCAAAAATCCTCTGTTGTACATGTAGACGTCCAGGCCACAAAGGGGAGAGAGGGTGGGGCTTCCCTGGTGGCACAGTGGTTAAGAATACACCTGCCAGTGCAGGGGACACGGGTTCGAGCCCTGGTCTGGGAAGATCCCACGTGCCGCGGAGCAACTAAGCCCGTGAGCCACAACTACTGAGCCCACATGCCACAACTACTGAAGACCACGTGCCTAGAGCCCGTGCTCTGCAACAAGAGAAGCCACCGCAGTGAGAAGCCCGCGCACCGCAACGAAGAGTAGCCCCCGCTCTCCGCAACCAGAGAAAGCCCGTGCGCAGCAACAAAGACCCAACGCAGCCATAAATAAATAAATAATTAAATAAATAAATAAAAGGGGGGATAGGGTGGACCAGAAGCAGATTGCAGTGGGTGGGGGTGGGGGTGGGGGTGGGGGCCATGTAGGGACGGCTCTGGTCTGTAAGGCAGCTGGCTTCTTGGCTCCAGACGGTGTGGCCTGACTCACTAAAGCAATCTCCTGTCCCCAAACAAGAAATCTGGATGGGAGGGGCAGAGCCTCAGCCCACTGGGGAAATGGTCTGAAGGCATTGCAGGGCCACAGGTGCTAATGGATGAGGCCCTCCCTGCAGGGTCATCACCCAGAGCTTCACTGAAGCAAATCTGGCTTTTAACTTCTCACCGACCAGATCTCCCCCTGTAGTTCTACAACCTTTTCTCCTTCAGGTGGGGTTTGGTTTATTGTTCCTGAGAGGGTCAGAGTCCGTTCCCCCAACCCAGACCCCTTGCTCCCATCCCCCTAGGACACAACCAAGATAAAGTGTGTTAGGCTGGCTCATGCCCAAAAAAAAGCCGACAGTATCTTGACCTTTTGAGCTGCCAGAGCCTTTGAGGGGCTGCTAGCAGGTGGATAAGGCAGCAGAGGAACTCAGAGACCAGAGCCTGGGGTTATTCATGGAGATCAGGAACTCTCTGGATTCTTCAGGGTGTAAATGGAGGCAGCATGGATGTGAGAGCATGGACTTTGGGGGAGCCTTGGTTCCCTAATCCTAAAATGGGGACAATAACACCGACCTAACTAATACTTGTCAGGATTAAATAAAGTAAATATTACAAAAAATGATAGCTCATATGATGAATTAACCTTAAATTCTTTCACAGTCCATGTTTAATCCTGACATTTTAATCCTCATATTTATAAAGTGTTTTATTATTTATGAAACACTTTCACATTTATGATCTCATTTGATCCTTATAACAATCTTGTAAGCACACAGGACAAACACTATTAGCCCCATTTTACAGATGAGATAACAGCGACTCAAAGGGGTAAAGAAAATGGGCAAATTCCACAGGACCTTGTGAGTAGGCAAAACCAGAATTAAAACCTCCTGACTTCTAGCCTGGATATATCCCCCACTGGACTTCCACTCTGCCATGCAAGTCCCTAGCAGAAATTAGAAAGTGAATTAAAATCCTTTCCTACAAAAAGTCAGATACTTGAGGAAGATGACAGATGCAGGAGTGCATTCGTTATCTATTGCTGTGTAACAAATACCCCCAAAGCTTAGTGGCTTAAACAAACAAACAAAAATTATTATCTCATAGTTTGTGTGGGTCAGAAATTTGAGAGAAGCTTGACGGGGTGGTTCTGGCCCAAGTTCTCTCATGTGTTTACAGTCAAGATGCTGGCTGGGGAGTAGGCACCTGAAAGCTTGACTGGGGCTGGAAGATCCACTTCCAAGGTGATTCAGTCACATGGCTGTGGGCAGGTGGCCTCAGCTCCTCCCCACATCAGTTTCTTATATGGCTGCTTGAGTGTCATGACATGGTAGCTGCTTCCCCAGAGCCAGGAGAAAGCCACAGTACTTTTTATGACCTAGTCTCAGGTGTCACACACTGTCACTTCTGCCTTATTCTATTTGTTAGAAGCAAATCTCTAAGTCCAGCCCACACTCAAGGGAAGGGGATTGGGCTCCACCCTTTAAAGGAGCATCAAAAAATTTGTGGACATATTTTAAACCATCACAAGGGATTAAACACCCTCAGATAGGAAGAGTATGCTTGGAACAGGTACAGGAGACAACATTCAGATCAGGACCAACAGGCTGGAGGCCCGCCAAGCAGCACCAGGAGGCCCCTCACCCCAGCCAGAGTCCCCGACTCCTGCCCTCATTGCCACAACAACTTGGGCTACCCTGGATCAAGGGGACCAGGAGCCCCAAGGCAATAGCTGAGATGGAGGAGGAGAGAGCTGCCAGGATATGGTGGAGACTGCCTTCACTCAAGCCTGAGCACATGGGGGAAGGAGAGATTGGGGTACTTCATGGTACTGACCCCAGGCTACTCTGCCTGCAACTGAGGGGGTGAAGGGCTCCATCTGTACCCTGCCTGGCTTACAGTAACATTTCTGGGGACACCCTTGACAATGCTCATGGGTCTGGAAAGGAAACTGCCTTCCACTGGATCCTGGCTGGCTTAGGGGGAAAACTCAAGATTCCCCAGCTTCCCCTTCTAACAAACCTGCCCATTTCCAGTCCTGAGAAGGCAGCATCTTATACCACCTGCCTGCTGGCCTCATACAACTGAATGAGAAGTGGACACTTGACCCAAGGAGACAAGTCATTGGCTGACCAACAGCCAATCAGATACTTTCTCTGAAGATTTGGGCATTGAGGGCCCAGAGCCTGGGAGTCAGTCTGGGGCAGGGCCTGGAGCTGGAGGTCAGGCAGTCAGGGCAAGCTGGGGGAGGCTGGAGCAGCTATTTTATGAACATGTGTTGATGAGCAAGCGAAGAAAGCTGATCTGCAGAGTAAGGCAAGAAAATGGAGCCGGAAGAGCATCAGGGCTGATTCACAGTGTGGCATCAAAGGGCGGGAACAGGCGGAAAGGGCAGTTCACCAGGTTCCCGGGCACCTCTCAGCTCTCCTGGGGCCCGGATGTTCTTCTGGCTGTGGGTTCCACAAGGCACTCTTGCATCCTTGTGTTAAATCCCCTGCTCCTGAAGGAAGCTTGAGTGGTTTCTGTCTAGACAGTCAGACAATCCTGCCTAAGACCTGAAAGAGGTGGAAAACATAGAAAGACCATGGCATCGTTGCAATACCACCAGAAAGGACCTTTGGGTAAGAGTGTCACACGCACAAACTTGAAGCCCAGGGAATCCAGAGAAACAAAACATGGCAGCTACTCAACTCTCATGATGATGTTTTCTTCGGACACCACCATCTCCCTCCGTTCCTCCTTACTATCCCCAAGGCTGGTTCCCAGCAGCAACAAGAAATACAATCTGACACTAAGGCAGACGATCTCCCTCCCGATCCCTTCCAGGCAGAGGTGAGCAGGAAAGACAATGTGTTACAGACAGGCGTCCCTAAGTAGCTGGTGTCGGTGTGGTCCTGGGCAGTGATGTTACCAGCTTGTGGGAAGGCGAGGGGAAGCAGAGGGGCTGGACAGAGAGCTACTTCATCATTGATGGCTCCTCTTGCCCTGAGATTGCATCATTCAGCTTTAAGGCAATGTGAATTCCTGCAACAATAACCACACCCATCTTCAAATGCAAGCTCCATAGAATGGACTTTTGAATTATCACTTCATTCAACAAACACTCATTGAGCCCTTTTTATATGCCAGGCCCTGAACTAGGTACAAACTTGAAACCAAGCCAATCCCTGACCTCACGGAGTGATGAGACGTGGAGAGCACTCATTAAGTGACACTCAAGACAGGGCCCTTAAGAGCTCACGGGAAAAACGGGTCAGGCCTTGAAGAATGGGCAGGATCTCTCATGGGAGAGAAGGACGTTCTGGATGAGGCACTGGAGCGGGGAGCAGGCTGCGGTGGGAAGAAACACGTGACAAGGAGGCAGGAGGCCTGGGTCGTAAGTAGTTCTAGTTCTGTCCTTAAGTCAGAAGATCCCCTTCCCCTCTCTGGGCCTTAGTTTCCCATCTGTCGACAAGGGAGCTTGACTTCGCAGCGCTGGCTTTGGAGAGTCTATGGTGGCAGATGCTGGCGGGAGGGGCAAGTTGGGGAGTAGAGTTTCTACAGTTTGTTTTCATTCAGTGGTTTCCTAGGCAGCTTCCCTGGGCCAGATGGGCAATGCCCCTAGACCAGGCCGGGGGAGCCCCATCTGGTAAGACCCCACCTCATCCCTCTTTCATTATTAATTCAACAAGGGGTGGATCCTGGGTGCCAGCCCCTCCAACAGGGGTCCAGGAGTGAAGTCGCAGCATGCTCTATGACAGAGAACCTTCGACACCTTGGCAAGGTCCAGGCTGCCCTCAGGGAGGACATCCTTGTTTCCACCCTTCTCAGCAAGGTCATTCACGTGGTTTGAAAGCAAAAAGACACCAGTAGGCTGCTTTACCACGTTCTGACCTGGTGACCAGGATCCCAGGACAGGCCTCACCGTTCTGTTCCAAAGCCCACTACTCAGCAAAGGGGCCAATACACTTTGTGATTATGTTAATCTGCAATTTCCCTGAAATGGTTTGACTTCAGCCTCCCACAGACTGACCACCATAGGGGAACACAGGCAAGATGACCCTGGGACTTGTACCAGGAACACAGAAGAGCCCAGCGTGACTGTACTGTGGGTGCCTTGGAGGGAAATAAGACCAGAGCGATTCATCGAGGTCAGATCATGGAAGATCTTACATGCTGGGCTGAGGAGTTAGGTTTCAGAGTGCAGGAGTGGCTGATGGGAGATGAGCTTAGGAAAATATGTTGACAGCAGTGAGTGACACAGACCAGTGTCAGAGGGCCAGAGGGGGCCCCAGCAGCCGGGAGAGGGCCTGACCCAGACAGAGGGAGTGGGGATGGAAAGGAGCAGGGGGGGGGGCAGATGGAAGAGATTTTGCAGGAGGGGAACCCACAGGAGTTAGCCACTGTCTGGAAGTGGAAAGCCAAGGAGGGGGAGGAAAGGGGAGGTAGCCTGGGAAAGTTCCAGCTTTCCTCCCAGTACAGATCCAGCAAATCACACACCTCAAATTACAGAACACCATAAGACTGTCTACATAGCACAAAATACTGACAACTCGAAGCATTCATAAAGCCCCCAGATGCCATCAGGTCTCCAAATACCTGGAAAGCCACTCTGCTTTTCGTCTAAATGCTTGCAAAGGGCATGGGAGTAATTAGGTTTCTCTGGCTTTAGCCCCTACGGTCCCCCCAAAGCACTCTGCAGAAAGGCAGCAGAGTGCCAAGGTGCCGGGCGAAGGGGGAGCCAAGCCCCTGCTCTCATCAGAAGCCATGCCGGTATTTTTAGCGCCGCAATCAACAGCAGGGCCCGCCTTTGGATCGGCTCAGGCAGCCTGGGCTGAGCAGGGCTGTTAAAAATGGAACGGCACACACTGCAATCAGTTGTGGCGGGCAAGGGGCACCCGGCGGGGCAGCAGCTGTGGCATCTGAAGCTATTGGTCCTCGAGCTGGCAGGCGAATGGGGGAAGCAGCCTCCCAGATCATACTGGGGCTCTGAGGTCACAAGTCCCATACCCACCCATGATGCCCTTGAAGCGCCCAGAAGTCAGGCCCCTGCCCCAAAGCACTGCCTTCACCCCTACTCTTTACTGTGCCAGAAACCCCACCATTAGCATCTGCACCCTGCCCTTTCCCTGAAGGCTTCTCTGTCACGGTAAACTGCGGTAGCTGGGGAGACTCTTGTGAAAGGGGGAGGGGCTATGGACCAGAGCTGCTCAGGGCCGGAGGATGGGGAGCACTGAGGAAGCTGGACAGAGCAGGACACAGACAGCCTATCGTGCCCGCTGAAATGGGGGAACCATTTCATTGCTGCCTCTGCTGCCCCTCGCTTCCCTGTTCTGATAGGAGGGCAAGCTGCACAGGGAGCCCCGCCAGGACAGTGTCACTTCTAGGGTGGGGCGTTGCAGTAAGCAGCCCGGGACAGTGCTTGTTTACCACACTGAGACCCAGGAGGCCTGGGTTTGGAGCCGTTTCTACCCATCTGTGATACCTGTGGAGCCTTGGGTGAGGGCCTCCCCTCTCTGGCCTCCATGGCTTTATCTACAACATGACAAGGCAGGAGTAGAGCACTGACATCCCAGATTCTCTAAGCTGGCAGCAGGCTGGGAACAGAGCGATGGATGCTTCAGGGGCCCTGGTCACACCCCCTCCCCCATCCCAGAGCAGAGGACTCATGGCAGGGGCAGAGCTGGGTCCCACAAGAGGGGGTACTCTTGGTGCCCCTTCCAGACCAGGAGCCCAGAGGACCGGCCGAACTGAGATGGTTTTGGCATCATGATCCTGCCCCACCAGGAGCTGAGAGGGCTCTGTCGGGGTGCAGAGAGAACAGGAAGTGAGTCAGGACCCCAGGAAACCAGAGTTATCAGAGAAGAAGGGACTCCAAAGGCCATGCAGTCCCATACCCTCATTTTACAAACCCTGGAGCTGAAGTGAGCGGAAAGGCAACGGGCACCAGTGACCCAGGCAGACGTGTGCCTGCATGGAGGCCAGCATGGGACACCCAGAGACAGGAGACAGCTCAGTTTTCTTCATCCTTCCCCTGGACCCTGGGTCCTTCAAGTGCCCCTTCCATCAAGGTCTTCAGAACCCCGATCTGCCCCAGCTGAGCCCTCACCCTCACAGACAGGCTGTGGGGCTTTGCAGGCATATGCCTGCGCGCGGGAGGGCGGGGGCTGAGGTGTTTATTGAATCCGTGGAGGAGCATAAACCTGCGTGGACCTGCCTCAGAACAGCGTTCAGCTGGCAGGTGTACTGGCTTAGGAAGATGCTTCACTGCCTGTCCTAGAACCCTTTACCCCCCAGCGGGACAGAGTCAGGCCTGACTAGCTGGGCGCCTCGCGTGAAGAGGCACCTTGACAGGTCATTCCTTCCATCCCCCTGCCTCACTCCCCTGGTGGCAGCCATGCCAAGCCAGCGTCTTCTTAATGGCATGCTCTGGACAAATGTGCTCCAGAGCTGGTTGGCCCTGCAGATGTTCAGCAGCTGGACGAGTCCTCCTCCAGGCGTGGGAAGCTCCCTGCTGCCTCCCCTGCCAGGACCAAGCAGAACCCTTGCTCCCAGAGTCAGGGGCAGGAGGAAACATCCCAGTGCTCTCCGCCTGTCTCTGGCTGCCCTGCAGGCATCACGCCCTCCCACCTGGAAGGTGGGTACCCACAGCCAGGGCGTGCAGACTCCAGCACCCTAAGGCTGGCACATGGCAGAGCCACGTAGGTCACCGTGCTGTGCGTTGGTGGCGCATCTCGTGTTTCCTCAACACCTCAGAAAGCAGGATGAGAATCTGCTGTCTGACAGCCTCAGGACCCACAGCCTGCCGGAGGCTCCGTCACACACCTAGCGCCGCAGATGGCTGGGCTGAGTCAGGGGAGGGGTGGTTGGCTCTCTCGCTGCTGCTCCTCAGCCTGGGAGATGGCGATGCCCGCCTCCCCAGGCAGCAAGAGAAGGGCCAAGCCCCCGAGCCCCCGCCCCGTGCTGGGGCTGGCCTGCTGGGCAGCAGTAGGCTTGGCCACTGCCCTCTCTGAGTCTGGGGAGGCTCTCTGTCGAGGGCTCAAAGTCCCCCAAAGCTGCTGACTGTGGGGGACCAAGAGAGGGGCTGGCTGGGACTCAGCAGAGGGTGAAAAGAAAGAAACCGCATGAAGAAGAAGAAGAAGAAGATGGGCATCGCCCCCAAAACAGCCAAGGGAACAGCAACTTCTCCCAAGAGGAAGAAGGAGTATCCACCCTCCAAGCCAAGGAACAGTCAGAGCTGAAAGAGAGGCGGTCTCAGGAGGCGCAGAGTAACAAAAAGGAATGAGAAGGAGAGAGCGGGAGATAGAGGGTGGGAATGCCTCCGTGTCTTCACCTACACGGTGAGGGGGCCGAACTAGGAGACCCCGGAGGTCTCTCCCAGCTCTGACTCTATGATTCTAGAAAGGAAAAAACACTGGTCAGTGACTCCATCCCCAACGTCTCCCTCCATCCCTCTCCGTCTCTTGCTCCAACCTTTGAGTGGCTCTCAGTGTCTGCTTGGGAGACCCTGCGTGCCTCTCTGTATATTTCTCAATCTTCCCCTGTGTCTCCCTGCTTGTATCTGCTCTTCTCTGGTGACATCACCCCAACTGAGGGTCCTGTGCAGGGACACTCTTCGGGCACTTGAGGAAGGGAGCACTCACAGTTCTGAAACACAGGCTTATAACTAAGAATCGGCCAGTAGAGAGGATAAAGCTGGTCACCAGTGCTGTGCAGAAACACTGGTGGAGAGAAGGGAGAAGGGGACTTGCCTGCTGTCCTCAGGGAGCTCCCTTTTTTAATGGCAGAGACAAGAGCCATCCAGAAAGCAAAGAGGAAGTTCAGACTTGTGTCAAGCCCTGAGACAGGCCCAGGAGCTGGGAGATAGAGGGCAGACAAGCAGATGGGGCCATCAAAACCTGGAGGGGACCAGGCAAACTCATAGGAGCATCCCAAGGGCCAGGCATCCCTGGGACAATATCCATGAGGGATGTATAGCCTTCCAGCACAGGCTTCTGACAAAGGCAAAGGAAAGATTCAGACCACCAAGGCTGAAGGGAAGACGTGAGAGCCAGGTCTGCCTTCTCAGCATCACACCAGAGACTGTGGCAAGCACAGTGGGATCAGAGGCTCCTCAACAGAAAGACACCATCCACGTGGCCAACATGAGGCTGAGGCAGAAGGTAGCATCTCCTACAGTAGCAGATAAAGGGGACAGGGACGATTCTGTTCTTAGAGTCAAAGTCTGGCTGCACAAGTACAGGATGGGATAGAACCCACTTCTCAGAAGCACGTGGAAAACAGACTCAGGGCTTAGCTGAAAACCAGTTGACCCGAGATAAGAACATGATGAGGCCACCAATATGTCTAAACATAAGTATCGTGGGCCAGGCTGCACTAATAGAACAGTGACCAGAAGAAGGGATGGTCAAGGTCTAGTGCTCCTGAAGTTCTGTGCTCAGTCCCGTGTCTCCCATCAGGAAGGGACACTGTCAACCAAGGCACCTCCAAAGGGGTACAGTTAGAGCGGGGGAACAGGAGGGAGGGCGGGGGAGGGAGCCATGCCGCGTATTTAATTTTACAAATGCTTCTATAACGCTGTATCCCCAGCACTCTTTCAAGTCCCCAGCACAACTATTAACTCTTTATATCTTCATGATGACCGTGTGAGACAGGCCCTATGATTAGCCCACTTGTGTAGGTAAGAAAACTGCAGCTCAGAGAGCTTGGTTAACTTACTCAAGGTCATCCCCCAGGTAAGCCGTGCAGGCAGGACTCAAACCCTGGAGATCCAGCTGCAGATTCACAGGCCCAACCCCTACACTCCACTGCCTCCCTCACACACAGAGCTGTGAAGGGATGGGGAGTCTTTAGCCCTCAGACGAAACTCAGGAGCACCAGGCAGGGGGCTGCCTGTCCTGTGGGCAGTGGCGGGATTAGTGCTGGGTGACCCAAGACAGCAGCCTGGGGCATCAGGAAATGTTACAGGGACAGAATACAGCTCTGCAGGAGGAAGGATGGGTCCTCCTCACTCGCCTCCACTCTGTTTGTGCTGTCTCTAGGGCTCCCATGCTCTCCCAACTGTCCAAGTCCTCTAGGGCACTTATGCCAGCTCCTAATTTTTCTAGAGATTTCCTGTGTATCTGTTTTGACTCCCCAACTGAACTGTATATAGTCTTTGAGGCTAGAGACTGTATTTTATGTCTCTTCAGACACCCCGCTATCTACTTCCATTCAAAGTACTTGATGGAATCATGGCATCTCAAAGTGGGAAGTTACTCCCTGAAGATCTCCTGCTTGATTTCTCAGCCATGCAGATTCCCCTTTGCATCAGCCCAGCTGCAAGAGTATGTTAGCCTTGGTCACCTTCAGTAATGGAGAGCTCAGTACCACTCAAGGCACCTATTCCAGCAGTGGATGGGCAATTCCATTGGAATGAGAACTTTTCAATATTCTAGGACAGCTTGAGGGTGGGGTGTGAGAGGAGGGAAAGGTGATGCAAAATAGAATGTAGGGTCATATAGGCTGAAATCTTTTATGCAAAAGGAAATATAGCACCTTCTGTTTGTGGGAAACCTGAGAAAGCAGGTTAGAGCCTTCTGGTGTTACAGAGAGGAAGCAGAAATGATCCCCTCCCCTTTTACAGGGGCAAGTGACAGAAGCACAGAGGACCAGTCCCAGCTAGTTACAGAGTGAAGAACAGGAGAGATGGAGCAGGAACCCAAGATTCGGGCTCCCATGAACTTTCTAGCCCTTTGACACCCAGCAAAGAGGCCTGGGGTGGCACTTAGGCCACATGCACTCAGATGGCCTGTTCTCAGCACCAAAAGCTGTTCAAACGTGCTATCCACCCTACCTGGGGCTACTGAGCACTGGAAATGCAAACAGTGTGAAATGAGACGTGCTCAAGGTATAAAATCCACCATAGATTTTGAGAAGAATGTAAAATATCTCATTAATAATTTTTTAATATTGGACACATTGAAATGATGCTATTGGGTTACTTAAAATATATTATTAAATTTAAAAAAAAAGACTGCTTAAGCTGTGGCATGCCAAAATGGAACTAAGACACACATACATAAAATACGAACTCCTTGTCAGTATTAAGGGGTCCAGAGAATCAGTGACCCAGGAGTTTAGGGAAGAGAAAACTCACTGCAGTGTGAAGAAAGGGTCAGGGAGGGGTGAGGTCGTAGCCTTGGGTGAAGCCTTGAAGGATAGATCAGAGGTGGACAGATGTCAAGAGGAAGAGACACATAGAGTGGGGAAGTGGGGTGCACTGGGGAGACCGGCATGGCTGGGGAGAGAGGTTCCTGGTGAGGGCAGTAGAAAATTAATTAGGGCAGGGAAGATAGCTCCCAACAGAGGTCCATCCAAGGTCCTGTCTTTATCCCTGTCAAGCTCCCAGCCCAAACTTCACTCTCTGTGGTCTCTTTTCTCAAAATGCAGTCCATAATTAATCACTGCAGAGTACCTACCACCTCCAGGCACTCTGTTAGGTGTTAGGGGCGCAGCAATGAACAAGATCTTCTCCGTTCCTGTCCTCAAGGAGTTTACAGTCGGGACATAAAACAGGCAGAATATGACCTCCCAAACCCAGTTCCAGCACCCGCAGTCCTGGCAACATGTCCATGAGTCCGTCCCCCCACCCCCACCCCCCACCCACCGAAGGAACAGCCCAACCCAGGACTCCCTCGCATTTGCTGACCAGTCCTAGGCAGTCAAGCCTTCTGAGAGTCCAGTCATGAAAGCCCAGTCCACCCAGTATCCTCGGGGCTACTGGATCTACTGGGAACTCAGCATTGGCACCCATGACCACCAGACCCACAGGTCTGGTGGGGGCACCAAAGGGCATGAAGGGCATTCCTGCCTTCAGAGCCCTGTCACGAACCCTGTCCAAGGTGCTGAATTTACTGAGCTTCTATGGTACAAAAGGGGAAAACACTGACTCTACTATCCAACCAAACACTCCTCAAGAAAATGGGGCCATGGACTTTAGCTCATGTTCTCAGATCTGCCAAACCTGAATTCCCAGTCCTGTCTCTCCATCCCTCGTCCAAGTTCACCAAAGGACAAAGTTGCAGAGGGCAGGAAGATGGGGGCTGGGCCCAGCCCTCCCTCCAAACCTCCCAGCTTGACCCAGAGGAAGCCAACAGAGACAGGAATAAAGCATTCCTTGGATTTCCTAAGTTGGATTCTGTCACCCATTTACATGACTCCTTGGATGTCCCCAAAACAAGGGAAAGTGAGTATCCCACTGTCATATCCCACAAATCAGAAATTAGGCTTGGAGTTCTGCATGCATATTAGTGCAATATGTATACCATTAGTGCACATTCCACAGCACTTCCTGACACCCCCCACCCCGCCCACACATACACACCTGGACACAATGAAAAGAACTAAGGGAACAGTCCACTCTATGGAGGCTGCCTCAGTGTAAGAGGCTCTGTCACAACCCAGGCCCCATCAGTAAGCTGGCAACCCATTCTAGTCATTATGACAAGGCCCATCATTCAAGGAGGGAGCTAGGTGAAGCTGCTCAGAGGTGGGTATTGGGAGAGGCAGTCCTCATGCTGTAAATCTCCCTCATTAAAGACCTTTACCACTGCAGCCTGTGGAACAAAAACCACATTCACAGAAAGATAGACAAGATGAAAAGCCAGAGGGCTATGTACCAGATGAAGGAACAAGATAAAACCCCAGAAAAACAACTAAATGATGTGGAGATAGGCAACCTTCCAGAAAAAGAATGCAGAATAATGATAGTGAAGATGATCCAGGACCTCGGAAAAAGAATGGAGGCAAAGATCGAGAAGATGCAAGAAATGTTTAACAAAGACCTAGAAGAATTAAAGAACAAACAAACAGAGATGAACAATACAATAACTGAAATGAAAAATACACTAGAAGGAATCAATAGCAGAATAACTGAGGCAGAAGAATGGATAAGTGACCTGGAAGACAGAATGGTGGGATTCACTGCTGCGGAACAGAATAAAGAAAAAAGAATGAAAAGAAATGAAGACAGCCTAAGAGACCTCTGGGACAACATTAAACGCAACAACATTCACATTATAGGGGTCCCAGAAGGAGAAGAGAGAGAGGAAGGACCAGAGAAAATATTTGAAGAGATTATAGTCGAAAACTTCCCTAACATGGGAAAGAAAATAGCCACCCAATCCAGGAAGCACAGAGAGTCCCATACAGGATAAACCCAAGGAGAAATGCACCGAGACACATAGTAATCAAATTGGCAAAAATTAAAGACAAAGAAAAATTATTGAAAGCAACAAGGGAAAAACAACAAATAACATACAAGGGAACTTCCGTAAGGTTAACAGCTGATTTCTCAGCAGAAACTCTATAAGCCAGAAGGGAGTGGCATGACATATTTAAAGTGATGAAAGGGAAGAACCTACAACAAAGATTACTCTACCCGGCAAGGATCTCATTCAGATTCGATGGAGAAATCAAAAGCTTTACAGACAAGCAAAAGCTTTACAGACAAGCAAAAGCTAAGAGAATTCAGCACCACCAAACCAGCTCTACAACAAATGCTAAAGTAACTTTGCTAAGTGGGAAACACAAGAGAAAAAAGGACCTACAAAAACAAACCCAAAACAATTAAGAAAATGGTAATAGGAACATATATATCGATAATTACCTCAAACGTGAATGGATTAAATGCTCCATCCAAAAGACACAGACTCGCTGAATGGATACAAAAACAAGACCCATATATATGCTGCCTACAAGAGACCCACTTCAGACCTAGGGACACATACAGACTGAAAGTGAGGGGATGGAAAAAGATATTCCATGCAAATGGAAATCAAAAGAAAGTGGGAGTAGCAATACTCATATCAGATAAAATAGACTTTAAAATAAAGAATGTTATAAGAGACAAGGAAGGACACTACATAATGATCAAGGGATCAATCCAAGAAGAAGATATAACAATTATAAATATACATGCACCCAAGATAGGAGCACTTCAATATATAAGGCAACTGCTAACAGCTATAAAAGAGGAAATTGACAGTAACATAATAATAGTGGGGGACTTTAACACCTCACTTACACCAATGGACAGATCATCCAAGCAGAAGATTAATAAGGAAACACAAGCTTTAAATGACACAATAGACCAGATAGATTTAATTGATATTTATAGGACATTCCATCCAAAAACAACAGAATACACTTTCTTCTCAAGTGTGCACGGAACATTCTCCAGGATAGATCATATCTTGGGTCACAAATCAAGCCTCAGTAAACTTAAGAAAATTGAAATCCTATCAAGCATATATTCTGACCACAACACTATGAGATTAGAAATCAATTACAGGGAAAAAAACGTAAAAAACACAAACACATGGAGGCTAAACAATACGCTACTAAATAACCAAGAGATCACTGAAGAAACCAAAGAGGAAATCAAAAAATACCTAGAGACAAATGACAATGAAAACACGACGATCCAAAACCTATGGGATGCAGCAAAAGCAGTTCTAAGAGGGAAGTTTATAGCAATACAAGCCTACCTCAAGAAACAAGAAAAATCTCAAATAAACAATCTAACTTTACACCTAAAGGAACTAGAGAAAGAAGAACAAACAAAACCCAAAGTTAGCAGAAGGAAAGAAATTGTAAAGATCAGAGCAGAAATAAATGGAATAGAAACAAAGAAAACAATAGCAAAGATCAATAAAACTAAAAGCTGGTTCTTTGAGAAGATAAACAAAATTGATAAACCATTAGACAGACTCATCAAGAAAAAGAGGGAGAGGACCCAAATCAATAAAATTAGAAATGAAAAAGGAGAAGTTACCACAGACACCGCAGAAATACAAAGCATCCTAAGAGACTACTACAAGCAACTCTATGCCAATAAAATGGGCAACCTGGAAGAAATGGACAAATTCTTAGAAAGGTATAACCTTCCAAGACTGAACCAGGAAGAAATAGAAAACATGAACAGACCAATCACAAGTAATGAAATTGAAACTCTGATTAAAAATCTTCCAACAAACAAAAGTCCAGGACCAGATGGCTTCACAGGTGAATTCTATCAAACATTTAGAGAAGAGCTAACACCCATCCTTCTCAAACTCTTCCAAAAAAATTTCAGAGGAAGGAACACTCCCAAACTCATTCTATGAGGCCACTATTACCCTGATACCAAAACCAGACAAAGGTACTACAAAAAAAGAAAATTACAGACCAATATCACTGATGAATATAGATGCAAAAATCCTCAACAAAATACTAGCAAACAGGATCCAACAACACATTAAAAGGATCATACACCATGATCAAGTGGGATTTATCCCAGGGATGCAAGGATTCTTCAATATACGCAAATCAATCAATGTGATACACCATATTAACAAATTGAAGAAGAAAAACCATATGATCATCTCAATAGATGCAGAAAAAACTTTTGACAAAATTCAACACCAATTTATGATAAAAACTCTCCAGAAAGTGGACATAGAGGGAACCTACCTCAATATAATAAAGACCATATATGACAAACCCACAGCAAACATCATTCTCAATGGTGAAAAACTGAAAGCATTTCCTCTAAGATCAGGAACGAGACAAGGATGTCCACTCTCACCGTTATTATTCAACATAGTTTTGGAAGTCCTAGCCATGGCAATCAGAGAAGAAAAAGAAATAAAAGGAATACAAATTGGAAAAGAAGAAGTAAAACTGTCACTGTTTGCAGGTGACATGATACTATACATAAAGAATCCTAAAGATGTCACCAGAAAACTACTAGAGCTAATCAATGAATTTGGTAAAGTTTCAGGATACAAAATTAATGCACAGAAATCTCTTGCATTCCTATACACTAATTATGAAAAATCTGAAAGAGAAATTAAGGAAACACTCCCATTTACCATTGCAACAGAAAGAATAAAATACCTAGGAATAAACCTACCTAGGGAGACAAAAGACCTGTATGCAGAAAACTATAAGACACTGATGAAAGAAATTAAAGATGATACCAACAGATGGAGAGATATACCATGTTCTTGGATTGGAAGAATCAATATTGTGAAAATGACTATACTACCCAAAGCAATCTACAGATTCAATGCAATCCTTATCAAATTACCAATGGCATTTTTTTACAAAACTAGAACAAAAGATCTTAAAATTTGTATGGAGACACAAAAGACCCCGAATAGCCAAAGCAGTCTTGAGGGGAAAAAAACAGAACTGGAGGAATCAGACTCCCTGACTTCAGACTATACAACAAAGCTACAGTAATCAAGACAATATGGTACTGGCACAAAAACAGAAATGTAGACCAATGGAACAGGATAGAAAGCCCAGAGATAAACCCACACACCTATGGTCAACTAATCTATGACAAAGGAGGCAAGGATATACAATGGAGAAAGGACAGTCTCTTGAATAAGTGGTGCTGGGAAAACTGGACAGCTACATATAAAAGAATGAAATTAGAACACTCCCTAACACCATACACAAAAATAAACTCAAAATGGATTAGAGACCTAAATGTAAGACCGGACACTATAAAACTCTTAGAGGAAAACATAGGAAGAACACTCTTTGACATAAATCACAGCAAGACCTTTTTTGATCCACCTCCTAGAGTAATGGAAATAAAAACAAAAATAAACAAATGGGACCTAATGAAACTTAAAAGCTTTTGCACAGCAAGGGAAACCATAAACAAGACGAAAAGACACCCCTCAGATGGGAGAAAATATTTGCAAATGAATCAATGGGCAAAGGATTAATCTCCAAAATATATAAACAGCTCGTGCAGCTCAATATTAAAAAAACAAACAGCCCAATCCAAAAATGGGCAGAAGACCTAAATAGACATTTCTCCAAAGAAGACATACAGATGGCCAAGAAGCACATGAAAAGCTGCTCAACATCACTAATCATTAGAGAAATGCAAATCAAAACTCCAATGAGGTATCACCTCACACCAGTTAGAATGGGCAGCATCAGAAAAGCTACAAACAACAAATGCTGGAGAGGGTGTGGAGAAAAGGGAACCCTCTTGCACTGTTGGTGGGAATGTAAATTGATACAGGCACTATGGAGAAGAGTATGGAGGTTCCTTGAAAAACTAAAAATAGAATTACCATATGACCCAGCAATCCCACTACTGGGCATATACCCAGAGAAAACCATAATTCAAAAAGACACATGCACCCCAATGTTCATTGCAGCACTATTTACAATAGCCGGGTCATGGAAGCAACCTAAATGCCCATCGACAGACGAATGGATAAAGAAGATGTGGTACATATATACAATGGAATATTACTCAGGCATGAAAAGAAACGAAATTGGGTCATTTGTAGAGGCATGGATGAATCTAGAGAGTGTCATACAGAGTGAAGTAAGTCAGAAAGAGAAAAACAAATATTGTATATTAACACATATATGTGGAACCTAGAAAAATGGTACAGATGAACCGGTTTGCAGGGTAAAAATAGAGACACAGATGTAGAGAACAAACGTATGGACACCAATGGGGGAAAGTGGTGGGGGGGGTGGCGGTGGGATGAATTGGGAGATTGGGATTGACATATACACACTAATATGTATAAAATAGATAACTAATAAGAACCTGCTGTATAAAAAAATAAATTAAATTTTAAAATTTAAAAATAAAGACCTTTACCCCCATTTACCCTTTACTCTGCACCTCTGAAGCTCTCAGTGACCGTGTCCCTGTTTCCAGAGAATAAAAGTACATCAGGAGAAATAGAAGCTGGATAGGAAAACAAACTCTAGAACAGGAGTCAGGAGAGGAGAGCTTTGTGTGACCTTGAACAAGTTGTTTTTCCTCTGGGCTTCCATCTCACCCTTTCTAGGAAAATGAATGATTGCTAAGGTCCCCAACAGCCTCGACATTGAAGGCTCCGGGGTTACATGGGTTTGTCCTCTGGAGTCTGGCACGCTGACAACATGCACATCAGAGCCAACATGAACAACATATGTGCCAAAGGATGGCAATTGTTTCTGCGGGAAATCAGCCTGGCACTGCCGTCTGTGGGGACATGGAAAGAACACAGCCCCCACCCCTGCATCTGAGGACACCCCGCAGCATCTCTTTATGTACATTAAATGTTAAATGAGAACAAATGAAAGAGCCTGGAGCAGTGCCTGAACCTTAGCAGTTACTCCATAAGGGCCCAATTTCCCTTCCTTCCCCTCTCATGCCTGGGATGCTTATCTATTTTCTTAGAGGATGGTGGCGACAGAGGGAAACTGGAAAGAGGAGAGGGAAGAAAAAGGTCAGGGAGGCTGGGAGAGTGAGGGGGACCACAGCTGCCATCATTAATCACCTTCCTTGGCAACCTGCATCTTGTGAATCAGCATCTGTGATACTGATAAAGGCTTCTGGAGGGAAGGAGGTGACATAGTCACAGGCAGGATGTGATTGTCTGGGGGAGGAGGAGGTAGGGGTGAGTCCTGCTTTCAGGGTTTAATCTCAGTTGGATACACACACACACAAACGCATGCACATGTGCACACAAACATTGCCATTGTGCAGGCTGCAGAACCCCCTCCTCCTGCTGCCACCCCATCTGTGCTCAGGCTGCAACCCCTCTGTCTAGTCCCCATGGCCAAGCAGGACTAGGAAGAGACAACTGCTATTTAATATTTTACACATTAAGAATTCTATGAAGCCAGTCCCATTAGAAGGGCAGGGACTGTGTAATGAGGCAAACTGGTACAGTGAAAAGTACATGAGATGGCCTAGGATACATCTGTCTCCCCCCAATCCTCACACAGAACCTGCTGGCTGACTGAGCAGACATCGGTTGGTTCCCGGTAAACCTTGCTACCAACTAGCTGTGTGACCTCGCACAACTCACGTCTCCTCTCTGGGCCTTGGTTCCATCATCTGTGCAATGTTCGGGTTGGATTACAAGATCCCCAAAGTCCCCGCTGGCTCCAGCAGCCTGTAATCCTCTGATTCTATAAGCTCTTTGCGCGTCCCAGCAGATGGCCAAGGGCAACAGTCATTGGTTGAGCTGGTTCTCACCAATTCCCTGTGTGAAATGAGCACATACAGCAAATGCTCTTTTTGGTTCCTATCCATGTGATAGTCACTGTTTATAATTAAAATTCTGAATTATCAACTGTCTTGATTATAAGCAAGAAAGGGAAGAGCAGAGCAGAACAGAACTGCAGGTGGGCTCTGCAACTCTGTTGTTCTACATGCACCACTCCTTTCTGTCTTTAAATATCCAGGTTCTCTCTCTCTCTCTCTCTATCTCCGTCATCTCTCTCTCACTAAAATATCGTGATAGGCAGGATGCTAAGGTCGCCCCACGAGTCCTGCCTCCCTGTGCACGTGCCCTGTATAATGCTCCTCCCTGCAGTATGTGTGGGATTCATGAAGATGATGGAGTGAGGTAATTAAGGTCTCAAATCAGTTCATTTTGAGTTAATTAAATGGAAGTTTATCCTGAGTGGGCCTGACTTAACCAGTGAAAGCTCTTAAAAGAGGGACTGACCTTTCCTGAGGGGGGAGAGAGTCTCCTGGTGACCTTAAAGAATTTAGCTCCCATGTGGTAAGCGAGTCTATAAGAGCACTACAGGGAAACAAACTGAGCGCTTCTAAGAGCCAAGCAAGGTCCCTGGATGACAGCCAGCAAGAGAATGGGACTTCAGTCCTACAACCGCAAGGCACCGTATTCTGCCAACAACCACATGAGCTTGGAAGAAGATCCCACTCCAGAAAGAAATCCAGACCAGCCGACACCTAGATTTCAGCTTTGTGAGACACTGAGCAAGGAGCCCGTTAGGCTGGGCCTGGACTCCTGACCCACAGAAACTGTGAGATGATAAAATGCATGTTGTTTTAAGGTGGTAGTTTTGTGATAATTTGTTATCCAGCAATAGAAAATGAATACAAATGTCTAATAAATAAGACACCACACTCTAGCCCCACCTAACAGGATTTTACCTGCATCCCCCTCTAATGCCAAGCACAAGTGGCCTGCCTTCTCTGCTATTTGGGAATTGATTAAAGACCTCTCCCTCTGACCCCGGTCACTGAGACTAGGCCACAAAGATGGCAACTCTACCCAGAGAGGTGCTGCCTTCTCCCATACGAAGACAATGACACCTGTCCAGCCCAGTGCCAACACAAGATGGCAGAGACCACGCCACGGGACAAATGCCCTTCTATTTCTCCCAGCCAATCTGGTGACAGCATGCAAATGGCTCTATTAGCTCCCAGGGCAATTGACAGCCAAGCCATGCATTATGTAAATTTCCACCAGGAGGGTGCCCAATCCCACATCCCATAACACAGCACCTTGGCACCTAGAGCTGATGCCGGGCCCTCTGCCCTTCCTTCTTCTGTGTGCTCCCTCCTGCTCCCTCTCTGCCTGCCCCATGGGGCACCAGCCCTCACTACCTCCGCCTGCCACTTCTGCCTTACTGCAGCAGAAGCCTCATCCAATGTGACACCAGAGGGCAGGGGGACAGGGAACCCAGCTGAGGCTTTGGAATGTGCCATACCAAGGCCCAGGGGATGAGGGTGGAACACAGGCCCCATCTCCCTTATCCAAGCACCCCTCAGCAATACAAAGGAATAAACTATCGATTCATGCAGCATGGATAATTCTCTAAATAATTATGCTTTGTGAAAAAAGCTAGACTTTCCTCCTCAAAAGAGTACATCCTGTATGATTCCATTTATATGAAATTCTTGAAAATGCAAACTAACCTATAGTGACAGAAGGCAGATCAGTGGTGTCAGGGGATGGGGGAGAGAAGGCTGGGAGAGGCAGGAGGGAGGGATTACAAATGTACATGAAGAAACTTTGGGGGTGATGGATACACTATCTTGACAGTGGTGATGGTTTCACAGGTGTATACATATGTCAAAATTTATTCACTGAACATTTTAAATATGTGCAACTTGTTTTATGTCAATTATATCTCAATAAAGCTGTTTTTTTTTTAATATAGTGATAGGATAGAATGTCTCATGGCTACTTTAGATTAGCAAGCAGGGAAGGCCTCTCTGAGGAGGTGACGTTAAGCTGAGATAGAGGGATGAGAAGCAGCAGCCGAGCAGAAGTCTGGGGAAGAGCATTGCGGGCAGATGGAACAGCATGTGCAAAGGCCTTGGGAGGCAGGGAGACTGGTCTGTTTGTTTGAGGAGCAGACTGGTTCACTGTTGGGGAGGGGGGGAGTGAGGCAAAGTGGGACCAGAGGGGCAAGCGGACCCCAAGTTAGGGAGGGCTCTGTAGGCCAGGCAGGGAATTGGGGGTTTGTTCTAAGTAGATGAGAAGCCAGATCCTAAGCAAAGGAGTGACATGACTCCCGTTTTTAAAATCGTTCTATTTTGTACCAAGGGCATGTATACCTAATAAAAGCAAAATATATATTTAGAACAAAATCATTTTCGCTGTTACATGGAAACTAGATTGTGAAAGGGAGCCCCGTTAAAAGGCAGCTGCAGTTGCCAGGTGAGGAGGCTTGGACCGGGGTGTTGGTCATGCAAGTGGGGAGGACGCCTTTGGGATCTAATCTGGAGCTATGTCTAGAGCACATCCTGGGGGCAGGGTGTGGGTGGAGATAAAAGGGAGTCAGCAGCTCCCGCAATAGTGTGAGCAGCTGGCCCTCGGGACATGGTCTCTGACCTCCACTGACCCTCCCCATTGTCCTCTCTCCTGGGCAGCCCAGGGCATCTGGTACAAACCTTGGCATCACTCTGGTGCATCTTACTGTGGTTGGTTCATGTCTGGCCCACGAGCTCTTCTTCCAACCCCAGTACCTAGTACAGTACCTGGCACGAGGCGAACACACAGGAAACCTTTGTGGACTAAATAAGGAAAAGAATGGAGGTCTAATCAGCAAATTCACTCCTGAGAGTGGAGCAAGGGAAACACTGCAACCTGCATTGACCTTGGTGTCGGACCTTCTCCTCCACCCCCCGCCCCACCCACCCCAGCTCCTATCCCCCTACTCCAGCAGTTTCCCTGCTCTCGCTCCCCAGGAGCTGCAAACACGCGGCCAGGCCACTGGGCAGTCAGTGCTGGCCAACTCCTGCTGGCCGGCAGCAGGACCTGACCTAGTTTGGAGCCGGCCGAGGTGGATGAGCCAGAGCAATGCAGCTCCTCAGGGCTTAGCGTGCTGAGCTCAGAGGCTGGGTTCAGCTTTGAATGCCAGAAATTTGGAAAGAGCACTGTCCAGGGGGATATCCAAGAATGATGTGAGGGACAGGTCTGGGGGAGGCTCTTTGGAGATGCTACTCTTTTCCTGGGAGCCCAGTCTCAGATTTCCAAGCCCCTTCATGGGGATCTGAATTGTGGGCTCTGAGACCTCTCTCTCCCTTTCCCATGGGGAAGAGTGGGGGACACTGGGAAGGAACACGGGGTGGGGAGGACCCTTTGAGCACCTCTCCCATGGCCTTAGTCATTGATTAGCTTACTAATTCAAGCATGTTCTAAACATTTATTAAATGTCAACAAAGTAGGTCAAGCACAGAGCTACTGCTGAGGGTCCCAAGGCGATGAAGACATTGTCCCTGACTGTCTAGAGTCAGAGAGAAACATCAACCACCAAGCCACACATAGGCAGACGTAGTTACAATGGAGATGTGCCATCTGGGTGGCATTCCAGTGGGAGCGGAGGTCAGCGGAGGCCTGACAGTGGAGGTGGGTCTTGAGAGGAGATGCAAAGGATTAGTAGAATCTTTCTAGGTGGTGAAGGGGGCTGAAGGTGGTGGCAGGGGGTGAGCCTTTAGGGTGTCAGCGACCTAGTGGATACAATGGAGGCGGGAGGATGGTAAGGCTATAGGCAGAGCATAGGGAAGACTCAAGTCTGGGGGTGATGGAGCTGGAAAGGGAGGCTCAGGCCAGACCCTGAGGGGACAGTTAGGAAGGCCTGGAGAGGAGGGGATGACACAGACAGCCCCTGTGCTCTGGGGCTCAGCTTGTACTCAGCTCGCGCCTTCTACCCCCACACCCGTCACTCCTCAGGCTGGGTACCCACAGAGTCATGTGCCCCCCAAACACTTTTTTCCTCAGGGAGTGGACCTGGGCCCTCTCTGATCTCCCTTCACTGCCCATCGCCCCCCAGCCCTCAACCTACTGCCGGGCACAGAGGAAATGGGGGAGAGTGGCAGACACAAAGCTGAAGACGGGCAAGGCAGAAAAGGCAGCAACATGGGGGGCGGGGGGCTCTAGGTCTCCCTGTAAACCCATCAGGGTCCTGTCTTGGGGAAGTTAAGGTCTGAGGATCTCCCCCATTGCAGGTACCCCTGCGTCCAGGATTCTGCAGGGCATCACCTCTGGGCTGAGACCACAGAGAGGGGTTGCTGGGTCCTCAAAGCCTGGATGGTCCCCATCAAACCAGGAGCTAGGAGCCTGCCCCCAGAGGAGGTCAGATGAAACTGTTGAGGGACCAAGGCTTCCTGTCCCCAGTCGAACACTCAGTCCCTAGAAAGTGGCATCTTCCAAAGGCCGGGCACCCAGGAGACCCTAAATGTATCTCCAGGGTCAGGAATGTCACCGAGTATGGCAGAGGAGGAAGGGAGAGAGGACAAGGCAGCTGATCTCTTGGCTGGCAGGAGTAGGCCCTGAGTGCCCGCCTAATGCAGTGTGACACCCAGGACCCCATGGCAGCATAAACACTCCATGTCATGGTAACTGAACCTGACATCTCCTCCCTGGCGCTCCTGGTGTGCGCCTTCCCCAGCCACCTCTACCCCAGACCCTCCAGGGGGCAGGGCCAGTGAAGGGAGGGCCCCAAGCGTCACTCATGTTACAACAGGTTTCCACTACAAGGGCAGGCCTGCTCCTACACCAGGATGGGGTACCGGGGCGGGGGCGGGGGTGGGGGGATAGAAGGGGATTCTCCCTGGCCTGTCTGGCCTGTGAGTCAGCTGGGATGAAGCGAAGGGCAGCATAGGAGTGGGAGCGCGACCGGGAGAAGAAAGATGCGTCAGTACAACTGAGGCAGGTGAAGAAAGGCAGTGTAGTGTGACAGAAAGAGCCCTGGAAGTAAGAAACCCAGATTTCATCCCAGCTGGGACACTCACTTCGGGCAAGTTGCTTAACCTCCCTGAACCTCGGTATCTTCATCTATAAAAGCAGGGAGTAATACTCCTACCACATAGGGCTCTTGCAGAAAACAAAGTGGATATATATGGGAGAGCTCGTCAAAAGGAAAATGCTAAACAGAGATGAGTCAAGGTTATGGAGAGACGAAGATAGATCCAATGGCAGTGAGTCGGGGGAGCCAGGCTAGGCAGGAAAGCCAAATTCTCGCTCCCAGGGAACAGAGGCAACTGTAGGGCCAGAGGTGAGACTGCTGTGCGGGTCTGGCTCCATCCATTGCCCCAGGGAATCCTCAGGGATCAAGGCTCTGGGGGTTCACCCTCCCCAAGTCTTAATCAACTGTCCCTTCCCACAGTCTGAAAGGAGTAGGCAGGGGGTCCCTCAAGACCATAGATAACCCCATCACTGAGCTCACTCACACTGGGCCTTTCTGATGGGCAGCTTTAGAATCCACCTTGACCTTCAAGAACCAAACCATCCTTCTCACAGAAACCACCCCATGAGTTAAATTGTATCAAGCAGGACTAAGTAACAGTATATGTCCAGCAGTAACAGTAACAGTAGCAGTAGCTTCTAGCATTTGAACAGCAGGGTAGAATTTACAGAGCACCTCCTCCTTTAATTATCTCGTTTAAGCCTCACTGCCGGACTTCCCTGGTGGTCCAGTGGTTAAGACTCTGCACTTTCACCACAGGGGGCAGGGGTTCAACACCTGGTCAGGGAAGTTTCACATGCCATGTGGTGTGGCCAGAAAACAAACAAACCTCACTGCCACCCTAGGCAACAGGTGCTAAGTTACTCTCCTCATTATTTTAGGTGAGGAAACTGAGGCTCTGGGAGTTAAGTAACTTGCCTAAACTCACACAGCTGTGTGGCAACGGAGCCAGGCTCTGAGCTAATTCCCTCTCCCGCCACCATACCGCCAGCCAGCCGACGTCACCTGAGCACCTGCTGTGCGCAGGGCGACTGGTGACAGGAGTGTAACACGGGACCTCCAAGGACAGAGACGAGAACTATGGAATTCAGGATCCCATGACTTCACATCAGGAACCTTTGTGGTATCTAACCCAAGTTCCTCATTTCATAAATAAGGGAGATGCAGACAGAAGCTTCTAGACCAAGGGGCTGCAAACATTTTCTGTAAAACACCAGAGAGTAAATATTTTAGGCTGTACAGCCACAGATGTCTCTGCAGCATATTATTCTTGGATTTTTTTTTAAACAATTCACCCCTTAAAAAATGTAGAAACCATTCTTAGCTTGAGAGCTATACAAAATAGCCTGGCTGGAGGCAGGATTGGGCCCGCAGGCTATAGTTTGCCAGTCCCTGTTCTAGGGGGTCATAGAGCCAGTTGCTTCCTGAGCTGGGGTTCATTCAACCAAACAAACAATTTTTGGAGCACCTGCTATGTTCCAAGAACTATGCCAAGAGCCGGAGGTACAGAGAATGAAGTCACATGGTCTGTGCCCTCAGGTTACTTACAGTTGGTGGGGAGGTAGACAGGTACGGAAATAAGGTCACCTCAAGACATGATGGGAAGTTATGCAGGACAAGATACTCAGAGAAGGGAAAAGCCAGCCAGCTCTTCCTGTGGTCTCCTGGGTGCCGCCCCGCGTGGTGGCAGTCAGCACAGGGCATTTTAAGCTCTATTTACCTCTCTGTGCCCCTCCCCTCAGTCTGTATGTTACATGGGGGCAATGACCTGTGTCCATGTTGTCCGCTCCTCCAGCCCAGCACCTAGGACAGTGCCCGGAAGTAGGAAGTGTGCAATATTTGCTGAATGAATGAATGAGTAGTAGCAACTACAGAGCTACAGCCCTGGTGCTAGGATGGGGTGGCTGGTGAGACTGAGGACTGTTCACCCTGTCCCCCTTAATTGTTAAGGAAAGCGGGTTGATTGAGCCTCGAAATCCAGCCCCAGGCACCAGCAGCCTTCTGTTCCACTCTCTCTGCTTCCCCCCCGCCCCGGTCTTCTCCCCACCCTGGCCTGCCGCTGACTCACAGCAGCCGCTAATCACACCCCAGTCAAGCGTGCTTAATTAAGACCCAGTTACCCACAGCTGCCTAGCAAGAGGAAATGATGGGACTCCAGTCGCGTGCCAGGCCAGAGGGGGCTGGGCTGTGTGTGCGATCTGGTGGGGAGACACATGTGGATGATGGTCAGACATTCACTGGGATCCTGCAGTAGAAATGGTAATGATAATAATAATAGTGCAGCTCTACGGACTGTCTACTCTATACCAGGCACGGCTCTGTGTGTTAACTTAAGCCTCCTCATAGCAAACTTATGACATCAGTACTATTATTATCTCCATTTTACAGGTGAGGAGGTTGAGGCTCCATGACTTTCCCAAAGTCATACAACTAGTAAGTAACAGAGCTGAAAGGACTCCCCTTTTCCTGATCTCCGCGGCCATGGGGGAGAGAGTGTTCAGGGAGAGGAAGGGCAGCCACGTCCAGAGCCCTGACCCCTGCTGCCCAGTGGCCTGGGCTCCTCCGGATAGTAAGGCCACCCTGACTCACACACAGGGATATAATTCCATTTTATTTTATTTTTTAATAAATTTATTTATTTTATTTATTTATTTTTGGCTGCGTTGGGTCTTCGTTGCTGCACGTGGGCTTTCTCTAGTTGCGGCGAGTGGGGGCTACTCTTCTTTGCAGTGCACAGGCCTCTCATTGCGGTGGCTTTTCTTGTTGCAGAGCACGGGCTCTGGGCGCACAGGCTCAGTAGTTGTGGCCCACGGGCTCTAGAGCGCTGGCTCAGTAACTGTGGCTCATGGGCTTGGTTGCTCTGTGGCATGTGGGATCTTCCCGGACCAGGGATCGAACCCATGTCCCCTGCATTAGCAGGCGGATTCTTAACCACTGCGCCACCAGGGAAGTCCCTATAATTCCATTTTAAGCTCAACCCACATTTATCATACACCTACTATGTGCCAGTCCCTGGAGACAGGAGCCGAAGAAAAAGAGAACCTCCTACAGAAAGTTCACAGACCTGCAGGGATAAATGTCCCCACTCTGGGAGCAGTGCTACACGTATAGCAATAACTGTACATCCTGGTGTACGGGGCTAGGGCTGGGGTAGAAAAGTAGCATATACTGAATACTCCCTGGAATCAGATTCCAGGATATCACACCCTTTACTTTTCCTTCATAAGCTATAATTATATATGTATTGGTGTGATCATTTATTACTGTTACTGGTGTGATGAATTATTCCACACTAGACCATGTACTCTGTGACACAAGCCAAGTATCCCAGCATCAGGCACAGTGCCTAGCATAAAGTTAGTACTCAATAAGCCTTTTTAAATAAATGAACGAATGAATGAAACACAGTTCCCGCCCTCAAGGAACTTGCAGTCTAGCAGGGGAAGTGGAGACGTGAACCAATGGTTGCAGTGCAGTGTGATGGATGCGAGGCAGGAACAAGAAGACAAAGGTGCATGGGAGCAGGGAGAAGGGACCCACCTGGAGCAGGGGAGCCAGCAAGGTGTTCCACAGAGGGAGATGCCAAAGCCCGGTCTTGAAGAAGGAGCCGGAGCTTCCCAGGGAGATGGGAGAGAGGGAGGAAAGGTGGGGAGGTCCTCGTGGCTGAGAGCACAGCCTGGAAAAGGCACGGAGGTATGACCCACCAGCTCTGTTAGAGAAACTCTAACAGAGGCTCCATGAGACTGAATTATGGGTGGGGTGTGAGTGGGGAGGGAGACAAGAGACACAGCTGGGGAGGGGGCTGGGACCAGATCTCAGAGGGCCTTGCTGCTGGGCCAAGGAGATTGGACCTTATTCCTTAAGCAGTAAGGATTCTGGCAGGGTTTAAGCAGTAGAACATGTGGTTCAACTTCTGTTTTAGAAAATGGCCCTGGCAGGGTGTGGAGGATGTGCTGGAAGGTGAGCTTGGGGGGAGGCAGCCCGGTTAGGAGACTGGCGAAAGACTGTGAGTGTTTAAAGTGACAGAAACAGTGAGGGTGGGCGGGGAGGCGAAAAGGCATACAAGTGAGACTGAATGGACAGACTGAGTGACCATTTGAGGAAAGAGGTCACTTAAGCTCTGAGAGGCTCAGTCTCCTCCTCCATACAATGAGGATAAGATGATCTACCCAACAGGGCCATTGTGAGCCTTCTCAGAGCAAAGACTAAAGGCCCACACGGGGTCTGGCGGGTGGTAGACACCTTTCTACTTTTTGCACCTCTCTGTTCCTTTTTGCCACGTCTTATGCTTTTGCAGCAGAGTCAGAGGGAATGCACAATACTGGGATAGGAGGGAGGAGCCCAGGGGCTCCGGCAGCACAGGGGCACGTGCCTCGGCAGAGGGATGGGGTGTCTTGCCCAGAATAAGGCTGCCGTGTCTGTAGGACTCCAGGTCCCAGGCCAAGCAAACCTGCTGAGATCTGCTGCTGGTACATAGGCTGCTCTCTGCAGGGAATACTCAGCACAATCCCTCGTGCAACCTGCTGAGCTCACTGAGGAAACAGAAGCCACCCCAGGCCTTTCAAGCAGAGGGATTTAAATCAGGGATTTGGTTGTAAAGTGGTAGAAGAGGTAGGACAACACAGAGATCAGCAACAGCAAGAAGCCACCACATTCCTGGGGCTGGACAGAGCAGGCAGTGTTCCAGAAGCCCAGGAGCTGAGGTCCCCAGACAGAAGCTGGACTGGCTGTGGGCCTGCCAGAGGGAGACGGGCCGTGCAGGAAGGGAGCTCTTCTGAAGGAGCCAAAGAGGAGACACGGATGCTACAGAGACCTGGCTGGAAACAGAGCAAGGGAAGAAGTATCCTGGCTTTTTCCCTCCTCCTACACTCTACCTCTTCTAGTGCCTCCGATTGGCTGAACCCATCCCGAAGCCAGTAGGTAAGGGATCCTGGGAAATGTAGTTCCCTGTGCCACCAAACAGGGCAGAGAAAGACCGGAAATGGATCTCGAAGCAACAGGGAAATGACCAGCACACTCCTTCATTTTCCTTCACTCACTCACACATTCAGTAAACATTTATTGAGCACGTAGGTGCTGGGGAAATAATGACAAACAAGAACTCTGCATCCTGCAGCACCTGGACTGCGCCCCTTATAGCCCATGCCCAGACAGCCATGGGTACCTGCTCAACTAGCCTTCAGGATGGGGGTTGGTGCAGAGCTCCGGGACCCCTGGGAGCTTCCGCTGTGCAGAGAGGTTGGAGCCAGGCTCTGCTTAGGCTATGGACCTGGAGGAGCAAGCATCCCAGGTGGCTCTGCCTCCTCCCCAGCTGAAAGCTCACAGCTCAGAATGAAATGTCGCCAAAAAGGAAAGAAAACCCTTAAATCCCACTGTTTGTCTTTGGAGCCTGGGAAGCGAGGATCTAATGAACACGAAACGTGCGGGCCGCTCAGAAGTTGCCTTTGAAACCTCCGCAGGCCGGCTTTGTCAAGGAGCAGCATGGCCTTTCAAAGCTGCCTAGCTCCAAACTCCCCTCTCCTCCTTCCTTGGTAGCGGCTAATTAGCGGGAGATGTTAAACACTCCCTAATTCATTGGAGAAATCCCCAGGCTTCTGGGGAACTGGTAGCGGGGCTGGCGAGCTGAGTACTTCCACTCCTCCTACACCCCTACCCGGGGCCACCCCCTCCCCTGCCAGCCTGGGCCCTCCTGGGTCTCCTCCTCCGTGGCCAGGTTTGCCCTCCTCACCCCCTCACCCTGGCCTGTGTCAAACAGAGTCTCTGTTTCCTGGAGTCTTGTCTTCTGGAATCTGCCTCTTCTGAGAAGACCCCACAGACGTACCGCACATGTGATGACCAGCCACACCCTGAGACTTCGCCCACAGTGGGGCCTTATACGCACCCCTCTTCATGTGCACGGGCCCGGGGGCTGCCCTCACCGCCCACCACTCAGTGCAGCCCCCCTGAAGGAAAGGGCTCCAATCCAGCCCAGGGGAAGGAGGGGCAACAAGGCAAGAACATTCCAGGGCATCACCACACAGACATCTACAGACAGGCCATCTGGCCTAGAGTCATAGCCTGACCACGTAGCACTTTTTGAGACCTTGGGTAAGACAGACCCCTCTCTGGGCCTCCATTCCTCATCTATAAACAAACGGTTGTGCTAGCCCAGTGCTTCTCAAACTGCAGCTGCAACAGAGCCACCAGGAGGGCTTAAGTGTAGATCACTGGGCCCACCCCAGGTTTCTGATTCAGCAGGACTGGGGTGGGGTCTCCTGAGAACCTGCATTGCTAATAAGTCTTCAGGTGATGGTTGCTGCCTCTGGTCCAAGGCCCACACTGGAGAACCAATGGGCTAGATGGGTGGATTTTAAGCTGTATTTGTCAAAGCTCCAAGGGGTCGCAGGAAGCTCGCTCACTCACGAGGCAGTAGGAGTGGTGATCAGGGGCAGGGGCATGCCGAATAGGCTGGCCCCTAGCCCCCATCCACCTTACCTCCACTTTTGTTTTTTTCGACTTTAACCAGTTTTGTTTGTTTGCACGTCCAGGTGAGAGTTGGTCAGAACCAAGTTTCCGCACTTTAAGAGAAATGTTTGGAACCTGCCGACTAGACTAGTGGTCAAGGCGGCCCCTTCCAGCTCTGATGTTCTAGGCCCCCGTGCTCATTCCACACCCCTCCTGGGCTTCTCCCACCTCCTTTTTCTTCTTTACAGTCAAGTGGGGCAGGGAGCACAGCAAGAACGAGACTGTGGATTCGGGTCTTTACTCTCAGGGGAGGGGGTGTGGGAATGGGTGGAGAGGCTAGTGACTTCCCAGGTCATTGTCATGGGGGGGGGACATTTCAACCCAGAGATGCACCTCAAAGTGGTGTGTGTGTGTGCACGTGTGCATTTATATGCATGTGCACACGCACACACACGCGCACACACACACACATATCCCTCTACTTGCAACCCCCATCCTGAAAAGGGGCCTGGGGCCCAGCTGAGTTGAGGAAGTTCCTGGAAAAGAGCGTAGCTGCATTCGGATGGGGTAAGTGTGGTGCATGCGTGTATCTGCATGTTTGCGTGGATGATGCCAGTGCATACAAATGAGCTACAGAGAGAGATCAGGGATGATCAGGGCGAAGACAGATTTTAAATAAAGCAGAGGTCTCCTAGAATCTCAGCATTTCAGAGCTACACTGGAGATCATCAGTCCTGAACCCCTTATATACCTGATGAGGAAACCGAGGTTCTAGAGCTAGAAGCAGAGTTTCCTGACTCCAGGGTCGGTGCTCTGCACCCCTCCCCACCCCCACTTTCATGCTCTGCTTGGATGTCAAGCCTCTCCCAGGCACCGGAATGACATCAGCTGAAACCAATGAAACATCATGGCAAATGGACAAAAATGTTCACAGAAAAGAATCCAAGGCAAACAAATCCCTTCCCAGCCCTGCCTGCCCCCACCCACATAGCCGTTCCCCGGCTCCCAGGGATGTCACTTCCAGGAGGGGACCTGCCCAGCTCTGCAGCCGGGCTGGGTGAGCCTGCGAGGAGAGCAGTGAGGAGGAAAACAAGAGAAGAAACCGCCTGGGCCCTTTCAAGATTCCTGGGGTTCTCTGGGACCCAGAATTGTGCGTGGATTGGAGAGAAGGGAACACCAGCAGACAAGCAGCTGAGAAGCAGCAGTTTAGAAGGAGAGGTGTGTGTGTGTGTGTGTGTGTGTGTAAAGGAAACCCACAACAGAGAGATTATCAGACTGTGCATATGTGTTTGTGCAAACCCAAGAGAAACCAACAGACAGCATAGCATTCTGCAGGTTGAGGAAGAAGGAAGACACACACACACACACACACACACACACATACACACACACACGCACCTGCAGACTGGATGTGGGTGGGGCTGGGAACAGGGGAGCCAAGGTGAGGCCAGGAGGTAAAGTGCTGTCGGAGTGAGCCAACATGCAGGCTGTTTGTGTCTGCAATGGGGTGTGTGACACAAGATGTCAGAGCACGTCTGTGCATGTGTGCGGCGTGGGGCCTGCCCCAGGGACCTGGAGAGGGAGTGGGGAGGGCGGGCAGCCCACAGCACCGGACGCCCTTCACAGATGTGCTCTCACACTTCTGGGGGCCAGGCAGCCCCCAGTGTCCCCTTCCCTGGGACCCTGGTGACAGACCCCCTCAGCTGCTGCGAAGGTCCTCCCCTGCCTTCACCTGCCACGCTTGTCACCCTACCCTGCCTTCCTCCTCAGGGCCTGATATCCCAGGAATACGATCGTCTCCAGCCTGGGACAAGTCTCTGCTCTCAGTACAGCAACCACCAAATCCCTGCCCGCACCCAGCCCACACCCCACACCTGCTTCTGTCTCCAAGCAGGACACCAAGCACAGACCTTGAGTCACACAACCTCAACTTCAGATTGTATCTCTGCCTCTCATACTGGGTCACCTTGAGCAATACTTGGGCCTTTCTAAGTCCTAGTTTCTTCTGTTTACGGGGAAAAAAAAAAAAAAAGAATAGCGCTCTTGTGAGGATTAAATGAGGTAATGTATGTGCAGCCCCTGGCATTGTGCCCACCACCAAGTAGGTCCTTCCCTTTCTAGCCTCTTAATTCATGCTCCCAGGGGGTAGCTTCTTATTCAAAGTCACAGGGACTTCCCAAGCAGCACCAACTCCCTGAAACCCTAAAGCTGGAAGTAACCTTAGAAGTCATGTGGTCTAAGTGCCTCACCCCACATTGTAAGTAAAGACACGAGGCTTGAAGAGACGTAACTTGTATTAATAATGGAGCCGAAACCAGAATACAGATCCTATGCTTCGTAACCACCAGCTTTCAGCTTTCTCCCTTCAACCAGAGCCAGAGGATGTTTACAGCAATGTTCTTGGAAGGTTTATTCTCCATTGGTTTGGAGTGGAGCCTGAGCTCTGAGGTGTAGGCTGGAGCGGAGGCAGAGAAGGAGGACTCTGAAGGACAGAGCCATGCCCCCCTCGAGTCCTGAGCAATTCAGCTCTGGCCCTAAACTTGCATTCCCAAGTAGCAAAGCCAAAGCTCTGAGGAGAACTGGATTCCCTCCCCCTAACCACCCGCATCCCACTGCCACTTAGAAGGCAATTTCGTGGTCCATCTCAGGTGGTCGTTTGGGGAGTTAACCCCCCATCCATTGTAAGTGATCAAAGGATTTCTTCTACCCACACCTCCCTGAAAGGAGAATCTCAAGTCATTGCAAGCTTCTCCACCTCTTAATATTTCTGTAGCACAGACCAGTGCCAGGCAGCTGCCTGTCTCACCAGGCCCCACATCTGGCTCTTTATCTGGGCTCTGCCCCTTATCACACCTCAGTTGTGATAAAGACCAACAGTGCTGAGGACTATAGGACTGTGCTGAAACATGCCCCCTCCCTGAAGGATGGGAGTCTCAGGGGAGGAGCTAAGGCTGGTTGCTGAGAGGACAGCAGAGGTCATGCTCCTTGTGTTTGCTCATCACACGGGATGGGAATGTTCCTGGGAGAGGCCAGTGCACGGGCAGGAGGTGAGTGCAGCAGGGGGAAGTCTGGCCAGAAGAAAGAGCCATCATGCCAGGAACCAAGCCGGGGAGGGGGGCAGGGAGGAGAGAAATGCTGAAGGGGGTGCAGGGATATCAGTCAGGAAGGGGGCACAGCTGGGGGACCGGTGTGGCAGGAACCAGGAACCAGGAACCAAAGAGTAGGAGCATCTCTCACCTTCCTCAGCCCCTCCTGCAGTGACAAAGCAGTCCCCCCACCCCCACCCCATCAGCAGGTACTTCTAGGGACACAGGAGGCCTGGGAGGAGGCAGAGGCCAGAACAGGAAATTCAGGTTCCTGAGCCCATGCCTGTTCTTGCACTTCCTTCATCCTAGAGAGAAGGAGCCAGAAACCAGGGCGAGTTAGAGACCCCTGAGTGCACAGTCACCCCTACCCTTCTGCAGCTGACTGGGGGGAGGCTGGGCAATGGGAAGCAGACTTCCTCCAAAGGGTCCTCAAAGGCCATTTGTGTTCTACTCATCAGGACCATGCAGCCTAATCTGCAGGAGTCACACCATTCACTCCCTCCACCAAAATTCATTTATCCAAATGCAGTAAATGTTATAAATATCTAACGTGCTTCATTCATTCATTCCTTTAGAGAAGCAGTGTAACACTGCTGCTGAAAGTGTGGACTCTTGAGCCAAACTGCCTGGCTTGAATCCCAGCTTCACCAGTTGATGGCTGTGTAATCTTGGGCAAGTAACTCAACCTCTCTGTACCTTAGTTTCCTCATCTCTGAAATAGGGATAATATTAATAACTACCTCATAGGAACACTGTGAGGTTTAAATGGGTCAATATATGTCAAGTGCCTAGGACAATGGCTGACACATAATAAAAGCTAAATAAGTGCTAACTGTTATTATTATTTATTCAATCATCAAAAAGTTATTGAGCACTGACTGCGTGCTAGATGCTGGTCTAAACCTTAGGATCCCATGATGAGCCATCCAGACATGGTCCCTACTCTCAGGAGCTTACATTTCAGTGGGGGAGACAAACATTCAATAATCACTAAAAAATTTACATATTTACAAATTGTGATAAGAGCTGTTAAAGACAAAAATAGAGAGCTGAGGGACTTCCCTGGTGGCGCAGTGGTTAAGAATCCACCTGCCAATGCAGGGGACACGGGTTTGAGCCCTGGTCTGGGAAGATCCCACATGCCGCGGAGCAACTAAGCCCGTGTGCCACAACTACTGAGCCTGCGCTCTAGAGCCCACGAGCCACAACTACTGAGCCCACGTGCCACAACTACTGAAGCCCACGTGCCTAGAGCCCGTGCTCTGCAACAAGAGAAGCCACTGCAATGAGAAGCCCGCGCACCGCAACGAAGAGTAGCCCCCGCTCGCCGCAACTAGAGAAAGCCCATGTGCAGCAACAAAGACCCAATGCAGCCATAAACAAATTAAAAAATAGAGAGCTGTGAGAGCGTATAACTAACAGATTTGCAGGCCAGGGAATGCTGTCTGGGGTGTGATGTTTCTCTCACTCTTCCCCACTGAGTCTGAGCACCCTGGGTGCGCCATCGCTGTCTGCAGGCACCCACTGAGGACAAAGCCCATCTGTGCCCTTCGTGGGTCTGGCCACGGCCGTGCATCCGTGCATTCTCGGTGTGAGAAGCCCAGGCAGGGCCAAGTCCTCATCACCTCACCTGCCGCCACCACCACGCCATTTCTGGACCTGGTTCTGAACAGAACCAGAGTCCTGCTCCGGTGCTCACAGTGTCCAATCAAGAGCAGCCACTTGGAAGGTCATGACTATTCGTCAGGAGTCCTACCTGCTCCTTAGAAACTGTCCTAAATCTAATACCCAGACAGGAAGATGAAGCAGTGTATTGTGCTAGGTACGTTACAATTCACTTAGCAAATTTATCCGGTTGTCTCATTTAATCATCACAACAACTTTGTGAAGTTGCTATTATTATTATTATTATTATTATTATTAGACCTATTTTACAGAAAAAGAAACTGAGGCTCTGAAAGGTTATACAACTTTCCCAAGGTCACACAGCTTATTTGTGGAACAGCTAGGACCCCAACCTAAGTCTGCTTGACTCCAGACCCTAAAGTCTTAAAAAGCATAGTATGGTCTTTTTAATAACATGAGTAATAATATAATAGCTAATATTTGTATAACACTTTCTATGTGGCAGGTACCATTTTATACATTTTAAGTAATTCAATCAGTTAATCCCTATAATAATCCTATGAGGAAGATACTATTGTTATTCCCATTTTACAGGCGAGGAAATCGAGGCACAGAGAGGTTAAGCCGTGTGCCCAGGGCCAGTGAGATGAGTCAGGAGGTCGAGTTGACCATGATTTGTCACAGAAGGGTGGAGTTTAACGACCTTAGCAGCCTCAGCTGGAGGCTGAGAGAGGAAGAGATGGGCTCATGGTTGCGGTGGAGCTGCCGGTACCTTGGCAGAGCCTGTGCCTCTCCCCGACGCGGCCTCTCTCACCCACCTGTCTCCAAGTATCCAGGTCCAGGCTTCCCTATGACCTGGCCATCTCCTTCCCTCCCCCAGGTTCACCTGTGCAAGCCAGGGCGTGGGCACCATCCCATCCAGCTCTGTCTCCTTTCTGTGCTAGACACACCACCTGGCCCTGGTGTCTCCATCACGAGGCTCCACCTGCAGCTGAGTCAGGTGAGGCTGGGAGTCCAGGGCCGCTGTGACCAAAGAAGCAAAGGTCAGCTGATGGCCGGCTCAGAGGCCTCAGGGCAGGGTGGCCCCTCCACCCCACTTGGGTCTCTTTCTCCAGAAGGCGACTTCAACCCAGCCCAGTGGGCCTGACCTAAAAAATCAGACCCCAGGGCAGAGTGGGGCCAAGGGGTGCCCCCTGCAGTGTCACAGGCTCCACCCAGAGGAGAGTTCAGACCACCAGCTTTCCTCTTCCCAGATACCCCTCCCCCCATTCCAGCTAAGTCTCTGCGCTTCTCAGGCCCCTTCGGCTCCAGCCCTCCCCATAGGGCACAGGCCCATCTCTGTCCTCGTCACAGGAAGAGCATGGTGTGATGGACAAGGGCAAGGAGGGGGCAAGGATTAAAGGTGGCCAAGGACCTGGGAAGCTGGAGAATTCGTTTTACTTTTGTCCTTGCATCAGTGGCAACATCCTGCTGGCACCACCCTGCTGGCACCACCAGGGCCATGGGGCCCTCCTACTCCAGTCTGCACACCTTCCAAGAGCTTAGCCTCCTGAAGGTGGAAGGGTTTGATCGGGAGTCACCCCGGCAGGAAAGGGGGAGCCCTTCCAGCGGGTGGGGCGGGTGATGTGGGAGCACCGAGGGAGAGGAGCGGGGGCAGGGCGGCGAGGTGCCCGCAGCCCGGCAAGGTGACTTGCCGTCGTTTCTCCCTCCTCCAGCTCCCAGGCTCGAGCTTCCAGAGGTCTTGTGTGGAGGACGGAGCAGAGATGAAGAGAAAGGAACCGCTGTGTGAGGCTGAGAGGGTTCCATGGACTAAGTGCTGACTTTAGCGGTCCCCGTGGATAGGAAAGCAGGGCCTGTGCAGGTTGCGGCGGGAGCTGTGGATCCTGTTGAGGTGGTGCTCTCCCTCTAAGTGGCCCAGAAGCATCTAGATGAGGCCTTGTGCTGAGCTGGCTTGCTTCTACCTCCCAGCTGGACCACAAAATGGGAGGAAACATCCATAAAGTACCCGAGCCGACTCTGTGGCCAGAAGTCCTGCCAAGGGGCTGCCGGTTCCCCCTCTAACTGGTCTTAATTTCCATGATTTGCAGGTCCCAGTCTCACTGAGGGCCCATTCCCCATCATGATGGATGGGCAGGAATAGTCCAGTGAGCCGACCCCCAAGGGCTCTGGGCCGGCCCAGCAGGGTCCTGTGGGGTGCGGGGCAACCCAGTTCTCCAGCTGAGCCCCAGGCACTATGCCCACTTGAGCACAATCCTTTCTCCCAGCTAACCTCCCAGCTAGAGGGCCCCATCCCTTCATACAGCAACAGGATGTGGAAAGAGAATGAGCTTAGTACTGGGGCTTGAACTGGAGCTCCGTCAAACCCTCCCGAAACCCCTCCCGGGACCTGGCATTTAGTCGGTACTCAATAAACAGTTACTGAACCGCTGCTCGGCTGATCTAGGGGGACCTTGCCTTTCACCACGTGAAACGTGGACGTCTTCTGCCTCCCACTCTCTGGTTCGGCTTTTGTCACAGTGACTAAGGTACAACTCTGGAGTCAGGCTGCTCTTAATTTGAATCCCTAATATATTACCACTCGCAAGGGAACCTCAGGCAAGTTACCTAGCTTCTCTGTGTCTCAGTTTCCTTATCTTTGAAATGGGTGTAGTAACACTACCTACCTCATTGGTCCATCATATGAAAAAGTTCAAGTATATTGTGGGAGCAGAATAGTGGACCCCAAAGATGTCCGTGGCTAATCCCTGGGACCTGTGAATATGTTTCCTTACATGGTAAAGGAACTTTGCAGATGTGTTTAAAGTATGGCTCTGGAGATTGCTTATTCTGGATTATCTAGGTGGGCCCAACCTAATCACATGAGAACTTAAAAGCAGAGAAGCTTTTTGGGGAGAGAGAGATGTGATGACAGAAGAAGCATCAGAGAGATGCAACATTGCTGGCTTTGAAGACAGAGGAGGGGGCTGCAAGCCAAGGGCTGCAGGCTCTGGAAGCTGTAAAAGGAAAGGAAACGGAATCACCTCTAGAATCAGCAGGAAGGAATGCAGCCCTTCCTACACCTTGATTTTTAGCCCAGTGAGACCTGTGTCAGACTTCTAACCTGCAGAACTGTAAGATAATTTTGTGTTGCTTTCAACCACTAAGTTTGTGGTCACTTGTTACAGCAGCAATAGCAAACTAATACATATTAGTGTGTAAGCGTTTAGAATGGGGTCTGGCACATAGTAAGAGCTCAGCAAATGTCAGCTCTCGATTATCTTCATCATTATCATCATCGTCATCGTCACTGTTGCTGTTGTTGTAATACAGGGTAGAGGACCCACTGTTGCTCCCATCCCAGGGCAGCTGCCTCTCCAGCATGAGCTGCTCCGAGCCCATGTCCCACTTCACCGGGTATCACAGACTGCGTGCAAGTCAGCCAGGGGGCAGAGGACTTCCTGAAAACAAAGTGGCACTTGGTAGAGCCACCCTGTGAGTGAGAGACACTTGACCAGCCTCCCTGCGGCCCCGTTCTTGTGAAGAACAGGAGTAGGGGCACCCGGGAGAGTGGGGTGGGCCTGCCTGGCCCAGGCATAAGGCCTGGCCTGTAGTTGCCACTGCAGAGACGACAGCTCCAGGGCCTAAAGGCGCCCCTTTCCACACCCACCCACCTGGGACTGCTGAGGAGACAGACTTGGCGCCCAAAACTTGTAACTGCCGGGCTGTGTGAGAACGAGCAGGACCTGCAGTACGAACCACTTCGAGTTAGACACAAGGGGGCACTTCCTCTGGTGAAAGAGCATCGAATAGCACGTGATGGGGGATTTCAGGTTTACTCAGGAAGGGGGAGGGACAGGAAGTGGTCTCCAGAAGCCAGGCTGTGGTCAGCCATGGGTGACCTCACAGAACAAGCCCCCCTCAGGGCCCGCTCCCACGTCCCCACCTTCTCAGTCAGCCCCCACCAAGTGAAAGTGAGGCTTTGCTCCCCCAGCAGAGACCCCCAGCCTACACACCTCCCCTCCTCCCTTCTGGAAGCCCTTCACCCCCATTCCCATCCCCAAAGTGACCCCCACATTCCCCCCGGGTGCTGGGGGCCTCAGAAACCTGTCCCCACTTGATCTCCTACTTCTCAAGAGCCACTGAGGCCCAAATGAGCAGCCTCTCAGAGTCCCCAGATGTAGGGAAAGACCCTTCGCCTCAGACTGGACTTAGCCCAGGGTAGGGACCCGACTGACCGACAATGTCCACGGACCTCGCTATCTCAGGGGACAAGGGTCATTTCCTTTTAGACCCGTGGACAAAAGCACTGTTAGACTGTAAGTTCCCTGAGGGCAGGGTCCCCGCCTGTCCATTCACCACAGGGCCTGGCCCAGAGAGGGCCTCCAAAGCCATTTGTTGGGTAAGGAACACCTTCTAAAAGTCGACAGCCCTCTCAGAGGGCCTTGGACAAAACCCAACCCCTTCCCATCTCCCTCTAAAGGGGAGCTCGGCCAAAAGAGCCACCCCAAAGGGACTGACTGCTTTAGGGTGACAGGAGACAGGAGAGAGCTAGGCTGGGGGGTACAGGGAGAACCACTGCTCCCAGGGATACCCTGACCTCAGCCCAACGGCCCACCCATGTGGGTCACCCACTGTCACCTCCCTTTCTATCCAAAGTTTAGCTCTGAGCTGGCGTTTCCCCACTGCTCCCTGCTCACCCAGCACTCTCTGGACATTCACGGACCATGGAATCTCTCCTTGTTCCTTCCTCTATCCCCCAATCTACAATCTCACTTTCTGATTTAAAGAACTCCCCTTACCAACACCCCAACTCCGACTCGCACCACGGGGAACCGATCTGCGTGGGGAGCTTGCAGGGTCACTGCTGAGCCATGTGATTCCTCTGTGCAAATTAGAAAAAGATGCCTTTTTCTCCAGATGAATGCAGGTCCCATCATGGTGCATGGGCTGGTGAGAAGGGCATAGGCTGGATTTCAGCCCCTGTCCACCTCTTGCCTGAGTATCCTTGCACGGTGCACAACCTGCCCACCTGCACACAACTGTTAGACTTCAGGGAGTACACCCACTGAAGGAGCCTATTAGACCAATAAGTCTCAACCTCTCATTTTACAAGTGAGGAAGTAGAGACCCAGGAAGGAAATGTAATTTATTGAAGGTCACACACCAAGCTGGAGGCAGACCGAAGGCCAAAGATCCAGGCATCCCGACTCCCAATCTAGCACTTTGCCCTCCCGCTGCTCTATCCAGTTCTCACTCTTGGGGACAGATGGCAAAGCCAAGACAGCAGGAGAGCTCCCAAAAGCAGCGCCTGGGGAAGCCTTCTTGCACTAATTAGAGGAGAAGTGATAACCTCATCCCGAACTACACATAAAATTGAACATAAAACTCTCTGAACCGTGTACCACCTAACCCTTGGCTGATGTGGAACATGAATATAGCTCTTCCCCAGTTATTCCCCATCTACAACTTCATCTATCCTAGGCTACTTCACTGTGAGGATGTCCCCAATGTCTGTCTTGGCCTGGAAACTCCCAGATGAGTTTCTTGCTTCCGGAGAAGCCCTGAACACGCACAAGTGCTCAGAAGATGACTTTTAATTTAGATGAAGGTGAGGGCAATGGTGATGAAGAAGGAGGAGAAGGCGGGGGGAGGAAGGGAGTTGCGAGAAGGAGAGAAAGAGAAAGAAGAAGAAGGGCAATTCCTAATGTATTATATTAATTTCTTATCCTGGGATCCTAGTTGCCTATAACATCACTGACCTGTGCTTCACGGAAATGGTGGTGAAGATACACACACATGTGTATCTCTCTCTCTCTCTCACTCTCTCGGTGGTGCCTGCAATATAATGTGGTGATTAAGCTCAGGCAGAGCCAGAACTCCTGGTTTTGAATCCTGGCTTTGCCACTACTTGGCTGTGAAATTTCAGGCAAGGGCCTTGGCTTCTCTGTGCCTCAGTTTCCTCTTCAATAAAATGGGATAACAACAAACATGACGTCACAGAATTTTCTGAAGAGTATGAGAGTGAATATATGGGCAACACTTAACGCAGTGCCTGGCTGATAGTAGGTATGCAGTAAACATTGGCTGTAACTATATTGGGGTGCTGTTTCTTGACACCTTGTCCTGGCCTTATTTTCCTATGGTGTTGGGGGAATTGTCCAGGCTGCCTGGAACAATTTCCAACTCAGTATTCCACTTGTTGGAGCAGACAGGGACTGCCTTAAGAAGTAGTGAGCTTCCTGTCACCATGAGCAATCAAGTGGAATCCAGATGAGCACTTGGCATGGATGTGGCAGAAGCAGGGTGGGGGTGGGGGATCTCTTCCAAAGTCCCTTCCGAGCCCAATAGACTATGAATATGTGAATGAACACACATCTCCTGGCACCCACATGGGCACAACCTTGCCCACAAATGGGGACACACATACAAGGGTGCAGTCTCCACAGTGGCTTTGGGGACCAGGGAGAAGTATTTTAAGCCAGGCAAGCCAACATCCCCAGCCAGCCCCTCCCCCAGAACCCAACCTATTCCTGTGTACACACAGGCAACCAGGTGGCAAGCAGGAGCTTTCAGGGAGGCACCGAGTGGGATTTCAAGGAGCCTGTTTCCTACCACTCCCGGTTGTCTTATTACAGGCACCAACTGCCAGCCTCCCCGCCCCCACTGCAGGCCAGCTCCAAGACAGCGTGGGGCAGGCGACCAGGAATGGGACAAGGTAATTGGGTGTTGGTTCTACCTCTGATGGAGGTGGACTGATAGTGCACCTGGGGCAGTCCTGGCAGCTCTGGCCTCTAAAGGGCCACAGTGCCCAGAATTCGGATGCTGTGAGAGGTAAGGACTTCCGCATTGCAAAAGGAATGAAGCAAGAGTTTGTAGGAGGGTCAGAAGCAGCCCCCTCCAGCCAAACCTATTCCTACCCCTGCCTTGTCCTGACTGGCACCCCACCTCACGCAATCCCCCAACACTTGACCTGGGTGCAGTGTGCCGTCCATTAGCCATTCTGTGGAGAGGGCCAAGTGCTGATAAACCAGAGCAGCAGCATATTCAAACCTTCCTATCAGCCCGGGATGCATTACTGCATATTATTTGTCTGCAGCAGCTGTGACAGCGGTTCTTCCTTCCTAACAATATTGGCTTCGCCTGGTATTAAAAAGGGCCCCTGAGTGCCACGAACACCTTTGCTAGGAGAGGAGACCACACACTGGGGAGAATGGGGAGGTGGACCACCCTGGGATGAACATTTTGCTGCGGATTAGTCCAAAGGTGGATGCAAAAATTAGGTGGGGGAAGGGGAGGAGGAGGAGGAAGACGGAACAGGAGGGGGGGACAAGCCTGCCCAGGAGGCAGAGCTTTCCCGAGGACCAGTACACCAAGCCCCACTCTGCAGGAGGCAGGGCGTGTGTGTGTGTGTGTGTGTGTGTGTGTGTGTGTGTGTGTGTGTGTGTGTGTGTATCCGCCGCACGCCCCCTCCAGCTTCCCTGCCACAGCCCGGCTACTCTTCCCCATCAATGGCCTCTTTGTGGCTGAGAAGGTACGGGAACCACTACAAGAACTGGGGGCTGGGGGGAGTCCACCTCGTAAGCACCCAGGCGCGCACGATCCCAACTTGCTGCCGTCGGGGCCAGGGCTCCCGAAAAGGGTCTCCACACCTCTGGTAGCATGGGGCTGCCAGGGGCAGTGGCTGGAGCCTCTCCGACTCCGTGAGGCAGTCGCCCGTCCCACAGTCCCGGGAAGAAGCGCTCTCCCGCGGCCCACGCCCGCTAGGTGGCGCTCGGCAGTCATGCTCCTCCCACCCCCGGCCTCAGAGGCCCCTGGACGCCCGCTTGCAGGTGGGCGGGGGGTGGCAGGTGCACCGAGGTGGGGGAGGGAGATAGGAGCAGCATTCCCTCCTTCATTTATTCATGTCCATGGAACTTCTAAGGCCTCAGCCCTCAGCTGCATTAAAGGTAGCCAAGGACCAGGGAAGCTGGAGAATCCGTTTTACTTTTGTCCTTGCATCGATGGCGCCATTCTCTCTCTTTTTATTGAAGTATAGTTGATTTACAATGCTGTTAGAAGTGTTAGCTTCAGGTGTACAACCAAGTGATTCAGTTATACATATATATACTCTTTTTCAGATTCTTTTCCCTTATAGGTTATTACAAGGTATTGAATATAGTTCCCTGTGCTATACAGTAGGCCCTTGTTGTTTATCTATTTTGTACATAGCAGTGTGTATCTGTTAACCCCAAGCTCCTAATTTATCCCTCCCCCCCCTTTCCCTTTTGGTAACCATAAGTTTGTTTTCTATGTCTGTGAGTCTGTTTCTGTTTTGTAAATAAGTTCCTTTGTATCATTTTTTCAGATTTCACATATAAGTGATATCATGTGATATTTGTCTTTGACTTATGTCACTTAGTATGATCATCTCTAGGTCCATCCATGTTGCTGCAAATAGCATCATTTCATTATTTTTTATGGCTGAGTAATACTCCATTGTGTGTGTGTGTGTGTGTGAGATGATAGATAGATAGATAGATAGATAGATAGATAGATAGATAGATAATCTCCCACATCTTCTTTATCCATTCCTCTGTCGACGTTGCATGTCCTTCTCTTGAAGGTCTAAATACCCCAGTCCGCCAGAAGCCCACAACCTCTGAGAGACAAGAGATCCAGGAAAAGTTAATCCGAGGTAATCTATGCCAAAGGCCAAGTAGGAAGTACAGCCAGTGCTCTGAGTTCAGAAACAGCCATGGGATAAGACACCACAGAGCTCTGATAGGGGTTATCTTGGCCATTCTGCTCTGGACCAATCAGAGCAGAATGGGTGAGAGTCGTCCATCCCTGCCGGTGCCAGGCGCTAGACTAGGCCCTGAGCATTTGATTATGACCAGATAGCACAGCCCCTGTCCTCAGAAAGTGTGTGGACGAGTGAGGGAGAAAGACACCAGGCAGACAACTACACACATAATTAACTGACTGCTACTGTCATATGTGAACAGGTTAATATAAAGACTTAGGGAGGAAGATTTCACAGTCACCCTGGGTTGCCTGCTCCAGGCCCAACCAGGGTTGGAAGTGAGGAAGTTTGCATTATACAGAACATGAGCCCACTTCCTCTTAGTAGACATAAGAAACGGTTGCCTAACATCCAAAGCATAATCAAGACTAGGGTGACATTTTTCCCCTGGGTAAACTGGGAAAAGAACCAGTGTTTACTGAGTGCTTAGTTCCATGTACCAGCATGGTTGATGCCTTCTCATTTAACCCTCGCTTCACTCTGTGGAGTGGATGTTAAGCCCACTTTACAGAAGGGGAGACTGATGCTCAGGGAGGTTGAGGAACTGGCCCTAGACTGGAACCCATAACTGCCTGAGTCCTAATCCCACCCCTCTTCTGCTGTAACACGCTGCCTCTGGGATCATCTCTGGATACCCTGCTGGGGGCCAACACAGGGAGCGTAGGGGAGGGGAGAGAGAGAAAGCAAAAGGAGCCTGGCAGGCTAGGAAGCCACCAGGTCAGGGCCATTGTCTCCACCTCCTGTCGGCATAGCCAGCCTTTTCTCAGCATCCTGACCAAACCACCACCCACTTAACATTCTGCTCAGTTTTCACTCCTTCCGACTCCAAATGTTTATCAACACATGCTGTAATGTAATCAGCTCCTGGGAAAATACACACTAGGTAACAGATGCTGACAAGAGTGTCAAACAGATGTCCCCTCCCTGTCCCTCCCTCCCTCCCAGCCAGAGCCGGCACACCCAGGACGCTGGGGAGCACCTCTTGCCACTCCACCCTTCCAGCCCCAGCAGGGGAGGCCCTCCTTCCTCAGTAGCCCAACAGTGTGCGGGGCACAGTGCTGGGGGCTCACACATCTCACCTCAACCTCATGGCAGCACTGTAAGTCTATTCTTAGGATGCCCATTTTGCAGATGCAGAAACTAAGGCACACAGTGATGATGAATCCAAAGTGAAGCAACAGCACCATCAGAAGCAAAAGAAGGGATGATCACTCTGCCTGTTCCTTCACTAGGAGGCCACCTCCCCTGTGGAACACAGGTCTTGGAAGAAAGCTGTCTCATCACTTTTAAAGTTGTTGGATCTGAGGCCTCAGGGCCTGGCTTCTGTGGACTTGACAGGCCAGGTCAAGTCGGGCTGGCAGCCTGTTCCCCATTTCCACCCCAACCAGGTTGGGGACAGAATGGGTCCTGAAGGCTCAGGACCGAGCAAAATAGGGAGGCTTCAGATGCAGTGCGAGAGGAGAGAAGGGTCTGGGGAAGGGGGAGGCGCCTTCTTTGTCCTTTTCTCTCCCCTTCTTCTACTACCAGAGCTGAAGGACCCAGAGGCCAGCCCAGACAGAGGGGAGAAGAAGGGCACAGAGATGGGGAGAGCCCTGATGGGACAGGACCCCCCCCCCCAACTCAGGACCTCTGGACCCTCTGGGATCAGCTGTCTGAGGCTGGGCAATCCTAAAGGAAATCCGTATTTGCTTTTCCCTCCAACGCAGTCAATTGCTCCTTTCATCTGACAGGAGTTGTAAATGAGACTTTATGGGATTTCTAATGATGGCGGTTTCCCTTTATCAGCCTCCAATTCCCACTTCTCAGCCCAGTTGACTCCGGGAAATGTTTTGACCAGGAGTCCAGAATCTAGCACCAGGCCCCCACCCTGGTTCCTGCTTTCCATAGCGACAGCTAGCAGTCGTCAAACAGGCATCGGAGGCCAGGAGAAGCTCACGACGGAGAAGTCAGATCTGGGTTCCAGGCCGCCTCCCAGATGGTGTATTTAACCTCTCTGGCTTTTGCTTCTTCAACCATAAACCTGGGGTAATAATGCCTGCTCCACCCACCTACCTCACTGGGCTGCTGTGAGGATCAAATGAGATTACAGGCCTGAAAAGCCTTTGAAAAATATAAAGCAATCACCCAGCCTGGTTTTGCTATTATTATTATTGCTGTTGTGATTGTGTGTAGGTGCAACTGGGAAAGCAGATTATGGCAATCTGTGTGTCTCTGAGAGTGAGCTTGTTTGTGGGCACGGGGGTATATGTACCAGATTTGTGGAAGGACAGAGTTCTTGTGTCGGCACCTGACTTTAAAGGCGCATACAGGCAATGTATGTGGCTATGAGTATATTGGTTCATGGGCACACATTCAAGTGTCTTAGTATAATATCATACTAAAATATAGCAATATAATAATCCTATATGCCAGGCATTTTGCTAAACACTTGATATGGAGGTTGGGCCAGTGTAGGTATACAGGCATCTATGGGAGGCTAGATGTGGAGCATTTGTACCATCTGTGTGTCAGTGTTGGGCAAATGTAACGTGATGTGTGCCTATTCATCTCATGCACATAGCAGGGAATCTCTCCATGTGCTCACCTGAGTTTCAGTGAATCTGAGTGTGTGCACGCAAGCATGTGTGTGCACGTACATGCATGTGGGCACACACCCACCTCCCCGTACCTGGGTCGATGGTGTAATTGTTCATTATTTATCAGCTGCCTGGGCTGTGGGAGCCCCTGGCACGCCCTGAGCTCATTGCCAAGCAGCCATCAGGCCCGCACACCCATTGTGGTGACAGCAGCGTGCCTGGGAGCGGAGGTGCCACTCTACTCTCTGGAGCCCCAGTCTGTGCCAGGCAGCAGGGCCCCTGCCAGGGGAAGGTACAGATTGACTACTCCACGGTTGAAGCCGCAGGAGTGCTCAGCAGATGGGCCGGGCTCAGGGGCCTTGGGAGCAGAAAAGACAGCTGGCACCTTCAGGTCCAGAGGACGTGGCTTGTAACAGGCCAAACCCAGTGCCGGGCCCAGGAACACCATCTTAGCCTAATAGGCGCTGAGGCTGCCCGGTGGCCAGGTGTGAAACATCCTTGCTCTCTCTGCCACACCACCACGGCTCCTCACTGCCCTCAGGATTAAGTCCAAACTCCAGTGTACAAGGACCACACAACCTGGGCATGCACGTCCCAGGCCCCCCGCTTCCTGCTCCTCTTGCACCGCACCCACCAGACTGAACTCTCAGTCCTTTGATGCACCCAGCCCCCTGGGCCTTCTCACTGCCTTTCCTTCTGCCTGATTTCTCCACGCGACATCCCTGGCTAGCCAGTTCTCACCCCTCGGGGATCAGCTCACCTCTGCAGGAAAGCTTCCCTGACCCTAGATTAGGGAGGGGTCCCCACTCACCTGACACGCCCATAGGCCCCTTGATTTCCTTATCATCCCACTTCCTAATAGAACCTTTCTTCCTCCTTAGACTTTGGCCCCAGCCACAAAGGGAGCGTGTCTCAGTAGTACATGGCTTTATTCCAATGCCTAGCATGGTACCAGGTCATAGGTGGTGCATAAATATTTGTTGAATGAATTATTTTTAAAATCCTGTTGAGAGAGAGTGGCTGTCTCAAGCTCTCCATGTATCTACATCACAGTGTGCTTTGAACAGGCTCTTGGGTTCTCAGATCTCAAGGCTGGGGAGAACCACCCCTTTCCCCACTCCGTCCCCCCATGCTACCCCACCCATCATCATCATCATCCCAACAGGGCTGAAGATGGTAGAGTTTACAAAGTGCTTTTACAAAGGTCTTGGAAGTCATCAGCATCCCTTTACAAATGAGGAAACTGAGGCACAGAGAGGTTAAAGTGTCTCGTTCATAAGGGGCCAGCTCACTGCTTTGCCCAGAACTTTCCTAGTTTTAGCACTGAAAGTTCCATGTCCCAGGAACCCCCTCAGCCCCAGGCAAAATGGGAAAGGTGACCACCCTTCTTGTCCAGGATGGACTCCTAGGACTCCTGACTCCAAATCACGTGTCCGCTCCCTGCCCAACTGCCTCCTGAGGGTTCTCAAAATTCAGTGACCCACCCTTTGGATGGCCTCCCCAGACCACTTGGCACTGCCCTGGAGCAACTCTCTCCAGAAGCATGTGCCAAGGAGTACAGGGCATTAATATTAACCTCAAGCAAATAGAATTCAGAGAGAGGCTCATTTCTGGACAAAAAGCACTTTACATAACATAGAAGAAAACTAAGTCTACTATTAAAATAACTTCATAATGATATTAAAGCAAATTTTTAAAATAAAAAAAAAACTTCACTCACAAAACATTTTCATTTCTCCATGTTGCCTTTGCATTTTTCTCTTCTAAGTGCGGATTTTTTACAGAACCTCAGTGAAGTGTAAGTATCATGCTTGTTCTCTTTCTCACTTCACATTACAGAACTCTCGCTTAGATTTGCCTCATTCTGGATCCTCCATGTCACTAACACCCATTAGCTTAGATCACAGGGAGTTTGGGCTCAGGGCTGCCTCCTTCCTGAAAGACCCCTTTCTCAGCAGGGATTGCTAACTCAGGGCCCCAGCTGGGCTCCTGCGGGTTGCCATGTAAACACCTTCCTTGGGCATGTGTGCTGTTTGCAGGGCAGAGGGACACAGCTTTCATCAGATCCTGAAAAGATCAGCGCCCTGGAGAAGGACACGCAGCCTCACGTCCACTCCCAGGGCAAGCGTCCACCATGCACTTTCTCTGCAGGGCTGGGCTGACCCAGGAACTCTGTTCCTCCCTTACAATAAATTCCATTTCTTGGCTTCCATATGGCTCTCAAAAAAAATCTGTTTCCTCTCTGTGACCCTGATAATTATCCTGACCACAACACCCCCCTCCAGCCTGAATCTAAAGGCAACATCGAAGGGGAGAGAGTGTGGGTGGGAGGTTGTGTCTTCTTTCTTTCTCTAAGTCTTTTTCCCTTTCACCTCTTTCTGCATTGGGTATGCTCCAAGCTGGAATTTGACCCATCCTCTTCCCGTCTCTTGGTCTAAGCTCCCTGGTCCATGGGTATCCTCACTGAAACCCTCTTCTTAGTACCACTGTTGAATTTTAAGTATTCCCACCCCAAATGAGGCATGCTCCTCCCCGTCACATCCAGAAATCCCTAGGGTTTTGGATGTGGTGATTCACAGGAATGTGTTGAGTGTCTTCCAACCAGAGGCAGGGTGTAGACTGATTTACCTTCTGGAATCCCATCTTTCTGGAGAATTGGGTGGTTCAAGAGGGAACTGGGGCCTTTCAATCATCGCTCAGAGCTCCAGCCCTCAGAGCCACAGAGATCCCTAGGAAACTATGGCCCACAAGGGAGAGGCTAGCTGCCTATTAGCCACTGAGGTACCACTTTGACATAGTAGATCATCGGACGTGGGGGGCAGCTGCGTTCCACTGATCTGTCATCTTCAAGATCAATGGCAGCCGTGGCAATACGGAGGCTCTGCAGGGATCTCTGTAAGAATAACAATAATTAAACGTTCCTAAGCACTGTGGGATATGGGATACGGAGGCACCATCATAATCACCACAGCTACCAGGGTGATGACAACAGTAATTAGATGCTGTGGTTTCCCGACTACCCCCCGGGAGCGCTGCCTGGGGTGAGGCTGGCCTGTCAGGTTAATGAAGGGGGGACCAATGCCAGCCAGTCCTCTCTGGGGCTGGCTAGGGCTTTGGCCACACTTCCTCCATGAGATTCCTCCTCCTCCTCCTCCTCTTCTCTCGCCTTGCCCTCAGCCTCCACTGACCCCAGACTGGGGACTGGGGACACAGGAGAGGGTGACTCCCATTCAGCATATCACTCTAAGGTAGGTTCAAGTTCATCTCGTCCTATCAACAGATTTCAGGGGATTGGGGAATCTTGGGGACTTCTTAACAGGACTCCGCTCACATCAAAGTGAGCTTTATTAGCCAATTAGTGAATGACACCGAGGGGCCTGGGAGATGGCCAGGAGGGGAAGTCTTTATTGTATTGACTTTGGGCCTTCCCCAAGCCCAACAGCTGCCTCTCTGGAAGAGCCTGTGGAAGCCGAGGGGGGACGGTGGGGACCGTTTCCTGGGTAGGGCACCTTCCTCAGGGCTGGTCTCTGTCTAGTCACTGCCCTCAGCTGTGGAGAAGGTAAGAAAGGTGAGCCCAAGGGCCTGTCCTTTGAGCAGACTATCATTCCTGTAGTCACTGAGTCTCAGAGCCAGGAGGGAATGTGGAATTCATCTGGTATACTCTCCACGTCAGAGCAAGAATCCCATCCAGGGCATCCCTGATAAAAGGACCTGGGGCTTCAGTCTGAAAAGGGACAGGGAGTTCATTCCATTGTCGGTTCCCTGAACAGTCTTCCTTAGGCTAAGTTGAAATCTACTTCCCCAACGCATATGCCCATTGGTCTTGTTTCTTCTCTGTGAAATCACACAGGCTAGGCTTGTTCCTTTTCCCGTCAGGGTTTTGGGAGCTTGCTAATCACACCTCACTTCCACCTCCTTTGGCCTTCTCCTTGATGAGGTCTGAGGCCACCTTCCAGACTCTCTCTGCAGTTAACTCCAACTCCTACTTTACTGCAATGACCTTATTATTAACTTCCCTGCTTTCCACCCCCAAAACTTCCATCTTCACTGCTCTCTTGACCTTCCCTCCAGGCTCAGAGAAAAATGAGTCCTCTCCTTTCCAAGGCCAACCCCTCCTCCACCCTAGTCCCACCAGCCACGCTTCCTCCAGGGCCTGCCCCATGAAGTACACCCTCTTTCACTTCTTACACTTGTTTTGCCAATCCTCACCGGCCACTAGCTCTCTTCCTTCTGCCTCAGGATCTTCAGGAGCTTTTGATTTCCCATCACAAAGGGGCAAATAAGCCCCTTGGTCTCTGTTGTGCTAATCCTCTTCAAGATTCTGGTCCATTTTACTCATTCTGTTCACCACCAAATTCCTCGAGAGCAGGGTGGACACCAGCTGCCTCTGCTTTTTCACCTTCCACATTCTTCTGCTTCCACTTTGATCTGGGTTCTGCCCCTGCTCTGCCCCCAACACCACGCTCTCAGAGGTCACCGGCGTTTTTGCCACTGTATCCAAAGGCCTCCTCTGATTCCCACCTGCTCTCTGCAGCATCAGACACTATTGGAAAACTCCTCCGTTAAATTCTCTCCTCACTTGGCTTCCATGACAACCCTCTCTCCTCATCCCCCTCCTCCCTCACTGACCAGTCTTCATCTGTCTGTCCTACCCACGTTATTGCCAGATTCATCTCCTGGAAGGCCAGCTCCGACAGCTCCCAATAAGCACTTCTCTGTTCAGAAACCTTCAATGGCTCACCATTGCCTGCAGGAAATAAAACAAAACTCATGGAGTTATAAAATGATGCAACTATAGGCAATGCATAATATACAATGTAATAATATGTCAGGGGGTTCAAACTTTTTAAGCAGCAGAGTCCATTATGAAGACTCTTTCTCAGAAGCCCAATGTTCGAAGAGCATGGAAACAGTTAGGTTCTTTAAACATGGTTCCTATTGAAGCAGGGAATAGGGATCCCAGGAAATTCTAGGGCTTTCAAACCACAGTTAGAAAACCACTGAAAAAATTAAATTCATCAGTCTGCGGGTGAGAAAACAGGCCCAGAGAGAAGTGACTGGTAGAAAGTTGCACAAGATGTGTTAGTCAATCAACACATTTTTATTAAGTGCCTACTGAGTGCCAGACACATTCTAGGTGCCAGCAATAAAGCAGAGGACAAGACAGAAGTGGTCCTGCCCTGGAGGGGCTGACAGCCCAGCAGGGAGTGAACCAAGTATTATAAACAACTACTGAAAGTGGTCACAAGTATGCGAAGGAAACTGTGGGAGCATATAGGAGGGGACTCGCCTGGTCTGAAGGGCAAAGTGGGCCACCCTGGGGAAGTGACACATGTAAACTGAGCCCTGAAGGATAGACAAGTAGCTGGTCAAAAGAAGTAGAAGAGCATTGAGGCAGACGGAACAGCTTCGGTGAAGCCTAAAGAAGCAAGTTTGGTGGCCAGAACCTCAGGAAAGCCCAGCGGCTCCTACTCAAAGCCCTGGAGCAGGCTGAGAAAGGGCTGCAGAAGCAGGTAGCCTCAATGGCCTTACTGAGAACTTGACACTGGCCTCAGAGGCTGGCTGGCCAAGGAAGGCTTCTCAGGCATTGGGACCTAATCATTTGCATTGGAAGACAATCCACTGCTAAATCAATGGGGTATTGTGTATTGGATCCTGGAACATAAAGTAGACATTAGCAGAAGAAAAAGACATCTGAATGAATTCTGTAGTTGAGTTAATAGTATTAAACCAATACTTATTTCTTAGGTTTAACAAAGGTACCATGGTTATGTAAAACATTAATATTAGGGGAAGCTGGATGAAGGACACATGAAAACTCTGTACCATTTTTACATCTCTTCTGTAAGCCCAAAACTATTTCAAAATAAAAAGTTTTAAAAATACATATATCCCTCTGGCACCGTGGCAGAGAGGAGCAAAACTGGATGCAGGGAGAGAGATTACAGTAATAACGATGACTAACACTTAAACCGTTCTTCCTGTACACCAGGCATTGTTTCAATTACTTAATGTGTTTAACTCATTTAATCCTTGCAAGTTCATGAGTAAGTACTTTATTCCACCTCATTTTACACATGAGGAAGCTGAGGACAGAGAGGTTAAGTCAGCGGCGCAAGGACACACAGCTACTGAGTGACAGAATTGGAGTTTAAGGATTCAAATCTAGGCAGTCTAGCTCCAGAGTCCTGTGTGCTTGAGCATTACATTGTACTCCCTCCCCTCAGTGTGCACTGGCTCTACTGAAAGGATATTGCAAGGATCAGGCAGAAATCATGAGCGCACGGACTAGGGTGATAACAGTAGAAATGGGGCCATGTCACTAGACTTGAGACATCTATTGGAGGCATACTCAACATTTGCTTTTGAATTGGAATATGATGGTCAAAGAAGAGGGAAGAAGCAAGAATGACTCCTGGGCTTCCTTCCGGCTTAAGAGTATGGACCAGAACTTAGTCTCCTGATGCTTGGTCTTATGTTTCTTCCCGTCACTGAGGGAAACATTCCAGACCTTTCACAATCTAGTTGCACCTACTTGTCCCTTTCTCTTATGATTTTCAAAATGCAAAACAAGCTGGACCACCTGCTGCTCGCAAACAGGCCCCAACCTCTCCAACTTTCATGTCCTTGTACAAGTTGTTCCCTCCACTGAAATTGCCCCCTCCATCTCCCTTGGCCCAAATCTGATCAACCCTTCAAGCCCACCTCTTCCAGAAGCCTTCCCTGCTCTCCACAATGAGAAGCACTTAGTGTCTCCTCTAGATGCCAGCATTTTTTTGGCTCTCTTTGGCAGCGAACAACTTCCATCTTATAATATAGTTATTTGAGTTGGGTCTTGGCTCTTGTTCACTTTGGTGACCTCAGTACATAGCATAGTAGATGCTCAAAAAGATATTTGTTCAGTGAATCATCTGTCTGAGTAAACAAGCTCTATCTTATTTCTCTTTGTCCCTTCCTGGCTCCCTTTTCTGTCTACTGCAACCCACCGCACACGCGCACCCACGTGCGCGCGCACACACACACACACACACACAACACATACAAGCTGGCACCCATGTTGGTGCTTTGCGTGTTTCAGGGACTGGTTTAATCCGCCTCCATCTTCTCCACCCAACCCATCCCCAGGCAGCCATGCCAACCCCCAGGCACACTCTCTCTGGAAGCCCATTTAGTAGCAGAAGATCAAAGAAGCCTTACCAAGGATGGAGAGATGGGAGAACATAAGCGGGGAACTAGCAGGCATTAGTGCATCTGGAATTGCCCCTTCAACCTATCCAGTCCAGCTCCTACAAGTGGTCCTGTCCTGGAGGAGCTGATAGCCCAATGGTGAATTAATCAAGTATTCAGAGGCAGAGTCTGAGACCACTGCAGTGACCTCAATCCAGCACTGGTCCTTAAAGTATAGGGCCAGACTGGACTACCACAAACCAAACTGATAAGGCATTCTCCAGGTAAAACCCTCCTGGTGGCTACCTGGCATTCACTGCAGGTCTCTCCTTTCCCCGAGTCTTAGGCTCAGGCTACAGCTTAATGCCTCTCTCCTCCAGCACTTGCCTCTGTCTGATAGATAACTCACTCAGCCCCTGTGTGCCTTCCCCACAGAAGCCTTCCCTGATCCCCACCCCACCCCAGACTGAACTGGCCACTTTCTCTGAGACCCATCAAATCATGTGTGCACATCTCCGGGACACACCACACACATTAAATGCTTGTTTATAACATCTGTTTCTGTTTGTCTTCCCCCTCTGCCCCCTAACTAGACTGAGTGCCCTTAGGGCAATGAGGATGTCTCTGTATCCCCAAGCCTGGTATGGTGTTTGGTACAAAGAAAGCCCAATTACATTTGTTAAATGTAAAAGATGGTTGTATGAGTGTGAATGTTCATGTGAGCGCTTTAGTCTACAGGCTTCAGCAGGAAACCAAGAGACACTCCAGGGCCAGATCCCAAATAGTGGGAAAGTGGTGTCCTCCTTGCCCATCCTCTTTCTCTCCTCCTACTCCCAGGAACTAGAATTTACATTTTATCAGGAACGCGCCACTTCCCCTCTGCTCCTGCCTGCTGGGCAAAGGGTAGCAATGGGCAAAGGGAGCATTGTCTGGTCAGGCGTCCGGGAAGAACTTGCTTCTCCTTAGTGGGAAACTCTTTCTGTCTGTCTCCTCTTGAGGGAGAGGATGGGGTCCAGAGGGAAGGAACAGAGGGCAGGCGCCGGACTGCCAAGGGCCCAGAGGGCCCAGCCGCCTTGGCAGGAAGCCAACCACACCCGGATGTGGTGGGTGGTGAATGGGATGGGGCGGAGAGTCCCTGCCTTGCCGCGGACACTGGATGGGTCCCTTACGTGGGTATCCTGCAAATCGCTCAAAACAGAGGTTCCACGAAGGGGGCAGAGCAAGATTTCTTGCTCTATTTAGAGAGGGGAGGGGGCTTCAGTTATTGGAAAAGGAACTCCTGAAGGGAGCGTGTATTAGAAAAGACCAGAAACCTCAGTGGCCCCATCTCACCCACGAATGCCCACCACCGACTTCTCTGGCAGCTTCCGGAGGATCCCCCCCACCCCCACCCCATAGCTGCCTCTCCATTTAGCGTTCAGGTGATGCAGAGACGCAGGAGCTACTGGGTTCTAGTCCGAACCCTGCCACTTTCTGCTCATGCCCCTGGGCGACCCGCTTTGCCCTTCTTTGAGCCTTTGTTTCCTCATCTGTAAAATGGGGCCAGGGTTGGAGGAGAGGGCCTGGAGAAGCCCTTTCGCCTCGGACACTGCTGGATCCTGGTTTCTCCGTACTGCACGCCCCCTCCTCCACAGCCCCGCCTCCACCCCGTCCTAACTCCACCCCCAGAGAGCGGCTTCTCCCCTGACGCCGGCCGCTAGGGGTCACTGCCTCCCTTTGTCAGCGACGGAGGAGGGCGGTTAGCCCTTCGGCCCTCTCCCCGGCGGAAGGGCGACCGAAGGGGCATCTCCCGAGCAGTGGGCCTGAGCGCGACCCCACGGCCCTTGCTGGGGATCTGCCTCTGCCTGCGGCCGGAAGGTGTGCGCGGCGGGGCGGAGGCCGGGGCCGAGCGCGGGCCGCGCGTGGGAGCCAGGAGGGGGTTAACGCTAACCCCTCCCCCTCGGGCTGACATCACGGGGAGAGCGGCTGAGAGGCTGGAGCTCGGCGAGTGAGAGAAAGAGAGGGAGAGGAGCGAGCGCGGCTCGACTAGGCGCCCGGGCAGCTCCACATTGTTGCGGATCACCGGGACCCGGCAGAGCGAGCAGCTGCGGCGCTGCGGGGACGCGGCGCCCCGGGTCGCTCTCCTCGCCTGGAGCCGCACCGCCCGATCGCCCGGGCCGCCGAGCCGCGCGCCCTCCGCCTGGGCCCCGAGCCCACCGCGCCACCCGCCCGCCGCCCTCGCTCGTCCCGCCGCCCTCGGAGGACGGCCGCTCATGGACGCCTTCAAGTTGGAGCCGAGCGGGAGGGTGTGAGCGCGCCGGGGGCCGGGAGCCCGCGCCGGGCAGCCGGGCGCGCCGGGGGTGGGTCCCTCTCCCCAGCCCGGCTCTGCGTGGAAGAAGAGGGCGGGGACCGGCGCGGGGAGGAGAGCGGAGGAGGAGAAGGGGGCATGACTCGTGCAACTTGCGGCGGGCATCTGCCGAGCCTCTGAGCCGGCGGCCGCCCGGGGCCCGGATTGCGTCCGCGCCGATCCCACCCAGCCCACCCCGCCCCGGCCGACGGCTGAGGTTGACCTGGATCTTCAGAGCGCCCGCCGGCCTGCAGGGATCGCCTTCGTCTTCCGGGCTGCTTTCTGGAGCGCGAGGAGCGCTCTCCTCGCGGCCCCTCTCGCCGGACCCCCGGACCCCGATGGCTCGGATGGGGCTTGCGGGCGCCGCTGGACGCTGGTGGGGACTCGCTCTCGGCTTGACCGCCTTCTTCCTCCCAGGTAAGCGCGTTCCGCCTCTGCCTTCCCCCACCCCCACCCCCATCCAGTGCCTCCCCCGGGACTGGGAGCTGGATGGCGGGCACGTCTGGGTTGTAGGGAGTGAAAGGAGCCAGAAAAGTTGGGTCACGGCTTAGGTAAGGGGGGTAACGGGTGGCACGGCGGAGAGAGAGAGGTTGAGGAACCGAACAGCCTGCCCTGCAGGGAAGCAGTAGGATGCACGTCTCTGTGTAGCAAGAAAGCACTTTCTCCGCGCAGTTTTTCACACAAAAATAATAATATGTAATAGCGTTCTATTTATTTAATAACCAGCTCTCAGCTCGGGAAGCAGTTTGGAAACACTTCATGTTACATAAATGCAAAATAATCACCGTAATCACCGTCTCGGGGTACGAGACAACAGCCCCAGAGGGAGGGCATCAGTCTCGGATCTGGTGGGCTGCAGGGCTTGGCGGATAGCAGGGGGGCTTCGTGTCTTCTACCAGCCCCTTTGCCAGATGGTTTCGGGCGCTGCCGCACCGCGTCGCCCCACCACCGACGCGGAGAGCCCGCTCCTGCGGCAGGGCTCACCTGCGGTTCCTTTACCCGGAGGGTGAGGCCCCGGCGGCGCGAGATCGCAACCTCCCCGCCTTGCGCAGGGCTGGGCTTCGCCTCGGAACTGCAATCGCAGTTTGGGGGGCTCTCCCCGCAGGAGGCACCGCGGGCTTCGTGCCAGCCAGGTAGCTGCATGACCCACTTTCCCGAGGGTGCCCCGCGTGTCCTTCCTTGAGATGCTGGCAGCCGAGGGGTTAACGCGACGCCCGACCCCGGGGGTGGCCCGCGGTGGCCCCTCTGACGGATGGGGTGGGGGCGGAGGCTGGGACTGGCCCGGGCGTTTTGTGCTGGGGAATGAACTGGAAAATGCGTTTAGGAGGCAAATCCGACCGAGTCCCCTCGCCTGGATTTAACCCTTTGTGTCCCTGGGGAAGCTGCCTGGCTCCCACGGTGGCTGGGGACACCGCGCGCCAGTCGGGGCTGGCGGGTGGGGTGGGGGAGGGGTTTGGGGGAGTTCCTCCAGCCTTCGTGAAGGAAACCTGAGACTACCTCCCGAGCTAGCTAGATGGGGGGCTTGGGGAGGGGGCTGGTCAGGGTGGGGGCTTGGCTGGAGCACGTGGCCCCGACCTTAGGTGGCAAAATAAGGGGCCGAAGTACAGAGAGACCGGCTCCGCGTGGGGCGAGAATGTTGGGTCTCGGCTGTGCCGGCAGCTCCGCGAAGGAGGTACGTGCGATGTTGCAGACTCGGAGGGCGGTCTGTTATCTGAGGGCCAGCCAGGTTGTGTGTTTTGCGGGGCTGGCCTGCACTTCTGGAAGGGAGGAACCTGGCCGCATTCACTTTTGTACCCCGTCTGCCACCAGCTCACTGCCAGGGCTCCGAAAATGCCTCGGAGTGGCCGATGGCAGAGAAAGTGGTTTGTGAAAGCCCGCACCATGGTGCCCCAGGCCCTGCAGCCTGGGGGGCGCTGCCCTGCTAGGTGTGCGGGGTGAGGGTAAGTTCCTGGGCACGCAGGTGTCACTGCCCATTTCAAAGAGGCATGGTTGAGTCCCTCCGCGCAGCAGGGTTGTTCTGGTGAGAATGAGAGGTCTTTATCTTTCCCTGGACCTCCTGGGAAGCCAGCAGGAGATGCTAGAAGCTCAGGCTCTAGCACTTGTCCGACACCAGGGTTTGGGCTTCTGGGAACCCTTCAATCCCATATTGCCCGCACCCAGAACCCAGCAAAAGGACAGCTTTCCTGAGGCCTGCGTGGCCCAGCATACTAGGGGTTAACCTAATCCTGGGTCAGACAAAGAGCGGGAAGGTTTGGGGAGGGGAAGTTCACTCCCCCCCATTCTCCCCTCCTTTTGTTACTCTCTTCCCCAGCTTTGTGGTGCTGTGCTTGGTAGTTCATTCCTTCTTTGGGAGACCGGAGGCCTGCCCTGCTTCCTCCCACTCAGGAAGTGGGGGCAAGGAGGTGACACTGTCACCTGGCTCAAGTGTAGACACTCCCCCCACCAAAAATCCAGACTGAGGGGATGGGACGCAGAGAAGGAACCACACAGCTCAGATAGGCAGTTAATAAGCCTCCTTGATTGATGGTAATTGTCATGGCTGGGTAGCGTCAGTCAGCGGGGCAGGCAGAGTTCCCTGACCCACCAACCTCCTCTACGCGGTGCCTGTGGCCCTGGTGCCTCTGTGAAGGGAGGGAGGTGGATGTGGTAGTGCCCACATGACACTTGGACAGAGGCTGGTGGGCCCAGAAGTCGCCCTCCCACACCCCGTTTACCATCACCCTCAGGCACCCTCCTGATTGCCCGCTGCTGCTTCTCTCTGGGGACTTGCCAGCCTGATGCTCCTTTCTGGGTTCTCCTAGGCTATGGCAGGGAGCGTGGAGGGTGGAGGAGAGGAGCCCGGTGGGGTGGGGGAGGGGGGCCCCCCGGGCTGTGTGTGGTGGCCCACGGACTTCAAAACACACCAAATCCGGCTATTGATGTGTAAGCACAGAAGTATGCTTTCAACAACACAGACTTTCCCAGGCAGGGTGGTGAAGCCCCACAAGCCTCTGAGATGAATCTGTTCACTCAGAGGCCGGGGCCAGTGGGGCACGGGGGCTGCATCCCAGAGGGACAGGAGGAGCCCTGGAGAGGAGGCAGAGAACCTGTCTTAGAAGCAGGTGCGCTGAGCTGGTGTCCCACCTACACCACACCCTCCCTAATTGGCTTCCCCAAACCTTTTGTCTGGAAAGAGAACACACGCCCCAGGTGTCACACACACCCTCGGAAGACCTGTCGGGCCACAGCACCCCCTTCTCTGCTGCCTATGCAGAGCTCGCCGTCATGGTAGTTTCCTTCGAAACCTGGGGTGTCAGGACTGTTGGGTTATTCTCCTCTCTCCCCATCGCTCACAGACAGTGGTGTGCTCTGGCTGCTGGGCAGGACGTTATGGCAAAACCAATCCTGCTGGCCTGGGGTTTGCAGCGCGGGTAAGCAGGAATCCCAGTGCCCATTTCGGAGGCAGCGCTGTGGAATGTCTCAGACTCAGATTCAAGGCCGAATAGTCAAGGCTGGAAGGGAGGAGGAGATATGGCAGAGCCTGGGCCCAGCACCCTGGGCTGAGTGGTCTAGAAAGTGTCTCTGAGCCTGACTCTCTGTGTTTATGGGACAGGCCGCCCCTTGTTGCCTGATACTGGCCTCGACTCTGATATCCGTTCCCTTCTCGGCTGCTCAGCTTTGCACAATGAATCCACCTCGTTGGCCTGACCCGGGACCCAGTTGTACACTGCCAGGATGGTCTCCGGCCAGAACCCTAGTGCTGACGGCTGAGCAAGTGGGCCAGGCTGGGGAGGGTGGGGGGCAGGGGGGCAGCCCCAGTTGCTGTGCCTATGATACTGCCATTGTTTAGCAGCTGACTAATGTTCATTGTTCAGCACAAACAGAAAATACCCAAGGGAGGTGTGAATATACCTTCGATTTTCCTGATTGTATCTTTCCTGGTTAACCTGGTAAATTGAATGGCTCCTACCTGCTGGGGGAAAGAGTGAGGGTGTCTGTATATTCACCTGTTTTGCTGATTTTTTTTTTTTTTAACTTTGAATGTTAGCCAGTGGGCCAGGCTAGAAGGGACATTAGCCAGCTATGGGACTTAGGCTGTAACATTTTTGACAATCTGCATATGGCCTCACCTTCAGTATAGAGTGGGTGCACACACACGTGTGCAAGACTGTGTGTGCATGTGTTGGTCATCTGCAATTTACTATGCACATGCAGACCCACGGGGGCTAGGACCAGGAGGTGTGTGCACTGGGATCTGTGGGTCACCATGGTGCAGGGGCCATAAATATACATCAAATGTATATTCACATGCAATTGATTTCTTATGGCTTTCCAACTAGGATTTTGTGAGTGGCTGTGAGCCTTGGTAACACCTGTGTTTATGTCAGAGTGTCAGTGAGGGTGACTTTGGAGGAGACCTAGGATTTGCCCTTAGCCAGCTCCTTCCAAGATGAGCTGCCATATCCTTTGGGGCTGGGAAGCCTAGACACTGCCTTATTTTTCTGCTCTGCCCTTGGCCTTAGACTGGGCCTCTGCATCCTCACAGGGAGATGCTCACCTGGAGAGACTTTCCGCTGCTTCTCAGGATTCCTGAACGGCTGGGAGGGGCCACAAGAAATAGAGTTTCAGCTACTATTTTGGCATCTTTGCTTCCTGCATGAATACTTGGGGGAAAGGATCAGCTGGAGAAAGGTGATGTACTCTGGGCATTTAAAAAGGAGCTCTGAGTCGTGGGCTGTGAAAAGCCCTGCTGAACCATATGTGTGCCCAGGTTGGCAACATACATGTACCTGGAAGCATCCCAGTTCATTCAGCAGAAAGCAGGAGCCCCCTTGTTGAAAAGACAAGTGGGGATGAGGGGCAAGGAGTGGGGAAGAGGGCAGTCCTGGGATCCCAGGACCCGGTGCCCGAGTCCAGCTGGCAAATGTTTCTGCCCCATGATGCCCGCCCCTCTCCATAGAGACCAGGTCTGCAGAGCCAGCAGCAGATGTGCTGGCTGGGGCAGGAGGTAACTTAAGATCTGAGCAGGGATCACCTTGCACAGGGAAAGCCCTGAGCTGGAGATAACACCCCTTAGTCCGGTTAACCCTTTAAGCTCTGGATTCTCTTGCGCTGTTTGGAACTGGGAAATGGGGAGAGGGAAAAGCTAGGAGAAAACACATCAAACCTAATATCTGAACACTGACAAGGAGAGATGAACTCAGTGCAACAGGAGAGACCCAAGAAGGACACAAAGAAAGTCTTCCTGACAGCAGACTGTAGGCTCTTCAGGGCAATGGTTAATCCCAAGGTTTATTCTGGGGTAAGGGAGGGGCAATGCTTATGTATTCTCAGGGACTCATGGGATCTGTGCCTTTCACAGTCTTCTGGGGCAGAGTAGCAGTGGTCCCAGGCCCCAGTCAAGAGGGAGCAGCAGATAGCTCAGTTCCTCTTCCCACAACCTGGAGATCACCCCATCTTGGCCACCCAGCAGAGTGAGAGAGCAAAGCAAGGCCAGCTGGACTGGATTTGAATCCCATCTCTACCAATTGCCAGCTGAGTGGACTTGATTAAGTTGCTTTGTAGGCCTCCGTTTTCCCATCTGTAAAATGGGTTTCTGCTAATACAGCTTTCAAAGGAGGTTTGTGAAGATTAGATTGACAGTAATGTATGAAAAGCGCTTAGTGCATTGCCAGGCATGTGATAAATGTGCAGTAGTGGTAGCTGCTCTTATTCCCTACACCTTTCCTCTGAGTGGTCCTGGCCCCCACTGTGTCTGCCACTTGGGCAGTGCCAATTTCACAATCCCTTGAGAAAGAACCACACAGCTGCCTGCCCACTGCTGACCTCTCATCCCCACCTGGAAATGATGGCAAAGGCTGCAGCAGCCCTGGGGGACTCAGGTGGCCTGGTTGGCTGCAGGCACCTACCTGAACCCAGCCCTGGTGGTCATGTATGGCACGAGCAGCAGGTGCTGTGCACCTTTGCTCTGCAGCCTGTCACCGAGGGCTCTCCCCCGCACCTGCCTCACTCCCTGGCTGGGGCCCAGCTGGGCACCGTGGCCCATCTGGAGTGCTGGCTGGGGCAGCAGCCTGAGGCTGGCGTGGAGGGCCTGGGATTCGGCCCCTGCAAACTTCCACACTTGGGAGAAAGGTGGGCCACAAGACCCTTTCCCAGCAGTCCACGGTACCGGCTCTTCAGGTGAGATGGTACAGTCAGAGAGGTAGAGACTCTGTCCTGGGGTCACGCCCTTCTCACTGGCAGAAAGTCCTTTTGGTTTCTCCAGCTGAAGGTTCAGTCCTTTCACCAATAATAATAAAGATGTTTGTGACAGTCTTTTCAGTTCATAGTTTCAGTTGATCCTCTCAGTGACCCCATGTGAAGGGTATCAGTAGTTCTCCCATTTTACAGATGAGAAAAGTGAGGTGTAGGTTTAGTACCTTGCTGACCATCTCATGCCAGTGTAGCCAAATTAGATTTCAGGTCTTCTGACTCCAAATTCAGTAGATGAGGAAGATGAGATGGGCTGGGCTGGACAGATGCGGAAGAGGCTGAGCCAGGCCACGAGAGAATGTGTCCGGTGAGGTGGTCATTCACTTTGCCAGCAACCGCCAGCTTACACTCTGCCCCACAACAAGCAGAGCATGGCGGCTCCCTGGAGAAGCGAGGGATAAGTTAAGGACATAGGTTGGAGGGTGGCCCAGCTGGAGCTGACCACAGAGCCCAGGTTGGCACAGAGCACAAGATGCCCAACAACAGAACAGCTTGGGGGGTGGTGCGTGTCAAGGGGAGCATGTCCTTTCAGATGCTAGAGCACCACTCCCGGGGATCTGACCTGAGACGTGGGCTTGGCCCCTGAGGTGTGAGCACAGAGCCTCAGGGCACAGGCAGGCACACAGCCAGCCGTGTGGGCCTGGCCCGGGGCAGAGCGGTGCTCAGACAGCATTGTGGACTTGACTGGAACAGTGGAGAGGGGGAGGGGGGGTGGGATTTGGTAGGCAGAGTCGATTCCCTCTCCTGGGCTATCCCCCACCCCTCTCTGGTCCACACAGACCCCAATTTCATTCCCAGTTTATGAGGAGTCTCATTACCAAGCCACAGACAATAAAACCCGCCTGGCCACTCTGGCCCGGATCTCATTAGAGGACATTAGTTCCGCTGGCTTGGTGGCTCCATTGGGACACAGCTGCAGGCGTGGCCCAGGCAGCAAAACAGGCCAATGGCCATGGGCACAAGCATGTCCCATTGGGAGTTCGAGTTTGATCTGTGGGCCTAAGCAGGGTCCTCCTTCCCCACCCGCACCCGCACATTCCTGGAATGCATGTTCCCCAAAGCTGGAAACATGGAGTCCCTCCTGCCCACTTGGACCCTCAGTTCTGCTCCCCACCTTAAGGAGACAAGGACACAGCTCCCTCCAGGGCTACGCATAGGAGTCCGCCTTCTCTGAGGAGCTCAGCAGATCATTGTCATTCCATAGAAGAGCGCACAGGGGATAGCACGCCCACCACACACACATCCCCCCCCAGATCTGAGAGACACGTCCTAGCAGCAGAGGTGGAGCCTGGAGCCTTCCACACGGCCTTGGCCTGAATCTTAGCCCATCTTTCTGTCCAAAAGGGGGGGGGGGTAGAGACCTGGGGACCCCATGTGAGAAGCATTTTTCATTCCCTATAGATGCAGTTTCACCAGCTGGCAGCCTCCGCAGGGGCTTCCTGGCCCCTCCCCTCTCCCCAAGGTGGAGTGACTTGCCCACAGTCGCTGTGATGGAGCCCTGGTTCCATCTTGGGGTTCTTCCCACCAAAGACGGGATTATTTCTTTCTCAGCAGATTCTGGTGTCTGTTGACAGCCAGCCCCTCTGCCCGTGCCCTCCCCCTCTGCTTTATCTCTCTTCCCCCGCAGACCAACCAGTCACCACAATACCACCAGGGCTCAGTGGATGTAGCCATGAAAAACAAGACGAGGGCAAAGAAAACCTTGCCCCTTCTTGGAGCCTCAGTCTTGTAGAGGAAAGAGGGTGCCAGGCCGGAGTAATTGGTTCTTAGCGCACACGGGGGTCACACAGGCCAGCCCACACTTCAGCACGTGAGCGCCCGCCAAATCAGTCAGCGGAGGTGGGAGCGCCAAGCTGTTTGGGAAGACGTCGGCAAGTCAGCCCTGCTCTGGAGAAACGGGGACTGGAGATCTATGCCAGCCCCTGATGCTCCCCTGTAAGGCCCTGCAGCTTGTCTGGAATTCGAGCCCCAAGTGGGATTGGTGGGCCGACTCCATGGGCTCCATTCCCTGACCCCTGAGCAGCGCCCCAGGTATCCCCTCCGTCACTCCTGGTCTCTCCTGGGCAAATGCTGTCAGCTGCTGGGACAAAGGAAGTAGACGAGGTGCCTCAGAGCCGAGCCAGCCTTGTCGCCACTTGGCCCACTTGATGTGGATCCCACTGCAGGAGGGGCTGGTAGCTGCGTCCTCATTCAGGGACTCCTGCAGCAGCCCCTGGCTCACCTCTGTCCCCAACTCCTGGCTCTCTGGCTCCAAACTGCCTGCACTGCTTCTTGGATGAATATACCTACAGCGTGCCTGAGAAGGATACTCACAAGCCCAGAAGCATTTGATAGCTGCCCCCTCCCTGGCTCAGCTCCCACCACCCCTCCCTGCATGGCTGGCCCAGCCAGCCACACTCCCCATGCTTCCCCACCTCAGTGCCTTTGCACGTGCCGTTCCCCCCAAATCGCCCTTATTTCCCATATCCAAAAACTGAGGTCGAGAGCTACTTTTATCATGAAGCCCCCAGCTGGAGATAACCTCTCTCACTCAAAGCCCCCACCCCCCGTCCCCAGCACCTCATCCATGCCACCCATGGCAATAACCACTCTGCATCTTGCTATAGTTATTTGGGCCTGGGATTTATCTTCATAAGACTGAGAGCTCCAAAAGGACAGGGCCCATTGTTGACAGAGCTTGGAATCCCTAGGGCCTTGCACAGGGTTGGCCACACCATGGGCTGACAACACTGTAGTAGGTGGATACATCATTGCATAGTACACGCTAAGTGGATACGTCGTTGCTTGTTTGGACAGTATGATGACAACAATAACAGCGAACTGTTATCAGGAGTCTTTAGACACTCAGACACTGTTGTAAACATCTCACGTGTAATCACTTATTCAGTCTTCATAACAATACCTCCTTCTTGTGGAGGATCCTTCCCCCCGTCTTTAACATATGAACAAAGGAGACCTGAGCAGAGGCTAGGTAACTCGCCCCTGGTCACATAGCTAGTAAGTGGCAGAGGCAGGATTCAGATCCAGGAAATCAGGTCCAGTGTCCATGATCCTACGATTTGGCTAAGCTGCCTCTCTTCTGGGTGATGGAAGAAGACAGCTTACTAAGCCTGGAGTAACACAGGACCTTGCCTCAAGAATGCCCATCCCCCCTGCATAGCATCTTATAGCCTACCCTCCTGCCCCCTTTGATGGTGCAGGAATGACCTGGGGCCTCCCTGGAGCATTGGGGAGTTATTAGTGCTTATCATCAGGGAGTTTCGGCGGTTGTTACTACTTATCCTTTGGATACATTACAAGTACTAAAAGTACAGTTGTTACATTCCTGGTATATCCTGCCACCGTCACCGTTGTGTCTTGGGAGTATTAATGTGCCTGTGCTGGAGGGAAATGTCTTGACATTATTGCTGTTTCATCCCCTGAGCCTTTGAGCATCACTGATGCCGTTTGGGGGCCTCCCACCATGTTTCACTGTGAGACTAGAGGCAGGTGTAATAGCTCCTCTCAGAGAATCTGCCTGGAACTGCCCCCAGCAGGTGTTCGCAGGCTGGCCCCAGATCCTGGGTGGGTCCACAGCTCAGCAAACTGCTCCTATGCCAGGGCCTGTCCTAAGCTTCTGGAAGGTTCCCGTCCCTCCTGCCCTCACCCAGAGATCCCAAAAGATGGCAAGGGAGGTGGCCCCTACCTGGGGAGAGGGGCAGGGAGAGGATTTAGAGTGTTCACCTGTGCCGGCTGCTTTGATCTCCTGGGATGAAAGGGCCTGGTGCTTCCTGTACCACAGGCAGGTTCAAGACAGGGAGCCGGGGACAGAGGCATTGGCTGCCTTGCAGCTGAGGTATGAAACTGTCCCAAGAAGGAGGATCGTGGGAGCAGAAAAATCAAAACCCTTTCCCAGTGTTGTGGTCAAGGACCAGGAGTGGACTCCAGATGGCCCACGTGTGGATTGTCCTCTCGAGGGTCACCTGGGGCCAGTGCTCCTCCGGCACACCCTGACCCTGCAGATTACCACGTGCGCTCAGGCCTCACAAACTCCCTTGCTTAATTAGGAAGGTAATTCAGCTGCAAAACAGTCATCTGATATGTTTCGACGCCAAAGAGAAATTCCTCCTAGACCCTCTGCTGTTCTAGATTATCCATGCTCCGTTAGTTTGAATTACGGTGCAACTTCTGTGGCCCAGACACAGGCCAGAGCTATGCAATCGGTTCCTGGAGCTGGAATCCGCCCGGCACCCGGGAAGTACTTGGAAGCAATAGGAGGAAGGAGGGCTTAAGACCCATCTGACCTCCATGCAAACCTAAGGATGGCCTTGTCAGCACAAAGGAGCCAGCTCTGCCCAGAGCCTGCCTGCCCCAGGGCCTGCGATACCCACGGGTGCGTTTGAGTCGAGCCACTTTCTTGCCCCTCTCATGTGCCCTCTGGGCCAGGCCTCCTTTGAGGGTTTTAAGTCAATGGCAGAAGCTTCTACAGCGGGTCCTGGGTAAAAATTGGAGCAGAGGCAGGGACAGGCTTCTCCGTGAGTGTGAGTAAGATCAGAGCGGAGCAGCCACACTGCACTGGATTATTTTATTATGATTGCCCACCTCCCCCATCCCCAAACCGTCCTGATCTCATTGGCCTAGATTGCTGCATCTCTCAGAATGATGGATGGGCAGGGTGGCCGGCCCTGCTACCGAGACACCTCCTCCCCAGCCCCTTCCCAGATTTATTCCCTGTGTTTACGGTGCCCAGAGAGTAATCAGTGTCCTGGGCCGGCTGCGCACTCTGATTATCTCCGCTCGGTTGATGGATGAGCCTTTGGGGAACTTAGATGACAACCCCCTGCCCCTGCTCCCCTGTGACCGCCCCTGCCTGGGCCTCAGCACCCTTCCCAACCTTCGACGCCTCCCAGGAGTCAGATAATGGGCCTCTGGGCTGGAACCGAAGGAGGGGGTAGTCGTGGAGGAGGAGAGGTGACAGTCTTTGGCCCCCACCTCTCAGCACTGCTGTGGGATAACTGGAAAGGGTCTCTGTGGCTCCCCCTTCCCTCCAGGGAGCCTGGGACAGCGGGCAGACAGTGCCACCAGCTAGCTTGTCTGCAAGTCCCCCCCCCCCGCCCCCCCCCCCCACACACACAGCCCAGCTCTGTTCAGAAGCACCCGTCCCAGGAAACAGCTCCATTATCCTCTCCCATCTCCCATCACTCCATTACTCCTACCCCCTCCGCACTTGTGTACACAGTTTGCACTGTAATGATAATTTGTGCTGGTTTATGTGTTTCTTTACAAGTGTTTTTATGTCCTGTGTGTGTGTGTATGAGAGAGGTTTATGGTTTGTGTGTGTATGTGTGTGCCCACGCATGAGGTCACGTGCTCTGTGTGTGTGTATGTGTCTGCCATCTTCTCCCCCACGGAGGTGGGGGGCTGTCACCCAGCTTCCTGCGGGGAGGGCAGAGTCTGGATCCTGGGGGGTGAGGGGAAGAGTAAGGAGAGGCAGGCAGTCAAAGACAATGGCTGTCGAGGCAGGGTCTGCACTGTCCCCCAGCCACCAGTTAGAGAATGCAGAAGGTCAATCTTAGATAACTGTTTTGTCTATAGGATCACAAACAACTGGTTTGACTATTTTTTTCCCAGCAAATTGACTGAACCCACTGGTTGTTTTTGGAGCCAAGCAGTCTCTGCCTTTTATTACTTACATGTGGCCGTGTATATATCTATGTCTTGTCTTCTCCAGACTTGAGTTCCCATCACTGGAAAATGGGGATGTGATACTGGGAGATTTAGAAGTGGTAAAGAATGCATGTGGCCATATGGTGTGATTAGCACGGTGCCTGGTACAGAGTGAGTCTTCACACCACTTGGCTGTTATTAGCTACTGCCCGCCTAGGGACCCTGGGTCTAGAGGAAGGTCACTTCCCAGGGGCTGGGAAGCCAGGCCCAGGAGCCCTCCCAGCAGTTCATGACCTGCTGGGTGGGGTGTCCCTCAGCAGGGCTCCTGTGACCTCTCCATGGTGATCAACTCAGGAAGAGTCAGGCTCTCAGGCCCCTGGGCTCCTGGAAAACCACCCCCCTGCCCAGATGGTCACCTGGAAAGGTGCCTGGTGACCCTTGGAGCCATCCTGTGCTCCCTTCTTAAAGGGTAGTTAGAAGCAAGAGTTACATGCCCTCGACCAAGGTACCCCAGGTGCAGGAGTCCGGCTGCCCCCAGAGCCCGATGCCAGCACTTGTGGGACTCCCACTGCCCTGGGTGTGTGGTGGGAGAGGGGTGGCAGGCCCATTCCAGCACCCACTCAACCCCGTGTGCACTGATGCCTCCAGTACAGCATGGGACAGCACCAGCCCTCTGACCTCACACGCAGCAGGTGACACCTCAGAGTGCCACCTCTGCATGCCTGTAAGACAGTGGCCTGGCTGGGAGATGGAGAGGAGGAGCTGGGGCCTCATGAGGTATTTACCTAAGCCCGTCACTCTCCCTAAACCCTCCCTGCTGGGACATGAAGGGGCGGGGGCGACTAGGCAGGGGCTGCGTGCTCCTTCATCCTTAAAGGCGGGTTATACATCTGAGCCCACCTGGCCCCTCCCAGCCCCAGGTCTGGGAAGAGCCTCCCAGCTGGGCCCGCAGCTGAAGGTGCCTCCTGCCTTGCAGGTGAAGGTGGGGAGGACCAGAAGAGTAAGTCACAGAACCCTAGAGTCTCAGGGTTGGAAGGGGAGTCAAATAATGTAACACCCATTCACTTCTTAAAACCCCCCAACCACATCCCTACCTGTTGGTTGACCATCCAGCTTCAGCATGAATACCTGCAGTGATGGGGAACTCACCACCCTACATGGAAGCCCATACAGCTCTGACTGCCCCAAATTCTTCCTTTTACTGAGCTGAAGTCTGTATCCCTGAAGCTCCCACCTCTTAGTCCTGTTTCTGCCCCCTTGGAATCCTGTAGGACACATCTGATTCTGCACATGGGGGTCCTTCAGGCATTTAAAGATGGCCTCTGGCACCCGGAGTCTTCTCTCCCATGAGCTCAGCCAGCCAAGTCTGACACCCCCTCCGTCTCAGATGCTTTCCTGGGAACCAAGTTGTCTAGATCCCCGGTAACAGGTGTGATGCTCCAAACGCCGGCTGAGTGGCCCAGGGATTTCAGCCTAGGCGTCCCCAGCTGCAACCACTGTCCCAGGGGCCAGGAGGAGGGAGTGGGTTAGCTGCCTTCACCCTTCCCCACCTCCACCTCACCCCTTCCCAACCCCTGTTTTCCTTTGGATTAACAATAAATTGCAGTGAAAGATCCGTTTATCTCCAGTGGGAATTAAGGAATTAAGCTGGTGAGGGCCCTGAGAGAGGGAGCATATTGCAGAGATTCAGGGCATAAAGAGGACAGTAGGGAGGGGGGGGGGACCCTCTGCCTGCAGTCACCTCACTGTGAGGCGGTGGGGGCAGCCCCCTAATTCTCCCAGCAGCCTGTGCCCTAATTGGCACGGGTGGGGACCGGTTGGAATGGGTGTGGTCACCGGTGGGAGGAGGTGCCCACAGGGATGCCTCCGGTGGAGTGGTCTCCTGGCAGCCTCTCCTGTCGCCCGTTGGTGCCTCGTGCCATGGTGCAGCGGCTCTGTGGCATGTCACGGCGCTGGGAGAGCGAGCCACGGCATGTGGCCGGGTGAGGCACCTCACCATCTGACCTTGTGATACACAGACTGTGATACAGATTCTGCAGCCGCAAGTCCGTCCCCCCACCCCCCACCACCGCAGGCAGTTCATCAGTACCGTCCAGGCACTAAAAGCACGTCCCCTCCCCGCCCCAGAAGACCCTTGCGGGCTTCTTAGCCATGGATTCCCGTGGCCATTGGTGAGATGAGTCTTTGGCCCCTGGAGAGTCTGGGCTTCTCTTTATCCTAGGGGTAAACCAGAAGCCTCCATCCTGAACCCGAGAGGAGGTTAGCCAGGCTCCGCCCCCCAACACGTGTCCACCCGCCTGAGCCCCAGCGCCCCGCCCCCAAAACCCAGGAGGCGTGGCTTGGAGCCCCTTCTTCCCTGTTCCGCAGGCTCGCTGCTCCTTGCCAACTCCCCACCCCACCCCGCCTCAGATGGTGGTCCGCTTGCCAAACCTGCCAAACCCTGAGGCTGAGCAGGGAGAGATAAGGAGCTGGGCTACCCTCCGAGGGAGGGGGCGGGGAGGTGAGAAGTGAAGAGGGGATGGGATGGCTCCTCTTTTGGCCGCCTCTGGGTCACCCAGACACGCCCCCAAATAATATTTTCTAGCGCTGCCATCCCTCTCTCTCCTGACACCCCACCAGGGTGGGGAGTAGGAGTCGATATTCAATAGTAGCAGCCACTGGGAAGGGCGGGGGAAGATAACGAGGGGGGCCGGGCTGGGGACAGTCTGTGGTGGGTGGGGCGGAGGTGGGGCAGCCTCCAGAACAGGGCTGGGGAGTTCCAGAGGTGCTCGGGATTCAACACTGGTGCAGGGCTGAAGGCGCAAAGTGGGCCCTCAAGTCCAGGAGTCTAGCTGGTTAATAATTAGTAACTCCGGTTAGTAAATCATTAGTGTTTTCTCCCCAATTTCAGCTCCCCCACCTCCAACCCTGGAGATCCTTCTAGGCTCTGCCCTCCCCCTCTCCCAGCTGCTTTCTGGTCTCTAGAGCCAGCATGGTGTTTAATCTCCAAGAGTAATTAGTGACCTGCCGGCCTTCCCACAGGCTCTTTGGATGCACCTAGATATTGCCTGCTGGGAGGGCAGGCCCTTCGACCACCCCAGAGAGCATCTCAGTACTCTCTCTCCTTGGCCCCCATTGACTGACTTGGTTGGGCCCTTTCTGCTGGCCAGATGGGGTCCTGGGGTGATCCTGTGGGTAACTCTTCCCTAATCCTTTAGGTGAGGTCAGTTAGTCAACAGATGTTCTTTGAGCATCTATTAAGTGCCAGAACCGTATGTCAAGAAAAAGTACTTTAAGCCATTCAAATTGACATTAAAGGCTTTATTCAAAGGTGCTTGGGGGGGGGGGGCGGGGCACGTGTCCTTGAGGTTTGGCCTTTGGGTGGCATTTTTCATCTGTAACTGCTGGAACACTTCCCATTGGCAGTTGCTGGGGTTTCCATTCCTTTTCCTGGCTCCTTGGTGCAATCCCATCCTGGTGGCTATCAGAACAGTTCTTCCTAGAACTGTTTTTGTAAGCCGTGTGGTCAGGGGATGGGGAGATGGCAAAGGAAGGGCAGAAAAGGGAAAAGGGAAAGGAGACAAGGGCTGAAGCGAGGGCACTGGGAGCCTCTCCTGCCTGTTTCAGTCCTTGGCAAGAGCTGGGGCTGAGCCCAGTTGTGATGTACTGTCTGAAAACAGGTGTCCTCCCGCTCTGGGCTCTGGGATGGCACACAGAGCGGGTCTAGGGAGTTACTCGAGTGATTAAAGTCTGCACAGTGCTGCATTGGGCTGCCAAGGAGACACCTGGGCCCTAACCTGGGGGAGGCTTCCTGCGGGGAAGTGACCTTGATGCTGAGGCCTGGAGTCTGAGTAGGAGTGGCTGGGGGAAGCGGCAGAGGAGAATGACCAGGGCAGTCTGAGGGAGGCCAGATGCAGACACACATGAAAGAAGACTAGACTCGTCTGGAATGTCTTCAGGATGGGGGAGCCGGGAGCTTGTGGCCATGGAGGGCACTGGGAAGGCCGTGTGGAGGATTTTGGCCTTCAGAGAACAATCCCCTCTATCTGCTCTGTCCAGTTTCAGCCTGACCTGCACCCCAGACCAGCTGGTCTGACTGCCAGCTGGACAGTCCCGCTTCAGGCCCCGTGTACAATCCTCCTCTTCCCAGGACACAGCCCTCGCTGGACTCTCCCCATTTCTGTGCTTGGAACCCCAATTTTGCATTCAGTGGAGCTCTGACCAATTCTCCTCCATCCTCTGCATCTGATTTGTTGCTAGTTCTTATTGGTCCCATTTCTGTCAGACCCCCACCCCCGTGCCAGTCCCGACACCATCACCCTCTGAGACATCCGGGGGCCTCTCCCCATTCCTATGTGGCCTGCACACACTGAGAGCGAGGAGAAGTTGGGGCATGCGCTCCTGCTCTGCCTGAAGCCCTCCTGGGCTCCCCAGTGCTGCTGTCTTAAACACAGACTCCGTGATCGAGGCCAGGGCTCTCACCCCCCAACTGGCACTGCTGACGTCCTGGGCCAAGTAATTCTGTGCATTGTAGGGTGTTTAGCACCATCCCTGGCCTCTACCAGGTGGATGCCAGTAGCGTCCTCCCACCGCCCCCCACCATGTGACAGGAAAAAATGTCTTTAGACATTGCTGAACATCCCCTGGGGGCAAAGTTACCCCCAGTTGGGAACCACTGGTCTAGGCTCTTGCTGTAGCCAGAACCTGCTTTTCCAAAGATATCTCCCCCTGCCTGACTTGGGCACATTCATGTTTGCAGCCAGAGTTAACTGCTCCTGGCTCCTCCACTCCTGCCCCTGGGCCTTGGCTCCTGCTGCTGGCTGAGCCCAAAGCCCCAACATGTGAAAATACCTGTGAAATACCTGGTTCCCAAATGGCTCCTTCCCCAGTCTCCTGGTACTATGTTGTCCGGTACTGTCTTTCTTTCCTCCCCTCACCCTAGACGCTGAGGTCTTTGCAGGAGAGGTCTCAGCCTTACAATCTCTGCAGGCTCTAGCTCAGTGCCCTGTACACAGTAGGTGCCCCGTAAATGTGCAGTACACCAATGGGAGCTGCTGGCTTGCCCTCCTTCTCAAGCCCAGTAAGCTCTGAGGTTTCCTTCCCCCGCGCACCTCCCTGTTTTCCTGGCACTTTGTTTAACCCCACAGCCAAGATGCGAAAACTGCTCTGCTTCCCTCTCTCCTGACACCTCCCATACTCATGTCGTGTTGTTTGTGGCAAACAAAAGCATCTTTTTGCCATTTAGTCAACATTTACTAAGTATTTACCTCCCATGCATCGACCCCTAGGGAGCAGGGGGCTCTGTAGACGCGCATGTGTGAAGGTGTGTGTGGATGTGTGGTTTCCCAGGGTGTGTGTTGGTGCATTGCTAGGTGCAGGTGTTTGTGTCTGACTTAGAACTTGTGCCATCCATGCCAGGGTTTGTTGGGGGTCTGCTCCTCCGCTAGCTACTCCACTGGCCAGGCACCCTGGGCTTGTCCCCTCTACACGCCCTCCCTCACTTTTCATTCCTTTGCTCGCACTGTCCCCTCTGCTTGGTGGGCCCGATTTCACTGCCTGGTAAAGTCCCAGTCCTCCTGCAAGTCCCTTTCTTCTCTAACTCCTCTCCCCAAGTTCATCATTTTCTCCCTGGTACCGTCATGGCACTTGTGAACATTCCTACCATAGCACATGATCACGGTATTAGTTCATGGATCCCGTGTCCTTAAGCCCGGGACGATATCACTCGTGTGTGTGTATGAGTGTGTGTGTGTGTGTGTGTGTATAATCCCTACTTTCAGGCACTTGATAGATTCTTAATACATGTTTATTAAGTAAATTGAAGTAAATTGCTTATTTTCCTAGAGCATTTTCTTTGTACTGTTCTAAGAATGTGTCTCTGATTAATGACTTTACTTAATCATTCTGCACGTGCCCCCATGTGTTTCTGTGCCTGCAACCGTGCACATATATACACATCTATATGTATACAGCACTATTTAACTGCACACGTGTGCTTGATTGGACATGCATGCGTGCATGGGTCTCTGTCTCAGTGTTTCTGTAGATTTAAATGTGGGTCCCCCCCAGTGCAGCCCCTCTCCAAGCCCCTCACCTTTGAGAATTGAAGGAGTGAGGGTGAGGGGGCTGGGTGGTGAGTCCCCCCAGGCAGCTTTCTCCAGCCACCTGAGATCTTCCTCGCAGAATTTCCTTCTGACGCCAGCCCATGGTCTGTTGGAAGTGACCAGGGGCTTGCTGTCCATCCTGGGGCAGCCTAGGGTAGGCAGGTTAGGTTGGAGGGCAGAGCCTTCTGTGGCCTAGTCACATCATACCCCCTTCCCGATCCATCTCTGCCCTGTTTAATTGGAATTTGTTTAGTGGAGACCATCTGTTCCATTCCCTCCTGTTTCCATGACAACCAAGTGGCTTGAGACTGAGGTTTGTGGTGAGAGAAGTGGCCTGGGGGATGCTGGGAAAAATCAGTGATGTCCTCCCCCTCAGACCGGCTCTGCCTCGCCTTTTCCTTTCTGCCCTGCCCTCACCCCCAAGCCCAGAGCCAAAATAAAGCTATTGCCTGCCAGGGCGTGAAGTCCCCCAGCATCTCCTCTCCCAGCCCAGCCCAGCCCTGCTCTCTCCCAGGCTCCTTTGGGTTTCCTATACACGGCTCCCTCCGGCTTCCATTCATAAGCTCTTGCCACCAGCAGACTGGGGAGCTAGCCCTGTCCTACCCACACCTGGGACTAGAAGGGAAATCTGGGGGCACAAAGCCCTGCAGTTTCTGCCTGCACTTTTAAGCCTCAGCCACCCCTGCCTCCAAACCACTTCCTCGCCCCATCCAGGCATCTTAAGATCTCCTTCAGCCAGGGATGACACACATGCACACCCCTCACTTTACAAGCATCAGAACTTTCAACCCACTTTGATGGTTGGTGCATTTCCCCTCCCTGGCCAGTGTCCAGGGAACCTCAGTCCCCACGGACCTTCCACGTGACAGGACTTTGAGAGTGGGGTCCCTTGCTTCCCTCCCAAGGGAGTGAGTGCTCCCTCAGCCGCCTTAGAGGCACTCAGGGCCCCGCACAAAGGACTCTGTCAGAGCCCCCTGTACCCAGGGCTCTCCCACCCACCCCACCCCCTGGCCCTAGTGAGCAGGGTGGCCCCGGCAAGTGCGTGGCAGATAGAAGAACTCTGAGCCTGGGGGATGGTGGGCAGCTCTGCAGCTGGATGGTCCCTGGATTCCCGGGGGTTCAGACAGACTCAGACACACTGGGATGAGGGTGAGGCTTTTTCTCTCCTATTTCTGGACAGACAGTTCTGTTTTCATAGTGTTATTTTCTGCCCTAATTTCCCCATATATGGCAAAGCCTCTTCCGTGCCTGCTCTATTACCAGGGGACCCGCCTGTCTTCAAAAATAAGTGGTGTGGCTTGTCAGGTGACCCGTCTGTCGCTCTGGTCCTAGGCATAAGGTGCTGCCACCTGGATGTGGGCGGGGAGCCTGCCCAGAGGTGGGGGTCCCAGGATCTCTCCAGTGCCCCCCCACCCCAGCAGAATCAGTCCGGGGCAGAGGAGGGAAGAAGACCTCAGAACGTCGACGCTCAGAGCAGCTGTGCTGAGCAGGGGACACCACATCTGGGGGCTCCGCAACCTTGCAGACGTCTCCTAGTGGCCGGCCTGCCTCTGTCGGGGTGGGATCTAGCTCCCTGCCACCCATCCTTCTTCATGTGCCTCTTCTTTTATTATTGAGACATAATTCACCTACCATAAAATTCACCCTCTTAAAGTGTACAATGCAGTGGGGTTTAGTATATTCACAAAGTTGTGCAGCCATCACCACTCCCTCATAGAGAACATTTTCATCACCCCGAAAAGAAACCCTGTACCCATTTGCCATCATTCCCCATTATCCCACCCCCTCTAACTCCTGGCAATCACTATCTACTTCTGTGTCTCTGGATTTGCCGGTTCTGCACAGTTCATATAAGTGGAATCATACCCGGAGTGGCCTTTTGTGGCTGGTGTCTTTCACTGAGCATCCCATGTGCCTCTTTCCATGTCACCACCTTGATTCAACAGCACCAGTGGCTCCCAGTTGCCAGCAGGGTGAAGGGGGTGAAGTGCAGACCCTTGTCTGGTACAGAGCCCTCTTTAAACTGGCGGCCAGTTCCCTTTCGTGTCACCTCCGCACCACACAGCCAGCACGTTAGCCACAGCCAGGCTTTTAAAGACCGTCTTCCCTCTTCCTGTTCCTCTTCTGCCTCTGAGGGACTCCTGCTTATCCTGCAAGACCCAGCTAAAAATCTCACCTCTTCTGTGCTCCTCCATCACCCTCAGAACCACTCCTCATCTGAACTCCCATGGATTTTGGTTCATACTTTAAAAAACAAACAAACAAAACACAGCACTTATCACTCAGTAATTATTTGTTTTCATGTCTGGTCCTCTGCTAGACTGAGCTTGCACAGAGAAAGAAAATGTCTTATTCTCTCTTATTCCTCTACCTTCCTACCTCTTGCCGCTTCCACCATCGCCTCTACCCAAATGAATTAGCGCTGTGCTTGGCACACAGTATGTGTTCAGTAACGCCTCACAGACTTGAAAGAGCCAGTGTCCAAAATATCCTGGAGGAGAGAGCCCGGTGCAGGAGATGGGGAGGGCAGCGTGAGGCTTAGGCTGGTGAGGTGAGCAGGAGCCCAGTTGCCCGGGGAGCTTTATGACAAGGTAAGGGTGGTGGCCTTTACACCTGTGTCTGATGAAAACCTCCCCATCCTTCAAGGGTCCCTTCAGGATGAATGGACTCTCCCTGACCACCCCAGCCTGCAGGGATATCAGTGGTCCTAGTGTCCTTGCCAGATGGAAACTACTAGAAGGCAAACGATGGATTCTAAAACCCTCCCTCTTCACCCAGCCCCATGGGGAAGAATTGAGGGTCCTCTGTGACCCTCTCTCCTCCTATAGACATTGGCCGACTGAGTATAAAAGCGGGTTGATAATACTCGTAGTTTGAGGATTTCCTTGAGGAGTGAATGAGAGGGGGCATACAAATGCTCTGAAAGGGCCGGGAGAGCACTTATTCTCACATGTGCTATCAGCACAGGTTAACTGAGGGAAGGAAGTGGAGGCCCTGGGTCTCTGGCTTGAAGGAATCACCCCTTCTCTTTTCTTGTCTTTTATGTCATTTCCAAGAGATTAGAAACCCTGATGGGGCAATTCCATACTGTTTATTTGAAATAGGCTGGAAAGCAAACAGAATTGTATTTTCTTGGGAGGACGGTGACAAATGGGGACAATTAAGCCTCCACGCCTACTCCGAGGGCTGGGGATGTGGAAAAAAGAGAGTGGTGCTGGGTTGGGGGTGTCGGGAGGTCCCTCCCTCTTCACAGATACCAGCAGTTCTGGAGCAGAGGGAATCGGGTCCTTCCTGCTGCCGGCAGAGCAGTGAGGGGCTGGTGGCCAGGGTGGGGTGGGACCAAGTGAGGCCGGCAGCCTTCTCCACGGGGAGCCACCAGAGCCGCTGGCCCTCCCCACGGTGTGATCCGGTTCCCAAGGAGGGTGCCTGGCAGACCTCCTGCCCCTGCAGAAACAAAGCTGCCTAATTGCCTTTTAATCTGGGGATGTCAGTCCGATGGTGTTGGTGCTGAATTGTAAGGGGAGATAATATCTTTCCCTTTGAGTGAAAAGTTATTTGATCTCTGTGTGTCAGAGGAAGCCCTGTGCCCAGGGAAGAGGTGGGACGGAAGGAAAGGTGGAAGGAGAGAGAGGAGAGAGGGCCTGGCTCCTGGCTGAGCTGAGGCTTTATTTCTCCCCATAACAATCATAAATAAAGGGGAACAAGCATCGCGCTTGTCTTGGCTCAAGGCCGTTGTTTGGTGCAGGCTTCCTCCTCACCCCTGCCCCCCTCAACCTCCCTTTCAGGCCCAGGATGGGGAAGACAGATTGTCTGCAGGGAGAGGGAGTGGGCTGCCAGCTGTCTTACCTGGAGAGGTGGGAGAGGTGGGCTCCCAAGACCTGAACGCACCCCTCCCCCGCCCTGCTCTGCCTGTGGCCTTGGCTCTCCCTCCCCATCTTTGCAGAGGCTGCTGAGATGTCCCAGGTGATTACAAGAGCCTCCTGACCAGTGCCTCTGCCTCCACTCCCTACTGTGTCAGCAATCTTGTCCAAAGCTAACCTGTGTTCCCCCTCTACTCACACTCCCCAGCGGCTCCCATCTCGCTCAGAGGAGAAGCCTGGGCCCTCCATCATCTGACCCCTGCACCTCTCCCCTCCAGCCACAGCCACCAAACTTACCAGGCACACGCCCACCTCGGGGCCTTCGCACCTCTACTCCTTCTGCCTGCCATGCCCTTGTCCCAGGCGGCCACACGGCCGGCGGGCTTGCCTCCTCGGTCCTTTCCTCAAATGTCCTTCTCTCAGTGAGGCCTTCTCTGGTGACCCTTGGTCTGAAGTTACGCAGCCCTCGCACATACCCACACAGACACACCCACACAGTGCCCTTGAAAGTCCTGCTCGCCACACCCTGCTCCAGGAGCTCTCCCTGACCTGTGCATCCCAAGCCTGCCGACGGTACCCCGCTTCCTGCAGGGTTTTACAGCATCTAGAGTGCTCTCGCCTCATCCTCCTAGCATCCTGTGCAGGTCAGGGTGGGCATCCCTGATTTACACTTGAGGAAGGTTCCGAGAGGTCCAGGACTTGCTGGAGAATTCCACATGTGAGTGGCAGGCTCTTAGCCAGAGCCATGCACATTTTTTCTAGAAGCTTCTGCCGGGCTGAGTGGAAGAATGTCCGAGCCCTCCCCCAGCCTCGGGTCTGTCACCGTGGCCTGGGATGCAAGCTGTCCTGTCCTGGGAGCGGCTCACCGCCTGCTGCCCCGTGTCCCAGCTCATCTAGGTCCCCTCCCACCTCCTCCCCTCACTCCCTGGCGTGCACACAGGCCCAGCTGATCTTTCAGCCCTTTTTCTGCATCTGTCCACCTGGCTGGAGAGACCCTCCTGGGAGGGGGCAGGGTGGCCTGTCTTTACCCCAGCGAGGAGAGTCAGACCCCCTCTGAGCCCTCACAACGCTTAGTACTCCAAGTTATAGATAGAGAGGTGGACACTGGGAGGGCCCGGGAGGACCCCTTCTGTGCTTGGGTCGGCTCTCTGCCTCCAGAAGCCCTTCTCTCGCAGCTCTGGGCTTTTTCCATCTCAAGAAAATCTGGGGTAGCCCCTGGAAAGATCCAGAGGGAGAAGGAAGACAGCCCTGCCCTCGGTGCACCAGCAGGAACACAATGGCAACCAGGGACACCAGCTATGTGGCCTTGGGTGAGGCGCTCCTTCCACCCCAGGTCCACGTCCCTGGTGCTAAGGTGGGGTCCCCAAGCCTGGAGCTGGAGGGGCTCACGGGAGCAGGTTTCTGAAGGAGCTGAACCCAGAGGGTTGGGAAGAGCGGTGACTGGTCCTGGAGAAGAGGCGTGATGCGGTGGAGTAGATGATGTGGAAGGGCCGAGCACGCGTTCAATTAACCTGGCAATGAGCTACCTTGCGTCGTACGTGATTGACCCTTTGGGGATCTCACTTGGAGCGTTGAAGTTGGGGGAAGTTACCTTAGCGATAATGCAGGGTGACAGGAATCAAATGTGGAAGTCACACAGGAAGCGGGATTGCTGACGTGGGCCAAGTGTCCTTTCGGGGAAAGAGCACCAGCCTCGGAGTTAGGAGTCCTGCTCAGCCACTTGTCGCCGAGTCACCCTGGGCACTCTCTGGCCCCAGTTTTCCCATCTGTACAGCAAGAGCGTTAGACTAGCTGTCCCTGTGCGGTCCCTGCTGACCCATCCTCGCTGTACAGTGATGTGCGTGGGACCAGTGACTAAACTTCACCACTTGGGGAAGTCCAAGGCACTCAGAGACCAAGAAGGGCACAGGAGAATGTGGGGGCCAGCTGGTCCCTGAGCCCTGGGGATGTCCACATGCCTTTGCTGTCAGACATCTCTCTGTCCCTTTGGCAGCCAGCGTGAAGGCCCTTCCTGACTACCTTTGGGCCTCAGAGCAGAGCCAGGCAGGACCTGGCCCGCTCTGTCTCTGCCAGGAGCGATTCTCAAACCCGCCAGGGTCCCAGACCCTTTCCACTGGTGTGGGGGAAGCTCAGCACCTTGGCCCCTCCAGTTGCACCAGGCATCGATCAATTCTCGGTGACTGATCACTAAGGCCTGCGTGCAGGCCCTGGCAGGGCGCTGGGATCTAGCCTTGAGCAGGCGGGCGCCATCTGTGTTCTCATGGAGCTTGCGGTCTAGCAGGGAACAGTGAACAGGTTACTACAGGTGTGGCAGTAGCCAAAGAGATGGCCTGGTGGGAGCACACAGCAAGGAGGCTTAACCCAGTCTGGAGGGACCTAAAGGATGAAGGGACACTGGAGAAAGAGGAGAAAGAAAAGGGAAGAGCACACGTGGGGGCCCTGCATCTGCAGAAGGCGTGGTACTCCTGGGTGCTGGTAGGCGTGATGGGCAGCAGCACCTCGAGCTAACGTTTACTGCGCCAGGCGCCGCTCTCAGTGCTTCGCTTGTAGAAATTCACTTAAGCTTCCCAACAACCTATAAGGAGTTTACTGGCATTTTCTCCATTTTTATAGATGAGGAAACAAGTACGATACAGAAAGCATATAGTCACACAGCTAGCCAGTGGCAGAGCTGGGATTTGAACCCAGGAGCCTGATGCCAGAGCCTCTCTGCTGTACAACTCGAGAGAACTGGGATCTCCAGCAGACGCCCCTGATGAGGTAGGACCAGGACAGGAGCAAGTGGCAGGGCCAGGCCCGTCCCAGCCAAAATCAAAAGGGAAGACACGCTTTCTTGCAGCACAGAGCTGGCTTGGCAGTATACAGACAGCCTCTTTCCCCAACCTGGGACTGGCCTGGATGGCATCTGGTGGTGGCCGACCCTCTCCCGGGCTCTGTATCAAAAGGCATGGGGAAATGCACTTGCTTTTCAGTGAAAGGGATCAAGATGAAACAGCAGGAAGAATTTCCCAGCTGTCATGACCATACGCTATTAAAACAGGCAGCCGAGGGAGGTGGAGGCCCCTCATGGAGAAGGTCAATGTCTTGGTTGCTCAGAGCTGCAGAAGAGGGGAGTGGAGGCTGGGGAGGTATGGGATGACCCCTCGGCTCAGCTCCGAAGGTGAGATACAGTCAGACACATCGCAGGGCACTGTCCCACAGAAAGAGACATCCGCTGTCCCCAAGCTGGTGCCCCCCTTTTCCTGGGACCCTGTCTGCCCCAGCCCTGCCATCGGACTTCATTAAATTGCATTTTCCCAGAGCAGGGCAGACCAGTGACAGGATGAGTCAACGCCAGCTTGCTACAACTGTCGCCCCTGGAGCCGGCGGGCACGGAGGGAGATAATTGGGAGTGGTTTGACAGCTTAATGTCTGGGGTTGGCTTCCCAGAGCAGTGGAGGGGTGGGGCAGGGTGGACGCAGGCAGCCAGCACGGAGGAGGCAGGGTGATGGGGGTGGCGTCCATCCAGATTGACCCCACCGCCAGCACCAGTTCCCTCCATTTCCTTATCAGCAGCTTGTTGGGCAGGAAAATAAACATGGGGAAGGAAATTAGATCTGGAGAATAAATGAGGCTTTCTTTATTAATTTGTCAGAACGAATTAACATCTCTACCAGATTCATCTCCTCTCCAGCTGCCCCCCTGAGCAGGAGGAAGGGAGGAGCCTGGAAGAGGCCGGATCTGGGCTTCGGGGTCCCATTCTAGGGACTGCAGGCTGAGAGGGACCCCACCAAGTTCTCTTGTCCACTTACCTGGGGTGATGAGTCCCGTTGTGGGTGACACAGCTCGGGGGTAAAGCCCCAGAAAACCCCAGCACCAGGTCTCAGCTACTTCACCTCTCTGAGCTTCTACCGAGAAACCGAGTCAGGGCCTGCCTCTCCACCAGGGGTGTTGGGAGAATGTGAAGCAGCAAGTATTGATACCTTCTGGGTGCAAACTCAGCTCTCGATGTTACTCTGGGAGATGGAACATAAGTAAAGCACTGGAAAGATCTCACAGTTCCTTCGTATTCACAAGGTCATTTTGGTTTGACCCTAACAGTAACCTCAGGAGGTATTAAGAAACAGTCATTGGTGTTCCCATTTCACAGATGACCCAAAGGGGGCACAGAGTGGTGAAGGACCTTATGGAAAGCACACAGCAAATCGCTGTAGAGGCAAGACCAGAACTCAGCTGGGCAAGTGCTCTGCTCCCCGGCCCGGCCCATCCCCCCCAACCCCTGGGCTCTGCAGAGACCTGACTCATGGCCAGAGCCTCACCTACTACCAGATGCCTCACTTCCTGGGTTTGAGCTCAAGGTCTCCAGCCCAGGAGCCTGCCCTCGCTACCGGGCACTCCTTCAGGCTGGCCCTTGACGTGGGCGAGAGTGGGGATTCGTCTTGCAGAGTGGGTGCCTTCCCTCACCACCCGCCCCCATCCCAGAACCGGGCCTAGCCCCGGCCATTTCGGAGAATAACCAGCTCTGAGAAACGCCTGTCCACGCCAGGCAGAGGAGAAGCCCTCGAGAACCAGCCACGCCTTGGTTGCAAAATCCAGTCTGTTCTCTTGCCTGCCGTGCTGTGGTGGCATCCTAGAGGCTCCATTCCTGCCGACCGGCTGCTCCCGGGGGGCCCTGGGAACACGTGGAGGTGAGCACTGCCCAGCCGGTAACATCTCCCTGCAGCCCGAGAGCTCGTTGCCTTCTGTGCGTGGAGCCGGTTGGGGGCTGGCTACAGAGCAGAGACTCCCTGGCTGGCCAGGCCGGGGGGAACCTGAAGGAAGCGTGGACTGTCCAGCTCCTGTATTTGAAATGAGGAAACTGAGGCCTCAAAAGAGAAAGCCACATGTTTCACTGGCTCATGGCACCACCAGGGTCAGCACCTGGGTCTCCTGACTCCCAGCCCCGGCCCTTTCATGAACTAGGTGTTAGCGCTTGGTGAATGGCATCACAACAAGATGAATGTCTTACATCAGGAACCCGCAGAGCCAAGAACAGGCTGAGGGCTGGTGGCAGCCGGACAGGGCAGCGTCCCTGGGGGAGGGGAGGTGGGACGTCTGCCTAGCGGGGCCAGACCACAAGGCCCAGGTCCGGGGGCAAGATCACTGCCCCCGTGCCCTCCAGGCCTCCTGGCAGAGCTCTCAGGAGGGGCCTCACCCCTGCAGGGCACACGGCCCTGCTCCATGCCCTCAAATCATAGACCGGTAGTAGCCAGGCACGTCATCGGCGGCAGCACCGTTCTCTGCAGAGCTTGTCTCATTTGCAAATGCCCTCAGCAGACCCACTAGTGCCGGCGGGGTGGAGGTTAGAATTCCCATTGTACAGATGGGGAACGGAGACCCGGAGAGGCTCTGAGTTTCCCCATCTTCGTGGGCCTGAAAAGCAGTGTGCTCGTTCGGGAGGCCTTAGAGGGGAGGGGGTTTTCGTCCATGCCCCTCTGCGCACAGACTGTGGTGGTCCGAGCACCTCTGAGCCACGGTTTCCTCAGCTGTCTCCTAACGCCTGCTCTGGAAGGCAGCGCCCATGCCCAGCGAGTCCACCAGTGTCTTTCAAAAGGCCGCACCCCAGGCTCCTGCCGCCGTCCCTCACATGTCTGTGAGCGATGAGGGAGCCGGGAGAGATGTCAGAAAGGAGCCCTCCCAGCCATCCTGTGACTCCAGCCAGGCCCAGAGGCCCGAGGTGCCAGAGCGCAGGGGTGTGGCAGGCAGCTGGGACGGGGGCCTCTGCTCTCCAGGACTCGGGGCCGGGCCCTGACAGTGCTGGATGTGGCCGGCCGGGGTGGTGGGAGAAGGACCCAGGGAGAGAGTGGAGCTGGCAGAGTTGGCATCGGCTGGCTGGATGTGAGATAGAGTCCCAGAGTTCCCGCGAGGACACTCAGAACTTTCTTAGAGGCACTGGGAAAGGAGGTCGGGAGAAGCCCCTCAGCCCTCGTCAAACCTCCGGCCCCTCTGGTCCTTCTTTCTTCTGCATCTTCAGGGCCCACAGTGTGAATACAGGTCTGTGCTGGCACCCACCCTGGAGGCCCCTTACCCTCTGCGGGGAGCACACTCCAAGCTCTCCTGGGTCCCCAGCCACTTGCCATAGGACTCCAGGACCAGGCCACGCACCAGATTGAGGATGCTGATTTGGGGGAAAAACAATCGAGCTGTCTGAGATCTATCACGGAGCTTTGGGGCTGTCCATTCTTCTGCAGGAGGGCACAGGGCAGCTTCCAGACAAATGGGGGTAGCCTTGGTCTTTGGGGAGGGTCTGGAGCCTACTTTGGGATGCTAGAAAGGGCCTACTCCAGCCCTGAGGGATGGTCTCAGCTTACTGGCTCTGTCCATGACCCCAAAGTACCTACATACCAGCTGCCACCTCCTGAGCAATTACTCTATGTCACACTATCCATGAACATACATTATTTTATTGAATCCTTATAGCCATATAGGGATCACACATTAAGTCCATTTTACAGATAAGGAAACTTATCTCATGAGCACTCACTGCCAGTGAGTGGAAGAGCTCAGCCCAGGTCTGTCTGCTACCACCCACGTCCCCTCCCTACCTCTCCCGTTCTCTCCTTAAGAGGAGGACCTACCTGATCTCCAGCTCTGGCACCTGATCCAACAGGCCCCAGCACACCACAGGATAGAGTGTGCTTCCACTGCAGTAAGAGGAATTGAGGACAGACTTTAGGAAGGACTTCTCTGTCAATGAAGTGTCTAGAACATTTTAGCAGTTTCCCAGGGAAAATGGTAGGATCTCCTACTATGAAGACCTTGAAAGAAGGGGAAGAGATTTATTTAGTCACCTAGGTAGAGTTTTGGGGGGGTAAAGCCTTGTCAGAGGCAGAGGGTAGTATATGACAGCCCCTCTCTCTAACCTCTGGTTGGGCAGTTCAGAGGCTCAACCTCTGGCTGGACATGACTGCCCTCTGCTGCTGCCACCTGGCCCAGAGGGTCAGGTATGGATGTCGCCTTTCTAAGGACATGCTTTCTTGCCCAAGTCCACTTGGAGCCCTTGCCAACTGGTGCCTGGGGCGGCATGTGGGGCAAGGCAGGGCCTGGGTAGGTGTGGTGCCCAGCTACCTGTCCGGACACCAGTTGGCTCTATGGGGAGAGCTCAGCCACTCCAAAGCCCCAGACTCTGCTCCTTTTCCCTCCCTTGCTCCCAGAACTGGGCTGGGAGAGGAGACCCAGACTGGGCAGATCACCGAGGGCTTCAGCCTCTGATGCCCGCCCTGTCCTTTGCGGAAGTCCATCTTATTCACTTCAGCAAATCCGCAGAGAACCTACGAATGTCAGCCAATGAGTTGGACACTGCCTGCCTAGAAAGCTGAAATCTGGTCTTAGGAGAGGTTCTAACTGAACAGACAGAAAAACAGAGGGCAGTCTCATTCTGAAAGTGCACAGAAGCCAGACTCACCACTTTTTAGCATTGCAAGTTGGCAAATTTCTCAACCACTGGGCCTCAGTTTCCTCCTCTGTAAAATGGGAACGTCAGTACTTACTCCAAAAGATGGAAGTAAGAATGATGTGAGATCCTAAACGGGAAGCACGTCCCAGTGCCTGGAACGTAGGAGTGGTTCAATCAGTATTGGAGGAAATAAAACAGCTTGCTGTTAGAATTCTGGGAGGCAGGAAGCACAAATACCAGTACTTACTTTTAGGGGTGAGGGAGCCCACAAAGGAGGGAGGACTGAGCCTCATATAAAACAGGGACACACACAATCTGTCTATTCACTTTGAAAATGAAAAGTTGCTGGGAAATGCCAACCTGTCTGATGGGAACAGGGCTGGAGCAAAGATGAAGAGACACAACAGGGCAGATTGTGTAAAATAAAGTGCATATTTTTAATTGCTTGAGTTCACATCTCATAAAAGGAAAAAAACTAAAGCACAAGCCTTGGCCATCCCCCCCTTTCTCTGCCATGAGCCAAGAACCAGTTCCCACCGGCCTGTCTTGGGTTCAAAGTGTCTCCCTGCCCTAGTCCTCACCCCGACCTGCCCACTCCCTACATCCACTGTGGGTGAGGGGCCTTCCCCTGAGCAACGGGGGCTCTGCCCCTCCCCGGGCCAGCCCCTCCCCACTGTGGTGGGCAGCACCTAGAGTTGTCAGGCCTGATGGGAGATGGGGAGATGGGGGGGGGTGTGGGAGATAGGAGTTAAAGGCAGCTCCCCCAACCTCTGCCTGCCGGGCCTCCTGTTGACTGTAGCTTACTGTCAGGGTGAAATGGCACAGCTAGGTCACTATTATTAGGCCTCGCAGGATTTTTCCCCAGACAATGGAGGCTAGGTGCTTCTTCCTACCTTGCCCTATCTACAGCCAGCAGTCCTGCTCCTGGGGCGTGTCTGAGCCTGTAACCTGGGAGGCCCGGGCCTTGGGCCAAAGCCCGCTGAGCCAACTCTGCTTCCTTCCCACCCTGGAAACCCACCCTTTCCCTGGTTCCTGCCAGCCCTGGTCCCCATGTCCTCTGAGGTGGGACAGACCTCCCAGCCACCTGCCTGTCGCTCTCTGTTCTCCCCTTCATTCTCCCCGCCCAGCCCTGGCCCCCGAGCTCTGACTCATTCCCTCACTTCCCACCCAAGCTGTTCTCTGGGACGTGTCGGGACAGGGCGCCTGGGTTCTGGTCCTCCAGGCTCTGGCTCTGCCCACTCGCAGTGGGGGTGGGGCACGTGGGGAGGATCTGCTTTGACCTGCTTCTTCAGGCTTTCTTCCTCCTCCACCCCCAACCCCGAGGGGGCAGGCTGGTGGTGAACTCCAGAGCACCTCCTGATTCACCCTTAAGGGCCCCAGCCTGGGGCCACTGAGGGGAGTAGGGGAGAGGGGTGCTGGCCATCTTCGCCTTGATCTGGGCCAGCTTGGGTCTCTGAAAACAGGACGTGGGACGCCAGCCTGCCCACCAATGACTCCTATCAGCCTTCACTCAGCCAGGCGCTGTGTCTACACCATTCCTCTTCCTCATCCCTTTGGGACCAGAAGAGTAAAAGAAGCGTCAAGAGACTTGGATTCACTCTCTGCTCTCAGTTAATTTATTATATAGCCTCTAGTAATCACCTCACCCTTCTGGGTCTCAATTTCAACATCTACCACATGGGCGGCACCTTCCTCTGGATTGTTCCAGAGGTAAACGATCGTTCCAGGGTCATCAGGGTAAATGGGGCTGGAAGAGCAGACTGATGGGATTAGCCCTGGCACCCTGGACTGGACTGCAAAGGAAAGGTTGGGGGGGGTCTTCCCACCTCCCACTGGGGCCTGGAATTGGATGCATCTCTCACATATGGGGCCTCTCAGTCTTTCTCTTATAGAGAATCCTTCCTTTTTACACATAATCATGGCATTCTCCAGGGAGTCTTTGATTGTGAGCTTTCTAAGAAGTCTTGATTAAAAGATCTTAATGACCGGAGCAGTCAACAGAGCACCCCGTCCCTGAGTCTGTCCTCTGAGATGTGACTGTAGCTGGGCTCGCAGTTCATTGAGCAAACACAGATTGGGGTCCTGCCTTGTGTGGGCACTGGAGCTTCAGAGTAAGAGATAAGCCACACTGGGCACCCGGGGAAAGCTTGTGCTGTGGGTGCTTGAGCACAGAGCTAGTGGCCAGGGGACCTGAGTGTTGAATCGGGTGGGAGCTTTCTACAGGGGCTGGTGTGGCGGGTGGGGACATGGGAGGGCCCAGAGAAGGAGCTGGGAATACAGGCAGGGACAGATTGTGAAGGCTGCTAAGCAGCTCAGATTTGCCTTAGATTTCGCCCGGGGCAGTGGAAAGTGGGGGTGGGGAGGGCACTGGTGTGACAAGGTCTGCTTTGTGTTCAAATCCACTTGTGGCTTAGACAGGCCACTTCACCAGCCTGAGCCTCAGCTTCCCAACATGCACAGGAAGACTTCACTGGGAGGAATTTTGTGAGGGGGAAATGAGATTCCGCGCCTAACAATACCTCTTAGATAGTGAGCACTTACTAAAGATTCGCTGTTTTTAGTGTAATCTGTGCCAGGATTCCAGATTAGAAATGGTGGAGGCCTAAATTCCCAGTTGAGCTGCACTAAGGATCAGGAGGTCAAGGGCTGTATTCTAGAAATTCAGAGGAAGGAGAGTCAAATGGATATAATGAGGTGACTGACGTGATGGGGCCCTGGGAGGGACGGGGGTGGTGAGGGAGCCGCTGGAGGGAAGAGTTCAGTGCGGAGCTGCCCAGTTGGCAGGTGCATGCTGGGGGCCCTCAGCATGGAGACATCATCAAGGCCTTAGGGGCGCGTGGACCCACCTAGAGTTGACCAAACATCCACAGCCAGGCAGCCGGTCCTCTCCCCTCCCTTCATCTCATGTTCCTTCCTCCAGTCTCCTCCCTCCCCAGAAGAGTTCAAAATCTCTAGGTCACCATGAGGTTCCAGGGCTAAATGTCTTTCATCACTTCAGGATGAGGCTGGTGAGTGTGAGCCAAGCAAGAAAGATACAGGAGATGCCTTAAGAGACGCCCATCCAGCCCTTTCCATACAGACCAGAGGGAGAGAGAATCGCAGCTAGAGGAGGTGTAGAGGTCGTAGCCTTCCACTACCGGCCCACCCACCGCTCTTTCTTTCTACACCTGACTGCCTCTGGGCTTGATGAGCTATTTGCTTATCCAATGACCCAGCGGCAGGGCCTTTGTAACCACAACAAGAGAAACAACCACAGTATACTGCGATGGGCTGGTGTCTGGCTGATAACGGTCCCCAGGTACTGTCACATCCACTCTCACAGTATTGAGCCCAGGTGGCTAAAGTCACACCTTCCCACTGCTCTTCTTCCAGGGCCCAGCTTTGCCAGCTCCTCCTTTCCCCATTCCCACCAACTTCTTGGCAACTTTGGATGAGTTGCTTTTCTCTGCACCTCTGTTTCCTCCCCTATAAGTGGGAGCTTAGGCCAGATGGTCCCCATCTAAGGGAATGCACCACAGCTGAAGGATTCTCAGCCTGGTCCTTCCTCCCTGGGTCTGTCTGAGTGCTCTGTCCCTTTGACTTTCCTATCTGTTTATACACAGAATTCACCCACAACATTTCAGTTTTCCAATAGCATCATTAATTACCCCAGTAATTAAACCCAATTAGCAGTTGTAGGGGCCTTTCTGAGTGAGGAGCCATTAGCCAGGGTGAAAATGCATGGGAATGAGAGAGAAAGAAAACCCACCCTTTCCCAGCATTAAAAATGAAAGCCCGAGACAGCGCTGCAAAGCAGAGGGCCCCAATTAAAGCTGGGGCCTCACTCGTTAAGCTAATTTGACATGCCATCCCACCCAGCAGCCTCTGATGGGAAGCCCGCTGGTGGAGCTGGCTGGGAGATGTGTCCAAGCTTCCTGCTCACCTTGTGGGCTGAGCTGGACCCCCAAGTACCCCCTCCAGCCCCCTGCTCAGGGAGGGCCATGAAGAGTCTGCCCATTTTTCATTAACACCCACTGCCCACTTCTGGGGGCTTCAGGGTAGCTAATAACCCAGAGTGGATGGGGCGGGGCTTGTGGGGGGGATGACGTGGTGGTGGAAGTGTGGTACAGGCCAGGTGGGAGGAGCAGGGATGAGAAATGAGAAGGAAAAGAAAAACCCGACGTTTCTGGGGCCTTGGGAAAGGCAGAGGTTGGCAGTCACTCTCCTGTCTGGGCCCGAGGCTGAGGGGACTGCCCCGCCCGGGATGGCGATGAAGAGGAAGTGAGGTTATATATGTCAGTGCCTGACACATCATAGGTGCTTAATTGACGGTGGCCAGCGTTAACCCTTTGCACGCCTGGTCCTCCGAGCCGCACATCCCCGGAGGCCCTGGGGGAAGATGTGAACACCAGCCTTCACAGGTGGGGCATCCCAGGGACAGAAAGAGGAAGACCCACAGCCAGAGATCGGACTGGAAGTCAAGTTGCTTAGCTCCTGGACTGGGAGGAAAAGAGAGTGGGGGAAGAGTGCATTTGGAGCGCCCAGAATTGTCCCTTTGGCCAGGGTGGCCCTGGGCCCAGCCGGCCCAGTAGTCCCGATAGGAGTGGGGTTGGGGGGCTCAGCCTCACCCAGAGCCTGGATGAGAGGGGGGGATGGTGTCTGCCTTCCCAACGAAGAGCCCTTCCCAGCCCCATCAGCATGGCTGCCAACAGACAAGGGTCCCAGGTGTCACGTGCACCCTCACCCACGATTCTGGGGCTCGGTAGGTGTGTGCCGGCCACTCGTCTCCTCATGGAGTGGGGAGAGGGAGGCCGCGGGCAGCCGGTGTTGTGTTGAGGAGCTTAGCCTCTGGAGCCAGGCTGCCATGTCAAATAGGCTTCACCGACTGTGTGACTTTGGGCAGGTTACTTGACCTCTCTGTTTCCTCATCTCTAAGATAGAGACAATAATGGTACGTAGCTCCCGGAGTTGTTGTGAGGATTAAGTGAGTTAATATCTGTAAACATTCAGACCTCGGCCTGGCACAGACAGGTAATATACATGTGTTAACTGTTCTTACCGTCCACTGGCAGGGGGCTGGCAGGGGCCCGGCAGGGAACATCATCCTTTTGTACTTTCTGTGCTAGGGAGGGAGGGGAGCATGTGAGACCCCTGGCTTCTGCTGCTAAGGGGATGGGCTCAGTCTTGGGGCACTTGTGGGTAGCAGGCAACACCCTTCCCAGACTTAGTAGAAAATGTGGGTCTGCTCCCCACCACACGCATACGCATTCCCGCCAGGGGCCACTCCTGGCTTTTGGGGGCCGCTCCCGGCAATGCGGTGGGCAGGGCGAGGAGGGCATGGGAATGGGAAGGAGAGGGAGGGCGGGGAAGGGAAGGGAAGCAGGTGGCCTCAGAGGCTGGGCTGCATCCCCGCCGCTGGGTATTGTGCCCTGCTGACTACGTGCTAGCTCTCTCTGCAAGGCAGGACGAGAAGCAGGTCCTGGCATGCCGGGCCCCTACCCAGTGACTCCTGAAACCCTAACAAGTCTGAGCTGGAAGTGGGACTGGGCGAGGTTCCTGATAGATTCATGTTGGGCAGAGGGATGGCGGGGAACAGAGGGTGGGGAGAATGGGAAAGACCCCCCCCACTCGAAACAACGGCACTGCCCGTGTTGGGGGAGAGTGGGCAGGGCTGGGGGGAAGTGACCAGGGCTTGGGGTTTTCTCCCCCTGCCTCTTGGGTTCCCTCTCACCCCACCTGCCCTGGCCCGACAGGGTGGGAAGAGGACAGGCTGTGACAACGGCAGGGACCTTCTCCTCTCAGCATTTTGCCAAGAAGAGGGTGATGATTTCAGCGCCGCTGAGAAAGGAAGTGGAGGAGAAATGAGGGGGAGGGAAGATGGCAGCCCCGTGGGGCCAGGCAGGAAGGGTCATTTGACACAGATGCCCTCACTCCATCCTTTCCCCAGCCAAAGAGGTGGACGTGCTTAGACCTGTTTTACAGGTGGAACAGGCTGGGCTTCGGGGAAGGTGTGGGACGTGATCGTGGGTCCCACTGCTAGCGATCGCTGATGCTGAAATCACAGCAGGACAAACTGGGTAGTGGGTACCCCATCACCACCCCTTTCAGCCTCCTGGGCGCTGGGGAAGGGACAGCCCAGGGACTAGACATGTCTACAAGGTCCTGGGCCATGGGGTGTCTTGGGGAGAGAGCAGGATGAGCCCCCCGTCAGGCAGATCCACCCACAGAGGGAGGTCTTCAAGCTCAGCCAGCCTATCCCTGCAACTTGATGTCAGGACCCTTTGAAGACCCCGCTTTCTCTGGCCACCCCTGTCGGGGATTACTGGGTAGGAAAAAAACTGTGAGCTGTCACTGCCTTCCTTCCGGGGTACCACAGAGCTGAGGCTGAGTTCAGATCTGGAGTGAGTTGAGGTTAGAACCACATCTAGGATTGTGCTTCATTCTGTGGTTAAAACCAGGAAGAGGTTAGCGCAAGTGTTAGGGTCGTGACCCCGGTCTGTGGTCTAGGTTGGCGCTGACATGGCGACTTGGCTGGGGTTGGTTTGGGGGTTCATACTGCGGCTTGAGGAGGATGCTCTTCTGGGTTACCACTGGGGTAACAGTGAGTTGGGGGTGTCACAGCTAAGGGGTGTTGGAGAGGTTGGGGATCCAGCACCTCCTGCTTATGTTTGGAGGAGAAAAGGTCATTTTCACTTGAGCCGTGGACTGGGGAGAGGAGCGGGGCTGGGGGTGGCGGCTGAGCCAGGGTGGGTTGAGCGCGGGGGTGTGAAAGGGGAGGGTGTTCTGGATGTGACGGAAGGACCGTTCAAAGACTCTCTCTTCCCTTTTCCCAAAGTTCTGCTCACCTGTTGCATCCCGTGACCCAGGCCACCCCAGGCCTCATTCAGATGCTACCCAGACCTAAGCCTGAATTTCTGAGGCATTGGGCAGTTTCTCCTCTGTGGGGTTTGGGTTCTCCCCTCGGCCAAGGGAGCATAAGGACTGGGGTTTGCCTCCTCCTCTCTACCCCAGCAGGCCCTCGGCCCTGACCTGAGGGGCCCTAGGGGCCTGCCTTCCTGGCCCACCTCCAGCCCCCCGCTGGAGACCCTTTAGGGGAGGCCCCTGGGGCAACACTAGCTGAAGAAGGTCAATCAGAGAGAAACTGTGACCCGAGCATTTGCCGGTTCCCTGCTTCCTGCCCTCGCCTCTTGTCTGCACCCTAGACCCTGCCCAGTACGGAGGTTTAATGCTGCCCAGAGTGGGTCAGGTCAAGACTGCTCCCTGCCCGCCTGAAGCCTGGGAGCGGAGCTCATGGGGTGGCAGGGAAGGCTTTGGGGGGATGGAGACAGTCCTGAACTGGGACATGTGGAGAGGGAGGCTGACCTGCTGACGTCTGGGGCCAGGTTGTGGCAACCCAGACATTCAGGAGAGGCTTCACCAAGGAGGGGCTGTGCAGGGAAGGGCCCTTCTGCTGCACCCGAGACACTTCCCCTGCACCCGAGTCCAGATCCAGAGGAGGCCCCGTCTGCAGGCCCGGGAGCACCCTCTTCCCATCCCCCATCCCCACAGTCAACAGAAAGCGTCCCGGGAGCCAACGCCCAAGGCCTGGCTCTGTCCTTGTACCATCTGTACAGTGAGGGGGCCCAGCAGAGAGCCGGCCCCTCCTGCCCTGCCTGGGAACATTACGTCTGAGCTAAGCCTTGGGCTGCAATGTGGCTACAGTATTGCTCATTTGGTCCGGACGGACCCATGCGTCCTGCCCAGAAATGAAATAGCAAGCTTGGTGCCTACAGCGGCCACCTTCTCCCTCTCAGGCCCCTTCTCCTTCTTAAGCCTGTTCAGAAGCAAGTAGAGGGGAAGAGGTTGTCCTGGGCCCTAATCACTGACCCCCACGCCCTGCCAAGAGTCCAGGGTTGCCACTGTGCTGTGGCTACAAAGCATCTTCGCAGAGGCCGCTGCATTTCAGCACTAGGGACCAGTGAGACCGAGGCCATCCTGTGGGGCGGGGTCAAGAGCCCGTCTCCCCCCCAACCCCGCCCCCCCGCACCCCAGCATTCCTCCTGAGACCCTCACTGCTGCACCGGCGGGGCAAGTCCAGTGTAGTCCTGCCACCCCGTCATTGTCCTGTGAGCAGCAGTGGCCCCGCCCACACCCTGCAGCCTGGACGATCCCTCCCACTCCAGCCCTAGAGTCCCTCCCGGCAGGAAGAATTCTGACCCTAAAGCCTTGCCCAGGAGGAGCCCCCAGAGGCGGGGTGGGCGGGGGAGACAGGACGCAGAGCTGCCAGCCCACGTGGAGGAGGCTGGGGAGTGGACAGAGGTGCTGGGAGCCGCAAATGCCAGCCCAGGGTGGGATGGGCACAAGGGCTGGTGCTGTAGATGCCACAGGGAGGGGTGGTGTTTTTGTGTGTGTGTGTGTGTGTGTGTGTGTGTGCGCGTGTGTGCGCGCGCGCGCGCGCACACGTGCGCATGCCCACTCATCTCCTGAGGCCTCGAGGCTGAACAACCTGCACGGCAGCAATCAGGCCACCTGCCTTAAAAGGAAAGACAGAGGCGAGCCAGGCCGGGGGTGAGAAGAGCAAACGGCAAAACTTAATGACTTTAATATGAAAGAATTTGCCACTAATTAAGCACAAGCACTCCACTAATGCAGAGAACACATGTTGTGGATTTCACTTAAGCAGGAACCAAATGAGGTGACAATCCTTCCGAAATGATAGCAGTTTACCAGCCGAAGGAAGATGCTGCCGACCTCGTTTCTGCTCTTAGAAACACAGCCCTCTTGTCTTTGCGGTCTCTTGGCACTGAGCGTCTCCCTGTCTGCGCCTCTGTCCCCGACTCCCCCTCCCCCATGCTCTTCTGTCCTCTGAGGACTGCACGCCACTCTGTCACCCATGTTCTGACAGCAAACAGCAGTCAGGTGCAAACGCCCTAGGCCTCCTGTTCTCTCCGCCTGTTCCCCCCAACCACGCACCTGCTCCTACCGGGTCGGGAGCAGGCTCTCCAGACAGGAGCCTGCAGCTCCTCTGCCCCAAGGGAGATCAGGACACTTCCCCTCTGGAGTGCCCCCGACCCTCTTCCCCACTCCCCTCCTCACCCAGCTGGCTCCGGTCTGCCCTGCGCCTCCGTCCCGCACTCCAACACCCCTGCCTGAGCTTCATGCCCTTTCCTCGGGGCCAGTGGTCTTAGCTGGAGGCAGTTTTGCCTCCCGGGGAACACTCGGCAATGTCTAGAGGTGTTTTGGCTGTCACACCTGAGGGGGGCTGCTACTGCGTGGAGCGGGTAGAGGCCAGCAATGCTGCTAAATGGCCCACGTGCACGGAACGGTCCCCACGACGAGGGGTATCAGGCCCCAAGTGTCAGCAGTGCTGAGGTTGAGGGCCCCTGCCCTGGGAGAGTGGCCTTATCACAGCAGGGACTTGCTCAAGATCACATGGCGGGTTGGTAGAGCTGGGATGGAAACCAGCTTACCTGACTCCTAGGTAGCTCCTTTCCCCAAGACTATAATAGTGACAATAATACAACCACTTGTGTAGCGTAACTGTGGCAAGCACTGCGCTAAGAACTGATGTGAATTATTTAATTTTCAAATCCACCCCAGGAGACAGTCCTATAAGTGTTCCCCTTTTATACATGAGAAAACTGAAGCACAGAGAGGTTGATGCAACTTGCTCAGTCACCCAGCGAATAAGGAGCTGATACAAACCTGGGTCTATCTGAATCCAAAGTCAGTGCTCATGGATGAATGGATTACTTACATCCCCCCGCCCGCCGCCATATTTCTCTTAACCCCTTCCCCATCAGTCTCCCACCCCAACCCTGCCCTTTTAGATTGAGCCTTCCCTGAGGCTGGCACCATATACCCGCCTGACTGCCTTCCCTTCCCTGTACGGGCCCAGCCCCCTGCCATTGGGGCAGGCAGCCGCCTGGGCGTCTGGAGCTGGGCACTGGGGTAGTCTGACAGGCCCCTCCTGGTAAGAGGCAGATCAAGAGACCACCACTTCTAAACAGGTGGTGACCGTCGGCATGGAACCCACAGGGCTGAGACAATGCATCTGTCACCCCTGAGCCTTGGGAGGCTTGGGGAATTCTCCCTCTGTTTTCCCGGCAGCCCCCCGCCTCTCCCAGCCCACACTAGCCTTCCGAGGAGGCTGCTGCCTACACTCCCCAAAATGTGTCATTACAAACGCACATTGCTGAGGGGAATCCGGGCTGCCGTGTGTCTGCTGCGAGATATGTCGTCTGCTGCAGCCGGGGTGGAGACTGCTGGCGTCAGCTGCAGAGAGGGGACCTGTCTGAATCCTGGCCTGAGAGCCAGGTGGTTCCAGGTCTCTGAAGCCTCAAAAGCCTGGCCAGGCCGGGAGAAATCCAGGCTGTGTAGTGAGGGGCGTGGAGCTGGGGAGCGTGCAGGCTTTGCAGGGCTGAGACCTCAGGAGCAGGGCCTCAGGGCCACAGGGCCACAGCTCGCTTGGGTGAGAAGAATATTTTTCACCTTATGGTCTGGAGTGAGGAAGGAAGTGCGGCCGGGTGCTAGGAACTGGGGCAGAGGACAGAGGAAAGAATCGGAAGGTGGCAAGTGGGAAGCAAGCGGAGGATATGGGGTTGGGGGGCAGACAAGAGGTCAGGCAGACCTACACCTTTTGGGGGTGTAGCTTCCTGGTTTCCATCAGGAAGGAGGAGATTCAGGCCCTGACCTGCTTCCCTTCCATGCAGATGTGAGGCCTCACCTTCTGTCTCTGTCCTCCGGCCCTACCTGGCCACACCATGCTGTGTCCTCCAGTACAGGCCCCCCTCCTTGGCTAATGTGCAATTTCCAGGAAGCTGCAGTCGGACCTGAGAAATGGCTAACCTTGGCCTGGGACCCCAGCCGGCTCACAGCCTTCTCCACCAACCACTTGAGGCCCCCTTAATGCTTACTAGATGCCAGGCACTGGGCTGAAGCCCTGATCTTTCCGCTCAGTAGGGGAAATGCTATGACAGGTGTATGCTGAGGTCCTGGGACCCTCGGGGTGTAAGAACACCTCACTCATGGGGGAAGGGGGGAAAGCCTCCCCAAAAGTCAAGGCTAAGGTCATTCAGGAAGGATGAAGAGGTGTGGGCAGGTAGCAGGGTATGTGGGGTTTTTTTTGTTTTTTATTTATTTATTTATTTATTTATTTATTTATTTATTTATTGGCTGTGTTGGGTCTTCATTTCTGTGTGAGGGCTTTCTCTAGTTGCAACGAACAGGGGCCACTCTTCATCGCGGTGCACGGGCCTCTCGCTGTCGCGGCCTCTCTTGTTGCGGAGCAAAAGCTCCAGACGCACAGGCTCAGGAGTTGTGGCTCATGGGCCTTGTTGCTCTGCGGCATGTGGGATCTTCCCAGACCAGGGCTCAAACCCATGTCCCCTGCATTGGCAGGCAGATTCTCAACCACTGCGCCACCAGGGAAGCCCCGGGGCATGTGTTTTTAATGGAAGGAAGAACGTGGCAGGGAACTGGTGGTCTTGTCCCATGCGGCGGGAGAGAGAGAGCAGGCAGGGGAGAGGCAGCTGGAGTCTCAGATGCCCGAGATGAGGTCCAGAGCCCAAAAGGACTTTGGATTTGATCCTGAGGGCTGTAGGAAGCCATGGAAGGATTTTAAATTGAGAATGATTTGTATTTTAGAGAGCAGAAAATGGATTAGAGGAGGAAGCCTGGAGGCAGGTATGTACCCTTGGCATTATAGTACAGTAGACTGGGCGAGAGATGATGGTGGCCTGCACCAGGGGCAAGGCATGGGGAGAAGAAGGGCACAGGGCTGCAGGGATGAGATGGTAGGTGCTGGGTTCAAAGGAAAGGGGGTGGGATTTACTTCACTGGGGGTTCCCAGTCCAGGAATGTTGAGAAAATAAGGAAGTGAGACTCTGCTGGAGGCGCGGGTGGGTAGGAAAGGGGCTGAGCTGGAGGGAGGGGACTTAGGAGGAGTCTGGATTGGAGCCGGTGGGGATGGAGAACAAAGGTGAATTCAAAAGCATTTAGGAGCTAGCACCAGCTGCGCTTGGTGATTACGTGGCCGTGGAAGAGCCCTGTGGGCCCCGGCTCTGCCGTCGTGCAGCCTGGATTTTCCTGGCATTCCACTTAATCTGGGAGGTCTTCTTGGAGAAGCTGGGCAGTATACAGAGGTAGAGCACCCGCTTGGTAGAGAAGTTCCAGAGGCTGATCCAGGGAAGGTGCAGAGCAGGGGCAGAGAGAGAGCTGGACAGGTGACATCCAAAGTCACGTCCTCCAGGGACATGGGGTCCAGCACTCTTGTTTTACAGAAAAGGAAACTAAGGTCAGAGAAGCAAACTGCCCTACCTAAGGCCATACAGAAAAAAGTGACCAAGTAATGGGGGCCAGAGCCCACCTCTCCCAATTTCCAGTAAGTACCCTCCCTTCCCACCATCCGGCCAGAGGAAAGGTGACAGGTGAGCAGTACAGAGAGGACCGAGAGGCGAAGCCTGAAGGCTAGAGACGGAGGGGGCAGAGCCGAGAGAGGCTCCCTGTTGCTGGGATGCCAGGAGTGGAGTCAGGAGCTGCTCAAGTCCAGCCTACCCTGGGCTTTGGGGATGGGCAGCCAGCGTGAAAACAGGCCTAGAGGAGAGCCGCCCAGGTGTCTCTGGCCACTTGCTCCTCAGTGGGAGAAGGCAAAACCCAGCTCCCTGATTCATCCCCATCCCCCAACCTCTCCTCCTAGGGTTCAGGGAGAGATGGGACCAGAGCAGGCCCCACCGCCACCGCTCCCCAGGGACTTCCGCGCTGCCAGAGAGCAGGGCCGGCCCAGCCCGTCTGGAAGATCCCGGGCTTCCACTCCGGCTCCTTCTGGGGCTTTGCCCAGGCTGCCGCGCCCCCTCCTCTCCCGCGCACTGTGCTCACGCGCCCCAGGCGCCGGGCGCCAGCCCCACAGCCCGTCATTAACCAGCTCCGCGTGGGGAGTAGAGGAGGGTGTGCATCGGCCCAGAGGAAAGCATTGGCGGTTTCTGTGACCCCAAATGAGGGGTGGAGGCGCCTGGGTTCGGACAGTAGCAGTTAGCCCCTGGCTGTGGGATCACGGCATGTCATCACCTCTGCTGGTAAGGTGGATGTGGAGGGGACGCAAGGATCCAGGACACCTGGGGCCGTCCCAGTAGGCACTGCTCCCAGAGAGAATCCCACCAGGCAAAGCCCCTGCTCTGCAGGAGGCAGGGGGAACATTAGTGCTGAGCTAACAGTGGCACCGGCCCGGGCTGCTCAGCCTAGACTCAGCCCTCACGCCTTCTTGCCGTGTCCAGACCCAGTGACGGGGGGCTAGGGGTGCAGGGACGGGAGCTGGGCCAGCTGCCACTTCTCTGTTTCCTCACTGAGCCCTCTGCCCTGGCTCACCCCGGACCCCATCCTGGATGTAGAGGAGAGGCTGGAGGCTGGAGATGTAGCCTGGGCACTTGGGGAGCTCCAGAACTAATAGGGAAACATGCCCAGGGCATAGATACGAGACAGGACAAGTTCAAAGGACTTCAGTGAGAGCCCTGCTCATGTGGGTTCTTGCTGGCAGAACGATTGGGTCCAGGCGACACTGATTGGCAAAATCTTCCCAGAGGAGGGAACCCTAGGAAGGGGAATCCTTCCGAATCTCACCCTCTACCTCACTAGCCTCTCCCCCATGAGGTTAGGCCATGACACCAGAAAGTGAGGAGCTAGGCAGTCCTGGGAGTTGACATTTGGAGAAGTAGCTGCACTGGGAGGAGGGGACCTATAACCTTTAGGTCACTGTGCTGACTCAGCAGGGTTTCGTCTGGAGGCTCTCCCCCTCCAATGGGTGAGTCATTCCCACTTACCACTTAGCTGGTTTCTCACCGGATGTCCTGTTCCTTTCTACCAGTTCCAGGGCAGGGAGCAGGGGAGCATCCCTGGAAAGCCCTAGAGATGGATCCCAAAGGATGCCGATTTCAGAGAGGCCCCTTCTGCAGGGCCCAGTGCCTCCCACCCAGGCCAGGCCTGCCACTTCTGCCCACCCAACTGAGGGCGCCCAGGCAGAGTCTCAGGAAAGGAGTCGGGCACCAAAGAAGAGGTAGCCTGTGCCAGAAATCTCTGAATCCCCCGGCCCCGGCCCTCCCCTTCACCCTCCACATGGGCCCAGTCCCAGCCTGCTCGGCTAGGGAGAGAGGGGTCTGAGGTTTCAAAGGTGGGGACAAACTGGTCGAGGTGGGTACGGGGAGGAGAGCAGCCCCCGCTCTGGGCCACACCCCGCTGCGTGGGAACCCGTGGCCCCAGCCTCGGATTAGCTCGGTGGCAGGCAGGGCAGGCGGGCAGGGCCCTGGGGAGCAGGTTTGTCGGCCACAGCTGAGGAGCCTTTGTGTTTTGTTGCTGAGCTGGGGCTTTTGCAGGTCCGTGACGTCTCGGGGGCCGGCCTGATGCCTGCCTTGTTGGCTCAGCACTTCTGAGAAGCCACGAAGGCAGCCCAAACTGCCCGACCCCAGTGCCAGTGGGGAAACTGAGGCACGTATGCACAGGTCCCCAGGACCTGGGTCCCAGATCCTGGAGCTCATAGGGTGGCCAGGGAGAAAATAGGCAGGGCATGAGGTCAGGAAAAGAAACAGACTCATTCATTGGTATCCTCAGGATGCAAGAACCCCTCTGCTGGGACTTCCCTGGTGGTCCAGTGGTAAAGAATCTGGCTTCCAATGCAGGGGATGCAGGTTCGATCCCTGGTCGGGGAACTAAGATCCCACATGCCATGGGGCAACTAAGCCTGCATGCCACAACTACTGAGCTCACGTGCCTCAACTAGAGAGCCCACGTGCCGCAAACTACAGAGCCCACACACTCTGGAGCCCACGCGCCACAACTAGAGAGAAGCCTGCATGCCGCAATGAAGAGCCTGAGGGAAGATCCCGCGTGCCGCAACTAAGACCAGACACAGACAGAAATAATTAATTAATTAATAAAATAGAATAGTATTTAAAAAAAAGAATAAGAAAACTGGAGAGAGAAAAAAAAAGAACCCCTCTGCCAAGGACACAGGTCCCAGTGGATCTCTTAACCCTCACTCCCCACCTCCCTGGCTTCTTCCTGCTCTGTGCATAGCAGCCTCCTGCAGGTGCCCCCCACCTGGGCTCCCAAAAGTCCCTGTTTCTGACCTTGCACCTGACACGTAGTCACTGGACTCCGACGGGGGCTCCATCCCTGGCCCCCAGCCCCTTGACCCACCTGCCCGCCAAGCCCAGCGCAGGTAGCCCGCAGGCACTGTGGCTACAGTATTATAACTGGTATTTTTGTGCCATTTCTCCAAGGGAGCAATGGAGGCACTGAGATTACACAGGAGGGACACCACCCAGAATGAGGCCCTGGAGCATTAGATGGAGAACCTGAGTCTATTTTTATGGCAGGTTGGGAAGAGCACTGGGCTGGGTACTGCTGTTCTGTGTTCCTGAGCAAGTGACCCAACTGCTCTGGACCCTTGTCTCCTCCTTTGTAAAATGATGAGTTGCATGGTCCATTGAGCTCCACTGTGCTACCATTTTGGTGGTCCTGGTTCCCACATCTGGGACAGCCTCTGCTTCTCATGTAAGAGGGAGCCTGTGGGGAAGAAGAGATGGTACCTTCTGTGGACCAGCCCTAGCTGCTTGGGGAACCAGAGAGAGTCTGTAGAGTACTCTCCAAGCCCTGGACCCTGCCAGCATCAGCCGTGACATGATCAGCTCAACCCAAGGTCAAACCTGCTCCTTCCCTCTCCCACAGGGACTTGCAGTCTATTTGGAGACGGGGGGTTACAGTAGAAAACATGCTAAACACACATGGAGGAAACAAAAAAGGGTACAGATTCATGTTATATGCAGTTGGGCAATGAATAGAGGTGTCAGCTAAGTAGGAGGAGTCCAGAAGGACTTCCTGGAAGAGGGGGACTAGAAGCACACAGTACAGTGCCTAGTACTGGGAAGGTGCTCGATAAATATTTGTTGAATGAAGTGCCGGGAAGGGAGGCCTCCTGCTTCATAAATGAGAAATGATGATGATGATGATGGTGATTGTGATGATGATGATGATGATGATGGTGATGATGGTGGTGGTGATGTTGATGGTGGTGATGATGATGATAGCAACTAACATTTACTGAGCATTTAATTTTGTGCTAAGTGCTGTCCTCGAGTCTCACATTTACTCATTTAATCATTACAACAACTTTTATAATAGGTATTATTATAATCCCCATTTTACAGATGTGCATCCTCAGTGCAAACTGAGGCACAGAGAGGTTAAGTCATTTGCCCAAATTTTCACAGCTCATAGGTGACAGGGGGGGCATGCAAACCCACACTGTCTGGCTCTTCACAACCCACCATACTACCTGATGGGGATGGTGACCTTCTCTTCAGAGGGTGGGAGGAGCTTGGGCAAGGTAGGGGAGACATAAGCATCAGTTTTCGGGCTGTCAGGGCTGGAGTGCTTGGTGGAGAGGCATGGACCAGCCGAGGAGAGGGGCTGTGTGGTCCCCAAGGGGACTCCCCTGCAGTGCACCCCTTCTCTCAGGCCTTCCAGAGAAGGCTTGCAATCCACCTCATCCTGCACAGAGGAGGGCCCTTCTCCTGGGCCCCCGCCCTCAACTAGCCCTTTCTCACTTTTCAGTGGTGCCTGCAGCATTCTGACCCTGGCTGTCAGAGTCACTGGGGTAGAGTGTGCCCCCTCTCTGAAAGCCTCCCAATCTGCCCAATCTAAACAATGAAGGCCATAGTCCCCTCACCCCCGCATCCCCCGACCAAGACACGTGGATTGGGTTCCGGGTCCCTAAGCCTAAAGTGGGGGGAAAGGTAATGGAGAGTCTTCAGCCCTTACCAGTCTTCCCAGCCCCTCCCAGTTCCACAACTCTAGGATCCCCGCCCTCAGTGACCCCAAACCCCATACTCCAAGCGTTCCCTTATGCCCACCCGCCAGGGTCCCCTCACCGGCCCTGCTAACAGCAGCAGTTCTAGGTGCTTTCACCAAAAACATTTTTACTGCAAACATTTTGCCACATAACTAATTGGCCATGAGGCGATTTTGCCATGAAAGAGAAAATAACTGGTTGACAGTTTGGTTTGACAGTTTGGTTTCAAGTAGTTGAGATGTGCTAGCGTTTCTTCCAGTTAGTGACGTTACTGATGGCTTTATCAAGCTGACAGAAGATGATGGTTTGCCCCAAGAGTTGGTTTTATATTTTGAAACACACTACGTTGGAAGAGAAAGAGGCCAAGGGCCTCGAAGGCACTGAGTTGAGCCCACATTTCCCATAGAACTTTTTGGAAAGTCTATCAATGGACACAAGACAATGTGCCGAGAACACACAGCAGTGCAGAGGCTTTCCCAACGCAACACAAAGTTCAGTTACAAACATGCACCCTAGTGTTTGGAAACTGATACCTCTCTTAATGAAGGAAGAAATTTTAGCAGAAAAGAAAAAGTTCGATACCAAATGAGGAGACGAATCAACAAATGTATAAAATAATATGAACGAAAGACTTGGAAGACAAGTGCTTACTGCTTAGACAAGTACAACCCACAAAAGAAAATCAGTTCTTTGCACTGTATTGCCATGCATCTACACACATTTTATTTATTTATTTATTTATTTTTTATTTTTGGCTGCATTGGGTCTTGATTGCTGTGCGCGAGCTTTCTCTGGTTGCAGTGAGTGGGGGCTACTCTTCGTTGCAGTGCGTGGGCTTCTCACTGCAGTGGCTTCTCTTGTTGCAGAGCACGAGCTCTAGGCGCACAGGCTTCAGTAGTTGCAGCACACAGGCTCAGTAGTTGCGGCACGCGGGCCCTAGGGCACACGGGCTTTAGTAGTTGTGGCGCGTGGGCTCAGTAGTTGTGGCACACAGGCTTAGTTGCTCCGCGGCATGTGGGATCTTCCTGGACCAGGGATTGAACCCCTGTCTCCAGCATCGGCAGGCAGATTCTTAACCACTGCACCACCAGGGAAGTCCCTACACACATTTTAAATTCAAATATTTTGTATTTTGCAATAAGGTCTTTTTAATTTTGTTACTCATTTCTCCTGTTTCATTATGGCCTTTTTAATGTCCCTCATTTATGTTTTATTATTTTATCTTTTTCGGCAAAATTGCCTTACGGACAATTAGTTATGCGGCAAGAAATGTGGCAAAGGCATCTGCGGCAAAGATGCTTACAGTGGAAAGAGCAGACAAGGCTAACAGTAAGCTGTAGGCAGAGAGGCCCGTGTCAGGATGCACCTGCCTGCTCCTTAGAGGTCCTCCCGCCCGCCTGCCCGCTCATCACGGGGGCAGAGGGGCAGGAACCCAGGGAACCCACTTAGTGCGCAGTGAGCGGGCACCCAGGCACCTTCCTCGCTGCCCCGCCTGCCATGGGGTTGCTTCTGGGAGAGTCACACAGGAGAGGAGACAGCAGCCTCAACCCCAAAACAGACGTGGGATGGGGAGGGCCACCTCAGCCTGGTGAGGCGCTGATGGGTGAGAGGGGGCTTCTGGGGCACCTGAGCCCCTTGCAGAAGCCTTTCCTCCCCACGCCCAGGCCGCAGTCAGCCGTCTCCCCTCCTGGCGCTCACAGCTCTTCAGGGTGACGTCACTGCTGAGGACGTGGCGAATGAATGTCAGCCTGTGCTCCAGGCACTGAACCCTGCCTGTCCCTACATCCCCAGCGGGTAAAAGGAGATGGGGTGGCGGCGGGCTTGGTGGGCTGTGTCCCACTGCAGGCCCCACTGTGCCCTGGCACCAATCCCAAGGTGGATCCTGGTGCCCACACCCCTACCCACCCCCCCACCGTGGCCCGAGCCTTCCCAACTGGCTTTTCCTGTTCCCGGCTTTGTGTGGTGAAAGTTCCCCAATTATACCCACATTATCTCAGCCGCTGGGCAGCCGCCAGCAGGCTTGGCGAGTAGAGGCTGGGGCGTGTGGGAGGGAGCACCCACTTACCCTGCTGGAAGGGCTAGGGCTTAGGTGCTTGCCAACTGGCCAGTCAGCAGGAGTACTGGGCTTACTGGCCCACTGACTTCGCTGTGGGACTGTGTCAGGGGTGAGGCCACAGCTGGGCTGGGCTGCAGTTCAGGGAATCAGACTGTTAAGGCCAGAAGGGACCACTGACATCGTGGAGTCCAGCCTGCTCCCTTACAGGGGAGGAAGAGAGGGCTCGGGAAGGGGAAGTGACCTGCCAAGGTGCCAAGCCGAGCTCAAGACGAGCCGGCCTAGAAGCCAGCCCTCCTGACCCCCTGCTGGGTGTCTCCCGCATGATTCTCCCACCAGCCCACAGTGTTCTCTGCCGGGGACATGTCAGAACCCCCCAGACCGGCCAAGGGGACAGCTGGAGGGGTGGGGTGGTGGTACCCCAGGTGGACCTTGAAGGGCTGTGTGGACGTGAGCGGGCATAGAGAAGGGGACTGTCAGGGAAGCTTTCAGAGCGTGGCGAGGGCCTAGCTTGGAGGACCAATGATATACTTATTCAGCAGGCGTGTCTTGAGTGCCTACTGTGTGCCAAACACAGGGGATACCGCAGTGCCTGGAGAGACCTGGCCTGTACCTTCTTGAGAGGAGGTGTGGAGGCCAGCATACTTCACTGACCGTGGTCTCGGGACCCTTCAGAGGAGTGTGGCCTGCTCACACCTCCATCGTGCAGAGGCAAGCGTAAGCCCCGAGTTCCCAGGCTGGAGCAGCAGACTCCCGTAGTGGGGGGCGCGTTTAGGCCACCCCTCGGGCTCTGGGTCAGTCCAGGGCCTGATACTGATGTTATTGATGGCACTCAATAAAGTAACTGAAATAAGAATGGAAGGACGGCTGATGACAGAGCTCAGGAGTGAGCCCGCTGGAGGGAAGGACTGAGCCAAGTTCAGGGTTAAGGAAAAGCCCAAACAGAAGCCACTTGAGATGGAATAAAGCAAAATCGGTAGGGAGAGTAGAGGGAATTTATTCATTCATTCGATGCCACTGATCACTCCCTCCCTCTTGCAAATCTCTCCTCTCACGGCTTCCAGTGCCATTTGTCTGGCCACAAATATTTACTGAGCACCTACTGTGTGCTGGATACTGGGCTAGGCGCTGGGGCTACAGGGATGGAAAAGACACAGACGCTGCTCTGGAGGAGCTCACCGTCTGGCAGAGGAGAAGCCAGAGGTGTGAACAACCACATTCCCAGGCAGAAAAGAGCTGTAATAGGGTTGGGAGGATCAGGGAAGCTTCCCAAAGGAGGCGGCCTGAGTGGGATATCCATAGGTGGAAAAGGGGCAGGGCCTTCCAGGGGACCAGAGGAACAGGAGCCTAGACATGTAGCATCTACGGCTCTGTGCTCCTTGGAGGCTGGGACTGAATTGCTCATTGACGTGACTCCAGTGCTGATAATAGACTCAGAAATTGATACATAAATGGGAAGAGGGAGAAGGAAACACAGAAATATGGCACGTTCTAAGGAGGGGTCCAGTCTGACCTGGTTGGAAGGCCTCATGTATGGAGAGACGTGGACAGAAAGGCAGGACCCAGGTGATAAGGACGTCAAATGCCAAGTTAAGACATCCAGACTTGATTGTGAAGGCGAGTTAGAGCCAGAGAGGCTGAGCCTTGTGCGGCTGCCTTGCTGCGTAAGAGGGGCCAAGCCAGTGCACCCCAGGGCCCGGGCCCTCAGCCCTTCCTGAGGGAGAAGGCAGTGGAGGTGTCCATAATGATGGCCACTGTGGGCCCCGGTGCTCCCCCAGCGCTTCCTGCCTCCTGACACTTTCTCATCCGTCATACCATTTGGTTCTCCTAGCAACCTGTGAGCTAGAGAGGACTGGATTATCCGCCCCATTTATCAGACGAGGGAACCGAGGTCCAGGAAGGTGAAGCAGCTGGTGGCTCCTCTGCTGAGCCTCTGCTCAAAAAGCAGCACATTCAACCCTCATCAAAAATAAGGGTGTGGACGGATATTTACTGCCATGGAGCAACACTGATGATATATCACTAAGTGAAAGGACAGTTTATGGAACAGATTACGGTACGGTTCTGATTTTGTTTAAAAAAACAGATGGTTACCTGGATGTATAGAGAAGGCTGTAAAAGAGAACACTTCCTATCAGATGATCAGTGATATTGTCCAAGTGGTGGGATCATGGGTTGTTGTCATTTTCTTCTCAGTATTTTTTAGTATTGCCCACAACAGTGTTTCTATAACAAGCAATTATTATTTTAGAGTCAGAATTTTTTAAATAATGACTACTGGAAAATAGAAGACCAGCGCACAGGGAGTTGGGGCGGGGGCTGTGGCTGTCCCTGACCACCCTCTGCCATCTCCCTCGACCAGGCGCCCACACCCAGGTGGTCCAGGTGAACGACTCCATGTACGGTTTCATCGGCACGGACGTGGTGCTGCACTGCAGCTTCGCCAACCCGCTGCCCGGCGTGAAGATCACCCAGGTCACGTGGCAGAAGGCCACCAATGGCTCCAAGCAGAACGTGGCCATCTACAACCCGGCCATGGGCGTCTCGGTGCTGGCGCCCTACCGCGAGCGCGTGGAGTTCCTACGGCCCTCCTTCACAGATGGCACCATTCGCCTCTCCCGCCTGGAGCTGGAGGATGAGGGCGTCTACATCTGCGAGTTTGCCACCTTCCCTGCCGGCAATCGAGAGAGCCAGCTCAATCTCACTGTGATGGGTAAGCTGACCTGACCACTCCTCTCTGCTTGGGTGGGGCCTGTGGCCTGGGCGCTTGGCCATCTTCAGTGGCCCCAGATGCTCTCCTTGGGTCAGCATGCTCCCGTGCTCTGGACGTGGCACTTCTGGTCCCTTCTAACCAGGCTGTCTCAGTTCACTAGGGATGGGGGCTGGGCCTTCGCTGTGGACAGAGCTGAGGATCAGTATTCAGGTTGGAGCCCCACCGTGGGGCACTTTCCAGGTGGCCAGGAAGGAGGCAGACGCCATGGTAAAGGAGAGAGCCGCTTGAGCACAGCAGCACTCCAAGAAGACTTCCACTTGACAAAAGGGGATACAAAGACTAGAGCAGGAAGGCTGTGGGTTAGACCCGAAGAGGTCCCTGTGAGAAGTGCTGGGAGGGGCTTTGGTGAAGCATAGCTGAGAGGCATGGATGGCCAGGGTGACCTGGAGCAAGGCCTGGCAGGTACCTGCCCTCCTGGCCTGTGTGTCCTTGATGAGGCAACAGAGCCAGACTCATGGCTCTCTCTGGTTCCCCACAGCCAAACCCACCAACTGGATAGAGGGCACCCAGGCAGTGCTTCGAGCCAGGAAGGGGCAGGATGACAAGGTCCTGGTGGCCACCTGCACCTCGGCCAATGGGAAGCCTCCCAGTGTGGTGTCCTGGGAAACGCGGCTGAAGGGTGAGGCGGAGTACCAGGAGATCCGGAACCCCAATGGCACGGTGACCGTCATCAGCCGCTACCGCCTGGTGCCCAGCCGGGAAACCCACCAGCAATCCCTGGCCTGCATCGTCAACTACCACATGGACCGCTTCCGGGAAAGCCTCACCCTCAATGTGCAGTGTGAGCGGGGCAGAGTGTCGGAGGGCTGGGTCTCCCGGGGTGGGGCAGGCGCCGTGGTCCCCTCACACCACCCCCACCCTCGCCAGCCCTCCCTCCTTTGCTTCTCACCTCCCATCACTCTCCCCACCCTGCCTTCCCTCACCCCTTATCCTTCCTCTTTTCCTTCCTCCTCCCTCTCTCTTTCTGGGGGTTCTTTGTCCTCCCCGCCTCTTCTCCCTTTGCCCACCCTCTCTTTCCCCTGCTATTTCTGCTCCGAGGGTCCGTGACCTCCACCCTCCCTGTCATTCTTCCCCCTCTTCCTGCTGTTTCCATGTCACTTCCCCTTCCATCCCTTCCCCATCAGAGCCTCCCTCACCCAAGTCCTGCTCTCCTGACCTCACCCTTTTCAAACATCACCTCTTGTCCCACAGACGAGCCCGAGGTGACCATCGAGGGGTTTGATGGGAACTGGTACCTGCAGCGGATGGACGTGAAGCTCAAGTGCAAAGCTGATGCCAACCCCCCAGCCACCGAGTTCCACTGGACCACGTAAGTGCTGCGGGGCTGGCTGGTCGCCTTGCCGGAACCTTGCTGGTCACAGGGAGGCCCACCCACCCCACCTCCAGAAACCTTGGGCAGGGAGGAAATGAAGGTCTAGGCTCAGGTTGCTCGGTGAGAAGGGGAGAGGGGCCATGAGAGACACGCACGCACACACACACACACACACACACACACACACACACATACACCCCCTTGTATGACAGCATCAGGGTCCTTGGGACAAACCATTCTGCCAGGGGGGCTTCCCTCGTGATCTGCCTTCCTTCGGCTCCCTAATAAAGAATGTTGTCATTCCCCTTTGGTGATTCAGTTTGAGTCACTCCCACCCCAGCCCCCAGTATTTATTTTTATCGAGGTGTCCCCAGGGAAGCTGGCTTTCTGGAGCATCCCAGATCTTTCTTTGTTCCTTTTCCTTCTCTCCAGCACCCCCAGATTCTCAGGGAAGAGACAGCAGTCAGCCCAGAATGCCTGTGTTCATAGAGTGCTCGCCCCAAGGCCCATCCTCCCGTTCTTGGCTTCGTGGACTTGGGACCTGGACCTCAAAGGGTCTAGTCTCACCCCCCACCCCCCCGCCAGCTCTGATGGCCTGAGCCAAGGTTCTTCCCAGAGAAGAGCTGGATGGAACACACAGAAAGCAGAAAGACAGGGGCGTGGGGAAACTAAGAAGCAGGTTGACATGGGTGGCCAGAAGACGGCTGCCCAGATCGTGTCTACATTCTTTTTCTAGGGAGTAGAAGGCACTGACACACGTTAGCTGTTTGTTACCATCGACTTCCTGGAACCAGAAGTAGTTCTGAAGGTGCGAGTGGGCAGGGCCCGCTTGCCAATTTCAGCTCCGGGTCCAGCAGAATAATAGTTTTGTGGCATGGAGGATCAGGAGGAAGGAAAAGGTCTCCTGTGTTCAGGAACCTTCTAGGACTCTCCCCACGTGAAAAAGACCTGTGACATGCCCAGCAAGAAAATGAGATGGTGAAATGGAACGTAATTCCTAAACATGGGTCACATCTCGTTACCTGAGTAGCTTGTTAAAATTCTAGGCCATGACCCCAGTGGTGCAGCTTTAGTAGATTTGGGATTAGGACCCCAGACTATTAACCAGCTACCCAGGAAACCAAGGACCAACTACCAGGAACCAGTGTGGTGGAACGAGCACTGTGCCAAGGGTCCAAAGCTCTGGCTAGAACTCCAGTTGTCACTTTCTAGCTATGTTTCCTTGGCCTTGAACCTTGTTTCTCTTCTGTTAAGTGGGACCAGTATCTACCTGTCCTGTCTGCATGTCAGTGCTGTGATGAGCAAATGTGAAACACTGAATGATACAAAACTGCCAAATGCAGGAGATGATTGTTGTTTTTTATTGTTTTTACCCCTTCCGAGACAGATGCTGCCTGTTAACTCAGCCAAAGGGCTGATGGTGTTGAAGTCAGGTGGGTGACACAGGGGCAGCTTCTTGGGGCTGGAGAGTCATAACCGTCTGCCTTGTCTCCCAATCCCTGCAGGCTGAATGGCTCCCTCCCCAAGGGTGTGGAGGCCCAGAACAGAACTCTCTTCTTCAGGGGACCTATCAACTACAGCCTGGCAGGAACCTACGTCTGTGAGGCCACCAACCCCATCGGCACCCGCTCAGGCCAGGTGGAGGTCAATATCACAGGTAGGAAGCTGCACCCTTCCCTGCCACTCCCCGCCTCTCCGCGCCCACTGCCTCCTCCACTGCCAGCATCCGCCACCTATGGGCTGTGTCACTGTAGGAAATTTGCGTCTCCTCTCCCTGCTTCTCTGGTTCTCCCTTGAGCTCTGGCCATTGGTCTTGCTTTGCTTTTCTCTTTCCTCTGTGAAGGTTGTGCGTGAGACAGGGTGACTCCCCCCGCAGTCAGAGAGGGGCAGGAGGGAGGCTGCAGGAGAGAGGAAGGAAGTGCTGTTTACAGCAATGCTGTTCTGGGGGTGGGCGTGGTTAGAGCCTGCCCATGGGTCTGCCGACAACACACCTGTGATGCTGCCTTGGTGGGGTGGGCTTGTGGGAGGAGCTCATCTCCTCCGAGCTTTGCTCCTGCAGTTCAGGAAACCTGCGTGGGCTGGAGGGCGAGGCTTACCTGAAGCAAAGATACAGAGGGAAAGCCAGGATAGAGCCAAAGGCCATGGTGGTTTGTGTGCCCTGCAATTGAATTGCTATTTTCCCTGCATTTTTCTCTCTCAGGGCAGATGGGAGGGAGACTCAGCCTCTTGACCTCTTAGAGCAAAGGGAACACAGGGGCTGGGATGTTCTGGGGGAGACATCACATGGAACGTGAAAGGAGCATGGGCTTCCGTGTCAGACAGATGGACAAGCCCTCATCTGTAAAATGGGCACAATATGACATGCCTTGAAGGCTTGTTGTCAGAATTTATGTAACGTAGGCCAAGTACCTGGCACAGACCAGTCTGTCAATAAATGGCTCGTGTTCTATGGTTATTATCTTGTCTCTGTCGTTATCATTATTAACGGAAAGATCAAAACAAGCCAATAGAGGGGTAAACTACCATCACAACTTCGCAACCAGGGTGTCTTTAACCCTGTATCTGAGCTAGTTCCAGGATGAGAAAGTGACAGAAAGACCCTCCTAGGACAGGAAGTGACATCATGCTGCTACTGAGCTGGATAGGAAGTGACCTCAGGGAGATGTTGAGCTAGGTTCAGGGATACTGGAAGTTGGGCGGCGGTTCCTGGCTCCAGGCACAGAGCTTGGGCAAGTCCTGAGGATTCATTAGCTCTGAGCCTGTTTCCCAGAAGTGGGAGACCTCACCTGTGGGTACATTCAAGGCACAGCTGCTGATAAAACAGCCCAAAGCTGTCCAAGGGCTGCATCTACCTGTCCTCGGGGCTGCTCTGTCACCTCTCTCGCCGGGGTTGGGAGGAGGGTGGAGTCACTTGTCACTTGCTCTTTTCTTCAACTCCCTGCTCTTGGCTCTCGGACTGGTTAAGGTGGTCGAAATATCAGAGGGAACACACAGTTTTCAGGGCATGAGCCCGCTGTGTCCCCCTTTGCCTGGCAAAGCGATAGAGCTATTCTTTTCTACTTAACCCACCCCCCCGCAAAAAAAAAGAAGTGTCAGAGGTGGAGCCTGGGGAAAGCTGAGACAGCCCCTCCCCCACTCTAGGGTTTGGGGGTTCCCATAGTTGGCAAGGATGGGAAGGCCAGTGTCACACACTTCTCGCCCCCTGGAGAAAGTCTGAGCAAAGCTCAATAACAGCCTCCTAGGTGCGTGAGCTCTGGCCGTGTGGCAGATAAGGGTGAACAATGTCATAAGGGAGCATGACCAGCTGAGGGGATGCAGGTCCTGTGAGGGACAGCACAGACTTGGCCCGAGTGTGTTCACATACTGGCTCTTCCTGGCTGTGTGGCCTTCACCCCTCTGAGCCTCAGCTTCCTAGTCTGTAATACAGAGATCATCATACTTATCTCAGGCTTCTTTTGATCACGCCAAATCCGTATACCACGGCCTAGCACACAGCATGGACTTCCTGCATGGGAATACCTTCACCCAGCCCTGGAGCACCAACGCCACCACTGCCTCCCCCGCCACCACTCAGGCTCTCTGGGGAAACTGCTGATTGGGAAATCAGGGGCGGAGGCCAAGAAACCCGGGAGCAATGACCTCCCATTGATCCTACTGCCCAGCATGAGTGGACCGGCCAGAGGCCCACTAAGCTTACGGGGCTAAGTGGTACTGCCCTACCCCAGAGGCAGGGCCGGGACAGGAAAGTCAGGGCCTCCCTTCTCCCAAAGCCCAGGAGAATGCAGGACCACCGTGAATGCAGGACTGCTCATCAGGCAGACGCAGCAGGTCCAGGAGCAGGGAGGAAGGAAAGGGAGCAACTTCCCAGGCCCAGGCTGGGAAAAGAGAGGGAAACCAGCGTGGAGGTGAGCCGTCTCCTTGGGCGTGTTTGCTCCAGTGGTGCCCTCCGTGGGATCTGTGGTCAGGCCTAGGTGGCCTTGCGGGGAAGGTGGGCCGGGGCCGCCCAGGGCTCCAGCTGGAAGAGGCACGCAGCGTGTCCTCACATGCTCCCCAAATACAGGGCAGGATGGGGGTGGTCACCAAAGCCACACACATGGGTGGTGAGAAGGGCCTTGCATAAGGGGACTCTGTCATTGACAGCCCAGTGAGGCAGGAGCCAGGGAAGCGTGATGGGCCCAGGGGCTGTTTCACTGGCCGTCCCGAGGGAAGGTCTCTCAGCCCCCTCAGGAGGACTCAGCCAGGCGGCCTGAGCCTTTTCAGAGCTGTTCGCTCTCGTACTCACGGGCAATTTCCGCGCAGCCGCCGACCCCACCAGCCTTCCTCCCGCATCGGCTGGTCTCCGGGGGGCACAGCCATGCCCTGTGCTCCAAGCCCCGCTGGTCTGGAAGGAATGCATGAACGAGATGGATAAGTGGAAATTTAATTTTTCATTCTGGCCATCGTACAGGTAATAGCTTTGCCCTGGGCGCATCTGGCGAGGGAAATGAAGAGCAGGGCAGAGGAAGGCGTGCAGCAGGGTGCGTGCCAGAGACACACGTGTGTGCAGGGCACGCGTGCACAGGGCCGCTGCACCACCTGCACAGACACACTTTGGCACAGGCTTCTTGGGCTCGCAGATCCCAGAGGAGGTGGCCTTTGAGTTGTTCCTCCAAGGATGAGTGGTGGGTGAGCGGCGATGGAGGAAGCGTGTGGGAGGAGAATGGCTGGGGCCGAGCGGGCAGGAACAGGGGGAGCAGAGCTTCCTCTCTCTCGGCCACGGGCGGCCTCCGAAAGCAGCAGCGTGGCAAGGAGGGCAGTCGAGACTGAGCGCCTGGGAGGCTGTGTGGATGGCACCTGGGGGACCAGTTAGGGGCTGTATGTACAAGGAGGGTTTTTCTAGAGGGAAACGACAGGTCCAGGCTGTGGCCGTGCGACTGACAGCAGAAGAGACAAACCCACCGGAATTTGCGGATACACTTCACGGGGCCCGGGCCCGCAGAGAAGCCCATTTCCCAGGGGCGGTTTCATGGGGTTGGCCCCTAGCCACAAAACAAACCTGTGAGCTCCCCTCCGTCCTCCCTCTGGGGGCAACGCTGAGGGCGGGGAGGGCTGCGAGGGTATGGCCTCGACCAGACTAAAGAGGCCAAAGAAGGCAGCATCCGTCCCTGGGACCGGGTTTGTCCGGAGAAGAGTGTCCAGGGCACTCCCAGGAGCCAGGCAGGAAGGCCACCGGGGTGCCGGGCGTCCCCAGTTTCCGTTTCCAGCGCTGAGCGGGCTCAGCCATCAGGGGTGAAGGCAACAGGGTCTGCGCATTAGGCCGGGAGTCCTTCAGGCCAAGGGTTGGTGGGGCTTGGAGGTCCATCTGGAAGGGAGGGCTGTGTGAGCCTGCGAGTGTGCGTGCCCGGGCGTGAGTGTGGGCGTGTGCCCCTGAGCGTGTAAACGTGCACAGGCAAGCAGGCGAGCAATGTCTGCATGCTGAGTGTGCACACAGGGCCCGCAGCTGTGCTGTGGGCAAATGTGGCCGTCTCCGGCCGCCCGTGGCAGCACTGGGGAGCCTGTGGGGAGGCAGCTGCGTCCACACCCCTGGGAGGATTCAGTTCCCCTCCACCGCCATGAGGCCCTGCCCGCTGGTCTGCGCAGTGCACAGCTGCTGCAGCTGCAGGAGCAGGAGAAGGGCTTCCCAGAGCTTGACCTCAGGCCTTCCCCCCTCCCTGGGCCCGCAGCACTGCACACTGGGAGGTGTAGTTCTCACAGCTTCCGGGCCTAGGCTTCTGGTGCCAGAGCGCTGGCTGCCTGCCTGCCTGCGGAAGCAGCAGGCGTTGGTTTGAGAAGCCCGAACGTTCTCTTTGACCCCAAACCTCCTCTGGATCCTCGAACCAGACTAAACCCTAACCCTCGCCCCACCTCCGATCCATCCAAAGCCCCCGTACCAGCCCACCCACCTCAGTCAGGAGACCCCCCCAGCCCCAAAGGAATGCAGAGCCTCCACTGCCCAGGGTCCCAGCCAGCCTGCCATCCCCGAGGGGAGGCTGCAAGCCTTCAGCAGTGGGGCTGGGCTGCCCCCTTCGTAAGAGGAAGTGAGGGGAGCCGGCTGGTCCCCCACCAGGAAGCGCAGATGACCCCCACGGCCCAGCTCTTCTCTCCCACCAGCTGCGGCCTTTGAGGCTCTGCTACTGGCACAAAGACGGGAGCTACTGGCTGAATGTGACAGCTGGAGGGGTGGAAGGGGAGGGCGCTCCGTTCCACACCAGACAGCCACCTCTGCTTACAAATGAGTTAGGTCCCCACGTGCACTCCTTCTGTACCCTCACTTGGCATCTCCACACAAGTCTGTGTTGCTGGAAGGTCATCTTAACCGGTCTTCTGCCTCTAGGCAGGCTGGCCCTAAAGTAGGCAAAATAACCAGGGTTCCCTTTGGTCCCAAAAATCTCCAGGGAAGAGTAAACATACTTAGGACTCAGGTGGGGAAAAGGTAAACAGAAGGCCCTAGAGAGGAAAGAGACCCAGAGGCTCACCTCTGAGACATGGCCTTGCCTTTGTAGAATTCATTCACCAAATGTTCTTGAACTCCGGCCACATGCCAGGCCGTCTAGGTGGCGGGGGGTACGTCAATGAGCCAAAGTCCCTGTCCCCGTGGAGCTTACGCTTTAGCACAGGAGGACAGACAACAAATAACAGATAAAATACGTTTGAAAAATTATGTGGTCATTTTGAAGGTGATAAGGAAAAAAGAAAAGTAGGGTGAGGGGTTCACAGTGCTGGGGGTGGGAGTTCATGAGCTGTGATTTTCGATAAGGTAGTCAGGGGAGGCCTTGGTGAGAAGGTGACCTCCATGAGAAGTTGGAGCCAAGCCCCGAAGGCGTTGAGTCAGTGAGCATGGGACACCTGGGGGAGGAGCTTTCCAGGGCGCAGAGCCGCCAGTGCAAAGGCCCTGAGGAAGCTGGGAGTGGAGCGAGCTGGGAGGAAAGCAAGAGATGAAGGCAGAGGCACAGATCATGTAGAGCATTTTCAGCTCTCAGATTTGACAGGATCTTTATGCCTGCCGTGTTGAGAATAGCCTGTACGGGAAAGGAGTGGAATTGGGGAAACCAGTTAGGCGGCTATTGCAATAATCCAGTTGAGATATGATAGTGGCTGGGCTCAGGGTAGTAGTGATGGAGATGGTGAGAAGAGGTCAGGTTCGAGATTTACTTTGAATTCGAATTTACAGACTAGTTGGGACAGCAGCCACTCTCGTGAAACAGGCAATACAGTAAACTCTACCATACTGTGATTAGTGGGGCCCAAAAAATTCAGTCTAGTCAAGTGAAATGTAGGAGGTATTTACTTCTCCTTGGGTCTCTGTTGCTACAGAAAGCATAAAAGTAAATATAGTTGAACTAATATTGTACACAACTGGAACACACTGAATTGAGTCGGTCCCAAATTACCATGACACTGCCACTTCCTCAACCCCTCTCCCTGTTCCTGCAGAAGAAAAGAACTTTAGCCACTTGAAAACTGGCAGAAGGACCAGAGCCAATCATGGTAGATCCTAATTTGCATTTACTGCAGGTTGTTCTATCAGGCCTTACTGTAATATGTCAGTATATGATTAACGAAATGGAGTAAGCTATTGTTTATACCAGAATGAAAGCTGCAGACCACTGGTATGTAAACATTCTAAAGAGAAAGAGAAGTGTGAGCTGGAGAAGAGAAGGCTGCACAAAGAAGGGACCGAAGCACTGAAATAGGCAGAAGGAGATGAGGAAGGGCATTCCTGGCAGGGGAAACAGCATGAACAAAGGTCTGCAGTAAAGAGTCTACTTGGGGGCTTCCCTGGTGGCGCAGTGGTTAAGAATCCGCCTGCCAATGCAGGGGACAGGGGTTCGAGCGCTGGTCTGGGAAGATACCACATGCTGCGGAGCAACTGGGCCCATGAGCCACAACTACTGAGCCTGTGCGTCTGGAGCCTGTGCTCCGCAGCAAGAGAGGCCGCGATAGTGAGAGGCCCGTGCACCACGATGAAGAGTGGCCCCCGCTCGTCACAACTAGAGAAAGCCCTTGCACAGAAACGAAGACCCAACACAGCCAAAAATTAATTAATTAATTAATTAATTAATTAATTTAAAAAAAAAAAAGAATCTATTTGGACAGCAAGAACGGTGAGTTGGCCAGACCCAAGATCAAGTTGCGTGATGGAAGCTTTGAAGACCAGACTGACGTGGTCCAACAGGCAATGGGGAAGTCATTGCTAGTCTTTTGAGAAAGGGAATGGTAGTGTCTACACAGTGAAAATTAACCTGGTGACTGTGGCTGGAGTGACTAAAGGGGGGGCAGAGACCAAATGAAGGTGGGAGATTCACAGATCTACTATAAAAGTTAAACCTGGTGTCAAGTGAGAAGCTATTGAATAGGAAGAGTCAACAAGATTTGGTGGCAGATTTTGACCCAAGAGATGGAGAAGGAAGAGTCAAAGATAAGTAAGATTCTAAACTGGAAGAGTAGACAAATGGTGGTGGAGTTGTGGTGTTGAATGGAGTGGGTTTGGAGGGAAGACGGTGAACCATGTTGGGAGGGATGGGCCTTGAGTGGGTGGAGAGAATTCCAAGTGAGGTTGTGCTAGATAGAAGAGTGTTCAAAGTGTGTCCCCAAATACTTCTCCTGTGAATGGTCCTTGAGTCAGGAGGGTGGGGTTTGTGTTCCAGTAGGCTGGGAAACACTGTGTGTTCCTCTTACAGTTCAGTGTGCCTGAGAAGATGAAAGGGCTCTGATGCTTTGTCTCTACCGACATTTCCCGAAGCGTTTGACCCCAGTATTTTTGCCAGCCCTCTGAGCCAATGGCTTGAGGTTCCATGGCCACAACTTGGGAACTGCTGTCCCAGAGGCCTTTGGAGATAAAGCCCCAGAGTTGGGGGAGAGCTAGCTACCCGAGATGGTTTGGAGAGCCAGAAGGATCAAGATAACTCATGACACTGAGGCCAGGTCTGTCCCTAGGACAGAAAGCAGAGGGTAAGGTCCAAGGATGGAGCCCCCAGCCAGGCGCTGGAGCAGAGAGAAGGCCCAGCAGTGCAGTCTGCAGACAGAAGGCTCCAAAAAGAAAGCCGAGGGTCAAGGACTCCTTGTGTTTATTGAAAGGCAAAGGAAACATGTCAGAGAGGAAGGGCAGGTTCCTCCACCTGATGCCTTTCTTATTCTGCTGACCTCTCCAAGTCCTAGTCATCCTTCAAGGCTTGGCCTAAGTCTTCTCTCCTCCAAGAAGCCTTTTCAAACTCCAGGCCACAGGACTTTCCTGCACTGCACTCCTGAAGCCCTTATCTGCCAGCGCCCTTGATGTCCGCATGCTGCTTTGCTTAAGAGTGTCATTTGGTTCCTCAGCTGGGCTGTGAGTTCCTTGTATCCTGTGACTAGCGAAACAGATGCCTGGTACATGTTTGCTGAGTGGATAGGTGGGTGGGTGGATGGAGCGATGATGCGGCAGGTGGCGAGAGGAGAGAGCACGCAGGTACAGGGTAAGAACTGAAGAGGGAGCCGGCAGGTTGAAAGTACACAGGTGGCTAGGTTCCTGCCAGCTGCCTCTTGGGCGTTTCTTGTGGCAACACCTCCCACCTCGCGGGGAGCAAGTGTGCAGCCCTTTTCAGGGCGGTGAACAGATGGGACCTGGTGAACCAGGAGAAGACGCTTGAGGTTCAGGGAGACTGTTCTGGAAGTGGGCGGTGAGGACAAATATACAATAAATATTTATCGCGCAGCCACTCGGTGACCTGCACCGAGGACGCAGTGGTGACAAGTGGGAAGCTGCGTCCTCAGTGGTTGTGCTTCTCTCTGCCAACTCCCGCCCCGTGGAGAGGCCCGGAGCAGGAGTCTCTGGGTGGTCCCAGCTCAGCCATGTGACGCAGGCAAATCGCCTCCCTTCTTCGGCCCCCGTGTTTTCATTAGCCCTTCCAGCCCGAACTCGTGGAAGGCGCTTCCTCTTCTCTTCTAGAATCCTTGCCCTGCTCCCGCTGCAGACAGCACCCCGCAGGCTCACACACCAGACTGGCTCCACCTCTGGGAGGAGGGACTGGTCTCATAGGAGGAACAGGATTCCCACGGAGGGAGTGATGCTGAATAGGGGAGTGAACTGGCAGAAACAGATTCCCAAAGGCCAGAACATATGCCCAGATTGACCGCCTCCCTTGGCCTGAAGAGAGGAGGGCTGGGAGCAGCCGAGGTCAGCCCTCCAGGCCTGCCCTGGACCTGCCCACCGGCTCCTCCTGTCCAAGGCCAGCCGTGGTCTCCGGTGCCACCCTGTGGTGGTGCTGGGAACCGCCTCCCTCAGCATCACCTGGGCACCCCTTCGGCCTCTGGCCCGGCCCCACTGGCCGACAGTCACCCGCCCAGCCTTCTCGCCCTGCCCACCCACTTCCTTTCTCTTTTCACCTTTTCTGCCTTCTCGTTTCTGCTCTGCCCTCAGTGTGTACATATTCGTACACACACGTTCATCACATCAGCACATGTGTGTGGGCCGGTGGCGACAACAAGGGTGTATGCCGGCATGCGTGCTCGCTTGTGTATACTTGTCATCTTTGCTACTCACGTACTCTCACGCCCCCTTTCTGCACAGCCATGCTGAGTGTCTTATGCTCATAGCCCAGCTTGGCTGCACCCTGGCCCCCACCCTGCCCTGCAGGGCCAGACTGCAGCCAAGAGCCACAGCCCGGGTCTCTGGCACTCACGGGGCATCTATGGGGCCAGCACCTCGGAGCAGATGAAATCAGGCGTGGGGCACCTGGTCTGCTCCAGGCTCCGAGTCTCAGAAGCCAAGGTGTGGTGCTGGGGCGCAGTGACCAGCAGGTGTCGGGCAGAGGGGCAGTGGTGACACTTGCACAGGCTTTCGGTGCAAGAGAATCAACGACGCGTCATTGGCTGATGGCCTCGGACAAGTTATTTGACTTCTCTAAGCCCCGTCTCTTCGTGTGCTGGAGGGAAATTAACAGCATACTTACTTCACGGGGTGTCATGGCGGTGACTGGCGTCTACTTGGACACGGGGTCATGGGTGGGCTGGCTCCACATCCAAGGAGAAAGTCAGCCTGGGGGCTCTGGGGCTACGAGGCTGTCTCTGCCTCTCTCTGGCCCCAGCTACCCACGCTGCAGCGTGTTGGGCTCCTGGATGGGTGGGGTGCTGGGGGGACCTCGGGCCCACTTCCTGGCTTTCCCTCCCCTGCCACCCCTGCTGACTCCCCAGGAGCAGACACTGACACTGTCCCCCCTCCATCTCTCTTCCTCACCCAGAGTTCCCCTACACCCCGTCTCCTCGCGAACCCGGGCGGCGCGCCGGGCCGGTGCCCACGGCCGTCATCGGGGGCGCGGTGGGGAGCATTCTGCTGGTGCTGGCCGTGGTCGGCGGGATCGTGGTGGCCCTGCGCCGGCGCCGGCACACCTTCAAGGGCGACTACAGCACCAAGAAGCACGTGTACGGCAATGGCTACAGCAAGGCCGGCATCCCCCAGCACCACCCGCCCATGGCCCAGAACCTTCAGTACCCTGAGGACTCGGACGACGAGAAGAAAGCCGGCCCCCTGGGCGGCAGCAGCTACGAAGAGGAAGAGGAGGAGGAGGGCGGAGGCGGCGAGCGCAAGGTGGGCGGCCCTCACCCCAAATACGACGAGGACGCCAAGCGGCCCTACTTCACGGTGGATGAGGCGGAGGCCCATCAGGACGGCTGCTACGGGGACCGGACTCTGGGCTACCAGTACGACCCTGAGCAGCTGGACTTGGCCGAAAACATGGTTTCTCAGAACGACGGGTCTTTCATTTCCAAGAAGGAGTGGTACGTGTAGCCCTGTCTGCAGAGACCCTGCCCCAAGCCCACACCCGCACGCCCCCTGCCCGCCCCCCACCGTCCACTGCTCCAGGAGCTCGGCAGAGACTCACCCAGCTGCTGGGGTACCTGGGAGCCCAGGGCACGCGGCCTGGCTTTGTTTTGATTTCCTCCCTGCCTCCCCCCCATCCTCCCCCATGGTGTGTGTTCACTGTGGCTTCGGTGTTGCTGGTACCTTTCCTCCCCTGACCCCACCTGCCACCCTCCGCAGGGAGCCCTAGTCCCGTCTTGTGTACCTAGACGTCCCTCCCGGGTTTGGGGAGCCAGCCCTCCCCTGCCCCCAACACTGGAATTTGTCTGTGTCCTGTCTCTGCGGGTGGAGGGCTGAAGGGGCTCCAAGAGGAAAAGCCCCCTGCCGCCGACCCCAGATGCTGCTCCTTTTTCCCTGGGGGAGGGAACCCGGCACCCCCTCCCCCATCCCACCGTGAGCTGACCAGCTGGAGTTCGGACCCCCGGTCTAGGCAGCCATTGCGCCCAAGGGGTAGGGGAGGGGGGGGTGGCTTTTCCAAAGCACCCAGGGTCGTCTTTGTTTATTAAGTGAATCAAGCTGAGGTCGCCACCTGAGGCCTTGGGCAGTGTGTTTTCCTGGCAAGGTTAGTTTTACATTTTTTTTCCTCATTGGCCTCCAGAGAGTTAAGGTGGCCCAGCTCTGGTGTGTCCTCCTCTTTACCCCAGTCTGCTCCCCACATAGTGGGACTCCAGGTAGACTCTGGCCCACACTTCCCATACACTTCTACCAACAGGTATGCACACTTACACACACACACACACACACACACACACACACATGCCGCTCGTGTCTACCCCTGTGCTCCCCCTGGGGTCACATGCCTTACCCAGGCTGGACACTGCCCAAGGCCCGCCCCTCTGCTCCACCTCTCCCCCTTCCTTCCAGCTGAGGATGGGGCCAGCCTTCAGAAGCTTCCAGGGAGAGCTGAGACTAGGCCCTTCGGTGCCTCCACCCTAGCATCTCAGGCTGGCTCTTAACCGCTTCTCATAGCATGGAAGTTTCTTGAATTTCTCCCTATCCATCAAGTGCTAGCAACTCTTGATTTTCTTGGGGAGTCAGAGCTGGGATCCCGGAAGGGAATTACCTCCAGGAGCTACAGGTGAAGGAGGATCAATGCAGAGGGCACCGGAGAAGGAAGCCCACACGATAGGAGCTCTGCAAACACAGGCTGATAAGACCCTGCAGAGCGCAGGTAGCTCCTGGCCCACAAAGGCCAAGGTAGCTGCTCCGGGCCTGCCAGAAAGTGCGAGGGGCACGGGGAGCCAGGGATCCTGAGTCCGAAGCTCCTGCTCGCCACCCTCCCCGTCCTGCTTCAGCTATCCCTGGTCTCCATTCTGGATGAGGTGGGGAACCATGGAGAAGCTTTCCCTTTGGGTTGTAGATTCCCTTCTTGAATGGGGTTCTGGGTTCCTGTCAATCACCTGAGACTGATGGTCTTCCCCAGGATACCATGGAGGAAGGCCCCTCCCAGCCCCTTCTTTGCTCCCCCAGCTCAAAGTGCCTCAGTTCCTCCATTTGCCTACCCCATCCCCCTAGCACTCTAGATGGGAAAGACCCTGGGATGGGAGAGGCAGGTTCATGCCTGCCCATGAGGATTCCAGTGAACTTAGCCCAGGGTGCAGGGGCTCTGTGGGATGGCAAGTGTTGGGGGGAGGAAGGCAGACCACTCTGTGCCCCACGGGCACCAACCTACCCTGCCATAGGCTTCCCAAGGGAGCCCCCAGCCTCCCGCCCTACTCCTCCCCTCCCTGGTGCTGCTATGGAACCCCCAGCCAGCTCCATCTCTGCCCTGGCAACCCTGGACCCACCAGCTGGGTCACGCCCCTCCCCCAGCCCCCACTGCCCTAGCCCCAGCCCAGACCACCCAGTAGCCACGTAGCAGAAGTCTGAAGCCATGCCAGCCCTGGGGCGGCACTCCCCTCTCTTGGCATTGGGGGTACTGGATGGGGTGGAGTTGGGAGAAACTTCTGGGGTCTTTCTAGCCACAGGGCAGAGGGGGTGGAGGAGCTGGGCTGCATCTCCCAGCAGTATTAGTGTCCCCCCCAGGGCAGAGGACCTTTTCCATGTTACATCACTGCCCCATCCCACCTCACACCACCCTGGCCCCTCTGCTTGGTCCCCTTGCCCCCAGGCAGGAGGAAATCCCAGGGGCCTGCCTGATTGAGGCATTCTCTGTCCCCTTGAAATCACAAGACTGAAAGGACTCTTCCTCTTGTGTCTCCCTTATCTGCACTGCCACCCCCTCTTCCTCCTTATATGATGGACTTAGGAGGCCCCCGGGCCTAGCCAAAGCACTGAGTCCCCCTTAAGACACCTCCAAGCCCTCCCCTCCAGCAAAGCACAAATTGTGGGGTCCATGCCACATGTGTGGGCCACGTAGGAGGCTCCTGCCTTGGCAGGGACCCATCAGCAGCATGCCCAGCAGGGCAGCTGCTACCGGGGCCAAGAGTCGGCACGAGGCCGGGGTCGGCCCTTGGGCCTGGGGTGACGGGGTTTTCTGTGCCCCGAGTTTGTGGGGCGGTGGGTACTACTGCTGGGCCCATAGCCACAGCCGCTGGCACAGTGGAGGTCTGGCCCAGCAGAGAGACGAAGAAGTCTTGCTTCTCCTCCGTGCCCCCAACATGAGCTGAGCTTCTGCCTTTGCTGGAAATGAAATAAACTTGGTCTGCATCGTGCCAAGGCCTCCCCACTGGTCATCCTGCCTCTTGTTGCCCTCCCCGTCCTTGCCCACCCCCCACTCCACCAATACCCCTCTTTCCTTACGATTTTGATACTGTTCTAATGTGTAACAACCCTGAGTCCCCTTTGATCAGAAGGATCTGAAGAGCGGCAGCATGGAATCAGGGAACACAGGCACGCACGTGCAGCCACGTCAGGCCTGGCCCACGTGGCACGTGTAGCCATGCGTCAGGCCTGGCGCACGCCCCCCGACAGACCCAAGCACAGGTGCCCCGGCCCCACAGACATGCCAAGGGGCTGGGCTGGTCCTGCTGAAAGCCCTTCAGGAAAAACTGATTTCCCAGCGCTCGGGCCATAAGAGAGACTCACGGGGGCCCTGTTTCCCAGGCATGTGCCCCCATGCCAACCCCCTCCCGCGTGCCCGAGTCACTGGTGCAATAATTTTTCTGCCATCCTCCAAGCAGAAGAATCGGGGATTGTGTTAGGTGGTGTGGGCAGCTCACATGGGAGGAGGGGAGGGCTGCCAGGCCTCCCGGGGGCCAGACGGAGACCTTCTAGGCCTGACTGCCGCCAGGAACCCTCAGGTGGGCCCCACCAGGCCCCAGGCCCACGGGGAGACGTGCCCAGGCCCCTGCACCGTGGCCCAGGTGGTGAGGGCTTCTGGGACCTCGCTGCTGCCGCCCGATTGTAAGGCCAGAGGAGCCCCTGCCCCACAGGTGCTGCTGCTCTTCTGACTCCTGCTGTGAGGAATGGGATTCTTGGCCGGAAACAAACAAACAAAACAAATGGTTTTCTTTTTTTTTTGTTTTCTTTTTTTGTATAAATGGAAACAAAATCCAGGAGAAGCTGCCCCCTCCCCTCCCCCCTGAGTGTGATGCACTACCTTTGCTTCAATTTCTTAGTCACTGTTTTTGTCTTTGGTCCCAGGGACGGCCCAGCAGATTCTCCTGGTTCTAACCCGGGGGGTGTTTGCATCACCCCCTTTTACTTGTATAAAAAAAAAAAATGATGGGTTGAAAAATGTACTGAGGAAAAAAAATGTACTTTTTTATAAATAAAGTCTTTAAAACAACCGCGGTTGCTTCGTGTCCCTCGGGAGCTGGGCCCTTCCCCACGGACCTGGGGGCAGGACAGGGTACAGCGGGGATGAGCCAGCGCCCCAGTGCAAGGAAGGCGGCCTCCACCCTGGGCCCCGTTCCCATGGCTCTGGAACACTGACTCGGACCCCGAAGGAGCCCCCTGCCCAGGCCAAAGGAGCCCCAACCCGCCCTCTTGCGGGAGCCCCAAGGGCAAACGTGAGGGTCCTGCCTGAGTCCTCAGCACAGCTCCCGGGCTGCCACTGAACCGCCTTGCACCCAAGTGGGACCGCCGAGGACAGCAGCATCGGGAGGGGTTGGCTGCTCAGACACAAGCAGGGAGCCCTTCAACACGCGGCCTGAGAGTCTGGGGACCGATGGTGCAGAGGGAGGGCCCTGTGCTGGCTAGAGTCCCCTGCCCTCCTGCCCCAGAGCTCCTACTCAGGCCCCTCCAATTCCCCTCCTCACCACCCCCCCGCCCCCCCACTGTCCTGCTCCTTCCTGCCAAGTCCCCTCCTGTGGCAGTTTGGAGAAGAAAACCAGCAATGTCACACCTGTCGTGTTAGACAGGTCCCTGGGGACAGGGCAGAGACAGGAGCTTTATCCTCTCATCTTTTTGGAGGATACTGCCGACTGCATCCCCTGCAAGCTCTCAGAGACCCCGCCCCGCCCCCCAGGGGGCTGGTTGGAAGGAAGGTCTCCTAGTTCCTTGGTTACCTCGCCCCTCCCCGCTCCAGCACCATCTGCTTCCCATCTCCTGGGCTGGAATGCAGGACAAATCGATCCAGGGGTGGCAGTGGCAGGGGCTTCAGTGACTGCCCCCTCCCAGCCACCCCCAGCAGCATCTCCTTTCACTGAAATCCACACCATACACCCCTGAGAAAAGGGGGTGGGGATGCTGGAAGCCTAGGTGGCTGCCCAGCAGCAAGCCCTCCGCCCGTCTGGGGCGGGACCACGCCCTCCGAACATGGGCTTGGGGCGGGCGGAATTGGCGGGAGCTGGAGAAGCCAGCAGCTGTCGGCAGCTGGCTGGGTCCCTCACTGGAAGGTCAAACCCAGCACCTTAGACTGTGTTTGGATGTTGATACTCGAGTGAGATGCAAATTGGTTGTTTAAGCGGTCACTTCCTCAGTTTTCCAGGCTGTCCGTTTAAGTTAATTTTTAATTTGCACAGGCAATAAATGCTTAATTACATATATTGGAAGAGAGCAATGGACAGAATGTCCTAATTGGCATTTAACTAGAGCGTTCCGGCAAATTAGCCAAGACTTTCTCCAGCAGCCGAAGGAGGGCAAGCCAATTAGTCCCAGCCACAGCCTCTCCGGGCTGGAGAAACCAGCCCCAGCCCCATCCCCCGAGATACCAGGAGGCCAGGACACACGTAGCTTTCTAGTTGAGCTAGGCTTTGGAAGAACCTTCTGCTAGTTAGGCTACTTCTGCCCACACTTCAACCCTTGCCCCTGTGCTCCATCCCCACCCTCAGCAGAGCAGAGGACAAAACGCCGAATGGCTTGGAGACAGGATCCACCTGAGAGGTCAAGGTCCCCCTGGGGTGTGCCCACCATTGCCTTACCTGGACTGTGGGCCCAGAACTGAGATAGCTGGGCAGCCAAAGCTCCTCTCTGCATACCAAGGAGTCCTCTCTCCCATCCTCCTTACCTTACCCTCTGCAGATGGTTAAGGGAATGAACTTGATGAATTGAGGGATTCATTTATCCACTCATGCATTCATTCATTTGGCCACGCTGGGCCAGGCACTGTGCGACCCTGTGATAGTCCCACCCAGAGTCCCTGGTCTCAAAGAATTCAGAGCCTCCAGGGTCCTAAACCCCAAAACAGTGCCATGCTGGCCATGGACTGAAGCAGAGCTATGTGTAAAGTGCCATGGTAGCACAGAACGGGAGTGACTAATTTTGTCTGGGAAGGTCTGAAAGGCTTGATAGAAGAGGTGAATTTTCCCCTGAGCCCTGAAGGATGTGTAGAAGTTCCCCAGACCAAAGGTGTGTTAAGAGTATTTCAGGACGGCTTGGAATTTAGCATCTTATATTAATTCTTCTAATAAAAGAGATCGTTCTAGTCCAACACACTTGTTCAGCACGTGGAGAACTGGAGCCTAGAAAGAAAACTAAGGTTTGGTAACCAGACCATCAGAAAGCATGTGCTAAACATGCTCAAGGACAAGGCCATGTCCTGAGAGCAGTAGGAGTAGGAGGAGTCCAGGGGAAGGGGTGGTACCAGCCTAACTCCCTTGGGGGTATCCTAGATGTGACCCAAGGCTCGGTCCCCCACCCCGGCCCCAGAATAGGACAAACACCCCCGGGGTGTAAACTGGGCTTTCGGGAGCCACATTTGGTGTTGAGTGGAGCCATCGGTCAGACAGGGCCCGTGGAGAAGACTTCCTGGAAAAGGCGGTGTGATTCTGGTCCCAGTTCTGATGTAGTTTTTTCCCACACCACCGAGCAATCAATTCAATTCTAACCGTATTTACCTGGAGGCAGCATCAGATCTCACAGTTAAGGGCTCAGTCGCACAAGACTCCTCCCACTTCAGGTGCTAATCACAAGTCCAGGTTGTTACCTGTGCTTCTGACTGACTGGCTATAAATCAGAGGTCCCCAAGACCCCCTCCCTGCGTTCGATTAATTTACTAGAGCAGCTCATAGAACTTAGGAAACCGGTTTACTCGCTAGATTACTGGTTTAGTGTAAAAGGATCCCACTCAGGAACAGTTAAAAGGAAGAGATGCAGAGGGCAAGGTATATGGGAAAGGGGCGTGGGGCTTCCGTGCCTCAGGGAACTAGCCTCTCCCAGCACCAACCTGGAAGCTCTCCAAACCTGTCCTTCCGGGGTTTTATGGAGGCTCCCTCACATGGGCCTGATCCATTAAATTATTGGCCATTGATGACTGAACTCAATTTCCAGCCCCTCTCCCCTCCGCAGAGGTCAGGGGTGGGGTCGAAAGTTCCAAACTTGGTTGTTCGCCTGGCACCCAACCCCCATCCTTAGGTGCTTTCCAAAAGCCAGCTCATTAACATAAACTCAGGCGTGGTTGAAAAGGATGTCCTAAGAATGACAAGACACCTCTCTCACTCTTATTCCTTAGGAAATTCCAAGGATTTTAGGATTTGTGCCAGGAACAAGACGAAGGCCAAATATACACTTCCTGTTATAAGTCATAATATCACAGATGGTATCTGCAGTGGTTTTGAGGAATGAGAGGCACATAGGTTGGTGGGAAAATGGAAGAGGAAAGGGCTCTGTGAAAGCTTGAGGAAAGCAGCAACCAGACCCTGCTCCTAGACCCCCTCTGTCCTCTCCCCACAGCCAGACACTTCTGGGGAGCAATGCTTGGGCTCCAGCTTGGTACTGGCGTACAGGGCTCCCAAACCCTATTTTCTGCCTTGGCTTACAGGCCGGATGGCAGAGCCAGGCCAAATCCCACTCCCCAACCCCAGCATCAACTCCCAGATGAGAAGCTGCAAGCACTGCTCTCTTCCCTCCCTCCTCTCTGCCAGCCACGCCTTCCCTAGCTGGAGGGCACCCTCGCTTCATTGCCTTGGGCCACATCTAAGCTGGCCCTTCTGGCCCTGCTGCATCCAAACTCATCCTGAGCTAGGAAAGGTATAGGAATGGCCTTGCTTGGCTCAAGAACCAGCCCCAGGGCATCATCAACACACACCGCAGGCCCCACTGAGCCAGGGAACTAAACCCTGGACACACAACCCAAATCACCTGGGGATCTAAAAAATCAAATATCCAGGCCCCACCCCCAGGCCAATAGGGTCAGAGCTCTAGGGTTGGGACCCAGACAGCTATATTTTCCACAAGCTACCCAGGAGGTTCCAATGAGCAGCCAGAGTCAGAGCCCCCGGTGTGGAGGCAGAGGCCATCCAAGGTGTCAATCATGAGGAAGAGGCACGTCATGAGATGGGAGACTGGGACTGCGGGGTGGGTAGTTAGGTGATTCGGTGAGTTAATGCACATAAGAGTTTGGGTGCCAAAGATGCTCCGTATTGTCACCATCATCAATCATCTGCATCATCGCCACCCTCATCCCCTCTGGGACGGGATCCTGGATGACAAGTGACTGCAATGGAGGCCAGTCCCTGGAGGCAAGTAGGGAGCCAGGATGGAACCGTGCTTGTAACGCTAATGGAGCAGGTTTTCTGGGTTTAGAACATTCCTGAGCGCTTGGCCTCTGGGCACCTGTCAGAGGGAAAGTGGGATCCTGAGTTAAAAGCTCGGGCAGGCAGTCTCGCAGGCCCTCCCCGAATGGGGTTGTTGCTCCGTAGTGTTACCACCTTAGGAGAAGCAAATGGGGTTTATGAAGGACAGTGATAGTCTCCTTAGAGTCCAGTTAGGCAGATGAGGGGGGACCCTCGGAGAGAGACAGAGAGGGAAGGTGGCACACCCGGGCCCCGTAAGCCCTTTCCTCCTTGCCCCGTAAGCCCTTTCCTCCTTGCCCCGTAAGCCCTTTCCTCCTTGCCCCGTAAGCCCTTTCCTCCTTGCCCAAGGACTAGCCAGAGGGCCCCTCCAGAGCCTTCTCTGAGGAAGGTATTCCATTCCACAGGGAGCAAAGACCTTTGGGGGAATAACTGACTCACAGAACGGCAGGCTGGGGTGCCCTCAGCCTGAACTCCTCACACCCACTGGCTCCTCAGTTAGTGGCCAGCTCATCTCCATGGGACCCTCAGCCTCGAGAGAGCCTCCATGGATGAGAAAAGAGTCAGCAAGTGATAGGACCACACAAGCTGCCTTCCTACCAGGCTGTAAGCCCCTGGAGGGCTGGATCCCATCTTATTCATCCTCAGCACCCAGCCCAGGGTGGACAGAGTGGGTGGTCAATAAAGGTTGAACCAAACTGAACTCATCCACGTGAGAGTCAAGAGATCTTGCAGGTGGCATGGCCCAACCTCCCCGAGGCAGGGCTGTCCTCCAAGCATCCCAGGTGCCTCTGGAGAGGGGCACCGCACTACCTCTAGAGCTAAGCCCTAGCATCAAAAGGCAACTTCTCTATTCAGACAAAATTTCCCTCCCCTAAGTTTCACCCATTGGTCTAGGTATTTCCCGGAGAAGCTACGTGATCTGGCCTTCCTAGGACAGTCCTTCAGATATTTGGAGATGATTACTCCTGGCCCAACCTCTTTTTCATATGATTCTCCCTCTAGTCATCAGGCCACTTAGCAACACATCTGTTAGGAACCTGGACTTAGGAGTCAGGCAAACCTGGGTTCAAGCCTTGGCGGAGTTGACTTGATGTGACTTGACTCACATCAAAAATCCCAGTTATCTTTGGACTTTGGGTGGTCATAATGTATCTCTGGAGGTTCACTGATTGTAACAAATGTACAACTTTGGTGAGAGATTTTGGTAGTGGTGGCTGTGAATATATGGGGGCAGGGGGTATATGGGAATTCTCTGTGTCTTTCAATTTTGCTGTGAACCTAAAACTGCTCTAAGAAAAAAAGAGCCTTTAAAAAAATCCCATTACTCCAGCTGTTCCTGAAGAAAACCCATTACCAGCTCCCTCCCATTCTGAGGGCCAGGGAATAAATGCTGTTTCCAGGAACTGATCTGACCAGCAGGCGATGGGGGTGGAGGGGTGGGAGACTATCTGCATGTCCTCCCTGAACCTAGCGTACTCTCTCTTACTCTGTGGCACAGCCAACCCAGCTGACCTCATGGCGATGGTATGGAACACAGAGGGGCTCAGTCGTGGTGGTTAAATTTCTGGATGCATGGGTGGATGGATGGGTGGATGAATAAACCTTTGAGTCTTTTTCATGTGTGCTGCCTCTGAGCAGATCTCTCTCACCCTGTACTTGGGCTGTCTATTTTTCTCCTAAATGTGGCGCTTTTCATGTATCTCTGCTCTGTTTTATCTTAATGACAAAGTCAGCATTTCAGCCTGTTGGGATCCTTTCAGATGCTGGTTCTATCATCAGTTGAGTTCACACTCGACATCTATTGAAAACCTGGTAAAAGGAAAGAGGCAGGGCCTTAGGGTCCATTGATCTTGATTCAATCCCTAGTCCTACCACTTGTCAGCTGTGTGAACCTTAGGCAAGTTGCTTGCTTTCCCTGAGCTTTATTTCTCAATCCATGTGAACAGACTGCTGGGATGAATAAAGATAGTTATAGAGAGAGAAAGTTAGTTGTAAAGCAGATAACAGTGGCACCTACCACAGAGGGTTGCTGTGGGGATTAAAGGAGAATCATCCCTTTATAAAGTACTTAACACAATGCCTGGAACAGAGTAAGTGCTCGGTTAAGCTAGGATAATATTAGCTCTTACTATTATTTTCACCACTGTGCAACTGCCCTTAGCAGCAGCAAATTGCAGCATGGAAACAGAACCTGTCACAGGAACGACATCAGGCACTAGGACTCTTGCCAAGTCCAAGTAGAATCCCAGCTCTGCGCCTTCCTGGCTATGGGGTGACCATCCCCTTAGTTCCTTTCTCCCTGACTTGCATCATCCCACGCAAAGACCCACCAGCTAGTGGGAGGGACACAGGCATTGAGGGGCTGCGACGTGTCCCTCAAGGGCATGGCCTTGGTGAGGATCCCTATGCTAGGCCACCGCCCGGGGGGTGGGGGACTGGGGCCAGCTGTGGGAACCTGAGGCCACACTTACTCCAGAGCAAAGGCTTCCAGCATGCCCTCCAAAGTTTCATCTTCAGGAATGCCCCAGAGCCTCCTGAGGTGGGAGGCAAGAGGGTGGGTCTCAACTTTCCATTGTTTTACTTTCCAGGATTCTGTGTCAGGTTTTAACCCTTTGTTATTTTTAACTTAAAAGAAAATTGTATTGAGGGATACCGACAGTAAAGTGTCAAATCTTAAGGGAACAGCTCCATATTTTTATAACCATGTTATAGGTATACACCCACGTCATCAGCCCCAGATCAAGTCACGGAGGCTCACTCAAGCTCCCTCTCAGGCAAACACCCCCATTCTGGAACTTCACATAAATGGAATCATGCAAAGTGCACACTTACTTGTGTGTCTGGCTTCTTTCACTCAATACGATGTCTATGAGATGTATCCGTGCGATGTGCTTCTCCTCGCTGTGTAATATTCTATCGTGTGAATGTGCCACAGTGTAGTCCTCTATTCTGTCATTAGTGAATATGTATGTGGTTTCCAGTTTGGGGCAATTATGAATAAAGTTGCTGCAAACAGTCTTGTATGTAACTTTGGAGCACTTAACACTCATTTCTGTTTAGAACGGAATTAGGATCGATAGATACAGCCAAACAGTTTTCCAGTTTATGCCCCAGTGTAAGAGGGTTCTGATGCCTCCACTTCCTTGCCCACACTTGGTATCATCTATCCTTCTAGGTTTAGCCATCTGGCAAGGGCATAGAGGTATCTCGTGATTTAATTTGCATTTCCCTGATGACTAAGGATGTCAACACTTTCATATGACTATCAGAGATTTGGAGTTCTGAAAGGGTCCTAGACTTAAAAAAATTTTTTTGGGAAATCCATTGTCATGCATTCCCTGGAGGATGGGTTAGCCAGCCACTCTGTGGTCATCTGGGGACAGGTCCCTGTTCTAGGTGCCTAGGAGGCCCTGGGGAGGCGGGGACAGGACAGGTAGAGCCAGAGGAAGAGGGAGGGTGGTGTGTGCTCTGAAAGAGTCCCAGAGTAGCAGGAAGGAAGGGCCTGCCTTCGGCAATCAGGAATTCTGACACAAGACACAAAGCAATGCCCTATGGCTGAAATGAGCTGTCGAAGTGTCACGATGATGACACTGGGTGGAATTAGCTGGGAAACCTTCCTCTGCTCCCCACGATCGATTCCTAAGCAATGCAGTTTTCCTGGAGTTTCACCAAAAAAAAGGCAGGGGACGGTGAGCAACACCCAGATGGGCTTTTCGCTGCTGATGATAATGGGTTGGCAGGGAAGTGCAGGTGGTCAGGGCTGGACCGAAGGCAGGAGGCAGGTAATGTGCTGGAAAGATGCCTGGACTGGGAATCAGGAGGCTGAGCTGTTTCCTCTCTGCCACGTCTCACCCAGTGACTTTGAGCAAAACCCTTCACCTCTCTGAGTTCATGACTTTCTACGTGTGGAACAAAGAACCGGGGAGATGGGAGCTTGGTGGCCTCTCCTGGGCTACCCCTGGAGACAAAGCGGGGCTGGGGTGACAGGTCCCCCGCAGCCCTGACAGTGATGAATCACCACGCCCCATTCCGTTGCCTCTATCTACTGTAATTGATCCTGAGGCCAGGTGTCTGGGGTGATAGTGAGCAGGGGCAGCTTCCAGAAGAGTCTGGCTTGCTGCAGCAGGGGGAGTATGGGGGAGGGTGGGCAGCAGCCCCTCACCGGTGAGAACACCCCACGCCACGCTCCTCTGCAGAGAAGTGACGGATCTGCCCTGCTAGCAGAGCAGAGATCCAAGCCTTACAAGGGCTGAGCAGAGAAGCGGTCCCCACTGGGAAAACCACAGTGGGAGTGGGCTCCCCATGTCTCCTCTGACAGAGTACTTAGGGGGTGCCAGCTGCTATGTGTCTCCAGGGTTTTCCTCCGGAGTTCACCCTAGAAAGACTTGGGGTTTCGATCAATGAAAAGTGTAGGTCCCTTACATGCAGCTCTTTCAGGAGACATCACAGGCTCACAAGGGAACTGGGGCCCAAAGCTGGTTGGTACTGGCCTTCCCGCAGGCTCTGGGTGAAAACAGCACACAGGACCCCCCTGATTGGGAAGACTCACCCTCCAACACCTGCTGCCTCTAAATTTTAGGTGTTTTCTGCCATCACCTCCCAGCGATCATCCTCTCCCTTCCTGAGCCTGGGTCCTGTGGTGCCCCGCCCTTTGCCCTATCCTTTTGCCCCTACAGCACAACATGTGCAGATCCCAAGCAAGACATCTATCTACCTATTTTAGAATTATAGACCATTAGAACCAGAGCAACCTCAAAGATCATAAGATCATTTGCCCCAACCCACAAGTGGGGAAATCGAGTCCCAGAAGGCTAACAACAGTAAGAATTCCTTACACTTATATGACATTTGGAAATTACACAGTGAATCAAGAGCTTTTAATAATAGCTAAGACTTATAATATCACTCACTAAGTGTCAGGCATTGTTCAAATTACTCTATAATATTAAATCCTTACCTCAGACTTAGAATTACTATTACCATCATTACCAGAGAAATGAAGAGAGTTGTCCAAAGTCACAGAGTTTGCTGGTGGGGAGCTGGGCTTCGAACCCAGGCAGTCTGGCCTCAGAGGCCATGCTCTAACCATTGTACTACCCTGCCCACTGCCTGCAGCCCTCCTAAAGGGCAGAGTCATGTCCTGACAACAGAGTGGGAGAAGAGCCAGGAGAGGGGGCCACACCAGCCTAACTCCTGGGGGCATCCTGGGCCTGACACAAGTTTCAGTACACAAAGCAACAAGTATCCCAGGCGGGGATCGACTGAGCTTGTGGGAACCACGTTTGGTATCAGATGGAGTCATCAGGGGCAGGCGGGGCTCATAGGAAAAGCTTCCTGGAAGAGATGGTATCACAGATGACTTTGGAAAACGAAAAGTGATCTGGAGAAGATGTAGAATACCCAGCGTGGGGAGGACCTCCAGGTAAACGTTTGCATCAGGAATCAACTAGACTAGACCAGGCGCTTTGGGTAGCCGGAGGGCACTCGGCACCCCAGGATCCTCACAGCCAGCTGGGAAGGTCAGCAAGGAACCCCATTTAGCTGATGATTAACCCGAGGCTCAGGGATGTTAAACGTCTGGCCCAAAGTCACACAGGTGGTGGGTGGTAGACTCATAACTTGGACCCAGGCCTTCTGACTCCAAGCCAAGTGCTCTTTGCTCCCTACCGAACCTCCCATTAAAAAGAAACAAAATGCCACCATGGTCACAGTTTTACACCAGCTTATAACTTACGAAATGTGTGGAACATACACAGGCCCCTTTGAGGTAGTATCCGGAATCCCGAAACACAGCCTAGGCGCACGCAAACATTGGTGGGCGGGCCCAGTTTGGGAGTCATACAGACCTAGGTTCAGTCAAATCTGTCAGTCAAATCTGTTCAGTCAAATCTGTCTCTTATTAGCTTGGTGATTTGGGGCAAGTGGGGTAAAATGGAGACAATAAGGCCTACTTCACGGGCTGCAGTGAGGGGCAGGTGTTATGATGCACGTGGCCTGCGCACAGGCAATACCATCCCACACCTCCCCCACCCAGGCGCCCACCCCCAATCCAAGTCTGACCTCTTCCAGTGTTTTTCCCAAGAAGGACCCAGAGTCCAGGTGTCCCCTGTTTCTTTTCTTGAGGTTGTTTTCCCCTCAACTTGAGAGGGGTGAACAAATGTAATCAAATCTCTCAGGCTTGCCATGGTGCCACTCAGAGAACTTGCCAGAACTAAGCTGCTCCTCTCCTCCTGACCTCCCCAGAAGTGTCCAGATCCTGAAGTCCTCCAGATTTCCTGAGTCTTCCGAACCCCTGGACCCCAGCGACCCCAGGGCATTGGAGCTCATCCCCCTGCAGCCCAACGCACCCCCTCTAAGAACCAGAGCTCCTCCTGTGTGCCGTGCATTCCCCACCTTGGCAAGGCCCAGAGAAGCACCACTGAATTTCACAGCATTTTAACGTAGAATTTCCATATCTAAATCCCCTCATTTCGAGTACTACTCTCAATATACACTTGATTTGGGAGATTTGCCACAAGGAGAGGCTACAAGGAGAGGGGTCCTGCAGAGGACCCCTGCCCAGGATGGACAGACAGCTAAAACATCAACACCCATGACTCACAGGGAGACAGACATAACCCCTCAGCTTCTGGCTCTTTGCTTCCAGAATTCTAGCCTTTTCAGGTCCCCTTCCCCACCCAGCCCCTCCCAGAAGCCTCAAGACCCCCAGTTTATCTGGCTAATGTGTCCCTGTAGAGATGTTTCCACTCTCCCTGCTGAGGCCCCATTAACTCCAGAATCACCTCCAGCCACCTGCTAAGTACCCTGCAAATGTGGTCCAACCCTGGAGGAAGGGGCAGGTAGGTGGGATGGGCGTCCACGAGAGACTGAGTCAGGAAAGAACCACGGGCACCCTGAGGGTGGAGCCGCTTTGCCCTGGTGGCTCAACATGTGGATCCCAGCAAGTGTGGCCACCACCTCCCTGTGACTTTGGGAAAAGCCACTTCTCTCTTGTCCCTCAGTTTTCTCGTCTGCAAAACAGGGATGTTAATCCTTGCTCTGCCTAATTCCTAGGATTACACCAAAGACTCGAGAACGCTAGCGAAAGCCCTTTGTAAACCGTGAAGTTCTATGCGGAAGTGAAAGACCATCATTATGTAGTGAGCTGTCAAGGTCATTCCCCACCAAGGAAGCATCAAGGCCCTGCTAGAATATCTCCAGTGACAGACCTCACTTCCTCCCAGGGCTTTCTGCCCAAGCTTTCTGCCAGCAGCACTGACCTTCAGAGATTTCTAGTGAGTCTGTGGCTAGATGGTAAATTACCTTAGGAGAAGAAGTAGGTCCTCCATGAACTTGGCCACCCCTGTATGTTTTTATTTCCTATTCTTCTTATTTTCCTAGTAACACTCCTTTTGGAAATGGCTCATCTTGTCCCAGATAAAATAAAATGGAAGAAGTTTATCCTCATAGGCAGTGACTGTTGTAGCAGGAAGTTTAGGCAGTGGGTGAGGGAGGGGTGTGGGGACCATTATGGGTCCATAATGGGACCCATGGGACCCCTCCCCAAAAGCCAGAGCCTGTTCAGAGGGGGAGCAGGGGGGGAAGAGCCTGAAAGAGCTGGAGATGCAGCCCCTTCCCTGGCCAGCCCTCAAACCGTGCAGGGGAAGTCCTGGGCTTTGTGGGTGGTGAGGGTCCCCCTGGGCACCCACCAAGACTGGGACGAGTGATGGGTCCCCAAAGCAGGGAGCAGGCGCTTGGACGACAGGCTGTCTCCGAGACCCCGGGCAGCGTGCCTGTCGGGGCGGGGGAGGAGCAGTCAGTCTGCTGCCCCCTCCTCCCACCCACCACTGGCACCCTGAACCAGCTCCAGACCGTGCCCTGTGGCTGAGCCTGCTCTGGAACCCACCGGCTATCGTAGCCTTCAGTCCAACCGCCAGACCATGCCTAGGAATGGTCTCAGCTGCCCTGGACCTCACATCTTCCTGCTCCGCGCACAGAGCTGATACCATCACGCCACAGTGGGGCAGGGTCAGACGTGACTGCTTTAATGCTGTCACTCACGACGTCTCATCCCAGCCCCAGGGAGGCAGGCCACGGCTGTAAGAGCTCCAACCAGACTAGAAGAGAGACGAGGCTCCCGCAAGGCCACCCTGACCCCCTGGTCTCTCCCCCTCCGCAGGGGACAGTGGAGGCTCCAACAGTGCAGGAAGTCGCTGTGCAGTGCCCAGCAGTTGAGAGTGAGAAGTGGGCTGGGGAGCCTGCCTGAGACGTCAGGGGACACCGACCCCAGCCCAGTGAGGTTTGGTTTCTGTGAGGACAGAGCCCGGGGTCCCTTGCTCTGCCCAGGCTTCCTACTGCTGGGTGCTGGACCGTGGCTCCCGAGGGCAGCAGTGAGGGGTAATGAAGGAACACCTGCTGGGGCTGGAAGAATCTGGAGCTCACCGGAGGTGCTCAGTCCCTCCCCCGCAATCCAGGCAAAGGAGGGAACCAACATTGTGCTTCAATGTCGGAATCGCCGAGAACACCACTGATGTTAGAACACTACTATCGCTGCTGCTACGATTCATAGAGGCCGCTCTACCCCAGGAGCTCCTTGTGCGTTATCTCACTTATTTCTGCCATGTCTCCACTTTACAGAGGAGAAAACTGAGGCTCAGAACAGCTAAGGTCACAGCACTAGAAATACTGGAGTGTCCAGGCCATTATTTTCCCCACTGCTCTGTGCGCCTTCTCAGATTTGGTCCTTCTTTCCCCTTCAAAGCAGCCCTTTGTGAGAGAGGCAGGAAGGAGTTAGGAGCTGGCAGGTGAGGGGAGAGGGCACGCAGAGGGGCGGGAGGGAGTTCCCAGCCCAGCCCACAGGGTGCATGACAGACAAATGGCTTCCCTGTGCCCCCTGGCCTTCTCCAGCTGGCTGGGCAATAGCCTCGCTCATCTTCCTCCCTCTGAGAGGGCTGGGGCTCAGGGTCCTGCCTGGCAGGGTCCTCAACAGGGAGATAGTCCCTCTCCCCCAAGGAATGTGCGTGAAATCCCAGTAACTCTCTCCAGCTGGGCCCAACTTTGCAGAGGGCTCTGGGAGCAAACCCTGTGGCGAGGGGCGGGCTTCTGGGAAAGTTAGCCTCCCTCATGTTCCTTTCTCCTCCTAATGACAACTCAAGGTGTGAAGGGCTGGGTGGGAGGGGCTGGGACCCTGGTGACACTGGGGAGAGCATTCCAGATGGCGGGAATGCTGCGTGCAGAGTGGGAAGTGACTGCCCTCAGCCCTCCCCAAGGAGTGTCACAGTCTTTCTCTCTGTGTCACACACACGCACATGTACACATACACATACACCCACATACACACTTATACACCCATACACGTATACACACATACACCCATACACACATACACTCACACACACTTGGATGTCCTAAGGCCCGCACAGGCCTAGACAAGTTGGCTTTGCAGATCATGACCAGCAAGGGACTAGGGAAAGCTGAGGGCAGGGATGAGAGAGGGCCACAGGCGAGATTAGAGCAGGGGTCCCAGCCCGAGCTTCCTGGCAGTTGCCCAAGGAGCAGACACGTCCCCTGCCCTCCTTGAACCAATGCTTATTAAGCACTGAGTGGGCGCAGGCACTGTGCTGAGGGCTCTGACATGCACTAGCTCATTTACATCTGACAGCAACCCTGTTGTGATTCCCATTTTACAGGTGAGGATACTGAGGCTCAGAGAATTTGAGTGACTTGCCCAAGATTCTACAGCTAAGTAAGTGGCAAACTCAAGAAGGAGCTGGCCTGTCTTCCCCTGCAGATGAACAGGGAGAAGATCCTCATCAAGGCCGCTCAGAGCTCTGCACTGAGGACCCGGACACCTGGGTTCCTATCTCACTTCCATCATCAGTGAGATGTGTGACCTTGAGCATTTTATTAAATTTCTCTGAGCCTCCAGTTAGCCATCTGTCAACAGAGGCAATGGGTTGGAGGGCATCAAATGAGCTAATTTAAGTAAAAGCACATGGAATACATGTATGGTATCATATTATATATGATAGTAAGCTAAGGTGGCCACAGGTGTAACTTGGCCCAGCATGCTAGCTTAGGGGAGAAGCCAGGACTCCAGGGAGGGGAGAAGCACCACCATCCTCATCATCACCACCATCCTCGTCATCACCAGCACCACCAACATCATCACCACCATCAACATCACCATCACCAACATCATCACCACCATCCTCGTCATCACCAGCACCACCAACATCATCACCACCATCAACATCACCATCACCAACATCATCACCACTGTCAATATGCATTTACGGAGTAGCTATCAACAAAAATAGCAGCCATTTATTACATATTGACTATGTGCCAGGCACAGTGCTAAACACTTTCCGTAATTCATGTGTGCTCCAGACAGATGACATGGAAGTCAGAGGTGAGGGAGAAACGAGGGCGGGGCTGCAGAGCCCAGAGCCCCCAGCCTCCATCCAGAGGGGCCGAAGAAGGTGATTGCAAACTGACCTCCACCTGAGTGCAGAACCAGAGAAAATTCTGTGGCCAAAGGCTTTCTGCACTAATACTAACCCACCAGGGCAGATGCAAAGCCGAAGGGCAACCCAGCCCAGGGCAGGGGGAATGACCAGGAGCCCATCTCAGGGAAGAGGGAGGCAGGGTCTCCCAGCAGCTCCTAAGGTCAGCCTCTTAGGCCTGTAGCCCAAGGCAAGGAGAAGGCAGAGGCCTGGCTGAGTCTGAGTCGTGCTGGCCAGGTAGTCGTGCTGGTTGCATCGGGCTGAGGAAAGGGCTCTGTGACTCACTCAGTTCCAGGCCTCTGAGTGGGCTCCCTCACCACCTGGGTCACAAGAAAGCACGTGAAAGGGTGCTCTTCCGTATGGACTGAGCAGGGGAGGAGAGGGATGTATCCCCTCCTGGGCAAGGAGAGAGGATACTCCCACAATCCCCCAGTGTGATGGTGCAGCAGCCGCCCCACTTGGAGTCATGGGAAGAAAGTGTTGAAATGAGAGAGAGACAGGGAGACGGGGAGCTGAAGCAAGCTGAACACAAGGACTCGAGTCCTGGCTGCCCACCCCTGGCCAGCAGGAAGGAGCCACTCCCGCACCCCTGGGCTGGAGAAACGGCCAGAGGGACTCTGACCCGGGGAGTGGGCGGGCCCTTGGCAGTGAAATCAGCCCCACCCCCAGTCAATCCTCCCTACCAGCATCCGAGCCAAGTCCAGACACCCAGCTTCCTCTGAGCTCCTGGTCCCCCAGAAACACCTCTGCGGCCTGTGCCACAGAAGGCAAGCAGACGGCGGACCGACCCAGGACAGCTTCATGGGCAGGAGGGCCAAGTGCTCCCCAAGGAGCCTTGGAAGGTCAGCCCACAGGAGAGCCTGGGTCAGTCCAGCTCCTGAGAAAGCAGCATCTCTGTCCCCAGGCAGGGGCAGCAGGAGAGAAGGGTTACATTACCTATGGATAAAACCTAACCTCTGGGCCAGGTCCACTCCCTACATACCTCTCCCCAGATTCATGCCCTGTCTATCCTCTTTTGAACCCAATTTCCAAGACATAGCCAATGCTTGGAATTTCCCTTATACACCCCACATCTCACTCACGTGTCCCTGCAACACTCCTTATCCTGCCTACAATGTTCTTCTCCATTTATTCTCCTGGAGAACTCCTATTATGCTTTCAAAACCCTGTTCAGAAGGCCCCTCATCTGTGAAGCCAAGAACTCCCAAAACTAATCACTCTCTTCCCTACACCTGTGCTGAACCTTGGACAGACTTCTCTTGAGGCATGAATCATAAAATAGAGTGTTTACTTGTATACATGTCAGATTCCCCCATTATCCAGGGGGTAGAACCCCCAGCAGCTGGCACAGTGCACGGCAAATGGAAGGTGTTGGGATGTGTTTATGGAACTGAGCGGGGGGCAACAGGTAGGGAAGTGAGCAGGCTGTGAAGCAGGATGTCTGGGTCCGCTTTCCATCACTGAGCAAAGGCTGGGACTCAGGACCAACGAGGTATGGCTGAGAAGGGGGGTGGTAGGGAGAAGCAGACTGAGATTGTTGGACCCCTGTGTGGGATCTAAAGCTCCTCCCACCCCCCACCATGGGGCCTCAGTGCAGCGGGCTGGTCTGGTTCCAGGAAGAGCCAAGAAGCTCCTGACTGCCACTGGCCTGCAGTCTCCTTGACAAAACCCAGGTCTGTGTTTACTTCCCAACTGGGGATTTCAGTTTCTCAGTCTGAGGGACCCAAAAACCAGGCACGCTGTCCCCAAGTGACAGGCGAGAGCACTGAGGCATAGGGGATATCACTGGTGTGACCCCAGAGACAGGTAAGAAGGCATTGGTTGGGGGCCATCCTTGAAGCCTGAGCCAGGACAGATGCAGACTCTGCATCTGGGATGCAAAGCGACAAGCCCCTGCTGACAGAGTAGGGAAAAAAGGGACTTCAGAAGTCGACCTGGATCCAATTCCAGCTGTGAAGTTCCTGGCTGTGGGACTCCAGACAACTAACTTAACCTCTCTGAGCCTTTTTTTTTATTATTATTATTTATTTATTTACTTATGGCTGTGTTGGGTCTTCGTTTCTGTGCGAGGGCTTTCTCTAGTTGCGGCAAGTGGGGGCCACTCTTCATCGCGGTGCATGGGCCTCTCACTATCGCGGCCTCTCTTGTTGCGGAGCACAGGCTCCAGACGCGCAGGCTCAGTAATTATGGCTCACAGGCCCAGTTGCTCCGCAGCATGTGGGATCTTCCCAGACCAGGGCTCGAACCTGTGTTCCCCGCATTGGCAGGCAGATTCTCAACCACTGCGCCACCAGGGAAGCCCTCTGAGCCTTTTTAGTAGAATAAAGCCAATGTGACCAACCTCAGCCCAGCACCCAGCCTGGCTCACAGGAGATGCTCCCGGGAAGCCCCTTGCCCCCCTCTCCCTCACACCCTGATTCCCAGCTCTCCCAGGCCCTATACTCCAGCCCTGGCCAGCCCGGCTGCCTGCAGGTGACTGGTCCTGCCCTAAAGCCTGTGGAGCTGGGGCTAGGGGAACGGATTTGTCCCGGTGTAACCAGAGAGTGTCTGGGGGCTCAGTGCCAGGGCTCCAGCTGGGGTCAGTGCCAGGCCCCCACCTCACAGCTGTCAAGGGGAGGAGGCCCGGAGACAAAGCAACTGGGGGTGAGGGGATAGGTAGGGCTGTGTCTGGTAAGGGAGAGGGGAGTGGCAGCTCCATGCGTGTGAGGGACCAGGACTGCTAAGAAGACCCCATGGCCTGATTGGGGAATGTTATGCAGATGCAGGTTCCAGGGCCGCTCAGCCACTGACCAGCTGTGTGACCTTGGGCGAAGCGCTTAACCTCTCTGAACCTCATTTTGCTCACTGGGAATAGCATTATCTAATGTTGCAGGCTTGATGTGAGCATCTAACCCCAAATCAGCCAAGGCGCCGGGCAGCGCCTGACACGTTGGAGACTTCAAACTGATTCTTCTCTTTGCCTTCCCCTTTTCTCTTCCCCATCTCTCATTTTCCCTCCACTAGTATTTCTTCCACCAGGGTGGGGCCCTCCGTGTGGAGCAGGCAGGGCCCAGGGCCTCCAAGGGAATTTGCACTTATATTTTGAGAGGGTGGGACATGGAGAGAGGGCAATTTGAGGGAACAAAATCAGAGTTATCCACTCTGGCCCTGGCACCTTTGAGGCCCTGCCCGCAGCATCCCACCCTTTTTGGCCCTTGAGTTCTTTAATGACCACGTTAGTGCCTTTACAAACTCATTAGCGTATATTATTGTTTGCACTATAAGCATGCTCTAAGGCCCCTTAGAAGGACGGCTGCCTCCCTGTCTTGCTGAAGTGGCCCCAGAGTCACTGAGGGGGCGATGGGTGAGAGGGCGTGGGAGAGGGCACCCGGAAGCAGGGAGCTGAGGGCAAGGGCTGACGTGAAGCTGTGTCTCCCTCCCGCCTGGATCCCACACAGGGATGGCCCACCCAGCTGAGCTGGCTATGGCAGGAGAAAAACCTGAACTTCATGAGCCAGGCAGGGTATGTGCACTTATGCATCTCTGCTGCTCAGGGTCAGAATAGTGCCTTGGAATACAGTAGATCCTCAGTAAATGCTCGCTAAACCAAAGGAGAGGCAGAGTCAGTGGCTGCAGGAGTGGAAGCAGGAAGGCTTGAGGATAAAGAAGAGGGACCAGGAAGGAGATGATGGTGGGTGCTAAGAAGCTAAGGTTCAGAGAAAAGAGGACGAGGTTTGTTCAATTGACTGCAGGATCCCAGCCCGAGAGGTCTGTGAAAGGAGAGGAGAGACGGGGGAGGGTAAAGGTCCATGGAGGAGTCTGAGGTTCCTAAGACCCTGTGATACACACACGCAAACACCGCCCTCCCAGCGGGACCACAGCCCACCAGCTGTGGATGGATAGATGCTGGGCCCAGAGCCTTTGCAAAGAGTCCTCCTTCCGGGCACGGTCAGGAGCCCGGCCAGAGGGGCGGCAGATTCACTGGGAGCCAATCTGTTACGGAGGACTCTGCCGGACACCGCCTCCTTCAGGGCATTGGAATGGAGCGGAGAGACAGAGACAGAGAGAGGCAGGTGCTTGTCAACCCCGCTTTAGGAAATTGGCTCCATGATGTTTATTGCAAACTGCAATTTAGCATCTCTATTCGGGTGCTCTCCTGTTTAATTAGGTATACGGTGTGGGGAGGAAGGAGGGAAGGGAGTGTATATGATTTTCTCCTCAGTCCCTTCCTCCCTGGGTGTTGGGAAGGTCAGAGGTGAGAAATGGAGCCCAGCAGGGGGAGGGAAGGGAAAGGCCTGTCACCAACCACGGCTTCCCATGCCAAGCCTGGGCCAGCAGGGCTGGCCAGAAAGCAGCACGTGCCCCTGGCCACAGATTCAGTTCCAAAAGCTCTGGTGTCCTTGTCTTCAGGGACCCCCCAGTGGCCCCCCCTCAGGCTGAGAAATCATTCGACAAAACTTCACAACTTCCCAGGCCCTTTTCTTTCCAAGGCCCAGAGAGACTGGGTGACTTGCCCAGGTCATCGGAGAGCAAGCTGAGAGGGGCTGCCACCTACCCCAGCCCCACTTCCCACCCATGGGGTCAGGGCTCCCGGGACAACGACTGGGCGGGTCCAGACAGCGGGCGGGAGGCTTAGTCCCCTCCCCTTAGACTCCAGTCCTATGGGTTTTTCAGCTTCTCCGGCGCTGGACAGACTAGGTTTCCCCCAAGGATCCCCTTTCATCCTCAAGCTCCCATCTTCCCCTCTCCAGATCCTCACACTTTCTCCAGAGCTGGGAGGGCAAAGCACCAGTTAGTTCATTTGCCTGTTTAATTGGGTAGGAAGGGGAAGGAAATTAAACTCCTCAATAGAGACCTTCCCTGCAGGGCTAGAGATGGAATGAAGGTGTGGGGACCCCCACCCCTGAGCACCCCTGAGCCTGGCCTGTGCTCCCCATCCCCCTTTCCCACCTCCATGCCCCAGATCCCAAGATCAGAGCAGAGGCTGGGATTACAGGGCCCTGGGGAGCCAGCATATGAGGTCTGTCCTGCCCTAACTGGGACAGCCCCCCGAGAACTGGAGCATGATGGGGGAGGGGAGCTGCAGGTGAAGGGGTTAGGGCAGGACACTGCCTCAGGCTCTGATTCTTACTTTTTGCCCACCTCTCTGACTCCAAAAGTTTTCTTTCTCTCCCTCTCTTCTCTCTATGTCTCCCTCTGTCCTACTCTCTCATTCTCTGCCTTGGTCTCTTGGTTCCAGAAAAGCCCCTCCCCCAGGGGGGCCCAGGAAGTATGGCCGGGTTCCTGGGGTGCACCGTGGCCGTGGTCTTCATCCTCAGTGTGGCTCTTACCATCTTCTTTCTGTATCACCGGCAGCAGATGAGCAGGCTGGAGGTCGACGGGGGCGGGTGAGTGCGAACCAGCCCATCTTCTGTCCCCCCAAACCTCCCCCGCCCCCCCCGCTGCCCACCCCCATGGGCTCCTGCTGAAGCACCCGGACTTGTAAGGGGCTCAGGGCTACCCCGCCCCCCAAGGCCCCGTCTCCTCCTCCTGCCACCTGCGAGGCGGGAGGGAGACCTACCCCTCCTGCAGTAGAGCTAAAGCCTTCAGAGAGCTCACTGCACACAGGCACCTCCCAACGTTTACGCTGGTTTACGAAGATGCATTTTATCCTCTCAGCAACTCTGAGAAGTACGTGCGCGATTATAATCCACGGTTTATGGTGAGGAAACTGAGGCATAGAGGTGAGATGCCTCACACAAGCTCACCTTCTCCCAGCTGGACCAGGGTGAGCTGAGTGGCGCACTCGTCTCTGACACCAAGTTCAATGGGGCACCAAAAACCTCCATCATCGTGAGAAATAAGACTCTAATGCAATATTTTTAAAAAATCAAAATGAATGCCCAAAATACACAATGAACAAAATATCAACACTTTAAATAAAGACAGGATCAGTAATACTGATTTTTCTTTTTGCCTCAGGCTCTGATATGGCTTGGCATGGCCCTATTACTTACCTTGTCTTTACTTAAAATGTTGATATTTTGTTCATCACGGATTTTTGCATTCATTGTGGTTTTTTAAATATTGCATTAAAACATTCTTTATCGCGATGACTGAGACTTACAGTGCCCCCATAGGCTTTGCACCTGAGGCCTCAGTCCCCCCGCCTTGGTCCTGGCCCCCGCTGAGGGCCCATGTGGATTTCCCACTGTCCTTCAAGCTAGCACACCTGACTTACTTGGTTCCTGGGCCCAGGCTGGAAGGAGGGACAGGCTGGGAAGACGGCAGAGGCTCTCTCAGCCTCCATCCCACTATGCTGAGTAACCATCTCCCAAGCTCTGGCCACTCAGGAGGCCACCTGGGCCTCCTGAGCCCGGGGCCATCCTTGCAAGGGGGCCTCCGGGACCAGTAACTGTCAGGTGGCCTGACTGGGGCAGAGACCCCCATGTGAGCCTCATTCTGTTCCCCCAGGACTACCCCGCCCTTCGCCCAGAAGCTGGAGCCTTCTCCCAACAGGCAGAGCCACCTTGCACCTGAGGACATCCAGGTGGGCCTGGGTCGCTCGAGTGAGGGAGGGGGTCGAAAAAATGGGAGATGGGCTCAGGGCGGGGGCCCAACCTGAAGGCAGAGCGCTCCCAACTCCATGAACTCCTGGACAGTCCCCAGCGCACCACTAGCCCTGGCCAGTTCCAACAAGGCCAGGTCCAGGCTAGAGACCGTGGTCGGGGCTTTCCCCTCCTCTACCCTGAGAAATGACAAATTAGGACCCTTCCTACCCAGGGCCCCCCGAGGGGAACCTCTTTCTCCACCTCTCAGATCATTCATTTAAAAATAACCATTGATGTGTGGCCCCGGGCTGGTCAGAGAGAGCCTGCAAAGCCAAAGGCTCAGGCTGCCCTGTGCCTCCCAGATGCCGCCAAAGTGGTGAATGCAGGATGGGGGCGCGTGGGAACCTAGGAGGGGAATCCACGTCCCTCCAAGAGGGCCGCCTGGAGCAGGCCCGTGCAAGAGCCCGTGCAGCCGCTCAGCCCCTTCTCTTCCAGATGCTTCGCCTGGAGCCTGGGAAGAAGCATCCACAGCAGGAAGAGGAAGAACTGCAGAAGCTGCCCGCCCAGCCCCCCTACTACGACCTGGGGGCCTCCCCTCCCTACTGCCCCTTGGTAAGGACCCCTGAACCTTGAGGATGCTGTCCCCAACCCAGCTGCACCCGGCCTGGCCACAAGCCCAGCTGCCTGAGAGGGAAGGCGGACAGAGGAGGCTGAGGAGACTGGGCAGGGAGGGCACAGGACAGCGCCCCCAGGGAGGGGGAGACCCCTCCTTGTTGCACCACCACAGGCACCGTGACGACCAGGGCAGGAGGGTGGGGTTTCCAGTGAGGGCAGAGCCCCAACCTGATGCCCAGCTCTCCCTCCCCCAGCCCCGCCCCCTGGCTCTGTACCCTGCACCCCAGTCCCTGGACCTGCCAATGACCACCAGAAAGCCAGCCCCAGCCTCTCCTCCTGGTCCCACTCCCAGCCGCTCGGAGGGCCGGCGTCCACTTGAATGGCTGCCACCTCCGCCCAGAGCCCACTCCTTTCAGCAGACTTGGGGCCAGGGCAGTACCCATACATACGGTGCCAGCCCAGAGACCCAGGCCAGACCGCCTGGGCCCAAAGATAACATATTCTCTCCTGGCACAAGGAGGAGAGCCAGGTCATGGTCTCCACAGCTTAGCCATCCTCCCCCTCTGTTGGAGGTGCCAAAGTGAGCCCGTCTTGAGATGCCAAATCCTGCCTCCAGGGAGGTAGCATTCCTATCCCAGGGTGCCAAGCCCAGAGGACCAACTCAGCCCCCCCTTATGATTCTACGCAGGGGGTAAGAAGACTACCAGCCGTTTGTTATTCCTCAATCAACCTCGAGGCTGGGAAGTGAGTTAGAACTCACAGTGGACACAAAGTCCATTCCTCAGACAGCGGCTGGACAACCCCTTCCCATGTGAGGGTGCCCACACCCCTGTGTCCCCGCCTGTACTGCCTGGCCCTGCCAGTTCCAGCAAAGGGAGTCTAGTGACAGTTCTGAGCACGGACTGCATGCCAGACACTTTGCTGAGACTTTTCAAACACGACTCTGTTTAGCCCTCACAGCAATCAGTGTGATAAATTCTATTATTGCCCCCATTTTATAGATGAGGAAACTGAGGCTCAGTGAAGTGAAGAGGTTTGCCCAAGATCATCCAGCAACTAATTGGGGAAAGCATCATTCAAACCCCTGGTCCTCTGGCTCCCAAGTCCAGGCCCTACCACACAGCAGTCACGGTGATGGCCAGACCTGTGGGGAGTTTACCTGGAGAGGCTTGAAGAGCCTCAGAGTGGGCGCCAGCTCATGCAGGGCCCTCCAAGGCCCCAGGCTTCCTGCGCACAGCAGAACGCCCAGCTCTGCTGCCTGGTTGCCCCTCAGCTCTAGGGGCCTTGAGAGCCACAAGGCAGCCCTGAGAGCTTGAGTTTAGAGTCCTGAGTGGGAGATCGGGTGTCACTTTGGGCCACACAACCAGCACCTGGCAGGGTGGAATCTCCCACCTGGAGAGCCTCATCTTACCCACCCCTGCCTCAGGACAGTGAGAAAGCACATTATCCCCAGGCCTGAAAGTGGGTAAGGTAGGAGGGAGTGCAGAGACCCCAATGTTTCCAGAAAAGAGAAAGCCATTTCCCCTCAGGACTCTCCAAATCAGCCTTCCCCTTCCTCAGCTCAGCCCCGAGTTAGGGGTCAGTAACCTTGTCAGAGCCCTGGGTGAAAGGAGAAAGTGGGGGAGAGGAGAAAGAAACAGGAAAGGGCAGGCAGGGGGCCTGAGGCCTGGGGGAGAGGGAAGATGATGGAAGGGAGTGATTTGGAAAGTCATGGAAGACTCCAGCGGGATCTCCTGAGGAGTGGGCCCAGGCTCGGCATAAAAATCGCTGTGATGTAATGGCACAGCTGCAGCTGGCCCTAATCCCCACTAACGACTTCTCGGCCCTGCTCTCTGACTGCTGCCCCCTCAGCCTGGCGGGCACAGCCCTCCCTGGGGGCACGGCAGGAACCAGGCCAAGCCTGGCAGCTCCAGCTCCAGGACAGCCCCCGCCCACCACCATGACCCCTCCTCCCCCTCTTCTCTTTCATACAAGCCCCAGACCCCAGCACACGGCTCTGACCCTGTCCCCTCCCTGATAGCCTTGCCTCCCCAGGTTCTGCCATATTGGATTGACAGAAACCCCAAATGAGTTGAAGCATTCAGGACACAAGGTGACTACTTGGGACGAAGGGCAGAGTAAGCTAGTGTCCACGCACCTCGCCACGGGCAGGAGGGGCTGGGGGATGGGCGCACTCTGTGTCCTGAACCCAGAGGCCACGGGATTAGGGCATCAAGGTGGATGGACGCTTGGGAGAATGGCCTGTGGGGTGGTGTACGGAGGTCAACGCCGGCATCCTGGGGAGGCGCTGGTGTTACTGCCAAGAGAAGTGTAATTCCTTTTGGCTTACAGAGCAATCACTGGGCCAGGAGAGGATTTATCCCCAGCGCTCAGGTTTGTTGGCAGTGCAGCTTGTATACAAGTCACATTATTGATGTTGTCATCAATTCTCCTTCCCAACAAGCAGTGAGAGGGAGCCGGGCAGAGAGCATGCACCATTCACCGAGGCAGGGCTCCAGAGGGGAGGCTGCAGGGGTCTGAGGGGCTGGCAACTAGAGGCTCGTCCAAGACCAGTGGCCCCAGCCTGGGTGGCCCAGGCCCCATGCTTCCCACACACTCCAGGGCACTAAGCAAGGCGTGACCCTCCCCTCAATTTCTGTCGAGGTTTCTGGGCTAAGAGTCCACTCAGGTGGCAGGTACCATTTGAAGAGCTGGCTGGCTCAGGACTAGATCTCAGGGAGGACTTCCAGAGGCTCCAAAGTAGATGCGTCGAAGAGGTGGGAGGAAGAAGCACTGCCTTACCTTTAAGGAGAGGGGCTTCCATCTCCTCAGTCCTGTGAGGATGGACAGCCCAGGCTAGAAGCAGAAGACTGGATGCAACGACATTTGGAGGGATGGAGTTCTGAAGCTTTTGTGTTGGTTCAGGTCCCCCAAGAAGGAGACGCCAAGATGGAATCAGACACACAGAGTCATTGGGGGGGGACACCGGTGAAGGATCAAGGAGGGAGGAGAAGTAGACGGGGAGAGGGGGAAGGAAGGAAGGTTGAGTAGGAAGAGTCTCGAACGGCCACACACTCTACAAAAGCTCTGGGCAGGCCACAGAGAGCCCTCGAGCCACAGCTGCCATTAGAGGAGCCCCGCATCCCGCAGGGGTGAGCTGCACAAGGTCCCCATCACATTCGGTCATTGGCGGGAGCAGCCTGGGGAAGTGTGGGTGCGGCAGAAACGCTGAGGTGGATCCCGAGGGGTGGCAGCTCGCTGCCCACAGCAGAAATCTAAGTCGTGTGTGTCCACAGCTGCCACGGGTCACCCTGGCACCCCAGGGATCTCCACCTCCATGATTCGGGGGCCTCTCTTCCTGAGGGTGTAGCCCCTATTGCTCCAGGAGATCTCAGGGCCACAACTGTGCACATCCTCTCCTTCCCAAAAGCGTTCTAAATTCCCCTCGCTCAGCTGTCACCTGCCTTCCTTCCTGAGGCGTCTGAGCCCTTGATAATGACACCCTTCGCAGGCCAGGGCTGTTGCATGTGTCCGTTCACAGCTAAAGCAGAAGAGGCCCAAGTCGTCACCCGTGCCTGTCACATAGCCCTCCCCGCCTCATGTGTGACAGCAGCCTGACCTCCTCCTGCCGGTCAGGGCCAGTTACACCTGCCAAGATGTGACTCCTTGCCTGCTGGCCTGGAACACGAGGAGTCCAAGGGTGCCCAGCAGAGCCCAGAGGGGCAGGGATGGGAAGCACACAGTCCCCACACTGGGTCATTGGGAGTGATGGTGAGTGGGGTCACACCTGTTTTCATCCCTTGCATTCTTCCTGTTCGGGCCACGGCGCCATGTAGAGGCCTTTCAGAGTATTGCCACCGAGCTGGCATTTCAGCTGGCATTGGGAGCTACAGTGGGGCTGCCGCTTGATGGAGCCTTTGGTGGTCGACAGTGATCCTCTAGCATCCTGTGCGGCCAGACTGAGGAATTAAATGGAGATGAGACAGGGACCCCCATCCCTGCGTCCTTTAGGGCTCTACGACGACACCGATCTCTCCCCGACCTCGGGTACCATATCACTTTTGATTTACTCTCTTGGCTGGTGGGGGCAGTCTCAGAGGTCTCCACTTGGCCCTTGTCCCGCAGACCATGGGCTTATTGTGGTGTCAGCATGTCAATTCCAGTTCTGCACTGGGGAATGCCATATCCCCTAGCAGTGAATTTGCCCTGTTCTCAGCGGTCCTTGCCAGGCTGTTGAATCCCATGTCCTGAGAAAGGGCCCTGCAGGTCAATGCAGTCTTGCTTATCCCCCAAATCCCACCCAGGAATGCTCGCCTGGCTTCTGCTGGAACGTGCTAGAAGTGTGTGCCACTCCTTGCTCCTTGGGTGTAATCTCTCCTCCCTCATCAGGTCCCGCTGTCCCCAGCTTAGTTATTAGTCTAGCAGCCAGGAACACAGGTGGAGGCAGCTCTCAGGGGGGGGCACCTCTCGCCTTGCAGGGCAAGCCTGGAATGGTGTTAGCTCTTATAGGGGAAGGCTGGGCACCTCCATGTGCTCTGAGGGACACATCCTCCGGCAGGGTGGGAGGCTTCTATCCATTTATCCTCAACACAGTTTCAGAGTTGCAGATTTTTCCAGCCTGAGCTCACACTTAGCATAACAAAGCTGGCGTGGCTGGGCATCTCTGGAGCCCCGTGATTCCCGCTCTCACGTCCTACATCTGCTTCTCTGCTGTGTCCACTGCCCACGGCTGGAGGAGATGGGGCCTCTGTGTAAGCTCCCTGAGAGGGTCTCTAGCTCTCACATTGAGTCTTTAACTGTCAATGGCCCTCAGTTTCTCATGAACCCTCTGTAAGTGCCAACATCACTAAATAATAACCAGCCAACTCTGCTGCCCCTCCGGCGTCGCTTCCCACGCATCTCAAAGCCTGAATCACTGTGCCTGAGAGAGCGTTCCCCTCCACCATGATGTCCTCCCAGGCCCCCGCTGGTGGAAGCTTCACCCCTGGGCTGCCACACTGTGCCAGGCACTCTCTGGGTCCTACTTTCCACTCAAGGTGGGGCCTCCTTGCTGCCAGGCAGTGAGTGAGCCAGGCCCAAATCTCCAATTTCCCTTTTGCATCTATTTTCTCAGACCTCTCCTGGTACCACTTTTGATCATCCGAGGCCTCCAAGAAGAGACAGCAAGACAAGATTTGATGTACAAGAGCTTCATTGGGGGAAACACCTGTGACAGATAAAGGGGAGGGGACAGGAGAAGGCGGGGCAGGCTTCTGACCTCCACACAGGTCTGGCCCTGAGAAAGGAGAGGGGAAGGAAGGAGGAGCCTCAGTTTTCAGCTCAGCTCTGGGAAGCTTGCCCCGGGCCAAAGGGGAGTGTTCAGGCCAGCCTTAGAGGAGTCCTGCCCCTCAGGAATGGGTCTCCACTGGTACCGGCCGTGCTCAGTCACTGGAGGGGGCAGCCAGGGGACATGTGGCCTCTGCAAATGCCGTGGAGGATCCAGCCAGGCGGTGGCTGGGTTGTCGTTCAGCCACGCTCCCCGCGGCAGATCTGAGCATTGCATTTCCATGGCTGCTCCAACGACCAAGCAGGGAGTGTGGGAACTCCAGGGCAGGAATGACCTTTGGATGGAACTGATGGTTGAGTTTGCCAGGGGCCAACTCAGGGTGAGACTTCTACCAGTTCCCCAAACTTCTACCAAGAGGTGTGTACCTTCTGGGATGAGATGGGGAGCGGAGCCTGAGAAAGGCTGGTGCCTGGGGCCAGGGACACGCCTGGCCTACAGGGTGCTGACTCCCTGACCTGCCCCCAAAGTTTCCCCCAGTCCAAGCAGGAGTCTCAGGGCACTCCTCCCTTGCCTCTTGGAGATGGATTCTGTTAAGACAGAAGGCAAAGTGCCAGGGCTTCCAGGGCAGCCCCACCTGCCTTGGAGAACTCCCCTCCACCCACCTGCATGAGATGGTCCCAAACCACCTTTGCCATCACCCCATAATCTCCCAGGCCTCTGTGGGGATCAGAGCCAAGCCTGCTCCATACAGATGGCCCTCAGTTGGGAAGGGCCCACGTAGAGAAGTTGCTGGGCCCACTGCTGGTGGTCCCTCAGCAGACAGCCTCAGTGGGAATCCCACTGAGGGGTCCCTGCCTGAGTCTGGTAGCCCCAGGACACCCCCGGCCTCACATCCCCCTGAAGCACCTGTCCACAGGCATCCTCATGTTGATGGGAAGGTCAAGAGGTGGGGTCCGTTCATCCTGCCACACGTTGGATGTGTGGAACGAGGACAGAGTTAGTGCATCCGTCCCCAGCCTCCGCAGGATGGTCTTCACACCATCCCAGTGTGCCAACCACCCTCCCACCTTATGGGAGTCCCGACTTGTGGTGTCCACGCTCCGCCTGCCTCCAGGGCCCCGCGGGGACAAAGGGAGTCAGGGCTTATGCCCTCAGCAACTCCTACTCACATGCCGCCCTGATTGCCTTGAGCCCACGTTCCCAGCCCTGGGCCACCCTCACCGGCCCTCCAATTCATGGCTTGGGAGCCAGACCTCCCATCTGTTCAGCCCCCTTCCCCTTCCTTCTACCTCTGGCCTCTTGTACCTCCAACCTCCTCCCCCAGACCCCTTCTTCCTGGAAAAGAGGTGTTTCCTCCACCCTCACCTCCAGGCAGGCTCTGGAAGCACAGGGGGCTGAGGAAGGAAAGGCATCAGGGCATGACTTTCACTTCTGAGAAATCAGGAGCTAATTGCTCTAATCTTAGCCCAGCCACGTGTTCCTGATTGCAGTCACTGATGGGCACCAGACAGGCGCTGCTGAAATCAGGACACTCGTCCTTCCTGCCATGCAGGCAGCTCCACCAAGAGGCAGAGAGTGGGCACCAGCCTGGGTCACAGGGGCCTGCCTCGCATGACAGGGAGCCCCCCTCCCTGCCCTCCGACCTGGGGAGAGCCCTCTCTCCCTCGGCCCCTGCTCTGCGGACACGTCCATCCGTCTGCTGCCTAAACGTTGGCAGTGAGCTTAGGAGGAGGAGCTTGTGAGGAACGGTCCAGGGCTAAGAGCTGGAAGCTCCTCGGAGATCACGGATCCTTTTGCCAAAGGGGAAACCGAGGCCCTGTGAGGGAGAGGGGCCAGGCACAGCCTGGGGCCATCAGTAGAGCTAATGCCCATGCGAGGCCGGGAGGGTCTCTGCCCTTTCAACTTCATGGCAGCCCCTGCCCTCCAAGCCCTCTTATCTAGTAATTTCCAAGTCAAGTTAAGAGTCAAGTAATACAGAGCCACTGAAGAGCTCAGGGTGGAAGTTGGAGCTCTGGGTTCTAACAGTGATTCATGTAATGAATTGTTTTATTCCCCCGTTTTACAGATGAAAAACTAGGCTCACGTGGCTTGAATAATCTGACCAGCCACGGCAAGTGGTCCAGCTAAAATCCAAAGCCAGGTCTTCTAACTCCAAGTTTGACTTTATGCCACCACTGCTCTGCCAGCTACTGCCATGTGACCTTGGAAGGTCACATCACTTCCCGTCTCTTGGCCTCACTCTCTTCCCTCTGCAAAATGAGAGGGGTGGCCCAAATAGTCTCTGGGAGGCAAGTGCCGTGGGACCAGGAGCGGGACCCACCCTCCTCTGCCCATCCCCACATCAGTCCAAGGGGACACAGCGTAGCAGAGCATACAAATGCTTGTGGTAATTGATTGTTTTTCTGGTTCTCTCTCCTTCCCTCCACACTGTACAATCCTCCCTGGTTCCCTTTTCTCCTCACGCACCCACCTCACTCCCACACCTCCCCATCTCATCCCAACTCCTGGCCCTGGGGTGCTTCATCTGGTCCTTACTCCCCTCCCCCACCCCCTCCTGCCATCTCTCCCTTCTGCCTCTTTCCTAGGGCTCTGGTCCAAAGAACACTGACATCCACTATGCAGAGCTGGACACATCAGCCCTGGAACTCATGCCAGGGCCACGGAGCGCCATGCTAGGGTCTGAAGAGGTTGTGGAATATGCCACCATCCAGCTGAGCCCACCCTAGCACATGACCCCTAGCGGCCCACCCTGCCTCTGGACCACAGGTACACTCTGCCCACCACACTTCCCAGCAGTGCAAATGCCCAGCTGCACAGAGGGCTGGAGCGATGCAGAGCTGGGGGCTTCAGCAATGGATAAAGGGGGGTGCGGGGGAGAACCAGACAGGTGCAAGAGAAGGAACCTGGACCAGGAGCCCAGAGGTCTGGAATGTAGTCCCCTTCTGCCACCAATGTACTGTGTTACCTTCATTTCCCCTTTTGGAGCCTCAGTTTCTCCACCTGTGAAACAGAGAGGTTGGAAATAATCTCTAGGGCTCCTTCCTGTTCCAGCGGCCCCCATTTATCCTTCTATGGGTCCAATGGGCACATGCCTCTCCCAGAAGTGGCCTCACTCACTGCAACACTGACGCCCCTTAGCCATCATGGGCACCTGGGTGCCACATTTTATTTTCTTACCATGGCTCAAGGCTGCACACCCACATTTCCTCCTGACCTTGACCTCTCTTGGCTCAGCTGAACAGTTCGAGGCAAAGTTCCTATCCCCTGAGGGGCTCCCAGCAAAGTGACAACCGAGGGCCCCTGAGCTGAAAAGGGACCAGCTGGGCTCTGCAGGGTGTGGTGAGCAGGCTTCCCTCCGCAGCATGGATCCTGAGTCACCTGGAGGCCGCAGGGTTGAGAACTCAGATATTGACTTGGGGAGATGGTGAGGTCAGAGGGGTTTCAGCAAACACGTGAGCCTTCTTGAGGGATTAAAGTAAGCTGAAGGCCCCTCAAGCTGCGACAGTAGAATCATAGGGCTGGAGACTTGGGTCAAAGGGTCCACCCCACCCCCCCTCCCCCCTCCAGCTACAGATGAGGAAAGCTGACCTCGGGGCCCTGTACTTGAGATGGTTTGGGGATGAGCAGGGTGGAAGAGGATAAAGAAAGGGGCAGGATGGAGAAGGGAAGGATCAGCCAGGAGCGACATGGCAGTGCTGAGTGTGAGAAAAGTCCCACAAGACGTGTGAGGGCTGGCATGGGGGGAGGACCCAGGAGGGACTCACTGGTGGCCCCTGCAGACCGTTCCCCACCAACTAGGAGCCAGTTGGGTCCTGGGACCCAAGAAGGGCCAGGACTCTGCTCCCGCACATGCCACCCATCTCCACCCCACTGCCTCTCAAGCTCTGTGCTCCTGCAACACGTCATCCCCCAGCCGCCTCTGCAGATCGATTGCCTTGAGCCTCAAACCCCTGCAGCAGGTATGGAGGAGTGAAGACCCAAAGGGATGCAGGGACCTCCCCCAGGCCCCTGCACAGCCACGTTCGGAGAACCTGCCACTGGGATCGGCTGTCTACCTACTCTGACAGGTCCTCCCCCTCGCCAAGGAAAGGGTGCTGCGGGCTGGCGTGAGGAAGGGGCTGGGCGCCAGGCGGGGTTTCTGGCCTCCCCCCCCCCGCCCCCACTAACCAAGGGAAGCAGCTCAGCTATTGCAGAGCCTTCTTGTGAGGTCTGGGCCCCAGGGAGGGCCCACACCACCGCCCAGGGCGGGGAGAGCGTGAGGTTTGCAGTGAGGGAGACAGGCAGGGGGAGGCAGAAAAAAGCCATTAATCCCATAAATCCTAATTTGGAAGCCCTCCCGGCCCCTCTGAAGTACAGGGAGTTGGGGTGGATATAATCCTGGGCGCGGCTGGCGGAAACCCAGGAAAGGGAGGGGTTCTGCTGCCTTTCCCCTCCCCCACGGCCCACCCCACCTCACCCACATTCCCACCGTCGGCAGAGCTAAGGGTGCCATCCTGGGCCCCGGAGCGGCCCTCTGTTTGGGTCCAGGGTCTGAAAGGTGCTGGACCAGGGTGCCCAGGACAGGGGAGAAGCTGTGACAAATTGACAGCTTCCAGGGAGGCTGGGCAGTGTGGAGGGGAGGGAGCACAGAGCTAGGGACAGGGGGCTCCGAGCTGGCGGCTTGGTGGAGCGGAAGGAGGCTGCCTAGCCGGGAATTAGCTGGCTTCCCGCCACTGGCCCCTTCCCGCCACGTGTTCTCACTTCCCCTCCCGGCAGGGGGGAGGAAGATGTCAGACAGGAACAGGTGCACGGGCCGCGGGCAGAAACCGCCCCCCAATCTCTCCCCACCCCCTTGCCTGGGCGCAGGCCTGAGCCATAAACTCCAGGGAAATCCAGGATGGGAGCTCCTCCCTTCCCCCTCACCCCATCCCTTGGGCCATCTGATGCCATCAATGAGGCCTTGGCCAGAAACTTGTTGGAACCTCCAGACCATTAGACACCGACAACTGGCGAACTAGCCCGAGAGAGAGGTGCCTCGCCTGGAAGGAGAGGGAGGATGGCAGGTGAGGGACCGGTGGGGCCCATGGCACAGGCTCACCCCACAGCCCAGATTCCCGGGCAGAAGAGGCTGGAAGCTGGGGCCCCCGGGATCCGCCTCTGCCCCCAGGCCACCCCCTCCCACGCCTCCTTCCTGCCCCACGCAGCCCACTCGGCCCTGTCTCCTTTCTCCGCCCCGGGCCTGGCCAGTCCCTCTGTCTGCCCGCAGCATTTCCTGCCCCCAGTCCCTCTTCCCCACCGGCCTCTCACTCTCCCTTTCACCAGCTGCCTCGCCCCCTTTCTCGGTTCACATCTGTTTCTCTCTCATGTCTCTTCACGGCCCCCCACGCCCTCCCTTCTCTCTCCCACCCCAGCTGCCTCTGCCCTTTCATCTCCCCCTTCCCTGGGCCCTCCCCACTGAAGTTGCTGGTTCCAGAGGCCGGAACTTCAAAAGGAGATCAAAGCTGGGCTCCCCCATCAAAGACCAGACTCTCCAGGAGCACACCACCCCCCCCATAGACTGTAACTCTCCCTGACAGGCCAAAGTCCTGCATCCCAGCACCCCGGGAAGCACATTCTCAGCCAGAGCCTGGTGCTGGAAAGGCCATTGTGTTTGATGGAAAGCTCCCAGCACTTGGGATTCAAACAACAAGCTGGAAAACTATAACAGCCAACCCCTTACTGGCTGTGTGACCTTGGGCGAGTCACTGAACCTCTCTGACACATAGCTACATTATGTGTTAAACGGGACTCTAATCTACTTTATAGGATTGTTGAGTGGATTAAAGGAGAGAATGCAGGTGAAATACCTAGTACGATGCCTGTCTTACAGCTGGCAGTCAGTAAGTTGTTGCTCTTAATACTACTGCTACTACAGTAGCACTCCCAGGGCTGGAAGTGTGTAGAGACCAGGGCAGAGGTGTCCAGGGAGTAAGGCCTACTGCTGCCCTGTAGGACAGGAGTCCTAACACCCCCAAGGGGTCACTCGGCACACAGGCTCCACCTGAACCCAGACCTCTGGGCTTCATCCTCACCAGGATGCAGTGGCCACTTGAAAGCCCCCTCCCATCACCCCCACCAGACACTCAGCTCCGTCTCCAGACTGGGCTCTCCTGCCCCGGCAGCCGCTTCTCGCCAAGCCTCTGGCCCGAGTCCTCACCCTCAGCTTCGGCCCAGCCCCACATCCCTCAAGGGGATGGTGGCGTCTAGATGGGGTGGGAGGTGGAGCTGGAAGGCCGAGGCTGCATTTATGAAACTTTTCTTGGCTCCAAACATCAGAGAACTTCAGGAAGACGTGACTTGAGTAAGTCCCTAAACCTCCCGAAGCTTGTTTTCTCATTTGTAAAATAAGGGGTTAGCGGCCTCAAATCCTCCTTTGGCAGCAGGCTCTGCATGCATTATAATTTTAAAGAACCTAGGAAGTAGAACTCAAGGCCCTCTGAGGCCCCTCCGGACGGGAGACACAGCACAGATCTTCCGTCTGCACTGCTTCCCACAGCCAACAGCCCTGAGCGCTCAGCTCACCGGAGCCTCCGCTGGTCCTGCTTTTCCAGGGAGTGACTGAGGCTCCGGAGGTGACGGGACCTGCCCCCAGGCCACACGGCCAGCCCTGGCCTCTCTCAGGCCCCCATCCCTACACCATCTGATGGGAATTATTCTTCTCAGGTTGTAAATGCGCACATGGGAGCTCAGAGCCTAGGTACACAGGCCGGGCTCAACGTTGCTGGCCTGCCCCACCTGCTGGGACCCACTGGACCCTCCCTTGGATGTCTGCCCCCCTTCCAACAAAGCCCGTCCCTGACTCCCTAGTCCCAGGGCTTCAGGTGGCAGCACCCCACCCTCCAGATCACCTGCCCCCCGAAACACACTGTGAGGAAAGCAACCTGCTCCTACCTGCTTCCTGGCTCAGCGCCCCCCACACACCCCAGGGCCCCCATAGGACTGTCCGCGCTGATGCAGGTGCTCTGTATCTAGGCTCTCCAGTACACGGCCACTAGCCACGGACTTGGATGTCAGTGTAATCTTATTTTTCATTTTAATTTAAACAGACACACACGGCTAGGGGCTGCCATACTGGACGGCGCAGACAGAGGTGCCCCCAAAATGCCTGGCCTCTGCCCCTCTCCTCCGCAGGCGCGTTCGGCAGTGGAGACTTTGAAGTGTGTCTGTGGAGTGTTTGGGGTGGTGAGGTGGGCAAGGGAAGTTCCTGCCCCCGGGCTCCCCACGCCAGGCCAGCCTCCTCGGTTGAGCCCCGAGTGGCCATGGCCCAGATGCGGCCAGGCACGGGGCACGGTGGGAGGTGGAAGGTGGAGCGATGCCTGGGGAGCAAGTGGCCACCTTACCCGCTACCCCCAGACACACCCCCCGCAAATCCCCGCAGGGGGTGTGCAGCCTGAGCAAGCTCGCAGGCCCTGGTTGGTCTTTCCTCCCCTTCCCGAGGACGGCCTTTTCTCCCAGGACCCTTCACAATCTCACATGTTCTTCCTCCCCTCTAGGCCTGGAGGAGGTGGGAGGCCCAGGCTCACCCCTGGAAGGGGCTTGGGAGCCGAATTGCCAAAGCCTTTTTTTTTTTTTTTTTTTTTTATAAATTTATTTATTTATTATTGGCTGCATTGGGTCTTGGCTGCTGCGCACGGGCTTTCTCTAGTTGTGGCGAGCGGGGGCCACTCTTCGTTGCGGTGCGCAGGCTTCTCATTGCGGTGGTTTCTCTTGTTGCGGAGCACGGGCTCTAGTCACGCGGGCTCAGTAGTTGTGGCTTGTGGGCTCTAGAGCGCAGGCTCAGTAATTGTGGCGCACGGGCTTAGTTGCTCCGTGGCACGTGGGATCTTCCTTGACCAGGGCTCGAACCCGTGTCCCCTGCATTGGCAGGTAGATTCTTAACCACTGTGCCACCAGCGAAGCCCAGCCCAAGTCTTATGTCCAACCTCTTGGGAGGCCAGGAGTTGTGCAGGCCGGGCAGGCCAGGGAGAAGAGGGCCGGGGAGCCTCCCCCAGAGCCGGCCAGGCTCCTCCACTCATTGGCCTCAGCTGTCTTCAGAGGGCAGAATGGAAGCTGCTGCCTCGGCCCCTCCAGCCCAGTCAGACCCTAGGATGTGGGCTGGTGGGACAGAGCTCCCCCTGCTGGGCAGCCCTGGAAGCGTGCCCCTGCCCCTAGGCACTGCAGCCAGGGAGTCCTCAGCCCCAAGGTGAGCTCCCCCAAGGAAGCCACTGGAGGACTTCAGGTGGGAGTGGGAACAGGATGGAGTGACTGGGGACCCCGAGACATACTGGCCAGGGCTCAGGGTCGTGGGGAGCCAAGTGCAGATCAGTTCAGGATCCCAGCCACCCCATTGCTACTCACTTCTCGCCCCAGAGAGAACCCCCTTCTCCTCCTTCCTCCCCTCCATTCCTCTAAACCCTCCTCTGCAGCAGGGGGAGGTCAGCCCTGGACAGACCTGAGTTCAGACCCCGCTCTGCCACTTATTTTCGTGTGGCCATGGGTGAGCAGGTTAACTCCCCCCCACCCAACGCTGGAGTAGGGAGAGTAACAACCCCCTCCCACACTGCAGGGAGGAGGGGACGGACTGGGAGGTGCCCAGTGGGCGGCAGACCCCGTTACCACCAGTTCTTTTCCCTGCCCTCCCTCTTCCCCTCCTGTCTTTCCCTGGAGCTCCAGGATGAGACCTGCCGGGCCCCTGGCCCTCCAGAGCTACCCTTTCCTCTGGGAAGACCACTACCTGGAGCTGGCCGCCCACCTGACCACTTCCCCAAGCCTCTTTTCACTGACCTCCCTGGACTCTGTACCTGCCTCTAATGGCCATCCATGTAGAAGACACTGTCCCCTCTCCCACGCTCACCCCAGCCCCCAGCTGCTGCTCTGGGCCAGCCCGGGACAGGAGCCTCGTCCTGTACGCCAGTCCCCTCCACCCAGACCTACAGCACCCGCAGGCTCCACTTCCCTCCGGCACACACGGGGCTTTGCTTTTGTGAGTCTATAGTTGGTTGAATGCATGGAATCTGGGTGAGAGTGAGCGGGCATGCCCGAGTGTGTACCTCTCCCCCGCACCTCACACTCCCCACCCTCTCTCTGATGCTTCCAGACACAGCCCCAGCCCTGACTGCTCTCTGCCCCCCACCTCCCTGAAGCCAGGCCCGAGACTGCTGCCTCTCCTCTCCTGCTGGGGAGCTGACCATTAGGGTCACAGGAAGAGGACAATAGAGCTGACCCCATGAGGTGGCTCCGCCAGGTCTCCAGCACCCCACAAATCACCCCCAAACTCAAATAGCAAGTTCCTTCTTCCCACTCCCCACCAGCTCAGGCATTGTAGGCAGGTCACCAAAAAGGTCAAGCCACTCACTCTGCTGGCCGCTCAGAGCTTGGGATATCTATCGGGCCAGGTCCCCTTGCTCACAATCAGGGGAAGAGATCCAGGAAACCTGGGGGCCCCCAAATTATGAGATCCTCCTCCTGCAGGAGCTACACAGCTTCTGTTCCAACCGGGCTCTCCTCTGACTGGGAAAGAGCCGACCCAGGAGGCCATGGAGAGGCTCCCATCTTCCAGCAACCTCCAACCCTCGGGCCTGGAGCAGAGTGTATCTCCAGAGTGTCAAGTGCCATTGATTGAGAGGGCCCTGGGGGCATCTGGGCTGGGCCTTATAAAGGTGCCATCTGTCCCCCCTACTCACATCTGCCCACAAGCTAGCAGGCCCTGGAGAGCTGGGAGGGGGCAGCGGGGCCTGGCGGTCCCAGTCCCCAGATCACTGGACCGGGACGTGGTCATCTCAGAGTCAACCTTCTTCTTGCTCCTGGGCCAAAGAATGCAAGGAGGGGACCAGGCTGGCTCTTGTACACAATCATGGATGGAGAGCAAGAGCAGGTCACTGCCAGGGCAGCTCAGGAATGTCCCTATCTCCTGGATAGGATAAATCTTTTCTCCCAGAATTCCCAGTTTCACCTAGGCCCCCCAAGGGCTGAAGAGCCTTCAGGGGGCCTCCATCTCCCCCACCAAGTCTTCCCTTCTCAAGAGCCCCCTGGGGATCTATTTCTGGGATCAATCAGATTGAGCCCTAGCCTGGCAGCGGGTCAGGAAGCTCAGGAGGAGAAAGGTCCAGCGGAAGGCAGCCGAAGTGTGTGTAGCTTGTCTGAGAGGCCTGAGATAACCTATCTGGACTTTGACAAGAAAAAACTTATGCTATCATTCTACATTTCCAGCCAGGTGCCCAGCCTCTAGCCCCGCCCGCCCCCCCACCCTGACCTCAGTCCTCATCCCCAAGCCAGGACTGTGGACCCAGCTATGTCTGCAGAGAAGACTGACCATCCCCTCACCACATACAAACTTGTACAGAGAAGGTCATAACCCCGGGAGCACACTGACCCAGCGTAGGTCTGCTAATTTGAGTTCCATTTTTATAAAGCGGGGTGAATCCGTATATCATAGTCACTACACCCTGATTTCAGCAAGGCATTTTTCCAAATGTGGACAAGATAGAGAAATATGGGCTACCTGGTACAGCAAGGTAGGTTCAAAATGTCTGTACATTGGTGCCCTGAGGTTCCAGTGTAGTTTTACAGACTCTCTCTTTTGCTTTGCTTCAGCTCTCATCATTTCTTTGGATGAAGAAAGTGTGCTTATTGAAAACTTATGGGTAAAAGAGGTAGAGTCGAAAGGAATTAGGAATATTCTGTATCATTAAATTCGTCATTGAAAAGGTCTGTAAAAGATAAGAGCTTAGATCAATTATATCAAAACCAAAAAATAAAATTTAACAGAAATGAAAAAAATTTTTAACAGAGACAAATGTAAAGTCCTTTATTTAGGTTCAGAATTCAGTCACATACATTTAGGTTGAGAGAGTCCTGGTTTATTTGCAGTTCATGTAAACTTCATTGACTACATGTTTAAAATGAGTTAGCAGCTTCTGAGGTTTGCTTAAATTGGTAGATACAACACAATGTTGTTTAACTTAGCTGTTCAATGACTACACCAATTCCCCCATTGTTTGTTTTTTCACTTGCTTGCTTGTTTATTTGTTTTATTTTTAAATGTTATTGCTCTGTTAGCCTCAGTCTTTCCACCCTGCCTTCAACATAGCTTCCCTCACGGTCACAAGATAGCAGCCACAGTTCCAGGCATCACATCTAGGCTCAATTTTCTACTAGAAGAAGAGACCAGCTCTTCTTGTGTCTTTTTAAAAAGGGAGGAAACCTTTCCCAGAAGCCTCTAGCAGGCTTCTCCTCCACCTCATTAGCTAGAATTATGTCACGTACCCATGCCCTTGTCAAAATCATTCATTGGGAAGGGAAATGGGGTGACAGAGAGAAGAGATACGATTAGGTAACCAAAAGTTCCTGCTCTGATGGCAGCAAACTTCCTATCATCAGAAATGTTCGAGACTGAATAAAACCTAGCAGAGATATAAGAGGAGATTCTGGTAGTGGGTCGGAGTTGGATGTGATGACCTTGAGGTCCTTTCCAGCCTAGAAGATGTCAGTCTTCTATAATTCAATAATTATACATGGCTCACAAGTGTACACACTTCCTCAACCAAGGACCATGTCTCTGGTTGAGATCTCATGAAGTAGACTTTGTGACTGAAGGCAATCTCCACGCCCTAGTGGTGTCCCTCACTTCTCACTGCTCACCCTTCTCTCTCAAAGACCCCCTTCTTTGTCTCCTTCTCTCCATGACCACGTCTGGGCACCTCAGAATATCTCAAGAGACTGGAGTAAAGAAACAGACAAAAACAGAACAGGGGCCGATCCCAGCCTCCCACCCAGGTGTGGGCTCTCGGGGTCCAGCCAGGGAGGGAATTAACACCCACAGTAGCAACACATCTGTGGAGCCACTATTGTGTGTAAGACAAAAGGAACCAAAGGAAAACTGTCCGTTCGATTTCTGACTCAAAGAGCTTGCAGTATAATTGGAGGCAGGAGACAGAATACACGATGCAACCAAAAAATAGTCATTCTATTTTCATAAACCACATGTGAAAACCAGCCAGGTTTCTTATATCTAAAGAGAAAAATAGTCATCTAAGATTAGTACTCAGCGACAGAGGATGGAGACAGACAGTAAATGCTCTGGGAACACAGAGGATGAAGAACAGTGTTATTAAAAATAATAGTAGCTGACGATAACAACAACATTGGACATTTCCAAATATGGTAAGACCGTCCCTTGCCTGGAGACCGTGACCAGCGGCTGTGCATCCCCACCAGGGAGACTGGGTGCCAGGGAAGATACAGGAGAGGTCCGCACCTGCTCCTGCAGATGTGTGCCCACCTCACTTCTGATGAGATTTTTGTACCCTTGCCAAATACAAAATAGGACATTATCATGTGTTTGAAAAATAGCAACTCCCAAATTTTGAAGAGTATCCTAGGTGTTGGGCTCAGTGCTAGGAGCTTTAAGTACATCATCTAATTTAATTCTCAATGACCCAAATGCTCTCTTGAAGCCCCTTTAAGGCTTTGAGAGTCACCCTTTCCTTTAGTCTTCAGATAAATATGGTTCCCCTCCCCATGCTCTCCAAGATTCCCGAGAATTGCCAGGACCTGGCATTTTCATGATTCCCTCTCATTCTGATGTCCTCTTCTCTCTCAATCCTGTTCTGCCTCAGTTCTGGAGTTCATGCCTTTTTTGTCTTCTTGTTCATCTACAGAAGAGGGGTACTTAACCAGCGGTGGGGTGGGTGCAGGGAGAATCCAGGAAGGAAGGCTTCCTAAAAGAAATGACAGGTGGGGTGGCTCTGCTTTTTCCTTAATTTTCCCCCAAACATTACTAACATAAGGAGGGACTTAGAACTTTACCGAAAGTTGAGAGTAGCTGGGGAAAAGATGGGCGCTTCTCTAAGCCCAGCAAACAGCTGGAAATTTAAAACCCAGACCTGTTCTTGCAAGTTCCACCTCCCCCAGGCACATCCTCTGAGTCCTCCCTTCAGCCTCTGCCCTCCAGTGCACTGCTAGACCCTCCCCACACCTGCGCCACTTTGGCCCCCTCTTCCCGGATTTCACTCTGTGGGGGTGGGTGAGAGGGCTGGCTGGACAGCTTTACCTGTCACACTCCAAAGTGCGTCATTTTCCAAAACAAAGATTCCTGTCGGTCTGCCAGCAACTGGCACCATTCTCTAGAACACAAACCAGCTAGAGACACACACTCGATTGGCAACAATCTGCGATACAGTGACCACAGTTACGCAGGGAGAAACCGAGATTAGAGTGGTTATGAAATTTGTCCAAAGTCACAAATGATGGGGATCTCTGGTTTGAACCAGGTCCGTCGGCTCCAGAACCACTCCTTCTAACTCTGGCAGTAATCTTCAAAGAGGCGAGCCTTGAGGGAACCTTGAAGGAAGGGAACGTGCCCGACAGAAAGCAAAAGGCATGAGGCAGAGCCTGAGACCGGCTGAGCTGCGGGGAGTGAGCAGAGGCGAGCCCGGAGGCAGGGAGCCCGGGCGGAGGCTGGAACAGAAGGAGGCCTCCATGCCAGGGTGGGAGCCACTGGAAAGGAGATAAGGGGGTGGATTGGGAAGCTAATTAGGAGGGGAAAACCTCATGGAAAACTGGATCAAATCAAACAGGACTGAACTTGGAGGGTGAAAGAGAGAGCAGCTCCAAGCATCACGCCCAGATCTCTGACGGATGTTCACTGAGGGGGTGACCACGGTGGGAAGGCAGGGAGGGGCGTTTACAATGCGTTCGGTCAAGCGTGCGCATGTGGAGATGGACGTGCCTCTGAGGCATCCACGCAGAGATGTTTGCACGCTGCTCTGCGTATGGGTTTGCTGCTCCTGAGACAAGCCCACGCTGGAGAGGCGGTCATGGGCCTACAGATGGTAATTAAAGCCATGGGAGGATGAGCTCAGGCTGGGAGAAGGTGTGAGAGAGAGGAGGCGAGGACCTTGGACAGAACCCCAGGAGCATCCCCAGGAAAGGGAGGGGCCCAGGGAGAATAACCGGCAAGGAGACCAAGAGACGAGAGGCCAGGCGGTCAGAGGGAGCGGGGAGGACTCATGTCAGGGAATCCGGGGGCGCAGGAGGGGCGGTGGGGGGGCAGGCGGCAGAGGTCCACGTTGTCCAATGCTGCTCCAGAAACATCCTGAGAATGACCATTGGATGGATTTAGAAACAGGGTGTGGGGTGTTGCAGTGGGGCAGGGGGGACTTCAGAGACCACTGGCGATTCCCTTCAGAGGAATATCACCTGAGAAGTAAAGGAGAGATGAGAACATAAGACAGCAAGATATGGAGGAAAAAGGATAAGATGTTATGAGACGAGACAGGTAGGGGTGAGGGAGAGAGGGTTTGGTTTTGTTTTGCGTAAGGAGAGTTGAGCAAGGGTAAATGATGGTGGGAAGGAGCCAGACAGTGGGTGGAGAAGGCTGTAGACAGCAGAAGTGAAGATGCAGATGGAGGCCGACCAGAGACTTCTGAGGCTCGGGGACGGAGGGTCCCACTGGCCTCTCCTAAAGACAGGCTCTGTCAAAAACATCTGAATCCACAGAAATCCACTAGAGATCTGGGCACAAATCCATGGTCCCAGGAGGGTCATAGGAGGAACGGAGATGCTCCTGAAGGAACATCCTAACCCCTTGTGAGGCCAGGCTGGCAGAGGAGAGGCAGTGTTCAGGAAATGCAGTTGCACTTTGGGTCCTTCTGGCCATCGGTGACCAACCCCCCCAACCCTGAGCACAGGGGCCCCAGCAAAGCTCTCTCTGCCCACCCCCCAGGGGCTGTGTGCATGGCCCTTGGACCACCCACTTGAGCTGCCCCTGCCTGTCTGCATGGACTTGGGCTTCAGTATCTCTCTGCGCTCTGGGGCTTACTGTGTGACTGGGTGCAGAGTAAGCTGGCTCCTGGCCCCTTGATTCAGAGCAGAGGTGTCCCAGAGGCTTGGTGCCCAAGAACTCAAGTCCTTCCTTGAGCCTGTCCTCCTCACAGCCACCTGGGAGCTGCCTGCAGACCCAGCTCCTCCAGCCTCCCCTCCATGTCCCCAGACTTGGTTAGTTCCACAGGCAACCCCATTTCTCCGGCACAATTCCAATGGTGGCCCTTTATTGAGCACATGCTACTCATTTATTCATCCGTTTAATGAATACTTATGGAGCACCCCCGTGTACCCCGCGCGTTACAGATTGCTGGGGATCCAACGGTGAACAGGCAGATTCGTCCCTGCCCTTGTGCAGCTTGCAGCCCTCTCCCCTAGTGTTGTGCCTGACACTTGGCTTCCTTTATCCTATTTATTCTTACAGCAACCCTGTGAAATAGACATTACTACCTCCATTTTACCAAAAAAAAAAAGAAACTGAGGCCCAATGTGGTTAAAAATCAGGCAGCTCGTAGTTGAAGAACCTTGATCTACCACCCTCAGAGGCTCTGTCTCCTCCAAGCAGAGCTGATCCCGAGCTTCTCTGCGTTTGGGGTCTCCCAGTTCCCTTCTTTAGAGCGACTCCTTCCCCTCCTTCCATTTCCTCCCTCCTTCCTTCTCTCCCTTCTCTTGCTCTTTGGAGGAAAGGGTGAGTTGTTTGAGTCCAGAGTCCCAGGTCTAGCTGGCGAACCTGGAGCTAGCAAGTTGTTAGTTTCACTGCTTGGGGCCCACATCCCCTCTTCCCTGAAAAGAGCATGATTATCCCGGCCCTACCCTCTCCAGAAGGCGCTGGGAGGATTAAATGGGGTCAGAGATGTGAAAGTGCTTTCCAAGGCACTCACAGGCAAGGGGTTATTCTTATCAAAACTTTCTCTAAGCGGAAGCCCTGGGATCAGCAAATTACTTGTTAACATGCATTGCAGTCACTGTATTTCCTGTCCCAGGCTGTTTACACTGCAAGCCCTTCGCTAGCTGTGTAATGAAAGGGTTTTCCTCTTCTGAAGGAATTTCAGGTGTCATCTAACAGGGAGCAAAAGGAAGTGGGGGCCTTCCTTACACTTCTGAGATCCCAGCCAAGGAGGGATGAAAAGACAAACATGTATCAAGTATTTATTACCTGCCAGGCTCTGGGCTAAGCACTTTGTCCACAGCACCTTTGTTTATTTCTCACAACCCCTTAAGACTAAAATACTATTTTTACTTTACAGAGAAGAAAAATAATTTATCTGAAATTGCAAAGCTTTGAAGTGGTGGATTTAGGACTTGGACCTAGACCTGTCTGATTCCCAAACTCATGCTTTTCCCACTGAGAAAAACCCAATCCTGCCTGAAATCCCTGCTGAAGCCACCTCCTCCAATGCAGCCTCAGCAATGTCACTCTATGACAATCACTGATTTGCCTCCCTGCCTGCCCTGTACCAGACAACCAGCCCTGTAAGGACACGGACTGTGTTAAATTCATCTTCGTATTCCCAACCATCAGCACAGTTTGCCTGGGCCACGGAAGCTGAATGGTTAATGGTCAAAGAATAATTTCTGTCCTAAAGATAAAATCATGACTCTCACATACAAATATAAAATCAATCTGTATCGAAAATCTTATTTCACTCATTAATTAATGAGGGAACCACTGAGATGTTACAACTCGTTCAAAGGAAAACTCAAAAGAACCTCAAATATGTATGTCTTTGTCTCCTCGGGCTGTCATAACAAAATACCACAGGCTGTGTGGCTTAAACAACAGAAATTTATTTCCCATAGTTTGAAGGCTGGAAGTCCAAAATCAGGATGCCAGCAGGGTCCTTTCTGGTGAGAGCTCTCTTTCTGTCTTGTAGGCGGCTGCCTTCTCACTATGCCCTCAAGTGGCCTTTCCTTGGTATGTGCCTGTGCAGGGAAGGGGGAGAGAGAGTGAGGTCTCTGGTATCTCTTCTTATAAGGACACTAATCCTATAGATCAGAGCCCCACCCTATGACCTCACTTAGCCTTAATTACTTCCTTAGAGTCTGCATCTCCAAATACAGCCACACTGGAGGTTGGGCTTCAACATATGAATTGGGGGCAGGGCGAGGGGGGGAGGGCCACAAACATTCAGTCCATAACAACATGCAAATAAGGAATGCTAACATGAATTTACAAATAGATGTAAAATGGGTCTATCCACAGGCAATAACCAATTGCATTCCACTGAACACAATTCAATTACATTTTTAAAGACAACAAGCCTTTGCATTATTATCGGTTTTCTACCACTTGCAGAGCTGTAAAATAGCTCAAAGACAATGAAAAGTTGAAAAAAAAGAAGAATATGCTAGTCAGGACACCTAATTATCTTTTTGGTCCATTTCAGCCTTTCACAGTGTTTCCCTGTAGAATGAATCAATAAAAGCAGTTGTCTGGGCTGCCACAGGAATTGTCCACTCCCTCAGCCATCCCCTTATTCTGTCTCTCTTGGATTGCATTTTTACACATGTCTTTTATCACCCTATTTCCACCAGACAAGGGGTGGTCCCACAGCCTGTCCCCTAGGCCTTTCAACTGCCAATCAACTCCCACTCACAGTGACACTAACATCCCAGACTCACAACTACAGCTGCCCGTGGAATATCTCCTTTGTCTAGACTGGAGAAAGTAGGTAGCATCACAGTGTACTAAAAGGCAGAGGGCCTCTCACGTCAAACAGCCAACATCAAGGGCCCAGGTGGGCTGGGGAGATGAGGGTCCTGCAATGCTTGGATTTCCTAGCCACTCACATTTGCACTGGCCCATGGAAGATCTCCATAGCCCAGGAAAGAGGTGCATTACACAGTCGTACAGGACAGGGGCATCCCCAGGTCACTCAGGCCCCAAGGGCTCCCTTACCAGCTGGGCACTTTGAGAGGTTTCAGGTCTTTGCCAGAAACAGCACCTGACAGAGGATTGAGAATGTAAGAAAAGACCAGGGATGTGGAGAAGGCTTCCGCTGGAAAATCAATGGAAAGCAAACCCTGGGATGTCTAAATGCCAAGTGGAGCCCAGCTAGCTCATTGAGAAATTCAGCCTTGGCTTCAGAGCCTCTGGAAATCCAACCTTTGCTCTGGGAAAACAATTTCTGATTCCTTTCTCTGCCTTCCTTTTACAAAGGTCAAGTTCTACCTGCAAAATGGAATTTGTGGTGCAAGTCCATGGTGTTTATCACTAGAACAGTCCATGCAAACTGGACAAGGTCCACAACAGCAGTTGACAGCCTCACATCTCTAGCCTGGACTAGCAACAGCCTATAACCAGTTTGCTGGTTAGCTCAGGCTGTTAGCTTAGTCAGCTCAGGCTGTTACAATGGTGTATCACAGACTGGGTGGCTTACAAACAACAGAAATTTATTTCTTACTATTCAGGAAGCTAGAAGTCAGAGATCAGGGTACTAGCAGGGTCGGGTTCTGATGAGACCCTCTTCCAGGTTGCAGACTTCTTATTGTATCTTCAAATAGTGGAAAAGAGAGTGAAAGCACTCCCTTGGGGTCTCCTTTATATAGGCACTAATCCCATTCATGAGGGCTCCATCCTCATGACCTAATTACCTCCCAAAGGCCTAGCCTTCTAACACCATCACATTGGGTGTTAGAATTTCAAATATGGATTCAAGGGGGACACAAACATTCGGTCCATTGCAGTGACCTCCAGTCTCACCCCTCCAGCTCATCTCACACAGACACCAGAGTCACTTTCTAGATATATTTGGCCTTATCATTTTCCTGCCTAAAACTTTTTGATGGCTTCCAATCACCTATAGGGTAAGGCCAGTGATGTTCAAGGCACTCCACAGCCCTGCTCAGTTCCCCATCCTCCTCTCTCATCATCACTTCCTGATCCCCACCTTATGCTCCAGCATCACGAACTCCTAGTAGTTCTCTACTCATCCCAGGGCATTTCTCCAGGCCTTTACTCATGATGTTTCCTCTGCCTGGAATACCCATCTTACATCCTTTCCCTTACCAACTCCTATCCCCCTAGGAGACTTAGTTCAAATGTCCTCCTTTCCCCTCCTCCTACTCTCCCTCCCCCTGTCATGAGCTCTCTGCTCCAACATGCCCTTCACTCCATCACTCTTGTTAGTGTGTCTGCTCCCCCTTCCACTAGACAATGAACTCCTTGACAGCTGGAATCATTTCTTGTACTACGTTAAATAGTCTCCCCCCAAAATTCATGCCCACCCGGAACCTGTGAACACGACATTATTTGGAAATAGGGTCTTTGCAGATGCAATTAGTTAAGATGAGGTCATACTGGAGTAGGATGGATTCTAAATGCAATGTGACTGGTGTCCTTTTAAGAAGAGGGAAATTTGGAAACAGACACCCAAGAGAATGCCATGTGAAGGCAGAGACAGACTGGAGTGATGACTCTACAAACCAAGGAGTACCATGCATTGTCAGAAGCCACCAGAAGCTAGGAGAGAGGCATGGAACAGATTTTTCTCTTGAACCTCAGAGGGAACATGACCCTGCTGTCACCTCGATTTTGGGTTCCTAGCCTCCAGAACTGTGGAAGAGTGCATTTCTATTGTTTTAAGCCACCTAGTTGGTGGTACTTTGTTACTGCGGCCCTGGGGAAATAACAGATTTCTTATTAAGGTCCCTAGCATGGTGTTTGGTTCACCAGTATGTGGTCAGTAAATGTTGAAAGAATGAATGACTGAATGAATGAATGAATGATCCTACAGTACTACTATCTGCCTCACTCCCTGGTCTCAAGGAGCAGCCAAGGGAGGGAAGAGGGACTCAGGGCTAGAGGACCCATTCTGACCAAGGGAGGCAGGCTTAGTCAACACATCTTAATTGAGTACTTACCATGTGCAAAGGCTCTACAAGGTATAGTGAATCAGACAGGGCTCCCATGCTGACAGAAATGACCTAAAACCACAGATAATTCAGCCAGTACCCAGGGGTGGATCTGCCTTACAAGGAAGTCTAGGTGATGCTCCCATCAGCGTGGGTGACTAGAGCAGAGCTGCTGAAGGAAGTGAAGATGTGGAGTTTGCAGAGGAGAGGCTTTTAAGGGCAGAGACTCCAAATATGAGACGGACATCGTGGATAAGAAAGATGTATTTCCTGTGGCTGCAAGACCGGATATTTGAAATTCACAGAGAAACAAACTAAGGGTCAGTCTGAGACAGAATTTTCTAATACAAGGAGAAAGGAACTAACAATGTTGAATGCCTGCTCTGTGCCAAAAAACCAAATCTGGTTTATTCATACAATGGAATATTTTCAGCCATAAAAAGGAATGAAGTACTGACACATGGTACAACACAGATGAACCTTGAAAACACGATGCTAAGTGAAAGAGGCCATGCAAAAGGCCACATGTTATATGATTCCATTTAAATAAAATAGGCAGAATAGGCAAATCTACAGAAATGGAAAGTTGATTAGTGATTGCCTAGGAATAGAGGTGTTGAGGGGATATAGAGAGTGACTGCCAATGGGTACCAGGTTTCCTTCTTTTTGGGGTGATAAAAATGTTCTAAAATTGATTGTGGTGATGGCTCAGCAATTCTGCGAAATTCCTAAAAATCACTGAATTGTATACTTGAAAATATTGAATTTTTTGGTATGTGAATTATGTGTCAGTTTAAAAAAAAAGTAAGCCATTAAAAACCATTAAGCCATGGTTTTAAGCTGGGAAGTGATATTTTTTGTCTGCATTTTAGAAGGAAGGCGCTCTGGCCATGGGGTAGAAAACAAAGTGGAAGCAGAGAAGTTCTGACAGTTCTGAGGCTGTTACAGAGTCTTGGTGAGAGATAATGGTGACCCAAACAAAGGAAGTAGCAGTGCAGATGGTGAGGAACGGTCAGATCCAAGAAGTATTTAGGATAGATGTAGCAGGTTTAAACATATAGTCATAACTGAGATATGCAGAAGTGTGAATTTCTTTATCTCTCTATAACTGAATTCAACTTCGTTCTTGCGGTGGTTTTTAAAATGTCCTCAAAATATCTTGACAGTCATTTCTTCAGAAGGTGGAGTCTAATTCCCCTCTCCTTGAACATGGACCAACTTCAGTGACTCACTTCTAACTAATAGAATGTGGCAGGAGCGAGGCTAAATAACTTCCAAAGCAAGATAATAAAAAGATCTCTCTCTCTCTCTCTCTCTCACTGCTCGCTCTGGGGAAAGGCAGCACCATGCCATGAGGACACTAAAGCATCCCTGTGAAGAGCCCCACGTGGACAGGAATGAACCCTCCCATCACCAGCCAGCACCAACTTGCCAGCTGTGCGAGTGCATCATCTTAGAAGCAGATCCTCAGACCCAGTGAAGCCCTCAGATAACTGCAGTCCTGAGCCTTCGGGTTTTCTAGCTGTGGCCACACGGAGCAGAGACGTGCTGTCATTGCTGTGTCTCCACTGAGTCCCTGACCCACTGAAACTTGTGAGAGAGAATAAAAGTGATTGCTGTCCTAAGCCCCTAAGTTTTGAGATCATTTGTTATGCAGCAATAAATAACCAATACGGTTCTGAAGCCCAATGTCTACTGAGAGCAAAGAAGTTTTCACCTTGCCAAGTAAAGGTAATTGAGTCACTTCCCTTTGAAAACTTAAGTCTCTTTGGGGTCAACACGCAGCAGATTCCAGATTCAAACTCCCTATCAGGGCTTCTGGTTTTCTCTACTCTTGCCTCCTCCCCAGGACGCCTCGTACATGGCAGGGGTTTAATGTAACATCATGGCCCTGAGCAAGGGCTCCCGTGTCCTCCCCTGAGGGCTAGCTTGTCCTCTGTGGTCCTTGGGCATTGATTTCTGCCTTTGCTGCATCTGCCACTGAAGTGGCTATGGGCCAGGTGACCTGCGTGATCTGTCCCCCGGATGAGGCTACTCTATGTAGTCGTACAGAGCTTCGTCCAGGAGGTCTGCCAAGGGGGTGAATGGGAACTGAAATCCCAGGAGGAGGAATTTTGTTTCAGTTTCTGGAATTCATCCTCCCTAAATTGAAACAAGATATTAAAGTTTTAATAGAGGCAAGATCCAGCCCAGCTCTTGCACAACCTTGTCTCACTCACCTCACTGTAATCCCAACCCTTGTTCCAATAAAACTTTACTTATAAAACCAGGCAGCCGTGATTGCCAATTTGATTTTTTTTTTTAAGTGCTACAGTAAAATAATATTTATCTTGATTATTGGGTTGCTCCCCTCCTGCTAGCCCTGACTTGTCCCACCAGCCCTCATCTCTCAGATTGGGGGCCACTCTGGATTTCCTTGTTTCCAGCCACAGGCCAGGAACCAAAAGGGTAGCAGGGGAAGGCTGCCGCCAGAGGCAGCATCTCAGGCCTCTCCCTTAAGCTCTGCAGCGACCACCCGCTGCTGGTGCAGGACATTCTGGGAGTTCCAGAGGGAAGCAGGGCACAAATTGCCTTGGGCTTGGCAGACTCCCTGGGTGGTCTCTATCACCCCCTGGAGTTCTGGTCTCTAAGAGAAAACTGAGGGTGGGGAGGACAGAGAAAACGCCCATCAAAACTCCAGCTCTCTGCCTCTTTGGGCACCCCAGCTTCCCAAGGAGGAGCACCTCCACGTGTGGTACAGCAACTACCCTCAAGCCCCTAATCTGTGGTTACTGTTTTTTCATTCATACATTCATTTAGCCATTTATTTCACAGTCAACCCTCGATCTCAACTATGTGCCAAGCATTTGCTAGATTCTAGAGATACAGAGAAAAATTCCAGTACTCGTGGGTCGAACAATAAGAGGGACCAACATTTACAATTATTAAAGTCATGCACGTAGGGACTTCCCTGGTGGCGCAGTGGTTAAGAATCTGCCTGCCAATGCAAGGGACACGGGTTCAGGCCCTGGTCTGGGAAGATCCCACATGCCGCGGAGCAACTAAGCCTGTGCGCCACAACTACTGAGCGCGAGCTCTAGAGCCCACGTGCCACAACTACTGAGCCCACGTGCCACAACTACTGAAGCCTGCACGCCTAGAGCCCATGCTCAGCAACAAGAGAAGCCACGACAATGAGAAGCCCGTGCACTGCAACAAAGTGTAGCCCCTGCTCACCACAACTAGAGAAAGCCTGCGCACAGCAACGAAGACCCAACACAGCCAAAAATAAAAAATAAATAAATAAATAAATAATTTTTCTTAAAGTCATGCATGTAAAGTGCAAAAGTCACTTTATAAGTGCGCTCAGGTTTAGTTGTAGCAGGGAAGAGAAAGTGATTACCTCTCCCCAGAAGCCTCAGGACAAGGGAGGTTGGATCTCCCCAAGCTGACAAAGAACCTGGAGGAGTAGCAGTAGTAGAAATAGAAGTAACAGGATTGATTTAAAGAGAGAGAGAGAGAGGCATGTTATAGGGCATAGTATTAGGCAATTGACATGAGTTCATCTGTCACCTGGGGACAATTGTAATACCCTTTTATGAGGTTGTTAAGAGCATTAAATGAGATACATCAAACACTCGGCACAATGCCTAGCACACAGCAAGCGACTGTGTAAGCACAATGTTAACTATTATTAGCCATTCAATCTTCAGTCTAATATGAGAAGCATTGCATGAGAATAAAAGTTTAGTTGCATGGATACACTTTCGAACATGGAGAAGGTTAATTCAATCAACAGTTAAGCATCTACAACATCCCTAGATACTCTGTGGTTAACTTTTAAAAATTCAATGACCAATCCTGAGTTTAAGCTAAGCCTTTCTGGAGTTTAAAGCTAAATGGTTTCTCTCTTAAGCTCAAGATCTTGCCAATCAAAATCGCTTTGCTCATAGACTATTGTTACCTGCGTCTGAAAAATCCATTCGGCAACTCAGTTGATGTCTTTGTTCTAGGCTGTAGCCACCCTCCCCAGAGGCATCGATGCCACTGACTCAGTGGGTGCAGGCTACCCAGTGTAGGGGAGCAAAACCTGCCATCCCAAAGTGTCTCTTTGGCCTGTGGATTATTTCAAGCTGAAACAATCAAGGCCCAAAAGACTCAGATAGGAACCTTGACCTTCTCCCTAACTGCCTGAAGGATTTAGATGGAGGGCCTGTTACAGGAATAGGGATATCACCAGAGAAGTCGGGGTTGGGGTTGCGGCCGGCAGGGGAGACAGAGATCAGAGACCACTCTGTGTCCTATTGTCTCTGCAGGGCCCAGCGAACATTTGTTTACCAAACATTTGCTTTTCCATTTCCTTGTGAATTCCCTTCCTCTCCTTTGAAGTCCCAAACCACTACCCCCAATATCCTCTTTTGTCTTTAGCTGAAGACAGTATTTAAGGTGAGGAGGGTTTCAGCCATTTTGGTGAGTCACTCAGTTTTTCTGGGTCTCTCGCATGTATACATGTTATTAAAATTTTGCTTTATTTTCTCCTGTTAATCTGTCTCACGTCAATTTAATTCTTAAAACAGCCAGAAACCTAGATGGGTAGAGGAAAAAATCTTCCTCCCCACCACCGGCAATAGGACACACTGGTCTAATATTTCAAAACCATTATTCAGCCCCTTAGGAAACTGGCAAGATTTAGGGATGAGGCTTGGTTAGATAAGGGGTGAGAGAAGGCTTAGACCCAAGGGGCTTAATTTACAGAAAGGTTTGTCTTTGAGGGGACTTTTTTGTTCCTCCCAGGAGGGAATAAGACATCCTGCTAAACTATTCCACTCTGTGGGAGCTGGGAGAGCATATATAATATTTACTGAGGCACCTACTCTGTGCCAGGCTCTGTTCAAAGGGGTCCCCCCGAGGACTGGGACAGTTCTGCTTCTGTGACTTCCACCTAAGGCACTTCATGGGGATCTCATGGGGGTAGAATTGTCCCGGCTCTTGGGAGGTTAGAGTGATGTTATTATGTGATTGGAATTTAGAAAAGTGAGCCTATACTTCCACCAGGATTCCTAGCGTTCGAAACCTGCCCTTTGGACACTGATTCTGCTATTTGTGTTTTCTATTCCTATTTTCTATCTTTCGAATACAGTGAAATTTGAAAACACCAGCCTGTTTTTGGCCATGTTCAGAGAACCAAAGAAAGGATTTAATTTCAGCCTGAGCTGAAGTTAAAAAAGAAAAGCTGTCCCCTCTCTCTTGGGGGAGGTGGGGAGGGGGCTGGTCCCCAAGGGGATGTGACGTCCCAGGGAGGACTCTCAGTTACTGGGGAGGCCTTGGGAGATGGAGAGAGGCTGGGCTCCCGATTCCCCTGGTGTCACTGTCCCCTCATCCCGAGCGGTTCGGCTGTTGTTCCCTTCCTGCCCTGGGGGATCCATGAGAGCCCCTTCCCTGCCCTCTCAGTATTTCCCTTGTCACTTGAGCTAGTCTGAGAGGCTTTCTTTCTGTTACTTGCCAGTCACCATCTTAGCTCAAAGGGGTGATTCTAAGAGTGAGAATTATTCTGGGCTAAGAGAGAAAACTACCCACCCAAAAAAAAAACCGCCCTCAGAAGCTCCTGATCCTGTCTTCCACACAGCAGGCCACTTAGGCCTTTGTTCGTTCCACAAATATCTATTAAGTGCTTACTGTGTGCCAGGCACCAGGGATAAGAATGAATAAATAAAGACACAGCTCCTGCCTTGAGGAGCTCCCTTCTGACGGGGATGCAGATGAGTAAAAGGGCCGGGTGAGCGTCACAGGAGTAAGCAGCAAGAGCCCCAGTTCTGGAATTCCCTCCTTGGAGGACCAGTTAGGCCCGTTAAAATTAACTCCACCAATTAAAGGCATGGTTAGAAGACAATGCTGCCTGTCTTCCTCTTTATTTTTAATTGCAGGGCCTGGCCTAAAGTTGTCAAACCATTTATAATTAGAGCAGAGCTTGTGAGCAGGAAGCCTGGATCGGGGAAGAGAAGAAGGGGTGGAGAAGACAGGGGTTCCCTGCCCAGCACCCCTCCTCCACCCCGTCCTCTGGGCCTGGCCCCGGGGTCTCTCTGCCTCCCGGACCGTGACCAGCTACCGCCCCACTAAGGGACTGGGTGGCTGGGGGGGGGCACTCTCCCCTCTGGGCGCACACCCTGATTATAGTCATTAAGAAGTCACCCTGAGCGATGGGAAGACCAGTGCGTACATCCGTGGCCCAGAAGGCGGGAGGCGGCGGCAGGGTGAAGCAGGACCAGCTGGGACTGGAGCACAGATGCCTGGAGAAAGAGAAGCGGGTGAGGCTTCTCTCCTGCCCTCTCCCTGCAGGGAGTCATCCATCTCACCCATAGAACAGCCCACATTGGCACAGCACAAACTGTGAGAGAGGGCCAGCCCAGGGCACGGGGCTCCAGACAAAGGTGGTGCCCCTCGATCAGCCTCGGGGTACCAGCTCAGCTTCACAGCACCCTGCACCCACGACGAGCAGCAGGGCCGAGTCAGGGCGCTCTTCCCATAGGCCAGGGCCAGGGAAACGGCTGGGAGGAAAAGGCCAGAGTAAACCTGCTCCCTAGACACAGAGAGTCCATGAACTTGACTTGGTCGGACCTGGGCTCCCAACTCCACCCTCTGCTCAGATCCAGAGGGACGGGGCCCCTCTTCCCGTCGTTCAGGGTAGCTCCAGGCAAACACAGAGGGTGATCCGGGGTGGCCCAGACCCCTGAGTTCCCAGCCCCCCTGTCTACCTAAGCCAAAAATAGGGAGGCGGGAGACCCATCAGGCTGTGAGGCACCCAGCGCCAAGGCCTCCATCTCACCAGGCAGGACCCAGGCTCCAAATGCTCCCACCTCCCACCCTCCCCTTTCCAAGGTAGGGACCAGGGGAACCTGGAGCCAGCCAACCTCCTCTCTCTCCATCTCCCACCCAGCCTGCAGTGACAGTGCTACTCTGGACTCAGTCCTATGTTCCTGGAAAGCATCCACGGTTCAGGAATCCCCTGCCCTTTCGTGTTCCAGGAAAAGGCTCACTGCAGAGAACCACACTTCCCCAGATGACTTAGATCCGACGCGAAGATGACTCGCTTGTTCACCTGTGACAGTGCCAGAGACCCTGCAAATGCCCACTCTCTGTCTGTGAGAGATGATAGCCCAACCATCTGTCCCCACTGGCCAGTCTGGATGAAATGCCCACTAACTTGACCAAACTTCAGTCAGGCTGCTCTCCCCTGAACTTTGACCCACCCCCCGCCTGAGCCCGCGCATAGGACTCAAAACAACCCCTCCTTAACGACCCCTCCCAGGACTCCGCTGACTGCAGGGAAAAGTGTTCCCTGATCAACTGTCCCTTCAGGCCACCTGCTCATCCCACCCCCGACCCCAGACACCTGATTTCTTCTAGCCTTGTTTACTTTTCTCTGTTAAAAAAAAAAAAAAAAAAAAAGCCCTTTTTGTCTTATCTTTGAGATGCTGACGTCCTATAGCAATTGTCTTTTTGAATAAAATCTCTTCCTCACCTAAACCCAATTTGTTCTTTATTCGACACCAGCCCAGGAACAAAGACCCTTCCCACTTGAAATCACCTCTCACAGGCCAGCCACCTCAGTGACCTCCACGTGACTTTTGTGCCTTACCAGCTCCGCAGGTCACCCGGTTAACAGTTAACGGGTGGGAACTCCCCTTTCTCTGCTCCCAACTAGCTTCAGGATTGTCTGGTCAAAGGCTTTCTGCTTAGTAACGAAAGCAAGCATATCTTAGACGTTGATTATGTGCTGACCACTGTGCTAAGTACTTCACAGGCATTTTCTTGACCCTTGTGAGCTGGGCACTATTACTGCCCCCACTTCTCAGATATGGAAATACACGTTCAGAGATGTGTGTAGAAAATAGAGTACAGGAATGAGGACAGAACCATTCAGCCACAGGAGGGCAGACTCATGGGTACACCCCACGAGCCTTAAAATATCATCGTTTTCTCCTTGCCTTAGAGGTTTAGTTCTGAGGATTAAATAGCTGAATATACACCACGCTTAGAACAGTGTCTGGCACACCATAGGTGCTATATAAATACTAGCTATTGCTATTAGTATTCCTAATATGATGATAATGGTAATGTCATTTTATCCAAAGGGTTGGACAGTGCTGAGTTAAGTAACTTGCCCAAAGTCATACAACTAAAATGTATCTACTTCTAATGTGCTATATGATTTACTTCTATATAACCCCACTACTTACTTATTATGTTCAGTGCTTATTGGCTCCACAACTAGAATGTGAGCTCCCCAAGGGCAGAGATCTCTATTTTGTTCACTGCTATGTGTACACCTAATGCTTAGAACTGGGTCCAAAACACAGAGAGTGCTCAATAAATATTGCCAAATCAATGAATGAATGAATGAATTCCAAAGCTTGTGCTCCCAATGATTATGCTCTAAGGCAGCCTTCTGATCCTAGACCTGCAGCCTCCTTTTAAAGTCCGTCTAAACAATTCCTGATCCAGAAGGTAAAAAGCAAACAGAAAACAAAAAACCAAAACAAACCAAAAAAACACTCAGTCCCCCTAGCCCCCTTAATAATAATTCCTTTACTTAGGTATGAGATTTGTGGGTTTCCAGAAACCTTTCACATGCATCACCTGGTTTTATTATCCATAGATGTTTTTATTATCTCCAGTCTACAGAAGGAGAAAATGAGATCCAGAGAGGGAACCTGACCTATCAGCCCGACTCACCCCCGGGTTCCCGGTCCCCGCCCCCGCAAGCCGCCAAGCCGGCGAGCATCCCGGCTTCCTTTCTACTCTGCTAATTATCCTTTTAACTCGCGCTGGCGTATTTTCGCAGCGCGATCTGCGGGTTTATTTTTATCTACCTCTCCATAATGGTATCGGACGGTTACTCAGGGAAGCTCCCGGCTCTGAGCGGCTCCCCAATTTACAATTGCAATTATGATCTCCGACAGAAACACATGCAGCTGGCGTCAATTTTAAGCAATATTTTGATCATAATAATTAAAAAAGTAACTTTATGGCATGCACGCATTAGATAAATTAACGTTCTTCCAAGGCTCTGCTGAAAGGCGTGCATGGGAGAAAGGAGTGAAAAAAAAAATGGTGCTCCCGATCTCTCAGGGGCAGGGGGAGTCCGTCTCCAGCTGGCCCGGCTCACAAATTAACTTCGAGTTTAATATCTGCATGCCCTTCAAGTTGAATGCTACCTGTCCCCGCCCTCCGCCCCCCCACCCCGCCCACCGACACACGCGTGAAATTGACGGTTATTAAGGTATTTGGATATAAACAAGCACATCTTCTTGTCACTGCTACCCAGGCAGGTGACAGGCAGCTGAAAGGATGTTCGCATCTCTCTCCAACTGGATGTTCAAGACCCAAATGAGAGCAAGACCTGAGGGTTGGGGGCTGGGATGGGAAACGGCAAGGACTTCTGAAGGCCCTCTTTCCCAGAGCCCAACACACAGAGCACATACAGGCACTGCGTGGATATATACAGACCTGGACGCTTGCACTCATTCATACCCAGGTAACCACACGTGCGCACACACACACCCTCACACCTGCAGCCATATCCACAAATTCACATAAGTTACTCACACTTATATACATCTGCCCTCTTACACATGACCCATGATTATCACAAAACACTTCCATCCACATACAAGCTCACACGCATGCACACACACACACAGGCACCCTCATTCACAAATGTACCTGCTCCCAGGCACACGACTCACAACCACAGACATCCCCACGCCTCCACCCACAGCACACACGCAGACATGAACACACACACGTCTGAACGCATACCTTGATTTACAGGCATTGTGTACACAACTCTCTGCTCACAGGCACACGATTCATAATCACAAACAAGGCCTGCACACAGTCACACGATGAAGCTCATAAACATGCATGCATACATGCACATACATGGATACACACACTCCCTCACACACACGCCCCTCTCACTGCACAGGCAGGGCACCCCCTGCCCCAACTTGAAGGCCAGGCTATAAAGCAGCAACAGCAGCTTTTCAACTTTTGAGGGGTCCCCAGGTTGGCTGCTCCCTACAGAGAAAAACAGACAGATGCAAAACTTTTGCACACCAATGCAAGGACCTATATCCGTTCTGAAACCCACCCCGAGTCCCCAGCTTGAGTCCCCAGCTTAAGTCCCCTGACGTGAGGGTCCCAGGCCATCCTGTTCTTACCCTCATTAGGGTGAATACAGAAATGGCTGTGGGTAGAGGAGGGGAAGGGGAAGTCCCATTCGACATCTTTCAGGAACAGTTTACTTTTTAAAAACATGATGATCATCACTACTTTTGGTAAATGGAAAAAAAAAAATCTGCCTTTTTCATACTAATAAGATGTTTTAATTTTGAAAAAGTACTGCTCCTGTCCCCTACCTCCTAGGCCTGAAGGCACAGGACCTTCAACACGGCAGAGCTGAGCTTATTTCTAAGTGTCTGAGTCAGATGCTTGGATTCAGATCCTGGCTCCACACCACTCACTGATGAAACGACCTTGGAAAGTGCTCAATTTCAGTGTCTTCAATGGTACCTCGCCTACTTCACGGAGCTGCGCCAGGACCAAATGAGAGGAGGAGATGAGCGCAGCGCCTGGCACGGAGTGTGAGCCCAGTACATCTCATTTGCTGTTGTTTTTGTTACTAACGTCATCTTGAGGCCCGAGCTCTCTCCCATCTGTGCTTGCTGCTTCCTTCTCTCGTCACCTTGCCCGACTTCTCTTTCTCTGCCTCTCCTGCCCCTTCCCCGGGGATGTTCGGCCCCCTGGATCTTCTTCTCCTGTCCCCTCACACACCTCCTTCAGAGGCAACATCCACTCCCATCACCTACCACGGTGGAAAAACGATGGAATCTGAAGGCAAAAGATGGGAGTTTTGATCGTGTGCCCATGGGGTAAGTCACTTAACCTCTTGGGAGCCTCCGCTTCCCCACTGCTAAAACGGGGATAGTGATGCCTGCCTTCCCCATCTCGCAGGGCTGAACAAGGCTGAGTCTGAGAAAGTGCTTTGAGGTTGGGAAGCCCTAGAAACACGTCAGGTGTCACAGTGGGCTTTGTCCCATCACCTGGGAACGCTCCTCTAGCACTTCAGTTCCTCCTCTCCCAACCCCCAATAAGTCCTTCCTACTTGCAGGCCAGTCCCTCTGCCACAGCACACTTCCAAAACCCACCCTAGATCCCTCCACCGCTCCCCTCCTGCGCCCATATCTCTCCCCATGACTCCATCCTCTCACACCCAGCCTTCATCACCTGGGCTCCTCCCTCCACCCCCTTTCCTCCAGTCACCACAAGTTCTTCTCTTTCAACTTTCAAACTTTCTTTCTTCCTTCCCCTCCTTCCATCTCCCCCGCCACCGCTCGAGCCCATCACTGGTTTTCTGCAAAGCCATTGGCTGGTTTCCTGCCTCCAGCTTCTCCTATGGCCCCATCCTGCTCATGGCCGGGACGTTCACCCTCTTCAGACACCAGAAGCAATACCCAGTCGCTCCAGCCACCACCCCCAGGTAACGTCCCTCTGCTTGGCTTTCAGTGTCCCTCACAATCCACCTCATTTTCCACCTGTGAGTCAAGTACCGGTGGGCACTTCACCCAATTAGAGCAAAGAACTTACTAAACACACCTCCATCATAGCCCCCCTGAGCCCTTGCTCTGGCCACCCCGTCCTCCCTTCCTGCTTCCCCCTGCCCATATAACTCCTCTCTACACACAATACCCAGCTAAAGGAACCCCCCTCCCAGAACCTTCTATGGCAGCTCCAGCCCTCAGAAATCCCTGGCCTGGGGTTTTTCCTTTAAAACATTTTTATTATGACAGATTACAGACATACAAAAATGTATACTACTGTAACAAAATGCATGCACCCAATTTTTTTTTTTTTAGTTTTATGTTCTTTATTTTATCAATGTTATACATGCACATAGTTTGAAGAGTGATAGAATTCTACCAGGTTTCGTATTAAAAACAAAACAAAACACAACAATCTCGTGCTTTCTATCCTACCCACCACCCCCAGCCCTGCCCCCACCCAGGAGGAGGCAACCACTCTCTAGAGGCAACTACTTTCAATGCTTTTAGCTGATTCTTTTGATATTTACCTCCACATCTTTTTAAAAATGTGCTTATATTGCTATTTCTTTGTTTTTCCATTTGGGGCATTACCTGTTGACTTTCCACCATGTAGAATGAGGATTTGGCCCTCTTCGCACTCCTGTCACATCACTCTCACACACATGCTCATGCACACACACACACACACACAAACACATTTCTTACCCACCCCCCATCCTGACAATTTACTTGTATTATAAATTTTGTTAGATCAGTAGTTACAAGATTATGATTATAAAGATGCCATTCTGATGTCTAATCCTTTGTAGGAAGCTTGTAGAATCTTCTCTGTTTCTTGTGTTCTGAAATTTTGCCATGTTGTGCCTTGGTGTGGTCTATTTTTCCATTATTGGGCACTTCAGGGGGGCTTTTCAGTCTGGAAACTTGTATAGGTCAGGCCTGGTACATCTCTTGAGTTAGTTTACGACTTCCTCCCTCCTGTTTTCTCTTTCTGGAAACACTTTGATTCACATAGAGGACCCCCTGGATGGCTCCCCACATGTTTTTATCCTTCCTATTTTCTATCTCTGTCTTTGTTCTACTTTCTGGAAGATTTCCTAGACTTTATCCTCTACTGCTTCTACTGAATTTTTCATTTCTGCTATTATATTTTTAATTTCCAAGAACTCTTCTTTCATTCTTTTTTATAGCATCCATTTCTTATTTCAAGCAATTATCTTCACTTATCTCTCGAAGGACATTAATGATAATTTTTCTGGAGTTTTCTTCTTCCTGCATAGGACTTATTTCTGCTAAATTGCTTCTTTCTGTTTGTTTTAGTCCCTGTCTCCTGTCTTACACGTTAGTAACTTTTCTCATATAAGTGATAATCCTTGGTGGTCAGCTGCTATGTAAGAGTAGGGGACCAAATGCTAATTGGAAGCTTTTTGTAGGTGATGGGACTTGTTGACTGTGGGATTCCTATATGCTGATTAGCTGTTTAGTTGGGGAAACTCTGATGTCTGTATCCTCAAGTCTCCCCTCTTTAGCTGGTCAGATTCCCCAGAGGAAACCCTTCCAGTCTCCTGCCCTGAGACTAGAGGCCTGGCATTCTGGGGAGGGGGGTGTAAAGGTCTTAGCATCTTATATACATGAGTTAATTTCATCTCCCCTCCTTTTTCAGCATGGCATCCATCCTGGCATCCCCAATCTAGAGATCCTCTGTTTACCATGTCCGGGAACAAACCTCAGTTTTCTGCTGGTGTGGGGAACCTGCACAGATTTGGAGAGGGTCCCAGGGATCCAAATTCTCAATTTTCAATGCCTATTGTCACCAATGCCTGAGACTCTGGAGGGATTTAAGGTGAAAAATGGATTTTTAGCTTTCCCCTCTTTGGGTTTAGGCTTTAGTTTTTCTGGGTGGGCTAAGTCCATCATTCATTGCTTTCCAGTCTCCAAACTTCAGCTTCTATTGCCTCCTCTCCCATTCTGTCTATCTTTTGGGTTTCTGACTTTTCAAAAATTCCTTTATAGCCACTTCAGTAGGTTTTTCAAGAAGAGCGAAATTAACTGTGTGTGTTCAGTTCACCATCTTTACCTGGAAGTCTCCATCTGCATTTCACCTTTGAACTGAAGGGCTTATGCCTTTTAATAAAATCCCCTTACTGTCATTTTCATGGGGTTTGAGGAGAGTATAAACTAATGGATGGTTTCGACTTGCCATCTTTAACTGGAACTGGTTTGTTCTTTATTGAACTTCTTTCTAGATGTAAATGTCTGTCTCCCCACTGTGAGCTTCTTAAGAGATTCCTTTTTTTTTTTTTTTTTATTGTTTTGCCTCAAAAAAACAAACAGCAAACAGCACAATGCCTGGAGAGGGTAGGAGCTTCTAAATATTTATGGCTGGACCTGTGCCTTTGTGCTGTCTAATCTAACTTCTCTAGCCTTGGCAAATGGGCATTCAACAAATAAATATTTACCAACTATTTACTCTTCACCAGGTAATATTCAGGCCCCAGGCATCCAGCAGAGATCACACCTGACTGGGTCTGCTCTTATGAACTTGCATTCAGTTCTGTTAAAACATCTCCAATGCTGTGAGCTCACTACCTCTCAAGGCAGCCCATCTGTTGCCAGGAAGCTCCAGCTGAAACCTGGTTCCCTGTTACTCTGGCTCAGTGGTCCAGATTCCTCCTGGCAGAGCCTCCTTCTTCTACAGGACAGATCTCCAGTTCACTAAAATCACCAGCCCCTGGCACCCTCCCCGATTCTCTCCCCATCACAGCCATGGCCTGGACCCTCTCATGAATAGGAAGGTGTGTTCAAATAATAATATATATATTTGGTATTTGTCCTAGGAATTTCCTGAATGATAGGAGTATCTTTTGCTATAAAGTGTCTTTGTCATAAAGTGCATCTTTCAACCACACCTGAGTTTATGCTAATGAGGTGACTCAGGGTAGGTTCCTAGGTAGTTTAAGAATAAGGGCTGGGCTGGCTGTTAGGAAAACCAGCTAGGTGACTAGAGGGTTGGAAATTTCATCCCCCACCCTTGGCCTCCAGGGAGGAGAGAGGAGCTGGAGATTGAGTTCAAGCAAGTGGCTGATGATTTACTCAATCGTGACTACGTAATGAAACCTCCATTAAAAACTCTGAACAACGCACGCTTCCTGGTTGGTGAACAATGAATGTAGATATACTGCGAAGGAGATGCGCCCTGACTCCACGGGACAGAAGCGCTTATGCTTGGGACCCAACAGTCCTGTTTATCTGGCTAATCATTTGTACTGCTTATAACAGAACAATAATCGTAAGTATAGTGCTTTCTATGAGTTCTGTGAATCTTTCTAGAAATCTGTTGAACCTGAGGCGTGGGCAGGGGTGCTGCAGCTGGCACCTGAAGTGGACGCAATCTTGCGGGACCAAGCCCCTTAACCTGTGGGGTCTGTGTTAACTCTGGGTAGTTAGTATCAGAATTGAACTGAATTATAGGCCATCCAGCTGGTGCCAGAGAACTGGAGGATGGAAGGTGAGCTCGCCATGATGCCTGGCACCCCCATGTCCCTCCCTCCCGGGCTCATGTGCTCCCTGCCCAACTGAAGAGGACTCCATTTCCCAAAGGAGAACCACTGTTTGATGGGAGGGTATGGTGGGGGGCTAAACAGCTTCCTTCCTTCTACCTTTGTGGGTATGGCAGTCTGTGTTGCCTCTTATTTCCCGTGTTTGAAGGGCCACCTGATTACCTCAATTGGACCGTAAAATGCTTCAGAATTTTCTTAGGTCCTATAAAGTTCCCAGCTCAGAATGGGTACCCAGGGGATGCTCAGTGGTGCCAGTTGACATGGGCTGGCTTGGTCTGCATTAAGGAAAATTTCCCCTCCTCCAACCTCCCTACCTTCTGCAGGCTCCCATGAAAGCTTGCATGAGTGTTCAGAGGGTCCTCACCTGGCTTAGGTCCTAGAAGCCCTTCTCCAAGTCTAAGTCTCCTGTTGGATGGGGAGGGACCCATGTGGATAAGCATCACCCCCCACCCCCAGTTTTGGTTGGTGTTGGTTGTTGTTTTGCCTTTTACCGTGGACCATGCACCTGTCTGGGTGGGTAGTGGCTTGATGAGCCATGCATGCTATGAGGTAAGTGACCTGGCCAGGCTCTCCCTTCCGGCACACAGGAAAAGCAATAATAACTCACATCTGCACGTCACTCTGCAGACTACCCAGTCCTTTCCCATACCGAAGCTCACTTAATCCTCAAATCAAGAGTTTGTCTCACATCATGCCTAATTTACAGATGAGAAGACGGAGGCTAAATGAAGTTTTGGTGACAGTTAGCAGGTGAAGAGGATTCAGGGCTTCCGGCTGCACACCTCTTGAGCTTCTGTCCCCTCGTGCTGTGATCCACCTGAGGACAGAGGGGGCTGCAGTGGGTGGGCCGTGAGGAGGGTGCAGCATCCTTCAGTCCCTCTGATCTGCCTTCTGTCCCCTGAGCTGCAGCTCCTCCCTCACCCACTCCAACCCACAGACCCATTTATGAGCCTCTGCCAGTCCAGCTGAGAGGCTCAAACGCATGTGCCCTGTTAACTAGCTCCCCTCCGAGGGATGGCACTGGGAGCTGGCAGGAGGGAGCTGCTGGCATCGGGCTGCAGCAACCCACGCCTCCCTCCTTCCCTCCAGCCCTTCCTAGGCTCTGCTTCTGTAATCTGCGCTCCCAAATCTGCTCTCCCAAGAGAGGTCACTTTCAGGCTGATTCAGAAGAGGACCAAGGAGGGACTGAGAAAGCAGCCCTCAGGAATCTCTGGGCTTAGCCTAAGTTTAGCCCTTGGGTCCAGCTCAGCAACCTGCAGCAGGGGGTGGGAGAGAGAAAGGCCACTTGGGATCCTTGCCCTGATTTGGGCTTGCCCCACCGCCAGAGCCTCGGCAGGGTCACTTCATCTGATGGCAAAGGAAGTGCTTCCTTACCGCTACTTGCAGAGGCTCTGAAACCTCCAAGTGCCATCAAAGTTGGTCTTATTTGACCAGGGAATAAAGCCCAGGGTTAGTTTTTTTTGTTTTGTTTTGTTTTAAAGTCTTAGATTACTTAAATAGAAAATCTTCAGAAAAGATGACCCAAGAACTTACACATGATGTCACCCGGTAACTTATCTTCTAATGCAGGTGTAAATGACTTGTAGAGATATAGTGAGGGAGCAGAGAACATGGGGACATTAAGCCCCTGGAGAGGGTGGGGAAAGGGTGTGGCACAGGAAGGGGAGCTAGGAGTACTGAAGAAAAGTTCTCCTGACACACTTTGTTGAAGGTTGCCTCAGCGTCAGGGCCCAACCTCTTTCTTGTGATGTGTCAGGATGAGGTTTGCCACCCTAACTTCCCTGTGATCATGGTATCTTCCCCACCTACATCAAGTTGTAAGCCAAAGAGACACTTTTTTTTTTTTAATTTATTTATTTGTGGCTGTGTTGGGTCTTCGTTTCTGTGGGAGGGCTTTCTCTAATTGCGGCAAGTGGGGGCCACTCTTCATCGCGGTGCGCGGGCCCCTCACTATCGCGGCCTCTCTTATTGCGGAGCACAGGCTCCAGACGCGCAGGCTCAGTAATTGTGGCTCACGGGCCTAGTTGCTCCGCGGCATGTGGGATCTTCCCAGACCAGGGCTCGAACCCGTGTCCCCTGCATCGGCAGGCGGATTCTCAACCACTGCGCCACCAGGGAAGCCCCAAAGAGATATTTTTAAGTGGCTCTTCTCTCTCCCGATTCCTCCAGGCTCCTCCACCTCTCAGCTTTCTCTCCCTGGGATACTTGGATGGCAGCGTCAGGGGAGATCCATCACCATTGCCCTGGAGGAAGCTGGGAAGGGGGCTTGTGTAGGAGCAGTCAGCATCAGCTGGGCTGGGGGCTACAGAGTAGGTGTTTTCTGATTTGAGAAGAAATCAGAGTGAGACCAGATGGAAAAGACATCCGTCTCTTGATTTGTACAGGTAAATTATCCACACTGCGGCTTTATTGGAAGCAAACTACCCACACTCGTGTTGAGAACGTCCTCCATTCTGTTTGTCCTAGGCGTTCAAGAACTCAGAGGGAGCCATGCAACCTCAGAAAGACAGCTCATGGGAAAAGAAAGGCAGGCAGGGCTGGGGAAATGTGTTCCCAGTGGGCTATCCTGGGCATGCGCGGGAAGACCCCAGGGCTGATGGGAAGGAAGATGACATGTTTCCAGATGCACCTCCATCAATCAGCCACTTAGTTCCAACCCTCTGGGGGTCTGAAAAGTCCTGGATCCTTCAGGCTTGGGGAGTCTGATCCACGATCCACATGCCTCTTTGTCTCAAAGAGCCTGGATTAGCCACCTCAACACTCCCCTGAGGAGCGTGAAGAGAAGACAGGGCCACTCCACAGCCGAGAAAGTGTGGTTTCCTGGGCCCTTCCAAACCTCAGGGACCAAAACCACCCCGGTTGCTCCTGTGGCATCTACAGAACCACAGAAAGACCAGGCTGGATGGAAGAAAGCCCCAGCCCCTGTGTGTCATAGATGAAGAGGTCAAGGGCAAGGGACTTACCCAGGGCACACAAGTGGTTAGCAGAAACCCCAATGTCTGGCTCTAGACCGACCCCTCACGCCCACCCCTCGGGGTCCTTCCAGAACTGCTGCCCGAGCAGGTGGCCTCTCGGGTGCGGGGCCCTGAAGTTGAACCCTGGCCCGTCTCAGGGGTGTCCATGGACACCCCCCACAATCCCTGCACTGAGGGGCCCTCCGTGTGCGTTCAAGGTAGTCTGGAGGGCTGCTACAGCCGGGTCCCTCCTCCCCCTGGGCTCCGCCTCCTGGGCTGGGCCAGGCTCTGGCCCCTGCTGCGCCCTGGCAGCTGTCTGCCGCTGCCAGAAGTGATTGCCATGTTTGCAGCTCCTTTCCTTGTTTGGAAAGATGTGGAGGCAGGTGAGGCTGGAGAGAAAGCGGTACTGACAGGTTGTGATCAGCCTCTGCTGCAGAGCAGAGTCTCGGAAGGGCGGGCTGGCTGGCCGCGGGGGCTGTGCTTGGCCTCCGAGCCCCACGCCCCGCGCCCGCCCTCCAGGACCCAGTGCAGGCCTCCTCCTCCAGGCCCTGCAGGCTCTCCACAGCCGCCAGACCCCTGCCAAGGTCCCCTGGCCCTCCTTCTACCTCCGACAGACCCCTGAACGAACCCACACCCCCAGCCAGTAGCCCTCCCGCCCCCTGTCAGTCCTTTCTGATGTCTAACTCAAATCTCTGGCTCTGGCACAACGCCTTGTCTTCATAAGAAGGAACATTATGCGGTCGTGCTGGTTCCCTTCCCCGCACTTGGAGGGACATCAGTCACGGTGGGATTTTTCTCTGCGCCTGACAATGCAATTTGTGAGGAGCAAGGCTTTCTCTCTCCCGCAGGATGCTAAGTGGGGGCCGAGGAGGTGAGGGGGGCGGTTCTAAAGAGATACCCAAATTGAACATCCAATCTGCCATGTCCGGTGTCATTCAACGTTATTCATCTTCTCCTGGGCTCCCCGCTGGGACGGCTCCCAGAAGCCCGCGGTCGTTAACCGCGCTGTTTATCTGCCTCCAACGCCAAGGAGAACAAATGGACGCCCCGCGGTGCCCCCGCCCCATTGTCATTCAAAGAGCCTGCGCTCCCGCGCTCCGCAGCCCGGGAAAGTACCTCCCAGTCTGCTGGCTGGAGAAGCATCGGGCTGCGTTGCGACGGTCAGCGGGGGGAGGAGACAGTGGCCAGGGGGAAGGGCTTGGGGGTTTCTAGAGACCCCCGCGGTTGCAGGCGGGCTCAGAAAGACCCCTCCCAGGCAGCCGCATAGCACAGGAAGATCAGCTCCGGGCTCTGTGACCATCTAGAGGTGTGGGATAGGGAGGGTGGGAGGGAGACGCAAGAGGGAGGAGATATGGGGATGTTTGTCTACGTACAGCTGATTCACTTTGTTATACAGCAGAAACTAACGCACCATTGTAAAGCAACTATACTCCAATAAAGATGTTTTTAAAAATGTAAAAATAAATAAATAAGTAACAAGGAAAATCAATCAATCAATCAATAAATGAAGCTTATAGAAAAAAAAGAAAGACCCCTCCCAACTCCCACTGTCTACCGCGATGACTCAGCAGGGGGCTGGGGCCCGCAGCTGAGGGCTGTGGCTAGGTCTTTCTTGAATTTGCACATTCCAGAACCTGGAAGGGACTCTGTTTTTCCTACGCCTGCTGAGACGCTTCCTCCAACCACCCAGCTAATTGTGCCTCACACCTGCCAGGCCTGCATTCAGGCCAAGGAGGAGGGGCTCAGGGGCACATCCCCAAACCCTTGGAAACAGCTGTTTGTTGAATCACGTATTTGCAATGTTGCTTCTTCCCAAACTCAGGTCCTGAGGCTCACTGGAGAATGTCCCCACCAGACCAGCAGGAGGCGCTCTGCCCAGGCTTGGACAGATGAAGACATTTCCTAGCGGAAAACCAAAGGTGACCTCAGAAGGTCAGGGGGAGAGGGGTAGGAAAGGACACCCCAGCAGTCCTGGCTTTCTGTTCCCAAGGGTTCACTGAGATTGGTTGACGGCTACTCCAACCATAATCACCCACAGCTCACCTCCCAGGTCCCACTTTTCCCCAAGTCTAAGGATTAGCCACCCAGGATCTCTAGAGCTCATCTTGTCCTTCCCCTGCACCCAGACCTACCCTCCTGTAGACAAGCCACCACCAGCTGGAGCAACAGAGAAGGGATGGAGAAGCGAGGCAGAAGAGGGAAGCAGCGTGGGGCTGGGTTTCCTTTGAAATCCTGCTTTGTGCCAAAGTAAAAGAAGGAGCAGATACAGCATTGGATTCTGGGCTCCCTCCCCCGGAATGGTAGCAAAATCTTCACATCTTTTGGCTCTGTATTTTTCATCCTGGCTTCTAGTCTCAGCTCTGACCCTGATCTTCTCTGTGAATCTGGATGACCACACATTCTCTCCCTTCCTCAGTTTCCTGTTTCTAAACTGGAAGTTTGGATACTGATGCCTGAGGGTCCTTCCAGATTCCTCTCTCCTGATCTCTCTCTGGACCCTTGCCTCCTGGTCTGGGACAGCAGTGATCATGGGGGAACAGAGTCCTGGAAATCAGTGACACCAGGGCAGCCCCAGGTACAAATGCCCTGCCACCTTGTCCTTAGAAGTTCACTGATACTTGTCAGACAGAGAGACCTGACTTATGCTTTGGAAAACTGGTCCCAGAAGTTCAGAATATTCACAATATTCTCCTTGGTGATAGGGCAAGGAGTTGGGGAGCATCTTGCCCCAGGGCATATTTTGATTCCAAGAAGGGTGGTGACTTGCTTAAGGGTAGAGGTGGCATAGCAGGCCCAGAGACCAGACAGCCTGTCTCCAGACTTGAGCTCTCCCCTCCGATGTTACAGAGCTGCCTGTAGGAATGAATGCCTCGTATCCCAAGCCTGAGCCTCTCCAGCTGCTCCTCCAATGCCTCCAACATTTTCTCCCAGTGGCAGCAAGGACCAGTCACTGAGCAGGCCCAGCTGAGTCAATGTTTGCTGGCTGGTAGCGAGGGGAATTATGAACAGGTCCACATGGATGGAGAGGTCCGACACAAAGCTATGCTAATTCTTCATAAGCTCTGCCTGCCGCCTTTTATATATCAACCTGAAATGTAATTATCTTTATGGCTGGTGGAGTAAATCACCAGTATGTGTCAAAGAGATTTGCTCCTGTGTTTTATTACGTAATATATTAGCTCTACAGTTTTAAGATGTCATTACTTGGCTAATCACATGAAACGTTTTCATGAGCAAACAGTGGTGCTGGCGGGAGCTGGGGACAGAAGAGACCTATGGCTAAGTCCTTCTGGTAAATGATGAGAGAGGCCTCAGGAGGTCGTCTTGCTCAACTCTCTGTCTCTAGGCTTAGAGAGGTCTAAGCAGGCAGGGGTTCCGCACAATCTGAGGGACTTCCAAGAGGTAAGAGAGAGGGAGCAGCAAATGACCCTACGATTTCACTCCTGGGTATGTACCTAACAGAACCAAGTGCTTTTGGCTTATGTCCACCAAAGGACATGGATAAGAATGTTCAAAGTGACTTTATCCTAATAACCAAAAACTGGAAACAACTTAAATATCATTGTATGAGAGGGAAAACTATTCCTCTACCCTTTAGTTCTGTACCTGGGCTCTGCAAATGAAGCTAACAAAATACAGATTAACAGAAGAAAAGGCATACAAATTACACCGGTGTTAATAGTTATATGTGCATGGGGCTTCACAGAAAAGAAATGAAAACCCAAAGAGGTGGTTAAATCCAGCGATGTATGTACTATTTTAACAAAGGGTAATAAATTGTGAGATGTAACTAGACAAAGGAAAAGGGGGATTTGAGATTCTGGGTGGTAAAAAACTGTGGGAAGGTGACCAAAAAGTGTATTTATTTTATGGTTGCACTTAAAAGTGGTATGTGTTCAAACTCTTCTCTTGCTATGATTTTGGTGGCCAAAGGCAGTGTGGTGTAATAGAAATAACACAGGGTCTGCAATGAAACCCACCTGGCTTTGAATCCTAGCTCTACCACTTTTTCATTCTGTCATCTTGGACAGATCACTTAAACTCGCTAAGCCTCTATTTCTACATCTACAAAATGGAAATAATAATGCCTTCTTTGCAGTGCTATTGTGGGAAGTAATGAAAAAAACGAGAGCAACTTACTTGGCGCTGAACACGTTCTTTCTTGCATCATTCATGTGATCATTCAGTAAACATTTACTGAACGCCTACACTGTTCCAGGCACTAGGCTACAAGCTGGCACACAGCATTGCCATGATCTAGAGTGAACTAGCTGTCTTTTTGCCTGCTTAGCATCCAGTGGTCCAGCATTCTGATTTCCCTTTTGGGAACCAACCCCATTCACTTGCAGTTCAAGTGGTTCACATATAGCTAACCCCCACTCCATCCCCCAGTTCAGGATATTCCATCCTTCTGCGCACAGAACTTGTTTCTGGGATGGGCTCATGTTCCCGATTGGCTCCATTAGTCAGCCCTGGGACTTTTCCTGGAACCATTGAGAAAGAGGTGCTTCTTTTCCACCGAGGATGATTAGCTAGTGAAATGGAGCCCTGTACCTGCTGAGGGTTGTCTTTGCCACTTCCCTGGGAGAGAGCGCCTAAGAATAAAGATGACAGAGAGCAGAGAGAGGAAGGGGGTAGATTCCTAACAGCCTCGTTTCACCACCCAGATCCAGCCACACCAGGACTGAGTTGGGTTTCTGACTCTTGGAAATAAAATAATCCTGATTAATATACTGTTCTAAAAATGACTAACATTCGATGAGTTTTTACTATATACCAGGCATTGTGCCAGATGATTTACAGGCACCATCTTATTTAATCTTCACAATAATCATATGAGGTAGGTTGAATAATTGTCCCCCCCCACCTGTCCCACAAAATTTATGTCAACCTGGAACCTCACAATGTGACCTTATTTGGAAGTAGGGTTTTGCAGATATAATTAGTTATGATGTGGTCATACTGGATTTAGGTGAGTCCTAAATCATATAATTGATGTCTTTATAAGAAGAGGAGAAGACATGGGCGGAGGGGGGAGAAAGAGAAGAACGTCATGTAAAGATGGAGGCAGAGATTGGAACGATGTAGCTACAAGCCAAGGGACACCAAGGATTGCTGAGAGCACCAGAAATAGGAAGTAGCAAGAAAGGAATTCTTCCCTAGAGTCTTCAGAGGGAGAGTGGCCTTGCCAACGCCTTGACTTTAGCCTTCTAGCTTCCAGAGCTGTCAGAGAATACATTTCTGTTGTCTTCAACCACCCAGTTTGTAGTAACTTGTTACAACAGCCCTGGGAAGCTAATACAGCAGATAATGATAATCACTTTGTTGAAAATGAGAAAACTCGGGCTAAAGAAGTTAAGTAACTTGCCTGAGGTCTTGCAGCTTATTTTACCAGAGGCAGGACTCAACCCCAAGCAGACTCCAGAGTTGTCTCTCTTAATCATTAGATGCTACATAGCAGGCACATGTTTATTTCCTTCTAGGATCATGTTTCATTGTTCTTTGTGTCCAGCATGCCTAGCTTGGTGTCTGACATTTAGTAGGTGTTCAACAACCATTCATGAGTTAAAATCATTGAGAGCCCTACTGAGAAGGGCATTGAGAGGGCAGAGAGGGGTAAGACACAGCCCTCGACCTCCAAGGGTTACAATCTAGACAGGCCATAGAAGGAACCTGTGCTCAGGGCTGAGTGAGAGCTTAAAAATAAGCCCTGGAGGAGCTCTGAGAAGGGAGAACACTAAGAGCTGAGCCAGAAGGAGGCTTTGTGAAAGAGACTGACCTTGACTGGGGCCCAGAGGAACTTAGGAAAGAAGAGGTGAAAGATTGATAAACAAAGGGAAGTCATGAGAAAAGGCTCAGAGGAAGGACTTGGTGTGATGCATCTGGAGCAGGGAGTTCAACCAGGGAGTGGTGGGTGATGGGCTGGGAGGAGTCAGGTAGGGCCAGACCATAGGAATTGTTGAGGGTTAGGCAGGAACTTGGACATGAACTAGTAGCAGGTGCCTGTAGGCTTTGGCAGAGGCGGTTCCTGCACATGTTCCTGCTAGAAACAGAGACTCGACTGCAGATCTGTGCTCCCCACATTTCCCTGCCACCAGCAGTTAGGCAGAGCCATGTGCCTGGTTCTGGCCAATAGACTGTAGGTCTAAGTGTCACTTCCAGCTGAAACATAAAAGAGCAGGTACAAATCCTGCTCTGTCTCTCTTAACTTTGTGGCAAGTGTGGCATGTGTTGAGATGGTGCCGTCACCAGATCTAAGCTGCTTGGATCACTGGGGACAGCTGTCCTAGAGAGCCTTGCAGATTTTTGTGAACAAGAAACAAATGTGTACATACTAAACCACGTCGATGAGGGTCTTTTGTTACCAAGGCATAAGTCTAGCCTTTCCTGACTAATGCAAGGTACTGAGTGACTAATAGCAGGAGGCTATTAGGGAGAGGGTGGTGGGTGGGGAGGAAGTAAGGGTCAGGAGAGAGATATGTTTAGAAATGTGGAGGGGGGTGGGATGAAGTAAATGAAGGTACTAAAGGGGCTGATGGATTTAGTGACGGGCTGTTGCCTGAGAGGGGCCAGACCAGGGCTGGAGTTGGGGTGGGAAGCTGGGGAGGTGCTGGATCTGATAGCAAGAGAGTGACTTCGTTTTGTGCAGCTGATGAAAAAAATCCCGAAAGAGGGTCCGGAAGCCATGGGAGCAGATGAGCAGGTGAGGGGCACGCCCTCCCCTCCAGGCCTTTCTCTGATAACACCCGCTGCCCCTGCTCCGTGGGCCAGCTGGTGGCAGCAGGGACTTTCAGGCCGTCTTCTCTTCTTGCCCCAAGATCAACAGCCACAAACCCAAAGGCCTTCCTAGACGTGATTTCATTCTGTTACCACAGCAGCTGTGGGAAGACGTCCTTGTTAACCGAGTTTACAGAGAGAAACGGGCTCAGAGGACTTGAAACCACAGCCAGCCAGTGACAGTCGGGGCTGGATGGGCCAAAGACCACTAGGGCTTCTGACTCCCAGAGCAGAGGCCAGCCTCCCACCCCACACACAGGTGCAGCCACGTCAGGGAAGTCCCGCCAAAGCTGGAGACGGCCTGGGAATGGCGAAGAAGCAAGGAGGGAATGGTGAGGGCTGTGGTGCCTTCTGTTGGGATTTGCCACGATGGGAATTTTTTTTCAGGAGCAGGGCCTGTCCCCAAAGCCCTGAGGCTGTCAGAGAACTCTATCATCCTATCTCAGTGGCAGCCTGCACCATTCAATCACACCAACCCCCCACACTGCCTAGCAAATGTATTTAGCAAAACACTATATTTCTTGCCCGTTTGAGTCAAGGCCCTATCGCTCAGCTCTGGGCTGTGAGATACAAGCAGATGTTTGGGGGTGAGACTTCCAAGAAATTTCCTTAAAAGGGAGACGGACAGTTGGTAAAGCCCTTTTGTCCCACTCTCTTCCTCCTACTTCCTGCCTGGAACTCAGACTCGATGGCTGGAGCTCCTGCAGACATCTTAGACCATGAAGTCTAAGAAAGCCATATGTTAAGGGAGGTAAAGCAGAAGTACATAAGAAGCCTGAGTCTCTGATGCCCTTGGCACTACCCCAGCAGCCCTGGAAGGCCCAACACTGGACTTCTGTGTGAGAGAATAAGCTCCTGATTGGAGTAACTATCTGCAATCAAGTCTCCTAGTAGCAGCTAGACATAATCTAACAATGGTTATGGTGACTGCAGCAGCGAGTGCCCCAGGCTCTGCTTCTTTAACTATGGAACAACAATCAGAGTAATAGCACCTGATGGCATTTCAAATTGGGAGAGAAATAATGGATTTTTAACTAACCATGCTGTGGGAGAATTTTAAAAATAATAATCCAGAAGTGGGGAGGATCTTCTGATACACACCTAGAAGTCACAAAATAAAGAATTGATCATTTTAACCTCATCAGAATAAAAAATTTTCTTTGCGGCAAAAATCACCTGTATCTGTCAAGATAGGCTAGTTATGCTGCAGCAAGAAAAAAAAGTCAGAATTTTAGTGGCATAAAACAGCAAAGGATTATTTCTTGCCCACACTGCATGTCCTCTTGCAGATTGGCTGGGGTCTCTACTCCCATGTTGTCACTATTGTCACCTTCACTTTGGGTTCCCCAGCTGAAGGCATAGCCATCATCTGCTGATGCCGATTGCCATGGCAGGGGGAAAGAGAATGCACAAAGCAATGGCAATTCCAGCTTCAGCCCAGAAGTGACAAACATGCTTCTGTTCACATTTAATTGGCCAAAGCAAGTCACACAGCTGCTCCTGGTCAGCAGGGTAGGAGATATAATGCCTTCTCAGGGAAAGAAACTGGATATTCATGTACAGAAATACACAAAAGCAAGAGGCTTAACCCACTGGAAACAGCTTTAGGCTTTCCTGTCATAGACAGCCAATTTCTCTGATAAATAAAAAGCACCCACAAATCATCAAGAAAATGACCACATCCAGTAGAAAAACAGGCAAAAGATACATTTTACAGCAAAAGGAATTAAAGATGCTTTAACTCACTCATAATAAGAAAATTGCAAATGAAAGTTACATTGAGATACTATTTTTCACCCATCAAATTGCTGAGAGTGGGCAAACAGTCACGCTCATACACTGCTGATGGGCAGTAAATTGGGATAACCTCTATGGAAGGCAATTTGGCATATGTTCTTCTACTTTTTTTTTATATATATAATTTTTTTTAATTTATTTATTTTATTTATTTTTGGCTGTGTTGGGTCTTCGTTGCTGCATGCGGGCTTTCTCTAATTGCGGCGAGCGGGGGCTACTCTTCATTGCGGTTCGCAGGCTTCTCATTGCGGTGGCTTCCCTTGTTGCAGAGCACAGGCTCTAGGCGCACGGGTTTCAGTAGTTGCGGCACACGGGCTCTAGAGCACAGGCTCAGTAGTTGTGGAGCACGGGCTTAGTTGCTCCACGGCATGTGGGATCTTCCCAGACCAGGGCTCGAACCCATGTCCTCTGCATTGGCAGGCAGATTCTTAACCACTGAGCCACCAGGGAAGCCCCTGTTCTTCTACTTTTTGAAATGGATCCTGCAGATGTGCTCACACATGAAGGAAATGATATTTGTTCAAAATTTTTCATTGCATTGTTTGTAACAGCAAATGATTGGGGGAGAACTTATTGCCTTTTAATAAGTAACGGATTAAATAATTTAAATTAAATAAATAATTTTCCTCTATCCAAGGGAATACTATACATATATAAAAAGAATGAAAAGAGGGTTTTTTTTTTTTTTTTGGTGATGATATGGAACAGTCTCTAAGATTTAATGTTAAATGAATAAAGGAAGGTGCTGAACAGTGTGTATTGTATGTCACTATTTGTGTAAAAAAGGGAAAAATACATATTCACAATTGTTTATATATGCTAGAAACATCCCCCCAAAATACACTTAAAGTGAAAATATTGGTTGTCTCTGAGGAGAGAGTAGGAATTCTCCTTCTGTACCTTTTAACTTGTGAAATAATATGGGAATATATTGTCTAATCTAACAATAAAATTTAAAAAATAAAAGAGAGAGCTGACCTAGCAGTTTTAGTCCTAGGTATATACCCAAAAGAAATAAAAACACACATCCACACAAAAACTTGTGCATGCATATTCATAGCATTATTATAATAGCCAAAAGATGGAAACAACCCAAACGTCTGTCAACTGGTGAATGGATAAATAAAATGTGGTATATCCATACAATGGATTATTATTCAGCCAGAAAAAGAAATGAGTTACTGATACATGCTACAGCATGGATGAACCTTGAAAACATTATGCTAAATGAAAGAAGTCAGACACAAAAGCCACACATTGTATGATTCCATTTAAACGAAATGTCTAGAATAGGCAAATCTGTAGAGGCAGAAAGTAGATTCATGGTTGCCTGTGTGGGGGGCAGGTTTGAGGGGGAAGTGGGTAGTTGACTGCTAATGGGCACCATGTTTCTTTTTATAATGATGAAAATATTCTAAAATTGATTGTGGTGATTTTGCACAACTCTGTGAATATACCCAAAGCCATTGAATTGCACACTTTAAATGGGTGAGTTGTATGTCGTATGAGTTATATCTCAAGAAAGTCTTTTTTTGGTTGTTTTGTTTTTGGCTGTTTGTTTTCTCAAAGAAGAAAGGAGAGGAAAAGAAATGGCCCAGGAGACAATGCCTGAGGATGCATCTCACTAGACCCCGCCCCCCCCCACCCCGCCGCCATGATTCACATATCTGGTGGGTTGAAATAGTTCATTCGCAAGCCTCACAGGAAATCCAGCAGGGCAACTGTCAGCCTGGGTTCCCCCAAGTGTAGAGGCTTTCACGCAGGTAGCTTCTTTGGGAAAGAGATCCTGGGAAAACGATGATGGGGAGGGGGAGGGGGGAGAGTGGACCAGGGAAGGAGAAAGGCCCAAGCCTTCTTAATTGAGCTGGTTACTGCCGGGGGCAACTGAAGCTCAGTTCTGCTGGGGACCCTGCAAACCATGCAACATGCACCAGCTTAGGGAAGCAGGGGGATTGTTCTGACAGCAGAGAAACGCTGAGCAGATAGCAAGAGAGGCCAGGCGCTATCTGATCACATCTGCTGTGACAACCAAGGGTACAATAGTAACAGAATGGTGGGCTGAGAGCTGAAGACGAGAGTGGGCAGTCTTCCAGCCCCTCTGGAGCCTCCTTATTTTTGACTCACTGAGCTCTTCCCTGCTACCTGATTCTCCAGCCTCAGCCCAGAGCACCGCCACATCATTCCCAAAAGCCAGACCCATCCTCAAATAACAAATACCTGCTACCTTTGTGGACTCTCAAAGGCATGTGCTCTAGGCCACTGAATGCACCAGCTGTGATTTTTTTTTTTTTTTTTTTTTAATAGGAGACATTCTGAGCCAAGTCTGGCACACAGGGAACCATCAGGCTGTGGGCTGCAGTTTAGGTCAACGATGAGGAGTGATTGGAAAGCAAGGCATCTGGCTGATGTAAACTGAGTGACGGCAGCACCCAGAGGGGGTTTAAGAGATGCCCTGAGTCCTGGAGGTGTTGCCGAAATAAGCATGCTGCCTCAGAAGTGGGGATTGTTCTTGGGACAACACTCATTCAAATGTAGAGGAGGATGACGTGGGCAGAGTGGCCCCTGCCCAGGGTGAGGGGAAAGTAAAGTGTCCGGGTTTCTACTCAGAGAGCAGATACTCAAACCTCCCCCCGCCCGGCCAGCCCCGCCTCGGAACACTCAAGGTTCTGTGGTACTTCCCAGTGTCTTAAAGGAAGCCTGGAGGCAGGCTTCATCCGCCTCACTGGGGTGACTGGGGAGACAGGGCTGGAGAAAGGGGCCGAGTCCCTGCTCCATGCTGCAGCCGCAGGTGCCCGCAGCAGGGTGCCCTGCAGCCGATGATATCGGGCTGGCTGCCCCACCGCCAACGCCATGCTTGTGGAAGGAACGAGCGCCGTGAACCAAGGAACAAGATCCTTATGAGCCAAGCTGCCCCTGAAGCTCAGACCAAAGTCCCAGATGGGCCTGGCCAGGCCACCACCTCGGTGGGGAGCCCCTTCAGGAAAGAGCAGTTCCTCGGAGTGGCGCTCAGATCAGCAAAGCCCTGTGGACCCAGCAGGCCTGAGCCCAGTAACTAACGCTGCCATCCTCAGCTCCCTCTGTTCACCCACCAGCCACCTCCCGGGGGCAAGCTGGCCCCAGGAGTACTGGGTCCCCCTTACCTCCAAAACCTAGAAACACCTTCTCCCCACCTAGCTTATGTTCAGCCACTCCAAGGGGTGGGGCCTGCTTTGCTCTAAGCCCTCTAACAAGAAGTGCGGTTCACTCCTCTTCTGGACTAATGGAGAAGGTGATGTAAAGACGGTGGCAGAGGCTGGAGCGGTGCAGCCACAAGCCGAGGAACACCTGGAGCCACCGGAAGCTGGAAGAGGCAGGAAGGATCATCCTCTAGAGCCTTCGGAGGGAGCACGGCTCTGCCGACACTGATTTCAGACCTCCGGCCTCTATGACTGTGAGAGAATTTATTGCCATTGTTTTAAGCCACCCAGTGTGTGGTCGTTTGTTACAGCCGTCCTAGGGAACTGTTATAGCCCCTTAATAAAGAACGCCCCCACGCAGTGGTTGAGAATCTGCCTGCCAATGCAGGGGACACGGGTTCGAGCCCTGGTCTGGGAAGATCCCACATGCCGCGGAGCAACTAGGCCCGTGAGCCACAATTACTGAGCCTGCGCATCTGGAGCCTGTGCTCCACAACAAGAGAGGCCGCGATAGTGAGAGGTCCGCGCACCGTGATGAAGAGTGGCCCCCACTTGCCGCAACTAGAGAAAGCCCTTGCGCAGAAACGAAGACCCAACACAGCCAAAAATAAATAAATAAATAAATAAATAAATAAATAATTTAAAAAAAGGAATTCCTTAAAAAAAAAAAAAGAACACCCCCAAATAAAAAGTGCTCTTACTTGTGAGAATGGCAAGATGGTGAGACAGGCATGATGATTCAAAGACTTGCTTCCCAAACCAGGGTTCACAAATCCCTCAAAGTCCTGGGAGCACATAGAGACAGGGGCTAAACACAGCCAGCTCCCTGGAATGTGAACACACTCAAAGATCCTGAGGAGAAAGTCCAGTGATTTAACTGATCCGTAATTTAAAACAAAGAGACATGCTTTGTGAAGCAGAACCTCCGATGTGCCTGAACTTTTTTCAGATAAGCAAGGAGCTTCGAGCCAAACTGGTGGTTATTTGGGGGCTGTGCCCCTAGACTCCCCTGGGATCACTATCACTTTGGGGTGTCCACATTCATCTCGAGGGAAGAGGGCTTCCCCAGAAGGAAAATCCGAAGTGACGGGAGGTGGTTCCTCAGACAGCACAATAGGAGGCTCAGCTCCTGCTCCGGGAACGCAGAGCTGAGGCTCTCGGGTGTGCCCTGAGGGGAGGTGGGGACTGACCGTGGACCAGGCAGGACAAGCGCTCATCTGACTTCCTGTCCTGACCCCAAGCTCCCCAGCTGACCCCTTAACCTTCTCTATCTAGTCGTCTGGTCTGTGTCAAAGGGGCCTCAGACTTCAAGTGTGGCCTAAGGAAGCTTGAGGCGCCAGCAAGGACACGCCCCCATCAGGCCTCAGCGGGAGGACTCTTTTCCAGGATGGGGGTGGGTAATGGGAGGAGATGGAGAAAGACTGAGCTACAGGGGAAACTGTTCTTCCCGAGCGGGCAGAGAGGACAAGTCCCTCCGGGTTAGGAGACACAAGAGAAGGCCCTTCTCCAACACAGGTGTCCCCAAGCTTCTGCTGGGGAGATATTCCTGAGACTTTGCTGGTTCTGAGCCTCCACTCCCAGCTCTGACCCCCAGGGCTCAGGGCAGAACCAAGGGCAGGAGACAGTGGCGGCCGCAGGACAAGGCCCCCTCCACCTGCTCCTCCTGCCAGGCCTGCGCTCGGAGGGAGGCCACTTGAGAGTTGGCTCTGGGCTCTGGAGCGAATAAATGTTGACATTTGGAGAGTGGGAGCCGTGCGGGTGTTTTACCGGTGTTAATGTGATGTGGGCAGGATTAGCCATTCCCCAAATTGCTCTCTGGAATAGAGCAAGTGAAAGCAGAATGGGTCTCCTCTCTCCCTGCTGCCACTCAATTTAGGATTTGATTAAAAGCGCCTTCCCAGTGAAGAAGACAGAATTGAACGAGCGGCCTGCTGTCTCTGTGCCTGTTGTGGGGAAGGGAGGGGGGAGGGAGGGGGCCCTGGTTCCCTCTGCCCTCCTTCCGTGCCTCTCTTCCTGGTAGCACCCCAAATTTTCTCTGCAGACCTGCCCCTCCCCCAGACCTGAGCTCCAGAAGCCTCTTCTGCCCCCAGGCCCCTCTCTCCCCCTCATTCTTTTATCCTGCAAGCGCGGGCCCTCCATGCTTCCCTGTCTCTCTGGCACAAGATCCTGCGATGGTTTTTGGCTGAGAACTGATACCTGGGCAGATGGGGACTAATCCCCACACACACCGCAGGGGCTTGTCTCTCCCGATCCAAGGTTCTGTCCTTGGTCCGAGAGGCCGAATGGCTCTCAGATCAAAAACCAGGACAGAGGGGAAGGGTCTCAGGAGGCCTGGCTGGCTTGCATTTCTCTGGCCCGACCACAAAGAGAGAAATGGGTGCCACATGGAGCCAGGTGGGAGCTGGGGGGCAGCAAGGGGCCCGTGAGGTCATCCTGCCCTTAGAGGCTCAAGGTTAGCAGCTCCAGGACTATAAACAGGCCCTGTTTTCATGATGTTTGTACATTTGACAAGGCTTTCCTTGCCATTCTCCCTGGTTTTCCTAGGTTTTCCAGCCAGGCCCTTTCTCTTGCCCCTCCTGCAGGGCCCAGTGCCTCCTCTGTCCCTTGCTTACCCCATGGCACTACCTTCCCTCTCAGCTGGGCCGCCAGGTGCCCAGCTTCCCCATGGGCCCCACAGCCCAGGCTCCTCTGAACATCAACCCCCTTCACCTCCACTCTGGGTCCTCTGGGGAGGACCATTCCCAGCTCTTCCTGGAGGTCAAACTCCAGGCCTGCTTAGGCTGAGCCAGGAGGAGACCCCATGGAGGGGTGTGTGTGTGTGTGTGTGTGTGTGTGCAGGTGCATGAATGTGAGCCAGAGGTGAGGTGCATGTACTTCAACACATCTATTTGGCCTAGCTTTCTAGATACTGGAGACTAATCCCCAAAAGAAGTTTCCAGAATCCAGCCATGCTGTGCCTCAGCCCAATCTGCACCATGCCCACAACGGCTACCAGGAATTGAACAGTAACCATTGCCTGGCACTGAGCTTGAGGCTTTACACAAACTATTTTATTTAATACTTGTAACAACCCAAATGGGAAAGGTACTATAACTATTCCCATTTTACAGATAGAAAGACTGAGTAGTTCTGCCAAAGGGAACAGAAAGCAATGGGCCAACTTGAGATTGCCCCAAGTCTGTCTGAGTCCACAGCTCATGGTCAAACCCCTCTGCCGGGGGGCAGGCTGGCCCACACCCTGGGCAGTGAGCAGAGCATCCATGGATGGTGCCCGACCAATTCCTCCCCCATCACCCCATGAAGTGCCCCCCAGACATGCCATCTTCCAGGCCCATGTCCTCAGCCCTCAGAGTGAATCCCACCTACTAGGACCAGTGCCCAGAAGCTGCATATGGTGGGCACCACACACCACACCACAGCAAGCCAGGGAACTTAAAAATAATTTTCTTTTACTTTTTATTATGGAAAATTTCAGAAGCTGGTAAAATAACTCCCCACATACCATCACCCAGCTTCAAAACTTAACATTTTGTTAATCTCATTTCATCTCTTCTCCCCACACAAATTTTCTTTTTCTGAAGTATTTTAAAGCAAATCTCAGACATCATTACATTTCACCTGTAGATACTTCCGTATGTATCTCTAACAGATAAGGACTTCTTTTCCTTCAGCTTAATTACAATAGCATTAACACACCTAACAAAATTAACAATGGTTCCTTAATATTATCTAACACTAAATTGCCTCAACGATGACTTTTTACAGTTGATTTGTTCAAATCTGGATGCAAACAAGGCCTGCCTGTAGCATTTGGCTAATGTCTCTTTGTCTTTAACAGCCCCCATCATCATCTTCAGGCAGGTGTTCCGTCCTATAGAATGGCCCACGTTCTAACTGACTGATCCCATCCTCATGGTGTGTTGAACATCCTCTTCAACCCCCAAGAGCATTTCTGTAACACAGATCACATCACTTTCCAGCTTAAAACACCTCTGTGGCTTCCCTTTGCCCTAAAAGAAGTCCACACCCCCTTCTGGGCCCACAAGGACCTGCCTATGAATGGCTCCTGATTTCCTCTCAAACTTCACCTCCCTCTCCCCCCCACCCCCACCCCTCCTGCTCCAGTCCCTTTAAGCTCTGCTCCAGTCACACAGGCTTATCTTCCTTACTTTGAACCTCAGGGGCCAGAGCAGACCATGGTTCCTTCTACCTTAGCTCCGCCACTGTGGCCACCAGCCTTCTACCCTCTCCTTCTACCTTCCTCGTCCTTCTACCACCTTTATGTCCCCTCCCCAGAGAGAGGCCTGGCCTGGCCACCGTACCTAAATAGATCCCTCCCCCAGTGGCTCCCTGGTTCCATCTCTTTTTTGTGTCCATTGCGCTTCTCAGAATCTGTAGCTACTTTTCCTATTTGTTTGTTTCCTTGTGTTTTAAAGGCCTCCTCCCTCCTCCACCACCCAGAATGCAGGCTTTCTGAGGGCAGGACTGCATCTGTCTGGGAACTCTGAGGCCTAGAACAGGACTTGGAACATAGCAGATGCTCAAGTATTTGATGATTGAGAGAATAAATGGAAGGTGGGAGGGAGAAAGAAGAGGTTTATCTTTCAGAGAGTTCACAATCTGGTTGGAGAGACAGGAATACAAGAATGCAAGAGCTTTCAATCAATCAATCAATCAATCGAAATCTATTAAGCACCAACTAATAACTCCACACTTTTCCAGGCATGGAGGGAATATTTTGGGTGTTAGCAGCGCTCAGTTAAAGGATAACCGAGTGCACTTTCTAAGTCTAGGTGGAAATTCTCACACGAGGCTTCATGAGGGAGGGGTCCTGAGCTGAGCCTCCATCAGAAAAATCCCTCAGCTTTCCTTGGCATCCCAGGTTCCCAGAGGCTGCCTGGGAGGCAGGCAGGGCCAGTGTTATGATTCTTCCCTTCTGAGAGATAAAGAAGTTGAGACTCAACTATTTGCCCACAGCTTGCAGGGACAGAACTGGGACTGGAGCCCACAGTGTGTAACTCCTCCCCTCCCTGCTGGGCCGGCAGAGTCAGGAGGAAGGCAGAGGGGAGGGAGGGGGCAGGGACCACCTGGGCAAAGGCCAGGAGAACAGAATAAGCAGAGGCCAGGGAGGGTGCTTGGGGAGGCCAGAACTGTCCTCCCAGCCCGGAACTGTAGACCTCGGGTGGGAGAGACTCTTCATCACTTCTGCCCCATCAGATGGGGCATCTGAGTACCTTGCTCGGGGGCCAGAGCCTAAGGGAGAGGGAGGGAGAGCTCCCTGTGCCTGACTCTGGGCTGCAGCCTCTGGAAGCCTCACTCACCGAACTTCAGGCTCCCTGCTTTATGGCACAGTTATTTTTAATTTAGACAAAAGACCTCACTTGGCCTTTTATGGTCCCAGTCAGTAGTTTTTTGTCTTTTTACCAGAGCTGTCTGTTTTTACTGTTTTGATCTCTACTGTTTTATTAAGTAATCCTTTAGTTGTTTTTGTTTGTTTGTTTCTGGTCTTATTTATTTTACTTCTTTTTCCCCTTTTGCTTTTAAATGCAAACAGAGAGGCAGCAGTATCCCCAAGGTGAGGCCAAGAGGAGGCTAATGAGACCTGGGACCCCAGACCATGAGCCTTGGTCCCAAATGTAGCCCCCCAGGAAAGACCAATGTTCCCATTTAAAAATGACCCACTTCAGGGCTTCCCTGGTGGCGCAGTGGTTGAGAATCTGCCTGGCAATGCAGGGGACACGGGTTCGAGCCCTGGTCTGGGAAGATCCCACATGCCGCGGAGCAACTAGACCCGTGAGCCACAACTACTGAGCCTGCGCGTCTGGAGCCTGTGCTCCGCAACGAGAGAGGCCGCGACAGTGAGAGGCCCGCGCACCGCGATGAAGAGTGGCCCCCGCTCGCCGCAACTAGAGAAAGCCCTTGCACAGAAACGAAGACCCAACACAGCCATAAATAAATAAATAAATAAAATTTAAAAAAAAAAAAAAAAATGACCCACTTCAGCAGCACAGAGATTCACAGGGCAAATGACTCTCCCAGAAGATAAGATTAGCACCCGCCCCCCCCCCACCCCATGGCCCCGAGGACTTACTGGAACAGGGCGTTTTAACTTATTTCTGGGAGGGTAAGTGACATCTTGATGAATCCGTTATGACATGAAGACACTTGATGTGGCCTTTAAAGCAGCCATTAAACTTAGCTTGCTCTTACTGCCAAGTCACACGCAAAGTAGACTGTTCACGCCTTCCCCAGACCCCACCCCAGGGGCAAGGTAAGAGGCTAGGGTCTCCACAGCAGACATTCCTGGGTAATAAGTAACAGACCTGCTACATTTTGGTGTAGCTGCATTACAATGTCTCCTGTGTCAAACCCGAGGAGTTAAAATGTCCTTCCATTCTAACGTTAGGGGTTTTGTCTATTTAGATGTATGGGCACCCTTTAAAAACATAATGTTGTCTGTATTTTGAAATCTACATAAATGGTTTCAGGCCATCGCTTCTTCTGTCTGTTCCATTTCTTCCCTTTGGGTTGCCCGTGAGATCTTCCCAAGTTGCTGAACTTAGACGCAGGTCATTACTTCTGACTGCTGTGTGGCATCCCATCATATGCCAATGCCACGTTTTATGTACCCAGCCCCAGTGAAGGACACCAGGCAGGCCCATCACGACTGGCACTTCCTTGCGCCTGTCTCACAGGGGCAAGACTCTGAAGTTGTACAGCCAACAGTGAGTGTGGTGAGGGTGTGTGGACCCTCACTGCTAAGGTCAGCCGGATTTCTCCGCAGCACGACTCACTCTTCCCACTAACGGGGACTGGGGGCTTCTCTTTCCCACCTCCTCACTAGTCCTTGATATGATTCCAATTTTCTCATTTTTGCCAGTTGAAAAAGGTAAAATGGTACCTGACTTTGTGTTTAAAGATTAAGCTACTCTTCCTATACTTATTAGCTCTTCAAAGGGCCACTTATGTGAATGGCCTATTTATAGCCTCTTTCCTTTTATTCTTTTAGATCCTTGTATTTTTCTTAGGGGTTTGTAGTTATTTGTATAAGCTGCATACTAAACCTTTGTCAGTTTTCAACTTCTAAAAATACCTACTCCCACTCTGTTTCCTCTGTTAACTTTGTTTATACTGTTTTTTAAAAAACAGAAATCTCATGTTGATGTGATCAAATCCATTTATTTTGTACCTTATGGGTTTTTTTTTAAATCTTTTCAAAGAAACGCTGACTTTGAAGTTCATAGTTATTTTTTTAACACATTTTCATCTATCTGTGTTTATAATTTTACTTTTTACATTTAGGTCTTTCTCCATTTGGAATTTTTTTTAATATGGTGTTGAGTAGGTATCTAACTTAATTTATTTCCAGAAACGGAGCCACCTTTTCCCAATACTCCTGGCTAAATAATTCATCATTCTCACTAATTTGTGATGCTACCTCTATCATATGCTGGGTTCCCTTGTAGTTTTGTTTATTTAGACTTGTTTTTGTCTATATAGTTTGTTTATGTGTGTCTAGGTCTGTTCCTGGTCCCTTACTCTATTCCTTTGGCTTATTTGTCTGTTCCTATGCAATAACACACTGTTTTTATTATTATGCTTTTATTGTAATCAGTTTGATTGTCAGCAGAACAAATGTTGCCTTTTTGCTGCTTCTTTTCTAATTGGATTAATTATTTGTGGGGCTCAATTCTTCTATATAAATTTTATAATCAATTAGTTTAATTCTCCAAAATTCCTGCTGGAATTTAATTGAATGTGGAAATTAATTTTGGGCTAATAGACATCTTCCCAAGATTGAGTCATTCCAAACATGGATATAGTATTTCTTTTTATTTAGGTCTTTCATTTAATGGTTTTGGTAACGTTTAATATTTTTTCCCCTTTGTGGTCTTGTGCCTTTGTTGTTAACCCCTAAGGCCTTTGTGGTTTTCAATGCTTTTATCAGAGGCTGGTCCACTGTCTTCTCCAGGATCCTGGGAAGGGCCTAGAAATGTGAACATGTTATTGTAAAATTGCAAAAATAGAATATTTTAGCCATAAATGGTAAAGTCTGCTGTCTCTTTCCATTCCAGCCTCCCCTCCACTGCACCTCCCTTACTGTTGGGCAGTATTGGAGTGATCACAGGTATTTTGGGGGTCCAGCTAAAGGGAATTTGAGCTGGGGATACATCTAATTTGGGATTTATGGGATGTATCCATGTGGTCACAATCACTTCCATGTATGGTTTAATCATTGCTAGGCATCCTGGTGTCAGAGTGGCTTCCAAGAATTCATGGAATTCCTTCCACCCACTGTCCTGACTCACCAGACATCTGGATATAAAGATAGAGAGCTATAGGTAAGTCAGGTGGTTAATTAATTTTTAAAATAACGTGTTGCTTTTCTGTTTGTGACATTCATTGTGCTGTTCAGTTTTTTTAAATTGTAATTAGTTGTGATTTCTTATTCTAAATAAACTTTTATTTTATACCTAATTTTGGATCTGTACATTTTTTAAATTTTTCTTAAAGAGGGCTCCTCAAATTGCATAAACTTCTGCCCTCGAAACCTGGATTTGTCCCCTAGATATTGTCAGTGGTATTAATGCTTCCTATATTCAAATGTCTATGTTGATCTAGAAACCAGCAATTTTGCTAAACTCTCCTATTAGTTCTAAAAGTTTGTTGACTCCTTTGAGTTTTCTCATTAAATTATCATATTATCTGCTAATAGTAACTATTTATCTCTTTATTTCCAATACTTATATTGTTTTATTTCTTTTCCCTCTCTTATTGCATTGGTCAAGACCTTCAGTATTCTGTTGAACAGTATGATGTCAATAGTGGACATTAATAGGAATACATCAAAAGTTTCTTCTTTAAGTATGATGTTTGCCAAAGGCTTTGGTTGTCTAGTCTTTATCAAGTTAGAAAAGTTCCTATTTTCCTAAGAGGTTTTTTTTTCATTTATTTATTTATTTTTGGCTGCTTTGGGTCTTCACTGCTGCACACGGGCTTTCTCTAGTTGCAGCAAGCAGGAGCTACTCTTCGTTGTGGTGCACGGGCTTCTCGTTGTGGTGGCTTCTCTTGTTGTGGAGCACGGGCTCTAGGTGCGCAGGCTTCAGTAGTTGTGGTGCGTGGGCTCAGTAGTTGTGGCACAGGGGCTTAGTTGCTCCGTGGCATGTGGGATCTCCCCGGACCAGGGATCGAGCCCATGTCCCCCTGCATTGGCAGGTGGATTCTTAACCACCACACCACCAGAGAAGTCCCTCCTAAGAGTTTTTTAAAAATTACTTATTAATGAAATAAAGTTTAATTGGAACACAGCCATATCCATTAATTTACATATTGTCTATAGCTGCTTTCACGCCACAGTGGCAGAGTTAAGTAATTGAGATAGATACTGTCTAGCCCATAAATCCTAAAATATGTATTATCTCACCCTTTACAAGAAAGTTTGCCAACCCCTACTTTAAAGTGATAAATTATATTGATAGACTTTCTAATACTGAACTATTTTTCCATTACTAGGATAAAATTTTCCCATTGAAGTACTTTTTTTATTCATCGCAGTATAACTTACATTCAGTAAAGTATAGTAATCTTAAATGTATAGCTTAATAAATTTTTACATATGTATACATCCATTTAAATACCACTCAGACCAAAATAATGAATATTTTCAGCACTGCAGTTGACTCCTTCCCTCAACCAGTCTATATGGCCAGCCACTCACTCCCAAGGTAATGACTCTTCTGAACCCTCTATCTATAGATTCATTTTCCCTGTCTTGAATTCTCAGAAATGGATATTCTCAAACTATCAAATAGTTGAGAGTCTTATGTGTCTGGCTTTTCACTCAACAATGTGGATTGTTGTGTAGAGCAATAGTTAGTTTTTTAAAATATTATTTAGTATTCCATTATTTGAATAAGATGCATTGATTTTTAACACAGTATTAAAGTCCACTGATATTTTATTTAAGTTTCTTTTATACCTATGTTCTTAAATAAAAGTGGACTAAAGTTTCCTTTTCTTTTTTTTCTTTTTTCTTTTCTTTTTTATTTTTTGGCTGCACCACTCAGCTTGCAGGAGTTACCCGACTTTGAGGATCTCAGTTCCCTGACCAGGGACTGAACCTGGGCCACAGCACTGACAGTGCCAAATCCTAACCACTAGACCACCAGGGAACTCCCTAAAGTTTCCTTTTCTTTTTTGGTGTCAACTGTATACTAAGTTATATCAAGTTCATAAAATAATCTAGACAGCTTTCCCTATTTTTTATCTTTGGAACAATTTGTGTTGGATACTAATTACTTATTCCTTGAAATTTTAATAGAATTTACCTAAAAATACTTATAAAACACCATGGGACTTTTGTAAAATCTAACAGGGAGGTTTTTCTAATTACTACTTTAATTTGTCATTTTGTTATTAGTCTTCAAGTATTATATTTATCTTGTGCCAATTTCAGCATTATATATTTTCCAGAAATATGTGTATTTCATCAAGGCTTTCAAATGTATATTGTTGTATATATGTATATAGCTGCTCTAAAATGTTATATTTTAAAATCTGAGTTCTATTTCCTGCTTAATTCTGTACCGTGGTTATTTGAAAAACTTCTCTTTTGTTTCTTGATGTTTTATTAGTCTTTTTGAAAATGTTTATTTTATGAGTCTTTTCAAAGAAATTTTGGGGTTTCTTTTAGTCATTTGTACTGTATTTGCTACTATTGGTATTCTTAATTTCATTGATTTCTGCTCTAATCTTTATTATTTCCTTCTTGTTTATTTGGGTTTTCGCTACTGGTTTTTTTTTCCCCCTCCAGATTTGAATACATAGCTCATTTGTTTTCAATCTTTCTTGTTTTCTGATGGATGTGTTTAAAGCTATAAATTTTCCTCTTGGCACTGCTTTATTTGTAGTACATAAATTTTGACATGCAGAGCTTTCCTTGACATTCAGTTCTAAGTAATTCATAATTTTCCTTAATATTTTCTCTTCAGTCCAAGGGCTATTTGGTAGTATGTTTTTATTTTTCAGACATGTAAGATATTTTGGCTATTCTTTTGGTCTCTTCCCACCTCTTGTGTCTCCTGACTGCCATAATGTTGACATTATATGGATTTTAGTTCCAGATTTAATATATATTCATCCTTCATTCAAGTAATAATAAAATTTAATAAATTCATTTTCAATCTTATTTTTTTATATAAGAAAGATTCACTTTCTTTTTTTATTGCTGGCATATATTCTGCATACATCTTTATGCCTGAGGATATCTTTATTTTACCTCCACAGTTAAATAAATATTTAGCTGTATATAAAATGCAGCAGTTTCTAGATATAATTTGATTGTCACCCCATTGTCACGCAGATTCTCCTTATTTGTAGGTGACCTGCTTTTTCTCTATGGAAGTTTTCTCTCTGTTTCTGGTGCTCTTAGATTTCTCCTTAATGCATCTATGTATGAGATTTTTTTCTTCTCTATCTTGTTCAGCACTCTCTTAACCGTTTCTGTCTGAAGGCTAATTTGTTCCTTTAATTGTGGAAAAAAGTTAAGTCACTACTTCTTTCATATTTTCTTCCTTCTATTTACTCTTTTATCTTCTCCAGAGACACACACCTATTAGTGCTTACATTCCTATCCTCAGTGTCTCTTGATTTCCTCATAGTCTGAATTGAAAAAAAAAAAAACAAAAAACCTCAGTTTTTCCTCCAGTGTTTCTCCTCTATTCTCATGCTATTACATCACTCACAACACTTCTGACATCAGATGTGTGGGTTTTCCCCATACCGAGCAATTCTGCAACACCCGCTGGCTGTCTTACAATTTAACTCAGTTCTGACACAATTTACATAGAAATAATGTCTCATCCCACAGGTTAAGGGCTCAGTCCCACCAGACTGCCCCCCACTCAAAATGCCCATCGGAAGTAGTAGGTTCCTACCACAACTCTGTCCAACTTAGCTACAAATCAGAGGCCCCCACGGCCTCCTCCCCAAGTTCGATTAATTTGCCAGAGTGGCTCACAGAACTCAGGGAAACACTTACTCATATTTACTAGTTTATTAAAGGGTATAATAAAGGATACAGATGAACAGCCAGATGGAGAGATACATCACGCAAGGTCTGGGACGGTTCCGAACACAGGAGCTCTGTCCCAGTGGAGTTGGGGGTGCAACATCCTCCTGGTATGTGGATATGTTCACCAATCTGGAAGTTCTTCAAACCCCGCACTATTGGGATTTTTATGGACGCATGATCAATTAACTCCATTTCCAGTTCCTCTCCCCTCTCTAGAGAAGTGGGGGAGGGGCTGCAATTCCAAGATTCTAATCATGGCTTGGCCTTTCTGGTGACCACTCCCATCCAAGAGCCATCCAGGAGCCCACCCAGTCACCTCATTAGAACAAAGGACACTCCTATCACCCAGGAAATTACAAGAGATTTGGGAGCTTGGTGTCATGAACTGGGTCAAAGACCAAGTATTAGAAAAAAAAAAAAAAAAAGGTGCTCCTGGTACTCTTTCCACTTAGGAAATTACAAGGGTTTTAGGAGCTCTGTGCCAGGAACCAGGGGCAGGGACCAATATATATATTTTCTATTATTTCACACTATCCCTCGAAGAGATCCTTGACCCTTACTTATTTATCCTCTTATGATCCACAGAGTTGGGTTTAGCTGAAACGAATGTTCCCCAAAGGCAAGTCTCCATCCCAGCTTGTCCCTCTGCTGCTGCAGCTGAGGAAGTCAGGAAGGTGGCGAAAGTCCATTTCCAGGGGACTTGCCTGGTGGTGCAGTGGTTAAGAATCCGCCTGCCAATGCAGGGGACATGGGTTGGAGCCCTGGTCCGGGAAGATCCCACATGCCGCAGAGCAACTAAGCCCATGCGCCACAACTACTGAGCCTGTACTCTAGAGCCCACGAGTCACAACTACTGAAGCCTGCGTGCCTAGAGCCTGTGCTCTGCAACAAGAGAAACCACAATGAGAAGCCCGCGCACCACAACGAAGAGCAGCCCCCGCTTTCTGCAACTAGAGAAAGCCTGTGCACAGCAACGAAGACCCAATGCAGCCATAAATAAATTTATTTATTTATTTTTTATTTATTTATTTATTTTTTTAAGTCCATTTCCAGGATCCCACTTCCTGGAACCATCCATTCATTCACTCATTCATTTATTCCTTTCTGCTTTGTGCCAGGCCCTGTCCTTGGTTCTGGAGGCACTGGGTCCCTGATTACTCCTCCAACCACTCATGGCTGTCCTCCTTGCTTAACATTCTGCCCCAGCCACTCCGGACCTCTCCCAGCACCTTGAAGATGCCAGGCGTGCTCCCCTCACAAGGCTCTTCCCCTTGCTATTCTCTGCACCCAAAATGTCCTTCTCCTCCTCCACCTTTCCTGTCCCTGTCAGTGTTTGCACTGATGACTTTTTCTCATCATTCAAGTCTCAGTTCAAGCATTACCTCCTCAAAGAGACCATCCCTGACCACTCTCTAAAGTAGTCAGCCCTCTGGCCACTCTGCTTTATCCTGTTTAATTTCTCTCTATATACAGCTTTTACCACTCCTGGAAATTAGCCAGGATGCGACAGGCTACACTGCAGTAACAAAGGTGGTGGGAGAGTCAGAGTTAATGTTTATGCAGGGTTTATCGTGTGCGGGGTACTTCGTGTAGCGTCTTATATGTATCATCTTATTTAATTTATGCAACACTCATATAATGTACATATTATTGTGATCCTCATCGTACAGGTGAGGAATCTGAGGCTTAAGGAGCTAGAATGTGGTGGAGTCAGGATTTAACCTGAGTCTATGTGACTCTAGAGCCCCCGTGTTCTCAACAAGTATGAAATAGGAGGGAGGAGAAGTGCTCATCCTTCTCTCTGCCACTTTCCTTCCTGCTAAAGCTCAGCTCTTTCAGAGCACATCTGGACATTAGCCCAGAAGGACAAGGGCATCTGGAGCTTGGAGGGGTGCATGGTGCCCCCCAGAGTGCCAGTGAATAGCGTACTCCCTGGAAAGGGCTTTTCTCTCTGCTGGTCCCCACCTCTCTCCCTCCAACAGCACAGGATTGGGGAAGGGACTCCAAAAGACCTCCTTCCATTAAGAATCTAGAGACAAATCCCAAGCTCATCAATAACCACAGACTCCTTTTGGCCCCGATCTTGTACAGGGCTCATCTGATCCCCCTCCTCAATCCCACGAGCTCAATACACACAAGGCAAATTAGGGCTCCCCTCCCTGACCTGAGCCCATCACTTCCACAGGCATCTAGTCCCACATCTAGAGGGGGGACCTGGTCCCTGGGCACTGCCAAGATGACAAGTCATAACCAGAGCTCAACCTAACGCTCCTGGTTTGTTTCTCCCCACTCCCTCTGGGGGCGGGAGAGCTGCTGGGGCCCCAGGTCTTTTCCTTTTCTGGTACCCCACATCCCTTCAGACAGAGGAGGTCCACCCCCTGCCTCCGGGTTAGGGTATGGGTTAGGAAGTGCTGGGCTGAAGTGAGCAGAGCTGTGGCCAGTCCCTTCCCAAACCCCCTTGGCTCTGACCAGAGGGAGGGAGGAGAGAGAGAGGAGAAATTCCCACTTATCCTCCTCCCCACAGTGCCAGATGCTGGTGGAGGAGGCGTGGGGACCTGCCGTGGCGCCCGTCCCTCCCTGGTCAGGAGAGGCTTGGGAAGGACAACACCACGACCCTCACCGGGCGTCACCGCTGAGAGATTTCGCAGTCTGCAGAGACTTCCCACCGTTTCTTCTGTCCAACCACCACGACAGCTCTTGAAGATCAGCAGGGAAGGGCGTGTTCGTCCCTATGGTGTAGATGAGGAAACCGAGGCTCAGCAAGGAACAGTTACATACCAAAGGCTACGCTGTGACCTTGGATTGGTGGTCTAGCCAGGACTGTCCTCTGCTACCTCACGTTAACATATGCGTATTCAGGGGCTTCCCTGGTAGCGCAGTGGTTGAGAATCTGCCTGCTAATGCACGGGACACGAGTTCGAGCCCTGGTCTGGGAAGATCCCACAGGCCACGGAGCAACTAGGCCCGTGAGCCACAGCTACTGAGCCTGCGCGTCTGGAGCCTGTGCTCCGCAACAAGAGAGGCCGCGATAGTGAGAGGCCCGCGCACCGCGATGAAGAGTGGCCCCCGCTTGCCGCAGCTAGAGAAAGTCCTAGCACAGAAACAAAGACCCAACATAGCAATCAATCAATCAAACAATCAATCAATCAATAAATCTTTAAAAAAAAAAAAAAGAAAGAAATACTTCGGAATAAAAGAAAAACCATTGGGGGGAATATTTTTTTTAAAAAACATATGCATATTCACCTGGGTGTGTGTGCACAGATGTATATTTGCACATGGGCATGCATGAAGTGTTTAAATGTCCCTTGTGCAAGCCTTCCTGACGCGATCAGTGCAAGGGCCATGTGCAGGGGAGTGTCTCCTTAGGCCTGACCCCAGGGCTCCAGACTCTGTTCCTGGCAAGTACCATGCCCCCCTCCACCCTGAAAACTGCTTACTGCTTATCCCCACCTTCTGCCCTGCCTCCCCCTCCCACAGAGGTCCTCCTCCTTGGCTGAATTCCCCAACTGGCTTTGTTCCTGCTGCGAGCAGAGCTATGTGGACACTGTGTGGCTGCCAGCCCACTCACTGTGACGCGCTGGGCCCCTGCCTGCTGCCCCACCCTCTCTTCTATCCCCAGTGCAATTAGTAGGAAGTTCACCTTGGATCTAACCTGCCCCTCTACTGAGAAAACCGCTCCCCTTCTCCATCTCAATGTGACTGGGTGCCTCCCCCGGGCTCTCGTCTTCTACTAGCCCAGGATGGCCTTTCCCTCGTCCGGAGAACAAGGCTCATCCCCTCGATACGCAAGTCGTGTTTGGGGGAAGCCTCGCTTGCCTCTCACCTCTCTCTACGTGGCAGAGCAGTGAGCGGAGAGCCAGGGCCCCCATTATTGCTGTCAATTTTCCAGCTCAGCTTATCTGCGTCTTCACATGGTGTTCTCAGACAGGGGCTGTGTGTACGACAACCAGGTTAAATAAATGTTGCACCCTTCCCGTCCCCCCAATTCCCCGTCCTCTTGCTGAGGACAGCTGAGTGTCTCCCTGGCTTCCGGAGAAGATGCTGGTGTATTGTCACTTGTCTTTATTTGATTAGTGTCTTACTCAAAATGCCTGGGGCCATCGCGCCACAGAGAGGAAGAGAGAGGGAGAGGACAAGTCTCCCCTTTGCCTTTTGCTGCCTGAGCAGCTGGCCCCGGGGAGGTGGCTGGCAGGGGGTGGCGCGGCAGGACCACAGGAAGCAGGGTGGGGAGATGGCGTCGTGTGAGGTCAGGGAGGCAGGCAGAAGAGAATCAGAGAAGCCAAGCGTCGAGAACTGTGATCCTAGGAGGGAGGCTCCCAGAACTCGATTCATAAACCTTTCCAGGCATCTCATGTCCATCCTCCGCTTGCCACCGTGACCCATGGAGGCCCCTCCAAGCTCCCACGGTAGGAGCTGATGAGACACTTGGTGTTTTCCCTCATGCAGGAGAAAACTCGAGTCCTGGCAGCCCCAGTGGTGAACGCTTGGTGCCACTGGACCAGAGGCCCTGGATCCTGGTGCCCCAGGGACCTCTGTGGCCTCCTTGAACACAGATAGACCAGAGACCCAAGAGCCATCAGACAAGCAAGCACCTCAGAGCCTCGGAGCCCTGGAAGGCAGTGGCTCCATCCAGGCAGCCCTGCTCCAGGGCCAGAAGAACAGCTGAGAATTTGCTACCTTCTCACATAGGGTCATTGGCACCATCCTACTGTCTTATTCAATTTTCTCAGTAATCCTATGAGACAGCTGGTATTCTTTTCATTTTCCAGATGAGACAGTTGAGGCCCAGGAAGCCAGATGACTTTCTGAAGGTAACAGTCAGCAAGTGGTAGAACCAAGACGCAAAACTAGGTCTTCTGATGTCAATACCAATCCCCCCGCCATAACTCAAGCTAGTCTTGACAGTGGCCGAAAGGGTGGCCCCTGCTGACATGTGAGCTGCTCACCTTACAAGGCACGTCAAGAACACAACAGTCAGGAAGGAGGAGGTCCGTCCAGCCCCCTCAGACAGGTGTCTCCTTGTGCGGCTGTCTTCCTTTGCAGGTAGTCGTGAGCCAAGCTGGCGGATGTTTGACACAGATCCCTACTGAACAGCAGCTGTGACACGCATCTTCACGCTCACTTCCAACAGACTGGCAGATGCACCCGTGTGCCGAGCTCGCTGGCATTCCTTTTCACACCCCCGCCTGCATCCCCTGGGAATCTATTCAAATCTACTCAACAGAGCAGCCAGGAGAAGAAGATAAACCCATATCCACACTGTGTTTCTCTTCGTCTCTCTCCTCGTGGAAAAAAAAAAAAAGGAACAGTACAAAGCCTCATCCAATATTCACTGGGAATCATCCTGACATGATCCCAGGAAAATAAGTTCTTTTCAAAGCCACAGTTCCAGTGCATCCTCTCCCGTGACTGAGAGCAGGCAGAGAGGGCCGTGTGCGGGACTCCGTGACCGGCAGAGGCACCCTGCGGTAAGGCTTAATTATGATTCATGGAGCTGCGTTGCGGAGATGGTTTAAAGTCACTTAATTCGTGTAGGAATAAACCACCGTAATTTTCCTGAAATATGGCCTAATTAACCTATGGAAAAGCCAGGGCCACTGGTCGGGAATGCCGGAGACGTTAATAGTCTATTAATATACCCGGTCCGCTCTCTGGCACAGCTTTGGGGGTTCACTGGGCTGGGGGAACAGACAGAGGAGAATGGGGTTTGCCCTGCAGAGTGATGATTTAAAAATATATGAACTGGGCAGGGAAAGGAAAAAGGAAATAAGATTTACTGAGCACCTATTATGAGCCAAGCAGTGTTTTAATCCATTCCTTATTTAATCCTCAAAATAATCCTTTAAAATAGATACTAAAGTTCAGAGAGGTCCATTAATGAACCCAAGGTCACACAGCCATGAAATAGCCGAACTGGAATTCATTCTCTAGTCAGGCTGTTCCAAAGGCCACACTCTTTCCGTTATTCCTCACTGCCTCTGGCAGGTACAGAAGACTTGGGAAAATGGACAAAATAAAGAAAAGAGGCCCCTTCAACTCTAAGGAAGCACCACTCCTTCTGACATTTAGAAAATAGAGTCATTCAAGCTTCCTGGACACTGCACAACCCTAGGAATCCCCATTCACATAGGCTACAATGGGAATGATGTCCCCTCGAGAACACAATGCATGGCCTGCACAACCATTCGCAACAGTCCTGAGAGACCAGCCTAGGTGACTTTAATTTCCTTTTCCACTTAAGTCTCCAGCCCCAACCCTGGCTTTGAGTCCGGATGTTGGCCCTAAGCCAGGAAAGCCACGTCTTGGATAATTCTTAATGAAGCAGGATTTGAACCCAGTCCTCCCCTGGGGATACTCCAGTGCCCAGGGATGCTCAGACGCTAGGACAAAAGTCCAGAGCCCTCCAGGGGGAGCCCGAGAGCCAGACTTCCACCTCCCGGTCTGGCCGGCAGGTCGAGGAATATTCCAACAACGTCTTCATTCTTCCCTGATCAAAGGAGCTGGGATTGAACCTGCTGTAATCATCCGTCAGGGAGTTTGCTTAAAATTCCCCTAATTATGGGAGAGCAGAAAATTGCTACGCCTCAAACTGAATAGAGAAATCGAAGGCGCCCTGCTCCCAGCTGCCTAGGGGAGACAAGCCAGGATGGGAACAGAGAGAGGGAGAGGAGGGGCGGTGGTGGGGGGGACAGGGAGGGTACTATGATGGCAGTGATGGGAGGGGAGCGGAGCTCCTGGTCCCTGCCAAGGAGTGGGAGAGGAAGGGAGAGAGCCAGCTGCAAGGGGGTCACGGTGCCTGGCTCAGGTGGTGCACACCTTCCACCCCCCCACTCCCTGCAGGGAGAAGGATGCAGGGGCAAGAAGGGTGGGCACATGGGGAAGAATTAGCCAGAACGCACCCTCCCGTGGCTGGAGCTGGCCTTCTGGAGAGGCTGGGGGAGCCTATAACTCTGGCTTACTTTAGAAAATAGATTCTGGAACATCTTCTCTGCCAGGAGAGGCAAGGAAAGAGCAGATAGACAGACCAGGCAGGGAACAAGCTGGAAGGGCAGGCTGCCTTCAGGCACCCTCTCTGGGCTCTGCCCTATTCCAGGCAGGTGGAGGGTCTAGAAGGAGTGTGGTGGGGGAAGGATCCCACCCTTGGGGAGTCTCAGTCTGATGGGGCACACTGAGCGAGCATCCCAACCCAAAGTAAGATTCAGAGAAGCCCTACACACCGGTGCCCAGCACATGACGGCCCTGAACTCTAGGAAGGGGGTCCGGAATGTACTGAACTGGGTGGACTCAGAAGAGGAAGGCTTGCTGGAGAGGCAAGTACTGAGCAGGAGAAGACAGGAGGAGGAGGAAGGATGGGAGAAGCGAGCGGAACGTTGGAAGAAACACTGCAAAGTACCAAGGAGTTATGGCTATCATTTGGGGGGAGGGAAGCATGGCCCAAGGAGGTGAAGTCACTCGTCTAAGGTGACGCAGCTCATCAGCGGCTGAGCTGGGGCTCAAACTCCTGGTCTGTGTATTACACCCCCCAGGGAGCAGGAGGGGTGGGGAGGGGCTGGCCGGAAGGCAGAATGCTAGAAGGAAAAAGGAGGCCGCTCCCTGACCGGTAGATGTTGACTCTGAGGGGCAAGCAATATTCTAACGGGTCTCCCCTTTGCTAGCCTGACCCCTTGCAGGAGCTCCCCGGGCTCCCCACCTCTAAGAACTTGGCAAAGGTTGATGCTCCACGAGTCTCATGCTTTCCCAAGGGATTTCTCAGCTCCTCAGGCGAGTCCCTGCACTGGCCCAGCTTGGGTCCTCTGCGGCCCCAGCTGCACTGTTGTGTTTGTCCCAGTTATAGGTGTCGGGGTATCAGCTGAGACTCAGGGATTGCAAGTTACAGAATCCACTCAAACGAGCACTTAAATAAAAGGGGAAGTTTATGAAAGGGACACAGGAGTGTCGTGTAGAGCCCCAGCGCAGGAACGCAGTCAAGCCTTAGTCAAGGACATCAAGGACAGGACTTCCCTGGTGGCACAGTGGTTGAGAATCTGCCTGCCAGTGCAGGATACATGGGTTCGAGCCCTGGCCCGGGAAGATCCCACACGCCGCGGAGCAACTAGGCCTGTGCGCCACAACTACTGAGACTGCGCTCTAGAGCCCGCAAGCCACGACTACTGAAGCCCGCGTGCCTAGAGCCCGTGCTCCACAACGAGAGAAGCCACCATGAGAGAGGCCCGCGCACCGCAACGAAGAGTAGCCGCCACTCGCTGCAGCTAGAGAAAACCCACGCGCAGCAACAAAGACCCAACGCAGCCAAAAATAAATTAATTATTAATTTTAAAAAAGGACATCAAGGACAGGAACGCCAGCCGGAACCTGGAGCTCCTGCCCTCCTGCTCCCCATCTCGCATCTGCATCCCCATCTGGTCCTCGGCTTCTCCTTGTACACCTGGGCAGACCCCCAAATTCAAGATGGTGACTCAGGGCTCCCAAGCCTACCTGGCTAACCCTAGGAAAGAACAGCATGAAGAGATGGTCTCTAGGCCCCAATCCCAGTACCCCAGAGACAGAGTTCTGACCATCCCAGCTTGGCTCAGGTGCCTGTTCCAGTCCGGCCAACCTCAGGCCAGGGGTCGGTCGCACTGAACAAAGGCTGCTGTGTGCCCTCCGCTGTGCGTGAGCAGATCAGGTCAGGGACCGTGGGGAGTCGGACAGTAACTCCACAGGGAGAATGTGCTCGCGTAGCAGATGTGCAGTGGGTGGGCCTGGGGGTGGGGCTGGGGGCTTACCTGTGTCAGCAGGTCCCTCAAGGGGGTGAAGCCTCCACCTGAAGCCAGGTGGTGAGTGTTTCAGTGGGTCAGACACCAAAGCTATGGCTGAGGCAAATCCTCAAGTGGGAAACTGAGGAGCGGGGGACCCGGCCTGGGCCCTGGCCCCGTGGGAGCCAAGCGGTGCAGCGGCAGGCCAGTCTGCGAGGGCTGGAGTCTGGCCCGAGGCCTGTGGGAAGGCAGGCGAGCGTCTTGGGCTCCAGGGTGGTTATCTGAGTCTGGGAAACCTGTACTTTAGAAGCTTGACTGTTTTCATGCTGTTTGTATTTTCTGTAATTACTTCCCTTTTGTTCTCCCATCGTATTTATGCAAGTCCTTTGTGAAAATGCCAGTGGATCCCAGCAATGCTGAGAGGAAACAGCAAAGGGGTTTGTGTCTCTTCCTAGGCTCAAGGTAAAAGAGTCACATCCGCTGGAGCCTCGGAGGGGTGGTGCTGGCAGGAACGGGGCCAGGAGGGCTTGGGGGGCGGGGGCAAGGATGGCAGCTGGGAGGCTCCTCCTCCCCTGGTCTCTTTCCAAGCTCCTTCTCAAATGTGGGGAGGCCCTGGGCTTCCTTTGAATATAAAGTCTGTTGTCCTGAACTGGGCAAGCTGGCAGAGCTGCCCACTTACTGTCTGCCCCATCCTGGGAGGCAGCCGAAGCCACGCTCAGGCCAGTCTTGCACATCAACTCCTGAGGAAGCTGCTTCCTGTGCCCTGGATGCTCCTCGGGTGCCGGGGCAGGGAGCGGACCCCCATAGGTGCTAGCCCAGGGGAGGGGCCCTGCCTTGAGACCCCAGGAATGGGAACTTGGGCACCTGGGATAAGCCCTCCCTTGATCCCAGTCTCCACGGGGTTCTGAATCTTCCTCCAATCTCTTCTGCCCCAGCCCTGACTTCTTGCTGGGTTCTACCTTAAAAACTCCACACAGGCGTCAGAGTCAAGTTAAGGTGGGGCTGGGGGTAGGGGGCACCTCAGTTTCTCCCTGGGTCTAAGGGCCTGCCCTTGGGTGAGGAGATGGCTGAGGCTCCGGTGTAGGCGATCAGAGGTGTCTCTGTGGTTTCCAAAAGGGGAAGAGCTGAAGGTCCAAAGTGGTAGAAAGGACCAGAGAAAGAGTCACAGAGGCCTGTGTCCTCTGCTATTAGATTATTTGTAAGCAAATAGTCACCAGTGCATCACTGGAAGGTCCCGGCCCTGCCCCCATCCCCACCACCATGGCCGTTCCTGGCCAGATGGAGTGATCCTGGGTGGCTAAGCAGCCCTCAGGAGCGACGTGTCCGCAGGCTGAGAACCGGCAATGACATGGGACATTAGGTGCTGATGGCTTTGCCAAGCAAGAAAATTGCAGTTAAGGATGCAATGGGTCCCTCCGGGTGCTGTCAGACAGGATCCGGAACAAGAGTCAGGGAGCTGGGGGCTTCATGAAAGCAGCTGGAGTGGGGAGCCAGGACAGGACTGCAGGGGTCCAGCCTCCATCCTCTCAGCAAGTCCGTCAGCAACAGAAATATCATAACACCTGCATTTACTCAGTGCCCAGCAGGCCCCTGGTTGGCAGGCAGGAGTGCAGCTATCTCCATTCTACAGAGAAGATAAGGAAACTGAGGAGTAGAGGTTAAGTAACCTGTCTGAGAGTGGAGATGGAATTCAGGCCCGGCTCCATCTAGCATCAAAGTCAGGACTCAGAGCTGCCCCCCGGCGGTGCCCTCTTCTAAGGGTTCCCCAGACTGGGCTCAGCACTGCCCCTGGGCTTGAGGCTTCAGGTGGGGGAGAACACGCCCAGACTCCCCGGCAGCCACACCAGGGACACACCTCTCCACCCTGGTGTGGAGGAGGATCATCCGGCCTGGCTGACGAGTGGAAGCCGCTCCAGGGGAGGTGGCAGACCCAGGAAGGTGGGAGGCGAGGAGGGGCACACACGTCACCTCGAAGCTCCCCACTTACCTTGCTCAAACCTCCCACCTTGCAGAGCCCCCTCTCCCGGTCCTCCCACCTCGGGCTTTGGGCAGTGACCTCACTGTCACTAACAAGCTCTTCCTTATCTCTACCAAACCTGCCTGGAGGAGGGGCACCTGCACCACTCCCCAAGCCCTGCTTGTTTGCACATGCCCACCATGCCCTAGAGTGACCTTGAGGGTCAGGTGGTATGTGGGAAGCAGCCCATGAAAAACTGTGCCCTTCTTAGGAGCTGATCATATTGCACCCAACGTGGAGCATGGGGAGAGAGTCGGGGAGGGGAGAGGTAAGATGAGATGAGAGGAAGATGAGAAATGAGGTGCTCAGAGGCCCCAAACCAGGTAGGGACGCCTCACCACAATGCTGGCAGCTTGCAGCAGTGCCCACCTGGGCATCGGGGAGTCGCTGAAAGGCGGCTGAGAGCCAGAGAGACTGAGTCATTCAGTCTTGGCTCAAACCTGCTCCCTCAGGCTGGGCACTGAACCTGTCCTGGAAACACTCTTACCGCAAACTACCCGTCCGGGTTCCTGTTCCATCTGTTTGGAGCCCAAGGAGGTGAAGGGTGATTGAGACCTGAGGTTGCCCCCACTGGTGTCGCTGGTTTGCTGGGAAGAACCTGGGGGCCTGGAGCCTGCAGGACTCACTTCTGACAGCAAAGCCCCATCCAAGAGTTGACTAGAACCCTGAGAGAAGGGGAGAGCTTGCGGGTTCAGAAAGGGAACACAAGAGTGAGGGAATTCAAGATGACCCCCAACTTTGCCTTGAATGCCTGTCCCTTCATTCCCAGCAGCCCAAACCTTACTCATCCTTCAAAATGCAGCAGAAATGCCACCTCTTCCATGAAGCCTTTCCTGACCTCCAAATGAAGTTTTCTCTCTCCCTAAGTACTTTATCCACACTGGTCTCACAAGCCTTGTCATTTTCTTCCTTGCATTGTACCTACCTGGCTAGACTTGGAGCTCCATAGGGCAGAGCCATTGTCCCATCAAGAGCTCCATACCTACCTGTCAGATAAAGGGAGGCTGAGGGAGAGGAGGGTTCGCTAAGGAGCAGGACAGGAGGTGAAGTGCTCAGATCAGAAAGCACAGGAGGGGTTCAGGAAGCACCAGCTGAAACAAGACTCAGAAGAGCCATTATTCGCTACCTGAAATCCAGGTTGCATTTGGAGACCAAATACAAAGGAAGCCTGTTTCTCCAGAGTCCTGGGCAACTGAGAAACCAAACGTAGTGCTCTCACAGAAGGGGCAAGCGCTGGCTACTGGGAGAATAAGTTTTAAAGGAAAAAATGCCCCCCCATGTGGTTCTGGTAATGGCAGCAGCAGAAATAAAATCATTTATTTGTTCAACAGTATTTTTCATTTCAGATATTTTATTTTCATCTTTGTAAGTTCATTTTCTAAAAATCTTCCATTTCTCTCCTCATCATGTTCACGTTTTCCTCTACATTTCTGAGCATATGGTGCATATTTATAACCACTGCTTTAGCATCCTTGTCTGCTAATTCCATCATCTTTCTCATTTGGGGGTCTGTTTCTGTGGATTGATTTTTCCTCTGGTTATAGGTCCTATTTTTCTGCTTCTTTGCATGGCTGTTAATTTTTTATTTGATGACCAATATTGCGAATTTTCCATTGGGTTCTAGATTTTGTTGTATTCCTTTAAAGAGTGCTGGACTTTGTTCTGCCTCACAGTTATTTGGAGTCACTGTGACCCTTTTAAGTCTTGTTTTTAAGCTCCATTAGAATGGGTCCAGGGAAGCTTTTGGTCTCGGGCTAAGGAAACATCCTTCTGAGGACTGTATGCAACGCATCACATACTACAAGCTCTCTCCACTCTCGCCGGTGGGAATCTGAACCATTCCCAGCCCTGTGTGAGCTCCAGGAATTGTTCGGTCTTATGCTTTCCAGCAGTTCTTTCCTTAATTGTGGTGTTTCACCCCAATTGTTTGCAAATCAATTGTTCAGCCAAAGTTTTGAGGCCCCTTCTACAGATTTCCAGAAATCTCCATGTGCAGCTCCCTTCTCTCCAGAATTCTTCATCACAGATCCTAGCCTCCTCAGCCTCAATCCCTGTCTTATCAACTCAACCCCCAGGCTCTGTTTGGGATTCCCCCCTCCTTTGCCTTGGCCTGGAAACTTTCTCCAGGCAGTAAACTGATGAGGTAGTGGGGCTGTTTCCCTTCTCTCAGGGACCACCATCCTCTGCTAACTGTTGCCCACTGTCTGAAAGTAGTTGTTTCTTACCTTTTGTTCAGTTTCCAGTTGTTTTCATCAAGTGGGCAATTACCATAGCTGTTAATCTACGGGCCGAAGGGAAGGCTTCCCATGCACTAAACATTTATTGGGGAAATCTCCAATGAGATTTCCAGTGTGCGAGGCCCTGCTCTAGGCGCTGGGGATAAAGCGCTGAACTAAATGGACAGAATCTCTGCCTTTACGGAGCTGATATTCCAGTCAGTGGGGCAGACAAGAAATAATAAACATAATAAAAAATTGTGTAGCATGTTAGAAGGTGAAAAGTGCTGTGGGGAAAAAAATAGAGTAGTACGAGAGAGAGAGAGAGAGAGAGAGAAAGAGAGAGCTGCGGAAGGGAGCAGTATTTTAAATAAGGGGCTCAGGGAACACCTCACTGCATAAGTAAACTGAGCCAAGTCCTGAAGTAAGGGAATGACTGAGCCACAGACACAGGGCACTGAAGTGGGAGCAGGCCTGGCTTGCTCAGGGAACAGCAGGGAGACCAGTGTAGCCATGCGGGTTTGAATGAGAAAGAGACACAGTCAGAAACCAAGGGGAGGGGCTCGACGGTGGCGAGCCTTAGAGGCCACAGAAGGAGAGCAGACAGTTACTATAATAACTGAGACAAGAGAAGGTGAGAGCTTGGACCTGGATGGCGGCCACAGACATGGTGAGAAATGAATTCAGAAGATTCTGAATGTTCTGTCAAAAGACTGAAAGAGAGAGGAGTCAAGGATGACCCCTGAGTTTTTTGGCATGAGCAGCTGGAAGGATGGAGGTGCCATTGACCCATGCAGGGAAGGTTGCAGGCCAACTGAGTCTGTAGGTGGGAGGTATGGGAGATCAGTTTGACGGTAGACCTGTTAGGTTTGAGATGTCTCCTAGACACCCACGTGGAGGTATCCAGTGGGCAGCTGGACACTAGTTAGGAATTCAGTGGAGAGATCCAAGACAGAATGGAGGGGATGAGGCTGGGGAAATAACCCACTGGTGAGGTCTTTCCTGGTGACACCCTGGGTCACCAGAGAGTACCTCGAGAATCCTCCTCCCCGAACACCCCTCTGCCTCCACACAAGGGGGCAGGAGCTGGCAAACCAGGACGGGACCTTCAGAGGCCAGCTCATCCCTCCTCTTAGTCCAAGAAAGTTGGCCCAAACCACTAAGAGCTGTCAGATCGCATCATTGCGCAGGAACCACCATCCGGACCTTCAAGAAGAAGCTGCATCAGCAACTCTGTCCCCCAGGGCCTGTCATCTGCTACTTCACAGGCTCCCTGGCTCTCATTCATGACTCTGGACGATGATATCTGCTCCCCTTGGCTCTAGGATGGCTCGCCTTGATACCCCACGTCTGACACTGAGTCTCCCAGCTCTTGCTGGCTGTGCTTTCCAAGCAATCCCCGGTGCATCTCTGGTCTCAGGCTGCCTTCACTCTGCCTCACAGCTGGTGTGTGACTCAGGGGGACATTTCTCCCACTCCCTATAGAGAGAAGGTCCAAGAGCCCTGGGATCTGAAAATCCTTCCAGAAAGCTAACCTCCATCCTTACTGCTTTATCTGCTGCCCCTGTTTCTTCCTCCCCTGGGTGCCTTCTTTCTCTTTGTCCTTGAGACTCGTCCGCACCTTCCTCGCTCCCCCTCTGCACGGCCTCTCCCCTGCTCTCTCACCCCACTCAATCATTCGTCTCAGACAGTTAGTTTAGGGGAGTGGAGATGAAATTCTTGCTGACTCTGGTGAAGGTCCTTTCCTCTCCTCACCCCGGGGAGGCCAGCAATTATCTCGATGCCCCCAGAGCCCTCTCCGCTCCAGACGTCTCCCTCTCCCTTAGACGCTTCCCGGCCCTCCCTACACTGTCGTGCTGCCGTATCCTGCTGTCCTCACATCGTCCTGACTTGGCCAAAGAGACCTGTCCCTCAGGAGATGAACACCTTCACCTCCATAGTGACCACCCCTCCTGTCCCCCACCCATCACACACACGCACGCGCACACTGCTCCTTAAGTGTGGGCCAGGGCAGTGGCCAAGTGATCCGTGGCTCCTTTCTCTTCTGCTGCTACGGTAAAATATGGACAGCGGGAACCATGGGAGAAATGAGGCATGGAAATTAATCTGCTTTACAATCCTCATGAATATTTAAAAGCTGATGAATATGTAACTACATTTCTTTTCTCCTCCATTAGTGTCTGCTTTTGAGTTACTCTATAGCTCCCTTGGTTCCTTTGGGGGCTGGTTGGCTAGACTGATTTTTAAATTGGTTTTACAGATGCCTATAGCTCCCAGGTTCCCCCCAACCTCAATCTTGAGAAGAGGATTGGTCCCTTTAAAATTCCCCAGGAAGACCTGGCAGAGGGAGCCAGAGAGAGAAGAAACTCCCTCTGAAACTCACACTGTGGGAGCCCAGAGGGAAGGGCAAAGGTTGAGAGAGTGGGACTCCCAGCTTGCAGTGGGGCTCACAGAGTGCACCCTTTGGGGGATAAACCACCTCCCTCTTCCCTGAGCTTTGGTTTCCCCTTGAAGACAACGGCAGGCCCTCGCTCCCCAGCCATTATGGGTCTTTCAGGGCCATAGTCCAGGGTGGCCTTGAGAAACCAAGAAATTAGGTGGCAAAATGTTACCTTCTTCCTACTCAGAAGAATCCAATATTAGGCTGTTTGGTACTTCGCAACCATCTCCTGGCCCCTGGCACCAGCTACTCCATCTAGAACCATGCTTTGGAGCATCCCCAGTCATCTCCCTGGCCTGTCCTCCCTGCCACTCGTCTTTGGCTACCCTGGAACCCTGCTTCCCAACCACTCCTACCGTCTGAAGCAGTGTGGGGGGAGGCAGGCTCCTCTCCCACCTACCGCAGCCATCAGTCACCCCGGAGCGGAGCAGAGGAGCAGCGGGGCATCTCCCCAGAGCAGCGAGATTTGTCCTGGAGCCTGAGGCAGAATCCAGCACTGACCTGGCATCCTGTAGAGGGAAGGCTGGGTACCGGCTGGGTGGAGGAAGGCGCCGTGGGGCGGGGCAATAGGCTGTGGGAGACATCCATCCGGGCAGCAGGGCTGGGTCAGAATGTGCTGAGGGTCCTAAAGAACCACAGCCATCCAGAGAACCCCAGGTTCCGTAGCCAGCACCCGGAATTCCAGGTCATAGTGGACTGCTGCTAATTCCCGGGTGTTCATCCGCCCACACCTGTCCTCAGTCTCTCCATCTGCTCCTCATTCTACAAAGCCTTGCAAAGCATTTCACACTGTTTTGATCGTATTCCTTCCCTTCTAACCATCCCCAGAGGCTCCTTAATTTCTGGCTTATCAAATTCACATCTGACCTGCCAGCTCCATCATCAGCAACCCCAGACCCCTCACCCGCCCTAAGTCCCCCCAACCATAGCCATCCAAACTAACATGCTCACAATCCCAAACATGCTTTCACCCCTTTGCCCCAGGGCCTCTGTTTCCCCTCAAATGGCACCTGTCCTCTCCTTCTTTCCAGGCTCTTCTCAGAACTGCCTCCATCAGGAAGCCTTCCCTGGTTGACCCCAGCCCTACTGAACCACCTGTCATCTTTTCTAGGCTCTCAGTTTTTCAGTACAGAATCCACAGGGTGTTCATTGGCACCATCTTCACGTGTGCGGTGCACAGAAAGGGCTGCTTGTCATGCGGTGTCTTTTTTTTTTTTTTTTTTTTAATTTATTTATTTATTTATTTTTGGCTGCGTTGGGTCTTCGTTTCTGTGCGAGGGCTTTCTCCAGTTGCGGCAAGCGGGGGCCACTCTTCATCACGGTGCGCAGGCCTCTCACTATCGCGGCCTCTCTTGTTGCGGAGCACAAGCTCCAGACGCGCAGGCTCAGTTATTGTGGCTCAAGGGCCCAGTTGCTCCGCGGCACGCGGGATCCTCCCAGACCAGGGCTCGAACCCGTGTTCCCTGCACCGGCAGGCAGACCCTCAACCACTGCGCCACCAGGGAAGCCCCCATGCGGTGTCTTTTAAAGCAGACCCGCACACAGATGGCAATCAGTGTCGCAGCCTCCTAGGATGGAGGGATGTGCCTGTGGATACACTCACCGGGCGTCTCACTCTCTCATCACCCGTGCCTTCAGGTCAGCCTCACTCCACCTCCTGTGAATGCCTGTGCTGCTGCAGGAGCACCCCAATGCAAGGACCCGGCCCTTTCTTCCCCCTCTCAACTCCCACCTGGGCCTCACACACACAGGGCGTCTGGAGTGACACGGGGCTGGGGACTCAATGCGAGGGATTGCCCAACTTGGGGATAGAGAAGGCTCCCTGAACAGCGAGTCAGGAAACCAGGCTCTGGACCTGGCTCTGCCCTGCAATCTTGACAGAGCCACCTAATGTTCTTGGGTCTCCATTTTTCATCATTCAAATGGGACTAAAGTTCTGTCCCTACATCAAAGGATTATGGTGAGAATCGAATGTGAAAATGCTTTGAAAAATATAAAACACTATATAAATATTAGGTACCTCTGCTATTAAAATAATTAACAATAAATTGTTATAAAAACCAGAGTATGTGACATCCCCAGCTCCCTCTGTTTTGAGGGGTCCTTCCTGGACCAGGGGCAGGACAGGAGGCCCAATTGGATGAGTGCCCCTTGGATCAGCATCTCATTATCCACGATGGGTTCCCCAAGCAGCAACGTCACCTTCAGCCCCTGGCCTCTCCGCTCAGCTTCCCAGTTGCCTCGACAGCAGGAACAAGTGTGAGCCTTGTCAGACAAGCCCTGCATCTCCGTAAAACATGCTCTAAGCATAATTACCCATCGGAGAAGTGCATGGGCCCCGCCCTTAGCAGAGAGCTGCTGCCACGGCTGGATTTTCACTGCTGCAGCAGCTGAAGGCTGAGTTGTCCTGGACCAAAGAAGCAGGGGCAGTGCCCTAGCTAATCAGGGCCAGATATGACCAGGCCTTGGATGGGAGCCCCGGGCCTTGGCTGTGAAGGCCCAAGCCCCCATTGGCCCAAGCAAACGCTGAGCCCAGCTTCTCTCCTCCTTTTCATCACCCTCCAAGTTAGCCCCTAACAGCCCATCTTGAGGCCCCCTCTGTATGGGGGCTGTACCCACCCTAGGCTCCCTGTCTCCTGCCTGTAGCTCCTCTGCCCTGGCACCTGGGTGGCCCTCTTATTGGTCCTGCTGCCCTCCCTACCCTGAGGGGTCACCTGTGTCTCAGGTGTGGTACCAGCAGCAACCTAGGCACGTGACAGTGCTTGGAGATGCAGCCAGGTAGTTAGGGTGGGTCGCATTCCCCAGAGCCAGGTGCAGGGCAGGGCAGGAGAGCTGCCACCTCCCACCTCCATCCCCTCCCCGTCCGCCTCTGTGCCTTTTCCCGGGAAACACTCCCAAACAACCTTTTGGGAAGATGTGTTCCTGCTTCCTCCACATCTCACCAGGCTACCGCCTGATTGATTTCATACCACGAACGTCACTCCTCCTTCCTTCTGGGGAAGGGGAATGGCCCAAGCCCCTGGATCCAGCAGAGGTCTGTGTCTTCCACCTACCCATCTCTAGACGGTGACTATTTCTAGAAAGAGTTGGGGAAACTGAGCCCTGGGCTGAGCACCCAACTCTTCCAACTCATTCTTCTGAGTGGAACACAGGCCAGAGGGTGGGGGAGATGTGTAGGGGTCCTTGGGAGGCAGTCCTCCCGGCCAGGCTGTCAGAAGCAGCAGGGGCACCTGAGATGCTCACTGTTTATCCTTCTAGCAGTCTCACCTGTGGGAGCAGACGCTCTGAAGGAGGGTGATTCTGTGTTCCCTCTTCCTGTGGGGAATAACCTGAAGGGGAAGAACAAGTCGACTTCCTTCACCCCCCAGTGCACCTCCTCGCATCCCACCCTCTGCCAGGCTCAGCCCCAGGGAAGGGCCTGCAGGGCTCATGCTGTCCTCTCCTGAGCCAGATGTGGGTTCCTCCAAGCAGCCCCAAGCCTACTCTGGGACCCCACATCCCTGCCCCCCCAGGATACCCTGTCCAGTACCATCTCAGGGCTTCTAGGGAATTATGCCCCAAAATCGAACTCCACACTGAGACCCAAGCCAGATCCTTCCATCCAGGATTGGAGGACATCCACACCAAGCGCCAGGGCCCTCCCTCTGAACCTTGAACCTTGAGCCTTATCCCAGCCTTTCCCCCGCTAGAGCTCAGCTCCTGTGGGAGTGGCAGCTCTGTGGGAAGGATGCATTGAGACAAACGGGGCTGTGATTAGCCAGCCATCAATATCTCTTAAAGGCCCGTTACCTCAAAAGCTGGCAGGTCCCTCCAGTTCCCCCGCCCTCCCTGAGCCCAGCAGAGATCCCCAGGGCAGCTCAAGCCTCCCTCTTTCTCTCTCCTTCCCTCCCTGCTCTGGCCACATGAGCCAGATGGATTCTGTCTTATTTCTCTTGGATTTGGCTGCAGGAACCAAACAGCATTTAAGGCCATTGATCGTTCAGAAGGCAAAGTGTATAATGCACCAGAAAATTAGTTTGGAGTGCCCGGCAAGAGAGCAGCTCAGCTCTGGCCTCAGATTTGCACTGCTCTGGTGGCCAGGAGGGGGAGAGGGGCAGGGACCAGTGCACCTTTCAATCTCTCCAGGAAGTTCTAGGAAGCTGTCCTCTCCTCATGGCCACTCTGAGCCCTTCTTACCAGCTATGTGCCCAGGTGAGCTGCATGACAGCCAAACCTCTCCTAGGTTTCAGCCCCAACCCACTCGTCCTCCCCGTCCTCCCCGCAAGACACACAGACACAGACTACACTCACATTACACACCCAAGCGTTTTTTAAAATACCTACACATATGCATGCACTTAAGACGGGCATGTCACGCACACGCTCACCTATGTACACGTGAGACTGTCTTGGAGTGTAGACAAAAGGCATCCCCTTTGTCTGAACAATCTGGTGACTAGGAAAGTACCTGACACAAAGAAGGTGATCACTGGGAATTCCCTGGTGTCCAATGGTTAAGCCTTGGCACTTTCACTGCGCAGCGCCCGGGGTTCAATCCTGGTCAGGGAACTAAGATCCCACAAGCCATGCCGCGCGGGGAAGGGAGGAAGGAAGGAAGGAAGGAAGGATGGAAGGAAGGAAGGAAGGAAGGAAGGAAGGAAGGAAGGAAGGAAGGGAGGGAGGGAAGGAGGGAGGGGGAGGGAGGGAGGGAGGAGGGAGGGAGGGAAGAAGGAAAGAAGGAAGGAAGGAAGGAGGGAAGGGTGGGAGGGAAGGAAGGAAGAAAGGAAGGAAGGGAGGGTGGGAGGGAGGGAGGAGGGAGGGAGGGAGGGAGGAAGGAAAGAAGGAAGGAAGGGAGGAGGGAAGGGAGGGAGGGAAGAAGGGAGGGAGGGAGGGAGGAGGGAAGGGAGGGAGGGAAGAAGGGAGGGAGGGAGGGAGGAGGGGGGAGGGAGGGAGGAAGGAAGGAAGGAAGAAGGGAAGGAAGGAAGGAAAGAAGAAAAAAGGTTATCACTGACATTTATTAGATCAATCAAAATGCCTTCTTGGCTAAATGAATCAGGACCATGGACAGATCCCATTGACCTCCTCTCCCTTCCCTCTGTGATCAATAATTAGTTCACCAGGCCAAAAACAGAGCCAGCCCACAGCCCACTGGAGCTGTAATGATGACCATTTTGGTAATCATAAAAATGACTTTTGTTTTTGAGCTCCTATTGTGCACCAGTCACGAGCCAAGCTCTTAGTATGAATCATCTCACTTGGTCCTCACCACCTCCCAGAATGTAGTTATTGTTATTCCCACTCTACAGATGACAAAACTGGAGCTCATAGAGGTGGAGTGATTTCCCAAAGTTTTCATTGAGCTTGTCTAAAATAACAGAGGTCTGTCTAACTCCAGGGGCCCCTATTAAATTGTACATACTTCATATGACAATAACTTTACCAGATGGGTTTTCCCTGAAAGCAAAGGAGGAGAGGTTGACATGTATCAACCCACAGCAGCAACTCCTCCACGTCAGCCAGTACCCATTTCCTGCCTCCACCAAGGCTCCAGCCTGATGGAGACAGGAAGAGTGTGCTGAGTTGGTTCCTCACAGAGTGAGTGGGTATGCTTGAAGCCTGAAAATCAAGGCCAAACTGAGCCAAAGTCATGGCAATCTTGCAAAGGGGACACTTGAGAGGCTCAAAGAAGTGTGTGAAAGTGAGATAATGTCAAAGGCAGCGGTACACAGATTCACCAGGCTTAAAGAAAGGAGGATAAGCAGGACATTGCCAGAAGCAACTGTCCAGCCCCCTCCCACCCCCTCCCCAAGTCCACTGAAAATATTGAAAAAGGTAAAAGATCCAATTCATTGAAAGAGATGTTAACAGTGAGAATGATGGCTGAAGAGTTCAGCTAACGCAAAGAAACAGAGTCCCACAAGAAAACAAGTAATTGTGTTGTAAAAGGTTGAGCCGCATCCTTGTGATAGACAGAAGAGAGAGCTTTCTCATTATTGTGTCTTCCAGATAAAGTCAGACTGAGCAACACCTTTGGCAAGAAAATGATAATCAGTGAACTGCTTTGCCACGGCTAACCCAGGACCAGAGAGCCCACGTATTTGCCAGGAGAACTCCAGCTCCCCTGGCCAAAAAGAGGCTCCAAGTCATGAGAAAAGATCATGGATCATTTGGTTTCAAGCAACAGTGCCCTCCTTTCCCCCAACCCTCTCTCCCAACAAATAGCCAATCAAGCTTTATTTCACATGTCAAGATTCTGAAACATTTGAGAAATCTCTGTACCACCCAAAAGCTGGGGCCTGTGGAACAGTGAGTGTTGATACTACACTTCACTGAAAACTGTTTTCAAAGGTTTTTTGATCCAAAGAACAATCACCTACTTTAGTGCCTCACCTTATTCTCCAGACTTGAATCCAAATGACTTTGGGGTATTTCCAAAGATCCAGGTCACCCCAAGATAAACACTCACCGATATTCAAAACCATATGCCACAGACCTCCCAAGGGGAGTTGTGAAGGTGTGTTGACAGTGGGACATGATTGGAATATGTATCAAACTTTCCAAGTGGATTACATTGAAGGGAACAATATCCACTTGAATGTAAAAGTTCTGACTTTGTGAGAAAAGAAGTTAATCTAATTTTTCTTGTCACATAAGCAGCAGCCACCAGAAGTGGATCTGAGTCCTTTCTTACGTTAGTTGATTACTACCTTTAGCCCTGAAGGGGTAAGAAGACATGGATGGTTTGGTGACATTGGAGTCAGGAGTCCTGGGTTTGATTCTGGCTTTACCTTTGACCACTGTGTGACCAAGGAGCTGAACCCCTTTGAGGCTTGGGTTTATTTCCTTTACAAAATGGTACCAGTAATGCCCCCTGCCCCACCCCCACCCCCCGCCCCGTGGGACTGGGATTCTGGCTAAATGAGATAGACGACCCAGCACAGTGCTTGGCACGGCACATAGTATGCATTTATTATGTTAGTTGATTCTTCGGAAGGAAGGGGTCAAGCAGCCACAGGTCCTGGACAAGGTCCTGAGAGTGGTCCTGAAGCCTGGAAAGAACAAGGGTGAAGCTGGGCATTGAGGAGATAGAGAAGGAGGGCATGAATGGGGGGAGATGGGCAGGAACCTAAGAGACGAACTTACCCTACATAAATGCTTTGGCTAGGGATGGGTCCTATCACAGGGATACAGGAAGGAGGCAGGGTTTCATCACTTCTCAAATTGAATCTAGGACATGAACTCAGCAGGAGAAAGACAGCAAAGTGTTCTTAGAGAGAAAGATGCTCTTCACTATCCTAGTGAAGGGTTCAAATCGGCTTACATTGCATCAAAAGGGGGCAGTTAGACAAGAGGAAGAACTTCCACCTAGATCCACTAAATCCTTAAATAGGCTGCCCAGAGAGGCTCAGGAATAGGACAAGCAATTGTCCGGAGACAGGGGAATGGATGAGATGAACTAGTGAGGGACTAGCTCTTCCATCTCTGAGGCTCTGTTAAGTTGAGGTCCATCTTAAGAGCAGCTCTCAGCATCAGGAGCAGCTCTGCAAAGCCCCGGGAAAACACCAGTGTGGCAATTTAGTGGTGAGCAGAACGCTAATTAGTGCCAAGAATAACAGTGGCTTCTTAATGGAGCCCTTAATGAAGACTCATTTTGGGTTTTATTAACAGAGAGAAAAAGCACACACTCTCCCCAGCTCTCAGAGAGCAGACGGGATGAAGAGCAGCCCCCAAAATGGGGCTGATCCTATTCCGGGACCCTGCTGGGGATACCATAATAGGCTCTGGGAAGTGGGGTCAGAAGGGCAAGCTTCGAGCCCTGAGATGTTCCTTTGCCCTTTGGGCAATCCATTTAGACCTGTAGATCCCATACAGTCTCAGGGGGAGATTTCCAGCTGGGCTCAGCCCTGCAATTTACAGGCAAGCTGCAAATAAGAACACAAAGGAGAGCCATCCCCAAGGTGCTGGCAGTGATTTCAAAGGCAGACACGTCCCATTAAATATTTAATTAGAATACAATCCCACCAAAGCTCTCTCACCATAAGAGACTAACAAAATGCAGCCGTCTACCCAATGCTGCTCACTTATTACCAAGTATACAGTCTCTGTTGGCTTCAAATATGGCAAGAAGGATTCAGGTTAGACCTAGGAATTCGGAACTTTAAAACTTGTGGAAGACCTTGGAGGTCATCTAGTCAATCCCTTGCATTATGGGAAACTGAGGCCCAGAGAAATTAGAAACTGACTCAAAAATCAAACAGCTAGTTGTGTCTGAGCCATAATCCAAGACATCTCTGGAAGTGCTCCGCCTTGACACCAGCCTCTGCCCCGGCTTGCCTCCCTCTCCCAGGGCTACATAACCTGGCTACTCAACCATCCTTGGGGCTGGGCCGGCGCGAGCAAGATGGTACCTGGGGGGCACTTGTGGCTGAGATCTTGAGGTGTCTCCAATGCCCAAATGCTAACCAGGATGCAGCTCAGAGATGGCTTTACTCAAGCATTTAGATGCTCAAAATCTCTTTGTGGAATGAAATAGGAGAGTCCACTTTTGTAGATCTTTGACACCCTAAACTCAAATGGGAAACCTCAACAGAGGGATGAAAATCATCCCCAAATAGCTCCACCACTATTCTGGCCACACCCGCAACCCCTTCAGCAACAGTTAATGCACAATTTACCAAGTTTGTAAGATGAACAGCCTGAGAGCCTGTGAAGGGAGTGGAGGGGGGACTTCTTTCCCATTAGCCGAAACCTGCAGGATGGGGACTGTCTCTGCTTGGTGCTCAGGGAGACCCAAGACAGAGGGGAGGCAGTCTCTGCCTGGAAGGACCCAACCTGGGGGAGCAGCCTGCCCACGAAAAGATAACGGTGCAACTGCTGAGTGACTGCTGTGTGCCCTGCATCATAGGAGGCGCTTAACACAAGTTATTTCTCACTTAATTCTCACAACATCATTGTAAGGTAGGTATTACTTTGCCTCTTTTAACAGAAGAGGACAATGAGACACAAATGGCTTAAGTCAGCTGCCCAAAGTCACACAGCAAGAAAATGATGGAACCGGGCTCCACCTCCAGTCACATGCCAGTACCTGCAAACTGAACCCCTCAGTTCCCAGGGGATCCTGAGCGGGTGACAGTCACGGCAGGGAGCAAACTGTGGAAGGTCTCCTGGACAAAGTTCCCTGGGACTTTTGAGAAAGGCCAGCAGTAGCTGGAAGGACCTCATTAACGGTGGCAGAACTGTCAGAAAAAAAGCTGACATTTATTGAGCAACTGCTATGTGTGCTGAGCTCTATACCATGCGGCTCACTATCCAATCTCGTCTAATGCTCACAACAACCTTCTGACAAGAGTCAGGTTCAGAGAGAGCAAGTGACTTTCCCAAGGTCACACAGCGAGCAAATGATCAATTTGGGATCTGAACCTAGATCTGTCTGGTAGCAGTTGGAGAGGACAAAACCCAAGGGAATTTGACCTGAGGGGAGAGTGGGTGCTGGGGGGAGGCTAAGAAATAGCTCAGAGGCCACCACTGGAGACATCTCTTTCCTGGAATAGAGGAGCTTATTTTAAGAGGCTTGGCTCTGGATCGAACCCAGGCCCCCTGCATTGGGAGCACAGAGTCTCTGAAAAGGCAGAAGAAGGGACCAGGTGTGCCTTGACCCGAGGGCCTTTTTTACCACTGCATCCATCCTCTCCCCCCAGGAGAGCCCATGGAGATGGCAAAGGATCACATCGATAAGATTCCATTAACACGCAAGGTTATTGCACAGCATTTAAGCACCACCACCGGCCACTTTAATCTGTTTTCCCAGAGAGGTTTATGCCCCATCTGCTCACACAGCCCCCGGCACAGCGCTGCTCACCGGAAACTGCTGGTTGGAATTCCCATGAGCCCCGCAGCTCAGGCTGCCAGCAGCAATGCAGGCTTTCGAGACAGACAGAACAAAGTTCAAATCCTGGTTTCCCCAGCACTGAGCCTCCGTTTCCTCATCTCTTAAAAAGAGCTAATCATGCCTGTTTCCTAGGGTTGTCATAAACATTAAAGAGCTTGTCCCAGCCTCCCCCAAAGCCACCCTTCACTGTTCCGTGCTCCGCACGCTTCACTGGCCATTTTGCCTTCAATCGTGGAGGAGGTCGAGTCCTCTGAGGCCCTCTCTACTCTGCATCCAGAGCCACCCCTCCCTGGTGGAGAGGAGAGGAGCTGAGAGAGCTCCACCTCTGCGGAGGACCAGAGGGAGGTGATCCCAGAGGGTGGGGAAGCAGGGAGACAGCCCAGGAGATCCTGGAGGCAGAGGGACCCTGGGGCTCCCAAGACTAAGTGGGCTGATGCCAGGAATCAGACCCCCTCTGCATTGAAGGGGTGCTGGGAAGAGCCTCCAGCTTCACTGGCCCTGTGTTGGGGAAATGGAGGCACTTGGGGAGTAGGAGGGCTCCCCTTCCTGAGGGGCCTAAAAGGAGTCAGTGACAAAGGATCCAAATGCCCAACTCCATCCACGCAAGCTCTCAGCATGCTGTGGAGGGAAACCATGCCGTGGCAATGCCACCAAGCCCAGGCAGCAGCTCTGCCTCCGGAGCCTGCTCCGTCTCCAGAAACCCCTGAGGGATGAAGCCCAGCCAGCCCCGCCACATCCTTCTTCCCCTGAAGTCACACAGCCTCCTCAGGCCCCAGACCATGAACCTTCTCACCTTTGAGCCTTTTCTCACACCGGTCCCTTCCTGGTGATGCCTCCTCTTTTCCTCAGCATCTCCCTAAATCAGCCCAGCCTCCAAGGGTCATCATGAGCCATCTCCTCTGTGAACCTGGGTACTGCCCTGCGACAACTGCTCACTCCTCCCCCTCCAGTGGGTCTTGTCTCTCCCCCACCTCTGCTCTGAGCACACACAGCATGTGTGAAAGGAGTTCTTCTCACCCATTCCCAGAGCCCTGGAGGGCAGAGATGTGGCTGGTTATCCCTGTGTCCTCAGCGCTCAGCACAGAGCCTGGAAGGAGCAGGTGCCTGGGAAATACCCATAATTAACTAATCACTGAGGAAGCCCTGTTCTTTCTTCCTCTTCCCCTTCTTCCCTGGCACCAGAGATTGGGTCTGTGGAAGATGTAAACATAGGACAGCTGACCCAGGTCAAACTTGGGTGATGCCCTCGGCTGGGAGGTGAGGGATTGTTCCCAATGCCTTGCTCCTGTGATAAGAGAATGATTTTTTTTGGTTTTTTTTGGTCCTTTACCTCCCAGTTGTGAAGCTCTTAAAGGGACCTCAGCTTCTTATCAGCTCCCTCTTTCTTCCTGCCAATTCTAAAACAAATGTCTGCTTCCTCTGGAGCTCCCTCCTCCCAGGCCTGCCACCCCTCCCCACCTCCCACACTCTCCCTCCCACCCCATCCCTGTAACAGGGAATGTAATTAGGCCTTTCCCCAGGACAGCACCCCCTCCACGCAGCTGAACTGCCCGTCCAACAGGGGATAATTTATGGAAATGGGTAAAGGTGTTTTAAATTATTCAATTTAAATGTAAATAGGAGAGATGGTTTCTCTGAATAAATTGTCTTATTTATGTTCCACCCAAATCCCCTCCCAGGGAAATATGGAGCCGTTTGGAGCCCTCTGGAGCCCAGAGCCCTCCACTTCTCTTTAAGGAATGTGGGAGCAGCCCAGGCCCCCGGGGGGCAGTTACTGGGAGACAAATGTCCTGACAGCTGCTGTCCCAGCTGGGGTCACAGGACAGGCCGAGCGCTCACCAAGGGCTGTTTCACCCCACTCCACCCTGGAGAGCTGTGGCCAGGCCACGGCCCGGATGTGGGCAGAAAGCAATTCCTCCATCTTTGTTTGCTGGGGAGTGACAATGGGGCAGGGGCTCCGTGCCCCTCCCCTTCTGCCCAAGGTCTCTTTCCATCTGACGCCGAAGCAATGGGGGGCGTCACACCTCCCTGATAAAGCCCTTCACCGTCTGAGACGCTAACTGACTGTGGGCCATCTTTCCTTGGAGCATTTCTGTCCTAAACAGGGCCTCCTAGACACAGGGCTGCCTTGAAAGTAGAGCCCTTCCTTGATACATCTCAGGCACTGTCACATGTGCCAATGGGAAGGCCTCTGAGGGTGAGGAGAGGGGCCGTTCTTTAGCCCCTCCCTTAGTACCACCTAGATGCCAGCGTTGCCATCTCCTGAGATCGGAACCACCGTTACACATGAGCTACATGATCCATGTAGCTGTTAGGGGATTTTCGGGGGCAAAGGACAGAACCTCAAAGTAGCTGAGATTATATGGAAATTTACTAGCCCTGGAAACCTGGAGGCTGGGCAAAATTCAGGTGTAGATCTGGTGTGATCTGGAAGCCTTATCCTGTTTCCCTGTGATTCTTTTTTGTATATCCACCATCCTTGGACTAGATTACGAGATGGCTGGGGGCAGTTAAGAGCCTTCGATCCAACCAGGACGATGTTAGAGAAAACCAGGAGAGGGCAGCTCTCGGAGACTCTTCAAGAAGTGTGAAGCAGGCTCCCCGCCAACCCCTCAAAAAACACTCTCCTTGCATCTCACTGGCCCATCCTAACCTAATGTCTGCGAGGAGATTGGGATTACCTTAGACCAGTCAGAGTGTCCAGGAGCTGGGGATGGGGCTAGCTTCTCCCTACCCAAACATGGGGTCCTGTGAGGGAGGAGGAAGTGGGGACTGGTGCTGGGTAGACAGTACCCACTGGAGTAACAGTTGAATAGTTGAAATCAATACATGTTTTAATGGTTGACCATGTTTGTTTCAACCCCACCCCCTGCTTGAAATGGGTCAATTCCTTTCTGCCTAATCCTAAGAACCCCAGGACAGCACCCCCTCCACACAGCTGCCCATCTCCCAAAGAGTAGAGAGTCAGACCAGTGACCCCGATCTCAGGCTGATTGGCAAGACTGGACGAAATCAGACACAAATTGCTGTCCAATGCCTTAACTCTTTCCCGGGGTACCCATAAATGGAGGAATGGCTTGTCCAAGCCCCACGATCAGCATCACCCCCTCACTGCCATTTATTCACTCATTCTACAAGTATGTCTGGCCTGCCTACCTTGTGCCAGGCACAAGCGAGGGGCAGAAGTTTCACTGGCAAAAAAGAGCCCATTTCCTGTTCTTGCAGACTTACCATCCCTGCAGTGGACTTTATCCTGTTTGTTGCCGGTTGTTTCAGCTGCCCACAAACATTTTTGCCAAATTTGGGAGTTTCCAGCCTCAATGAGTCACACCTTCCCAAGGTAGAAACCAGAAACTCAGTTACCCGGTCTCCTTTGCAGCTAGGGCACAGACATGTGACTCAGACCCCACCAATCAGATTCACTCATAAGAGACTTCGCTCTAGAAGGGAGGGATTTGAGTAAGGAAGCAATGCCCAGAATGCACTGTGCTGGCAAAGGTGGAAGTGGAGGTGTCCAGCTTTGGGTAGAGGTGACAGCAGGATTAAGTTCCTGGCCCAGAACTGCAATCAGTGGGGAGTGGCAGCAGAGGTTCCCTGGTGCCTGGTGGGAAAACAGCAGCAGCTGTGGTTTCCCCATCAGTCTGCTTCTGTGTGCAGTGGGGCATCAGGCCTGGAAGCTTAGCCTCAAGTCTGGCTCTCCAGCCCTCCGTACGACTAGATGAGACACACCATATTCTTCTAACATATAGCTTCCTCAGTCAGTCAGAGTAGCATCTATTGCCTAAGGCCACTAACCCCGCCTGATGCAGAAGCATGTCCGTCCTTGGTGAGGGTTACTTATTGTAAGACCTCGCCCAGGTAGCCCCTTCCTGGAATCCCACTGAGCCCAGGCACTTTGCTCATGCCTCTTAACAGCAGTCTTTTTTTTTTTTTATTTTGGCTGCGCCGGGTCTTAGTTGCAGCATGCGGGATCTTCATTGTGGCGTGCATGCAAGATCTAGTTCCCCGAGCAGGGATCGAACCCAGGCCCCCTGCATTGGGAGCACAGAGTCTTACCCACTGGACCACCAGGGAAGTCCCTTAACAGCAGTCTTAACAAAGGCATGAGCCCCTCTGTGTGTCTGCACTACACCCCACCCCCAACACACACACTAAACTCTGAGCTCCTTGGGACCTGGGACCACTCCTTTTGCACCATTATATCCTCAGGTCTGTTTAGAACCTGGGTCAGAATAGGTGCTCACTAAGTATTGGCTGCGATGTGATCATTGCCACTGTCTTCATTAATGACACCATAAAGGCCACCAATGGCTGACTCTGGATTGAGCAACACACACAGGGAATGGCCCGTATCTTGTCCTACCTTCTCCAGAATCAGCGACCAGGTTCACATCCATGGGTTCCAGGCACTTCAGTCCCCACCAGAAAGTCCCCTAAAATACCACAGGACTGCTCTCTGACCCCTGCCCATTTCCCTAATCACCCTTGGCAGCCTTACATTTACTCCTGCCAACCAGCTGGTCCCATCTCAGCCTTGCCCTCCTTCCCACCCTGCCCTGGGCAGCCTTGGGAAGATCTCCATCCTTGGACATGGAGATGACATCCCGAAGGCCCCTGGAGAGATATGCCCAAATGGGTTACATAGCCAACCCAAGGGTATCCTTTATCCTGGCCAGCCCTGCAAGCGTGCCCACACACACACACACACACACATGCACACACACACACACACTCTACCCCCTCTGCAGGAAGAGCCAGAGGAAATGGATAAGTTTTCTGGAATCAATTTCACGCCTTGGGCATGATAAACAACCAAGCAGAGAGCAGCACCCATCGAGGGAGCTAATGGCCTTGGTATCTGAGTGATGCATCACTCCACGAAAAAGAAAGCCCGGCCTTTTCTCCATACACCGCTCCACTTGGAGCAGACTCACGCCAGCCCCAGCTGCACCTTCCTGGGCGTGGACGAGACAGGCACTTCCCCCTTCCCCAGGCAGCACACGGCCTCTCCTCAGCTGAGGGCCTGGGGAGGCCCAAGGCAGAAAGCACCTGACCCATTACCTTAGCTAGCAGGGCCACAGTTCAGATAGAGCCCAGCCACCTGGGTTCAAACCCCAGCTCCACTTCTCACTCTCTGAGTGACTTTGGGCAAGCTACCTAAATAGTACCCACCTCACAGTTTCTTCTGAAGATTAAGTGAGGTGCTTTTTGCAAAGAACACATAATAAGTCTTCAATAATCTTAGCTATTGTTATTATTATTATGACTCCCTGTAGCCAGGAAGTTCTTGGTTCATCTAACTTGAATCCTACCCACTGCCTTTTAGGGCCATTGTAGTTGGTTCTCTTCCCAGTGGGCAGGGAACTCAACCGTCTCCAGTGTGATGCAGTAGGGAAAATAATGGTGCTGGAAGCAGAAGAGCTACATTCAAACCCATCTCAAGTCTGTTAGCCATGATTCTCCTTATATCCAATCAGTGTAAGACAGATTCTAAATACATGATTACTAGCTGTGTGGACAGACAGATGTCACTCTGCTTCTGTGGGCCAGAGGCTACAGCATCCTTGTTTGTACAATAGGAAAAGAACACCATCTCCAAAAGTCATAGGATGAGGTCAGATGCAGTAACATCTAAGAGAGTGCCTGGGATGGCAGGTGATCAGGGATGTTAGTTGAACCTGGATCTGCACAAACGCTCGAAGTGAGACTTAGTTCCCTAAGCCTGCTCTACCTGAGACATATAATGACCCCGTTTCCACAACCTTCTCCACTTCCTGTCCAACTCAGCAAATTCCTCCATGTTTCTTCAGCCTGAGGAGCACTTATTTAATGGTGAGAAACCAACATCAGATTTTACCGGAAGTGAGTAAAATCCTTGCAGCCGTCCACGGGAATGCCAATGTCCGGGAGAGGGCTGGTGAGTAGCAATTGACGTGTGCCCCGCACTTAGCAGTTAACAAATGTGTTCTCGGGTAGTATCTTACCAAATACTTTCCCAGTCCAGTTTTGCCAATGGGGAATCTAGCTCAGAATGGGGCACCAGCTTCCCCCAAAGTGGTAAAGAAGGATGTGAACCCATTTTGTAGCCAGTCTCTCCCGACTCCCTTGGGCACTCTGCCCTCTTCCCGTATGTCCTCCTGCGCCAGCCTGGAAGGTCTTTACTGATCTTCTAGCTCTATACCTGGCATAATGCCTGGCACAGAGTACAGCCCCAATAATTAATCATCAAATTTAATCCAAATACTTCATTTCACCCACAGGGAATCTGAGGCAGAAAGAGACGTAGTGAGTAGCCCACGGTCACACAGCTGGAAGGTGATGCGATGGACCCACTAACGGAAGAACATGAGCTCACCCCAAAATGTCAGAACTAGAAGAATCCTAGAAGGTCATGTGGTCAAGGCCCTGCCAGGCCTTCCCTGGTAATCAAAGCCAAGTTCTCCCATTCAGACCTTGGAGGGGAGACAAGAGGCTTCTGACGCTGGAGGATATAATAGATTGATTACAAAACGTCCCCAAATCCTCCCCTACCGATACCCATGCCCCTTTACAATGTGGCCTTGCAGCTTCTCCCAACAAGAAGTAGAGTCTGTTTCCCCTCCTATTGAATCTCGGCTGCCTTGTAACTTGCTTTGACCAACAGAATTCAATGGAAGTCATGGTGTCCCAGTTCCAAGGTGAGACTTCAAGAGACCTTGCCAGCTTCCATGTTCCCTAGAGACCTGCCAGCACCCTGCAAGCAGGCCTGGGCTAGGCTGCTGGAGGATGAGAGACAAGTCAGTAAAAGGCCAGTTGTCCCAGCTGAGGCCTCCCTCCTCTGCCCATAGCCAACCACAAGGACATGAGTGATTCCAGCCAAGACCAGAAGCACCACCCAGATAACCCACAGGCTCATGAGAAATCATAAATATAATTGTTTTAAGTCCCTGAGTTTTGGGGTGCTTTGTCACAAAGCACCAGCTAACAGATACATTGGGCCTTAAGAAAAGACCCCAAGTCATAGGGCTGGAGAAGCTGAGGCCTGTGCTCCTGCAGGGACTTGAGGGAGCAGAACTCTTTTCTGCAAAGAGCCTGATTGAGTTTCTACCTAGTCTGTCCAGTCTCTAGGTCTGGCCCAGCCCAGGACCAAGGAGGTCAGTTCTAGTTCCAGCCCTACCCTTCCCACCCACCTTGGCACCTGCAGTACCCACCCAGGGCAGTATCCCGGAGCGGTCCGTACAGGGAGGGCTGCGACAAGAGTCGAGGCTGTCCACAGACCAGGAGGAGTTCGCCTCAGAGACGAAGCCCAACAAAGCCCCGAGGTGGGGTCTCCATGGTGGAGAAGCAACCAGGACCAGACATCCCCCCCGCCCATCACCCAGGGGGAGCAATCAGCCCCGGAGGAGCTGAGCAGGCCGCTTGACATTTGATGGGAGTCATTATCAGACACTTATTCCCAATCAGGGCTCAAGTGTCTCTGAGGGCCCCTCTGCTGCCTTCTCATTCCAGGGAGCATTGACAGGAGGAGGGGAGGCGCAGGTCTGGGCAAAGGCCCTCAGACCCACCACTCTGACTCCAGCCCCCTTCTTGCTTCCTGGGGCCCCCAGGAGCAAGCTACCTCATGCCAGAGTGTGGAGAGTGGGGGACTCCAGAGTGGAGAGCTTGACTCCCGGGTCCTCGGGCACAGAGAGGCTCAAAGAGATGTGTGCAGGAGGGCTGGCTCAGAACTCAGGTCCCTGCCGGGCCCAAGAAGGGCTTTGTCTCCAAGGCTCATGGCTCTGGGAGTCCTGAGTCCCCGCCCCGAGCCGCCACCTCCTCCCTCAGACAGTCCTCCAGGACCAAGGCCAGGCTCCTCCCCTTGCACAAAGACCAGAACTCTCTCTCTCTGCAGCCAGACAGCTCCGCTCAGAGAGAGCCATGGCTCAGGAGTGTGAAGGCCTTGTAAGGCTCTCCTGCCTCCAGAGAGGAATCTTGGCCAAGCTACCTAATCTCTCCTGCCCTGGAAAGAGGGCAGTGATCCCTGCCCTGCCTCTCTACACAGGGCTATTGCGAGAATCCTATTCTTTACTGTACGGGAAAACACTTGGTAAACTGTAAAATGAGGGCTGGGCACAATTGTCCCCAGTGGATCATCATCACAATGTAGGCGAGCTCAGATGAGCCAGGTGCAGGCGTGTTGGTGGGGGTGTGTGAGTCTGTGTGTGTGTGTGAGTCTGTGTGTGTGTGTCTGCACTGGTGTCTCACTGCGTGCTTCCGCACTCCAATACCAATATTTCATGGTTTCGGATTATCTGTGAGTTTTCACCATCTATGTCTCTATTCAGGCAGTGAATCAACTGTGTTCATGTGTTACAGCCTGAATACAGAGGCAGAGTTTTGAGGTTGCAAAAGAAAGGGAGCAAAAAATCTTTGTAGTGGGGTTTGACAGTTGAGAGAGAGAGTACAGACACACACACACATACACACACGTACACACACACCTGTGCTGTCAAGGAACTTAAGGACTCAAAAAACCAAATGCAAAAAATAGAGAAAGAGGTGGGTGGAGAGTCATGGAATAATGGGCCCTGAGAGTGGTCAATCCAGAAGGCTTCCTGGAAGAGGAGGTAAAGTCTGAGCTGGATTTGGTAGAAAGGCAGGAAAAGATGGCTTTGGGAGAAGAACAGACATGAATTGGTTTTAAGTATTCTGTTATCAAATTATGGTAATTATACTTTACCCTGGCAGAGCAACTGAGGATTTACAAAGGTTTTCCACATGTATTTTCTTATATGCGTCTCATTACAGTCCTCTGATCGAGACAAGTCAGGTTTTATTATCCCCATTTAATAGATGAGAAAACTGAGGCTCACAGAAGATGAGTGCTTTTCCCAGTGTCTCCAAGCTCATAGGCAGTGGGGCTGGTAGAAGCTCCCAGGGCTCCTGACTCCTCCCTAACCTGGTGCACTTTCCATTGTCTCTCTGCAACCCCACCCCACCACCGGGTCCAGTTCCATCTGTAAGCTCCTTGGGGGCAGGTACCATGTCTGGGTGATGGACTCTGGACAGTGCTTGGGAAATTAGTCAGTAGAGGGGAGTGGTGGCTTTAGAGTCAGACAGAAATGAGGCTCAACCCAAGCTCTGCCATTTACCTTGACTTTGGCTTTTTAGTTCCTCTCTGAACCTCTTGTTTCCATAGGCGTAGAAGAGATTATTATGAGGAGCAGAAGGGAGAATGTTTCTGAAGCTCTTAGCACTGTGCCTGGTACATAGTACTTGCTCAAATAATGGTAGCTACTGTCATTAACCTCTCGGTTATTCGTTTATTATTGCTAATTAAGAAGCCTTTCTTTTTTTTTTTTTTAAAGAAGCCTTTCTTGATGGCCATTTTTCACCCCTTTCTCCCTTCCAGGATAAATGGGTCCGTCATTCAACACACACACTGCCCATTCATTACTGGTATGAGAGATGGTCCCCAGTGGGCAAAAGCAATTCACTTCTCCCTCCATCCACCTGGGCCCACATATCCAGTCCAGACCCCACACCCTGGAGGGGCCCTAGGGATGCTCCTGTACAAGTTGGTGTCAGGCCTGACCCCTCAGCCACCTGTTGAAATCCATTTCAGTCGCCAGAGCTCTCATTTCTATTAAAACTTCATTTGCCAAGAAAGCGGAAAGGTAATTATGAATCCTAGTCTTAAATCACTCTGCCGCTGAATTATTAAAGGGAAGAATTAAAAATAATCAAGCTTTTTCATTACACTTCATAGCAGGGAAATTAAAGGTCTAAGAATGTATTTTTTCCTCGAATTTAAGTATTCATTTTGGAGATTTATAGAGGAGGTGAAATGATTCCCTGCATGCACAGCTTTCCCTTTTATAAAAGGGGAGGGAGAGAGGAAAAAACCTTGTAAAATTAAAAGGGAGATAGAGCAAAGAAGGGATTTAACATAAAGAAGTACAACTGAGTGTTTTGCATTTTAATACATTTTTTCTGCACAATTACACCATTGAGTGATATGGCAGCGGGAGATTAGGCTGCTGCTAATTTCAGATACTGGGTGGGGAAATGCTAAGTGGTCTCACCAGTTGTTGGGTCAGAAAAGCGTACTGGGGCATCTGAGCCGGCGCCTCGGATCTCCAAGCCCTGTGAAGCAGGGACCAGTTCAGCACCAAGCTTCCACACCCTCTCTTTTCTTCATAGAAGAACAGGATGAGGGGCCAGGTTCATTTCACAGAGCAGAAAATCCAAGGTACCAAGGTGGGGAAAGCAGCATCTTGGGGCCTGAGACCAAAAGAGGCGGGGCATGGAAGAACTTCCCAGCTGGTTGTCAGATCAGGGTGACACTCCCTCTGCACTCCCGCCCAAACCCCATGCTCCAAGGCTGAGTATGAGAAACAGAACTGTCTGAGCTAGAACAGAGACAGGATTTGGGAAGGCCTTAGAGGCCCTGATGGATGAGGCCAAGAATTGATCGAGTCTCTGTCTCCCCATTCCCAGCCGGTCCGGAGGATGCAGACCAGACTCCCCCGAGTCAGGTGAGAAAGAGGTATAAACGCCTCCTCCCCTGGACCAGATGCCGAAGGAGGAGGTAATGATAGCGGAGCAGAGCTGGAGGGGACCCATCCCGGGAGGCTTCGAGCAGGGGACAGGGGCAGAGTTTGCAGGCAGACAGAGAGACGGCAGAGGGACAGAGCAGGGCAGTGCTTCCTGCTCCACAGCAGCTGGAGACCACTGTGTTCTCTCCCTTCTGGGCGCAATGCGACAACAGAACAAGAATCGGGATACCATCAACACACAAGCATCATTGGCAGCAGCTGGGTAGTCCCAAATCGGACCCAAGGGAGGGTGCTAAGAGCAGGCTGTTCCCATCCAGATATTCTCCAACAGCTGGCCTGCCTTTTGGTGGGGATGCCAAGCCTCTATCCTGCGTCCCTTCCACCCACACAGGCAACAACTGGACAAGGAAGGGGGCGGGGCTCCCCATGGATCCGGGCCCAAGAGCTACTCAGCTGCCTGCCCCCCTCCCCCCAGGTGGTAATGAATTGCAGGGAAACGCTGCTGAGAGGTGTCAGAACAATTTCTATTAAACATAATTTCCTAATGAAAAGGTTACGAGGGAGCCCAGTGGAGCTAATCAGGATTGAATGCTCACTCCAATTTACTCCGAGGGAGGGGGCTCGAGGCCAGGGCCTTGGTTCCACCTGGTCTGGACTGGAGAGACGGGCTCCCGGGGCTGGATAAGGCCCTGAGCAGCTTCAATGCATCCCTCTCAAGGTCTTGCATATGCCCATTATCGCAGGGTGCCAGGCACTGTGCTAAGTGTTTCCCGTGTATCATATCCTCACAACATCCCTGCAAAATTGAAATCATATTCCCATTTTCAAGATGAGCAAATTGAGACTCTGAAAGGTCATGTGACTTGCCCAAGGTCACCTCTCCGGAAATTAGGAAGCAAGGGGCGGATTCGAACCCAGGTTTGTCTGGCTGAAAGACGTACCACATCGTCCCTTCCCACCTCCCAGGGCCCCGTCCTACCCCAAGGTTGTAAAGTCCTTTGGAAGGGCAAATGGAGCCCTAGAAATGGGGCAGGGCTGGGGCAGGACAGAAGTGCAGCAGAGGCTGCCTCACTCCTGTCCAGCTATCCACACCTTGCCCTGTCTCTGATGATCATCTGGATATCTGTGAATAAAGAAACCACAGTCACAGATTCTAAATGATTCTGTGTCTCCTCAGAGGCTGGTGTGGTGTCCTACTGAGCCCAGAGGGGACATGTTTGTCCATGCAGCCAACTCAGGGGTGCTGAGAGCCCCTTGAGTCTGTATCTTGAGAAAAGAAGTCACTGACCCCATGCAGACCCCCACTCTGGTCCCAGACAGTGTTCCCAAGCCAAGCTTGTCTCTGAGCAGGGACCCTGCGCCCTTTTCTCCCCCATTACCCTGGATCTCAGATGCTGAATTCCTACATCAGGGTTGCGCTGAGGGTGTGGGCGGTGTGGCCAAAACTAAGAGAAAGGAGGGGCATTTTTAGAGTGTTCAGAGATTCTTCCCAAGCCCTCAATTACAAGCTGTTTAAAAATGGCCTTGACCTCTACTGGTGGGAGTTTGGGGATGAGGGATGGAGGAGGAAGGAGCAAACAGGATGTGAATCTGAGGCCAAATAGTAATGAGCCCTATTCTCTTCCATTCAAAGACTCCTGATACCACCAGAGCCCAGTTGGGGGCAATTTCAGGAACACTGGGGCTTTGCTCTGCCAGAAGCTTCTGCAACTGTTGAGATATCTCTTTGTAGGGAGAAGAATGTTCCAGATGTGCCCCTGGGGACAGAGGCAGGCCCTTAGAGGCTACCGCTGAAAATCTTCCAGGAAACTCACCACCACCCCTATATCCTGGGGGAGGGGGAGCTGGGCTACAGGAGGGGCCCAGATGACAGATTCTCCTCCTCTCCTGCCAGCCAAACCCACCCACCACCTCCCCTGCCCCTCCCTGCCCCGAAGTCCCTCCACCTCGCCATGAGCCCCAGGCTCTGCACCCCGCCCCCAGCTGGGTGCATCTCCCATCCTTCATTACAATGAAGCTGTCACAGACTGTCATGTGCCTGCCTTCCCAGGACCTTCAAAGCCTGGAACAGCATGAAATCTGCAGCTGCCTTCCCCCAGCGCCCACTCCCCACTCAGTTCCCTCCCTCTAATTGCTCTGCACAGATTAAACTTGGATGTTGCAGCTCTGGCTGAGGACATCCAACACTGATGTTCTCCAAAAGCACAGGAGGCTGCTTCTGCCTCTAGGCAAGAGGAGCTCACTTCCTGGGTGTCTGAGGTGCTGCCCCTCTTCACACACACACTCCCGGTGAGAACATCTCCTCTCAGCCCATCCACCCCTTAGACTGAAGGCTTCCTGGAAGGCAGGCAAGGCTTTTGCTGAGAACAGCAGTGGTTCTCAAAGTGCGGTCCCTGGCCCAGCAGCACCAGCAGCACCTGAGAACTTAGAAATACAAATTCTCAGGCCCTACCCCAGATTTATTGAATCGGAAATTGGGGGTGCGGCCTAGCAATTTAGGGTTTATCAAGCCCACCAGACAGCTCCGATTCACTGGTTCTGATCCAAGTTTGAGAAACATTGAACTAAAGACCAGTTCAGTCAACATCTGCTCAACTTGATGGAGCTCCCCTGGGCACCCAAGGCTGTGCTAAAGCTGGCAGAGAGGAAAAATACCACCTCCCCTGCATGGGGCTGGCAGTCTGTGACTGACAGGAGGGACCATAATCAGGTACCCACTGCAAGACCAACCTGAAAATCTGGAAGATGCAGAGGGGTTAGCTGGATGCCGCAGGAAATGAAGGCTCAATGGACGAGGGGAATTAAACTAAATTGGGGCCTAAATAAATTGAGACCAAATGAAAATCAAAATCACAATGAAATATCACCTTATACCCATTAGTATGGCTACTATCAAATTAAAAAAACCCATAAAATAACAAGTGTTGGTAAGGATGTGGTGAAATTGGAACACTTGTATCCTGCTGGTGGGAATATAAAATGGTGTAGCCACTATAGAAAACAGTATGGCGGTTCCTCTAAAAGTTAAAAATAGAACCATTATATGATACCACAATGCCACTTCTGGGTATATATCCCAAAGAAATGAAAGCAAGGTCTCAAGCAGATGTTTGTACATTCATGTTCATTAGAGCATTATTCACAATAGCCAAAAGATGTAAGCAACCCAAGTGTCCCTCAGTGGGCGACTGGATAAACAGAATGTGGTCTATACATATGATGGAATACTATGCAGCCATAAAAAAGAAGGAAATTCTGGCACATGCTACAACACGGATGAACCTTAAGGACATTATGCTAAGTGAAATAAGCCAGTTACAAAAAGACAAATAGTCTTCAATTCCATTTATATGAGGTTCCTAGAGTAGTGAAATTCATGGCAACACAAAGTAGAATGCTGGTTGCCAGGGGCTGAAAGGATCGGGGAACAGGAAATTGTTGTTTCACGGGTCCAGAGCTTCAGATTCACAAGATGAAAAATTCTGGGCAGGTGTTGCAAAATAATACGATTACAATTAACACCACTGAAACATACGCTTAAAAATGGTTAAGATGGCAATTTTAGGTTATGTGTATTTTACCATAATTAAAAACAAAAAATAATCTGGACCAAAATTTGGGCAGGAAAAGGGCCACTAACTCCAGCAAGCCTCGTGTGTGCAGAGCATCTCGTGGGGAGAGGAGCAGAGCAGGAGTGAATATCTGATTTTACGGGGAGACAAGCCAGGGAGGAGGCGTGCCCCACCCAAGGTCTGGACACAGTGAGTGGAGAGCTGGGCCTGGGGCTCAACTCCTGACCCCCATGCCAGCCCTTTCCTCTCGTGGTAAAGAGCCCTCCAGGCCCAGGAAGCTGCAGGCCCGCACCTTGGCAGGATCTTAAGGCGTTGAGGGTGGGGTTGGGGAGCCCTGGGGTCTGGCTGCAGGCTTGCCCATGATGTCCACGCCAGTATCACACCTGCTTCCCCGCCGCAGTCATTGACGGCACTCCCTTCAGTCTCAGCAATGCCCCAGTTTGGAAGACAGGTTATATATTCACCCCAACTACAAGTGACCAGAAAGCCAAGGAGCAGAGTTGGGTGGAATTTGGCAGGAAAAAGGAAGCAGCCCAGATTCCTGGAGAGGAGAGTCCTCATGTGCATCTCAGAAGGTCCCTCTGGCTGTGAGCAGAAGACCCAAAGGATGGAGGAGGGAGGCCGTGGAGGAGTGGAGGGTCAGTAGACCGTGGACCCCAGGAACATCACGTGCCTTCTCCTGGCTGTCATGCTCCCCCACCCCCCTTTTCCATCTCACTCCCTGGGTTCTCCATGTGGCACACAAGGGCAGGCCCTGCAGGAGGAATCAGCCATGGGCTTCTCTTCTCCCTCTGAGCTTCCCCACCTGGAGTCAAGGCAAAGTCCAGACCAGCCTACAGAGGCCATCCCATCCCATGCACCCATCTCAGCCCTGGCCAACCCCTCCTCTTAAACTCCCACCTCTATCCCCAACTCACCCCTCCCAACACTGTGCCCTGTAGCTAGAAAACCCCCATGCCCTCAATCCTGAGGCCCTCCGCATTCCTCCTCTAGGGCCCCTTCCGCAGCTTCGAGGCCTCACAGCCAGAAGACTTGCATCTGACTCCCAGCTCCTCCACCTTGTATCTTTGTGATCTGAGCAAGTCATTTCACCTCTCAGAACCTCAGCTTTCTCAGCTTCAGAATGGACTGCATCCCCCACTCAGAGACTGCAGTGAGACTTCAACAGGATGAGCGTGGGAGGGGCCTCTTGATGCTGGTGTTGTGTCTGATACTTCCTGTGCTACTCAGCACTCCTCAGCATTTATGTACAAAGCAGTCCCTTGCCTTGCCTCTGTGAAAGTTTTCTCCACGAGGGGTACCCTCGTTCCCCTTTCCACCCACACCAGGGGCACGATGGACCAGAGTCAGAGACACACGGCAGGTGGAGAGTTGGGGGCAGAATCCAAAGCACCCCATGGCCCACCTTTATCCTTTGCCTTTGGACAATGATAACGATGTCTTCTCCAAAGACTTTCCCCCTTGGGGGAATGTTGTCAGTGCTGACATTGGCATGAGTTTATCAATCCCTGGGCTCCCTCCGTCTGATAGTGAGGGCGCTAGGGGCACATGGCCAAGTTCCCTAAGAACAGGGGTGGTGTGACACATCTCTCTACGCCCACACAGGTGCTCAACCATGTTTACAAGGAGGGAGAGAAGAGGAGGGAGTGGGGAGCCAGTCTTCAACCAACCCCAAGACTTTAGGGCTCAGGTATAGTCTGAGATTAGGGTTAGAGGTCAAGTGCAGACTGATGCTAGGGCTGAGGTTAGAAATGAGGATGGTGTTTAAGTTAAGATTCCTATTAAGGAAAGGATGAGGGTGGGGCTGAACTTCACATCTGTATTGGGTTCAAGCCTGCATTCTTGTTAGAGTTCTGGTTAAGGTGAACACTAGACTATAGGCTATAATCAGGTTATTGTTATCAGGTTAGGTTACTGTTATCAGGTTAGGTTATTGTTAACAGTAAGACTTGAGGTAAAATTCACCTTAGAGTTAGGTATGCCTGAAAGTTCTGGGACTTGCAGCAGGGGTCAGTGCTATGGGCTTGGGCAGGAGTTCTGGACATGACAAGCCTGGCAGACAACCATCTGGAGAGCTGAGGCCAGCACCGTGGACAGCTCCAGGGAATGTGCCTTGGTGAGCAAAGACACCGTAGACATTCCTAGTTGCCTCCCCCCACTGCCCCCTTCCACAGCATCACAGCCTCTGAGCTATTAGCCCAAGACTGACCCCTGAGAAGGCCAAGATAGCACCATATCCTCCAGCGAGTTTGGGTCTCTCATCCTTTTTTTTTTTTTTTAATTTTTTTTTATGTGGACCATTTTTAAAGTCTTTACTGAATTTGTCACAATATTGCTTCTGTTTTTATGCTTCGATGTTTTGGCCGTGAGTCATGTGGGATCTTAGCTCCCCAACCAGGGATCGAACAGGCACCCCCTGCATTGGAAGGCAAAGTCTTAACGACTGGACCGCCAGGGAAGTCCCGGGTCTCTCATCTTAAAGCCTTTGCCTTTCCTTCAGCATCATTCTCATCTCTGACCCTATATTCCCTGGGCCTAGAATCAAGATCCTAACTGGGAAATTTCTGGTTTGGGCCTTTATGAGATGATCGTTTTCCTAAAAATCAAAGTTTTTCAAATGCCTCTTTTGACTGCCAGATTCACTCTACCATGTATGACATAACTCTTACTCCTCTGATCCTTCTTCCCCACGGGGAAATCAGGGGAATATCCAGGCTTGTTCCTCTCATCTCTCTCCTCTCACCTTCCCTTCATCTCTTGAGCCCTGAGGAGTAGGACAGAACACAGATGACGGCCTCAGAATGGAACACAGATGAGGGCCTCAGGATGGTACACAGGTGAGAGCACACAGTGAACAGTCACCCAGAGGCAAGCAGTACCCAAGGGTGCAAATTTCCACCCTTCCCGGGGGACTGAGAGCTGCTCTTCCCTGATTATCCCCAGACACCCCAGCACAAGCGGAGTAGATGTGGAGCAGGGTCCTGCTAAAGGACCCAGTGCTGCAGACACTCAGGCCCAGACCCTGGGAGGTCCGAGAGAAGACTTCCAAGGTCCTCCCCTCAGCCTACCAAGCCAGCCCCACAGAGTAGGGGGAAGGTCACCAACATGCATTTAGCACCTACTGTATGCCAGACTTTACCTGCATTTTTTTTCACTGAATCATCAAACAAGCCTAGTGTGGATTCCTCGGTGTGACTATCCCCTTTCTACACATGAAGAGCCTGACGCTCACTAGCAAATAACATATCTGGGATTTGAACCTAGGTCGGTCCGGCCCTAAGTCTGTTGGCCCAAAGCCCATACTTCTTCCACCACATCATGAACTCCGGTTGTTAAAAAGTCCTTCAAGTCAACTTGGCAGGAACCCTCAGCCTTCGTATCAGACGCCATCATCGGGTCGCTAGTCTGGCCTGGATCACCAGACATAGCCTTGTGTCCTGAAGGCTGGGAAGAGGGGCCTTATCCGCTGCCTGTGGCGAGCCCCCTCTAGGGCCCGGAAATTCCTGCGAGCTGCCTCCTAGTGGGCAGTGTGTCCATGCGACGGCCAAGCAGTTCAGCATTGTTGTTTCTTCTGATTCCTTCCCCCCCATCCCCACCCCCCCCACCCACCCACCCCGCTGCGGGGCGTCTCCAGGGGACAGATCTTCATGTGCTACAGGTACAGCCTGAAATTACCCCCTAGGGAGGGGAAATGGGAACATCCTCAAACCCCTTTATGAGCCCTGGGGATATATCCAACCCACCCCTTGGAGGTCACGGGGGTGGGGGGCAAAAGTGAGCCTGGAAAACAGGGAAGTACTAGCCTGGGGAGGCTCTGGGGAGCTGCAAGCGGAGCCTGGCTCCCCTCCTGTCCTTCTGTAGTAATTAACAGGCCTTTGTTCCTGTCCCTGATCGTGTCTGGCAGAGCCTTAATCATCCTCTTCCCTGCAATGAGCAGCCTTCTCATTAGGGCCTTAAGAACCTCTATTATAAACATGTAAATGGGACTCAGCGAGGAGGGAAATATTTGACTGCTCCAATTTCCTTTGTGCTGCTGCCAGCTTTGGGCTGCGCACGCCTGCGATTTCACTGCTCAGCATCCCGGCGCCAGCGCGCTGCCCCCACCGGCCTGTCACACCTCTCCATCTTCTCCTATCGGAATTTAATTACCTTCGCTGGCGAATGTTTGCAGAACATCTCTCCATCAATTGATTCTGAAGTCAGATTTTTATTCCAAGATACTTAATGGCACTTGGGCTCTTGGGAGCCTGGGAACAGGTGGACCTGGGGCACAGGGAACTCTTTAACAACAGGGTTAGGATGGGTCATCACCGTTATTCCCCTGCCTCTAAGCAGGTTAATATTTCAGCCAGCCCAGCTGGATAGGAGTCTCTCTTCTTTAAGGTCTAGAGAGAAGCAATTCCTGAGACTCCTGCTGGTCTGGGCTGGAAGTTCTTCCTGATGTCTGCCTGAAACTGGGTGAGTCTTTTTTCCTTTTCTTTTCATTTTTGTCCTTGATGAAAAAGGAAGAGCCCCATTAGATAGAACGTCTGTCCACTGCCTGAGAAAAAAGCTGATGGTATGACCAGCGCCTCTCCCAGGGCCATGATGGCTCTTGCCCATCATGGGCAAGACAGTGACTCACTCCCTGCAGGCCCAGTGCAGCTGCGGGTAAAGGATCACTTCCCTTCCTCCACGAAGCTGTCCCACACCATTTCTCCCACTACTAACTTCAGAGCACACCGTCTGCCCTGTTTACCCATTTAACAGGTGTCACCTGTGTGACAGGTCCCTGTTGACCCTGAGCTGGTCTTATGTCTCCCCAGTCTGGATAATTACTCCAAAGTGTTTCTCCTTCAGGGTGGAAACTGTCCTCATAGCTCTGAGCACAGTGTCTGGAATGGGGTAACATCAAGAAAACAGACTCATAGACATAGAAACCAAACTTATGGTTACCAAAGGGGAAAGGTGGGGGCGGGGGGGATAAATTAAGAGTATGAAATTAACAGATACACACCACTAAAAAAATAAAAAGAAAGAACACTCTGTTGCTGGGTTGGCTGGTAGGTGGGTAGATGGGTTGGTGTATTGGTTAGAGGATTGCTAGTTGCTGGGGTATGGGGCGGGTTGTTGGAAGACTAGGCTCCTTAGCTGATTGGCTGATTGGCCCAGGGACTCATAGGTTGGTTAGAGGCTTCCTGGGCTGCGGGGAGGTGGGAGAATGGGCACGCCAGTTATTACCTTATTGCCTCTCAGCTTCAAATCTACTCTTCATTACCTAGACTGTGATCATGGCTGGACTCTGTAAATGTTTCTCCTTTACCAGCTGGCTCTCTGTTCAGCTTTGTTAGTTGAAGGGGCTAAACACTGCAGGAGGAAGGGGCTTCCCTTCCAGACCCCTGCAGTGAGGCCTCCGCAGCATACAGCTTCCTCCAGCACCCCAAAGGCAGCTTCCCAGGAAGTTCCACCAGCGTGGCACCTCGCAAATTCTTCTGCCGTCCAGGGGGCCTCGCCAGCCGTTCCCTCCCTTAGCAGGGTGGTGACGTCATCAACCCTGGGTGCGTGTTTCTGGGGGAGGCTCTTCCAGGTTTGCTCCTTCGTTTATGCTCTGCCTCAGCCCCAGAGGCGGTGACCACTCCCCACGTCTGCTATTCCTTTGTTTCTTTAGAGTAGGTAAGCAGTCTCCTATTAAAATAGTTGGTAGGTAATCTTTAGGAAGTTATCCCCTGTTATAGTTAATAATGTCTGTATTAAACCCTTCCTCTTAATATTACTGGGTAGCTTCTATCTTCTGATTGGACAGTAAGGTGATGGGTTGACTGGTGAGTTTGTTGATAGGCTAGTTAGTGGGGTGGTAGAATGGTGGAAGAACAGGTTAGCTGGCAGACTGGTTGGTGGGTTTCTGGTTGGGGGGCGGGTTGGTAGTTGCTTAGAAGGTTGCCAGGGTGGTGGTGTGGCACCATGTAGGGTAATACATTGGTTGGTGGTTATTGAATTGGTTAGTGGGGTGATGGCTTGATTGGTAAGTTGGTAGACTCGGGTGGTTGACGGGTTAGTTGGAGGGTTGGTGCTTTAGGACATGGGGTCAGCACCACGTCAGAGGGAAGGACAAGCCCCAGGGAGGTCCCTCCCGTGAGCCTCAGTCTCCATTTCTGTCCTACCCACAGGGGCCCATCCTGCCCCCCAAGCTGGAATCCTCACGGTTGTGCCGTGGCTGCCAGAACACCTCTGCGAACAGAAGCAACGGCTGAGGCGGAGGCTTCCGGGGACCGTGGAGGATGGCCCAAGAGGAGGACAAGCTCGGGAACCCTGAGGCGTACGGGCTGTCCCTTTACCACGCGTGCTCCAGAGGGCTCGGACAACGCCCCCGAGGGACCACCTGACTACCCAGCACCCAGGGGGCCTTCCAGAAAAGGGATTAGAATTCACTCTCCTTCAGGGGGGATTTGTGCCTCTGCCCCATGAGATCTCCTGAGATCCTGACCCAAGGCAGGGGCCTCCTTTAGGTGCTGGGCCACCCCTGTCCCAACCTCAGCAGCCTGGGATTCTCCGCTGTACCTTCCCCCACCCTTCTGCCCATCAGGACCCCCGACCCCTTCCTCTGGCCCGTCTCTGCCGCCCTCTGCCACAGTTCCCTCTGCCACAGTCTCCCCGCCCACACTTCCCCCTCTGGCCTGGCCTTGAGGGCTGAGCTGGAACCAGCAAGGCCGTAGTCCCTCCCCACCTCCTCCACTGCCCCCAGCCATGCCACAGGGCCCACCCAAGTGCCTTGTAGGTGGCCTGGCCCACACCCCAGCCAGAGGCACCGAGACATTTCCAAATTGCATCTTTTAAGAATCAGAAAAAGAGATTTCAGGAGGAAATTGCTTTTTCCCCTGCTCAGTCCAGATAGGTTATTTTTTACTTGTCTTTTTCCCCCACTTACGATCTCAGTAAAAAATGAAATCATGTCTAAAGCTTTTCCCTGGGTTGGGGCCAGTCTCTAGCCCTCCTGAGGCCTGGAGGCACCAGAGAGGGCCACAGCCCAGGAGGTGGGGGGCAGGCACCCAGCTTCCAGTCCTGCAGATGGGGCTCTATTCTAGGGCTCCCCGAGCCCCGAGCCAGGCCCTGGCAGCTGCAGGAGGAGGGTGCATGGTGTGCTCACAGCGGCAGAGAGTAAGGCTGTGTTGGGACAAAGCTGTGAAGTGGGAGGTTCGCTGTGTCTCCTGAAGCCCCATCCCCACCCCCAACCGTAACCTCACACTCGCACCTACCACCACCCCTGGCGGCCCCTTTCCCTCCCTCCAGGCCTCAGAGCAGGAGCAAAGCACCTGATTCCTCCCCTCACGCCAAGAGTGACAGCCACCTGGGCCAGGCTTTGAGGGCCAGTCCCTGAGCCGGGAGGCCCAAGTTCTAGCCCAGCTCAGAAAGTCACTTCCCCTCTCGTGGCCTCAGTCTTCTCACCCGGAAGGGGCGTGGTGAGCCCTGCACTGCTGGCTCAGAAGTGAGGCCTGCATCCGATGCGGTGATGCATGACCAGCACCTTGTAAAGTGACAGCCTTGTGTTTCTTGACCACTTATGCCACGCCAGACACCACGCTGAGTGTCTTAAACACTTGGTCTCGTTTTGTGTTCACAAGAACCTTACAGCTGGGTCTGTTGTTATCTCATCTAAAGAGAAGGAATCGGGCTTCCCTGGTGGCGCAGTGGTTGAGAATCTGCCTGCCAATGCAGGGGACACGGGTTCAAGCCCTGGTCTGGGAAGATCCCACATGCCGCGGAGCAAATGGGCCCGTGAGCCGCAACTACTGAGCCTGCGCGTCTGGAGCCTGTGCTCCGCAACAAGAGAGGACGCAACAGTGAGAGGCCCGCGCACCGCGATGAAGAGTGGCCCCCACTTGCTGCAACTGGAGAAAGCCCTCGCACAGAAACGAAGACCCAACACAGCCATAAATAAATAAATAAATAAATAAAAGTTTTTTTAAAAAAAGAGAAGGAATCAAGGCTCAGAGAGGCTGTGGAGCTGCCCAAGGTCACAAAGCAGACAAGGTGTGGAGCCAGGCCTCAGGTTCCTGTTCTTAACCCTCACACGGTGTTGTCAGGTGCTATTTTGTGTTTCTTCGTTGGAGCCTTTGGAAGAACTATGATCCAAAGAAATAAGTGGAGGAGGAATTCCAGAAGGAGATATAAGGGTGGGAAGAACTTTCTAGAACATCTCCAATGATAATAATAGTGGCTAACACTTATTGAGTACTCGCTGTATGCAGACATTCTGCTGAATTCTTAGGTGTAAACGCAATTAATCTTTACAACAAACCTGTGCGAACCCTTAGCTCCAATGTGCAGATGCAAACACTGAGGCACAGGCAAGTTGCTTAACGTGTTCAAAGGCACGTGACTAGTTAGCAGCCACGCCTTACAGCCTCAGCGATGGCACCGAGGAAGTTGCTTCCCCTACTGCCGTTCCTCTTCCTAGACCAGGGGGTATGTTGGGGGATGGGGGCAGCGAAGGGAGGGGGGCTAAGGGTCAGAGTGAGAACCCCGGACCCAGAGCCCACAGGGAGGGAGAGGGTGGCTCTGCCTCTGGCTTTCAGGCCAAAGTCCCCTTCTCTCTTGGTCACACCCCTCTCCCACCCCCAAGAGTCTCGTTAGTTGCTCAAGGCTGCAGTGCTGATGGACGCAGAATGTAGTTCAAGGCTGAGAGACGCGGGCACGTCTGTGACACGTTGGCCAGCACCCCGTCCCCCCCCCAGCCGGAGCCTCCCAATCTCCCCCTTGAGGGTCCCCCGCCTCTGGCCCTCTGTGCCAGCTGCCCTTGTCTCCCCTACACCCATCTATCCCTTCTCCTGGCACCAAACTTCAGATCCAAGGTCACCCCAGCCCCGGTCACAGTAACAGGGGGCCAAGGACAGAATGGTCCATGATTTCATCCCGGAATGAGGCTGTGAAGTCCAAGACTGGCTGAGGAGGGGGGAATTTATCAGGAGATGGCAGGCTGGTGACAAAAGTACGCCTGGCCCAAGCAATTTCCGGGCTGTGGCTGAGCAAATCACATTGACTTTTAAAGAGGGCCTGTCAAGAGGAGTGGCAGTGAGGGTCCCTCCCCCCAACACAAGAGGTGTATCACCTTCAGCTTCCTCTCTCTGGGGAATCCTCTACTTGGTCCCCTCTCTCCAGTTGGAGCCAGCCCGACCCCACCCTGCACATATGCACATTCATCTCTAAGCAGTAATCTAGGCACATCTTGCTGCCAAAAGATTCTGAAATAGTTAAGAAGAATGCATGTAATACTCTAAGATTAAACATATAAATGGATGATTTCATCAAAGCAAAAGAGTAGTGGGGCCCCATATTCAGCCGTGTCAGTGGGAAGGCAGGTCCACAAGCAACAGAAGAAGGCAGCAGGGGAAAGAGACACAGAGATAGAGGTGAAGACGCCAGAGACAGCGACCCGGAGAGGGTCCAGAGAAAGACCGAGACGAAGCCGTGGTCCCCAGCCGCTTCCCGGAGTCCAGAGCCAGTCCACCAGACACTGCACACTCATGATGAATTTCCCTTTTCTGTTAAAAATGATCAAGATCCAAGAAGAAGAAAAGTAGAATAACAAGGTATTTGGGGGGTTAGTGGGCAGGGGCTCCTGAGGGATCAGGTATGGGCTGTGAGGAAAGGAGGGAAGTGGGATGCCTCACCTGGCCCTCAGGGAGGGAGGGGGAGTTTGGTGCACAAGCCAGGGACAGAGCAATTCCCCGACGGGCTCATCTCAGCAGGAGCCCTCAGCCACAGTCCCAACGCAGAAATAAAGTGCTGGCCACCAGCCTGGGAAAGGACCACAGCCTGTCCAAAGGCCACCTGAGAGTTACTGCTTCCATGCCAGCTCCACACTCTGCCTGGTCCTCCAGGGCAGGACTGCAGCGTATTCCTCTGCGACCTCAGCACCTACCCAGTGCTGCCACACTCACACTTACACCTTCAAGGTGGCTCCTTGGATGAGTGACCCCATTAATTCTCTTCCTGCAACACCAAAAAGAGGAGATCTGACCTCTCTAGAATTTAGTAGTTTGTAACCTTTCATGGCTTTGAGACCTCACTGAGAATCTGATGAAAGCCAGGGCTGTCCCCCTCCCCAGAAAACACACACACACACAAACACACACGTCACCTGTGATTTTAGTGACTTTGTGTTTCAAGGGTTCATGTCCCCTCTGGGAGCCCAGGTTGAGCGAGCCCTGGGCTAGGATCTGGGTAAGGGCCCCTCCAGATCCGAGGTTCAGACCCCGTTGTCCTGAGTCCCGACGTGGAAGCCTGGAGAGCCGGGAGGCAGACAAGTTGAGACAGGCTGGGAGCTGGCAGGGCAGGGTGCTGGCAGGAAGGAAGTGTAATCCTGAATGCCGGTATTGCTCCCTTCATCCAACTGCCTAGGCCCGGGGGCGTGAAAAAAACCAATGACACCTGGTCTAAGAGAAAAATGAAGAAAGAAAATGAAGGCAGAAAAGTGAGCACTTGCCATGTATCCAAATGTGTGCCAGGCACAGCCCTCATCTCCTGTCCTGACAATCACCCAGCCCCACGGTGACAAGCCTGTCACGCCAGCTGCAGCGTCACCCCGCCCAACACACACGCACCAGGGCACATCTCCCTCAACCCCGCAGGACCCTGAGCCCAGACGCTCCTTCCAGGCCCGGCCCCTCTGCCTGCGCTGCGTCTCCGGCTCACTTACACAGAAAGGCTTCTGGTTCTGCCAACGACAGCACGGTGGGCAGGCTGAGGGGCCGAAGAAGGCAGCGTGGACATCTGTGATGACGCCCGGGGCCAGGCCAGCCCAGTCCGGCTCTGCGGGTCCTAGAGCTGGTGGGAAGTAGGAAGGAGGGAGCAGGATGCTGGCAGGCGAAGCAAGGATGAAGTACTGATGCTCGTGTCCTGGTAAAGCAGAGAACGCCACTTGTCCATGAATAAAAGATGGGCTGGAAGAGCAGGCTGGGCAGCAGATTAATTAATCTAAGTGAGTGCTCTGCCCTGTGCCATGGGGCGGGGCGGGGGGGCGGGGGGGCGGTGGAGTAAACAGACTTACCTCCCAGCTGCCGCCCCAGCCCTGCAGGCCCAGAGGGGCCAGCAGAAGTCCTCTGTGCCAGGCAGGCAGCTGGTTAAAGCAAGGACACGGGCAGAGCAGCAGTGCCAAGCCCAGATGGGCAGGGAGAGGGACAGAGGCAGTCAGACTGTCCAGGACGGGCCTGGGCCTCTCTGCCCCATGCCCGCCGGGGGCCACACGAGATGGCAGTTTCCCCAGGCAGGTGCAGGGTCTCTGAGGTCAGCGACGGGGAGCACCTGGGGCTCCTCGGTCCTTTCCTGCTGCCTCAGTTTCTTCCTCAGGGAAATTGTGAGAACCGGAAAAAAGAGGGGGAAGGTAGGAAAAAGGGCAGAGGCAGGAGGCCTAAGATTTGGCAGAGAAAGTTGGGCACAGGCCGGCATTGCTCTGAGGAATGTTGGCAGGGAGGATGGAGGACCACAAGTTCCAAGGCCCAGGGAAGAGCTGGATGGTGCTACAGCCGTATCCGCCCTCGGAAATGCTAAACCCAAGATCCTGACGGCTTCTCGCCTTCAGCGTAACATGGAAAATGTGCTCATGGAAGGGAGTGGCCCACAGGTTCTCTGAGGTCGTGGCAGAGGTCTCAACAGGAATTGGCGCTCACGACCTCTGCTTGTATTTGTCTTCACAGTACGTGGCTCTGGATAGTGTATGTTGTCTAAAGGTTACACTAGACTTTATGGGAAGGGTGACAACCTCCTTCATTATGCTCCTCATTCCAGGGTCCTGCAGGAGGGTGTCATCTCCAGCATCTGAAGTGTCCTAATGACACCCCCCCAGAAGGAGCTCCCCATCCTGACGGTGGCTCCTCCCCCACCCCCACCAGCCTCAGTGGAACCAGGGTGCCCTTTGCTGGGGTCTTCATCCTGGTTTGCTCTATGGACAGCAGTACCATCCCTGGAACCTTTCCCTGGGCAATTCATCATGAGCGGCCTGCTGACATCTCCTGTGCTCTGTCTCATATTTGTTATTTAATTTTTTTCACCTAGGTTTAGTGCTGTGTCTTCCATTCATTCTTAGCCCCTTGAATGCCAACAAAGTCTTTTTGGTCCTGATAGTGCCTCAAAGCCCTACACAGCCCTGGGCTCACAGGAGGCACATCACGCAGACGAATGAACAACAATGGCCCAGCCAGCCACCTTCTCTCCTGGTCTGATCTTGGTGCCTGGACAGCCCTCACACTCCTGTCTTTAAGACGGGAACTAGAGACTTCCCTGGCGGTCCAGTGGTTAAGACTCCGTGCTTCCACTGCAGGAGGCACGGATTCGATCCCTGGTCAGGGAACTAAGATTCCCACATGCCACATGGCACGGCCGAAAAAATTAAAAAAAAAAAAAAGATGGGAACTAGTCCTTACTGAGGTGTTTTACAGGCACCCGACCTTCCCCACAATGAGGCAGGCACATCTCTCCCATTGTACAGATGACAAAACTGAGGCTCAGCTTTTAGCAAGGTCATCCAGCTGGCAAGTGACAGAGCCAGGAATGGGTCCTGGTCTGAGCCCAGGGTCCTTGCTCAGTCTTCCACGTGCTGATAGTGAGAAGCAGCAGGAACACAGAGCAGAGGGGACTTAGCTTTCCTCACTTCCTGTGGAGGAGGAAAGAGGGTTCCCCTGGCTGCTGAGACTGGTCAGAGCTGGACAGAGCCCAAGTGCTCAAGGCTGCCCCGGGAGTATCGGACAGGTCCCATGGCTGAGAGCAGAGAGGAGACAGGTGGTGAAACCCCACTCCTCTCCCAGGGCTCCCTGGAAGATTCCCCAGGGTCTAACCAAATCCATCCAGCTGCCAGAACCTGGCTGCCCAATTCCAGGCACCTCACCATCACCTACGCCTGGAGCTGAGGGCCAGGGCTGGTGATCCTCCTCAGCCCGAAAATAATCACAGCTTCTCAGGACTGCTGACAGGAGAAAAAAACTGGCAGAAGACTGACCTGGGAGGCACATACATTGTCACTCACACAATCCAGCATTTTATTGTGGAAACGGGGGCATCTAAATGAGTGAATTTCTGGGGGAAAGGGTGGCTGGGAAGCCAGGGACCTGCCATTTCTGTAGTCACAGTGCCACCTGCTGGCAGTACCTGGCATGGCTTTAGGGGCTGTTCTTGAGTCTGGGGAAGAACTTCCAGACCTCTGGTATCCATTCGTTCATTCACTCATTCACAGATATTTATTCAGCGCCTACTGTGTGATAGGCATTGTTTTAGGGCCTGAGTATATAGTAGTGAACAAAACAGACTAAAATTCCTGCCTTTTTGGCGCTTATATTCTAGTGTGGGAAACAATAAACAAGGCAAACAGCATACTGTAAATATACAGCATGCTAGAAGGGCTAGCACTAGGAGAAAAACAAATCAAGAAGAGGGTAGGGATTGCCCAGGAGGTTGTGGTTTTAGATAGAGTGGTCAGACATGACCTCTCCGAGCCAGTGACATTTAAGTAAAGTCTGGAAGGAGGTGAGGAGAGAGCCGTGTAGATTTCTGGGCAGGAACATTCCAGACAAGTGCAGAGGCCACACCATGCCTGCTGTGTCTGCGGAACAGAAGAGGCCAGTGAGGACTAAGTGAAGGGTGGGAGAGTGGCAGGAGGTGGGACCAGATTCCGTAGGAGCTCAGAGGCCATTGTAAGGCTGTTGACCCCGCAAAATGGGGCTTCATCGCAGGTGCTGAGCTGAGGAATGGCACAACCCAGCTTGAGTTTTAAAAGGACCTGTCCGGGCCCTGTGTGGAGACAAGGGTGGGAACGGGGGCACTAGTTAGGAAGCCACTGAAACCTCCAATAGGAGATGATGGTGGCTTGGCCCGGGGGTAGCTGAGGCAGTGGGAGTAATGGCAGGATTCACTGGGGTGGGAGAGAAAGAGAGGCGCCATCTTCGACTCCAAGGCTCTGGCGTAAACTACAGAAAGAATGGTGTTGCCCTTACTGAGATGCAGGATTTGCTGGCTTGACAGGAGGAACTGGGAGCTTCATTTGGGGCTTGTCCAGTCAGAGTTGCCCATTAGATGTCCAGGGGACAGTTGGATAAATAAGTCTGGAGCTCAGAGGCGAGATCCTGCCTGGAGATACAATTGGAGTCATCAGCTCTTGGATGACATTAAAGTCATGAGACTGGATGAGATCCAAGAGGGTAGAAAGAAAAGTGAGGGACCAAGGACTGAGCCCCGGAACCCTTGACTTATGAGGTCAGGAAGATGCAGGAAAATTAAGAGGAAGAGGCAGCAAAGAGAGGGAACCAGAAGGCTGGGATGCTGGAAGCCAAGTCAAGAGAGAGGAAGGGGTGGGCAATCATATCCAAAAGCTGCTGATCCCCGTCAGGGCTGAGAAGGGTCTACTGGATTCAGCAAGATAGAGGGCGCCGGTGACCTTGAGAAGAACAGTTCTGGAAATGGATAGAGACAAAAAGAGTAAGTGCAAGAAAGAATGAAAAGAGAGAAATTGGGGACAAGTTGAAACCACTCTTTTGTGGATTTTGTGGACTCTTTTGTAAAAGGGAGGAGAGAGATGGGAAGGTAGCTGGAGGAGGAGTTGGCTTGGGGGTTTTTTAAGGTGGGAAAGAATAAGGACCTGCTTGAATGCTGGCAGGGGTGATTGAAGAGAGAGAGAGAGAAACCTGTTGGAGGAGACGTAGGGGAGAGCCGTGGGAGCACTGCTCTCCAGCAGGTGAGAAGGGATGAGATCTGGTTGTTCATCCCGATGAGGTACCACTTCACACCCACTGTGACGGCTAAGACCCAAAAGACAATAATGAGTGTCGGTGAGGATGCGTGTACGCAGCTCTTTGCAGGAAACTGCCCTCAGCAGGAAGCCCCTTTTCTTGTCACTTTAACAAAGCTATGTCGTAACCAACTTTTAAACCAGGTACCCCTATGCTCTCTACTCATCTCCGGCCCAAGCACACCTTTCAGATCTTTAAGTCACACAATACCTTGTCTAACTTGTCAGTTCTTTCCATAGATCGAAGAAGTAGACTTGAAGAATAAGCAACTGGTGACCAGATCTCTTCCCTAGCTACCCCTTCAGCAACCTCCTGAACAAACTGTGTGACCAAACTTTGCGAACAAGGTAACGTCTAGAGGAAGATCACGAGGAATCGACAAATCCTCACGTAAGCCTGCACACAGTGGGGGATGCGACAACTCTGTCTCAGTGATTAACTAGATTACTTCCCTGTTTCCCTTTAAAAGCTTTCATGGCCGAGCAGAATCTCTGGAGGTGGTTTTGGGGGGACGTTGTGTCCACCATCTCCCCAGACTGCCGGCCTTCTGATTAAAGACATCTTTCTTTTCTACCAACATCTGTGAGTATTGATTTTGCAAGCAGTGAGCAGCAGGACCCGATTCAATTCAATAACATGTGGGGAAATTGAAAGTCTTGTACATTGTTGGTGGGAATGTAAAGTGGTGCAGTTTGGCAGTTCCTGAAAAAGTTAAACACGGGTGACTATAGTTAATAATACTGTATTGTATATTCAAAAGTTGCTAAGAGAGTTGATCTTAAAAGTTCTCATCATAAGAAAAGAAATTTTGTAACAATATTTGTGATGGATGTTAACTAGACTTTCTTGTGATAATCATTTCACAATACATACAAATATTGAATCACTGTGTTGTACACGTGTATGTATATAACATAATGTTATATGTCAATTATATCTCAATAAGAAAAACTTTAAGTTAAACATGGAGTTACCATATGACCCAGCAATTCCACTCCTATGTGTACCCAAGAGAAATAAAGACATACGGCCACACAAAAATGTATACACAAATGTTCATAATAGCCAAAAAGTGGAAACCCAAATGTCCATCAACTAATGAGTGGATAAACAAAATGTGGCATATCCATACAGTGGAATATTATTCAGTCATAAAAAGGAATGAACTACTGACACATGCTGTAACATGGATGAACCTTGACAACCTTACACTAAGTGGAAAAAACCAGACACCAAAAACCACAGATTGTATGATTCCATTCATATGAAATGTCCAGAATAGGTGAATTCATAGACACTAGACTTTTCCATAAAGTAGATTAGCTGCTACCAGGAACTGGTGAGTGGGGGACGGAATGGGGAGCAATTGCTAATGGGTATGGGGTTTCATTTGGGGGTGATAAAAATGTTCTGGAATCAGGTAGTGGTGATGGTTGCACAACTCGGTGGATATGCTAAAAAAACATTGAACTGCACCCTTTAAAAGGGTGAATGTTATGCTTTGTGATTTTTATTCTCAATAATAGTTGTTGTTTTTTAAAGATCTGGTTGTGCAGAGTAGGGGGGCTGCCTTGGCCCCAGGAAAGAGGCAGAGGACTCGGGCACTGAAGCAGGTAGGCGGTTGGGTGTGGTAGTGGGCGACCGTGGACGTTCTCCCCTGGTGGCTGTCTCAGTGAGACAGGCCGTGAGGTCGTCAGCTGAGAGTGAGTAAAGGGGGCGGTTCCAGGAAGAGCGAAGGTGAAGAATGAAGCAAGAGAGGAAATGGATGGGCTTGGGACATTGAGTAGGATTGCAGGCGGGGCTCAGGCCCAGGCGAGGGAGGCAGAGGAGCAGTAGGGATGCGCTGGGGGGGAGGGAGGAGCCCCAGCAGCCTTGAGAGTATGGGCACCTGGGTCAGGGGCACCATGCTCCCCACACAACACAGCTCTCCTGATCTCTGAACACACAGATACACACGTGGTGGTGTTGCACCAGCAGACCCTAAAGATGCCCACCCGTGAGCCTTCACAATTTTAAATGCACACCCCTCTCACCCTGGGATCCATTCCTCTTAGGGAATCTAGCCTCAGAGACTCTTGCCCATAGACACAAGATGTATGTACAGGATGTTTGCGGCAGCTTTGTTAGTAATAGTAAAAGATTGGAAACAGCCCGAATGTGCATTACTGGGGAAATGGTCAAATAAATTCTGGTCCGTCCGTGCTATGGAAGCGCTAGAGCAGTAAAGACATCGGAGGAGCCTGTGTGTGTGACAGGGAAGGATGCTAAGACACAGCATCATTAGGTGGGGAAAGGTTGCAGAACAATGAGTGTAATGTTACGTGATTTTCCTTTCTTTTTTAAAAAACGAAAACGGTATTTATAAGTGTATACATAGGTTATTAAAAGGTACAAAAGATCTAGAGAGGATGCAATTTACATTGTTAATGGTGTTTAATCTTGAGGTGTGGGTTTTGGGAAAGGAGTTGAAGAGTGTTAAAGGTATCAAAAGGGTTTTAGAGGGGGACTTTCATTGCTTATTTGATACATTTTATGTTTTTTGGACTTATAACATGGAGCATAGATGCTTTTGTAATTTAAAAAGGGAAGAACTGCTGTGCCCCCCACCCTATCCCTGGCTCCTTTCCTGCCCTGGGTCAGGGAGCCCTGCGGGTCCAGCGTCCCCCCAGCCCAGACAGCTGTGCCCTGCCATGTCCCTGGAGGCAGACACCAGGCCTGGCCAGAGCGCAGTGGGTCCCTGGCAGCCTTCCCTCTGCCTGCCCTTCCCAGCTCCACCCCCCAACCTCCCCTTCCCCTCCCCCCATACAACTGTTCCCCTGCAGCCGCTTCCCTGGGGAGGAAGGTATCTGATCAATGCACTGGAACCAAAGGTACCAAAGGCAACGGAAGCAGCTGCCCTAATGATAATACCCAGCACTTATATAGCACTTATTGTGTACCACGCACAATTCTAAACACTTCATATATGAACTCCCAACAACCCCACAGGTTCCATATATTACTATTTTCAGTTCGTAGCAGATTTTTAAACACAAACAAATAAGAAGGAGGCACGAAAGGCTAAGTCCCTTGCCCCAGGTGCTACAGCCCACTGACCTGAGAAAGAGGCCACCTCCCGGGAACCCATGGTCCAGGCCGGCCTCCTCCTCCCACTTCCCTCCCCCGCAGCTGTGGGTCCTGTGATGTTCTGATCGGGCCATGTGCCTTCCAGGGCGAGGCTATGGTTTCCTCAACCCAGAGCCCCAGCCCTCACATGCCTGACACCCAGGCAGCACTCATCGTGTTTGTTGAATTAATCGCTCTGTCCCCCAATCCCCCAGTCCACCGTGGCCCCATGGGCTGTGCCTTGCCCTCTGGGCATTGGTTTCCTCATCTATAAAATGAGGGGGTGGGTGCACTAGACAGCATCCGACCACCACTTCAGGACGAGAAATAATGTGAAGCCAGTAGGGACTTCCCTGGTGGCGCAGTAGTTAAGAATCCGCCTGCCAATGCAGGGGACACAGGTTTGAGCCCTGGTCCGGGAAGATCCCACATGCCGCGGAGCAACTAAGCCCGTGCACCACAACTACTGAGCCTGCACTCTAGATCCCGTGAGCCACAACTACTGAGCCCGCATGCCACAACTACTGAACCCGCGCTCTAGAGCCCGCGTGCCACAACTACTGAGCCTGCATGCCACAACTACTGAGCCTGTGCTCTAGAGCCCGTGCTCCGCAACAAGAGAAGCCACCGCAATGAGAAGCCCGCGCACCGCAACGAAGAGTAGCCCCCGCTCGCCGCAACTAGAGAAAGCCCAGGCGCAGCAACAAAGACCCAACACAGCCAAAAATAAACAAATAAATAAATAAATTTATTTAAAAAAAAAAAAAAGGTGAAGCCAGTGCTCATCGCAGTGGGGTGACTGTCGGTGGTGGGACGTGAAGGCCAGGGTGGAAGGTGGGAGAGCTTCTGAGACGCCTGCCCTCCTGGGCCTTCGGGAGCTGGGAATGCGGGTCTCACCCAACCACAGGCACAGACAGACACTTCACCCGACTGTCCAATCAACGTGGCTCCAGGGGACAACAGCCCACACCCTGTGCCGTGGGCTCCGCGGGGGCTACCCCTGCCCAGCTTCATGGAAGGTGGGGGGGCTGCTCCTGTCTCCCAGTCAAAAGTCTTGGCACCCAGGTGGCCGCCACAGGTGGAGGAGATCACGTGCCATGTGGGCGGCACGTGGTGGCTACACGTGGCAGCGCGGGCCGGGTGAACCTGTCTGGGCCTCACGGACGCAGGGAGGGGTGGGGCTGAGCAGTGTCTCTGGTCTCCTGGGGCTGCGGCGGCCGGGGGATGGGGGGATGGGGGGTGCCCTCCCACAGTGCTCGTCCATCCAGCTGGAAAGCGCCAGAACAACCTGGGGGACAAAGAGCCAGTGGAAGGAGGAGGGAGGGGACCCCTCGGCACTGCCGCCAGCAGGCACATTCACACATCCGTTCACAGTGACCCACAGGAATTGGCCTCCTCGTTCCTCGCAGATGAGGAGCCTGAGGCCCAGAGAGGACAGGGACAGGGCCTTTGTCGCCAGCTGGGACCTGAACTCCACTCCTGAGTCCACAGCCCATGCCTCTCCTCATTCCATCTCCTCTGGGTGAACCAGGATTCTGCGCTGGGACTCAGATGCAGCCCCAGCCCTGTCCTGCCCCAGCCCTGGGCTTCCAGCCTCAGCTCTGGAGCCAACCCTCCGTGCCAAGGCAGTGAGTGGCCTCAGGTCTGCCATCCAAGGGGTCCTGGACTAGATTCCACCGGTGGATTCAGCGTCAGCTCCTGAGCCCCCAGCCAGCATTCCCCCCACCTCCCCACCACAGCCCCTCATCATCCATAACGGCCATCACTTCTCAACAGAGCCTCCCAGCCTCCCAGCCCCATCACTCAGGGTCACACAGCCAGGCAACCGCAGGCCTCAGACTTCAAAGGAGGTCCAGGTGGCTCATAGAAAATAAAGGGGGGAAGGGGGGGTGGGTCCCTCATCCTCCATGCCCCAGAGGTCACCCTCTGAGTGTTTCCTTTTCCCTTTCCTGGAATAGATTTAGGAGCTCTCTGGGGGAGCGCTGGACCTTGACCCTCTCGCAAGGTACTAGGGAGGTGTGTGGTCCCAGGGCCAGCTCCAAGCTGTAGGCAGACCCATAACCAAGGTGAGTACCCGGGAAGGCTGTCCCTCCGGCACGCCCATGCCACGCAACCACGCTGAGACACGGCCACTCCCCCAAAGAGGACTCAGGCTACAAGTGCCCCCGGCCCCCCTACTCCCCCCTCTATCCCAGTCCCAGGCTGCCCACAGGTGGCCTCCAGCCCCTGTGCTGCCAACTCAGAGGATTCAACAGACAGATGACAGCAGGCAGCCCTTCCCCGCCGCCTCCTCAGAGCCTGTTTCTGGGCCAGAGGCCAGAAGGATTTTCCCAGAACTTCTAGGGCCTCTGGCACAAAGATATCAAGAAACCTGGGGGAAGAAAGAACAGGACAGAAGCAGACAGAACAGGCGGGGGTTGGGGGGAGGGTGCCACCATGTGGGTCATCCACGTTCCCCCCACCCCTCCCTGTCCCCAGCACTTGCTGCTTCCCTGCCTACGCACGTGAAAGCTCCCACCCGCCCCTCCCCAGAACAGACACAAAAGTCAGGGAGGCGGAATTGCAACCAGGTAACATGAAACCAAGTACAGAGGATGCTGGCCTGGCACAGAGGAGGGCCCCATCCCAGACACTGTGGATCCAGGAGGACTTCCTAAAGGCAGTGATTTCTAAGGCCTCAGGGGAAAGACCATTTCAAGGAGAAACAGTTTGTGCAAAGGCCCTGAGACAACAGAAAGCGTGGTGAGGATTGAGGAGAGTGGGAAGGGTCTGCACAGAGGCGGCCGCCAGAACAGCCCCGCTCCACGTTGGTGGCCAGCCGTTCACTCATCCTGCTTCCGAGACATGGCAGGAATGCGCCCAGCCTCCTGCTGGCCCCATGAGCATATTTGGGAAAGTCTCTTGTCACAGTCTTCAGCCCAGCCCAAGACTCCTCTGACCTCCCACATCCTCTCTGAGGCCGCTGCTGGGCGGGGTCTCAGCCCTCATCCCTCAAGGAGTTCCTGACTCATCGTGGAAAAAGCTAAAAAGACCAGTCTTCTCAAGAATCAGTCCAACTCTGGGGGGAGGGCAGCTGTGACCCCAGCTCCAGGACACAGGGACAGTGGAGTGGGGGCAGGGAGCAAGTCAGAGACAGAAGAAGATGCAGAAACAGAGACCCGGGCAGAGACTGATGGAAAGAGAGACAGGAGGTGCTAATCACAGACACAGGGACAGGCAGCCCAAGGCAGCAGGACAGAGATGTAGCAGGCAGCAACAGCTAACATAAGCCAGGAACAAAGCGATACCCCTAGGTACACAGGACAGGCTGCCAAAGACAGCCAAGGACTACAGAGTCAGCTGATCAGCTGACCCAGAGCCAGCCTGTGGACCCCAGAAGAGATGGGGAGGGGTGCCGGAAGGCAGCTCCCAGCTCTGGGAGGGGGTCCAATGACTGCACTTGCAGAGCAAGCCATGAGGGGGCGGTGTTGCTCCAGCCACGGCCCTTCAGCCGGGAGCCCAGCTCCCCAAAGACAAAGGCTGACTCCCTCCATCAGAAGCAGCAGACAAAGACCCAGGCTCGCTGAAGGTGTAAGAGACTTGGATGAGGGAACCCAGAGCATCCACACCCTAGCCTGGAGACCCCCTCCTCATCCCAGCATCTCCTCAAACCCGCCCCTTCCCTCCACACTCCCCATCACCATCCTCGTTCCCCCTTTCCTGACACCTGCCTGGAAAGCCCAGAGCGTAGAAGCGCAGAGCCTGGGGATGCCAGCCAATTTCCCTGCCCTTTCTGTAAAGGACATGAGCAGATGCTAGGTCTGAGGACTGCCCTTGGCTCCCGACACAGGACCTGGTCCCCTCCCTTACATCTTCCCTTGTAGGCTCTTAGATTCAAAGCATCCCTCACAAAGATACAGAGGTCTGAGCTCACGCTTACCAGCAGACAGCAGTGCTAAAATCACAAGTGCAACCTTGGGCTGCATTAATAGAACCTAATGTCCGGTGGAGGACAGTCATCAGCGATGAAGTCCAGGCCTCTGGTCACTTCTCTTGAAGGGAAGTTAATAAACCAACATGACCCAGGAAGAAGGCCACTGTGGAAACATGCTACACATACAAGATCCATCAATGAGCACCAACCCTGTGTCAAACACTTTATATATTTATTCCATCTCACCTAATCCTTACGTCAACTTGCATTATCGTACCCATTTTACAGACAAGAAAACTCAGAGACGCTCCTCTTCCAGTGACTATCCTGTAGGTGTGTGTATTTCTCAAAGCTCCGTCTCAGGCCTCTTCTCTTTTACTTTATACATATTTCCCGAGTGTTCACATTCATTCCTGTGACCTAGACTTATTTCTCAAGTTAAGTCTTTTGCCGAGATCTTTCTCCCGAGTTCCAGATCAGTCCATCCACCTGCCTTCTCCTGATCTCCTCCTGGATGTCTTCAGGGACCTAACATTCTACGTGCCCAGCGGCGACTCCAGATCTTCACGCAGCGGGTGACCCGGGCACACAGCCAGCTCCCCTCAGCCAGCCTCCACCACTCCCAACCCAGTCAACTTCCAGTAGACTCTGCCCTACGTGAGTCCAGGCACTGCTCTCCATGCCATCCCATCTCCCTGGGCCTTGCCACCATCATCCTTCACCTCCACCAACTCCAAGCTTCAATATATACGGATGGACTCGTGTCATTCCCCTGCCTAAACCCATCCAGTGCTTTGAATTGCTCTCAGGGCAAAGTTCAAAGTCCTCACCGCGGTCTGAACTGCCCAGATGACCAGCCTCCCTCTGCAGCTGCCCATCGCCACGCCTCACTCCCTCCAGCCAGGCAGCCCCCCCCCACCACGGACCGCTCCCTCTGCCGCAAATGCCGCCTCCTCCTTCCTGCCCTGAAGCCTGTCCTGAAGCCCCCCTGGGTTAATGCTTGAAGAGCCCTCTGACCCTCTCCTTAGCATCCGTCAGGATGCTAACGTGCTCTCGACGCCGTGATTATGTTCTCAGTGCCTGCCGTCCAGCGGAGGGTGAGCTCTGCGGGGGTCGGACCGCGTCTGTGTTGGTCACTGCTGGATCCCAGCCCCCGTGAGCCTGCACGGGTCTGGAGCTGAGTCAATGTTTGTTGAATGAATTCTGCCCCTTCCACACCTCCTGGGGTAGCTCAGCATGGCTCCGGACAGAGCTGACTCTTGGTCATGTCTTCCTCCTAGTGAGCTGAATCCTCTCAAGTTCTTGAAACAACTTCCATTAGGGCAACTAGGGGGAGGGTCAAGCGGCCATCCCTCTTCCTGCGTCCAGCCTGCTCTCTTCCCGTCTCCCTCCTCCACCCGAGGGCCCCTACGCCCTCAGCCAGCCCTCCTGGGCCAGGCAACTGCTGAGGCACCTCTCGGGCTCCTAGATGTCACCTTTCCTCCTCCCAGTGTGCTCCTGGCAGGGAGGGAACGATGTGTTCCCTGTCTTCCGTCTCCAAGCCACCAGCACACGTGTGCACGCGCGCATGCGCACACGCATACGCAAAACACGCACACACACACACCCCGGCACACATCCTCAGACTACTGTCTGGGCCTCCTGCTCACCTGAGCACACTGCTCCCTCTCTGCCCCAGTAGGGGGCGCCCTCTCCCTCCTCCAAAAGCTCCCCCACCCACACTCCCCCAGCCTCGTCTTGCCCCAGCGCCTCAGTCCTAGGGTCCCCCAGTCTGAGAAGCCGGCCTTGGGCTGGGAGTCCCTCTGTGACTTGTTTGTGGCCTTGGGCTTTCCCTCCCAGACCTCATCTCCACTTCAGTAAAAAGAAATGGTTAGATCATGAGATGACTTCTGAGGTCTCTCCCAGCTCTCGAATCCTGTATTAGTTTGCTTGGCTACCATAAAAAGTGCCACAGACTGGGCAGCTTGCACAACAGAGATTTATTTTCTCACAGTTCTGGAGGCTGGCAGTCCCAGAGCAAGCTGTCGGCAGGGCTGGGTTTTTCCGCTGCCTCTCTCCTTGGCTTGCAGACGGCTGTCTGCTCCCTCTAACTTCCCTCTGTGTCCTGATCTCCTCCTCTTAGAGGAGCACCAGTCATAGTGGATTAAGACCCACCATATGGCTTCTTTTTACCTTGTTCACCTCTTTTTTTTACATTTTGAAGCCCAGTTTATGGATCTTTAATTTTATGATTAACGCTTTTTTATTGTGGTAAAATATACATAAAATTTACCATTTTAGCCAATTCTAAGTGTACATATAGTGACATTAAGTACATTCACACTGTTGTGCAACCATTACCATATCCATCTCCAGAACTTTTTCATCATCTTCCCGAACTGAAATTCTGTACTCATTTACACTAACTCCCCATTACTCCCTTCCACAGGCCCTAATAACGACTATTCTACTTTCTGTCTCTCAATTTGACTATTCTAAGTACTTCACGTAAGTGGAATCATATAATATTTGTCTTTCTGTGTCTGGCTTATTTCATTTACTATAATGTCCTCAAGGTTCACCTTGATCACCTCTTTAAAGGCCCTGTCACCAAATACAGTCACATTCTGAGGTACTGGGGGTGAGGACCTCAACCTATGAATTCTAGGGGGACACAATTCAGCCCAAAACAGATCCCAAAGAGGCGACGTCATCACCCTTGCTGAGTGTCAGGGCAGCGGGGAGGGCTGATGAGTAATGTGTATAAAGCACCTGTGGCGGGGCAGGGCACAGAGCTGGTGTTCAATAAACAGTAGCTGTGAGCATGCTGCTGATGACAATGATGATGACACTGACATTGGATGATGTCTCGGGATTGGCCTCAGCAAAGTCACCGTGCCCTTACCTGGTGTCCCCACGGGGAAGGCCCCCGTGAAGGTTTGTGCGTGCATCTCGCCCTCGCTCCTGGGTCTCTGGCCTGTCCCATCCCTCCCGTCAGGTGAGGAGCTCGCCAAGGACAGCTCCCGGGCCCTTGCCTCTTGCTTCCTCCACGCCTGCCCAGTATGCCCCGCGCAGGGGTGCTCACTGACCAACTCCAGGCGGAGGTGGTGGAGGACGGCAGACCAGGCAGATGAAGTGTTGAAGGTGGGGGGCTGAGTTCAGGGGAGTGAAGCCAGTCGGGGGCTGGAATGCAGAGCGTCCAGGGAAGGGCGAAGGGCGGGCCTTAGAGGTCATAGAGGGGTTTGCATTAGTTCCTAACAGCCCCGGGAGGCCTTTGATGGGTTTTCAACAGGGAGAGCTGTGATCAGAAGTGGATGGGGGTGGGGGGACTTCCCTGGTGGCACAGTGGTTAAGAATCCACCTGCCAATGCAGGGGACACGGGTTAGAGCCCTGGTCCAGAAAGATCCCACATGCTGCGAAGCAACTAAGCCCGTGCACCACAACTACTGAGGCTGCGCTCTAGAGCCCACAAGCCACAACTACTGAGCCCACGTGCCACAACTACTGAAGCCCACATGCCTAGAGCCCATGCTCCGCAACAAGAGAAGCCACCGCAATGAGAATCCCGCACACCACAACTAGAGAAAGCCCGTGAGCAGCAACGAAGACCCAACGCAGCCAAAAATAAATAAAGAAAATAAATAAATGTACTAAAAAAAAAAAAAGAAGTGGATCAGGGGAAGTTGAGATGGGGTGGGGCAGTACCAGGGGAGAGAGCACCAGGTGAGAAGGGAGGGGGGGATGCGGACAAGGCAGGGACAGCAGGGAGAAGAGGGCGGCTGTGGTGCTGTGAGACCCTGGCGATGCATGGAATGCGGGGCGAGAGGAAGGGGAGGTACTAGAGATGATTCCTGAGGGAACAGGTTGGGGAAGAAGATCAGAGATTGGGTTTTGCACACCCTGGGTATGAGGTCCCTGTGAGATACCCAAGGCAGGCGGGTGGCTTTATGGGATACCTGGCGTGCTCAAGTCTTGGCTGGGGTTCTCACTCGACAGAGGAGAACTGATGTTGTGGGAATAGAAGACATCACTGGGAGATATGTGGGTGGGGCCGTGGGCCGGGACCACGTCTGGAGGAGCTACAGAGTCCATGGCCCACCAGACAAGCACAGGACGACAAAGGAAAAAACCCAGAGAAGTCTGTGCCCTGGACCCAGAGGAAAGAGAATGTTTCAAGAGGAAGGAAAGAGTCAGCTATTACCTAACTGCTGAGTTGTAGAAAGGACAAGGGGATATTTGAGAGGGGATATTCGGGGGTATATTCGGTTTTGTGACATGGAGACCATCCATCGATCATCTCGGCAGCAGTAGAGCTGCACAAGATCAGAGCTGGTCTCAGAGGGTAGAGGGATGAAGAAAGGGAGGTGTCACTAAGGACCACCCTTTCAAGAAATTTGTCTGTGACGTGGAAACGGGGAAAGAAAGATTCAGAATATTTTTAAGATGGAGAAAGTCTGTGGATATTTAAATGGTGGTGGGAAGAAGCCAGGAGGAGGAGACGGGGTGAAGATACAGGCAAGAAAAGTGCCCATCGATAATCCAAGTCCCTGAAGGGGGAGGGGAGGTGGGCAGAGGGCTCTCTCGGGAAGGGTGGCTGCAGGTGCCAGGAGGCTCCGTACTGGAACTTTGGGAACTGGAAACCGAGTAGATGGTGGCTCTCCGCGGACCTGGGCCCAGCGGGGAGGGGGAAAGAGTTGGATGTTTGAAATCGTCACTATAGAGACACATAGGGGGGGCTTCTAAGCAGGAGTACACACTCCGGTGAAAGCCCTGATGCGATGGTGAAGGAGAGGGCCCCGGCTGCCCCAAGGCGCAGCCCTCAAGCCAGTGCAGGACAGAGGGCAGCTGGGTGTGCAGGGCCGTCCAGCCCTGCCCTGTGCGGCAGGAATCCTCTCGCCGGCTCGGTTCAGTCTACCTTCCTTCGGGCTGAGGGAGCAAGGGGCGAAGGCCTGTTCTCCTACATCCAGCCCCGTAGGGCAGCCAAGCCCCCAGCCTCAGCGGGCCAGCTGAGGATGTCCACACGGGCAGCCAAGGCCTCGAGGGGAGGGGTCACGCTGGAGTACTGCTGAGTAATGCAGAGTACTTCAGTCCCTTTCCTCCTCCCGCTCCCCGCTCCTGCCCCTGGTTCTCCTTCAGTCACCGTCGTCTCTCTTCCCTTCATCTCTGGGGAAATGGAAAACAGCCCTGCAAGTGAGGGATGGAAGGGGATTTTGGAGCACAAGTGGGAGGGGGGAGGGAAACGCACACATGGATAAACAACTGACTCCCCTTTGGAGTGATTCTGCCCCACAGCCATCCAGGGCTGGGGTTTGACTCAGCAGGACCAGCAAAGGGGCAAACTGGTAAGGGAATTTAGAGTTAGCAGGAGAATGATAGAAGTAATGTCATCCGAGCAGACTAGAAAGGAAAATGAAAACAGGAGAGGATTGAGGAGAAAACAGAAGGGGGAGGGCGGGAGGGAGGGCAGGGCTGGCTGAGCCGTGGGCAGGAATTGGGGCCACTCCCACTGGAGATCCTGGCCACTCTGGATTTTCCCAGGCCACTGGCAGAATCAGGAGAGACAGGGAGGGGCCAGGGTAGAGCAAAGCTGGCTGATGGGAGGGGCCCAGGGGACTGGAGGCCTCTGGCATCATGGCAGCCCCTCAGGTTCAAGGTCTAGGAGCCTGAGTTAGGACGCGGGGCGGGCTGGACTGCCTAGGCTGGGAGCTGGCTGTTTCAGGCCCAGCTGTGCGTAGGAGGGAGGGAGAGAGAAAGAGAGAGAGGGGAGAGGCAGAGACGGGTGAGGAGTTTTCCCAGGTTGGGCTGGGTCACCTAACCCAGCAGGTGTCAGAGAGTCAGGAGGGAGAAGGGCCAGGCAGGGGTGGGAGGAAGAGGGTCTAGACTCCACTAGGGGGAGCCTCCCAGGTGGGCCTCAAGGGAGAGGGCCTCCAGGTCGAACCGTGTGGGTGCAGCAGGTGCCCTTTCTGCAGGAAATGCTTTCCCAGATCATTCAAAGGCATATGCGGCCTCAGAAATGTTAGGAGCCACTGGCTGAATGACATTCGGACACCATGTCCAAACTAGGGCCTGTGGGAAGGGCCCGTCTTCCTGCTATGTCCCCAAGGCACGAAGGAAGGTGCTGCCAGGAAGGGGTGTGGCAGTTTCCCAGCTTGGTCCCTCTTCCCTGTCACCGAGAACCTCCCCTTAAAGTTCCCTGGTCCAGAATTATTCTTGAGCCCTGCTATGTGCCGGACACCAGGCTGGGTGCTGGGAATACACAGGCAAGTAAGCACAGTCCTTGTTTTTGAGATGCTCACGGTCCTAGAAGGTAAGTGTTCCATCTCCTCACCTGGCACCAACCAGGTGGGATATAGAGTAAGTGCTCCAGGCCTTTGCACATGGCTGTTTCCCTTGCCTGGAACACCCTTCCCCTCCTCACGCCCATCCCCATACAATTCCTCCCACACGTTTTGCCGCTTAACTTACCTCCTCCAGGAGTAACAAAGCCTTAGGTGTCACTCCATCTGGGAAGACTTCCTTGAACTCCCAAGGTTATGAGTGCCATGCCCCCACCCCACCCCACCACTCCCCTTCCCCCCACCTACCACCTCAGCTGAAGTTCTAAAGATGTGGGGTAGTTGTGACTGACGGTGTGGGCTCCAGAGTCAGGCCTGCAAATCCTGGCGCCTTCACTGACCAGCTGAGGGACCCTGAATAACTTACTTGCCTTCTCTAAGTATCAGTTTCCCCATCTGTAAAATGGAGAGGGTTTTTCATTTGTTTTGGTTTTGGTTTTTCTTTTTTTTTTTCAGCTTTCTTGAGATATAATTTACATAGAATAGTGTGTAAGTTTAAGGTGTACAACATGTTGAGTTGATACACATATATTACAAGATGATGACCACCATAGCTTAGCTAACACACCTTCCTGTCACATGATTACCATTTCTTGTTTGTGGTGAGAACATTTCAGATCTACTCTCTTAGCCACACTCAAGTATATGATACAGTATTAGCTATAATCACCATGCTGTACATTACATCCCCCAAATTTGTTAATCGTCTTTTGTAATTATTGAGCTATAATTGACATCTAACTTTATATTAGTTTGGGGTATGCAATGTGATGATTCAATATTTGTATATATTGTGAAATGATCACCACAATTAGTCTGGTTAACAACAATTACCACACATAATTACAAATTTGTTTTTCCTGTGATGGGAACATTTAAGATGTACTCGCTTAGCAATTTTCAAATATACAAGGCAGTGTTATTACCTATAGTCACCATGCTGTACTTACACCCTCAGGGAAAAAATGAAGGTTTTAATAGTACCTATTTCATAAGATTATTTTGAAAATCAAGTAAGAAATTCCCCACAAAGCAACTTAGCACAGTGCCTGTCAAAGGAAATTCAAAAAAGTACTTAGTAGCTATTATGATTATGTTACTACTGTAGAAGTGATTGCATTAAGGAACAGCCCTTGAGGGGGCACCACCTCTCTGGTTTACCATGAGACGTCTTAGCAGAGATCCTGCCGCAAAGTAGGTGCTCAATATAAAACTGTTGAATAAATGACGACATTAACCCCTTAACTGATACCACTGAACCCTCTACTTCTGGCCATTTCTCTAGTTTTTCTGGTCCAGGCTCTTGGTGCTGTGAACTGGGGATCCACCTGGCGGGAGAGGGTCAGAATGAGAGCCGTGGGAGGGAGGCGTGGCCAGAAGTCCGGAGAACCACCTGAAATGCCAGCGACAGCCTGTCAAAGACCAGCACCGTCTGCCAGCCCCTCATGCAAGTGAGGCCGTCCTGACGGTCCCTTGCTGCCTGCTCCACGGGCCAGTTCTCTTTGCTCTTCCTTCAAACTGCCTCACGAGATTTGCTATTAAACTTCCCATGATTTTAGCACCACCTGCTGCCAACAAGTATGAGACAGGAATAAAGTTGACCAACAGTTCCAAAAAAAAAAAAAAAAAAAAGGACCAGCACTGTCCCATTAGGGACCCAGGGCCTGAGGGCGGGCAGCCTGTCCAAAGTAGGAACGTCCTTTCAAGGAAGCATCTTCTCCCCCTCCAGCACCACCACTCTGCTTACTGCAGGGTGCCCCTGGGTGCCTCCCAGACCCTGGGTCTTCCTTCTCTGCCCAGCTGGTTGGGAGTTGAGGTGTGTTGAGGAGTTACCCTTCCAGGAACAAGAGAAGGAACAGAGCACAGAGAGGCCTGGGGGGACAGAACGTAACGGTGGAGAAAATGAGTGGAGGCATCTCAAGTTAGAATTTAGGCCTGGGGACCCCCAACATCTGATGCAAGAGGCTGTGGAGTCTGGTGGCCCTGAGTTCTTCCTAATTTCAGTCCTGTCCCCAACTTGCTGTGTGACCTTAGGCAGGTTACTTAACTCCTCCGGATCCTAGCTTCCCCTTCTGTAAAATGCAAATTGTGACATTGCAGTAGTGACAACTATCACTGCTTGTCCAGCCAAGTTCAAGGGCAGTCCCATGGTCACTCCAAGTGACCACAGGCCCTGGGTGGGGTCTCCCTCTTCCTCTTGAACTAACAGATACAGCAGGAAATGAGGGTTGAGAGCAAAAGACCACGTGATGGGACTTCCCTGGCGGTCCAGTGGTTGGGACTGGACCAAGGCAGGGGGTGCGGGTTCGATCCCTGGTCGGGGAGCTAAGATCCCACACGCCCCATGGCCAAAAAAACAAAATATAAAACAGAAGCAGTCATGTAACAAATTCAATAAAGACTTTAAAAATGGTCCACATCAAAAAAAAAAAAAAGAAGACCACATAATGTGAGGGCTGAGGCTGCCACAGTGGGCTTCATGCCACAGGACTTACAGGGAAGCAGAAATCTGAGTGAGTGGAGCAGTCTGGCTGGCTGAGAGGGGAATGGATGCAGAGAGAAGCAGAGACAGCAGAAAGGCCATTGCTAGAGCTGCCTTGATGTCTCTGCATCCCCAAACCCCAATCTCTGGGTATCCAAGCAACAAATACCCCTTGTCACCCTAAGGTCACAAAAGCCATAGCTGGAACCTGTATCCTGCTCACAGGGTCGTCTTGAAATGAAAGCATTAGCCCAGAGTCTGGCACGGAGTTGGTGCTCAGTGAGAATGATGATGGTGGGGATCAGAGCCCAGCATGGGTGAGAAGTCTCAGGAAGGCCCCTGCCCTGCAGCCCGCATACACACTCCGTAGGCCCCTGGGGGGCAGGGGAGGGGTGGTGAGCGGCTGCACTCACTAAGCCTTCCCCTCCCGCTCCTCCCAGCACCACCCCGGCCAGGCCTGGGCACATGCTGATGTCCCACCAGGGGCCATAAAGGTGAGGGAGGTGGAGACACACCCACAAGGCCAGCCCTGGCAGGGCTGGGCGGGGGTGGGGTGGGGGGGACAGGAGCCGTGAGGCGGTGCCCCAGTGAGGGGCACTTTCAGGTGGCCTTGCTTAAGAGCACAGCTCTGAGCCAGAATGCCTGAGTTTGACCCTCTGTGTGACCTTGTGCAGCTCACCTAAGCTGTGTCTCAGTCTCCTTGCAGTAAAATGGGGATGAGAGCAGAACCTGCTTCCTAGGGTTGAGGGGGAGGTAGAAAGAAAGAGGTCAGGATGGGCCAAGGTCAGAACAACGCAGCAAACAGACGATGAACACTGCGGTTGGCACCTGAAGAGAAGCAGCCAGATGCAGATGCCAGCTTTCACTGGAGGAGGGCAGGCCTGGCCTGGGTGCTGGGCTCCGCCCGCCGCGGTCTCAGGACCGCTGCCTCTGGTCTGCTCTGGGATTCCCGCGAGCACCGTCTCCTTCCTCCGCCCACAGCCCTGCGGCCCACCTACCCCTCATTCCAATCTCGAACTCCTTCCATACATCCTTTAGGCTCTTGCGCAAACATCAGCCCCTGGGAGAAGCTTCCCTAGGGGTCCTCTTCACCCAGGGCCCTCTGCTATTCTGTCTCAGACCCTGGGAGCGTTTATCATAGAGCTTGAATCACAGGAAAATCCTGCCGTAACATTCATTCAGACAGAGCACAGTTGGGGGTTTCCTTGTGCCTTCCAGCTACCCCCTCCACCCCCACCATCAGCTGCTGGTGAACAAGGAAATACTCAAGTTCACGTCTTTGGGGGCAGGGACAGGATGTCCAGGAAGCACAGCCTGTGACGCTTCGGGACTTTCTCACGTCAGTGCCAGTTTAGTTATGCACAGTGTAATTTGAACTGTCTTTACATTTTGTGCCAGGAAAATAATCCACTTTTTAAATTCGATGTTTGCTTTATTTCCGCTTGCAAAACAAAAATCAGTCCCCAAACTAAAAGTGTATCAATTTCAAAGTATTCTTATACTACAACATTTGACTATGAAAATCATTTAATATGTCTTTTAAAATTATTTCATACAGGGCATCTATTAAAGCTCTGGATTGGGCTGCCTCGCTGAGAGCAGTGCCATAGCTCAGAATTTTTAGAGGCATAGCAAAGGTACTTACTACATTTTAAAATTTATTTTATGCAGAACTTCTTCTAGAACAGTGACTATAGCTACCTAAGTCCTCCTTTTCTTGATGATGCTAAGAAACCGTGTTCCCAAACCAGAATAGTTTTTTCTTTTCCATTATGGTTTATTACTATATTGAATATTATTATACTCAATTAGTAATACTGAATATTACTATTACTATATACTTATTACTATATTGAATATAGTTCCTGGTGCTATACAATAGGACCTTGTTGTTTATTCACTCGGAATTCATTTTTTCATTCAGAATTTTTCAATAAACATTTTTTTAGAGCAGCTTTAGGTTCATAGCAACATTGAACAGAAGGTGCAGAGATTTCCCGTACAGCCCCACTCCACATTGCATAGCCTCCCCCATTATCAACATGCCCCACCAGATAATACACTTCTCATTAACTTCACAGGAGCGTGGTCTCTCATTTTATAATTGGACTATTTGGAACCCATTTAGCACAAAACTATGGGGGTTGAACCTTAAGACACTTACTTGATACCTAGATGTCTGCTCCCCCAGTGGGATGTAAGTTTCACAAAGGAGGAGTCCAGTCTGGGCTTCTCAGTGCTGCATCCCCGGCAGCCTATACGATGCTTCCCAGGAGTGGGAGCTGAACTTGAGAAAATGAGTAAGACCCCCCACGGAAGCAGAGATCAAGCCACCGGTCAGGAGGCCTAACCAGGTAGCCAGTGATCACAGCCACATCACTTATCCTCAGCGTAAGGGGAGATCCAGAGGCCAGCAGCCCTCACCCCAGCCCTCTCCTGTGATCACAGGATTCCAAGAAGCCCATAGAGAAAGACCATGACCTCTCTTACTCCCTGGGGAAACTGGCTCCACAGCTGAACTGCTGGGAGCTCTGCTCTGCCCTCACCCAGGAGCACTGGGGGTGAGCCAGGCTTCCTCAGTACCCTCAACCTTACCGTGATTTATGGAGAAGACAAACCCAGGAAGGAAGCCTTGATCAAGGACCTGCCAAGAAACATAATAATTTAATGAATTAAGCTCATTTGGATGGCTTGGGGGGTTTTCTCCATTACATTTGTGTCTTGATTCCAACGGTGTGTCTCTGGTGGGAGCCCCAATAAATCGGTGTCTCTGGTGGGGGGCCCAATAAATAGTCTGGTTTCTGAACAATTTGAGAAATAAAAGAGTAAAAAAGAATCCACCAAGATGCAACAGTGGGGACCTTGTTCTCATAGAGGGCCTCATGAGCTTATGCTGCTGCCAAAGAGAACACCCCAAAGTCCAGGAAAACAGCTGAAGGAGGGTCACGAATCAAGCTTCCTGCTACTGTCTGTTTATCTCTTATAGGAGTTTATTTGACGCTGTCCTAGGAAGTTATCCTTTGTGTCCCCCAAGGTAAGGCTATGTCCCAGGACAGAGAAGGTGGGAAAAGGTGACCCCTGTCACATGTGAAAGGTCAGGATAGAGCCCTGGGCGGGGCGGGGAGACCCTCCAGCTGGCACAGGGGTTGGTTTCATGTTAGTTTCTGTGTTTATTTCCCTTTCCTCATCCCTGAAGCTTGTGCAATGCTTTGTTAAATACCCCAATCTTGACTCAGCTGTGTTTAGGGAAATTGAGGCAATGATCCCAGTTTCAGCTCAGGCTGGACCAGCCACCTAAAGCCAACGGGGAGTGGCCACGGAGCTCTTTAGTGACAGAGCCAAAGGACGCAGAATCCCGGGGGAAATTTGAGACTTCAGAATCCATTCGTGACCTGGAAGTGAAGTTTCGCTCTACATTGCTAACCCTGGAGAATTGGGACTTGAATTTATTCTGAGTCAGCCAGACCCTATATAGAAAGTCTCCCGGCATTCAGATCTGCTCCCTGGCTTTCCCCACCAGGAGATCTCCCAAGGGTCACGTCACTCAGAGTCTTCTTCCATTCCACACCCCCAGAGATGGAGGCAGATGCCCTGTCCCCTCCAGGTTCTCCATTGGTAGGAGAATCCTCCCATCTTTCCTTCCTGCCCATCTCCACTCTGCCTGAAGAGCAAGCTTGCAGTCACCCAAACGTGATCGTAAATGAATATGTTCTCACCAGGCAGCTCTCCCACTGGGGGACGGGTGTCTGTCAACAAGGTTACTGTGGATTATGAACTGGATTTTCCACAGACTTCCACTAGGCAAGCAGAGATGTGTTTCCTTCCAAAAAAGGAGGGCAAAGGAGCAAAGTCGGGGAGTGGGAAAAGAAGTAAGCGAGGCCACATAGAGATCTCATTACCCCAGGATGTGGTTTTAATTCGGTGCTTCCCTTGCAGCCTCTACCCTGCCCCCAAGTTTATTAAGGGCTCCAGATTAAATACACAAGATGTACTTGTAACATGGAGACCCTGGCTCAGTCTCCTGAGACTGTCAGGGGAAAGAAAACAACCACAAATCGAGGAACAGAGAAAAAGCAGTCTGTGACTTTTAGAATCTCCTTATTCAGTTAATTGCTTAATAGGATAAATAGAAGGAGGGGTTGGCATATCAACTAGGTTCTTCCAGCTCTAAAATCAGCCTTCAAAATACCCTATTTGCCAGGTAGAGCATATTCTCTGTGGGCCCCACTCCCATCTGCTAACCTTTCTGGAAGGCCAAAGAAGAGTAGAGAATTTACCTTTACAATATAGTTATTAAGGAGGAGCTGCAAGCAGGAAGGGTCCTTAAATCATTGAGTCTTTAGGTAAGGAGCTTATGCCCTGAACGCTTCTATGAGTGCTTAGCTCCTGATTGAGAGACACATCTAGGGCACTAACAAAAGAGCTCTGATGAGGTACCATAGAAAAAATTATCTTTGGGACTTCCCTGGCAATCCAGTGGTTAAGACTCCACGCTCCCAATGCAGAGGGCGCAGGTTCGATCCCTGGTCAGGGAACTAAGATCCCACATGCCATACGGCACGGCGGAAAAAAAAAGAAAAAATTATCTTTCTCCCCAGGGTTTAACTGGGGCCATCAACTGAATAAAGGGTCCCTGGTACCTAGCATGGTATGAAACATAAACTGACACTCAACAATTTGAAAACCAATGGTTGCATGATGGATGGATATGTGGATGGATGGATGGATGGATGGATGGATGGATGGATGGATGGATGGATGAAGGTGAAGTAGCTTCCCTTTTTGGGAGTTCCTTCCTTCAGCACTATCCCTAGAAGGGTCCAATCACATAGACACAGATTGGTTCTGCTGAATGAAGACTAGACAGCATATTAGGGTATGTGAAAGGAAGGAGGAGGAAAGAGATAGCTTCCAGAATGTATGGAAAGAAAAGACTGTTGCCAACTTATCCTAGTTCTGCATGTATCTATTGATCTAGCATTTGGATTGTTTTTTCTTTTTCAGCCACAGCTAGAAGTGCTACCACCTTTTCCCCACCACCTATCTCCCTTTGTCAGGGGCACCAGAGACTAAGCCAGAGGACCTTATGGACCATCTAGTCTGAAGAAGTACACGGCCCTCAGACACGTTTTGTTTGGCCTCTGCAGTTATTTAAAATTTTGGATTGTATATTAACATGTAAAAATCAGATTTTATGTAAAAATACAGTTTTTTTGTTTTTCTTGGGGAAAAAAACCCCGAAGACCTGGCAATATTTCCCCAGCACTTTCTCCTAGTGACAGCTGACTGGCGCTGGGAATAGGTTGCCCATGTCAGTCAGGAGTACACTGTCCACTTAGCCACAAGCCCCACCTTGCTCTACTGTACATACTGCCTGCTTCCCTCATCCAACAGTTTCTGTCTGTTTGGTCCCCAAAGTATATGAACCATTTACACAAATCCAACACCCTCACTCTACAGATGAGGAAGCTAAGGCCCAGAGGGGAAATGATTTGACTAAGTTCACACAACAAGCTATCGGCAGAGCCAGGACAGGAACACTAGTAACTACTAGTTTGTTTGTTAGTGTGTAGCATGGTGGATCTTTTAAATACTGTTGAATAAATGAATGTGTGAACTAATTAAACATCCATTTTTCCGACTACCTTGAAGTTTGCCCCATCTGTGCTATTACAGCTGTACCCTCCATGCCCACTCAAAGCACTCACACCAGGGGTCATCCTGGACCAGCTCTCCCTGGACCAGAACTTTCCTGCCGATCTCTGTACCCTGAGATGGTGCAACTGAGATGTGGTGGTTGGGCTTGCCGTTCCAACATTCCTATTATCTACTGTCAAGTCCAAGTGTAAGGGGTTTTCTCATTTTTTTGTTGCCCAGCACCTTTCTCCCCTGCTTTGGCAACTGTCTTTCAATTTTCTCCTCCCCCATTCTCCATCTGTGAGCTTTTCCCTGGAGTTGATGGCCATTGTATTCCCAGAGGTAAGGGGTGAGGGGAGAGGCTGATTGGCTTGAACCAAGACATGGACCCTAAGAAATCCCTTGGGTCTAGTGATAGGCACTACTCCATTCGAAGTCAATAAGTCTGGAGCAGGTAGTCACGGGTCCTCTAGGAAAGAGATTCCCTGGAAGCTGCTAACTGTCGTTTGGGGGCCATGATGAGAATGTTGTCTGAGAATGGAGCCAACACAGAAGAAGAGGCACTGAGTAAGGGAAAGAGAAACTGGGTCCCTATTAAGTAGAACCTTGGGCATAGCCTCACCTGAAGTTGACGTACCCCTGGATTGTTCAGCTAGTGGGCCAACAAATTCTCTCTCTTGCGTAAGCCAAGTTGGGACAGGTTTCCTGTCATTTCCAACATAAAGAGAACTCCTGGGGACCAGGGCACTTTCCCAAATATTCTCCTCTAAGGAATAGAGGGTGTACGGGTCTGGACTCTCTGGGTTGCAAGTGATGTATGCAAGTACCACATGACTGAGCATCCTCTTAGAGAACGTGGCACAGGTCTCTGCTCTGCACTAGGAACTGAGGTTGCAAGGATGACTAAGACATATAGCAGTCACGGCCCAGTAACAGGGGGAAGGCTCCTCCTGGAAAGTGGATAAGACTCAGCAGGAGAGGACACGTTTGTAAGCCATTTAAAGGAGCTTAGACTAATTCTGGGGGTGGACGGATGGCCACCATGGCCTGAGCTCACCTCCTCTCACGAGTACACCAAAATTGCAAGTATTTACAGAACAACTATCAATGAGAAGGACCCAAAGACTAGCAGAAACGATTTTCCACAGCTAAAGATATAAAGAACCACAATGAGATAGGCAGAGACGTGGAGACGCAGTATAGTCAATACCTACACCCCGAGGCAGGCGACCCACAAATGGGAGGATAATCACAATTGCAGAGGTTCTCCCCAAGGAGTGAAGGGTCTGAGACCCATATTGGGCTCCCCAGCCAGGAGGTCCTGCACTGGGAAGATGAGTCCCCAGAACATCTGGCTTTGAAAGCCAGTGCGGCTTGTACACGGGAGAGCTGGAGGACTGTAGGAAAGAGACTCCGCTCTCAAAGGAGCACACAAAATCCCACATGCTCTGAGACTCAGCGCAGAGGCAGTAATTTGAAAAGAGCCTGGGTCACACCTACTAGCTTATCTTGGAGAGCCTTCCAGAGAGGCGGGAGGTAACTGGAGCGCACCCTGGGGACATAGATGCTGGCAGCAGCCATTTGGGGAGCTCATTCTATCATGAGAACAGCGGTGCTAGCAAGCTCCGTCTTGGACTCCTCCCTCTAGCCCATTAGCCCCAGGGGCTTACCTGTCCACTAACTGGTCAGCACCAGTCTCAGGACCCACACCCCCCCCCCCCAGGCCAAGAAGCCAGACCCACGGTGACCCAGCCCCACACACCAGTGAGCCCGCACCAGCTCTGGAACCCCCTCGGCCCCTGCCAGCCACGCCAGGACCAGCCCTGCCCCCCAGCAAGCAGCCTCTGCGTAAGGCAGAGCCTGGCAGCCAACTGGGCCAGGGCAGGTCCCGCCTACCAGTGCACCCACAGCAGTCACATCCCCAGTGACAGAAGGGCCAATGTAACCCACATACAGGGCACCCCTAGAGCATATAACTCTGATGACCAGAGAGGAGTGTCCTGCCAACCCCCATAGGACATCTCCTACATAAGGCCGCTTCAAGATCAGGAAACGTAACCAACCTACCTAATACATAGAAATAAAAACAGAGAATTAGGCAAAATAAGGCAACAGAGGTATATGTTCCAAATAGAGGAGTAAGATAAAACCCCAGAAAAAGAACTAAGCAAAGTGGAGATAAGTGATCTACCCAATAAAGAGTTCAAGGTAATGATCATAAAGATGCTCAGAGAACTTGGGAGAAGAATGGATGAACAGAGTGAGAAGTTAGAAGCTTCTAACAAAAAGTTAGAAAATATAAAGAAGAGCCAGAGATGAAAAATGCAATAACTGAAAGAAAAAATACACTAGAAGGAATCAACAGTAGATTATACGATACAGCGGAACAGATCAGTGAACTGGAAGACAAAGCAGTGGAAATCACCCAAGCTGAACAGAAAAAAGAGCTTTTTACATTTTTTTTTATTTATTTATTTACTGGGGGCTGCACCATGTAGCATGTGGGATCTTAGTTCCCCAACCAGGGATCAAACCCACACCGCCTGCAGTGGAAGTGTGGAGTCTTAACCATTGGACAACCAGGGAAGTCCCTAGAGTTGGTTTTTTTGGGGTTTTTTTGTGGGTTTTTTTGCCCGTGTTGGGTGTTCATTGCTGTGCATGGGCTTTCTCTAGTTGTAGCGAGCAGGAGCTACTCTTCGTTGTGGTGCGTGGCTTTCTCATTGTGGTGGCTTCTCTTGTTGCGTAGCACAGCATCTAGGCTCACGGGCTTCAGTAGTTGTGGCGTGCCAGCTCAGTAGATGTGGCTTGAGGGCTCTAGAGCGCAGGCTCAGTAGTTGTGGCGCAGGGGCTTAGTTGCTCTGCAGCATGTGGGATCTTCCTGAAGCAGGGCTCGAACCCGTGTCCCCTGCATTAGCAGGTGGATTCTTAACCACTACTCCACCAGGGAAGTCCCTAGAGTTTTTTTTCAATAAGGATAGTTTAAGAGACCTCTGCGACAACATCAAGGGTACTAACATTTGCATTATAGGGGTCCCAGAAGGAGAAGAGAGGGCAAAAGCATCAGAGAATTTACTTGAAAAAATAATAGCTGAAAATTTTCCTAACCTGGAATGGAAACAGATACCCAGTCCAGGAATTACAGAGAGTCCCAAATAAGATGAACGCAAAGAGAAAAATATCAAGACACATTGTAATTAAAATGGCAGAATTAAAGGTAACGAGAGAATCTTAAAAGCAGCAAGGAAAAAGCAACTAGTTACATAGAAGGGAATTTGCATAAGACTCTCAGTTGGCTTTTCAGCGGAAACTTTGCAGGCCAGAAGGGAGTGGCATGATATATTTAAAGTGATAAAAGGGAAACACCAAGAATAGTCTACCCAGCAAGGCTCTAATTCAAATTTGAAGGAGAGATAAAGACTTTTACGTACAAGCAAAAGCTAAGAGTTCAGCACAGCTAAACAGGTTTTACAAGAAATGTTAAAGGGACTTTTCAAAGTGGAAAAGAAAAGACCAAAACTAGAGATATGAAAATTACAAAAGGAAATATCTCATTGTGAAATATGATGTCAAAAATATTAAATGTGGAGGGGAATAAAATGCAGGCTTGTTAGAATGTGTTATAACTTAAGAGATCATCAACTTAAGATAGTTAGTTAGTTAGTTATAAACCTCTTGGTAACCACAAATCATGAATATCTATAATAGATACACACACCAAAAAAGGAGAAAGGAAACAAACACAAAGGAAGAGAGCAAAAGGAGAATGAAGACCCATATATATGTTGCCTACAAGAGACTCGCTTCAAATCTAATAGCACACACAGACTGAAAGTAAGGAGATGGGAAAAAGGTATTCCAGGTAAATGGAAACAAAAAGAAATCTGGAGTGGCAATACTTACATCAGACAAAATTGACTTTAAAACAGAGACTCAGCCATAGAAAAGAATGAAATCTTGCCATTTGCAACAACATGGATGGACCTGGAGGGTATCACGCTTCAGTGAAATAAGTCAGACCGAGAAAGACAATCTACAGATTCAATGGAATCCCTAACAAAAACCAATGGTATTTTTCACAGAACTAGAACAAATAATTCTAAAATTTGTATGGAAACACAAAAGACCCCAAATAGCCAAAACCATCTTGAGAAAGAACAAAGGTGGAGGTATCACGTGCCCTGATTTAAAACTATATTACAAAGCCATAGTAATCAAAACAGTACGGTATGGGCACAAAAACAGACACATAGATCAATGGAACAGAACAGAGAGCCCAGAAATAAACCCACACTTATACGGTCAATTAATCTATGACAAAGGAGGTAAGAATGTACAATGGAGAAAAGACAGCGTCTGGTATTGAGAAAACTGAACAGCTACATTCAAAAGAATCAAACTAGATTACTTTCTCACACCATATACAAAAACAAACTCAAAATGGATTAAAGACTTAAATGTAAGGCCTGAAACCATAAAACTCCTAGAAGAACACAAAGGGAGTACACTCTTTGACATTGATCTTAGTAATATTTTTTGGATATGTCACCTCAGGCAAGGGAAACCAAAGCAAAAATAAACAAATGGGACCTAATCAAACTAAAAAGATTTTGCACAGTGAAGGAAACTATCAACAAAACAAAAAGGCAGCTTACTGAAAGGGAGAAGATATTTGCAACAGATATATCTGATAAAGGTTTCATATCCCAAATATACAAAGATATACAAAGAACTCACACAACTCAATGTCAAAAAAAACAAACAAAAACAAACAACAACAACAAAAAACCAACCCAATTAAAAAATGGGCAGAGGAACTGAACAGACATTTTCCCAAAGAAGACACGTAGATGGCAACAGGTAAATGAAAAGATACTCAATACCACTAATCATCAGGGGAATGCAAATCGAAACCACAATGAGATTGGAACAGAATAGAGAGCCTAGAAATAAAACCACTCACCTATGGCCAATTAATCTACAACAAATGAGACAAGGATATACAATAGAGAAAAGACAGTCTCTTCAATAGTGGTGCTGGGAAAACTGGACAGCTACATGTAAAAGAATGAGATTAGAACATTTTTTCACACCATATACAAAAATAAACTCAAAATGGATTAAAGACCTAAATGTAAGACCTGAAGCCATAAAACTCCTAGAAGAGAACATAGGCAGAACACTCTTTGACATAAATCATAGCAATATTTTTTTGGATCTCTCTCCTAAGGCAAAAGAAATAAAAGTAAAAATACACAAATGGGATCTAATTAAATTTAAAAGCTTTTGCACAGCAATGGAAACCACTGACAAAATGAAAAGACAACCTAAGGAATGGGAGAAAATATTTGCAAATGACATGGCCCATAAGGGTCTAATATCCAACATACATAAATAGTTCATACAACTCAGTATCAAAAAAAACAAACAACTCAAAAAATGGGTAGAAGACTTGAATGGACATTTTTCCAAAGAAGACATACAAATGGCTAACAGGCACATGAAAAGATGCTTGATATCGCTAATTATTAGAGAAATGCAAATCAAAACCACAATGAGATATCACCTCACACCTGTCAGAATGGCTAACATTAAAAAGTCTACAAATAACAAATGTTAGCGAGGATGTGGAGAAAAGGGAACCCTTGTACACTGTTGGTGGGAATGTAAATTGGTGAAACCACTGTGGAAAACAGTATGGAGTTTCCTCAAAAAACTAAAAATATGAACTACCATATGATCCAGCAATTCCACTCCTGGGTACATAACCCCCAAAAGAAAACACTAATTGGAAAACATACATGAACCCCATTGTTCATAGCAGCATTGTTTACGATTGCCAAGATATGGAAGCAACCAAATGTCCATCAACAGACAAGTGGATAAAGAAGTGAGATATATATATATATATAAATGGAATATTACTTGGCCATAAGAAAGAATGAAATTCTGCCATTTGCAACAATGTGGATGGACCTAGAGGATATTATGTTCAGTGAAATAAGTGAGATAAAGAAAGACAAATACTGTATATTATCACTTATATGTGGAATCTAAAAAATAAAACAAACCAATGAATATAACAAAATAGAAACAGACTCACAGATACAGACAACAAACTAGTGTTACCAGTGGGGAGAAGGAAGGGGAAGGGGCAAGATAGGGGTATGGGATTAAGAGCTACAAACCACTGTGTATAAAATAAGTAAGCAACAAGGATATATTGTACAGCACAAGGAAATACAGCCATTATTTTATAATAACTTTCAGTGGAGTATGATCTATAAAAATATTGAGTCACTATACATACACCAGAAACTAATATAACATTGTAAATCAACTATATTTCAATTAAAAAAACAATGTCAAAAGACAACAAATAACAAGTGGTGAGGATATGGTGGGAATGTACACTGCTGATGGGAATGTAAATTGGTGCAGCCACTATGGAAAACAGTATGGGGTTTTCTCAAAAAATTAAAAATAGGACTACCAAACAGTCAAGCGCTTCCACTTCTGGGTATCTTTCCAATGAAAACAAAAACACTAACCTGAAAAGATATATGCACTCCTACGTTCACTGCAGCATTATTTATAATATCCAATGTATGGAAGCAACCTAAGTGTCCTTCAATAGAAAAATGGGTAAAGAATGTGTGGTATATATGTACAATGGAATATTACTCAGCCATAAAAAAAAGAAATGAAATCTTGCCATTTGCAACAAGATGGATGGACCTGAAGGGTATTATGCTAAGTGAAATAAGTCAGACAGAGAAAGACAGATACCATTGATTTCATTTACATGAGGAATCTAAAAAACAAAACAAATGAACAAACATAACAAAACATAAAGAGACTCATAGATACAGAGAAGAAACAGGTGGTTGCCCGAGGGGCGGGGGTGGAGGAGGAGGGAAACAGGTGAGGGAATTTGAGACGTACAAATTCCCAGTTACAAAATAAATGAGTCATGGGGATGAAATGCACAGCATGGGGAATATAGTCAATAATATAATAACTTTGTATGTGTCAGATGGTAACTAGACTTATTGTGGTGATCATTTTCTAGTATATAGAAATATAGAATCTCTATGTTGTACACCTGGAACTAACATAGTATTGTAGGTCAATTATACTTCAGTTAAAAACAGTAATAATGAATAAACAAACAAATAAATAAAGGAGTTAAGACTAGTCAAAGGGTAACAATTCAGGATTTTTTTATTTTTCCAGTATAAAAATAATACTCATTTGTTTAAAATTCAAAAACAATACTAAAAAGCATAGATATTTTAAATCACCCAAAGCCCTACAAATCAGAGTAATCACTGTTAGCATTTTTTGTGTATTTCCTTCCAGTCTTTTTTTCTTTGCATAATTTTTTAAACTTTATTTTATTGTGGCAAGAACACTTAGCATGAGGTCTACCCTCTTAACAAATTTTAAGTGTACAGGAAAGTTAACTATACATGATTTTGTACAGCAGATCTCTCGAACTTATTCATCTTGCAAAACTGAAACTTTATGCCCATTGATTAGTAACTCCTCTTTTCCCCCTTCCCCTCCAGCCCCTGGCAACCACCATTTTACTGTGTCTCTATGAGTTTGAATATTTTAGATACATACTATAAGTGGAATCATACAGTACTTGTCTTTTTGTGGCTGGTTTATTTCACTTAGCATAATGTCCTCAAGGTTCATCCATGTTGTCACATATTGCAGAATTTCCTTCTCTTTTATGGCTGAATAATATTCCATTGTATGTATAGACCACATTTTGCTTATCCATTCATTGGTTGATAGACATTTACGTTGTTTCTACATCTTGGCTATTGTAAATAGTGCTGTAATGTACACGGGGTGCTAATATCTCTTTGAGATCCTGATTTCAGTTCTTTTGGATAAATACCCAGAAGTATGATTGCTGGATCACATGGTAGATCTATTTTGAATTTTTTGAGGAACTGCCATACTGTTTTCCATAGCAGCTGCACCATTTTGCATTCCCACCAACAGCGTACAAGGGTTCCAATTTCTCCACATCCTTCCATAGTTTTCATTTTTTGGATTGTTTAAGAATTGTGACCCTAGCCTCTTCCTTTCAACCTGTGATGCCTGAGGTGAAGGTCTGTTTTCTGAGGACAACTTTTGCAAGGTGGTGGGAGAAATCTTAAATAGTGGCTCACACACACAGCAGCAGGACGGAGATGGACCACACGCTGGATTGTGTTGGAAAAAGAACTTCTCCACTGGTTTCCATCGTCTCTCACGGAGGTTGGGAGTCCTGATCTTATTCCGGAACTAAGGAGGCCAATGCAGCAGAAAACCCTGCCTCCTCGCTCCTCTGTAGCTAATAAGATGCACTGGCATTTGATGCCATGGGGCCATGTTTTGTTGGAGAGTGGGCCACTGAAGCAGGTGTGGTGTGCCCTCTTGCCTGTTCCCCACGCCCTTGAGCACTCCCTGAGCCCTGGCCAGGAAGGCTCTCCTGTGCTTTTTGTTTGCATGGGGTTCACACACCTGAGCACAGCCCCACCCTACCGTAACCCGTGAGAACGCCCGCCATTCCCTGTACCTCATCTGCCCACGTGAGGCAGGCCTGCAGGCCCATTCCACATGGCTGACCCAGAGGGAGGGACACTCCAAGTCTGCTCTGTTGGCCTGTCAGAGCTCCATGGCATGCCACTCCCAAGGTTTAGATTTGTGGGGAGAGAAGGGGCCGCATCTTAACTAGAGATCTAAGCTACATCTTCAAATTTAGCTTGTATCAGAGAATCTGATATCAGATTCCCTATAGGTAGGGATATATACATCCCAGTTTTTCTGGGCTAGTCCCAGCTTATGCCTGTCCTTCTGGCATAATTATTAATAGCATCCTCTTTCACTTTCAAACGTGTCCCAATTTGCACAATACATTATAGGGTGCTTGTGCAGAGTAAGAAGATATGAAATTACCTTCTCAGTGGCTGGTGTAATCTCTGGTGGTGGAGGGGAAGGCAGAGGGATACAATTTGGATCCCCAAGCCCCTTCCAGATGGCACAAGTGCCATAGCTTATCAATCCCTGGTTTTAGCAGAAGTCACTGTAACCACAGGAAGTTCCAGGCAAGGAAGCAGGACAGTTCTGCAGGGAACTATCTCAGGGAAGATATTGCTCCATTAAGCCATCACCCAGCTCCCAGCCGGCACCCACACAACCTCAGGCCTCCAGGACCCTCTTGCTCTTTATCTTCTAAGTCTGAACCTCTCGCCTCAACCTGCACGTCCAGATTTGCTGCCAGCGCCCCCCAACTTCTGCCATCATCCCCTTGTTTGGCTGCACTGAACCCTTCACACCTGACTCTACCTCTCAAGGGTCTCTGCCTTGGCCTCCTCCTTGACTACAGCTCAGTCCAGCTCCATCAGGGACCTCCCAGCTGAAGCTGTACCCACAGCAGGGACTTCATCCTGTGCCTCGAAGGCTCTTGATGGAGACCCACACATTAGACAAGACTGTAACCTCCACAGTTTGTCTTCTGAAATTCTGCCTTTGGCTCACTTTAAATTTCTGCCCCATCTTTAATATTTTCCACTGGCTCCTTCCCTTCACCATTAGACCTTTGTATGTTTATTTATTCATTCATTCATTCAGTGTTACTTATGGGCCCGTCAGGGTGCCAGGCGGAGGATGCAGGTCTTCCCTCTCCTTTGTCACTGCTGTCCCTACCACTCAGCTCTCCTTCCTAACCTAACCTCTCCAGGAAGTGACCTGTTCACAGCTCCCATTTACTTGCTCCCTCTTTGCAGTCTTCTGCCCCCACTGATATTCTAAAACTGCCCCTGCTATGCTCACCAGTAACCTCCGGGTTGCCAGACCAGGAACTGTCCCAGCCTCTTGGCCTTGGCACTATTGACCCATTTCTTCTTCTCTTGGTGACCTGGACGTTGCCTTTCCCTGACTCTTTCCTGCATCCCACCTGCATCCCACCATCTCCACCCACCCAGGATCTCCCATGTGTCTTGAGAGTATACTGACCCAGTCCCTGGAATTGACTTCATTTTATGGTCCAGCTTCTGTGCCTAGGGGAAGGGGGCAATCCCACCTCTGACCTATTTCACTTAGCATAATGCTCTCAAGGTCCATCCATGTTGTCACGATAGCAAGATTTCATTCTTTTTTATGGCTAAGTAATATTACAGTGTGTGTGTACACTAGATAGATAGATGATACGTACTTACATACATGCATACATACATACATACCTCATTTTCTTTACCCATTCATCCATCCATCAGCGGACACTTAGGTTGTTTCCATATCTTGGCTATTGTAAATAATGCTGCAATGAACATGAGGGTGTAGATGTCTTTTCAAGTTAGTGTTTTCATTTTCTTCAGATAAATACCCAGATGTAAATTGCTGGATCATATGGTAGTTCTATTTTTAATTTTTTGAGGAAACGCCATACTGTTTCCATAGTGACTGCACCAATTTACATTCCCACCAAAAGTGCCCAAGGGTTCCCTTTTCTCCACATCCTGACTAATACTTATTATTTGTTCTTTTTGATAATAGCCATTCTGACAGGTGTGAGGTGATATTGTGGTTTTGATTTTCATTTCCCTGATGATTAGTGATGTTGAGCATCTTTTCATATACCTGTTAGCCATCCATATGTATTCTTTGGAAAAATGTCTATTCAGATCTTCTGTCCATTTTTTAATTGGATTGTTTGGGTTTTTTGCTATTGAGTTGTATGAGTTCTTTACATATTTTGGATATGAACGCCTTGTCAGACATATGATCTGCAAATATTTTCTTCCATTCAGTAGGTTGCCTTCAGTGTGATGTCCCACTTGATTTTTGCTTTTGTTGCCTTTGCTTCTGAATCAGATTCAAAAAATCATCACCAAGACCTCTGTAAAAAAAGCTTACCGCCTATGTTTTCTTCTAGGAGCTTTATGGTTTCAGGTCTTATGTTCAAGTCTTAGTCCATTTTGAGTTCATTTCTGTGTATGCTGTAAGATAGTGGTCCAGTTTTCCCAACATCATTTATTGAAGAGACTGTTCTTTCCCCATTGTATATTCTTGGCTCTTCTGTTGTAAATTAGTTGGCCATATGTATGGGTTTATTTCTGGGCTCTCTATTGTGTCCCACTGATCTATCTGTCTGTTTTTATGCCAATACCATACTATGACTTTGTAATATAGTTTGAAACTAGAGAGTGTGATATCTTCCAGCTTTGGTTCTCTTTCTCAAGATTGCTTTAGCTATTCGGGAACTTTTGTGGTTCCATACAAATTTTAAGATTGTTTGTGCTAGTTCTGTGAAAAATGCCATTGGAATTTTGATAGGGATTGCACTGAATCTGTAGATTGCTTTGGGTAGTATGGACATTTTAACAATATTAATTCTTCCAATCCATTGAGCACTTGTTGCCCGTTTTTGAACTTCATATAAATGGAATCATACAGTATGTAGTTTTTTGTATCTGGGTTCTTTCACTCATCCTTATATCCATGAGATTCACTCACATTGTTGTGTATAGCAGTTATGTGTTATCTTTTTAATCACTGAATAGTGTTCCATTGTCTGAATATTCCACAATTTATTCATTCATTCTACTGTTGATGAGTTGTTTCCAATTTGTGTTATTATGAATAAATATGCTATGAATACTTTTGTTTATGCCTTTTGGATGACATATGCACTCATTTCTCTTGGATATTTACCCAGTAGTGAGATTGCTGAATTATATAAAGCTATATACTTAGCTTTAATAACTATTTCCAGACAGTTTTCCAAAGTAGTTGTACCAATGTACATTCTTCCAGCAAGGTATGAGATTTTCAGTGGCTCCAATCTTGACCAACAGTGGTAATCTCAGTTTTAAAAATTTTAGCCATTTGGGGGAGGGGGGTGTAGTGATATCTCATTGTGGTTTTAATGTGCATTTCCCTGATGACTAATGATCATGAATGTCTTTTAATATGTATATTGGCCACTTGGATATATAAAATGCCTGTTCAAGTCCTTTGCCCATTTTTAAATTGGCTTGTCTGTCTTTTTGTTTGTAGGAGCTCTTTATATACTCCGGATATGAGTCTTTTGATGGATCTATGTATTGTGCATGCCTGCTCCCAGTGTGGGGTTTGCCTTCTCTTTTTTGCGTGTGATTTTTTAAAAAATTGTTAACTGTTGTAAAATATACACAACATGAAATTTATCATTTTTAAGTGTATAGATCAGTGACATTAAATATATTCATATCTGCAATCACCACCACCATCTAACTCCAGAGCTTTTTCATCTTCCCAAACTGGAACTCTGTACCCATTAAACACTAACTCCCCATTCTCTTCTCCCTCCAGTCCCTGGCAACCACTGTTCTACTTTCTATCTCTATGAATTTGACTATCCTAGGAACCTCATATGAATTAGAATCATATAATATTTGTCCTTTTGTGACTGCCTTATTACACTTAGCATAATGTCTTCAAGGTTCATCCATGTTTTAGCATGTGTTAGAATTCCCTTCCCCTTTAAATCTGAATAATATTCCACTGTATGGATAGACCACATTTTATTTATCTATTCATCCTTTGATGGACACTGAGTTATTTCCACCCTTTGGCTACTGTGAATAATGCTGCTATAAACATGGGTGCATTGCCCTGTCTTTGGTGAAGAAATATTCTTGGTTTTTTTAAGTCAGATTTATTGAGGTATAATTTACATTCATTCTTTTTAGGCACTACAGTCTATAAATTCTGAAAACACATGCAGTCATACAGCAATCAAGACAGAGCATTTTTTTTTAATAAATTTATTTATTTATTTTTGGCTGCGTTGGGTCTTTGTTGCTGTGCACAGGCTTTCTCTAGTTGTGGCGAGCGGGGTCTACTCTTCGTTGCAGTGCGCGGGCTTCTCGCTGCAGTGGCTTCTCTTGCTGCGGAGCACAGGCTCTAGGCACACAGGCTTCAGTAGTTGTGGTACGTGGGCTCAGTAGTTGTGGCACGTGGGCTCAGTAGTTGTGGCGCACGGGCTTAGTTGCTCGGTGGCATGTGGGATCTTCCCAGACCAGGGACTGAACCCATGTCCTCTGCCTTGGCAGGCGGATTCTTAACCACTGCACCACCAGGGAAGCCCCAGTTATCTATTTTATACATAGTAGTGTATATATGTCAATCCCAGTCTCCCAATTCATCCCACCCCCCTTCTCCCCTTGGTATCCATACGTTTGTTCTCTATATCTGTGTCTCTATTTCTGCTTTGCAAATAAGTTCATCTGTATCATTTTTCTAGATTCCACATATAAGCCATATTATACAATATTTGTTTTTCTTGATAGAACTCTTACAAATACTGTATGATTTTACTTATATGTGGAACCTAAAAAACAAAACAAACAAAACAAAATTAAAACTGACTCATAGATACAGAGAACAAATGGGTGGTTGCCAAAGGGGCAGTAGGTGGAGGTGGCAAAATAGGTGAAGGGGATTAACAGGTACAAACCTCCAGTTATAAAATAAATAAGGCACAGGGATACAATATACAGCATAAGGAATACAGTCAATAATACTGTAATAACTTTGTATGGGGACAGATGGTTACCAGACTTATCGTGGTGATCATTTCATAATGTATGCAAATGTTGAATCACTATGTAGTACACCTGAAACTAACATAATATCGTATGTCAATCATACTTCAATTTTTAAAAGGAAAAAAGTTTAATTAAAATTTTTAAAAATTTTTGAAAGAACTCTCTTGTGAAAGCCTATAAAACTTGTTCTAATGTTATAGGACTATTCAGAATTTTGGTAAGTGACATATCTTCTAGGGATTTGTCCATTTTATGTAACCTCAAATTCATAGATGGTATTATTTGTTGACATTATTTTATTATTTTTAAACATTGTTGTATCTGTAGTTATATGCTCTTTTCACTCATACTGTTAATTATATATGTCTTTTTCTCTCCTTCTCTCTCTCCCTTCCTCCCTCTGTCTCCTAATTACACCAGGGATTTGTCTATTTGTTTATCTTCTTGAAAAACCAACTTTAACTTTTGTTGAGTCTTCCTACTGCATCAGTGTTTTCTGTTCCACTGATTTCTGCTCATATTTTTACTATGTCCTTCCTTCTGCTTTCTTTGGGCCTATTCTGTTGTTCTTTTCTCAACCCCTTAGTTTGGATACTTATATTAATGTTCATCAGCCTTTTTTCTTTTCTAATATAAGAATATAAAACCATAAGTTTCCCTTGAAACATTTTTGCTGTATCCTACAAGTTTTTATATGTAGTATTTCCATTATCATTCAGTTTTAATTACTTTTTTTTTAACGTGACATCTAACGTTGCCAACTTTATTTTGTGCATTTGTGTAAGAACATTTAGTTTACAGGTTTCGGGGCTCTCTCAAACTGTATAATTTGCTTTGAGAAGTACACTCAATACAATTTTTTAATTGTTTAAAGCTGCATTCAACATCAAACTTACCTTGGGTAACTTTTGACAACTTACATCTGTGGACAAAGCTAATAGTGTTTTTTTAAACATCAACAGCACCTTGCCTGAACAGGACTTTAAAGAAATTAATATATTGAAAAAACATATTTGAACCCTTATTTGATCACTTTAATTGCACCATTAAAACATTTGACTTAAATTATTGGACCATTCCAGTCAGTGTACTGTTCTGATTTATCATTGTGTAGGCCAATTGGCCTGTCAGTGCGCATGTCTTTTTCGCTGGTCTTATAATTTTTGTGCAGTAATTAAAGGCAAAGGACTAGATGCACTATTGTGTAAAGAGATTACACATGACTGTACCCTATTGCACTTAATCAAATAGTATGTGGGGATTTACAATCGCTTGCACTGTTTCACAAAATAAATATCTCATGTCAAATACTAGATAAGCATCTAAGTTATTTCTACTTAATCCTGTTTAGATAATAGGGACAGAATAAACTGTGGTACAGAATAAACCTGGGCCCTCAGCTGCCAGTAGCAGCTTCAGTTTCTTGGGTGGTCAGGGGACCCGTTCTGTTAGAGGATCCAAAGTAGACCACACCCTGATATAAGGTAGGCGCTATTATCCTCGATTCGTATTTTTTAGAGTCCTGCTCCTGAGCTAGAGTTTACACCAACTGCCTACTACCCCTGCTAACTTGGGGCCCCCCTCCAGTTATTAAGCACCAAAGCGGCTAGACATGGCACTTGTGCATACCTGCCCTTCAACACGTGCTGCCTTGTACTCAGAAATGATGCACGTTTCACCTAAACCCAGGAGGGATCGTTATCACCTAGAACGTGGATTACGAAGGAGTGACTGTGCATTTATCTAGGTGCCTATGTTGTGCCCCGCAATGCACAGAACCCTGTCGTTGTAAGCTGTTCAAGCTATCTGGGGCATATCCAAATAAGCAGTTGACCCTAAACGGCGGTTTTTCTAAGTAGTCCGCGAATACACCGCAGCCAGACGAGTTCAGCCCATGCAGCTCAAGACCGGGAGCCAGTTCGTGTCAAGTGCACTACGGCCCTCACTCAGTCTGTTCAAGGCCACAGCCGGATTCTCATCTCCCCTCCCTGCAGACGCCCTCCCCGCCGCGGTTAAATGAACCTGCCCGTCTCACTGATTTCCACGGAGAGGACACTCGGACTCACAGGACAGGCACAGGAATAAGCAGAGACTGCAGGACCCCCGACGTCTTCCCCAGCCCCCAACCCCGGCAGCCCAGGCCCGCCGTCTAGCTCGCGGTTAAAAAGGCCGCCACCGCGGGGTCAGACGGCCCCAGTTAAGCGCAAGCGCGTGCTGCTCCGGCGCAGCAGCCTGACACCGCCCCCCCCCCCCCGCCCCACCCGCCCGGCGCCACGCGCAGGCGCGGCGAGGGCTCAAAGGAAGCGCGTTTAATTACTTCTAAATTTATGCGATGCTTTCTTCTTGATTCATGAGACAGGTTTTGGGTTTTTTTTCCAAATGTATAGAAAATGTTTTAAATTGTCCTTTTGTTATAAACTTCTATTGAATTGTTTTGTAAACAGAGAGTCTATTATAATGCTTACACTTTAAAATATGTAGGGAAATTTTATCATTAATTTTTATGAATGTTCCGTGTATGCTTGGGGAAACAAAATGTTTTCTAATTGTTCGATGCCAAATTTTATATAGGTCCATTAGAAAAAGTCTGTGTTGTGTTTCCATTCATTATACCACTGCTGATATATATTTTTCTACTTATCAATAATCAAGACAGGTGCATTGAAATCTTCCACTAAAATGAAGGATTGTTCATTTTTTCCTTGTTGTACTATTAATGATAGATGTGACTTGAATCTCTTTGGATACTGCCTGTCCTTCATTCTTTCTCTTCTCTCCTTCTGACTTTAGACATTTATCAAACCATCTGATTCTAGCTTCTCTCTCTTAATTTCTCATATTCTCCATCACCTTTTCCTCTTTGTGGCATTCTGGATAATTTCTCCAAATACATCTTTCCGTTTACTACTTTTTCTTCAACTGTGTCTATCAAAACTGTGCTTTTTAAACCTATCCACTGAGTTTTCATTTCAACAATTACATTTTTCATTTTGAGGTGATCCTTTTTTTTGAGGTTACATTCATATAACTTGAAATTAATCATTTGAAGTCAGTAGCATTTAGTACATTCATAATATTGTACAACCACCACATTTGGTTTTTTTTATTTCAGATCTGTTTGTTCCTGATAATTTCCTATTATATGCTCTTTGTAATTATATTTCTTTGAAGCACTACATTTTTATACATTTAATTCTTTAAACATTTCCTATATAACTAGTCTATACTGAATATCTGACACTCCATCATCTGCAGTCTTTGGAATGTACTGTTCATTATTGTCCATTGTTTCTGTGACTCTCAGGCACAGTAACTTGGCTTCTCATGGGTTTGGTCATCTTTATTCAAGAGCTCATAGTAATAATCTGTGAGGGTCCTTTGAGCCTAACTTGAGAAAGCTTTCCTCCAGAGAGGGTTTGCCTCTAAGTACTCTGCTTGCTGGAAGGCACCTCCAAACAAAACCACCTCAGCCTCCATTGAGAATCTGGCTCAGAAAAGGAATCCAGAATCAGCATCTCCATCCCACCTTCCAATGTCAGTGAACACATGGTGGTGTGGATATATGATCCGACCTCAGGGCTCTCCCCCCACCACACCCCCATGCCTACTGGTCCAGCTGGTTCCCACCACCCTGCTCCACCCCAGCCCCTGATCCAGCCACCTCAGCTACCATGGGGGAAGTGAGAAGCTCCTTCTACAACTCTTCGCCATCAAATCCCAGGCGCTAGCTGCCACAGATGGGGCTGTAGCCACTCTACAACTAGATCATGATTGTTTGTTTTTGGTGGTGGGCCTCTGGAGACCTCTCCTTTTGTGAGAACAGTGATGCATCAAAGATTATGTTCTATCTGGGGTCAAGCTGTGGTGCAGCAGGACTCTCTGAGCCCCCAGTAGTCATGATTCTGGTCCACTCCAGCATTTACCCAAAATTAAGCTGATATTTCTATCTCCACCCTGTGTCTCTGTCTCCCAATTAGCTGTGAATTCAGGCACGGAAAGGGGATTTATTTATTGGGTCCCCTCAAATGCCAAAAGAGCACAGCCGGGAAGAATTGGGAAACACAGAAGGGGGTTGTGTGAGCATGGACTGCCCCCTCTGAGCCTGTTTCCTCTAAAATAAAATGAGTATAATCCTACCTGGGCTGACTAGTCCCAGGGTCATTGTACAATTAAATGAAAAGACAGGTGGGGAAGATCTTTGAAAGCTGAAATAACTCAATAAATTTACAGGATTGTTAATACTGCAAACATTATTACTGCTAAAATTAACTATAATAACCAGCACCAGGGTTTCATGAACCAACTCCACAGACAGGAAAGATGGAAAATCTTCACAATGCTCTTGGGTTTCCTGCTTTGGCAATGGTGTGGAGACATGGTGACAGCCAGTTTCTCAACTGCAGTTATTTTGTTTCATGCCCTTGAAATAAAATATTTCATGCCCATTTCCTGCAAAAATGCCACCCAGATAAATTTCTTGAGCCATCATTCTCAAGGCGTTGACTAATGAGCTTGTTATTTTCAGCCTAAAGAGCCCTCTCTTCCTCTTCCCTTGATTAGATGTACCCCCGCACCCCACTATTTGAACTCACTCCCTTACGTGAAAAGAGGTCGAAGTTGCAACTGAGTTCTGCTAAATGTGGCAATTCAATATTTTTCAACCTTTTTTTACTGCAACTCATAGCAACATACACAATTTACACAGCAACCCAGTACAAATACACGTGCACACACACACACACACACACACACAGATTTTCATAAAGCAATTCCTACCTTACATATCATGTATTTTCATATTTTCAATCCTATTCTATCCTATACTATTATAGTCTACTTGATTTTTTTAAATTATGGTCACAACTTATTAAACTGATTTGCATCTTGAAAAACATGGGAAAGTAACAAAGGAGGGTGTATGTCCACCTCTTAAGGTCCTGAAGAAAGACATGGGCTTCTCCCCTGCATCTCTCGATATGTGCTAGAGACAGTACAGTTTAACCCAGAAGCAGGGATGACCAGGGTGAGGTCTAATTCCTCTTTTCTCCGAGGCAATGCCTGCCTTCCTTCCTCTCGTCCTTCCTTCATAAAATATGTATTGTGCACCTATTATTTGCCAGGCACTGTGCTAGGTGCTGAGAACACAAAGATAAGTGAAACTGTGGAACAACTCCCCGGAGGGGACAGACACCCCCTCAGCTAATCAAAGGCTTAATGGTTAAACCCAATGGGTTAATGAAAGAAACCCAGGGAATGTGAGAGGCCAAGCCTCCTCCCCATCCTGATACTCATTCCATGTGAAAAGTGGTTCCACAACACTACCCTCCTGGCCCCTCTCTACCCTCCACACACTTCACCCCAAGGGAGGTGGAGGAATCTGTCTGGTGATTTTGGAAGGAAAACCTGGCATGTGTGACCCTGACATTTTCTTGTCCTTTTCTTCTCAAATCAAACTGCCTTGGCAGTGGGCATCTCTTACCCTGTCCTCCAGGCTGAAAGTTTCACAGAAGACCTTCCCCAGCACTGCCTGGGATGAGGTGGGTGAATGGATCACATTCTAGAGTTTAGTGTTATGAAGCCCACATAAAAAGTCACAGTCTCTTGGTGGGTGGAAGATCGATGTTGTTTAAGGGTACAAACTTGCAACAAGTAGCAATAAGCCGTAGAGATCTAATGCACGGTATAATTAAAATAAACAATATTGTACTATAATTATGTAATGTGATAAATATCGCTACAACAGCAATCATATTACAATATATAATATATCAAAGTAACAGTTGTATACCTTACGTTTATACAATGCTCTACGTCCAATTTATTCAATTTTTTTAAAAGTCACAATCACCAACAACAGCTCTTTCATAACGCAATAGCTCATCTCCATCTGCCTGATACCCTGTCACCCTGTCTTCATATTCATTGTTCCAGGATTTAGGCAAGGAAGAGGGGTGCTATTTAGAGGGTCTCCTTGCACACCCAGCATCTCCCACAAGTGAATCTTAGCCCTTCCCAATGCACATCCCCATCCTGGCTTCTTGCTGTCTCTTTCTACCCCTCTCACCAGTGTTTTGCTTCTCAAAAACCCAGGAACCAAGTTGGCAAAGACAGCCATCTCCACAACGGGCAGATGCGGGAGAAGATCCTCCAAAAAAGACACACATGTCTTTAGTGAGCAGAGGGGGAAAGAGGCTGTAACACTCACATCCACAGGGTGATCCACAGATCCAACCCTCATCTCGTTCTTAAAGCCCAGATCCAATCACCTTACCCCCACTTATAACCTTCCGATGTCTCTAAACAAAACCTCTTCCCTCCACTGGGAGAGCTAGAACTCTTCTCCTTTAAGGCAATCCCGAGTCCCCTCTTCTATAATACTTTCTCTGACTCTTATTGCTGCCAAAATATTGGCTCCCTGTACACCCATGCCGAAATGAGATACGGAGACAGAGTTTTGGAGGAGAAAGAAAGGGTGGCTTTATTCTTTGCCAGGCGAAGAGGGGAACACAGCAGGCTAGCACCTCAAGAACTGTGCCCCCCTCCCTGGGGAATAGGGAGAGGTCTTGTAGTCAGGGCTGGTGGTCAGGGGTATGTCATAAGGATCAAGGCAGTAACAGTCCTTCATTCTTCTTTCTTCGGCAGAGTTTCAAAAGGGTGGGGTTGCTGACAAGATTAGGGTGTGTGCAGGGTCTCTGGTGGTCTCCTAATCTTGATGAGCTTTTCTGGTCCCTTTAATCTCACCTCAGGTGGTTTCCTTGGTTCCTCCTCCCTTGATTTGCAACTCTTCGAATCTGCCCTTTGGAACTCAGGGAAGGTCATGGAGGCCGGAGTCTTGCCTACAAGAAATGGAGGACAAAAAGGCCTCCATGCCTGGGAGCCCCATAGGGCCCTGCTCGGTTTCACCCTGGGCAGAGGGATGTGAGCTCAGGAAGCATATTTAACTAGTTTCTGTCACAATGGTTTAATGCAAGTATTGGCTAATGTGCTTTGATTTTTAAGATTCAATGAAATTGGCTAGAATCCCATTCCCACCTCCATCCCCCGTCCCTCTGGAATTCTAAAGGGCATATACAGCTAATGGAGTCTCTAGTCACCACTGCTTCAGCCGTACTTTGCCTAATTTGTTCAATAAACAGGTGCATTGTCCTCTCGTAATGCTGCCCCCATTCTGCACTAAAATGATCCAGATGTGAAATTCACACACACAGAGGCCTTTATATATTTAGTAGATTTGACTAAAGGTTTGTAGGAATTACATTACAGAACCCAAATGATTTAAAATGAAATACTAGGCATCCTGTTCTAAGAATTCTATCAAGACACTTTCCACCTCTCCACCTATTACTTGGCCCTCTCTTTTGCCCTCTGTGATGTCCAATTCCTATAGATTTCTTACACAGATTCGTTTGGGTATCACTCTCCTTTCTCAGAATCCAACCAATCCTCACTCCCAGCTCCTTCCCTTCCACCTCCACATGGCTCATCGGAAAACTTTTCTAAATGGACGTAGTTTCCCCCAAAGAGCAATTGCAGTGCAGGTTGTAATTGTAATAATTTTCACTCCACTGTATATAGTCATGTTTGTTATAATTGTGTAACAGGGAAGAGCCAAATCTGACTACATGTTGGATCTGTTTCTTTTACTTTAACCTTTGCTTCCCGTTGCTTTTGTTCACTAAAAGGATACTGTCTATACAGAATGGCCTGCCTCGGGGAACCCTGTTCCTCTGCCTGAATGTTAAACCAAAGTGCCTTTTTTCAGGGAAACATCCAGACCCTGTCCGCCTGTGGATGGCTGCAAGAAAGAAGAAATTAACACAACCCCTCCCCCAGGCTGGCCATTCCAGGGGACAATTGCAAAACTTATGGCCTTTTTACTTTATTTCCTCATCTCCTCCCCCTCTCTGTTCTTTAAAAGAAACTGGCATCCAAACCCCAATAAGATGTTTTTTTGGAGACATTACTCTGCCATCTTCTCAGTCTGCTGACTTCCCAAATAAAGTCGTATTCCTTGCCTCAATACCTCGTCTCCGATTTATTGGCCTGTCATGCGGCCAGCAGAGCGAGCTCGGACTCTCGGTAACAACTGCATGTGTTTAAATATTGTTCTCTAGAAACAGAGAGCATCTGGGAGCAGCTAGAGGGCAGGATCTGCACAGGTCTTCCTGTTCTTCGTGTGGCAGGTAATCTTGAAGATATTTATGATTTCCTCCTTGCCATTTCCGTTTTCCCTTTCCTCTCTCCAATCGACAATTCCTGTTCTTCCTCGCTTCTGGGAGGGCAAAGACTGTTGGTTGTTATTCTTGTTCTTGTAGTATCTGAAGCCCCACATTTTAGCTGTGCTCATACACATCCAGAGTAAAGACATTTGCCAACCTCCTTCATAATTAGATGTGGCCATGTGACTAAATTCAGTCCATCACGTATGAGCAGAAGTGATGTGCACTTAAAGGGAAGGGGCACTTCCTTGCCTCTCCCTTCTTCCTCTTTCTGCTGGCCAGATGTGGGCCCAGGGACATGATGGGGAGCTCTCGGGGACCGTGAAGATAAGAGCAACATCCCAGAGTGTGACAGAGCAGAATGTCAGAAGTGTGAATCCCCAGCCCCATGTCAGCCCGGATGCCCACGTTCACACTGGTTCATGAGATAAAAATTAAGTCCCAACATGTTTAAGCCACTGTATTCTGGGTTCCTTTGTTACAGCAACCAAACACGAATCCTAACTATATTAGTTTCTTAGGGCTGCCATAACAAAATGCCACAGACAGAGTGGCTTAGACAACAGAAATTTACTTTCTCACAGTTCTGGAGGCTGGAAGTCTGAGGTCAAGGTTTCAGCAGGGCTGGTTTCCTCTAAGGCCTCTCTCCTTGGCTTGTAGATGGCCGCCTTCTTCTGGTGTTTTCACATGGTCTCCCTGCTGTGCTTGTCTGTGTCCAAATCTCTTCTCATGAGGACACCAGTCATTTTGGGTTAAGGCTCAACCCGAAGATTTCATTTTTAACATAATTACCTCTTTGAAGCCCTTATCTCCAAATGCTGTTACATTCTGAGACACCAGGAGTTAGGACTTCAACACAGGAATTTTGCGGGGACACAATTAAGCCCATAACACTAATGAATACACTTCTCTTCCTGGCTTCTGTTTTCCCGAGTGGATAGGCTAGATGTCCCTGAGGGAGAAGAGAAATGCTTGGAAGCACAGAAAGAGAGAGTCTCCTGGACTAAAAAGAGATTCCCCTGAGCCAGAGAGGCAAAGAGGAGGTAATGCCAGCAGTGGGGACCACATCCTGCTCCCCGGTAGCTCCCTAGGGGATGACCAGGCACAGGATTCCTGTACCTCAAGCCTGAGCCCCAGGAAGAAGGGGGGCAGTAGAGCAGGCCTGAGGGAGCCTCAGCAGCATGGAAAGCAAATACGGCTGCTAACAGGCCGGCCTCCTGGTGCCTGGGCTCCACGTGTGACCTGGAATCTTTGCACTGCCTTGGCTCCCAAGGCACCAAGATGACAAAGTTGCATTTCCCACCAACCCAGCAGAAACGGGGCTTCGAGTCTAATTGAAGTTGTTTTACAGAAAATAAAGAAATGCATTATCTCTTGCGTATCTGATTAATTAACTAAAATCAGTGTGTTGTATCTGCCGGGACCTAACCAAGAATCAGATACAGAATAGCATGCTTGAGGATCCATGGGGGAGGGGAAATGGGAACAAAAGCAGATACACATGCCAGCACCTCTTCCATCTTTATCCAGCTCAGTTTTCCCACCTGGTTGTGTTTCCCTCTTCTGAGCTCTAGCAGGCATTTATCTTATCACAAGTACATTGATTTCCTTGGCGTGCTTGTGCTTTTGCCTTAAAATCCCTACACCAGGGGACTTCCCTGGTGGCACAGTGGTTGGAACTCTGCGCTCTCAATGCAGGGGTCCCGGGTTCAATCCCTGGTCAGGGAACTCGATCCCACATGCATGCTGCAACTAAGAGTTTGCATGCAACAACAAAGGAGCCCACGTGCCGTAACTAAGGAGCCCGCCTGCCGCAACTAAAACCCGGCGCAACCAAATAAATAAAAAATTTTTAAACATAAAAAAAATCCTGGGACTTCCCTGGTGGCTCAGTGGTTAAGAATCTGCCTGCCAATGCAGGGGACACGGGTTCAAGCCCTGGTCCGGGAAGATCCCACATGCCACGGAGCAACTAAGCCTGTGCACCATAACTACTGAGCCTGCGCTCTAGAGCCCATGCTCTGCAACAAGAGAAGCCACCGCAATGAGAAGCCCACGCACCATAACGAGGAGTAGCCCTCGCTCCCCGCAACTAGAGAAAGCCTGCACACAGCAGTGAAGACCCAACGCAGCCAAAAATAAATTTATTTATTTATTTATTTATTTATTTATTTATTTATTTATTAAAAAAAAAAAATCCCTATACCATCCTGCACCCCAGGCAGGGATTCAGCTCATGTTTTTCTTGTTTCTTTTTTTCTTTTTGTTTTTGTTTTTCCTCTTTTTTTCTTCTTTTTTATTTTTGATATTTTTCTAATTGAATGAAATGGGCACTGGGTCAAGACACAAAAACAAGAGGAAACATGGAGTCACTTAGGGTGGAATCACCTGGGGGAAGTTTCCTGAAGGCAGACACTGGGCTGGCTCCACAGAGAGGAGAAGGATGTGGTTTGGAACTGTGGCAGGAGGGATGGGGAAGGCCCGGGAGCCGGGCAGTGCCGCCAGCCCTCTCAGGAGCCTGACACAGGGCTGTCCTCCTCCTGGTCATAATTTATTCAACTGCAGCTGTGACTGAAAATATTCTAGGCAGCTGGTTTACTCTCTGAGGACCCAGCATTTGGGAGAACCCTGAGTGTAGCCCTTGGATACAGACCTGAGCTACACAGGATGCTCAGATGGACAATTACAGGGCACTGAGCAGGGGAAATAGGATTAGAGGATCAACCCCCTTCTGACACATCTTCTGACACAGATGTGAGCAGCCTGGGCTTTTGGAGTCTTGGGAACTTCACTTTTGCCTTGCGCCATGCCACATAGGCCTTCCCATCCTAATCCATGGCTCCCACCCATTTTGGTCAGCCTTCTGGCTGATGATTGGACATCGACAGCAGGTAATTTCGTTTGGGAGAATGAGACCCCTAACCAGTCCATTCTGGCCTGACAATAACTGCTTATCTAATCCAGCAAGGCCAGGCTGCTTATATGAAAGCAGCCTCTTTCCTATAATCCACAAAATACGTGATGAGAGGGGTTACACCTGGAGCTTCAGAAGGCGTTAATTCCTCTTATTTGAGTGTATATGATATGTACAGTGTATTTGAGTGTACACAGTATATTTGAGTGTATACAGTGTAGAGTCAGACTGTCTGGGTTCAAACGAGGGTCAGCCATCGTCCATTTCACAGAGGACCACACTGAGGCCAGAGAGATGACAGACCTTGCCCAGGGTCACCCAGGGCCAAGAGTTGCTGGAGGAGAAAATAGAGAGACGAGACTGCCCAAGAGGAAAGATGGCATTTGTCCTCATTCTGAGTGAGACATATGTGTTGCTATGGTTTAAGCCCCCACCTCCACCCCCTGAGGGCGTGCCAAGTGCTGGGTAAGGAAATCCAGGCCTGGCTAGAAGGAAGCAGCTGGATGGAATAGAAGAAAGTCATGTAAGAGCCAAACCTCTGAGGTTCTGTCCTCACCTCTGGCACACTCCAGAGCCAGGAAACAAAGCTTGACCGTCTGTGCCTCCATGCCCCCATCTCTTAAAGCAGGGCAATAATAGCTCAGCTGTGTTTTTGCTACACAGTCAACATGGTCCGGGGGTTAGAAGAGGTCAAAAGACCTAGGTTCGAATCCCTGCCTCACCCCACGTGACTTAGGCAAGGCTGTGGAACTCTTGGAGGCTCAGTTTCCTCATCTGTAAAATGGGGACACCTTATCGACTTAAAGAGCTGCTGAAAGGAACAAATGTGACGTTGCCTAGGAAATGGAGATGGACACAGATGTGAGCAGCCTGGGCTTTTGGAGTTTTGGGAACTTCACTTTTGCCTTGCGCCATGCCACATAGGCCTTCCCATCCTAATCCATGGCTCCCACCCCATTTTGGTCAGCTCAGGCTGCTATAACGAACTATTACAGATTGGGGCGGGAGGTGCTTCAAAAATAGACACTTCTCACAGTTCTAGAGGCTGGAAGTCCAAGATCAAGGCACCGGTAGATCCCATGTCTGGTGAGAGCCTCTCCCTGGTTCACAGACAGCTGTCTTCTCATTGTATCATCACATGGCAGAGAGAGCAAAGAGAGGAAGCAAGCTCTCACGTCTCTTCTTAAAAAGCACTATGAAAAGAAGGCTCCACCACACACCTATGGTCAATTAATCTTCAACAAAGGAGGCAAGAATATACAATGGAAAAAAGACAGTCTCTTCAGCAAGTGGTGTTGGGAAAGCTGGACAGTCACATGTAAATCAATGAAGTTAGAACCCTCCTCACACCATATACAAAAATAAACTCAAAATGGCTTAAAGGCTTAAATACAAGACATGACACCATATAACTCCTAGAAGCGAACATAGGTAAAACATTCTCTGACATAAATCATACCAATGTTTTCTTAGGTCAGTCTCCCAAGGCAATAGAAACAAAAGCAAAAAATAAGCAAATGGGACCTAATCAAACTTACAAGCTTTTGTACCGCAAAGGAAACAATAAACAAAACAAAAAGAAAACCTACAGACTGGGAGAAAATGCAAATGATGCAACCAACAAGGGCTTAATTCCCAAAATATACAAACAGCTCATACAATTCAAAAACAAAAAAACAAACAACTCAACCCCAAAATGGGCAGAAGACCTAAATAGACATTTCTCCAAAGAAGACATACAGATGGCCAATAGGCACCTGAAAAGATGCTCAACATCGCTAATTATTAGAGAAGTGCAAATCAAAACTACAATGAGGTACCACCTCACACCGGTCAGAATAGCCATCATTAAAAAGTCTACAAATAACAAATGCTGGAGAGGGTGTGGAGCAAAGGGAACCCTCCGACATTGTTGGTGGGAATGTAAATTGGTGCAGCCACTGTGGAAAACAGTATAGATGTTCCTCAAAAAACTATGATCCAACAATCCCACTCCTGGGCACATAACCAGACAAAACTATAATTCAAAAAGATACATGCACCCCTATGTTCATAGCAGCACTATTCACATTAGCCAAGACATGGAAACAACCTAAATGTCCATCAACAGATGAATGGATAAAGATGTGGTACATATATACAACGGAATAATACTCAGCCATAAAAAAAGAATGAAATAATGCGACTTGCAGCAACATGGATGGACCCAGAGATTATCATACTAAGTGAAGTAAGTCAGAAGGAGAGAGACAGGGATCTCCCTGGTGGCGCAGTGGTTAAGAATCTGCCTGGCAATACAGGGGACACAGGTTCGATCCCTGGTCTGGAAAGATCCCACGTGCCTGGGAGCGACTAAGCCTGTGCGCCACAACTACTGAGCCTGCGCTCTAGAGCCCACGAGCCACAACTACTGAGTCAGTGCACCACAACCACTGAGCCTGTGCACCACAACTACTGAGCCCACGTGCCACAACTACTGAAGACCATGTGCCTAGGGCCCGTGCTCCGCAAAGAGAAGCCACCGCACCGCGCACTGCAACAAAGAGTAGCTCCCGCTCACCACAACTAGAGAAAGCCCGCACGCAGCAATGAAGACCCAAAGCAGCCAAAATAAATAAATAAATTTATTTTAAATATATATATATATATATATATGTATACCAAGAGGACTAGGAGAATCACTACAAGACAAAAAAAAAAAAAAAAAGAAAGAGACAAATATATGATATCACTTATATGTGGAACCTAAAATATGACACAAATGAACTTATCTACGAAACAGAAACAGACTCACAGACATAGAGAATAGACCTGTGGTTGCCAAGGGGGTGTGGTGGAATGGATTGGGAGTTTGGGATTATCAGATGCAAACTATTATATATAGAATGGATAAACAACAAGGTTCTACTGTATGGCACAGGGAACTATATTCAATATCCTATGGTAAACCATAATGGAAAAGAATATGAAAAAGAATATAAATGTATGTATAACTGAATCACTTTGCTGTACAGCAGAAATTAACACAACATTGTAAATCAACTATACTTCAGTAAAATAAATAAAACATAAAAAATAAAAATTTTAAAAAGAAAAGTTGATAATTTTGCAGTGGAGACACGCAGCAGACTCTACCCTAACCAAGTGATCAAAATTCACTTCACCAATAATGGCACAACCTGACATGAAGTGCCTCCTGAAATGAGGGGCTGAGAGGGACACAACATCAATTCTGTAGTATTACTGCCTGCAGTGCATAAACCAAATCTAATTACGAGGAAACACCAGAAAACCCCAAATTGAATGACAGTCTACAAACTAATAGCCCTGTACTCTTAAAAAAAATGAATTGAATAATAGCAGTAGGGATGAAGAGAAAGTAAGCTAATTCATGAAATAATTAGAAAATAAATCTAATGAAGTGTTCTCCTGTATGTAGCATTTGCTACGAACTCTGTGGGGGGGAAGAAAGGTACACAATTAGAGACGTGTTTATGCCTAAAATTTCTCTCCATAAATGCTCGAGAAACTGGTAACATTGGTTATCTCTGGAGAAGGGAGGTGGAGAATTGGATTTGGAGACAGCACTGCTTTTCACTATAACCTTTTCATCCTACTTGAATTTTTAAAATCATTTAAGTATATTATTTGTTTAAAGTCTTATAGTTTTAAGTTAATCTTACAAGATAGCTCCCAAACATAATATTAAATGAAGAAAACAAACACAAAAGAGTACATATTATATGATTCCATCTATACAGATTATAAAACTAGGCAAAATTAATCCATGTAATAAAAGTCAGGCTAGGAGACGCACATTTCCCAATTTCAAATCGTACACAAAGCAACAGTAATCAAAACAGAGTGGTAGGGCTTCCCTGGTGGCACAGTGGTTGAGAGTCTGCCTGCCAATGCAGGGGACACGGGTTCGAGCCCTGGTCTGGGAAGATCCCACATGCCGCGGAGCAACTAGGCCCGTGAGCCACAGCTACTGAGCCTGCGCGTCTGGAGCCTGTGCTCCGCCACAGAAGAGGCCGCGACAGTGAGAGGCCTGCGCACCGCGATGAAGAGTGGCCCCCGCTCACCGCAACTAGAGGAAGCCCTCGCATAGAAAACGAAGACCCAACACAGCCAAAAATAAATAAACAAATAAATTAAAAAAAAAAAAACAGAGTGGTACTGGCATAAGGACAGACATATAGACCAAAAGAATAGAATTGAGAGTCCAGAAATAAACCCATATATCTATGGCTAATTGGGTTTTTTTTAATTTTTATTGGAGTATAGTTCATTTACAATGTTGTGTTAGTTTCAGGTGTACAGCAAAGTGAATCAGTTATATATATTTAAATGTATCCACTCTTTTTTAGATTCTTTTCCCATAGAAGCCATTACAGAGTATTGAGTAGAGTTGCCTGTGGTTGGCCAGTTGGTTTTTAACAAGGGTGCCCAGACTATTCAAGAGGGAAAAAATATTCTCTTCAATATACGGTGGGACAACTAGATACACATGCAGAAGAATGAAGTTGAACCCACATGTCACGCCATATTCAAAAATTAACTCAAAATGAATCAACAACATACATGTAAGGGTTAAAACTATAAAACTTTTAGAAGAAAAGGTAAATCTTCATGAACCTTGGATTTAGCAATGGATTCTTAGGTATGATACCAAAAGCACATACAACCAAAGGAAAATTAGGTAAATTGGAATTCATCAAAATTTAAAACTTCTGTGCATCAAATGACATCATCCAGAAAGCAAAAAGACAACCTAAAGAATGGGAGAAAACATTTGCAAATCATATATCTTTAAAATGTCTAGTATCCAGAATATATAGAGAACTCTTAGAATTCAACAACAGAAAGACAATCCAATTTTAAAATGAGCAAAGGATTTGAATAGACAGTTCTCAAAAGAAAATATACAATCAGTAAACACATAAAAGATATTCAACATCATTAGTTATTAGTGAAATGCAAATCAAAACCATGATAACATACCACTTCACACCCACTGTGATGGCTGTAATTTTTTTTTAAAGGTAAATGGTAGCGAAGACGTGGAGAAACTGGACCTCTTGTGCATCATGGGTAGGAATGTAAAATGATGCAGCCACTGAGGAAAACAGTGTGATGTTCCTTCAAAAAGTGAAACATACAATCATCATATGACCCAACAATTCTACTTCTAGGTATATATCCAAAAGAATTGAAAACAAGTATTCAAACAAATATTTATTAAAACAAATAGTGTGCACAGAAATGTTCACACTATTCGAAGCACTATTCACAGCAGCCAAAAGGTGGGAACAACTCAGATGTCTATCAATGGATGAGTGAATAAGTGAAATGTGGTCTATCCATACAATGGAATATTATTCACCCACAAAGTGAAATGAAGAAGAGATACCTGCTAAACAGGGATAAACCTTGAAAACATTACATTAAGTGAAAGAAGCCAGAAACAAAAGGTCATATATTATATGAGTCCTTTTATACAAAATATCCAGAATAGGTAAATCCCTAAAGATAGAAAGCAAATTGGTGGTTGCCGGGGAGAGTGGGGAGGGGGAATCAGAAATGACTGCCTAATGAAGACAGAGCTTTCCTTTGGGGAGATGAAAATGTTTTAGAACTTGATAGAGGTGGTGGTCTCACAGCACTGTGAGTATATAAAATGCCACTGAATTATACACTTTAAAATGGTTAATTGTATGTTGTGTGAATTTCAACTCAAATTTCTTTTGAGGGGGGAAAAATGTCAGGCTAGGGGTTAACCTCATCCTGAGCTACTGTCTGGAAGGGGCACAAGGGTGGCTTCTGGGGGGCTAGTCGGTTTGCTTTCTTGGGCTGGGTTCTGGCTGCACTTGTGTGTGAATTTGTGAAAATTTTCAGCAAGCTCTATACAGGTGATGTGTGCTGTGTCTTCTATGTATTTTATACTCCAACAAAGGAAGTTTGTTTTGTACTTTTTTATTGTTTTTTGTTTGTTTGTTTGGCCGCACCTTGTGGCTTGCGGGATCTTAGTTCCCTGACCAGGGATTGAACCTGGGTCCCGGCAGTGAAAGCACAGAGCCCTAACCTGGAACTCTGGAACACTGGAAGACCAGAGAATTCTCTGTTTTGTACTTTTTTAAAAAGGAAATTCTTCTTGCTACATTTAAGATCCTGACAACAGCACTTCTCTTGTGACAGGGCCAGGATAAGGGCGATGCAAGCAATGTGAATCGTGCAAGTGTTGACTCAGATCCAGTCTTTGTTTCAAAGGCTGCTGTTTTGTTCATCATGGCTTTTTTTGCATTTGTTTTGGTTTTTGAAATATTGCCAATAAAATATTGTTTATCTCTGTCACTGAGGTTTTGGGCATCCTCTGAAATGTTGCACCCCAGACAGTGTCTTACTCACCTCACCCTAGTCCCCTCCCTAAATTTCAACCCAGCACCATTGGGAACTGAAGGAAATGCAGTCTGAAGAGTAGGGGGGAGCTCGCCCCAATCTGCCTCTTCCTGTGAGAATAAGGGGCTTCCTGAAGTGCATCCCTCAGTCTCAGGTGGCACAAACAAGACCCCCGCCCTTCTTCCTGACACTCCCCCAAGCCTCCTGACCCCCACAGGTTCCAGGCCCCCAGAGTGAGGCCACATTGCTCAGGAGGCAGGGGCGTGAGGCCCCACGCTACCCAGTAAGGAGCTGGATAAAAGGTAGCTGCCAGAGTTTGTACTGGGGAAACCTCAGGGGGATCCTAATAAATGGGCATGCCCCATTCCCGTAATCCTTAGCAACATTCATTTCTGGAAATGTTGCTTTCCCTTCTGTTTTCTGAGTGGGCAAAAGTAAGTGCAGGCATCTTGAGCGTGTATTTAAGTAGATGAGTTGGAGGGCGTGGCCTGGCTTGTCCAGTTCGCTCTCTTTCTTACACTCCTGGGGGATTTGCTTATGAAATCAGATCCTCCCATCATGAAGAAAAAGTTTAACTGTGTCACTTTCCCTTGAATGAAATAGGAACTTTTTAAATAGATGTCTACAAAGCAGTATGTATTTTTTAAATGCAGCAAAGTAGAGATTTCTCAAAAAAATGTGGTGATCTTTAAATATTTAACAATTTAGAATATCCTCTCTAGTTAATAAAGGTACATTCTATAAAGAGAAAAAATATATTTTAAATACATATTATAAAAGACAACCTATACCACTTATAGATCTACATCTATATGAACATATATGTGATATATATACTTTATTTTTATTTTTATTTTATTTTTTTTTTTTTTATTCACACACACACACACTGTATTTTATTTTTACAAGACATAAATAGACTGACACCAAGCATTGTACATGGATGACCACAACAAAAGCAACAATGATTGCAATTACCAAACATGAAACACACTCATACTATGTCATAATATTGACATTCAGTCCAGTATTCCTCCACTGTAACAGCTCCTTTACTTTGCAGTGAAAATTGATTTGTATATTCTTTGCCTCTGAGTCCTTGTGGGATTTTTTTTTTTTTTTTTTTTAATTCAGACAGAAAGTCACAAAAATTATACTCATCCTCATCAGTTCACTCAGTCCCATGTAATTAATTTTTTTTTCATCTTGATCTTTTGTTAGCACTTTTATGAGTTCATCAGTTTTTCATTAGAGTTCTGAAAATGCTTATTCATTCAGTTCAGCAGTACAGTCAGTTACCAGAAACCTGTACTTGTCAGAGTCTTTTCCATGAATTTCTTGAAGATGAAACCCTTTTATAGGAACATATTTGCAAAATCATCAGAGTACACCCAGGACTGTCTGTAAATGACAAAAGACTTAAAAATGACCACGGTTAAAGATTTGATGAAAGTTCATAATAATGCAGTTGACAAGAAAATTAGTTATTTCTGAGATATACATTTTAAAGTAATAACTAGGATTATTCTTATAACATTATACCAGAACATATAAGATTTTTAGAAATTTCATGTAATGTCTGAAACATTTATATTAACATATTTCCATACATATTTCCATACAAATACAAATATAAGATTTTTAGAAATTTCATGTAATGTCTGAAACATTTATATTAACATATTTCCATACATATTTCCATACAAATACAAATATAAGATTTTTAGAAATTTCATGTAATGTCTGAAACATTTATATTAACATATTTCCATACAAATAACCCAATGAAAGTTTAGTATTAGTTGTTTTGTTTGTTTTTTTATACTGCAGGTTCTTATTAGGCATCAGTTTCATACACATCAGTGTATACATGTCAATCCCAATTGCCCAATCCAGCACACCACCATCCCCACCTCACCGCAGTTTTCCCCCCTTGGTGTCCATATGACCATTCTCTACATTTGTGTCTCAACTTCTGCCCTGCAAACTGGCTCATCTGTACCATTTTTCTAGGTTCCGCATACATGCATTAATATACGATATTTGTTTTTCTCTTTCTGACTTACTTCACTCTGTATGACAGTCTCTAGATCCATCCATGTCTCAACAAATGACTCAATTTCGTTCCTTTTTATGGCTGAGTAATATTCCATTGTATATATGTACCACATCTTCTTTATCCATTCGTCTGTTGATGGGCATTTAGGTTGCTTCCATGACCTGGCTATTGTAAATAGTGCTGCAATGAACATTCGGGTGCATGTGTCTTTTTGAATTACGGTTTTCTCTGGGTATATGCCCGGTAGTGGGATTGCTGGGTCATATGGTAATTCTATTTTTAGTTTTTTAAGGAACCTCCATACTGCTCTCCATAGTGGCTGTATCAATTTACATTCCCACCAACAGTGCAAGAGGGTTCCCTTTTCTCCACACCCTCTCCAGCATTTGTTGTTTGTAGCTTTTCTGATGATGCCCATTCTAACTGGTGTGAGGTGATACCTCATTGTAGTTTTGACTTGCATTTCTCTAATAATTAGTGATGTTGAGCAGCTTTTCATGTGCTTCTTGGCCATTGTATGTCTTCTTTAGAGAAATGTCTATTTAGGTCTTTTCCCCATTTTTGGATTGGGTTGTTTGTTTTTTTAATATTGAGCTGCATGAACTGCTTATATATTTTGGAGATTAACCCTTTGTCTGTTGATTCGTTTGCAAATATTTTCTCCCATTCTAAGGGGTGTCTTTTCGTCTTGTTTATGGTTTCCTTTGCTGTGCAAAAGCTTTTAAGTTTCATTAGGTCCCATTTGTTTATTTTTGTTTTTATTTCCATTACTCTAAGAGGTGGATCAAAAAAGATCTTGCTGTGATTTATGTCAAAGAGTGTTCTTCCTATGTTTTCCTCTAAGAGTTTTATAGTGTCCAGTCTTATATTTAGGTCTCTAATCCATTTTGAGTTTATTTTTGTGTATGGTGTTAGGGAGTATTCTAATTTCATTCTTTTACATGTAGCTGTCCAGTTTTCCCAGCACCACTTATTGAAGAGACTGTCTTTTCTCCATTGTATATCTTTGCCTCCTTTGTCATAGATTAGTTGACCATAGGTGCGTGGGTTAATCTCTGGGCTTTCTATCTTGTTCCATTGATCTATGGTTCTGTTTTTGTGCCAGTACCATACTGTCTTGATTACTGTAGCTTTGTAGTATAGTCTGAAGTCAGGGAGTCTGATTCCTCCAGCTCCATTTTTTTCCCTCAAGACTGCTTTGGCTATTCGGGGTCTTTTGTGTCTCCATACAAATTTTAAGATGATTTGTTCTAGTTCCGTAAAAAATGCCATTGGTAATTTGATAGGGATTGCATTGAATCTGTAGATTGCTTTGGGTAGTATACTCATTTTCACAATGTTGATTCTTCCAATCCAAGAACATGGTATATCTCTCCATCTGTTGGTATCATCTTTAATTTCTTTCATCAGTGTCTTATAGTTTTCTGCATACAGGTCTTTCGTCTCCCTAGGTAGGTTTATTCCTAGGTATTTTATTCTTTTTGTTGCAATGGTAAATGGGAGTGTTTCCATAATTTCTCTTTCAGATTTTTCATCATTAGTGTATAGGAATGCAAGAGATTTCTGTGCATTAATTTTGTATCCTGCAACTTTACCATATTCATTAATCAGCTCTAGCAGTTTTCTGGTGGCAGTTTTAGGATTCTCTATGTATAGTATCATGTCATCCGCAAACAGTGACAGTTTTACTTCTTCTTTTCCAATTTGTATTCCTTTTATTTCTTTTTCTTCTCTGATTGCCGTGGCTAGGACTTCCAGAACTATGTTGAATAATAGTGGTGAGAGTGGACATCCTTGTCTCGTTCCTGATCTTAGAGGAAATGCTTTCAGTTTTTCACCATTGAGAATGATGTTTGCTGTGGGTTTGTCATATATGGCCTTTATTATGTTGAGGTAGGTTCCCTCTATGCCCACTTTCTGGAGAGTTTTTATCAGAAATGGGTGTTGAATTTTGTCAAAAGCTTTTTCTGCATCTATTGAGATGATCATATGGTTTTTATTCTTCAATTTGTTAATATGGTGTATCACATTGATTGATTTGCGTATATTGAAGAATCCTTGCATCCCTGGGATAAATCCCACTTGATCGTGGTGTATGATCCTTTTAATGTGTTGCTGGATTCTGTTTGCTAGTATTTTGTTGAGGATTTTTGCATCTATATTCATCAGTGATATTGGTCTGTAATTTTCTTTTTTTGTAGTGTCTTTGTCTGGTTTTGGTATCAGGGTGATGGTGGCCTCATAGAATGAGTTTGGGAGTGTTCCTTCCTCTGCAATTTTTTGGAAGAGTTTGAGAAGGATGGGTGTTAGCTCTTCTCTAAATGTTTGATAGAATTCACCTGTGAAGCCATCTGGTCCTGGACTTTTGTTTGTTGGAAGATTTTTAATCACAGTTTCAATTTCATTACTTGTGATTGGTCTGTTCATATTTTCTGTTTCTTCCTGATTCAGTCTGGGAAGGTTATACCTTTCTAAGAATTTGTCCATTTCTTCCAGGTTGTCCATTTTATTGGCATAAAGTTGCTTGTAGTAGTCTCTTAGGATGCTTTGTATTTCTGTGGTGTCTGTTGTAACTTCTCCTTTTTCATTTCTGATTTTATTGATTTGAGTCCTCTCCCTCTTTTTCTTGATGAGTCTGGCTAATGGCTTATCAATTTTGTTTATCTTCTCAAAGAACCAACTTTTAGTTTTATTGATCTTTGCTATTGTTTTCTTTGTTTCTATTTCATTTATTTCTGCTCTGATCTTTATGATTTCTTTCCTTCTGCTAACTTTGGGTTTTGTTTGTTCTTCTTTCTCTAGTTTCTTTAGGTGTAAGGTTAGATTGTTTACTTGAGATTTTTCTTGTTTCTTTAGGTAGGCTTGTATAGCTATAAACTTCCCTCTTAGAACCGCTTTTGCTGCATCCCATAGGTTTTGGGTCGTCGTGTTTTCATTGTCATTTGTCTCTAGGTATTTTTTGATTTCCTCTTTGATTTCTTCAGTGATCTCTTGGTTATTTAGTAACGTATTGTTTAGCCTCCATGTGTTTGTCCTTTTTACGTTTTTTTCCCTGTAATTCATTTCTAATCTCATAGCGTTGTGGTCAGAAAAGATGCTTGATATGATTTCAATTTTCTTAAATTTACTGAGGCTTGATTTGTGACCCAAGATGTGATCTATCCTGGAGAATGTTCCGTGCGCACTTGAGAAGAACGTGTAATCTGCTGTTTTTGGATGGAATGTCCTATATATATCAATTAAATCTATCTGGTCTATTGTGTCATTTAAAGCTTCTGTTTCCTTATTTATTTTCATTTTGGATGATCTGTCCATTGGTGTAAGTGAGGTGTTAAAGTCCCCCACTATTATTGTGTTACTGTCGATTTCCTCTTTTATAGCTGTTAGCAGTTGCCTTATGTATTGAGGTGCTCCTATGTTGGGTGCATATATATTTATAATTGTTATATCTTCTTCTTGGATTGATCCCTTGATCATTATGTAGTGTCCTTCCTTGTCTCTTGTAACATTCTTTATTTTAAAGTCTATTTTATCTGATATGAGTATAGCTACTCCAGCTTTCTTTTGATTTCCATTTGCATGGAATATCTTTTTCCATCCCCTCACTTTCAGTCTGTATGTGTCCCTAGGTCTAAAGTGGGTCTCTTGTAGACAGCATATATATGGGTCTTGTTTTTGTATCCATTCAGCCAGTCTATGTCTTTTGGTTGGGGCATTTAATCCATTCACGTTTAAGGTAATTACCGATATGTATGTTCCTATGACCATTTTCTTAATTGTTTTGGGTTTGTCTTTGTAGGTCCTTTTCTTCTCTTGTGTTTCCCACTTAGAGAAGTTCCTTTAGCATTTGTTGTAGAGCTGGTTTGGTGGTGCTGAATTCTCTTAGCTTTTGCTTGTCTGCAAAGCTTTTGATTTCTCCATCAAATCTAAATGAGATCCTTGCCGGGTAGAGTAATCTTGGTTGTAGGTTCTTCCCTTTCATCACTTTAAGTATATCATGCCACTCTCTTCTGGCTTGCAGAGTTTCTGCTGAGAAATCAGCTGTTAACCTTATGGGAGTTCCCTTGTATGTTATTTGTCGTTTTTCCCTTGCTGCTTTCAATAATTTTTCTTTGTCTTTAATTTTTGCCACTTTGATTACTATGTGTCTCGGCGTGTTTCTCCTTGGGTTTATTCTGTATGGGACTCTCTGCGCTTCCTGGACTTGGGTGGCTATTTCCTTTCCCATGTTAGGGAAGTTTTCGACTATAATCTCTTCAAATATTTTCTCTGGTCCTTTCTCTCTCTCTTCTCCTTCTGGGACCCCTATAATGCGAATGTTGTTGCGTTTAATGTTGTCCCAGAGGTCTCTTAGGCTGTCTTCATTTCTTTTCATTCTTTTTTCTTTAGTCTGTTCTGCAGCAGTGAATTCCACCATTCTGTCTTCCAGGTCACTTATCCGTTCTTCTGCCTCAGTTATTCTGCTATTGATTCCTTCTAGTGTAGTTTTCATTTCAGTTATTGTATTGGTGATCTCTGTTTGTTTGTTCTTTAATTCTTCTAGGTCTTTGTTAATCATTTCTTGCATCTTCTCAATCTTTGCCTCCATTCTTATTCCGAGGTCCTGGATCATCTTCACTATCATTATTCTGAATTCTTTTTCTGGAAGGTTGCCTATCTCCACTTCATTTAGTTGTTTTTCTGGGGTTTTTTCTTGTTCCTTCATCTGGTGCATAGCCCTCTGCCTTTTCATCTTCTCTATCTTTCTGTAACTGTGGTTTTTGGTCCACAGGCTGCAGGATCGTAGTTTTTCTTGCTTCTGTTGTCTGCCCTCTGGTGGTTGAGGCTATCTAAGAGGCTTGATGGGAGGCTCTGGTGGTGGGTAGAGCTGACTGTTGCTGTGGCGGTCAGAGCTCAGTAAAACCTTAATCCACTTGACTGTTGATGGGTGGGGCTGGGTTCCCTCCCTGTTGCTGTGGCGGTCAGAGCTCATTAAAACCTTAATCCACTTGACTGTTGATGGGTGGGGCTGGGTTCCCTCCCTGTTGGTTGTTTTGCCTGAGGCAACCCAACACTGGAGCCTACCGGTGCTCTTTGGTGGGGTCAATGGCAGACTCTGGGAGGGCTCACGCCAAGGAGAACTTCCCAGAGCCTCTGCTGCCAGTGTCCTTATCCCCACGGTGAAACAGAGCCACCACTCGCCTCTGCAGGAGACCCCCCAACACCAGCAGGTAGGTCCGGTTCAGTCTCCCCCAGGGTCACTGCTCCTTCCCCTGGGTCCCGATGCACACATTACTTTGTGTGTGCCCTCCAAGAGTGGGGTCTCTGTTTCCCCCAGTCCTGTCAAAGTCCTGCAATCAATTCCCTCTAGGCTTCAAAGTCTGATTCTCTAGGAATTCCTCCTCCCGTTGCCGGACCCCCAGGTTGGGAAGCCTGACGTGGGGCTCAGAACCTTCACTCCAGTGGGTGGAATTCTGTGGTATAAGTGTTCGCCAGTCTGTGAGTCACCCACCCAGCAGTTATGGGATTTGATTTTACTGTGATTGCGCCCCTCCTACCGTCTCATTGTGGCTTCTCCTTTGTCTTTGGATGTGGGATATCTTTCACATATATGTGATATATATACTTTATTTTTAAATGGGATCAAATGCTAGAACAATGCAGCCCAACAGACATTTCTGCAATGATGGCAATGTTTTATATCTGCACTGTCCAACATGGTAGCCACTAGCCACAGTTGCTACTGAGCACTTGAAATGGAGCTGGTGTGACTGAGGGTCAGAATTTCTAATTTTATTTTATTTTAGATAGTTTAAATTTAAATGTATTTAAATAGCCACATGTGTTACTGTACTGTATTAAGCAGCACAGAGCTGTATAGCATTTCGCAAACATTTAATTCACTTAACATTTTTTTTAATTAATTCCACCCGTTTCTTTGTACTATTTTATTTTTCCAGATGATTCTTTTATTTATTTATTTATTTATTTTTAGCTGTGTTGGGTCTTCGTTTCTGTGCGAGGGCTTTCTCCAGCTGTGGCGAGCGGGGGCCACTCTTCAGCGCGGTGCGCGGGCCTCTCACTGTCGTGGCCTCTCTTGTTGCAGAGCACAGGCTCCAGACGCGCAGGCTCAGTAGTTGTGGCTCATGGGCTTAGTTGCTCCACGGCATGTGGGATCTTCCCAGACCAGGGCTCGAACCCATGTCCCCTGCATTAGCAGGCAGATTCTTAACCACTGTGCCACCAGGGAAGCCCCTAATTCACTTAACATTGATTGGCAAGGTCTTTCCAATTCAATAAATATGCTTCTCAAACATCAGTACCTATGTACATGATAACACTAATAAGTTAAAAAGTGTAATGTAAAACTAGATCCCAATCATAGCAGCACCAAAAATATATATATTAGGATAATATTTTTTTAAGACCATACATGACCCAAATAAAGAAACCTAGAAAATCTCATTAAGGTATTTTTTAAAAGGAAGAGGAAGAAGATTAGAAACAGTGGAAGACGAGGTGGGACAGGACTGAAATATCCAGGGACCAAAAGACAGACTGTCAAGGGTGATGTTGGTGAAGAAGATGATGCTAGGTAAGGCAAAGAGAAATGCAGAGCCTACACATGCAGTCCCGTATAGGAATTTGAGTTTTGTTCTGAAAGAAAAGAGAAAATATTGAGTCATTGAAGAGTTTTATTTATTTATTTATTTTTAGCAAATGTGGGGTTTTTTCTAATATTTATTTTTTAACATCTTTATTGGAGTACAATTGCTTTACAATGGTGTGTTAGTTTCTGCTTTATAACAAAGTGAATCAGCTATACATATACATATATCCCCATCTCTTCCCTTTAATATTTATTTATTTGTTTGTTTGTTTGTTTGTTTGTTTATTTATTTGGTTGCACCAGGTCTTAGTTGCGGCAGGCGAGCTCCTTAGTTTCGGCTCGCAGCCCCCTTAGTTGTGGCATGTGAATGCTTAGTTGCAGCATGCATGTGGGATCTAGTTCCCTGACCAGGGGTTGAACCCAGGCCCCCTGCATTGGGAGCACAGAGTCCTATCCACTGCGCCGCCAGGGAAGCCCCACTGAAGAGTTTTAAAGAGGAGCAGGACATGATCTGCTCCATGTCTAAAAAGAGCACTGATTTGGAAAATGCCCTGTAAGGGGCACAAGGAGGATTATTTAGGAAATTTAAGGAACAGTTGAAAATAGTATTCAAGAGCTCAGCCTCTTACCTGTTGATGAACTTCTCTGTACCTCAGTTCCTCATTTGTAAAATGGGGTTAAAAATGGTATACCTACCTTGAGGGTTACTTTGAGATTAAAAAGAACTAGTGTTTGTAATACACTTAGACAGTGCCCTGCACATAGCAAGTGCTTTATAAGCCATTTACGCTTATTATGACTGCATTAGTCCAGAGGAAAGATGATGTAAGCTTTGAGTGGTAGCGGTGAAATTATTTTGGCAGAAGACTGCAGCTGTAGGAGGCTGTGGAGTTAAAAGGTTTACTGAAGATGCAAAAGCTTGGAGAGAAGTGGGGAAAAGAGCGCTAAATGGGAGGTAGATGGGAGACATGAGTGGGCGGTATGGGAAATGAAGTAATCATAGATGACTTCAGAGTTTTTGGCTTAAGCAATTGTGCTGATGGGGGTCCCATTTATGCAAAGGAAAAGACTGGAGGTCAATTTAGGACATATCAGATTTGAGATCTCCAGGTGGCTATACTAAGTAATAGTTGATCAATGGGTCAGAGCTCAGGGAAGAGTTTGGACTGAAGTTATAAACATGTTCTTCATTTTTGCGAGAGGGCAAATATTTAATAATATAATTTGAATTGGACATTTCGTAATAATATTTAAAGGCACTCAAATCTTAAGAAATTTGATAGATCAAACACATGTAAAATTATATTTGTATAAATCATTCATTGAAGCATTGTTTGTAATAGTACAGTTTGTAAATCACCTAAATAGCCACTGATAGGGGACTGGTTAAATAGCCTATAATATGATCATAAATGGAATATTATACCACTGATAAGAGAATTAGTCAAATTCATATGTCCTGATATATCAGTTAAATGATGCTCAAGAGACATTGTTCAGTGAAAAAATAAGATGCACAGCAAAATGTATAAAAGACTACATTTGTGTGTGCTCCATACCTCTCCTCTAAAAAACAGATTTGCAATGTTATATTCATGGATTATTTCAGGAAGGATACACAATTGCTAACAACTGTAGCAATGGCTAGAGGACAGGAGTTGATCAAGATTTACTTTTTACTCCATGTTCTTTGGTATCATTGAATTTAGAACCACATACATGCATTACAAATATTTTAAGTATGTAAAAAAAAATTTAAACATGGTTTCGGGGAAAAAAATCACTCTGGTAGCAATGTGGAGCAATGTGCAACAAACTGGCATCAGGAGACCAATTAGCAGGCTACTGCAATACTCCAAGCGAGAGAAGATGAGTACTAGGGCTAGGGCTGTGTCATTGAGGGTGGAAAGAAGAGTTTGCTCCAAGAAGCATTTTACAGGTAGAATTCAAACTCAGATGAAAGGCTGGTTATGGGGGTGAAAGCAAGAGAGGATGACTCCCAGGATTTGGGCTAAGAAAGATTTTGTACTCGTAGTCACTCCCCCCAGGTCTACCCATTCCTCCAATAGCTCCTGGAAGGCTGGATGGACAGAGATCTTCCTGGGAAAGCTGAAGAGAGGGGATGGGGGGAGCGTCTAGGTGAACAGAGAGCTCCAGCCACCACCACTGCCCCCCCCCCACACACACACAGCATCACACGGACTCCTGGACTGCACCTCATGCTCTCACCAGAGAAGCTGAAACACATGCTTTCCTAATCAGTGCATTTGGAAAAAAGAATACCCATTGACATTCTCCTCCTTTCCTTCCTGCCAATGAGCAGCAGATATGCCTCCAACATAAAGAAAAGATTTCTAATTTTTTTCATTTTGCCCGTCTAAGAGTTGAATTTCCCCTCTTAGAGGAAATTCCTCCTACTTTGGATTAGCCTGACCCAGAGTAGCTGCAGGATGCTGCATTTGCATGCCGCAATTCTATTGGCTGAAGCCAGCTGGCAAGGGGTGTGGAGTAATTGTCAGCCTCTTCAGAAGGAGTTAACATGTTATGAGCTTGCAAGTCAGGAGGTAACAGCTTGCTTACAAGGCAGCTTTGCCCAAGATGTGTCCTGGCTCTGGAAGGTTAAGGTGGAGGTGGCTTCAGACAGCTGTGGGACCTCTGCCCATATTTTTTTGTTTTCCCCAAAAGCCAGTAAAAAAAAAAAAAAGCTAACTCTGCTGACATTCCACAAGGATGAGTCTTGTTTATCCCTAGGCACAGCGGTACCCGCCAAAAAACTGCTAATCCGTTTTCCCTTTACTGGAGAGACTGAGTCAGGACCCAGGGGGGCTATTCTCACCTCTCAGACAGCCCTTTCTGGCCCTCCTCTGACTTTGTGCTGAGACTGAGAAGAGCTGAGCTCAGCCAAGCCAAAACCCTGAGGTTGAGCCTGAAAAAGCCCAGGCAGCCCCACAGCCCATGCTCTCGAGCATCTTTGCCAGGCGCTGCTGCCCAGGAGCGCCTGGGCACGAGCAAGATCTCACCAGCGGGCAGGTCCTGACCTTCATGGGAGACTCCAGTCCTTTGCTTTGGACACCAGCAACCCCCCTCACCACCTCTAGCCACCCTCGAGAGAAGAGGAAACCACCAGCAGCCCCTCACATACAAGGTTCACATCCTCAGTCTTTTCCGACTCACTGCCCAACCCATGACTATATTAACCAGGTAGTTTATTTTCTGTATTCTGATGCTTTGACATCTGGGGTGACCACCCCTCCCTGGGGCGGCCAATTCCTGGAAGTAGTAAACCACTCACCCACCAGTGCACCTTTCAAATGCAAACCAACCAATTCAATCAACCAAACTAATTAACCAATCTAATTCCATTAACCAATCGGATTTGAGGGTGCCCACACCCTCAACCATCTCCTTTATCAGGCGCTCACATTCCAGATCACTAGCCACCTGCCCTAATCATCCCACGGCCAGGTACCAGCCAACTGGAGACACCCTTGTGCTCCAGAGACCACTGAGATTATTCAAACTAGCCAATCCTAAACCTGTTTAACCTGCCTCATCTGTCCCTTCCCACAGAAACCACAATAATGGCTCTTGCCCACAATCTCCCCTTTGCCTCCGCCTCCAACACTAGTGCTTCCCAGTGCGGCCCACCCCCCCCCGCCACCCCCCAGACAGTGGTGTGCATCCCTCTTGAGATCTATGAATATAACCAACTACCTTTTCAGTGGTAGTCATCTCCTCATCTGCTGGCCCTGCCATACCTAAATAATAATAAAACCTACATTTTTAAACAATGACCTCAGACCTCAGCTCCCACCAGCTTCTGAAACTGTCCTCACCCGGTGACCACCTTGTTGCTAAATCTAATGAATGCGTTTTAGTCTTTACTTGACGCCACTGACCACTTGCCCATCTCTGGGGTGTGGCTCTCTCCTGGCTCTCCTATCCCTCTGGCACTCTTTCTCACACTCCTTTGTGGCTTAAACACCAGTGTTCCTTCAGGTCCCGTCCTGGGTTTCGTTTTCTTCTAGGACTACAGTGCCCCCTGGGCGCTCATTACCACCTATTTGCTGACACCTACTAGATATCTGCCTTCCACTCAGAACTTGCTCCCAGCCCCAACCTGGATCTCTGCACTGCGTGTCCCACAGGACCTCAAACTCAACATGGCTGACATTGAACTCATGATCTTTTGCCCCAAAGCTGCCTCCTCTCTTCTCTTCTTTCAGAGCAACCACACCAAAAACCTGGGAATTCCTGCAAGACCTCACCAAACACACCTATGAAGTGCCCATGTGCTGTGAATTCTCCCATGTGGGTCTCTCTCATCTGTCCCACCTCCTCCATCTCCACTGCTCCTGCCCCATTTCAGGCCCTCACCCAGCCACATCTCAGGCACCATCCCTCCCCTCCCCCTGCCCACTCCATGTGTGAACCACACAGAACTTCAGAATGTGCTGTTCCCCAGACACAGTTCACGCTTCCATGCCTTTGTTTCTGAGACTCCCTCTGTTGGAAACGCCTTTCTTCTTCTTTCCAGAAAAACAACCACTACTTTCTCCCAAACTCTCCTTGGAATTTTCTCCCTTTTTTGCCTGACAAACAGCACCGATGATACTTGATTGCTCTTATTTCTTTATATGTTCGTTCAAAAATATTTATTAAGAATCTACTTTGAGCTAGGACCTGGAGGCCCTAGAGATACAACAGTAAATAAGGCAGACACAGACCCTGACCTCAAGGAAGTGTCTATCACACCACCCTGTTCCCCCAGAAGCTGCCTTCTGCCTCTCTACCTCTGCTCTGAACCCACTACAAGACGAAAGGACCAACTGAGCAGGAGACGCTCCATGTGGCCCTCTGTTAATCCCCTACACTGCCCCAGAGTAATCTTTTGAAGGAATGCATCTCTCTGGCCATTCCGCACCCTTCCAATAAAACTTTGATGACCTCACGTTACCCACGTTCCTTAACTGGGTCTTCCCCGTTTCGCCAGTGACCCCTCTCAACATTCATTGCCACAGGCAACCCCAAACCACCTGTATTTTCCCACATCCGCTTTGCTTTGCTTTGTCTCTATGCCTTTGTTCATGCCCTCTCCTTCACCTTAAATGCCCTTCCTTCTCTTCACCTGGTTTATTTGTTATCTACTGCTGTGTAACAAACCACTTGGGCTAGTAACTAAAGGCAACAACCATTCTGTGAGTCAGCAGTTTGGTCAGGGGTCAGCTGGGACGGCTCATCAGTACTCCATATGGACTTACAGGGCTCACCCATGCATTTGTGGTCAGTTGACAGGTGGACGAGGGCTGGACGATCCTAGAACGTCTCACTCAATACCTGGCAATTCGGTGGGGCTGTTAACTGGAGCATTTCAGTTCAGGTCTCTCCATGCGGCTAGCTTGGGCTTCCTCAAGTGGCAGCTGGGTTCTAAGAAGCAAGCCCTCTTCCCTTTTACGGCCATCGCTGAAGTGCCAGCGGCCAAAATGAAGTTCAATCCCTTTGTGACTTCTGACTGATGGAAAACCGGAAAAGGAATTTCAGTGCACCTTCCCACATTCACAAGAAGATTATGTCTTCCCCTCTTTCTAAAGAGCTGAGACAGAAGTACAATGTTCGATCCATGCCCATCCGAAAGGACGATGAAGTTCAGGTTGTACGAGGGCACTACAAAGGGCAGCAAATTGGCAGAGTAGTCCAGGTTTACAGGAAGAAATATGTCATCTGTAATGAACAAGTGCAGTGGGAGAAGGCTAATGGCACGACTGTCCGTGTGGGCATTCACTCCAGCAAGGTGGCTATCACCAGACTAAAACTGGACAAAGACCGCAAAAAGATCCTCAAATGTAAAGCCAAATCTTGCCAAGCAGGAAAGGAAAAGGGCAAATATAAGGAAGAAACAATTGAGAAGATGCAGGAATAAAGTAATCTTGCATACAACTTTCATTAAAAACTGTTAAAATGAAAACAAAAAAAAGAAGAAGAAGCAAGCCATAATGCACAAGCATTTATGAAGTTTCTGCCTGATCACATTTGCTCAAATCCCATTGGCCAAAGTATGTCATATAGCTGAGCCCAGAATCAATATGGAAGAGGTGTGACTCCCTGGGGAGCCATTAAGGTAGCAATCTACCACAGTCTGCCCTCTACCCCTAATGATGCACAGCCTTCCCACATGTGAAATATACACCCCCTACCAAAACACCCAAAGTAGTATCCAATCATGACACCAGGCTCAAAGTCCTTGATCTCATAACATGCTGCAGGTCTGGATGTGGCTGAATCTCCTGGGGTACAACTCCTCGGGTGTGGCTCCTTTTGATCCAGAAGCCTGTGAGCTAACAAGACAAGAAATCTGCTCCCCACGTGCCCAGCATACAGTGGTATCACGTACAGGATTACCTCAATAGATGCTCCCCTTAAAAGGGGGAGAAACAGGAGGCACGTAGCAATCATGGAATTCAAAGCCATTCTGGAATCCAGCCAGGCACTATTATCAGGACCCCTACTCCAGAGGCAGGGAATGTTACTTGAATAGAGCTCAGTTCCCCTTGGCTTCTAGTTATATCCTCTGGGCTCTTGGTGCTGCCCTCCGAGAGGATTTTCTTTTCCATAAAAAAAGGCCTGTGTGAATATTGGCCAGCTTACTGCCCATAGACAGTTGGGGGGCCCAAGGCGTCTTTTCATTTTTAACTGTGTCATTCCCTTTTGAGTCCAAACTGATAGAGTTTGTTTTGTTTTTTTTTTTTAATTTTAATCAAGTCCAATTTATTTATGTATTTATTTATTTATTTATTTATTTTTGATAGAGTTTTTGCCAATACAATACTGTTTAAAACTTTATGGGTTTTCTGTATTATTGGGTTCACTTTGTGCACCAAAAGTCACATGCATAATTAGTTTCAAGAAGACTCTATTTCTGCTATGGGACAGCATCCTTAATTTTCTCAGAAACCCTTTTGTTTAACTGAGAAGGTCTACTAGGCACCATCTTAAATCTTCCTGGGGTCTGAACAAAGTTTCTACAATCATATGCTTGATTTAATCTTTACCCTTAGGCTAGTTCTCACTTTGAGAATCTATTGCCTGCTGGAGAGACTGGAAATGAGACCAGTTTTCTTTTCCATCTCAGCAAACTGGACAGATCCTCATTTAGCTCATCTCTCTTATAATACCTTATCATGCCAGCTAGAAGCACCCAAATGACACTTTCAGCATTCTGTCTCTAGATCCCTTTAGCTAAATCCACAAATTCAGTAGGTGCATTTTCTGTTACCAAAAGCAATGTTTTTGCCAATTGTTTCTCCACCGTATAACATGAGTCACCCTTGGTCCAGCCTCCAAGCAGTTTCCTTACTGCTTTCCCAGCCTCTCCCACCAGTTCATTCACAGCCCCTCCAGCCTGCACCACAGCCTCCTTGCTGCTTATCATGCAAACCTTTGCCCACCACCCAGTTCCAAAGCCACTGCCCCATGTTTAGGTTTTTTTTTTTTTTTTAATAATCATTCTAGGAGCACAGGAGGTACTGAGCACTTCTTTTTTTTTTTTTTTAATTTATTTTTGGCTGTGTTGGGTCTTCGTTTCTGTGCGAGGGCTTTCTCTAGTTGTGGCAAGCGGGGGCCACTCTTCATCGCGGTGCGCGGGCGTCTCACTATCGCAGCCTCTCTTGTTGCGGAGCACAGGCTCCAGACGCGCAGGCTCAGTAGTTGTGGCTCACGGGCCTAGTTGCTCCGCGGCATGTGGGATCTTCCCAGACCAGGGCGCGAACCCGTGTCCCCTGCATTAGCAGGCAGATTCTCAACCACTGCACCACCAGGGAAGCCCCCATGTTTAGGTTTTTAAAGCATGTTTAGATACCACACTTCTAGGTACCAATTTATGTATCAGGTACCTATCGCTACATAACAAATCATGTAAAACAATAGCTTCAAACAACCACCATTTTATTAAGTTCATGGATTCTGTGGATTAGGAATACAGACTTGTCTCTGTCCCGCAATATCTGGGGCCTCAGCTTGAAAACTCGAACAGTTAGGCGGACAACTCAAACAGCTTGGGGCTGGATTGTCTGGAAGCTTCTTTATCTACATGACTGGAGCCTGGGCTGAAAAGACTCTGAAAGCTAGGTTCACCTGGGTCTAGAGTGTTTACATGATGCCTCTCCACAGGACGGGGGCTTCAACTGCATAGCCTCAGGGTCGTCAGACATCGCATATGGCGGTTCCAAGAGCAAGTGTCCCAGAAAACAAAGTAAAAGCTATATGGCCTTTCTAAGACCTAAATTCGAAAGTCTTTTAGCATCACTTCTGCCATATTCTATCAGTAGGAGCAGTCACAAATCCATTAAGACTCAGGTGGGACACAGACTTCACTTCTTGAGAAAGGAAGATCAAAGAATTTCTATCCAGGTTTTAAAACCACCTTAGTAGGCTTATTGGGGATGGTTCATTTCTGTTCTTGGTGGCATCAGTTAGGATTACACATGTGTTTGTGATCACGTGGCAGGTTAACTGGGGGCTAGCTGATCCCAAATGGTGGTTGATACAAACTGAGGCACCTCAGTTCTCTACCTGGTTGCTCAAACTTTCTCACGTGGCAACTGAATTCCAAGAAGGCAAGTCCCAACGTACAAACACTTATCAAGCTTCTGCTTGCATCTCATTTGCTGACAGCCCATTGGCCAAAGCAAGGCACATGGCCAAGTCCAGAGTCAATGAAGATGGAGATCACATGAAGGCATGGATATCAGGATACATGATTCATTGGAGGTCAGTACTATAACAATCTACTACACCTGGGTAACTCCCATTTTTCTTTAAAGACTCAGTTCATGCCTCCCCTCTTCCAACAAGGCCTCTCTTGACAGACTCGGTCATTAGTTGTCCCTTCTTTGAGCTGCCACAATACTTTACACACATTTCTACCTCTGCACTTACCCTATTGTTTTCTAACTATCTATTTACCATTTTCATCTCCCCCACTGGACAAGCCTTTGAAGGCAGACTGTGCTCTATTGATCTTTGTATTCCCAGGGTCTAGCCCTGTGTCTAGAACATTGTGCCTAACAATAATGTCTTTCAGGACTTCCCTGATGGCACAGTGGTTAAGAATCCGCCTGCCAATGCAGGGGACATGGGTTCAAGCCCTGGTCCGGGAAGATCCCACATGCTGTGGAGCAACTAAGCCCGTGCGCCACAACTACTGAGCCTGCGTGCCACAGCTACTGAAGCCCACGCACCTAGAGCCTGTGCTCCACAACGAGAGAAGCCACTGCAGTGAGAAGCCCACGCACTACAACGAAGAGTAGCCCCTGCTCACCACAACTAGAGAAAGCCCACACGCAGCAACGAAGACCAAAAGCAGCCAAAAATAAATAAATAAATAGTTTTTAAAGTAAAAAATAATGTCTTTTAATTATTTGATTAGTTAAGCATTCATGAATAAACCTTCTTAAATAAATGTTGGAAGTGTTATCTCCATTGGTGCTTTGACCTCTCGCCCTCTGCCCTGCATTCTAAGAGAAACTTCTCTTTTTTGTCATACTCTCCAACCAAACATGCAGTTCTTCGGGAGTGACCTCACTCAAGGAGTTGACCTCAACTAGAGATTAGGAGAGGCAGCAGAGGGTCAAGCAGTGGTTCCAAGATTTTTCAATTTCATAGACTACTCATATTTCCAAAGAAGTTTGAGGAGCAACAGAAAGTTACCACTTTTCTTTTTGTGCCTAGAAGGGACATTAAAAACACACCATCTACCACCATCAGTTCAAAAAAGTGGAAAGGTATAACCTTAGAATGAAAAAATAGACCATTGCAAGGAAGGGCCGGTGTGTGGCCTCAATTTGCCCAAAATTAGGGCTCAACAGCTGTCTTAACATGTGATCTAATTGGGAGGGTCTCAAGTGGCCTAACCACAAATTCTCCTTCCCAATTATCAGTTTCTGCTGATAAGTTCTTCTGGTCAATTAACCCTCCTTTTCACAGGGACCAGGCATAATCCCTGCTTATCCCTGAGAATCAGGCTTCCGTTCCCTGCCAGCCCACAGAATTATTCAGACAAGCCAATCATATCCTCCTGCGGGAAATGAGCATTCCACCCTTTGGATACGACAAAGCCTGCCTCTCACAGCTCCTGCTTTTTCACTGTTCCTGAGTGTAGCTCCTGAGTGGCAGTGCCTGGCATGTGGTGTCTTCCTCCGGGCTGTAAGTACAGGTGACTAATAAACTGCTGTCAATCACATCTGTCCAGTGTCAGGTGTCATGTGTTCAACCATCTCCAAAACCCTAGGGTGGGAATCTGGGAATCCTCCCTTATCAACAGAGTGAATAGGAGGCGATCAGAACAAAGCAGCAACCTGACAGCTATGTTCAGAGTACCCCATGTTGTCCTTGTTTTTCTCAATTCACCATGCACCAGTGAAGTCAGTCTAGCAGAAGTCTGAAGAACCACCCTGGGAGCAGTGGAGAGCACTGTACATGGAGTCAGGAGATCTGGGATCTAGCTAGTCTTGCCTGTGCTCCAAAATATTTGTCTGACCTTTGACAAATCATTATCCTTTGTGGGCCTCATTTTCCAGCTATAAAATGATGAGATGGCTTCTGCCACCTCTGTGATTAAAAAGACAATCTGATGAAATAGGGAAATAAAAAGAGTGAATGGCTGGTAGTCCCTTGGTTATCCTAAAGGAATGTGCATTTTTATTACTTTTTGGTTTGCTTTTTATATTTATTTATTTATTTGGTTGCGCCTGGTCTTAGTTGTGGCAGGTGGGCTCCTTAGTTGTGGCACACGAACTCTTAGTTGCAGCATGCATGTGGGATCTAGTTCCCTGACCAGGGATCGGACCCGGGCCCCCTGCACTGGGAGCGCAGAGTCTTAACCACTGCGCCACCAGGGAAGTCCCAGAATGTGCATTTTTAGAGGAGTATTTACTCCATGTGTCTCTAGATGGGGCAACTGGAGATGATGGGAGAGGAAAGATCTAAGGGACCAACAGGGCAGCCACAGTCTGCCAGTAAATCTTGCCTTGGGTGGATTCCTCTAAACCCTTCCTGCTTTCAGCACTCCTATCCTGTGCCATTAGCAAATGGGAGTTTTAAATCTCCTCCCCATCACCACCCTGTGTTCCATCCCAGCCCCTAAATGTTTCATTTGAGCCATTAACTCCATCCAGCCGGAGACCTTGCTTTAGCTGACACACAATTGCCACACCCTCTAGAGTCCACACTCCCCACCCCTTCCTGAAGTGAAGTGCTTGGGGACCCAGAAAATAGGCCAGGTCCTCATAAACTTATCAAAATAGCACAGCTAGGCCTTCCAACCAGCAACACTCAGAGACTGGGCCATAGAGTGGAAAACAGAGCATCCAGGGTCTTGTCCAGACAGAGCCCAGATACCTCTGGTAGTTAAGGGGCCTCTGCGTATCCTCATGTCTTGCCAAAACAAGTAACCATCTCCAGCCCCATCTGTGTGTGTGTGTGTGTTCCGGTGTGGGGTGGGGGGAGCGGTTAGGCTGAAGCTAAAGCAACTAAAGCAACTGTGCTCTCATAGGAAAGATCCCTGGACTGAGAACCAGAAAGCTGTTAAGCAGGAAAGAAGACACTGCGTGGAGTGCCAAGGAGGAGGCTAGCACGTCTGGAATGCAGCAGGAAGATGAAAGGGAAAGATGAGGTGGTGGTGGAGGTCGGCCGCCAGGGGCCAGGACATCCAGGGCCTTAAAAATTACCCTCCAGACAATGAGAAGCCAGGTCACCTGATCTTTGAAGAGGGATGGTCCCAGGCCTGGGAGCTTGTGAAAAGTGCAGACTCAGGCAGCTCTACTAGACTAGGGAGATCCCAGGGGGGCAGGGGCAGGGGCATTTCTCATAAAGTGCCCCAGGAGCTTCTGGTTTTTTTACCAGAGCCAAGGGCCCCTGGACTGGACCATCTGCAAGGCTTGTTCCAGTTAGAAAATTCCATCACTCTAAGCATCAGGAGGCCACCTAACCTCCAAGGGAGGGAGAGGGAAGTAAATCTCCCACTTGCAAGCCCAGGGATGGCTTCCAACAGTGCCATTACACTAATGGAAACTGCAGTGAAGGAGCCAGGACCAATGTCTATGAAAAAATAGGAGAATGGGTAGTCAGGGGGGCAGGGCCAGCCCACAGGATGTCCCCACCAGAATTCACAAAGATGCCACAAGGATGCAAATCAATCAAATAAACCTTTGTTCAAAAAAAATTCACCTCACCCGTGGCTGGGAGAGACAAGTCATCAGCACTGGCTGTTAAAAAAAAAAAAAAAAATCCAAGGGCTTCTGATGACTTCAAATTAATGGGGCAAGGACAGGTGCCCCAGGGGATTAAAAGCGTGGTATTCCTTTCTAGTTGGTCCCGTCTCCTCCCCTTTCCCACAGTTCCACAATTTCCCCTCCCACTGGTCTGGGATGCAGCCATGGAGTGGCTCAGCACTGAGGACTTGGGGCTCCACACCCCAAGTCGACCGGCCAGCTCTCCCACTTACTAATCATGAAGTGGGATGGAGAGTGGGCTGAGATGAACCCAGCAGATTGTGGCCATGGATGTCATGTGCCCAGCAGAACGCTTGATAGAGGGCGGCACCCTTTCCCTTGTCTGAAGACCAAGCAGACAGTACTCAAGGACTTGGGTGGGAGTGGGGGCAGGAGGAGTACGTGAAATTGAGAAGAACCTTCTAGCTGTCTGCACCAGGAAGTGCCAGCCCAGGAGCTGAGGGAGACTTAGTGCCCAAGAGCAGAAAGCCTCTGAAGGGCTGGGTGCTCTAGGTTGGGTGAGGGGGTGGAGCAGGGCTGGGGACCAGGAAAGACCAGGTGCTGCCTTGCTTCTGAAGGGCTGCTCCAATGTGGAAAAACATCCTACCATCTTCCTTTGGAGAAAACCTGGAATATTCCAACACCAAAAACCTCTCACTGGCGGCTCCTGTGGAGATGGGCTCCAGCTGAAAAGGAAACGAGGAGGCATGGGCGCTGCCTAAGGGGGCCCGGTTGCTGGCCTCCATCATCCATCCCTTACCCCTGGGTTTCCCCACAGGCTTGTGAAGCCTAGGTCAGAAGAAAGGATTAAAGCCTTAAAAGGGAAGCGAAAAAAAAAGGGAAGCGATCTTGGCGGGGCTCTGGGAGGCGGCGAGCGGCCCCACCCTGATCTCCAGGGTTCTGAATCCCTCCATCCCTGGTCAGGTCCGCCAGCCACAGTATGAGGGCCCCCCTTGGCTGCGGACGGCCACTCTCCCACACCAATATCGGACCGCCTCCTCCTCCCTCTGCCACCCTTTTTCCGCTACCCACTCAGCCTCTGATTGGCCGAGCCCCCGGGCCCTCCCCGCTCCTCCTCTCCCACCCCTGGTGAAAACTGCGGGCGCCGAGCAGGGTGTAGCAACTGGAGGCGGCAGCGCATCCAGAGGAGGCTGCTGCGGCCGAGAACTGGAGCCCAGGTAGGAGCCAGAGGCAGGGCGGGACCCGGGGCGCAGGGATAGCAGGCCTCCTGGCGCCCAGGCAAGCCCTCCCGATCGAGGCTTCGGAAAACGGTCGGAGGGCGCCCTGGGAAGGAGCCGCTCAGTGCTTGAGGAGGGGCCTGCTTGCCAGGCAGGGGCAGGAGCCGGACGCAACTGCTGCAGGCCGGGGGCCGCGGCGAAACTTTCGCCCGCTGGGGAACATTCGCCTGGGGCTGGGGTGCTGGAGGAGAACGGGGAGGAAGGGCGCCAAGGAAAGCCTTGTGTTCTGCTCCCCAGCCAGACGTCCCCAAAGCCAGCCTGCGAAGGCGGGACCGGGGGTGGGGGACGGTGAAACTGGGGGAACGGAGGACCGCAAACTGAAGGGTATCTCTGCCCTGCGACCTCGCTGCGGGCTGGGTGCGGGGCATCCAAAGAACGGGAAACCGCAGTGCCGCGGGCGGGGGCTGGGGCGGGGACTGGGAGGAAGGCAGGCAGACGGGGGAGGCGAGAACTGGAAAAGGATGAGAGAGGGGGAAGGAGGACCTCAACTGGGAAAGGAGAGGATTGGAATAGGGACACGGAATAAGGGTGGGGTTAGTCGAACGCGGGCTGCAGAGGAGGGAGCGCAAAGCTTCTCCGGGTTCTGAGCTGCGGGGACGCAAGGCCGAGGACAGGCAGACAGACTGCACCTCCCCTCCAGCTGTCTACCCCTCCCTTTGGCTCTACATCCCCTTGAGTCCCAGCCCCATTTCTTCCTTTCTAGTTCTAGCCGCTGCTTCCCCCGCTTCCTCTCCTAGATCCCAAGCTCGCCACCCCCTCTGTAACTCAGCGTCTGCTAATCTAAACCAGATGTCGGCCCCCCTTTCTTCCCCAACGGCACCTCCGGGTCCCTCTGAGCAGGGGTCTGAGAGGGAATCGACTGCAGCCGCAGGCACCCGGGAGCCCCAGTCTCGCCCCCTTCCCCCTCCCTCACCCCACTGGGCTGAACGCCGGGGACCCTAGATGCGGCTAGCGGCGCGCCCTGCGCACCAGGGCGCACGCACCAGGGCACACGCACCAGGGCACGGCCCCTCGCACTCGCAGGCACACGCCCCTGCTGTGGCCTCTCCCTGGCGAGCACTGCTGCAGACGGGCTAGGCTACCCGCTCTGTGTCGCCTTGCCAGGATATAGATTCAGCCTAGGCTGCAAAAAAAAGACAGGGCGGAGAGCCTAGGCAGGGAGGCTACCGAAGCTGGACTGGAAAGCTGCAGGCCGAGGAATCCTGCCCAGAGAGCTGGACGGTTGGAAACATGTTGGTTCTGATGCAGAGAACCTATGCAATAGGATGGCACTGTCGCCTTCCCCACACACAGTCAGGAACACCCTTAGTGGTGTGCCAAGTATGGTCCTACCTGGGGCCCCGCACATTCCTGACCACACTCGTCTAAGAGGCCAAAGACTAACGCTGTGGATCACTTACTCTTCAACAGTGCCAGATGTTTGTCATTTTTCTTAATCCCCATCACAACCCTGTGGGTATCTAAAGCCCAGGTTCATTCAGTATCTTTTGGGCATCTGTTGTATGCCAGGAACTGTTTGGGCATTGGGGATTTTCTTCTGAACGAGAAATAGGTAGGCCCTGAATGAGGAGTTTTTGTTTCATGGGTAGAGAGTTCTGATTTTGCAAGATGAAAAGGGTTCTGGAGATTGGAGACTGTACACTTAAAAATGGTTAAAATAATAAATTGTGTGTTCTGCAAATTTTACAATTAAAAAATTAGGAAGTCCCTGACTTCCTGAAGGAAGAGGAAACGGTCAAGTTAAAGACACTTACTCAAAGCCACCCAGCTAGTAAGTGTTCAGCACACATACACACCACCGAAGGGTGTGTTCTCCAACCCCACTGCTTTCCCAGATGGGGAAGAGCTGAGTGGCAGTGTCACATTCACTGAGAGGTGGGAGGGGAGAGGGCTGTAGAGAGGGGCTTGGATGCTCACCGTGGCCATTATGGCATGTCTCCCAGGGGCCCCCAGCCCTGGCAGTAAGTGCGGGCACACCTGCCCCACCTCTTGGCTGATTCCCATCCTGTTGCACCCCCAGATCCAGGACTGAGCTCTCGGCACCATGAACCCTACCATTGGCATCACTCTCTTGCTGACAGGTACCGGGCAAGGGGCAGGGCTGGGATTCCAAACACCCTGGCTGCCTTCCTTTCAGAGAAGCTAGCTTCTTCCTCATGACCTCAGAAAGTAGAGGTGACTAAGGGAGAGAGAGAGGGCTCCTTTTATCCCTAAGTCAGCTGAGCAACCTAGTTGATCTTCTGACTACCTGGGATGGTTTTTGGAAACACAATTCACTGAGCCTGCCCCATACTGAGCTGGAATCTCCAAGTGTGAACCAGGATGTTGCATCAACTCCCCCAAGGTCTCCTGCCCCTGGAACATACTGGTGGGACCCACGACTACAGTAAAGGGAGGTAGGCTGGGGCCTGCAGTAGGGAAGGTAGACTGGCCCTCAGGGACCTCTGGGTGGGGAGAGGTGCTCAGAGAGCAGACCCTGTGCCCTTCCCTGGCCAGGCCTTTCTCTACTGTTAATGTGGATGGGAGGCCCCCTGCTCTACAGGTCCTCACCAACTTGGAGGGGGCACTGCTGGTGCCAGTCTTACAGGTGGCCCGTGGGCAGAAGGTGACCAGCCTGACAGCCTGCCTGGTGGACCAGAGCCTTCGTCTAGACTGCCGCCATGAGAATACCACCAACCTGCCCATTCAGTACGAGTTCAGCCTGACCCGTGAGACAAAGAAGCACGTGCTCTTTGGCACCATTGGGGTCCCTGAGCATGCATACCGCTCCCGAACCAACTTCTTCAGCAAGTACAATCTCAAGGTCCTCTACCTGTCCGACTTCACCACCAAGGATGAGGGAACCTACACATGCGCACTCCACCTCTCTGGCCAGACTCCCATCGTCTCCAACAGGAATGTCTCTGTGCTCAGAGGTGAGGCAAACCCCCAACAAGACCAAGGAAGCTGGGAGAGGCAGGCTGGGGAGGAACGGGCTGGCTGGGCCAGCTGGCAGTCCCCTTGGCTGGGCCACAATAGGGAGTGGCCCCAAAACTTCTCTCCCCTTCCCCCCACTGCTGCCTGTGCCCGGGTGGGGCGGGGGGGAATCGCCACCTTCAGCATGAATGGGGGAAGGGCTAAGGGGACAGTCAGACAGGCAGAGTGGTGTGGCGGCCGCTTCCCCCACGACTGTGGGCAAATCGCTCGGCCTCCCCAAACCTCCTTCTCCCCACCTGGAAAACAGGATGGGCACTAGCCTCCTCACCCACAGTTTTCTTGTGATGATATTTGTCCAAGGGCTCAGGAACCGGCAAATGGGAAAGACGGTTGGTTCTGTCAGACCAGGTTGGCCCTGGTTCCAGCCAAGACATCATGGCGCCAGCCTCCCCAAGGGAAAGCAGCCTTGCTCTGGGCCTGGGCCTGCCCGAGTCCTGGTCGCTCTCCATTCCCGCCCTGCCTCTCTACCCCGTCCTCTCTCCACAGATAAACTGGTCAAGTGCGGCGGCACAAGCCTGCCGACCCAGAACACCTCGTGGCTGCTGCCGCTCCTGTTCTCCCTGCCGCTCCTGCAGGCCATGGACTTCATCTCCCTGTGACCGGCTGGGCCCACGGAGAACACGGGAAGCCACAAGGCCCAGTCCAGAGACCCTACTTCTCTGAGTCAGTTGACCCCCCTCCCCGCAACCTCTCACACACCTTGGGGAGAAGTGGGGACCCCACCGCCCCTAAGGAATCCCAGTGCTGCATGCCATCATCTCCCATCCCCCACGGCCACCCCCTACCCTCTCCGCACGCCACTGCCTATTTGTATTCTTTGTTCCAGAGCTGCTTCTGTCTGGTTTATTTAGGGCTTATCCTACCTTTTCTTTGGCAGTTTGCGAAAAGGGAAGCCAGGGTTGGGGACCTGATAGAGAGCGAGGGGAAGGGAGGAGTAGAAGGAGGGGAGGGGTATCAGTCCCTGGGGCCGGTCATCCTTGCCCACCGGGACTAGAGGCCTGGGAGAGACCTGGGCGAGGAGGGGGAGGGGTGTGTTTGGCCCTAGCACATCCCTCAGCAGTAGGGATGGCGCCTGAAGACCCCGGATGTGAGGGCACTGCCAAGCATTTGTGGCCCATCCTGTGAGGAGAGAACCGAGCATCTCCACGAGCACTTTCTGTCACAGAAAAAAGCCACCTTCTTACCCTGCAGAAGTCCCCAAGGGGCCTTGGGCCCGGGGTCTGGTCCAGTGAAAATGCAGATTCTGCCCAGGAAGCAGTGCTGATGGGTTGGCGAGGCAGGTGGAAGGCAGGGTCCATCATCCCTCCCCCCACCGAGGAAGCTAAAAATGGGAGAATAGTGTCTCTCACTGGCTCGGCCGGCAGTTGGGAGGTGCAGAGGAGGACAAGCCCCCTCCCAGGCTATCCCAAGCTCCTAGGAGCTTCCAGAACTCAGACCTGGAGGCAGTAAATCAGGCCTGGTGGAGCCACACAGAGTTCGGCCCACACGTTCCCCCAGGAGGCTCTTCCGTCTTCCCCCAGCAGCGCCCGAGCCTTCAAAGGACCCCCGTCCCAGAGGCCTGCCTTCTCAGGGACCTCTCGGGGGCCTGGGACTGGCCGTGGGGTGATACCCATAAGTGGACATGCCTCGAGGGGTGGCTTTTCCCAGCACCCAGCTCTCCGCCCGGCGGCTCTTCCCCGTCCTGTGACCGTGTGTAGTGCCACCACAGCTTATGGCATCTCACTGAGGAAAAAGAATACTGTACAATAAAACCAAGCCTCTGGAATCTGTCCTCCTGTCTGTCTCTGCTTTGCTCCTCTCTCCCCAGGCCCGCCCCCCTCCCTTAGCCTTGAGGGCCAACCCGCCACCTCCTCCTCTCCCCCATCTCTGCCTTGTGCAGCCCTTCTCCCCCCTGCCCCCCAGGGGTGGACCACTGCATGCCCAGCTTTTCAGAACCACTCTAACACGGCACGTTTGCCCAAATAAACAAATGTTCCCTCTCTGTGGACTCACCTGCCCCATGTGTGGGCCAAGCCACATGGCGCTGGTTCCAGAACATGCTAACAGGCACTAAGGCACGGAGTCTGCCTTCTCAGATCTGGATGTTCTCAGAAATGCCCCGTCAGCTTACATCAGCTATAGAGAGGGGCACAGAGAGGAGGCTCGGGAAGCGAGGCGGTCCGTGGGAGCTGCCTTCATCATCAAGGTGTAAGGACAAGCATCTCTTCTTAACTCCAACAGGGCCACATAAAGCACTGGGGGTGGGGAGAGAACACTGAGGCCTGTCCCCGGCTCCCTCCCCTAAATCACTGAGTAGAAAGCGCCCCCTGGTAGTAGGGACTAGAACAGCATCACAGGGTGGTTCTGGGTCTGGTTGCTGCCGGAGTGAGGCAGCCCGCAGACCAGACGACCTTCCCTGCTTTGCCAGGGAATCTGGGGGAGGAGAGTGGCGACTCCCCAGAAGCTGACTCATTTGGTATTTAGCGCTGGTGTGGATGGTTTTTCTGAGCATTTACTTAAAGGCCCAGGATCTAAACTCACGCCACTGACTCCCACTCTTGCGACACCTCCCATTGATACCTGAGCTTTGCCAGTGACCCCCGTAGTGGCCAGGCCGGAAGAGGGCAAGGGAAGCCCTCAAGGAAGAGAGGGAGCTGCCCGTGTCACCGACCACGGGGACCCACCCATCCCCACGTGGGCTGTTGGCCACTCAGGACAGTGCAGCCAGCCTGGACACAGGGCCCTTTTGCTCCGCCCTGCTTGCAGCCAAAAAATGAAAAGAGCCTTTGTAGGGGAAGGGAGTTCAAATGCCACCCTCGGGGTAGTAAGAGCTAAAGCTGGAAGGTCTTTCTGGAAGGAACTGGGAAGCCAGGCGTGCAGCCTCAACTGTGAGAAGCCATGAGACCCTGGCACCTGTGTGAGCCTCCTGTGTGGTCTTTGTCACCCTCGCACTGTTTCCTTGAAGAGTTTAGCAGCCCCTCAACAAGGGTCCCTTTGCAGCCATGCCTGTGGGAGGAGAGCCCAAGGCCACAGCGAGTGGGCTTAGCTTCAGAAGACACAGAGGCCTCTGAGGCCCAGGGGCTATAGGAAGGCAGGGACGGAGAAGAAAGGAACAGGCCTGGGGCTGGGAAGGGGCTCGAGGACTTAAAGGCAGGGCCGTCGGGCCTCACAGCACAAGCCAACCCAGAAAGACTGCGGGCCGGGGCTGCGGTGGGCTCCCGGGGCCAGTCCACGACGGCAGCCAGTTCCTCCCCGGTCACGTCAGGAGAGCTGAAAGGGACTGCGGCACGTCTGCAGGGACTTGGCCAGCTACAAAGAGGGCTGGGGCCGGCCCTGGTTCCTGCACACATGCCCAGAGCCCACCCCACCCAGCCCCTTCCCATTCCTCCTCACCCCTCTCCCACATCCCCCTCGGCCATCTTGGTCCTTACCTTAGGGCGTGGAATCCTTGCTCCGTAGAAAGAGAAAGAAGCCCCTCTCCACACATCCGTCCACTGAGACAGAGGAACATCTGCACATGGCGCAGCGTGAGGGTCTTCCCAACACCTAGGGGCTCCCTCGGGAAGGACAAGGGGGTCACCGTGGGGAGATGCAGGGACTTTCTCTGGCCAACCAATAAATGTACCCAGCATCCAGGGGACCCGTGACACACATCCTCCAGCCCCTGCCCCCCCCCAGCATGACGTCCCTGTCCTCACTGTGTCTGCAGCTCCCGTGTTGTGAGGAGCAGGTTTGTCTTTACATGTGAAAGAAGCAAGTCCCAGGTTAGGAGTAAACCACTTCCTCATCTACCGCTGAGGAATCAGTGGGCCTGGAGTCCTTCAGAGTTCTGGCAAAGCGTGAGGGTCGTCAGCTGCCTCCTGCTAACCTTGAAGCAGGGCTTCAGGACAAAGGTGGGATTGTCTCCTGCCCAGGGCTCTCAGGCCCCGAACGCCTCCCACCCCTCGGGAGTATCATGTCATGTGAAGACTCCCGGGAGGCGTCTTTGCCGGGCAAAGGGAAGACCTGGGGGCAGGGAAGCTATGGAAGTGGGCACATGCTGTAGTGGGCAGCGTAAGACCAACGGGAGAGTTCTGCGGAGGCCAAGTGTGACTCTACATCGGAAGGGGCCTTTGATGGCTGGAGCTGCCCAGCTGCAGAGGCAGGAGTATCTGGCAGTGGGCTTGGTCAGTGGAGGCCACCTGCCCAGCCTGCAGGAAAGCAACTTCCTGAATTCAGTGGGAACCTGGGCTAGATGACCCTAGTCACTTCACCCTTCAGTGCCTCATTTTTCTGATTTCTAAAATAAGATGGGGGGGAGGGGGCGCATCTGGTGCTGCAGTGGTTAAGAACCCGCCTGCCAATGCAGGGGACACGGGTTCGATCCCTGGTCTGGGAAGATCCCACATGCCATGGAGCAACTAAGCCCATGCGCCACAACTACTGAGCCTGCACTCTAGACCCTGTGCTCCGCAACAATAGACGGCACCGCAACGAGAAGCCCGCGCACCGCAACGAAGAGTAGCCCCCGCTCGTTGCAAGTAGAGAAAGCCCACGTGCAACAACAAAGACCCAACGCAGCTAAAAATAAAATAAATAAATAAAAATAAGATGGGGGAATTCCCTGGCAGTCCAGTGGTTAGGACTCCACACCCCCACTGCAAGGAACTAAGATCCCGCAAGCCGTGCGGTGCAGCCAAAAATGAAATAAAAAATAAAATAAGATAGTAGCGCTGGAATGATTTATTTGTACAACAAACGTTAAGTACCTGGCTGTGCTAAGAGGTAAAAGACATAGTCCCTGGCTGAAGGAATTTACAGCCCAGTAAGAAGTGAGGAATTGATTTCAGTGCAGTGATTGATGCTAGGAGGCAGAGAAGCTGTGGCAGACACTGCTTGAGGGTTTTCCAACATATATTCTCTCTTTCTTTCTCAGCAATAGGACCCACAAATTAGAACTAGATTATATGGTCCAGAATAAAGACTACATTTCCCAGCTCCCTTGCAGCAAGATGTGCACATGTGGCTAAATTCTGTCCAATGGAACAGTAGCACAAAATAATGTGTACAATTTTTATGAAGTGCTCTTAAAGGGAGAATGTGTGCTTTTCAACCCCTTTCACCTTCATGCTGGCTGGAATGTGGAGTCAATGGCTGGAACTGGAGCAGCCATCTTGGACTATGAGATAGAAGTTGTATGTTACACATCACAAAGTACAACAGCCTGGATTCCTAGTGATGTTAGAACTGTCAGAGCAGCCATGGAATACCATGTTAGAGCTACTCTTATTTGGAGTTTCTGCACTCACAGTTGAACCTAAATGTACCTTAAAAAGAAGCTGTTATTTAACACAACTAAACCGTACACTTAAAAATGGTTAAGACAGTAAATGTATTTTTTACCACACACAGACACACAGACACACACACACACACACACACACAAAGCCAAAAGTCAAATTTAGAGAGACAGAAAGTAGAATGGTGGTTGCCAGGGGCTATGAGGAGGGGACATAGGTAGTTATTATTTAGTGGGTACAGAGTTTCAGTTTTGCAAGATGAAAAGAGTTCTGGAGATGGCTGGTGGTGGTAGTGGCACAACAATGTGAGTGTATTTAATGCCACCAAATGGTTATATGTATTTTACCACAATTTTTTTTTTTTTTTTTTTTAAAGAAAGCTGCGTTTTATAGCTACTTTATTTATTTATTTATTTATTTATTTTTGGCTGTGTTGGGTCTTCGGTTCGTGCGAGGGCTTTCTCCAGTTGCGGCAAGCGGGGGCCACTCTTCATCGCGGTGCACGGGCCTTTCACTATCGCGGCCCCTCCCGTTGCGGGGCACAGGCTCCAGACGCGCAGGCTCAGTAGTTGTGGCTCACGGGCCCAGCCACTCCGTGGCATGTGGGATCTTCCCAGACCAGGGCTCGAACCCGTGTCCCCTGCATTAGCAGGCAGATTCTCAACCACTGCGCCACCAGGGAAGCCCAATTTTTTTTTTTTTAAAAAGGAAACAGCCAAGGCACAGGGAACTTTTTGGTGTGCTTACGCGAGCACTTACATTTGTCAAAACTCATCAAACTGTACACTTAAAATGGGTGAATTTCCCCAAATGTAAATTTTACCTCAGTAAAGTGCCATGAAAATACCTATGTAGGGCCCCTAGCCAGGCTAGAGGGCTTCCCAGAGGAGGGGTCATGGTAGGAGTTAGCACAAAAATCAGGCTCTACTATTTCATAAGCTGATTACAAAGAAAGAAATGTTATTTTATTTCTTCTATATCCTGAAAGACTTGGGGAGGGGGAGTAGAAGCCATTGTGGGTTTAGTCCGAGGATAGGCCTCAGCCCCTCTCTCAGGCAACACAACTGCTGGCTGAAACAACAGCCCTCAGAGCACGTGGGCCCTTCATCAGGGTCCCTGCCGCAGTCATATCCATTCAAACATTTACTAAGTGTGCACCCCGTGCCAGGGAGTGTAAGTATCTGTGCAGGGTAATGAGAACAGACCTGTGAATGGTACAGACAAGTTCCTTCCCCATAAAACTTATATTGTGGTACAGGAGATGGACCTGAAGCAAGTAAACCAATAAGTAAGTCATTGTATAGACTGGGATTGTTTACACATGGGAGGCAATAAGAGAATGACGGGCTCACTTTAATTGGGATGATCAGGGAGAGCCTAAGGAGGGGGCGTTGAGCTAAGACAGGAAGGGTGAGAAAAGGCCAGACATTTGAAGGGCTGCAGAAGCACAACCAGACGGAGGGAACACGAAGGGTTCAAGGTGTCCAGGCGAGGAGGGGTACAAGATGTCACTGAAGGGGAATTCTCTGGAGATCCAGTGGTTAGGACTTGGCGCTCTCACTGCCGGAGCCCTGGGTTCAATGGTCAGGGAACTAAGTTCCCACAAGCCACGCAGAGCAGCCAAAAAAAAAAAAAGTCACTGAAGAGGTAGGCACAAGCCAGGTCCCACAGGGCCTTGGAGGTCATGGTGAAGAGTTCGAATTTTATTCTAAGAGCAATAGGGACCCAGACCAGGGCTCGAACCCATGTCCCCTGCATTGGCAGGTGGATTCTTAACCACTGCACCACCAGGGAAGCCCATCAATAATTTTTTTTTTACACTTAAAAACAAATCTTACTGAAGTATAGTTGATTTACAATGTTGTGTTAGTTTCAGGTGTACAGCAAAGTGATTCAGTTATACATATACATACATCCACTCTTTTTTAGATTCTTTTCCCATATAGGTCATTAGAGAGTATTGAGTAGAGTTCCCTGTGCTAGACAGTAGGTCCTAATTAGTTATCGATTTTCTACATAGTAGTGTGTATATGTCAATCAAGTTAATAAATTGTTTAAAGCCGCTAAATGTTGGAGCGGTTTGTGATGCAGCAATAGTCACTTTAACAAGAGCAGTTCAGTGGAGCAGGGGTAACAGAGGCCAGTTTGGAGGGGGTGAGCGAGTGAATGGGAGGGTGTAGACTTCTCTTCCAGGAAGCTGAGCTGTGACTGGTGTGGGAAGCAGAGTCAAGGGGAGTCGTTTATCTTTAAGACGGGAGAGACTAGAGCATGGTGTACATTGATGGCGATTACTTATGAAGACAGGGAAAGACTGATGAACAAGGGGGAGAATAAAATGAGGAAGCAGAGTCCTTGGGGAGGTGAGAAAGGAGGGATCTAGATGAGAAATAAAGGCAAAGGAGATGGGTGTGGAAGAGGGGAGGTTTGCGAACTTGAGGGTAGAAGTTCAGGGGTTTCCACATGAGTAGCAAGGCCATCAGCTAAATAAGAGGGTGAGGAGATGAAGGGAAGATGCAACAGGTTTGAAAAAAGTAGATAATAGAAAATAGGCATATCAAAAAGTAGGAGTGGTTCGATATTTTGTAATAACCTATAATGGAAAAGAGTCTGAAAAAGAATAGATACAGACATAGATACATGTGTAACTGAATCACTTTGCTGTACATCTGAAACTAACACAACATTGTGAATCAACTATACGTCAATAAAAAATTTTTTAATTAAAAAAACCCATATGAAAAGATGTAGACATAGAGAATGGACTTGAGGACACGGGGTGGGAGGGGGAAGCCGGGGCGAAGTGAGAGTAGCATCGACATATATACACTACCGAATGTAAAATAGTTGGCTAGTGGGAAGCAGCAGCATAGCACAGGGAGATCAGCTCGGTACTTTGCGATGACCTAGAGGGGTGGGATAGGGAGGATGGGAGGGAGGCTCAAGAGGGAGGAGATATGGGGACACATGTATGCACATGGCTGATTCGCTTTGTTGTACAACAGAAACTAACACGGTATTGTGAAGTAATTATACTCTAATAAAGATCTATTAAAAAAAAAAAAGACTAGGGCTTCCCTGGTGGCGCAGTGGTTGAGAATCTGCCTGCCAATGCAGGGGACACGGGTTGGAGCCCTGGTCTGGAAGATCCCACATGCCGCGGAGCAACTAGGCCCGTGAGCCACAACTACTGAGCCTGCACGTCTGGAGCCTGTGCTCCGAAACAAGAGAGGCCGCGATAGTGAGAGGCCCGCGCACCGCGATGAAGAGTGGCCCCCGCTCGCCGCAACTAGAGAAAGCCCTCGCACAGAAACAAAGACCCACTACAGCTAAAAATAAATAAATAAATAAATAAATTTTAAAAAAGACTATAAGGGACCTGCAAGGACCAAAATATTTACTAACCATCTCTTTATAGAAACAGTTAGCCAACCCCATTTTTAGTGGATTCTTTTTATTTCTTTTTATTTTTTATTTATTTATTTTATTTATTATCATTTAGTTTTGGCTGCATTGGGTCTTCGTTGCTGTGCACGGGCTTTCTCTAGTTGCAGCGAGTGGGGGCTACTCTTGTGGGATCTTCCCGGACCAGGGCTCAAACCCGTGTCTCTTGCATTGGCAGGCGGATTCTTAATCACCGCACCACCAGGGAAGCCCCAGTGGATTCTTTTTAAAATGCAATATGCACATTTAACCTATCAAATTCTTAAATTAATCAAAACCTTTATCCTCTTTATGGATAAATCAAGGCCCTTAGGATATTATAATTCTACTTACCTCTTCCCACATACATGTTACTGTAGTCAGAAATTTTAATTTTATTTTTTTTTAAACTTTATTTTGAAAGCTACCATATGATCCAGCAATCCCACTCCCAGGCATATATCCAGAGAAAAACATGGTTTGAAAGGATACATGCACCCCAATGTTCATTGCAGTGCTCTTTACAATAGCCAAGACATGGAAGCAACCTAAATGTCCATCAACAAAGGAATGGATAAAGACGTGGGGTACATATACACAATGGAATATTACTCAGCCATTAAAAAGAACGAAATAATGCCATTTACAGCAACATGGATGGACCTGGAGATTATCATACTAAGTGAAGTAAGTCAGACAGAGAAAGACAAATATCATACGACATCACTTCTATGTGGAATCTAAAAAAAAAAACTGATACAAATGAACTTATTTACAAAACAGAAACAGACTCACAGACTTAGAGAATGAACTTGTGGTTACCGGGCGGGGAAGGGTTGGGGGGAGGGATAGATGGAGAGTTCGGGATTGACATGTACACACTGCTATATTTAAAATAGATAACCAACATGGAAAAATAATAATAATGTATTATGAATAACTTTATGACAATAAATTTGACCTTAAAAGAAAAAAAAAAACCCATATGAGATTCAGACTGAAAAAAAAAAAGGTGGGAGTATAAGCAGAATTCTAAAAATAGCCCCCCAAGATTCTATACCCCTAATCCCTGGAATCTGTGACTGAGATGAGACGTCACCCCCATGACGGTGTTATGTTAAATGGCACAGTTGATCTTAAAAGAGGAATATTGTCCAGGTAGGCCTATGAAATCACGTGAGTCCTTAAAAGCAGAGAACTTTCTCTGGCTAGTAGCGGAAGAGGAAGACAGAGATTTGAAGCACAAGGGTGACTCAACGTGCCATCACTGGCCACGTGAGAAGGACTGTGGGCAGCCTCTAGGAGCAGAAAGCAGAGCCCCACCAGAAGCCAGCAAGGAAACAGGGACCTCACGCCCGTCGCCATAAGGAACTGGACTCTGGCAACAACCAAATGAGCTTGGAAGTGGAATCTTGCCCCGAGCCTCCGCATAACAGCCAGCCTGGCCAGCACCTTGATTTTGGCCTTGTAAGACCCTGACCAGAGAACCAGCTGAGCCCACCAGAACTTCTGGCCTACAGACTGTGAGATAATACATGGCTGTCTTAAGCCATTAGGTTTCTGGTAATGCGTTACACAGCAGTAGAAAACTAATATGGTGGGAAAATAAACATACCATGGAAACATAATAGAAGTGCTGGGCAGTGCCGAGTGTGACCCATCTGAGGTGTGTGGCCATGAATATAAAGGGGACTTAATTGGGTGAACTTCTGCAGGATCATTCACCTGCATGGGTGCAGGCATACCAAGGAAGGGAAGATGGCCTCAGGGAGGGTCCAGGTTTTTCCAGGCACGAGCAGCAGAGGGAAGGAGGGGCAAAGGAATAGAGGAAGTTAGCAAAGGAGTGATTAAAATGATCCATTTTACGGACTTCCCTGGTGGTCCAGTGGTTAAGACTCCGTGCTTCTAATGCAGGGGGCGTGGGTTCAATCCCTGGTCGGGGAACTAAGATCCCACAAGATGCACGGGGCAGCCAAAAAATAAGAAAGAGTCTTAACTGGGTCAGGATGTGAAGAGGTCAGAGGCTGGGCAGATCACACATAGAGAGAGGGGGTAAAGGGGCCAAAAGCTGACAGGCCAGAGGGCTGCAAGGAGCATCCACATGGCTGTTGAAATCATGGAGGATGATGAAGGAGAAGGGGTAGGAAGGAAGACAGTGAGCCAGGAGACAAGTGGCCTGCAGCCAGCACGTGACAGCAGTGAAGAAGGGTGGCAGTAGGGTAGCCAGATGCCTGGAGATCCAGCAGGGGTGCCTGAAGGAGAGAGCAAGGGAGGAAGGACACTTACCCGACCTGTTGTGGGTTGAATTGTGGCCCACCCCCCAAAACAAAGATACGTTCAAGTCCCAATCCCCGGTACCTAAGAATGTGACCTTATCTGGAAATAGGGTCTCTGCAGATGTAATCAAGCTAAAATGGAGTCATAGGACTAGAGTGGACCCTAAACCAAAGACTGGTGTCCTCATAAGACAAGGGAAATTTGAACACAGAGAAACAGGAGACACAGAGAGAAGACAGCCATGTGAAGACAGAGGAAAAATTGGAGTGATGCTGTCACCAGCCAAGAATCACCTGGGGCCACCAGAAGCTGGAAGAAGCCAGGAAGGATCCTCCCCTAGAGGCTTCAGAGGGAGCCTGGCCCCAGCAACACCTCGATTTTGGACTTCTGGCCAAAAGTGTACATGTAAGAAAACAAATTTCTGTTGCTTGAAGCCACCCAGTCATGGCAGCCCTAGGAAACCCAAACCCCACTTCCTGACCCTGAGGTGTGTGAGGGTCAGAGTAAAGGCAGACTCCACTGAAGGAGGCTTCAGGGGAAATGGTGTCCTCAGGGAACAGTGAGTTTCATTTAAGGCCAGAGCTCAAGAGAACCTCTGAAGAAGAGGCTGAGGATGAAGCAGAGCTTGCCCAACCCCGAGCAGTGTCTGGGCACAAGGGGGTTTATGGGGTGGGGCGGGACCTGGCCCAAGCGAGAAGATGCTACAGGAGAGGTGTGCTGATAATGGATGCGCTGGACTCTCTGGACCTCTGGGGACTGAGCCAGACAGGTAGGACTGGCCTGACGCAGTCACTGGGGGACGGTAGGCAAACAGCTTAACTATGGCCTGATGCCCAGTCCCACTGTCCTGGGCTCCCGGTGTGTCAGCAGCAGGAGGGGCCCACTCTCGGGCAGCCTGAGCCCTGGCACATTCAGTACACTGCCCTCTCCTGCTGCGGGGCCTTCTGGGGCAGCTCCACCCCTCACACAGGGTGACACAGCCTCTTGGAGCCTCCGTGTCCTCTGACGACAACAGCCAGCGTCACAGCTCTGGGCTCAGGCTTCAGGCTTTACAGCTTCATGGTTTCCTGCCATCTAGACCTGAGCTGTCCAATATGGTAGCCACTAGCCACATGTGAGTATTTAGACTTAAACAAATTGCATTGAAGTAAACTAAAATTTCAGTTCCTCAGCCACGCCAGCCACATTTCAAGTGCTCAGTAGCACATGTGGCTGGTGGCGCTCCGTCCCCACAGAAAGTTCTATTGGACAGAGCTGGACCAGACCATGGGCGGGAACCATGGCTGTTCGAACCGCTGAGCTATCCCACCTCAAGCAAACTCATGAAGGGGAGGCAGGGCAAGGACAGAAGGGTCCTGAAAGGAACACTTCTCAGCCTCACTCCCTGAGGCAAGGGTCAGCTCCAGGAACGCTCTGAGCACCCCAACACCTCAGAGCCCAGAACACAGGGTCGGGAGGCCTGGAGAGGGGAAAGCCTCTCGCCGCGAGTCTAAGGCCCACCATCCCCCGTTCTTTACTTCCTGTCTCAGCACAACTGACAGTGGAAACTCCACTTCCTTCAGAGGCACAGGCTGGGGTGCGCCTCTAACCCTAACAGCCACTCACCCAGACTCACAGCACACGCCAACTCATTTCATTCCCAAATGTCCATGTTAGCCAGCCATGTGCGCCGTGAGTAGGCCTGTAGGACGTCTGCCATCCACCCCGCTCCCTCTCACTTTCCATCACCTCCAGCCCTCCGTGCCCCTGTCTCACACCTCGGCCCCTGTACACACCCGCTGGGCCCAGACCCAGCAAGAGCACTCAAAACTCAGAGCCAAGAAACGCTTTCTCCCCACTGCCTTCTAAAAAGCAAGAAGGTCAGAAGACAATTCCCATCCATCAGATCTAACATTCCTCTCAGCTCAGTGCTGCATACTTGCTCTACATCTAGGAAACTAAAAGCCTTTTGTGGTGATTTTCCCAAAGTAAAGAGTCAGCCACAAGGTGAAGTCTCTCCCTCGCTAGAAACTGAAAACTTGCAACTTTTAAAGGCTGGTTTTGGGCTTCCCTGGTGGCGCAGTGGTTAAGAATCCGCCTGCCAATGCAGGCGACACAGGTTCGAGCCCTGGTCCAGGTAGATCCCACATGCCGCAGAGCAACTAAGCCCATGTGCCACAACTACTGAGCCCGTGCACCACAACTACTGAGCCTGCACTCTAGAGCCTGCGAGCCACAACTACTGAGCCCGTGCGCCTACAGCCCGTGCTCTGCAACAAGAGAAGCCACTGCAATGAGAAGCCCATGTAACGCAACGAAGAGTAGCCCTTGCTCGCCGCAACTAGAGAAAGCCTGCGCGCAGCAACGAAGAAAGCCTGTGCAGTGCAGCCAAAAATAAATAAATTAAATAAATTAATTAAAAAGAAAAAATTACTATAGGATGGTTTTTCCTGCTCTCCTTATCAAGCTGTCAAAAATCATACGATCCAATCTCAGATAGGCACACTTTATAGAGGGTTCCCCCAATTGGCTCGAAGACCATGATGGGACAAGTGGGGGCCATAGCATCTGGAAATCCCAAAGCTCAGAAGGCATCACTTGCCTGCAGAAGGTACCTGGCGTGAGAAGAACTAACTACACATCACCTACATCAAAACAAACTAGATTTACCACTCTCTTGTTGAAACTGCAGGGAAATCCTAAAAAGATGAAATCATCCAGGGATGATAAGTAGAAATTACAATATACATATTACTGCTAACTTCAGATCTGTAAAATGTTACTGATATTTCCTTTACTACGCGTGCTAAATGTTAGTGTTGATTTTAGTCAGGATAAAATATTTACTGGGCATTAAATAGGTCACTCAGTCTTCCTAATCTTATTTTTTATCAGAGGTCTTCAACCGTAAAAACCTCCTACTGTTCCAGCAACTTGACCCTCGAGGTTGGGGAGAAAATTTTGCCAAACCAGGAGATTTATAAGAATGAAACTTGAACTAAGACAGAAGCAATGGAAAGAGGAGAACCTTAGGGGAACAAAAGAAAGAAAATCAGAAAGCTATGATCCCCGGCGACTTCCCTGGTGGTCCAGTGGTAAAGAATCCGCCTTCCAATGCAGGGTACGCAGGTTCCCACATGCCACGGGGCAACTAAGCCCACACGCCACAACAACTGAGCTCGCACGCCTCAACTAGAGAAGCTGTGTGCCGCAACGAGGAGTCCATGCACCCTGGAGCCGCGCGCCACAATTAGAGAGAGAAGCCCGCACACCACAACGAAGAGCCCAAAGATCCCACGTGCGGCAACCAATACCCGACGCAGCCAAGATAAATAAATAAATAAATAAAATTTTTTTAAAATAAAAGATATGATCCCCGTGAGATGCAGTGAATACAGTGATATTTTTAAATATTATTTTTGTTGGCTTCCCTTTACCCCCATAGCCCCACTTTAACCAGCCAAGCTTTTGTGTTTATGCTTCAGTGGAAGGATGTGACAGCAGAAACCAGGGGAAAAAATGGGAAGCCACTTCTGGCTTTTACATCTCATTTGCCTAGACACTTAATAAGACAGAAAGGAGCCACAGCCTGGACAGAAGATTTGGAGAAAATATCTTGGGTAGAGCCAGGCCTCCCATTGGCATGCCTACCAGCAGACACAAGCCAGAGGGAAAGCACAGAAACAGCAAAAAACCCAGAGAGGGTTTTGAGATCTGACCACTGTGGGTCCCCACCGCCCCATCCTGGGTAGGTCCTCAGTTAGGGGACAGGTCCCCAGAAAGAGGAAATGACTGCAGAGTGCAGCCTATTTTGGACCCAGCTGGAACCCTGGACAGCATCACATTTTCTCATGCTACTCTGGGGCCTGGAAGCCGCAGAATAATTCTCAAGTGTCCCAGAATGACCCAGAGGTAGCAGAGACACATCAACCCTAAAGAGGCCACACAAGCAGCTACCAGGAAGCAGACATCCCAGTGGACACTTGGATGGCCACTTAATAACAAGGGCCACTTCCTCCAGGGCTTTAGCAAATACATATGGGACACCCCCTGGAGTTCAGGCAATCCCTGGAGAAAGGAGGGGCAATTCCACCAAGTGACTGAAACTCAGTGTCCACCACTGCAGTAGAATAGGGGCTGGCTCCAAATAGAAATGTAGTTATATTACAGAAAAACAATGTTATGTTTCCTGAGTTGGTAGACTAAGAGAATACCTCTGTTTGAGAATTATGGGAGGAGAGAAGTTGGAAACTAGCAAATTTCTGGTAGCAAACCGGATAGATGATGCCGCCATTCATAGATGTGGGGATTAAAGGAAGAGGAACAAACGGTTGGAAAATGATAAGTTTAAGGTTTGGACGTGCTGAAATTGAGATACTGATGTGATGTCCAAGGGTATGTCAGGAGGCATTTGGATAATTATGACTGGTACTCAGGAGTGAGGGGCACCTGAAAGTACAGATTTGGGCATCGTCAGCCCATACAAGTAGTAGTTGATGGATGAGTAGCAGATCAGAGTGGTCTTAGGCACTTACTACATGCCAGGCACTATTGAGAGCTTTTCATGTATATGAACTCATTTTTTTTTTTTTTTTTTTGGCCACTCCACACAGCTTACAGGATCTTAATTCCTCGACCAGGGATTGAACCCGCGCCCTCGCAGTGAAAGCACAGAGTCCTAACCAATGTGGGTCGCCAGGGAATTAGCGAGATTTTCATGCTTTTAAGGGGAAGAATTGGGAGACTTACATGTCAAAGGGAAAGCTGGCAGAAAATGAAAGTTTTAAAGACAGGACTCTACCCAGGGACACTGACTGAATGTGACGGGAAAGAATACTGAATGGAGACACTTCCAATCCACGATTTCTAACCTCGGATGGGCCCTTGATGCTGCCTGACAATCCCACTGTATGTCCACAATTCATTCGCTCACTCTCCCACTCACTGGCACGCGCGAGCTAGCTCTCAAAGGGCCGACCCCAGGCCAGCAGCCTCAGCATCTCCCAGAAACGTGTTAGAAATGCACATTCGCAGGCCCACCTCAGACCTCCAGAATCAGAAACTCTGGACGGGGCTTTAACAGACTCTCTAGGTGATTCCGATACACACTCAAAGTTAAGTGCCCCGAGATGACTAGTTTATTAACTAGCCCCACGCACACCTCTCTAAATTTCCAGCCCTTCCTCCATCCTCACTCTCAGCTGACCTTGCTTCCTAATTCACTGAGAGAAAAGAGGCCATCCTAGAGAATGTCCACTAGCTCCCACCACATCCATCCACCTCCCTACATCGGTGCCCAGATACTGTGCCTTCTCTCTTCTTACTCTGGATGCACGCTTTGTGCCCTGGCCAAAGCCAAGCCCTCACTTCTGTACTAGATCCCATCCACTCTCACCTCATCAAGGACGTTGCTCCACTGATCTCTCTCCCGCATCGTCTATTCTGACTCTACTGGCTTTTTCTCATCAACATACAAACATATAATCTCATCAACTTAAAAAATTTTCTTTGTAGCTGAGCAGGACCCTATGGGGCCCTCCCGGGACAGACCTTCCCATGTCCTCTGCCTGCCTCTTGTTTGTAGAAAAACTTTAGCCTCCTAGGGCTTCCCTGAGTTCCAAAGAACAAATTTAATCAGAGAAGTGAGAAAATGCAGAAACAAAGGAAAACAGTCAAACAAGACAAAATAATAAGAGTTTAGCCATTAAACCAAGTCAAGTACCTTTAGTTCCTCCTCAAGGGCTATAGATAATATTCTGAGCCATGTCCTTTGAGCTGTTCTGCAGATACTGAAACCCCCACCAGGTGGAAGAAGTTAACTGCATGCTGACCACAAACACTTAAGACTCCAGACAGTTGGAACCAGAAGGTTGATGATAGTAACTCCTGATTACCTCACCACCAACCAATCAGAAGAATGTTTACCAGCTGATCACACACCCCCGCAACCCTCTCCCTCACCCCATCTTTAAATCCTTTTCCTGAAAGTCATCAGGGAGTTCGAGTTTTTTTGAGCATTAGCTGCCTAGGCCCCTTGTTTGGTGTCTGCAATAAACATTGCACTTTCCTTCACTACAGCCCAGTGTCAGTAGATTGGCTTTACTGTGCGCAGGAGAGCAGACCCCAGGTTGTTCGGGTAACATCTTACCCTCACTTCTCCTTTTAGCTCCCACCCAATCTCTCTCCTTCCTTTACCACAAAATTCCTCCAAAGAGTTGTCTAGGGGACTTCCCTGGTGGTCCAGTGGTTAAGACTCTGCACTCCCAGTGCAGGGGGCCCAGGTTCGATCCCTGGTCAGGGAACTAGATCCTGCATGCTGCAACGAAGATCCCACACGTGGCAACGAAGATCCCATGAGCAGCAACTAAGACCCAGTGCAGCCAAATAAATAAATAAATATTTTTAAAAAAGAGTTGTCTATACCTTGTCCCTCCCTCTCCTCCCATTCTTTCTTGAACCACCCACAATCCAACTTTCACTCCACCACTACCAAAACCATTCTTGTCAAGGTCACCAACAACCTCATCTTACTTAACCCACATGCAGCATTCGACACAATTGATCTTTCCTCCTTGATAGGTTTTCATCTCTTGGCTTTCAGCATACCATCACCTCCTGCGGTTTTTTCCCCTACTTCACTGGCCATTCCTTTCATGTCCTTTGATCGTTCCTACTCACTTCTAAAACCATTTAATGTTGGAGAGCTCCAGGATTCAGTCCTTGCACATTTTTTCTTTTCTATTTATATTTGCTCCCTTGGTGATCTCTTCTAATCTCATGACTTTAAATAACATCCATATGCTGATGACTCTCAGTTTTATATCTCCAACACAGACTTTGCCAAACGTGTATATCCAGCCTCTTTCTTGGCATCCTGACATGCCTAATAGACATCTCAAACTTAATATGTGTTAAATCAAGTTCCTGACCTCCCCGCCACTCCCAAATCTGCTCCTTCCACAGCCTATACATCCTCAGTTAATGTTCAGACCAAAAAATCCTTTTTTCTCACACCACCTAATCCATCAGGAAACTCTGTTGGCTCTACATTCAAAATACATCCAGAATCCAACCACTTCTCACTTCCTCTCCTGCCACCACATTAACCTGAGCCACCATCACCTCTTACCAGATGATTGCAGTGACCTCCTAAACAGTCTCCTCCTTCTACTCTGGCTCTCTTCAGGTCTGTCCTCTGTACAGTAGCTAAAGGGACTCTGTTAAAGCAAAAATGACATCCATGTCCCTCTTCTGCTTGAAATCCTCCAATGGCTCCTATCTCAGAGTAAAAGTTAAAGTCACTGAAATGGCCTAGGGCCCTGCAAGGCGAGGTCCCTCCCTTACCTCTTTGACTTCATCTTCCACTCTCTGCATTCCAGCCACACTGACCTTCTTGCTCTTCCCCGAAGGTGGCAAGCGCATGCCTATCTCAGCACATTTGCGTTTACTGTTCCCTCTACTTAGAACATTCTTTGCCCAGATTTCTAGATGGCTCACTCCTTCACTCTTTCAGGTCATTCAAATGTCACCTTCTCATTGAGACCTCTGATGACACGTTATACACTCTGTATCATCCCCCCTGCTTTATTTGCCTCCATAGCTCTTACTGCCATCCAATACTATATATTTTACTTATTTCCTTATTTGGTTACTGCCTTCTACTTCTACTAGAATGTAAGCCCCTTAGCTTACTTTGCCTGTTTTATTCACTGTTATACCCTCAGTTCCTAGAAGACTACCTGGCGTGTCCAGTAGCTGTCCGTAAAATGCAATGGAATGAGGGTCCGAAGGTAAGCAGATGGGGTAGAAGGTCCCTGGAGAAAGAGAACTAGGCATGGCTTTCTTGACGGAAGAGAAGTCATTTTTGGCCTAAGCTATTTTATGATCTAAGCCTGGCCACGATGCCAGCCTTTGAACAAGTCCCAGTAATTAATGAGATTAAGGGAAGGGAAGGAATGCAGAAACAAAGGAAAAGCAGAAAAGAAACAATAGTTCAAACAACGAAAAATCAAAAAGAGAAATTAAGGAAACACTCCCATTTACCATTGCAACAAAAAGAATAAAATACCTAGAAATAAACCTACCTAAGGAGGCAAAAGACTTATATGCAGAAAACTATAAGACACTGATGAAAGAAATCAAAGATGACACAAACAGATGGAGAGATATACCATGTTCTTGGATTGGAAGACTCAACATTGTGAAAATGACTATACTACCCAAAGCAATCTACAGATTCAATGCAATCCCTATCAAATTACCAATGGCATTTTTCACAGAACTAGAACAAGAAATTTTACAATTTGTATGGAAACACAAAAGACCCCGAATAGCTAAAGCAACCTTGAGAGAGAAAAACGGAGCTGGAGGAATCAGGCTCCCTGACTTCAGACTATACTACAAAGCTACAGTAATCAAGACAGTATGGTACTGGCACAAAAACAGAAATATAGATCAATGGAACAAGACAGAAAGCCCAGAGATAAACCCACACACATGGTCACCTTATCTTTGACAAAGGAGGCAAGAATATACAATGGAGAAAAGACAGCCTCTTCAATAAGTGGTGCTGGGAAAACTGGACAGCTACATGTAAATGAATGAAATTAGAACACTCCCTAACACCATACACAAAAATAAACTTAAAATGGATTAAAGACCTAAATGTAAGGCCAGACACTATAAAACTCTTAGAGGAAAACATAGGCAGAACACTCTGTGACATAAATCACAGCAAGATCCTTTTTGACCCACCTCCTAGAGAAATGGAAATAAAAACAAAAATAAACAAATGGGACCTAATGAAACTTCAAAGCTTTTGCACAGCAAAGGAAACCATAAACAAGACGAAAAGACAACCCTCAGAACGGGAGAAAACATTTGCAAGTGAAGCAACTGACAAAGGATTAATCTCCAAAATATACGAGCAGCTCATGTAGCTCAATATCAAAAAAACAAACAACCCAATCCAAAAATGGGCGGAAGACCTAAAAGACATTTCTCCAAAGAAGACATACAGATTGCCAACAACACATGAAAAGATGCTTAACATCACTAACCATTAGAGAAATGCAAATCAAAACCACAATGAGGTATCACCTCACACCGGTCAGAATGGCCATCATCAAAAAATCTACAAAGAATAAATGGTGGAGAGGGTGTGGAGAAAAGGGAACCCTCTTGCACTCTTGGTGGGAATGTAAATTGATACAGCCACTATGGAGACCAGTATGGAGGTTCCTTAAAAAACTATAAGTAGAACTACCATATGACCCAGCAATCCCACTACTGGGCATATACCCTGAGAAAACCATAATTCAGAAAGATACATGTACCACAATGTTCATTGCAGCACTATTTACAATAGCCAGGACATGGAAGCAACCTAAATGTCCATCGACAGATGAATGGATAAAGATGTGGCACATATATACAATGGAATATTGCTCAGCCATAAAAAGGAACGAAACTGAGTTATTTGTTGTGAGGTGGATGGACCTAGAGTCTGTCATACAAAGTGAAGTAAGTCAGAAAGAGAAAAACAAATACCGTATGTTAACGCATATATATGGAATCTAAAAAAAAATGGTACTGATGAACCTAGTGGCAGGACAGGAATAAAGACACAGACATAGAGAATGACTTGAGGACATGGGGGAAAAAAAGAAACAATAGTCCAGTAAACAATAGTGAACAATAGTTTAATAAAACAGAGTCCTAGTTCCTCCTCAAGGGATATACATAACCATCTGATGCAAGTCTCTGAGTTGGGCTGGAACTAAGGCCCCCAACCAGGTGGAAGATGGTAACTATCTGCTGAGACCCTAGACTGGTATGAACCTAAGGAATGATGTTGACCTTTTCTGACACTCTAATTTCAATCAACTAAAGCTCTCTGTTGAACTTTGACCCAATTCTTTTTTTAATTTTTTTTTAATTTTATTTATTTATTTTTGGCCGTGTTGGGTCTTTGTTGCTGCTTGCAGGCTTTCCCTAGTTGCAGCAAGCGGGGGCAATGAGGTGCGCAGGCTTCTCATTGTGGTGGCTTCTCTTGTTGCAGAGCATGGGCTCTAGGCACGTGGGCTTCAGTAGTTGCAGCATGCGGGCTCAGCAGTTGTGGCTCGTGGGTTCTAGAGCTCAGGCTCAGTAGTTGTGGCGCACAGGCTTAGTTGCTCCGCAGCATGTAGGATCTTCCCGGACCAGGGCTCGAACCCGTGTCCCCTGCATTGGCAGGCGGATTCTTAACCACTGCGCCACCAGGGAAGCCCAACTTTGACCCAATCCTATGCTGAATTCCGCTCAAGCCCCGTCACGAATACACAAGCACTCTTAGCTTAAAACTTCCCCAGTTTTGCTGTTCAGGGAGACACTGCTTTAGGAAAGATCCCTTGTATTCTCCGTACTTGCTGCAAGTAAAACATTCTTCCTTCCCCTGATCTTTGGCCTGGTTGTGTCTTTTGGCTCAACACCCACCAAGAGGCGAACCCAGTTTTTGGGTAACATTAAGGAAACAAAAGAGTTGAGATCCAGAAGGGATTTGTCTTGGACAAGAAAGAGGGACACCTCTTTCACTCAGCTATGTTTGTACACAGAACTTTAAGTGTTTCCCTCCTGATTGCCTCTAGTTTCTCTAGGAAATAGAAGACTTGAAGGACTTGAGGAGGGTGGTGATGGACAGAAATACCAGCCAAAGAGAAGAGAAGGAGCTAAGGACACTTGGAAGGACTGATGGTCCAGGTGAAATTGAAAACCTGGACTTGCCTTGGCACCAATCTACCTGGCTGTGTGGTTTTCTTCACCACTGTGGAGGATGGGGGAAAGGTTATACACAAAGAATGGGAACCGCAAAAATTCAAGTTTCCTTTCAGCTTTTTCTTGAAAGACAAAAGAGAACCTCTTCCACTGACTCAGTGCCACCGTTTACCCACTCAAGGAGGCACCATCAGTCACTGGTCTCGTGCGATTAAAACGAGCAGAGAGTAGAGAAAGAGGAGCGAAAAAGAGAAGAGGCAGAAGAACTGGCCCTCTCCCAGCCCGGTGGGAAGGAGCGGGAACATTTAGCCTTCCCTAAAAGCTGAAAGCTGATACATACGCCCTGGGATTCAACTTCTGAGCCTTCTCCCCATGACCCTTCCTCTTTCCCAATACCTTGCAGCTGTCCCGTCGTGTCATATTCAGGTCCACTTCAGGTGCTCCACCCCCTCCAAACTCGCGTGCCTTTCCTCCACGTGGTTCTCTGCATATATCGGTCGCCTGAGAGATCCTGGCCGGGCGGGGCTCTAATGACGCCACAATAGGAACAGGCCAATAGCAGTGACGCGTCTCAGTGACGCGAGACGCGGTCTGTCGCTTTGCCCGCCCCGGCGCAATGAGGCGGCTGCCCGCTGGGTGGCGCCGATTTCCCAGGGAGGTCCTCCCTGGGCCCCCTGCGGAGGTGCGGGAGAGGCGGGCAGGAGCCGAGGCCAGGGAGCCCCCTGCGTCAGCTGCCTCTCACTGCGCTGCTCCGGTACCAGCCGGGACTCACCCGCAGCTCCATGCTTGTGCCCGGCTCGACTCGTCCGTCTTCGGAGAAGAGGCAGGTACGTGCCACCTGTCTGAGACTGAGGAGGGGGGATGCGGAGGGCAGTGCCCTTCGAGGCTCAGAAAGTGAGGTGTCAACGACAGCCTGGGCAGAATGGGCACTAGAAATGTAGGGCGAGCGCCAGCTGCGCTGAGGATCTCCAGCAGTGGGTACCAGTTGTATGGGGGCGGGGCCTGCCAGCTGACAGCCTAGGGTACCGGGAAGAGCCATCTGTGTGCTGATCCGTGTGTTCCAAGGAAACGGTGCTTGGGCAGGACCGGGTCTCTGAGCCCTGTGTGGGATGTGGCTGAGAGTGACGCCTGGACCCTGACAACCCCCTCCCCACGTGTGGGTGGCAGCTCATTTACTCCCTCCTCTCAAAGCTCCTGGGGGCTGTCTCTGGTCAGTTTGCCAAAGAGGGTGGGGTGGAGGGAGGGTAGCAGTCAAGTGGAAGAGGAGATTTTCCACCAATCCCAAACCAGAAAGAGGCATCTTTGAAATTCTCACCAATCCCAAACCAGCAGCAGGCACGCGGTGCTCCAAGGCAAGTAACTTATACTTAACAGTCTAAGGAAGCTCTGGCCAACCCATTCTAGCTAAGGTGTGAACATCCACCTCCTGATCTGGCTGCGCTTCGAATGGGCCTGAGCTGGATCCTGCTGATGCTCACCTCCCCAGGCACAGGCATGAGAAGGTCCCCAAGTCGGGGACGCATAAAGTGGAGGAAAGGAGAGCTGGTTGGGCTGGGGTTGGAGCAGCCACCACTCCTCTGATGCTGTAAATGACGCCAAACTGGAGTCGGAATGAGGACTAGAATGAGGGCCGGGTACGAGGGCGTCCTCTGAAGTGCATCATCATGACCTGAGCTGAGTCAGTAGCCTCTGCTGAGACAGGGTGGAGGCACCATCCCGGGTACTCCCAGTCCTCAGGGAGAGCCATCGAGAAACAGACTGGGAGCAGACAAGAGCACCAAGGCCCAAGAGGTTAAGAATCCAGCACCTTCCTCCTGTGACCCTGCCCAGCCAGCCCCGCTCCGTAGGCTCGGGATCCTGAGCACTCCTACAGGTAGAGTGGACACACCAGAGCAGCCAGCCTTGCTCCTGGTAGCCTGGGGGAATCTGCACTTGCTATATTTTTCTGGGTGGAGGAGGAAGGAGCCCAAGTGGGCCTGGCCCTTCTCTGATGGGTCGACTGGACGTCTGGGAATAGGGCAAGCCTCGTTTGCCTTGCCAGTTACGGGACATGGACCAGCTCAGAAAACCATGGCGCTGTTCTCTGGCATTAGAACAGAGCACTCCCACAGGGTGGCCTGGAGGCCCTTTTCTCCCTAGCAAGCTTCACCCGGGAGGTACTACTACAAATACTACCACTAATTATAATAGTAAGTGGAAGTATTCAATATAGTAATAATTATCATTTATTGAACCCTTACTATGTGCCAGGAAATTTACAAATATTATTTAACCCTCACACCTGTGAGGTATAGCATTATTATTGCTCTTGCTTTACAGACTAAATAAGGTCCAGACAGCTTAAGTGACTTGCCCACTGTCTCAGAGCCAATAAAAGGGAAAGACCCGGAATACGAGCCCAGGCCTAGAAGTCCATTATAAAAGAGTTTGGACTGGAAACTGAGAGGGGTCCCTCCTGCCTCTCCCTACCTGTGTGCCTCTAGGTCTCCTCCATTTCAAAACTAAAGGAGGTGGACTGAGGCTTCCTCCTCTTCTCCAGTTCAGTGACTGACACCTCCTTCTCCTTCTTTGCCTAATCCCACCCCCCTCCCTCTACCCTCTTTCCAGTTGTTTCCCCTTGAATCCTCCTTCTGTTCCATTTCAAAATGCCTCCTTTCAAACAGTCTCGTAGGATCTCCTTGCCTGGCACCGGGCCACGTCGAGGGGAGGGCCTGCCACTGCCCCTTTAATTCTCCCCGGGCTTGGAATGCCAGCGAGTGGAGCCAGCCATCTCCGTGAGGTCAGATAAGATACTATATATATCGGAGTCGGTAACCTGAGCTCCGGATTACCCGGCCCGAGTCGGAGTCCTGCCTCCGGGCTGGCCCCTGCACTCCCTGCCCTGCTGGGGAAGGAGAAGCCCCCAGATCCTGTCCAGTGTCCCCAGACACAGGTCAGTAACTGCCCCTCTGGTGTCCGAACTTCACAGGGCCGTTGTCCGGAGGGCCCTGGACTGTCTGTTTGGGGGAGCCCTGTCTGTCTGGGGGAGCATGTGAGACGCCGCCCCACCGGGCCTGGTAGGTGCTATGGACAAGACCAAGGGCTCAGAGGCCAGGAGGAGGAACGATGAAGCCCTAGAGGAGACAGAGGGAGCCTGGGGCTCTCCCCTGGGGTGGGTACCAGGAGAGTGCCTGGAAGGGAGGTGGCTGGAAAAGAGAATCTAAGCGTTCCAATACTGCCCGGGGGGCCCATATCTTTGCCTTTTCTTGGAAGTGTAGAGATGCCCACCCCCTCCCAACCCCAAATCAAGAAGCGCCCGATAGAGACACTGCCCTAAGCCCACCCACCTCTTCTCCTCCAGGCAGGATTCTGGCTGTAATCTCCAGTCTCTTTATCTTACCTCTTCACTCCCTCTCAGCCCTTGGGTAACTACTGGGATCTAGAGAGACTGAGAGGGACCCACTGCCCCTTGGATGACCCCCTGCCAAGGCATATTAGGCACTAAACTGGTGGGTCAGTGGGGTGGGTGCCAGCCCCTGGGAGGCAGAGCCGCTAGTGGCAGGCTGGAGGGAAGTGGGCCTGAGAGGAGTAAACAGAACTCCTGGACTATGAGAGCACAAATATCCCTCACCCTGACCTTCCACTGCACCTGCATCCTCTACTTCGGCCGGGACATTCCTCGCCCTAGGAACTGACGCTTGTGTGTAGGCAGTGCCCCAGCAGCTGGGCGTGCGGCTTGGAAAGTGTAGATGACAGGGCCCCTCTCTCAGCCCACTTTACCCTTCAAGGTCAGCTGTCTCACTGCCTCATTCCGATGTTGTTAGCAAGCGGCTTTGGGAAGCTCTGAGGTCACCACTGTGGAGGTTTCCAAGCACCTAGTGGAACTGGCTGGGATTCCCCACTCACCTGTCCCGGACACCTGAGTAGGAGGGAAGGGACTGAATCCGGCTGAGGCGCACCTCTGAAGCCCAGCTAGGGGCTCTCTATCCAGGCAGTGGCGAGGCCACAGAAGCTGGCACGCCTTCACCCCAGAAAGGAGAGCAGATCTGGGCAGAGAGGGGCCGTGAAGGCTGCTGGGATGTTGGGCATCACCCATCCCCTACTCTGGGGGCCAGGAGTGCCTGGGATTCCTGGGGAGCAAGTCCCTCCCCTGGCTGGGCAGGTTAGGGAGCCCTTCACGTGAGCAACAGGAAATGACAGTGGCTGACGTAAAGGGCTGGTGGCCCCAGGAAGATAGGGTTCATTTAACCCCTGACTCACCTAGTCTGGGTACCTCAGGGGGTGGGCTGAGCTGCAGCAAGGGTAGGAGGCTGAGGGGCATGTCCATAACCAGGCCTTGGGCCAAGGTCCCTGGCTGGGGCCATATGCTGGTGCCAGGGGACATGCAGGAGCTTGGCATCATGGGTGAAATGGAGGCCTCCTGGACCATGTCTCGGCCGATCAGCATTGTACTGGGGCTCAGGTTGCACCTGGCTTCGCTTTCATTCGCCTGCAGTGGAAACTCGAAGGGCAGCTCCTGCGGGAGTCTGAACCTGCCATGCTGTTGCCTAGACAGTGGATGCCTGGATCCCCCTCAACCCCATGCTGCAGGCCCCCCACCCTGTGCCAGCTCAGGGAGAGGCCAGGGAAGTGAGAAGGGAGGTGGGGGGTTGGCTTCAGGGTCACTGTCAGCAGACAGAGCCCAGGTAGGTCCCAGTCCCGCTCCGCCACTGCTCCCAGTGTGACCTTGGGGAAATCCACATCACTTCCCCGAACACTAATTTCCTCATCTGCAAATGGGCATAATACTAGCACCTGTCGCTTAGGGCAGTCGTGAGGATTGAGTTAATACGCAGAAGTCTTAGTGCAGTTTTAAGCTTTAATAACTTCAGAAATATGAATGCTAAATGCTTCATTTGAATGTTTCATTATTTAAACTTCTTGTCTGTTTTTTTAAAATTTTGAATGAAAATATTTTGAATTTCAATTTAACGTAAAAAAAATTAAACCTTCAAATGATGTTGGTAAGCCAGGGGCGCGGGGAAGGCTGTATGAGTGTTGGGCTTCGGGCTGCTGAGAAATGAGAGGCTGCCCGAGAAGCACTCAGGGTGATGCCTGGTCCAGGGGTGCTCAGTACCTGCTGGCGGGGCAGTGGCCAGCTAGCTCACTCATCCTTTCAGGAAGAGGGATGCCACCACACCTCCCAAGAGAGGGAAACTGAGCAAAGCGAGAGGGAAGCCTGGCAGAGCAGGGAAAAGCCGAGGGCCCCGGTGGGATGGCACGGAGGAGGAGGCTGGCAGCGGGGCTGCCCCTGCTGTCTGAGGTGGCGGGCACCTGGGGAGGCACTGCCTGGAACCACATGCCTGTACTTGCCAGCTCTGGGTAAACAGTGAAAGGAGTCGGGCAGCAGGGGCCCCATGCTGGGCAGGGAGGGGGACGGGGGGTCACAGCCAATCGGCTGGCCTCCCACTGCCCCATGAAAAGGCCATTCAGTTCAGGCCGTTCCTTTGGCAACAAGGAGACTCGTGGCCATGTGAGTGCCCGTCCTGTCCCTGTCTTGCGCAGCAAGGCTGTAGCCAGGGCCCCGGCCCACTCTCCTGCCCGGGGTGCCTTCTGCAGCCTCCAGGGACAGCCGTGCCAGGTAACGCAAGGGGCGCCAACCCAAGCTGTCTGCTCACCTGAAAGATGCTGGCACTGTCCTCAAGAGTGAAACTGGGGGTTGGGGGAGGGGATAGGCATGCTCAAGGCCTCAGCCCCTATAGGGACCCTCTCCCCAGACAGGGGAACTGTAAAGCAGCTGCCAGCGCTGAGAGGCACCTTCCAGGGGGCTGTTAGTGATGGCATGACCACCTGAGACTGCAGGGAGGGAGAGGCCTGTCAGTTGCCTGCCAGATTGAAGTAGACAGGAGAGAGGGACTTAGGAGCCCTCCTGCGATTCTGGGGACCGGAAGGTATGGCTCCACCTCCAGACCCCAGCCCTTCCCAGTGTTACTTGTGGGCCATCCCAGGGCCGTCTGTCCCCGTCTGCTGCACCTTGTTTGGCCCCAGCACTTCTGCGTCAGCAGGGCCAGGAGAGGTCGCAAGTTTGGGGCACTGCCTGCAGAATACCAATTCCCTGGGAACCTCAGTGTGGGGAGGCGTAGAGAGGCCCGAGGGGAGGAGGTACGAGCTCCTGCCCTGGTGGGGGTGGGGTGGGGTGGGGTCATATCTGATTGGCTGCCAGGTGTCCCAGAGCCCAGCTCCTGAGAGCTGGAGTCTCTTTGACTTTGAATTATTGATGGCGCTCTCCAAAGTGAAATCAAGCAGGACTGGTCCCACGCCCCCGCCCCCCCCCGTGCCTCTTTCTGTCTCTCCCCTTGGCCTCTCTCGACCTTCATTCTCTTCCTTCTCTGGACCCCAGAAAGCTAAGCAGATGGGAGGGAAGCTTGTGGTTTCCCCTAGCCCTCCTCCAGTTCTCTTTTCCTAGAAAGGGGTGAAAGTCATGCAGGAGGTGGGAACACAGTGGGGAGGGAGAGTACATGAAGTGTAGGGGGCCTGCGGGCCAGGCGGGAAAAGGCTGAACGATAACTTATAAGCCAGGCCTTTCTGATGCTGGCCTAGACTGAAAACGGCTGGAGGTCTCTGGCAGGGCCTAGAAGTTCTGTTCTGGGGCCTACATGGAAGGTGCCACCTGCTCACCTCCCAGCCCTGCACCTATCTCACGCCTTACATGGACTGAGTTTCTAGAGCTCTCTGCCTGGCCCTCAGCACTTGAGGCTTGGCACCAGCTCCTCTCTGCCCTAACGGGCTGGGCTGCGGCCTAGGGCAGGCCGTGGGCTGCCCGAGCCACTGGCTGCCGAACAGCTAGATTCTGCCCACTGCCCGCTCATCTCCCTGGGGGCTGCTGGGAGAAGCCTGGTGCCCGGGGCTGCGGTCAGAGGCCCGCCGGGCAGGAGACAGCCAGCCCTGACATTATTACAGGCCTACAAAGGGAGGAGCCGGGCTGCCTGGCGGGGGCTGGGGGAGGAGATAATAACCACTGTCATTGTTGAGAGCTTTCATGTTATTATCTCATTTATTCCTCGCAACAACCCTGTGAGGTAGGAATCATAATGATGATTATTATACTGATTTTGCAGGTGAGGAAGTTGGGGCTTGGGAGGTTAAATGACTAGGGCAAAATTGCCCAGCTAGTCAGCCACAGGGCGCGTCAAAACCGGCCCCTAAGCGCGCTCCTCTGAGAGTCCTGGGTGACTCTGCACCCTCACCACCCCAGGAGCCCCCCCAAGAGCCCCTGCCGACCCTCAAGGAAAGAGGCCCGATCCTACCTGCTCCTCCCTCCAAGCACCTTTGCCCTCCAGCTCCATTATAGATAAAGCCTGCATGTTCACGGTGATGGAGGGACTCTGGGGGCCCCCACATGAGCCTAAATGTGATGGGGGTGCTGAGTCGAGGTGAAGTGGGAAGAGCACAGGGCTGGAAATCTGAGAGACATGGACGCCAGCCCTGGGCCTGCTAGTGCGTGACCTTGGGCAAGTCAGCGGCGCTTTTCCCATTTGTACAACAGAGAACTTAAGATGGATGACCCCTTCATCGAGTGGACACTCTCAGATGCCCAGGAAGGGGTTGATGGTCCTAACCAGTCTTAACTGGCTGGAGCATGCACTGGACACAGCTGACTCCAAGTTCCTGAAAAACAACTTGGGCAAACATCGTACGGTTTAGTCTGAGTAAGATCTGGAGGATGTGCAAGTCTTTTGTAGCAACAACTAAAGCGACCTTAGCAGTGAGGGTAGGTAATAGGTGCAGTGCAACTAACTGATAATCACCCTTGTTTCAGTAGTGGGGAAATCTGGGATGGATTCCCAAATCTGATGTCTCTGCGGTGAGACTTGGTTCAGGCTGTTTCGCCTCTGTCTGCTTCAGTGTCCTCTATGTAAAGTGTGGTCATGGCTGCCCACTCCCTGGGACCTTGGGAAGATTCAATTGTATGATGGATGTGGAAATGTCTTCTTTTACTTGTGGTAAAATATATATGACATGAGACTTAAAAAAAAAAGATGGATGACCCTTTAGGGATCTCAAAACTCCTCAATTCAGAGGTTCTGTGTTCCTTCAGCGGACCCACCCCAGCTGCAAGGACTTGGGGTAGGGACAGGAGTGCTGCCTGCAGTGCAGGATTTTAGCCTCTAGGGGGCCCCCTTTGCACAAGTCATTATCACCATGAGCAGTCTGTGATGGGTGCTGGTAGGGGAGAACCCCTGGGAGGCCACAGGGCCCTGACTCCACTTGAAACAGAAGTCTTAGATCAGTGAAGACGGTGGGCTCTACCACACGAGGATCCCCCACCGCAGCAGGTGACCATGTCCAGGGAAGAACTCTGGGATTGGGTCGGGAGACCAAGGTCAGGCTCCTGCTCAGCCACTCGTCGCCACCTCCCCCAAACCGCATGGGCCTCCTTTTCCTCATCAAGGATCTGGCCAAGTGATCCTCTCAGGTCATGCCAGCTCAGACAGTGTAAGATTCGCAGAAGACTCCCGCTCGTCCCATAGGTCAGAAAGCAGGGGAGCAGTCTTAACTCTTGGAACGTCCAGCGTTTCCAATCCAGGGGGTGAGGGCGGTGGCATCCCCCCATCTTGGGAGTATCTGCAGAAGCTGAGGAGAGGAAGCAGATGGGACCTGGGCTGGAACACTATTTGTTGCTTGAAGGGCTGCAGAGGTAGGGCAGTCCCTGCCTCACCCTGGGGTCTTTGAGGGGAGCAGTTGGAGTGGCCAGGACGTGCTGAGACTGATTGCCCCGTGTGGTTTATGAAAGCCAGCTCAGCTCTCATGCTTTCCCCGAGGTGTGAGTGCATGGTGCGTGGAGACCTGCATGCCTGTGGGCGCACGCACATGCAGAGGTGTGTCTCAGCGGTGGGCCAGCCTCTCGTGGAATTAGACTGTGTGGTCCCTGGTTGAGGTCTGGCCAGCTGGGGATGGAGAGCAGGTACAGTGGGAGCCTGACCCCCCGCAGGGCCCTCTGACAACTGCTTTCCTTGTCTTTCAGCCCATGAGGCTCCCAGTTCCCACTGAGTGCCGCCCTGAAGGATGTCCCAGCTCTCCTCCACCCTGAAGCGCTACACAGAATCGGCCCGCTACACAGATGCCCCTTATGCCAAATCGGGCTATGGCACCTACACTCCCTCCTCCTACGGGGCCAACCTGGCTGCCTCCTTCCTGGAGAAGGAGAAGCTTGGTTTCAAGCCCGGCCCCCCCACCAGCTTCCTCACCCGTCCCCATACGTACGGCCCCCCCTCCATCCTGGACTATGACGGAGGCCGCCCCCTGCTGAGACCCGATGTCATCGGGGGTGTTAAGCGTGCGGAGAGCCAGACTCGGGGCACCGAGCGGCCTTCAGGGAGTGGACTCAGCGGGGGCAGTGGATTCTCTTATGGAGTGACCACCAGCTCCCTCAGCTACCTGCCCATCAATGCCCGCGACCAGGGGGTAACCCTGACCCAGAAGAAGCTGAACAGTCAATCAGACCTGGCCCGGGACTTCTCCAGCCTCCGGACCTCAGATAGCTACCGGCTAGACCTGGGCCGCAGCCCCATGCTGGCCCGCACGCGCAAGGAGCTGTGTGCCCTGCAGGGGCTCTACCAAGCGGCCAGCCGCTCCGAGTACCTGGCCGACTACCTGGAGAACTACGGTTGCAAGGGCAGCGCACCGCAGGTGCCCACCCAGGCCCCTCACTCACGAGTCCCTGAAGTCCTCAGCCCCACCTACCGACCGAGTGGCCGTTACACTCTGTGGGAGAAGGGCAAGGCCCAGGCCCCTGTGTCCGGCTGCTCCAGCTCCCCAGGGCGAAACACCATGGTGAGTTTGCCCGAGGGACCCGGTGATGGGCTGGGGAGGCAGCCACTGATGAGGAAAGGACTCCCAACTTGACCGATGATCGAAGGCAGAGGTTTTCCTTCCCAGGCCTCACAGTGGCTTCTCCTGCAGCCCAGGTGGGGAGGAGCCAGGGAAGTTAGCTCAGCACGTCCGGTGCCCTCATGGTTTGATGCCTTGCCCAGGGACTTGCCCACTCTCCCCGGGAAACCCACTTCATGACCTGTGCACTCAACGATGGCCCAGCAGTGATCTTGGAAATGCTCAGCTACCCTCACGTACACTGGGATTCTTATCCTCTACTTTCCCACCCAACATGCCAGGGTCCCCTGCAGGCCCTGCCCCATCCTGGACTGACTGCTGAGGCCCCCAGACCACCAGTGTGCCCCGTGGTAAGAGAGGACCCCTGGCCCTGATTGCATCTCTCCTGCTGCTCAGGCTTTTACCTCCCAGTCCAGAGATGTGGCTTAACATTGGGACATAAGACATCAGGAGAAGAGGGTCTCTCCTCTGATGGACCCCGCCTGGCTCAGGATAGGGTGTCTGGACAGGAGTTGTTCTCACGTGTCTTTGGAGAAAATGGTGCAGAACATTTTGTCTAGGGCTTTAGACGATCCAATCCCTCTCTACTCCAATAGTGCCTGGGCTTGAATAAGGGAAGAGGCTCTGCTGGAGACGGAGTAAGGGCTGGCATGGCCCCACCCACATCTAATCCCTGAACACACCTCTCTTGGGGCACTGACTACAATTCTGCCTTTTCTGTAGTCATTAGTTTACCCATTAGATGGTGAGCTCTCATAGGATGAGAAAGAAATCAGATCTCTAGATCCCTCACCATGTGCCTAGCTCAGTGTAGAACTCAGCTGACGTGCTTATCATGTGGATGGATGGATGGATGGATGGATTGGTGAGTGGGTGAGTGGATGGACGGGTGGGTGGATGGATGGATGGTTGGGTGGATGAGTAGGTGCATAGAAGGACAGGCAAGCATATGGGCAGGAGAACTGGGTGTTGTGTTGCCTTCATTGCTCTATGTACCCTCCTCCTACTCTTAGGACACGTGTCTTTTGGAAACAATAGCTATGCCATAGCAAGAAATGCTGCATAGGGGGCTTGTCCAGAAAAATGGAGCAGGGGTGCAAGATAGGGGTGGAGCTTTGGGGCACGGATCTTGAAGCTTGTCATAACTAAAGGTCTTGAGAGGACAACTCTGATACCATTACTTAGAGAGTCTTGGCCTTGCTGGGCCGTCTGTGAGGTGCCATGGGAGATGCAAAGGCTGGTGCCTCCCAGAGCGTTCAGGCCCTGAAAGGGCAGGGCTGGCTATGTCGGAGGGACGAGGAGTGGCACACGACAGAGCTGGCCCGGGAGAGAAAGACATGCTCTCAGGGCACGTGTGCTTGTGGTGGAGCGTGATTCACTTGAACAGGTCTGGTGTTGCTCATCTCAGGGACAGTCAGAAAGCAGCTCTCAGTGGAGGGGCTTGGGTGCTAGAGGCCTCTGAGGGGCGCCCTCCCTTTGCTCAAAAGAGAAGGGCTCTTTTTTTTTTTTTTTTTTTTTTTTATTTATTTTTGGCTGTGTTGGGTCTTTGTTGCTGCGCGCGGGCTTTCTTTAGTTGCGGTGAGCGGGGGCTACTCTTTGTTGCGGTGCGCAGGCTTCTCATTGTTGTAGCTTCTCTTGTTGTGGAGCACGGGCTCTAAGCATGCAGGCTTCAGTAGTTGTGACACGTGGGCTCAGTAGTTGTGGCTTGCGGGCTCTAGAGCGCAGGCTCAGTAGTTGTGGCGCACGGGCTTAGTTGCTCCGCGGCATGTGGGATCTTCCCAGGCCAGGGCTCGAACCCGTGTCCCTTGCATTGGCAGGCGGATTCTTAACCACTGCGCCACCAGGGAAGCCCGAGAAGGGCTCTTTACGGGGCTCAGTGTTCCTCAAAGTGGGGTCTGCAGACTGCCTACCTCAGGATCACCTGCACAGCTTAACAATTCAGGGGTCCGGGCCCTAACCAGACCCCCTGAATCAAATTCTCTAGTGAGAGTGCCTGGAAATCTGCCCTTTTCACAAGACTTTCAGGTAATCTTCAAGCACACTGAGGTCCGAAAACCTCCCCTCCACAGACTAAACTGCAGAGCCGCTCTCAGGCCCAGTCCCAGGAGAGCAGGGCTTCCTCCTTCCCACACAGGCATATTCCAAACCCCCCTGGAGCCTGCTGCCCTCCACCCCTTCCACAGGGACACCCCAGCCCCACCTCCACCCCCAGGGCCAGGGTGAGGGGAATTCTGAGAGAGGACCTCAGAGGAGTGGCAGATTGACCCGGAGCAAACTCAGTCACCCTGACGTCCCTCCTCCCGTCCAGAAGCAACCCACAACACAGGGAAGTAGCCAGCAGCCCGACAACTGAGCTAGCGTTTCACTGTGAGCTCTCGCTCGAGAAGATGCTATCAACTGGGAAAGGCCCCTCGTGGGCTCAGTGGTGTAAGACCTTGATTTAACCTCACCCTCTCTCTCCTCACCACCCTCACCACACCTCTGGAGCTGACTACATCTTGCTGGCGTGAGATCATCCCTGTTCGTGTGGCCTGGACCACTTCTTCCTAGAACCAGGTCCAGTTTCTTTTCCGATCTCCATCTGGGGATCTTACCGTCTCATTCATTCATTTACGGTGCTCGGCTTACTAGCAGCATAACCTCAGAGAAGTTCCTGAACTTCTGAACCTGTTTCCTCTGTAAAACGAGAGCAATCATAGTTCCCACTTCATAGATTGTCGTGAGGAATCAAAGGTTGGCGTGTGAAAGGGCCTGGCATGTAGTAGGTGCTCCATACATGTCAGTCCTCCTTGCCCCCTTCCAGGTGCTCCGGGAGGCAGGAGAGGTGTGAGCCATGGCCCCTGCCCTCAGGCATATGCACAACTAACTTGGGGAGATAAGTTCCCAAAACAGTTGCAGTAGGAGGCCTCCCTAGGTGTTTTGCAGTGTCGTAGGTGATGGGGAAGGGAGAGGTCATCCGAGGCTGGGATGGGCTGCTCTGACCGCTGGAAGAACAGTTTGCCTCTTTAACCTTGGACACCTCTCATCTGAGCTGTTTCCTCACCCATGAAAGGGAATGGTCATGCCTGCCCTGCCCACCTCCCAGCGATGTCATGAGGTTCAAAGCACATAATGGATGTGGAGGAATCTGAAACCAGTAACATGCGATGGGAGAGTCGGTTTAAACTTAAGGGGGGAAAGGAGATGATGGAAAAGAAGGCGCATTTGGCAGCTGACTAGAGTAGGAGAGGGGACCACCGTTGGGAGGAACAAAGGTGAGAAGAAAGTGCATACTGGGGCAGAGCCAGCATAATCTGACTCCTCTGGGGCAGCCGTGGCCCCAGGGCTCTCAGAGTAGCTGACCTGAACTACAGTGGAAGTACAGTAAAGGGAGGTCACAAGCAGGGCCACCCACCGGGGACTAGAACAGTTCTAACCAGACTCAGTCCCCTTGTTAATAGTAACAGCCCACATGAACTTGGACTGTCACAGACTCAGCTGAGCACGGGTGAAGAACTGGTGCAGGGGGACAAGAATTCTGAATACCCCCCCACCCCACCCCCAGCTTGCTTAAGTACCAACTAAATGCCACTCCACGCAGGGTGCAGCTCAGCCTAGGACAGTGAGGGCTGCCCCAGGCTCCACCTTATGACAGACTGACGAGGAGGGAGGCGTGTTGGTTCAGAACTGATTAAAAAAAACAAAACAAAACAAAAAACCTTTCACTACCCTCAGTGGGGACTCCAAGCCAGGAAGCCAGGCCAGGTGAGTTGGCCCTGCAGAGAGCCAGGGGCCCAAGCACCCAGCCTGGTCACATCCCCCCTCTGCCCCACCTCTCCTGTTCCCTTGGGCCTATGGAAGGACAAGCTGTTCCCACTGAGCCCTTCCAGGGCTGCGCTTTAACCCCTACAATCCATCCTAATCCTCCTCCGCTCCCCACCCCCTCCAGCTGCTCCCTCCCCAGCCCTGGCATTTTGCCTGCTGGCCTCAGCCCTGCGCTCACCCTGCCCAGCCCTGCGGAGGCCACCCTCTTCTTTCCCCAAGAAGAGCCGGGGTTGGCCTGGGGCCCTCCAGAGCACAAGCCACGGGCCGGGCACCTGCTGCTCAGATGCAGGGCCTGAGCCGGCCTCTTCCACACCCGTGCCCTCTGTTCTGGGACCTGTTGCTAGGAGCAAACGTCCTGGGCACCTGGAGTACCTGGGTCCTATTTGCCACTGGGGCTGCTGACTCATCGCGCAAAGCCTCGGGTTCCAGCTGTTCAGTGACAGGGAGATTATATAAGCCGAGGTCATGTGATTTTTCTCTCGGGTGGGACTTTGGACTTGACTGCTGCCAAGCAGTGGGGGGAAGGGAGGAGTTTTACTCCAAAGAGAACCACTTGAGGACAGCAGGGGCTGCCCTAGGGCTCCTGGGTGAGAGGTGTGACCTTCCTCTCTGTCCCCTGCCTCCTCACTGTTCACTCAGCCACACTGAACTGCATGCCTGCCGTCTTATTTGTCCAGCTTGGCAGCCTGAGACCCTGGGGCTTGTCCTCACCCACTCGGCCACCCAGAGGAGGGTGAACTTCCTCAGGGCCTGAATCTGTGCTGACAGCATACGAAGGTCACACAGAGGAGCCCTTAAGCCAGAGGGGTCCCACGGCCAGGACTAGTACTAGCTGCTGAGAAAGAAAGGGCAGTCGGTCTGTAGTCTGTGGTTAGAATCAGCCAGACACTGGTGTCTCCAGCCCTTGAAGATCGGCTGTGGGCTATGACCTGGCTGGTGGCCTTGGTGCTGCCTTACCCAGGCTCGTTTTCTCAATCAGTGCCCCGCACTGTGCTCCCTGCCTCCCCCTCCACCCCGCCTCGGGGATGTCTCCATGAGTTAATGTGGCGCAGGGGTGGGCTCAGCAAGGCCGAAGTTAATCCAAGCCTGGCAAAATGTTCCCTGCCCCTGGGAGAGCCGCTCCACTGACCATCGGCTACAGAAATGAACAGCATGTTCAGGGCCCAGAGCTGCACACGTGGCCCCCTGCACCCTCTCACCTCAATGGGTACGTAAAAACTGGTGCCCCACACAGAGGTATAAACGAGAGAGGGAAGTGTGTGGGCCTCTGGAATCCAGCTGGTTCAGGCCAGACTGCCCAGGGGCTCAAAGGAGTACAGAGCTCTTGGCCTCCTGGAGTCTGAGTGATGCAGGGAGGCGGAGCTTCCTACAGACCTAGGTACCGCTGGCTGGCCCTCCCTCCGCAAGGGCAATCGTGGGCTGAAAGCCAAACCTCCTAACAAGGACTCTGAGCCCCTACCCGTTCAGTCAATCAGGCCACCAGTCTGTCCCATTTGCGGTGGTAACAGCAGGTGCGTGCAGGAGCAGGGCCTAAGCAGTGTTTCCAAATCCAGGACCAAGCTGCCCACTAAGATCTGAGGGAGCAAGGTATTCGCCGTCTTGCCTTCGTAGAGCTAACCCTGACTTTAATTTATTTAAACACTCCATCCGTGCCAGGAAGGATCTGAGGTGAGAAAGTACCTACGGGGGAGGCAGGCCAAGCACAGGGTCTGAGAAATGGCCGTCTCGGGCTCCAGGAATGAGCCCTGCAGAGATCAGCTCAGTGTGTCTGAGGCAGAAAGTCACGGAGCCAGAGCCAGATTCAGATCCCAGAAGACTATATGCTTTACCCACCCCACTTCACGAAATGGCACTGAGGAGAAAGGGTCTCACGGGGGCTTGGCTAGTTGAGAAATGACCACGGTTCTTCCTCGGCTGTGTCCTGCAGCCGTCAGACCTGCCTGACAAGACTGGACCCTGTGTGAATTCTTTCCGCCCCGGCTTCTCAAAGGGCTCCCATGCAGGAGCTTTCCCCAGCTGGGCCTCCCCTCTCCCAGCAATGCCCCTAACCTCCCGCATCCCAGGAAAGATGGAGAGAGCTGGCAGAATGTCATGATGTCCCGGGGTGGCTGGCCTACGTCATGGGGAGACAGGCCAAATGCTCCAGGGGGTGAGCACCTGATAGCGCTTCCTGCAGCTCACTTACTCAACATGCAAACCCAGACTCGCCCCACCCTCTGAGGCTCAATGGGACTTCCAGGATGCCCAGCGGAGCCTGCACTGGCCCCCTTTCATGATGAGCTCAACACCTTTATTAAGCACCCACTAAGAGAACCCACAACGCTGCCCTTCAGGAGGTATCAGTGTGATGGTACAATCAACACACAAGCTCAGACCACTTACAGAAGTCTTAGAGACACTTATAACACAAAGATAAACATATTAAGACAAATTCATACAGTGGAAACTGAATGCTAGTAGACTGAGGGTATACAGGGATGGTGTTTAGAGCTGGGTGGAGTTCATTGGAGAAGGCTTTGTGGAAAACATGAGTTTTGAGCAGAATTTACAGGTTGGTAACTGGCAGAGAACAGGAAGGGCATTCCAGAACCTCCTGGTAATTGTTACTAGCATGGGTTTTGCTGTAGGACGGGTCTGGGTTCAAAGCCCCACACTGCCATTTACCAGCTGTGTGGTCCTGGAAAGTCATTTGACCTCTCAGGGCTTAAGGTCCTTCATCTAGAAAATAGAGGTAATAGTTGCTACGTCACTGTGTTATTATGCAAGTTAGCTGGGATAATATATATAAAGCACTTAGCAGTGCCTGGCATTTAGTAAGTACTTCATCGGTGGCAGTTTTGTTTTTTAAGCGAGAGAAGGCAAGTGCTTAAGCAGGTTGGTTGGCAGCGGGGATCAGAGAAGAGTGAGGGTGGTGACGGTGGTGTCGTCCGGCCTATGGATGACAGTCTCACAGACAGGGCTACCTGAGGTTTCCAGACAGGATAGAAGAGTCGAGTGTTTCAGGGCAGGGGAGTGATGTGATGAAATGCAAGCCTTGCTGCAGACAGTGTGGGACTGGCTCAAAAGGGTGTGGTTAGGAAGAAGGAAGCATGGAGGAAAAGGCTGTTGCATTTTGTCCAGGGTCCAGGTTTGGTCACCCGGCAAGGAGAGTGACGGTGGAGATACCCCTCCTAACATCAAGCCTCACTTATCACGCAGGAGAACGCCCTGCAGCTCCTGCCACCTGCGCACTCCTCCCACCACCGCTGCTGGAACACACGGGGCAACCGTCTGTGCTCCCCTCTCAATAGCACAAAATTGCTGTTTCGTGGGAGGCCTGGGGTACAAGCCATACATGCGTCCTGGACACACTCCCCATGTGGCTGTGGTCGTGTGTGCCGTGTGCGTGTACATGTGGGGATGACAGGCCAAGGGAAACAGAAGGAGGCCACAGATGAGTAACAGCACACACTGCTGCCTCCCAGAGTATTTTTAAATGCTAAAAATACTGGCTAAAAATAGCCATCAAGCTCCAAACAAGATACTTTCTCCAGGCAGATTCTGTGTGGGTCCCCGATAGGTGAGTGGGGTGGAGCCTCAGAAATCTTCAAGCACTGCTGCCCTTAGGGTCACAGGAGTACACTCACCCCACACCAGCTGAGCACCTATTTCTCCACCGTGGTGGTACTTTCTCCCCATCTCCCAAAAACAAATCAAAATTTGAGATTCTAGGAGAGATGGAGTTGGGTAACTGGGTAGAAGAGGCCAGAAACGGTTCCTTCCTGGGGCCAAAAGGTACGGTGACATACTGTACCATATAAACATATGGGCATTGCCTCTCTTGGCAGTGGGCCAAACTAGGGCTGGAGGGAGGAGGGGTGCTCAATGCCGAAGCCGTGGAAATCTACCTTCCTAACCTGGGCCCTGTGACCCTCACGGTCTGTGTCGATGTTGGGCTCCAAGAAAGCCCTGAATGCTGAATCCCCCCTGAATGCTGTGCAAAAGTTTGTGCGTGGGTGCATTTTTCCCTGAAAAAAATGAGTACAGAGCTTTCATCGGGTTCTCAAAATGATCTGCAGCCCCCAAAAAGTTAGGAATCGTTTGCCGCCTTGGGGGAAGCTCACCCGGCTGACACTCGTCCTTGGAGACGTGTCCTCTGCGGGCCTCAAAGACAGTTTCTCGAGTCCCAACCCCGAGGTGGGTCCCGGACTCCGCGCTCCGGTCCTGCCGGCCCCCGGGGGCTGCCAGGTCTCTGCGGCCCGCGGGCTCGGTCGGCGCCGGGGGGCTGGGGGCAGCCAGGCGGTGGGCGGGAAGCGCGGGGTCTGGCGGGGGCTCAGCCTCGCTCGGGTCCGCGTGCTGGTGCCCGGGGGCGGGGCCCAGCAGGGGCGGAGCTGGAGCCCTGGTCCCGCCCCGGCGCTGACGTCGCGCGGTCAGCGGCGCCGGTGGGGCCGCCAGTCGGCCGGAGAGAGAGAGAGAGAGAGAGCCGGTGCAGGGGCGGTTGGTGGCGTGCGCCGCGGAGGTTGAGGCGGAGGAGCGCGCGTTCTGCCTGCCGTAGCGGTTGCCGCCGGGCGCCGTGGACGGTGTCCTGTGGCGGCCTCGCCGGCCTGGGCGTCCGGGCCGTGGCATCGCGCGGTACTACCCCGCGCCCCCTTGGCCAACGTTAGGCGAGGGGTCGAGCCCGCCGCCCGCCCGTCAGCATGCGCACCTCGTACACCGTGACCCTGCCCGAGGAGCCCCCCGCAGCCCCCTTTCCCGCCCTCGCCAAGGAGCTGCGGCCGCGCTCCCCTCTCTCCCCTTCCCTGCTGCTCTCCACCTTCGTGGGGCTCCTGCTCAACAAAGCCAAGGTACGCGGGGCCCTTTTCCGGGACCCCCAACGCCGAGGGCTGGGGTTCCGCCTCCTCCCCGGGATGCCCTCCCTCCCGCCCCCTGCTGCCGCGCGCCGGGCCCGGGCACGGAGGGTCCCCAGACCCCACCCCTCCTTTCCCAGGGTCTCCCGGCAAGGAACGCCCCTCCCCGGGTGATCTCACGCTTACTCGCGGCCCCCTCCCCTTGTTAAGGTCCCAGCCCCTGAGTCCTCCGAACCCCCCTTCCCCCTCCCTCTCGTCGACCCACCACCAGGTGGCTCTTGGACTCTTAATTCCTGGCACCTATCAGGACAGGTGCAGGAAAGCGTAACCTTGACTAGTTCTCGGTGTGTGAGGGAACGGGCAGCTCGCTGGACTCCGCGGGCGTGACTCCTCCAAGGCCAAACCCAGCAAGAAAGGCTAGTGGGAAAGGGGCCGCCTCCCCGACACTCAGTCCCAAAAGGCCCTTTCCCAGAGGGTCGGTAACAGGGGTCCTTTGACCCCGTGAAGGGCAGAGGAGTTGCAGACGGGGAAAGAGGTCAACGTCCCTTCCCTTCCCAGCCCTCCCCAGTTCAGCTAAGTGGGCACTGGATCCCTCAAATGACGTAGCCGCCCCAGAGTGATGCCGGGGCTGAAGGCTGGGCCCTGCCTCCTCGGGGAAGAGAGAAGGGGGCAGAGCTTGACAGGTCTTATGTAGCAGCACCAGCTCCCGTGTTGGCAGTGTGTGCACTGCCCCGTGCCAGGGCCACACCAGGCTCCTCGGCTGCAGCCAGGACTCATGGCTGACCCTCATGGCACAGGTGAAGTAAGCCGGAAAGCCCTTTCCTGGGGTCTCGGGCGTGAAGACACAAACCTCCATCAGCCTTTCTTCTGCGGCCGGTGTTCCCAGATGTTTCCCCCGCGTTAACATAGAGCAGGCTCTTACGAGTCCCCTGCTCCTTCCCTGGGAGGGGAATGCTGTTTACTGGCCATGCAGGTGGCGTCTACCTTCTAGAACAGTGGTTGCTACTGAGTCAAATTAGGTTTGCTGATGGCTAATTTTAAGGAAGTTCTTGACCCGAACTTTCTCCACTCTTTGCACTTGAGTTCCAGCATCCCAACTGGAGTCGTTTCCTTGTCTCCTGGTGAGAGGCTGGCTGTGCAGGGTCTCTCCCAACTTCTCCAGTTTTGGCCTCTCCCTGTCGGCCCTGAGGTAGGATTGTTTTTTCCGTAAGAAAGGTCACTCCTGGGATATTTTGTTTCTCTCTGGAATGGAAACTGCTGACTTTCCCTGCAGCTCCTGATTTCCTATTCATGGCAGAAGAATATCTGGCCGGGCAAAGAACAGCCCTGCTCTCCCCTCCACTTCCACCCCCTGACTTCTGTCACCCAGCCGCCTTCTACACAGAGTGCTTAGAAATTGGCAAGTGGTGTTGAGCTCAGGAAATTTTAGACAAAGGCACAACCCAGAACTAAGAGGGTCCCAGCGATGCCTTGAAGGAGCCTCCCCCATCTCTCCACCCGCCAGGCCATAAGCAGGGGTAGATCCTCAAGAATAGTAAGCGTAGATCGTGACCTGTTCTTCTTGACCTTCCCTCTGTTGGGTCACAGTTAAAAGTGTCAACACCACAGGAATGCTTCATTAGAGAGATGCCTCCAGTCTCCCACTGCCCCACCCCCACTAGTGCTGCATGACTGCTGGCTCAGCCAAGGGCCCGCTTTGGTAGACAGTGACAGTCACCAGTGGTAGAATGCTTTGCTCCTGTGGCCTGTTTAGACAGATGTTGTCTGAGGCACAGGGGGTAAGAACTAATAAAGCACTGCCGGAAATAGGTGTAAGAGTGGGTGTTCTGGGGAATAAAGAGCAGGTATTCGGTCGTGGGCAGACTTGAACGTTTAATTCCGAATGGGCAACACGGAGACGTCAGTGTTTTTTTGGGCCCCATGTCTACTTCAAAATGCTGATAAGGTCTTTGTCCAGGGAATCATCTCTGTTGTGGCCCTCTGGAGCGTCAGGGTTTAGATTGTCGCGAAGGTAAGATTTAAATTCTGTGTTTGGGGCCATACACTGCTGTTCTTCAGCGGGTGCTTATACCCCACCTGCTGCCAATAGGCTTTTCTTTCTAGCTGCAGGTGGACAGCAGGTCTCTCTGCTGGTTTAGGTATTTCCTTCCCTACCTATTAGTGTTAGACCTAATAATTGGCAAGGAGGGATCTTCCCACTTGTGGGATCAGCAAGGCAATACCTGAGAAAAGCCCTCCTTCAGCCTGCCTCTCCCCAGCCCACCCCCTTATGCTGACAGCCTCATGGGCTTTGAGCTGCTGACAGCACACGGCATGAGTAATTTTAGCTGAGTTATTTCAGGCTCCTGTTCTGATCAGGCTTGAGCTGGCCCCACGCATGCCCCAGCCAGTGTTGCTCCAGAGCTGCCTGCTCCCAGGTCCCCTCCCTGAGAGAGAGGGTGGAAGGCTCATCTGTAGGCCGATGCTTTAACCCTTTGAGCCTGAAGGTTTTCTCACTCCTTGGAGGTTGGGCCAGGATCAGCCAAGAGACCTGGACAGACAATGCGCAGAGTCCTCAACGGAGCACCTGTTCTCTCTCCCACCCCCTCACCGGCCTCCACAATAGGGACAAGAGCAAGAGTAGCGCCTTCAGCCAGGTGCTTACCTCTGCTTGGCCGCAACCTGCCATCAGAAGGATTCCCAGCCAGTGGCCAGTCAGGGTGTTGAAACCTGAACCAGGCGAGGAGGATTCTCCCAGGCTTTAATCAGCCCTCAGGAGCTGAGCTCAGCTGGAAGGAATTCCACCTGTCTCTGGCGATTCAGAATGGCAGGCCAACTAGAGTTTTTCCCCAGCTGAAGATCTAAACTCAGTTGAGATGTTTTGTCATTGAACTTTTCAAGACCTCCTTGAAGTGCTCATTATGACAGCTGCTTTAGATATCAGACATCTCAGGATACTAATGTAGGTCACTTGAGAGAGTGCCTGGATTTGGGACCTGGAATTTCTTGGAGCCAGGTATATGAGCTCCTGGTCTCTGGCTCTAATCTCCAGTCTCCAATCTGGCAGAGAATGAAAAGTAACATAAAGATGGGGGAAAACACGTAGTCGATAAAAGAAAGCAAAGCCTTGAAGAGTATTTTTGTTGTGTGTTGAAAATGACAGGCATTCCACACCCCTCTTTCCTACAACGTACGTAGACTGAAGTTGAAGAGAGAATAATGTGTGCGGCTTGATGCCAGTGGCTACAACTGGCAGAAGGTTGCAGAGAAAACCTAACATAGGCCGGGCGTCTTCCTTCAGCCTGAATATGCCGCGTGTTCTTTGCTTACAGAATTCTAAGAGCACCCAGGGTCTGGCTGGTCTTCGAAACCTTGGGAACACGGTGAGTTCTTCCTAGCCCACTTCTTTCCTGAGGCCACTCCCTACCATCCCAACTGGGACCGTCTAACCAGAGTCCCCTCCTGGCTCCAGCTGACTCCCTACCCTCTAGGCCAGCTGGTACCTGCCCTTCCTGGCTGGTGTTTTACAAAGTTGCCGGGCTCTTCCTCGCCCCCGCCCCCAGCAGGAAGCCCTGCTAAAGAGGAGTCGCCCTTTGAACTGGCAGCTTAGCTACTTTCCTGGATCCTTCTCCTCGAGGACAGCCATCACTTGCCACCCACTTCTGTCCAGCTCCCCCACTCCCTTTTGTACACCTCTGTAGTAAATAACCAGTTACATCACCTGTGCCAGCAGTGGGAACTTGCCTCACTTCACCGCTTTACTTACGAAAAGAGGCACTTGAGGCTGTGGGAGGATACATTTCTGGGCCAGATGGACCAGAGGGCTCTAGGTGGGAAGTAACTAGACGTGCCAGCCAGGGTCTTTGTTCCGCGGCTGACGTGCAGGTGGTCTCTCGCAGTGCTTCATGAACTCCATTCTGCAGTGCCTGAGCAACACCCGGGAGCTGAGGGACTACTGCCTCCAGAGGCTCTACATGCGGGACCTCGGCCACAGCAGCAGTGCACACACAGCGCTCATGGAAGGTGAGGGGCGCGGCCCCGGACGCAGCCTTGCTCCCCCTCAGGACGCTTTTCCCACTCTGCTGTCGCTGCACTAGTAGTTGTGTGTCATGTGTTCCTCTCCTATTTCTCTTTCTTTGGCTTCTTTTAGTTGGGACTCTAGTTTAAGAATTTCTTAGAGAAAATGGCTCAGCTGTCCTCCACGCCCCTCTCTACCCTCTCCTTCCAATAGAGTTTGCAAAACTAATCCAGACCATATGGACCTCATCCCCCAATGATGTGGTGAGCCCCTCCGAGTTCAAGACCCAGATCCAGAGATACGCACCGCGCTTCGTCGGCTATAAGTAAGGGCCTTGGGGACATGACCTCCCCGGGGTGGGTGGCGGCAGCAGCAGGTTCTAGGGGCCAGAGGTGTCGCTCACTCCCTTTTCTTCGGATTCAGTCAGCAGGACGCTCAGGAGTTTCTTCGCTTCCTTCTGGACGGGCTCCACAATGAGGTGAACCGGGTCACAGCGAGGCCCAAGTCCAACCCCGAAAACCTCGACCATCTTCCGTAAGTAGGAGGAGAGTGCTGGGGGCAGAACTACACGAACTTCTTTGGGGGTAATGATTTGGGGAGAATTTTGGATATTAAGGATTTAGATCCCTAGGCCTTTAAACTTATCATGGTTTGAGCTCTGACCCAATTATCTTCCTCTCTCTGGGTCCTAGTGATGATGAGAAAGGGCGCCAGATGTGGAGGAAATATCTAGAACGGGAAGACAGTCGGATCGGGGGTAAGTGCGGGCACAGGGGGAAATGCCTGCCTTCCCTGCTAAGTGCTTTGCCTGAGCAGAGCATGAGAAGCCCATTCTCCCGGGGACCCCTCCTGCTACCCAGTGCCCAGCACCCAAAGGTCTGAGGCAGGAGCGGTGAGAAAGGAGACACAGTGTTTAAGCATCGCATGTCCGTCTCTCCCCAGACCTCTTTGTCGGGCAGCTGAAGAGCTCCCTGACGTGTACGGATTGTGGTTACTGTTCTACAGTCTTCGATCCCTTCTGGGACCTGTCTCTGCCCATTGCTAAGGTACGCACCCCTGTCCCCCTGCTTCTGAAACTCCCGCTCTTACCCTTTCATGTCAGCGACCTCTGACCTTCATTTTTCTCTCTCCCAGCGAGGTTATCCTGAGGTGACGTTAATGGACTGCATGAGGCTCTTCACCAAAGAGGACGTGCTTGATGGCGATGAAAAGCCAGTAAGTCACCCTCCGTGGCAGCGAGAGTGCATCTCCCTGAGCCCTCTCGGGGGCGGACCAGCCTAGGAGTTCCTGGATTCACCTGTTGGCCTCTCTCGTGAGTCCTTCCCAGCTCTGTCTATCCTGTCTTTCAGACGTGCTGTCGCTGCCGAGCCAGAAAGCGGTGTATCAAGAAGTTCTCCATCCAGAGGTTCCCAAAGATCTTGGTGCTCCGTATCCTTCAGCTCGTCAGGGCAGGGACTTGACATTAGAGAGTGACTGATGACAAGGGCCCAGGTGAGGGCCAACAGAGTAGGAACCTCAGAAAGTCAGGCGGCTTTTCTTCTCCCGCGTGCCCTTCTGCTTCCTGAGAAGCGCAGTCGCCCTCAGGGGCTCTGTCTCCTGTTCTCTGACTCTGTTCTTGCCACCCTGTCTGTCCTTGACTCACACCAATATCAGATCTGAAGCGGTTCTCAGAATCCAGGGTACGAACCAGCAAGCTCACAACATTTGTGAATTTCCCACTAAGAGACCTGGACTTGAGAGAATTTGCCTCAGAAAACACCAGTAAGTATTTTTCGGCTGGAGGCGCAGAACCAAGGCACAAGTGTCTAAGATGCAGCGGGGAGGCCAAGAGGTGGAGGGACGCTGCTAAGCAGTGACACGTGGAAACTGGGAGTAGCGGCAGGAGGGGGTGCCCAGGGGGCAAGGGATGCCTCGGGGGCTTGACGCCTTGTGCTTCCTCCTCAGACCACGCTGTTTACAACTTGTATGCTGTGTCCAATCACTCCGGAACCACCATGGGCGGCCATTACACAGCCTACTGCCGGAGCCCGGTGACAGGCGAATGGCACGCGTTCAATGACTCCAGGTGAGACAGGCCTCGGGCGCGGCTCCCGGCTGCCAGGCACCTGTACCTCGCCGGAAAAGGTCAGGGCCAAAAGGGGTGTAGCTGTGCATTTGAAGACCCTCCAGAAGAGGGTGGCCTCGGGTGTCCAGTAGATCAGAGACAGGCCCTCACGCTCCCCCGGCCGCTCTGCCGCGTCATGGGGCCCCGTGGCCACCAGGCTGACCTGTCTTCTCTCCACAGCGTCTCCCCCATGTCCTCCGGCCAAGTGCGCACCAGCGACGCCTACTTGCTCTTCTACGAGTTGGCCAGTCCGCCCTCCCGCATGTAGCAATGAGGAGCTACATCTCATCCTTCCCCGTGGTGGCCCTACACCCTAAGTTTTTTTAAAAAGGCAAAAAAAGGCAAAAAAAACCCCACCTGACTAATAAGCGAAAAATAAAGGAAAGTGAAGCTGCCGAGCAGGAGTTGCTGCAGCCTGGCCGGGGTCTGGAGTGGGGAGCCTGGTGTCCCCGAACCCCGCCTGGCAGGGAAGATCGGCAGGACACAGACCGAGCCAGCACAGTGTCCCTCGGCTTCTCGTTTGCATTTGTAAGCTTGTGGTTTCTTCCTGTGTGTGATAAACAACAGCCGTCTGTGGGGAGAAAAGATCCTCATCCACTGGCCCACTGGCCAAGGCTCCAGCCCCCGCCTCCCGGAAAGACAGCGCCCTCTGGAGCCTGCTGGGGAGGATCGCCGCCCGTCTTCACCTGGACCCTGTTCACCGGTCCAGGAGCAAGAAAAACACCCATGAGCCAAGAGCCCTCTTAACGCTGCTAACTCCAGGGGGACAGATGAGGGGACGTCTTTGAAAAAAGCTGTTTTTGGTTTTTAAAAGCCCACCTTTTTTTTTTTAATTTACCGTAACTAAAGTTTTCAGACTGGAGATGCTCTCTTTCACACCTCTTCACAGCTGGGACGTTGTGCTGGTCATTTTTCTTTTTTTTCCTTAATTCTTCAAAATACAGCTTTTCTCGTGCCAGCCCCCAGTGGTGCTAGGTGGGAGTTGGCCAGGCCCCAAGCACAGCCGCAGTAGACTGGGCTCTGACAGGTTTTTTGTTTTTTTAACGTTTTGGATGGAATCTAGTTGCCTCCAAGAATTGTGCCTTATAGCATTTGGGGACCAGGGGGTAACTGCCCCTCCCTGAAATATCCCTCAGCCTCTTCCCTTTTCCCCAGTGCCATGTTCAGAACCGCTGGGGAGCCTCAGGGTCGTGCCCGTAGCCCCTGGCTTGTTTTGCATTGCAGTGAGGTGAAGAGGAGAGCAGGTAAAAGGAGATTTCTTCTGATAGTGTTATCAAGTTCTTCCCGCCCGCTTCCTCTAACCCAGCCCCGGGCTACTCCCCAGCTGTTGGAAGGATAGCACGAGCCCCTTACCCTCGAGCTTCTCTCACCTTTAATTTATTCCTCCTTAACTTGCTTTTTCTCTCCGACCTTCCTGCCCCACCTCCCCTTCTCAGAGCCTCCTGATGTAGGCCCTTTGGACCGAGTTTCTCAGGGATGCCCATGCCGCCCCCAGCTCCTCTTGGCATCGGTCTACAGTCCAGCCTGGGAGCTGGAGCCTGGGTGTTTGGGGACATCTTGCCTCGGTTGTATGGTTCTTTCCCATGGGCTTGATTCTGCCCTAAGTAGTTGGGCAAAACTCTGTGCTGTCCCCTAGAAAGAAGCTGTTCAGCACCAAGGCACGGAGGTCTGTGCTTGGAGCTCTCTGCACACCCACACAGCTGGGCCCCACTTGTGCCCCTCGGAGCCCAGAACTTTCCAGTGTTCCCAGGAGGCATCAGAAAAAGACACCCTGAGTCTAACTGGCCTGACACCCTTCTCCAGGGAAGACCTGTGAACCTGAGCCAAAGGGCTGGTGTACACTTGTTTACTGTGTAAGCAAGAGTAGAAGAATGTGTGATGTACAGTGGAACCTTGTACAGAATAAATAATAGCTTTGAGAAATAAGTTGGTAAGTGATGGAATCTTGATTTGGGAGAGGTCTGAACCCAGGAAGCGCTCCTAGCCTATCTGTGGAGATATTTTACTGCTTCAATCAGATTGTAGATTCCAAGTTCTGGAAAAAGTTAACTACCCACTTTTTAGCTTAAACTTTTCAATTCTGTAAAAAAAAAAAAAAAAAAAAAAAGCTGGACTAGTACACATTTTGAACACTCTATTCCTTATCTGGATTCACTGATATATTAACATTTTGCCACATTTGTTTACGTATACTTTATTCTTTGGGGCAAAACATTTAGGGGCAAGGTGTCCTGTCACCACTTCTAAATACCTCAGTGTGCGTCTCCCACGTAACCACAACCCTGGCTTCACACCTAAGGAAATCAGCATGTCTAACAGACATCACTTTAAATGGACTGTCTGCTTTTTAACTGCTAGTATGGGCACTCTGGTGGTTCTCTGTTGACACACTTGGGTGCCTGTATAGACCTGTGACGAGGTGAGACAGGTCTCTCCAGCAGAGACAATACAGCAACGCTTGCTCTTAGAGCAGAGTGGCTATGCCTGGGTGTGGAGTGATCAAGGCTTGGTCCTCAATAAATTAAATGAAAGATCTCAACTTGCCCCACTAATACCTGGAAACAGCAGCCTTTACATTAAAGGTGTTGTTCTCTAAAATGGTGTTTTCAAGACATCACCAGATTTAACTCCTTGAAGGGAGGGCCTCGTTGGGGTCCCCAGGGCCTTGGGTTTTCTCTCTTCTCAGAATTGTTCAGATTTTCCATTTCTTCCACCAATCCCAGAACTTGGGAAACTTAAGTCACCACCAGTTGAGCTTAAAGTGTTTTATGGGGAATTTTCCTAACTGCCATCTGTGCTCCACACACTGAGAAATCAAGGCCTATCTTTCCTTCCCTTGCTTGTCACTCTTCCTCCCAGCGGCACCTGCTGTCACACTCACCTCCTGGGCTGAGACTGGTGGTGGCAATTTTGGGGGGGGCATTTCCCAGAAAGGATTGAAAATAACAGTGGCTGAAGCCTGAGGTTTCTCCCCGGCCTGCCCTGGAAGGGGCCCGATGCAAGAAAAATAATTTCCCCCAAACCACACGTGAACAGGATCACCTTCAAGATGGAAACATTAGGCTTAGAGCAAAATGGATGCCTGAGCCCCAAATCAGTGTAAGGTGCTGTACCTCTCCTGTGACTAGTTTTTCACTGGAGGTAGAAGCCACCTGTGTGCTTTTGTTGTCTTCCACTGGGGAACAGACAGACTATAGCTAACATCGAGGGCAGGGGCTCAGCCCCCTCCACCCTTGCTCCCAGCCCTCCTTTCTGTACTTAACTTGTCGTGCTTTCTCATCCCCATGGCAACAGGTCCTAGTGCTGCACAGATCCCCAAACACAACCTGTCCCCGTGTTTCCTTACCCATCAGCTTTGCCTCCTAGCAACTGGGATTTCTTCCCCCATTCTTTGCTGGCATGCCAGCAGGCCTCTCCCTAGGGGTGGAGCTCTCCCTGCACCTGTTCTTGTGTGACCTTGAGCAAGAAACTCCCTCCCTCTGGGCCTTAGTGTCTCATCTGTGAATTCAGGAGATTGGACTAGAGGATCTCGATGGTCTCAGCTCAAGTGTTATTCCAAGTCACTTTTTCCCTAAGTACAAGTCCTACGTTAGAGGACTTGCACACCTCTGGTTCCCTGATTCCACTTTAGAGAGTTTATACGTTTTAAAGTGATCAGTGCTCAGAAAATGCATACTACTTTCCGTAGGGGTCACCTTGTCCACGTTCTTATCTTGCCAGTGAGGACATGAGCTCTAAAGAAGCCTCGAGTCCACCAGCTCGTCGGTGGCAGGGGCAGGACGGAACCCAGGGATCTTGACTCCCCACCCAGATCTCTTTCCATCTGAATACTCTTCCTTTTGGTCGAATAATTAACAGCATTTTGCAGGACATTCTGCAGCAAATTTCCCAATCCCGTGTCTATTAGCAACTGAGCTGAACAGCAATGTAACCAGGGAACTCCCTGATTCTACACATTCACACACCCAAGGGCAAAACCAGCACGATCTGTCGCATACCTGGGCCCACACACCTCTGAGGGTCCCGTCCTTCACTGTTCTAGGGGCACAAACAAGCACCTGTGCAGGAGGCAGGAGACAGCGGAGTCCAAGCATTCCTAGTCCAAGCAAATTACTTAATCTCTCTGAGCCTCAGTTTCCGCCTCTGTAATCTGAGCATAACAAGAGCTACTCAGAGTTGTGAGTGTTCAGCACATAGTAGGTACTCACGAATGTCTATTTCCCCCACCTCACCTCTATTTCCAGTACTGCACCATCAATGCTCCACTAAGATTCTCTTAGTTGGGTGATCCTCAGCAAATGCTGAGTTCCCCTGGCCTCTCAGGGTGCCTATGACTTTTCAGGAATGCAAAGTAAGTACAGCATCGCCCAAACCACACAGAGTTAGTGAGGCAGAGCCACTGGTTGGGCATTCCAAAGCCAAGGGCTGAGCTTTTCTGATTTCCTGATACTCGGTGTGACCTGCCTCTTGGAGACAGCAGTGGGTTGGCTGGGATGGAGCTGCAGTCATCCGGGCTCCTAGAGACTAAAGATCCAGGAACCAGAGGGTGAGAGTCAAGGCTAGGGGTGGCAATGAACAAGGAGAGGAGAGAGTATTTGACGGATCTGGGGAGGGTGGCGGGGAGTCAAGTCCTAATGCACATCTATAACGCTGGCCCTGGGAGCCAGCAAAAGGAAAGCGTTCAGATCAGAGGACAGGCCTGGACAAAGACAGGTAGGGTGGGTACAGTGTGCCAGGGACAAGGAAGAGGCTGGTCCGGCTGGAGTGGAGGGTTGGAGCTGGAGGGCCAGCAGGAGGGAGAGCTAGTGAGCCAGAGTCTAGAAGGTGATAGCCAACCTCAAGCTGGCCTTGCCCCTCCTGGTTATAAAGGGGCCACAGAGGGCTTCCCTGGTGGCACAATGGTTAAGAACCCGCCTGCCAATGCAGGGACACAGGTTCGATCCCTGGTCCGGGAAGATCCCACATGCCGCGGAGCAACTAAGCCTGTGCACCACAACTACTGAGCCTGCGCTCTAGAGCCCACGAGCCACAACTACTGAAGCCCACGTGCCACAACTACTGAAGCCCGCATGCCTACAGCCTGTGTTCTACAAGAGAAGCCGCCACAGTGAGAAGCCTGCGCACCGCAATGAAGATCTAATGCAGCCAAAAATAAATAAATAAAACAAATAAATTTTTTTTAAAAAAGGCGGGGAGCCACAGAGAGCCAGCCAGGCCGAGTTGCAGGGATCCAAGCTTGCAGGAACAAAAGCAAAAGCCCAGTGGAGATTCCGGGGGTCTAGAAATCACTTGAGCAAGAAAAGCGGTAACTTACCTTTGCTTGTTAGTTTTATCCGTAGCCGTCAGCAGGAAAGTCCATGCAAACGTCCCCACGGCAGCAAGAAAAGGGAGGGCTGGAGACACAGTGTCCCTGCAGGCAGTGGGGGAGATGGGGAGACCCCCGGAGAAGGAAGAGGCAAGAAGGCCAAGGCCCCAGGGCCTGCAAAGGAAGAAGAGGAAGCCCAAGAGGCAGCCAAGAATGAAGCAAGCAACCTGGAGCTCAATGGCCGCAGGCCTGAAACCTCCCAGGGCTTCACAGCCCAGGTGTCCTCTGCACACCTAGCCTGCAGGAGTCCTTGCCCACAGGCCCTCTCCCCCACTATTCTACATGGTTTATAGAAAGAACATGGAAAATGTAAAAGAAAGGAAAGAAAAAAAAAAGGGAGGGCTTCCCTGGTGGCGCAGTGGTTAAGAATCCGCCTGCCAATGCAGGGGACATGGGTTCAAGCCCTGGTCCGGGAAGATCCCACACGCCACGGAGCAAGTAAGCCCGTGCGCCACAACTACTGAGCCTGCGCTCTAGAGCCCGCGAGCCACAACTACTGAGCCCATGTGCCACAACTACTGAAGCCCACACACCTAGAGCCCGTGTTCCACAGCAAGAGAAGCCACCACAATGAGAAGCCCACGCACCGCAACAAAGAGTAGCCCCCGCTCGTCACAACAAGAGAAAAGCCTGCATGCAGCAACAAAGACCCAACACAGCCAAAAATAAAATAAATAAAATGAAAGAAAGAAAGAAAGAAAAAGAAAGAAAAAGACCAAAAGCTGAGAATCAGGAATCCAACAGACCCAGCTCTGAAACCTAGCCTGGTAACTGGTGCCTCAGTTACATCTGGAAAATGGGAACAAACACACCTCCCTGACCTTGGCTCCCAGGGCTGTTATGAGGGTCAAATGAGCTGATGAGCTGAGGGGTGTCCGTTCTATTTCTCTCATTGTCCCTTTACTGGTGCCATTCTCCCACCCTGACCTGGCCCCTGGCCTGGCTGACCTCCCCTAGGAACACGTCCATGAAGCAGCCAGTTGCAAGGGCGCCTATGCCGGCAGAGCCAGGGGTGTCGTGGAGGATGGCCATGGGCAACGGCAAAGCCAGAGAGAAGCTTCCGGCCCTCCCAGCCTCCCCCTTGCCTCCTTTCCACCACCTACCCACAAACAGGGGCTGTTCTAAGACCCGGGTCTGACTAAGCCACTCCCTGCTTAAAATGGGTTACAACCCAGCCTCCTTAGGCCCATAGTGCTAAGTACCCCCTCCTTTCTGGAATCCCTACCCAACCCCCAAGTTCTACCTATTAAAATCTTTTTCAACTCTCTAACTTTAGACTAAATGCCCACCTCTTCCAAGAAGTCCCCCTGCCTGTTATAGCTATTAACATTTACCGTGTTAAAACCAGAATGGAAAGGAATTAAAATATTTTCTTATTAATTTTTTTTTTAATTATTCGGCCACACCACACAGCATGTGGAATCTTAGTTCCCCGACCAGGGATTGAACCCACATCCCCTGCACTGGGAGCACAGAATCTTAACCACTGGACCGCCAGAGAAGTCCCTTTTCTTATTAATTTTTAAATAAATTTTAAAATAACAGCAAACCTTTTACATGCTAATATAAATAACATTTTTTTTAATGTTTTTTTTTTTTTTAGGCCGTGCCGCATGGCTTGGCTTGCGAGATCTTAGTTCCCCGACCAGGGATCGAACCAGTGCTCTCTGCAGTGGAAGCGTGGAGTCTTAACCACTGGACCACCAGGGAAGTCTTATTTTTTTTTTAAACTACATTTTCCAAAACAAAAAGAACTTAGTAAGAAGGATAACTTTGTTTTACATTTTTGCAAATCTCATTAACGCCTGGCTGGATTCTCACCTCCTTCACATCATGCAGCCTCTGGAAACCACGCTGTTCACTCAAGAACAAGGAAAGAAAGCGAGAAGGACAAATAACACCTACGTGTTATTATAGAAATACTTTTGACCTCTCAAAGCCTCTAAAAGCAGTCCACATCTTAGGACCAAGGAAAGGCTTGTCCCCTAGACAAAAGCAGCCCCGGGCCCTCTAGGGGGTGAAAGGAGAGGATCTGCGTGTTGAGGGGGATCTCCTGAGTGTGAAGAGAGCTGCCTCGGGGGGATCGCAGAATCTGTCTCCTTTGTTTCTTCTCTCCCCACTGGGTTCTTCACTTAGTTCCCCTCTGTCACCAGCCTGCCTTAGGCCGGTGTAGAGTGAAAGACGTGTGTCAGAGAAAACGTGCGCTTTGGATTTACCCAGTCCTGGGTTCAACTCTTGTCTCTGTATCTTGGGGAAGCTGATGTGACCTTGGGAAAGTTACTTAACCTCTTGGAGCCTTAGGCCATCATTTGTAAAATGGCTATGCTCCCTCACAGAGTGATTCAAGGAGAGAAACTGCGCGTAGGACCTCTGGGCCAGGGCCTAATACGTAACAGACATTCTGCAAACAGTAGCCAGAAATATTATGCTGCCTCCCCACCTCCTGCCCTGCCCGACTCAGCGTGAGCACGGCTAACACAAAACAGATTAACAATCCCTCTCCCTTCTCCCTGAGGACAGCTGCGCCAGGCTGGGATTTTCCAAGAGAACTTCGCTCGTGGAGAGAGAGAGTCACGGAGTGATGTAGTTTGCAGAGGGCAGGTTTTCTACCCTGCAACAGCAGATGGCACCACCTGCCGGATTCCACAGCCCATCTGAAGGGCCAGCCCTGACCGACCCGTCCAAGGCCTTGGGCACCTTCACCTCCTCCACTGCCCTTTCTCCTACGGGCTGAGGCGGCCAACCCCTCAAGCTCCCCGACTCACATCAGCACAGACACAAGCAGCCCAGAAAGACTTATCTCCTTGTCCCGGGCACCCAGGTGTTTTAGGGGGACTTCCAAAGACCCGGCTTGGCTAATGCCTCAGTCGCCCTGATGGCAAGGAGCGGTGGGCTGCGGGTCTGTCCAGGACCTTTAGGACTCACAGGCCTTGAAGCTGCCAAACCGTCACACCCGGCTTCGAAGGCTCCCTCGTGCCTGCAAAACTGCCCCGCCGTCTCCCTTCCTCCCCAGCACCCCTCAGCCACTCACTCAGCACCTCAGTGAGGTTAGGAGAGGGGGTGGCCAGCTCCCAGGTCACACCCCCGACAGAGCGCCTAGCTTCCTCCACGGGGTGTTCTCAGCCTGCGCCTTTAAGGACTGCCGTTCTGTGCCAGGGTCTCGACCTCGGCATCCTCAGCTGAGTTGGATTAAGGGACCATTTCATGCCACTGCGAATTCCTTCTGGCTGCTGTCCCTTCCCCCATGCAGAGACAGAATAGCCAGTAGCTGGAACCAGCCTGGAGCCAGTCTGCCCAGGGCAGCGGGAGAGCTGGTCTAGCCTGGCAGCCCTCGTCCTCGGGGAGCAGAGGCTGCCCCTTTGAGAGGGGGCCTGGGGGCAGGGAGCGGGCCCTCTGGGGTCTTGGGCTGTCGCAGGGACTCGAGAAAGCCATGCAGAGCCTAGAGCCATGAAGGACTGCTCAGACATCATCCTCTGCGTGGAGGCGACAGAGCTGAGCAAGGTAAGGGTCATACAGGACCACTCCCGCAAGACCCAGATGCCCACCTAGGGCTGGCAGTGCCCAGTGAACACACCTGCCAGGCAGTGCTGCCACCGGCCCTCAGCCCTCAAGTCTCTCCCTTCAGACTGAATTCTGCAATCCTGCTTTTGAGCCTGAATCAGGGCCACCTTGCCCCCTACCCAGCCTCCAGGAGGACGCCAGCTGCAGCACCCGAGCTCCCTGGCATGGTAACCATCTCAGGGGGTGAGCTGGGGGTAGGACAGAAAGGCCCAGCGGCTAAGGGCTGTGTGAGAGATGCCCAAGGGAAAGGGCTCTCAAAATCCCACCCCACCTGCCCGCAGGTCGGCGTCCCCGAGGGCTGCAGCCTGACTGCCACTTCTCCTGGCTGTGTGTCCTCCTGCTGGCCAGCCTGCTGCTGCTGCTGCTTGGGCTGCTGGTGGCCATCATCCTGGCCCGTAAGTTCCCAAGGCCTCCATGAGTCTCCCATGCCCTGCAAGAGATCCAGCACCTCTGAATCCCATTCCCTCGTCTTCCCGCCTCCAGAATTGCAGGCTACACCTGCGTCCGGGGCCTCCCATCATCCACTGCCTTCCCAAGGCCTCACCACCATTGGCTCCAGCCCCACTCCCATCCCCACCACCTCTCAGGCAACTGGGACCCCTAAAGGGCAACCGGAGGCAGGCATGAGCCCCGCACCCCAGTCGGGTGAGTACTAAGGGGCAGATCTTCCTGGAGAAGGGCCCAAGACGGCAGGAGGGAGGGGAGGCCGGGAAGAGGCATCTTGTAAAAACAAGTCTCTCTCCTTTTGACCTCTGAACTCTAACCTCCGTCGCTGCAGCCTGTGGGGGCCTCCTTCCTGGCCCAAGGGGCTTCTTCAGCAGCCCCGACTACCCAGACCCTTACCCACCCAACGCCCACTGCGTGTGGCATATCCAAGTGGCCACAGACCATGCAATACAGCTCAAGATCGAAGCTCTCAGCGTGGAGAGTGTGGCCTCCTGTCTTTTTGATCGCTTGGAAATCTCCCCCGAGCCTGAAGGCCCCCTCCTCAGGTGGGTCCCTCTGCCCCCAGGAGATCCCACCCGTCTCCTGAACCACTGTCTGGAGGGCAGAACCAGGGAACTGCAGTGGGAAATTCTTGACTGGGAGGAAACGGAGAGACTTGGCCTCTGGGCCCAGCTCTGCCACCATCTTGCTATATGACCTTGGGAAGGTCACTTCCCCTCTCTGACCTTGGTTTCCAAATCTGGAAATTGGAGCTCCCACACATCTTTCCCATGGATAAATGCCTCAAGGATGGACGTACAGGAGTCAGGGAGGTCAGAGCTCTGCTGAAAATGAAGGGAACCTTTTGGACACATCGTCCCCAGGACGGGGCTTGAGGAAAGAGGACCGCAGGGCCCAGGCAGGCTCCACTCTGGCTGGCCCTGAGCTCTGAGCCTCCGTCACCCCCAATCTGGCTTCTTGCAGAGTGTGTGGGAGGGTGCCTCCCCCCACACTCAACACCAATGCCAGCCACCTCCGCGTGGCCTTCGTCTCTGACAGCAGCGTGGAAGGATCTGGCTTCCATGCCTGGTACCAGGCCGTGGCCCCCGGTCATGGTGAGTGCTTTCCCGCCAGGTCCCCAGCTACCTGTCAACTGTCCGCTTCCCCCCTCTCCAGCCACTCCCAGCCCTGCAAAAGGGGTAGAGATTCTAGGGGTTTCTGAATCCAGATGCCCACCCCCAGGGAGCTGTGCCCACGATGAGTTCCCCTGCGACCAGCTCGTCTGCCTGCTACCTGACTCGGTGTGCGACGGCTTTGCCAGTTGCGCTGATGGCAGTGACGAGGCCAACTGCAGCGCCAAGTTCTCGGGTATGGGCCCGGCCAGGCTCAGGGCGGGTACTGTCCTCAGGCATCTGATCCAGGTTCAGGCTGGCCTCCCCAGGCCTGGCCCAGCTCCAAACCTGCCTGGTCATTCTTCTGGCCCAGAACTTGTCTCCCCACGGGCACGGCCAAAACTCTTCTCTGCCATCCCTGCTGGCCCTACCGGGTGAAGGCACAGATCCTGGCAAACTCATGAGCCCCTCCTCCTCTCTACAGGGTGTGGGGGGGACCTGACTGGGCTCCAGGGCACTTTCTCTGCTCCCAGCTACCCGCAGCAGTACCCTCACCAACAGGTAAGCCGGCGCTCCATAGGGAGGGTGGTGCAGCCCACGTGGGCACACCTGAGCATCCGGGTTAGTGCGATTGAGAACAGCATGGCAGATACTGCCTTGTACCTGGGAAGGTCAGCGATCAAGCAGGCAGGAAGGGAACATTATTAAGTGCTTACTAGGTATCCATGTTCCCGTGCTGGGTAAACTTATCTCTGAGACCAGATAAGTTAAAGGCCCTTCCGCCACCACCGATGATGAGAGCAGTGTGGGCAGGGCCCACCCACTCCCTACCCTGCTTGCAGCAGGGGGAAGCCCATCTGGAGCTCAGCCTGGAGGCCCCGATTGGGACAGAAGAAGAAACCCATAAATTACTCCACCTGTGCCCTCCCCCAGTTTTGCTCCTGGCACATCTCGGTGCCCGCTGGGCATGGCATTGAACTGCTGTTCCACAACTTCAGCCTGGAAGCTCAGGACGAGTGCAAGTTTGACTACGTGGAAGTGTATGAGACCCGCAACTCAGGGGCCCTCAGCCTCCTGGGCAGGTATTGGCAGAGCCAGTGGGAGGAGCTGAGGATAAACCCCACCCTCCAGAGTCCGACGTCAAGGCTTTCTACAAATCGGCCCACGCACGCACTAGCTTCATTGTCTTCTCCTGCGCCAGGCTGGAGGTCTCCTCACTGTCACCCTAAAAAAGGCTTGTCCTTCCTCACCTTCGTACCTGTCCCTCTCACCTTTGCTCCTTACATCACCTCCTCCAGGAGGCTCTCCCCGTCCCAGTTCTCCTACCTGCCCGGTCTATTTATAGCTTCCCCCAGAACCCTCACTGATTTTCCCCAGGTTGAAGGGGCTCAAGTGCAAGCAGTTTGTTTCGTTTGTTTAGTACTTTGTCTCCTGAACGTGTGTGTCTTCCTCACCAGTCCCATGAGTCAGTGACTATGCCTCCCATCCCCTCTGGCATCGCCCAGAGCACCCAGCTCTGTGCTGCATCTGCGGGAGGCCTCGTGCACGCTCGATCAGCCGGGGTGGGGGGCCCCATGCCAGGACTGCTGTCTGCTTTGGGCAGGTTCTGTGGAGCAGAGCCGCCCCCGCGCCTCATCTCCTCACACCACCAGCTGGCTGTGCTCTTTAGGACAGACCATGGCATCAGCATCGGGGGCTTCTCGGCCACCTACCGGGCCCTCAATGCCACAGAGAGTAGGTAGCCTGGGCGAGTGGGTGTGGGCAGTAGAGGCGCCTCCAGGAGAACAGGGAAGGGCTCTGGACCCTGGTCAGGGCACTGTGAAGGCAGTGGGGGTACAGGCATGTCCCAGGGCACTGCCATGCCCCCTGTGCCTGCAGACCCCTGTGGGCCCGGAGAGTTCTCCTGCCGGGATGGAGGGTGTACGAATCTGCAGTGGATGTGTGGCATGTGGAGAGACTGCGCAGAGAGCAGCGATGACAACTGCAGCAGCCCCTTGCTCCCACCCCCCGGTGAGGAGCCTGCCCCAGGGCACCGCAGGCGGGGCTGGCAGGCCTGAGCGGGCTGGGTGCCCATCCCTAGAAACCCACTGGCACGCGTCGTAACAGCTATCCCTATCTTCCCTGATGGGGTGGGGGGCCCACTAGCCTGACTCTGGACCACTCCACCAAATACTGGAGGGATTCTCCCCCAGGGGTGGCAAGGGTACTTAGTGTCACCCCCGAGGGAAATGGGAATCTGGGAGTTGATGGTTGAGGCTTCAAGAGCCCGTCCGGCCTTGTCACACAGAGAGGCCCTCTCCAGGGCCCACCTCGGAGATGGGGGGAGAGCGGGCGAGCTCCTTCCAGATGCCCTGGTCCTGCCAATGTTGGTGCCCCTAGCTCCCTGAGATCATAGCGGTGCCTGCATGATGCCCAGGGCTGGCGAATGATCCTTGGAGTAGGCTCTCAAGGAAAACAGGGATCCTCGACATGGATAAAGCATCTCTCTGTGTTATCTCCTTCGATTCTCCCCGTCTGACCCATAGGGAGCGCTTAGGTGACTTGTCCCGGGTCACACAGCCAGTGAGTATTCCCCAGAGTGACCCTCCCCTCCCACCCCTGCAGAGCTGGCCTGTGAGCCTGTCCGGGTGGAGATGTGCATCGGTCTGAGCTACAACACCACGGCCTTCCCTAACATCTGGGTGGGCATGGCCACCCAGGAGGAGGTGGTGGAGGTCCTCAGAGGTTACAAGGTACTCCAGGGAGAGATAAGGAGGAACCCCCAGGAAGGGGAGGGAACTGGGGGAGCAGGGTGCCTGAGGGCTGGTCTCCTCCTTCCACAGAGCCTGACAAGCCTGCCCTGCTACCAGAATTTCCGGAGGCTCCTTTGCGGGCTACTTGTGCCCCACTGCACCCCGCTAGGCAGTGTCCTTCCCCCTTGCCGCTCTGTCTGCCAGGAGGCAGAGCGCCAGTGCCAGTCTGGCCTGGCACTACTGGGCACCCCCTGGCCCTTTAACTGCAACAGGCTGCCTGAGGCAGCTGGCCTGGAGGCTTGTGCCCAGCCCTGACCCTGAGGCGGGCCCCTGCCCTCTGCTGCCCATCCTCCTTTGCCTATCAGGGTGGGCAGGCAGGGGAGCAAAGGAAAGGGGCCAGCATGGGACTCTGCCCATCCCCTCTGGGTCCTCCCAGAGAGGGGAAGAGGAGTCCTCAGCGGGGCTAACGGGACCCTCCCACCCTGCCAGATCCTTCCCTATCCTTTCATTTGCCCCAGCTGCTGCAAACAGCAGGCCTGACTCCACACTGTACCAGTGATAATCTAGATTGCTTCCCACCCAAGCCTCTGACCCCAATTTCCTACCTTCTACCTTCCTCATCTCCATCTGCTTTTTCAGGCTCTCTACGACCTGCTTTCTGACTTTTTCATTTATTCAAAAAAAAAGGTATCCAGTGCCTAGTCATGTGGCAGGCCCTATTCTGAGCCCTGGGGATCCAGTTGTCTACTGCTTCTAGAACCTTCCACCCTCGGTTCTCAGCTTCTATTTCTTCTGGACTAGAGTGTTGTCTTTGATCTCCGTCGTGGCACCATCTCTCCTTCCAGCTCCTTGGAGCTGTAGATGCCCTGAGCGTCTGTTTCTCATGGTTCTGCCTCTCTGTGCCCGCCTCAAATCTCTCCCTCCTTTCTCCACCAAACTTTGGCCGGCCGCCGGGCGACACCACGAGTTATTTCCCTGCTATTTCCCGGCCCGGGCTCTTGGCCCCGGAACAACTGGTTTCCTCTTGGAGTCTGGGAGGAGCAGAGCAGAGCCGGCAAGGAACGAACCGGGACCAGGGAGACGCCGAGGGCAGGGGGCGCCTGGCTAGAGAGAAGCGCAGGGAAGGAAGGTAGCAAGCAGGGGTCAACTGGAGGGTCCGGAGTAGCGAGAACCCCGAAGGAGGCCGCAGAGAGAGCGAGCAGCCCCGGGAGCCGGGAGGGGGGTGAGTCTGGTCGCGAGGGGGGGGGGGGGGCGGGGAAATGGGGATGGGGGAGGGGACTGTGGGAAAGTCTGGGCGCCGGCCCCGGGTGGTGGTGGGGGGAGGGCCGGCCTCTCCTTCCCCCTGCGCGGTGCTCTCGGGGTTCTTGGGTCTAGGGACGCCCCCTTCTTCGTCCCCTCGCGGCCACTCAGCCTCACTCAGGGACATGGCAGTGGGGTGGGGACCGAGCCGGCTGCGCCGGGGCGGGGACCGAGGCAGGTCCCAGGATTCTGGGTCCCGACTCCTGTCCTGCCCAGCCCACAGACGACGAGAGGCCCGCGGCGCCCGGACTCCGCGTGCCAGCGCCATGAGGCCGCTCCTCGCTCTGCTGTTCCTGGGCTTGGCGGCCGGCTCGCCCCCGCTGGACGACAACAAGATCCCCAGCCTGTGCCCGGGGCACCCCGGCCTTCCCGGCACGCCGGGCCACCATGGCAGCCAGGGCCTGCCCGGCCGCGACGGCCGCGACGGCCGCGACGGCGCGCCCGGGGCTCCGGGAGAGAAAGGCGAGGGCGGGAGGCCGGGTAAGAAGCGCCTCCGCTGGGAGGCGGGTAAGAGTGCGGCCCCGCTCCTGCTCCCGGGGGCCCGGGGCTCGGGGTTGCCGCTAGGGGGTGCCGCTCCCGTCCCCGTCCGACCCGGCCGGAGCCGGGAGAGGAGAGAGTGACTCAGCTGCGGGAGCCAGAACCCCTGGGACCCTCAGATCTGCCCCAAGCCCTGCAGGAAGCGTGGAGGGGGTCCTGGGGCGCAGGGCGGCCCCGGCCGGGAAGGGGCGGCTGGGAGGCTGAGGGAGGATGCTGGAGGCCCGCGGCGGGCGCGCCCTAACTGCTCCGCTTTCCCCCCACCCCCACCCCCGCAGGCCTCCCGGGGCCGCGTGGGGAGCCCGGGCCGCGAGGAGAAGCAGGCCCCGTGGGGGCGGCTGGGCCAGCAGGCGAGTGCTCGGTGCCTCCGCGCTCCGCCTTCAGCGCCAAGCGCTCAGAGAGCCGGGTGCCCCCGCCGTCGGATGCGCCCCTACCCTTCGACCGCGTGCTGGTGAATGAGCAGGGACATTACGACGCCGTCACCGGCAAGTTCACCTGCCAGGTGCCCGGGGTCTACTACTTCGCCGTCCACGCCACCGTCTACCGGGCTAGCCTGCAGTTCGATCTGGTCAAGAATGGAGAGTCCATCGCCTCTTTCTTCCAGTTCTTCGGGGGGTGGCCCAAGCCAGCCTCGCTCTCCGGGGGCGCCATGGTGAGGCTGGAGCCCAAAGACCAGGTGTGGGTACAGGTGGGCGTGGGTGATTATATTGGCATCTACGCCAGCATCAAGACAGACAGCACCTTCTCTGGATTTCTAGTGTATTCTGACTGGCACAACTCCCCTGTCTTCGCTTGATGCCCACTGGAAAGTGAGCGCATGCTCACTCGAAGGGCGGGAGGGCGTGACACTGACAGCCGCGTCATCCAGGAGGGCGGGCCCCCCTGGAATGTTGTGAATGACCGCGGAGGTGGGGTGGGGGCCTCTCCATCCTGCTGCCGGCAGGGGATGGGGGCAGAGGCTGAGATCAGGGCTGGCAGCACGGGGCAGTGGCTGGATTTCTGCCCTAGACCAAAGGAGTGCTGGCAGGCAGCGTGCTGGCGGTGTGCTGGCAGGTGTGAGTCCCCGCAGTTGCTCTGGTCCAGGACCCCAAGGTGGGGTGCTCCCTTCCTTGTCCTCTGTTCCTCTGGGTCCTCCCTCATCCCTCCTGCTCCTGGGCCCTTTTCTCAGAGATCATTCAATAAATCTTACAACAACAACAATAAAAAAAACCCTCTTACTGGCTTCAGCCTTTCTTCTTTACTGGTGGGGATGCCCTGATTCTGAGAACGGGGAGAAGAGGGAGGAGGGTGTTGGGGAGGGTGCTCAGGCAGAAGGGAGGGCTCTTAGGCTGGATGGAGCTATGGGCCAGAAGATACAGGAAGCAGGCCCAGGTGAAGGAGAGGCTGCTCCACAGACCTGCTGCGTAAGCAGTGGAGGTTGTGAACAGGAGCCCCCTGGTGAGGAGGGTGCCCTGGTGTCAGACTTTGGCCACCCACAAGGAGGAGCCCTTTTTCTAACTCAAAGATGTCATATGAACTGGGTGGAACTTCACCACACACATCCCTGCCCTCACCAACAGAAGGGAAGCCAGGATTTTCATTCACGGCTGCTCTGGCTACTTGCCTGGTCTCTAGATGACTGGAAAGCTATTTCTCTGTCCCCCATGCCAGGGGAGTGGAGTGTCCCTGGGTGTCTAGAGATGTCATTTTGGAGATGGCCACGAGGGGGCACCCCAGTTCCAGAATGCAGCAATGACCCTAGGTAGCTGAGCTCCTGACTGCTAGGGTGGCTAGGGGGAGGAAGGGTATTGAGCTCTGCCAGTGGGATTCCAGATGGGGGTAGAGGAAAAGGGGGTCATTGGCTCCCAGCTCAGGAAGTTTATCTTCTCTAATAAAATGTTTATCCTCACATTAAACAGAGACTGGAAGGAACCAAGCCTCCCCTCGCCCAGCTCCCTCTCCAGGATTGGGGGAAGGGGAAAAAAGAGCCCTTCCTCAGGCCTCCCGACTCCAAGGTGGATGTGCGCAACACTCAGTCACTGAGCCGGGCCATACCACTCAGTCTGAGGCTAGCCGCAAAGCCCCTCCGAGGGGCCTCTCCTTGCCCCACCCCCGACCCGACCCGATGACTAGCAAACCGGGCCTGGCCCGCCCACATCAGCTCAGGCTGTCAACCCAAGAGAAGGTGGAGGGGCCTCTCCTCGGAGTTTCTTCCCATCTACCGCTTTCCCCTCCCCCGCCCCCTTCCAGAAGGCTGTCCCTGGCATCATGCTCCTAGATTTAACATACAATTATGGGGTAGCGTCCCCCCCTCTCTTGCAGGTCATGTGAGGATGGATATGACCAATGGGGACTGGACCCAGTGAGCTAGAGACAGGCCTCCCAGCTGTCCACCACGAGGCCCCACAGCCATACTCCAGCCCATCACAGCGCCACTCTATGCCAAGAGACACAACGACAAGCACCAACTCCTCCAGGGATCTGAGGGTAGGTTGGACTCCAGGCAGCAGGAACCCCAAGTTCCCTCCTGGGAAGAGTGGCACCAGAGGAAAAGCTGGGAGGGCTGACCCAAAGGGGGAGCAAGTTCACACTCCTCTCTCCTAGGGCTAATTCTGCAAAGACAGAAAAGATAAGGAGAGCTTTACCAAAAGCTGTGCACGTGAGAGGGCACAAATCAGACAGGGTGAAAGCGAAGCCAGCCACACCTGGCAGGGGCTCTCCCCAAGGCACCCTATCTTATCTCTCTGCCAGGTCCCCCACCAACCACACTTGTGACTCCGGCAGGACTGAAGGACCCTGCTGCAGCATCCGTCACCCTAACCGACGGCTCGCCCTTGCAAGGATGCACACAGAGGCCGTCAGAGCTGTAACAGAACTTCATTCATTGGATCCTGGGCCAGACAGACCCCTCAGGCAGATGCATGACTCTCGGCCCTGGCCCCTTCTGTATTTGGACCCTAGTGAAATGTGCACAGTCTGCCCTCCCCGATGCCAGGGAGAGACGAACAGAAGGGGAACGCCATTTCACTCTGCGATGTGGGGACTGAAAGGGATAGGAGTAGAAATCTGGCTATCCCCCCTGCGGTTCCCAGTGGTGCTGGGGTGTCAGAGGGCACATGGTCCCAAAGCCAGGTGCAAACACACACACACCTGGGAGTTAATTCTTATCCCAGCTGTTGGCTCAGGTCAGAAGGGAGCCTCATAAGATCATGACTGGTAGAAGTAGCTCTAAGGGCACCTGAGAGATACTACCCCCAAAGCCTGCCAGAGCACAGTGGCTCCAGCTGAAAGCAAATGTTCAAGATCATTCCAAGGCCCTTGAGTTGCCAAAACACCCAAATGACACTGATGTGTGTGGCTGCAGAAGCGGGGGAGGCAGTGGGAAGGGAGCAGGGAGAGAACCTGCAAATCCCCAACAGAACAACCAGAAGCGGAGAGGGGGAGCCCCAGGCGCGGGCACCTGGGTGGGCCGGGGCAAGCTGGAGGGGAGTCCACAGAGAAGTCTCAGGGTCTCGCAGAGTGACACACTCACTACCCTCGGCATCACAGGCACCCACTGGGTAAGGATAAGCTGTTACCCTGCCCCCAGCCAAGCCACAGTCTTCCAGAGTTTCCCATCTCCATGTCCTGGACGTATGGCTTCGAGGCTCGGCAGGATGGCCACAGGGGCAGGAGGGGCTTCAGGCTGGGACCCAGAGATCAGGTGTGAATGCTGTCCTAGCGCAGGTGGCTGCGTTGAGCGTGGAGGGGTGGGCAGGCGGGGAGGGAGTCTTCAGAGGTAGACGTTGAGGGTCTGCAGGATGCCCCGGCGGCACAGCGGGCAGTTGCGGTGGTGGACGGGGTGGCGCATCAGGATCTCAGTGCAGGCCTGGCAGAGGCACAGGTGCCGACAGGGCAGAAGCAGCACTGTCTTGCTCTGGTCCTGGCAGATGACGCACTTCTTCCGCTCCTCTTGCTCCTTCAGCAATTTCCATGGGTCTTGCCCAGCTACAGACTCCTCCACATTGAGCCTCTCCCGGCCCCGGGCAGCTGTCACTCTGGCCATCCTGACCTCCTCTTCTTCTGCCTCTGATCTGGGCCCAGCTTCAGGAAGAGCGTCCTGTCGCCAGGTCCTGGCTGAGGGCACCCTCCTAGGGTCACCCTGGGGGGCCCCGGGGGCCCCTCCCCGGTTAGGCCAGCTCGCCAGCTGCAGGCTACGGCTCCAGACTCGGCGCCAGGCCTCCAAGCCCAGTGCTAGGCGAGAGAGCCGCACAACATCCTCTCTGAGCCGGTGGTAGGATGGCCGGGCATGGAGCTGACTGAGCGCCCGGGTGGCCAGCCTCAGGGTGAGGTCCGGGTGCAACAGAGTCACTGTCACTGCCAGCACGCAAGCCAGCAGCACCAGGCCAGTGAGATTGACAAGCACAAAGCTGGCCAGGAGGCGGGCAGCGGAGGCCAAGAGCTCCAGTACCAGCTGGCAGGGGGTCCAGAGGAGGATGGACATGGCCACAGCACTGCTGGAAATGTGGGCTAGGAAAGCAGCCACTACATCCGTCATCCTCCACAGCGGTCCCATCACTGCATCCCACAGGGCCAGCACCAGGGAGAAGAGGTTCTGGGTGCCAATGAGGCAGATGTTGACCAGGCTATTGATCACATAGGCCACCAGGCTCATGGTGATGGCACAGATGTCACAGACCTGGCGCAGCAAAGCATGGCCATTGGAGACCATATTGAGGACACCCCGGTGCAGGATTTCCCGGCTCCTAAGCGCCCCGTGGGAGGCCAGGTGCCCCAGGAGCTTTAAGCTCTCCAAGCCAGAACAGCAGCTGTATAGTACGGTACACAAGGCCTGAAAGCCCCCAAAGGTGAAGGGAACCACGGCTTCGATGAAGGCCAGCAGTGACAGCAAGACTCCACGGCCCAAGTGCAGAAGACTAGTCAGTACCGTATGTGGCAGGTTGTAGATGAAGGCCAGGAGCCAGGCCAGGGAAGCCAGGAGGGAGGACACCAGCAGGAAGTTGAGGTCCAACACCAAGGTCAGCACATCCAGCAACAGGCCCACCCCATTCACTACCAGGTACACAGCCTCCATGATAGGGCTATGGGGGTTCTGGCTCCCGGCTGAGGCGGGTGTCAGGGCTGTCAATATTTGGGGGAAGGAGGAGGTCGGGGATTAATTTGGAAGGGAAGTGAGCAGTCTCCAATACAGGGAGAATCTAAGGAAGAAGTGGGTTAGAAGGAAGTGGAGTCTCAGGGGAGGGAAAGGGGGCCAGATGCCGGTCCAGGAGTCCCGGTTTTGAAGGCGGGCTCTTTGGGAGGAAAGAGCCCAAACATCTCTAAAGTGGAGGTGATCCCGGGCTGGAGGAGGAACCTCAGCTTTGGAGGCCTGGTGGTGGCATACCACGGCCGGGCAATGGGTCAGACCGAGAGGAGACCGGGAACGGAAGGGATCGGGCCAGGCCGGGGCCGGGTGGGGGCGGCGCAGGCTGGGCGCGGGCTCGCGGTCCAGCTACGCAGGTGCCTCTGTCCCCGCCCGGCCCCCGTCCTCTGGGCTGGCGGCGCTTTGCGCCCAAGGGAGCAGCGGGGAAGGGAACGAGCCTCAGCAAACCCCAGGCGCGGCCTCTACTCCGCTGGGCGCCGCCATCTTGTGTGCTACAGGGTGAGGCAAAAGGCGTGACAAGGAGGGAGGGACGACGAACTCTGACCAATCGGTGAGGCCCAACCCGCAGGAAACATCGAGCACTCATTGGTCCGTTTGAACGGCGCCCAAACATATTTAGTACTTTAAGGGGCGGGGGGAAACAGATTGAAATCCCCGCCCCCTTGAGGCGGGGATTGGTCAATTGAAGGGCAGAGGTGAACTTGCCCCCTAGCCCCGCCCCCTAAAGGAGCAGGACTTTGGACTGGGATAATGTGGGCGCTGTTCTTTCACTTGGCCTCCAGCCTTGATTTTTTTAGGTGCGGGTTGGCGGTCACTGCCTCTGAGCTGGGCTCTAAGATTACACCGCCTCCGCAGCCTCAGACTCGATCGTTCGTCCTCCTCCATTCATCCATTTATTCTATAGTTTATTGAGCCTGCTACAAATGCAAATGAGGATTTGTATTTGTACAAATGAGGATACAAAAAAATGTTTAAGACGTGCCTGCTCACAAGTAGTTCAAGGGGAAACAGATTGTGATAGGGGATTCCCAAGGTGCTATTTCCAAACTGTTTCCTCAAGCTCTATCACGTTTTCTCATCATCCTCAGGAGATTACCTCATTGTCAGTGAGAAAAGGAGGTCACATGCCGGAAATAGCTCACCCTCCTAGCCCAGGCCCTATTAATTTGTTTACTTGAACGCTCTAGTTAAATATCTGCCTGGGCACCCTTAGTAGGCTCCTCAAAAAGTTACCCTTTTCTTTAATATTCAAATAATATTCAAAATATCTAAGATCCTATCCCAAGCATATTGAGAAGCCTGGTGTTCTCTACTAAGGCCAAGGATACTTGGAGGTCTTATCCTTCCCCTGGACTCCATTGCTTTAATTTCCTGCTTGCATTTGTCGACTGAAAAAAAAAGCAAAACATGAGAGTCGTGAGTTAAGATTTATTTGGAGTGAAATGAGGACTATAGCCCAGGAGAGAGTCTCTCAGATAGTTCTGAGGAACTACTCTGAAGAGGTAAGGGGGGAGGTGAATATATGTGTAATTTGGGTAAGGGGGGCATACGTGCAATTCAGCACACATTTTGGCAGAAGGTTGCTGCTGGTCACAAGGAGCAGATGTCTCCGTTAATGATTTAAGTGCTTTTCTAGATATGAGAAGATGCAAGAATTTGGGCTCGTGGAATCTTCTCCTGAAAATAACTATCTGAAGGCCTGTTCTGCCAGTTTTTCCCAGAGCACAGAGTGCCTCATTCCTGATCTCTGCCCTGAACTCCTTTCAGGGGATGCTGAAGGTCAGTGTCTATGGTGGCTAGTGACAGTTTTTAGTTAGCACATTGAATTCTTCATCTCCACTCTGGCCTGGACTGCTGAAAGTGTCTGTCTCTGTCACCCCACCCTGAATACTGCCTGAATCCTTTCTTCCCCAAAGCACCACTGATGCATACGAAGGTGAGGGATGCAGCACACCTTTACTGAAACGGGGCTCCCAGTAGGGGTTACACCATAGTGCAGGGCAAGGACTGCAATTTCTAAAACTCCACTGGTTTTTCCCCAGCCTCTCTCTCACATCTGTCAGGCCCCAACTTAATGTTTTCTCTGAGACATATTTTCCCTTTGTCTTCCTCTTCCTTTTGGGATTTCCCCTCCCTTTCTCTAGCCATCAGACTCCAACTTCCCATTGTTATTTTATATTACAGAACAGTCTATTTCTATCCCCAACCCCATCTGTGCTTTAGCCACAAAATGCTAATTTCTCTAAACAAAGGAGAATAATATAAAGGTTTGTTTAACCTCCTGCCCAGATCACAGTCTGTTGTGGTTATTGTTGCTGGGGTTTTTATTTTGCATTTTTCCCCTAATTTCAAATCTTGGAGAAAATGCCCACCTCCTCTTCAAGATACTTGAACCCACCACGCATAACTTGTCCTCTTCAGAAACCTTACCTGTCCAGTGAACACTATTATGTTCTTAACTTACCGTCCTGCAGCACTTGACATCAGTGACCACTTCCTCCACCCTTGGCCTCTGGACCTTACCCTCTCCTGTATTCTTTCTGTCTCCATCATGGCCCCCTCTCCTCTCTACACGATGATTCCCAAATCTGTGTCTTCAGCCTGAATCTCTCTTGTAAAGTTTAGGTTCCACCTGCTTCCTGGACAGCTGCTGGATATCCCACTGGTGCTTCAAACTCAATGTGTCCAAAATCAAACTCAGCAAATTTGCTGTGCCTGCACTGTGTGTAATTAACCAGCCAGCTTTCCAGGCCGAGAAAGACCTTGAAGTTGGCAGGATCCTCTAAGACAGTATTTCCATTAGTCTCGGACCAAGGTCTCCCCTTTGAGTGATCTGAGACACACTTAGCCAAAACCAGCTTAGTTTAGCTTAAACAAGCCACAACCTTTGACTCTGCGGGCGTTCTAGTTGTGGGCAGGCAGAGGTTACCTGTGGCCAAAATTCTTGTGACAAATGAATTACTGCAAGATACTAATCATTCTTAAGCTAGAAATATAAGAAAGTACCATGTTACCACAAGGCAAAAGAAGTGCTCGGATGACCCCCGCCTTAGAGAAGCCAAGGCGCTTCCCAGTGCTGAGAGGTTGCTAACACTCCCCTTGAGGTGATCATTGTGGTTGGGTTTGGTTTGGACTCAAGCAGGATCTCTACTGACTTGACAATGTTTCTTTCTCCTCTAGGACTGTGTTTCAGATAACAGCTGGTTCAAACCGACTGCTGCCAAAGCAGGGGTCATCCTCTATTTGGAGGCTGGAAGACTGGAGAGTGTTGGTCGAAAGAACTAACACCAACTGACTTCAGGGAGGAAGTTCAAATTGTTTACTAGTGTGAGTTGCAGTGGTTGAGAAGAAAATACGCCAGATCTGGAGAAAACTTAATGCCTGGAGGCGCTATCCCTGCAGAATTGTGTCACGGAAGATGATAGTGGTATGACCTAAAACTCTCAGGCATCTGGCCCAGGGGCCTCCCGGAAAAACAGCTGGTTTCTGCTGTTGTGCTAAGTGCAGGGCTTTTGTGTTGCTAGGTGAGAGATGCTAGCTGGGACAACAGAGGGGGTTTTTGGAGGTTGTTCAGGCTCGAGGATTAAGAGATGGGGTAAAACCGGAAAGAATGTCTAATTCAGGAGTTTTGTTTTGTGGTGTTGTGTGTACTATAACCCTCGCCTTCATCTCCCCATCAAGCATTCAGTAAAATCCATATTACTGCCATGGTCTTAGAGTTGGATTTTTTTCCTTTTTGATTTAATTTGGCTTTTTAATCATGCAAATCATTTACAGGGTCCCAAAATCAACACTATATAAAAAGGTACATTCCTAAAAGGTTTGCTTTTGGGCTTCCCTGGTGGCGCAGTGGTTAAGAATCCGCCTGCCAATGCAGGGGACACGGGTTCGAGCCCTGGTCTGGGAAGAGCCACATGCTGCGGAGCAACTAAGCCCGTGTGCCACAACTACAGAGCCTGAGCTCTGGAGCCTGCGATCCACAACTACTGAAGCCCGCGTGCCACAACTACTGAAGCCCGCGCACTTAGGGCCCGTGCTCCGCAACAAGAGAAGCCACCGCAATGAGAAGCCCGCCCACCGCAATGAAGAGTAGCCCCCGCTCGCCGCAACTAGAGAAAGCCCGCGCGCAGCAACGAAGACACAGCACAGCCAAAAAAAAAAACTAAAAAGTTTGCTTTTATGTTGCCCCCTCCACCCTGTTCCCTCCCAGTACACCCCTAGCCCCACAAATCACAAACATACCAAAAAATATTTTCCTCTTTCAATCAGGATCCGAGGCTTGGCACCAGTACAGGAGAACCCATAACCCTAAACATCAGCTCTGGTAATAACGCTGTTCCGGTCCAGAGAATCACTTCACGTCTCATAATCTGTGTCCTGGAAACATGAGGTGACTGTCCAAAATGCCACAAAGACCTGTGGTTTGTACCAGGGAGGATTTGAGCCATTGAAGCACTTAGGGAAGAAAAGAAATACATTAATTAACTAGTCAAATCCTCTTGCTTTTCTTCCTGTTCCAGTTTGTGGTTCCAGAAGTACTCAGAAATTAATGCGGTATTTGCCATAGTGGCTGAGGAACATTTGTAATATTAATTCATATTTTTAAAAATTTGTCTATATGTGAGTCTGGATGAAACACGTGTGCATATTTAATTGGTTTTAGCCCTGTTCTGACTTGAGGGAAGGACTGGAAAAAAGCAACTTACAATTTTAGGCATTGATTTAAAAGGATGTTGAGAGCAAGTTCATGATAACGGGACTGACATGGTTTAGTAAAAATAAAGGTGAACAAGGTCATTTTTTTAACGAAAACTCCAGAAGCATTTTTTGCGCCATATGCCCTGTATGGCACATAGCTGAACTTGTTACTAGACCTTACCTTGACTGTGATCATGATGGCTTTCTTTGGAATGTTAAAAAGATTATATACAATACTTTCTGGATCTACCCAAAGTTGAAACATCTTAGGAAGATACATATCACATTTGACCTTCCAACCGTTCTTGGAAGCATGATGAGAATTCTGGCTACATGCTGTTAAAACAAGTAGATATAATTAACACATGATGCTAAAAGAACTTGAAGAGTTAAGCAAAACAACAGAAGATTCTCAAATAAAGAGTAAATCATGGTCACAAGTAGAAAATGAAATTATTCTTGCATATGCACTACCCACAGATATTTGAGATGGACTGTTGCTTACTATTAATAATATTGGCAAAAGTTTAACAAATCTAAATCTAAGCTTGACTATTTTAGTTTCTTTGTTTTTTTTACAATTGATGAGCCAATATTGATACATTATTACTACTAACTGAAGTCCATAGTTTACATTAGGGTGCACTTTTGGTGTTGTACATCCTATGGGTTTTGACAGATGTATAGTGCCGTGTATCTACCATTACAGTATCATACAGAATATTTTCATTGCCCTAAAAAGCCCCCGTGCTCCACCTATTCATCCCTTTTCTCCTTCACCCCCAGCCCCAACTCCTGGCCATCACTGATCTTTTTACTATCTCCATCGGTTTGCCTTTTCCAGAATGTCATATCATTGGAATCATGCAGTACATAGCCTTTTCAAATTAGCTTCTTTCACTTAGCAATATGTATTTAGGGTTCCTCCATGTCTTTTTGTGACTTGACAGCTCACTTTTTTTTTTTTTTTTTGCATATGGTCTTTTTTTTTTCCCCCCATTTAACATCTTTATTGGAGTATAATTGCTTTACAGTGGTGTGTTCGTTTCTGCTATATAACAAAATGAATCAGTTATAAATATACATATATCCCCATATCTCCTCTCCCTCTTGCATCTCCCTCCCTCCCACCTCCCCCATCCCACCCCTCTAGGTGTCACAAAGCACCGAGCTGATCTCCCTGTGCTATGCGGCTGCTTCCCACTAGCTATCTATTTTACATTTGGTAGTGTATATATGTCCATGCCACTCTCTCACTTTGTCCCAACTTACCCTTCCGCCTCCCCATATCCTCAAGTCCATTCTCTAGTAGGTCTGTGTCTTTATTCCCGCCTTGCCCCTAGGTTCTTCATGACCATTTTTTTTTTCTTAGATTCCAATATATGTGTTAGCATATGGTATTTGTTTTTCTCTTTCTGACTTACTTCACTCTGTATGACAGACTCTAGGTCCATCCACCTCACTACAAATAACTCAATTTCTTTTCTTTTTATGGCTAGATAGCTCACTTTTTTCTAATCCCTGAATAATATTCCATTGTATGGATTACCTTCCAGTTTGTTTATCCATTCCCCTATTAAAGGACATGACGCGGTTGCCTCCAAGTTTTGACAATTAAGAATAAATCTGCTATAAACATCCGTGTGCAGGTTTTTACGTAGACCTAAGTTTTCAACTCATTTGGGTAAATACCAAGGAGCATGATTACTGGATCGTATGATAAGGGTATGTTTCACTTTATAAGAAATTTCCAAACTATTTTCCAAAGTGGCTGTACCATTTTGCACTCCCACCAGTAATGAATGAGAGTTCCTGTTGCTCCACATCCTCTCCAGCACTTGGTGTTGTCAGTGTTTTTGGACTTTAGCTATTCTAATAGGTGTGCCGTAGCATCTCCTTGTTGTTGGTGGGTTTTTTAAAATATTTATTTATTTATTTGGTTGTGCCAGGTCTTAGTTGTGGCCGGCAGGCTCCTTACTTGTGGCAGGTGTGCTCCTTAGTTGCAGCTCGCTGGCTCCTTAGTTGCGGCACGTGGGCTCCTTAGTTGTGGCATGCAAACTCTTAGTTGCAGCATGCATGTGGGATCTAGTTCCCTGACTTGGGATCAAACCCAGGCCCCCTGCATTGGGAGCCTGGAGTCTTAACCACTGTGCCACCAGGGAAGTCCCTCTCCTTGTTTTAATTTGCAATTCCCCAATGACAAAGGACGCTGACATCTTTGGATATTTGCCATCTCTACATCTTCTTTGGTGAGGTGTCTGTTGAGGTCTTTAGCCCATTTTTTTAATTGGGTTTTTTTGTTTTCTTATTGTTGAGTTTTAAGAGCCCTATATAAATATATTTAGGGATTACCAGTTATTTATCAGATATGTGTTTTACAAATATTTTCTCCCAGTCTGTGGCTTGTCTTTTCAGTCTCAACAATGTCTTTCACAGAACTTAAGTTTTTAATTTTAATGAAGCCCAATTTAACAATTTTTTCTTTCACAGAGTATGCCAAAAATTCACTGCCAAACCCAAGATCACTTAGATTTTATCCTGTTATCTAGAAGTTTTATAGTCTTGCATTGAACTTTTAGGTCTATGAGACTGTTAACTTTTGTGAAACATGTAAGATCTGTGACTTTTGCATGTCCAGTAGTTGTTTTATTTTCAAAAGGATTAAATACTTTCTTTTAAATTTCAAAATATTATCTAAAGCTAAAGAGGCTGCATTCTAATAAACTATAAGGAAATGAAGCTTGACAGTACACTCTGTTGGCAAGGCTCTGGAGAAACAGGCACTCTCATACATTGCTGGTAGGAAAGTAAAATGTTCACGCCGGTGGAGAGGAGTTTGGCAATATCTACACAAACATTATTACAAACCTGCCGTAATCAATACAGTGTGGTACTGGCATAAAGACAGACATTCATGGACTTCCCTGGTGGTCCAGTGGTTAAGACTCCACGCTTCCACTGCAGGGGGCGTGGGTTCAATCCCTGGCCCGGGAACTAAGATCCTGCAGGCCTCGTGGCACAAGAACAACAACAAACAACAATAAAAAATAGACATTCATATAGACCAATGAATGGAATAGAGAGCCAGAAATAAACTCTCACATATATAGTCAAATGATCTTCAACAAAGGTGCCAAGACCCCTCAATGGGGAAAGGACAGTCTCTTCAACAAATGGTGTTGGGAAAACTGGATAGCTACATGCAAAAGCATGAATTTAGACACTTAGCTTACACTATATAAACAAGGGAACTCTACTCAATACTCTGTAATGGGCTATATGGAAAAGAACCTAAAAAAGAGTGGATACATCTATATGTACAACTGATTCACTTTGCTGTACCCCTGAAACTAACACAACATTGTAAATCAACTATACTCCAATAAAAATTTTTTTTAAATGAAACAAAGACCTAAACATAAAACCCTCAAACTTTAAAATTCCCAGAAGAAAACATAGAGGGAAAGCTTCATGACATTGGACTTGGCAATGATTTCTTGGATATTACACCAAAACGATAAGCACCAAAAGAAAAAATAGACAAATGGGACTACACCAAACTTGGAGGCTTTTGTGCATCAAGGAACACAATCAACAGAGTAGGGAGGACAACCTACAGAGCTGGCGAAAGTATTTGCAGATCGTGTATCTAATGAAGGTTGGTGTCTGGAATGTGGAAAGAGCTCCTACCACTCTACAACAGGAAATCAAATAGCTTGATTGGGGATGGGCAGAAGATCTGAATGGACATTTCTCCAAGGACGATGTGCATTTGGCCAGCAGGCATATGAGGGGATGCTGGGCACTTCTGGTTCTGACAGAGGTGCTGGTAAAGGATGCCACCTTGTGCCCAATGGGATGGCTGCTATCAAGGAAACAGAAAATAGCAGGTGTCCCCAAGGACATAGAGAGGATAAGCCCTTGTGCACTGTTGGTGGGATTGTGGAGTGGGACAGCTGCTATATAAAACGGTATGGAGGGTCCTCAAAAAACTAAAAATAGAACTACCATATGAGTTAGCAATCCCACTTCTGGGTATATATCCAAGAGAATTGAAAGCAGGGTCTTAAAAAGATATTTCCACACCCATGTTCATAGCAGCACTATCCACAATAGCCAAGAGGTGGAAGCAAGCCAAGTGTCCACTGACAGATAAATGAATAAACAAAATGTGGTCTATTCATACAATGGAATATCATTCACCCGTAAAAGTGGTTGAAATTCCGACACATGCCACAACATGGATGAAACGTGAAAACATCATGCTAAGTGAGAAAAGCCAGTCACAAAAAGATGAATACTATACAATTCCACTTATATGAGGTATCTAAAGTAGTCAGATTCATAGAAACAGAAAGTAGAATGGTGGTTTCTGGGGGTCGGGGGGAAGGGGAAAAGAGGAGTTTTTATTTAATGGGCATAGAGCTTCAGTTTTGCAAGACAGAAAGGTTCTGGACATCTGTTTCACGATAATGTGAATATACTTACCACTACTGCACTGTATGCTTAAAAAGGGTGGAAAAGTTAAATTTTACTTTATGCGTTTTTTACCACAATTAACATAACAAAAAACCTACATATGCATTTACCTTTTGACCCAGATATCCACTTCTAGGACTTTACTGTTAAGACACTTTCAACAAAATGAAAATCTATTGTAGCATTATTTATAATTGCAAAATATTGAAAATTATCTAAAAGTCTGAACAGGAGATTGGTTGACAAAACTCTGGTAGGTAAATCCAGTGGAGTACAATGCAGTTGGTAAAAAAAAAAAAAAAGGAATAAGGAAGAACTATTTAATATAGGGTAATTTCCAGTTTACACTTTTTTTGTTGTGGTTATAAATTTATTTATTTTATTTATTTATTTTTGGCTGCGTTGGGTCTTTGTTGCTGTGCGAGGGCTTTCTCTAGTTGCAGTGAACAGGGGCTACTCCTTGTTGCAATGCGCGGGCTTCTCTTTGCAGTGGCTTCTCTTGTTGCAGAGCACGGGCTCTAGGCGCATGGGCTTCAGTAGTTGTGGCACGCGGGCACAGTAGTTGTGGCACATGGGCTCTAGAGCACAGGCTCAGTAGTTGTGGCGCATGGGCTTAGTTGCTCCGCAGCATGTGGGATCTTCCCGGACCAGGGCTCGAACCCCTGTTCCCTGCATTGGCAGGCGGGTGCTTAACCACTGCGCCACCAGGGAAGCCCCAGTTTACACTTTTAAGTGAAAAAAGCAAAGTGCAAAATATTATATATCGTATGGTACCTTCTGTGTAAGAGAGACGGCGAAATAAGAAAACATAGGGGGTTCCCTGGTGCTCAGTGGTTAAGAATCCGCCTGCCAATGCAGGGGACACGCGTTCGAGCCCTGGTCTGGGAAGATCCCACATGCCGCGGAGCAACTAAGCCCGTGCACCACAACTACTGAGCCTGCGCTCTAGAGCCCGCGAGCCACAACTACTGAGCCCGTGCGCCTAGAGCCCGTGCTCCGCAACAAGAGAAGCCACCGCAATGAGAAGCCCGCGTACCACAACGAAGAGTAGCCCCCGCTCGCCGCAACTAGAGAAAGCCCACACACAGCAATGAAGACCCAACGCAGCCAAAAATTTAAAAAAATTTAAATAAAATTTTAAAAATAAAATAAAATAAAACCATCATAGTAAAAACTGGTTCAGGCCAGAACCATTAAGGGATGCTAACGTATATATTACTTATGTAGTATTCCAGCCTGGGGTGCATAACCCTAATTTAAGCACAAGATTACACCAGACAAATCCAAATTAACAAATATGAAGCAAAGTCTGAGGAACTGTTGCAGATTAAAGAAAAGTAATGAGACCTGAGGACTAAAGGCAATAGAGAATTCTGTACCAGAGGGGAAAGACAAATGCCACAGTGGACGTTATTGGGACTCTTGTCAAACTGGAATATGGATTATAGACTAGAAATGTTTTGTATCAGTTTAAATCTTCTAAATTTGGTAACTGTTTCATGGTTGTATGGGACAATATCCTTCTTCTCAGGAAATACTGTAGTTTTAAGGGACCTAGGAGCATGACGTACACAACCTACTTTCATGACTCATAAACACAAATTATACATATGTACACACATATCAAATAAAAATTTTTAGTTAAAATTTTTATTAAAAATTTTAATTTAGAGAGGATAAAAAAGCGAAATCTGGGGAATTCCCTGGCGGTCCAGTGGTTAGGACTCCTCGCTTTCACTGCCAAGGGTGTGGGTTCAATCCCTGGTCGGGGAACTAAGATCCCGCAAGCTGCAGGGCACAGCCAAAAAAAGCAAAATCTGTGGCAAAATGTTAATCATCTTTGACACTAGGTAAAGGGTATATACAAAGACTCTATACTATGTTTGCAACTTTTCTGAATGTTTGAAATTATTTCAAAATAGAGTTAAATACGTATACACAGAAACTAAAACAAGGAAATAAAAATGTTTGCATGGGCATAAAGGAAAAGAATCATATGCAAGTAATCCCCAAACTAATTTCTAGAGAGACTAACTTCTGGTCAAGTTCAAATTACAGTTTCAATTGCAGAGAGATTTGAAGAAATGTAGCAAAATACTACTCTTTGGGGTTTTTTTAAATAATAGGTTAGCACTGAATAATTTGAAAAAAGTAAAACTTAAACACCAAATGGAGCTAGATATTGCTTTAAAATATGTTGAAAATTATAATGATAAAGCTTTATAAGATGAAAAATATTTTAATATTTATGACCTGTGACTCCTTTATAATGTTTGAATATGACATATAAAATTTATGATTCAATTCTGATCTAAGTATTGCTTTAAAAATATTAGTAATAATTTCAGTTTGGAGCAAAGTTTCTCTTTATTGAAATTAATTTTTTAAACATCTAAGAACAACAACTCAAGAAAAGTAAGTTAATTTGGCATTACTGGCAACAGAATATGCATTAGGGATTTTAGCAAAATGAAGACAAGAAAATTTTATTTAATGGAATATTATATAATAACTATGAGTTGCATATGACTTTATTCTCCATCCAAACATTGCTGGCCCATCGTGAGGACACCCAGGCATGTGCAATGATAATTAAATAAAATTATCTTGGATATTTTGCTGACTTTGTCATACAAAAACTACAGCTTCACATATTTTTTAATTTTGTCATTAGAAAGGCTATTTGTCAAGGTAAGAGGACAGAGCATATTTAACAGAGTTGGTTAGCCTTCAAATAATTCAAATATTTCAACCTTCATTTGTATCTGACCTGGCCACACAAACATTGGTGGTTTGGGTCCTTTCATTGTTTCTATTTGAAAGTATAAATATAGATGTAGATCATATAAAATATTCATCCATTCTTACACAAAAGGTAGCATTCCACATGTAGCATTCTATATCAAGCTTTTTAACTTAAAACTATATTCTACATCAACTGTACCTCAATAAAAAATGTCAATGACCCCCAAATAAATAAATAAGTAAGATTACATTTTAGCGATCACTCCATATCAGCGTATAGGGAGTGTCCGTATCCTTTTAACAGCTGCATATACTCCACTGAGTGGAGTTTATTCAAGGATTGTTTACAGGGGACTCAAAAGTGTTGTGTCCCACCTCAAGTTAGATGTGGTAAGGAGAAAAGGCTACCAAGAGGCTCTCAGTCATGGTGGGTGACATAAGGGACAAGGTCCCTCCCATGCTTATCTTTCATTCTAGTGTGGAGCGCTTATGATCAGAGGGATGGGTTGGCTTGTTGAAATAAGGCCATAACCCAGGTGTAGCAGCAGCCTCCCCAGAAGCAGCTGGAAGTTTCCAACCTCAGTCACCCAAGGGAGAGGATGAACCTGGGAGGGGAAATGGGACCTTAGAAAGTGGGACCTTTGGTTCTGTCCCTCTGGGGCTGAACTCAGATGGATCTAAACCGATTGGCAGGTGTTCCCCTGCTCAAAACCATTTATACACACCCTGCTGTGCTAGATCATTTACCAGGGTTTACAAATCCTCTGTAATCTGGCCTCATCCCTCACTAAATTCATTCCTCCCTTGCAGGATACTAACCAACCGCTAGTCGTCTCCTGCACAGAGCATGCTGTCACACTCCATTTACCCAGGTACCTACCATTATCCCTTAATATGAAGCTAGGTGTCCACTCTTCCAGGAAGCCTTCCCTGGTCACCTCAGGCTGAGGTAAGTAACTGTTTCATGTGCATCTTTGCACCCTAGTACTTTGGCACGTTGTATTCTAATTGTTTACTTGTCTGTCCCCCTCACTAGAGTACAGACCTCTCAAGCACATGGACCTTGTCTTAGTTATCATCCCATCCCCCGCCCCCAACTTAGTACCCTACACACGATATCCTAGTTCAGTTACAAGACAGAGAAGGGAGCCACCACAATGCCCTTTTCCTTCAAAGCAAACCCTATCTGTCCACATGTCACCTCTATTTGTACTGCAGTGCTGTCATCGCTCAGGACGAATTGAAATGAGGCCTAAGAGTTTGGTTTCTGCAACTCATCAATCCAGCTTTTCAGTACCCCCATCCTCCCACCTACTCCGTAAGATGAGAGAACAATTCAAACTAGGGGCGCCAGGGGGCGCTCTCAGGCAGAGAAGAAATAAAGAAACCATCATAAATCTAAATTTCAATTTCACCACATCATCTTGCCATTGCTCAAGAACCTGCAGTGGCTCCCCATTGCCTACTCTATCTCAAGATCCAAGTTCCTCTCCCATGACCTAACTTCACCTCATCTGCCCAAGCTCTCACATAGATGCACCCTCTACCCTGTTGAATTTCTATTTAGCCATGTAACAGTTTATTTAGTACCAGCTGTCTGCATAAGGGTGGTACCAACAGGTGGTAGCAGTGGCTGAAGCTCTCCTTAAGACACTCCAAGTAAACATATAATGAAAGTGAAAGCAGTGGGCTTGCTATGCAAATAGCAAGCAAGGTCTCCCAGCCTCCCCCATCAGCCTGATCTTCTAGCCAGTTGCCTATGCTGAAACTCTTCTTATACAGAAGAAGCAGTTTTCACTGTGCATGCCCCTTTCTTTCTTTCCCACCCCCTCTCATTGCTTGTGCCACTTGCCCTGCCTGGAATGATCTATCCTCACTCTTCCCCTATCTAAACTTGACTTTTCACTGAAGCCGCCACACTTCCAGAAAGGCTTTCCTGGCTAGTGCAGGCAGAGTCCACATGGATTCTCCCTCTTCTGAACCCCTGTTGCATTTCCTGTTTATACCACATAATGCGGTGGCATTCCAATCCGCTGCTTTCATTTCCATGATATGTTTACTTAATTTGGCTATAAATTACGACAGGTATGGGGCCCGGGTTTTGGAGTTAGATCAACCTTGGTTCAAATTTTAGTTCCTTGGAGTGATCAAAAAGTTCTGGAACTAGACAGTGGTGATGGTTGCATAACATTGTGAGTGTACTTAACGCCACTGAATTGTACACTTAAAATGGTTAAAAGGGTAAGTTTTATGTTATGGGTATTCTACCACAGTGAAGAAAATGTAGCTCCATTACTCACAGGCTGCCTGACTTTAGGTCATGTAACTCTTTTCACTTCAGTTTCATCATTTTTTGTTGCAAAGATCAAGATAAACATTAGTGGTGAAAATGACCCTTAAGTGATGGGCTGAGTTGTAAAGCACTGTGAAAATATTAGCTATGAGTAGCTTCTTCTCTCATTCTGAGCACTGCCATGTCCCCTCTGAACAGTCACTGGTTTGGCCACTTGCCCAAGATTAGCTAATTAAATGGCAGGGTTGTCTCAAAGCCACCAATTCCTTCATGGAGTTTACAGCCGGGTGTTGGAGACCAAAGTTGAACCAGCACTTTCCAGTGTGACTGGGACACAAAGGGAAGGTGCCAGGGAGGGCACAGCCCCTGGGGCTTTTCTCTGACTCAGAATCCTTCCACTTTTCAAGTCCCCTTGAAGCCCTGGGCCCTGGGGTATGGGTCAGGGAGGCAGGGTTCAGGTCCCCAACTTGCCACCCCTCTTCCCTCCCACCTCTCTCCCCACCTCCAAGATCAGCTGTGGCAACTACAGAGGGGATCGCAGGCCCCTGCAGGGGTGCAGTGGAACAAGGCTCCCCTCCTCCAGGGCTCCTCCTGGGTTGTTCAAAGCTCTGTGTGGAAGGGAAAACGCAACGCAGAAGTGGCCTTCAGGGAGGAGACACAGCAGAACCCGGGATCCCTAGGCTTCCTGTAGGCTCCTCTCTGGTAGACTACCTGGGCTTTCCTCAGGGACAACTCAACGTCAAATTTAAACAGCTCTCTGGGGACATTGCTCCTCCTGGGTGGTGGTATTTTGGGGAGCGGATGTGAACTTCCCTGAGGAGAGGTGTAGGCTCCCAGCATCCTGCCCTGTGCCCTCCCCCTGCCCCCAACTTGCTCCATTCTCCAAATTTAGGATGGCAGGAGGAAGTGGGAAGACGTTTAGGTCCTCCGAGGCCAGAGAGCAGAGACCCAGCACTGCGAGCGAGAGGCTCCATTCTTACAGCTGACAGGAGTGGATCCAGCGGGGCTAGAGGGCGACCCAGAAGCCCGCACCCCTGCCCTGATGCTGAAATCCTGGCTGCGTGGTCCTACTCTCTCCTCGATCAGAGGTCACTGCACCCCCGGGAGGCCGTCCGCAGGGACTCGCCATGCAGCCTGGTTCTCTCCCCAACACCCCAGCCCACCCCTACTCGCAACTCTGCCCCCGCCCCCCTCACTTCCCAAAGCGGAGGCTGAATCACCACTACCAGCCCGCGCTGAGAAAGGCCTGGAGACCGGATTCGGGGCTTCCGGAGAGCCCCAGGGTCCCCTGCCCGAGCCCCTCCCCGGCCTGCCACGGCCTGAGCATTTATGGTAATGTTTGGATTGGTGCGAGAGCGGCCGGATGCCCCGCCTCTCCGCGGCCTCCGCCGGTCAAGACCTGGGGAGCAGGGGCTCCTGGGATCCCCTGGGCTGAGGCCCTGGGTGCTGGAGGGCTGCCCAAGCGGAGAGGCCCCTGGGGTCTGAGAGGACTCGAGGGACAATCCCGGTCTGAAGGATGGCTCAACAGGGCGGGGGCTAGGATGGCAAGGATGTGATCCCCCTCAGTATACCCCACCCACTGCTACCCCTCCCTCTGGTTTATGGGTCCCTAGTCCCCAGGAAGAGTCCCCATGCACCCACATCCTCTTTCTCTTTCTCTCCCGCACTCCCTGGCAAAGAAGGGGCTGAGAGCAGAGGCCAGTAGCTCCCAGGGGAGTCGCTGGAATGCTGGGAGCCTGGGAACAGACCCCGCAGTCAGTCCCTGGGAAAGCCAGGCTGTGGGAATCCCACCCGCAGACCCCTCCCCAGGAGGCGACACCGGATGCCAGTGACAGACCCCACCTCCCCAAGAGGGGGGCTTTGTGAGAGTGGGAAACCCCCTGTCCAAGCCCCAGCCTGGCTCGACCCCGGAGTTCAGTAGGCCAGCTGTGACGGAGACGCCCCTCCCCCGCCCTCCTCTCCCCGGCCTGCTCCAGCATAATCCCCGCCATTGTGCCACCACCTCCCTTCCCCCTCCCCTTCTCTGGACCCCTGTACAATGGGGCCTTTGCCTCCTCCAGCACTCAGGGTGGAGATGAACGCACTCACGGTTTTTCCAAGTTTAAAAATAGCCCCTCCCATCCCCCCCCCAAGTCCCCCTCCTCCTCTTCCATGGTGTTTCTGGGGCACACCTCAATCCAGGCCACACCTCCTTCTTCCTGCCCCCGGGTCAGGTGCGAAGGACGTGGGTGAGACTGCATCTGGCCAGGACGGGGGCTGCTTCCCCCCATTCAACCTCTTCCCCAGCATCTCCCACCCAGCCCCGCAGTATCCGGTTTCCTGGCCCGCTGATGTCCTCAGCAGCAGCTGCCCCCCAACCCTCCTCCTACCCAGTTTTTCACTCCCTCAGCGCAGTCTTCTCCCAGCTCAGATCCCCACTCTGGAAAAATTCTCCTTCCTCCCCTCCAAAGACTCAGACCGAACCCTGCTTTCCAGCCAGGCCGGGGCGGGGGACGCCCAGCCTTGGTCATGGCCGACCCGCCCCTCCACCCACAGCTCCTTCTCACTGCAGCTGTAAGCTTGTCTTTCTAAGCTTCCTTCCTCCGCCCAACCCGCCCTTCTCATATCCTCCTGGTTAAGGCCCCTCCACCAGAGGGGTGAGTGGGAGACCACTGTACCCACTATGAGAGAGCGAGAGAGGGCTCCTGGGTTTAATCTCACCCCAGCAAGCCCCCAGGGGCAGGCCCAGCCTTGTCTTTTGACCTCCAACTCCACCGGGGTGGGGGGCACAATGAAATGAAAGCCCCCGCTCACCCTGGAGACGGGAGCTGAGGGACCCAGACCGCGGCCACCACCCCACCCAGCCTCAGTTTCTCTACCTGTGGTCAGACCCATGCCCATGAGACACACCGAGGGCATTCTGCACCGCGAATCCCCTCGTGTCTGAGTAGCCTGGGTCTACCATGGGGGTGGAGGAAGGCAGCCTTCCTACCCTTTCCTTCCGGAGAGAAATGAGGCAGGGCATTAGTACTCTGGCCTGGGGCTCTTCTGATCTTGGCCTGCATCTGGGCGAGGCTGCCTCTACCCCAGTCCAGGCGCAAGAGTATCTGCTGATGGAAGGTCCGCCGCGGCCTCCTTGATCTCCCCTTCTGCTGGACCTCCATCCTCTCTCACTGGAAGTTCTTCCCCTGCCACCTTCTCTCTTTCCTGCGATTGCTGAAGCTCTGTCTTCTGGCCTCTTGGAGGAGTTGGAGGGTTGATCCCCTCCACCTCCTTCACCCTGTGCTGCCTGCCGTCACTCCCCTTTCTTCTGTTTCCAGTCCCCTCTGAGTCCTCTCCAAAGTCCTGACCTCTTTCTGGTTTGGAATCCTAGTGTGCCCCCCTGGTGAAGCCGTCCTGGAGTTGTCTGCCCCCTGAACTCTGGCAGCCCAGATCGCCCCAAGCTACTGGCTTACTTAAAGGACAGTCTTTGTGCTTCTTTGGTGGGGACGTGCAGGGCACGGATGTCACCCTGGGCTCTAACCTCATTTCCCCTTCACTGCAGAGGCAGCTTCTCCACCCCCACCTAGATTCACTCGCCTCAGGACGGAAGAAGAATTAAGAACTGACCGTCCTTGGTGGTTAGCTGGCTTTGTTTTCAGGCCAGGGAGAGGAGAATGATTAGTTAATGGTGTTAAGTGAAGGGAAGGGGGTGGGGGCAGGGAAGCAGAGCAGCATGCCCAGCTCTGAGCTCGCCAGGGCAAACAGCATCCTTCAGCCATTCCCACTCCTGCCCCTGCAGACAAACAAACGCATCCATTCCATTCTGGGCCCTGGGCCAGTCCATACCTTCACTCTGGGGGATGGGGAAGCACCATTCTCCTCTTGTTTCTCCCCCCCCCTCCCCCTCCCCCGCCTCCCCCAGGCTCCAGGCCTCTGGCCTGGCCGGCCTGGCATGGCCTCTGGCTGCAAACTAATGGAGGTGAGGAGGGGGTCAGCAAGGTTCTGAAAGAAGAGGCTGATGTGGTTTGAGAGTCATTTCCGCGTCATCAAAACGCCATCCCAGAGCATCCTCCCAAGTCACCTGCCCATCTCTGGCATTTGCTGCCTCACCCTGCTCCTCCCCCAACCAGCATCAAGGCTGCCCTGCCTGGTGACAGGACTCTACCCCAAATCCAGGCCCCCTTTTGACCCTCCCTGTTGAAGGAGTCCCCGCTGATGTGGACCCCTTTCCCAGGGCCAGGGTGCTTGGGGTCTCTATGAGGCAAGTCCATCTCACTTGCCAGGGCCTTAGTTCAAGAGGCCAGAAGACCCAGGGTTTGGGAATAAGAGGAGCTGCAGGGTCCCCCTCACCTCACTGTGTGGCAGATCCCACTCAGGCAGGGCAGCCTGAAGTCAGTTCTGATTCCTCCTCCAAACTCCTACCCCCAGCTGCTGAGCCCTAAGCCATAGGTGAGCTTAGGGGGCTTGGTGGAGGGGGGCGGAGCCCTGCTGCAGGGGGTCCTTTCAACCCTCAGGAACAGCAACGGGTGCTGGGGGTCAAGCTGGAGACCTTGCACCCGTTAACTCTTTCTTCCCCCTCTTTTCTTCATTCAGGCAAGAGGAAAGTGAGTCCAAGCCGGGCTCAATGAGTGAAGAAGGCAGAAGCAGAATTCTCAAGATCTGGGCTTGGACAAGTGTGACAACCTTGGGCCTATGAATTCAGCCCCTCCCTCCTTCCTCTAGTCCAAGACGGACTTGCAGGAGCTGGGGTTGAAGGGGCAGTCCTTAGAACAGCATCTCCACTCCCCAGTACAGGTACCTCTGGGTCTGTGGGCCCCGGCTCAGTGTTCTTCCCTCAAAGCTGCCAGGACCGCCAGGCTTGGGGGCAGTGCCAGGCCGGCGGCAGCTGCAGTGGTGCAATCGTTCTGGGAAGCCTGATTTTCTCTGTGGCAGGGGTCCGAAGGGGTGGAGGAGGAGGCGGGGAGAAGAGCCTAAATGGGAGGGAGGCCCCCATCAGGGACGCCAAGAACCTGCTCGGCGGCTGCCCCGCCAGGAGGTCCCCCAGGGCTACACGGGCTGGCTGGGGCTGAGCAGGAGTGAGCGCGGCGGGGGTCTGACCCGGCGGGACTCCGGGCATCCAGGCCAGCTTCTCCTCGCTGCCGCCTCGGCCAGGCAGTCCGGCCCGGAGACACCTGTCACCGCCCCCTCTCCGTTCCCCAGCTGGGGGCTGGGAGGAAGGCTCCGGCCTACCCCCCCGCGCCGCGCGGCTCCGCGGCGCAGCTCCGGGCATCGCGGCGCCGGGCCCGCCCCCTAGGGCTGCGGCGCGCGGGGCGGGGGGGTGGGGGGGTGGGCTGCGCGGGGCGTGGCGGGCCGGCCTCGGCGCTCTGGCCCCCTCCCCCGCCCCCCTGACGTCAGCCCCCGGCAGCTGCGAGCTCCTTCACTTGGCTCTCGCTCTCCGGCCGGGAAGCATGGGACGGTCCGGGCTCATCTGCGCCTTCCTGATCGCCGCCTGCTGCTGCTGTCGCCGCGCCGCGGGTGAGTGAGCTCGCTGGGGGGGTGGGCCCGCGCCCCCAACGGCGCGGCCCGGCAGTCTTCGGCGGAGCGTGCCCGGGAGGAGAGCTGGCATAGCGGCGGGGGCCGGGGCTTTGCGCTGCGTCGTGCGCTCCTCTTCTCCGGGTCCCAGGCACCCGGCGCGTTGCGCGCGTGCAACTCTTCTTTGCAGCCAGTTTGCAGCCTCTATTCCAGACCAGCCCGGGGGCAGAACTGGGGAGGCGGGGAGGGGGCTGCTGCCTGGAGCGGGAAGGGGTGGAGCCGAGTCCCTTGGGCCGCTGGTGAGAGCTTTTCCTCAGGTGCTTTCTCTGAGGGGCCCGTGATTGGAGCCTTGGCGGGAGGCGCCTCTACAGCGCATCCCCAAACCCTGAATCCCGCGCCCGCCTGTTGCTGGGAAAGGGAGCTTTCTTAGCTGGAGGGGTGCGCCGACCCCTCCCTCTCCCGCCTGGGCTTCGAGCCAGGCTGGAGGTGAGCGAGATGGGGAGGAACGGCGGCTCCCGCCCCGGCAGGGCGTTGGCAAAGACTGGAGGGCGGTGTGGGTCGCCTCGCGCCTACCCGGGTGACGGGATCACAGGTGGCAGGGACGAGGGATCGAGGATTCCCAGAGTGGAAGCGCCCCAGACTTGTTACACCTCCCGGAATGGGACCACGTTCAGGTGGCAAATGCGCCCCTGCACCTCGGAGTTTTTCTCTGGAACTGCCTAGGAGCCTGGCGCTCCCGGGTTCACGCTGCCCTTGTATGGCCCGCAACGGTGTCGCTTGTTTCTCTTGGCTCCCTTTCCCGGGCTTCAGCCGCTGCCTGGCTGGCGAAGGGGAGGTCTAGGCAATACCCAACTCGATGGCCTCGTGCCCATGCCGACGGTGTCCCTGGGGTACCCTTGGCTGCTGCCTTCCAATCCCTTCTGGGGAAAGGGCTAAATCGGGCTCCACCCGCTGCAGAAGGTCCAGCCCCACCCGGCCCTGCTCTTCTAGCTCTGGGGAAACGGAGTCAGGGATATGAAGCTTTTGCTCTGGGTTGAAGACCACTCCATCTGCCCTTGTTATCTGGGAGCCAGCCCAGGGCAACCAGCAGGCACCCGAGTCCAGCCAGATGGTATGGAGTGACATCTCCCCCTCGCAGGGCGGGCAGCACACTAGCACCACTGACGTCACTCCTGCCCACTGCCTGGCCCTTGCCCTGACCCCTGCCCTGACCCCGGGGAGAGATTCTGGCCCCCTCCATGACTCTGAGCCCTCCATGCTCACAAGACTCCCAGGATGGGGTCCCCTGAGAGTGTGGGATGTTCACGGCGGTGCTGCTTAAGGAGTATGAAATAAGGGCCTCCTGGCCAGGGTTGCCCTTTGGGTTTTATGGGGGATTTGGGGAGGGGGTTTGGGGGGTCAAAGGGTAGAGATGTCTTCCTCTGGGTGTGGGGACAAAAAGGGCCTGTGTGCCCCGGCCTGGCACATGCCTTGCATTCCCACACTCTGAGCTCACCCGGAGAGGAGGGAGCCTGGAAGGAAAGGGGCCTTCCTCTTGGCCCACAGCCTGGGTTGCCCCTCTGCCAGCCTCATCTGGGAGGTTCCTGGTGCTCAGGGTCTCTGCTCCAGTGACCAGAAATGTCCATCCCCAACTCCCTTGAACCGGGAGAGGGCTGGCCCAGGGTTGGGGGGTAAAGAGTGGTTGAGGGGTAGGAGAGGACAGTGCCCTTCAGACCCTCGAAGTGGCAGGAAGAGCAGCTGCAGCCAGCGGGTGTGAGTGGAGGGCACGGAGAGCAGCTGGAACTGACACTGCTCCTCCCCCACCGCCTCCCCGCCAGGTGTGCCTGGAGAGGCTGAGCGGCCCCAGCCGGAGCTGGTGGAGGTGGAAGTGGGCGGCACGGCCCTTCTGAAATGTGGCCCCTCCCACTCCCAGGGCAACTTCAGCCACGCGGACTGGTTTTCTGTGAGTGCTTGGGCCCCAGAGAGGGCAGCAGGGGCGGGAGGCTCTGGCCTTCATGTAGCCCCAGGACGCTCACCTCCTCCCTGCCACCTCCCCTTAGGTCCACAAGGAGAAGCCAACACTCATCTTCCGCGTGAGTCAGGGCCAGGGCCAGAGCGAACCTGGGGAGTACCAGAATCGGCTCAGCCTCCAGGACAAAGGGACTACTCTGGCCCTAACAGGCATCACCCCCCACGACGAGCGCATCTTCCTGTGCCAGGGCAAGCGCCCTCGGTCCCAGGGCCACCGCATCCAGCTCCGTGTCTACAGTGAGTGCCCTGTCCATGCCTTGTGGGCAGCGTGGGGCATCGGAAGTGGTGGTCCCATGCCCCTCCCCATTTCTCTCCCTTGTAGAAGCCCCGGAGGAGCCAATCATCCAGGTCAATGCCTTGGGCATTTCTGTGAACAGTGAGGAGCCTGAGGAGGTGAGATCTGCCGGGGTGGCCAGCGGGTAGGCAGGAGCTAAGGGGGGCTTGGCGGGGTCGCAGAGGCAGGGAGACTCACACCCTGTCCTCCTTAGGTCGCCACCTGTGTGGGGAGGAATGGGTACCCCCTTCCTCAAGTCACCTGGTACAAGAACAGCCAGTCCCTGAAGGAGGAGAAGAACCGTAAGTCGTCCTCTCTACCGTTAAAAGTCATGCTTGTGGCACAATATGGGGACCACCTTGCATTTTATTTTACTTTTTTTTTTTTTTGGCTACACCATGCAGCATGCGGGATCTTAGTTCCCCGACCAGGGATCGAACCCGTGCCCCCTGCATTGGGAGCGCAGAGTCTTAACCACTGTACCACCAGGGAAGTCCCTATTTTACTTTTTTTTTAAGTACACAAGTGATCCTTGAAAATATTCTCATAAGAATTCAAACTATGGAAAATGTAGAAGGAAAATTTCCTGCCTGCCCCAGACCCACTCCCAGAAATAGCTCTGCTATCAGTGTGTATGTATTCACACTGATACAAGCCTTGATTTCAAGCCAACTTCTAGGTACTTACTCACACATGTAAATATATCTAGGACTATATAGGCTTTTTTTTTTTTTATTATCTAAATCAGTGGTTCTCAGCTAGGGGTGATTTTGCTCCCCTCCGGGACACTTGGCAGTATCTGGAAATATTTTTGGTTGTCGCAAATGGATAGGTGCTACTGGCATCTAGCGGGTAGAGGCCAGGGATGCTGTAAACATCCTACAGGGCACAGGGCATATCCAGCCCCAAACATCAGTGGTGCTGAGGTCGAGAAACCCTGATCTGAATGGCACTGTGTGCTACACATTGTTACACAACCTTGTTTCCTTTTGACAACAAGTCTTGGAAATCTTTCCAGGTCACTCTATTTAGATCTACCTGATCGTTTACCTACTGCCGGCATTTCACACGGTGTATGTAATATAGTCTAGCTAACCATTCCTTCCCATTAGTGGATGTCCAGAGTGTTTTCTCATTTCCTTTTCTTAAAATCCCTGCAGCAGTATTTGCACACATCCTTGTATGTGTGCCTATGTGTGTTTGTCTAGGGTAGATTTCGAGCAGGAAACTGCTGGGTTGAAGGGCCGCAGCTGGCATTGGTACCTGGCCCTCTACAGGGGCTCCCCTGCCATTCCCCCGACCCAGGAGATCATAGGGTGGGGTTGGAGGCGGAGCTGAGGCCGAGCCCTTCGCCCCTTCCTCCCTGCCCAGGGGTCCACATCCAGTCATCCCAGATCGTGGAGTCGAGTGGTCTGTACACCTTGAGGAGCGTTCTGAAGGCACAGCTGACCAAGGAGGACAAAGATGCCCAGTTTTACTGCGAGCTCAGCTATCGACTGCCCAGTGGGAACCACATGAAGGAATCTAGGGAGGTCACTGTCCCTGTTTTCTGTGAGTACCGACCCCTCGCAGCGGGGCTGGGCCTGGCAGAAAGCCCTGCTGGCTCTTGGGCTGAGAGCTGCCCCCTTTGCCTGTGCAGACCCGGCAGAGAGAGTGTGGCTGGAAGTGGAGCCTGAGGGGATGCTGAAGGAGGGGGACCGCGTGGAAATCAGGTGTTTGGCTGATGGCAACCCCCCGCCCCACTTCAGCATCAGCAAGCAGGTGCGGGGGCCTCTGCTCTGGGTGCAGGTGGGCATGCAGGAGTGGCTGGAGGTGCACTATCATCACGCCTTTGTCCTCTCCCAGAACCTCCGCACCAGGGAGATGGAGGAAGAGAGGACCGATGACAACGGGGTCCTGGTCTTGGAGCCCGCCCAGAAGGAGCATAGCGGCCTCTACGAATGTCAGGGCCTGGACTTGGAAACCACGGCATCGCTGCTGAGCGACCAACAGGAGCTGGTGGTGAACTGTGAGGGGCTGGGGGCCCAGGACAGGGGGACCAGGCTGGGGTGAGAGGGAATTTGCCCTGCCCTGTCCTGCCTGACACGATTGCTGCGTCCCCAGATGTGTCTGAAGTCCGGGTGAGCCCCGCAGCCCCCGAGAGCCAGGAGGGCAGCAGCCTCACCCTGACCTGTGAGGCAGAGAGTAACCAGGACCTTGAGTTCCAGTGGCTGAGAGAAAAGGTACCCAGGTGGGCTCAGGTCTCTGGGGCAAGGGGCTGTGGGGTGGGCGGGCCTAGGAGTGACCTCTGACCCATCTCTCACCCCAGACAGGCAAGGTGTTGGCAAAGGGGCCTGTGCTCCAATTACGCAACCTGAAACGGGAGGCAGGGGGAGGCTACCGCTGCGTGGCATCTGTGCCCAGCGTTCCCGGCCTGAACCGCACCCAGCTCGTCAACGTGGCCATTTTTGGTGAGGCCCTAGGCAGAGATCAGGCGGCCCCTTGAAGCCACCTTGAGTTGGGTGGTTTCAAGCTCTTCGGGGGCCCAAAGCCACCCGCTGCCCTGGGGGGCTCTGGTGGGGAGGGGGTGGCAGGCTGGCAGAGTTTGCTGTCTCACCCTTCCCCGCCCTCCCACAGGGTCCCCGTGGATGGCGCTAAGGGAGAGGAAGATGTGGGTGAAGGAGAACTCAGTGCTGAATCTGTCCTGTGAAGCATCAGGGCATCCTCGGCCCAGCATCGTCTGGAGCGTCGACGGCACGGTGAGCAGGCACATGGCAGCCTCCCAGGCTCTCGTCCATCCCTGCGCGGGCTCTGCTGCCACGACCCGGCGTCCTCCCCACCCCTGAACCGCGTCTCCTTCCTTGTAGGCCAGTGAACAGGACCAAGATCCGCAGAGTGTCCTGAGCGTCCTGAATGTCCTTGTGACCCCAGAGCTGTTGGAGACAGGTGCTGAGTGCGTGGCCTCCAACTCCCTGGGCAGAAACACCACTGTCATTATCCTGGAGCTGGGTAAGGGCTTGGTCCTGCAGAGTGGGGCGGGGGCAAGCCCAAGCAGGGCACGTTCCTATCCCACCCCCCCCATCCGTTTAACCTCTTTCACCCCAGATTCCAACAGAACCACTAGCCTCAGCACCTCCACCGTCAGTCCCTATGCCAGAGCCAACAGCACCTCCACAGGTGAGCCGGGCTGGACCGGGACCAGGGCTGTGCCAGGGCAGCCTCATTCTGCCCTGACCGGGAGCCCAGGGCAGCCCTGTCAAGAAGAGCGATCAGCGGCCCATCTTCCATCAGCCCTGGGCTGGGCGGGGCCGCGACGGTAACATGGCAGCCTGGGGCAGGGAGTGACTCGGGGTGTCTTTTTGGAACAGAGAAAAAGCTGACAGAGCCCGAAAGCAAGGGTGTGGTCATCGTGGCCGTGACCGTGTGTGTCCTGGTCCTGGCTGTGCTGGGCGCTGTCCTCTATTTCTTCTACAAGAAGGGCAAGCTGCCGTGCGGACGGTCAGGCAAACAAGAGATGTAAGCACGGCACCTGGCACCCCACACCCCACCCCATCTCACGCTGCCAGCTTGTTGCCTCCTCAGGGATGTTCCCCTGCTGGCCCCTGTGCCCATTCAGCCGTTAGGAGCAGGAGGGGGACCCTGGGTCTGAGCGCTCCCCGCTTCACCGCCACTACCCAGTTTCCATCCACCACACCTCCTCCCTCTCACCCCTGTTGCCCTTCCCTGAGCCGGCCCAGAGCACCTAAGAGCCCTTCAGTACCCAGTCCCATGTCCCTGCCAACAGCCCCCCTTCCCTTGCCCCCGAGTTGCCAACCTCTTGCCTCCCTCCCTCCTCCCAGCACGCTGCCCCCGTCTCGTAAGGGCGAATTTGTAGTTGAAGTTAAGTCAGATAAGCTCCCAGAAGAGATGGGCCTCCTTCAGGGCAGCAACGGTGACAAGAGGGCTCCAGGAGACCAGGTAGGAGGCAGTTCCTGTGGCCAGAGCCTGACACATCTTCAGGCACTGGGAGCGGCAGGGGCTGGCGGTTGCTGAACACTAACTTTATCCTTCCTCCTTCCCTGTTGGAGATGGGGAGCCGGCCCCATCTTCCCTTCCTAACACCACGCACAGACGGTAGGGCCAGGCAGGTGGCTGAGGGACCCTGAGAGAGGGTAGCTGCCAGGACTGAGAGCAAGACCCCGTCCCATCACCATTTCCTGAACTGCACTGGCGGCTCACGTCACTAGGTGTGAAGTGTGGCCCAGTGCGATTCGGGGGCCTCATCTCTTATTCCCCGCCTTGCCATCCCCACCCCCTCCCTGGCTTCTTCCCTCCAGGCGGCTGCACCTAGTTCATCAGCTGTGGCTTCGGTCCCACCTCTCTTTTAGCGCTCACAGCCTAAACCCTGGTCAGTGTCTCCGAACACCCCCCTCACTTCTGCTCTTCACCCACTTTAGGGAGAGAAATACATCGATCTGAGGCACTAGCCCACCGAACCACACGGCGCTCCCTCCCCTGCCTGGAACATTTCCTGTTCCCTGCTCACCTTCCTCCCCAGCACTCAGGATGGTCACCAAAGCCTCTAAAGTGGACTACAGAGAAGATCCCCCTCCAGCTCACCTGCAGACCCCATTTCAGAGGGCACATGGGCTAGGACCAGAGCTGCCCTGAGAAGGACCTCACGTGGCCCTGGAGGCCCCCTCTTCAGGGACCTGTCCACCACTGTCTCAATTTGTTGAGTGATGCTCATGCCAAGGAGGGGGCCTCGGTATCCCAGAAGCGCATAGGAGAGTTTCGTGCAGAACTTGTTTTCTTTACACATATTATGGATGTAAATACCTGTCTTCTACCAGCAGCCGAATTAGGTAGCCTATTTATCTTGAGCTGATTTCCTGCTCCACTGCTCCAGGGCTGGCTTCATAATTCAGCTGTATCACTGAAGTAAGGATGCAGTGAGCCCAGGCCTCTCTCTGCTGGTGAAGTACGTTGCTCACACCAGTTCTGGAGAGACCCCAGCAGTGTCTAGAAGCAGTTGCCTGCCTGCCTGCCTGCCTCTGGAGTCCCTTTTGCGACACTCTTTTCTTTCTCTGGGCAGAAGTCAGGACCTGGTGTCGTTCCTTAAAAGGTATCCTGGGTATATCTCATTGTCCCTGCAGTAAGGAAGCTGGGCGCCGCTTTCCAGAGTTAAGGCGATTGGGCCCGAGCCCCCGCATTCATTTGGCTCCCCTACCCTCTCAAGGAATCACGTAAGACTGAATGCTGGGGGTAGGGGTTGGAGATGAGGTCCAGACTGTCCTTTACGAGGGTTAAGGCTATAAAGTTATATTAGCACCAGACTTCTACAGCCTGAGCTAATGGGCCTAGACCTTAGAAGAAAGGCCCCAATGGGAGAATGGTACTTGGAGATGAGAAACAGGCCTGGCTAGAGCTTTGGGGTATGCATGTGTCTCTGCGTGTGTCTGTGCGCACGTGTGTGTGTATATATATATATGGTTTTGTTAGGTTGTAAATTTGCAAGTTGTTTCCTTTTTATATATGTGTATATATATATGAAAAATAAAGCTTAATTGTCCCAGAAATCTTACACTGTTTTTTATTCATCATGGGTACCACAGCAGCCTGGGGCCTCCAGAATTGGAACTGCACCAAAAGGAACACAAAACCCTTTGCAGTTGGGAGCAGGGACCAGGGGTTACCTCTGCTTCTGAGCAGAGGGCTCAAGCTCTAACTCAGGGGATCGTCAACCTACTCAGCAGCAAAGCTGCCCCGCTCTGTCTAGGCAGCTTGCAGAGCCTGGTGAGCTGTTGGCAAGGAGCTGTTGCCCCTCTCCTGTCACTGAGACTGCCCTCAAGGTAGCAAAACAGACTTCTGCTGATGAATTGGTACGACTAGGCATCTGGCCCTATAGCTCCCCAATACATCACTCCCTAACCCACAAATGACCAAGAACTCGGGTCTGCTACAACAAAAGAAACTTTATTTAAAAATATTTTTTTACAGACATGGGTGCCTGAAAAAGCTCTTTAGTTAACTGTGTATGGAAATGAAAAAAATTAATAAATAACATTAGTATAACAGAACCTCTAAACATTAATACACTGGCAAAACAAAACGGACTTAAAATGAAAATGAATCTTAAAGCTCTGCTATTCTCTGTAAGAATATTTACCTTCTGTTTTATTCTTTACAGGTGAGAATGATTAAATACTGCTAATATAATTTTTTTATATTAATGACACATTTTTAAAATAGTCCACAAAAATCTCATCTAAGTTTTCATTTTGTTTTATTTTTAACACTGATATACAAATGGGACTCTTCACTCTGGAGAAAAGTATCAAGTTCTCTCCAGCCCCACCCAGGCCAAGAATGTCAAAATCCTGAATAAGGAGGACTTTGAAAAGAATTGTTTCTATCTCCCAATTCTCTATTAGTTAAAGGCAGGGAAGAACTGAGAAAAGGAAAAGAGATAAGTAAAATGTCATCATACAGAAAACTGTTTTTTTTTTTTTTTTTTTTGGTCGAAACCTACAGTGGCCACAATACTGAGGACAGGCTTCTGTTCCGGTACGTGGTCCTTGCTGCCCTTCCCAGGGGAAAACTCGCCCCTGCAGAGGGCACTAGTGGCTTAATGCTCTATGTCTGAAGTTTTCAAATGAAAGGAAAGCCAAGTCTAAGGGAGAGGCAGGAGGTCTAGGCCAGTTCAGGACCCAGCAAAAAGGCAAGACAAAACGAACAACCAAACAACCTCCTCTTTTCGGGAGGGTCCACCCTACACTGTTCCATGAAGTTGGGTCATTAATAGGATCAGGAGGCTGGGTCACTTGAAATGGTCCAGAGTATGCCTGGAAATCGTGGAACGTTCTGTCTCTTCCTGCTGAACACAGAACATTCAACCTGATAACTAAGATTCTGACTGGAACCAACCAAATGATCCTGGGATACAATGCTCATTCCTTCCAACTAAGCACCGTGGCAGGGAGAAGGGACCGCGGACACGCTGCACCTGGGGGCCATCTCCCCAGCCGCACGGAGCACTTCCTCTCCCCTAGACCGGAGGGACTAATGACACTCAAGGTAGAGGAGCTAAGACTCTGGTATTTCCATATTAAGTCCTAAAATGCAGCCTGGGATACAGTGCTGCCTTAGAAAGGCACAAAATGTTTGGCTTTTTTTTTTTTTTTCAGTGTGCTAAAAATTGTTTTGTTTTGAATAAAGGAAAAAAAAGATATATAAGGTTAAAAATCCCAAGTCACCACGGCCAGGAAGCAGATGTAGGAGGTACCTCATAGCTGCCACACCCCTACCACACGTTTCAGCAGGAGGTCAAGGCCGAGACGCTAAAACAATGCTGAGAAGGGCAGGTCAGGAGAGGAGACATCCACTCTCACGGGCACGGCTCACTCACCCAGGCAGCAGAAGGAAGAAGCCAAGGAAGAGAAAACACGTGGTCTACAGATTTGTAAGCAGTTCTCTGCCTCTTCGGTTTCCAGACAGCCATAAGCATGGCCAGCCTCACCCAGGACAGGGTCAGAGGTAGACAGGGCGGAGGGAACTGACACAAAGGGCACATCAGCACCCATGTCAGAGTGCCGGGCGTGGGCACACTGCACACCCCACTTCAGGGCTTCAGCAGAAGGCAGCGCAAGGCCCGAGGAGGCTCAGAGAGCACGTATGGAGCAGTACTCCTCTGGCCTCCCGAACTGGCCCAGGGGTAGAAGGAGAACTGCGGGAGGGCGCCTCGCACATTCACTGTGGGGACTGAATGAGAATATGGGGCCGGGCACTCTGAACTCTGATTTGTTCCGCTGCCAAATCGGTAGGAGGCCTGAGGTTCACTTTCAGCCTCTGCTCTCTACAAACACAGCGAGTGGTCAGCCACATTCTTCCCAAGCACTGAACAAGGGAAGGGGCAGCGAGACCTCCAAACAGTTGTTAGTCAACAGCCGGCCCCCTGGCACCATATGCTCTCTAGCCAACTGCGAGGGAGCCTCCAGGCAGGCCTCGCTCTCCCCACCCCGATTTCCCCCGCTTACGCCCAGCTTACTTTCTGGAACCAAGAAAAACTGGTGCTCGCCTCTGAAACCAACCCAGATTTCCTGGAACTCTGTGAAGGCGAGTGGCGCTGCTGTCCCTCTGCCCCTTAATTCTGGCGCCTAGAAGGGAATTTCAAACACACAGGCCCCAGCCTTCATCACGGGCCTCAGTGTATATCTTTGGATTATTAGGTTACTTCTGTGTACATCAAATGACTCCAGTAGTTTAAAAAAGTTATAAGTAATTATGAAATGCCTTAATAACACAGGACAGGCTCCCGGATGAGATAAGAAAGATCAAAAGATTCAGGCAAGCGGAAGCACAGTTTTAAAAAACCAAAAAATAAAGGCTTTTACTATAGGACGACAAAGGAAGCAACTGGACAGGGAGGGCAAATGCATCCTGCCTAAAGAGCTCTCAGTAAAATGTCTCTCCAAATTGGTATCTATACCTAATTTATATCCTGGCAACTGTCCCAACTTTGTAAATTCTTACTGGCAAAGTAGTTTCTGAGGTACCTTGGAAGGCCTGCCTAAGAATATTACTGCAGAGCTCCCCTCATAGAGGAAAGACCAGATAAAAGGGTGGGGAGGGGGGCATGGAGGGAGGCAGGCCACGGGCCCATAGAATGAGCATGTTCTCAGCACTAAAACCTGAAGAGAGCCCAGAAGTCCATGGGTAGGGGCTATAGTGGATTTGTGATCCGCTCTCTACATGAAATCAAAGAAGGCTAGAAACCTGAGACTGAATGAAGGCTAAGAAATGTCACCTAAGAAAAGACTAGCTCCGGAACAGGAGAAACTTGTCCTAAAGAGGGAGGTAAGAAATCTTGGATGCCAAGACTCATAAAGGGAAGAAAAACAGGAAATAAAGAAACAAAGAAGACAGTAACCTAAATTAACTTTAACCTAAGCATTTCCTCCAAGTCCCAGACATAGTCCCATGCCTGCCTTTCCACTCTCAAAAAAGCAGTATGGTAAGTCTTACTACTGGAGTAAAGCATTTTAGGGTATCTATCGCCTCCTCCCTGAGAACCTCCCCCTGCCCCTACCTCCCATCTGAAGCAGCATGCCGCTGCTGCCCTGTGCGGCAAAGTCGGGGGCCGATACCTGATCAATGTGCTGGGCCGATCATAGTCTTTCTTGAGAATATGAACCAAGAGGCGCTGGGAATCTGTTAAAACGGTGATCCCATTTAATGGTGAGCTGGGGGTCGTGAGGACTGGGGTGCCTATTTTGGGGCCATGCATACCGACAAACAGACCGACGAGCAGGAGAAAGGACTAGCTGCAGTTTCTCAGCTCCACGCAGAATCAACTGTACCGCTTATCCTGGGTTGTGGGAAATACCCTGCATCCTTATGATTCCCTCCTTTCTTCTGCTTGAATACTTCTGTTTCTTGCATCCAAAGGACTGCTCAACAGGACGGTCAAAGATACAGCCCTGACCTTCTTCCACTATGCATCCATCTCCATGCATTAAATGGCTACACGCATTTCTAAAGAGAGACTGCTAATGTAGACTGAGATCAAAGTAGTAATAGTAATGCTTTATGCCAACTGAGAATACTTGAGATAGAATTTCTAGGGCCTGAAAGTCTAGGAGGATAATAACGTGTTGACTTTCATACTAAGTTCTACGGTCTCTAAGCTCCGTACCCCTAGAGATACAGGCTGACATTTTTGAGAACTGACTGAGTTCAACCTATGTTACTGCCTGGCTCTTGGGAGACCAAACAACTGGTTGAAGATCAGGACCCAGAAACAGGTGCCCATCCCTCTCGCACACCTTCAGCCCTTCTAAGACACAGGATTAGCTGAAAGGTTGTTGAAGGATTGGAAAACAAGTTCCACATAGAATGGGAGATGGTGAGAGGTCCCAGAAGGGTGATAAGAAAACTTCCTTATAAAGGGGATCAGAGGTACAGGCAGCTCAATAAAAAGATCACGGAAGGCACTAAAGTGGAAAGGGGTCTGTAGGCAGATGCTTTACTTAAACATTTAACTGCCCTATTGTGCAACTCTGAGCCAACACACCAACCTACCACCAAACAGATTCTACTTAAACACATATAAATGGTGGGTATCCATGAGACTTACATGGAGGAATCTCCCAGACATTGTCAAAGCTATAGGAAGACAATAGGGGTTAATGGGAGTGTCTTGAACTGATTTTTAACCAGGACAGCTCTATAAGGAAATGTCTACATAAAAGAGCTGTGAATATAACCTGCACAATCTTATTGGGAACGGCTATTTTAGGGCCAAATACACATGCTAGACAGCCCAAGTACAACCACTCAACATCAGTAAACCACCATGTGGTGGCAGGGGAGAACACAGAGCTGACGCTTACAGGCTCATGGTAATCACTCATAAACACTTGCTGAATGAACAAACACAATGTTAGAGCCAAGCCAATGGTCAGAACACCGTTATTCCACGGGCAGTGGTCACTGCAGAGTCAGAAAGGCCAACAGCAAGAAGGGGGACTTACAGTTTGGGAAGAGGGCCTATATCCCTCCGCCTTTCATGATGTGAGGTAGGAGAATATTCTGCACTAACACCATGGCTGATCACACACAAAAAGGTCTACATCTTGTTAAAGAGAACATATAGCTGGTCCCTATTTTGCAAGCAAATATACAAAAATTCATGTGTAAGATTGCTGATTGGACCACAAAATATATTTTACCTTTCTATAGAGGAAATAAATATTTTAAGTGTGAGGAATAGCAATCCCCCAATTTTTTTTTTTTAAATCCACAAAACAGCTAAATGATACTAATAGTACCATCCCACACCCTGGATCCTGGTGTTGAGAGTCTGTATAGGAAGCAAAAGAACAGAAGAATGGCAGAATATGTAGAGTGGCACTGGGGGACAGAGAGAGCTAGTGGAAGAGAATGGCCAGCCACAGGTATATATCACTATTTATATAAATATTAACACATAAATGCTGAGACGATAAACTGCCTAATCTATTATTTACCTAAAGGGAGGTATATCATTGAGCCCACAGGGTTTTTCCACTTTGATAACTCCTGACTTTAATGGAAGGAGTACAGCAGGTGCAGCTGATTCAGTACTGCAAAGCAGGCACCCAGCAACAAGGCAGGCTATGTAAAGCAACCCAGGGAGACATGGGGAAGCAGGAGACCAGGTGGAACAGAAAAGCCTAGTGCACTTGAGAAAAAGGAAAACATCAAAGTGGTTTTTACCTTACTTACCTGACAGGTAACAGAGGAGGAACCATTTGTAATTAAGAGCGGGAAAGGGGATGTGTTTGCCGAAAACGGCGAAATTCAAAGCCCATTTGTGAAAGGGCAATTTTAGTTAAAATCAGAGCAGAGCCAAAGAATTTAAAATTGCCATACAAATGGAGGACGAAGAATGGGTTATTGGTGCCTTAGTCAAAGGAAAATTTAAGAAATTAAAGTTTTGGAAATATCCTCAAAACAAAAGCCATGCAAAAACTTTCCTGAGCCTCACCTGGCAATCTCAGGCATGGACCCAGGCGTGACCTCAGAGCACCCAAAGAGAAAACCCCTCACAGAATGGTCTAAGACCCTGAACACCTGCAGATACATGGCCGACAAGCTAAGAACCAAGCCATGCAATGGTGCACACCTAGTTCAACCTAGATCCCCACGTTCAACACAGGGATCTGGCACCTAGTTTGGGGGCTGACCTGACAAACCTCAAGGGTATTCAGTTATGAAAAGAAAGGATGAACCTGCCTTTAGCCTATGTAAGTAAGGACATAATCTTCAAAGAAGATTTGGGATGCACTCTGAAAAGGCAAAAGATATGCAGAACCAGTGCTTTGTTCTCTTGATAGAGCTTCAGACTATGGGTAGTATCTACAGACAAGGAAAAATTCCAGTGTGGAGAGGTATGCAAACTGCTGCCATTTTCTCTAGTTCTCTGTCTAGGCCTTCAACATCTAAACAAAGTGCAAAACTGAATGCTACCACAAGTGAAACACTACGCTGGCTTTGAGAACGAGATGCTAGTTACTGTTTCCTACTCTCTGCCGCTTTCCTCTGCCCTCTGCATCGCGATTCAGGCCTTCCTGCACCCGTTGGGGGCTGTATCATTTTCTGCCATGTAGAGGAGACACTGGGTAACCACAGCAAGTCAGCAAAAAGCCCTGAACTATCTCCTCTGGGAATACACATGGCTCTGAGGCAAGAGGAGAAAATCAAAAGACCTAGGAGTAGCTGAAAGCCAAGAGAAGAGTTAGATAAAGTTTTAGGTCCAAAGACGACAAGATGGGAAAGAAAACAGGTGTAAGGAGAGTCATTTCTCTTTCTGGATCTCTGGATCTCATGACAACACCATGATTTAGGTTGTGAGGAAGGTAGATTTATCAAAGAGGAGGCTTGCTTCTGACACGGAGGAAGGTTACACCCTGCTAGGGAAGTCAGTAAGAGGCTCTGGCCAGAGAACTAACTGAACTCAAGTGGTGCCTTGGCAGTATCTGCAGGAACGTACCAACGGTACCCCACACAAGACTCTGAGTCTTCTTTACAAACTGGCAATGGCACAAGCTGCAGGGCTTTTCACATGTTGTCTGCCTGCAGTAAAGTCATTTATTACACCCAGTGATGTCTAATTACTGTGGGGAATGCAGTCATTAAAGAGTACACAGGACCTAACGTGAAGAAGAAAGGGGAAGGAAATGCTACATTCCCAAAGCCATAGGCACAAGAGAAAAGCAAGGGTGGCACCAAGGTAGGGTTGGTGCTAATTATCAGCAGAATGCTGTGCTACCATGGGTGGTATTCCCCCCATTCCTTAAAGGGCAAAGAAAAAAATCATCTCTGAAAATACAACCTGGCTCATATTCAAAGGGAGACACCCATATAAGCTGAAATTCACTGGGAAGAAAAACTGAAGAGATAAATCTTTATTGTCTGTTTTGTGCATTTTATGTACAACAAGGTAAAGAGCATGTGAATGGAGCGTCCTAAGAGCTACATGGTATTTGGGCCAGAAAGCCATGCTGAAAACAAATGTTTTCCCTTCCCATTAAGTAGAAAACCTCGTGACCTACATTAGAACACACACCTGGCACCAAGGCAACTGACTCCCACAGACTATTTTCTGGGGAGGGCGTGGAATGTATCTGAAGGCCTCTATCTCAAATCAGTCACTACGTAATTAGGATAATTAAAACACCTTTTTGAAAACAGACTCAATGTTCCTATAGAAACAGTGCTTTGGAGTGACCAGTGTTCGCTGCGAGTATCAAACAGGACCATGATGATAGAGCGACAGTACTTTTTTCCCACCTATCTACCAAACAAATCAACACCATCACACACAATAAAGAACATCCTATAGGCTGCTCGGCTTCAGTAAGGCTGGTCATAGCAAGCCCACTGCCAATGACAGACACCAAGGAGGAGGAGGGAGGAGGAGACTGAGGAAAGGACAGAGGGAGGGTGTTCTAAAAATACAAGACTTCAGCTATGCACATGATAATCCAAGCCAAAGGGGAGTGTTGGAGTTGTAATACACACTGGGGTTGGGTATAAAACCACAGTTGATGGAAGTCTTTAAGGTTCCTTCTTAAACCTCTTGTGCTAATTCCCTGCCTGGGATTAACACACACAGCAGGTAAATCTTATAATCACAGGACACACACAACCACAGACAGACAGACAGACAGACAGGACGTACACGACCACATCCTTAACCTAAGAAAGTCTTAAGTCCTCAATTAGGATTTACAGCACAGTGCTTCTCCTACTGCTTTCTGGACCGTTCCCCAGGTAGGCTACCATTTAATAAAAATCCACACTCTCTCCAAGTGGGGAGGGACTGAAGGACACCCTCAAATGCACTCTCAAAACAAATAAAATAATAAAACATCCTAGCTGCTCCATTCTCATTCCACTGCTTTGAAATCTTGGAACCACAGATGTGATATCCCACACAGGGCAAGACCTCATTGTGAAGTCTCCAAAGGAACCTCTCTGCCCTTTTAGGTGCTACTCGAGCAAGAGCTCCCGGCTCCTCGGTCCTCTAAGCTGCGGCACGCAGAGGGTGTGCTAGGTGGCTACATGGGCGGGAGAAGAAATAGAAACAAATTCCCGGAGGATGTTTTTGGCCATTTCAATATTGTTGTGGGCAATGACCAGGGCCTTCTGAATGTCCTGGTAGGAGTACCCCTGACTCATGAGGCTCTCAATCTCGCTGGAGAGCTGCGGTGCGGTGGCGGCGGTGCCTTGCTGACAGCTACCTGCTTTTCGTTCAGAGTTGATTCTCCGAGGGAACGGTTTGGGGGGCCTCTCAGGAACTTGGGAACCCTCAGTGAAGTCTGGAAGAGATAGGAAAGAATGTTTGCAAATCGGGGCGGGGCGGGAATCCTCATCTAAGAACAATGTGCTCATACGAGGCATTATGGACCTACTGTCCGTCAGGTACACATGCGGTCACAAGGCAGGGTTTTACAGTTCCAAGGGCTTCTGTCTACAGCCTCTTCCCCTCGCAGCACAACAACCTTCTAAAGACACAACGCGCCTGTCCTACCGACACGGACCACGCTGCCCTGCACACAGGACACCTGCACCTGCACCACGCTTTACACTGAGCACCAAGTTTTCACACACATCATTGCCTGAATTAGTTAAAAAACACTTCTGAGGGTCCAGAGAAGACACTGAACTTCTCCCTATACAAATAAGGAAACAGAAATAAGCCTAGGTTGCAGCGAAGAAGCATTAAACAAGGTTGGGTGGGTGGGGATCACCGCCTGTTTGGGCAACTGGATGCCATGTATCTTTTTCACCAGCTGTCCTGAAGGCTGTCTTCCATTTCTAAAGTGACAGCAACTCTGGCTGCTGCCCTCCCAGGCGGCCACAGGTGCAAGAAGAACAGTCCTTAACAGTCAAGGCTCAAATGCGGGCTGGCTCCAGGCCTACTCAGTGTGCTTTCCAGAGCTGGCACACCTCCTTTCCAATGGGACAGGGACAGGGCCCAGCAGTGTGGTCTGAACCATCAAGATGAATTACTGCTGTCATCATGCACGCTCAAAAGAGCCAGAAATCCTATTAATACTCACCCCCAGCACAGGAAGAGCCAGGGTTTAAGGAACAACCTCATTTCTAAGTCTGGCAAAATCCTCAAGAGTCTGAACACAGTTTAACTTCCTAATTTGGGACCCAGGACCAGCTTTCCTCCCACTTAAGTCCACTCCTTCCAGCTACTGACTTACTGTCACCAGGCAGTCATCTCTGTTTCAGTATAAATAAGAGGCCATACAGCATTTCAGGACAAACCCAAGGTAGCCTGGAGACTCACTTGTTGTGGGATCACCTTCCAGAGACAGCCAGCCGAAGGAGGAGCTGGCATTGGAGATGTCAGAGAGTGTGCGGCGGGCCAGCACCGCGGGCACAGGTGGCTTGGGGACATCGTACCCGTCGTCTTCATTTTCTGATTCCTCAGGGCCAGTGTTGGCATGGGCTGCAGCCAAATTCCCTTCACCTAGAGAACAGTTTGTGCAGTTATCTTCTTTTTCCAACGTACTTCACCTTCTAACATTTCAGTACGGGGGCATCCGTTCATTCAAGCATATACAGAGCCAAATGGTTACCGAATAACCACTAGGGGCCAAACACCGTGTGGCCCTGTGCATCGAGATAAAAGAAACAGGGAGAATAAGATCTGCACCAATCCTGCAGCTCTACTTTTCTGAACATGTCAAAAGCTACCGTTGCCAAGGTTAACAGTCACTGATGTCCAAGACTCAAGCACCACTTTATAGCATTCATTCAACATTTTCATCTGCATTTCACCTTGGAAGACCAGCCAAAGGGCCCAGTTGTGTGTACTGCCTTCTTGAACTTTCCACTTGGTAAGCTAGTTAGTATGGGAATTGAGTGTTCACCACCCACACACACAAGAATTTCATCAGTGTTGAAAAGCAATGGGAATAAGAGGGAGCTAGCCGTCAGCACTGCCGATCCAGGCCTCCAGGCCCTGGAAGGATGAAAAACACAAAAGGAACTAGCTGTGTAAATGGGAAATAAAACAGAGGAGGTGGTTTTACTGCCATAGATCAAAGACACTTTGCAAAGAAAATTATTTACGAATATTCCGCTTAGGTCAAGTTCTCATTGGCTAAACATTACAGGCTCATTCCTCCGGCACATCAATGATTGTTAAAGTAGCAGAACGACTACTCACCAAAGGTGCCGCTCTCTGTGACAGACGGTGCCGCCTGGGACTGAATATTATACATTGCTTCATATGTACAGCTATCGATCTGCTGGTCACAATCACAGGCTCTGGACCAGAAGGAAAGTGGCATAATGATCTTCAGAAACAGAACTCTGTTATCTGCAAACTTATTAAGATATACCTATTCACAACTTCTCTAGACCCTGATTCTATCAAGAATCTCCATTCTCCTCTTGCCAGTATCACTAGTAAATATCAAAAGATTGACTCTTGTTACCAGCAGTAGCTGTGTATGTTTTTGAAATTACTGTGAGGTTGAAGAAACATTAAGTGGAATTGCTTACAGCTGCAAGAAGCTTAAAACATTAGAGGTTACACACATCTTTCTGCTTCATTTCTGGCTGGGTAATGCTATGTGCAGGCAGCAAGCCAAGCAGGTGAGTTGGTGTCAACTGAATCCCCAAATAGGATTGTCGTGAACCTACCGTGAACTCTGGGTTGTCTCCAGAGGCCACTTCACTTCTGGCTTTTGAAGTCCCACAGGCCTGGAGGAAGGAGTCATATACTCTGTGTCCTCCTCACTTTCACACTGCTCCCCAGCTGGCGGCTTTGGCACAGGAAGAGGTCTGGAAGATGAAGAATAAAAAACAGAAAAAGAAAACAAAAAGAATGAACTGCTTTGCGATTATCTGAAATAATTTGAAAATCATTGTAGAAGAAATATATAACATCCTACGATGGTCAAGATACTCCTAGTGAAAAACAGCATGTACAGCATGATTCCATACACACAAGACTGGCAATGAGCATATTACATGTTGCTGATTACTGTCTGACTCTAGGTGGTAAGATTATGGATAACTTATTTCTTTAGCATCACTTATCTGTGTTTTCTAAATATTCTTATAATTAACACATACTATTTTCATAAAGAGAAAAGGATCATTAAAAGGGTAATCCAAAAATTTTAATTCTTTTGGTTGATGATGTTAATAAAAATATACAATTTCATCTCTTACTCATTAAGCATTTTGGCAATACATACTTTAAAACATTCACATTCTTTTGTCACAGTAATTCTACCTTGGCTGCATCTCTGGCTATGTAAAAATATGTTCACTGAAGCAAAGTTATTACAGTAAAAGCTTTTAAACAAAATAAATATACAACAACAGGGAATGATTAAATATATGATGTTACAGCCACATTACATAATAATATGCAATAATTAAAAGTGAGGGGGCTTCCCTGGTGGCGCAGTGGTTGAGAATCTGCCTGCCAATGCAGGGGACACGGGTTCGAGCACTGGTCTGGGAAGATCCCACATGCCGCGGAGCAACTAGGCCCGTGAGCCACAACTACTGAGCCTGCGCGTCTGGAGCCTGTGCTCCGCAACAAGAGAGGCCGTGATAGTGAGAGGCCCGCCCACCGCGATGAAGAGTGGCCCCCGCTTGCCGCAACCAGAGAAAGCCCTCGCACAGAAACGAAGACCCAACACAGCCAAAAAAATAAATAAATAAATAAATTTTTTAAAAAGTGAGGATTTTGGGGACTTCCCTGGTGGCACAGTGGATAAGACTCTGCACTCCCAATACAGGGGGCCCACGTTCGATCCCTGGTCAGAGAATTAGATCCCACATGTATGCCACAACTAAGAGTTCGCATGCCACAACTAAGGAGTCTGTGTGCCACCACTACGGAGCCCGTGGGCCGCAACTAAGGAGCCTGCAAGACGCAACTAAGGAGTCCTGGAGCTGCAACTAAGGAGCCCACCCGCCACAACTAAGGAGCCCACGTGCTGCAACTAAGGAGCCCGCCTGCTGCAACTAAGACCCCATGCAACCAAATAAATAAATAAAGTGAGGATTTTGAAGAACTTTTTAACTGATAGGAAGAAATGCCCAAGATATAATGCTAAGTTTAAAAAAAGGGAAAACATAATACTACATCTTGATCTAAAACATATATACATTTTACATGTCTATAGCTATGGCCAAGTAACAAGCACTGTCTAACCGTCTGCCTAGAACAGCTAGCTATAAAAGCAGGAAAATATGCAAAAGAAAGAAGGCATTGGAGAGCAACCAGGAGCCAAGATTTGAGAGGCCAAGATTCCAGAGGCAAGGAGAATACACTGCAATAAGCCCCATATTAGGGGTTCTGAACTTGGGGTTTCAAGGTAGTTTCAAGAGACTGAGGAGAGAGGGATTGGAATTTGGGCCAAGGCACGAGGGGTCAAAAATCCTGGAGAAGGGAACAGTAGAGAAGTAGGTTTGAAATTCTGCCTGTAATTTTCCCCAGAGCTACTGCGAATCCTTAAACCACGTATGAGTGGGACTAGATTCTGAGAAACCAGGCAAAAAGTAGTAGTACTTTGGTTGTCTTGCCAAACTAGAGAGACAAAGTTGGAGGTAACAGACATGGCCTTTAAAATAATTATAATTTATATGTTCCATTAAAACAGAGGATGGAGAATTTTATTAGAAAACTACAGAATAATTTTTTTTAAAAATTCACATGGAAATTCTAGGACCTATAAACACAGTATCTGTAAATACAATAGATGGATTCTGGGGCAGATTAGAAACTGCAAAACAGAAGATTAGGGAACTGAAATAGAGTAGAAACTATTCAGATTCAAGTAAAGAGAGGAAAAAGAATGGAAAACACGGAAATGAGCATAAGAGCTATATGAGGTGTGGTGAAAAGGTCGAACTTTCAGGTAACTGGAGTCACAGAGTGAGAGGAGAAAGAGACTGCACTACTCAGTGTATTTTAAGAAATAGTGTACCCCTGAAACTAACACAACATTGTAAATCAATTATACTCCAATAAAAATTTTTTAAAAAAGAAAAAAGAAATAGTGGCTTAGATTTTCTATGCTGAATTTTTCTTTCTTTTTTCTTCCTTTTCTTTTTTTTGGCCGTGCTGCCCGGCTTGTGGGATTTTACTTCCCGACCAGGGATTGAACCTGGGCCCTCAGCAGTGAGGGCGCAGAGTCCTAGCTACTAGACCGCCATGGAATTCCCAGTGGCTGAGATTTTCTAAAACTGATTAAAAACATCAAATGACAAAATCCATAAACTCTACAAACCTTAGAAGGATAAATATAAAGAAAACTACACAGACGCATTATAGTGAAACTGCTGGGATCCAAAGACAAAAAGGTCTTATAAGTAGTCAGAAAAAGAATCATACCCTTAAAAGAGCAACATTACGCTAATTTTCCAACAGAAACAATGAAAGCCAGAGGGCAGTGGGATGATATTTTTAAAGTGCTGAAAGAAAATAACTCCAGTTCAGAATACAGTTGACCTCTGAACAACATGTGCTTGAACTGCACAGGTCCACTTTTGCCCAGATTTTTCCCCATAAATACATACTACAGTACTACACAATCCACAGTTGGCTGAATCTGCAGATGCGAAACTGTGGATACAGAGGGCCCACTGTAGTTATATCTGGATATTCCACTGCAGGGAGGGTCAGCGTCCCTAATCCCCAAGTTGTTCAAGGGTCAAGTGTACTATGTTTAGTGAAAATATCTTAAAAAAAAATGAAAGTGAAGTAAAAGATATTTTAAGTCAAGCAAAATTTGAGAGAATCCATTAATAGAAGATACACTAACACCCCCTCCTCTTTCTCTCTTCCCCACACCCCGTCTCTCTAAAGGAAGTTATTTGGGCAGAAGGAAAAAGATTCCAGGTGGAAGTGTGGTAAAGCAGGAAGAAATGAAGAGTGCTACAGTATAAATATGTGGGAAATTTAAATGTCCAGGAAGTGTTAAGAGGGGTTGATTCAAAGTAGACTCTAATGAGTCAAAGGTATATGTTGGAATCTCTAAGATAACTGTTAAAAGAGTATAAGGAGTGAAACAGTATAATAAAAAATACTTTAATCCCAAAGAAAGAAAGTAGAAAAAAATGAACACAGAAAAGATGGAGAAAACGGAGAAAAGAGTAGGAACAAATATTCCAATTATTTTAAAACAAACAAACAAAAATGCTAGACTGGATTTAGGGGGGAAAAAAGCCAACAAGTATATACTACTTATGAGAAACATACCTTCAATGAGGACACAGAAAAGTTGAAAGTAAAAGGATGGAAAAAGATCATGCAAACACTACAAGAGAGCTGATGTGGCCATTTTAATATAAGTAAAAACAGACTAAGGCTGGTTAGAAGCAGAGCTAGAGAGTAAATGGAATAATCAAAACAATTATCATTTAGTTGATAATTCTAAATTTCTATGTATCCTAATTACATATACTAAATACATATACAATACAAACGGATAGACCTAAAGGAAAAAAGAGAGACCCACAATTATAGGGGGAGACTTTAACGCACTCCTCTTGGTATTTGACAGAACATGTAGACTTAAAAAAAAAAAAATCAGCAGGAAGATAGTATAGTTGAATACAATTAACAAACAACACATACAGAATGCGGTGCCCAACAACTGCAGAATATACATTTTTATAAAATGAAGGTAGTAATATGTATGGAATTTACCATAAACTAGTCAATAAAGGTCTCAACAAATAGCACAAATTGAAATCACAGAGTATGGTTACTGACCACACTGGAATGAAACTAGGAAGCAGTAACAGAAGAGTAACCAGAAAATCTTCCAATGTTTGAAAATCAGGCAACATATAAATAACTGATGAGTCAAAGAAGAAATCACAAACGGAAAACCATATATTTTGAAGTGAATGATAATGAAAACAGGACATATCAAAATTTGTGGAATGCAGCTACAGCATCTGTTATGGACTGAATGTTTGTGTCCTCCCCAAAATTACTTTTGAGGCCCTAATCCCCAGTGTGGCTGTCTGTGGACATTGGGCCACATCTGAGGAAGTAATTAAGGTTGGATGAGGTCCTAAGGATGAGCCCCTGACTCAATAGGATTGGTGTCCTTATAAGAAGAGACACCAGAGAGCTTGCTGTCACTCTCTATACCTCTCTGTGTGTGCATGTATCAAGGAAAGGCCATGTGAGGACGTAGTGAGAAGGTTACGCAAGCATGTAAGCCAGTAAAGGATTCCTCACCAGAAACCAAATATGCTGACATCCCGATCTTGGACTTCCAGCCTCCAGAACTATGAGAAAATTAAATTCTGCTGCTTAAGCTGCCCAGTCTGTAGATAGTATTTTGTTATGGCAGCCTGAGCAGATTAATACAGCACGCATCTCATGGAGCTAGAAAAATAACAAATAAAACCTAAAGGAAGTTGGAAGAATAAAATAAAGAGGAGAAAGCAATGAAACAAAAAGCAGATACTCAACGAGGATTCTGGGAAGATGGTAGAGGTTGTCTGATGTAACTATTTTGGAACTCTAGAGTCTGTTGAAGGCTTGTAACTTCCAGGTGAAGACTGGGAGGCTAAATTGCTGTTAATTTCAGCTCTTAGCATAGTAGCAGCTACCCATTCTCAACCCTGCCACATAGCAGGCAGCTGTGCACACGTTCCTGGAGCAGCCTGCACACAGCTTGCAGGAGCCAGGGTGGCAAAAAGGACTCAGCCCTCCAAATATTGGGAATCTGTGTTCTGATCGCTGACTGCTGCTCCTGTTCACAGAAGGGCTGACAAAGAGGCAGCAACCACTGTTGTTGCACCTCCCAGCATTGTTGCAAGCCCCTCCTGCTCTGGCTGAAGTGACTTCCATGAGATTTTAAAGGAAGATGTGGAGAAAAATCAAGAAAACGATGTGTGAATAAAATGGAAGTATCAACAGAGACAGAAAACCTAAGAAGAAACAAAAAAGAAATTCTGGAACTGAAAAGTACAAGTGAAATGAAAAAAAAAAATCACTAGAGGGGTTCAAAGGCAGATTTGAGCAGCGAGAAGAAAGAATCAATGAACTTGAAAGACAGAACAATGGAAGTTATCAAGGCTGAGGAACAAACAGAAAGAAAAAGTACTGAAGAAAACTGAACAGAGCTGTAGGAGCTGTGGGACATAACACCACCAAAGGACCAACATGTACATTGTAGGAGTCCCAGGAGAGAGAGAGAGAAAGGGGCAGAGAATATCTGAAGAAATAAGGGCTAAAAACTTCCCAAAATGATTAATATAAACATCCAAGAAGTTCAACAGACTCCAAGGAAAAGGAACTCAAAGAGACCCACATTTTCAAAAGACAAAGATAAAGAAAGAAGCAAAACATCACGTACGAGGGATACTCAATAAGATTATGAGCAGACTTCTCATCAGAAATTTTAGAGGCCTGAAGACAGTGGGCCGATATATTCAAAGCACTAAAAGAAAAAAAAAGCTGTCAACCAAGAATCCTACACAGGCATACCTTGTTTTACTGCACTTCACAGATGGTGTTTTTTACAAATTGAAGATCTGTGGCAACCCTGTATCAAGCAAGTCTGCTGGCACCATTTTTCCAACAGCATTTGCTCACTTCAAGTCTCTGTGTCACACTTTGATAATTCTCAAAATATTTCAAGTTTTTTCATTATTATATTTGTTACAGTGATCTGTGATCAGTGATCTCTGATTTTACTATTGTAAAAATATTATGACTTGCTGAAGGCTTGGGTGATGGTTAGCATTTTTTAGCAATAAAGTATTTTTAAATTAAGGTAAGTACATGTATATTTTTAGACATAATGCTACTGCACACTTAAAACCACAATATCTCTGGGGTATGCCTGTATCTGGTAAAATTGTCTTTCAAAAGTGAGGGAGAAATCAAGACATTCCCAGATAAACAAAAGTTGAGGGAGTACGTGACCACTAGACCTGCCCTGAAAGAAATGCTCAAGTGAGTCCTTGCAGGGTGAAATGAAGACACAAGACAGTAATTTCAAGCTGTATGGAGAAATAAAGACTTTAATAAGGGTAAGTACATGGACAATTATAAAAGCTAGTACTACTGTAACAATGGTTTGTAACTGTACCTTCTGGTTTTTTCCAAATGATTTAAGACAGCAATACATTTTAAGGGAAAGTGTAAAAGCCACTATTACTGTAACTTTGGTTTGTAACTCCAAATCTCTTTTTTTGCATAATTTAGGAAACTAATGCATTTAAAAGAACTAGTTCATGAACCCGTTTAAAAGAACTAGGGGCACACAATGTATAAAGATGTAATCTTGTGACCAACAACCAAAATGGGTGTGGTGGAGCTGTAAAGGAGAAGAGTTTTTGTATGCTATTGAAGTTAAGTTGGAATAAATTCAAATTATAGTGTTATAACTTTGGGATGTTAAATGTAATCCCTATGGTAACCACAAGGAAAATATCTATAGAATATACACAAAAGGAAATGAGAAAGGAACTTAAACATTTCACCACAAAAACCCAACTAAACACAGAAGACAGTAATGCAGGAAATAAGCAACAAAAAACTACAGGGCATACAGAAACCAAATAGCACAATGACAGAAGTCTCTCCTTATCAGTAATTGCTTTAAATATAAATGAGTTAAGCTCTCCAATCAAAAGACAGAGACTGGCAGATTGGATTAAAACACACGATCCAATTATATGCTGCCTATAAGAGACTCTGATATTATACTAATATCAGACACAATAGACTTTAAATCAAAAAAGGTTACAAGAGACAAAGAACATTATATACACTAGAAGATTTAAAAATTATAAACATTTATGCACCGAATGACAGTAAAATATATGAAGTAAAACCTGACAGAATTAAAGGGAGAAACAGACAGCTCTACAATAACAGCTGGAGATTTCAATACGCCACTCATAATAATGGACAGGACAAGAGGACAGAAGATAAGTAAAGAAACAGAGGACTTAAACAATACAATAAACCAATCAGATGTAACAGACAAATACAAAAAACTCTACCCAACAATAACAGCACACACACTCTTCTCAAGTACACACGGGACACTTTCCAGATAGACGATATGTTAGGCCACAAATTAACTCTCAATAGATCTTAAAATATAGGTATCATACGAAGTATCTTCTCTGATTACAACAGATGAAGTTAGAAAATCAATAACAAAAGTGACACTGAAAATTCACAAAATTGTGGAAATTAAATGATACACTTCTGAATGACTGTGTGGCTGGAACCACACTGACTCCATTTTGTGAGCTCCATCTTAGGTAGGCCTGCGGTCCCACCCCCTCCCCTCTGTGTGACTGACCTTTAGCCTACTCACAAGGAATACACCCAAGCCAGATAAGTTCCCTACAACTTTTACCTTTGCTTCATCTGATATGAAAACTGGAAGAATGCCTTTTGCTGACACAGATGGTTAATGGTCTGTGAGGAATAATGGCATGAGACCTCTGGGGGTGAGGAAAAAACCCCAGTTCCTATTGCCATGGACATGCTTCTCCTTTAGCACCAGATTCTATCTTTAGCTTTAGCCCCTCTAAATTCCCCTGTACCCGTTTCGGTGAAGTGTAGTACAGCTGCAAATGCCTCTGGATGGCAGTCTGCCTGATACTGCCTGTATATAAGTTACCCACAATAAACTTCATGATTGTACTTTACGGAGTTGCTTGCTTTGTTTTTTGGTCTCCAAGTTTCTTCTCATTTTGGGGGATATTATTCAATATCCCCACCTTCAAACAGTAACCAATGGATCAAAGAAGAAATTACAAGAGATATTAGAAAATATTTAAAGGTGAATGAAAACAAAAACACAACATACCAAAACTTATGGGACACAGCAAAAAGCAGTGCTAAGGGGGGAAATTTATAGCTATAAATGCTTACATTAAAAAATAAGATCTCAAATCAATAATCTAACTTTACAACTTAAGGAACCAGAAAAACAAACCAACCAACCTTAGGCTAGAAAAGAAATAGGAAAGAAATAACATAGATCAGAACAGAGATAAATAAAATAGAGGATAGAAAAATAAGAGAAAGTGGTTCTTCAAAAAAATCAACAAAACTGACAAACTTTATCTAGATGGACTAAGAAAAAAGAGAGAAGACTCAAATTACTAAAATCGAAATGAAAGTGGGGACATTAATACTGATTATACATAAATAAAAAGGATAAGAGAGTGTTACAAATAATTGTACACCAAAAAATTACATAATCTAGATGAAATAGACAAATTCCTAGAGACACAGACTTACCAAGAATAAATCATGAAGAAATAGAAAATCTGAATAGGGACTTCCCTCGTGGCACAGTGGTTAAGAATCTGCCTGCCAATGCAGGGGACACGGGTTCGACCCCTGGTCTGAGAAGATCCCACATGCCACGGAGCAACTAAGCCCGTGCACCACAACTACTGAGCCTGTGCCCTAGAGCCCTTGCTCCGCAACAAGAGAAGCCACCACAATGAGAAGCCCTTACACTGCAATGAAGAATAGCCCCCACTCGCCACAACTAGAGAAAGCCTGCACGCAGCAACGAAGACCCAACGCAACCAAAAATAAATAAATAAAATAAAATAAATTTTAAAAAAAGAGTGTGGTGTTGGCATAAAGACAGACATATAGACTGATAGAATAGAGTGGAAAGCCTAGAAGTATCAATAAATCCTCACATATATGGTCAAATGATTGCTGCCGACCTTTTTGTTGTTGTTGTTTTTTGTTTTTGGCCACACCGCAAAAGTGCCCCGGTTGACTTTTTAAAAAATTTCTTTTAGGGACTTCCCTGGTGGTCCAGTGGTTAAGACTCCATGCTCCCAATGCAGGGGGCCCGGGTTCAATCCCTGGTCAGGGAACTAGAACCCATGTGCCTCAACTAAGACCCGGTGCAGCCAAATAAATAAATATTTAAAAAACAAAAAGCAAAACCCAACCAAAATTGCTTCTTTGAAAAGATTAATAAAATTGATGAGCCCCAGCAAGACTGATCTATGTACATATACACCGAGAAAATAATGGAAAGAAACAGGCCGAAACATGATAATTTTTACATAATGGAAATACAGGTCAATTTTAATTTTCTTCTTTATACTCTTCTGGGTTTTCTAAATTTTCTATAAATAAGTTGTTTAAAAGTATCAACTCTACTGTATGAAATACAGTTTTAGTAAACTTACCTGGCAGCCAGAGAATAAATGGCGTTGGCAGATGCAGAAGGTTTGATTTTGGGATGCTCACACTCTGGACCTGCTAATGGGCTGCTATTCATATTCTGGAAAGAAAAGTGTTAAAAAAGAACCTTCTTAATACAGCTAAGTATCTCCTCTTACTTACTTAATCTATTCAAAATAACAAGAACGATCACACAGACACAGACCTCACCCCCAATGCCATGCTTAAGGATTATTATATGTGACAAAAGTATAGTTGAAAGTTCAAATGTAAGGGTTAGGGAGACAGTACCAAAAAGAGCCAAGGAAATGGGTTTTTTTTTTTGTTTGTTCTAATTCTACAAAGATTTGAGGAAACTGGCTGCCTGCACAAATACCATTCTAGCTTAAAAAATCTATACATCTTTCTATTCTGATGCCACCAGAAAGTCAAACCTAATCCACTCTCACTAATTAGACTGCCTATCACATAAACGCCACTTAAATGCTAAGTTACCCTCCCCTTTCCCTTTCAACCAAGAAATACATAGTTCATTTAAGGACCACAGCATTTCTCAACTTCACCCTCCAATTCCATCTTTTTCTTGGATTTCTAACTACCTACTGGACAATTCTTCCTTCAATGGCTCATCTCAAATTCAACAGGTCTGTCGCTAGTTAGCCAGGTTCAAAACCTCTGGGGTGTGTGCATGTGTATATGTGTGTGTATGCGATTTTTCATCCTTTTTTCCACCCATTGACTGCTTTCAAGCCTTTCGGGGTCTTTGTTTCATGCTCCCTAAAGCCTCGACCTAAACTGGCTCCCCCTCCTGCTCCTAGACCAGGATTCTTCCCCTTGTTTACCCAGTACCAGCTATATGAGACCCCTTTGTTATTCCTCAAATAGACTCTCCCAAACTCACTTGCTTTTCCCTCATCCCGCGTTGCTCCAGGTCACTCCCCACACTACTCCAGGTCTTTGCTCAGAATTGTACCCCATCCCTCCATGTACCTGCCCCATCCCAACTTTCCCTATACCCTGTTTTTACCCTATTTTTCTCCACAGCATTCGTCGGCATCCACTATCTTACATGTTTTGTAACTTATCTTGTTTATTTTCCACCTTTCCTCCAGTGGAATGTTAACTTTGTGAGGGCAAACTTTTTTGCTGAGTGCATAAACAAAATAACAAAAGAAGGAATATACCTCTCCCACCCCCCGTTCTGGACCCATTATCTCATGCTTATCCAATGGACTGCTAACCTCCCTTTTTTCAATCTATTCTCTTTCCAATCCATTCTGCATACTACTCCTAGATTCCTCTCTTTAAACCATCATTTTGGTCACGTCACTCCACTAATTTAATCTTCACGTACTCTTCATTTATACCAAATAAATTCCAATTCTTTTGGAAGGGGGTATACAAAGTGCTCTAATCTAGCAGCAATGCTCCTTTCTAGCCCTTTTTCCTACTCTGATACACAAAATTTCTGTTTCTCTCAAATTAAACTACTTCTTATCCCACAATACATCTTGAGCATCTCTGTCATTGTAGGTCTATTTTAAAACTGTATCCACTTTGGAAAGAGTACTTCAAATTCAGATGCCACTCTTTCCATAAGCCCTCATGATTGCTCTATCTAGAAATAATCTCTCCTTTCTTTAAAACTGAAGTGTTTTCTATTTATACTACTCATGGCATACACACACAGAAACACATTTATTGCATTAACAAACATATTAATATATACACTTCTTGAGGGTAGGGATTAATATTATCCCTGAATCCTGTACAAAACATACCACAAAACTGACCCATTCAATGTCATCCACGAATGTTTGTTATTAAGATAAATAATTTCAAAATCAGGACTCACCATGGAGGTATCCAGACTGAATGTGCTTCCGAGCCTAGACACATCGGTTCTGGGTTCCATTTGTGAGGGCAAGGAAAATGGAAGTGAGTGCCGGTTGGTTAATTCTCTCCCTGTCCAGGGGTCACTAGGGTTTGGGGCAACTACTGGTACTTTGGGGATTGGCCGAGGCAGCCATGATGCTTCTCCGGCGCGGCCAGAGGGGACAGGGGGCAGTTTGTCTCTGGACGGACAGTCGCCTGGTGTACAAGGCAAGGGGCGTCTCTGAGGCCGGGTTTCTGCTCCACCAGAATATGGCCGGTCTGGAGGGGGTGGTGGTGGAAGATCTCGAAGAGTGGGAGGTATTGGTAATGGTTTGTCCTTATGAAGGGAGCCAGAAGGAGCCTGTGGAAGCATGATGGAAGCAATCAATCAAACCCCACTAATCCACAACAAAGAATCAGAAAACGTAGAAATGGATAATGCTTTACCTTAGAAGCAGTTCCAAGACCAGAAGCACTTGAAGGAATAGATATTCGCTGTTGTAGAAGGTCAAGCCGTGGTGGCACTGGGGGAAGGGAAGCTTGTGGGGCCATGGAGAATGGAGAAGGAGGTCGTTCCACCTAACACAAAAAAAAGTTCCTAATAGGTTATTCTTGTCTGGAGGAGTGGCATCTCTCAACTCCTCCGAAAGATGTACACAACAAGTACTACATGAACACAGAATATACCAATGAGCCTGACTTTGGCTTAAGGTAGCGCTGCCTGAATTATTTCTATGTCACCAGAAGAGGGCGCTCTCAATCACAGAAATACCATGCAGATGCAAGCTACAGGCAAAATGTAATATCTAGAAAAGGCTGTGCTACATAAAAAGCTTCCTAGCTTATAATTTTAGAAAACTTTACAATTGCCCATATTTTCCTCTTCAGAAAAAGAAAAAATCTTTTCAAGATTAAAAACAGAAAACCATATTAAAAGAAAGGGGCATACATTAACCTCTCAACAAATCACCTAAGAAAATAATGATTAAGGGGCAGAATGAGGAAAGAAATCAAAGTTAATAAATTCTCCATGGGTTATTATGATTAAAAGAAAAGGAGAGATTTATAGGAGAAAATGATCAATGGTATTACTAAAAAGCATCTTTAGTTCTTCCAAAGAAATGTTATTTCAATTCAGTAATTAAAAGGGATAATTTTTTTTGTCAATTTGTATTCTAAAAATTGAGGTGCCAAATCAAAAGAAACAAATAAATGTATAACCTTTTCCATTTCCCTGCCTACAGCAGAGTGATGAGTAGTTGATAAGCTTGTCCAAGTAAGCTGTCAAGAGATATACAAGAATTTATACAAAATACTAATTCACATTTGCATTCCCTAAAAGCAAAATAGATGGAAAACAGGCAAATATGTATTACAAGCACTTATGTAAGATGACAGAGAAACAACCATCCCCATACTGAGTCCTATCATTAATGCTGGGAGGTGAATGAGGGAAAAAAAGGCTGCATCATCAGCTACTTGCTTTTACTCATGCTTAAGAAAACGGGCTCCATGTCAATGCAGCATGAGCAGCTAAACACCTCAAGGGTTAAGGAAGTGAAAAGTTATTAGTCAAACTAACTGTCACTTCATCATCAATATCTAGTCACTGTATCATGTTGATTTTTCCATAAAATAATCTCATATCTATATCTTCCTTTTCATTCTACTTACCAACCTCAGACCTGATTTATTAAAACCCCCTTCTAGTGATTCTCCCAACTTCTAGTTTCTTATCTCACCAAATCATTTTGCTCACCATTACCAGCTTAACCATCCTTAAATACTCACTAATGGTTCAAAAACTATCCATCAGTAACTTCCACTTTCCCATGTCACAAAATGTCACTTTCCTGCCTGGCTTTCTCAGGTCTCTCTAATTTGGTCTCCCTAACCAACAGCATTTTCCATAATGCCCTGTGTTGGAATTCCTACCTCCTTAACTTTGTTCAAGCTGTTTCTCAATTTGGAAGGCCCTCTCTGCCTATTTTGATCCCTCCCACCATCCGTCCCTCCTTCTCATTCCTAAAGGGCAGAGGACTGAGCTAATCATATTCTTCAATTCATGTTTCAATATCATAACCGACCCATGAGATGTTCTTTTATCTCAACATACAATAAAGTTCCAGAAAAGGATAAAAGCACATATGGGGAAGAAATTATCAAAGAAATAATACAAGAATATTTCTAAGACCTAAGGGACATAAATATCCATATAGAAAGCGTTCACTGCATAGCTAGCCCAAAGAAAGAAAAGAAAACTAATAACCGATCAACCAATCAATAAAACACTTAAATTTTCAGGGAATCAAGGATAAGGAAAATATCCTAAAGGCTTCTGAGGATGGAGGGAAAGGGGGTACTAAAGAGCAAAAATACACTAGAAACTAGAAGTCACTGAGGCTGTAACAATTCATAGAGCTGAATTTTTTTTTCAACCTAGAATTCTGTACCTAGTCAGTTTGAGGGTTGAATAGAGACATTTTAAGATATCAAACGTCTCAAAAATTTCACCTCTCCCCTTTTCACAGAAAGCTATTTTGAGGGCATACTCCACCCAAATAAGGAAGTTAAAGCAAGAAACATAAAAACATGGGAGTTAAGAAACAGGCACTCCAACACAAAGGAGAGGCAATGAAGTCCCACGATGATGGTGAGGGGAGACACCTCAGGGTGACATGGAATGCAGCACACCCAGCGAAAAACCAGTCCAGACTGGAGCCAAAACATGGCAGACTCTCATATATTAGTATACTATATTACATAATATCCACTATATTAATATGTTAATAGAATTTACTCCACAGAAAATCATATCAAGAGGATGTTTGGTAAGACATGGTAGTGACAGGTACAAACTGAACACTAAGGAAATAAAAGCAAATCAATTATTTCAGAAAAGCAGAAGGTTGTAAAAGAAAGCAAAAGTAATTATCAACACATTATAGTATATTACTTGATACAACAGGGAGCAAAAATCACTTAAACACTGAATACTGACAGAACCAAAAAACATTCAAATTAACTATAGTTGGAAGATAGGGAGTAGGAAGGAGGGAGATAAGACATTTAAATCCTTTTCTAAACAGATAACTAATATTGCAGAATCAAGAGAAAGCAGTATAGTATATGGTTAAGGAAAAGCTTTAAGAACCGAAAAATCTGAATGGGACACAGGAGTTAGAGGGGGTAGAAGCAGGGAACTGACATTTCTGTAAGCCTTTTAGCAATTCTTTTAAACTTAAAAAAAAAAAAAAAATCCAAGTGCACTGATCACATGGATTTTTTTAAAAAGTAGATTCACTATTTTAAAAACAAATCAAAACGAAACAAACAGCACAAAGCAACAACAAGCTACTAGGATGTGATGAAACAGGCACTCTCATAGTCTCATATACTTTGGGAGTGACTTTAGGACAAAAAATTGGGAACAAATTTTAATGTCTATCCAAAAAAAGTTAAGATATTTTTATTCCAGTATTTTATTCATACAAAGTAGATAATGAACTATAAGGTACAAAGAATAATTAAAGATGAAACACCCACGTAGAACCTACCATTCAGCTAAGAAATGAAACACCATGGCTTTCTGAAATTCCCATGTGCCCCACCACTAATTATATCCCTCTCCTCTCTCAAAGAGTTTAAATGCACATACTCTAATCTAGCAATTCCACTATTAGAAATTTACCCTACAGAGAGACTTGCAAAAGAATGTCCATATGTGTAAGCCTGGAAACAACAGGAATGTCCATTAAGAAGAGACTAAATGAATTACAGAATAGCCAAGTGCAAAACAATAGATGAAGCTGTTTTTTTTTTCTACTTGAATTTTTACAGTATGCATTTATTACTTTTATTTAAATGAGTAAATTTACTCTCATTTATATATATTAGCTACAGAAAAAACTGTTAATTTTCTTCTTTCCTCTAAAGTCCTAAAGCACTTAGACTGTGTACCCAACAATTTAGGATAATGTGCACTGCCTGGCTTGTATTAAATAGTGTTTCACCTGTATATATAGTCTCTTCCCAAATAAAACTACTATCTCCTCTTGAGCCTTTGTCTTAGGTTTCTTATCCCATATAGCACTCAAGAGAGCTACTTAACTAGCACAATAAACAGCTTGCAAAAGTAATATGTGTTAACTGTGAAAAATTCAAACATACCATAAAATGAAAGTCCTCTGATCCTGTAGCCTCAGAAATAATAGTAATGTGATGTGTAGTCATCCAATTTTCCCCCCATGCATGTTAAAATAATTCTTTTGCAACTAAATAATTTTAACAGAAATAAGGTGATATTATATATAATATACAGTTGTTGTTTTAATTTAATACACATTGACAGCTTTCCACTTAAGTATATGTAAACTGAATTCATTCTGCAGAGCATTCTGTTACATGGACTGTAGTAGACAGAATGATGATCATAGTCCCCTCTCCCACAGGAAGATGTTCATGCCCTAAAACCTAGAATCTGCGAATCTGTTATCTTACTTGGCAAAAGGAACTTTGCTGATGTGATTAAGGGTATGTATCTTGAGATAGCGGAATTATCCTGGATTATCCAAGTGGGTCCAATCTAATCACATGAGTCCTTAAAAGTTGAGAACCTTCATGACTGAAGGAGGAGGAAAGGAGTCCAGGAGCCAAAGAATGGAGCTGGCCCCTAAAAGATACCGTTAGCTGACAACCAGCAAGGAAACGGGGATCTTAATTCTATGACTGGCAAGGAACTGAATTCTGCCAAACCCAAATGAGTAAGGAAGGCCGACTGTATTCATTGCACTGTGCCATTTTATATAAGGGACTTGGGTATCTGCAGATTTTTTTATCTGCTGGGACTCCAGGACCCAATCCCCTGCGGATACTTTTTCTTGTTTTTTTTTGGCCACGCCACGTGGCATGCAGGATCTTAGTTCCCCAGCAAGGGATCGAACAGGTGCCCCCTGCAGCAGAAGCGCGGAGCCCTAACCACTGGACCGCCAGGGAATTCCCGGGAAATACTTTTAATATAATATTACAAGGTGATAAGTTCTATGGCAGACATATTCATAGCATCCCAGAAACACTTGGCCAGACCTAGATTACTTGTGGGTCTTGGGGGTGAGGGAAACAGGGTAGAGTATGGAAAGGTCTCCTAGGAAATGAAAACTAAGCTAAACTACATAGAAACTATCAAGACAAAAGCATGGAGAAATTTTTAGTGGTTCAGCCTTGCTGGATTACAAAATACAAAGTGGAAAGGATTACCAGGGCAAAGTGCCTAGAAAAGAGAATGGACTTATTAATCCATTAAGTAATGAGAAGTCATTAAAGAGTGTGAGGTAAAGGAATGAGGTAGTCAAGGCATGTGCTGTAGATCAATGACTCTGGAAGCGGGGCGAACAAATGATTGTAAGAGCCTGAAATAAGGCAGTGGCATTGAGGACAGAAAGGAAAAGATACACTGGATACAATCATTTAAGAGATAGAATCCATCCTTTCAATATTTATTGAGCACCTACTATGTGCCAGGCAGTCAGGTGCTGATATAAAAGAAAGCTTCTTTTGTACAAAAAAATGCCTCCTATGAAGTTATAACAGTCCAAACTAGAGAACTGACAGCAAATTAGAACCTCCGTTTGCCCTATATTTATTAAAATCTTCAATGACTGCCTTACTTCTAATTAGTGAATAAATCCGTTTTACCCTACCACTGACGTAACAGAACTTGGTCACATCCTTTCTTAGCCTTTATCTTTCCCATCTTTACTAGGACCTTTCTAGTTTGTTTAGTTTCTGTATGGTACCTCCTATCACCCTCCAATCACTGTAGTTGCCATTTATTTGGTTGTTAATGGTGCCTCATTTCTCCCGCCCAAACCTAACTTTCCAATGCCAAGACTCCGTTAGAAAAAAAGACAAGGAGAAAATATTCTATTCACAGTAGCAAAATGGGTCCAATTCTTTTACTCACCCTTCATTTTCTCCACCAAGCAATCTGAATAGAGCCCAGTTCTAGCATACAGACAATAAGAGCATGGGCCTTGAAGCCGGAATGTCTGGCCACGGATTCTGGTTCGACTTACTAGCTGTGTGACCTTCAGCAAATTCCTTAACCTCACTGTGCCTTGGTTTCTCCCACTGCTAAATGAGGATAACAGTAATATCTACTCATAGGGTTACATGAATATGTATCAGTATAGGATTATGAGTTAAAATCCTTGTATTTTGGATGTCATTAAGTGCTCTATTGCTTTAGGACACAACTGATAATGGATTTTGCCACAGTCTCTTAAACTGAAGCTTACCTTGGCACCAGCCAATTCCTTCATCATGAAGAGAGAATCATCAGCTCGTTCATCGTCATCATCATCATAATTTGGGGAGGGAGCTCCCTCTGCTCCTTGCCTCAACAGGCTGCCACTTCCTCTAGGATCAAAGGGATCAACCACAATGGGCTCAGTACCTTTAATTTCACATCGGCAGAAGGGACAGCCCTGGCCTTCTGATTCCTGCAAAGGAAACAGGAGATGGTGACAGACACATCTGAAAGTTCTCAAAATATTCGTCCACTAAAAATACATTTCCTAGAAACGAAAAAAGAATCAAAAGTTTAGAACCTACCCCACAAACCAGGCCATTCTTTATATCCATAAAGGATATATAATCCCCAATTCTTCATTGTCATTACTTAGCTGAGAAAAAGCATGGTTTGGATCCATACCTGCCAGGATGTTAGACAGGATGTGCACATGAGGTGTCCACAGGGTTCAATCTTTACATCTTTATCATTTTCAGCACATATTTTACACAGTTGGAATGTGGAGCCCATCTCACAGTATAATTCATATTGTTCCTTTGAGTAAAAAGAAATTAAGAGATTATTCAGCCTATTGCAAATATTTGTTGAATGAATGACTGCAACTGTAAATGCTAAAAACAGGAAAATTGAAAACTGTTACTTTTAATACTAATTTTGCTTGTATAAATGTGTCACAACAGTGTTCAATTAAAACAGAAAGCACCTAGTCTTGGTCCTACTTTTTTTTTTTTTTTTTTGGCCGCACCCTGCAGCATGTGGGATCTTAGTTCCCAGACCAGGGATCGAATCTGTGCCCCCTGCAATGGAAGCACGGAGTCTTAACCACTGGACCACCAGAGAAGTCCTTTGGTCCTATTTTAAGAAGCACAGTTTAAAAAGAAACCACACAGGATTTTCCTGGTCTCGCAGTGGTTAAGAATCTGCCTGCCAATGCAGGGGACACAGGTTCAAGCCCTGGTCCGGAAAAATCCCACATGCCGTGGAGCAACTAAGCCCGTGCGCCACAACTACTGAGCCTATGCTCTAGAGCCAGCAAGCCACAACTACTGAAGCCCACGTGCCTAGAGCCCGTGCTCTGCAACCAAGAGAAGCCACTGCAATGAGAAGCCCGCGCACAGCAACGAAGAGTAGCCCCCACTCGCTGCAACGAAGACCCAATGCAGCCAAAAAAAATTAAAATAAATAAATTTATTTAAAAAAAGGAAAAGAAACCACACACACTTAAATTCACTAATCTAGCCAATGGTTTAAAATTTAAGTGTTCCAATCACTTAATATAATTCTACTGTCAGTTCTGCAAAGTAATATACAAAAGCTTGGCTCTAGTAATATGGTTATAATTTAAAACAAAGTTCACCTGGGTCACTTTGATGTGGTCTTGGGGAGTTGGTTCACATAAGCCTGTCAGGTCTGGATTCTGATTCCGTCCATCAGGGAACAAATAGCTATAAAAAGAGTAACCAATCTTGGGGTTCTATTGAAGCCAATTTATCACTGCTTACTAATATAGACAAATGTTAATCTAGGAATTCTCTCATTCTAAAAGGGCAATTTTGCATAAGTGCAAAGATAAATTTTACTAGTACTTCAAAAAAATTAAATAACACAGATCAGTTCCAAGAAGATACTCTCCAAACACTGATATTCTTTCTCCAGGGCACAATGCCACAGGCTCTATTTTAATCAAGGGATTGACAAACTTTTTTGTAGAGGACCAGAGAGTAAATATTTCAGGCTGTGCAAGCCGCATTAAGTCTATGTCACATATTCTTCTTTGGTTGTTTTTTTAACAACACCTTAAAAAGGAAAAACTATCTTAGATGCAGGCTGTACCAAAACACCGAGTCTGTGGGCCGCAGTTTACCAACTCCTATTTTAATCTGTGGATGGCCACAAAGTGTAAATTCTTAATTTAAACGACATTTGCTTTGACCAAAGACCTGAAATACCTTTGTTTACAGATTTAACACTGAGAGACACTAATTTAACCACTGGACCACCAGAGAAGTCTGTTAATTTAAAAGAAATGTAACAAGAAGCAAATTAAGCCACCAAGATCAACTACCAGGAAGCTTCTAGCATCAAACTGCTCTGACATTTGGGGAAGTACCCCTTTCAGCTCCAATGTTACTGTAGAAGATGATGCATAATGGAAAATGGATTTTCCTAATCACTTTAAAACACAAGTAGTTTTCTGATACCTGGTCAACTGTTAGTATTTTTAGTGCTTACCAACGGATAATCAATTTGAATTCCAAAAGGAATAGCAATTCTGGAATAAATAAGAACTTAGTCATAAATATTAGCAGAGGTTACAAAAGCCCATAGCCTGAAGAAATGCTGCTGAATCAAAACGAAGTTAGGATGAAGGCAGATGAAGGCCATTGAGCCTGCTGCCATCAGGAACATCTAATCATTCTAATGTTGGCTAGTCAAATAACAGGTAACGTTTTCTGCTAATTGGTATATTTTAAAATCTAGTATAGATTTGAAAATAAATTAACATTTAGAAAAAAAGAAAGATAAAATTTACTCAGGGTAACAAGTGAAGTAGTAGAGAAAAATAATTTCACTCAAGGAATCCTTTCAAAATAAAAACAAAAGTCCTACTGGGGGCTTCCCTGGTGGCGCAGTGGTTGAGAGTCTGCCTGCCGGTGCAGGGGACGCGGGTTCGAGCCCTGGTCTGGGAGGATCCCGCGTGCCGCGGAGCGGCTGGGCCCGTGAGCCACACTTGCTGAGCCTGCGCGTCTGGAGCCTGTGCTCCGCAACAAGAGAGGCCGCGATGGTGGGAGGCCCGCGCACCGCGATGAGGAGTGGCCCCCACTTGCCACGACTGGAGAAAGCCCTCGCACAGAGACGAAGACCCAACACAGCTATAAATAAATAAAATAAACAAACCCAAAGTTTAAAAAAAAAAAAAGTAAGCTGAAATATTTAAAAAAAAAAAAAAAAGTCCTACTGAAGCTGAAAATCCAAACAATATAACCTGTCAATATGTGTACTGAATCTTTATCTGTAGAAGAAACCTGGAATTAAGTCATTAATGATGCAGTTTTACAGCCCCTAAGTTCCTAGACTCTAGCAGATGGAAAACAGTATGTACTCACAAGCCTTCCCTGAAGCCATCAATCAGCGCTTGGAAGAGAGGTTTATTGTGAGGGATTGTCTGGAGAATGTTCCCATCAGCAGTGACATACCCAATAGCCCACTGACCCAGACGAGTACAGCTCAGCCGGAAAATGTAACTGAGAACAGAGAGAAACAAAATCTTTAATATACACGCTTGCATTAGGGTGGAAAGACAAGACAGAGACAAAAATCAAAAGGACCATCAATAATAGATTCTTCAGTGGCTTCAGACCAAAAGCAAAAGACATATAAGCTCAATTCTTAAGTGGCTTGAAAGCATTTATCAAATCATAGTATCTGAATAAGTCAATTCCTCTGATAAACAGACATCAATCCTGACGCAGAAATGTGGTCACTGGGGAACTAGTAAAAGATCATATTTCCTCTATTTCAGCAAAGGTCACAGGAGAATAAAGTTCAAGTGAATAAACCTCTTTGCTTCATTGCACTGACCTGCCAGGTTTGTGAATGAATTTCTGGAGCCGAGCTTTCACTTCATCATATGTCAGGAAAGCCATGTAACCAGGATGAGTTACAGCAAGACTGTTCCAGTTCCTGAGCAAAGAAGACCAGGGCTAAGGAAACAAGAGATCAATCAGACCATTTGGCTCAAGACATACAACCAGCCTCAGAGCAATGAAGAACAAAAGGAAAAACAACCTGAATTCTCAATTATAAATTCTCCATTTAGTGTCACATATTTTCAATCATGTTGTTACTTTAAGGGAAGACAAACATGTTTGGGAAATAAGAACTCTGAAAAGCTAAGAAGAAAATTACACATGCTTATAGGGAGAAACTTAACTGTACAAAATGAAATTCAGAAAATTTCCAAGCAGCTCTAACCAACAGTAGTGAGGCTAAACAACAAACAAAAACAGAGAAACAGGGCAAGGCCTAGATGTGCAAGTAAGAAGTTTCAAATAAAGGTTTATGCAAGGTGGCATATCCACCCATTGTTTTTAGAAAAAGAAAGAAATGAGATCTTTGTGAAGCATCAATACATCTCAATATTAACAATCAAGAATTTCAATAGCATAGGAGAAAAAGCTAGAAACATACATAAATGTTCAGTAACAGAACTCATTAAATATATTATACCCATCTTTAGGATGTTCTACAACCATTAAAATGATGCAAAGAAGAATATTTAATAATAGAGAAAGATTATACATGTGAGGGGAATAAAGCAGATTATACAGTTATTCTTTTTACAAAAAAAATATGTATATATAAAATACAAAGTAGTTTTAACCTTTTTTTTTTTTTGGATATAGTTTCTAGAATGAATAAAAATATTTTCAAAATAGGCAAAAATCCCAAATGTCCAAATGTTATTTTTTAAAAAGGTTTCTCTTCAGAAAAATAGCAATAACTAGTTTAGCCAACATTTTAGTATCCTACCTGAAAGAGTCGTGTAAAGATGTCAAATTCAAACACTGAAATATAATCATTGCAGGTCAGATCAATAGTGGATTTCAGAGCCATGGCCTCCAGCCCAGAACTGATGGGATGTACTTCATGAAGGGCCTGTCTGAAGCTCTTCCAAGGTACTATTGTCCTAGGATGGGAGTGGGGGGTAGGAGAGAAGGCACAGAGTGAGATAACAGATAATTTCAGGCATTGCTACATTCAAGGAAAAGAGAGCCACATTAAGCTCTCAATATCAATTTCAATTTTCTTAAAGAAGCTCAACTATATTTTACATTGAGAACAGAAAGGGCATAAATGATACATTTCTTAACTTTCTAATGAATAAATTAATAATAGAGACATCTTTTTCTACTTTTCTTTGGCAGAATGCCACAAGTTCATTCCCTTTCTCATCTTTCTTCAGACATTTGTTCTATTAGAGAAGCATTGGAAAGAGAGATAAGATTACCCTTTTGTATAACAGATGTAACCTGTGTCCAGATCTTTACTAACTGAAAGCTTGTGTTTAACTTCTTAAAAGCACATAAAACACTCTGTGTTCTTTTGAGGAACCCACACTATCAAGGACTTCACTAGAGGAATATAGGCTTAAGGTACAGGAAGAACAGAGTTCTGATAGAGATGAAGAAGAAATTATTTAACATAAGAATGATTAAACCCCAGATATGGCTAGCAAAAGATATTGTGGGATTTCTATTTCTCAAGATCTTAAAAAATAAAATAAAATCTCATTGCCTTTGAAAAGTTTATGTATTCACCTGCCTGAAAGTAAGAGAACAAGTGGCGTTTCAAGCTCTTTTCTAATGTAGCTAGTTATTAAGTTAAAGGAAAAAGTTAAACTCATTCCCATTCTCTTCAACTAAGTTTTTAAAAATCATTAATTATTCTATATTTAATGTTTAAACATGATTTTTTAAAATAAGTCAAGCGTTTAACAAACGTCAAATCAATATGTAGTATATACCTGAAACTAACTTAATAGTGTGCGTCAACTATATTTCAATTAAAAAGAAAGAAAGAAACCATTTAAAGGGAGATTTACAATAGGATCTGTATATTCAACTGAAAAATTTTATTGTTTTCTACCTTTTCAGTTCTTTGAACCAAAATTTCAGAGGCTATTCAAGAATATTTATATTAATACTTAGAAACATAAACTTGTCTCATAAAACTGTCTATATAATGTAAGACTTCTGAATATCAAAAAGACGATATAACAAAGTGGAAAGACAAGCCGTAGACTAGGAGAAAATATCTCTAATGTAAGTGACTAACAAAGAGTTAGTATCTTACAAGAGGAAAAAGACAAACAACTCAATAGGAAAATGGACAAGTCAGGAATAGGAATAGGAAGGTCAGAATAAGAATCTTGATTGGTGACAAATGTGAAAAGGTGCTCAAGCTCCCTTGTCATTTAGGAATATAACGCAAAATATGATACCAATTCATATCATCAGTGTTAGTCAAATTGCAGAGCTACTGGAACATGTGTACACTACTTATAGGAATATAAACTGGTACAACCACTGTGGAAAGCAATTAGGCAATATTTGGCAAAGCAGAAGATGTGAAACCCCCTGACTCAGCAATTCCACTTCTAGGTATGTAACTATTGAGAAACTCTTGCATATGAAGACAAATACAATTTTGCTTTCTGCAGCACTGTTTTGCAATAGCAAATAGTTTGAAATGTAAATGTCCATTAACAGCATAATGGATGAGCAAAGAAAGAGAAGAGCATTCAATCAAAGAGCGTGGGTTTCAACGGAACTGCAAAGGTTTATTTCTTTTAAAAAAAATAATCAGAGCAAAAAAGGTTGGGAAGTAGGTACACACATATTATTTTTCTGTTTCCCATGTTTTAAATATTCCATCAATAAAAAACTAAACAAAAACCCAAAACACAAGTTTCAGTTCTTCATAGTTCAAATTCATTATTTTGAGTCTTACTTTTCCCCAAAAGCTTTCCTCCAAAATTCTGCAGCATCTGCTTTAGTAATCCGAAATGTGTCTCCCTGAAAGAGTCCACTTGGAAAGATTCCTTTTAGTTCTGCCAGCATGTGGCTGAAGATCAGGGACAGTTTGGTTAGGTTTCGCCTACAAATGATCAGAAGTGCAATGATTAAATGAACACATAAAATTATTTTTATTTTAAATGTGCTGAATTCACTACACCAGGTGTGTAATTATAATGCAAGAAAGACTGCTGCGTTCACTAGGTCCACTCCTTTCCCTCTGTTCAATGTTATATGGTAAATAAGAAAAATTAAACAGTAATCTATTTTAAGACTTTTAATCTTAAATTAATCAGACCTAATAACTGAGCATAAACTTACATGAACAAACTTACTTTTTTAGGATGACAGGTAAAGAGGACTCAACAAATAAGTGTAAGAAGTTGTACACTGCTATAACCATTCACTCACAAAAGAAATGTTAGAAAAGCAAAATATATTATTTCCTGTTTTGCATGAACTAATCTGGATGTTTAAATTACCACAACTCATCTAAATTAAAAATAAAGGCTTCCCTGGTGGCTCAGTGGTTAAGAATCCGCCTGCCAATGCAGGGGTTCGAGCCCTGGTCTGGGAAGATCCCACATGCCGCGGAGCAACTAAGCCCGTGTGCCACAACTACTGAGCCTACATGCCACAACTACTGAAGCCCACGCACCTAGAGCCCGTGCTCTGCAACAAAGAGAAGGCACCGCAATGAGGAGCCCGTGCACCACAACGAAGAGTAGCCCCCGCTCACCACAACTAGAAAAAGCCCGTGCGCGCAGCAGTGAACACAGCCAAAGATAAAATTAATTAATTTTTTAAAAAGTCAATTTTTGTCATACAAGTGGACTATGAAATTTCAAGTCAATTCATGATCAATTTTATTGCCTAAAAATTCTCTTTAATACAGATAGATTTTTCTCTTTTAATGCTATACTGGAGGGTCACCACTAGTCCCATCTTTGTCTTTCCTGGATAAAATGCTGCACTAAGTCTCTATAGCCCTAACTTTTCTGCAAAACACTGCTGAAATCTTTCTAATCAGCTTTTCAACAAATCAGCTTCAGCTTTTTGATATTTGTCTTCCTGTACTTGTATCAAGTTATATTCTTTCTAGTTTCCTATTTCTGAAAGCACCTACAAAAGTGATAAAATTAATATTCTTTGAAGACAGCCTAAAATAATTCATATGCTAAATAGCTCAAGTAAGATAAAAAACACAAGCACTTATCCAATCCCTAAACTCCATTAACTGTTTTCCTCCTGGTACTTTGAGAGCCTTCAATTATTGCTGGTTAGGACTTTTACTATTTTACCAAAGAGGAAACAAAAATAGAAACTATCGAGAATATATCACAGATAACATGATAGAAAATCTGCAAAGCACAAATTAGTCCCAATGACTTCCCAAAGACTTCTGCAGGACACCAGACTGCACTCAATATTTATATAACATTTTGCCAAATGTTAATCCTTAAAGATAAGCAGGAGACAGTCCATGATTCCCTTAAGATATGCTAAGCTGTTGAGAACCTACTATGTGTAAAGAGCTATGCTAAACAGTATAGCAGAAAAACGTGTATCAGAGAAAATACTGGGTGGGTCAAAAAGTGCCTTCGGTTTTTTAAGTAAAAATAAAAGACACATTTTTCATTTTCACCAAGAACTTTATTGAACAATGTATTCACCCTTTTGTTCCACTACCTTCTGCCATTTTTCAGGCAACTTCATAATTCCATCTTCCCAAAACTTTTTATCTTTTTGAGCAAAGAACTGTACTAGGTGCCTTTTACAGTCTTTCAGGGAATTGAAATTTTTTCCATTAAGAGAATTTTGTAAAGACCGAAATAAATGGAAATCCGAAGGTGCAATGTCTGGTGAATACGGCGGATGAATCAGAACTTCCCAGCCAAGCTGTAACAGTTTTTGCCTGGTCATCAAAGAAACATGCGGTCTTGCGTTATCCTGATGGAAGATTATGCGCTTTCTGTTGACTAATTCTGGACGCTTTTCGTCGAGTGCCGCTTTCAGTTGGTCTAACTGGGAGCAGTACTTGTTGGAATTAATCGTTTGGTTTTCCAGAAGGAGCTCATAATAGAGGACTCCCTTCCAATCCCACCTTCTTTGGATGAAGACCGGCCTTTGGTGTGGTTGGTGGTGGTTCATTTCGCTTGCCCCACAATCTCTTCCGTTCCACACTATTGTACAGTATCCACTTTTCATCGCCCGTCACAATTTGTTTTAAAAATGGAATGTTTCATTATGTTTCAGTAGAGAATCGCATGCGGAAATATGGTCAAGAAGGTTTTTTTCGCTTAACTTATTTGGAACCCAAACATCAAAGCGATTCACATAACCAAGCTAGTGCAAATGATTTTCAACGCTTGATTTGGATATTTTGAGTATGTCGGCTATCTCCAGCGTGGTATAACGTTGATTGTTCTCAATTATTGTTTCGATTTGATAGCTATCAACTTCAACTGGTCTACCCGACTGTGAAGCATCGTCCAGCAAGAAATCTCCAGCATGAAACTTCACAAACCACTTTTGACACATTCTATCAGTCACAGCACCTTCTCCATACACTGCACAAATCTTTTTGTGCATTTCAGTTGCATTTTTACCTTTCTTGAAATAATAAAGCATAATATGTTGAAAATATTGCTTTTTTTCTTCCATCTTCAATATTAAAATGACTACACAAAAATTCACCAATTTTGATAAGTCTTTTTTTAAATGCACACTGATATGACAGCTGTCACATACAATCTAACAAAATTGTTTTGAATGAAGTTAAAGACAACCAAGTTCTACTAGAGCCATCTTACAGAAAAAACTGAACGAACCTTTTGGCCCACACAATACATATATCATACTCCCAAGGTTACAACAGAACTCTTTCTGCAAGAAATAGGTTTGAATCTTACTTCTTCCTGAAAATGTCTTTCCTTAGTTTCTCCAACTATGTCATCCTCTCTTGGTTCTCCTACTTGCTTTTGTTCTTCCTTTGGCTATTCTTTCTATTCTCCTAACATAACTATTTCCCAAGAATTTGCTCTCCATCATTTTCCTTTCTTTCCCCATGTACTCTCTTGACTCTTCCTTTGCAATCTCAAGGCTTCAGAAACTGCTTTGCAAAAGATTCCCAAATCTTAGGCCTTAGTAGCTTCCCAACTGCCTACTGCATTTCTCCATTCAAATGCTAGCAACACATTCAAAATTAAACTAACCTTCCTTGGGGATTGGGGGGGGGGGGGCGGTAATAACAGATTTTGGGAATTTGGGATTAACAGATACACACTACTACATACAAAATAGATAAACAACAAGGACCTACTGTATAGCACAGGAAACTATATTCATTATCTTGTAATAACCTATAATAGAAAAGAATATGAAAAAGAATATATATATACAACTGAATCACTTTGCTATACACCTGAAACACTGTAAATCAACTATACTTCAATTAAAAAAAAAAACAAATTTGTTAATTGGAATTAAATAAATCTTTATACCTCTAAAAAATAAATAAACTAACCTTCTTTCTCAAACCTGCTCTTTCTTCATGTTCTCTATTTTCTGTATTTAATGACAACACCATCTTACTTCCCACAAGTTCAGAAACTTAGAGTCAGTCATCTTAGCTGCCTCCATTTTCTTTATTCTCCATATCTGACTTGTCAACTTGCTAATCATCTGTTGTCAATCCTACCTTTGAATTTGTATTATTATTCTAATATGCACTCCTTGCTACCTGCGTCTACCTACTCCATAATTCAAACTTCCGTCTTCAGTCTATTCCTATGCACGTTCAATCATACCACATATAACTGCCTTTCAAGGCGGGGGGGAACAATTTCTACAGTACCAGTGGGACAAAATCCAAACTCAACTTTGATTTTTAGACTTTCCACTAACCTGGGTCTAACCTACCTTTATAACTAATTTCACTAGTATATTCTACTCAAACTGAACATTTTACCTCTTCTTATACATACTACCCTTATTCACTTTTGCACCTCTGAACCACTGCTTATTTGTTCCTTAGTCTGCAAAAGACCCAGCTTAACTGTCATTTCCTAAGAAGCCAGCTAGAAGTAATAAACCTCTAAAATACCCCCAGTATTTTCACTGAAGTTCTCTCATGTCATCTGAACCCATCTTGTACTACAGTTATTTGTGTACATGAGGGCTGAATTCATTTCTGATATATATTTATATCCCTTTGGCATCTGGCATAATTTCTAACCTTTATTATACCTTTAGAAAACATCTGACTGTATACTGTGTGCTAGGCACTAGGGATGGATACAACAATGCAACAAAACAAAATTCCTAGTTTTATAGCATTCACATTCCCATGGCAGAGTATCAGGTAGTAGGAGAAAAAGGCTTTGAAGAAAAACAAAGCAGGGTATGAGAAGAGAGGCATGTAAGATTGCTGTTTTAGAGGGGGTGGTCTTAAGAACCTCTCTTATTGTTGATTTTTAAGCCAATTCTGAAGTGAAGGCAGGAAGCGAGTCTTTGGATGACTGGGCCATGTCAGCATCTTTGACTCTTTAAATAATTTTCCACTGAGAATCTACCAGGTATCCAGTACTATGCTAGATCAGAGATAAAATATACATACCAAAATATAATGGACAAAAAGCTTTTTTAATTTGTGAAGTCAGCCACAAAAAGGTGAAAGTTATTGACCGCAAGGATGTAATGGCACCAGGTGCCTAAGAGCAATTTGAAGTACTGACTGAAATAGTTACTGAAAATCAATTTAAGACACTTTCATACTCAAGGATGCATCCCCCAAAAAGCCAGCTTACATTCCTTAAAACCACCAGAGATGTGCACTGTAAGCATCACACTTCCTAAAACGAAAAAAAAGAATCTACAAAAGCCCATGGGTCAGAGTATTCTGTAAGGGGTCTGAGTTTAAATTCTGTTTCAAAAACATTTTAAGGCCTTAGGCTTATGGCTCAGTGTCTACAGTGTATAGGGCAGAATTTAATCAGCAAAATCTGTCTAAACATGTAAACTAAGAACAATGAGGCATGATGGATATTTGGGCTTATTACAAGTAAGCAATACATTTCAAAATTCTGTCAGCAGTTACTTCAATTCATACAATATGTTCTAACATTTCTCCAAATATCCACAAAGAAACACAACTGTTCTATTTTTTGTAAATGCCCTGAAGACAAAACTTTTCTTTCTTTGAGTAGCAGCAAGTAGGATCAATACAAGCTTTTCTTTAACTCAGTATTTGAAGAAAGTCATTTTTACTATCTTTCACGCTAACCATTTACATCTAAGTAACTGCAAATTCTACTCTATAGCTTCCATCTTTCCCTTCTCTTGTCCTCTCACAACTTCCCCATAATCAAATGCTGATTCAGTATGCAGTGTCAATTTTTAAAAAGGTTCAAGACTGGTGTGAGTTCTTTTCCCCCTACCTCAGGTCCTATTCTAAAAGCCAATGTACCTTTGTACCCCAGGCCTAAAGTAATGGTATACATTTTCTTGTGCATAATTTCAGCTAGTAAGGGACTAAGATTTATATGTCACTAATATTTAAGTATATAAAAATTAAATGCACAATTATAGCTCCTGTTTTAGCTTCAAAAGTAGAAAGATAAATACAACCTGATAGAAACCACAATCACCATTTCTATAGATCAAGCAAGACAGTGTGGGAAAGTAGCCTTTATATGAATATGAGATAAACAGAAAACTCCTCAAATGATGCCAACCAATGTATTTTCTATTACACAAAATACTGAAAAACAAGCTGCCTTGTAACTCTTGGCCACAAAGTACGTTGCAGAGAAAGAGGAAATGGAAAAAAGAACATAGTATGGGGAGATATATTAACCCTCTATATTAAAAGGTATTTATTAATGTTTAAGACAAGTACGGGGCTTCGCTGGTGGAGCAGTGGTTGAGAATCCGCCTGCCAATGCAGGGGACACAGGTTCAAGCCCTGGTCCGGGAAGATCCCACATGCCGTGGAGCAACTAAGCCTGTGCACCACAACTACGCCCGTGCGCCACAACTACTGAGCTTGTGCTCTAGAGCCCGCAAGCCACAACTACTGAGCCCACATGCCACAACTACTGAAGCTCGCATGCCTTAGAGCCCGTGCTCGGCAACAAGAGAAGCCACCGCAATGAGAAGCCTGCACACCCCACGAAGAGCACCCCCTGATCTCTACAATTAGAGAAAGCCTGCGTGCAGCAACGAAGACCAACGTAGCCAAAAATAAATAAATAAATAAATAAATAAATTTATTTAAAAAAAGAGAGAGAGGTTGAGATCTTCTAGAAAAAAATTAAATGATGACTTACAAAACAATCAGTCCAATGTATTCATAAAGATATTCTCACTTATGGTACTTTTTCTGAAACTCCATTTTGACAGAGATAAATTCTATAACTGACAAGCATGCTCTGTTTATTCTTTCTACAAAGGAGTACCTGAAAATATATATAACAGTCAAGACAACTAGAAATCTAAAATGTATTTCCTGGTCTCCCATTAATTTATTGTGTCCTGTGAGGTTATTTAACCTCTCTGGGCCTCCATTGATTCCAATGTAATATAAGGAAGCTGGAACCAATTACTCTTAAAGATATCTTTCCATTTATAAAAATGTATAAATTTATGCTATATCACTGATTTGAAACTGGAAAAGAAACCTTAACTTCAGCAGTTTAATTTCATAAGATTGAAGAAGAAAGACATGAGAGAAAGAAAGCTAGCACTTTATCCTTATGTGACAGAGGACTAGAAATTATGTCAAGAAATAATAATTTTTAGAAGTATATTTTATTTCTGCCTGCAAAGAATTTAAATAAACTTATATCTTATGGAATTTAAATGAACAGTTAATTGTATGAACCATATATGGGGATAAATTAAAATACTGTTATCTACTCGTAACATTAGGGATCTGGCTAAACTCCAGAATCTGTAGTGGATTATTTTACTCAAAGAATTTTATCATTTCTGAAGAAATAACATGGAAACATCAAAAATCACCTCAGCTATATGAAAATACTATCACATGTGAAAATGGTTCAAAGACTCAGAAGTCGTTTTGATTTTTAAAAAGAGAAGAAAGTGGAGCTTTCCTTTTGAAAACAATAATTTAGTTAATATGTATACAATTATTATAAAATTCTTACAATTTCTGTTTGACTTTTATAATTAAAAAATATTATAATAAAACATTGGGGGAAAACCCCAATAATCTATTTTAATAATATCTGTAGACCCAATGATCCTGTACTTCCCAGTGGGTAAATTTCAGAATGATTAACACAATACAATGATTGACAAACAAACTGCACAACATCATACAATACCATTTTGGAGCTGTAAAATATTTCCCAAATGAGATCACAATATAACTCACTCTTTGCCATTCAGCCATGGTGTGGGCTGTAAAACCTATATAGATGATGATAAATAATTATACTGCTCAATAGTGAAGTGAACAATACTTTTAAGTATTTCATTTACTGGTACTATTTCAGTGATAACTGAGCTGCTTTTTCTATTCATTAAACTCCAAAACCTTATATGCAAACACTAGTGTCATCCAAAGAATGATGAGTGAGAACCTACTGAGATGACATTTATAACTCAATAGCAGCATCCTCTGCTCACAGTAATCAGCTTTAAAAATAGATACACCGGAACTTCTCTTAACAAAGCTTCACAGGAAGTCAATGAAGTACTGTTTAACTCTTATCTGCTTAAGCTGCTAAAAAAAGGGGGGGTGGGGCGAGGCAAAAAGCATCACCTATTCAAAAAAATTCTAAGCCAATATATCTAAAAATATCAATGGCCTTTTTCACTAAACATATTAAGTATATTTGATAATATACTAATGGTCCTGCTTCTGAGACCCCCAAGTTACATGGTAACAGATTACAACATTATCATTCAGAGCATTTTGAGCTGTTTCATAGAATTTTAAACCTAAAGAAACGCTAATCTAATTCACCAGGTAAAAGGGAAGGCAGCAGCCCACGTGAGAATCTCCAATATGCGCCTCGTTCTTCTATCAGATTAATCTTAAAACACAGACTCAACCTCCTTAATCCTTCTACACCAAAATCCTCAATGACTTCCCAATAACCACTAAAAAAGTTCAAGTTGCTATGCTTGTAAGTCAAAGCACTCACAATATGGTCCTGATTCACCTTTCTAGACATATACTATTAAATATTTCCCAAAACATTCTATACTTTCCAGGCCCCAGGCCTTCAGTGATGGTGTTACATCAGTAATATATGTCCTCTCCTTCTCTAATAGTTAACATTAAGAGCTTACTGTGTATCAGATACTTTGTTAAGCTACATGTATACCTCATTTAATTCTCATAATAATGCTTTGAAATAGAAATTACTAATCCTATTTTACAAGGAGAAACAAAGACTTAGTGACATCAAATAACCTGCCCAAGGTCACAGAGCAAATAAGTGGCAGAGCAGGTCTGTGACTCAAGAGCCCAGGCTTTCTGGTATGATGCGTATTTCCTTTCCAATGACTATGGTTACTTAAGTCCTGCCCATTCAAAATTCATTTTAAATGCTATCTTCTTGGTGTGGATGCTGGGGAGGGTGGGGGGGGCGGGGGGGCGGGGAAGGATTCCCAGTCTTCATTCAATGTCTACTTTCAAACTGAGACACCCCACACCCACATGCCCCACAGCATCTTGCTCACACTCTGTACTGGCTTCATCATGTTCTACTTTGTATCAGTTGTCCTATTCCCCAGCTGGATGACAACTCCTTAAGGGCAGGGACAGTGAAGGTGCCTTACACACTCTATGCCCTGCAGTGGTGAGCACACTGCCTTGCACTTAAGAGACAGTCAATACGTTTATAGACTTGAAAAATATTACCTATTTTTAAAATAAACTTTCTATTTTGGAATTTTAGATTTACAGAAAAGTTGCAAAGATAGTACAAAGCATTCCCATATACCCCGCATTCAGCTCTGGTTTCCCTTAATATTACTGTCGTACATTTGCCAAAACTAAGAAACCAACATCAGTACAGTGCTATTAACTACACCCTAGACCTTATTCAGGTTTCACCAGTTTTTTCCATTAATGTCCTTAACTATCCTGGGATCCAATCTAGGATACTACATTATATTTATTTGTCACATCTCCTTAGTCTCCCCTGGTCTGTAATAGCTTCTTAGTCTTTCCTTGTTTTTCATGACCTTAATAGTTTTGAGGAGTACTGGGGTTAGGTATTTTGTAGAACGTGTCTCAATATGTAAAGCCGATGTTTTTCTCATGCTCTGACTGGGGTTATGAGTTTATGGACACAATATCACAGAAGTGAAGTGCCTATCTCAACACATCATATTGGAGGGTACATGAAGTCCACATGACATCACTGGTGATGTTAACCTTCACCACCTGGTTAAGGCAGTGAGTATTTGCCATGCTTCTCCACTGTAGTCACTACTGGAAAAGACTTATTTTTTCACAGATACATTCCTTCTTTCCTAACTCATGTAAAACAGATCACTTACACCCAAGTTAGTATTTTTAAATGATTAATGTGATACATTCTCATTAAAGCACACACCATAGAGACATAATATTTATAAGTTAATACCTTTGGTTTTAGTGTGGTTGAAAAAAAAGAAAAATAGCTTAAAACTCATTGTGAACATTCAGCAAATGTTCACTAAGTTACATTAACTTATGGTACTCTCATCATTATTTCCTAAAGAGTTCAAGAATATAATCAGACTTCGCTATATTTCAAAACAACCTTTGAATTTACTCAACCCAAGTTCTGAAAGACAGCTATGTAAGTTACATACACTGGAGCATCTGTCTGCAGCTAAAAGCCTATTAGCCCTGAGAACTGATTACTATTTCTCTATACCAGTTCCTTAAAGAACATACAAACACATCAGTAACATAATACAGAAATCTCCAAAACTTCTCATACCCTCCCCCCCAACAAATGACAAAAACCACCAAGTACTTTTCAGAAGTTTTATCCTGTGAACTTAAAAAATAAACTTAAAAGTATATAGATACATAGACAGACAAAGCAAATTATATACCGAGCAAGAGACAGCTCTAATACAATCTAATCAAGTATATAGAAAGTATATCTAATTATCATTAATTATTTAACTCCTGAGTATATGACATATCAGACATCCATTTCCATTTAAATATATTGTTTCTCTGAACAAACACAGAGTAGCTACTAAACTTTGCTATTCTCAAAACTTGGGAAAGATAATGAAATTTTCTATATCTATCTGTATCTCCTCTGTTTGGAGGCATCAATACCAGAAAAATCTTCATCACTGCCGTTTTCTTCAATATATTTTCCATGAAAAATAATCCTCCTCAAGTTCAAGATTCTATGTCTCTGTACAACTCTGGTATTAGCATTTTACTTATTTAGTTAGTAGTATTTAGTATTTAATTAGTAGTATTTTTATCAAATTCAACATACTTTTATTAAAAAGCTATAAATAAAGACAATGTCAGATAACACAGGAAAGAAGGTGTTCCTGGCCCTGACTAGTTATCAAAGCAGACTCACATTTAGGCAGACTTTGGTGAGTGCAAGAGTAAAGTATCAATAAAAACGAAGAGTCACAAGAGCATGGGTAGGAGAACCACTAATTAAAACTAGTGTAATTCAGGAGGCTTCTTGGATTTTAAAGAGTAGATGGGATTTCAACAGACAATATGGAAGGGAAAGGGATTCTAAGCCAAGGGAATGACCAAAGCAAAGGCTCAGTAGAAGAAAGTTCAGGGACTCGAAAATAAACGGACATGGCTACAATGTAGAATCATGGTAGCATAGGATAAAACTGAATAACACAGGCAGGACTCAAAATGTACAGATTTAACTACCGGGGTGAGAGATATTACAAACGCAGCAGGAAGTCATTAAGGGTTTGGAACTGGGGAGTGACATCGAATCTGTTTCAAGGCCATAAATGACGGCAAGCAGTATGAAAGATGAAACAGTGAGGAAACGACAAAAGCAGCAAGCTCAATTAGGATGGCACTGCAGTAGAAAGGTAATGGGAGCCCAAACACAGGCAGTAAAATAAGACAGATTTGAGAGATACTGCAGAAGTAAAACCAAGAAGATGAGATGACTGAGTAGGAGGAGATGATGAACCTGAAACTGAGCCTGAGCAGCTGAGAGTAGGGTCTTAAAAATATATATATATTAATAAAGCTAATACATTTAAAGGGCTTACTATGTGTCAGGCATTTTATATTTTTTATTATTTAATTAATTTTCATTCACAATCCTTTAAGATTGATTCTGCTATTACCCTCACTTTATAGATTAACAAACCTCAGCTGAAAGAAATTAATCCAAGAAGCAATCTCAGTAACTCACACCTGTCACCACTACATAATATTAACTGAGGGAACTCAGAAGAGGAAGTTGGTTTGCTAATGAAGAGGATACATTCAATGTTCAGACATGTCGAGTGTGAGATGTCTGAAAGATATTAATATGGCATGTCTAGCAGGCAACTTGGGAAAAAGGAGCAAGTAGGGAAACAGATTTGTGAAATCATGTATAAAACTGTTGACACAGTTGGGAATGACCTGTCTGTCTGCTAATTCCCTCACACAGGATAATCAAAATGAAATAGAATTTTTATCAAATCAACATGTTGCACACCTTAACCTTAAATAATGCTGTAAGCCAATTATATCTCAATAAAATTTTAAAAATTAAAAAGAAGGACTTCCCTGGCGGTCCAGTGGTTAAGATTCCACTCTCCCAATGCAGGGGGCGCACGTTCGAACCCTGGTCAGGGAACTAAGATCCCGCATGCCACGCTGTGTGGCCAAGAAAAAAGAAAATTAAAAAGAAACTGAAGTACAGTTTTGAAAAGATTTGGAATTTCTCCCTTTGGGAGTAGTGGGGTAGGTAATATGATGGAGTCAGAAAAGGACAGGAGTGGCAGGCTTCTCTTATTTAAAACAAAAACAAAACCATGTGAAAAATATTTGGAAACACTGGGCAATCAATGTTCTAAGTGTGCTATATTCACCTTTATAAGAATATCGTGCTAATTTTTTTAGTTGTTCTCACATGAGGCAGAATTAATGCCATCTCTTTAAGACCCAATCTTTGTTTCTCCGTATCTTCTATGCAGATGAAACACACTGAGTTGATGAAAACACATTGAGTTTCTTAACACTTCTTCATAGATTCTCAAATGTTAGGGCTTCTAACACCTATTCAGCGGTATTTATCATACTTCCCAGCAGGAAAACTTATATGGAACTTAAGCATTAGAGGCACTATGCAAAAGTAAACAACATTTACTGTGTTTACTAAACTCAGTAAAGTAAAACTCGTGATAAAATTTCAATTATTGTCAAAGGAGCAGAGGTATATTCATGAATGGGGGAAAATAAAGCATAAGAATACATAAAAAATGGAGAAAAATCATAAATGTATCTTGACTTGAATACAAGAAATTTAAAAGCTTCATAAGAGTGCCAAATTAAACCTCTCATGACAAATTGGTAAAAATCTTCAGAATGCACAAACTTTAAATCTAAAAAAATTAGAGACATAACTAAAAATGTAAAAGGTAATTTAATAACAGAATACAATGAACTCTATTCCAGTAATTTTCACTAATTTATTTATTTCATAAACATTGAATGCTTACTATATGGCAAGCACCATACTTAAACTTATTTAGGGGAAATGGACTATTCCAAACCCTGAGTAAACCAAAAACCATTAAACAGAGTAGGTATCAAAATCCATTCCCGGGCTTCCCTGGTGGCGCAGTGGTTGAGAATCTGCCTGCCATTGCAGGGAACGCGGGTTCGAGCCCCGGTCTGGGAAAATTCCACATGCCGCGGAGCAACTCGGCCCGTGAGCCACAATTGCTGAGCCTGCGCGTCTGGAGCTTGTGCTCCGCAACGGGAGAGGCCGCGACAGTGAGAGGCCCGCGCACCGCGATGAAGAGTGGCCCCCGCTCGCCACAACCAGAGAAAGCCCTCGCACAGAAATGAAGACCCAACACAGCCATACGTACATACATACATACATACATAAAAAGAATGTAAGCAGACAAGAATAGCATTAAAAAAAATAAAATTAAATTAAAAATTAAAAAAAAAATCCATTCCGTACTCTCACACATAGACACAGTCATACACACATGTGTGTACAAGCATGCATATTAGACCATGATGGTATTACGGAAGAATTTTTGCTATACGTTCCCCATAAAAGCTAACTCTTATTTCTACAAGCTGTTCAAAAATACAGAAAGAGAACTCATTCATTTTGATTACTTCCATAATCAAAGACCATGAGAAAAAAACTATATGCTAATTTCACTTACCAGAATAGATGGGAAAATCCTAAATGATTATTAAATAGAATCCAGTGAAGCATTATATATCACCCTAGATATCTGCCCCAAAGAAATTAAAATATATGCCCACACAAAGATTTGGACATGAATGTTCCTATTAGCTGTATTTGTAATAGCCAAAAACTGGACACAACTAAAATGTACATCAACAGGTGAACAGATAAACAAATTGTGGTACACCCATATAATAAAACTACTTAGCAAACAGAGGAATAAGCTATTCATATGCAATATATATATATGATTATTTCATAGAGCCAATGACTTTATTTCCACTATAGTTCAGTTACCGCCTTAGTCCAAACCACCATCATCCTACCTGGATTACTGCATTTGACTCCTGACTGGTCAGTCATCTTGTTCTTTCTGGATTGCTTGGCAACGAGCTAAATAGGACCAGGGGCTCCTCCTAACATCTTCCCAAGGGACCTCTGCAGTCTCTAGTTACCAGACAGCTGGTTCTTAGCAACTCCTGTAAATAGGTGGCACCCAAGACTCACACTTTTTACCCCACTTATCACATTGACTCCCATAAAAAGAGAGAGTGCAGGGCTTCCCTGGTGGCGCAGTGGTTGAGGGTCTGCCTGCCAATGCAGGGGACATGGGTTCGAGCCCTGGTCTGGGAAGATCCCACATGCCGCGGAGCAACTGGGCCCGTGAGCCACAACTACTGAGCCTGCGCGTCTGGAGCCTGTGCTCCGCAACAAGAGAGGCCGCGATAATGAGAGGCCTGCGCACTGCGATGAGGAGTGGTCCCCACTTGCCGCAACTAGAGAAAGCCCTCGCACAGAAACGAAGACCCAACACAGCCATAAATTAATTAATTAATTAATTAATTAATTTAAAAAAAAAAAAAAGAGAGAGTGCAGGGGTGCATTAGGGTAGGTTGAGTCCCTTTCCTGGAGCCCAGTCTCATGATACAGCCAACTGTGCTCAACTCAAGCACTCCTCTCCACAGGACACCAAGAGAATACGGCGTCTCTATACAGGATCATCCTTCCACCTATGAATTCAAGCCTGATGTTCACGTGGAACGTACTGAGAGCAAGATCTCAAAAGTACTTGCTGAATGAATACTTGCATAAAGAAAACTTCAGTAGCCTGTGAACCATGACATTTCTTTTTTAACAATTATGATAAAATATACATGACATAAAATTTATTACTTCAACTATTTTGAAGTGTATACAACATTTTTCTTAACAATTTGCTCCCTCCCATAATTTTTCAATGAGTATATATCTCTAATTTTTTTTAAAAAAATCAAATACTTTGGTCCTGCTTTTTGTGAACCAGGCATTATTCTAGGTGCTTTCTAACATTAACTTATTCATTATAATACTCACAACAATCCTACGAAAGCACTTTTAATGAGATATCTGAGGCAAAGAGAAGTAACTTGTCTAAGGTCATATAGTGAGATAGTAAATGGCAGAGGAGTCCATCTGGCTGATCCAGCTCACACACTTAGCATCTAACGCTACGACTGCTTTAACCTCACTGAGCCATACTACATGTCTACTGACCTGTGTGTGTGCCACTAAGTGAAAGTCACACTGAGAAACTGTGCAATTAGGCAGTACCTTAATCACTCACCTAGTCTATCAAACCTTAATCCAGTGATAAAAAATAAAATAGATAATATTCAGTCATATGCAGGCCTAAAGAGCCCTTCACAAAAGTTCATGTCAAGAGAACTTAGCTCAAGCTCACTGTTAACAGCAATAATGATGAAAGATTTCCTTTCTTAAGTGGCTTTTTTATCATGCTCTTTGAAGTTAGAACAGAAGAATAGAAGAAAAGGGATCACTATAATCTGGTTCAACGTTACAGGGAAAATAAAACACTCAACTAATTATTTTAAATGTAAATAATATAAGAAAAATACTGTAAGAATAAGAATGAAACAAGTTAAGAAATATTAACTCTGAATACTTAAATCATTTAGATATATTTTATTAGACACTAAGCAGGATGAGTGTTTTGCATGGAGGAGTGGGGGGAGGGTTTAAACAAAGAGGAAAGAAAAATGCTAACGAACGTTTTTTATTCCATTTCTTTAACAAATTTAATACATAGGATTTAAGCTTTCCGAAGAAAACATATATTTAAGGTTCAATACACAGTAAGTAAAAGTAAAAAAAATACATTGCCAGGATTCAAGTTCATAATGCTTCTAACATTTTCACACTACTAGGTACCTCTAGCAAGCATTTGCTGCTTTGTATAGTACAGCCTGGCAAAAAAAAAAATTCTTGTAGCCAGCTTTTGAGCTTGTTCTTTAAGATGTTCTAATTTAAATGCAGTTGTAGACTTCACAAGTATTATGGTTTTAGAGCAAGTCTTGGTTGGCACTATTAGAGCAACGTGATTAGAAAAGGATTTTGCACATTCTACTTGACATTCACTGCCTACTTCTCTATACTGCTCTGGTTTTATAAAAGTCATCACTGATGCTTTGAGGGGAGGCAAGGGAGAGTACCTTCACATTCTCTCTCTCTCTTTATCTGCATAATCACGCCTATGCTCTATTAGAAATATTTTGAGTGAAATTCTCTTGCTATGTGAATACCTAATGCTGTAGTAAATCACAGTATTGATATTTTTTGTGTTCAAATGACACGTCTATTAAAATGTTTTAACTTCCCCAAGTTTATGTAGTTAACCATTTCATATACTACTTGAAATATGGCCTCCATGGGATCATTTCTACAATGTGAAATGAAATACACAATCATCATTCCTTTATATTCAAACAAAGAAAACCAAAGTAATTGGTAATAAACATGTGGGAGATAAGCTTAAAAAAAAAAAAAAAAAAAGGCCCTGGCACTTACTAGCTGTATGTACTTGGGTAACCTATTCTAACTTTCCAAGCCTCGGTTTCCACATTTATAAAGTGTAAAATACATAAAGGCAAAGGCCATGTTCATTTTGTTCAACATAAAAGAGAGTGCCCAATTAATATGTGTGGCGAGGTAGGGAGCGAGTAAAGACTAAACCACATTTGAACTTTTCAGGCATATAGCAAGCACGTAATATTAATGGCATCTGAATTTGCAAAAATCCCGAATTAAATTTTAGACCGAGACTCCTGCTTTCAGCCAAGAGGGAACTGCAGGGACTGGATTTACCCTCCTTGAAAGAACTGAAAAATTGGACAAAACATATGAAATAATGATTTCCAGACAGTAGACATCATGCAGCAGAGGACTGTGATCCCTAAGAGAGGGGAAACAAATGGAAGTGAACTCTATGACTGACTGAACTTACTGCCTGGAGTTTCTAGGCCTCAACACTGGGAGGGGGAACTCAGGCAGAGCCTGATAGTCTCCTGAGTTGAGGAGACAGAATTGTGAGTCTGGGGAAACCATGGCAGTTGGAGTCCTCAGTACAGAATACAAGAGAGGAGAGAGCTGCATAGAGAGAGGAAGCTTAGGAGATCTGTAGCTGAGCACTGATGAACACAGGGAAAGAACCACCTGAAAGGAGTGCAGCAAACACTCCCCAGTTCTCACAAAGGAGAAGGAGTGGGGTGGAAATCTGTAGATGGGTAGAGCACGGGTAGAATCTAGCATGTGGCTAGATTAAAAGCTATTCATATATCCAGAGAAAACTCTAATTTGAGAAGATCCATGCACCCTAATGTTCACAGCAGCACTATTCACAATAGCCAAGACATGAAAGCAACCTAAATGTCCATCAACAGATGTATGGATAAAGAAGATAAAGAAGATATGTATACACATACATATACACACATAATGGAATATTACTCAGCCATAAAAAGGAATGAAATAATGCCATTTGCACCAACATGATGGACCTAGAGATTATCATACTAAGTGAAGTAAGACAGAGAAAAACAAATACCATATGATATCACTTATATGTAGAATCTAAAAAAATGATACAAATGAATTTATTTACAAAACAGAAATAGACTCACAGACATACAAAAAAAACTCATGGTTACCAAAGGGGATAAGGGGCGGGGGGAGATAAATTAGAAGTTCAGGATTAACATATACACACTGTTATATATAAAATAAACAACAAGGACCTACTGTATAGCACAGGGAACTGTATTCAATATCTATAATGGAAAAGAATCTGATAAAGAATATATATACACACATACATATAGAGAGAGAATTACTGCTGTACACCTGAAAATAACATGACATTGTATTACAAAATTAACTATACTTCAATTAAAAAAAGGTTAATTAAAAAAAACAAAAGCTTTTCTGGCCTTGCCTAACAAAGTTTAAAAGGATCAAACTATTCAGCTGTATCCCAGAACACAGCTCAAGAATATTTATAAGAATACAAAGTATCCAGTACCTACCACAGTAAAATTAACAATGTCTAGCATCCAATCAAAAATTAGCAAACATGCAATGAAGCAAGAAAATATGACTTAGTGAGGATAAAAACAAATCAATAGAATTAAATCCATGAGTGACACAGATGACAGAATTAACAGACAAGGATATCAAAAGTTATTATAACTATATTCTATTTATACAAAAAGGTGGAGAAACTCTTGTACATGTTAAGACATGGAAAACATAAAAAAAGATCTAAATCCAACTTCTAGAGATGAAAACTAAAATCAAAGGGACTCGCAGCAGATTAACTATTGCAGAAGAAAAGATTAACTGACTCAAAAACACAGTGATAGAAACTCCCCAAAATAAAACACTGGAAAAAAAGTGAGCAGAGCACCAGTGGCCTGTGGGACAATATCAAGTGGCCAAATATATATATGAAGGAGTCCCCTGAAGGAGAGTAGAAGGAAGGGAACAGAAGAATTTTTTTCTGAAGAAATTATAAGATAAAAATTTTCCAAAACTATAAATTTTGGATTAAAATAGTACAAAGAGCAAATTATGACATTGTCATATCTCTTTCCCAAGTCCAAGGAAGACATTTCTATTCCACCCAGGAACCCTTATCCACTGAACCCCTCAAGACAACAATCTAAGCAGCTACAACCTATCCACAGCACCAGCAATTATTAAAATCTATTTACCAGCCTTGATATTCTGTTCCCTTGAAATGTACAATGGTTCAAACATAAAAAGGGGTAAGATTAGCCTGCCTTGCGCCAGAGTTATAAAGCAGTATTGGAACAGTATAACAAGTCTACTCTTTAAGAGATTAGAAGGAACTGTACCAAAATGACAGCAGCATTAATCACTTTCAAAAATGGCTATAGCATTTTTGAAATGTGGACATCAATATAGCAGTTCTTAAAGTGTGTTATGCAATCCCTAGGAGTCCTTGAGACCCTTTCAGAGGGTCTGCAATGTTAAAATTATTTCCATAATAATATTAAGACACCACATGATTCATCTTTTCCACTGTATTGATACTTGCATTGAAGGCACAAAGTTGGGTTGAGTCTGCTGGTGCCTTAGCTGAATCAAGGCAGGAGCACTGAACTGTACATGTAGGCACTGTACTCTTCACCATGACTTGCAGTAAAAACAAAAGCAAAATGCTAGTTGCACTTAAGAATGTCCTTGATGAAGCAGGAAAGACCATTAATTTTATTAAATTTTGAATATTGAGGACATTTTTAAAAGCATTGTGTGTGACAAAATAAGAAGTACACGAAAAGCACTCCTGTTGTAATAACAGTTGTCCTCAGGAAATGCATTTGTACAATGTCTTTTTTTTTTAACTATACTATTCCTTTTTTTTGTCTTTTTTTAAAATTAATTAATTTATTTATTTTTATTTTTGGCTATGTTGGGTCTTCGTTTCTGTGCGAGGCCTTTCTCTAGTTGCGGCAAGCGGGGGCCACTCTTCATCGCGGTGCGCGGACCTCTCACTATCGCGGCCTCTCTTGTTGCGGAGCACAGGCTCCAGATGCGCAGGCTCAGTAGTTGTGGCTCACGGGCCTAGTTGCTCCGTGGCATGTGGGATCTTCCCAGACCAGGGCTCGAACCCGTGTCCCCTGCATTAGCAGGCAGATTCTCAACCACTGTGCCACCAGGGAAGCCCCAATATCTTTTTGTTGTTGTTGTTTTTAAAAAAAATTTTTATTGGAGCATAGTTGATTTACATGTGCAATGTTTAAATAGTTGAAGTAGTCGCTCTTTTGGTGGAATACCTTTTTTTTGTAAACCACTTAAACCATTTTTTAGTGTACAATTCAGTAGCATTAAGTACATCCACACGTTGTATAATCATCACCTCTATCCATATCCAGAATTTTTCATCATACCAAACAGAAATGTTAGCAGTAACTACCTACTCTCTACCGACCCAGCCTCCTGGTAACCTCATTTCTAACTTTCTGTCTCTATGAATTTGCCTAGATACCTCATATAAGTGTAATCATACAATATTTGTCTCTTTGTGTCTGATTTATTTCACTTAGCACAATGCTTTTAAGGTTCAGCCATGTTGTAGCATGTATCAGAACTTCATTTCTTTTTATAGCTGGATAATATTCCATTGTATGTATACATCACATATGGCTTGTCCATTCATCTATTGAGGGACACTTGGGTTGTTCCTACCTTTTGGCTACCATAAAATGCTGCTATGAACACGGGTGTACAAATATCTATTCAAGTCCCTACTTTTGATTCTTTGGGGGTAAATACCTAGAAGAATCACTGGATCATATGGTAATTCCATTTTCAACTTTTTGAGGACCCACTAAACTTTTTAAACAGTGGTTGCACTATTTTACATCTCCACTAGCAAAGGATGAGGGTTCCAGTGTCTCTTCGCCAACTTTTGTCAGTTTCCCTTTTTTCATAATAGACGTTCTAATGGGTGTGAAGTGGTATCTCGTGGTTTTGATTTGCATTTCCCTAATGACATTGAGCTTCATTTCATGCACTTATTGGCCAACTGTATAACTTCTTGGGAGAAGTGTCTATTCAAATCTTCTGCTCGTTTTTGAATTGGGTTTTTTTTGTTGTTTGTTTTTAAGGAACCATTTTGAGATATGTCAGAGCACACAGTTCTTTTATTTTATTTTATTTTATTTATTTATGGCTGTGTTGGGTCTTCGTTTCTGTGCGAGGACTTTCTCTAGTTGTGGCAAGCGGGGGCCACTCTTCATCGCGGTGCACGGGCCTCTCACTATCGCGGCCTCTCTTGTTGCAGAGCACAGGCTCCAGACGTGCAGGCTCAGTAGTTGTGGCTCATGGGCCCAGTTGCTCCGCGGCATGTGGGATCTTCCCAGACCAGGGCTCGAACCCGTGTCCCCTGCATTGGCAGGCAGATTCTCAACCACTGAGCCACCAGGGAAGCCCTGAATTGGGTTTTTGTGTGTGTGTGTTTTTCTGTTGAGTTGTAAGAGTTCTTTACATACTCTGGATTTAAATCCCTTACCAAATATACGTTTTGCAAAAATTTTCTCCCAGTTTGTGGGTTGTCTTTTCACTCTCTTGTTAGTGTCCTTTGATGGATAAAGTTTTAAATTTTGAAGAAGTTCAACTGATCAATTTTTTCTTTTATTGTCTATGCTTTTGGTGTCATAACTCAAGAAATCATTGCCCAATCCAAGATCATGAAGATTTTCTAAGGGTTTTTATTTAGCTCTTAAATTTAGGTCTTTGATCACTTAAACTTAATTTTTGTATATAAGGTAAAAGTCCAACTTCATCCTTTTTTTTTTTTTTTTTCCATGTAATGTCTGAAACATTTATATTAACATATTTCCATATAAATAACCCAATGAAAGTTTAGTATTAGTTGTTTTGTTTGTTTTTTTATACTGCAGGTTCTTATTAGGCATCAATTTTATACACATCAGTGTATACATGTCAATCCAACTTCATCCTTTTGATTGTGGTTATCCAGTTTTCCCAGCACAATTTGTTGAAAAGACTTGGCATCCCTGTTAAAAATTAATTGACCATATGTGTGAAGGTGTATTTCTGGGCTATTTTATTCTATTGGTCTATATGTCTGTCCTTATGCCAGTACCACACCATCTTGATTACTGTAGCTTTGTAGTAAAGCTTTAAAATCAGGAAGTGTGAGTCTTCCAATTTTGTCGTTTTTCTAAATTGTTTTGTTTTTTTGAGGTCCCTTGAGATTTTTTTTTTTGGCTGCATTGGGTCTTTGTTGCTGCGTGCAGCCTTGCTCTAGTTGTGGCAAGTGGGGGCTACTCTTCATTGCGGTGCATGGGCTTCTTATTGCGGTGGCTTCTCTTGTTGTGGAGCACAGGGTCTAGGCGCGCGGGCTTCAGTAGTTGTGGCACATGGGCTCAGCAGTTGTGACTCGCGGGCTCTAGAGAGCCGGCTCAGTAGTTGTGGCATGCGGGCTTAGTTGCTCCACAGCATGTGGGATCTTCCTGGACCAGGGATCGAACCCATGTCCCCTGCATTGGCAGGCAGATTCTTAACCACTGTGCCACCAGGGAAGTCCCACTGAGATTCTTAATTAATTTTAAGATTAGCCTGTCAATTTCTACCAAAAGGGCAGCTAGAATTCTAATAGGAATTGCACTGGACCTCTAGATCAATGTGGGGAGTACGGCCATCTTAACAATACTAAATCTCCCCAATCTATGACATGGAATATCTTTCCATTTATTTGGTTCTTTTTTAACTTCTTTCAGCAGCATTTTATTGTTTTCAGTGTACAAGTCTTTAGCCTCTTTGGTTAAATTTATTCCTAAATATTTTATTCTCTTTGATGCTATTATAAATGGAATTGTTTTCTTAATTTCATTTTTGGATTGTTCATTGCTGGTGTGTAGAAAGAATACAATTGAGTTTTGTAAAGTTTTGCATTTGATCTTGTATCCTGCAACTTTGCAGAACTCAACTACTGGTTCTAGTAGTAGTGGTTTTTTTAGTGGATTCCTTAGGATTTTCTACAAACAAGATCATGTCATGTACAAATAGAGATAGTTTTACTTCTTCCTTTTCCTTGTGGGTGCTTTTTACTTCTTTTTCTTGCCTAATCACTCTGGCTAGAATCTCATATGTTGAATAGAACCTATGTTGAATAGAAGTGGTGAGAGCAGGGCTTCCCTGGTGGCGCAGTGGTTGAGAGTCTGCCTGCCGATGCAGGGGACACGGGTTCGAGCCCTGGTCTGGGAAGATCCCACATGCCGCGGAGCGACTGGGCCCGTGAGCCACAATTGCTGAGCCTGCGCGTCTGGAGCCTGTGCTCCGCAACGGGAGAGGCCGCGATAGTGAGAGGCCCGCGCACCACAATGAAGAGTGGCCCCCGCTTGCCACAACTGGAGAGGGCCCTCTCACAGAAACGAGGACCCAACACAGCCATTAATTAATTAATTAATTAATTAATTAATTAATTAATTAATTAATTAATTAATTAAAAAAAAAATAAGTGGTGAGAGCAGACGCCCTTGTCTTATTCCTGATGTTAGGTGGAAAGCTTTCAGTCTTTCACCATTGAGTATAATGTTAGCTGTGGGATTTTCATACATGGCATGGAATACCATTTCTACTTAAAAGAATGACTAATAGACAAAGTATGGTTACTCAGACTCGAATATTTGGCAGACAGTTTCTCCAAAATAAACAAAGTGACCTGTCACCTCAAGGAAAACAACTGATAGTTTTTGTTGTCAATAATAAAACTCAAGCTTTTAAGTAAAAATCAGAATTTTTAAAAAAGCCTATCCTCCACTATGAACTTAACAGTTTCCAAATAAAACTTTTCTAATGATATTTAATTAATGAATGTGATTGTAGAATGATGTGTCAACACTTGAAAATCTACATAACCTAGTGAACCAATATTTTCCAAGTGACCAAGGTATGATGCTACAAAATCGTGCATGGGTAAAAGATTCATTCCAAATGCAAGATAGACCAATGAATGTTAATGTAACAAGGTATAAAATGTTCATTGAGGCAGTTTAAGAGATTTACAAAAATGTAAAACTACTTATTTTTTAAAATATTTTCCAGGGAGTTCCCTAGTGGCCTAGTGGTTAGGATTCCAGGCTTTCACTGCCGTGGCCCGGGTTCAATCCCTCCTCGGGGAACTAAGATCCTGCAAGCTGTGCGGCGTGGCCAAAAGGAAAAAAAAAAAGAATTGAAAAAAATTTTTTTCCATTAAAATGTCTTCACTTTTAAAAAAATGTTTTTATGTCAACATGTAATGGACTTGTTACTGTTATTATTAAATGTTAATAGTTATTTTAAATATTTAAATATTTTTCAATTTCTCAGTTTTAATATTGAATATAGTAAATATTGATAGATATAACCCACATACATGAAAGTTCTTTGAGGTCCTCAGTGATTTACAGAGTGTAAAAGGGTCCTGAAACCAAAAAGTTTGAGGAAAAAACTGTATTAATTAACAAAAGCTCTACACAGCAAAGTAGATATTTGGTTTAAAGCAAACAAACAGTACTTTAGGCACTCATTCAGCCAACCCCTACATTAGAATTTCAGCCAACCCCTACATTCGAATTTCTTAAGATCTTATTATCACATATTAACAAACCATAGTAACTTATGATTGACCGGTTTGCAAGCACTACTGTCATATTAGAGTTGTACAGGATGGTTTTGAGAACTAAATGTGACTTCTTCACTGTCATGAAACTTCACCTTCTCCATTATAGCCCAGTTTTCTAGCCTCTTAAGCTGGGAACTTAGGACTGTCTGACTAGGTTCACTGAACTCAACTGAATCTACCAATCATGTTACTACAAGAAATGGGAAGTTTTCCAGGACTGTCCTTGTGAATCCAAGCTGTCACCTAAGAGGTATCACATCTTTTTCTTCGTTTAAAAAATAATTTGGTTGATTAAATATTAATTATAGAAAATTTAGAAAATATATAAACAGAAAGAAAATTTAAATTACCTCTAATTCCAGTACCCAGAAATAAGTACTGTTGATATTTTGGTATCATTCCTTCCAGGTTTTTTCTATATTTCTTAAATACTTTTTATAAAAATGAGATCTTATTAGTTATACATACAATTCTGTGGTCTCTTTTCTTCTCCTTTATAGGAATATTATAGTCATCATGCTGTACATTATATCCCCAGGACTTACTCATCTTATAACTGGAAATTTGTACTTTTTGACACCTTCACCTATTTCTTTAATACATTGTTTGCCTATCATTAATCTTTATTGACAAAAAATTTTTAGTGTCTACATTGTACACCATATCTTCTCTTGTTTATGTAATTCATCTTATGTTGGACATTTAGGTTGTTTCTAGGTTTTGCCTTTCATATACAGCATCTAAATGAATGGCTTTGTAATTGTATTTTAACCCAAATCCCTTTTCTGTTCTTTCTGATAAATTTCTAAAAGCGGAACTATTGAGCAAAATTCTAAATCTTTCTCTATAAATCACCCTCCAGACAGAAAGGCTAAACCAGTTTCATTCTACCACAACCAGGTATGAGAGTACTCACATTCCTATACCCTCCTTTTAAACACTAATTATAAGTAGATTTTTCCTTTCGTTGTGTTTGATTTTTCCCTTTTTTTGCCAATTTTGCAGGTCAAAAGAAAATTATTTTATGACTAACAAATTGGACTGTTCTTTAATATTCATATTTGGTCTTTTATGCTTCTTCTTTCATGGATTATTTATTTCCTTTGCTAATTTTCTATTTAGACAGAATTTGGAGGGGGGAAGGGAGGATACTTATTTTTCTTTCCTTTTTTTTAAATTGAAGTGTAGTTGATGTACAATGTTGTGTTAATTTCTGCTGTACAGCAGAGATTCAGTTATACATATACATACATTCTTTTTTATATTCTTTTCCATTATGGTTTATCACAGGATATTGAATATAGTTCCCTGTGTTATACAGTAGGACCTTGTTGTTTATCCATTCTACATATACTAGTTTGCATCTGCTAACCTCAAATTCCCACTCCATCCCTCCTCCACCCCCCTTCCCTTTGGCAACCACAGGTATGTTCTTTAAGTCTGTGAGTCTGTTTCTGTTTTGTAAATAAGTTCATTTGTATCATTTTTCTTAGATTCCGCATATCAGTGATATATGATATTTGTCTTTCTCTGACTTACTTCACTTAGTATGATTATCTCTAGGTCCATCCATGTTGCTGCAAATGGCATTATTTCATTCTTTTTTTATGGCTGAGTACTATTCAATTGTATATATATACACACACCCACACACCACATCTTCTTTATCCATTCATATGTCAGTGGACATTTAGGTTGCTTCCATGTCTTGGCCTTTGTGAATAGTGCTGCTATGAACATAGGGGTGCGTGTATCTTTTTGAATTACAGTTTTGTCCAGATATATGCCCAGGAGTCGGATTGCTATTATCATATGGCAACTCTATTTTTAGTTTTTTGAGGAACCTCCATACTGTTTTCCATAGTGGCTGCACCAACTTACATTTCCACCAACAGTACAGGAGGGTTTTCCTTTTAGAGAGAATTTTTTGTTTTTGTTTTTTTATTCCTTGCCTACTACTTTAATCTATTCTCTCCTTTCTTCCTTTGTTGTGCCTCCTTTTAAATCTCCTTTGCTGACTTCTCTCCCCTGCCAGATGATTTTGCCCACTCTCATGGCTTTAAATACTATTCTTGAACATCACCAAATTTCTATCTCTATTCCAGATCTCTCCTTCTGAACTCCAAACTCTAATATAGCCAACCAATTGCCTGCTTGACATATCACCTTAGATGGCTCATGAGAATATCTCAAACTTAAAGTTGTCCAAAATGGAACTCTTAATTCCCCTCTCTCAATGTACTTCTCCCCACATTTGTACTCTGAATTCCCCATTTTAGTAACTGCCACCACCAACTGGTAGAGTTAATGACCACAAACCTACATCCTTGATTCTTCCCTGTCATCTTTTCTCACCCTCCTCTTGTCCAATCCACCACCAATTCTTATTGAGTCTAGCTCCAGTCCACCTCTTATTGGTCCATTTTTCTTCCTTTCAACTTTTTCATCCTTAGTCTATACTATCTCATCTCTTATCTGGTATACAGCAGTAACCTTTTAACCTGTCCCTCTACTTCCATCATTGCTACTTCCACAAGCCTAATCCATTTCCCACACAACAGCCAATACTATCACCGTAGAAGAAAAATCAGATCATGACTTTCCCCTGTTTTATACCTTTCCATGGCTTCCCATTACACCATCTATACACTGGCTCAAACCAGAAACCTATCCAATCCATTAGCAAATCATGTTATGCTAGCTTTAAAACACAGCAAGTTCTGTCCATTTCTTTCCATCTCTACTACCACCACTTTGTTTCAAGCCATCATCATCTCTCTCCTGAACCAAAAAGATACAGGAGCATGGTGCTGCCCCCTTCCCAGTTGTAAGAAAGGCATTCCTAATGTAAGTGGGAATCTTTTCTCACCAAGCCCAAACTCCTCAACAAAAAGTTCTAAGCCACCATTATCTACCAATAGGATTTGGCACACTTGTTGAAACCTATTTTCAGGGTGCTAGGGAAAAACTATAGCAGTATGAATACTACTGTTAGCTTGTGAATCACCACTCTTCCACTGGAGGATAATCTGGAAACCAAAAGAATATTAGTTCAGTGGTTATAGCTTGGAAACTAATAGAAAACGAGAAAACATAAGGTTATAAGCATCATGAGAGCTGTTTACTGCTCCATCACTGTTCTTAGAGCAGTGCCTACCACAGAGAAAATACTCATTACTATTTTTTCTTTAATGAATGGTTAGCACATAAGCTTTTAGTTATTTCTGAATTATTCCTGGCTAAATACAACAAAACCAAATTTTGACAATTTCAGTTTATAACTACCTCTAAAAAGACAACATAGTTACAACAGAAAAGTTTAATCTTACTTCCAAAATGGATACAATAAGACAATGACAATTTAAAATTAACTGCACTGTATAACCCCATTCAGCTTCTACTATAACATCTTGCGCTCTAACGAAAACAGGCACAAAAATGAGAGTTAAAGATAAAAGGCAAGAAAGCAGCTTATGGTTTTGCTTAATTAATTTTTTATAAAGTCTAAGAAGAATGAGGGCAAATATCTTTAGAGTAGTTAATTTACCTAATATCCTCTCTAAAACAAAAACAGGAAGCAACTATATTATATACTGATAGATACACTTATGTACACTCTTCTAGAGAATATTTAAGGGATTAGCTCCTCAACATCCAGTCTGGCAACAAATTCCCTCATGTACATGGCTTTGGGGGAACAGATATGTTCCCCAAGCCATAGCAGGTTTGTTTAGAGATGACACCTTGCCCACGCTGGACTAATCACAGCACTTAGCTTTTCTTTCCAGAGTTGATTGGTCCAGAGATAATCAATTGATCTATACCAAGCCTAAGTCAAAACTGGAACCAAGAGGTAGATGCTCTGTTACAGTAAGAAACCCGTAAGATGTAAATCTTGGGTGTAGCAGAGGCCAGATTTCCCCACAATTCAGACATTAATCTGCATTGAGAGAATGCAGATAGTGTCCTGGTAGCATTTTCAACCGTGGTTTCAGTTATTCCTGAGGCTTGCTTGCATTCTTGCCCTTAGTGCAACTCAAGATATTCACTTTTTCTAGAATATTACAAGTCTACAAATTTTCCTCTCCCAAGAAGAAAAAGCAGGAACAAAGCATAAAAGGCCTATAACATTCTTTTGTGATAAAAAACAAAAACAAAAACATTGAGTAAAAAAGAAATAGAAACTTTCTCAACCTGATAAAGGGCATCTATGAAAATCCCACAGTTAACATCATACTCAATGGTGAAAGACTGAAAGTTTTCCTCCTAACATCAGGAACAAGACAAGGATGTCTGCTCTCACTACTTCTATTCAACATAGGTTCTATTCAACATATGAGGTTCTAGCCAGAGCGATTAGGCAAGAAAAAAAGCATCCACAAAGGAAAGGAAGAAGTAAAACTATCATCATTTGCATACAAATAGAGATAAACATGATCTTATTTACATAATATTCTAGGGAATCCACTAAAAAAACGACTACTACTAGAACCAATAGATGAGTTCTGCAAAGTTGCAGGATACAAGGTCAAATACAAAACTTCACAAAACTCAACTGTATTCTTCCCACACACCAGCAATGAACAATCCAAAAATGAAATTAAGAAAACAATTCCATTTATAATAGCATCAGAAAGAATAAAATATTCAGGAATAAATTTAACCAAAGAGGCGAAAGACTTATACACTGAAAACAATAAAATGCTGCTGAAAGAATTTTAAAAAGAACCAAATAAATGGAAAGATATTCCATGTCATAGATTGGGGAGATTTAGTATTGTTAAGATGGCAGTACTCCCCACATTGATCTAGAGGTCGATTGCAATTCCTATTAGAATTCCAGCTGCCCTTTTGGTAGAAATTTTCAGGCTAATCCTAAAATTCATTAAGAATCTCAAGGGACCTCAAAAAGCCAAAACAATTTAGAAAAAGGACAAAATTGGAAGACTCACACTTTCTGATTTCAAAGCTTTACTACAAAGCTACAGTAATCAAGATGGTGTGGTACTGGCATAAGGACAGACATATAGACCAGTGGAATAAAATAGAGAGCCCAGAAATACACCTTTACACATACGATCAATTAATTTTCAACACGGATGTCAACTCCATTCAATGAGGAAAGGACAGTCTTTTCAACAAATGGTGCTGGGAAAACTGGATGACCACAATCAAAAGAATGAAGTTGGGGCTTCCCTGGTGGCGCAGTGGTTGAGAATCTGCCTGCCAATGCAGGGGACACGGGTTCGAGCCCTGGTCTGGGAAGATCCCACATGCCGCGGAGCAACTGGGCCCGCTCGCCACAACTACTGAGCCTGCGCGTCTGGAGCCTGTGCTCCACAACAAGAGAGGCCGCGACAGTGAGAGGCCCGCGACCGCGATGAAGAGTGGCCCCCGCTCGCCACAACCAAAGAAAGCCCTCACACAGAAACGAAGACCCAACACAGCCAAAAATAAATAAATTAATTAATTAATTAAAAAAAAAAAAAAAAGAATGAAGTTGGACCCTACCTTACACCATAAACAAAAACTAACTCAAAATGATCAGAAGTGTAATCTTCATGACCTTGGATTAGGCAATGGTTTCTTACCTATGAAATCAAAAGCACAAGTACCCAAAGAAAAAATACGGGACTTCACCAAAATTAAAAACTTTTGTGCTTCAAATGATACTATCAAGAAAGTGAAAAGACAACCCACAGAATGGGAATAAAGTTTTATGAATCGTGTCTGATAAGAATCTAGTACCCAGAATATGTAAAGAACTCTTACAACTCAACAATAAAAAGACAAGTAAGGACTTCCCTGGTGGCGCAGTGGTTAAGAATCTTCCTGCCAATGCAGGGGACACGGGTTCGGGCCCTGGTCCGGGAAGATCCTACATGCTGCAGAGCAACTAAGCCTGTGTGCCACAACTACTGAGACTGTGCTCTACAGCCCACGAGCCACAACTACTAAAGCCCGCGCACCTAGAGCCCGTGCTCCGTGGCAAGAGAAGCCACTGCAATGAGAATCCCGTGCACCGCAACAAAGAGTAGCCCCCACTCACCACAACTAGAGCAAGCCTGCGTACAGCAACAAAGACCCAAAGCAGCCAAAAATAAAATAAATAAATTTATTTAAAAAAAAAGACAAGTAACCCAGTTCAAAAAATGAGCAGAGGATTCAAATAGACATATCTCCAAAGAACATATACAAATGGACAATAAACATGTAAAAAGACTGCTCATTATGTTACTCATTAGGGAAATGAAAATCAAAACCACAAAGAGATATCTACTTCATACCCAGTAAGATGGCTATAACCAAAATAATAATAATAATAATAAGTATTGGTGAGAAGTTGGAACCCCCATACATTGCTCGGGGAATGTAAAATGGTGCAGCTGCAGTGGAAACAGTTTGGTGGTTCCTCAAAATGTTAAACATAGAATTACCATATGACTCAGTAATTCCAGTCCTAGGTATATACCCAATAGAACTGAAAACATAGAGCTTCACAAAAAATTGTACATAAATGTTCATAGTAGCATTATTAATAATAGTCAAAAGTGGAAACAACCCAAATGTCCATAATCAAAATGTCAATACAATAAAATATTATTTAGCCATAAAAAAGAAAGAAGTACTATTCTATGCTACAACATGGATGAACGTGAAAACATGCTAAGTGAAAGAAGCCAGACAAAAAAGGCCACATGTTATATGAGTCCACTTAAATGAAATGTCTAGAACAGGCAAATCCGCAGAGACGGAAAGTAAATATTACTGATCACCAAAGGCTGGAGGGAAGCAGGAGTGGGGAAAGGGGAGTGACTGCTAATGAACATGGGGTTTCTTTTTGGGGTGACAGAAATGTTCTAGAATTATATAGTAGTGATGGTTGCACAACTTTGTGAACACACTAAAAACCACTGAATTATACACTTTACAAGATAAATTTTATAGTATATGAATTATATCTCAATTTTTTAAACTGAATACAAAAAAAGCCTCCAAACAACCAAAATACAGATCACAAAGATGGTACAGTATAGCCATATATTTTCCTTTACTGGAAAAAAAAAATGTATTCTCACCTCAAATTTATTTATTCTCACTTTATATATAATTTGTACAAACCTGGTTGTATGGTCAAAGCATATAGTGGATTAAAAGCTTCATATTAGGGGAAATGAAATTGATACGGACAGACATACTGACAGTAAGGTTTTGTTAAAAAGGTAAAAGAACTTACAAGCACTGTGTGAAGCCATTTAGTAAGGGCAAATTGGTCTACGCATTTCATTAGGTTCTGGCAGTACCAATGATAAACAGCCTGATACAACAATCTATACTTATAGTAATGAAAATAATGAAGATGATTAACATAATAAGAGCTAACCCACTTATCACTTTCAATGTGCCAATCACTGTTGTAAGTACCAAACATTTAGTTACTTATTAAACTCCCAACAATCCTACAAGGAAAGTAATACTATTATCTCATTTTACAGATGAAGAAACCGAAGAATCACACAGCTAAGTTAAGTGGAAAAGTTAAGATTCAAACTAAGGCAGTTGGCTTCAGAGTCCCTCCTCTTCTTAACCAGTAGACTATTCTGCCTCTCAGTGACGAACTGTCAGTCATTAAAAAACAAAGTCAAACAATGTTCAGTGTGCTCTAAGAAGACTGAAAAATCTACAATTTTTATTCCACTATTAAAAAAAAAAAAACCGAACCTGTTCTATGGCAGCCTGTTATCTATAGGAGAAAGTCTTGAGGTCAAAAAACAGCTCTTTACAATCTGACTCCAACCCATATTTCCAGCTTATCTATCTCCCCTAATTCTAGCCAAACCAGACCGCTCACGTTCCTTAAACAAACAGAGCCTGCATTTTCATGCCACTGTGTTAAAGGCCTTTTCTTCACTTCTCTGCCTAGAAAATTCCTACTTACCCTTCAAAATCTAGCTCAAATAACACTTCCTCTGTGCCACCTTCCCCGATGCCACTAGGTAAAACTGTGTTCATACAGCATTTTGTACACATCTCTATTAAAGTATTTATCACATGACATCAGAATTGAATACTTAACTCTCCTTTTCACCTCCTAGAATTAGAACCTAGTACACTGTGGATAATGAATAAAAATTTTAAGTTTTGGTACGTAATAAAGTCCAAAATTATTTTTTAATTCAGCAATACAAAATGACAAAAGTCATGAAATTTAAATAATTAAAATGGACAAAGTTCATTTTCACATAAATGAGATGTTACAAAGGTCCCTACAGATTGAATTCAGTTACCAGAAACCTTTTTAAGAAGAAAATACTAATACTCTGGACCAAACCTGAGTAATCTGTCACAGTAAAGGTAACACGAATAATGATGTGGGTAAAATTTTAAGTGAGAGATGAAGGTTCCCAGAATCTAAGCCAACAGAGTCAAACGCTACAAGGATACCATTTAATAAGTTACTGCTCGGCATGCTAACTGAATGCCCTCAGAAATTACTGTCCCTCCCAATTCAAGTCACTTCTCAAGAGTAAGTTATTCCCTAAAAATTATAATAGAATTTACATTTATTACTTGTTCCAGATGAGTTAATATTTAATTCCAATTAGACAAAACCAAACACAACTATACCATGCATACAATCAACCTGTTTCTCTCCCAGTGCATAATATACGACAACCAAGCCAATAACATATGGGACAGTCAGTATAGTTTTTAGTATTTAATAAGTACAAAGGAATACCTATTGGTCCTTCAAATGTTTATTGAATTAACTGCATTTTGCCAATTCTATTTGAAAAGTATTCTATTCTATCCTATTTGAAAAGTTACTTTACTTATAAGGAAATGTCATTTTACTTGGCTTTATTAAAAAAAAGTTATCCAAACTACTGGCTAATTTTTTTCCTATTATCCCATACTTATAACCTACTTAATATGCTACCAGCTTGGGCAAAATCCTCTTTCTTTCAAACTCTCACCTATCCACAAACTTTCATGATCTTCAGGGCCTCTGAAAGACCTACTGCCTCCAACTCATCTTCATGACTGCAAGTCACTGACTTTTCAGAGGTAAACAAATAATCAGAGCTAGGGATGGATCAATACCCTCCAAGGTAACCTTTTATACAAAACACAGCTTTAAGTCAAATGTCAACTTTGCATTCTATTCTTACTGACATAAAATTAAAACCAACTCAACTATTTCTATGTGTTACCTATTCGGGCAGTCACAGACCTGAATAAATATTTGTGTAGTATTCTCCATTACCTAGGCTGAGAATTCTCCTCATACATTCTTTCTTTCCCCTCCTTGAAGAGGCTTATGGTCTGCTTAGTTTTCTTCATCAAATTCTCCATGAACACCCTAAAATACTCATTTTCTCCAAGGGTCTCCATCTTCCCCTCATATCTTGACAAGATAGTGCGGAGATGCTGGTAGGTGTCTGGCAGCAGGTCTAAGATATAAGGTGGGCTATTCTTTAGCGCCAGCTTTGGGTTCTGACACAACCGCACCACCTGCAACAAATGGAAAAGAAGGGCTATTACTTGGAGGATCTTAAGGGCAATTTCCTTTTTTAAGTTTAGAAAGTTATAAAATATGTCCTCTTTTGCGGAAATACGAAAAATGCACAAGAATATAAGAAATGATCCATAACCCACACACACACCCACAGGCAATCACTTTACATTTTTAGTAGTCTCCCTAGAGGGTGGGTTCTCAAAACCATATCTAACAGTTCAGACAACACATAGAAGACTAAACAATTGGGGTGGGGAAGACATCCACATACATGCCTAAAAAATGCTAGATGAAGCATGGCGAATTCCTCTGAAATGCATGGCTCACGCCACAGCAGAATAAAGAAAATTTCCAGGGGCAGAAATAAAGAACGTGGCTGCCCTGGGAGGTAAACCTGGTAACGTAGGAGCCTAGAGCTTTAACAACCACTAGGGGACAGGAGCACAGAGGCCTTGGACCCAGCAAAGAGTTGAACTGAGACACCATTCCTTCCAATATAAATGCAGAACTCTCAGAATTTGCCTGGTTAATTCATTTTACCTTCTTTTACTTTCAACTTTTCTCAGTTCTTAGTTTTAAGTAGGTCTCTTTTAAAGAACATATAGTTAGACTTTTTTAATCCAATGTAACAATCTTTGTTTTTAAACTGGTGAGTTTATATTTGTTGTAATGACTAATAATTTGTATTTATTCCTACCATCTTATTTAGTACTTTCCATTTATGTGGATTTTTGTGTGTCTGGAAGATACATAAATTAGTGGGACAGAAATAGACCCACACATATATAGACCCTTGACATCACAAAGGAGTGATCTTTCCCAAAAACAGTAGTGGAACAATCCATATAGGAAAAAAAGAAAATCAAACTAAACCCTTACCTTACACTATGCAAAAAACAAAACAAAACAAAAAACCTAGATGGGCTCTAGACCTAAATGTGAAAGGCAAATAAAGCTTTAGAAGATAAGAAAACTATCTTTCATTACTTCATGATGGAGAAAAAATTCTTAAACAGGACCATAAAAAACATTAATAAAGGAAAATATTAATTAAATTCTACTATACTCTGAAAGAACTTCTAAGATACCACAAAAGAGTAAAAACATATGTACAAAATCAGAGAAGATATTTACAATATGTATATATCCAGACATACGTATCCAGAATATATAAAGAACATCTACAAATCAGTAGGATAGGGACGATCTTTTTTTTTGGCTACACCACGCAGCACACGGGATCTTAGTTCCCCAACCAGAGATCAAACCCGTGCCCCCTGCAGTGGAAGCATGGAGTCCTAACCACTGGACCACCAGGGAATTCTCAAAAATGGACAAAAGACTTGAATAAAAACTTGACAAAAGAAGATATCCAAACAACCAATAAACATGAAATGGTGCTTAATCTCATTAATCATTTTAATTTCATTAAAATGACAATTGTAAGCTCTCAATTAGATACTATCACTACACACAACAAATTGGCAATGCCAACCACTGGCAAGGAGCAAGGACCTTCAAACACTGCTGGTGGGAATCTAAGCTAATAAAACCACCTTGGAAGATAGTTCAGCACTGTATTGTCAGGCTAAAGACTTATATGCCCTACAAACCTGCAGATCTCCGCCTGGAAAGGTACACTGGGATACACATACAAAAATGTGTAACAATTAACAACTGCAAACATCCCAGATGTCCATCAACAGTAGAGTGGATAAACTGTAGTATATTTACTAGCAACAATACACTACCACATGGATGCTCCTCTCAAACAAAGTAGGTCTAAAGAAAACAGAAACAAAATATATATATTACAATTACATGTATATGACTACATTACTATTACAAAGATATCCCTCTAAACTATATTGATGCAATATGCATACATAGGTGGTAAAAATATAAGTAACAGAAAGAAAATAATTTTACTTTACTTGTAGCTGATATAACTGTCCATGAATAAAATGAAAGAGAATTGACAAAACATTAGAAACAAAACAGTTTAATAGGTTGCTGGATTCAAAATTGATATACCAAAACGGCATTCATAAAAATTTTATAAATAATTTTAAAATATAATTTTAATTGTTGCCATTTTGAATGGCATAAATAAAAATTTAAGGCTCCTAGGAATATATCTAACAAAAAATGTGTAAGACTCTTATGAAGAAAACTATAAAACTTCACTGAAGAACATAAAAATAGAAATTAATGAAGAACCCTATCATGTTTAAGGAGATGTCAGTTCTCCCCCAAATTAGTATATAAATGCAGTGCAATTCCTATCAAAATTCCAAAAACCTTTTTCATGGAACTTAACAAGTTGATCCCAAAACCCACATGGAAGAAAAAGAGACCAAAACCAGCCAAGCCTATTTTGAAAAGTCACAAAGTAGGTGGTATTTACCCAATGAGTTATCAAGACTTTTTAAAATCTTATAATTAAAATAGTGTGATGTTGACCAAAGACAGATAAATGGCCAAATGGAAAAGAAGAGAGCCCAAACAGAGACACACATGTATGGAAATTCAGCATCAGAAGTGGCATTACAAATCAGTTCAAGAGGAATTCCCTGGAGGACCAGTGGTTAGGACTAGGTGGTTCCATTGCAGAGGGCACGGGTTCGATCCCTGGTAGAGGAACTAAGATCCCTCATGCTGTTCAGTGTGGCCAAAAAAAGAAAAGAAAAAACACACACACACACACACACATATCAGTTCAAGAGAAAAACTACTGGAAAACTGGTTATCCATATGGGAAAAAAAATTACATCCCTTACATGTTACATGAAAAGTAAATTTCAGATGAATTAAAGATCTTGTGTGGAGAAAAAACTTTAAAGCTTTTAGAAAAAAATTTGGAAAATATTTGTTGAACTTTATGATCTCAGAGAGGAAGTATTTCTTAAGACACAAAAGCAAATCATAACCATAAACAAAACAAAATGACAACCCACAGAATAGGAGAAAATATTTGCAAACAAAGCGACCGACAAGGGATTAATCTCCAAAATATACAAACAGCTCATACAGCTCAATATCAAAAAAACAAATGACCCAATCAAAAAATGAGCAGAAGATCTAAATAGACATTTCTCCAAAGACATATAAATGGCCAAAAAGCACATGAAAAGATGCTCAACATCACTATTAGAGAAATGCAAATCAAAACTACAAAGAGGTATCACCTCACACTGGTCAGAATGGCCATCATCAAAAAATCTACAAATAATCAATGCTGGAGAGGGTGTGGAGAAAAGGGAATCTTTCCACACTGTTGGTGGGAATGTAAATTGGTACAACCATTATGGAGAATAGTATGGAGGTTCCTTAAAAAACTAAACACAGAACTACCATATGATCCAGCAATCCCACTCCTGGGCATATATCTGGAGAAAAACATAATTTGAAAAGATACATGCACCCCAATGTTCACTGCAGCACTATTTACAATAGCCAAGACATGGAAGCAACCTAAATGCCCATTGACAGAAGAGTGGATAAAGAAGATGTGGTACACATATACAATGGAATATTACTCAGCCATAAAAAAAGAATGAAATGATGCCATTTGCAGCAACATGGGTGAACCTAGAGATTGTCATACTGAGTGAAGTAAGTCAGACAGAGAAAGACAAATATCATATGATATCACTTTTATGTGGAATCTAAAAAAATGGTGCAAATGAACTTATTTACAAAACAGAAATAGAGTCACAGATGCAGAAAACAAACTTATGGTTACCAGTGGGGGAAAGGGGAGAGAGGGATAAATTGGGAGATTGGGATTGACATATACACACTACTATATATAAAATAGATAACTAACAAGGACCTATAGCACAGGGAACTCTACTCAATACTCTATAATGACCTATATGGGAAAAGAATCTAAAAAAGAGTGGATATATGTATACGTATAACTGATTCACTTTGCTGCACACCTGAAACTAACACAATATTGTAAATCAACTATACTCCAATAAAAAAAAATTTTTTTAATCATAAATGCAAAGACTGATTAGTTTGACAACACTAACATTTTAGTAATGATAAATCATAAGTACTGAACTTTTTCCTTTTTTCCATTTGTTCAAAAAAAATCAATGCAATTGTAATACTGTATTATTTTTTTCAACATCCTTTTTATTTTCTTCTTGGTAAACTGCACTTTCATCAACGAAATATCCTTCTTTAGAAACACTTCTTGCCTTAAAGTCCCCTTTAATGTATCTAATATAGCTAAACCAACTTTCCTGGGTTGGTGTTTGCATGGTGTATCTTTTTCCATTCTTCTACCTTCAAACTTTCTGTATTCTTAAATTTAATGCATGACTTTGTCATGCAGAATATAGCTGGTTTCCTTTTAATTCTGATAATCTTAGATTTTAACCAATTTGACCTGTTTACACTTCAACTATGAAACTGCTATTATTGTAGGTCAAATACTGGCAATTTCATATGGTTCACTTAATAAGTACTGATCCTATAATAAATAATATAATAATTTACTATTTGTTTCCTATGTATCTCTCCTGTTTCATCTTCCTTTACCTCCCCTTTCTTGCCCTCTTCCGGTTTAAGCATTTTTTTATTGTCCCAATTTTCTCCCCCATCAGCTTGCCAAATATATATTCTTTTACTACTCTTTAAATGAATACTTTAGTAATTATAAAATGCATCTCTGACTCATTAAATCTTATATAAAGTAGTACTTTTACCACTTCCCAGACAACGCAAGGAACTTGGGACACTAACTCCATTTACTCTTTTCAAGTTATGTGCTATTACTATCACACATTTTAATTCCATATATCATATAAAGTCCACAAGTCATTATTATTACTATTACTTCTGTTATTACTTTATACGGCCAATATTCATTCACATTTACCCACACAACCCCCCTTCCCAATGCTCTTCATTGCATCTGAAATCATTTTCCTTCAGCCTAAAGAACATCCTTTAGTATTTCCTTTAGGGAATGGGCTGCTGGCTACAAATTCTCCTCAGTTTTTGTTTATCTGAAAACATCTTTATTTTGTAACCACTTTTAAAGGCTATTTTCCCTGGATAAGGATTGGCAGTTATTTTCTGTCATCACTTTATAGCTACAGGCATACCTCGGAGATATAGCAGTTTCGGTACCAAACCACTGCAATAAAGGGAGTATGGCAATAAAGCAAGAATTGCAATAAAGCAACTCACACAAAATTTTTGGTTCCCCAGTGCATATAAAAGTTATGTTTACACTATACTATAGTCTATCAAGTGTGCAAGACATAGTATTATTAAAAAACAATGTACATATCTTAATTTAAAAATGCTTTATTACTAAAAAATCATCAACTGACAACACAGGATTGCCACAAACCTTCAATTTATAAAAAAATACATTATCTGTTAAGTGCAATAAAATGAAGTGCAATAAAATGAGGAATGCCTTCTAGATGCCACTGTCACTGTTGAAAAGTCAGGCTGTTAGTCTCACTGTGGCTCCTTTGAAGATAAAATGTCTTATTCTGTGGTTGCTTTTAAGATTTCTCTTTGCCTCGGGTTTTCAACAGTTTTACTACGATGTGCCTAGGTGTAGTTTACTCTGGATTTTTCCTGGTGTTTATAGAGCTTCTTTAATTTGGAACTTGATAATTTCTGTCAGTTTTGGAAAATTCTCAGCCAATTTCTCATCAAATATTGCTTTTGCCCCATTCTCTTTCCTCTCTCCTTCTGAACTTCAAGTACTTGTACATAAGACCTTTACTCAATATTCCATATGCCTCTCATACTCTTTTCTGTATTCTCCATCCTTTTGTCTCTCAATGCTTCAGTCTGGATTTTTTTTTTTCTGACTTACCTTCTACCTCACTAATTTTTCCTTCAGCTTTATGCTATTAAACCCACCCACTGAGTTAACAATCAGTTCTTGTGTTTTTCAGTTCTAGAATTACTATTTCATTATTTACCACTTCAGATCTCTGACAAAATTATCTATTTTTCCAATTTTTTTTGCAATTATAAATAGCTGACAATTTCTGTATGATAAATTCTTAAAAGTAAGGAGTTCTCTTACACATTTTCTTTTTTTTTTTTTTTTTTTTTTTTTAAGGAACAAGCTATTTTTTTTTTTTTTTTTAATTTTTTTTTTTATAGCTACTTTATTTATTTATTTATTTATTTATTTTTGTCTGTGTTGGGTCTTCGGTTCGTGCGAGGGCTTTCTCTAGTTACGGCAAGTGGGGGCCACTCTTCATCGCGGTGCGGGGACCGCTCTTCATCGCGGTGCGTGGGCCTTTCACTATCGCGGCCCCTCTCGTTGCGGGGCACAGGCTCCAGACGCGCAGGCTCAGTAGTTGTGGCTCACGGGCCCAGCTGCTCCGTGGCATGTGGGATCTTCCCAGACCAGGGCTCGAACCCGTGTCCCCTGCATTAGCAGGCAGATTCTCAACCACTGCGCCACCAGGGAAGCCCTCTTACACATTTTCAACAATTTCTCTGGGTAGCTCAGTGAGTCTATTGTTTCATTCTCCTGACAAACTCAGTTTTTTTTTTGTTTTTGTTTTTTTTTCACACACACACACTGTATTTTATTTTTACAAGAGATAAATAGACTGACACCAAGCATTGTACATGGATGACCACAACAAAAGCAACAATGATTGCAATTACCAAACATGAAACACACTCATACTATGTCATAATATTGACATTCAGTCCAGTAATCCTCCACTGTAACAGCTCCTTTACTTTGCAGTGAAAATTGATTTGTATATTCTTTGCCTCTGAGTCCTTGTGGGATTTTTTTTTTAATTCAAACAAAAAACATTGGAAATTTATTTATTGCCCAACAGTAAGGGAATGCTTAAATAAATTTTGATATACTCAAAAAAAAATTATCTATTTTATCTTTAGTTCTTCTAACACATTAATCATAGATATAAGTCCATGACTGATATCTCAAATATCTGTATCCCCCGTAAGTATGTATCTTTTATCAATCTTTCCTGTTGGTTTTCAGTTGTAGTTTGTTTTTTCATAAGCCTAATTATTTTTTATTGAGTGCTGAACACTGTATATAAAAAATTATAGAGACCATCTGAGGCTACAGATGATGTTATTCAGAAAGGATTTACTTTTGCTTCTAGCAGACAGATTTGGCTAGGGACACTAGGAATTCCAGGTCATCTTAATCTAACCCAAAATTGAGAAGATTAAAAAGCTGGGCTTCAGTCTTCAGTGCCCTGTAAAGACTGGTTTACTTCTGTTTCACCCTTACTCCTACAATTCAGGCCCTCAGGGACCCAACCCCAAAACCTAGAGTGTTTCCCAAGGCCCTCAACCTTGGCAGGCCCTAATTCCAGTTTTTTGTCCTCCTTGACATGAGCATTTTGAAAACTCTATTCAGTCTCTCAGCTATCACTTCCAGAATCAGCAATGACCTCATGGAAAAGGCGGCCTCAAAAATAAGGCTTACCTCTCAGAGCTTTCCTTATCTTCCAGAACCTGGCCTCTAATTCCTCACTGCCTTTATAGCTCTTCAACATCTTCTAGCTTTTCTAGTTGCCAGCAGTATTATTTGGTTTGAAACAACCTACTCTAACAATGGTAGAAGCAGAAGTCTGACTTCTTACTCTTTATTTAATATTTTAAAATGCCTATTTTCTTGCATCACCAAAAGCTCATTATAAACTTTTTAAAGATGTCTAAATGGTTCCACTCTATAGACATACCATATCTTAAACCATCCCCTCCACTTTAACATTTATACTGTTTTTAAGTCTTTGCTATTACAAGTATCACTGTGATGAACATCTTTGGGCATTTTATTCTTCTAAACATCAGATTATTTCCTTAGGATAGATCTCCCAGAACTGGGGTCACTAGGTCCACCTGGAACAATTGCAAAATTCCAATTTAATTACTAATGTCTCTTCAAATGATATAAGACAATATTAAAATTTTTAAACTAAATATTTTATCCTCTGTACATCATTTCCTATACTCTTGAAAAAGAGCCCTATATAAGCCTGGCAAATAAAGACAAGCTGAATCAACAAAAATATCTGATTTATGAATATTTTAACAGTGTTTTAGGAAGCTGCTCATCCTATCAAGGGTTTCAAGCCAAAAGGGAACAACACAGCCAAGAAAAAAAGACTCTACCTCAGAAGACAGCTATATTCTAAATGCAACAGAGTTAAGAACTCATACTAATTAAAATAAATAGTACCCAATTTATAAGCATTACATTCCAAAACCTCATTTGGAACACAGGTATTTATGATTCAGAATATATTTTTACAGAATATATATTTATAATAAAAATATTAAAATGGTAGGTTCTTAAATTAGTCCATGGAGGGAGTTAGGGGAGACTGACATTGAGACTAAGATATCAAGATTCAGCAAAGACTACAAGAGGTATATGATCGAAGGTTTTTATCTTCAGAGAATACTGAGCATATTTTATATGGAGAAAGAACCAGAAGAGAAAAAGATAAATTAAAAGAAAATGGAAAACGGGATCTACAACACAGCTAGAACACTAAACACCCAATACCATTAAAAGAAGGGACACCTCCTTCCTTTAAAACAGGAAGAAAGGGAATGAGGACAGGTTTAGACAGACACAAATTCAGAGATATGAAGGCAGTACGTTTAAGAAGATTGCACCTGGTTTTGATTTTTCTCAACATATCCATTCAACAAATATATGTCAGGCACTGGGATACAGAAGTAAAAATACCATACCCCTGAATCTGAGAGGAATCAGGCAATAAACAACAAAAAGGAAATCAACAAGAAAAATATCAGGTTCTATGCAGACAATTAAAATAGAATAATAAGAAAATGCTGGATGACTACTTTAGCACAGTGAGTAGGGAAAGCTTCTCTGAGGTGAATTTAGGCTAAGAGTTAAAATTACAGGAAGGAGCCCATCATGTAGAATCAGCAGAAGAGTAGCCTAAACAGAGGGAACAACTAATCCAACAGCCCTAAAGTGAGAATAGGTTTGGATGTGAGGAATAGAAAGGTCAGTGAGACTACAGTGTAGAGAGCAAGGTGAAGAGGGTCATTAAGGGAGAGATGTGGAGTATCAGGGAATTAACAAGGAGACAGTATGATGAAGACTAAAATATAAGCTTTTATGTGTTGAATTAAAATTAAAGTGTTTTAGTATCTTGACAAGATTACACCAAATAGCCACATCAGAATGTCCTGTTTCAGTCATTTACCTTCAGTAAATTTCTTAACCTCTGAGCCTCAGTTCTTTTACCTGTAAGACAGTGGTAATACCCACCTCATAATAAATGTTTATGAAAGGACTGTACAGTTTCCAATAAAGTAGACATTCAATGCTAGTTCCCTCCCCATTTCCATACAACTCGACCAGGTTTATCTGCAGGTTAGGCAGGAATTATCTATTGAAGACAGAATGTTAGACCTCACATCACCCTTTGTTGACTCCCAGAAACTGACACCCTTATTCCTACCATCTGGCCATGACACAGCTACCCTTCCAAACCTGCATGGTCTCTGACTACTTGGTAACCAAGGAATAGAGAAAAGGCAGCAGGCCACCCAAGAACAGGGTGACCAACAATCTGCAAACACTACAGTAACCACTCCTTCAAAGCTCCAAACCAAGCAGAGCTCCCCCCAAATTATTTACATTTATATCCAGAGCTACACATGCCAACCCATAATATATTCTCCCTATTTAAAGGCAAATGCATTAACATTAAGAATTCAGGTTAAAATGCATTATTTGCCTAATACCTCTGGAAAAAAAGGTATACTTCCTTTCAACAACAACAAAACTAAACTAAAATTGCTCTGCCCAACCTATAGTAAGCAATTAATAAACGCTGATTAATGACAATGACCTGAAAAAACATATTACCCCTCATAACAGATTTAAAATATCATGAGTTTTTAAATGTCTCCCAAACACTTGATTAGTTCGCATTTTCAAACTACTATCATGTACGTTCCACAAATGTTATCAGTCCCTCCGTAGAATGTGACCTTGTAAAGATCAATTGTAGATTAAATATCTGCTTTTCTCAAGATCTTTCAAAGATAAATCAATCACATGACCAGGGAAATCAGCACTCCTTAACACTAACACAGACCATAAAGTAGGTATATAGGTAGAGCAACTCTTTTGACATTAAAATCTTCTGTAAAGAAAAAAAAAAAAAAATTCCCTAAATATTTATAACCTCTAGGGAAAAAGTTTCCAAAAGGCTTTGTGAATAATTCGAGTCAATAGTTAACAAACATCAAAAGCCAAAAGAACCTGCCTTTATTAGTGAATGTTAAATTGGCAGTTTTAGTTAACCTCTAAAGCACAAATGTGCATTCTGAGCTTAAAAAATTCACCAAAAAATTTCCGAAAGATATTTTCCTGCTTAGTCTGTTCTCAACTTTATTTTGCTTTCAAAGTCTTACAATAGCAAAAATGGCTTCCTTTTGTTTACTTCTGCCTGTACATTTACAGCATCACTCAGAACAATGTCAAAAAGAAACATGCTTAGCTCTGGGAAACCAACATTATCCTTGTACAGCTGCCATATACTCCATTCATAATAGCTTCCTCACTGGCCTAGCTCCTCCCTTTGCTTCTGCCAAGGGCTCAATGGTCAATAGAAAAAATTTGGAAAGTGCTATGATTACAATAAAGGGGAATAAAATTATGTTTGGAAATTGCTAAATTTTTAAAAACAGAAAAGTTACAGAGAACAGTGCCTATGCCTAATTCTGTTCTGAACACAGAATCTTTCCTAACACTAAGGAACTGTATTTCTAACTAGGCAGAAAACTATAAGCATATATGATTATGAATGACTAAGTATTTTTATCTCTGTAGACCTTAACTTATCCATAGAAGCATTTATCATTTCAAACTTTTTCATATGTTAAAAAGCATGATTAAAATAAGCACTAAGCTTCAAAAGCAAGTATTCAGTATGGTGAGCTATACATAAAACACATAAAATTTGATTACAGTTTTAAAAGAATCAGTTGCTCAAGAGAACAGGAGGTACAGCAGAAAGGACACCAGGGTAGGAGTCCAGAGACCTGGGTCTTAGTCTGGTGACTGACATTAACTGGCTATGTGACCCTGGGCAAGTTACTCATCTCTCTGGGTCTCTCTCCCTCTATAAATTAAGAGTTAGATCAATTAATTTCTTTTCTTAAAGCTTCAAGTTTTAGAAGCTAATCAACTCAGAAACTTGAAGAGATTTAACAGTTCTCCAAGTGTAACTACACAGTGAAGCTTTTAAATGAAAACTTATGACTGTTTTTCAAAGAGAAATCAGAAACCCATACTTTTTTAAAAAGAAACATATCATCACTAGATAATGGCCCCAAGAAAAAAAAGTCTTTTACTTCTAATTACTCTTCTCCATTACTGATTTATCAAAACCCATTCAGGGACTTGAACTGTAATTACTACCCAACACTTCTCAAATACCTCCCAACACTATTTATTAAAAGCACTATGTCACTTACAACTAATTACCAATCTCATTACTTTCATTTATCACATTAATTGCAAAAAAATAAAAAATAAAATCCTACAATGTAGGAAATTAAATAACCGACATGTGCTAACAGCTTAACCATGCAGTTTTTATACAGGGATTCTGTTTTTAAAAGGAAAATATAATTCTCTTCTCAGACTTATCAGTGCAACTTCAGACCAATACTTAGCATGAACTAGAGATTAAATGATTTTACCATCATTTTTGGATGTCAGACCCTAATTAAGGCACAACTGTGAATTAGGATATTGTGGAGTTCTCTGCTTGGTCTAGTCCCTCCCCAGTCCCAATCCTTTTTCTGGTCTCAAGGATTAAGTAAAGATTTGCCTAATGATTCCCACAGGGGGTTCCCTGATCCCTTTGAACACCTTCAGTTATATCCCCAGCTTGCAAGTATGAGGACTGAGTCATCCTTAACTCCCTAGCACCCAGCAAAAAGTTCATGTTCACTGAAAATGTGATGGTGGAAAAGGTGCCAACGTAATTTTCACCTGAAGTAACTAGGAATCAGCTACCATATTTAAAATCAACAAACTAGACAAGGATTGTGGATGAAAGCAGACTTTTTGGAAGGCAATGTGCCAATATATACTTTTCAAACTTTAATGTATGATTGCTTTGACCCAGTACATTTCATTTCTAGAAGTTTATTCTAAAGAATGTTTAGCAACTGCATAATAGATAGTCACTGCAGCATTGTTTCTAGTATTAAAAAGCAGAAATAACCTAGAAGACTATCAATATGAATTTGTTAAATAAACATATATATCCATATTATAAAATCTTATACACCCCTTAAAAAAAGAATTCAGGACTTCCCTAGTGGCGCAGTGCTTAAGAATCCACCTGCCAATGCAGGGGACATGGGTTCCAGCCCTGGTCTGGGAAGATCCCACATGCCGCAGAGCAACTGAGCCCGTGCGCCACAACTACTGAGCCTGTGCTCTAGAGCCCGCGAGCCACAACTACTGAGCCTGCGTGCCACAACTACTGAAGCCCGCCTGCCTAGAGCCCATGCTCTGCAACAAGAGAAGCCACCGCAATGAGAGAAGCCCACGCACCGCGACGAAGAGTAGCCCCTGCTCACTGCAACTACAGAAAGCCCGTGCACAGCAACAAAGACCCAATGCAGCCATAAATAAATAAATAAACAAACAAACAAACCTATAAAAAATAATTATTCAGGGAGACCTACATGTAGTATTAACATGGATAATCTCCATAATGTAGCAAAAAATTTTTTTAATTCTAGAAGCATTTTTGTTTAAAAATCCCACTTTTGCTTAAAAATGTGTAATTTTATAAGTATGTATTACTTTCCAAATTTAAGAACATAATAATTAATACCTTAAACATAAATAAGATACTCTACTGTCATTTCTTTTTTTTAAAATAAAATCTGTCACGCTTATCTATAAAATAAAAGCAACTGTGGTATGGGGCCTTGCTACTTGAAGTGTGATCCCTGTCAGCAACACAGGATCTCAGGCCCTACGCCAGATCTACTCAGACTCTATGTTTTAACAAGATCCCCAGATGATCTGAATTCATGTTCAAGTCTGAGAGGCACTGGCTTATAAGAATCACTTAGAGGGACTTTCCTGGTGGCACAGTGGTTAAGAATCCACCTTCCAACGCAGGGGACGCGGGTTCGGGCCCTGGTCCGGGGAGATCCCACATGCCGCGGAGCAACTAAGCCCGTGTGCCACAACTACTGAGGCTGCGCTCTAGAACCCACAAGCCACAAGTACTGAGCCCGTGTGCCAAAACTACTGAAGCCTGCGCGACTACAGCCCGTGCTCCGCAACAAGAGAAGCCACCACAATGAGAAGCCTGCGCACTGCAAAGAAGAGTAGCCCCGCTCACCGCAACTAGAGAAAGCCCGCGTGCAGCAACAAAGACACAAAGCAGCCCAAAATAAATAAATAAATAAATTTTTTAAAAAAGAAAAAGGAATCACTTAGAGTCTGAACAGCAGTTCAAGATCCACATAAAAAAACAAAAGTATTAGTTGGGTGGCTTAGGTTACTTAAACTCTCTGAATCTGTTTCTTTCTCATACGACACATTATTTTGAAATTTTTGCTGTATCAGCAGATGTGAAATTGTAAACTGCTCAGCAATATAAGGCATTATTAGAACTCAGTTATCAGTCTTAGTGAGTAAATGCTAAAAAAGCAACAACTTGCTCAAGTCATAAATCTTTCAAGGGCAGTGCTATCCACCCGGCCTTCTAGAGCTGCTTAGAACAAGGGACTGGAGGGATGGACCCCTAGCAGTAGACAGTGGTTACCTCTGGAGAGGGTAATCATTTTGCAGTATGAGAGTAAAAGGAGACCTTTACATTTTGTTCTGCATATTTTATGGTTCATAAATTGTTTTTCACAAAGAGTGCTACACCTGTGTACTGCTATTCAAAGTAGCTCTAAGAAAGAAGGAGGCAGGAATTAGTATCCCATCCCCCTCAATGAAGTAGCAGTGAGTTGGCCTCATTTTAAGATTTCTTGTGGTTGATCCCAGAGCAAGAGGGAAGGTCAGTGGTGGCTGTAAGACGGCGCCCAAGGCAGAGGAGTTTGCTAAGCAAGACTCGCCATCCATCCCAAAAGTTGCAGAGGGGAGACCCAGGGTCATTGCTGATCTAGGAGTTTCTATGGCAGTGACATTCCATCTCCTAGGGCTTGAATCCCCAGTGGGTGTGTACCACCAATACCATCACTGCACCCCTTTCCCCTCCTCCTTTTGGAAGCTGCTGCAGGAAGGAACATTGTGGGGACAGAGCTGAGGCTGGCTTCCAGTGCTCCTGGTTGACTACTCCCACCTATTTCCTTCCAGCACAAAATGTGCTAATCATGAAAACATTTCACAATGACTTGCTTGTTATAATCCCCCTCTTCCAACAAACCTAATGATCAGAATTAATTCTAAGATCAGAATTAACAACTTCATTGGAAAATGTGATTGAAATTTAGGCTCAGTTTTCAAACTAATGCTTAGTCCATTTTTCTTTTAATGCCCTAGGTTAGTCATTAGGGGGGTGATTTTCATAGTATAAACATTATCCGTATGTTTGACTATAACATGAACTCCACTGAAAGTGAAGACCTGGGGACCAATCTGCCCATGTGTATACAGCCAACAAACAACATATTAAAAACGGGTTGTACTACAGCAAGGGTCACCAAAAACTTCAACCAAAGCCACGAAATGAACAGAGCAGATTATGTTCTTCCCTGGCCTAACCCTACTTTTATCCCATATACCCTTCAAAATTTCTATCATGAATCACATGAAATGCTCAGTGAGCTCACAATTCATACGGAACTAGGGAGAATTTTACATCCCTTGGGGGAATTCTTAATAGGCATGAAAACAACACAACCTTTTTGTTTACAATGACTGTATATTACCCTTATAACCAAAAAAGGTAAAACTACTTTTAGTAAATGTTACTTTAATTCAACACTCAAAAAAAAAAAAAAGATTCCCTACCTGATCCTCCTAATTAATCACATAGAAAATGAGGGAACATGTTTTGATCCCATTTTACTTTGTTAAAATGTTTGCACTTCATTCAGCAAGTACTATGTGTTAGGCACAGGAACTGATGGTAAGACAAAGCCTTGGGACTTCCCTGGTGGCGCAGTGGTTAAGAATCCGCCTGCCAATGCAGGGGACACGCGTTTGAGCCCTGGTCCAGGAAGATCCCACATGCCATGGAGCAACTAAGCCCGTGCGCCACAACTACTGAGTCTGCACTCTACAGCCCACGAGCCACAACTGCTGAGCCCGCACGCCTAGAGTCCGTGCTCCGCAACAAAGAGAAGCCACCGCAACGAGAAGCCCGCGCACCACAACGAAGAGTAGCACCCGCTCGCCACAACTAGAGAAAGCCAGTGCACAGCAACGAAGAACCAGTGCAGCCAAAAAGAAATTTTAAAAAAAGACAAAGCCTTGATCCTAAAGAGCTCTAGTGGAGGGAGAGACAGATGAAATAAAAAGTGGTAAATGCTATCACTTTTTTTTTTTTTAATGAATCCCAATACCTTTATTTTGAATCACAAATTCCTGGGTGACTAAAATTCCTAGAGTTAAAATTAAATTGGGAAGGGGCTGACTACCAGAAAATAAACACCTACTTTATTAATACAATAGCAACAGAAAGGGTTTCCAATTTTTAGAAGAAAAATAACATGAACCAGCACCACCTGGTGGGTGCTACAAGATGAAATGCCCACATTTATTGTTTTGAGAGCCCCCCACCGCACTGCAGATGTTTCATCAAGGACAGCTGCCATCAGAGCTGAATGGCATGAATTAAGTGCAATGGGAGAATAATGTGTACAAACCTCCATGATAACCATGCAAAGTAACCAGTCCACATAATTTGAAGAGACACAAACCCTTAACTTAAAAGAAGATATTTCTTTTAATAGTACTAGCTAAACACCACATTAACATCATTCAAGAGAACATCTACTTTGCCTGAGTGTGTGAATGGCAGGTGTGAGAGTGTGTGTGTGCATGTGTGAGAATTGCTGTCGTATACCTACACAGGTCACTTTCCGAAAAATGACTTTTGTTATCGAGACTTTGTTGTATACCTGAGAAGTTACTGTATGGAGGAAATAACTAAGCCTTAGGAGTTGCGTAATCCTGGATTCCAAGTCAAGCTCCCTTATTAACTAAGTTACATAACCTCTCTGAGGCTAAGTATCCATAAAATAGGGATGATACCGCCAAAAAACTACTGAAAGAAATAAGTAAGTTTAATGTAATTAAAAATGATTCCCACCCCCATACCTTTTCCTTTCAGAATTCCCTTGGGGCACACAAAGCAGTTTAATTTAACAAATATTTACAACGCACTTACTATTGTGTAAGGCCTTGTGACTGGACACTGCAGGAGATAAAGAGATTATAGCTGCTGTCCTCGTGGAGTTTACAATCTTCAGAGGTTAAGATAGAGAAGAAATATGTACATGATGTTTAAACTTAAGAGATCCCATATCACTTTGAACATACAGTCACTTATTACTATAATGTAATCTCCTGGAATGTAAGAATTTACACCTAGCACTACTGTGCTCCTGATTTAGTGAGCATGCAAGCATAGGAAGAAAGGTAAGAAGAAAGGGAGAAAAGAGTTCAATGAAATATACTGATTCATAAATTCTATTAAGTGCATCTTACTTCCAAAATACAGGAAGTTACTTAAGGTGCTTTTTTGAGGGCAAGCAGGAGAAGGTAGATAGCAGAAGGATTATCTTTTTTAAATGCTTTTTTAAACCCATGCTTTAAAGGAAAGCATTTTTCCAATAAACTATAGCCCATTAAATAAATGAACACCTTAAGGTTTTACTAACATAAGCTAATTTAAAATAAAAACATAGCATGGACCTAAAATACTGCCAGCATGATGCTCTATTTCAGAGGTGAACAAACTACAGCCTGCAGCCTTTTTTGTACACCTGCAAGATAAGAATGGCTTTTACATTTTTAAAGAGTTGTAAAAACAACAATAGGAAGAATATAGTGGGCTTCCCTGGTGGCGCAGTGGTTAAGAATCCGCCTGCCAATGCAGGGGACAAGGGTTCGAGCCCTGGTCCGGGAAGATCCCACATGCCGCGGAGCAACTAAGCCCGTGCGCCACAACTACTAAGCCTGTGCTCTAGAGCCCGTGAGCCACAACTACTGAGCCCGCGTGCCGCAACTATTGAAGCCCACGTGCCTAGAGCCCGTGCTCCACAACGAGAGAAGCCACCGCAATGAGAAGCCCGCGCACTGCAACAATGAGTAGCCCCTGCTTGCCGCAACTAGAGAAAGCCCGCGTGCAGCAACGAAAACCCAACACAGCCAAAAATAAATAAATAAAATAAATTTATTAAAAAAAAAAAAAAAGAATATAGGACTGCATATGTGGCCAGTAATGCCTAAAGTATTTACTATCTGTCCTGTGACAGAAAGTTTGCCAACTCCCACTCTACTTCATAACAGAATTTTGAGTCTCTCACTAAATTAAGTACCTTGATACTTCTATATTTACATTCAAGGCAATTTATATGATTGCTCTCTCCACTCCCCTGCCCTGCTGTCTCTCTACTTACTAGCCACTTTCTTCACATACAAGTATCTTCACAAATATTAATTACAATATACCGGCGTGGGAAAAAAAAAACCTAGAGGCTGACCACGTCTTCTGTTTAATAACAAGCATTCTAGCACAAGCATTTTTCCAAGAATGAGTTTAGGTTCTGCAATGGAATAGTAAATTGGGCCTATGTTGACCAGAACCCATGACTTATGCCAACTTCTCCATCCGTATACATCCAATATTGGAGAAGAGGAGACAGTTCCCAGGGCTAAACCAATAAACTGATTAATAATAGGCTGGGATAATAATATTCACCTAGCTTCAACGACAAGGTTAAAACAGATATGAGATGGTGACTTAGAGCTAAATTCAATAAATGTGTGGGACATCTATAGATTTGACACTAAGTTCTTCTCCACTTATATCATATGGCATAAAGTCAAGAAGGGTTAGTGATACATTTAAGACTTTCAACAATAAAAATAAAGTGAAAAAAGAGAACATCTATGCTCTAAACAGCAAGAGTAAAATAGACAGTGCAATCTAACAACACTACAGAATTAGTCAGAAAATCTGGAAAGCAGTACGAACCTACTGGACTAATACATCAGAAAGAACTATTTTCATTTCAGCACAACCAGTAATATGTGATATGGGGCAAAAAGTACTAAAAATCATTTTCCAAAACAAGCAACACAAGAATAAAACATTCTTTTCCCAACGCTAGAACGGAAAAGCCAGAAGCCTACTTTCCTTGAAACTACCGAAACCTGAAAAGCATTGACTCAAAACTGAGAGGTCTTTATACTTCCCCAATAATTAAACATTCTGCAAAAGAAATCATAATTTAACACACACTCTTTAAAGAGATGAATGAGAAAGACTTAAGGGGAAATCTTATTTTAAGGACTACGTTACACAGACTCAAAAGTTTGATAAAAAGTTTATTATTTTTAAGGAGAGGTCTCTAATCAATACGATTTTGATACATCGCATGTTGATACAATGAGAAACTAACTAGAAATGCAAATGTTTTTTCATTCCAGGAGAAACTTTTTAAGTCATTAACTCTAACTCCCTAAAATGCAAACCTACAATCTTCGGATTTTGAATATATTCCATATATATTTTCAAGGTGTCAATGCATTTAAAATTTCCTTTATGCCTAACTTTCTTTAATGGTTTTATTACAATTTCTAATAATGAAATTAGCATTATAACACCAATATAATCAACATACAAATACTTGTTTATTCATTACCATACCAATTACTTAACATGAGAAGAACCAGCAGTGAAAAAGTAGCTTCTGAAACCACTGGTATGCACTACAGGAGCGCTAACACATACACAGGACTTATTAAGCATTTATATGGCACATTTATATTTGCCAAGTGCTTCATAGTCACTTTTATTAGCTGTTTCTAGTCCAAAACAATCCATGAAGAACTTTACAGAAGAGGAACCTAGGCCCAGAGAGGAACCAAAGAAAATTTTACTCTGGAGGAAATAACACCATTCTCTTACAATACACGCCTGATCCTTCAAGTCACCTTTCATCTGCAGAATGAATTTTGCAAAAATAAGTTATTAATAAATGTGAAAAATAGCAAGGAAATATTGAATTCTCTGGAACAAACCGTTAGACTGTTTAAACACTCTTAAATACTTGGGACTAACTACTATGTTTCATTATACAGACACAACTATAAGGAAGTAAAATTCTCTCAAATGCCAAACTTAAAGTGGGGTTATTTTTCATACTTGCTAAAAAAAAAAAAAAAAAAAAAAAAAGTAACCAAAGCAGCTCATCTAACAAGTTTAAAGTCAGGTTCTGTAATAAGGAGTCAGGTTCTGTTACCAAAAAAAGTAGAACCCAACGAAAAGCAGTGTGTGTAAGGAGGAAGTTCTGGAAGAAGTCAGAATCTACTGCCTAACCCGCTCAGTCAATATATCTCTCCTAAAATAATGGTTATGACCAGAACTTGTGGTTTAATCAGTGCATATCTATCTCAGCACCAGCAATGGATCCCATTCAATGTTTTGGAGGAGAAAAACTTGAGCCAGCGCTAGATGTGGAGGAAAGTTCCTTCCTTGGCCCATTTAAACACCCCCCCCCATTTATTTTCTCTCGGTGTTGCATCTTAATGAGAAGAAAAAACAGAAACAAAAACTATACGCTCACCTAGAGCGCAGTTTGCCTGCGGAGTTGTCAGGACCCCAGGTCTCTCAATCAGAGCCCGTAAACCTAATTCCCTAGTCAGAGCTCATCCAGCTAACAGTCCCAGCCGGTAAATCAAGCGCTCTTCCTCACCCCCTCCCTCCTATCTCCCGGGGCCAACTCCGTGACCCACATCCCTACACCCTGCACAGAGCCGCAAACTCTGCACCCCCATTATACTTCCTCCCTGGTGGCTCCCCAGTTACCCTTCACCCCAGCCGCCACCCCATCTTTGTCTCGCAACCCCAAACACACACCTCAACGTTCCCTCACTCCCAACCGCAGCCCTTCCCCCACCGCCGACCCCCATCCTCCCGGTCTCCTCCCCACCCCCATATTCCCCACCCCTGCGCCCCGTCACCCCAGCTCCTCGCCTCCCCAGCCTCGCATGACCCGTCCCCTCCCCCAGCTTCCTCTGTCCCTTCCTTCCCGTCCCTCGGCCCCTCCGCCCACGCCCACCCCTGCTCCCGCGGGTCCTCTGCAGGCCTTTCACCTTGTCCATGAGCTTCCAGCACTTCTCCACCATCTTCTTGTCCACGGTCCCCGGAGGGTGGGGGCTGAGGTGGTGGTGGTGATGGTGGTGCGGCTGGAAGGCGTCCTTCATGAGCCCGATCAGGCCGCCCGAGCCCGAACCCCCGGAGCCGCCGCCGCCCCCGGCCCCAGAGCTCTTTTTCACATTGCCGGCCATAGCCCGGGGAGGGTTAGGGGCCCAGCCGCGTCCGCCGGCTCCGCTTGGCTGCGAGTGAGGGAAAGAAGGAGGGCGTGAAGGAGGGGCCTCTCCCGGCCGCCGCCGTCACAGCCGCCGGCCGTCCGGGCGGAGGGAGGGGCGGTCGCGGGGAGGGGAGTGGGCGGCGCCGGGAGCGTGGGTCCGCGCGGGCGCGCCCCTTAAGAGAGCGCGATCCCAGGGGCGGGAGGAGCGCGCGGAGTGGGCGGCCGCGTCCGGACTGGGGAGCGACCCCTCCTGTGCCACCCCCTCCCGAGCCACAGCTCCCGGAAAGCTGCGGCCAAGTTTCCGCGCCGTCTCCCCCGCCCCTACCGTGAGTGGCGGTGGGGGGCGGCGGGGTGGGGGAGTGCTGCCCAGGCGGAACCTTCGCGCTGCGCCCCCTGCTGGAGGAGCGGGGAAAGGGCGGGGCGGGGTCTAACGTGGAGCCTGCGCACTAGGCAGAAGCCGAGCCCTCCGTGTTCCTTGTGGGTTGTGGGATGACCCTCCTGGAGGCGGTCATTGGGCTATTTAAATTAAGACAGGTGGCCGCAGAAAGAATCTGAACTTCAAGTCTTTACCCCACACCTGACAAATGAGGAAATTGAACTTAAAGTTGTTTGCTTCTTAACACTGTGGGAGAAAAAGGGAAATTTTTTCCCCACTCCCTAGTGTTTTAAACTCCTAGTTAAGTCAGGACCAAGGACAGGAATGTGAATGCTGCAGATTGTTGCATCCTGATTAGATCCCAGAAAGGCTTGAGACACTTAGGCCTCGAGCTCTTCTTCCAGGCCCTTTGACCCTTCTGAAAACAAAACACTTCCCCCTTTTTTTGCTTTGAACACAAGTTCCTTTTCTGGAAATTGAATATGTACTTAATATTCCCCTGCTCAGCGCACTGCACCACAGGTGGGCACCACCAGCATCGAGCCCTGACCACAGAAACCTGAGCTTCAAGCCCTGGCCTGAGGAGTCCTCGCTCCTCCCAGGGAAGAGCAATGCAGTTCCCAGTCATTTCCACTTTTCTAGTCTCAAAGTTCCGCTGGAAGAACTTTGAAAAAAAGAACCTCTCTCCCAAAGAAGGAAGTGCCCTGCCCTAATTTGCTAATTCTGAGCCTCAGCTTTGGGAGCATGCAGGCCCTGGTGTCTCAATAAGTACTCACTTCCGCCTTAGATACCCCACCTGGCTCTTCTCCAAACTCTTGACTGATTAGGGAATTAAGCTTATCAAACAGTCCTGTAAGAGGGGAAAAAATATCCTTGTCTGCAATTCAATGGCCTGTATCTAAGATTGATTGCGGAGTCAAAATTATCATTTCCTATCAGTAGAATTTCCATTCGTCAATTCCTACCTAGAAAGAGTTAAAATGTCTAAAGAAAACATATAGACAAAGCTCTTAGATAATTGTCAAAACTTCCCATCCCTAGTGCGTCCACCCTTAGTTGCAGGCTCTCCTTTCCTCTCCCTTGGTCTATTGAAACCTTTTCCTCACTGATTTCCCTGCCACCTCCAATCCATGCTGCCACCAGACCAGTGTTCCTAAAGTATAGGTCTGACAGCATAAAGCAAAACAAAACAAAAAACTTTAAACGCTCCCCATTGCCTCCTGAATGAAATTAACAGTTATGATCTAACTCCAAACTACCTTGCAGTTTTATACTATTCCAGTACATATATCCTATGCTGGGTGACTCACCAACTCACAAAATACCACAATTCTTTCTTTTTTCATCACTATTACTCAGAGCATTCCCTCTGCCTAAAGAGTGCTACTAAAGTCCAATCCATTTTTTTATACTCAACTCAAATATTGTCCTCCTTACCAGACAGTCCTCCTCTAAATTTCCGTAATCATCTATTTCTCACCTGCCACACATTAATTTATGCTATATTGTCTTATCGACTTTGGTCTTCCACAGTACTTAGCACAGTGTAGACATGCAAGGGTACTTTTTCCCCTCGTAGTCAAATCCTAGATTTTATGGAGTATAGGTCAAGAAATTAACCCTTGGAGCTGTGTATGAACCTGTAGGTCATCTTCACAATGTACATCATCATTGTACATCTCTGGCTTGGTTTAAGGCTTCCAATTTGCATTATGTTCAGTATGGTCTGTATAGAATGGAATTGTAAAATTGGCACTCTGTTTCTGCTGCAGTAAGCCCTATTTCTTTTTTTTATTATTATTTATTTATTTATTTACTTACTTATTTTTGGCTCCGTTGGGTCTTTGTTGTTGCGCGCGGACTTTAGATGCGGCGAGCAGGGGCTACTCTTCGTTGTGGTGTGCGGGCTTCTCATTGCAGTGGCTTCTCTTGTTGCGGAGCACAGGCTCTAGGCGCGTAGGCTTCAGTAGTTGTGGCACGTGGGCTCAGTAGTTGTGACTCGCGGGCACTAGAGCGCAGGCTCAGTAGTTGTGGCACACGGACTTAGTTGCTCCGCGGCATGTGGGATCTTCCCGGACCAGGGCTTGAACCCGTGTCCCCTGCTTTGGCAGGCAGATTCTTAACCACTGCACCACCAGGGAAGTCCCCATATTTCTTTTAATATATGATGACCTATATTTGTCTCACATTTGAATGAAGTAGAGAGGGTGACGCTTCTCTCCTCTGTATCTCTTTAAAACCCCCAGAAGGGATCCTATTCAAAGGAAGACAGAGTTCTGCTGAAATGATTGTTCCTGTTTTCATTTAGGAACTGAGGTTAATGAAGAAAGAAAGAAAGATTGACCTTTCTTTCACAATTTTCACTTGGCTTGTTTTCAAAATGTGCTGGAGATTGAATTGTTGATCACAATGTCATTCTCATTCCTGGATTATTCTAGAGCTGGCTCAGTTTGTATCACATCATGTGACCTGTGGCAATTTTCTTATTCCATTTCACCTTCGCCCCAAACCACATCCTCTCTGCACCTGAAAGTCGGTTGACTGAATATATTTGAAAAGTAAATGCTCTTCTGAGACACGATATGTTGTTTATACTCTGTAATTTCTGTCCTCAATATGGGACTCCGTGCATCAGCACAACAGAGACACTAATTATTCTATTCAAAAGTCCTCAAACAGGCTTCTGGATGAAGGGAGGGACCAGGACAGGAACCTCTACTGCATTCCTACTCAGGGAGAGGGGGTTCTGGGGGGAGGGGGAGGGGAATAAATGAAAAACATGCTTCAAGATTAGAAGAAAAATCTCCAATTTGGGAGATGTGCACAAGGTTATCTGACACTGAGGTACAAGAAGAGTAAGCAACGGGAAGGACAAGGCCAGTTCTTCTCTTTACTCTGTAAAATGTCCCCCGGGTCAGAGAGGTACCCTGCAGCCACGAAGGTGACAAATACATATCGTCAGCCTCTGCCTGAATCTGTCTGCTCCCTAGAGGAAGGATTTTTTCCCCCAGATCTCATGGCTGTTTCTTCAGATCTGTTCCTAACAACAGGCAATTGACCAAAAATGACCAAAAAATGTTGAGGAAGACAGAGATAGAAATATCTAAAGAAAGAGTCAGCAGTTCCCTTAATCCGCAAGGGGAAAAGCCCTGAAGTTTCTGCTGTTTTCATTCTAGCCAGTATGGTGTCCAGAGATCCCAGTGACAGACAGACAACAAGGCTCCCAGTAGCACAGGGCTGGAGAGAGGGGGTGGGGGACGAGGGCTGCTGACCAGGGCAAGCCACTCGTCATTGTCCCTTCCCCAGATTTATTTTTCCAACTCTTCATGACTCCAGCAAGAAGCATCCCTAAGGGGGGGTACCCCCCCCCCCGCAACATTGCTCAGTAAATAATTTAAATAGAAAAACGCAGGACTCAGTAGAAGGTCAAGTAAGTCCGCTAGAGGGAGCCCCAACCAACTCAGTACGGCAGGGAGCCAAGCCAAGCAAGGTATTTTCTCAGCACCTGTCTGCAAGTCAACCACAGACCGGAATACAGGAAAAGAGGCAGTACATTAAGTCACAATGAGAGAAGACAGTCCTGTAAATACCCAGGGAAAATCCAGGCCTTTCAAGATTTACAAAATCAAAGATTTCTTTTTTATTTTTTGGCCGCACGCTGTGGCTTGCAGGATCTTATTTCCCCAACCAAGGATCGAACCCGTGCCCCTTGCAGTGGAAGCGCAGAGTTCTAACCACTGGACAGCCAGGGAATGCCCCAAAATCAAAGATTTAAAGACCAGGAAACTGAGGCTGAGCAAGTTTAAATGGCTTGCTCAAGTTTACATATCCGGACGGAGCGGATAAGAACTCACAACTCCTATCTCTAACCAGTGCCCTTTCTTCTCCATTTGCATCTCTCTATGTCAACACCCTGGGGTCCTGGGTCTACCTCTCCTTTGCGTCTCATTTCTCTGAAAGGGGAAACTCTCTCAACCACCTTCTTCTGCACTTCTTTCCTTCATACACCACAGAGTGCCTTCCTGAAGGAGAGCTTCCATTTTAAACCTAATAATGTCATTTTGTTGATGAGACCTTGGGATGTGTAAATTGCCCAAAATGGCTACTGTCAGTCCTTTTCCTCTGTATCAGCACAACAGCATTATTTCAGATGTGTAAATCTGTAATTTGTAAGTCTCCAAATTGCAGGCTGTGCTACAGAGAAGTGAATCACAGATGATCGGCTCCAAAGCCCTTTCTCCTCAAACTACACTTAGGATTTGGGGATAAGGAGAGTATTGGCCCTCTGAGACCTTGGTATTTTAAGCTTTGTATTTAGTCCCTTCTACCTTCCTATGAACACCATGTTTCCCAGTTGCCCGGACAACATGCAGCCTCCAGAAACCCAACCTTCCAGTTCTCAGTCCCGCCCCCGACGGAAATTTGCCACTCTGGATTGGTTCCCAGAACCCAGTCTCCTCCTCTGGCTCCTAGATCATTGGGCCTTTTCTCTGCCCCTCCTCGTGAGTGGGTCACACCACAGGGAGACACAACAGAGGCAAGAGAAGGTCTTGCAGGAAGGAAGAGGCAGGGTAAGGGTGATGGGAAGAGGAAAGGGACCAGGTACTGAGCTTTGTTTTCTCTGAAAGAGGATTGAGAGGAATGATTTCTGTACTTAGAACCTGACCGGTAGAGAGAAACAACTCCATCCTTCCCAGTGGCCTCAGCCTTGCCTAAGTTTCCAAGGCAACCAGGAACAGAAGCTTCTGAAAAGTATAAGAAACAGAGTTGGAGACTAGAACACTAATTCTCCTGGGACTCCTGGTTCAGTCTAGGGGTCAGGAAAGCAGCTCCATGTCCAGACCTAAATACGAGTCCCCTCTCTCCCCCAGGACAGCAAGGAAATACGACCTAAGACCAAAGAAAAAGGGACAAAAGCTGGGACACAGAAGAAGAAAAGGAATGCAGCTGTTGGTGAGTCAGGCTGGGTGGAGGTGAGTGCCCCCTGCCTCTCCACGTTCTGGCTCAGAGACCGAGCAGAGGTCCTCCAGAGAGAATTCAGCCCTCTGCATGATAAGACGGAGCTGTCTTGACCCTCCTCCTTCATATCTGCATCCAGGTTCCATGGAGCTGGGGAAGTGGGGAAATCAACACCCATGCCCATCTGAACCCCCTCTGGCTCTGTGCCTTCCTTATGTATTCATTACACATCTTTTGAGTACCTGCCATGTGCTGGGCAGTGAACTCATTAGACTTTGCCATTAGAGATCCCTCATTTAGTGGTCCTGAGATCTGCAAAAGAAAAAGTCCAGGGTGTGGGATGAGGATGGGAGGGGAGTAGGTAAGGCTGAGATCCTGACAAGCTGAGGCTCTGCCATCTTGCCAGGGCAGATGTGGAGACTGAATCCATGCACAGGCTGGCACTGCTGGAAAAGGAGCTGCTCCAAGACCACTTGGGTAAGAAGGGTGGAAGTTCTGGGGGCAATAGAGGTGGGACAATGGGCATTTCTGTATCCCTGGGAGCTTGAAGGGTTGGAGCTATGGTGGAGGGCTGAGCTGATCTCTAACCATCCCCTAGTGGAAAAAGATTGTCAAGAGTTGGGGTTGTGAGGAAACGGTGGGCAGTAAGGGTTGATAAAGGCAGCTATTTTTTTCTTAATTTTTTGTCCACACCACGCGGAATGACGGTTCCCTGACCAGGGATCGAACCCTCATCCCCTGCGGTAGAAGCACGGAGTTCCAATCGCTGGACTGCCAGGGAAGTCCCAAGGCAGCTACTTTTCATAGCCAGAACACAGAGGGAGTTTGCGCTTCTTAATAACGAAGAGCCTGTAGGATTCTAGGGGGGAAATAAAACAAACACCAGAATGACAATGAGAGGCTGGCAGCCTGCTGCCAGGTTTCCAAAGGCGGGCAGAGTCCGTCAAGGCCATGGGGGCTGACTTAGTGGGGTCCCCAGCCAGTCCTGAGGGCTGCTCTGGGACTGTTCACAGCTCTGTGGAGGGATGAGACCCGCTGAGCCAAGGCTTCTGAAGACCGGCTGAAGCAGAGGATACAAGAACTGGAGGCTGAACTGGAGGGGGCCCGGAGTGAAGGGAAGGCCATATATGCAGGTGTGCAGTTGATGAAGCAGGTGGGCAGGAGACAGGGGCCTGGAAGAGGACACCCAAGGGGGCCAGAGGATGCTGGGTAGGGAGACAAGGAGGACTCCCATCTGCCATGCCTAGTCTCAGCCTTCCCAGCACACACAAGAATCCTGAAGGAACCAAACAAAGGCCTCTGGGATCTTGGGCAGGGACCTTCCACGATGGCCCATGCCACGCGCTTGATGCTGTGTGGGTTACAAAACGCAGCCACAGCCTTTATCTCATTCATCCCGTGGGACTGAGTGGGGAGAAGGGCCTGAATCCCCATCCTGAGTGGCAGGGGGAAGGCGACCTTGTTTCCTAGCTCCTTCCCCAGCTTCTCAGAATCACCACAAGAAGAACCAAAAGGCCTTTATGCACCTGCCCCACTGGACCAAGCAGAGCCCTCCCCACTCACAACTTCCCATCCTTTCTCCATCGCTCTGTCCCCACCTGGGTCCCTGGCCACCCACCGTCCCCACCACAGAGATGAGTCTTCAGTGCTGCACCCTGCAGGAGGCGATGGAGACCCACAGCAGGCAGCTGGCGGAGGAAGTGAGGGGCCTTCGGGAGCAGTTAGGTGGGCTTCCCCACCCTCGAAGCCCTTTCTCTCGGAGGATCACTGCCGCTGTCCAGACTGAAGAGGTGGATTTAGGATGGTTCTTCTCTAGAAGACTGCAATCTAAGCTCTCATACTGCTTTCCCCACTGACTTTCCCACCATTGAGAATTGCAGCAGACGGTTCAGGATGGCAAAAAAAAAAAAAAAAATCTTAAGTTATAAGAAGAAGACCTAAGTCTCTCACCCCATTTCCCTCTCTCAATGGTGTCTCCAAATCCAGTTCTAACTCCCAACCACCGCCATGTCTCCCATAAGCAAAACATATTCCCGGGCTTCCCGGTGGCGCAGTGGTTGAGAATCTGCCTGCCAATGCAGGGGACACGGGTTCGAGCCCTGGTCTGGGAAGATCCCACATGCCGCGGAGCAACTAGGCCCGTGAGCCACAACTACTGAGCCTGCGTGTCTGGAGCCTGTGCTCCGCAACAAGAGAGGCCCGCACATCGCGATGAAGAGTGGCCCCCGCTTGCCGCAACTAGAGAAAGCCCTTGCACAGAAACAAAGACCCAACACAGCCAAAAATAAAATAATAAATAAATAATAAATTAATTTTTTTAAAAAAACAGTACAAATAATTTTTTTAAAAAAACAAAACATGACCCGAGACCAGCGGCGAAGAAGGAGGCGACTCGCGGCGAGATGGAGGCAACCTTAGAGCAGCACTTGGAGGACACAATGAAGAATCCATCCATTGTTGGAGTCCTGTGCACAGATTCACAAGGACTCAATTTGGGCTGCCGCGGAACCCTGTCAGATGAGCATGCTGGGGTGATATCTGTTTTAGCCCAGCAAGCAGCTAAGCTAACCTCAGACCCCACTGATATTCCTGTGGTGTGTCTAGAATCAGATAATGGGAACATTATGATCCAGAAACACGATGGCATCACAGTGGCAGTGCACAAAATGGCCTCTTGACATCTTGTATCAGTTCTCCAGCAGCTTGTCATGGGGACTCAATCGTACCTTACGTTAATTATCTTATAGAGCTATTAGAGTTCCCGTAATTAGGCCATTCATGTAATGTGCATTGGGCACTTTTCTATTAATTTTAGAGTAAGCTGCTTTTTGACACTCTGGATTGACTTATCAAAATACTAGTTAAGGGAAGTATGTTTTGAAGCAACAGGTTTAGGTCACTTTGTATACAGAATTTTGTTATGTTTAATAAAACTGGTTGGAGGAAAAAAAGAAAAAAAACAAAACAAAACATATTCCCGCTTAGTTTGGCTGATTTTTATAATGAAACCAAGCTTAAATGAAACTGTTTAACTTACTTATTTCCTTATCTTCAAGGCCTAATGCATGGTAGGTCCTAAATAACTATTTGCTAACAAATGAGTGAGCTTCTAAATAAGCATATACATGTATGTGTGTGTATATATATATATATATATATATATATATATATATAAGCTTTTGCTCTCTTCCCTCTTGGTAACAGGATACAGTTGAAAAATTTTAGCATGGTGCACAGATTTTCCACAATTTTGGCCTCAAATTTTCTTATCCTAAAATAGCTTTAGTTTAGCTATAGATATCCAAGAGCTGCTTATCTGCCACGCAGGCCCTGAGCCCCTTTCCTAATCTTTGCCTTATCTCAAATTTAAATGCAGTCAGCATTTATGAAGCATTTCCTGCATACTAGGTGCTTTCCCATACATTATCACATTTAACTCTCACGGCAAGCCTGTGAAGTATGGGTCATTTTCTCTATAAAGATGAAGAAACTGAGTCTCAGAGAGAGATATGTCAGACATTACACAAGTAGTAAATGACAACCAGATTTGGGACCCAGATCTCTTGTCCCAAGCCCACTCTCTCTACTCTACCTTAATGGTATATTTCAGCTCTTTATAGGAACTGTGGGAAAGTTGATGGCTCTGGGGAAGTCTGGAATGATCCCACTCAAGTTCTGCTCTTTGGGTACCTTTGGAGACTCTGTTCAAGGGTAGAGTGTCACCACCCTGTCCTCTTTCATCCTTCTGCCCCCGTCCCCAGAGATGTGCCACAGGGAGGCTGCGGCTACACAGAGAGAGGCCGTGCAGGCCCTTGGAGAGTGGGACTGAACTCTGGCTCAGCTTCGGGCCCACGTGGCAGACATGGAGGCCAAATATGAGGAAATCTTACATGTAAGCCCTACCCTCTGAAGGCCAGCCATCCCGATGCCCAGCACCCCCCCAAAATCCCAGCTAGTGTGACAATGACAGACCAGGGGGAAAGGAAAAGAAACATCTCCATAGGGGACTCTGCTCTATCTTAAGGGGATACAACCATGCCTGCCCACTAAGAATAAGAGCTCTGAGAAAACACTGGCTAGGAAAGCTTACAGACCAACCTGGGACACCCCTCCTCCAGCCCTCTCCCTTCCTGAGATCTGAAGCTTGGTGTCTGCAGGACAGCCTGGACTGGCTCTCGGCCAAACTGAGAGCCGTCAAGCCTCAGTGGGATGGGGCTGTGCTGAGACTCCACGCCCGGCACAAGGAGCAGCTCCGCCAGTTTGGACTCAACCCCCTGGATCTTTGACTGTGAGCCTCTAGTCTCTGGGGCCCTCTGAGGCCCCAGCAATAAAGCTGTCTGGATGTAGAACTCAACAGGACTGTGGGCTGTGATTTTTGGCAGAGATGAGTGCCCCTCATGGGAACATCTCAGTTCTGGGCTGACCCATTACCCTGAAGACTGAATAAGAAGAGAGAAATTTGACAAGGTCTCAACTTCTCTCCTAGAGAAACTGGGTCCCACCCCTTGAGCCTGAGGCCCTTTTGGTCACCCTACCTCCACCGACACCAACAAAGGCAGCCAGATTTGTCGGGAAAGGCCATTTCTATAATAGACCAACAGTGTGACCAGGCACCAGCTCCCACAATCCTAAGGTGCCCACAGAGGGAAGGTGCAGCCGGTCTCCAAATTCCTGCAATATACCCAACAGTCCTGGAGTCATGCTTAGGGCAAATTCCAGGTGGCTTCAATCCTAGCCGGCCCCACAGCCCACCGGGAAAGGGAAAACTCTCCGTTTCTCCTCTATTTTACTACAACGTTCTCAGTTCTACTTCATTTCTGGTGAAACGTGGAGGGGGGAGGTTTCCCACACCAAGTAATTCTCCGTAGACACAATTTAACTTTTGTGTTACAATTTAACTCAATTCCGACACTTTCTACTTGGAGGTACCATCAGATCCCGCAGGTTAAGGGCTCTGTCCCACAGACTGCCCTCGACCTCAAATACCAATCTCGAGTCCAGGTTGTCACTTGTGCCTCTGACCTACTAGCTATCACTCAGAGGTTCCCACAACCCCCTCCTTGGGTTCAAACATTTGCTAGAGCGATTGAACTCAGGGAAACAGTTTACTTACTAGATTACCAGTTTATTATAAAGAACACAACTCAGGAACAGCCAGAGGGAAGAGATACACCGGCGAGGTATGAGCATGGAAGCTGCATGCCCTCTCCAGGTGCGCCACCCTCCCAGCACCTCCACGTGTTCAGCAATGCGGAAAGCTCTCTGAAACTGTCCTTTTGGGTTTCTATGGAGGCTTCATTATGTAGGCATGATCCATCGATCCATTGAACACTGGTGATTAACTCAACCTCCAGCCCCTCTCCCCTCCCAGGAGGTTGAGGGTAGGGGTGGGGGGTGGGCACTGAAAGGTCCAACCCTCTAATCACATGACTGGTTGCCCTGGAAACCTGTGCCCCATTCTCAGGTGCTTGTCAAGAGTCATCTCATTAACAAAACTAGGTGTAGTTGAAAGGGGCTTATTGTCAAAAACAGAAGACAGCTTTATCTGTCTTACTACTTAGGAAATTCCAAGGATTTTAGGAGCTCTGTGCCAGGAAAGGGTATGAAGGCCAAACATATATTTCTTGTTATAAATCACAAAATCATACCACTCATCTCAGGCAGATCATCATCCTTGGCGCACAGCTCCCAAAGATCCCACATGACTTCCTTTGGAATCAAAGGGGAGGCTCCCTCGTGGGCCCACCTGAGGCCTCTGGCCACACCCTCTTCCAGGAGGTGGGCCCATGGGAAGGGAGGGAGGCCAAGGACTATCCTGTGATTGGAGGTAACCGGAGTCCTAGAGCTGCAGCTTCTAGTTTAAAGAGAGCATCTCAGCTCCCACCACCTCAGGCTGGAGAGTGGAGACAGGAAAGCCAGGCATAGGGGGTGCTACAGTAGATCTGAGGCTACAGCCCAGTCCTAAGCAGAGAAAGAAGGGAAGAGGTCATTCAGAGACGAGAAGAGTTCCCTTTCCCTGCGCCCTCCCCCCTCACTGGGATGCCCAGGAATGGGGCTTCTTCCCTGGGTCCTTCTGTCCCCACCTACCATGGCCTAAAGTCCCAACCTGAGTGGCCCACACTGCTCCACGCTGCAGCCTCCCGCTCTGCCCTCTTCTCTGGCTACCCTCTGTCCTCTTCTGGCAGCTCACAATCCATCCGCCTCTCCTTCCTCACCTCTCCAGACCCTGGCGGAATCCAGGCTTCCAAGCCCTGCTGAGATCTGGCCGTCAGCTTCAGGCATAGGGGTGGCTCTGCCTCAGCCAGCTGCTGAAGTCTTTCCAGGTCATTCTCTCCGCCCATGGGATACCCGTTCACCTCCAGAATCACATCTCCCATTTGCAGTCCTGCCCGGGCAGCTGAGCCTCCTAGGGTCACCTGGTGGAATGGGGGGATGTAGAGCTTGGAACACCACGGAAAAGTCTGCTGGGTGTACTGAGGCTCTGGGAGGGAAGCAGAGGAAGACTTGTCAAGAGGCAAATGATTGAGAAGATCCAAGGTCCCTGGGGCATCAGTCACCTGGGAGATGAAGAGATGAGGCCCACTGGCCACACAGCTGAGTCGGAAGCCATAGCCACCGCCAGGCCCAGGGTACAGGAAGCACTGGCGGAAGCCGCAGGGGACGGTTGTGTCTTCAACTGGTGGGTCCTTGGTCTCAACCAGAGAGGCTGAGCCGGTATCCTGGGGAGGGTCGGGAGCCTCTGTGCTCTCCAAGAAGAGAAGTGGGGACAAGCGAACCTGGAAAAGAGGAAGATAGGACAAACCCTGCTGCTTCTCCCCCCACCCAAGCCCTGCTCTCTTCCTGCCCCCTCTCCAGCCCCCGCCCCTCAGCTCGCACCATGTTGAAGAAGCGGTCAGCCTCAGGGTCAACGACAATGAGCGAGACGCAGGAGCCCTGCGCCCGGATCTTGGACACTGTCTCTTCATGGCCCAGCCCTTCCACGCTCTCCCCAGCCACAGCCACCAGCCGGTCCCCAGCCTGCATCCCGGCCTTCTCCGCTGGCAGTCCTGGGTCCACCTCCCACAGGAACTGACCTGGGATGCAGACATCCTCACTGCTCCTTCCCACTGACCCCCAGTGCCGGCCCAGGCCACTGTATGCACACCGGGGGGCTGACCCGGGGCTGCACAGGAGGAGGAGGCCCGGGATGGGGTTCAGCCAGGGCCACCAGTTGTGTGCACTGAGAGGTGTATATATACACTTGTGTGCCCACCCCAAGGCCCACCTTCCAGCCCCGCCCCCAGGGCTCCCACTCACCGAGCCGACCGTCAAGGCCCTTCTCCTCTCGGAGCATGAACCCGAAGCCCTGGGGCCCTTTCTCTAGATGCAGACAGCGGGGCTTGGTGGGCAGTGCCCAGCCCTCTGCCAGGGGTGCAGCCAGGGGCATTCCCAGCTGGCGACACTGTTCCTCCACCTCTGGCCCTGCCACCAGCAGGGTCACCTGCTTGCCACTCTGCCAAAGCTGTGGGGACACAGCAGGGCATCGGCATCAACCTCCTGGGTAGGGAGGGCAGAGGCAGGCACCTCCTCACAGCCCCTCTTCCCAGGCCCAGGAATGAGGCACTAGGGAAGGGAGGGGAGGGCCTAGCACAGAGTGCAAAGGGAAGGATGGTGACAGAGGTACAAGATCGGATCAGGCGATTAGGCGCGTCGAGGAGTCGTCTGCTTCCCGAGGCAGGGACCAGGCCCAGAGGGGTGAGGACGGATGGGAAACAGGCAGTCGTACCTTCTTGCTGAGTTGGTTATGCGTGAACTTCTCCACGCTGACCCCATTCACTTCTAGCAGTCGGGCCCCAGGGGGCACTCCTGCCCGCTCAGCTGCTCCTCCAGTGCTCAGCACTAACCAGAAAGGACCCCGATGTCCTGGAAGCCCAAACAGCAAGATTCTGCCTGCTGCCTGCCCAGAACAGGGCTGAGATTCCCCTCCTGACCCCTCCCGAGCTCTAAGCTCACCTTGGGTGATACTGAAGCCAAAGCCACCCTCGTCTTTCACTACGTGGCACAGCCGAGGCCGGACCCCTCGGCCGAGAGTGGGACAGAGGTGGGCATCGTTCCCCCGCTGAGCTAGGGCCACCTCATGCACGTGCTGCGCCAAAACCGTCAGCAATACCCGAGGACCGCTGGCCCGGATGCGGCGTATCACCTGAACGGTGGGCACACGGAGCAGGCTTGGGCTGGCCCCTCTTGCCAGCTTCCCCTCCCTGGAAGCTACACTTTTCACCATGGGAACCAGCTCTCTGGAGGGTTTCACGCAACCATTTGGACCTGGGCATCCCTAAATTCTGGGAGATGGGGGAGGTTGAGGCTTGGGTCCTGCCCCCATATACCCAGGGAGGTGACCAACCGGCTTCTGTCTCCCTGAGGTGCTATAGAATGTTCTCCTGTAACACAGGGGTCCCAGCCCAACCTCACCACTGAATAGTCTTCATGTTCCACGACATGGTTGTTCACCCCCAGGATCCGATCTCCTTCCCGAAGACCCTGGCGCTGGGCAGAGGCGCCTGGCTCCACCCTGCACACCACATGCCCAGCCCTGCCCCGCTGCTGCTGCAAGTGGAAGCCAAAACTCCTGCCCTCCTCTCTGTTCAGCAGATAGAAGCGAGGTCGTTCCAGGCTCCAGAGATCTGGAAGGGGAGGTGGGCAGCAGAAAAGGGGGAGGAGAGGGGACATGACCCAAGTACCAGTCACCTTGTGTCTGGCAGACCCTGCCCCTGTGATAGAACACCAGACAGGCTTCTGCCCAGTTTGGTATTGGGGAGCGGGGCTGAACACGGCCCAGGCAGAGTGGGGGGGACAGAAGGAAATGCCTGGCCCCCTTCCACCTCCACGCGGTTACTCCCACCAAGGCTGTTATCAGAGGGAGACAGAGTGAGTGGTTACCAAGGAGACGGGAAGCTGTGTGGAGCCCTGGTGGCTCTGGGGAAAGGAAACGGTTGCCCCAAGTGGTGGGGGGTTACCAGAGGGCTCGTGGTCTTCAGCCAGGGAGAGCACAGGATTATCAATGCCCAGTTTGGGGTTAAACTCAAACTTCCTGCAAGGAAGCAAGTCAAGCAGGTAGGAGAAAACTGACATCCCGACTTGGGTCCCAGGCTCGCCTTGAGGTGCTAATGGCAGCTGAAGAGCTTCCCCACCTTCAATCCCTCCTCCCCTTGCCCCAATCCTTCACAGCACGGCACTTACGGGGCCAAGGAAGCTGTGTCCTGAAGATCTGCTGGGAAAAGAAGGGGTGAGGGGAGGAGAGGCATATTCTGCCTCCCGAGACTCCTCTTCCACGGTCATTAACTGAAAGGACTTCGGGGAACCCCCAAATTCAGGACTCGCTCCAAAAGGGTCTTCCCTTCCCCTTCCTTCCCCTCCCCGGCCAAGGCCTGATATGCGCAGAAATCTGAGCGTATCAGTACAGGGCGTGGACCAGGAAGGCAGACACATCCACCCACTCACCTCTCCCCTCCTGACTTCCAGTCTATTTGCCTCAGGGCTCCAAGCCCCAGTACCAAGTGTGTCCTGGTCCCAAAGCCTTCCAATCTGCCCTCTGCCCTAAAGTCCCCCCCAGAGGATTTCTCCTGGCCTCTTACCTGCAGCTGCCTCCATGGTTGGATCAGCGAGCCAGGCTCAGTGTAGGGACAAGGTCCATCGAAACCAGCTGACCCTCCCACCTACCCCGCCACGTCCCGCCTCCTCCAAGACGCTGCCTTGGAAGCAGTCGGTAATGGTTAACGGGAGGAGAGTCTTGTCCTCTGGGGAAGTGTGTATGTCCCTCCTGCCCTATTCTTGAGCCCCGACTTCCTCAGGAGACTCTGCTGCCGTCCCAGTTCCCCCTCTGCACAGAGAAAGGTCACTGTAATTGCTGGGCACTGTAATTCCAAGCCTGGGATAAATGTATGAGAAGGGTGACAGGAGCCCTATGGCCCAACATGGCCTACCCCCACGCTGACATCTTGTTCTTGCGCCACCCTCACCACAGTCCTCAGGGCCTCTGAAACTAGTGCCCAAGAAACATTTGCAACAGAACGTGGTCAGTGGTTTAACAGAATGACCAAGAACAGTACCCTTTCTTGAAAGCAACAGTCAAAAAAGACTCCACAGTAGTTGGAAGACACAGCTCTTTAATAGCAGCAAGTCAGCACCCATGCCCCTAGGGGCCACCGAGGTTGGGTACCATTGTGGTGAAGGGGAAACAAGGGTGAGGACACAGCACCAGTGAGAGAGGAAAGTGGCTGCTGGCATCCTGGGGGTCCCAGGGTGTCCCAAGAAAGCATAAAGGCAGGACGCGGAGGCCCTCCAACACATCTGGATGGCAAAGCCCCTGGCAAGGCCGACGAAAGAAGTGTGCCCCCTGGTGGCACAATCCAAGAGGAGATTGGTGGTGGTGCTACAGGACAATGTGGCCACCAAAACGCCACATCTTTCAGTCCTTCTAGCCGAAGGGAGGGGAAGCATGTTCCGTGACCCTGAAAACTCCAGACTTGGAAGCACTGGTTGGACATGCCCCAGGAGAGCAACTGGCACAGCTGTGCCCATTCCTTTGCCTCCAGCCCTGAAGGGATCTTTCTGGAAGTGGTAGTGCAAGCTAGGAGGCCACAGACAGAAGCGGCTTGGGGCCAGGGGACACACACTGCTGCTACTGTCTCAGCTTCCAGGGCCTCCCAGCTGCTCCAGGAGGGCCCTGACCTCGCCCTCCACTCGAAGCAGCTGGGCTTTGCGCCAAGGATTAAGGGTGCCTCCTCGGTTATCTTCCAGATCCCACAGCAGAAGCTCCAGGTGGCGCCGGACCCGGCCCCGATCCCAGCTGTTGAGGTTCCGCTGGACTTCACCCAGGATCACTGACCAGTACTCAGACACTGCTGTCCCCTCTGTCAGTGACACCACGACCTGGGCACTGCCCTCAGTGGTGCTCCCCAAGTCCCGCAGGGCCTGGCGGCACTCTGAGCTCAGCTCGTTGAAGTAGAGGCTAGCAGGAGAGAGAAGAGTAGATGCCGTTCAGCTCTGAGAAGAAGGGGCAGAGGGTGGGTGCACAGAGAGTAAGGGGTCTCATAACTGTTCCCCTGGCTGTGAAATGCAATGGGGTAAGTGTTTGCAATAAGCCAGAGATGGAGGGTGGTGGCCACTGGGAGGCAGGGATGACGCTAGAATTCAGTGGGACCAGGGTCAATAGAAATGGGGCCACTAGGACCCTAGGAGAAATGGTGGTGGAGAATCAGGGCAGGGGAAGGGCCAATCACCAAGGGTGGGTGGGGAGATGGGAGTGGAGGGCAAGACTCACTGCAGCAGCTCCAGGGAAGGGTGCTCCCGGGCAGCCTTGGCTAAGGCCAGGGCCGCTGTGTCGCCAGCGCCGTTGTAGGCCACATTCAGCTCCTGTAGCTGCTGGTTACGGTCTAGCTGGGCAGCCAGCAGCTCCAGGCCCTCGTCCCCAAGGCCCGTGTGCAGCAGAGACAGGTGTTTCAGCGAGGTGTTTCCCGCCAGCCCCTCCACCAGCAGGGCCACACCCGCTGCCGTCAGCGGGTTGTTGGACAGCCTAGGGCCACAAGCACCCCAAGGTTATGAGGGCCCCTAGCAGATGCCCTGTGCTAAGCACTGGGACTTGGGCCAAAACGGTGCACCGGTTGGGGCAGAGACCAGCCTGGACGCAGAGAAATGCAGTCCCAGGAAAAGAGGATGGAGAAACGGGGGTGAGGCTCACTGTAGAGGAGGGAGAGTGGGGTGGAAGCCGGCTTCTCCCTCCCCTCCTCCCGCCTTCCATTCTCCTTTGAGACGCCCCTCTTCCCTCTCCCCTTCCTCGTTACCATGTTCCTTCTTGCTCCTTTTTTCACCCCCTTCCAGCCCCTGCTTCACCCTCCCTTCCTGTTTCCCCATCCCCCTCTCCCTCCCTCCTCATTCATCTCCCCTTACTCCAATCCAAAATCAGGAACCCAGGCGTCTGGGTTGCTAGTAAATCAGTCAACACTTTAGGAGCATCTATTGAGTGCCCAGCGTCAGGGTCATCCTTGTGAGGCGACAGGGAAAATCCTGGGAGGGAATCAGTGGCGTTGTTACCAGGTAACCAGCCTGGGTGTTATTCCACCCCCCACCCCAGGCTGATTTTAGCCACGCAAGAGGCTTTCTTAGCACCTATTTATTGCTGGTGGCATCTTTTCCCCTGCCTGGCTGCTTGTACTAGACGTCATGGGGTGGGGAGCAGGTCAAGGTCTACACTCCCGTCTTCTTTACTACAGCATGGGTGTGCCTGTTCCAGGCATGTTGGGAGGTGGGGAGCTCACCCTTGACCTTAGCTGGCCAGCAGGATGGAGCCCCCTCCCAGGGCACTCACCGCAGGGTGGTAACTTGGCACTGGTCATGCAGCAGCAGGTCTCGGAGGTCCCTGCAGGCCTCGGGGCCCAGGCTGTTGAGTTGCAAGCTGGAGCAGAAGGTGGGCAGAGAGCAGGTGAGAAACCAAGGAAGGAGTTCGGCACGGACCTGCCCACCCACCGGGCCCCTCCCTCACCATCCTGCCTCTCGTAGTCCACAGCTGTGTCCCCTTCTGTAGCTCTTGTCACCTCCACCCGTACCAGATTTCACCCCACCCCCTGGTCCTTCCTCACTCCCTTTGCTTTCCCAAGAACCTTCTCTTCCACCCGCGCATGAGGACAGGGCCTCACCCCAGCTTCTGGGCACGCAGGAAGACAGGCCTGAGCGTGCGCAGCCCGGCGGGGTCCAGTTGGCAGGAGGCCAAGTTCACCTCGTCCAGGGCATGCCTTCCACTGCCCAGTACAGCTGCCACCACCGTGCACTTGAGGGGCGTCATGCGCACGCCCGCCAGGTTGAGCTGGCGCAGGGAGCCGAGCACCTCGGCGGAGAAGCGCTGATTCTGGAACTCATAGTGGAAGAAGAGGTGGTCAAGGAGCTCCGAGGGGGGCAGCACCTGCCGGCCCAGCTTGCCCAGCTTCCTCTTGATGGCCTGGGCATTCTCCAGGGCATCCAGGGTCTTGATGGGGCAGCCGAGCTGAGCCAGCACTACCCGGTTATGGGCAGAGAGAAGGCCGCCCATGAACATGGGGAAAAGCTCAAAGACCTCATCCTCTGTGGGCTCGTCCAGGTGGCACCGCGGGCCCTCCACACCCAGGATACTGGCACCCATCTGGTCCAGGACGTCGTCGTTGTAGTAGTCCTCCTCTCGGAACATCTCCAGCACCATGGCCTGGGCCACTGCCTCACGGCTCTTACCTACCACACGCCAGAACACACGTGGAACCACCTGGAAGGGAAGAAGGGAGAGGGCGCTGCAGCCTACTGTGTGCTGTTTAGCCTTCTGGCCTAAGCTTAAGGTGCAGTCTTCCTGACTGCTCCAGCCTGGTGATCTCCCTTAAACTCGAGCACGATTTGTCTGATCATACTACTCCCCCTGCTGCAGCACCTTCCGTGGCTCCCCACTGCCCATGTGGAATATAGAACTTTGCATAATTTGGCCCCAATTTGACCTTTCCGGAGTCACCTCTCAACACTCGTCTCATGTACTCCAGACACTGGGAAATTCTTTCTTTTTCCCAGACACCCCGTACATTTTCAAGCCCAAGCATGGTGGGAAGGAGTTAGCATATATTATGCATTCAGCTTGGTACCGGGCTAGGTGGTATAAATACATCATCATCTTCAACATCATCACCGTCATCCCAGCAGCGATGACGGATGTTGCTCCTACTGCTTCAGACCCTGCACGATTTGGCCTCGTGAAGTAAAATTCATATTTTAAGGAAAGACAAGAAAAATTTAAACATAAAATTTTTCTCTGCCCATTTGGGCCTCCTCCCTCCCCTCCAGTGTGCATTGTGCATCTGCATTATGCATTTAACTAGACCTCCCCAATGGCAGAAATACCCGCTCAATCATAAAGATCAATTTTTCTCCTTCTGGCGCCAGCCATGTAACTCCTTAGAAGATAACATTCCTTTCTCAATCCTGTAAGGGGTCACAATGACCCACCACTCGCCTTGTATATGCAGACATCTTTGGTGAACTTTATGTACAATGCCAATATATCATTTTCCTTAAAGACAGAGATTGGTGCAAAACAGACTGCTGAGAGACCTGAGGAGATACTGGGCCTCACCTTGTGGAAGATCTTAGTTTCAATACTTACTTATGATCCTATTAATACTACTAGCTATATTACTTGTATTTGCCTATTTTATAAGATTGTTGTTTCTTGCATCACCAAATGTGTGACTGAGCCTCAGATAAAATTAATGATGATTAGGTGACTTGAAACAATTGATCAAATATATAGTTCTGTAAGATGAATGATTGTAATAGTGTAACTCTGGATAAGGGAAGAAACAACAAGAGGGAACCGTTCCTTGGATCATAACGGACTAGTAAGACAGGGGGTCCAGAGGATTTTGGCTACTGTTAATAGGGTCTAGTCCACTAATAGCACATTGAGTGACCTATCAATGAAATCCTGGCCGGACCTGGGAATGAGCATTCCTAGTGCTGTGGAACATATTGGTCACGAAATGCCTCCCAAACCTTGGTTGAAACTAAGACTGAAAGGGAAGGGATTGTAAAATAAAGAATGTTGCCCACCACCCAATTCTACAAAGTCAAGCCATTAGCCACTGCAGTCACTGGATACAATAACCTCGAAAGGAATTCAGGGCAAAGATCAGGATAAGGCACTTTGTGCTTTGAGAAAACTGACAGAACTGGTCCTTAGATATTTCAGGAGAAATTTTTGTGAACCCGGATTCTTGCATTTTTCCGTACTTAGAAAAGCACTAACACCATTAACTGAGATGTCTGTCCCTCGTAACCGGGTACAATCTTCTACTGCGATGTATGTTTGATTACACATACCCTCGTTGCCAAAATCACATATATTGAATATGTTGGCCTCCCTCTTAATCTCTTTGGAATAGTTATCAGAGCTCTCTGAGAGACTGTCTCGTGGGTTATAATCCTCAGATTGGCTTGAATTAAAATTTCCATTTCTTTCTTAGATGTGTTAGGGAACCGTTGACTAAAACCACCCGCCTTGGCCAGGCACGATGATGACCACTTGCATGAGTTGTCTCATAACAGGAGGTCCCGATAAGGAACATGGTGCTGCCGTCAAAAACTAGAGAATTCAGGAGGGGCCAAAAAGAGGGAGGAGACGCCAGCCCCATAATATTGTCCTATCAACCTCCCAGAATCCTTGGCGCTGGAATCCATCTTGGCTGAGACATGCGTGCCACCAGGAAGGACCTTGAGTCAGACTAAATATGGGCCAAGCAAGATGACTGGCCAGAGACAGCCCAGAAACTAACCCCATTACCATAAAACCTGAGACTACAAGCCATGTGGCAGAGCAGTTCTCCTAGGTTCCCTTACCCCACTGTTCTCTGCTCGGGCAGCCCTTCCCAATAAAGTCTTTTGCTTTGTCAGTACGTGTGTCTCCTCAGACAATTGATTTCCGAGTGTTAGACAAGCGCTCGCTCTCAGGGACTTCCCTGGTGGTGCAGTGGTTAAGAATCCGCCTGCCAATGCAGGGGACATGGGTTCGAGCCCTGGTCCGGGGAGATCCCACATGCTGCAGAGCAACTAAGCCCGTGCACCACAACTACTGAGCCCACGTGCCACTACTACTGAGCCCATGTGCCACAACTACTGAAGCCTGTGCGCCTAGAGCCCGTGCTCTGCAACAAGAGAAGCCACTGCAATGAGAAGCCCACGCACCGCAATGAAGAGTAGCCCCTGCTCACTGCAACTAGAGAAAGCCTGCGCGCAGCAACAAAGACCCAACGCAGCCAAAATAAATAAATAAATAAATAAATAAATTCATTTATTTAAAAAAAAAAAAGAGCTCGCTCTCAGGCCCTGGAAGGGGTCCCCCTTCCAGGAACAGATGGACTATCGATCAATTTTTCACTGACAGGCCCCTGTCAACCACGGCGCCTTCATGACAGCCTCTCACCCTCGCTCGCTCTGCTCCTGTCCTCTCGGCTTCTCTCTCTCTCTTTTCCGTTTTTTGTTTTTTGACGGTGCCAAGATTGTTCCTTCTTCAAAGCTGTGCCCTCTTCCCGGAGTGTTCCCCCCACCACACCCAGTTCTTCTCCTGGCTAATCCTCCAGGGATCAGATTAAAAGCCCTTCCTGCAGAGAGGCTTTACTTATCCCCCCAAACCAGGTCCCCCCCTCCCCCCTTACATACTTCCATAGCACCTGGAACTTTGCTTTCCAGGCACTTCCCAGAATTTTTAATCACATGGTTATGTTGACATGTTTATGTTGAGACCATATGATCAGAAAAGGCAGAAACCTGGGGTTCTGTTGCTTTTTCCTCCGAATCTAACACATTGCCTGGCACACAGCAGGCACTCAAATAGTTATTGAAGAACTGAATGTTTGGGAGGTTGGTGACATCAGCTGCCATCCTTGCAATGGTTCTGAAAGGAAAGGAGAGGTCCATTCCTCTGCCAAGAGCCACCAGGTTGTCTTGTGGCACCTCCTCTCATGTGTTTTCTTCACTTTTTACAGGCGAGGTTCCCACCATGGAGGTTATAGTGCCCCTCCCCCAACAAGCATCTGGAGACAAGACACACAAACTGTCACTCTGGGAAAATGAATCAATAGGCTCATGAAGAAACAGATGGTACCCATCCTCTGCTAGGCAACCCTCCCTCCAAGAGGGCTTGTGGGTGTGGTGCCCCCTTAAGTAACTGAGTGGCTTTCTGAACCCTGTCAGGAGACCACAGCCTCTCACTGCAATCCAGATGAGGCAAGCACATCCTCAAAGGGGTGGGTGGCCTCAGCAATGGCCATTACCTCCCTGCCTGAGGCAGTGGTGTAAGAAGGGATGGGCTGCCTGAGACTGTTTTTGTGTTTAACAAACAATTAAATAGCGCTTACTATGTGCCAGGTCCTGCAGATGAAGACATTTAATCCTCATATTGGGCCAATGATATAGATTCTATTATTATCTATTATTATTCATTTAACAGATAAGGACCTTGGGGCACAGAGAGATTAAGTAACTTGTACAAGGTCACACAGCTAGTAAGTGGCAGAGCCTGGATGTGAACCAGGTAGCTGCGTTACAGAATCCCTGTTTTTAACCCTGAGGCTTTGCTGCCTATAAAAAGGAAAACTTGTTAAAATGTTGTCAGCTCACCAGGGCTCTGCTTCCCCAAGACCGATTACTGAAACATTGCTATAGCGGACCAGGGTTACCTAGCAAGGCACCATAGCTTCCTAGAAATATCCATAGTACATCAATAAAGTTTGGCGGAAAGAGCACAGGATTCAGAACCACAAAACCTGCACTCAGACCCCAGTTATTCTCCTTACTATCTGAGTGACCTTAGTCAAGTTACTTAGCGTCTGTGAGCTCCAGTTTCCTCATCTATAAAAGGGATCATAATTATATTTCATTTACAAGGCACCCGGGCAGACATCAGCCGAGAGTGGCTACATCTTCCCATCAAAAACTTAGTACATCCGCCCTGCTCACAGCACAGTCCTCAGGCCTGTAATTTGGTTTCCGGAGCAGACCTGCACCCAAGACGGACTGTCCTAAGCCAATTACCAATGCCATTTATCCTCCTGGTATAAATGAATAAAATGGCATCTGCTTTATAAACCTGTCTCTGGTGATTAAGTTAGGATGAGACATCACTCCCAGAGTCTAATCACCTCTGAGGAACAGATACAATTGGGTTTCTGGACCTGCAAAGCACAGGACAGACCCTGGACAGTAGTGACCCCTGCCACCCAGCAACAAAGACTAGGAGGAGAGAGGCAAAAAACAAAAAAAAACAAAAACAAACAAACAAACAAAAACCTATCATTAGAGTTATGGGATTGTTATGAAAGTCCCTGCACCCTCAGATTCCCCTCCAAGCCTTCCCCAGCCTGTGGCTTCTCTCTCCCTCTTCCTTATGCCCCATTCCCACTAAAAGCCAGATTGCCCAAATCTGAAACAGAGCCAAGAAGAGGATTCACAGTCATGCAGGAAGAAGCAGTTTCCTTCTGGGGAGGAGCAAGGGTGAACGAGGAGGATGGGGGCCGGCAGCCTGGGATCCTAGGGCTGTTACCTTGAGCAGGTTGAAGAGCAGGGGCAGGGCCCGCAGGGGCAGCAGTTTGGCCATGATGCCCAGGACCAGGCTGATGTCCTCCCCGACACGGCCCACGAGCTCGGCCACTTCCTTGCTCACTCGCTGCAGAGTCGTCTTCCGCAAACCCAGCACAATGTAGAGGGCAGCCAGGTATTCCTGCATGGCGGGCACAGTGAACACGAAGGTACCCAGGTGCCCTGGCTCCACGCATGGGGCCAGAAAAAACCTCAGGGCATCCCGGCGGAACACATGCAGCAGCTGAAACTCCTCTTCCGTCTGGATGCCAGCTTCCAGGCAGCCACGGACATCCTCTTCAGAGAAGTACGTCTTGCGGGAGGACACCCCCTCGTAGGCCAACTTGCCCATGGTTCGGGCTGCATAGGCCATCAGGGACAACTTGGAGGGGTCAGTGCTGTCCAGCATCTCCCCACTGAAGTTTAGATGCAGGAAGCTGGTGTAGATGCTCGTGAGGGTCTGGCCGGCTGGTGTGGGAGCGTGCAGGAAGTGCAGGGTGGCACAGACAAGCCAGCAATACGAGGGCAGGAAGCAGGCAGCGGCGATCTGGTGGTGCCCCTCCAGGTTCCGGGAGAGCATCTGCACCAGGTGGTCACGCTGAGCCGGCGTGGCTGAGACCCCCCCAGCTCCGTGCCTGCAGTCTGGCTGGTTGAGGCGGAGCTGGAAGTAGAGCTTCTGTAGGTTGGTATCAGAGAAGCCACAGATCTTGCCATAGCGGCCCACATACTTGCTGGGGATGCGGCCGATGGCAGAGGGCCGGGTGGTCACCAGAATGCTGGCCTGGGAAGAGCATGGTTGAGAGTTAAGAAAGACACTTGTGGGCTTCCCTGGTGGCGCAGTGGTTAAGAATCCGCCTGCCAATGCAGGGGACACGGGTTCGATCCCTGGTCTGGGAAGATCCCGCATGTCATGGAGCAAGTAAGCCCGTGAGTCACAACTACTGAGCCTGCGCTCTAGAGCCCACGAGCCACAACTACTGAGCCTGCACGCCGCAACTAGTGAATCCCACGCGCCTAGAGCCCGTGCTCCGCAACAAGAGAAGTCACCTCAATGAGAAGCCCGCGCACCGCAACGAAGAGTAGCCCCCGCTCGCCGCAACTTGAGAAACCCGTGCACAGCAACGAAGACCCAACACAGCCAAAAATAAATAAGATAAACAAATTTATAAAAAAAATAATAAAGACCCTTGTGTCCTGATTGGCTCACTTGCCAGGGAGTCCCTGAAGACTGAGTGTTCAAGGATGAAGATAATGACGACCACAGTAATATAACTCACACTTACTGAGCACCCACTATGATCCAGGACACTGTGCTAAGCACTTCATATGCAGTATCCCATTTGTTCAGTACAACTCAAGGAGAGAAGGAAACAGAAGCCTGGAGAAGTTACTGACTTGCTCAGTCCCACGGCTTGGAAGTGGAGAGGCAGGATTTGAAATAACCCAGAGCCTACGTTCCTACCCATTAAACATGCGGACTCAGGACACGAAAATCCTGAGGGGGCAAATTGGGGACAGTGGAGGCAGAGCAGGGTGCACTCACCTCGGGCAACATGTATTTGCGTAGCAGGTTGACGATGATGGCAGCTGGCGCCTCTGACTCCTCCGGGTCACTGCAAAGCCCTGTGCCCGCCAACCGGAAATCAAGGTTGAGGTGCTCCAAGCCGTGGAACACAAAGAGCAGGCGGGAACCGGCAGCGGTCATCAGAGGCAGAGTCTCCTTCAGGGTTGTGTAGCGCTGGGCCACAAGTTGGCACAAGGAGGCCGGCGCAGGGCCCAGGGATGACAGGTCCTCGCAGGAGAAGGGGATGAGCAGCTTGAAGGCTGGCAGCCGCCCGTGACACCAGTCCAGGACCATCTTGCGCACCAGCGTGCTCTTGCCTGTGCCCACTGTCCCGTAGAGCACCACCGTCTGCACCCGGCGCCCACTGGCATCGGGGTCAAAGAGCTGAGACAGGGCCAGTGGAGGGAGCCCAGCAGAGGGCGGCTGATGCTCCAGGGCCAGCTCAGCCAGTGGGCGAAGCAGCTCATCAGGGCTGCTCTCGCGGATCACAGGGTCTACATGCACCGTGTCTAGTGCAAAGGTTGGGCCGAACTGGCGCTCTTCCCTGGGCAGCCGGCTGAACCACTCGGCCAGGTTCTGGCGGTGCCGCTGGATAGCTTCTGGATGGGAAGGCAGAGGGAATGTGTCAGGGAGAGGGGCTGAGAAATGCAGGAGCTTAAGGAGGTGGTAGGGTCAGGCTGCGGAGTCAAGACACAACACCAGGAGATGCCAGGACCCAGAATGGTGCTGGACACACAGGACTCCCTCAGACTGTCCAGAAAGTTTGGACCCCTGTGGCAGAAAGTGGGAAGCCATGGAACGAGTGAGGGTGAGTCTGGGCTGACTGGCTGCATGATTATCTGTGTGTGATCTTCACCTGACAGCTAGAGGCAGTGTGTTGAAGGTAGGGATATTATATCCCTCCCAGTGCTTTGTACATCGTAAGTGTGCACTGCATGAATGTTGCAGGAAGGGACACATGGACAGATGGATAATGGGGCCAGGGAGAGTGGGTCCACTGATGGCTGATTGTAATGGATCCTCTATACCTCCTTCCTGCTTGTTTCTCTCTCCAAGCCCTTCTTCCCCACGCTCCCTGAACCCACCCCCGCACTGGGAGCCCAGCAGCCCCTCTCCTCAGGCTGACTGAGGAGCCAGTCCCTTTACCAGCTGCAGCGATGCCCTGGAACAACTGTCCGTGCCTCCCTGATGGGGGACCACTGCCCGCTGAGCTTCCATGATGGCGTATAAAGGCCCTGTGAGCAAGGAAAAGGGATGAGCTGGGGCTTGGCTATTGGGCTCAGGCTCTGCACAGGCTCAGAGTCCAGGCCTGCCTGGACTGATGAACTTCTGGCTTCCTGAGATCCAGGACTGACTCTGGACACCCAAGTCCAGAGCCTCATCTGACTCTCATACCCTTCCCAGGGCCTGAGGTCTTGCCCCTACCTCTCCAGCCCCCCACTGCTGACTGCCTGCCTGGAACTCAGACTGACCACTGCCAGACTCCACCCACTTCCCACCGGTCCTCCCTCTGGCTGACCACTGTGACTTGTACTATGGATGATATAAGCTAACTTCCTCTTAGGCCTGGTAGTTGAGTCTGTACCCTCTCCAGCCCCGGAAGACCAACTCTCCCCAGGAGATCAAGCTCTCTCCAAGTCCTGACCCTTCCCAGGCTACTCTGCTGTGCCCAGATGTGTCCTAAGGTATGACACTGAGGCCTCACCTAGGGGGCCCAAGGGGGCGCTCCCCTTTAAGGGGCCAACTCCAGTGGATCAGGAAGGGGATACGTTCATCTACAGAGAGAAAGCAGAAGGAAGAAACAGCATCCAGAATTCACCCACATTAGCTCAACAATACACAGATCCCACATCTACATCAAATCCCCATCATTTGCTCTCATAGCATCATGTACTGCCCCTTTGTAGCAGTTATTATGAAATTTTATATTTCATTATGTAATTATTTGATTAACATTCATTCACACACTCACCCCCATTCCTCCATGAGAGCAGGGATCACATCTGTTTTGGTTCACAAGTACCTGCTTAGAACTTAGCACGGGGTCTGGCACATAGCAGGCACTCAATAAATATTCGTTGAATGCAAAATGAAATCAGACAAGTGTTCCTGGACTTATGTAGCTACAGGGACACTCAAAGATCATCTAATCTGACTCCCTTAGTTTAGGATGGGAAAAAGGAAGCTCAGGGAGGTGCGGTGACTTGCCCAAGGCCAACAGCTAGTAAATCACAGAGCTGGGACTGGCATGCCTGATGTCTGGATCCCTTCTCTCTTGGAGGTGCCATCTGGACTCTGGAAAGGGAGAAGTGGCAACAGAAACCCCTACTTCCTGCTCACCTGCTGGCTGGAGTACTCTTCCCAGACCAGGGCCCCAAGAGGCCCTGGGCAAATGGCAGCCCCACCTCATGGCAGGAGAGAAGGTCAGGGCCTGGGGGACTGAGCACACCACCTTCTATCCTGTTCCGCTGCAGGAAGAATGGTGTGAATGGACCCCACACACCCCCACTTTCCCACTCCACCTCTCATGCAGGCCAAGGGAGGCCCTTCCTCCTCAGGAGAACATCAGCCTTTCCTTAAATGCCAGCATCACCAAAGCCCTGGCTTGGCTTTCAGACCCCTCTCCTCTACATTCCCCACCTGAGTGATCCTACCACCCACTGGTTCTCCCCTGAGGCTTCACGATTGCCTTTCTCCCGAATTCCAGCCTAGTGAACTGTTTTATTTAGGTGTCCTTTTTTTTGCTTGGCTGCCAGCAAGCTCCTATGAGTCCTGTGTTCATTTTCAGTGGCTTTTCTGAGCCAACATTTTCCAGTAACAATCATCCACTCTCCTCTGAAGTTTTTCCTTAGCTATCAGGTCCTTTTAGCTGAGTTTTAATGGTTTGATCATTTTATCTTCTCTGTGACTTTTATGTAACCTGCCTTTGAGGCTGGCATAAATAATAGATAAATGAATGAATGACTTCCTATTTGATATCTCCATATGGACATCCTGCCAATGCTTCGAGCCACATGCTCGCAGAACTGAACTCAGCATCCCTCCTCCCCTTCCAGTTACTTTATTGCAAATCTTCCCCATCACATGATTTCTACTTGAAATCTGACCTCTTTGTCTTCAAATCCTTCCCCCCTCCTTCACACAGTGGAAACAGCCCTGCCGGTTCCTCAACCCAGTACTTTGCCAGCCTGTTCCTATTGCATAATCCCTACCACCGTGTGCTAACTTAGACCCTCCTCCTCCTTACTGGCCTCTGCCTTCAGTCTCATTCCATTCCCATCCCTCATCCCAGCCACCAATCGCCTCCCTAAAATCCTAGGTTATGTAGCGTCCAAACACCTGGCCCACACCAGCTATTTTCCTGAGTTTCCCCCTGACCCATACCTCACCCGCCAGGCTCACTGAATTCTTGCTCCCACTTTCCTAACTTTGTTCATACTCTTTCATCAGCTTGGAATGACCTTTCTCCCCTGCCAGAAGTCCTACTCAATCTTTTAAGAACCTGCTCAAAGGTCCTCTCTCCTGGGAAGTCTTTCCTGATCCCTCTGAGCTCCCTTAAATGAAGCATACAGCTATCTGGCACCTGGTCTCCACTGAGATGTGACTCCTTAAGGGCAGGGCACCCTTAGGGAGAATTGGGTGCATTGGGCCCTATTGCCAGCAGGGCCAACCAGTGGAGGCGCAGCCTGGGACTCAGACCAGGAGTCCCGGGGTCGGGGTCGGGGAAGAAGGGTTAAGAGACGGCCCTGGAAGGCTGGAAAAGCTTGGGGAAACTAGCTCAGTGGGATAAAATCAATCGGAGGGCCTCTGACTCAAGATGCGACTGGCGGTGGGGATGGGGGTAGGGAGGTCAATTGTCGGAAGATCACTGCTGGTCCCCAGGGAAGTGAGAAAAGGAGAGGGCACAGCAGGAAAGGTACGGGGCCTGTGCTCGCACAGGTCCAGAGCTCCTCCTCTTAAACTGGGTCCCAGCTTTCCTAGTTCTACTTGGTTTCAGAGCCCAAGAGTAAAGCCCGCCTGAATGCCCACCTCTCAGAGCACCGGCTGCGTCCCACGCGTCCCCAGCCGCTAGCTCCTAGTGGCACCAGCCCAGCACCGCCCCGCCCCTGCTACTTAGACCTTTACCGCCGCTGCCCTGGCCCGGGAGCCGATCGCCGCCGGAGTCTCCCGCTTGCTCCCAGAGGCCCCGGCGCGGCGCAACGCTTCCTGCACGCCCCGCCCGCCTGCGCGGAGCCCTGTCAGCCCTGGCATCCGGCCCGGCAGCGGGCAAGCGCCAGCACGAGCCCAGGCGCTCCGGGCCGCCGGGTCCTGGGAGGAGGGAGATGGCGAGAGGGGCTAGCGTCCCGGAGAGCAGGCCCGGGGCGGGGACTTCTTCCCCATCTGTCTCTCCTCCCCCCACCCTCAGTGGTACAGCCCTCCATCCAGGCGGGCCCTGCCGCTGGGACTGCCCTCTGCAGGTCACTAAGCGCCAATTCCATCCCATTACTCACCACCTCCCAGGCAGGGCTTCTTGTTATGCCCATTTTACAGATGCAGGAACTGCAGCTCAGAAGGGTGAAATGACTTGCGCAGGTTGACCCAACTAGGAAGGGGAAGAGCCAGAACAAGAATCCGGGGCCTGGGTCTTCCTACCTCACCCCTGGACCTTCCCGAGGCGACCCCCATCCCCCATCCCCCATCCCCCATTCCCAGGGCATTCTTCCCTCTGTGCCTCTTCACCGCTTCAGCCTGCCTCCTAACAGAGATCTAAGTCAAGGTCTTCTTGGGTCCTCCCTCTGTACCTGGCTCTCTTCAGACCCCAGACCCCTGTGTATGGCTTCTGGTCATTTGGGTCAAGGCAGGCAGAAGAATGGGGCTGAGGGACAGCTCCCACCTCAACCTGCTCCTCTTGTCTGGCACCCAACCATAGCCTGGCCCTGGGGCTTCCTGGTCCTCAAAGCCCCCAGCCTCATCCCTGTGCTTCCATACCGGGCACACCCAGGACCCACGTAACCGACGGAGGAGCCACCCACCACCCACAGCCAGGGCATGCCTCCACATGCAAACACAGCTTGCACTGGACGGAGGTGTGCAGTCGGGAACTGGTAGAGAGGCGCCTTGGGCAGGGCTGAGAAGAGGGCCTTATGATCTCTACCCTCCGTCCAGACTGAGGACAGTGTGGATATTTCACTTATACATGTAAACATCTGTTCTTTCACTGAACACGTGGTATTGGGCTAGTATCGAGCAACCAGAACAAGGTGAACAGGGACCAGACCATAGCAGTTCCCCTCCAGGGGGCCCAAATGATGGTACTTCAGAGGGAGACAGAAGCCTTAGGAAAGCCTGGGAGAGGAAGTTACTAACTGCCTGTCACCTGGGAGGTGACATTTGAACTAGATCTTAAAAAATAAGCTGGGGGACTTCACTGGTGGTCCAGTGGTTGAGAATCTGCCTTCCAGTGCAGGGGACGCGGGTTCGATCCCTGGTCAGGGAAATAAGATCCCACATGCCGCGGGGCAACTAAGCCCACGTGCCGCAACTACAGAGCCCACGCGTTCTGGACCCCCTGCACCGCAACTAGAGAGAAGCCCACGTGCAGCAACTAAGACCTGATGCGGCCAAAAACAAATAAATAAATAAACATTAAAAAAATAATAAGCTGGTACTCAGTCATAAAAAAGAATGAAATAATGCCATTTGCAGCAACATGGATGGACCTAGAGATTATCATACTAAGTGAAGTAAGACAAAATATCATATGGTATCACTTATATTTGGAATCTAAAATAATGATACCAATGAACTTATTTACAAAACAGAAATAGAATCATAGACATAGAAAACAAACTTATGGTTACCAAAAAGGATATATTTGGAATTTGGCATTAACAGATATACACTACTACATATAAATTAAATAAACAACAAATAGCACAGGGAACTATATTCAATATCTTGTAGTAACCTATAATGGAAAAGAATCTGAAAAAGAATATATATGTGTATATATATACATACATGTATAACTGAATCACTCTGCTGTACACCTGAAACATCGTAAATCAACTATACTTCAATTAAAAAATAAAAATTAAAAAAAGCCAGAGAAGGGAAGGGCATTCCAGGCAGCAGGGAAAAGAGCACGTTTGATTTTAACAAAGTTCTGAACGAGGAGTACGATGGGGTGAGGGGAGAGGAGGTAGAGTAACGCTGTGAATGTGATCTTAGGGGTGACATTTCAGGCCTGGAGGACTCCTCTAGCTTCACTCCACTTTCCTAGCCACGCGAGACAGACAGGCCCCTAGCTGCGTTACTGGACACAGCTCAGAGCAAGACATTCCCCTTCCCCACCCCGCAGCGGGCATGACAGCCATATAGGTTTTATTAATAACATATAATTTGACTGGCCTCTTGCAGACAGAAGTACTGTGAGTCATACTGTGGGCATGTGCTCTGTCGTCGGACCTCAGGATGGGGCAGCAGGTGCTACAAAGCCACAGCACAGAGAAGTGCTTTGGTCATCTCTGCCCTCCAGCACCTTGCACAGACCCTGTCACAGAAGGCAGCTGCGTTGAAGGAAATGATCTCTGGGTCCAGGAAGTTCGGCATTCAGGGAGAGTGGGCCCATTTCAAAACATGCTTAGATGCCCCCCCCTCTGCAGGTTCCTGGGACTGGGGGGAGAAATCGCAGGTGGTTCTCAGGGGCAAGAGCACAGCATCTTGAGAGCTTGCTCAAGTTGCTTCTCCAAGCCTTGGTTTCCTTCTCTGTAAAAGGGGGAAATGATCATGCTCATCCTAGTAGCCTCATGGAGTTGCTCCAAGAATCAAAAGTGCTTTCTTGGGCTTCCCTGGTGGCGCAGTGGTTGAGAGTCTGCCTGCCAATGCAGGGGACACGGGTTCGCGCCCTGGTCTGGGAGGATCCCACATGCCGCGGAGCAACCGGGCCCGTGAGCCACAACTGCTGAGCCTGCGCGTCTGGAGCCTGTGCTCCGCAACGGGGGAGGCCGCGATAGTGAGAGGCCCGCGCACCGCGATGAGGAGTGGCCCCCGCTTGCCGCAACTAGAGAAGGCCCTCGCACAGAAACGAAGACACAACACAGCCATAAATAAATAAATAAATAAATAAAATATTTAAAAAAAAAAAAAAGTGCTTTCTTCGCAAATATGTGAGCCACTCTACGAAATTTCTCTGTGAGCCGCTCTACAAATGTTCTCTGTGAGCCACTCTACGAATGTTCTCGGTGCCTGAATGGCCCTTGCTGGCTCTGGAATGGCTGTTCATTTCCTTTAGCTCCGAGGGGAACTTACAGATGTGTGAACTTATAAATTTTACTCTTTGGGGAGTATTTTAAATTTCATCTTAAAAGAGAAAGAGTAAAAATGAAGAATCTTAAGAAAGACTATATAGTGGCAGAATTTTGTGCCCTCTGACTTTTAGGAGCCACGTGTTGGTATCATTCCAGGGAGAAGGTGGCACCCAGAGTGCCCCCTAAAGCTAGCTAGAATTCCAGGTGCTAGGACTCAGACTTCCCACTTCCCATTCCCATGCCCCACTTCCCACCCCCAGCTCCCACCCCCATAAGAAACAAAGTTAGTCCATCTCCAGGCAATCACCCATCCGGTCATAGATTGGGCCCTACCCTAGCCCGGAGCATAGCACAACTAGGGTATCCCAGGCAGCCGGCAGGACTGATGGCAGCCCCTTCCTTCAGTCCCCAAGCTCAGGATCAGGAGGGAAGAGGGAGAGACAATGTACTGCTTCTTGGGTCATCCTGCCACCAGCCCTCAAGGCCTTCTGGACAATTGCCTACTCCAAATCTCAGGCTACCAGAGCCATTTGTAGTCCTGGTGGTTGATGGCTTGGCCATGGGAGTGTGGCTCGGTAGGAAAGAAGCGAGGAAGAAATGAGGAAAGTTGTGCTGAGCCCAGTGGGGCGCCTTCCACTCTCATCCTGGAGCTTAGGTCCCTGGGGCTTTCTGCTTCTCACTGCCTTCACAGCCCCTAACCTCCCCACTCCCCCATAGGCACAACCGGGGAACAAGGGCTCAGTGAGTTCTGAAAAGAGAGTCACGTATCACTCAGGCAAGAATGCACCTAGGCAACAGACACGGAGTCCCTGCACGCAGTTTGCAGATCCACCAGTAACAAGCATCATGGGCCAAGGCCAAGGATGAGGGGTCCGGAGGCAGAAGACCTGGTTGCCAGAGCTGGTTCCCACTTCCATTAGCTAAGGGTCCTTGGGCAAGTTACTTAACCCAAGTCTCGGTTCGCTCATCTGCAAAATGGGTTGTCGTGAGAGATAATGCAGGGTTGACCTGACACTCCCTTGAGATAATGAACATAAGCATTTGTAAGATGTGAAGCTTGATACAAATATCTCATAAGATACACATTCACCTGCTTGACTTCCCATCCCCTGCCACAGCCTCCCTGAAGCTCATAGACTTCTTGCCAAGAGCTCTCACAGCCCATGGTACCAGGTGCCGGACCCACACACATTTACACACCGCATACTGTATAAATATAAGTTTTATTAATAATGGGTGAACTCCCACAAATACAACCGGCATCTCTGTGTGACGGGGAGAATCCGTGGCAGGGTAAAGAATGTAGAGAGGTGTGTGTACAGGACGAAGGGGGGACAAGAGCCCTAGGGGAAGGGGAAATCAGAAGTAGAATGAGCCTGGACCCGCACCCCCAGGAAAGCCAGACATGTTCTAGGTGTGTCTGTCGCTCTGGTGCCGTGGGCATGCTGCTCTGGTGCCCAGGGCCCACCTTGGCTGATAGAAAGCAGGTGGAGAGACGTGGACGAGAGTTTGAATGAGCAGCAAGTGGCCATGGAAGGAGAGGGGGAGTGAGATTGCCAGCTTGACACACAAAAGAAGAGCCATGGGGTGGCAGTGGCCAATTCATCTTATGCTCATGCTTGTGCTTGTGTGGGGTCCTGAACTCCAGGGAGCTGGTGCCCTGTGCCACCCCTGGCTTGGGACGGAGGGAGGGAGGGAAGACTGGGGGGTAGACACCTGCGGATCCTGGAGACGCCCAGGGCAGCACCAGCCTCATCCTTAGAATCAAAGCGGGGTCCCCGGGAGGAGGGTGACACGGCCCTTCCCACAGCACCCACCATCACCACCACCATCACTCTTCCTGTGAGCCACAGCGGGACAGCGAGTGTGTGTAGGGCCGAGATTGCCTGTTCGCATATTTGTGCCTGTAACTCAGGAGAGGTGAGGGAGCATTGCGGGACCACGCGAGCAGCAAGAAAGGAGGCTTGGGTCTTCTCCCACTCACCCCCCAGAATAAAGTGCATTCTCCAGTTCCAGTGGCGGATGGGAGAGAAACACAGACATTATTGCAGAGGTGCCATAGGCCCGGCCCCCACCAGAGGTGACGGGGAGAAGTCCAGGGGACAGCCCATGGCGCCAGGCCTCTCCAATCCCCAGGATTGGGAGGGATGATCCAGACAGAAAACCCAGCTTCTGTCCCAACAGATTGTCCAAATCAGCCAGGGTCTAGGGGCAGGGAGAGGTGAGGAGGTGGAAGAGACTTCCAGAGTCCATCCCTGCTCCATTCCAACGTCCAAATGGGACATCCAGGGGACCCCACCAGGGCCCAGCCCTGGAACACTAACCTTATAACAGCCCAGTTTACAAACACTTGTGTTGTGGGGACCCCCGGGGGGGCCGCTTTGGTCAGTTGTCAGTGGGGGCCTGGAGAGCCTGGGGCTCCCAGACAGACAACAGAGGAGCGGGGGTGCAGGGGCAGAAGGCAGGTGGCAGCCTCCCGTGGTCTTTGCATGCAGATGTTGGAAAGAGGAGGGAGGAAGCTACAGACCTACAGACCACATCAATTCGGGAAGACTCCTGGGCGTGGCGGGGAGGCCTGGCGCCCCCAGCCCCAGGGCCACGGCTGGGAGCACAGTCCGACAGCCAGCCTGTGGAGGAGCTGAGAGAGGGGAGGGCGGCTGCACCAGCAGCCGGGGCCCAAGTCTACGAGGTTAAAACAGTCCCAAAGGGCCGGGGCCGGGGGCTTCCTGCTGCAGGGGCTGGGGTGCAGGCCAGGGCAAAGCTCTATCTCTCTGACTTGACCCGGTAACGGAGCACAAGGTATGCCAGCAGCCGCAGGGCCAGAAAGAAGATGCCCAAGACCAGGAAGTCCATGTAGAGCTTGGCGTCCTCTACATCCAGCGCTCGGAGAATGCTCTGTGGTTCCTGGAAAGGGCAGCGTTCCTCCAAGCAGGTCAGGTCTCCTCGCTCCATGCCATAGATGGTCAGAATCACCCCCTCAAAGCCATACCTAGGCAAGCAAGGGCATCAGAGCGGGACACAGAGCGCAGGGACCCTGCTCCCTGGGCAAACTGCCAGAGCCCAGGTGCAATCTCTCACCCTTGGGGCATGGCCTCCTACAGGGAGGAGCAGGGGCAGATGGTGAGGAAGGGGCACTGACCTGACATAGGAGAGGTAGGAGCTCCACTGCAGGTAGGTGGGGATGGTTTTGAAGCTGACAAAGAAACCGGAGAACAAGAGGACAGGGATGGCGGTAACTGGGCCCACAAATGTGGCCACCTGGAGGGGAGGGAAGGCGACCGGGCCGTCACAGGGGTGATCAGGACAGACCCAGGACTGGGGTGGCCCCCAGGTTTCCCATAGATCCATCCCATTCCTTAGGCCAGTCCCTGATTCCTCCCACCAGACTCCGTCCCCCCCTCTTGGGGGCCGCCACCTACCAGCCCCTCACCTGTAGGGAGTTGGAGGCAGCTCCGATCAGCAGCCCCAGAGACTGGGCCACCAAGGCCGTGGCAGTGGCCAGGGCTGAGAAGAGCAGGAAGCGGCTGGTCTCAGCTGGCTGGCCTGTCATCCAGTACACAATGCTGCAGTACACCACCGGGCACACCACCTGGGGAGTGGGCACAGGGCTGGGCAGAGGCCAAGACCCGCCACTCCACCCAGGCAGAACCTCTAGGACAGCAATTGCTAGAGCATCGTGGCTGCTCCTGCCTCTGCACTCCCGTTCATGCAGTCACGTGAACTTGACACGTCCCCTTCCTCCCCGGCTCGAAGAACTTCATTCATCCTCCAGCCTCACCTCTTCAGGCCCGCTCGGACCCGTTCAGGCACGGTGACTTCTCTGAAGGCCCTTCCCATCTGGACCAGCATATTCCTTATATTGTTAATTAATTAACTGTGTATATGAGAGCGTTTTGTCCCCCTGGATGCCATCGACTCCTGGAGGACAGGGACCGAGCCTACCACGTACAGTAGGGCAGGTTCTTCCCTGCACAAGGCGCCCAACCAAGAGGCAACCAGAGGTGGAGCCCCAGCCGAGCTCTTCTCACCCTAGCACAGTGCAGCCTCCACCCTGAGGAAGGGAGACATGTTTTCTAACTTGCTTAAAGGTGTCCTGCGGATTTTTGGTGGCCCTGGTGCTTGGAACAGGGTAGTGGTGGCAATAACAACAACCAAACCCAGCAAACATTATCGGGTACTTTAGTATGTGCTGAGCACTATTCTAAGTACTGTACGTGTATTAACTCATTTCCTTCTCAGAAACGATCCCGAGGTAGATACTATCATCATTCCGCTTTATAGATGGAGACACTAAAGCAAAGAGTGATTAGGTGACTTGCCCAATGTCTCACAGCTAACGAGGAGCAGTACGGCTCCAGAGCCCACGTTATTCTCTACTGCCTCGAATAAGATTCACAGAGTCATTTGTAGGGCTGTTATTTCCATCATTTTCTGTTTGTCCTCTCTTATTCTCACCGGAACATAAGTTCCACAAGGTCAAGACTACTTCCGTCATGTTTGTTGCTATATCCCTAGTGCCTGGCATGGAGCCTGGTGCATGGCAGGTGCTCACCACCTGTTGCTAAGCGAGAAGAAGTCAAGGAAAGGATGGCAGGTAACAAGGTTAAGGGAGGCAAGCAAGCAAGGATGGAAGGAGCAAGACAGGAGGGAGGCAGTGTGGGGGGAGGAAAAGGCTCACCTGGAAGGGCACATCGGCCATGGTCTTGGCCAGGTAATACGCTTTGAGGCTGTACCAGTAGTTAAGATGCTCCCTCATGAAGACGGCCATCTCTAAGGGGACTGAGGACACAGGCCGATCAGGCACAGCTGTCCAGCACCCTGGCCTTACCCCGTGCCCCCCACTCCCGCCCCACGCCCAGGGCAGCTCGGCTCACAGGTGAGCACAGTTGGCATCAGGGCAGCAAACATGAGGAAGAGCATGGAGAAGAAGAGGCAGCCCGTGTTGTTGAAGACCTTGCTGGCATCGTCACCGATGTGCAGGTAGAGGAGACCAATGAGCACGCCGATCACCACATGGGACACAAACCGCAGGTGGGTCAGGACCTGTGTGAGGGGTGATCACGAGGAGAGAGGATGGATCACAGGCTAGGGATGGGCAGGCCACACTTGGGTAGGAATGTGGGCGTGCCCTCACAGGCACAGGGACCCACGGGGGCATTAGGGGGAGCTGTTGGGGGAGGGGCCCCATCACTATCCCAGCTGCTGGGATCCTACACCCCACAAGGCCAGGCTTATGCCAGCCTCCCCTCCCCCAACTTGATGTCTCACCGTGTCCCTGAGGATGGACATGAAGGTCCTCTTGAAGAGGATGCAGAACTGTGTGAGGGTGCTGGTGGCAAATGTGTGGCTTTCAATGGGATCCACTTCCTAGAGAGAGGAAACTGGATCAGGTGACCCTACCCTACTCCCCACCACGAACCCAGCTCAGCTGGTGGGAAAACCCCTGAGCCCGTCCCTGGGGCAAGGGTCCTCCAGAATTCTCCACCATTGAGTTGGGTACCTGGAAGCTGGCCTTAGCGGTGTGAATCAGAGTGAGATTCAGAGAGAGACACAAAAAGGGAGAAAAAACTTGGGAGGGAGGACATAGAAAGGAGTTAAGGACACCCATGGGGGCTACTAATAGATCAGTCACTTCTCTTTATTTATTTGATTCATTTATTTATTTTTTTGGCCGCGCTGCGCAGCTTACTGGCCGACCAGGGATCGAACCCACACCCTCGGCAGTGAAATCACAGAGTCCTAACCACTGGACCACCAGGGAATTCCCCAGTCACTACGCTTTAATCCATTGAAAACATTTACCCTAAGGGTGTAATACCTTTATGCCACCAGTTTCACAATATTATTAACGATGATAATAATGATGACAAAAAAAAAATAATGATGACAACAGCAACAATAACCCTCCCAGTCTTCCAGGGTTATAGTATCTCATTTAAGGAAGACAGCTGGCATGGAACGAACACCAACTGTACCAGCTACGGTGCGAAGAGCTTTGCGTGATGATCTAATTAGTCCTCCCAATAACCCTGTGAAATAAGTATCGTCACCTCCAAGTTAGTGATGATAGTAAACCACACTGACCATGAGGCCAGAGACAGCTTCAGTCTTGTTTACCAGGTGGCACTAAGGACAATGTGCTACAGACGCTCAGTAAGAATTTGTTGAACAAATAAATGAATGAGAAAGTCGAAGCTCAGAGAGGTTAAGTAATGTGCCCAAGGTCACACAGCTAATAGCAGGTCTATTCCAAGTCCTGGGTTCTTCCTAAGTACCCAGTGGTTGTGATGCCTCTGGGGCATGTCCTCTTTGGCAGGGCCATGTCCATGGTCCTCTCTCTCCTCCCCCACTCTGCACTCTGCCCTCTCCACCCCTACTCACCGGAGGGCAAGGGGGACAGGGGGCAGGGACCTCATTCTTCTCAGGGCTGCTCTTCTTCTCTGCCATGGCACAGAGCCCATTCTGCACAGCCCTGAACAGCAGGGGATTCAGGTCTCCGTACTCGCCAGAGGCCACCTCGATGACTGGGGGACACAGAGGGGTGTGCTCAGCTAAGATCTATCCTTGCTTCCCAAGGGCAAGCCAGCCCTTCCTTGGGTGTGCGCGGAAGGCAGGCAACAGTGAGATCTCTGCCCCTGGGAGGCCGAAATGCATGATCTGAACCCCCAAGTTTGGCCCGCCACCATAACCCAGCCCCTACCAACAGGCCCCCACTCACTGAAGTCAGCTGGGTTGTGGTAGGTGGGGCAGTGCAGGCCGAGCCCCTTCAGATAAGGGATCAGGTTGGTGACCACGCCCTTGAAGATGCACTGACCCTGGCTCAGGATGTAGAGCTGAGGCAGAAAGAGAAGGACGAGGAAAACACCATGAGCGGGTCAGGCAGGTCCCATGACACCTCTACTGACCCCTTCCCTCTCCCCATCGCAGGCCGGTCACCTTTGCATCCCAGAGAACCCTCACCTTGTCAAACATCTCAAAGAGCTTGGCACTGGGCTGGTGGATGGTGCAGATGATAGTACGGCCCCCCTGGGCCAGGGACTTCATGAGGGACACCACTTGGAAACAGGAAGCGCTGTCCAGACCACTGTCCAGAGAGAGGCCACCAGGGGGCGGGGTGAGGTGGGCAGAGACAAGGGAAGGGACTGTTTGGATAGGGCAGCTGCTATGAGGGCGAGGGAGCTGGCAGGAAGGGGGTCACCCTGGCCATCCCTTTATCCCATCCACACTGTACGATTCAGGCATTTGGAGGTACCAAGAAGCCCAGAGTACTGTTAGGTGTAACAAGCAATTATTAAGCACCTGTTGAATGCCAGGCACTGGGATTACAAAGATGAATAAATAAGACATAGACTCTGGTTGGGAGGGAGAGAGAGAGGAATGCACAGATCATTTGAGATAATGTGGACCATGCTGTAGAAACATGGGGTGAAGTAGGGGGAGGGTTAAGCTCTGTTGTACAAAGGTGTTGGAGGGTAGTCAGAGAAGTTTCCTGAGTGAGTCTGGCAGAAGAAAGAGCTAAGCCAGGTGAGGGAGGGAGGAAGGGCAGGTGCGGTGGTGAAGGGCATTCCAGGCAGAAGACACAGCATGTGCAAAGCTCAGAGGCATGAAACACACGGCTTGACTAAGAGAATTATAAGTGATTCAGTATTATTAGAGCATGAAATACAAGACAGTGTGAAGCAAGATGTGAGGCCAGAGAAATAGGTCCAGACCAGGACCTTGTAAGTCCTCTGACTTCATTCTGAGGGCAAATGGGAATCACTGCATATTTTGAAGCAGCGGAGTGAGCATTGCCAGACTTTTCTTTTAGAAAGCTCACTCTGGTTGCAGTTTGGAAGAAGGATGGGCTGGGAGAGACTGGAGATGAGGAGATAGGAGTCTTTTGAAGAAATGCAGGCAAGAGTTGATGATGTCCTGAATTTAAGCACTGGCACTAAGAATGGGGATGGGGCGAATCTGAGAGATGGAAAAAGAACGTAGAATCAGCAGGACTTGGCGATTGATTGGCTGTGGGGGAGAGAAGGAGCAGGCGACATACGTCAAGGAGGACATCGGGATTTCTGCTAGGGTGAAGGATGGGGCTGCTATGGCAACAGGATTGGCAGGGGTGGAGCCCTTCTCTGGCCCCAGGAGGCTGCAGACACATGCTCTTGTCTCCAGCAGTGGAGCAGATGCAGCCTCTAGCCCTGGCTCTGGGCTGAGGGGAGGAGGCATCCTGGTGGGAGAGGAGGGGGAGAGATACCTGGTGGGCTCGTCAAAGAACATGACAGGTGGGTTGTTGACCAGCTCCAGGGCGATGGCCAGGCGCTTCCTCTGCCCTCCGGAGAGCAGGGCTGTCCTCGTGTGGGAGCAGGACATCAGGCCCAGTGCTGTCAGGATCTCTGTCACCTGGCCCGGCCGCCCACCCACCCCAGGTCAGCTTCAGAGTCTCTGCTTCCCCCAGCACCACCCCAATTTAAGTAAGCATCTCCCTGAAGCGTGATGTCCCAGCCTTGGCCGCCCCTCTCTTACCACCCAACTCGGGGGCCCCAGAACTCAGCAGCACTGAAAAGGGCAGCTGACCCGTCCCCCCCCCCACCCTCCCCCACTCACCAGCTCCTTCTTCACCTCCTGCTTCTCACTTAGCTTCAGGTTAGCAGAGACCTGGGGCCCAGAGAGAAGGCGGATCAGATATGTGTGGGAGGGGGCACAGCCTTGACCCCTTAGCCAATGGGAAGGACGGGGACAGCGGATAAAGGGAAGGACTAGGAGGAGGGGACGGCCATCCAGCTCTCACCATCATGGCTTCCAACACTGTGAGGTGTGGCAGCAGCATGTCGTCCTGCATGATGTAACAGGACATCTTTCGGAAGGTCCTCAGTTCCCTCGGCCTCCCATTGACCAGGATCTGCCCCTTCATTCCAGACTCCCTGAAGGAACGTTGGTTGGGGATGGGGCTCAGGGTCACTTCAGAACAACTTCTGTGCTCCCCAGGGGACCCCTCTGCCTGGTCCTGCCCCCATTCTACCCCAGCCTTGTTCTCACCTGTATCCTGCCAAGATGTTCATGAACGTGGACTTGCCAGCCCCTGAGGGGCCCATGATGCCAATCAGCTCCCGGCGGCAGAATTTACCTGATAGGCACTTAAGGAGAGTCTTATAACCTGCAGTGAGGGAGGGAGGAACTTTTGATCAGGGCTACAATGAACAGAGACACCCCAAGCTCTTAGGAGCCATGGCTGTCAGTGAAATAGGCAGTCCCTGCTCACTGTGAATTGGTTAGGATGGAGGAACGACCCTCAGAGCCCCAACAATAACCTATACCCTCTCACCCCGTCCCCCTAGAAACGACCACCACTAATGTCAAAGTACCCGAGGTGACAATGCTCTTCCTTTTTTTTTTTTTTTTTTAATTCATTTATTTATTTATTTATTTTTGGTTGCATTGGGTCTTCGTTGCTGCGCGCGGGCTTTCTCTAGTTGCAGTGAGCGGGGGCTACTCTTCGTTGCGGTGCGTGGGCTTCTCATTGCGGTGGCTTCTCTTGTTGCGGAGCACGGGCTCTAGGCACGCGGGCTTCAGTAGTTGTGGCTCGCGGGCTTAGTTGCTCCGCGGCACGTGGGATCTTCCCGGACCAGGGCTCGAACCCGTGTCCCCTGCATTGGCAGGCGGATTCTTAACCACTGCGCCACCAGGGAAGCCGGCAGTGCTTTTTCTGAAGGCCGTGGGAAAACCCCCACATCTGATGGATGGGCGTGGAGAGGAGATCAAAGTTACAGTAGACTCTACTCTTCTACAAACACAGCGGCCACTCTCTCATCCCCTCCAGGAAGACTTTCCCAACGATCCAGCCTGAGCTGGCTGACTGTCCTCTGTGCTCCCATAGCACTTCTCATATGCCAACACGTTTGTTACTTGATGTGCCTGCCCCTCATTCCCCTCCTCCAGCCTCTTAGTCAGTGAGCTCCTTGGAGGAAGGGTCTGTGTCTTACTCATCTTTGTAACCTTAGCAGACTGGCTGGCACATACTAGATGCTCAATAAGTGTTGGTTCTACCTTGGCCTCATTCTAAAAAGCCTTCTTCAGGGTGCTCTCTCTGCCCACCAGTCTCTGCAGACCCTAACATGGCCCAGTAAAATCTCACCTTTCATTCACTCACTGGGAGGCAGCATATGCATTAAGAGTACCAGTTTGGAGTCAGGTGGATCTACGTTCAAATTCTGGCTCCACACTTACCAGCTGTGTGACCTTGGGCAAGTTGCTTAACCTCTCTGAGCTCCAGGTCCCTCATCTGTAAAATGAGGATGATAGTACCTATCTCATAGGGTTGCTATAAAGATTCAATGAGATAATATATGTAAAGCATATGACACAGTGCTTGGCACATAGAGCCCATTAAAAACAAGTGATATTTTATAATTAATCCCATTTGGCAAGCGCTTATTGATATATACTACATTCCAAGCTCTGTACCAGAGAGTGCACCAAAAAAATGAGGAAGACATAGTTCCTGCACTCAAGATGGTGATAGTCTAGGTTAAAAAGATGGACAAGAAACCATCTATGGATCTGAAGAAAGATAAAATAAGGGTTATAACAGAAGTACAAATCATGTGCAATGAGAATGCAGAAAATGGAACTGATGAGGGTGGAAGGGCAAGGGGAAAATCAGGAATGGCTTCATGGAAGAGGTGGCATGAGCAGCATTTCAAAATGGGAAAGGAAGGCAGAGGCTCTCCAGGCTTTGGGAGGAAAAGCTCTGCTATATAACAGCATATATGTAATACAATCCAAGGAACAAAGGGCAGAGACTCCACGGAGTCAACTGGTGAGACAAGTGGGTGGAGAGGAAAGATGAAGCCAAGGAGGCTGGCCTTGCCTGCTGGGCTTGCAGACCTGCCTCAGTGAGGCCGAAACACCAATCCCCTACCAGGTACTTTGCTCACTACCACCCTCCTCCCACCCGTAAGGAGCCCAATTCCCTCTCCATTCTACCTCCTTAGCAGAGGCAGTGAAGGGATGTGATCTTTCACCCTCCCTCCACAGCACCCAGCCGTCCCTCTGGACATATCCGGTCAGACAGGGGATCAGCTGCTGCCCACTCTGGCATTCTGATCACACCAACTGCCCGTATGGTGCTTTCCAGTTTACAAAGCTCAGTGCCTCAGTCACTGCTGTAGCAACATGGATGAGGCAACTGGGGCCCAGAGACATCCAGTGACTTACCCAAGGTCACACACACAGCAAGTTCTTTACTGGGAGAGGGGAAATCATGGATTCCAACCCTCTGCCTCATTCATCATCGCCGTCAATTAGAAAGAAGTGTGGTTGTGCATGCCAGGGTATGCCTTTCAGAGCTACTCACAGGAAGCGATTTCTTTTGCAGGGGAAGAAATTGACAATGATGACCCCTCCCTTCATTTAATCCCCACCAAGCACTTGATTGAACACTATTGCTGAATTCAAATATCACCCTACGCTTGCCTTTCACAAAGCATTTTCACAGCTAACATCTCAGCTGAGCCGCACAACAAGCCTGTGTGGTGGGTATTATCATCCCTGTTTACAGACGAGGAAAGTAAGGCCAAGAGAGGGTAAGCAGCCTGCCCAAGGTCACACAGCTTACAAGTGGCTAGGAACCCATGTCTTGGGGCTCCTGCTGGACCACAACTGCTCATCATGGGAGGGGCCTGCCATGCCTTCAGGATGGAGACCCACCACAGTTCTAGATCTGCCTCAGTCAGTAACTCTCTTCAGAATTTTATGAAGTCACTTAATCCTTCAGGGCCTCCATTTCCTCATCTATAAAATAAGGATAGTATATCTCCTCCCAAGGACATAATAAGGTTATTATGAATAATAAGTAAGATAATTAATAATAATTAATAGAAAAGGGTTTTAAAAATCAAGAAGTGTCCTTTGTAATTAGGAGAGGTGAGTGACAAATCCTTACGTGGGAAAGACAGAAATCTCCCTCTCTCCACGCCCCTTGCTCTTTTTCCTCTCTGCCTACCTCTAATTGCCTTCTGTCCTCCAGAGAAGGGGACAGGAATTCAAGTAAAAAGAGAAGGCAGAAAGAGGAGGACAGAGGGCAGAGAAAGGGGCAAGGGATGGACGAGACGGCAAAATGGCCAGTAAAGCAGAATGGGGCTGGCAAGGACAAAGGAGGGAAGGACTTGGTCAGGGGTGCCCATTTGCTGTGGCTGGGCTTGAAGCAGCCAGAGAGCTGGCCCATCTAGACACGTTTCTTTTATATCTTCATTCTCCTTAAAACTGTGAGGGCTAGGGAAATAACAACTACCTCCTCATTTGGCCCGGAGCTGGTCTCAGGGCCGAGAGGCTGCTTAGTGTTAAGGTGCTGAGCAGGGAGCCCGGATACCTCAGTTTCCAATGGCTCAGGCCCTGTGACCTTTTGGTCCCTCATGGGAGTGAGGGTAGGGAGGGCAGAGAGAGTTCAGGCTCAGCCCTGCTCTGAAGCACCCCAAACATTTCTTAAACCTCAGAGAACAATGTCCCAGCTCCACCCCTGATCCACACCCAGGCTCTGGGGAAAAACCCAGCTTCCCCTATTCCCAGCTCAACCTGCCCAGGGCAGGGAGGGTGGGTGGGGTGGGGGGCAAAAGCTGCAGGGGATGCAGGAGATGGTCAGGGTTCAAAGGAACTCAGAGCCCCAGCCAGACCTTACCCCCCTGTCCTAATGGGAGAAACAAGGAGGAGATGGGAATGCTTAACAGGGAAGTTAAGAGAGAGAAAGGAACGCTGCATGGAGAGCTGGAAAACCTGGCTTCTGGTCCCAAGTCTGCCACTTATTAGCTGTGTGACATTGGTCAAGTTACTCAACTTCTCTGGGCCTCAGTTTCCTTATTAATAATACAGGGATGTCATCTATCCTGTCAAGCCTTCACCTTCCGTGCCTCGGAGGACTTCGGCAAGAGCGAAGTAAGAAGACAGGAAGGAGAACATCTTTTAAAATTAGCAGAGCTCTGTAGGTCCAAGGATTTTTGCTAACCACTGAGGACAACCCCTGCAGCACAGCCCCTAATTTCTCATATCAGCCCTCAGAGGCAGGAGCTCTACCTGAAATAACAAAGGAAAACTCCTCATGGACCAGAGGTGATAGTGTCATCTTGGAAGAGGAAATAACCAATTGAATCTAGTGTCCCATGGTGTTTACAGGTGTAAGGGGAGTGCAGACCCCCGGCACCTCAGCTGTGTGCACAGTGAATGAGGGGCATAGATTTTGGTGGACCCGCTCCTGCCGGATTTACAGAAGAGGGGACATCCAGGCCTCATGCTCCCAAAGGGGCAACTCGTGGGGGCTCACAATTCCCCATCAGGCTGCTCCCTTACCCCGTTTGCGCCAGCAGGGTCCCTCCCTCACGGAATAGGACAGCTCCACAAACTCGATGTCCACGGCTGAGCGCTTGGGTAGGTGGGAGAAGCGCTGGGCTTCGGTGATGTGGTTCTCCACCTTCTTCAGGTGTGTGGTCAGCATAGGGGGCTCCGCCCCATCCTCCAGCGCCACGGCCATGGCTACAGCCCCAGGTCCTAGTCCACAGCCCACGGCCTCCAGCGCCTTCTCCGCCATCACGCCGCCGCCGGCCTGCAGGGAGAGGGCCTGCTCAGTTTGGGGCAGACCCCGATCCCTGGCTCAGAGCTCCCTTGCTTTCTAATGTGCCCTCGCCCCCACTCCCCGCCTCCTTCTCAGGGTAGACCGGCTACTGGGAGCAGCCCACATCCCACCGCCAGAGCATCTGCCCTCCCCCGACCACCACTCCCCGCGCAGCAACGATCAGTCCCGACCTCTCCTCGGTCCCGGGCAGCCCCAGCCCTAGCCTGGCCCCAGCTCGGCCCCTCGAAGCCCGCACCCCTCCCTCCTCCCCACGGAGGCTCTAATCTCCTTACCCCGCAGGCCAGCAGCCCCAGGGGACTGGATGGGAGGGGGGGGAAGGGGCGGCTGGCGGAGGCTGCCGGCTAGGAGGTCAGGGTAGCAGGGTGAGCACAGGGTGGACCAGGCGAAGGCGGAGGAAGAGGAGGCTCTGGGCCTCCCGCTGCGTTCCCCTCCCCATCCCTGAGCGAGACGCCCTGGCTAGCCCCTCCCGCCTGCGCCCCTGGGTCCGCGCGCCCCGGGCTCTCCCCAGGGATGGGCGCACCACCCGGACTCCAAATCCCCACTGCCAACTAAGCCCCCCATGGCGGGCTCATCCCCCTCCCATCTTCCGCAAGCCTGGTCACCTTGAGGCGCCCCCGGGCCGGTGCGGAGCCGAGATGCTTAGCGCTGCCGCGGGCCGAGGATGGAGACTCCAGGCCCTCTTACCTGCCTCCGGCTGCAGCACCGGCGTCCCGGCTCCCGGTCCCGGCGGCAGGGCCGGGGCGGGGCCGGGCCGGGGCGGGCGACAGGGGAGGGCTCGGGCCTCAGGTCTGAAGAGAGATGACAGGGTTGGGGAGGGGCGACTGGGGCGCGCCCCTACTCAGCTTGGCCGCGCACACCTGGTTCCCTGAGCCCGACCCTCGGTGCCTTGTCCTCCCGAACCCGCCGGGCGACTGCGCTCTCCTCCAAGCTGCTGCTCGCCCTTCCCGCTGTTCTTAAAGAGCCCGCGCCGCCCCGCTGCCCACGGGGGGCGAGGACGGCGAAGGGGAGCGACGCGTCGGCGACGTGGGGTGCCGCAGCGAGTGCAGTTGTGGACCCGGGACTGGGGAATTGGTGGCGAAGGGCCGACTTGGGGGCACTGAGGAAGGGAGAGCTGAAGTCACTCAGTGGGGACACGTCCCTGGATTACAGACTATACAACGGTGGTGGCGGAGGGGGAGGGGAATTGGGGGGTGCAGATTCCGTCACTCTCAAGGGATTGTGGAGCTGTCAGCCTGTCTGCACCACCACCACCCCAATTAATTTCCCTCAGTTCTGGCCCTTGAGCTCAGGCATCCCCTGGGAATCCCCAAACTAGATAAAAATGCTTTGAAAGCAAGAATCGTGGGACATCCTCCCCCCCCCCGCCCCCTCCCCCGCCTACCCTTTCCCTCTCTAAAGGCGAGGAGACTGGTTAAAAAAGAGACAGAGGGTGGCTGCTTTGGGAGAGCTTGCAGGCAGCTCCAAGGTTAAACTGGTACCCAGAGCTCAGCCTGCTCCAAGTGTAGAAATCGTCATTCTCCCAGGCAAATTCGGGCCTTTAAGACAGGCATTGCCTGATGCTGGAGGCACATGTGTGCCAGGGCATGCACAGGGCTCACAGAACACTGTCTTTGGCGTCTTCTCACATACGTGTGCATTCTCTCCCTCACCCGACAAGTCTTCAAACGGAAGTGCCCAGAGCACTCTCGGGGTTTTTCCCTGCTTTGATCCTTCCTCAGGCAACTCCTCTTGGCCCCTGCCTGCCCCCGCCCCAGTCTTCAAGGGGTAAGTAGGTTAGCCAGCAGAGACACGTGACCTGAGCTTTTAAATTCCCACCTGTCCCACAGCAGAGACGGATGGGAGGGGAGGCTGCTGGTGTTGCTGCCGTGACTGAGGCTTCTCCTTGCTGCAGCAGATGAGAGGTTACTAGCAGTCAAATCTCTCCCCCGCTGGTCCCCCCCCTCTGCCAGCCTCTCTGAAGCCTGGAGGCTGGCGGCCCCTGCAGGATGTCTCCAGGCCCCCCCCCTGTGACTTAGAGTTTCATAAAGATTTTGGATCCAGCCCTCTCTACCTTCCCGACCCCATGCGCCACATCACCACTGTTCCTCAGGAACCCCCATTCTCCAAGTTAACCCCCAGTGCTCTACTGTAGATCTCCCCCCCCCCAACAGTTGCATTATCTCATTTAATCCTCACAATATCCCTATGAGGCTGGTGTTACAACCTCTCTTTACAGATAAAGAAACTGAGGCATAGTGAGGCTAAGCCATGTGTCAAGAGGACACATTTAGTTGGTAACAGAACAGGGCTTAAACCCTAAAGTCCTCTCTGCTATGAAGCCTCTGGGAACCCTATTCCCAAATGGACTGTCTCCCTCCACTTCCTAGACAGGCTCTTCATTCTCTCAAGATAACCTCCATAGCTTAATGACACTACCCCCCCATTCCCTGGCATACAACTTTCCAATTTTCAGGAAAATTTCCTCCCCTTCCTTAGGAATGCTCTGTCCCCATTCCTCAGGACAGCCTTCCCTATCTTCAGAGACCAACATTTCCAAGTCTTCTGCCAGTTTTCCGCCCTGTGCGGTTCACACCCCCTGCCCCAGGGCAGGAGTCCTCAGCCTTGGTTGAGAGTTAGCATCGCTTGGGGACTTTCAAAAAGATGTTTAGATAACACTCCAAAGCAGTTCATGCTGATCTCTAAGGTAGGATCCAGGCATTAGTATTTTAAAACGCTCTCCAACTGATCCCACTGAGCGGGCAAAGTCAAGAACCACTGCCCTGATGAAACTTCCATTCCCTGGGTTAGAACACCTGTCATGCACCCACTAAAAGCCCTTCTCTTCCCTGAAACAGGCCTCCCCATTCTCTAGGACACAGGACACCCTCTCCCCATTTTGTGAACACATCTTCCATGTCCTGAATTTGCAGTCAGAAGATTTGCATTCTATCCTTTGTGCTTTTACTAGTTTTGTACTCAAGCAAATTTCTCCACCTCTCTGGGTCTCATCCATGTCATGGGGATGATAAAAAAAAATCCTGCATATCTGCCTCTCAGAAGAAAAGGTTCTTATGAGATTCAAGTGTTCAAGTGCTTAGCAATAGATGATGATTTTTAATTCTCAGGAACAGATCATACATCCTTACTCTCCAGGTCAGACTTACCATGGTTCAAGGTCATTTCATTTCCCGCAGAAGAATCTCCCATTTCCTTGGCAAAGGAGGGGAAACTACATTTGCTGAATACCTGCTATGTGCTAGGCTCTCAGCATAGAGATATGATCTCTGAAGAAAGAGCTAGGTCTGTCTCTTTCTCCTCTGAATTCCCAGAACTTGTGCACAGAAAACCCACTGTATAGCCATGTATTGACTAAACAGTCTAACCAGTCCTCACAACAAATTTATGAGGCCAGTATTATCCCCCCATGTTTCAGATAAGGAAACTGAAGCTCAAAAATGTTAAGTACAAGTATGAGGTCACACAGCTCATGTCGTGGATCCAGGGATCCAAAACCAAGACTATACATTCTAAACAATGACTTGATCTACTATGTCAAACTTCCTCATTCCCTAATAGTGTCACCTTCCCATTTTATGAAGCAGATCCATCTCCACTCCCCTGAACAGGCTTCTTCCCATTCTAGGATATAAAAGTTTTCCAACCTTCTAGAGGTCCACTAGGACAGACCCTTTCCATTCTGGGAGATACCCCCAACTCCTTCCACATACCTTCCAAGACAGAACTTTGATTCCATAGAACGCACACTTCTAACTGCTGGAAGAGACCTTGTAACTCGAGAGCAGTAGTTCTCAAGCTTAGCACACATGAGTATCCCCTGGAGGGCTCCTTACAACACAGACCACAAGGCCCCCTTCCCAGAGTTTCTCAGTCAGTACCTGGGATGGAGCCAGAGAATTTGCATCTCTAATAAGTCCCCAGGTGATGCTGATGTTGCTAATCTGGGGGCATGCTTTGATTTCTCATCCTCCGAATAAATTTCCAGTCTCCTACCATGGTCTTTCCCTCAATGCCCAAAATGGATCCTCCCCCCCTTTCCTCAAATATACCTCCTCCATTCCGTGCTATTGATCCTCTCCTATTTCTAGGATCCTCCCCAATTCCCATCCCATAGCCTCCCCTCCCACCACCAAGACAGCCTCCATCCAGGACAGGTTCCCTAGACCCAGATAGGTAAGGGTTGGTGATAACTGGCTTGTGAGGAGCAAGGCAGAAGCAGAAAATTCCTGTCTCAGCTTAGTGCTGGGAGCTAATCTAGCAGACACAGGGTGCTCTGGGCAGGGATTTGTGGGAGAAGCAGTTGGTAAGGAGCTTTATGGACTTATGGGAAAAGGGGGATAGCAGGATCTTTTGGGAGCTGGAAAGGAATTGGATTGTGGACTTTGGAAGTGACCGTAGTTCTGCTTTCACCACCCCAGGTTTCTGGTCTACCCCGACAGTCCCCCCCTCTCTCTCTCTCTCTCTCTCTCTCTCTCTCTCTCTCTCTCTCTGTCTCTCTCTCTCTCTCTGTCTCTCTGTCTGTCTCTCTCTCTGTCTCTCTGTCTGTCTCTCTCTCTCTCTCTCTCTCTCTCTCTCTCCCCCCTTTGGATAGAATGATTTTCAAGTGTATTTATCAGTGGAAGGACCCTCTGCTGGCCACTTGGGGAAATGCAGCCCAGGCCTGGGAGAGAGTGGTAGATAAAAGAGGGAGGCTGCTGGAGACAATCAAGATGGGTATAGGCACCTGAGTCTGGGCAGTGGAGGGGTACCTACTAGGCAGAGTCCTGGCTGTTGCCTTTTAAAAACAATCCTTGTTGTTAAAAAATATGAGAATATAACATATATAACAAAATCAAGAAATACTGAAGTATATTTTAAAAGTGTGATATTTATCTCTCCATTTCTCACCTGTGATGTAGTTCCATTTCCTTTTCTTCAAATTTTTTAAAATAATTTTTTTTTTTTTTTTTTTTGCTCCATTGGGTCTTCGTTGCTGTGCGGGGGCTATTCTTCATTGCGGTGTGCGGGCTTCTCATTGCGGTGGTTTCTCTTGTTGTGAAGCACAGGCTCTAGGTGCACGGGCTTCAGTAGTTGTGGCACGTGCGCTCAGTAGTTGCGGCTCGCGGGCTCTAGAGCGCAGGCTCAGTAGTTGTGACGCAGGGGCTTAGTTGCTCCGCGGCATGTGGGATCTTCCCGGACCAGGGCTCGAACCCGTGTCCCCTGCATTGGCAGGCGGATTCTCAACCACTGTGCCACCAGGGAAGCCCGCCATTTCCTTTTGATAAGAAGAAAATGAGGGGTTCTTCGAAGCTGCCAAGGTTCTTTGCCCGAGTCACTGTCTCTTTTTCCTTGAGAACCCACACACCTTCTGCCTCCCAGTCTCAGCTTGCCGTCTTCCTTCCCCTAGAACTTGAACTCCCACCACACCCCTTTGTACCCTTTGCGTGGAACCAGCCTGAGACCAGCCTGTTTGCCCAGCTTTTCTCTGGGACTTGTTCCCCTGCTCCAAACACAAGGCCAACTCCCCTGGAGGGTGGGGAGAAAGGCCACTGCTGGTAGGTGTTCAAAATGCCTTACTTCCCTTGATCGCCGCTATTCCAACGACCCCTATCTCCACTCAGCAGCCTACTTCCTGCGGACATTCCAACTAGCTCCATTTTATTTATTTATTTACTTTTATAAATTTATTTATTTATCTATTTATTTTTGGCTGTGTTGGGTCTTCGTTGCTGTGCACGGGCTTTCTCTAGTTGCAGTGAGCGTGGGCTACTCTTCGTTGCGGTGCGCGGGCTTTTCATTGTCGTGGTTTCTCTTGTTGCAGAGCATGGGCTCCAGGCGCGCAAGCTTCAGTAGTTGTGGCACGTGGGCTCAGCAGTTGTGGCCTGCGGGCTCCAGAGCTCAGGCTCAGTAGTTGTGGAGCATGGGCCCAGCTGCTCCGCGGCATGTGGGATCTTCCTGGGCCGAGGCTCGAACCCGTGTCCCTTGCACTGGCAGGCAGATTCCTAACCACTGCGCCACCACGGAAGCCCTAACTAGCTCCATTTCAAAATGTCCCTTTTCACAACAAAAAAACAAACAAACCAATCGAAAAATGGGCAGAAGACCTAAATAGACATTTCTCCAAAGAAGACATACAGATGGCCAATAGGCACATGAAAAGATGTTCAACATTGCTAATTATTAGAGAAATGCAAGTCAAAACTACAATGAGGTACCACCTCACACTGGTCAAAATGGCCATCATTTAAAAGTCTACAAATAATGGGACTCCCCTGGTGGTCCAGTTGCTAAGGCTCCGCGTTCCCAATGCAGGGGGCCCGGGTTCCATCCCTGGTCGGGGAACTAGATCCCTCATGTCGCAACTAAGAGTTCGCATGCCACAACTAAAGTTCCCGTATGCCACAACTAAGACCCGGCACAGCCAAATAAATAAATAAATAAATGTTTTAAAAATCTACAAAAAATCTATCTGGAGAGGGTGTGGAGAAAAGAGATCCCTCCTAGACTGTTGCTGGGAATGTAAATTGGTGTAGTCACTATGGAAAACAGTATGGAGGTTCCTCAAAAAACTAAAAATGGAGTTGCTATATGATCCAGCAATCCCACTCCTGGGCATATGTCCAGACAAAACTATAATTCAGAAAGATAGGACTTCCCTGGTGGCGCAGTGGTTAAGAATCCGCCTGCCAATGCAGGGAACACAGGTTCGAGCCCTGGTCCGGGAAGATCCCACATGCCGCAGAGCAACTAAGCCCGTGCACCACAACTACTGAGCCTGTGCTCTAGAGCCCTCGAGCCACAACTACTAAAGCCCGCGTGCTACAATTACTGAAGCCCACGCGCCTAGAGCCTGTGCTTCGCAACAAGAAGCCACCGCAATGAGAAGCCCACGCACCAAAACAAAGAGTAGCCCACGCTCGCCGCAACTAGAGAAAGCCCGCGCGCAGCAATGAAGACCCAACACAGCCAAAATTAATTAATTAATTAATTTTTAAAAAAACTATACTTCAATTAAAAAAATACTTTAAAAATGTCCTTTTTCTGACCGCCTTTCCCTCCTGCCCTGATCTTCAGAGGCTCACTGTATTTGATTCTAACTAGTCTCCTAGGGCCTCCCTGCCCAGTTTTGACCTCACGATTCTTCTCTTGCTGCTCTAATTACCCTGCTCCTTGACCCTAGGCAATTCATGTCCAAGCAGACAAGCCATGGCCGAGGATCAACCCAGTGGTCTGTCTTCTGCTTTTGCTCCAGGGCTGCTGGTATCTGCTACAAAAAAGAGTCTGCTTGTGTTGAAGTTGCCTGATCTTGGTCTTCAGCCTCTGCTGAGTTGTCAGGTGATCCATCTCACTCCTGTATCTATAAACGGCATTTCTAAAACTTGACAGTTGTTATAAATCTCCTTAATCCAACAAATTATCCCTCAATAACATTAATCCCTACTCTATCAAGGAAATAGAGACCACCAGGCATGAAATCCCTGTCACACCTTACACCTCCTACGAACTAAATTCACATCCCCTCCCATCCTGCCTTCCCTCTACTCGAAGGAAGGGATGTCTCCATTACTTTCCAAGCTTCGTCTATCTACTTGTCCTCCATATTCCTTGCTCAGTCAAGAAATTCAAGCTATTTAGCATGCTATGAAAAGTTTTCACAACCTCCCCCTACCTTCCCTCTCAGCCTCAAACCCCTCTGCTACTGTACACGAAATGAGTATGCACCTCATTCGCAAAGTGCACCGTGGGATTCCTGATCTTGAGCAAATTCATTCATTCATTGGGAGCCTATATTCACTAGGTCACAGTCTGACAGAAATGACTTGATTCCCCATGACTATTCTTCCCTCTTCTCATCTTGGAGAATCATTTCTCTTTTCTACTCACTCAGCTCTTCTGTGCTCTTGTGTGAGGTTATGGACTTGCCCTAAATAAGAAAAATGAAGCATCAGTTTCCACACTCCTGGGCCACCTGCCCTCTCTTCCTACCGCCACCCCTTTGAGAAGAGTAAGACAGGGTATCTCCTTAATCTTCAGGCACCATGATGTCTGACTCTAGATGAACTTTTAAGGCAATCAAATTAGTACTGGCACCCTCCTCCCTCCAGGGATCTGCTGTCACCCACCCCCAGCCTCTATATTCTTCCACAGGCCTCTGGCTGCTTAGACTCAATAACCCCTTTCTCCGGTCCGGTGCTTTCTAACCCACGCACACAGAGCCCAGGATCCCCTCCTCCTGGAGAACTGGAATCACACGGTAGCAGGCCAAAATGTCTTCTGCACTCCCCATGGTCCAGACCTAGCAATGGGATTTGGTGGGGGCGTCACTGCTATGACTGGTAGGGAAGGCCCTTTTCACGGGGTGCTGGCCTGATCCTGAAGGCACTGCTCAGCTGAGGAATGAATGCCATCAGTAATGCTGAAGAAATTCCTCAAGTGGCAGCCCCAGCCACTGCTTAGAACACCAGCAAACCAAGGGCACCAAAAAAATGAAAGAAAAAAATTGAGACCAGAATTTGATAGTTTATAAATATATATTTTTGAAAGTATAATCATGTTGTACTTACTTGTAGTTGCTTCCGGGTTTAATATTTTCATTTTGAATTATACACGGAGAATGGGGCACCACAGTCTTATCAGGGTTCAGAGCCTTTAGGCTTCATCTCATCTTGATTGGGAGAAAGGTCTCTAATGACTTGCCCTTGGGGTCTGCCTCCGGCCCTGTTCTATTCAACCTTTTAACCCACCGCTTGGAGACAGTTGTCCATCGAGTCTCACAGGTCAAAATTTAATGAGGATAAACACGAGGGCTTGCTGTTGGGTCCAAGATAACCACTGCAAACATCTAAAGTGAAGGAGCACAGCTTGGGCAATAACAAAACATGTAAAGGCTTAGGGGCTCCAGAGGGCAGCGGCTTCATACTAAACTGAGAGCATGGTGTAACCACCAAAACTAGAGGCCCCAAGGACACGGGGGTGGAGAGGGGACTCCAAACTACACGACACAGGAGGTTTAGAAGAAACTGAGGGTGCTTAGCCCAAAGAAGCCTCCGTTGTCTTCAGTTATCTGAAGGCCTGATGGGGGGGCAGAATTATACTTGTTTAGTGGAAGGACAGGGTGTGGGTGGTGAAATTGATACAGGATCCTAGAGGAGTGAGCCTGGAGATGCAGTGGCTTTGCTTATGGAAGTCTTCACTTGCATTTCCTCTCTCCTCTATGTTGCCATTTAAAAAAAAAAAGAAAAATCTTTCTCAATGCCTTTTATATATATATATTTATTTATTTATTTATTTATTTATTTATTTATTTATTTTTGGCTGCATTGGGTCTTCGTTGCTGTGCACAGGTTTTCTCTAGTTGCGGTGAGCGGGGGCTACTCTTCGTTGCGGTGTGTGGGCTTCTCACCGCGGTGGCTTCTCTTGTTCCGGAGCGCGGGCTCTAGGCGTGCAGGCTCAGTAGTCGTGGCTTGTGGGCTTTAGAGCGCAGGATCAGTAGTTGTGGCACACGGGCTTAGTTGCTCTGCGGCATGTGAGATCTTCCCGGACCAGGGCTTGAACCCGTGTCCCCTGCATTGGCAGGCGGATTCTTAACCACTGTGCCACCAGGGAAGTCCTGCTTTCTTTTTAAAATTATTTATTTTTTATTGAAGTATAGTTGAAGTGCAATATTATATGTTACAGGTGTACAATATAGTGATTCACAATTTTTAAAGTTTATACTCCATTTAGTTATTATAAAATATTGGCTATATTCCCTGTGTTGTACAGTATATCCTTGTAGCTTATTTCATACATTATAGTTTGTACTTCTTAACCCCCTACCCCTATCTTGTCCCTCCCCCCTTCCCTCTCCCCACTAGTAACCGTTACTTTACTATCTATATCTGTCTCTTTCTTTTCTGTTACATTCACTAGCTTGTTGTATTTTTTAGATTCCACAAATAAGTGATATCATACAGTATTTGTCTTTCTGTCTGACTTATTTCACTTAGCATAATATCCTTCAAGTCCATCCTGATTGTTGCAAATGGCAAAATTTCATTCTATTATACGGCTGAGTAGTATTCCACTGTATATATATACCACATCATCTTTATTCATTCATCTGTTGATGAGCACTTAGGTTGCTTCCATACTTGGCAATTGTAAATAATGCTATGAACATTGGGGTGCATGTATCTTTTCAAATTAATTTGTGTTTTTTTCAGATATATAGCCAGGGGTGGAATTGCTGGATGGTATGGTGGTTCTATTTTTAGGTTTTTGAGAAACCTCCATATTGTTTTCCACAGTGGCTGCACTAACTTACATTCCCACCAACAGTGTACTGTTTTCTCCACATCCTCACCAACATGTTCTTTGTGTTCTTTTTGACGTCAGCCATTCTGACAGGCGTGAGGTGATATCTCATTGTGGTTTTGATTTTGCACTTCCCTGATGATTAGCCATGTTGAGCGTATTTTCATATGCCTGTTGGCCATCTGCATGTCCTCTTTGGAAAAATGTCTGTTCAGTTCTTCTGCCCAATTTCTAGTCAGTTTGGTTTTTTGACGTTGAGTTGTATGAGCTGTTTATATATTTTGGATATTAACCCCCTATCGGTCATATCATTTGCAAATATTTTCTCCCATTCTGTAGGTTGTCTTTTCATTTTGTTTATGGTCTCCTTTTCTGTGCAGAAGCTTTTACATTTAATTAGGTCCCATTTGTTTACTTCTGCTTTTATTTCCTATGCTTTAGGACAGATCCAAAAAAATATGCTACAATTTATGTCAAAGAGTGTTCTGCCTATGTTTTCCTCTAGGAGTTTTATGGTTTCCAGTCTTACATTTAGGTCTTCTACCATTTTAAGTTTATTTTCGTATATGGTGTTAGAGAACATGTTGCTATTTCTTGAAGGGGCTCTTGCAGAAGCGAAGTGAATGTCTACATTGACTTGACCTTAAAGCCCTCATTATTTCTTGCCTGAATTCCTGCAGCAGCTCCCTAACTTGCATCTGCCTGCTCTCTCACTCCCCATCACGGGCAGAATCACCGTTCTAAAACTTGATGCAGTCCTTTTGGGCGGCTTTGCCTTCCTTCCCAGTCTTGTCTCTCTCCACAACCCACTGCCCTCTGTGCTGCAGACCACAAAGTACCCCTTTAGATTCATTTACAGACCTAGTCTCCTCTGCTCGGAATAAACCGGCCACCCCGTTGTAGATGGTAGCTCTAGTTGTTTCCTTGACCAAGTCCTTCTCGATCCCTTGGCCAAGTAATACTGTCAGCTCCTGCTTTGAGCCTTCTCAACGAACCCTGACAGGCCTCTCACTCCACTCATTTAGGTCTTTCCTCGCCTCTGTACTGCAAGTCCCTCCGGGGCAGATCCTGCCTGGGTTTATCCATCTTTGTATCCTTAGCACCTGTCACAAAACCCAGACTATACGAAGAACTCAGTAAATGGCTGACGGAATTAATGAAGAGACTTCTCTTTCCTAATTCTTTCAGCAGTAGGCACACAGTTTTTGTAGTAAGAATTATTTAGTCCTTTTTAAAAATGTCTTTTTAAAAGACATTTAGTCCTTTTTAAAAAGTGTTAAAACAACACTTTTGGGGCAGCTTCCTGCCCATCCAAGACCCCTGAGAGTACTTCCTTGACCTCTTGAGAGTGGCGGAGACCCTAAGAATGGACACAGAGCACTAAGATGTGACTGGACAGGCCTAAAAAAATGGTTCTTGTTTAGGAGGGTTCCAACCCCTTTGAGAATCTACTGAAAAAACAGACCCCTTTCCTCAGGAAAATGCACATTCAGATACACAACTTTCTAACTTGGCTCCTGGACCCCAAGTACCTGCTATTCCCTAGGGCCTCCACATCCACCCTCCGCCCTAAGCCTCCTTCTTAGTCCCACAGCTCCACAGGTAAAGAACCCCCAACCCAGAGGTGCTGGCTTCTAACCAGCACTCAGAGAGTGGGGCCGGCCTGGGCGCTCTGGCTTCCTGGCAAGCCCCACTCGTCCATCCTAGAGTGTTCTCCTGCCCACTCCTGGCCTATGCCTGGGACCTCTATAGAGATGGTAGATGTTCCAAGAAGAAATGGAGAAGTTTCACCAAAGGTGGGGAGCGGGGGAGGGGGGCAGGGAACAAGAGGACAGTTAAAACAAACCCTAGTCACTAAAAGGGGAACGAGCCTAATTATTCAGCTCCTCTTCTGGGCAGCAGTATCTCCTCGTTATCTAGTTAATACCACCAAACATAAGGAAGAAGTGAGTAACGGCCCAAGCGTTTCTTTTATTACCAAAAACAATTGTTACGCACATACTCAGTGCCTTCAATCCCATCCCTGAGGATGACCATGAAAGTCCTTGGGGTTTATAGGAGGAACCATTTAGAGGGAAATGCCTTGGCTGGTTGTGAGGAAAGGGCCCTTGCAAGGGATCAGTTACATGTCATCCCTGGGCCTAAAGACAGGAATGGATGTGAGCTGACTATGGATTTTAATCACTCTTCCAGCACGTCTGGGGGTTAGGGTTAAGCCTGACACTAGCCCCCTCTACAAGAACACACACACAACCAGGGTGCCCCCCACAAAGAATCCAAACTCCTCAGGATCCCCACAAAATGTGGTCTGGCAAAAAAGGGAAGTCCCTCAGTCTGCCGAATGATGCAAGCCGGGTCCAGAGTGGACCGCACTGCTCTCAGCACCACTCCTAAAGGCATCCATTGGCAAGGGCTGCCCACTAGGGGCACTGCCACCAGCCCGGTTCAAACCCCAGGGTCTGGGGTAGCAATGGTCAGGGTCTGCAGCCTTCATACCATCTGGACTTCTGGCTCCTCAGCTACTCCCTGAAGTTCTTCCATGACGCCCCCGGAGGGGGGCTCAGAGGCTGGGGGTGGCTCTCCCGGGGCTTCGGACAGCACATAGTAGACAATCTCTCGCTCACCTTGGGCGCTGGTCTGATTCACCACGTGGATGACAGGGCTAGAAGTGTCCTGAGAGGCCGAGAGGGCTGTCCCCTCACCACCCCCACCTTCCTCTTCCTCTTCAGCCTCTTCCTGGGGTCCTGGCTCCCCTGGCACTGTTTCTAGAATGATGCCCTGCAGGCTGCTCTCATTCAGTGATGCTCCCAGGCCCGATCCCTCTGGGGGCTGCCGCAGCAGTTGCTGTGTCAGCTCTACACTCTCATAGCGAACCAGCTGCAGACGCATGTAGCCGTCTTCATGCTCCTTGTACCTGGTGAAGGAGGAGCACAGAGGGCAGCAAACAAGGGCAGGGGGAGGCAGAAATGGCCTGGAGATTGGCGAGGTAAGGGACAAGTATGGGGGAAAGAAGCAGCCCTGGGATTCTAAGTGATGGAGGTTAAAGACAAAAAAGGTCTTTATTGGAATATTTAGAAGAAAAGGCAAGAAGGATCATTACTCAAAAAGGAAAGGGAGGGGAGGAAAGGGGAGAGAGAGGAATTATCTGTACTGGACAGTAGTGTTGTCAAAGAATTTATGAAAAGGCCATGGAGCTACAGATTAGGACCCTTGGGCTCACACTCTGGTTCCGGCTGCAGGACTTTTGGCACCATTTACTGTTTTTGGCATCGTGCCTTGGATTCAAAAATCAGAAAAATAATCTTTGCCCCACCACTATTCTCTAGGTTCCTTGAGCCTAAATGGAGATGGTGGACATCAAAGTACCATCAAATTCAAGGTCTGTAAATAGTTGAAAGGTATGAAGAAAAAGTGTGGGAATCTGGGAGGAGCATACCGAAAACGGGGGTGCCCTGAGGGCCACTTGAACTGGTGTTTCTTGCGAAGGTGCACGGTGAGGTTGTTGCCCCTCGTGAAGCATTTGTCACACACGTGGCATCTATACCTTGGCTCTGAGTCTCCCTGTGGGGGGGGGGGGGGAGGGAGAGTGAGGCTAGCTTCCCCCCGACCCCGGGCTCCCCGACACTTCTGCTGGCCCTTCCCCACCATCAGCCCCACTCACTTCATGCACTTTTCGGTAATGGGACTTGATAGAGCAGAGTGACCGGGCACTGAAGGTGCAGTTCTCGAAATCACACCTGTAGGCTGGCTCCTTGCTATGGGTATCCAGGTGCTTCCGGAGGTCGATCAGATTCTTGCAGCTGCCGAGAGAGGTCAGGAGGGGTCAGAGGGCATGGAGGACCCTGGAACACGAGTTTTCTGATTTCCAGTCCCCGCTTCCCTTTACCTGTAGTCACAATAGTCACATTTAAAGGGCCGGTCCTCGCTGTGGCGAAAGCGCATGTGGTTTCGGAGAGAGGATGGCAGTGGGCAGGTCATGTCGCACAGAGGGCACTTGTAGTGGTTCACTGAGGAGCAGAGACGAGGCTGTGATCCGAGGGCTAGTGCAAGCTGGAGCGCGGGCCGGGACGAGAGGGGGTGGCCGGCTACTCACCATGGTTACGCATGTGGTCCCGCAGCAGCCGCTCCGTGGCAAATCTCTTGGAACAGTGAGAGCACTGGAAGTGTTGCTCTGTGGTGGGGCGGGCAGAAGAGAGGGTGGGTTGTGAGGGATGGTGGAGAGGCACAGAGAGGAGAGCAAGCTGGGAGAGGGGAACCATCCCAGGCAGAAGGGAACCACCAGAGGAGGAGTGGGGAGCTTAGGGAACTATGGACGGACATAGTATCACAGAAAGAGCATGGGACTTGGAGTCGAGAACCTGAATTAGAATTCCGGCTTGACCACTTACTAGCTGTGTGATCTCAGGTAAGTGATTTAACCTCTCTGAGCCTCAGTTTCCTCACCTGCAAAAAGCGGGGATAAGAGGCCTACCTCATGGGGCTGCTGCTAGGATTCACTGAGATTAAGAGCTGTGGCACACAGTAAGCATGGCATAACAACGTCTAATGAGTCTCTATCAGCAGACACTGTGGTAGGTGACTGAGCCCTCAAGGTAGATGTAGCCAACTTGCAGATACCTTCAGGGGTCCCCTCTCCTGGGAATGTGCCCGACCCCCACTCCAAGCCTGCACCCATACCCCTTCTCCGACCGCTTACGATCCAATGAGGTCTGGCGACGAATGTGATCTAAGAACTTGGTGTTGTTGGCAAACATGCCCCCGCAGGTGGGGCAGGCCACCACCTTCTCCTGGGTATGGCTACGGAGGTGCTCTCGAAGCTTAAAGCGGTCCTTGAAGGTGCACGTACAGCCTGGGAAGGAAGGTCCAGTCAGGTCCAGCTACAAACCCTCAGAGTAGGCTCTGGTACCCCCAAGTCTCTCCAGCCAGCAGCCAACCTTGCCCTGTAGGACTGGTCCCACCCCTAGCAGCCCTGGCCCCTTAGCAACCCCAAGGTTTCTTTAGAGGTCAGAAATTAAAGAGTGGTCCTACCTTTCCAGCCACACAGCACCACGTGGTTGTCCTTGCCGACTGCCTGGTATTCACAGCACAGGCTGTGCGCTTCCACATGCCGATAGAACCACTCGGGATTGTCGAAGGAGCTCTGTGCCAGGAGCAACTTGGGGTAAGGACTGAGGGTGGGTGGAGGGACTCTTACCCCTAGGTGTCCAAAGGGGGCTTCTCGGCTCTCTCCCAAATTAACTTGGTGGGGATAGGAAAGTTTGAGCAAGGGGGCTACCCAGAAATGTAGGAGGGCTACTCGCGGGAACCTCAAGAATACAGGGCCATCCCTGAAAGGGTCAAGGCATCTTGAGATCCCCAACTTCCCTCCACCCCTATGACTGGCTCTGCCTGCTGACCTCACAGTGCTCCCACAGACACAGGAAGTGGTCAGGGATGTCAGGGATGAGGTTGCGGCTCTGGAAGTCCAGGACGCAGGGGCTGAGGTCGGCCTGGCTCTGCAGGGCCTGCAGCCCGCACTGTTTCAGCTTGGTGTGGTAGCAGTGGAAGTAGACATGGCGCACGAGATCAGCCGAACTGTCCAGAGAACAAAAGCCGCACTCCTGCCACAAGCAGGAGAATTCTTCCTCTGCAAAAAGGGGTTTAGAAGGACGAGTCTGATACTTTCCAAAGCTCTCCGTCCACTTAGCAGCAAGTGAGGACGCCGGACTGACCTGGTATGCCAGGAATTCATTCAGCAAATACTAGTATTTAATGACCACTGACTGTGTGCCAGGCACCAGGGATACAAGGACGAGTAAAAAAGAGTCCCAGTCTTTGTCCTCGTACAGCTTTCAGTCAGGGAGAAAAAAACATCCAATAATCACATGTATAAATACTAGACTGCAACCAGGTGGAGGGGAAGTGTGGTCTAGGCAGGGGGACAGTGTGTGCATGTCCCAGTGCCAGTGACTCAGAGACAGCAGGTGTGGCTGGCATTTGCTACAGTGGCTGGGAGTTTCTGCTGTTCCTGAGGAAGCTGGGACACCTCCCACCCCTTCCTGTCAAACCGGAAGTCCTTCTTTCCCCCATATCCTGCCCAAGATCGGCCTTCCCTAGGAAGGACTATTCTCTAGAACTATTCAATTCCACTTCCTATCTCTCTAGCATCTGTCTAAGCACCAAATTTCCAATGCTTTATAGGGGTTTACTTGTTTTGAAAAGTAGATACTTTTAAAAATATAATAATCCCCTAATTTCTCCTCTGTATAAATATTACTTGACTTTTGAAGCTATTAGTCATAGTTCGCAGTCACTAGACTCAAAACAGAATTTGAGGTGGGGGAAGGAGAGGTGTCTCTATACCTTCTGTAGAACAGAGTTTTTCAAACTGTGTTGTGACCCATTAGTGGGTAGTGAAATCAGTTTAGGGGATTGCAAATCACACTTTTTTTTAATGAAAGAGAATAAGATAGAACAATTCAGAGAGAATTTAATAAAGGCAAGTATTGTTTTTAGTATTTTTTAACTTTTGTGTACAGGGTTGTGATATAAGATGTATTCCTAACTGATGGTCACAGTAAAAAAAAAAAAAAAAATTGAAAAACACTACCAGAGAGTGAAAAAAGCAGCTTGCCAACAGCTTGTACAATATGATCCTTTTTAAAAAAATAAAATCGTATCTATCTAATTTATTTATACACATGCAGAGAGAGGTCAAAAAGAATGTTCACCAAAGTCAGTAATTGACTTTTGATGGCAGGATGGCAGGTTCATTCCATATATCCTTGTTTAATGAGTTTTCTATAATGAGTCTACAGTGTTTTTATAAACAAACCAAAAAAAGCACAATTAGGAAAATAAACCACCACTCTCGCCGGCTGCCTTCCCCCTTTGCGGCAAGGAAAATCAGATCTTCCACCATCCCTTGAGCTCTTCCCCCCTGCTGCGTCCTGCTTCCTTACCCAGCGGGTCCTCCTCCTCCTCCTCCTCCTCCTCCTCCCCGGAGCCCTGCAGGTGCTGCTGCAGGTGATGAGTGACGTGCTCGCAGAACTCCTCCATGGCAGAGCACACAAAGGAGCAGGACCCCCACTCACACTGTAGCCCCAGGTTCTCCTTTCGAGGAACTTTCCCAGGGGGCGGCATGGCCTTCACCCTAGAGGGGGAGGAAGAAATCAGCAGCTGCCAGGATTCCACCCAAGTGCTGTTGGGCATAAACACCTGGGCGGGCAGCCAGCCTAGACCCAGGAGACATTTTCCAGTGGCCCGTGACAAACTCCATGCTTTTTCAATAAGGACAGAGTAGCAGTTCCTTAAACCCCTGGAAGCTGTCTGCTGTTCTTGGGAAAGGAGAATACAAACTAACATTACTGAACATGTGCCAGGCTCTGAGCTAAGAACTTCAACAGACATTTTTTCAAGGAGCTTCAGAGCAACCCGCCAGGAAGGAATTACTCCTACAGGAAGCAGAACAATGCTCAGGTTCAAAAAGAAGGCTTTGGGGAATGACCCAGGGTTCAAATCCAGACGCCTCTGTCCACCACCTACTTAGCTGTGCGACCCTGGCCAAGTAACTTAACCCTTCCACTCCTGAACATCCTCATCTGCAGAATGGAGATAACAAGCCCTTCTGCTTTTAATTTCACACTTACTATACGCCAAGCACCTACTAAGCACTTTATTTGCCTTGTGTCATTTAATTACCAACACCACCCTATGAGGTAAGCACTATTTTTAACTTCATTTGTAGATAAGGGCCTAAGGCTTGGAGAGGTTAACTGGTTTGACCAAGATCACACACTAGTGTGGTCGGGTCAGGTGAGGCTGACTCCAAGGTCCACATTCTTTCCTATGCACACAGATGACCCTCGAAGCTCCTTATTTCTTACTGTATCATAAGTCCCCCCCCAGACTTACAAAGTGCCGTACAAACTCCCTTTGCCTAACCTATCCAGTGCTTTACTCCACCACTGCCCTAACATCCTCTGAACAACAATGCAGATTTCATTTCACGTAAGAGGCGGTTACCTGTCCAGTTTATACTGGGTGTACACAGTGTTAGGCACACTTAGGCATGTAATAAATATTTATTGAAGAAAGCTGAATAAAAAAACTAAAGGTTCTCAACCTTTAATATGCACACAAATGCAGAGGTTTCCAGCCCCTCCCCTAAAGGTTCGGATTCGGGAAGGCTGGGTTAGGCCTAGAAATATGCTCTCTTAACTCAGCACTCCAGTTCTGGTGGGGCTTCCAGGAACAGAGTTTGAGGAGCAGTAAAAGAACAGTTTCCCTCATTAAAACAAAACACAGGGACTTCTCTGGTGGCGCAGTGGTTAAGAATCCGCCTGCCAATGCAGAGGACATGGGTTGGAGCCCTGATCCGGGAAGATCCCACATGCCGCAGAGCAACTAAGCCCCTGCACCACAACTACTGAGCCTGCGCTCTAGAGCCTGCGAGCCACAACTACTGAGCCCACGCACTGCAACTACTGAAGCCCGCACGCTCTAGGGCCCGTGCTCTGCAACAAGAGAAGCCACCGCAATGAGAAGCCCACGCACCACAAAGAAGAGTGTCCCCTCCCGCTCACTGCAACTAGAGAAAGCCCGTGAGCAGCAACGAAGACCCAACGCAGCCAAAAATTAAAAAAAACAAAACAAAAAAAAAACACAGAATGACAGATGATACTGCAAGCAAAATCTCTGGGGGAAGAAAAGACACTAAGAGGCCCTGACTCTGTCCCCTGAGTGTCACCTCTTCCTTGAGGATTCTCACTGATTCCTGCTGTCCCCACTGTGGTACCCTGAGAGGGAGCGGAGGCATTGCTCCCGCTGGCCTTCCTGAAACAGGTGGGAACTCTGAAAAAGAACTTTACTACATACTGATGAAAAAAACCCAGAAAACACAAAATGCATAACATCTTTCATAGCTACAACTGTAAGAACCTACTATATCTAAATGCTTACCAGAGAAACCCCTTTTAAATCCACAGCCTTTGCCTCTTCTCTGAGAAAAAGCCAGCTACCTTTGACACTCTGGGTTGTGAGTACTTGGGGTTGCTGAGCTCTTGGTAGACTAATAGTGAAGCCCTATTAGGAGAAAATGTGGACTACTTTCACAATTTTGGGGTAGAAGAAGTAGGGAAAGCCTTCCTAGGTCAGACATAGCAGTCCAAACCTCCTATACTACCCTTCAGGATCAAGTCCACTTAGCACCGCATGCAAGGCTCTTCTCCAACTGGCTGCAACTTACTTCTCCAGGAGCTGGGTAAGGGAACTAACACATGAGGGCCTACCATGTGTCAGCCCTGTGGTGAGTCCTCTTCCAAACTTCAGTTCATTTGGTGTAAGAGTGCCTTGATTCTAATCCAAAGGTCGTGCCCTTCCCCCCACACCTATGCATTTATTCCCTCTTTCTCTCTGAGTCAGTAATCTTTGTCCCTAAGCATACTACATTCTCCTAAAACGCTCTGCCTGAGAAACCTCTACTCATTTGCTTCAAGCCCAAATGCCCCCTGCTTGGTGACCCCTCTCCCAATTCATCCAGGTACAGCTGACATATCCCCCCTCCTGCCTCCACAGCACTCGGTACACACTTCCATCCAACTACCTGTTACAATGGAACAGAATGTGTGTCCCCTAGACGAGGAGCTTCTCAGGGCAGAGCCCATCTCTTCTTCACTTCTCATTCCCAGCATTAGCCCAGAGCTTTGTACTCCCGGGAAACTCAATAAATGTGGGGATATGACTATATCACAGGAAGCGCTCCTAAACTACCCCGCCCCTCAAATCACTCTCGCCTTTCGGTTTGATGGCTAGCGTAGTTGAAACCAGAAAAGCTCAACCCTATTTTTTCTGCTGCCCTTGGTCACTCATGGTTGTTTTGTGTTCCACTCTCATTTACCCAACTGGACAATATTAGCTGCTTCTGAGCAGATACCCTATCACGCCTGTGTCCCTATACTGTGTCCAGCACAATGCTGAGCACAAATATTCTAAACACATACCTGTTGTCAGACTGTGGATAAGGCCCAGGAAGCAGGCTATCTAGATATCTAGAATGACTTGAAATTTAGGCAAAGCTCCCTGAATCCCTCTTTCACCATCCCCCAGCATTCTTTACTTTCTTTCCCTGTACGCTGCTTGTTTCTACCCTGGGAAGCTGTAGGACAAAGTGACTATTTGGTCACCACTCCTCTTTCTGTAGGCAAGGGATGCAAATGAGGCAACCTGTATACGGAAAGGGTGCTGGACCAGCTGTCAGAAGACCTGGGTTCAAGCTTCCTATCTCAATGAGTTTGCTCAGCCTAGAATAATATAACACCTATTAACTATCTACTATATGCCAAGCACTGTTTTAAGTATCTTATATGTATAAAAACTCATTAACACAACAACCCTATTGAAGTAGGTACCATTATTACCCACTTCGCAGATGAGGAAATGGCCCAGATAGGTTAAGTAATTTACCTAAGATCAAAGCTAGAAAATGATGGAGACAGAATTCAAAGCCAGGGAGCTTGGCTCCGTTCTCCTCCTGCATCAGCCTGTCTTACCTCTTCATGTCTGATTCCTTCCTCCCCACAGACATCATATCCATACACACAATACCCAAAGCATGTTTTATTGAGTAGCTATTTTGTCAGTTTCCTCCAATAAGCTGTGAGCTCCTAGAAAGCCTGGTCTGTGCTGTGTTCAGTTCTAACTGCAGGGCCACCACGTACCTACTACAACCTCTTTTAATGTTTAAGTAAATCTGTTAACTTATTACTTTACTTTTAGACAAATCACATAGCTTCTTTGAACCTGTTTCCTTAAATGTAAAACAGGATACTAATATCACAGCAGTGGATGATGGATTCAACAGATCTGATTAGAAAGTTCCAACATTTACTAGCTATGTGACCTCAGGCAAGTTACTTAAGCCCGGGTTTCCCATGTAGCATGGGAATAATCATGCATGTCTCATTGAACTGATTTATGGATTAAACCAGATAATGAATATTAAAATGCCTAGCATAACACACCGCCAGAACTCAACAAGTGTTGGCTCTTCGTATCCTTGCTTCTAAGGATGAGATGATCTAAGCACGAATTCTACAAAAAGATCAACAAAAGGAAAGCCCGAAGGATTCCTAACCCTTCCTTTCATCGGGAGTCATAGTAAGAAGCAATCAGCAAATACTTGAGTATAAATTGTAACGCAAAGCACCGAATGAACCCTGACTGGTGTTCAAGAAAGGAGGGACCCAGATCCGGAACCTCCTAAGGACTCACAATGTGGTCGAAGAGATAAGACTCTGACGTGTTAAGACAACGACCAAAACAAAGCGCCGAATGAGGGAAAGCTGGACAGGGAGAAATCCCAGTGGCAGGCGAAGCAGGGAAGACTTGCCCTAAGCGGTGAGGACCGGCCCCTGGAGCACAAGTAGAATTCGGAGAGAAGGAAGGAGACCGTTCCGGCGGGTAAACCTCTCCCTCTCAGCCCCGCAGGCTTCCCCCAAGGCGTGGCGGCGACCGTGTCTCAGCGGCAGCGAAGCCCCAGACGGGAGGTTCGAGTCGATGTTGGGGGCAAGGCGCTGCAGGCACCAGGCAAACCAGCGTGGCCGAACAGCAAGAGCGAGCCTCGCCTAAGCGACCGGGGAAGAGCCTGGCCTCGGCAGCCAGCCCAAAGCCCAGCCCGAAGCTGCCCGGCCAAGCCCGCAACCCGCAGCTTACCGTCGATCAGTCTGCTCCGGGGTCTCTCCTGCTCTCCTCCCACCTCGCACCATCTCCGGGAGGGCGCTTGAGCGACGGCCAACGACAGCCAATCGCCGCTCTCGGATCCCTCTAACAACCAATCGCCCCTGCGACTGACGGAACCCGTGCGCGACCAAAACACGGAAGGGGCGGGAGTGAGGGGCGGCGGGACGCGCGGAAAGGTACCGCTGCTGGCGCCGCGGCTCTCCTGGCGTGGCGCAAGCGGGGATCCCTAGGGCCCGAATTCCCCGAACTGCGCAGGCTCGGCCCACGGCACCCACTGGGCATGCGCAGAGCTCGGGCTGAGCGCCGAGAGGGGTCTCTGTCCTTGTGTTGGTTATCAAGCTAGCTGGCCGCGTGGGCGCTGAGGCAGAGGAACAGGTGGAGGAGGCCGAGGAGGCGGAGGAGGAGGCATGCGAGGCTCCGTGCCCAGCACAGCAAGCCCCGCTCAGCCCAAATGGGGGTCCTTCACCTTCTTAATCTTTCTGTTTCTTAAATATCAGTATTCCTTGTGCCATCTTCTCTTTCCCCTACACCTCACCTCCTGTGTCACCAGTCTCAGTGAATGACTCCTTCAAGTCAGAAACCTGGCGGTCATGGCTGATTCCTCCCTCACACGTCGCATCCAATCCATTGCCAAGTCCTGTAAATGCTATCCCCTTAAATACAGGATCTCTCATGTTCATCCCCCGTTCTTGATGTTCGTCGCCCCCTCTCTAGTCCATTAACAACGTCCATCCCGGATGTCTACACTGACCTAACTGGTTCCACTGCGGACACTCCTACTTCCCTCCAAACCATTCTCGACGGAGCTCTCAAGTGATCTTTACAAAGAGCAAATCTGATCAAACCATCACCCTGCTTTAAACACTCAAAGTCATTCTGTTGTCCTCAGGACAAACCCCCAAACCATACTGAGGCTTTCTAGACTGTTCAGCATCTGGGTCCTGCATACTTCTCTCCACCGTGTCTTGAGTGCTCCTCGAACTCACTCTCTGCTCTCCAGCCCCCACATTTCTTTCAGTTTCTCCACCACACCTAGCTGCCTTTCCTCCCCTGCCTTGTACTTGCTGTTTCCTCTGCCTGGAATAATCTTCCCTTTCTCACCTTCCCACATATGTTTGATTCCTACTCATTCTTCTGGTCTCAACGAAGATGCTTCTTTTTCCTGGAAGTCTTCCTGGACATCCCTTTCCTGCATTTCCCCATTACAGCTCTATCACGCGGTATTGTATTTGCCTGTTTACGTGTCTGCATACTGCACTAGACTCAGTTCAGTGAGAGAGGGCAGGGATTGCGTGTGTTTTTCACGTTTATAACCCCATTGTTTAGCCTAGTGGCTGAAACTCAGTAAGGGTCCAAGACATATTTGTTTAAAAATTATGTACGTTAGTAAAGTTCATTGGGATTGATATTTACTGTGTTATATTTTCTAACCTAAATATAAACCTATATAATTTATATAATCAGAAAACACCTTACATGCTCAATATAAATAAAATGAACTTAAAGATGCCATTAAAAATAGCAAAGCCAGGGACTTCCCTGGTGGCACAGTGGATAAGACTCTGAGCTCCCAATGCAGGGGGGCGGGGTTCCATCCCTGGTCAGGGAGCTAGATCCCACATTCAGGCAGCAACTAAGGAGCCCTGGAGCTGCAACTAATGAGCCTGCCTGTCGCAACCAAGACCCGGTGCAACCAAATAAATAAATATTTTTAAAAAATAGCAAAGCCAGAGTAAAATCAGAATTTTGTGCATGAAGTTTGTTACTAACAACGAACAGTGAATTAAACTTTGTCCCTATTTTAAAATATAATTCAAGAGTAACAAAAATATGTTTTATCAACTTTATCCATTCAAAAGCACATAGGTACATTAATACTTCATAAAATGCCAACTGTATTTTAATTCAGACTTACACCACTAAAGATGGCTCTTAGCTTTAATTTAGCAATTTCATGAAGAAAAATCCATTCACTGAGCTGTGTAGACTCAAACAATATTTACAGAGCAAAAATTTCAGGATATCTCTGGAATCCACGCATGTTTCCAAAATTTGAAACGGTGTATTGCTGTCTAACATAGGTCACTTCCATCTCAATCTGCTTCTCTTGAAAACAAGACACAATTTTGGCTGGATAATTCAAGACACATCCTGAGATTTGTTCTTTAAAAGCTGCCAGAAAATCTTAAAGCGTAATTCATACTCATCAAAAACTGTGGATCTCTTCTGAAAGTATAAAGTGAATTAGGTTATGTTTTGCGTTTCTTTTGCGTTCATTTTTTAAATCCCTATTTTTGAAATGTGATCAGGCTCTTTGCCACTACTAAATATGTGATTGCATTGAGTTCTGGGCAGATCACCCTAGAAATTGAGTACATCTTCCAGTCACCATCAGCTCAATCCACAGGTCTAGTAGGAATCTGAATACCTGCCCTCCCATCAACAATAGTTTCTTGTGAAATTTCAAGTTCAGTGTGTTTGGCCGTCTTGTCATATTGGTAAACAAACTGCTGCTCTGTGAACTATTAAGAGTTGTATTTCTTAGATCAGGGGAAGTAGCTTGATAAATCTTTGAGTTTTGAGGACCTAGAATTTAGCATACCAATATATGCAAATTAACCAAACATCCATATTCTGCCACCCTTTCTAAATATTCCATTATTCTGTGACTAGCGCGGACAGGAGCATGGGGAAAATGAACAACTCCAAGCTGCCTAGCCAAAGGCAGGTGCCCTGAAGCCCCTGTGATATAGGTTAGTCAGAATGGCAAGGCTGGAAGTGAGTGTGACCTGGATGATTATCTAGGCCACCCTTCATTTTAGAGATGTGGAAGTTAAGGTTCAGAAAGCAGAAGTGGACTTCTCAAGGTCACTTGCTGTGTCTGTGGTACACCCAGGTTTTCTGTTACTGGTCGAGTGCTCTCTCTGACATCCTGCAGCAGCTTATCTGTTTCAAGTCCTGTGTAAGATCCCAGAGAACAGCAACCAGCATCCTAGAGTTTGCTAGTATCCATAACTCCCTGAAATTTGCCCACATTTAGGAGTGAAAGACTTTTTGATGATGATGAAACCCTTATAAGACTTCCCCCTCCCAATCCGTCTCTTCTGAGGCAACAGCTCACACTTATTCAGCACCGACTGTATGCCAGCCAAGTTCTAACCCACAACCAAATGATAGTTACTTTTATCACAGTCCCCACTTTACAGATGAGAAAAGTGAGGTGCTCTAAGTTTACATATCTTGCCCAAGGTCACAAAGATAATTAGTGGAGCTGGGACTCAAATCCAGGCAGTCTGGATCCAGAGGCTGTGCTCCAGACTCTCCTATATTCTAGAAGGAGCAGCCTGTTCAAGGAAGGGGAATGAAGATGCCCGTACTAGCCAATGGACTTTTTTTTCTGATTGACATTTTTGCTACAACTTCACCCTTTAAAGATGCTTGTTCTCCCATCCTCCCTCTACATGTCCCTTCCTCCCTGCAGGAACTTCGTAGACCCAATATATGTGTCACCGACCCCACCTCACTATCTGGGCCCTGTCTCTGATCCTCCCACTCCGTCAACACCACAGCCTCGCTGCCCATTTGCCTGTCAAAGGATGACCAGTTGTCCAGTTTATAAACTCCAATTTGACTTTAATAAATTAAATTCCAGGCCATCACACAGCAATGGACATCATCATCTCCCGCTAGACAGAGGTGCAGCTCTGCTCTTGCTCCATCATCACACGCTCTGTAAATAAAGCCCCTAAAGCCATCTCTTGGGGGAAGGCTTCCCATCAGGCTCCTGGCTCCCTCCTTCCAACAGAGCCACTGCTCACAGAGAAGGCATCAAGTACAAAAACGGTAACAAAGGGGGAGGGAGGGATGAGGAGCAGAAGGGGAGGCAGGGAGGTGGGGAGTACCTGCCCCCCATCCCGGGCACCGGCCCAGCTCCCTATGAGCCGTCAATGTCCTCAGAGGCAGACATTGGTGCTGGTCGGAGTGGGGACCTGAGGGAGGTGAGGGAGCCCCATCCGAAAGGGAATTGCCTACCCTCCTGGGATAGGAAAGAAGGGTCACCTGGGAGAGATGCCCTCTACTACCTGTTCACTGAGGGTCCGGGACCACACATATAAATAGAAAAGAGAATAAATAAGGGAGGAAGGATCAGCTGAGGAGCTGCGCACCCCGGGACTCCTCTGAGGGGCCAGTGTCGACAGCAGGCCAGCGGGTCTGGGGAGTGCCCACACGTGCCAGGACAGAGCCCCCTCTCGCTCCCAGCCACCCGCTCCCTCTTCTATGTCCTCAGCAACGGGTGTCCACGTCTCACATGCTTCCCGTTGCAAGTACCCTTCCAACTAGCCCCACAGCCCAGGGTGGACAGGGCATCCTGGAACCCAGAGGGCTTCCCTGGCCCAGGCTACTGGGAATCCAGGAAGGGGAATGGAAGGGAATGTGGGGAAGGGGCTGAGAGGACGCCTGCCCTCTCCTAGCTCAGGAGGTGAGCAGGGCCCTCAGAGCTGGGGGCTGGGGTTGCCATTGGCCTTGGGTTTGGATTTGAAGGAAAAGCGCTTGATAAGACGGCGAGAAAAGCTGCCAGCCTTCTTTCGGACGCTGGGTGTGGCCGTCGTGTTGGAGAGGTCATCGTGTGATTGGCTCAGACCAGCTTCCTTCTGACGAGGCCTCCGGCGGAAGATGAGCTTAGTGCCACTGCGCAGGAAGCTCACTGTGAGGGGAGAGGGGAGGCTGAGGCAGCGAGGGGGGCCCCACGGGGTGGGGTGAGGAGGGGAGCCGAGAAAGGACAAGCGTGAAGGGGTCCAAGATGCGGAACAGAACAAACATGCCCTTTAGCCTTCCTGGGGAAAACACGGTGATGCTCGTGGGAGTCCGTGTGTGCTCCTGACCACCGCCCCTGAGGTGGAATGTCACGGGGCTGGCTGCTCCGTGAGGACAGATGGACGACTGGGCCTCTTTACTATGGAAAGACAGAGGCGGAGCAGAGGGTGTTCCTAAAAGCCATGAAGGGACAAAGTGGGTTGACGCTGACTTGTTGACCAAATTCCAGGGTGTGAGCAGGAAGCAGTGTGTCTGGAAAACTTCAAAGAGGTAAATTCAGGACGAATATAATGAGAAGGGTGCTTACACGGCAGGCTTTGGACTTAGGACTCTCATTATCCCAAGAAGTGATGCAGGCTTAAATCATAAATAAATACATTCGTGAGTGACAGACTCACTGGCAGAGGGATGTGGACGTCTGGGGGCAAGCCCTTGAACCTGAGAAATTAGAAATACCACAGCTGTGCACAGACTGTGTCACTGCTAGAGGGGTACTCCTAGGGTTGCCTGGGGTAGGAATTCTTATACTCATAGGGGAGAGAGTAAAGAATGAAAGGAAAGGGTGGTGGGCGAGAATAAGGGAAGGAGGATATGCGCTTAGATCCAGGAAGAAAGAAAAAGGGAGGTAAAAGGAAATATTTTTACATCTCTTCTTATCACCCAAGCCTGTTAGATCCAAGCCAAGACTCAAGGCATCAAGTCCCCCCTCTCTACTCAAGCTTGGCTGAAACAGGCTGGGAACTCTGGGATCCCTTAGGGGAGGAAGGAGGAGATTGGCCTGAGGCTCCTATGTCCCTTAGTGTCCAGTGGGACCCAGGTGATGATACTGGGTATAAAAGAAGAGGGGGGGCTGCCAATATCTCCCCACCTTTGTGATCCTTGAGGCTGCGGGTTTCCAGCGCACCAGTAGACCCTGTTTCCGACTCAACATCATCCACAGAGGGCCTCTCAGAAATGTCCGAACGTGTTGTCTCATCTGCTTCCTGGACACTCGTGGGACTGGAGAGGGCATCTAGGGGTCCTGGGGACATGGCTGGTGGGTCTGAGGGAGGTGAAGAGGGACCTCCACTGGGCCCTGCATCATCCTGCATTGAGGCTTCCAGGGATGCCGCATAGCCCAGGGATAGTGCCAACTCGTCCTGAGCAATGGGCACCTGGCAGGAGGGACAAGTTTTAACGGGCAGGAGTGACCAATGAGGGCTCTCTCCCTAGCCCAGCTCCTCTCCCCAGAGCCCCGTTACCTTGGAAACACCGGAGATGATGAGTGTGCTACGCTTGGTGGGTGTCTTCTTGGCTGCCCGCCCGCTGGGCTCAGTCAGCTGGCGAATGGCTGTCTCTGCTACAGGGTCCAAGCCGTTGGAAAGGTGGCTCTCCCCTGCTGGATGACGGATACAGGGGATGGCTAGCCTGACTCCTCCCCAGCTCCTTCTTGGACCTGAACTCCTGTGCCCCACCCCAAATGGTTTTTGACTCTGGGGCCCAGGTGCCAACCCCCACTCACACTTCCCGATTCCCTACTCACGGCTGCTGCTGTGGGAGGTACTGCTGGGGCCACCGCTCTCGCTCAGCACAGTTGTTGTCTTCTCGGTCACCTCCACCTTGGACGGGGAGCGGGAGGGGGAGTCTGGTGGGTGGGGGAGGGTCAGTGAGCTGGGAGGTGCTTTAGAGTGGCCCCCACCCCCTACTGTCTTTATTGAGATGCAGACTTTGGTTGACTCAGAGGGTAGGGATGACTAAGGGATGATTAATCACAGGGGTGACTAAGAAGATGCCATGGGGACAAAAAGACACCACAGGAACCAATGGGAGCGTGGGAAAGTGCCATGGGGCCCACCGAGGGCGTGGAGAGATGCCATGAAAATATTGAGTGTGCAGAGATGGCAAAGGGGCCCAGTGGAGGTAGGGGGAATTCCATGGGAGAAATGTCATGGAGGGCCCCTGGGAGTGGGAGAGTTGCCAGGGAGGCCACTGGGTTTGTTGCAGGGTCCCACAGGGTGCTGGAGGTTGAGGGGCGAGGGAGGGGCAATTGGGCAGCTGGGGCTGGGAAAAGGGAAGGGGAGAGACGTGTGAAAAGACAGAGGGCAACTTGGGGAGGTGGAAGTGTGAGAATACCGTAGGAGGGGCTGGTAGATCCAGGATTGAAGAGGGAGAGAAGTAGTTAGGGAAATGGAGGGATGCAACGGAAAGTTTGAGAGAGTCGAAGACAATGAGGAAGATGTGGTCAGAAAACAGGGAGAGTTGGAATTAGGGCTTTCCTTGCCCTTTCCCTGTCCAGCCACGGATCTGCAGTCTGGGGCCCCTGGCTAGAGCTGGGCTCCCAGGCTCCTCCTCTTTACCTAATTTGCCATCTACCCGGGGCCGGGACTGGACGGTGGTGACTGTGGTGACAATGGTGCCATCGGGCATGATGGTCCGGTCAAGCTCAATCTTCTTGGTAGGTGTGATGCTGGGGCGTGGAGTGGAGGGGGTGGGAGTGCCCAGGTTCCGGGGGGAGCCCTCCTCATACTGAAGCTGCCGAGGGGTGGAAGAGGAAAGAGGCAGGGCCTCAGAGACTGGTCTTCCCCCGTGTCCTCCCACCTCCCCCCAGGGGGCAGCTTCTCACCTCTACTGCCATGGTGGCTGCCTGCCCCAGGGCTTTCCCTGGCCCAGGGGTGAGTGGGCACACCTGTCTTCGGGACAGTGGTCTGGAAGGGGAGGCCACAGACACTGTGGCCTGGCCCAAGAATTCAGCTGGGGAAAGGGGTGGCACTGTGAGCTGGGGCCATGACCAGGCCCCGCTCAGCACCCACCCAGAGGTGCTCCTTCCTGCCCCATACTCACTGTCTCCACAGCTGCTACTCCTCAGCACTTTGAGGATCAGCTCCCGGCTCTGGGGCCCCAGATCCCTGTGGCCAAGAAGAGGTGGGGCAGGGAGGGGGAAGATTAGCAAACTGAATCCACCCTTGAGTTGATCACAGGCCAGAGGCAGAGAGAGATGGAGGTAAATAAGATAGAATAAGTGCTGCAATCATCCTCCAAATATGGTCTCTTCCCAAGAGAATGGGACGGGGCTGAGCAGGGACCATACTACTCAGCTGGGCATTCAAATCCTCCATGCTCCTGCCCCATCCTGCCTTCGCAGTCTCCCTCTATGGCAAATCACTCTCTTTTTCCTTTACTCAAGCTGTTCCCTCTGCCATGAACACTTTTCTCTAACACTCCGTTAAAATCCTACTCTTGCTCGAAGGTGTGATTTAAATGCCACCTCCTCCATGAAGCCTACTCTGATCCTTAACCTGTGGGAATTAAGCTCCCCCATCTAAGCACTTGCACGGCACTTTGTGTAAACCTGGACTGGAGCACTTATACCATCTTCTTTACGTACACCTGTCTCTGCTTCTAGCCTGTGATCAACTCAGGGCGGGGGTGTATCTTGGTTATATCTGGACTAGGCCAGGGCCTGGCAGACAGTAGAGGCTCACACCAAGGTTTACTGAAAACAGAGCTGATTCATGCCAGGGCTCTGCTGGAAGGCTCTGATCCCCAGTCCAGCCGTGGGAGCAAGGGTCGGGGCTGGGGAGTCACTCCTTACAGCGTCAGGTCCTCGCTCCACTCCACCTCAGGCCCAGCCCTCATGGGCTTGGTCCACTTCTGTTGCATGGGGTTGTCGAGCTCAGCGACACAGCACACTTCCCCAGTGCCTGTGGGGAACCGGAAATATGAAAATGCTCAGTTCCAAGCTGAGAGGCCACTGAGGAGCAGAGAGGCCACGCCCTTGGCGGGGGCGCCAGGAGCACCTGCAACCATAGCCTCGGCAGTCCCCCAGAAGCTTCTGGCTCTCACCTTCCAGCTCACGTCCCAGGTGAGATGCTCGAAGCTGCCTTAGGAATAACCGGGTAGGTCTGGGGATGGCTGGCTGGGCTTGGGGCACCACAGGTGGCTTCTCACTGGGTACCTAAGAGCAGAAGGAGGTAAAAAGACCAAGAATCCCGACACAGTACCCTGGGGACAGTATGCACGCAAACTCTTTGCTTTGAGCACCTACTCACCAGGCCGCCAGGGGCAGAGCAAGCCCTGAGGTTGACCATCATAGCTGGCTGGGTGCTGACTATGGAATCCTCGATCAGCTCCTCAATAGTGGAGAGCTCTACTTGCTCCTCACCTCTCTGCGGGGAGGAGAACAAGGAGGTGAGGCCCCCAGCTCCGCCTCCCCCTCCCTGCTCTGTCGCTTCTCTCCCAGCCCTGCCCCCTTACCTCCCTGTTCTGCAGCTTGGGAAGCACTGTCAGCCTGAGATCTGGGCGATCAGTGAAGGCCCAGGATACAAGCAGGCCCTCGCCAGGGATTTCCTCCAGGTTGACTTCCAACTGGGGACAAGGGACAAAGGGACTGGGTTGACTTGCCCCACTCCTCCAACTACTCCCAACCCCCCCCCAGGACCCTCCCTTCCCAAATTCTGTCTTAGAGAGGAACCAAACTGAAAAGGCTGAGGCAATTGAACCGCCCGCCCCCTGCCCAACTCAGTTTCCCACATCCTCCTCCACCTGTGTTGGTGGCAGTGTCAGAGTGACATGGTAGGTCTCCATGGAGACGGCAGCGGGGGACTGCTGGGTCACAGAGACTGGAAACATCACCTCCTCAGCAGAGAGCTGGCAATGCAGCACCTGAGACAGGCGAGGCACGGAGGCAAGGAGGGTCAGGCACGGAGGAAGGGTGCTCAACTTGGCCCTGCCCTGTCCTGCCCGACAACGGGTCAGCAGACCCCTCTCCACTTTGGTTTTCCTTGGGAATCACCTTTTGGGGGTCATAAGCCCATAAAAGAATGATAAAAGCCAAAGACTCCTCTCTCCAGAAAAATGCAAATATGCACACATGTACTACAGTTTGCATGTAACTTTAGTGGGATTTTCAGACCTCCTGAAGCCAATCCTGGGATTCCCTAAGGCATTCAAAGACTTCAGGTTAAGAACGCTCAGACTAAAGGGAAGTCAGGATCAGCCCCCACTCCAGCCCTAAAGAAGGCAGTGCCCATCAGACCCTTACCATGGTGCGCTCTGATTGGTCTGTGCAGGTCACATGACTGATGCTGGCTTTGGGTGGGAGTTGGGGCACCTCCTCAAAGGCGATTTGGATGGAGCTCTGAGGGAGTAATGTGGGCATAGGATCAGGTCTCTGGAGCTGCCCCCACAGGCTGGCCTACTCAGTTGCTGGCTAGGCCCTGGCACTGCGGAGGCCTCAACTGCAGGCTGGCTTCTGGCCCCTCCTTGGCTCAGGGCTTTAGGACAGGAAGTATTCCCCTTGAACCCCGCCTCTCCAGGGGCCTGCAGCTGCTAGGGAGACCTGGGAAGCTAGACCACCTCAGAGACCACATCATCTTGAGCTGAAGACCCTAGATTTCTCCTGGAATGCCAGGAGCCTCCCTCTTCTCCCCCAGCTTCCTCTTCATCCCCACCCTACCCCCGAAGAAAGGTGTGCATAGAAAAAAAATAATAAAGGTGTTGGTGCCACCTGTATATCGTAGCTGGGCAGAGAGAGACACAGCTAAGCTAAGGATGAAAGCAGTAGGGCCCCTTATTCAAGACAAGAGCTAAACCTTCTTCCAGATAAATAGGATGTAGAGGCATAAGAGTATGACTCTATCCATATTCTTGGAGATGAAGACTAGCTCAGCATGGCCTTGGGGAACTTTACCAGAGGAACTGGGAAGAAAAGCAAGCTCAGAGGGCTCAAGGGCCAGAGACTTGGCTAATTCCTCAAGGCAGACAGCAGGGTGGCTTTAGGGAGCAGAAAGCTGCTTAGCTTAGGTGTTGTAAGAGCTTCCTAATTCTTCCACAGCAGTGGAAGCAAACTGCTGCAGCCCCATCCAGAGAGCAGGATGGGAAGAATTGAGGAGGGGGCACAGACTGAGCTGGCAGCTCCTCCTTGGGTCTTGGGATGGGAGGAAACAAATCCACAGGGCTCATTTGCCTGGCAAACCAGGGAAAGCCAACTTCTCTGCTACTGTAGCAGGCTTGTTCAAAAGCCAGGCCAAGGGAGATGGATGCTGGGAACGCCAGTCTCCCCACCCCCTGCAAGGGAGGCTAATGTCCAGCTGAGTCAGCTGTCCCGGGGAGTCAGTCCTGACCCAGGGACAAGGTACAGGGAGAGCTGGGTGGAGGGCTGAGTTCACGGCGTAGACTGACAGATGCCATCTGGCTTTCAGGTCAGCTGGGCAGAGGAAGCAGAGCAATTTCTTGCATGGCCACTTCTGTTTCCAGGCATCTGGGGAGCTAGTGGATTAAAACCCTCAGACTAGTGGTGGCTGGAAATGGAGAACACTCTGAGCCAGGGGCTAATAGACTGTGAGGGCCAAGATGAGTGTGGACCCCAAGAGAGGGCGGTCTCCACCTCCCACCCCACCTCAGTCTTATGACCACGCTTCCTGCCCCACTTCCTGGGAGGCCAGCTGCCCATGGTGCAATGGGAGGAAGTAGGCTGGGCTAGTCTGTGACTGACCCTCAAGGGGCAGCTCTAGGCTCATCTACTGGGCGGGGCATGGATTGTCAATCTCCTTTCCACCTGAATACCTTTCCCTCAACACAGACACTGCAGGGAGCATGGAGAAGGACGTGTTAGACTGCAGCAGTGAAATTACTGAGGGATGGGGTGGGGGGGGAATTCAGGCTCCCCGGAGACCTCCCTGATCACACCAGGGATCTGGGGCATGAAGTGCTGACTGGGTGTGGTGGCATGAGAACCAGGCAAATTCCTTCCACAGGTGCACAAGTCTCCCTTCTACCCCCTGCAGCGCCCCCCCCACCCACACCACACACACAACCAGCACCCAGGCTGGGCGGAAGTGCCCTGGGGCACAGAGATTAGCGTTGCTATGAGAACAGCAAGTTGTGCACTGGTCTGGAGCCAGAGAGTACCTAGACCGCAAGAATAGAGGATTTGGGACACAGCCGCATTTCTACAACCTCCAGCCTCACTTGCACCCGTTTCTCTGATCCCAGAGGAAAAGAAAGGCCATAGGGTTCCCCAGTTGCTCCCCACCCCCATACGTGCCTCCTGGCCTGAGCAGTCCCTCCTCTAGAAGAAAAGGCTGAGTGACGGGACCACCTAGGTCCTCCTGTCCAACTCACCCCATCCCTGCAGGCCTGCTCGTTCAACGCTCGCACCCAAGCCCGCTGCCAGTTCTCCCGGAAAGACTTGAAGGCGAAGAGCGACGCCAGGAGGCCCCGGACGCCTGGCTCCTCAGGGGCGCCAGCCCGAGTCGCCCGCAGCCTCAGCAGCGAGCGCCACGCGCCCAGCTCCCGCAGAGAGCCGGCGGGCTCGGCGGCTAAGGCGGGTCCCGGGCCCCGGCCCCCGCGGGCCCGCGCCAGCCACAAGCCCCGGGCATACTGCAGCAGCCAGCCCAACACCGTAAGCAGCGAGGCGGCGAAGAGGACCAGCAGGGCCGCCCAGCCCACGTCCCGCTGCCCCCAGTCTGGATCCATGCTCCGCGCGGGCTCAGGTCCCGGTTCCGGCTCGGGCTCAGCCGCTGCCCCGGGGGAGCATGGCCCGGGCGGGCCGCGGGCCGGGGGCGGGCTCCCCCGGGGCTCGGCGCGCGGGATCGGGGGCTCTCCGGGGCTGGGTGCCCAGGACTAGTGGGTGCCACAGATCGAGGAGAGGAGGTTCCTGGGGGGTCGCGACGCCGGGGTCCCTCTCTCCGGAGTCCGGGGCCCTCCTCGGTTGGTCCGGCAGTCCAACCCGGGTTAGTCGCCGGCCAGCGCCCGACTCCTCCCACGGCGGGGGCCCCGCCGGACCCGGGCGGGGACTCGTCTGCAGAGACGCTGGGGCTCGCAGGCCGGCACCGGCTCCGGGAGGGCTGCGTGCGCAGAGCTGACACTGACAACACCGCCGGGCCCCCCGCCCCCATCCGGCCTTAAAGGAGCCGCACCCGCGGCGGGCGGGGCTTAGTGAGCCCGGCGTTCCAGCGCTAGAAGAGGGTGGGAGGAGGAGCGGAGAGCGGAGGAGGTTCTAGGGTTGGAAATAGGCGGGATCTTTAACTACCCCGCCCCATCCTGGAATCGGGGGTACTCCTGCTCCCCCGAGCTCAAGGCGAGAATAAGCAAGAGTAATTTCACTCACCTGAGATGACGCCTCTGCTTTCCCCTACGTTCCTTAGCTTTCCATAGTTTGGACGCCTGTGGGGTTAAAAAGGAGGTGACCCCTGTGAATAGCATCAACCCCTTATCCCAACACTCCCAGGCTCAGCAGCTTCTTGGTTCCTATGTCCTGGCGGAAGCTAGGCCCTGGGTATGTAGCTGCAGAGCATCCCTCCTAGATAGAAGTGCCTGGCAGAGGTCCAGCTGATACCGACCCGAGAGGAACCAGAACCTGAACCTGGTAGAGGTTGAGAATAGAACATGGAACATTGAACCCCCTCCTCCACCCCCATCCTCTTCCCTCTGGAGCCAGGACCAAGGGACACCCTATTAACCTCCTTGCTCGTGTGGGTTTATTCTGGAGATATTTCCAAAGCCTGGGGCTGCTTCTGTTTTTAAAAATAATTTATTTCCATAGTAACGCTCCTGCCTATAGAGCACGTGTAGAGTGGGTGGCAACGAGGAGGGAGCTGGCAATGCAGCACTGGACTATCAGTAGATTCAGCCAGAAGACCCTGCCATCCAAATATGTGATATCCCAGCAAGCACCCAAAAAATTATGTTACAGGTACACTCTGGCCTCAGGATCCATCCCTTTTCCTAGATTTAAGGGAATGGATTTCGTCCCTATAGGACAGAGGCTTGTCACTGCTTTCTGGAGGCAGGGGAAGGAAAATCCTACAAAAGGATTCAAAGGAATCCCCATTCCCCAAGAGGCCCTTTTTCCCCACATACATATGGCAGGTCTTCCTTAGAGAGGTAAACAGAGAGGCGTTAAGTATCTCTCTCCCAAATCCAGTCGTTAGTCTGAGCAGTGAGCAGATGGGAGTAAACAATGTCTTCTAAAGTGCGCGGTTGCAGAGCTAAGCAGAACCTGTCAGGTCAGCGACAGGGTGCCTGAGCCACAGGAGGTGGTAGGAAAGCCTGGGGCATCCCCAGATTTCACTCTAAGGAATGGGGTAGGGTGATGGGGTAACCTTGCTGTGACCCTGCCCATGCATTATCACTGGACCTCCAAAACCATAGAAGATTCCTAGAGTGTGGATTTTTAATCTTGAGGGGAGAAGAAATGAAGGGAGGAGAGAACTCAGGGACACAGAAGGAAGCTGTCAGTGGACAGAGCAGCTAGGGCTAGGGGAGCAGGTTATGCGGAAAGTTGTCCAGGTACCGTTTCACTATGAAGACCCTCTTCCCCCAAGAACCCTTTTCAGGGTTCTTCAGAGTTCATCTCAGGTCTCTGAGTTCTTGGGTTTACTTCAACTCCTCCACTGAGCACTTGGTCCTGTGCTGCCAGATACTGCTTCACAATTCAGTCTTATATTAGTCTCTCTACTTAGTCCTCCCAATCTTCCATCCACTTGTTACTAGACCTCTTGTACTTATTTCATTCTGCCTTATAGCCTAGCTGGTTGTTTATATGTCTGTTTTTCCCACTCACCAGAAAGCTGCTTAAGAGTGGAGACCCTGTCTTACTCATCTCTCTTCCCTCATATTGACTCAAGGTGCTTTAATATGATGAAGTAGACTCCTTGGGGAAAACAATTGCATTTATATCACTTTGTGTCCCCACAGTGCTTAAAAGTTTCCCATGCACATAGTAGGGGTTAGCAAATTCTTTGTAATTTTAAGAAGTCTAACAGAAAATATTCCAATATACATGTAAACACTCAGAATTTCTATATTGTTTCCATCTTTTGAAAACCCATTCATGTCATCCAAGTGGAATGGGAGATCTTGGGGCTTGCTATCAGCTAACAACTTTTGATAAACTGATAGGAGAGAGGTGGGAAGAAATGGTAAAAGAGTAACTCAGCTGCTTGTAAAGAGCCACAGATATGGTCCTGCAAGTGTCATAGATCCGGACTCTCCAAAGCTGTCTCATATGGACTTTTTCAGCACTGTGAAACATTTCTGGGACAGTCTTTGTCAGGCAATCAGCCTTAATAGTGCATTAGCTTTGCTTACTGGGAGGCACTCGGAGCTCCCCAGTAGGAGATGCGCATCTCAGACTTTGTCTACTCAGCCCAAGAAACCAGTGGAAACTCACCTGATCCATGGGTCCTAGGACCAGCTTCAGCATTTAGGTAAATGATTTGAACTTGTACCAGGATAGGCACACAATTTCAAGTGTGGCCAAGTCATGTGTGTGTTTGTTTCTCCTGGTGAGTCTGATAATCAACTGGGCATTTACCATCATGGGAACAAAAATATTCAAATTATATGACAAGTATCCAAGTAACCATGTTCTAATGGTAACATGTATGCATGGATGATGAATCCCCAGTGTCTTGTTTTTGAACAAGTATCCCCTACCCTCTTCCGGGGGAGGAGGGCTAACAATCTCTGGAGAAGAAAGAGACAAAGGTGCCCAATGCAAAGCTGGGAAGGAAGAGTTATTAGGATTGGCCTCCTAATAAAACAGGAAATAGTTACAGACTGTCCCTCAGACCTCCAGGGAGTCTCAGCCTGCTCCTGATCAACAAGATAACTGAATGCTGCCTCCTCTGGGGCTCCGACAAGCTCCTCCTTTCCACCTGCTCCTGGCATCTCACTTTCGCTGTTTGGAAGGCCCTTCCACTCTTGCCACCCACTGAAATCCTTAGAGACACTACTCTTCCTCAAGGTCCTCTCACTTCCCCTGGTCACAACTAATTGCTCTCTCCATGTGCTCCTATTGCCCTCTGTACCTCTTTCAGATCCAGACTCATTATGTGTGATAATGTCTTGTATACAGATATCTGTGTGTCCTTAGCCCCATAGGAACACACTGTGGAACAGAAAACACTTTGCCTCTAGGGAATTTCCAGTCTAAGAGGCACAGATGCACACTCATGCACCCGTGTGCAGGTACACACACACACACACACACACACACACAGAAAAACAATACCAGTGGGATAATAAGTACTGAAAATTTGGAGGAATACTACTATCAAGTAATTACTGGGATTACTTTATATACATGGTTTGAGTTGTTAATTAGAGCCACCTTCGAGTAGAAAGGACATTTCACATCTGGTTTTGAGAGACAGGAGGGCCTATCTTTGGCCTAAAAGGAATCAACCTGACCCTGACTCCTTATTCAAGAATGAACAAAATGTCAGCATACTTCAGTCGTCTCCCGCACTTCCTGGTGATGAATTCTTCTCTGAGGACTAGAAATCATTTGCCGTCTAACAGCTTGTGTGTCTGTTAAAGAGAATGAGATGCTGGTGAACTGTTATTTGCAAGGAAACAGGTGCCAAGCAAAAGGCACCTAACCTGGAGGAAGAAACCTGCCTGGGAATTCCTCAGACTTACTGGAAGCCAGCCACTTGTGGGTCTGGTTCTCCTACTTAGCTCTTTCCAAAGCCTCAGCCTCACCTCCTCCGACTGGGAGCCTGGCACAGTGCATCCAGGACCAAGGAAAGTCAAGTAGGGGTTAAATCCAAGACCTGAGGGCATGAGGGTACTCCCAGCCCCTTCAGTGCTGAAGTACCCCTCAGTGTTGCCCGGCAACTAACTGCTACTGGGGGGGCAGAAGGCGGGTGGGATGATGAAGGAAAAGTACCTGGATCAAGGACACGGAAAAACATGAAGTGGGAGGGGCTTTTCCAGTGTCCGCGCTTTAAATTTTACATCATCTTCCAAATTGTAGCTGTGTTTCGGGGAACTGAGTTGTGTTTACCTTGGCTTCCTTCCCAACGTTGACTATGTTGGCAACAGGTTTTCTGCACTGAGCAGGTGCTGCTCCACATCCTCATTCCGCCTGCCCTCCCCCTTGCTTCCAGCAGCCATCTTCCCGTCTCCAGAGACGTCCCAGAGTAAACGCGGGGCATTGGCCCTTTAAACGCGACCAGCGAAGGCCGACGGAGCTAAACCTGACGTGGGACGAAGAGTAAGCGCTGTCAGACACGTGGTACAAGGAGGCGCTCATCTTGGAACCGGGCAAGGAGTTTTTCCGCTTTGGGCTGTACATCTTTAATGTGATGTTAGGAAAGTATCCGCCTTTGTTTGTCCTTCTTTAATTGCTTTTCCAATCCCCTCTTGATGATTCAACTCTCGAATAAAGGATGTAGTTTAAAATCACACTTCTGTCCCTACTCTTATGCCCATATTAAAAATGGCCGCCGCCTTCCACAGCGACAGTTGCTCTGCGAACTAGATCCGGGTGGAAACAGTGGGTAGGCAGATGCAGTGGGGCAGAGCCAAGGTTGCTTTATAGAGGCTCGAGGGAGTCCAGAGGGCGGCTCAGGTCAGAGTTGCTGGGTTTCGCTCAGGGTGGTGTGGGAAGATCCAGCCTGTGGGGAGCGGCCACTCCTTACTGCTGGGGCCTCAGGGCTTCTGCCCAGCTTGCTCATTAGCTAAGGAGGGGGCCGAGCGGGCCCCCTGGCCGGTCACCATGTGGGCCTTCCCGGAGTTGCCGACGCCGCTGTTGGTGAATTTGATCGGCTCGCTGCTGGGACTTGTAGCCACACTCACCCTCATCCCTGCCTTCCGTGGCCACTTCATCGCCGCACGGCTCTGCGGCCAGGACCTCAACAAATCCAGCCGGCAGCAAATGTGAGGGGCCGCGCGCTGGTCCGGGGCAGTGGGGAAGGGGTGGGCAGGCAGGGGCGGGGGCTGGAGTGCTGGACTGCGCGCGGAGACGAAGTGCTAACCCAACAGCCAGCCCGGGACTCTGGGAGGTGGAGGGCAGATCTGGTTAGCATTGGGGAAGGGGTGGAGGCGGGAAGGTGGGACCCTTGGGTGGATCTGGGACTCCAGTAGTGGTGCCCTTCCCCGCTCCGAAGTCAGGTTATGGTGGTGCTTGCGCTAGTGAGTGACCACGCCCCCTTTCCTCTTCCCCCTCCACCCGGCTTGATGCTGGCCCACAGCCCAGAGTCCCAGGGAGTGATCAGCGGTGCTGTTTTCCTTATCATACTCTTCTGCTTCATCCCTTTCCCTTTCCTGAACTGCTTTGTGGAGGAGCAGTGTAAAGCCTTCCCCCACCATGAAGTAAGTGGGTTAGTGACGGCTGCTGCCTGTGGCTGGGACTGGGAGCTACTGGAGAGAGTTGGGGTTATTTGGGTGTGGGGGGAGGGGCTGAGAACGAAAGAAAAGATGGGAATTCTTGAAAGGAACGGTGAAGTGGGAGAAGGCTGGAGCCGTGACCTGCCCGAGCCTTCCCCAGTTTGTGGCCCTGATAGGTGCGCTCCTTGCCATCTGCTGCATGATTTTCCTGGGCTTCGCGGATGATGTACTGAATCTGCGCTGGCGCCATAAGCTGCTGCTGCCCACAGCTGCCTCACTACCTCTCCTCATGGTCTATTTCACCAACTTTGGCAACACGACCATTGTGGTACCCAAGCCCTTACGCCCACTTCTTGGCCTGCATCTGGACTTGGGTGAGTAGCACTGCCACTTCTGCCCCTATGGCCCCTACTTCAGGGCACCCTTGCCCTGTGAGATATGCAGCAGAGCATCCTTCCTGGTGCTCCACATTCTCCTCCCTGTTTTGTCCCTGTGTTTTCTTAGATCCTTTTGTTGGCCTTTCATCCCATCCTCTATCCTCACCACTTTTCTCAGAAGACTATCCTTAAATTCTCATTCTACAGGTGGCATTACTTCTCTTACTGTTTTCTCCCCCCAGGGATCCTGTACTATGTCTACATGGGGCTGCTGGCAGTGTTCTGTACTAATGCCATCAATATCCTAGCAGGAATTAATGGCCTAGAGGCTGGCCAGTCGCTAGTCATTTCTGCTTCCATCATCGTCTTCAACCTGGTGGAGCTGGAAGGTAGGTGGGATTGGACTAGGGAGAGAAGAGAAGTCTGAGTGTTAAGGAAGTTGCCTGATATCTGGCTTTGGGGAATTTGTTAAACATGAGAAAGAAACTAAGATTTGTTAAATGTGAGAAAGAAAAATAGCAGCCTTGTCATTTATAACGGCATTGGCACTAATAGGTAGGCCATGGTCTTCTCCTATTGAACATAAAGAACTTCATAAAACCTCAGAATCAGACAGGGTCACTCTGTGACCGTGATAGAGTAAGACCAAAACTAGACCCCTCTGTAACCATGTCTGAGCATAGACAAAACCACAGGAACACGGTGCATCTCACAAAAATGACCAAGATCCCCTTCTAGCTAACATGAGTGGTTGCTGCTTCCTTCCGATAACAACTCAGTTCCTCTTACTTCTTGGATAAAAATTATTAAGATGCTCAATCATAGCATTATCTCTGCTGACAGCACCCAGTGCAGGGCAAAACTCTCCCTCCTTGCATCCTCCCCAGAATTATTTAAAACAAATTCTATAACAAGTCCTCCTAACACCTCCTTACTGAGGCATCCCATGGTTCCCCATGGTGTGTGGGTTCCAAAGTTTCTCTTGTTTCAAGTCAGTAAACCCAGCTTTGACTACAGGCGTGTTTCTGGTGGTTTTTGGCTGTTGGACATCCGTAAGTACTTATTAAAGCTAAGCACTTTTAAAATGTGATCTCACTTTAAACTCTGTAACAGCTCTATGTGGCAGGTGTTTTCATCAGCCTTTTTTTACAGATAGGAAGCTGAGGCTCAGAGAAGTTAAATGTGTCATGATCAAGGTCACACAGTTAGGAAGTAAAGCTGGTATTCAGACCTAGGTCTGAATGGTCTAAACCAAATGTAAGATAGTAACTAGTTTAGGAAGAGTTCATGAAAGAGGTGAACTATTGCGAACTGCGTGGGTGACATAAAAGGGGTAGTGAGTTCTTGAGACTTAGAGAGGTGGACGATACAGCTTGGGACAGAACTCAGGGACAGACAAAAATAGGACCCAGGTATGCAGGGGAAGCGGCTATCAACTTTTCCTTTTTTTCTTTTTCCCCTGCTTCCAAAGGTGATTATCGGGATGATCATGTCTTTTCCCTCTACTTCATGATACCCTTTTTTTTCACCACCTTGGGATTGCTCTACCATAACTGGTAAGTAGGCCTGTGGATAGTGGGACAGCTATTTGAATTTGTGGCCAGTACGGTCCTCCTGATTGTGACCCATCTCCTGACGGAGAGGCTTAACCTGTGCATCTCTGTATTGAGTGTTTTCTGGGTCTTTTTGGTAATATTCTTAAATCTTAAATATTCTCTACCCAACTGTAGCCCGGGGCAGGTGCTGTGGAGCCCCCAGGAATAGATGGATTCAGGGCCTTGTTTCCTGGAGAGTTGCTGGGAGAGCTGGAATGTCCTCTGAGCCAGAACTAGGGTCAGGGCTAGCCCAGTGCGCAGGGTGTGTGATGTGAGAGAAAGGATTGCTAATGCCTCTTGCCACTGGCTCACATCCTCTCCCCCACACAGGTACCCATCACGGGTGTTTGTGGGAGATACCTTCTGTTACTTTGCTGGCATGACCTTTGCCGTGGTGGGCATCTTGGGACACTTCAGCAAGACCATGCTACTCTTCTTCATGCCCCAGGTGTTCAACTTTGTCTACTCACTGCCTCAGCTCCTGCATATCATCCCCTGCCCTCGCCACCGTATACCCAGGTAGCCGCTTTGGGGCTTGAAAGGGACATCATAGCTTTTTCCTTTGGGATGCCTTAGACGTTTGCTGTGCAAAGGGAATGGGCCCGAAGAAGGGCTAACTCTTGCCATGCAGTTAGCCCTTTATACATTACAGAGCACATTTAGTTCCACGATCTCATTTAATGTTCACAGCAGCTCTGATCACACAGAAGCAAGCAGCAGAGCCAGAAATAGATCTCAGGGTGTTTGACTCCACATTCAGTGCTCTTCCTATTAATTAACCACAGGGAGGAGAGTTCTTTGAGTAGTGGCCCAGTCACATGAAGCTGTCTTCCCCTGCAGACTCAATACCAAGACAGGCAAACTGGAGATGAGCTATTCCAAGTTCAAGACCAAGAGCCTCTCTTTCTTGGGCACCTTTATTCTAAAGGTAACAGGGTAACAAGGAGGTAAGGCTCTAGGCTGCCATTCGGAATTCAGGGAGTGGGGAACCTAGGCCTACATCACACCCAAGGGGAGCTTGGAAACATTGAGCAGATCCCCATTCCTGAAGCGTAGGTATTAGCTGAAGTTCTCTCCACTTTTGACCCCTCCAGGTAGCAGAAGGCCTCCGGCTAGTGACAGTGCGCCAGAGTGAGAATGAGGATGGTGCCTTCACGGAGTGTAACAACATGACCCTCATCAACTTCCTACTTAAAGTCTTTGGGCCCATGCATGAGAGAAACCTCACCCTGTTCCTGCTGCTGCTACAGGTGCAATGCTGTTGGTGATGTGGTTTACATCTCCTTGTCTCCCTTTCTCTGTGGTTCTTACTGTAGTTCATTTCTCCTTACAGGTCGTGGGCAGTGCTGTCACCTTCTCCATTCGGTACCAGCTTGTCCGACTCTTCTATGATGTCTGAGTCCCCTGATCCACTGTCCTTTGCTTCACAGCCTCCAGATTTCCTGACTCAGGCCGACCTCTTCTAGACCAAGATTGCCTCCTGGCCCAGGCCTCTCTCACCCTTCATTCTCCTCCAGATTTTGTCCTCAGCATTTCCTTTCCCCTGTGATTATTGACATCCTGGGCCTTTTTTGCCCTCTAATGACTATTGATTGGACTTTGCCTATGGCTTTCTTCAACTTGCCACTCCCCCTCTCCGTCCCATCTTTGCAGCCTCCTAAGGTGGGATACTGTAGCTCTGATGCAATTACCCACAACTCTGACACTCAAGAAATACGTTGGGCCTGGGGATAGAACCCTGGCTGGGGATAGGGACACAGGCTCGAAGGTGACTTGACATTTGACTATAAATTAAGTATTCTGATGATTTAGCAGACTGGGGGGCCAGGTGCTCCCAGTAGTGACAATAAACTGTCGTCTTTTTCTTATTGTTCCTGTAGGTGTATTTCCTATATAGGGCATTTTAGGGTAGACTGGGAGGGTTGGTGGAGGCATTTCCTCGGAGAGGATGCCTATCTCTCTGCCCCATCCTTTTTCTTTCAGTACATCAGGCCCCTCCTAGCAAGAAGGGAACAGAGGGGGCTTCCCTGGTGGCGCAGTGGTTGAGAATCTGCCTGCCAATGCAGGGTACACGGGTTTGAGCCCTGGTCTGGGAAGATCCCACATGCCGTGGAGCAACTAGGCCCGTGAGCCACAACTACTGAGCCTGCGCTCTAGAGCCTGTGCCCGCAACAAGAGAGGCCGCGACAGTGAGAGGCCCGCGCACCGCGATGAAGAGTGGCCCCCGCTCGCTGCAACTAGAGAAAGCCCTCGCACAGAAACGAAGACCCAACACAGCCAAAACTAAATAAATAAATAAATTTAAAAAAAAAAATCTTAAAAAAAAAAAAAAAAAAAAAGGGAACAGAAAGAACAGACCAGACAGAACATGTTGAATAAATAGGAAATCCTGCTGCTCAGGTGGCATAAAGAGCCATAAGATTGGCGTTATCTCTTCTCTGGGACGGGGTTGGACTTTCAGGGGGTCTCATTCCTTCCCTTTTTCACTCTCCCTTTGCCAGGCAGGAAGAGGGAGTGACCAGACCTGGGACGGGAGGAAGAGGTAGCCGTAGTGTTGACCCCTTTCCTTTAAAAATCCTAGACCCGCACAGACTTCCCTGAGGCTCTTGAGGTGGCTTCAGGCTCCACCCTCTTTGTCTTCCGGCCCTGGTCTGGGCTGTAGGGTTTAAATCTGGCGCGCTTCACTTGGATTGGCTACACCCGGGAGTGGTTGGCTGTTTGCTTGCTGCCGCTCCTCCTAGCCTTTTCCCCGGGCAAAAGGTTTTCAAATTCGACCAATCGGCGGGCGCGTTCCCTCAGCTGAGGCGCGTCATCGAAGGGTTAACCGCAGCCAACCGGAGGCGGGTATTGGAGAAAAGAGCCAATCAGGAGGACGCGGGGGTGCGCCCTGGGGGCTTATAAGGGCGGCCCTTGGGCGCGCGCGGCAGCAGTTGGACTGCGGCGGACGGCTGTTCCTTAGTCTTGTGAGCCGTCCTCCTCTCCGTTCCTCTACCTCGCGCAGCATGTCGGGCCGCGGCAAGACAGGCGGTAAGGCCCGCGCCAAGGCCAAGTCGCGCTCGTCGCGAGCGGGCCTCCAGTTCCCCGTGGGCCGCGTGCACCGGCTGTTGCGGAAGGGACACTACGCCGAGCGGGTGGGCGCCGGCGCGCCGGTCTATCTGGCGGCGGTGCTCGAGTACCTCACAGCCGAGATCCTGGAGCTGGCGGGCAACGCGGCCCGCGACAACAAGAAGACGCGGATCATCCCCCGCCACCTGCAGCTGGCCATCCGTAACGACGAGGAGCTCAACAAGCTGCTGGGCGGCGTGACGATCGCCCAGGGAGGTGTCCTGCCCAACATCCAGGCCGTACTGCTGCCCAAGAAGACCAGCGCCGCCGTGGGGCCGAAGGCGCCCGCGGGCGGCAAGAAGGCCACCCAGGCCTCGCAGGAGTACTGAGGGCGCCCGCGCCGCCGCCACCGCCGCCGCCCGGCCCCTCCCCTCGCCACCACAAAGGCCCTTTTAAGGGCCACCACAACGCTCACGGAAAGAGCTGGGCCACGTCGGGCTCCGGGCCGGGCGGCCGCGCACTCGCCCCCTCCGCGGCCCCGCCGCCGCCGCCGTGCGGCCTGCCCCTCCCCCGCGCGGCTCGCTCCGGTCGTGGCTCGGCGGAGGACGGCCGTTTGAACGCCGCTCGTTACCAGGAGCGAGCTCGTGACTCGGCCGGCCTGGCCCCCGAATGCTGATGGGCTGCGGGGAGGCCGCGGCACCTTCTAGAAGGCTGGGCCGGCCGCGCTGACGCAGGGCCGGGGCGCGTGGCGGGGAAGGTGAGTCTGTGCGGACGGCCGCCGGCGGGGCCGCGCGCGTTCCCCACCAGCCCGGTGCTCCGGACGGGACTCGGTTGCCGCCGACGGCGGCGGAGTCAGTCGGTCACTTCATTTGTCCCGGGACGTCCTTTGCTGCCGGATCCCGAGCCTTGCACGTCCGCGCTCCCTCCATCTCCACTCGCAGGCCTGTGCGCGTCCCGGAAGACACACTTCGCGGCGTGAGCATCTCCCGCGGTGTCGGGTCCCGGCGGCGTGGGGGCTGGGGGAGTCCTGCCCCTGGACCCGCGCCCCTCCCGGCGTGTCCGCTCCGCAAGCCAAGCACCTAGATACCAGCACTAGTCCGTTAATCCCCATCTGGACTGAGCCGCCGTTGGCCTCGGAACTGGAATTTTGCAGCTAACCCATCCAAGACAGTACTTTAGGTATTGGGGAGTTTCAGATGGACTAATTTTGTTTATTAAAGGATTGTTTTCTTTTTTAAACAATGAGGTGTCTCTTCATTTTGCAGACGGGTTGTAGGATCAATGACTTTGTAGATTCCTAAAGGTAGTGGGGGAGGGGAGCTATCTGATACAAAGGCTCTACCGTTAACTGGAGCGGCAAATCGTAGATTATAAGATTATGGTTCTTTCTTGATGTTCCCTGGGAGACAATTTATTCTGTCAGAACTACTGAGACAGAAACAGAAAGCAATGTATTCCAGGAGAACTTTGGACAGGGGTCCTAGCCTCTGAGGTAAGGAGCAAAGGGTCTTGTGGTTGTCCTTATCTTTCTTTCCTGCAACCCCATCAAAAACAAAACCACCTTCAAATCTAGTTTATTAGTAGAGTTGGTTACATTCAAAGGCTGTGGCTTGTTAGATGTTTTTTCTTTAGACTAAGCCTCCACCTACTGAGGAGACAAGGCATTACCAAGGCCCGAAGTTGAGACAAGTCTCTGAGTCTCTGCCCCTGCAGTTCAATCCCCTGGGTAATCACCCCCCAGGTAGCAATGAGAATGGGGCACTGAGGGCTGGGATGTAGGCACGGGGCACCAGCAACCCAGGCACCTGTGCCCCACAGACCAGTTAGTGGGCATCATTGAGCTGCCGTGCAACATCCAAGATGTTCTTGGCTCCTTTGTTCAGCAACAAGGTGGCCAGGCTGATGCCCAGGCTCTCAGCAGCCAGCTGGGCTCGTCGTGGAATGTTCCGGGCAGTGATGCCCACCAGCTGTGGATCATCCTCAGGGCCATCTTCATGCTGGGCAAGGGAAGGAGGGTAGGATTTGGTGAGCACGAAAGGGGAAGTAACATACAGATGTGTTTTTTACCCTCTCCGTCACCCTCCAGCCTTGGCACCTGGGCAGGGACATGGATGGTGGCCTGCATGGTCTCTTGCATGCTATCTGCGCCATTCAGACTCCAGACTCCTCCAGTCAGGTATAGCTGGGAAAGAAAACAGTTGCCTCAGCATATCGTGAGAGGGAACTGCTTAGAAACCTGGGCTTTTCTTGCTGGCAGCTCAGGATGTCCCTTCCCTGCCCTCCCACCCATCTTCCCCCGCTTACTTGCCCATCCTTCATAGCTGTATGCACCGCCACTGGCACACTGCAGCCTCCTTCCTGCAACAAGTTCCCCCTGTGAGCTCCAAGGACCCTTACCACCCCCTGTACCCAGAGTCCTCAGAGATAACAGACCCCTCTAAGGACATAACTGAAAATGAGGTAGCGGCCCAGACCTGGGTCCTGTCCATACTTTCAAGGATGAGTTACCACTAAATACAGAGCAATAATTTGAGAAATCTCCCCACTGCCCTTCCCAGCTCCCCAGGTACCCACCCCTCCACAAGAGCACAGGCCCTACCAGGTGCCTCAGGAAGGCCCGTTCAGCAATGCAGCGAAGCAAAGTCTCAGGATCATGCAACACACCCACCAGATCCAAGATGTCCTGGTCCTTGGCTCGAACTTCCACTCCCAGAGCCCCCTGATGGAAAAATAGACTAAGATATCAGGGCCAATCTTCCCCCAACCAATGGCGCTAAGGATGGGAACCAGCCTACTTCCACCTGTTTGCCAGGTCCTTTTGGGCCAGTAGCCTCCCAAGGCTTGCCCCTCCCTGGGAATGTTCTTGGTTGAAGACAAAAGAAAGGGACACATCAACACACGGCTTCCCTGGTCAAGCATACCTGACCCACAGCATACATGCACTCCTCAGGGTGCAGGATCTGTGGGGGCAGAAGAGGCAGTCAGAAGGGTGGAGGTGGGAGTGCCTAAATGCACACAGCAGTGAGATCGGGCTTTCCTAGCATACAGAAGGGCTGGAGAGGCAAGAGTGGGAGTTTGGCCTCTGATCCCCAGTCTTCCCAACCTGGGACTCATTTCCAGCTTGCACTGTTAGAGGTGGGTATTCAAAAAGAGAACACAGGCAGGAAGGAGATGAAGATCAACTGGGGAGGGAAGAGGGGCAGGCCCTACCTGCCCCACCCGGTTCTGCCAGCCCATGCGCTGCAGGCCAGCTGCGGCCAGGATGATGGCACTGAACTCCTGCAGCTCATCCAGCTTCCGAAGCCGTGTGTTGAGGTTTCCCCGCTGTGGAGAGGCGCTAAGGACCACAAGCTCTGGGCCGTCTGGAGCCTTATGCTGTTCCCTTTGCCTGAGTCTCTCAATCTGCTAACTTCTCACCTTTGAGTTCTCAGCTTAATGACAACAGCTAACACTTACCTCATACTTACTACATGCCAGACGCTGTTCTAAAGTGCTTTAGATATGTCAATTCATTGAATTTTCACAACCCTATGATGTAAGTAGTAGTATTATCATCTCCATTTTACAGATGAGAAAAATGATAGAGAGGTTTTAATTTATTTAATAACTTGCCCAAGGTTACAAGACCTCTGAGAAGCCTTCCCTGACTCTCAAGTCTGTGTTTAGATGTGCCAGCTAAAAGCTTCCAGAGAATTCCCTACTTTGCACACTGGAGCACTTAGCAAATACTATTTTGAAAATCAGTTTTACAAACATATAACATTGTAAAAATCAAAACAATATAGTGGAATATAAAATAAAAATGGAGTTATGGTTACCAAAGGGGAAAGGGGATAGGGGGAGATAAATTAGGAGTTTGGGATTAGCAGATGTAAACTACTATATATAAAATAGATAAACAACAAGGTCCTATTATATAGCACAGGGAACTATATTCAATATCTTGCAATAAACTACAATGGAAGAGAATATGAAAAGGAATATGTATATATATGTACAACAATCACTTGCTATACACCAGAAACTAACACAACGTTGTAAATCAACTATAATAAAACAAATTTTTAATTATTTACATTTAAATTAAAATGGAAGCACCCCCCCCAACCCCCCTCCCTTGATGTAATCATTATTCAGTATCACTCTGTACTATCAATGCCTGGTTGTCTGTCTCCAGAACTAAAATGTAAACTCTGTGTAAGCAGGGACAATGTTGATCTTGCTCACCATATCCCCAGTGCCAGGCACTTGCCTGGGGCTAAGAAAACATGAAAGGATTATGAATGAATGGATGGATGGCTGGATGGATGGCTGGATGAATGGGAGAACAGGCAGTCCACTGCATCCATGGTCCACTTCCTCTGGAAGCGCCTTCCACTCTCACAACTCCCAGGGCCATCTGGACCTGGTCTTCCTCCTTGGCTGCTGCCTCCTCCCTCCGCTAAAAGGATACAATACTCTTGAACTCCAGATGTGGGAACTTTCTCTGCAGCTGGGCCGCTCTCCGCAGGGAGCTAGTTCCCACCACGCTGCTCAGAGAGATGATTTAAAATGAGATTTAACTAGGCAGGCACTGTTCCTTTCCTCCTCCTCCCACCCCTCCATCTTCTGTGCACATCCCACTAAGATGCCTATCCAGGTCCCACTCACCTCTTCTCTGGCAAGGTTTCTAGGGTCTTCCCAACAAATTTTGGGTGAAAGACAACAGCATCATAGGGGCTCTCCCGCCTGGGGATGGAGGGAAAGTCAGAGAATAAGGGAGAGATCTCGGTTCAGGTCACTTCCAGGCTCTCTCAGTAGTCAACTAACTGGCACTTTCTGAGTTTTCTGCCATGCTTGACACTCCTCAGGGCAGGGGAGACAGCCTAGAGGCAGAGGGCCAAGTCCCAAAGGGAAAAGTCAACGTTAATATGATGTCTACCCCGTGCCGAGGCCCCCTGACTGGCAGGACTCTTACTTGCAGATGGCTCCGATGGTGAAGCCAGGAGGAAGCACCGTGGGCAGGTCCTTCAGGGAGTGAACAACCAGGTCCACTCTAGAGAGACGGCAGAGAGGGAGGGAGAAGGGGTCTGAGCAGCACGTCCCCAGTCCTCCTCCACCTACTCCTGCCTGTACGTCACTGGCAGAGCCTAGAGCAGTTCAGGAAGCAGGCCTTTCCAAGACCTTGGGTCCCAGAGACCCGCTCCCCTCCTACCCTCCCTTTCATCCCCCTGCCCCAGCCAATCCTGCACCCCAGGCAGCCAGATGGCTCAGAACCAGGACACTCTCCTTTTCTGAGGCCTGAAAAACTCACATATGAGCCCCTCTCTAGCCTATACAAGCGTTTAAGCCCAACAGTCTAGCTGATACCCAGGTCTGATGTGCACTGGGGTCCTAGCGAGAGCCTGGGAGGGCACCATGCTCCCTGCTTTCACTTACTCATTCCTCTCCAGCGCGTGTTCCAGCTCCTTGGTAAACAGGCTCTTCTCTCCAATCTGCCAGGCAAGAAAGAGCCTCAGGGTGAATCTTTTGGGGGAAGGAAAGAGGAGGGGGAAAAGGGTTGGATGGAAAATGTTGTTACCTTAGAAAGAGCAGTATCAAGAATCTTGTCCCCTGTGGTGGACATAGCAACTGAGGAGAGAATCAACCAATCTGATGTTCAGTGATCAGCATTTATTGAGCCCCTACTGAGCTCAACACTTGTGCTAAGATTGTTGGGCACATAAGCCCCAGTCCCTACCCTCTGGGAATGTACGATCTAGGAGGAAGACTAGACGTAATCACAAAAAGACCCAAAGCAGATGTTAAATGCCAGGCTAGCCCAGGTAGTCAGAGCTGGAGGTGTTTAGAGGAGGACAGGGCCCTCCAAACTGGGGACAGCCAAGAAGAATTCTCAGAGGCAACAGGACCAGGCTGTGGTCCAAGACAAAGCCAGAAACACCGTGTTCTCCCCTCCAGGGGTTAAAGGCTTCCCATTTGCTTCCATTCCTGTCCAGAAAACTCACTGATTTCAAACTGCAGGCCTGGGTATAAGGTTTTCAGCGTTGCCACCACACTGTCCGTCTGTATGCGGGCCAGCTGGGGGTAGAAATTCAGGTTAGTCCTGTCCTCTGGCCACTGCCCTAAGGTCAGACCCTCACAGGGTCAGGGAGATCCTGAAGGGATTGGAATTCAGAGAGGGGATTGAATGCCCACCTAGGAAGGGGAGGGGTCTGGCCTGGGAGTCCTCTGTACCCCAACTTCCCAGCCCAGAGACTATCTCTTTACAGAATGCAATCTGTCATTCTGCATGGGATTTGATACTCAGTCACCCCATTTCCTCCATCCCCGAGCTGCTGAGAACGCTCTGGGCCCCCCAACTTATAATACTGTGAACACAGAAGTCTTCTGACAAACCTCCTCCACCCCGGTACTTGCACTCACCTGGCTCTTGCGGGTACCCACGCGAATCACTCTCATCTTTGAGCTGTTTTCTTCCTGCAGAAAAAGTCCCCAGGTCACAGTCCCTGCTGCTCTTTGTGTTCCTCAACACCTTGTCCAAGAACCAGAATCACTGGCTTGGAAGAAAGGAACCTCAGCCCCTGGCCTGTGGCCAGCTGAGCCTCGGAGTGGGGAAACACTCCCCTGCCCAAGACTGGTCCCTTTACCTTCCCCAATACCTTCTGCCTCCTCAGGGATCCAGAGAAGCAGAGACCAGACAGAAGTAACAGTAGGACCTGCTGTTGCTGTAATGACCAGGACACTAAGCCCTGAAGCCCAGCCAAGCTAAGGCAGCAGGAATGCTGCACTCAGCCAGGTGGGTAGAGAGATAAGGTCTATCGGTCTGGCCCCAGGGAGGGTGGGGCCTGCAGCAGGCAGGGGCAGGACAGCTGGGGCCACACAGGGGAACGTGAGCTGAGTCACTGAGGACAAGTTCAGCATCCAAAACAGAGCGGCACTTGAGAAAGCTTCAGTGCCACCTAGATGCCATAAGAGCTACCCTACAGCTGCCGCGCTGTGGATCCCGTAATCTGGACGGAATGCATACATAAAGGACTGGGGTCGACAGATCTGACATATAGTCCTGCTCAGCCTCTTGGCTGGGTGACCTTGAACACATCATCTTATTTGTTCATCTATAAACCTGTTTGTTCATCTATAAAATGAAGAAGTTTGCACTCAAGTATCTTCTGCTTTTGATATTCTGTAAGACTAAGAGGGTGAGCTGTCTAATGTCCATTCACCTAGAATGTGGCCTCTGGTTTCACCACGAAGGAAATATTAGGATGTCAGAGACCAAGCCAAGAACTCAAAGGGACATGCCTCTTCCTCTTGCCAGGGCACCTTGGACAAAGGTATTCAGTGCCAAGCAGGCAGAACTGGGTTCTCCAGTCTGAGGTCCTATTTCTTCCCAGATCAGACAGTGGCCAGGACAGATACTATCAACTTTCCCTGTTCTGGGATCTTCATCCGACAGAGTTCTTCTGCAGTCAGGTATCTGGGGCCTCTGTTGCTGGAGGAGGTGACAGCTGGCTGCTCTTGGACTCTAGTCTACTCCATGGCTATCACTTCTCCAATAAATAAACCCTGGGGGACCCTAAGCAAATTGTTAGGTTTGAAATGCTAAACATGGCAACTAAAATTCTGGGCCACAGGGAGCCCACAGAAAGGAATCTAAGGTCCCAGAAACTGCTATGTTCAAACAATCCCTTAATTTCATTGATTCTGCACAGCATATTCAAGTCAAATTGTTCCAGTAAAAAATTCCTTATTGAGCATATATATCCTAGAGCTATTGCTTTTAATCTTCATAACAACCTATCAGGTAGACAGGGCAGGCATCTCTGGAACTATGTTACAGTAGCAAAGTCTGGCTCTGAGGAGCAAAGTGACTTGCCCAGGGCCACAGGGTTAATCATGGGTAGAGAGCTGGAATCCAGATCTTCTTACTCCTAGTCCAGCACTCAGGAATGTCAGCAATGGCAGAGAATCCCACTCCTTACCAGCACATAGGTCAGGGAGAGATAGGCAGCTGCCCCACTCCTTTCTTATCTCAGGCTGACGTTGGCCTCATGGGCTCTGCAGTTTGCATCTGCACAAGCCCAGAGCTGGGACCCCAGGCTAGGAATAGGAAGGCCCAAGGGCGTCCCCCGTCCATGGTAGTAACCCAATGATGTGTCTCAGTTGGGGACTTTTGAGTGTAGGCTGGGGCTGGGTGTCCATTAGAAAAAAAGGGGAGAAGGTGCACTTCCAAGACGTTTGTGTGCAGTTCGGAGACTTCGAGGTACACTCTCCTCTCTGGATCCAAAATGGAACGCTTCCCCAGAGTGGCCGAATCTCGACTCGGACCTGTCTCGTGTGAAGGGATCCCGGGGAATAGCACCCTGTCTCGTGCAGACGAATTTTCCTGTGTTGGGTCACTACATCTAGAGCCGTGGAAGCCATGCCTCATGGAATCCCATCCAGATCCCCGCAGGAACGGGGTTGCGTTTGAGACAATCCATCTGCTCTTAAGTCCGCCCCCACCGCTCACTGATTCCCCTAAGGGCAACCCAGCTACTGGCCCTTTAAAAACTATTCGAACCAAAAAAAAAAAAAAAAAAAACAGACGGATAATCGTCCCGACCAATTGACGACGGAGAGTGGCAACTTGGGGCCAATCGTGGCACTGCTAGTGCAGAAGACCGAAGTTGCGAAGGTCACCGGCTCAGGACTCACCGCCGTTGCGGCCGCGTCGCCGTTACCAGACATGGCTGTGCGCGGGAAGTAGGCCGGGAGCTGCTGCCAATGTCCTCCGGAGTCGGGCAAGCAGAAGGCCCCGGCCGGCCGGGCACTGGGCGCACGCTGAGCTCGCGATCCTCCGGCAACCACACACTCCCGGCTCTGCTAAGGGCCTGCGTCACTTCCGGCCCCGCCCCAGAGGGGCTGGACCTCCCCTGGGCGGGAATTAGAACGATTGCGACAGAGAAGACCTTACCTTGGGTTACCGCCCCTACTCCCCCAGGCTGACCCCGGTCTTCCCCGTTTGAGACCCAGGCCCACCAGCTGTTCATTTTTACTTTTACATAGCCAGGAATACCGATGGTCAGTGGCCAAGGTATGCTTCCCGGATTTGTCCACAAACTAAGTTCTTTGCAGTCCCTCCTACCACCACCCAAGGGAACGTCAATAAACCAAAAGTAGGCGTGCCGAGAGGAAAAGGATATTAACCCTACAACGCGGCGTCGGAAGTTAAAGGCTACTTGAGCAACTTACCATGCCCCCAGGCTGCATTCAACGTCTACAAATAAAAGAGGCCTGCTTCTGAAAGCTAGTCACCCAGAATTCCACAGCTTTATCTCCTTAGCTGTGGCACAAGCAATTAGTGCAGCTTATGTGGTGGTTCTTCTGCTACAACCCTGAAGTAGGCAACTAAAGACAAATAACTGAAATGGGAGTGCCAACACATTAGTGTTAGTGGGAAAACGGCTTGTGAGTAAAGGTGCTTTACCCATTAACAGTACTAATAACCACGTATTAACCACTTTCAAAAAACTGGACACCTGTCATCCATACCAGCCCGAGGGCTACAAGATTCCAGGCTTGACTTAACTCTGTTTCAAAAGCACCTGGTATTCGCCAGAGATGTTTCGCAACTGAGCTTTAAGAGATATGCCGTGGTCAACAGCCCCGAACCAGCTCTGACTTGACCACAGGACCTGCTGGTGTCCTAAAGCTACCTTTGCTTCATTACCATGCCAAGATCCCCGCCCAAGGGGGATATTTGTACTCTGCTAGGTGCAATTCCTGCCGTGTGGAAGACTGTGATGCCCCAGCTCCCCACCCCCCGAAATCTCTGCCCCTTTCCTAGAGCCCTGATGACATGTCTGCCTCCTATCCCTTAAATTCTCTTACTGCCCTCCCTTGGGGGAGAAGGTGTCTTTAGAGCATGCGCTCTCCCTTCTCCATTCCTTGATCAATGAATAGTTTCTGCTCTGCTATACCGAACATGGTTTTGTTTCACTGGAATTTGCAACTCCAGGCAAAGGACCCACTGAGGGGGTCACTGACCTCTTGGGGACCAGTAACACATCCATTGATTGGCTCCTTTTGACTTTCATAACAGCCGTACTAGAAAGATGTTGTAATTCCTCATGTACAGACGAAGAAACTGAGGTTCAGAGAAGGTTCAGAGTTGCCCTAAGTGAAACTAAGAATCAAGCTCAGGGCAGCTGATCCAAAGTCTGTATTCTTAGCTGCTACCAATGTAGTGTACTCTATCCGCCTCTTCTAAATACTACCTAAACCACAATGTCTAAGTTACTTCTTTTAATTAAACAACCCCATAGGAGCAATTTTCCAACGGGCAGTGTAACCCCAATTACACGCAGACACTTAGCAACACAAACTTCAGCTGACAACTTCGAAGGGGGAACAAAATGTTTCAATAAAGGCCCTTTTATCCTGCTTATCATCTGGTACTGAATACAGCGAGACACCAACCCACCCATTATGAAGGCAGGCTTGAAAGCCCAAGGCTCCCCACCAGAATCTGCCTCCAGCTTGAATACTCTGTCCATACAAGAGCCACAGAGACCAGCCACACTATAGAGCTGAGTCCTCAGTCCGGGCTGCTCTTGGGGCTCAGGCCTCAGGCCTTTGCAGAGGTTCTTCAACTGAACTCTACTAGATGCCATAGGCCCCACTCATTACTGGAATGAAGTCTCGTCAACATCATCTTTAAGGAACTCTGTAGGAAGCGAAGGGCAGCTCTAGGAGAGCAGAGGGAAAGAAGTACATTTTGCACAGTTAAGAATCACCAGAAGTCCCCAGAATAAATCCTTCAACCCCGAAATCATTATATGCTTTTATTTATAGACTCTGGGAGCCAGGACCCAAGCACAGCCTGGTGCTCTTGGATAGAGAATAAAGCCGCTATTGTCCAGACTCTGAGGTTGCTGAGGTGCCCTCCCCCTCTGGTCTGGAATGATCTACACTGCTCAAAAAGTCAACAGGAGAAATGGCAGGTTGGCCGAAGAAGGAGGCAGGAAAAGAAAGTCCCCTTAAGTCCTGAGGGCTATGGCATCAGATGAGAGCAGAGTCCTGGGCATGTCTGCCTAACTCCTGTGCAACAGCCCTGTCTCTGTCCCCCTGTGTCCCTGCTGCTGGGCCTCCACCATCACACCCCTCCCACTAGCCGCTTAAGTGCCCCTCCTGGCATGTATGAGCAAGTCCCTCTGCAGCCCGGCCTCCAGGCTCGCAGTCAGTCGGGCTGTGGGCGGGTCGGTCAGCAGAGTCAATTTGTTGAAAACACCTCGGCCAAAGTAGTCAGCAATCACAGAGAAGCTGTCGTTGGAGCACTTGAGCTGCAGGGAAAGAGAAGAGTTGCGAGTCAAAAACCCACAGGACGGGCTTCCCTGGTGGCACAGCAGTTAAGAATCTGCCTGCTAATGCAGGGGACACAGGTTCGAGCCCTGGTCCGGGAAGATCCCACATGCCGCAGAGCAACTAAGCCTGTGCGCCACAACTACTGAGCCTGTGCTCTAAAGCCCGCGAGCCACAACTACTGAAGCCCGCACACCTAGAGCCCATGCTCCACAACAAGAGAGGCCACCGCTTAAGAATCCGCCTGTCTGTGCAGGGGACATGGTTTCAAGCCCTGGTCTGGGAAGATCCCACATGCCTCAGAGCACCTAAGCCCATGCGCCACAACTACTGAGACTGCGCTCTAGACCCCGTAAGCCACAACTACTGAGCCCGCGTGCCACAACTACTGAAGCCAGCGCGCCTAGAGCCCGTGCTCCGCAACAAGAGAAGCCACCACAATGAGAAGCCCGCGCACCGCAACGAAGAGTAGCCCCCACTCAACGCAACTAGATAAAAAGCCCGCACACAGCAACGAAGACCCAACGCAGCCAAAAATCAATCAATCCATCAAAATAAAACAGAACACCTCATTCCATCTCTTTAAAAAAAAAAAGAGAGAAGCCACCGCAATGAGAAGCCCGCGCACTGCAATGAAGAGTAGCCCCCGCTTGCCGCAACTAGAGAAAGCCTGCGCACAGCAACGAAGACCCGATGCAGCCAAAATAAATAAATAAAATAGATACATTAAAGAAATAAAAAACGTTTTTTTAAAAAAAAAACCCAGAGGAGGAGGAGAAAAGAACACCAGTCCCCAGCGCTCACCACCTCCCTGGGGGCGGGGGAGTCACGTCATCCCCACCTGGTGCTGGAACTGATCATGGAGATCGCGCTTCTGTTCCTGGGCCCGAATCATATCCATGACCTTGCGGTTTTCAGGGAGGCAGGTGGGGCAGTCAGCATCACTTTCTGAGTAACTCTCAAAGCAGTGCTGGTGGAAGGAGTGGCCGCAGAGAAAGTGGACTGAGGGCAACTCCAAGGCACTGTTACAGATGCTGCACTTGGTCTTCTGGAAAATCTTCGGACTACACGCAAGGGAGACCAGAAAAGAGTGGCAAAAAGTGAGGGCAGGGCCAGGAACCATGTGGAGAGAGAAGGCAGTTGGAGGCAATGAGGAGAGAGAGGTCCCCGTTAAGGAACTACGAGGCCCTGCTCTTCTTACCACCTAAAGGGGGTCACAGGAGGACCCCACGCTGGGCCTGCAGGGAGTCTCAGCACCCTCCCAGCAGGTCCATCCAACCCAAAAGTACCTGCTACAAGATAATATCCTCCAAAGCCCAATAAATCACGTTCTACGTAGTAAATCATTCTTTGGAATTCCTCCATCAAAACAGATGTTCAAGAATGAAATGCTCAAACACACTCCATACAATCCTATGTCTTTGAAAAATGACACCCTGTGAAGAACAGTGTTATCTCCGGACACCTCCACAATTCTGGATGCCAAGTACCTCGCCTTCAGCTCCTGGATCTCCTGGCGGATACGGGTGGTCTCCTCTCGGTAGCGCCGCACCCGGAGCTCGTCCTGCGCGATCTGCTGGCTCTGCTTCTGCAGTTTTTGGACCAGGTAGTCCCGGATGACAGACAGGGTGGCCGTGGAGTTGTGGGCCAGGGTCTGCACCACTGAGATGGGGTCCGGGAGGAAACAAGACCATGAACCAAGCAGCCCTCTGGATAGAACTGAAGGGCCCCTGCCCGAGCCCGACTGTCGGCAGCCTGCACTCAGCCACCCTCCCCGTCCTCCGCAGTACCTAGAAGAGGCGGCATGAGGTTCTTGCTCTCGATGTGCTTAAGCACGGCCGCCACGTACTCCTTGCAGTCCTCCTCCTTGCGGGCGAAGTAGCTGAGTGCCTGTTCCCACAGGGAGGGCTCCTGCTCCCCGTGGCGCTCGCACACGGTGATCACCTGCCGGTACTGCTCGTGCTGCATGTGATAGTGCATGATCTGTTGGAACCTGCGGCCGGGGAAGGCACACGTCAGCAGCTGTCCCCCACAAGGGACTCGGCTACGTTCCCCTTCCCTGAGATTCCCCAGACTCTTACAGTTTCCCCTGCTCATAGAGGTAAAGGACCCCATCCTGGAAGTCGTGCATCTGGCAGAGGACCAGGGCCTTGTCAAAGACATCACAGAAGCGACCACTCTTCAGTAGGGAGATGGCCTCTGCGTGAAGCTTCTCTTTGACCTAAAAGAGGAGGGTAGAGCTGCTGGACATCAGGGAAAAACGACAAGGCCTCTCAGGACCAGGCAAGTCAACTATCTCTTCCCCTCAGTCCAATTTCCTCTTCACGGGGGACCATTTAGCCCCCAAGGGTGAGGTGTTATTGGTCTAAAGAAAGCAGCAAGAGGCAACCAGGAAAGAAATGGAAGCAGTGTTTTCTCCAGCGCCTCCGGCCGCTTTGCCAGGTCTCACCTGCGGCTCCTCCTCGTGAGCCCAGTTCTGGAGTCGCAGCTCAAGGAGTGTGTCATAGATGCCCTGCGGGGAGTCAGGCTGCACCTCACTCATGTGCTCTAGGAAAGCTTTCAGCTCCCGCGGGTTGTTGGCAAAGATGGGGATGAACTCCTCTGAGTTGGCCTAGGACAGCAAGGGAGGAGAGGTGGCCGAGTGAGTGGGCTCGGTACTTGGGCTGCTAAGGTGATCCCTGCTGTCCAAAAGCCATTCTCCCTGAGGCCTCACCCTGCAGCCTGGAGCCTCCCTATCGCCTCGGCCTTCAAGGCTGGGCCGATAGTCGGTACAAAGTCCCTTCAGCAACTCGGTCGTCTGCTCTGGTATATGGTGCATGAGGATCTTGCCGTAGCGTTTCATGTTGCTCTCTGCCTGCTCAAAAGGCAGCTTGCCGATGTATCGAAGGGCTTCCTGGTAATTCTGTGGAGAGAGAAAGGGCAGAATAAGCACGTGCTCCTGCCTCACCCACCGGGAAGCACTTTCAGCATCCCAGGGATGTCCTAGAAAAAGAACAGGGTCCTGCCCGTGTCAAGAGGCTCAGTCAGCTACCTTGATGTCCTCTAGCTGGATCTTCAAGTACCACTCGTGATGTGCATGGTTCTCAGCCAAATAGAGGGCATGGGAGTAGTAGCCAGCCTGCCGGAGGACCCTGATGGCTGTCTCCACATCAAAGTGGACTTCACTCTCACTCTTTGTCTGCCAGGGAGACATTAGACAAAACCAGTCATAGAGAGGTTGTGGTTGGGGAAAGGAAAGGAAATATGCATCTGATTCTCAGACCAGATTCTTAAGGCAATAAAAAAGTTGATGCTTTTTTTTTTTTTTTTTGGCAGCGCTCAGCGGCATGCAGAACCTTAGTTCCCCAACCAGGGATCGAACCCATGTCCCCTGCAGTGGAAGCGTGGAGTCTTAACCACTGGACCACCAGAGAAGTCCTAAAGTTGATGCTTTTAAAGCACTGTTATCCTGCCTCTCCAAAAGTCTTCCTCTGCCTCTACTATTAGAGGGACTCGTCTGGGAACACAGGGCTTCCCTGGGCTTAGATACCACGAGAAGTTCTGGCATCAAAAAACAAGAGGGGTGGGAATTCCCTGGCGGTCCAGTGGTTAGGACTCTGCGCTTCCACTGCCGGGGGTCCAGGTTTGATCCCTGGTGGGAGAACTAAGATCTGGCAAGCCACGCAGTGCAGCCAAAAAGAAAAAAAAAACCAAGAGAGAAAACAGAAGAAAACTCGCAAAAAAGGCTATTCCTCTTCCTAGTTTATAGACCAGAGGACTCTGGTCCCCAAATAAGGTCAGCTCTTCCCTGTCTCTGCAGCCCTGGTGGAGCCCCTCATGCTCAGTGGGGCCCTCACAGAATCCCCCGCCAACACCACCCTGCACCTTGATGAATTCCTCCAGCTTCGAGCTGTCCTTGAGCTTTGTGTAGCAGTTGAGCAGTAGGGTGGTGTGGTCGGCATTGGCCAGGGACTGCCGGTGCAGGGTCTGCAGGTAAGCTGTCAGGTTGTGGATGCGCTGGGCATCCAGGAACTTGCGGATCACATACGATGGCTCCAACTTTCCAATGGTTCTAGGGAGACATATGCATCAAATAGCATTGGGGTCAGCGTACTTCTCAAACTTTCATGTGCATAGGAATCACTTGAAGATCTTCTTAAAATGCAAATTCTGTTTCAGCACGTCTGGAGTAAGGCCTGAGATTCTGCAATTCTAACAAAATCCCAGGCAATATCGATTCTACTAGACCATGGACCACATGAGTAGCAAGGCTCCAGAGCACTGTTTCTTAAACTTGGCTGAAAACAGGAATTCGAGAGAGGCTAGGAAAGAGGCTAGACAGGTTCTTAAGACCCCTTATTAATTTAAGAATTAGTATTGAGGGAAGAAAGTATGGAAGCAAGAGATAAATACCCTTTTCCCTTTAAAGAATCTTATCAAAATGAGTATTAACAAAGGTCAAGTTAACATCTAAAATAACAGATACTCATCAGCTCAACTGCATGCTGGTCATGTAATATTTGACCCAAAACATTCCCTTTCCAATAAGGTATACTGTCTTCTCACTTGAGGCATCACAGTTTCTGGAGGAAAAAAAGACGGTTCACAGTGGAGTCCACCCTCCTTCCCCAAGCGCAGGTTTTAGCCTATCTGGCTGCCTGTCCCTGCATTCACAGCTATATCCTAAAGCGCCTCCAGACTGACCGGATATACTGCTGGACAGCCCCATCATGGTTGCCCTTGCTGTAGAGATGGTCCCCATACTGCATGAAGATCTGGGCCAACCCATCACTGTCCAGATGCTGGCTCTTAGCCAGATTAATCGCCATCTCGAATAGGTTCTTCTTAAACAGCATCTGGAAGGAAAGAGAAATTAGAAAACTGGAAGAAGCAGTCCTGAGAAGACACCTTCCCAGAACGCACCCACAACCCACAAGGCAGACAGTTGTGAAGCCCCGATCAGCCTAGATCTTAGACAGGGTGAGACCTCTCAGATACCCCCAAGAGCAACATCAGCTCGCCTCACAAGGTTCTCTGCAGGCAGGCAGAGTGGACCCTGAGAGTGGGTTCAGGCTCCCAGCCACTGTTTCCCTCTAAGGCCTCATCCCAGCCCACTGGCCTTGTAATCCTACCCTAAGGGAGCTGAGTAAGTGACCCAAAGGGAAGGAAACACCCTGGCCAAGGGACTTGGGGAGCCTGTTCCTAGAGCTGCGTCTGGGTGCCCACGGCCAGCTCTGGGAATCTGGTGGCCTTGCCTCCAGTTTGGTCTGTGTGTCCTTCTCCTGCAGTGCGTGGACCCGCCCATCCCGCGTCAGCACGTACAGGGAGCCCCACTCAGCAAGCACATCCACTACATCCTCAAAGACGGTGCTATAGGCTATGAACTTGTTGCACAGGTCATAGATGTTGAGAATCTGCTTGTCGGAGCTCTGGGAGTCCCTGCTGGTAAACTCTGACCTGTGTGGGAAAGAGAAAGACCCAGATATTTGTACCACCTCTGTCTCAGCTCCCCTCGATTTCCTTTCCCATGACAACTTTGGTGCTGCCCATTCCACCCAGAACAAGACACCGCTTTGGCCCCTCTAGCAGCTCATCCTGTGACATTTAGCATGGCGCTGGCAGTTGTAGGAAGAGAACATATAGACCTGGTCTTACCCTTTAGGATCCTATAATTAATACAGGCAACACATTGAAAAATTAACTACATTCCAACATCCATTATTTAACAAATAATTAGTGCCTGGTGCATGTAGGCCACTGAGCTTAGTATTGAATGAAAACTAACATCTGACAAGGATCACTTGCATCACGCTGAAGACCCCATCTCCCTTTCTGGTGGCTCAGAGAAAAAAACGCCCTGTCTTGCATCTCCCAGAACTTTCCAATTTCTCCACTACTCAGTCCCTTGTTCCTCTACCCAATTCATTTTGACCAAGGAGTAAAAATCCCAATACCAGGTCCCAAATTCCCTGGAGCATTCTAGCGCATCAGGGCTGCTCAGCAAATGTCTGCAGCAAAATCACACACTTTTCAGCAAAAAAAAAAAACATTATAACTGAGTCTAGGTGTAAGCACAATCTACCTAAAACCAAATAGGAGATTGACGGGATCCAGGCATTAGGAGTTTAAAATCAGGTTAATTCTGGGGAACAAGTTCAGCCCTCTCCCTTTTGCTTCTCCGTGGAGTCCTTACTTGGGAGAAACCTTCCGGTCACGGGAGACAATGACAAGGTAGCCTCTAAACCAGTGAGCAATGAGTTTATGGCCCTCAAAGGCGAAGCAGGGCCCCCGTTCATCAGGCTGGTACAAGTAGACACATTCATCCCCCGCCACTATGAACTGCAGGTCCTGAGAAGGGTCGCTTAGGGCTGAGCAGCGCAGGCCACAACCGTGGGTGTCCAACTCCACACGAGGGTAGTCCTTTCCAGAAACTATGTAGGACTGCAGGAAGTAAGAGAGGGGTTAACAGGCTCCCTTTGAGGAGGAGGCATCTAAGCCTTCCCAAAGGTATCTCCACCTCCATATTGGCTCTCTCTTCTTAATTCTTAGCACCCTAAGACTTTCCCTGGCTGCCTGCCATCTCCATTAACCACCACCCATCTATTAAATATATAAGCAAAGACTACATTTCTTTCCTCTGTATATACTATCACTACCTACTACAGGTATTTAGCAAGTAAGAGAATTTTACTGCTTCATCCAAAAACCATTGCTGAAACAAAACAAAACTATTGCTGAGACTAAGCTGTTATAAATTAGGAGCACAGGAACCAGAGAAGTAAAGCAACTTGTCCAGTGTCTCTTAAGTTAATTAGGAGAAAAACTTAGGTCTTTTACTACAAGACCAAGAGTTCTTTTCCTAGCTCTAACTCTTCCCAGTCTCCTAAGTGAGGAAATAAAATATTAAGCTGGGCAAATGGTTCAAGGTTGTATGATGAAAACTGCAGAAATTCTACCTCTTTTGTCAGTTCCTTACCCTAGCCCCCTGAGCAATGTTAAAGCCTTTCCTGCCTGCCTGTAACAGTGGAGGTCCTGGTCATACCTGAACATTCTCAGTTGTCACAACAAACAAGTGAGTGGTCTTTCCTGCTTGGCGAAAGGCCAGTCCGGTAACAGGATAGTTGCCCTTGTGCAAAATCTGGGTCTTGCTATGCCGGTCCCGAGTGATGTCCCCTTTGTTCAATGTAACACTGCCATCTGTGAAACCTGTAGGAGAGCAAGAAATCGCATTTTATTGAGGCTGAATAGATCAGGAAGCACAGAAGGGGAAAAAGACTACTTGAGGCACTTGTTAGAAGTGACAATCTTTCTCCTCATACCCAACTTCTCCAGTGGTTACCATGAAGATCAGGACTCACTGACTCATTTTCAAAGAACAAAACTAAATGCTTTCCCATCCAGAACTTTAAAATCTCAAACGCATCAGTTCAGTACAAAATGGTCTCATGAAAACAGTGAAGATGAGCTGCAGAAGCAACTCTGAAGAAAATCTATAAAAAATCATGGGGTGTTAGCTTTGCCTTCTTTCTGCTTACCGATGGCCATAAAGTTGAGATTTTCATGGACAGTCAAACAAGATACAACAGTCGGCTCTGCCCCTGGGATGGCAGGGAAGATTCGAGTGCAGAGTGGATTGCCACCATCTCTCTTCTCCAGGTTCCAGATCTTTACCTGTGGACAGACCTCAGATGTGTGAATGCTAGTCACCCTCCAACAAACAGCCATTCCCAGGCTCCTGGGTCTTTCCCATTTCCTTTCTAGGACTCACCAGGGGGTTGATCCCCTCTTCATCCTCACCGACAGATGCCAGAATGTTGTGCTGCTTCAACTGGTACAGGTGTGTCACCCGTAGTTTGTAGGCCTGGAAACCGGTAAGCTGTAGGGAGCGGGGCAAGAACCAGATCTGGCCTTCCATGTGTGCAGAGTAGTCAAGGAGCCTCCTTTCCAAGGAGAGATACTTAAATTTAGGCCAGAACCCAAATAACAACTAACATACATACAACTCTTTAAATTTTTCAAGGGTTTTTCCACAGATTATCTTCTGGGAACTCCCCATCTTAAAAAGACTAGAAAAGAAAGGCCCGAGTTTAGTGGCAGCATTATGAAAAACAAAGCAGCAAACTCATGGCCTCATTTAACTCCTCCCCCACAATACTGGGCTGGGGAGATAATGACACCTCACATATTCATCTTTTAAAGCCAACTTGCATCCGTTCTTTTCATCCATCTTAAAAGAAAACAAAAACAAAAACAAAAACAAAGCCTTGCCGAACTGTTAGTCTACGCCCCTTTTGCAGATAAGGAAATTGAAGCCCAGAGAGGTTAAATGACTCGCCCAGGATTGTTCACTCAGTTGGCAACAAGTTAGAGAACGGACTTCCTCCTTTCTTCCCTCGGACCACAGAAGGAGCACTGGGCGCCCATCTAAAGGAAAGTGGCACGTAACACGAACCCCTCTGAAGGACAGATTTCATCCCAGCTGTATCTCTTCAGGGATTCGGGGAGGGAAGAGGCAGCTCCAGAGGAAGGATATCTCCAAAGACTAGGCTCCCTCGGCCTGAGTCGCAGACAGTGATGCCAGGAGGGAGGCAAAGGAACTTGGAAGCAGAGGGTCCAGAGGCAGGCGCAGCCCCGGGAGCAGCCCCATCATTGCCCAGTGGCTCCTTCACCAGCTCCTTGTCGAAGAAAACGAAGCGCCGCCACTGCAGGTAGGCCGCCATCTTGGCCGAAGGCCCCCGCCTCCGGTAGAGAGGTCACATGAGAGGAGCTGGCGGATCACGTGACCCGGCAGCTTCCTGGAGCCTGGGTGCGCAGGCGCTCTCCAGTCGCCTTGACAGCTTCCCCCTGCTGGGAGAGTGCGCGCCGCAGCTTGAGGCAGTGTCCCCAGCCCGCCACTCGCTCCGCATTTTGCGGTTTTGCCGGCTCTGTAAGTGCCCTGGCTGAAATGCTTGTTAAGAGCTAGACCTTCACCTCTTTGAGCATCAGTTTCCTCCTTTATTAAATTCGCAGGCAATGAGGGATCAAGATGAGGATCAAATGTCACGCGCTTTGTGAATTGTAACCCGCTGTGCCTAGGTGAATTACCTTCTGCCCTCATAGGACTGTTTTGAGGCCTAAATGAACCCGTGTATGTGAAACTGGTTTTTCGGCTGTAGAAGAGGAGAATTGAAGTTAGAGGTTTGTGTCTGCCACCAGATACGGATTGTGAACTCTAGTCAGTGTCTTATATTCGTTTTTGTGTCCCTCTGTCAGAGCGCGTGGCATGTAATGGGCACCTAAAACATGTTTCTTAAGGAAGCTGGGAAATACTGATGGGGCAGGAATTCCAAGAACCTGGCCTTTCTCTCGTTGCCATAGTGGCAGGGTATGGCACATAAGCAGAGCACAGCAAAGAGCCTTGAAGCCGCAGCTCTGAGCACTGAGTGATTTAATGAGTGGTGTCTAAGACACTCCATGGTACCCACCAGTCCCAACTCGGGCTAAACCAGCTGTCCACGTGGAAAACTGCAGGTGTACTGTTTGTGTGCCACAGGAATCTACAAACAGGAGTGACACAGTCATTTGAGATAGTATGCATATGAAAAAGTGGCCATGTGGTTAGTATTTGTGAAGTTCATTTTTGCATCCTTACCCCCCACAGCTTTTTGTTTTCAGAGCATTTTACTCTTTATTCCTTACCCGGAGTTCCCAGAGAGTAGGGCCTGTATCTTGGTTACCAGGAACCAGGTCTAACAGAGCCTGGTAGATACTCCATGTTTGGTTGAAGCAATGAATGTGGATGATTTTCCTCTTATCACCTCCTCTCCTTGGTCTTGTTGACGGGAAAGGTAGTGTCCATTTGTCTAAAGAAATAAATGAGGGGAAGGCACACAGATTGCCTGATTTCCAGCCCAGATTTCTTTCTTCTTTGTCACACAGGTATTGGAACTAGTTCAGGATCTCAATCCGCGGGCAGAAGCACAAATGGGGAGTAGATGGGACCAGCTTTCACCTGCTGAGCGTATTCTGTACTATTCATTAGAATTTTTAGATCGTATGTTATGTCAGTTGTTAAGACTATGGATAATATATGTTAAAGGAAGCAAAGTGAAAGCAAAGAGATGTGAACAGCAGAATGGCATCTTTGTTGCTGATGTGCGGCGTGCTCCCCCTACTGTCCAATGATAGAGGCTCAGCATCTTCCTTTGATGTCTGAACCTGGTAAGGCCCATGCGCACTGGATCTTCTTGTTGATGGGGGTACACAGGCAGATAACTGCCCACAAGAGGACCCATGGCACCTCTTCAGACTTGCTGCCTTCCTTCCTTTCCTCTTTTTGACCAATACGTGTTCAGTACTAACTGTTCCTGGCGAGTTTGACCACCACCATAGGGACAGACATAAACAGGACTGACAGTATCCAGCCCTTAATTTCTTTTTTATAATTGAAGTATAGTTGATTTACAATGTTTCAGGTGTATGGCAAGGTGATTCAGTATATACGTATATTCTTTTTCAGATTCTTTTCCGTTATAGTTATTGAATATAGTTCCCTGTGCTATACAGTAGGTCCTTGCTGTTTATCTCTTTTATATATAGTAGTGTGTATCTATTAACTCCAAATTCCCAATTTATCCCTCCCCCCTTTTTCCCTTTGGTAACCGTTTGTTTTCTATGTCTGTGAGTCTATTTCTGTTTTGTAAATAAGTTCATTTGTATCTTTTTTTAGATTCCACATATAAATGATATCATATGATATTTATCTTTCTCTGATTTACTTCACTTAGTATGATAATCTAGGTCCATCCATGTTGCTGCAAATGGCATGATTTCATTCTTTTTTATGGCTGAGTAATATTCCATTGTGTGTGTGTGTGTGTGTGTGTGTGTGTGTGTGTGTATGTGCGCGTGTGTGTATATATGTCACATCTTTATCCATTCATCTGCCAATGGACATTTTTTTAAAATATTTATTTATTTGGCTGTGTCAGGTCTTAGTTGTGGCAGGTGGGGTCTTGCGTTGCGGCACACAGGCTTCTCTCTAATTGTGGCTTGCGGGCTCTAGAGCGCATGGGCTCAGTAGTTGTGGCGCTTGGGCTTGGTTGCCCCGCAGTATGTGGGATCTTAGTTTCCCGACCAGGGATCGAACCCAGGTCCCCTGCATTGGAAGGCGATTCTTAACCACTGGGCCACCAGGGAAGTCCCTGTCGATGGACATTTAGTTTGCTTCCGTGTCTTGGCTATTGTAAATAGTGCTGCTACGAACATTGGGGTGCATGTATCTTCTTGAATTAGAGTCTTCATCTTTTCTGGATACCAGTCCTTAATTTCATGTAGTGAATGATACATAACAAAGTGCTTTCACTTTTCATGGATTCTTCATAGCAACCATCTGCAGAAGTATCATTATCTCTGATGAGAAACAGAGTCTCAAAGAGGTTCAGGTGATTCTCTCTGGGCAAAAACATCAAAGTCCTTTGGAAATAAAACAAGAGTTCTTCAGTTCCCTAACCTTTAATTAAATGGTTTGCTGGGGTGTAAAGCTAGGCCACACTTGTCAGAACACACACCGGGGTTTAACTTTTAGTTATGCTTGTCTGAATCCAGGAACTTCAGTATAGTGAGGAAGATAAGAAGGCTGACTACACAGAGAATGATCGAGTGTACAGATTCACTTGCAGTTCTGCATACTGAGAACTGGAGTTCTGAGGAGACTAAAGATGAAGAAGCAACTCAAGTCTTTAGCTTGAAATTAAAGAGATCACAACTCAGAATCAAGAATTGCCTAGCAATGCCCTTTCTTTTGCCCTTCAGCCAACTGCAGCCCATGATGTACAACAGTCATTTCCACTAGAGCAGAACAGGAACACTACTTGTGCTAGCTGCAAGCTTTTATTTTCTATCATTTCCCCCCCTCATCTGGCTCTCTGGGAGAAACCATTTTCTAGACTACTGGACAGTCTGTTTTTTTTCTCTTAGCCCCTAAAAAGGCTAGCAGCAGTTTCCACTTTAGGAACAAGAAGGTCAACCTAAAATAAACTCAGAGGTCTTACAGTATAAGAGAGTCCAGGGCTCCAAGGCTACCATGAAACAGGAGAAAGAAGCAATTAACTGATTATTGATTGTGAAAATCTAGCCTACAAAAAGAGAAATTCCCCATGAACTTGGCAAAGCACTTAACCAAGCTTTTAACACTGCAATAGTGCACATCTTTTAGTTTTATCTCTCTAGACAAAAAACAAAAACAATAAAAAGTTAACTAATGTATATTTGGTGCTTAGGATGTCCCAAGCCCTGTGTAAAGCACTTTATTAACTTCTTTTTTTTTTTTTAAGTTAGAACCACTAAACAGGCTCTTTTTTATTCATTTATTTATTTATTTATTTGCACTGGGCCTTAGTTGCAGCAGGCATGCTCCTTAGTTGTGGCTCCAGGGCTCCTTAGTTGCAACTCGCCCGCTCCTTAGTTGCGGCACACAGGCTCCTTAGTTGTGGCACATGAACTCTTAGTTGCAGCATGCATGTGGAATCTAGTTTCCTGACCAGGGATTGAACCCGGGCCCCCTGCATTGGGAGCGTGGAGTCTTATCCACTGTACCACCAGGGAAGTCCCTACCGCCTTCTTTAATTTTGACACCAACTCTGTGAGGCACATACCAGCATGCCTCTTTAAATGATGTCAAAACTGAGGCTCAGGAGAGCTAAACAACTTGCCTAGAGTCACACAGGTAGGAAGTAGTGGGGTTCACAGACAAATCCAGGTCTGCAGACTCCAAAGCCCTGTATTCTGTGTGATCAGTTATTTTTTAAAGAGCACTCAAGTCCATAAATTTGTTCATAAGTCTCAGTCATTTTTCTATGTGATCATGAAGTCATAGAATTCAAGAACCCTAAAAGTCTTGCTTTCTCTCCTTGACACATAATAATCCCCATCTCAATGCAAGCTGAGAAATGTTCCTAAGCCTTTGTGTCCTCATCACCCCCCGTCATTTTATTAAAACTTATAATGCCGGGACTTCCCTGGTGATCCAGTGGTTAAGAATCTGCCTCCCAGTGCAGGGGACACGGGTTCAATCCCTGGTTGGGGAACTAAGATCCCATGTGCCACAGGGCAACTAAGCCTGCATGCCGCAACTACTGAGCCCATGCACCACAACTACTGAGCCCGTGCGCTCTGGAGCCCGCGCGCTGCAACTAGAGAGAAGCCCCGTGCCGCCGCAACCACTGAGCTCACGCGCCACAACTACAGAGCCCGTGTGCCACAACTACAGAGCCTACGTGCCATGGAGCCCGCACACTGCAAAGAAGAGCCCGTGCACCACAACTAAGAACCAATGCAGCCAAAAATAAATAAATAAATATTAAAAGAAAAAAGCCCCTCATAATGACAAGACTTTATTTTTTTTCCTTTTGGCCATGCCATGCAGCTTGCGGGATCTTAGTTCTCCAACCAGGGATCAAACCCGTGCCCCTTGCAGTGGAAGCCCAGAGTCCTAACTACTGGACCACCAGGGAATTCCCACCAAGGCTTTAAAAATGAATTAATATTCTAATGTTAGTAAGGATACAGGGGCTGTCATCCACTGCTGTTGGGGAGTGCATATTGGTAAACCTTTCTGAAGGGCAATTTGGCAATATGTATCAAATGCCTAAAAACCAGAATTTAAGGCCACATTTCCATTTTTATAAATTTATTTATTTACTTTTGGCTGCGTTGGGTCTTTGTTGCTGTGTGTGGGCTTTCTCTAGTTGTGTTCTCTAGTTGCGGCGAGCAGGGGCTACTCTTCGTTGCGCTGTGCGGACTTCTCATTGCCATGGCTTCTCTTGTTGCGGAGCATGGTCTATAGGCACGCGGGCTTCAGTAGCTGTGGCTCACAGGCTCTAGAGCGCAGGCTCAGTAGTTGTGGCACACGGGCTTAGTTGCTCCGTGGCATGTGGGATCTCCTGGACCAGGGCTCGAACCCATGTCCCCTGCATTGGCAGGCGGATTCTCAACCACTGCGCCACCAGGGAAGCCCTCCACTTTTAGAAATTTATCCTAGGTAGATTATAAGGGATAGAGTTACATAAAAATTTATCAATAAATGTGTCCATTGCAATTTTATAACAGTACACAGAACATCTTAATTGTCAAATAGTAATTTTGGTCATTTTAAAAATTAATTAATTAATTTATTATTTTTGGCTGCGCTGGGTCTTCGTTGCTGCACACAGGCTTTCTCTAGTTTTTGCGAGTGGGGGCTACTCTTCGTTGTGGTGCGTGGGCTTCTCATTGCAGTGGCTTCTCTTGTTGCAGAGCACGGGCTCCAGGTGCATGGGCTTCAGTAGTTGTGGCATGCAGGCTCAGTAGTTGTGGCTCATGGCCTCTAGAGCTCAGGCTCACTAGTTGTGGCACACAGGCTTAGTTGCTCCGTGGCATGTGGGATCTTCCCGGACTAGGGCTCGAACCCGTGTCCCCTGCATTGGCAGGCGGATTCTTGACCACTGTGCCACCAGGTAAGTCCTTGGTAATTAAATATTGTATTTCTCTATGCTACAATTCCATAAATATAGCCACTGAAAATTCTGGAGGGGAAAAATATGACATAGGAACCTGTTAAAAGAGTGTGTATCGATTGATATACATTATAATACTATAAGTGATTTAATCTAGAAAATGGAATTGTGAGTGGTTTTTATTCTTTTTTTTTTGAATTTTATTTTATTTATTTTTTGTACAGCAGGTTCTTATTAGTTATCTATTTTATACGTATCAGTGTATACATGTCATTCCCAATCTCCCAGTTCATCCCACCACCACCCCCTCACCCCCCCTCCACTATCCCCCCCTTGGTGTCCATACGTTTGTTCTCTATATCTGTGTCTCTATTTCTGCCCTGCAAACCGGTTCATCTGTACCGTTTTTCTAGGTTCCACATATATGCGTTAATATACGATGTTTGTTTTTCTCTTTCTGACTTACTTCACACTGTATGACAGTCTCTAGATCCATCCACGTCTCAACAAATGACCCAATTTCGTTCCTTTTTATGGCTGAGTAATATTCCATTGTATATATGTACCACATCTTCTTTATCCATTCGTCTGTAGATGGGCATTTAGGTTGCTTCCATGACCTGGCTATTGTAAATAGTGCTGCAATGAACAATGGGGTGCATGTGTCTTTCTGAATTATGGTTTTCTCTGGGTATATGCCCAGTAGTGGGATTGCTGGGCCATATGGTAATTCTATTTTTAGTTTTTTAAGGAACCTCCATACTGTTCTCCATAGTGGCTGTATCAATTTACATTGCCACCAACAGTGCAAGAGGGTTCCTTTTCTCCACACCCTCTCCAGCATTTGTTGTTTGTAGATTTGTGTCTCCATACAAATTTTAAGATTTTTTGTTCTAGTTCTGTAAAAAATGCCACTGGTAATTTGATAGGGATTGCATTGAATCTGTAGATTGCTTTGGGTAGTAGAGTCATTTTCACAATATTGATTCTTCCAATCCAAGAGCATGGTATATCTCTCCATCTGTTTGTGTCATCTTTGATTTCTTTCATTAGTGTCTTATTGTTTTCTGAGTACAGGTCTTTTACCTCCTTAGGTAGGTTTATTCCTAGGTATTTTATTCTGTTTGTTGCAATGGTGAATGGGATTGTTTCCTTAATTTCTCTTTCTGATCTTTCGTTGTTAGTGTATAGGAATGCAAGAGATTTCTGTGCATTAATTTTGTATCCTGCAACTTTACCAAATTCATTGATTAGCTCTAGTAGTTTTCTGGTGGCATTTTTAGGATTCTCTATGTATAGTATCATGTCATCTGCAAACACTGACAGTTTTACTTCTTCTTTTCCAATTTGTATTCCTTTTATTTCTTTTCCTTCTCTGATTGCTATGGCTAGGACTTCCAAAACTGTGTTGAATAATAGTGGTGAGAGTGGACATCCTTGTCTTGTTCTTCATCTTCGAGGAAATGCTTTCAATTTTTCACCATTAAGAATGATGTTTGGGGGGCTTCCCTGGTGGCGCAGTGGTTGAGAATCTGCCTGCCAATGCAGGGGACACGGGTTCGAGCCCTGGTCTGGGAAGATCCCGCATGCCACGGAGCAACTAGGCCTGTGAGCCACAACTACTGAGCCTGCGCGTCTGGAGCCTGTGCTCCACAACAAGAGAGGCCGGCGACAGTGAGAGGCCCGCGCACCACTTTGAAGAGTGGCCCCCTCTTGCCGCAAGTACAGAAAGCCCTCACACAGAAACGAAGACCCAACACAGCCAAAAATAAATAAATAAATAAATAAAGGAGTTCCAAAAAACAAAAAAGAATGATGTTTGCTGTGGGTTTGTCATATATGGCCTTTATTATATTGAGGTAGGTTCCCTCTATGACCACTTTCTGGAGAGTTTTTATCATAAATGGGTGTTGAATTTTGTCAGAAGCTTTTTCTGCATCTATTGAGATGATCATATGGTTTTTCTTCTTCAATTTGTTAATATGGTGTATCACATTGATTTGCATATATTGAAGAATCCTTGCATCCCTGGGATAAATCCCACTTGATCATGGTGTATGATCCTTTTAATGTGTTGTTGGATTCTGTTTGCTAGTATTTTGTTGAGGATTTTTGCTTCTATGTTCATCAGTGATATTGGCCTGTAGTTTTCTTTTTTTGTGACCTCTTTGTCCGGTTTTGGTATCAGGGTGATGGTGGCCTCATAGACTGAGTTTGGGAGTGTTCCTTCCTCTGCCATTTTTTGGAAGAGTTTGAGAAGGTTGGGTGTTAGCTCTTCTCTAAATGTTTGATAGAATTCACCTGGGAAGCCATCTGGTCCTGGACTTTTGTTTGTTGGAAGATTTTTAATCACAGTTTCAATTTCATTCCTTGTGATTGGTCTGTTCATATTTTCTATTTCTTCCTGGTTCAGTCTTGGAAGGTTATACCTTCCTAAGAATTTGTCCATTTCTTCCAGGTTGTCCATTTTATTGGCATAGAGTTGCTTGTAGTAGTCTCTTAGGATGCTTTGTATTTCTGCGGTGTCTGTTGTAACTTCTCCTTTTTCATTTCTAATTTTTTTGATTTGAATCCTCTCCTTTTTCTTGATGAGTCTGGCTAATGGTTTATCAATTTTGTTTATCTTCTCAAAGAACCAGCTTTTGATTTTATTGATCTTTGCTATTGTTTTCTTCATTTCTATTTCATTTATTTCTGCTTTGATCTTTATGATTTCTTTCCTTCTACTAACTTTGGGTTTTGTTTGTTCTTCTTTCTCTAGTTCCTTTAGGTGTAAAGTTAGATTGTTTATTTGAGATTTTTCTTGTTTCTTGAGGTAGGCTTGTATTGCTATAAACTACCCTCTTAGAACTGCTTTTGCTGCATCCCATAGGTTTTGGATTGTCGTGTTTTCATTGTCATTTGTCTCTAGGTATTTTTTGATTTCCTCTTTGAATTCTTCAGTGATCTCTTGGTTATTTAGTAACGTATTGTTTGGCCTCCATGTGTTTGTGTTTTTTACGTTTTTTTCCCTGTAACTGATTTCTAATCTCATAGCATTGTGGTCAGAAAAGATGCTTGATACGATTTCAATTTTCTTAAATTTACTGAGGCTTGATTTGTGACCCAAGATGTGATCTATCCTGGAGAATGTTCCATGTGCAATTGAGAAGAAAGTGTAATCTGCTGTGTTAGGATGGAATGTCCTATAAATATCAATTAAATCTGTCTGGTCTATTGTGTCATTTAAAGCTTGTGTTTCCTTATTAATTTTCTCTCTGGATGATCTGTCCATTGGTGTAAGTGAGGTGTTAAAGTCCCCCACTATTATTGTGTTACTGTCGATTTCCTCTTTTATAGCTGCTAGCAGTTGCCTTATGTATTGAGGTGCTCCTATGTTGGGTGTGTATATATTTATAATTGTTATATCTTCTTCTTGGATTGATCTCTTGATCATTATGTAGTGTCCTTCCTTGTCTCTTGTAACATTCTTTATTTTAAAGTCTATTTTATCTGATATGAGTATTGCTACTCCAGCTTTCTTTTGATTTCCATTTGCATTGAATATCTTTTTCCATCCCTTCACTTTCAGTCTGTAATGTCCCTAGGTCTGAAGTGGGTCTCTTGTAGACAGCTTATATACGCTGTCTTGTTTCTGTATCCATTCCGTGAGCCTGTGTTTTTTGGTTGGAGCATTTAATCCTTTCACATTTAAGGTAATTATCGATATGTGTGTTCCTATTACCATTTTCTTAATTGTTTTGAGTTTGTTTTTGTAGGTCCTTTTTGTCTCTTATGTTTCCCACTTGGAGAAGTTCCTTCAGTGTTTGTTGTAGAGCTGGTTTGGTGATGCTGAATTCTCTTAGCTTTTGCTTATCTGTAAAGCTTTTGATTTCTGTTGAATCTGAATGAGATCCTCGCCAGGTAGAGTAACCTTGGTTGTAGCTTCTTCCCTTTCATCACTTTAAATATATCGTGCCAGTCCCTTGTGGCTTGTAGAGTTTCTGCTGAAGAAATCAGCTGTTAACCTTATGGGAGTTCCCTTGTATGTTGTCATTTTTCCCTTGTTGCTTTGAATAATTTTTCTTTGTCTTTAATTTTTGTCAACTTGATTACTATGTGTCTCCGCATGTTTCTCCTTGGGTTTATCCTTCCTGGGACTCTCTGCACTTCCTGGACGTGGGTGGCTATTTCCTTTCCCATGTTAGGAAAGTTTTCGACTATAATCTCTTCAAATATTTTCTCGGGTTCTTTCTCTCTCTCTTCTCCTTCTGGGACCCCTATAATGCGAATGTTGTTGCATTTAATGTTGTCCCAGAGGTCTCTTAGGCTGTCTTCATTTCTTTTCAATCTTATTTCTTTTCATTCTTTTTTCTTTATTCTGTTCCACGGCCGTGAATTCCACCATTCTGTCTTCCAGGTCACTTATCCATTCTTCTTCCTCAGTTTTTCTGCTATTGATTCCTTCTAGTGTATTTTTCATTTCTGTTATTGTATTGTTCATCTCTGTTTGTTTGTTCTTTAATTCTTCTGGGTGTTTGTTCTTTAATTCTTCTAGGTCTTTGTTAAACATTTCTTGCATCTTCTCAATCTTTGCCTCCATTCTTTTTCCGAGGTCCTGGATCACCTTCACCATCATTATTCTAAATTCTTTTTATGGAAGGTTGCCTATCTCCACTTCATTTAGTTGTTTTTCTGGGGGTTTATCCTGTTCCTTCATCTGGTACAAAGTCCTCTGCCTTTTCATTTTGTCTATCTTTCTGTGAATGTGGTTTTCCTTCCACAGGCTGCAGAATTGTAGTTCTTCTTGCTTCTGCTGTCTGCCCTCTGGTGAATGAGGCTATCTCAAGTGGCTTTTATTCTTTGTTTTTCCTATGTTCCTCCAGTTTTCTTCAATAACCAGACATTTCTTTTGTAATTCTAAAAACATTTTTATGAAAATAGAAAAAAAACAACTTATCCTGGTGCTTCTCCTGCCTAAGGTTACAGTAAAATCAAACCCTCTAGTCCTTTGTGTGACACATACAAAATAATTTTTAAATTTTTTATTGAAGTATTACATGCAAACAGAAAAGTGTACATACTACAATCCATTGAATTTTCCCAAAGCCACTGCAACCAGCATCCCAAAAGCCTGCCCTACGCCCTCTTCTTACCCTGAAAGGGTAAGCACCATCCCAACTTTATCACTGTAACTTAATTTTGCCTGTTTTTAAACTTTATACAAGTGAAGTCATAAACTGTGTGCTCTTTGGCTTCTGGCTTCTTTCACTCAATATTGTTTGTGGGATTCATTTAAGTTGTTGAATGTAATAGTAGACCAATTGTTTTCATTGCTGTACAGAATTCCATTGTGTGAATCTACCACTATTTATTTATCTATCCAACTATTGATGGGCATTCGGGTAGTATTCAATTTTGGGCCCTTATGAATTAAGCTATTATAAACAGTCTCTACATTTGTTAGATATACACCTAAGAATGGGGTTGCTGGGTGACAACAAATTTTTTAAATTCTCCTGGATTATGTTCGCCATAATCAACATTGCCCTCAGCCCATAACATAACGTGCATGGTTTATAATGTATGAATCTGCTCTGGCTAATATGTTCATTTTAGTCTTCTGTCAGTTTGGCACATGTTCTGCAAGATGGCAACTTTCTTCCCTTGGGTTTCTACACAGTGTGGGGGAAGGGATGTAGTCCTCAAATGTTATTACAGGTTATTCTGGAGAACTAGTGGAGTCAGCTGTCTTAGTTAATCTAAATCAGGTGTTTTACATTAAAAATTTCCCATTGTTTTACAACTTGCCCTTGTGAAATGCTATTCTCTTCTCTGGTCAGAGAACAAAACAGGTGACTTCCCAGAGCACTTGCACCTGCTGCACGTCCCAGGGGGACAGACACCCAGGTCGAGAAGCGTAGCTGCAGCAAACTGTCCTCCCACCAAGGGTATTCTGGGAGTGGGAGCTCACTTAGGAGCAGGGGAGACTGACTTTCTTACTCTTCCAATTAAGTCATTCAACAGGTTTTTAATAAGTGCATGAAACCATGAACATACTTGTTTCCCAACAGACTGACTTCTCTGAAGGAAGGGACAAGGTCGTCCCCATCTCTGGAATCCCAGCACCTAGCACAATGCTTTCAGACGACAGAGGGCCAATAAATGTTAAAATGCATACTCTGAAAGGGATGGAAAGAATCTACCCTACTGGATAGCTGGTCAAAAGTAGAGTCAGTTATTGAGAAACAAAATCTTTCTCTGTGGAACTGAAATGACAACTTCTGTGTTCATCAGTATGGCTAAACAACCCCCATGCTATGGAATGTTCTATAGCAGTAAACAAGGTGAATCTTTATGTACTGGTATGGAAAATGCTCCATGATTTATTGTTAGTTACCAAAAAAAAAAAAAAAGAGAGCAAGTTGCAAACAATCTAATTGTATAACATTTTATCATTTAGAAAAAGACAACAGCTACATGTTTCAAAACACATATATGTAAATACAGAGGAAAAGGCCTGGAATGTTATACATCTGATAACAGCAGATAACTCAGAGTAAGGTTGTGGATATTATCAAAGGGATTTAGCTTTATCTAGAATATTGGAACTTTTTTCAAGATTACACTTGTGTATGGTGCTCCAGTGGTTAAGACTTTGTGCTCCCAATGCAGGGGGCGCGGGTTCCATCCCTGGTTGGGGAACTAAAATCCTGCATGCTACACAGCGTTGCCTTAAAAAAAAAAAGTTACATTTGTGTATTATTTGTGTAATTAAACCGTTTTAAGCGAATTTCTATTTCTACCAATTTCTCTGCTACCTGAACACTGAACTGTTCTTAAAGGGAAGGAAAATAGACCTTTCCCTGGTACTGCCAGTAGGTTTATCTTCTAAGCATAGACACCAGACTCTCTCCCTAAGCCTCATAAAAAATGTAGGGAAAGGAACAGATAAGAGTTCCTTAACCAAGCCCTGGCTGTCATAGCCAGGGCCTTCACGAGAACCTTCTGTGAAGGAAGGCCAGGCGTCGATTTCGTGAGAGAGGCGACTGATACCACGTTTAAGAAAGGTGCGCTCATGTCAGTAAAACTGGGAAAAGAAAGTGCTCTAAGGACCGTGCATATTTCTATGGGACTGCAAAGTACAGAAAGGGAAGTGAGAAGCGCCAGTACCTGCCCGAGGTTCTTTAATTCAGAAAAAAAGGGAAGTGCACAAGCTTTAATGGAGGAGAAACAGGAGGTGGTGCATCTGTGCTTAACCAATTACAGCTTCACAAATATTAAAAGCGTCTCTTGTGTGTAGCGATTTGCAGTTTGGAATATTCCTTCTCATACAAATTAAAGAGTCCAGGCTAACTTCTGCCACGAACACAAGCGTTATCTCCGACCCATCAGCGAATATCTCTCCTTTGGTGGCTTTAGTTTCCTCAAAGACACAAAGCGGGGTTGAGGTGGACTGAGCCAGAAGCGCAGCCATTCTCTGATTTCCAGCCAAAGCCAACACCGACCAACAAGCGAGCGCCTCTTCCGCGTGGCTGCGGAGGGGATGCCGATCCTTCCTGCCCCTCGGCCGGAGCTCCCAGGTGACCAGAAGAATAGGGCCGAGCGCGGGACCGCTCGTGCGCCGACTCGTTCCAGGGACCGGTCACTCCCGACCCGGGGAGTCAGACGTCCAGCGCCGCGGCCGGAGAAGTCCCGCGAGCGCACCGGGACTGACGCTGGGCCGCGTGACGTGGACCAATCCACGGCCAGCATCGGCAGTTTTCCTCCAACTGGTTGACTGGCCCCTCCGCTGCCTCCCCGGTAGCGGCCGGAGACGGAGGAGGGGGCGGGCTTAGGACGTGGCCCAATGGGAACGCGCGCCGCGGCGGCGGGGGGCGGGGCCGGGCCCGCGGCGCAGGGCCGGGCGGCGGAGGCTCCAATGAGCGCACGCCGCGTCCGGGGCCGGCTGGTGCGCGAGACGCCGCCGGGAGGTTGGTGGCTAATGTAACAGTTTGCAAAGCGAGGGGAGTTGTGAAGGGCGCGGGCTTGAGGGGCGCGCTGCTGGCTTCGTGGGTCCGTCCGCCGCCGCGTTTTTCCCAGAGCTGGGGCCACAGGAGCGGAGGCAAGAGGTAGCGAGGGTGGGGATGGCGATGGGGACCGGCCACCCCTCCTAGAGGAGGCAACGTGCTAGCTCCGGGGGCGGGTCGGTAGTGGTAGTGAGGGTCGCACGAACGCCAGTGCGCTTGGCCCTGCATCTCGGTCCCCGGGGCGCCCCCACGTCTTAGGGGTGGACCGGGACCCGTTTCCGGGAGTGGGAGCCGCCCTCTTCGGCTGGTGAGGCTTAGGTGAACTCGGGGTGCTCGGTACCCAACGGCGCGGAACCTTACCGTTCCAGGCACAGCGTCTGAGTAGGCAGCGGGGCCTGGTATGGGATGGAGAAGGGGAGCGGGCGGGACAACCCGAGGGGATGCTGAGGATGAGACAGGCCCTTCTTCCATCCCAGCCTCCCCCAACGTCACCATCTCTCAGTTCCCGTCCAGGCCCGGCCCGGCTTTCCCCGCCAGCAGGGGAGCTCCAGGTGTAGGAAGGTAGTTGAGTCCTGGGCGGGGATCCCTGACCGCACCCCAGGTGTCTGACAGCAGGAACAGTGCTGGGGTGCGCCAGTTGCTGCCTATGCTGTGGACGGAAGGCCCTGGTCTCCTTTCTCCTGTCCTGTTACGTTTATTTAGGGATGTGGTGGCTGGCGGCCAGGATCTCTGCTGTTTCACCTGGGCCTTTGTGTGGGCACTTCTGAGAATGCTGAGAGTGCTTGGTTCTCATTGGGAGGGAGGGGATGGGATGTAGACTGCTCTGCCCTGGGTGAGGAGGGAGTAGGTATGAATCTTAAAGCTCTGTTCTGGATGAGGTTCTGCCTCCTTCACTCAGAGCATCCAGTTACAAGTGTTGTTTTTCTTCTCCCCCAGAGACACAATGGCAGCCACCGTCGGGAGGCAGAGGCCGAGGAGGCTAGCCTGTTGGGCCTTGATGGCTGTGCTCTTGGCAGACCTGTTGGCACTGAGTGGTGTGTACCCCAACAGAGGCATCAAAAGAAATTTAAACGAGTGAATGTTGGATGATACATGGTGGGAAGGGGGAAAGAAGCTGGTGGTGGGAAACTCTGGACTCTTAGGTTGCCAGACCCAGACCTTTTTCTTTGTCTATTGCTGTCTTACTTTCTCCATGGAAAGAAGTGTGCTTTGATTAGCGGGGCCTCAGGAAGTGGGGGAAGAGGGGCTAATTGACAAATCTGTTTCCCCTTCAGACACGCTGGCAGTGATGTCTGTGGACCTGGGCAGTGAGTCAATGAAGGTGGCCATTGTCAAACCTGGAGTGCCCATGGAGATTGTCTTGAACAAGTGAGGGCGGCCGCAGGGTCGGGTGGGGAAAGGGAGTCTGCGCCCCAAGCCACAGTGTGTTCTTCGTAGTGCCCTCGGCAGACTTTGGTGTCTGCACGATTGATTGTATGTGGGGTGTTGAGGCTCCTGAGAACACACCCTGCCATAGGCACCTGGTCCCATTGTCTCTTTTCCACAGGGAATCCCGGAGGAAAACCCCAGTGACTGTGACCCTGAAAGAAAATGAAAGATTCTTTGGAGACAGTGCAGCAAGCATGGTGAGCTAGCAGCCCGCCCCCTTCCCAGAAGCAGTGGGCAGAGGAGAGGAGGTAACAGACCCCAGACTCTGTTCCCTGATCGATCTCTGAGGTAGGAGGTAGGTGATGGCCAGCTTGGGAGCTTAATACTCTGCTTCTTCTTTACCTCCTCTCAGGCCATCAAGAATCCAAAGGCTACGCTGCGATACTTCCAGCACCTCCTGGGGAAGCAGGAGAATAACCCCCACGTAGCCCTTTACAGAGCTCGTTTCCCCGAGCATGAGCTGGGCTTCGACCCACAGAGGCAGACTGTGTACTTCCAAATCAGCCCGTGAGTGCCCTGCTGGGAAGGGTGGGCTCAGCGGGCCTGATGGGGTCCCCATTGCATGTGCTCACCATTGTCTTTGCCTCGATGCCTGGCTTTCCTTGCCTCTAACTGCTTCCTTCCCCCAGGCAGCTGCAGTTCTCACCTGAGGAGGTCCTCAGCATGCTTCTCAATTACTCCCGTTCTCTGGCTGAAGATTTTGCAGGTGAGCGGCCAAGATGGGGCCAGTGGGAGCCAGGTTCCCTAGGGACTCAAATGGAGGTAGTTTTGCCTCCCAGGGAATATTTGGCAACGTCTGATGACATTTTTGGTTGTCACAGCTGGGGAGCTACTGCTTCTGGCATCTACCACGTAGAAGCCAGGGGCGCTGCCAGACATCCTAGACTGCACAGGCCTGCCCCCCAAACCAAAGAATTATCTGGCCCAGAGACTTCCCTGGCAGTCCAGTGGTTAAGACTCTATGCTTCTACTGCAGGGGGCACGGGTTTGATCCCTGGTGGGAGAACTAAGGTCCCGCATGCCGCACAGTGCCACCAAGAAAAAAAAAGAGAGAGAGAATTATCTGGCCCGAAACATCAATTGTGCTGAGACTGGGAATCCCTCCTCTAAGGTGTGAAGCTGGTGGGAACTCTGTTCTGTTGTCCCCTGTAGAGCAGCCCATCAAGGATGCAGTGATCACCGTGCCAGCCTTCTTCAATCAGGCTGAGCGCCGAGCTGTGCTGCAGGCTGCGCGCATGGCTGGCCTCAAAGTGCTGCAGCTCATCAACGACAACACTGCCACTGCCCTCAGCTATGGTGTCTTCCGCCGGAAAGATATCAACAGCACTGCCCAGGTGAGCCAGGGAGGAACTGCTGAGCAGACTTGCAGCGTGGCCGAGTCTGATGATGGAGGCCATTTGGCTCGTTTTGCATCTTGTTTCTATGGCTGGCCCTTGACAAAATGAGGCAACAGCCCTCAACCCCTTTTGGAGCTGTTTGGCTTTCATTTGAGAGTTGGTGCAGCCCCTTGCAGGCAGGGAGGCACGCACCCTGGAGTTGAATAAGGTTCCTGTGACAGTGGCCTTGATGTCTCTGCAGAATATCATGTTCTATGACATGGGCGCAGGCAGCACTGTGTGTACCATCGTGACCTACCAGACAGTGAAGACTAAGGATGCAGGGATGCAGCCGCAGCTGCAGATCCGGGGAGTGGGGTAAGTGGGTGCTGGGAGGAGGGCTGCTTGCTGAGATACCCTTGGGTCAGGGGTTTCTTCTCAGAGGGGCAGCTGCCTCACTTTCCTGCTCCCTGCAGGAAAGCTCTCCTGGTTAAAGCATCAGTCCTCATAGGGTACCTCTCCTGAAGAGCAAGGGGTAGATGGAAATTGGGGGAGGACAGTTTGGGAAGATTGAAGGGCAGAGAACGTCCCAAGCTGCTTCTGAGGAAAGCCACACAGCCATAGGCCATATGTGGAGTGTCAGATTCAATTATTTTTTTGTTCTCGTCATTCCCAGTTTACTTATCACTGGCGTTATCTTATTTCACGAACCCATTCTTTCCTGTCCATCTTTACTGCCTCTATGCTAGTCCAAACCACCATCGCCTCTTACCTGAAGAATTGAAGATCTCCCCGCTGCCAGTGTGGCCTCCCTCCAGTTCTTTCTCCACATTTCAGCCAGAGGGTTCTTTTCAAAATGCCAACCTGACTGTATCTCGTTTCTTTAAAAACCCTACAGTGGCTTCAAACCTTTGCCTTGGCCTATAAGGCTGTGCCTGTGTGCTCCCAGGCTCCTCCTGCTTGGCTCTGACCCTGAGCCTCTTGCTCTTTGAGCTCCAGCCATCCTTGCTCTCCATGGAACTTACACACCGCACTCTCTCTCACCTCACAGTTCTTATGCATGCTTTTCCCTCTGTCTAGAATGTTCTTTCCTCTTCACCTAGTTAACCTCAACTCATCCTTCAGGTTTCAGCTCAAGCATCACTTATTCACAGAACTTTTCCTGACCTCTCTAAATAGCTGAGATTTTCCATATATACGTTTAGTGGCGTTGTCTTACTCTCTGTCATAACACATAGGATGGTTAAAATTTCACATTTGTATGATTATCTGGTTGCTGGATTATAAACTCTTTGACAGCAGGGGGCTTGTCTTGTCTTTTTCTTCTCACAGTTGCATCTCCAGAGACAAATACGTAGTTTGATGCCCAGTAGGTACAGTTGAATGAACGGGCAGATGCTTATCGCCGTGAGGTGTCAGCCGTGTGGGTGAAGGCCAGGTTCTGTGCAGGTGAAGGAGTCCTGTGTGTTCCTCATGCTTTTCCCTGTTCCCTTTCCTGCACAGGTTTGACCGCACCCTGGGGGGCCTGGAGATGGAGCTCCGGCTGCGTGAGCACCTGGCCGGGATTTTCAACGAGCAGCGCAAGGGCCAGAGAGCGAAGGACGTGCGGGAGAACCCCCGCGCTATGGCCAAGCTGCTGCGTGAGGCCAATCGACTCAAGACCATCCTGAGTGCCAATGCTGATCACATGGCCCAGGTGCTCACATGTGGCTGCTTGAGGGCAAATATTCCCCACCCAGAGGGTGGAGGATCCCGCCACGCTGAGCTAAACTCCTTGTGCCTGGTGTGGCCCATCCCTTTTTCCTGTGCTTCCTTCCATCCTCCCAAAGTCCTGTTCCCTTGGTGTCTGACCTGCTCACTCAGAGAGCAGGACCTGGGTGAGAACTCTGACCCTCCTCATCCTCCCGCAGATCGAGGGCCTGATGGACGATGTGGATTTCAAGGCGAAGGTGACTCGGGCAGAGTTTGAAGAGCTGTGTGCAGACCTGTTTGAGCGGGTGCCTGGGCCCGTGCAGCAGGCCCTGCAGAGTGCCGAGATGAAGCTGGTGAGGGGGTCGTCGAGGAGGGCATGGAGGGGAGGCAGGTGGGATAGAAAGCGATGAGGTGGCAGGAAGGAGGGAGCAGGAACGTCAGGGAGCAGTCAGTGCTGAGGAGGAGGGTTAACTCGTGCTGACCCATCTCCCATTCTTTCTCCCCCTGCAGGATGAGATTGAGCAGGTCATCCTAGTGGGTGGGGCCACTCGGGTCCCCAGAGTTCAGGAGGTGCTGCTGAAGGCTGTGGGCAAGTGAGTGTGGGGGGCTGGAGGGCTGAGGGGAGGCGGGCCGGGCTGGGAGCTGCAGGTGGATGGTGCTGAGGCTTGGGATGCTCACAGGGAGGAGCTGGGCAAGAACATCAACGCCGACGAGGCCGCCGCCGTGGGGGCTGTGTACCAGGCAGCGGCGCTCAGCAAAGCCTTCAAGGTGAAGCCGTTTGTTGTCCGAGACGCGGTGATCTACCCCATCCTGGTGAGTAAGCCTGTCGGACGGGGTGACAGGCTCCCTTTACCTCTTCCAGGGCCGTCTCCCCTGTCTGCTCTAGACTGTCCGTCTGTCTTCCTGCCATTGGTGTTCCCAGCCCTTCTTCCCCAAGACCCTCCTCTGCTTCTCCAGCGTACCCCTCCCCTCTGCCTGCCGTGTAGGTGGAGTTCACGAGGGAAGTGGAGGAGGAGCCTGGAGTTCGAAGCCTGAAGCACAATAAGCGTGTCCTCTTCGGCCGGATGGGGCCCTACCCTCAACGCAAAGTCATTACCTTTAACCGCTACAACCATGACTTCGACTTCCACATCAACTATGGTGACCTGGGCTTCCTGGGGCCTGAGGATCTTCGGTGAGGGGGTGGGGCAGGGAGAGGGCTCCAGGGAGGGAGGGTTTGGGGTCGGAGGGTGACACAGGGGAAGCAGGCTGTGGGCTTGGTCTGGGGGTTGGGCTGAGCTTCTTCTCCGGGAGGAGCTTCCATCCCGAGGGTGTCCTCGGGGAGGGTCCCGCATCTCGTGCTGGGAGGCTGTGTAGGCTAGAGCTGGGGGGGCTCCCCTAATGCCTCTCTTCTCCCCACACAGGGTATTTGGCTCCCAGAATCTGACCACAGTGAAGCTAAAAGGTGTGGGTGAGAGCTTCAAGAAGTATCCCGACTATGAGTCAAAGGGTATCAAGGCTCATTTCAACCTGGATGAGAGTGGCGTGCTCAGCCTAGACAGGGTGAGAGCAGGAGACCCCGTGTGCAGGGCGGGGGCCCAGGCCCCAGCAGCCTTTTCCAGAGCAGTTCCTCATGGTAGTAGAACGTGATAAGCGAAACGGGTTCTGGAGTTGGGTAAACCTTAGGTTAAACAAAGCTAACCAGGAACCCGGTATGGACCGTCTCAGAGCCTGTAAATGCTCGTGGCTGTTACAAGTTTCAGGATCTGTAGAATGGTTGAGGAACCTGTTTTTAAAGAACAGTTCTGGGGGTTAATATCTTTCAGAACATTCTGGGGCAATAGCGGCCCATTCGGTTGAGTGGAGAAGTGTGAGGGTGGGCAGGCGAGGAGCTACGGTCCCCTCCTCAAAGGGCTCATAATCACCAGGGGTGGCGGTGACTCCATCCAAGAGCCCGTAGAAGGAGGCAGGTGAGAGAACAGGCCGGCACACCTGGGAGTCACTTGGATGTGCCTCAGCAGTCACCCGCCAGGCAGGATGTTTGTGGAGAAGAGGTGGCTTAGCGTGTGCGTTTCCTCACCTCGGATCCCTGTCTTCAGGTGGAGGCAGTGTTTGAGACGCTGGTGGAGGACAGCCCAGAAGAGGAATCTACTCTGACCAGTAAGATGAGTGTGCACACACCTGCCTGTGTTTGTGTGTGTGTGACAGGGTGTACTTGTGTGCATTTTGGGGAGGTGGGCGGGCCGTGCCCTTAGGGTTGGGGGTGGAGTCAGTGCTGTGGTCCCCTTTAAGTCTTTGGGTTTTCTTCTTTCTAGAACTTGGCAACACCATCTCCAGCCTGTTTGGAGGTGGCACCACACAAGATACTAAAGAGAATGGTACCGACACTGTCCAGGTAAGGCCAGGATGGAGCCAAGGGAGCATGGAGGATGGTGCGTGGGACCATGTGGAGGCAGCAGGGACAGGGGGTTGGAGTGGGCATCTCAGCTGCCTAGGATGTGATAGACCTACCCCTCCTCTCAGCCCAGGCCGAGTTCAGCACACCCTCCTCTGGACTCGGAGCCATCCCTGTGCTTGAGCTCCAAGGCCCACCCTCATCTCCAAACGCTTTTCCTTTGTCCAGCTAGACTGCTGCAGTCCAGATGCCTGCTGCCGATTTCCATACAGTGGTCCTCTGTCTCCCCCAAGCTGTGTCATGGGCGGTGAGCCCCTCAAAGCAGAGCCATGGGGACCTGGCGTTGCCGAACCAGTCCTGATCCACAGGCTCTGCTAGTGACTATTGTGGGTGGGCGTGTCTGTGATTGTTTCCCAGGAGGAGGAGGAGGGGCCTGCTGAGGGGAGCAAGGCTGAGCCTGGAGAGCAGGCAGAGCTCAGGGAGGAAGCTGAGGCCCCAACAGAGGACACCTCTCCACCCCCACCCCCTGAGCCTAAGGGGGATGCAGCCCCTGAGGGAGAAGAGGCTGCAGAGAAAGACAACGGGGAAAAGCCTGAGGCCCAGGTGAGCTCTAGGCAGAGTGAGACCAGCCTGGACCCAGCGGTTAATGGGACAGGTGCCTGCCTTGCTTCTTGGCCCCCAGAGCCCTGCCTGTGGAGGATAGAAGGGCCAACACTTTCCCTGACATCTTGGTCTCGTCCCCCCAGAAGCCAAGTGAGAAGGGCGAGGCAGGGGCTGAGGGTGTTCCTCCAGCCCCAGAGGAAGAAAAGAAGCAGAAGCCAGCCCGGAAGCAGAGAATGGTGGAGGAGATCGGGGTGGAGCTGGTAGTCCTGGACCTGCCTGACTTGCGCCAGGATGAGCTGGCCCGCTCGGCCCAGAAGTGAGTAAAGGCTGCGAGTGCGCGGAGGGTGCCCAGGGTGTGGAACGGAGCCCCTCATGCCTGCCGCCCCTGTCCACAGACTCCAGGACCTGACGCTCCGGGACCTAGAGAAGCAGGAACGGGAAAAAGCGGCCAACAGCTTGGAAGCATTCATCTTTGAGACACAGGTTGGTCGGCTGGGAAGCACACCTGCCCCAGGCCCTGTGTCTGGGGCTGGGGAGCAGGGAGGGGGTCCTGCTCCGTGAGCCTTGCCCCCAGGGCCTGCTGCATGCTTGCGCTCTTGTGCACCTCCCCAGGACAAGCTGTACCAGCCTGAGTATCAGGAAGTGTCCACCGAGGAGCAGCGTGAGGACATCTCTGGGAGACTCCGTGCCGCGTCCGCCTGGCTGGAGGATGAGGGCTTTGGGGCCACCACGGTGGTGAGGGACCTCTCAGGACATGGCGGGCCGGATGGGAAAGGGAGGAGAGCTGGGGTGTGAGGCCATAACGAAGGATGCAGGGTTGGCTCCAGGGCTGACATGTCGTCCCCTCAACCCTTCTGCCCTCTCCCTCCCCCACATCCATCAGATGTTGAAGGAGAAGCTGACCGAGCTGAGGAAGCTGTGCCAAGGCTTGTTTTTTCGGGTGGAAGAGCGCAAGAAGTGGCCTGAACGGCTGTCTGCCCTTGATAACCTCCTCAACCATTCCAGCATGTTCCTTACGTGAGCGGCCCCTTTGCTTTTCTTCCTCATTCAGTCCCGCCCTGTCCCTCCTGGACTGATGGTCTCCTCTCTGGCTGCAGGGGGGCCCGGCTCATCCCAGAGATGGACCAGATCTTCACGGAGGTGGAGATGACAACGTTAGAGAAAGTCATCAATGAGACCTGGGTAATCCCCGTGTAAATACTTAACTGGAGACTTACCTGGCGAGGCGGGCTGTCCTAGGCAGCGTGGGAGATGCGGAGAAACGGAGAGCTGGCAGCCTCTGCCTCCGGGCTTGGCAGCTAATCTGGAAGGCAGAAGATGGTTGCGTTTGAGGCCATGTTGGATTAGTCCCAGACTAGGGTCATAGCCATGAGTCGTCAACCAGACGAGCAACAGAGCCCATCCCCATGAGGTTAGAGAAAGCTGCTTTGAGGAGCTGGGACTTGAGCTGGATGCAGAAAGTGGGCCAGGGTTTGGGGAGGTGAGAATGACTTGTCATGAGAAGCAGAAACTGTTTTGGACGTGGGGACTTCTTTTTTTTGAACCAGAGCTCAGAAGTGGAGAGATAAGGAGAAAATAATTAAGAGGTTCAGCTGTAGTTAGTCCATAGTAATAGGATGTAAGCCAGAAACGTGTAGTTTGGGACTCCCGTGTGGAGAGCCTCGAATGCCATTCTGAGGGGTCTGCTTACTTCTGGGGCTGACGGCCACGGGCAGCAGTGATTTGGGGTCTGAGGGAAGAGCCTGAGGTTGGTTGGGGGGTGTATTTCACCTGGGACAGAGGCGTCTGCCATTTCCGTGGCTGGCTCTGAGCCTGTCCTCACCCCCAGGCCTGGAAGAATGCAACCGTGGCCGAGCAGGCCAAGCTTCCTGCCACAGAGAAGCCCGTGTTGCTCTCAAAAGACATCGAGGCCAAGATGATGGCCCTGGACCGTGAGGTGCAGTATCTGCTCAATAAGGCCAAGTTTGCCAAGCCCCGGCCCCGGCCCAAGGACAAGAATGGGACCCGGGCAGAGCCTCCCCTCAATGCCAGTGCCAGTGACCAGGGGGACAAGGTCATCCCTCCAGCAGGTGAGGGCAGGGTGCCTGGTTCCAGGTGCTACTGGGCAGCAAGAAGCTTTCCCTTCCTTCCCGGGACTACATTTTCCTCCTGGTTTCCCTCCAGGCCAGACTGAAGATGCAAAGCCCATCTCAGAACCTGAGCAAGAGACTCGTGAGTTGGGGGAACTGATTGGGAATATGGGCATCGCTTAGCCGAGGGGTCGGCAAACTGGCAGGTACAGCCTCTTTGCAGACGGCCCCTGAGCTATGAACGGCCTTAGAAGGTTATTTCCAAAAACGAAACATGGAAAGAGACCTAGTGTGGCTCACAAATCCTAAAATATTTACTATCTGGCTCTTTGCAGAAAAAGTTTGCCATCCCCTCCGTTAGCCCCTTCCTTCCTTTGCAGACACTAACCCATTCCTTCCCGAAAGCAGGATCTGAACCGGCAGACTCTGAACCTCTGGAGCTAGGGGGTCCCGCAGCAGGTGAGGGCAGAGCAGGAGACGGGAGGTACCGGGAAGCCTAGCAGGGTCTGGGGGGAGACGCCTGCCCAGAACTGGGCCCGTTACCTCCATCTCACCTGCTTTTGTTCCTTTGCTCTCCCCCAACTCCCACCAGAATCTGAACAGAAGGAGCAGCCTACAGGACAGAAGCCAACTTTGAAGAATGATGAACTATAACCCCCGCCTCCCAGTTCCCGGGTTCCCCACTCGTCCCTGCCCCCTTCTCTTACCACCTCTATTTATTAAACACCAAGGGCTGGGGGAGGGGTTGGTCCCGCCCTCAGAGGCTCAAGTTCCTCTTCTCTCACCTGTGATGGGAGGTGTGGAGAAGGGGAAGGAAGGGACAGCTCACCAGTTCTTCTGGAGTAGTTCTGTGGTTAAAATTGAAATTGTTCTGTTCCCCAATCCCACCTTCTGGTTCCCTACCCATCCAGGCCCTAGTTTGGGAAAAATCACTATTAGGTCTTAATTCTTCGCCTGTGGGTAGGTGAGAGGATGGCCATCGGTAGTTGGTTGACAGACCTGGTAGTGGGAAGGGTGTCCTGGCTTATTAGAGGGTCTCCAGTCTTTTCTGGTCATCCTTCCCTCCCTCCCTCTTCCACCACGAGATCAATGCCACACAGGCCAGTGTCTGCAGAGCCTTGGTTACCAGGTTTGATTTCTGAGCGCCTGTCTGTGCTCTTGCCTCCTCCAAGGTTTTTTCTCTAAAAACCCCCGCCCCCATGCCTCCTCCCCGTGGGTCTCCTTGGCTTCCTCTTGCAAGTTCGGCAGTCCTCTGCCTCTAGGCCAGAGCCCTTCCATCTGGACTGCCTAAGTCAATCTAGGTGGACTCCCACCCACACGTACAAGCCCCGGTGGCCAGAGTAGGCAGGGAGAAAGTGAAGAAGGGAATCCAGCTGCCTCTCCAGGGAGTGAGATGTGTGAAAACCCTGTAGCTCCCCAACCTGTGGACTCTTGGGCCTAGGAAAGCCGTGTGCAGTGGCTGGCACAGGATGCCAGCGTCCTGCAAGCACTGTTGAAAACTGCATCTTCCTAGTAGCCTGGTACTCCATGGCCCTTTGACTTCCTGCCCCCATTCTCTCCGCTCCTGTTCTGCCCTCTCAGACAGAGCCTTTCCTTCATTTCCTGGCCCCCTGGGCTGACCAAAATGTGCTTTCTACTGTGAGCCCCTGTCCTAAGACCCTGGGGGCAGGAGAGACCATGGCGTGAATGTAAAAATGCCACCTCGCTCTATTGGAGGCAGGCCTTGTGGGGGGAAGGAAGAGGGTACAGGCTGGCCTTTCTTATTAATGTGTTGCTCTGCTGGGATGGGGGCCTTTTACCCACCACACCGATGTTGGGCAGCCTGCCCTCCAGGATCCCATCTGTAGCAGGAGCCAGGGCTGCCACCCCAACTCCCAGGGCAAGGGGGAGCCTGCTTGTGTCTGTCTCCTGTGTTTTTTTCCTCTTTTTTTTTTTTCTTTTTTTTGCCACATTGGCAGAAATGTGACCCAAGTGTCCTACCCTGTCCTGTATGTTTGAGTTGTTTCACTAGCAGTTGAGGCTGGTTGGACAGCTTTGAGTCAAGTTGTATTTTGCTCCATTGTTAATTGAAAAGCTGTTTCAATAAAATATTCTTTTCTACAGTTTTTTGTGCTGTGATTTTTTAAAAATATGTTTATTTCTTGAATATAAATAATGCATGTTTATAATGGAAAATCTGGAAGGTAGAAGTTTGAATAACAAAATTGCCTATAATACTACCACCAAAACATCATTAACGTTTTGGACTTAGTTGAGATTCATGTATGTAATTTTTCTTCATGAGAACAAAACTGTGGTTTTATTTTTCCCCTGACATCATTTGGATCCCTATATTCCAGGTATTTTTAGGTAATAATCCATTTTTAAGGTAACAACCTCATTTTACAATTAAGAAATCAGCAGTTCATAGAGGTTCAGAGGTCCAAGGAATCAGAGGTATTAGGTGACTCAGCTAGGTTTGAACTTAATTCTGACCCAATAACCCTTCCATTATTACCCTGATACAAGAATGTGTTGCTAGAGCTTCATTACTCAATAGCACAGTTAATTTGGGTTGTTCATCAGTTGTAATGGAGCCATGTTTTACCAAAGGAAAATCACTGTAATCATTAATTATTATTATTACTAACAACGGCCTCAGTCTTTTTTTTTTGGTTGCAGTGGGTCTTAGTTGAGGCAGGTGGGCTCCTTAGTTGTGCAAACTCTTAGTTGTGGCATGCACGTGGGATCTAGTTCCCTGACCAGAGATCGAACCTGGGTCTCCTGTATTGGGAGCGTGGGGTCTTACCCACTGCGCAACCAGGGAAGTCCCTAGTCATTAATCATTCACATGTCTAAACAGTTGAATAAAAAAATGACCATGAAGTTTGTTTTTCTCTAAAGGTTGAACAATTCAGACGACAAGTTTTGAACCTGCAAGTCTCTTTTTGTTTCCCAATAGACTTTTTTTAAGGGCAGTTTTAGTTTCACAGCAAAATTGAGCAGAAAGTACACAGTTCCTATATACCCTCTGGCTCCATACATGCTCAGCCAAGCCCAGTATCAACGTCCCACACCAGAGAGGGACGTTTGTTATAATCTATGAACCTACACATCATTATCACCCAAAGTTTACATTAGGGTTTACTCTTGGCATTGTACATTCTTCGGGTTTGGACACATGGATGATGAAACGTATCCGTTAACATGTCATACAGAGTACTTTCACTGCTCTAAAAATCCTCTGTGCCCTGCAAATTCATCCCTCCCTCCCCTTTAGCTCCTGGCAACCACAGATCTTTTTACTGTCTCCATAGTTTTGCCCTTTCCAGAATGTCATGTCGTTGGAGTCATACAGTATGTAGTCTTTCCAGGTTGGTTTCTTTCGCTTAGTAACATGCATTTAAGGTTCCTCAATGTCTTTTCATGGCTTGATAGCGCATTTATTTTTATTTATTTTTATTTTTGGCTGCATTGGGTCTTCGTTGCTGCCCACAGGCTTTCTCTAGTTGCGGCAAGCGGGGTCTACTCTTTGTTGCAGTGCGCAGGCTTCTCATTGCGGTGGCTTCTCTTGTTGCAGAGCACGGGCTCTAGGTGCGTGGGCTTCAGTAGTTGTGGCATGCGGGCTCAGTAGTTGTGGCTCGCGGGCTCTAGAGCACAGTCCCAGTAGTTGTGGCGCATGGGCTTAGTTGCTTCACGGCATGTGGGATCCTCCCGGACCAGGGCTCGAACCCGTGTCCCCTGCATTGGCAGGCGGATTCTTAACCACTGCACCACCAGGGAAGTCCCATGGGAGGAGGGAGGGGTTTTGATGCCGAAAGCTCAGCTTCTCTGTACACCGGTGCCAAATCAAATCTTGGAGACAGTTTTGGGTGAAGTAGAAAAGGACAGCTTTATTACTTTGCCAGGCAAAGGGGGATACAGCAGGCTCCTGCCTCGAAAAAGTATGTGTCCCAACCCAGGAGGATTTGATGAGTTTTATGACAATAGTTCCCAAGGGTGGGGTTGCTGACAAGATTAGGGTGCAGGGTCTCAGAGTCTCAGGTGCTTGGTCTCCTAATCTTGATGAGCTTCTATGGTCCCTTTAGTCTTGTCTCAGGTGGTTTCTTGGCTGCTCCTCCCTTGATTAGTAACTATTTGAACCTGCCCTTTGGAACTCAGGGACGGTCATGGAGGCTGGAGTCTTGCCTACAAGAAACGGGGGACAAAAAGGCCTCCGTGCCCGGGAGCCCCACAAGGCCTCGCTTGGTTTCAGTTTTTAGTATCTAATAGATAGATGTCAAGGATGCTGTTAAACATACTACAATGGACAGGACAACCCCCCACTACGAAGAATTCCCAGCCCCAAATGTCAATAGGGCTGATGTTGAGAAGCCCTGATTTAAATTCCCAAATATTATCTTCCTTCAATTCTTTGCTAATATGTGTGGGAAGCAGCATCGTTCACTGATTAAGAATATGGGTTTTAGGAACTGGGCTGCTGGCTGTTCCTGAGACAAATCTTTTGGCTTTGATCTTTCTTACCTTTTTAAAGGAAGATGAGGGACTTCTCTGGTGGTTCAGTTGGTAAGACTCTGCGCTTCCAGTGCTTCCACTGTAGGGGGCGCGGGTTCAATCCCTGGTCAGGGAAACTAAGATCCCACATGCCCCATGGCCAAAACTAAAAAAAAATTAAAGGAAGATAAGACCCAAGCTCGGATGATTTCTAAAACCAACACAGTATTAGTACTTTAATTTTGCCAACCTGATAGATGAAAAGTGGCATCAGGGCTTCCCTGGTGGCACAGTCGTTACGAATCCACTGCCAATACAGGGGACACGGGTTTGAACCCTGGTCCGGGAAGACCCCACATGACGCGGAGCAACTAAGCCTGTGCGCCACAACTAGTGAGCCTGCGCTCTAGAGCCCACGAGCCACAATTACTGAAGCCCGCGCGCCTAGAGCCTGTGCTCTGCAACGAGAAGCCACTGTAATGAGAAGCCTGCGCACCGTAACCAAGAGTAGCCCCCGCTCGTCACAACCAGAGAAAGCCCATGCACAGCAACGAAGACCCAACACAGCCAAAAAAAAAAAAGAAAAGAAAAATGGCATCAATTTATTTCAGGATTGAGGTTGAGCATCTTATTTAAGAGCTGTTTATAGAAAGGGTAGACAGCAGAAGCAAGAACTACAATCCTGCAGCCTGTGGAACAAAAACCACATTCACAGAAAGATAGACAAGATGAAAAGGCAGAGGGCTATGTACCAGATGAAGGAACAAGATAAAGCCCAAGAAAAAAAACTAAATGAGAGCTTCCCTGGTGGCGCAGTGGTTGAGAATCTGCCTGCCAATGCAGGGGACACGGGTTCGAGCCCTGGTCTGGGAAGATCCCACATGCCGCGGAGCAACTAGGCCCGTGAACCACAAAAAAAAAAAAAAAAAAAAAGGCAAATTACATCTCAGTATTATTATGAAGATAGGTTTTGTTTTGTTAATTTTATTTATTTATTTATTTATTTATGGCTGTGTTGGGTCTTCGTTTCTGCGCGAGGGCTTTCTCTAGTTGCGGCAATTGGGGGCCACTCTTCATCGCGGTGCGCGGGCCTCTCACTATTGCGGTCTCTCTTGCTGCGGAGCACAGGCTCCAGATGCGCAGGCTCAGCAATTGTGGCTCACGGGCCCAGTCGCTCCACGGCATATGGGATCCTCCCAGACCAGGGCTCAAACCCGTGTCTCCTGCATTGGCAGGCCGATTCTCAACCACTGCGCCACCAGGGAAGCCCATGAAGATAGTTTTGACCTCCCTGACCCTCCCAAAAGATCTTGCAGGGTCCAAAGATTACAGTTTGAGAACCACTGCCTTAGTCTATCCAGAGTTTGAGCTGATTTGATTGGACTGTCGTGTTTTTTGTTTTTTGTTTTTGGCTGGGCCGGGTGGCTTGCATGATCTCAGTTCCCCCAACCAGGGACTGAACCTGGGCCATGGCAGTGAAAGCCGGGAATCCTAACCACTACGCCACCAGTGCCCAGTTGGACTGTCATCTTTGTGAAGGTTGTGGTATTTCATGTTGGCCCTTATTCCCGGAGTGCAATCCATCAGGTGCCCTAAATTAATGCCTGGGCTGGTTTTCATGCTGCCTTCTCCTTGATGGCCTTGAACTTCATTTTTTGTTCTCCAAATCCTAGATTTCTGAAAGCAGTGCTGAGCTTCCCTTCATTATTTTGGATTGCAAATGCCTTCGTGATGCAAACAGCACCAAACGTTGTGTTCACTTCTTTCGGCTTCTCTTCACTCTGGGATCTTGACCTCTGTGGCAGATTGACTGCAAGAAATGACTGTAGTTTTTCATCTACAACTTTTGCAATGGATTTTGCAACTCCTTTCATGAAGAGGTAGAGTCTATTTCTCCATCCCTTGAATTTTGGGTGGTCTTAAGCCTGCTTTGGCCAATAGAAGATGACAGAAACAATACTGTGCCATTTCTGGAACTAGGCCTCACGAGGCTGGCATGCTTCGGTTCTGCCTCAGACCCCTGCTATGAGAATTGCCATGCTACTCTGCTGGAATATGCAAGACCACATGGAGTAGAGAGAGACTGTCTCACCTGAATCCATCCTAGATCAACCAGACACCAGCCATGCTACCTCCTAACTGCAGACACGTCAGCAGCCTGGCTTGGATCAGCAGAACTGTCCAGCTGACCCATGGACTTGTGAGCCACAATAAAATGCTTATTATGGTTTTAAACAACTAAGTTTTGGGGTGATTTTGTTATATAATAATAGCTAACTGCAAAAGCTAATTGATAACTTTCTGCTTTGGTAGCTCTTGGACACCTTCAAACACCAATTTTGTATTCTGACCAGCTTTTCTATTTGTTATTGGTGGGAGGATTGGTCTGCAACAAGCTAGTCTGATGTTACTCAAAGCAAAACATCCTTGATGACATTGTTTTTCCTCATATTTTCATGAGTCTCCTTTATATTTTTGAGAATATTTAATATGTTGATTTTAGCTTCTTGGACCACAAATCTGCCTTGTCTGCTATAGGCTGTTCAATTTGTTTTATTTATTCTTTTTTAAAAAAAATTAATTAATTAATTTATTTTTGGCTGCGTTGGGTCTTCATTGCTGTGCGCGGGCTTTCTCTAGTTGTGTTCTCTAGTTGTGGCGAGCGGGGGCTACTCTTTGTTGCGGTGCGCGGGCTTCTCATTGCAGTGGCTTTTCTTTTTTTTTTTTTTTAATTTATTTATTTAATTTATTTATTTTTGGCTGCGTTGGGTCTTTGCTGCACGCTGCTTTCTCTAGTTGTGGCGAGCAGGGGCAACTCTTTGTTGCGATGCGCGGGCTTCTCATTGCAGTGGCTTCTCTTGTTGCGGAGCACAGGCTCTAGGCGTGCGGGCTTCAGTAGTTGTGGCACGTGGGCTCAGTAGTTGTGGCTCGTGGGCTCTAGAGCGCAGGCTCAGTAGTTGTGGCACACGGGCTTAGTTGCTCCGTGGCATGTGGGATCTTCCTGGACCAGGGCTCGAACCTGTGTCCCCTGCATTGGCAGGCGGATTCTTAACCACTGTGCCACCAGGGGAGCCCCGCAGTGGCTTTTCTTGTTGCGGAGCACAGGCTCTAGGTGCGCAGGCTTCAGTAGCTGTGGCACACGGGCTCAGTAGTTGCGGCTCGCAGGCTCTAGAGTGCAGGCTCAGTGCACGGGCTTAGTTGCTCCACGGCATGTGGGATCTTCCCGGACCAGGGCTTGAACCTGTGTCCCCTGCATTGGCAGGCGGATTCTTAAACACTGCACCACCAGGGAAGCCCTGTTTTATTTATTCTTACAATGATTTCTTTCCTAGACTTTTCCCCCTTGGGCACATATTCCCATAGGGATATTTGCCACTTTGGTGGATGGAGTTGTAAACAGGGACAAACATTCAGGGCATGAGCCACTCCAGGTGAAGCAGGCTTGCGTTTGGAGGAGGGTATGAGATGTAGAGCAGAGATGTTGAAATCATCCAGGGCAGTGTAACTGCCTTTTGGGGAGCTCCCTTCCTCACTTAGAACCATTTTGCTGTTCAGGTTTTGAGGTGGTGGAGTAAATGCTAGGATGCAGCTAGTCTGCCTGTACCTGTGTTGAACGCTGACGCCCTAACCTATTGATATCCAGTTGGCTATTGTTTTCTGCCCTTAAGCAGTAGCAGAGGCACACAATGGACTGGCCCAGGTAATGTTGGGAGAGTGAGTAGCAGACCTAAAAACTCTGCTCTACTTTATCTCCTATCCACAGTTCATGGTCCCTGTCACTCTGGGCTGCCTTCTCCCACCCTCCACCCCTACTCCAAACACACACAGGACCTTATCATCCATTTTCCAGGAATGCCTCCATGTTTTCGTGTTAATTTGACAGTTCCACCACCTGCCCTCCTATTTCTGAGTCTGGGTTTGGGTTGGCACTGGCAACGAACAGCCATTGATATTTACGTCAGATATATCTTTATTTATTTATTTTTAAAATTTTATTTATTTTTGGCTGCATTGGGTCTTCATTGCTGCGTGCAGGCTTTCTCTAGTTGTGGTGAGCGGTGGCTTCTCTTGTTGCAGAGCACAAGCTCTAGGCGCACGGGCTTCAGTAGTTGCAGCACATGGGCTCAGTAGTTGTGGCACACAGGCTCAGTAGTTGCGGCACACGGGCTCAGTAGTTGCGGCTCGCAGGCTCTAGAGTGCAGGCTCAGTGCACGGGCTTATTTGCCCCGTGGCATGTGGGATCTTAGTTCCCCGACCAGGGATCCAACCTGCATCCCCTGCATTGGAAGGTGGATTCTTCACCACTGGACCACCAGGGAAGTCCCTGTTATTATGTTTTAATTAATTTATTATTTATTTGGTTGTGCTGGGTCTTAGTTGTGGCATGCGGGCTCCTTAGTTGTGGCATGTGAACCCTTAGTTTCGGCATGCATGTAGGATCTAGTTCCCTGACCAGGGATCGGACCCAGGCCCCCTGCATTGGGAGTGCAGATTCTTAACCATTGTGCCACCAGGGAAGTCCCTCTTCAGTTGTTTTTAAGAGTGGAAAACACTGCCTCATCCAGTGACTAATCTAGTGGTTTTATTTTCTTCAATGGCACTCTTTAATCTATCTGGGGTTTATTCTTTGTGGGGTATGCAATAGAAATCTAAATGGATTTTTTTTCTAAATAGCTAAACAATTATCTTACACCATTAATTAATTAATTACCCCCCCCCCCAATTGATTTGGGATGTCTTCCTTATCATGGTTTAAATTATACATGTGAAGGTCTGCTTCTAGTACATCTTGTTCCTTTTAAATGCCTGGCTATGCTCTAAACCACATAATTATCATAATCTTACAATTGTTAATATTTGGCAGTGGACATTCTCTTTACTCTTTGTTTTTTTTTAATTCGTTGAGTTTCTTACTCTGATGTTATTTATTCTCCCAGATGATCTTTAAAACAATTTTGCCCAATTTCCAAGAAATCCTACTGGGATTTTAATTGGAATTGCTTTAAAAACCCCAAATGAAAGGAATTCGCTGGCGGTCCAGTGGTTAGCACTCCACGCTTTCACTGCCTGGGTTCAATCCCTGGGTGGGGAACTAAGATCCCGCAAGCAGCGTGGCCGAAAAACAAAAAACGAAAATCTCCAAATGAATTTGGAAAGGATTGATGTTTTTACAGTATCAAAATCATAGTTTCTTCTTCAGGCATGTAGTATAATTTGCATTTATTCACGTTAGGTTTTATTATTCTGTAGCAAAGCCTGCTTACTTTTGGAGGATGTCATTGTCTTATTTCCTTTCCTTACTTTTCTTGGGAAATAAAGAGTGAGAAGACTAGCGTTTACGTCTCTACATTGTCCTGGCCATAAGATGCTTTACAATGTTTTCTCGTTTAATTCCCACAGTGATGCTGAGGTGGGTTAGATCGTCCATGTTTTATTTGAGGGAACTGAAATGGGAGAAGGCAGGGAAATAACTTAGCATGACCCCTGGCTGAAAGGAGGTTGAGGATTGTAGTAGCTACGTTGGTACTGCAGGCGTTGAAGGCCTGTTAAACTCTATTTCTGGGCCATTTTTCAGAGCTCTTGGCAGGTGTCTCTGTCCTCACATATGTGGCTGAGCAAACCTTGCCCAGACTTTCTAGCTCTGGCTGACCTCTGAGACCCACTCCCTTCCCCTCCAAGCCAACTAGCTGCATCAGCAGTGGCCAAAGCAAGATTCTGTGCCTACCTCTGCCTCTGAATCCCCATGGTTCTCTCTCTGGTAGGAATTTTTAGCACTTCCCACTGGAATTATGACTCTGTCCAGTTTCTATGCCTTCCATCTATTGCTCCTCAATTTGGCAAGCTAATTCTTACCAAACAGTTCTTTGAGTGTTTCATGCCCCTCAGCCCAAAATCCTTAACTCTATAAAACATGTTTATGCTATAATAGAAAAAAAATCAAGATATAAAAGTATTTAGGTGGTGTGAATAATTGTTCATCTAGCAATTTACTGAGTATTACAGTAGTGTTTTGTACCAAACACTTAGCTGGGTACAGTGGTAAACGGGCCATAGTCCATCCTCAGGGATGGGTTATTTAAGTGTTGAGAACCCAATAGAAAAACACTTTAAAAAATCTCACAGGGCTTCCCTGGTGGCGCAGTAGTTAAGAATCTGCCTGCCAATTCAGGGGACACAGGTTCGATCCCTGGTCTGGGAAGATCCCACATGCTGCGGAGCAACTAAGCCTATGCGTCACAACTACTGAGCCAGCGCTCTAGAGCCTGCGAGCCACAACTACTGAGCCCGTGTGCCACAACTACTAAAGCTCGTGTGCCTAGAGACCGAGCTCTGCAACAAGAGAAGCCACCGCAATGAGAAGCCCGCACACCACGACGAAGAGTAGCCCCCGCTCGCCGCAACTAGAGAAAGTGCACACGCAGCAACAAAGACCCAACACAGCCAAAAATAACTAACTAACTAAATAAATAAATAATAAAAAGAAGAAGAATACCAACTCATAAATACAGAAGGAATGATAGAATGAAAAATCCTTCACTTTGCAACCACCATATTAATAAATGATTCAGGAAAGAATCATCAATAGATGATAAAACCACTGGGTGAAAGATTGTTGAAACAGGAGGATGTATCTGCAGTATCAAAGTATGGTCCCACTATAGATTACTAATTACAAAGAGGAAAAGTTTCCTCTAGTACAGAAATCAGGTGGACACCATTTTAACTAAATGATCAAATTTATCACATGCTTCCTGATGTGGTACACTGAGAAAGACACATTGTCATCTATATAGTACTTCTGCCAAAATTATTTAATATGATAGTATTGCAAACACAATCAGACATATCCATATGAGGGACATTCTGCAAAACAACTGACCTGGATTTTTGAAAAATATTAAAATCATGAAAGATTTCTTTCTCTTTCTTCCTTCCTTCCTTCCTTCCTTCCTTCCTTCCTTCCTTCCTTCCTTCCTTCCTTCCTTCCTTCCTTCCTTCCTTCCTTCCTTCCTTCCTTCCTTCCTTCCTTCCTTCCATGGGAAACTGATTTCTCTTTATTTAGGCCCTAGGAAGACAATTAAATTTGGTCACATATTACTTTTTAAAAAATCTAGTTTCAGGGGTTCCCTGGTGGTCTAGTGGTTAGGATTCTGGGCTTTCACTGCCATGGCCTAGGTTCAATCCCTGTTCTGGGAACTGAGATTCCACAAGCTGCGTGGCGTGGCCAAAAAAAAAAAAAGAAAGAAAAAAATCTAGTTTTACACAGATAGGACCAAAGTATCAGAGAAATAATTTCTTCTGTAAAAATTGGCCAACCTTTATAAAAAATCTAACATACAATGTAATTCAAATTATATAAAGACTGCTTGGGATCATAACAGTCTGAATGCATGATAGTTGCAATTCCATTCTAATAGGTGTGAAAATATTTGCTCTCCTGTGGCTTTGGTCCAGAAGAGGTGAGGTGAGCTGAATCTGCAAGAATAAACTAAGTACCTGTGGACGAAGAATGTCGTATTAGTAAACAAAGGATGTTACAGCCATCAAGCCCTCAGCCACTGCAGCCACCACCAACTGTGCGTCCTGAGGGGATTCAAAGGAGAAAAATAGGATGCTGGCCCAAAGAATTAATGTACATATGAAAGGAATGATTTAAATGAGCCCAGACTCTTACATCTTCCAATACATAGAAAAGTCCTATATTCATTAACTTGAGATGTCTGGTTTTTCTTTGATTAACAGTAATCGTTTGATGTTCTGACAACCTAGTTTTTGCCCATATATCCTGGTTCCTCCCTTACCTCTTCAGAGCAGTTCCTCAGAGCTATCTGAGAGGCTGTCTTCCGGGCTTAAGTCCTCAGCAAGTCTACTGAATAAAACGCAATTCTCAACTTTTGTGTTGTGCATATTTTTTCAGTCGACATACCTAGTCTTTTGCCAACATTAATTTAGATTGCTATTGGTAGCAGAAATGTCCATGATGACTAGTTCTACTATAACAAAGTAAAATAAAAGAATTTTTTCTTTCGGCCACGCCGCGCGGCTTGTGGGATTCCCCCACCAGGGATCGAACCCGGGCCACAGCAGTGAAAGCACAGAGTCCTAACCACTGGACTGCCAGGGAATTTCCAATTAAAGAATAGTTATCATGAACACATCACAGTATCAGATAAACTTTTTATAACAGAAAAGTATGAAGAAAAAAAAAAGATTAAACAGCTACCACAAACAAAAAAATAGTGTCTCCCCCATAACTCTATTTGAAGGGGTAGAAAGTGCGATTAGAGGTTTATTGATGCTAATATGAAAGGAAATTGAGTATTGTATTTATTTCTTATTTTATACAACTCTTACTCTTTATAACAATGTTTATAGTCACATCCATAAAAGTATGACCCATGGCATCTGAAAGCAAACACTCTGTAATTATTTAAAACGGCCTTTTAAAAAGTATAATACTGGGCTTCCCTGGTGGCGCAGTGATTAAGAATCCGCCTGCCAATGCAGGGAACAGGGGTTCGAGCCCTGGTCCGGGAAGATCCCACATGCCGTGGAGCAACTAATCCCGTGCGCCACAACTACTGAGTCTGCGCTCTATGAGCCCGAGAGCCACAACTACAGAAACCCGCGCACCTAGAGCCTGTGCTCCGGAACAAGAGAAGCCACCGCAACAAGAAGCCCGCGCACCACAGCGAAGAGTAGCCCCCGCTCACCGCAACCAGAGACAGCCTGCGTGCATCAAGGAAGACCCAACGCAGCCAAAAATAAAATAAATAAAATAAAAATAAATTTATTAAAAAAAATTCAACTGAGTAAATTCTAAAAATCTTATTGGCTTTATTCAACAATTTATGAATCAGGACACGTCCAATCTAGCAGCTAGAAAGGCGCTCTGAAGAGCTGTACAAAATGAAAGCCTTTTATAGGTAGCAGGGAACAGGAACAAGGAATTAAACTAGGCAAAAAGCAGATTGGCTATTACCAGGTTACTTCGCTTTAGGGAATGGCAGGGGGGTCTATAGGTAGATGACATAACTAAATAACTAGTGCTGAGCAGGCGATTCCTTTTTTATTTTCTTTTTGTGGCGGCACCACATGGCATGTGGGATCCTAGTTCCCCAACCAGGATCGAACCCAGGCCCCCTGCCTTGGAAGCACGGAGTCTTATCCACTAGACCGCCAGGGAAGTCCCAGGTGATTCCTGATTGACTTATTTAAGATTCCACTTCTGGGAGAGCCAAAACAGTAATTAAGTCTCCCTTTGGTGATGTGGGGCTTAGCATAAGCAACTCCATTTTGGACCTGTTGTGTTTTTAACATCACTCTAAAAGAGCTTTACTCTCAACTTTGAAGCACTTATTTCAGCAATTCTCTGATGGACTCTGTGAAAGCAATTATCTAAATTTTCTGAACTCCTATCTGAATCTTCTATTGAATCCTCACAACCACCCTGTGAGGTTGGTAAGAAACTGGGGCTCATAGAGATTATTAATTACCCAGGGTCATGCTGTCAGAAGCAGCGCGTCCGGGATTCGAATTTAAGTTTTACTCAGGGCCCATACTTTAAACACTCTGGCTATTTTGTTTTAACTCTGTCCGCAATAGTCTGACCACAGATAAATGTTCAAATTGTGCTTACTGAGGACTGCATTAATTTCTTACAGAAAATACTGTGTTCTCTTACAAGATGTTTCCCTACCGTGAACAACTCGGGAACAGTAATTGGTAGCTGAAGGCACTCACTGATGTGGTTTGTCGAATGCCGTCAGTTAAGAAGGGAACGTACGACTCCAGCCCCTAAGGGGCGCTGTCTTCGCCCAACGACCAGCGTGACCCGCATTCTTATACGAAAACGTTTGTGGGTGGCCTCGGCTCTCGGGACTGGAAGACGCAGGCGGAGTCCCCGCCCCACTCTGGGCGCACGCGCATGCGCCCGCCGGGCCCCGCCCCATGCCACTCCAGCTCCCACCTCCGTTCAGGTAGGGGGCGGTGTGCGGGGGAGGGGCGTCGCCTGGGGGCGGGGCTGGAGTGGGAGTCTCAAGCGTTGCTGCTCCTTTGTCGGAGGCCCAACTTCCAATCCAACCAGGAGCAGTTTCTGCGGCTGCCGGTTCAGGGGTGGAGGCAGTTGCTGGGTCCGGGAGCAGCACGCTCCCTCTCCTTTTTGTCGCACGAGCCCTGGGGTCTCCGCACCTCTCCAGCCCCTGCTCTCGGGCCCCCGTCTATTCCCAGCCGGTGTCGGGTGTCCTGGGTAGCTTGAGGACACGGGGCTGGGCAGGTGCCGAGAGCTCGCCGCCTCGCTTCCTCCTCCCCCTTCTTGCCGCTTGGCCCCACCCCGCCTGGCCGAGCCACTCGGCGCCGGAAGCGAGGGGCCTCCGGGGCCTACGTGGGGCAGCCTGCTCCGCTTGCGCCCACGCCTTCTGCTCCAATTGCTTTCCCAACCAAGCGGCAAAGCCGGGGTCGTGCTGCCGGGGCCCTGGGAAGCGGGACGCATGGGCACTGCGCCTGGAGTCCATCGCTGCGCCTTCCCGCCCACGGGGCGTCCGGTCACCGTCCCTGAAGCCCCAGCCTGCCAGACCGGAGCCCATACTGACGTCAAGGGTAAAGGCGACCAGAGGCATCTCAGTGGCACAACCAGGACGCCTGGCCCTAGTGGGGCTTTCGGTGTGCAACCGTGGGTCCTGAGCAGGGAACTTCCTTCCCCCGCCCCTTGCTTACCGTTCTGCAACTGTCAGTAAACAGTTACACCCTACCGTGTGCTAAGCATCAGGAGTTACAGGGCTTGAGGTCAGCTCTGGAAGACTTGAAAGTGAGGTTGTTGGGGGTAGGTGTCTGATTGAGTGTGTGTGTGCGTGTGCGTGTGTGTGTGTGTAGAAACTAACCCAGCACCTAGTGCAGTGCCTCTCAACCAGTAAGCCCTCAATAAACCTTCGCTGAATGAATGAGAAGGTAGGTGGATGAGGGAGCCGGGCTAGAGAGGGCAGCTCTACTCATCCCACCCCTGCCTCCCCTGAGCGCAAGCCGACAAAAATAATTAGGTTAAGCCTTTAATCACAGCTGGTTTCACGGGCAGGCGGACAGGGAAGAGCCGGGAAAGGCAGCAATCCTGGGGACACAGTGTGCTGGCCTGTTTCACGGACACTGCCTCCCTCTCGGACGCCCTCCAGGCCCCCACAGCTTGGGCGTCAGTAATCTCCTGTTTTCTTGTCTCCCTCAGGACACCGGGTTCCCTAGGAGCCACCCCAGGCTTAATGATTGTCCAGAAGGTGCCTATAAAGGGAGCCTGGGAGGCTGGGTGGAGGAGGGAGCAGAAAAAGCCCAACTCAGCAGATCTGAGCACTTGAGAGCCTCAATCAGGAGCCGTGGTCAGAGGCTCTGTGTCCCGGCCAGTAGGGCCTGCTCTTTCCCACCATGGCGGCCCGAGGCTACGGCTATTACCGCACTGTGATCTTCTCGGCCATGTTTGGAGGCTACAGCCTGTACTACTTCAACCGCAAGACCTTCTCTTTTGTCATGCCGTCGCTGGTGGAGGAGGTCCCTCTGGACAAGGATGACTTGGGTGAGCCCTGGCAGGGCAGGGGGGGTGGGCCCAGGAACACAGGACCAGCAGAACAAGTTGGGTGTTGGTGCAGTGTGGTGGGTACAGGCATGTAGTGTGTGTGGAGTGTCTGCACAGCAGACGCCGGGGGACAGTGCATGTGCCGGATGAGGAGGCTCTGAGATCCATGTCTGTGGGCACAGGTAAAGGACTGTGGGTATGGTCTAAGCATGTCTGAGGGCTGCTTATCTGGTGTGTGTGTGTGTGTGCACGCCCGCCTGTGACTAACATGTGTCCCCAGAGGCACTGTGTGTTAGGGGGATTCTGAGCATGGTTTCTGCACCTGTGTGGGTGCAGGCTAAGACCACAGGGTGAGTGCTGGCCACTGACATTGTGAGCACTGGGAACTGGGGAGTTGGTGCAATGACTCCATGTGGCCTAGCAGGCTACCCTTCAGGAGGAATAAGGTCCCTGACTCCAATTCTAAGCCTTTTGCCCCATGTTCTGAGATGGGGCAACAGAACTGCCAGAGACACTGGGTTGGCATCCACGGTGAGGGAGAAATCAGGCATATGAGAATCCCATGGAGGAGGGCTGTCTTGCTCCCTGACAGCTGCTGCTGGAACTCTCCAAGAGGCTGAAAAGTCATGGGTCAGCCTGGGGCTAGTGCTGATGGAGAGGCCAGAGGAGTAGCCTGGCCCCATGAATGAATGTCAGGATTCCAACACAGGCCCCTCCTATTCCTCTTGCAAGGAACTAGTCTCACCCTGCCAGGCACCTCTACACACCTGACCCCATGCCTTCCTCCACCCTCCTGTGCCTCTGCCCTGGCCCCTAACCCCCCAGGTGTCCTGCTCCCTGCTCCCCTCCCCTGCAGGGCTCATCACCAGCAGCCAGTCGGCAGCCTACGCCATCAGCAAGTTTGTGAGCGGGGTGCTGTCTGACCAGATGAGTGCTCGCTGGCTCTTCTCTTCCGGGCTTCTCCTGGTTGGCCTGGTCAACGTAGTCTTTTCCTGGAGCTCCGCAGTACCTGTCTTTGCTGCTCTCTGGTTCCTCAATGGCCTGGCACAGGGGCTGGGCTGGCCCCCATGTGGCAAGGTCCTGCGGAAGGTGAGTGTCTGCTTCCAAGGAGCTGGTTCAGATTGGCAGAGGACACCTAAAGAGCATGTGGGCACGCTGGCACCTCCACCCCCAACCAGAGCAGGTTCCTCAGGAGTTCCAGCCCAGCTTCTGTTGCTTGTCAAGGCTGAACGTGGTGGGATCAGGTGGCAGATGAGGGAATTGGCCCTGCCAAGTAGAAGAGCCCTCTCCCTCATCCCTGTAATGTGAGCTTCTGGGTCTGCGCCACCTGACCCTCACCTTCAATATGGACTGTAGGCTGGGCATCTACTCTGTCCCCCTCTGCCCCACAGTGGTTTGAGCCATCTCAATTTGGCACTTGGTGGGCCGTCCTATCAACCAGCATGAACCTGGCTGGAGGGCTGGGCCCCATCCTGGCAACCATCCTCGCCCAGAGCTATAGCTGGCGCAGCACGCTGGCCCTGTCGGGGGCACTGTGTGTGGTTGTCTCCTTCCTCTGTCTCCTGCTCATCCACAATGAACCTGCTGATGTTGGACTCCGCAACCTGGACCCCACACCCTCCAAGGGCAAGAAGGGTGAGTACGCACTAAAGCCGACCCCTAGGGAACCTTCATTCATCATTCACCTGGCAGACTTTCATTGAGGACTGGCTGTATGCCTGGCCCTGTACTAGCTAATGGATGTCGGGATGGTGATGGAGAGTGGGTGGGGAGTAAATAAAACTCCATCCTGAGAGGCAGTTAAGTACCAGACAAGTGGCAGAGCCAACAAATGCTATGACTCATGTTATAGCCTAGTCCTTCCTTACAAGAGAGCCAGGGTTCCCTGTGTGGACAGCATCCTAAGCGTAAGTGGCTTGGGTGCCTTCCTCCATCCCCACTGGTCCTCAGGTTCTCTTTCATTCGTTGAGACTTGCAGTGGAGAGGAGAGGGCAGAACAGTGGGTGAGGGGGACCTTCCTGCTGATCCTTGGCTATGTGGACGGACTCTGCCCCTATGGCTAGTGAATGAGTGGTGGGGGCAGGGCAGCCTGAGCAGAGTCCTGAGGCCTGGCCTCCTCCCACCCCCAGGCTCCCTGAAGGACGAGAGTACCTTACAGCAGCTGCTGCTGACCCCCTACCTGTGGGTGCTCTCCACTGGCTACCTTGTGGTGTTTGGAGTCAAGACGTGCTGTACTGACTGGGGCCAGTTCTTCCTTATCCAGGAGAGAGGACAGTCAGCCCTCGTGGGTGAGATGAGTGTTGGGATGGGGCAGGCCTAGGGAGCAGGAGCCAATGCAGGGGATGGGAAATTCAGACCCGCTTCCCTTTATCCTCTTTCTTCTTTCCCTGAGGCCGGGCAGTACTCAGGCAGCTGTGGCCGGTCACCCTTGGGGACCTTGTACCTCTCTGGGTTTCAGTCAGTCTGGGACAACCCCAAGGTGTAATACCCTTCCACCCTTCCTTTCCCTCTTCCCACCACAACTCCCCACTGCAGGTAGCTCCTACATGAGTGCCCTGGAGGTTGGGGGCCTTGTAGGCAGCATCGCAGCTGGCTACCTGTCAGACCAGGCCATGGCCAAGGTGAGTGGGCAGAAGGGACGGGAAGGAAGAGGGTCCCTTTAAATCTTCCCAGCATGACTGGGACAGGCACCAGAGAGGTAGGAGCCCTGGGGCACAGGCAGCTTGGCATATGCTGGTTTAGGTTGGGTGAGGTGGGAATGATTCCAGGCTACTCTTCTTTGCTAGGGATGTGGAGATGAGACTCTTGGGGGAAAGGGTTTTAACTGATGTCAAGGAGAGCCAGAATTTCTCTCCGCCTAGCTTCTCCACAGCCCCAGGGAAACGGGGGTTGGGGAGGGACTGGATGCAGCCTGCCACCACGTGTCCCCAAGCCTGCCCCAAGTGGAGGGAGGGATGTTGTGGAGTTTGACCTCAGAACATAATAAGCAGGTCCCAGGGCCTCCCAGAGCTGCCTTGGGCCAAGAACTGCAATGGGATTGCCAAAGACCTGTCAGCAGAGGTCTGCTGTGTCAGCGTCCGGGGGCGAGGGTTCTCTGCTGCTCCTGGGGCCTGATGTTGCTGGACTGTGTCCACAGGCACGGCTGTCCATGTACGGGAACCCCCGCCATGGCTTGCTGCTGTTCATGATGGCTGGCATGACAGTGTCCATGTACCTCTTCCGGGTAACTGTGACCAGTGACTCCCCCAAGGTAAATAAACAGGGACTGGCCCACGTCAGGGACAAGGATGAGAAAGCAAGGGCCACTGACTCTGTCTCCCTCTCCCTGGTCTTTCTCTGCTTCTGACTGCCCTTTTCAGTTGTTTGTACCTCCATTCCCCTCGTCTGTACTCTGATGCCCCTCCTTGACTCTGGGCCTGGTTTCTTCTCCTCTCTATGCTCCTCTAGGATGTTGCTTTCTGGACTCCGGCTCTTCACCCTCTCGCTGAGCTCACAGGCTTTACAGAGCATGAGGTGCCCTATCTTTATCTCTGGTTTTCCGCGTGGTGTGTCTCACCTTTGTCCTACCGCCTCTGCCTTGCCCTTAGCCAATCCAGCTTGCACAAGTCCTGAGAAGAGACAGCATCTCACTTGGAGGGATGGCTCCTGAACCTCCCTCCCCTACCTGCACAGGCCGCTGGGTTGGCTGAATGTGGCCCCCACTCCTCTAGCTCTGCAGTCAGCTGTGCTGGGAAGTGGTGTGTGTGGGAGTCACTTACTGTCTGCTTTTACTACAATTATTTGTTTCTGGGGCCAAGCATTCCTCTCTCCTCTGGCAGGGGTAGGTAGGTAAGAGGCTTTCTCAGACCTTAAATGCTACCCTGCACTGCCCTTGCAGCTCTGGATCCTGGTGTTGGGAGCTGTGTTTGGTTTCTCCTCTTATGGTCCCATTGCCTTGTTCGGAGTTATAGCCAATGAGAGTGCCCCTCCCAACTTGTGTGGCACCTCCCATGCCATTGTGGGACTCATGGCCAATGGTAAGTGATACCCCCACTGATGCCTTGCACACAAGCCAGCTAGGGGCTGGAACAAGCCCCACTGGCTCTATCCTCACAATGACTCAGGCTCTTCCCCTCCTCCCTGACAGTGGGCGGCTTTCTGGCTGGGTTGCCCTTCAGCACCATTGCGAAGCATTACAGCTGGAGCACAGCCTTCTGGGTGGCTGAAGTGATCTGTGCGGCCAGCACAGGTGCCTTCTTCCTTCTACGAAACATCCGCACCAAGATGGGCCGAGCGCCCAAGAAGGCTGAGTGAAGACAGTGCAGGCTCTGGAGCATCCTGTCCCACTTGTGGCCTCTCCCCTCCACGGGGGTGGGGGAAGGGAGGGAGGGGACTATCTGACTAGCACCTTTGACTTTCCCTTTCTGCTCCCTTTCCCTCATCCAAGTGGCACTGGAAGTTATCAGTGGCTAATGAGGTCCCAGCTTCCCATTTGATCTCTATTTAAAAGACAACCTTTGTTCTTGGACTCCATTAGCTCCTATTTCCTGGCTTCAAAGAGGAAACCCCTGCACTCAGGGAGTCTCCTATATCCTTCTCCCTCTCTTGGGCCCTGCCCTGTCCCCATCCCACCCCATCCTCACCTGAGGTGAGGCTCCTCCTGCAGCAGCAGGGCAGCAATGGCCTAGGACCTCTGCCCTGAGGCCTCTCAGCTGGGGGCAACTGCTCCTGCCAATACCTTGGACTCCAGGGGAAGAGGGTCACTCTCACCAATACCCAGGGTACAGTAGGGGGGTATGGGTGGGAGAGTAGAAAGATTTGTTACAGAAAATTAAAACTAGATTTGATACTAAACCCTGTCAGTGAGTCATTCTTTCAAAAACGGTAGTACAGGGACTTCCCCTGGTGGCGCAGTGGTTAAGACTCCACGCTCCCAATGCAGGGGACCCGGGTTCGATCCCTGGCCAGGAAACTAGATCCCACATGCATGCTGCAACTAGGAGTTTGCATGCCACAACTAAGGAGCCCGCCCGCCGCAACTAAGACCCGGCGCAACCATATAGAGAAATAAATAAATAAAATAAATATTAAAAAAAAAAAATAAAAAGTACTTCTCAAAAAAAAAGGGGAGGTAATACAAGCCAGAGATAGCTTTTTTGGGGAAATACTCCCTTAATACATGCTTTTTCCACCCCAGAAGAGAGAGACTTCATTCCCCTGGAAGGGAAAGCTGAAGTGTAGATGGACTCCTTTAAACTCATGTCTCTACTGCCTTCAACTTCATACTGCATAATTCAATGAACATTTTGAAGATGAAACTACTGGGTGCCAGGCAGGTTAAGTAATTTGATGGAGGGAGATAACAGTGTAGTCAGAAAGCCTGGGTTCAAACTCAGTCCGCTGGTAACTAGCTTTGAGACTTTGCGGCAGAGAGTTTGTACAGTGCTTGCTGAATCTCATCTGTAATAGAAACAGAATGTACCCCCTGAGGTAAGGGAGAGGATTAAGTGAGATAAAGCAGTAAAACGTGGCTATAAGCACTTGATAAATATTCCATCATCATTTTCATTATCGTCACCACCACCATACCCACCACCTAGGAAGTCAGTAGCAGTTCTGGAACTAGGACCAAGGCTCCTGATTCAAAGTCCCATGTTCATTCATTCACTTAATGAACATTTATTTGTTTTGTTTTCTACTAGAACATAGTATCTCATTTTCCCAGAATTCCCTTATCATTCCTGTCTCCCCTCCTGAGGCTTTTTCCCCAAACCATCAATTAGGATAGCAAACACTGAGATCAAAGGAATGTTTATTATAGCATTTATGGGCCTACCTCCTCCATAAATAATCTGTACAGAGTTGGGAAGTAGGACCATAATAGATACAGGAGGAAAGAGAGCATGGTATTAAGGCTCGGGCATTGGTACATGTCATCAGGCTCAGCAACCTCCCATTTTCAAGTGCACTAACAAATGCCGCTGGGATCTCCATCGGAGTGGAAACAGCAGGACCCCTGTTGCAGGATCTCTCAAGAATATGCGGGGAGTGGGGGGGGTCCACTGCAGGTTCAGCCTAAGACCCAGGTCCAAAAGTTCCAGCCTTCTCTGCCACCTCCAGGGCTAACTTCAGGTTCTGGTCAAACAGCTCACACCTAGGCCAGACCCAGGAAGCACAAATAAGGACAAAGTGTGAGGCCTGGCTCTCTCCCCACCTTGGGTGCAGAGGCAGAGCCAGTGGAAACTCTGCTTGAAGAAGGACATAAACCCCAAGGAAAGTCTTTAGTTTCTCCAAAAAATAAATAAGTAAAAGGCTAGTTACTTTTGTTTTATTTAAAAATAACTCTACTACACTTCAAAATGACATTGGGGAAAAGCACACAGGGAGGGGGAACAAGGAGGCTTTGACCAGAAGCTGGGAAGTGGGACCACATACCTGATGGGCATTTCCAGGGAGTAAAATGGATTCTTCAGGGCAAAGTCTGAGTAAATCTCATAAATCTTTCGGAGAAGAGAATCTATCCCAGCCTGCCTAGGATCCGCCAGCACCACAAACTTTATCCCTGGAGAGGGACCAGGAATGATTACCAAAGGGTAGAGAATGCAGCAAATAATGCTGTCCTTTGTTTGTACAGCACTTTCATATGCCCACTTAAATTTTATCCTTATTGCTACATAAAGCACGAAAAGCAAGATTTTGAATCTACAGGTGAGAGCAGAGAAGTGAAATGACTTTGTTGCATCACCCAGCTGACTGAGTGACCAGGCTTTGGGTTCTAGCTCTGTCGCTTACTTCTGGCCTGGGGGCCCCTCAGCAGAAAGTGCCAGGCAAGGAACAAACTCAGGCAGTTTTCAATGATCTGCCTTCAGGGAGTGATGCAATGACAGTCACGATCCAAAGGCCATTTCCATTTCGCATTCAAATTTCATTTTGGAACAACACACCTTCCAAAACGTGTGCAACATGAGATAACATTAAGGTGAGTTTATCTGTGGACAGGATAACCAAGGCTGAGCATGCTCAGTGGCATGGACAAAACCGGCGTCAGATTAAATATTGGCTTTAGATTCACAAAACAAGTAACTGTCTGTGCAGTTGTCCCAGAAAAGGCTAACCAACACTCCCTTGCTTACCAAACCCAACTTGGGTCAATCGCTTCTCCCAACCTGCCCCATCGCATCCCCTTGGCCTATCTAGAGGTGCGTACCTGTCAGTGTCTGGAAGCAGTGCAGTTTGAATGTGTCTGTCTCCAGCATCTCAATGCCTGAGCTGCCCTGTTCAGGAGACAGCTGGGAGCCGATTGCGAACAGCCTATTTGCAAAGGAGGCAAAGTTGGGAATGCACCTCATTGCTATAAGGGAGAAGTGCTTCTCGAACTTTTCCACTGAAATTACCCTTATCTTCTGAAGAGTTCAAATTACAGCTTGAGAGAGTCAGAAGCAGCAGTGTGAACTGCCTGGCAGCAGTATCAAAATTTCTTAAAAATTCATTTTAATTCTGCATGTATTTTACATTCATACTTTCCTACAAAACATTGTACATTGAAAACTTTGGGTGAAATTAACACTCTGGGACTATGTACCACGTTTACTCACCCCATAACTATGCATATCCAGTACATCTCATACCATAATTGACAGCAAGAAAAGATCTTAAAGATCATTTAGCTCAATTGCCTTACTTTAAAGATGAAGAAACTTAAGACTCAGAAAAGAGGTGACTTAGGCAAACAAAATCACACCACTGCCAGCATTACCTACAGCCTAGTCATGCTGGATCAATTCTTTTCATGACACAAGAACTGACGATTTAGAAGGAGAAAGGTAAGCACCGCCGCTCAGGAAGTCTCTGAGCGCAGAACCACACTAATCCAGCCAGTCTATGAGCCAAGTGCAGACCGACAAAATCTAGGAAGGCTTGTGAGACTTACGAGTGGAACATGGAGGCCAGCATGAGCTTCTCATTGGAGGTGAGGCGAGGCCGGCCGAATCGAATGGACACCGGGTAGTTAGCAGGGTTGCCCAGGTACTCCAGCACCTCTTTCCCATCGGCCGTGTACTTGCCGCTCACGTCCACACCATTGATGGCCAGCACTGCGTGGCCCACTGCAGAGCCGAGGCTAAGCGTCAACGAAGCCTCAGCTTGGGGATCCCGCCAAGGGGACAATGGACCCGGCCCCAACTCCTCACCCCCTCCGCCCCCCGCCCAAAGACACCTGCCCACAACGGCGGCACTGGGCCCCGCCCTCCGGGCCCGAGCCTAACCCACCCCGGATGCCGTCGCGCTGGCCGAAGGCAACCAACACACGCTCGTCATGCAGTTTGAGCAGCAGATCAAGCGGGTAACTGAAAGTTTTCTCAGCCTCGGCCCGTGGCGCGTAGCTGTCCAACTGGTAAATGAGGCCTCCAGCTTTGTTCACCACAAACACACTGAAAATCGCCATTGCTGTCGCCGCGACTGCGGGATTGCCTCCCCCTCCCGGCTCCGCCCCGGAACCGCAGCACAGGACCTGCCCCTGGCGCCCCGGCCGCGCTTCCCCTCTCGACCCCGGAGCGCGGCCCGCTGCGGCGCTTGCGCACTTGGAGCACGCCTGGCTGTCAGTAATGCCGGGAAGTTAGTTGTCGGGATCTAGAAAATTGTTTTCCGTCCCTTTTCCCCGGTTTTTAGTGTCAGGAAACAGCAACGTGTGACTGCCTCACAACTAGCCGCAAAATGCAAAAGGTAGGGGCAGCCTCAAGTGCCTCCGGCTGCGGGATGAGGTCACACTGCCCACAGCCACTTCCGGGCCTGAGTCAGGCCTGAGCCTCCGGACTTCCTCCGCGCGGTCCCGCCCCTTGCCCCGGAAGCACTCGCTGCAGGCGGAGGTTTCTGGGTTTCTTCGCTAAACGCACTTCCTTTTTGTCCGACATCTTAGCGAAGGGAGGTGGTAGCAGTTCCTCTCTCGGCTTCGTTATGGTGAGCTCTGTTTGGGGTCAGCCGGCGTGGTTTTGGGAGCCGGCGGTGCCGGCGCGCATTTGGGGCGGCATCGGAGGAGGGCTCCCAGAACTGCCGGGCCGCGTGTCGAGGCGGGCGGGCTATTGCTTCCCCCATGTGCTCCGGCAGTGGGGTCTGCGCGGGGGTGGGGGGGTGGGGCGCAGGCGTAGGGGGAGCGTGGGGCTGCCTTGAGACCTGGCCGCATTCCCGCTTTTCTTCTGTAGCCGCCCAAGGATGACAAGAAGAAGAAAGATGCCGGAAAGTCGGCCAAGAAAGACAAAGACCCAGTGAACAAATCTGGGGGCAAGGCCAAAAAGAAGGTAGGAGTGAGTCGCTTGAACTGCGGGCGCCCGTCCCTTATCGATATATTAACTGACACCTAGCAGATGGCTTGTAAGGTTGTGGGGTCTAGAGTCAGGTTATTACAGCTTATGCTCTTATCACCATTCTGTTTTTTCTTCATTTGGAAAATGGGGTGATATATGCTGTTTGGAAATTTAACAGATGTGTACAGAGCATTTATTTTGATACGTAGCACATAGTGTTATTTTAATTGGTTCCTTGGGGCTCAGTCAGTATCCGAAAGTCTCAATAATAGGTTTTCCACCCCCCCCAACCAGATGTGTCTTTGATGCCGTTAACGACAACCAGGGTCTCTTTTTACTTTGAATTCTGGGTTTCTAATTATTTAAATCTTAATTTGCGGAGTGTCTGCAAATTCTGAATTTCATAGATCTCTGTAGGCCAAGGAATAGAGCCACTCTCTCAGTATAGCCGTAAAACCAAGTAACAATTCTTTGAGGCAGGTTGTTCAAGGAGGGAAGAACTGGAGCACTGATTTTTTTTTTTTTTTTTTTTTTGGTGAGCAGAAGTGGTCCAAAGGCAAAGTTCGGGACAAGCTCAATAACCTAGTTTTGTTTGACAAAGCAACATATGACAAACTCTGTAAAGAAGTTCCCAACTATAAGCTTATAACTCCAGCTGTCGTCTCTGAGAGACTGAAGATTCGTGGCTCCTTGGCCAGGGCAGCCCTGCAGGAGCTGCTTAGTAAAGGTGAGAGGGGTGTGTTGTACTGATTTGTATGCTTTTGCACCTTAAATTGGCCTGACCGTGTTAGCCATCTTAAATGCAATAGGTGGTTGTTAGTAATGTAATTCTAACATGTTACCTAGGTTATTGGTTAGTGCCCAATAATGGAAACAGTGATTTTCAAGTTATAGTGTAGTGCTGTGAAGGTGGCCATCCCAAGAGCAGGTGGTGAGTCCCTTGTTTTAAAAAGGTAAGTCAAATTAGATTATAACCAAGAAATGTAGGCATGTTTCCTGAACTCATGCTTAAATTCAACATTTCTGTTTTGGGATGGGATGTAAAACAAATATTTCTAGTGTCTGATTAAGTATTTCATAGTACTACTGTGTGAAAAATTTATAATTTCTTTCTAGGACTTATTAAACTGGTTTCAAAGCACAGAGCCCAAGTAATTTACACCAGAAATACCAAGGGTGGAGATGCTCCAGCTGCTGGTGAAGATGCATGAACAGGTGAGCAAGAACCCAGGGGTTCATGGTGTAGGAAGTATGCATTCCTTCACAAGGCTCTATAGTTCTGATTCTTGAATTTTTTTTTTTTTTTTTTACAGGTCCCACCAGCTGTATATTTTGAAAAATAAAACTTTATTAAATCAAATAAGTGGGCATGTCTGTTTCCTAAGAAAGGCAGTTACAAAGGATAATAGTAGGTATCGGTTTGTTCATTTGGCTTTGAGCATTACAGTGGTTGAAAATGTATTAGGAAACCATTAACTTTTCTTTCTACGTGGCTGCTGTTTGTTTCTTGCTGCGGCTTCAGTTTTGAATTGATGCCTGAAAAGAAATGAAGGGTTAGCAGGACGAAGGGTGAGATCTCCAAGGGGGAGTGGGTTGGGGTCCTGACACTGGGCCCATACCTGGATTGCCAGCGGCGTCCATTATTCCAGACCCGGCCAAAAGAGGGCAGCCAGCCTGCACTGGTACTGGAGTTATGATCAAAGTTGGCCCCAACTCTGTCTGGTGGGAGTTTCTTCAATTTCTGTTTTTCCTCTACAATAAGCAGTTTTATTTCAGTAGGAAGACTTAAAGAACCCATCACCATTTCTGAATTAATTAACTTACTTTCTTTGAGAAACTCTTCATAGGAGGGTCCTATTTGTTGGTTCCCAGAGCTACAGTCCTCATCTTGGACCATCCAGGGAGGTGTGGCACCTGGAAAAGGAAGACCCTTTAAGCAGAAATCAAAGCACTTAGAAAAAGTTTTTAACCTTCAGGCTATTGTGGAACATACCTAGCTATAAGTTCCTGCCTAACTGAAAACTATAAATGTTCGTAAACAAAATCCAGGAATTCTGGACCATGGGAAGTTGAGGGGCCTAGGCTAATTTAAAAGGTGCTGATACTTAATAAGCTGTATTGAGGCATGACTGACATAAGACAAACTACACACATTTAAAGCATACAATTTGAAATGTTTGGGGTGAAATCATCACCACCATGTATCCTTGTGCCCCTTTAAAATATTTTCTAGCACACCTTCCTTATACCCCTTTTCCCAGGCAACCACCGATGTGCTTTCTGTTGCTATAGGTTAGTTTGCATTTTCTGTAATTTTGTATAAATGGAATATATTATGTACCCTTGTGTGCCTTTTAGCATAGTTACTTTGAGGTTTTTGTGTTACGCGTGTTTTCAATTGTTCCTTCTTTGTTATTGAGTATTTTTTGAAGTGTTCATTTGCTGAGGCACATTGAGATTTTTTTTCAACTTTGTAAGAAACTGCCAAACTGTTTTCCAAAGTAGTTATGCCATTTTGCATTCCCACCAGCAGTGTATGAGAGTTCCTGCATATATAAATGGTCAGTCTTTAGCCTTTTTAAATTTTTTGGCCACACCACGTGTCATGTGGTATTGTTCCCCAACCAGGGATTGAAGCCGTGCCCCCTGCATTGAGAGTGCGGAGCCTTAACCACTGGACCGCCAGGGAGGTCCCTAGTTTTAGCCATTTTGATGAGCGTCTTTTTATACGCCTTTATTGAGTGTTGAGAGGTTTTCATATATTGAGAATACACATCCTTTATTAGATGCTGCTTTACTTTGGAAAAACGTAAGTTTATTATGCTAAAGTTTGTAATCTTCCATTTTTCAAGCAAAGTATTTTTTCTCTTAGTTGAAATACAAGGAGACAAGTGGCTGTAGCATGGCTAATGCCATGGTGGGCACTGTGTAGGGTATAGAAATTTCTCTGGCCCTCAATTGCAACGAGTTTTATTTTTAAAATTTATTTTATTGAAGTATAGTTGATTTACAATGTTGTGTTAATTTCTGCTATACAGCAAAGTGACTCAGTTATATGTGTACTCTTTTTCACATTCTTTCCCATAATAGTTTACCACAGGATATTAAATATAGTTCCCTGTGCTATACAGTAGGACCTTGTTGTTTAGTTTATACTCTTTTTATTTTCACTCTTAAGTGTATTATTTCAAAAAAATTTTTAACACACACTTATATAGTGGTTGAACAAAAACCCTTACAAGAATTACCACGTCTGACATTTTCTAACTTTTAAAACACCTTAGATCTGAAAGTTAAAAAAAAAAAAAATCCGGTAAGCAGGTGAATGTACATCTGTTACTTTCCTGAGTTACTCAGATGCATTTGACATACGTGTCTTCGATACTCTTCTACCAGTGAAAGGCCTAGAACTCAAGTGTGTCTCAAAGATCCCAAGTTCACTGACGGTGCTGTATCTTAATCAACTTTATTCTCTTAAAAAAAAAGCTTCTTACAGTTTGAGAAACATTGCTGTGGGTCTCACCTGAGTGGATGTTACCAATTCCTGGTGTATCCTGTAGTTGGAAATGGGGGGAAAAATCATAAGAAAGCCAAGAGATGATAGGATACTCATAGCCTAGAGGAAGAAATTTTACAGGAGGTGGATGGAACCACTGCCATGATGCTAGTTCCGCACTGGGTTGATGTTAAATCTTACAGAGCACAGTAAATCACTGAAAGACGGTCTTGCCCTCACCAGACTCAAGGTCTTAGTAGCAGAAATGTCCAAAAATAAGTGCCAACTAGATGGTAAGTAAACGAAACCCTTTTCTTAGCATACATACTACTGGGAAAGAGAATTAAGTATGAATTATACAAATTACATTCACAGCTTTTTACATGGGGCTACATATATTTATAACAGTTTTCCATGAAAAAGTGACATTCGAGCTAAGAGCTGAAGGAAGGTGAGGGTTAAGTAGATGATGAGGGAAGGAAAGCATATCATTTAAGACAATGGCAATTACATGTTCAAAAGCGAGAGGAGCACAGTGCAGCTGGAGGATAGAATGTAAGAAAGCAGGTGATGCGATTATTTTCTGTTGTGTTTGGGACAAGGTGGCAGTAGTAGGAATTGTTCGAAGGTAGAAAATGGTAGAGACCAGCTTGTATTCAGGGGATAAAATAGATAAGACATACTCATTGAGGGAATGTGAAAAATGAAAGAAAGGAGGGGATAAGAATCTGTAACTACAGTTAATGGAAACACAGGAGTGGTAGGGGTTAGCTTCAGGTACCTGCGGGGTATCTATAAATGTCCCGTATTGAGCTGGAACTATGAATTCTGCACAGCATGAGATTTAGGAGTTGGTACTCCTATGTGGCAGTTGGGGCAGTGGATAAGATCACCATGGAGGGTGAGGAAAAAGTCTAGGAACGTGATACTATGGGACAGGGCAGCAAGAGGGAAAAGCCTGCTAAGACAGGAATGGCCAGAATACACAGAAAAGCCAGGAGAGACGGGTGTCCTGGGAACTGAGGGGGCATTGGCCCTTTCCCAACTTTCGTATCCATTGTACCTGATGGCCAATGAATGTCAGAGGTTGTCCTGTCTCCATCCAGTCAAGCTCTGGGGCTGGTGGCAGGTCCACATATGAGGGCTGCTGTGAGGTGGAGGCTACTTGGCTGAAAAAGACAAACAGGAGCCAGGCTGGCAGACAAGGTCCTTGAGCCATGAGGATAGCAAAGATGAGATTTGTTCCCTTTTCCCAGCCAGAGTTACAGAATGTTCTAAGAGATGTCAGAACTCTCAATAAGAGGTTTCCTAACAATCTTACCTGTTTGTCCCGTTCCAGCTTCCAGGTGCCGAAGAGCCCTCTTCTGGGTCTGGCACTGTCTGAGGCTGAGTTTGATTCAGGAAAAATAAATGTGTCTAGGATGCTTAAGAATTTGCCTAGGCCATGCTCCCACCCTCCAGACGTAAACAAATTGAGATACTGAGGGTACTGCCCATATCTTGCAAACTTCCCTCCCTCCCTCCCTCCCAGCCTGGCCCACATCATCTCCACTGACAAAGGCCTGCCCCCTGGTGGGCAGGTAGGGGAATTAAGCCGAGCTGATGAAGCATGGAGTCCATGAATTCTCCTAAGAAGAGCTGGTAGGTGAAATGTTGGACCTGGGAGAAGCAGGAATCAGTGGATTTGGATACTGCGCTGGCTCCTCCGAGGGAAACCAACCTCTAAGACAGACCGAACCACCTCCTGCCGGCTGTGCTCCACCTCACGGATCTGAGCTGCCATCTGTGGGAGGGAGGCTGCTTAGATAGGTACAAAATGGTGGGGGGGCTGGGTCCTTCAGAGGCCTTTCCTTTAACTCACCTCTTTAATCACTTCATCCTCTTTTTCCTCATAGGAATCCAGACTTTTCACCATGGACTTCTTGAATCTAAAAAGAAAAAGGGCAAGTCCCTGCCAGTTGTGAAAAGATCCTCAGTAGATCATTTTTCTCTGAATTTTGAGTAGTGTCAAACTCCCAGAAACAAAATAGTACAGTGAACACCCAAGTACCTCTCCCCCAGATTCACTGTTAACATTTTGCCATACTGGCTCCAGTTCGCTTATAAACACATTTCTTTTCTGCCAAGAACATGAGACTTAATTCTAAATTTTTCAGCATGCATCTCCTGGGAACAGGAACAGCCTATGAAACCATTATCATACTTAAGAAAATCAATTTCCTTTTCTTGATGTCCAAATTGTCCCATATTTGGGACAACAATATATTTGCAGTTGTTTTTATCCTACAATACAAAGGTATCCAAATAACATCAATGCTGCTATCAACAATAAGACTACTAAGCAAAGCTCAAGATTTCTTTGCAGTTCATTAGTCCTCAGAAAACCTTCGAAGGGTGTACAGTCAGATTTTTGTGTTCAAGTGTTACTTGAATTATTCTTTTGTCATTGTTATCAATTGATGTATAATTAATATAACTGTCTTTGCCTAATTTTATTATTATTTTTTGAAAATATAACTAAAGGACATTTATTTGTTTTTCACTAAGACTTTGTCTTGAGGACATAACTAAACCGCGTCACCACCCCCCACCCCAATTTGAAGAAGGGTCAGTACAGTGAATGTTACAGCAGATACGAACAGTTTGAAGGACTGGAACCAACAGTAACTGACAAAAACCAGCTTCCATCTAAATCATCATAAAAATGTTTTAAGTTAAAAAAAAAAGGGAGGGGGAGAAGGAGGCAAAAGGGGTTTCAGATTGAACAAGATCCTCACATTTCATCTAATACATTCAACCCTGGCTAGTGTATACCAAAATGGAAACCGGATTACTATAATACAAAACTTCTACTACAGCACTCTGTACACACCTGTGTTCCAAGCCCACCCCCATCCCCCTAATGCTTCCAAACTCAACTGTTTCCCGGCCTGTTGACGAAGGAGCATATAGATCTCTTTAATCCAGTCTTTGTTATAAGGCTGGTATGTCTGGGTATCAGCTCGGTAAACAAGGCAGCTGAGGTCTTCCAGGTCATCAATAAAATCAAATAACTGACTGATATCATACGTGATAGAGGGGCTGTTGGGACTCACTCTCTTCAGATGTTCTTCATACATTTTACAAACACCTTCCATGCATTCATTCACAGATTAATAGCATAAGTTCTGCCTTCGGGCCTCTTGGTAGGCTGTACCAGCAAAATGGTGTGAGACATGGTGCCAAACTCTTGCTGCAGCCGCTGCTGACTACTATGCCGACTCCGCCACCGCACACGAGCTTATAGCCTTTTTGCCTAATTTTAGTATGTAAAACATTTATGTAGGGGAACGGCTCTATCAAGGTGCCCTGGCAGCCTTGCACGTATCCTTACAGGCAAAGCATTGAACTGCAGCTTAGAGTTTTGGCTGAAGGTCTGCGTGATCCTCCTCGAACACAAGAGGACGGGAGGCCTGAAAGGAACTGCTAGGAGGCCATCTCCCACTCGTCTCCCCTATCTCTCATGGGAGACCATTATGAAAGTTTCTCATCAACTCCCAGTTCTGATGGGGTATGGGACTTTGTGCTCTCAGATGAGAGCTGTACATATAAAGCACGTAGCTGCAGTCTAGACTTGGCTCCCCAGCAAAAATACCGCACAGCTCACACTGCAGTCATCCAGCCCTATTTGTATCAGTATGGTCCTTTTTGGTGTGTTGGACAACCTGGGAAGCTGGCACTTTGGGCTTACTCTTTTCACTGCCTATGTAACAAACTGCTTGAATCTAAAAGCTCACTGGGACTTTCCTGGTGGTCCAGTGGTTAGGAATCTCCCTTCCAATGCAGGGAACTTGGGTTTGATCCCTGGTCGGGGAACTAAGATCCCACATGCTACAGGGCAACTAAGCCCACACGCTGCAACTACTGAGCCCACACGCTCTGGAGCCTGCGCGCACCAGAACTAGAGAGAAGCCTGTATGCTGCAATGAAGACCCTGCATGCCAGAACTAAGACCCGATGCAGCCAAATAACTAAAAAGACTAATCTTTAAAAATAATGATTAGGGCTTCCCTGGTGGCGCAGTGGTTAAGAATCCGCCTGCCAATGCAGGGGACACGGGTTTGAGCCCTGGTCCGGGAAGATCCCACGTGCCGCGGAGCAACTAAGCCTGTGTGCCACAACTACTGAGCCTGCGCTCTAGAGCCTGCGAGCCACAGCTACTGAAGCCTGCACACCTAGAGCCTGTGCTCCGCAACAAGAGAAGCCACCGTAATGAGAAGCCCGCGCCCTGCAATGAAGAGTAGCCCCGACTCGCCCCAACTAGAGAAAGCCTGCGCGCGGCAACAAAGACCAGACGCAGCCAAAAATAAAATTATTTATTAAAAAAAAAAAAGTTAAAAAAATAATAAAAGTGGCTCATTGTATCTTTACTGGTCAAATCAGTCAGGCTTGGCCTGGCCTTGTCTTGTGTGAGCTTGAAATTCATAAAGCTCAAAAGTCAAACTATATTTAAATAAAAAGTTCAAAGAGTCCATCCTCATAATTCTCAATTATAACCTTTGCTGCTCAACTATCCTTTATTCACCCACCAAAAACTATATGGAGCTGAGCCAGGGTGTGAGGAGTGAGTGGCCTCAGTTTCTTACCTCCTCCCAGTCTGAACCACAGATTTTAAGGCAAGGTGGTGGGATTTAGGCATTTCTTATTTCCTCATTATTCTCCATACTGGGTAGAGAGAAATAACAAACACCATGTGTTTTCTTAACTTTGGCTTTGGGATCCCCTTGGGTTCCACACTCCACAATCTCAATATGGTCCCAATAAAAGTGATGATGTGAGGCTGCCTGAGTCCTCTCCCTGAGGCAGGCAGGGCTCACTCCCTCTCTGTGCTGTCCAGCCTCCTGCACTCCAGTTCCTGGGGGTCCTCTGAGGCCAGTTAAAATAGAGTCTAAAACTATGAAAAGTGGGCACTGGGTGAGCACCAGTTTCTTGCACACTATAAAAAGCATCTTCTCCTAAAGAACCTTAGTAGTTTCTGTGTCATACATTTAAGTAGTTGATTATGGTCAGCTTTAATTATACACTATGCTCTATTTGCTAAATACATTATAAATCCACCCCCCCCAACTAGACTATAAACCTTTCAAGGACTCTCATATTTCTTTTGTGTCCAATATGGTGCCTAGGATAATGAGTGCTACAAAGACAACTGTTACTAATGAAGTCCTTACTAAACTTCCCAAGTAGTAGAGGAAGCTCCAGTACCTGACACAGGCCCAGAGAATCCACACTCTGCTACTTCATCATGTGAAGTAGTGACTTACCGTGCATAATCCTGGGGGGAGATCAAAAACTTCTCTTTCATCTGGAACTCAGCCTTGTTCTCCCACCAGAATCTGTTGGTTGCTTTCTTGTGTTCTGGACTGAGAATGGAAAGGACAAGTAATCTCAATGATAGATTACAGAATATTACACAGATATCTAGGCATTAGATAAATAATGCAAACTGACATCTGGGTTTCTGTCTCTGGGCAAGGCTGAGAGAAGAATACTGATAGTAGTCTCTTCAAGATCTCCAGTCTCCCCCTTCCAATAAAAATCTGAGAGGAAGTGATGGGAGGGAACCTTGATTGAGCAAGCTGCCCAGCTGACTTTCCCAGCTAGACCACCAACACCACTGGGACCATGGCAGCCGTAAGCCCGCTACCCTCAAGGCTGACAATGCCTACAAGATGACTCAATCAAATCACAAAAGCGTTCTTCCTCTCACCCACCCTAAACTCTCCCTCCCACAAATGTACACGACTGTTGTATGCGGCTCCCGGCCCGGCGCTCACCTGGCCAGATGCTCCAGCAGCCCCCCATGCAGCACGGTCAGGTTTCCGTGGCTCAGGTGTTTCCTCACCTCACAGCCGCAGCACAGGCACCAGCAGCACCGCTCGTGCTCGGGCACGAAACGCTCCACCTGAGCGGCGCGGACGGCCTTGCGGGCGGCCTCCACCTGCCGCGGAGAGAGTACCAAAGGGAAGAGGCTAAGTAGGACCCCGGCGGACCCCCAGATCCCACCCCCTCGGGCCCTCACAGCCCCGCCCGCATTCCCGCCCCGTCCTGTCCAGGGTTTCCTCCAGCCTCCCGTCCGCACCTGAGGCAGAAGCCGCTCCAAAGCCACCTTCAGCTGCCGCTGGTGCTTGCGACTGTAGACGTGTCCGCGGCCGCAGAAGAAGGTCTGGCGGCAAACTGTGCAGCGCTCCGCCGGCGCCATCTACCCAGGACTGGGGATCCGCGACGCGCAGCCGCTCCTTCGCCGTCCGGTGACCTCTGACCCCTCAGGGGCGGGGCGAACCCAGCGGCCCCCGCGGCCCCCAGCGGCCGGCAGGCGCCACTGCAAGTCCTTCTACGGTTGCGCGGGTTTTTCTCCGGGAACCCTCATTGCGCACAAATCCAGCCCGTCGCCAGTACCGCCAAATGCAGTCTGGCTGGAAAAGGTAAGGGAAAGGAGCGCACGCAACAGTTAGCGGGGACCGCGCACGTATCTGGACACTGACAAGGACCCGTAGAGACAATGTAACAAATCGTAACTAGTATTTATAGGGTGCTCAGTGGGGGTCCAGAGCTTTACCTTAACTACCTCAGGTAATCTTCCCAATAACCCTGTGTGGTGTCCTGTTATTACTGGCATTTTACAAGCGGGAAACTGAGGCGTGAAGGAGGAGGTAAGTCTGTGGAAGGTTGCACAGGTGTAAAGCGGCAGAGGCATTACCAGCAGGCTGTAGGGAACACAAGCTGAAGGCCTAATCTAACACCTAATCACGCTCATACCCCACAGGGGTGATCTGAACGTTGCTCCTGTAAAGCTGTAAAGGGAAAGCTATAAAGGGTGCAGAGTCATTGCTGAGGGTTAGCAGACATGTTTAATCTGTAAACGTCCTAAACTAGTGGAACTTTATTCTCTACAAGCCACTTCTCCCAGAGTCAACAGCCTTCCTGTCTGCCCTGCTCCCTTAGCACCTAAGGTGAATTGCTCCCTCCGAGGGCTGAAATCCCCAGACTGTGATCTCCACCCTAGAACTCCCTCCAAAAACCCTGGGGCCTGGCCCACACCTTAACTTATAGGATGTGCAAACAGAGCTGGCACAAAGTCCCCAGCTTCCCTTACATTTGTTACCTGTGCTGGTGCATTAACCTGAATGGGTTACAATGTCTGTGGGCATATCCAGTCAACTCTACATAATTCAGACCCAGAAAGTAGCCAGACTCCCCTTCAGATCTTGACTTCCTGATGGAGCTTCCCTTTAGACTCAGGCCTTTGCCAGATGTGATCCATTTTGATGACCTTGCAATTCTCAGTTCCTTGACCTCTCATCACTCCCCTGGCAGGGGTAATCCTGGACCTTGTCCACCAAAAATTGCTCCTTCTCTGAATTCAAACTCTGAAGTTCTACTCTGACCATCGTCTTCCATCCTCCCCTGTGGACTTACCTTCTATCTGGTCTTTAACTGCAGGGAGACCTCCATTCCTGAATATGAGTACTCTTATCCATTCACTTGGAAAATTATTCAGCATCTGCCAGCTACTAAATGTTTGCTCTAGGCCAGGTTTAAAAATTTAAAAACCTTTAAAATGTGGCCTCCCGGTCAGCAGCATCAGCATCTGGGAACTTGTTAGAAATGCAAATTCTTGGGCCCCACCCCAGACCTACTGAATAGGAAACTCTGGAGTGGGTCCCAGCAATCTGTAGTTTAATGAGCCCTTCAGGTGATTCTGATGCTCAGTCAAGTTTGAGAATCACTGGTCTAGGTCTTAGGTCCTCTTGACTTCGCTTTACCCACTGGATCCCAGGAATACTTCCACCACACTCTCATGGCAACATATTACTTCACTTGACCTACCAAGACCTCTCATTCTGTCACACCCCAACCATCCCATCTGTTTCCGTCATTTGTCCCAAAGCTGCTTTAGAGTAGTCTATACCATCTGCTTAAACTCCTAACTTTTCAGCCCTCTGTAATTTGGGTTTTGAAACTGTTTCCCTAAAGTCTTCCATTACTGAGTATTCATTCGGCTGCCATCTGAACTAGACTGTGTGAATGGAACTCAATTTCTTCCTCTTCAGATCATCCCGTTTTCATCCTCCCAGTGAATGATACCACTAAACTAAAGCCTGGAGTTTTGGGGTAAGTTATCTTTTTTTTTTTAATTTATTTTTATTTATTTATTTATTTATTTTTGGCTCTGTTGGGTCTTCGTTTCTGTGTGCAGGCTTTCTCTAGTTGTGGCGAGCGGGGGCTACTCTTCGTTGAGGGGCACGGGCTTCTCATTGTGGTGGCTTCTCTTGTTGCGGAGCATGGGCTCTAGGCGCACGGGCTTCACTAATTGTGGCTCGTGGGCTCTAGAGCGCAGGCTCAGTAGTTGTGGCGCACGGGCTTTGTTGCTCCACGGCCTGTGGGGTCTCCTGGACCAGGGAAGGGCTCGAATCGGTGTCCCCTGCATTGGCAGGCAGATTCTTAACCACTGCGCCCCCAGGGAAGTCCCCACGGTAAGTTTTCTTTGATACTCCCTTTCACTTAGTCCCCACATCCACCCTGTGCAAGCTGTCTTACTGGATTTCTGAGATGTCTAAAATCTGTTCTCCACCTTTTATACTCATAAACCATACCTTATTTCAATTCCCTACCTTTCTTGCTTAGATTCATGTAAAATCTTTCTGACTGGTTTCCAAGTGTCTGGTGTATTTCAGCTCCATTTATCCTCCACACGCTGGTCTTAAGGTAGTCTCTAAAATGACTTTCCTGATTAATTTAATATCTCTAAGTTGCCTTCAGGAAATATCTAAATTTCGCAACATGAATTTTACACTAAGTTTCCTAACCTCCTTTTCAGTCTTGTGTCCCACACTCCACCCCTCCACCCCCTCCTCCAGGCAATATTCCTGCAGTCCTGTTGCTCCTATGCACTTTAGCATCTCCAGCCCTTGGTTCCCTCTGCCTAGAATTTACTTCTTTCCAGCTCTGCCTGATAAATTCTTTCTATTATATAGGGCTCTGAAATATGAACTAGAATGGAATTTCCACAAGGCTGGTGACTTTGTCTGGAACATGGTAAGCTCTCAATCTATTCATAAGCTCTTAGATCAATTCATGATTGAATGAATGAAATGTCACCCTTTTTGTGAAGCCTATCAGAGTGGATCCTGCAGAATTAATTTTTCAATTTCAAGGTCCTTTGCTCATCCTCTTGTCGTTTTGTTTAGTAGTCAGTTGAAAACCCAATAGTTAAAAAGCTCTTCAAGTGCAGGGACTGTGTCTTTTTTTTTTTTTTTTTTTTTACTAAATAATACTCAGACCCACAGAACTGAGCTTTTCTTTTTTTTTTTTAAATTAATTAATTAATTAATTTATTTTTGGCTGTGTTGGGTCTTTGTTTCTGTGTGAGGGCTTTCTCCAGTTGCGGCGAGCGGGGCCACTCTTCAGCGCGGTGCGCGAGCCTCTCACTGTTGCAGCCTCTCGTTGCGGAGCACAGCTCCAGACGCGCAGGCTCAATAGTTGTGGCGCATGGGCCTAGCTGCTCCGCGGCACGTGGGATCTTCCCGGACCAGGGCTCGAATCAGTGTCCCCTGCATCGGCAGGCAGACTCTCAACCACTGCGCCACCAGAGAAGCCCAGGGACTGTGTCTTCATCATACCTGACTCAGTAGAACTAGCAGAAAGGGATCTTCTATGAATATTTCTCAAATTAAGTTAAAATCATCAAAACTCCAGGCACCCTGGTGTTAACATGCCCATGGGGTGGGAATCTGTGCTGGGAAGGAGCCTCAGAAGCATGCAGCTAACAGCCTGCTAATTATGTTGCAGGAAAGGGGACCCCTTCCAGGGCCCGAGAGTGGGCTCTTGTCTAACACTCGGAAATGAATTGTCTGAGGAGATACATGTACTGACGAAGCAAAAGACTTTATTGGGAAGGGGCACCCGGGTGGAGAGCAGCAGGGTAAGGGAACCCAGGAGAACTGCTCTGCCATGTGGCTCGCAGTCTCAGGTTTCATGGTAATGGGGTTAGTTTTCAGGGTTGTCTCTGGCCAGTCATCTTTCTTGGCCTATATTTGATCTGACTCAGGGTCCTTCCTGGTGGCGCGTGCATCTCTCAGCCAAGATGGATTCCAGTGCAAAGGATTCTGAGAGGTTGGCAGGACAATATTATGGGCTGGCATCGCCTCCCTCCTTTTGGCCCCTCCCAGATTCTCCTGGTTAGTTTTCGGTGGCAGCACCATGTTCCTTATTGGGAACTCGTGTTGTGAGACAACTCATGCAAGTGGTTATCATTGTGCCTGGCCAAGGTGGGTGGTATCAGTCAATGGTTCCCTAACAATTAGAGTATCAAACTACAAAATAGGCTAGTGGATAGCTTTATTTATTTAAAAATTCTAAAAAGTAATTTCTTATTAAAAAAGAAAAAAAAACCTGTACCGAAGCTATAAATCAGAAGAGGGACTTCCTTGGCGGTCCAGTGGCTAAGACTCTGCGCTCACAATGCCTGGGGCCCAGGTTCGATCTCTGGTCAGGGAACTATATCCCACGCCGCAACTAAAGATCCCGCGTGCTGCAACTAAGACCCAGCACAGCCAAATAAATAAATATTTTTAAAATAAATAAATAAATAAATAAACAGGGATTGGCCTCCATATCTTTTTGCCACCCGCCAATCCCCAAAGATGACTATTACTGTCTGATACCTGTTTTCTTCAAGACATTTTCTGTGCGTAGACAACGTACTGTTCCGCTACAGTTTGTTTTTTTAGCCCTAAAAATGTATTATGAATATCTTTCTACACCAGTACATTGAGTATGATTTAAATACCGTCTATATCCCCCTGACTCTCAAATGTATTTACGTCTTCAGCTCAGGCTTATCTTCTGAACTCCAGACTTACAACAATTATCAACTTGACGTAACCACCCTGATGTCTCACACATTCTAAACACAAAACTGCTCAAACCTGCTGCTCCTACACAGGCTTCCCCTCCTCATCATTCATCCAGTCATTCAAACCAGAAACCTCAGAGTCATTATTTTCTCCTCCTGCATCTAAGCAATACTGTTGACGTGTTGATTCTGCCTCCAAGCTATATCATCAAATCAGGCTGCTGCTCTCCATTTCTACTGCCACCTGGATTCTGCAGTCACCTCCCTACAGGCCTTCCTGCTTCCATGTTTGCCCCCTCCAAGCCACTTTCAATGAGTGGCTAAGCATCACTTAAAAAATAAAAGGGAGTTGGACTTCCCTGGTGGCACAGTGGTTAAGAATCTGCTTGCCAATGCAGGGGACATCACTTCCGGAGAAGAGCTAGCTGTTGTTTTCCAGACTTGAAAAGCAGACCCTGTGCTAACGTCTCCTGTGAGAAGTCTTCCCCAGTTCCTCTCACGCTAATTGCCCTCTTCTCTGTGCTTCCAGAGAACAAGGAATCTGCCTGTTAGGGAAGTTACTAGTGACAAGTCCTAGTAACAAACAAACAAACAAGCAAACAGAGCATTCTTACTACCTAATGGGCCCCATGCTAGGCTCTGGGGTTTGGACATGAACGGGACTTATTCCATTGTATTGTCCTCACTGGTTGCCAAGGTCACTGAGGGTGAGCGCCTCTGGGACAGGGACTGTATCTTATACGTTGCTTGGTTTGGTGGTTTTCTACTTCATCAGCCTTAACACCCTAGGAATGGAGCAAATACTCTGTAAGACCGTCTTTACCACCCTGAAATGAACCTTACTGATAAAATAACCTACCTACACATACTATTAAAAAAAAAATCAAACTGTAATGCTCTAACGGTAATACAACAGAAAAATAAAGGGAGAGAAATGTATAATAAAAATGTATTCTAATGGATAAACTATATATATTCTTTTTTATAAATTTATTTATTTATTTTTGGCTGTGTTGGGTCTTCGTTGCTGCACGTGGCTCTGGTTGCATCGAGCAGGGGCTACTCTTCGTTTCGGTGCGTGGGCTTCTCATTGCGGTGGCTTCTCTTGTTGTGGAGCATGGGCTTTAGGTGCACGGGCTTCAGTAGTTGTGGCTCACGGGCTGTAGTGCGCAGGCTCAGTAGTTGTGGCACACGGGCTTAGTTGCTCCGTGGCATGTGGGATCTTCCCAGACCAGGGCTCAAACCCGTGTCCCCTGCATTGGCAGGTGGATTCTTAACCACTGCGCCGCCAGGGAAGTCCAATAAACTATATTTGAAAATATGAGACAGTTAAAAATTTGTAGATACTTATTGTGAATAGCTTAAAGAGAAGTCATTCAAATGATTATTGAAAATACTTTTTTAAAAATGGATATAGAGCTATTCTGATTTTTTAATTTATTAATTAGTTTGCACCAGGTCTTAGTTGTGGCTCGCCGGCTCCTTAGTTGCGGCATGCGTGTGGGATCTAGTTCCCTGACCAGGGATCGAACCCGTGCCCCCTGCATTGGGAGTGCAGAGTCTTAACCACTGCGCCACCAGGGAAGTCCTGAAAATACTTTTTTCTGTATATTGGCTACCTTGAAATAGCTAAATATTTGTTTATACATGTAGAATCCCGATGATTACAACAAATACAAACAGACCAATACAGGCATGTGGTATTGGTGAGTTAAATACCAGAGCAGCTTTGCTGTCAGTGAAGTGATTTTCCGAAATGGCAAACAACTCTCAGAAAACTTCCAAACTAAAAAAAGTACAGTCTTCCTTCACTTTACATAAGAGTTGCATTCCTGGAAAATTCAGTATATAATAAAACAACACAACAAATACTTTCTGCTTAGGTGTAAAACCGGGTTAGGTTCTTGGCTCAGCTCATTCTCAATGGCCTTCAGTATGAGGCTCAGCTCTTTAAGGTGAGACACTGCCTCCTGCACTGACACTTGACACTCCTGGGCCTGCCAGTCCCCCACATCCTTGCGGCAACCATAGGGCCAGTGAGAGCCCCTGGCCTAGCACTGCTTTTGGTGCATATTCCAGAATGAATGCAAAGCTGGAGCGGGTAGAGCAGAGGTGGTTGTGGTGACGGACAAGTGACTAGGGCGAGACTGCATGTCTGTTACCAAAAACGTGCAAACCAAGCAGATGAACCGGGGCCTTTCTTCAAAGGTAAAGATTTTGGTCAGATAGGGCATGGGCCATGCTTTCAGGAATACCATGTTTCAGAGACTAGGGAGGAGGCAGTCTGATTTTATAGTGCTATAGACTGCAAGGGATTAAGGGCTGAATAAGTGGACAGAAATGAAGGCAACTCCTTAAATAGCTATCACACTCAATGACCTGAGAAGAATAACAGTACCTACTCCTTAAGGCCTCTGTATGGATTAAACCTGCAAATGCACTTAGAATGATGTCTGGTCCAATTGTAAGCACTCAATGTTAATATGCCAGACACAGGACTACACACTTTCCATTGTCCTATTTAGTTCCCAAATCAAGTCTGTGTGTACTTTTACTATCCCCAATTTGCATGCAAAAGAAACTGAAGTTTAGAAATGTTAAGAAAACTGTGCTAAAGAAGATACAGTGAGAGATGACAGGTGATCTGCTGAGCGGGAGCAGAGCGGGGAGTCAGAGATGGAGCAAGGCCCCGGCTCCCACTGAGAGTTGCCAAGTGCTGAAAGTAAATCCAGGCCATCACTAGCCCACCAGCATCCTGGAGGAAGGAGGCGGGTCCTAACTAGACATCACAAGAAGCAAAAAAACAGCTACCATTTATTTAGAACTGGGAGCCAGGTTTGGTATGAAGCACTCTACTCCATCCCCCCACATCTCAATGCTGGTACAGTACTAAGAAAGAGCCATCAGGGACTTCCCTGGCGATCCAGTGGTTAAGACTCCGCGCTTCCACTGCAGGGGGCGCGGGTTCAATCCCTGGTAGGGGAACTAAGATCCCACATGCCATGCTGTGTGTCCAAAAAAAATAAAAATAAATAAAAATTAAAAAAAGAAAGAGCCATCATTAACTCATTTTCCTGATCAAGACACTCAAGCTTAAAGAGAAAGTGGCTGCCTGAGGCAGGTTCTTCTAGAACGAGGATGCAAGAGCAGCAAGCAGCTACATCAGAGCTGAGAGCCAGTGCCCTTCTTGAGACTCACACACTACCCACTGCTACCTCTGGGGAGTAGTGATGCCCAGTCCCCTGGGACAGTGTCTGAGGCTGGAGCCATGTTTCTGTACAGGCCTGTTGTGGGGTGAGGGAAGAGCAGGAGAGGGAATGAGAAGGGTCATCTCAGCCCTGTGGGAAACCCAGCGTGAACTTCAAGCACTGTGGGAATGTCCGTGGCATCCCGACACAGCTCTGAATCTCGTTCCTTCCTTACTTGTCCCCCTGGCTTCTCCCTATCCCTCAGGTCTGAGGCTGGCAGCTGGCCTTGCCCTGGACACGGTCTCCTGCAACCAGGGAAGCCACAGCAGCCCAGCTGTGATCTGCAGCCTCTAAGGACAAGTACTCTGGTTTCTACTGAAACCGGAAATATGGAAGGGCCATGCCTCTCAGCTCTCAGTTCCCACCCCTCACCCCCAATGCTTAAATGGGGGAAATGAGACTTAAGCCTGGCTACTCCTTTTCTCAAGAAATTCTTTCCTTTCACCTTTCTCACTGCTCCTTCATGGCCTCCTATAAGGGTCTTTCCTTCAACTGTTCCATAGATGATGTGTTTCCCTAGGCCTCTCCTCATTGTCCCCGGCTGATTACATCCACTCCTATGAGTGGGTGGTGATTTGGGGGGGCCTTTTGCAGGCCTGGCTGCTTTATGATAGCATCTCCCAAGAAAAATGGGACCCTAAAGAGGGTTGAGTGTTTTCTTCCTTTGAAGAAGGAAGAGTATGGGCTCCCTTTGCTGTGCATCAGGCAACTGCCCCACCCATCAGCTCTGAGGGCATCCCATTTCCAACCTCAGAGCTCACCTCCGCCCCCACCCCTGCCCCATCCTCAGACCACGCACACACCAGGGTGCTGCAGATAACTTTAATAAGGCATGGGCTGACGGTTGGTTTGTGGAACTAAAGGTCAAAGAGGGAGGGCATCACATCTGTAAGGAAAGAAGAAAGTCAAAGGGATCTATCTGCCGTTTGCAGACGCTGTTCCATAAGCCTGGAAAGCTCTCTCACGGCAAATGATCTACTTTTCCTCTCTCAAGGCCCAAATGCCACCTGGTCTCCAGGAGAAGAAAAAGCCCCCTTTGCAGAGAACTGCTTATACCATGCTTCTCACATTGTGTGGTCACCATTTCCCCAAGCTGCGGGGCTGTGAGTAGGGCCAGCTGCACCTTAGCTGTTTCTCCATCAACTCCCAGCACCTCAGGTTCCGTGCTTGTGTGTGGGGGGGGACCCCTGACGCAGGCACCACCCCAGGGTCTCAGAACACTGCTCTCCTCTCCCCTTCCTACAGAAGGTGCCACCCCCTCCCCGCCCCCTCCCCCGTGTGACCCTGGCTCCTTCTCTGCATACTCGGCCTTGGGTCAGGATCTTCAGGGCCCCTTCCCTCGGCCCCACGTGTGACGAGGCCTCACACCTGGCTGGCTCATGCACTGTTGGATAGTTTCCAGCTTAGTGGAGGCCAAGGCGCGGGCCTCCTCTGCAAAGCGGCGGTGTCCCTCCTCGGTCAACTTCCAGAGGCAGGATCGGGGCCGTGTGCTGGCGCCACCCTGCATGCTGACCGGCACTTTCTCAAAGCTGTCTCGGAAACAGAGATTGTGACGCACGGTATTCTTCCAGCCTTCAGGAGCCGTCCGGAAAAAGGGGAAATGTTGTCTGCAGACAGGGAGGAATGGTAAGGAGAGGTGTGGTCTCTCTGGGAGACGCCTTACCCTGGAGAATGTTCTCCCCCGGGGCCAGGAGCCTCAGCCCTTCTCTCACGTCGGAGAAGGGCAAGCTGGCCCACGACGCACTCTGCCGACTGAGCATGTGTCAGACCTCCACCTGGCGCAGTGCTTGTGCAGAGCCTCACCTTATAGACCCAGTTCACTGCCCCCACTCCCCGGCTCGCTTTCCTCCCTCCCTCCGAGGGCTCAGGAGTTTGACTTGCAACAGGAACAGAGCAGAAATCAGGCCAACAAGCTCCTGTCAGAGGAATCCTGGTCAAGGAGGATGCCTCTTGAGGATTAATACTCTGTGACTCGTCTGATAATAGAGGGAAAAGGTCTGAGAAACTCGTCATAGTCATGGGTACCCGACTCTCAAAGCTCAACGTAAATCCCTTCTCAGCCCGGCTTCCCCGGGTCCTTGGGGAACAGGCTGTGCCAGGCAGTTCAGTCCAAAGGGAAAGCATGTGAGAAACTGTTGGGGAAACCAGATTTTATACTGGGTTTATTTTAAACCAGATTTTATACTTCCCTCTTGAGAGGGAAGATGGGAGAATTTATGACCCGGGTGATTTTATATTTTAAGGAACTAAGGTATAAAAAGGTTGGAGTTTCTTAGATGTGAAAGGGGGTGGGGTGGCTATCTTCCTGTCTATGTGAGGTGTGGACACACATTCGGGGACAACCCAGAACCAGTGCCTGGGAAAGGAGAAGTATCCTCTCAGCCCCAGATGGGGGAACTGAAGCAGCAGCCCAGGGCCTGGAAGGTATCAGAGCAGGGCCCTGCCCCCTCCCTTCGCCCTCCTCACAGGGCCCCCCCCTGCACATACCGAGTGAAACTGTAGATCTGTTGCACGTTGAGGCCACAGGGGGAACTGTTTCTTAATGCCAGTGCAATTAGGTGGAAGTAATTGAGAGGGGGCCGGGACCACAGCCCCCCCTCCTGGCTGTTGGCTTGCCGAAGCCTCCGACTCTGGAGGGGGGCCCTTTTGTGAGGGGACGGGAGAGCCACAGAGGAGCTGTCATCCTGGTCCTCAGCCTCCTCCTCTTCTGTGAGCTAGAGGAGCACAGAGTAGGAACTGGTCCTGACTCCACGGCCTCTACTCCAGGGGTGCAGTGGCAGGAAGGGGTGGTGGTCTAGGGCCACCATCTGGGCTTCTCCCCAACCCAGGGGCACAGCTAATTTCTGAACCCATTAACCCTTCGTTAGGGCCCTAAGAAAACAGAACTCTCTGCTGCATCATCCCTGTGCCCACCCTGCCTACATCCCAAGTCCAGCCCACACCCCAGAAATCCCTACCTCCCAGTTGCTGGGGGAAGAGGCAAACCACTTCCGAGGGGGATACTGGTCTCCAGAAAGTGATGGCGACTCCACCACTGTGGCCTGTGGGCATTTGGCAAAGTCGTCTTCTTTTGGGGGTGGCTGAGGGGAAGGGACTATGCTTGTCAGATTCTTCCCCTTACTGGGTTCTGGGACCTCCAGCTTTCCAGGGGGGAACACGATGTTGGGGTCTACCCACATCCACAGGTTGGGCTCGAAATCTGGACCTGTGCAGAGAAAAAGGAGATTGCGGGCCATAGGTCATGGGCTTTGGGTGTCCCGCCCAGGCCACAGGGCCATGTCAGAGAACTCACTCCCATCTACTCACCATCTTTATCAGGGTTGGGTTTTTTTTCCAGAGGTAGTTTTGGTGGCTCAACTATTCGGAGTTTATATCTGGCAACTAGCAAAAAGAAGAGAGTCAAAACATCCTAGGATTTTCATTTTGGCCCCTTGAAGCTTCCCTGGGAAGTGGCTACGGGCCCTGCCTGGGAAGTTATGATGCCATATTCTACTGGTTTCCCCTTACCTCTCTGACCTTTTCATTCTCCTCTGCATTCTTCTCTTCTCACCCCACATTACAGCCCCTAAACCATCTCATTAATGCCTGTTACTTTAGTCAGTCACCATCTATAAACTCAAGGCTTACAAATCTTTATCTCTAGCCCAGACTTCTCTGCCAGCCCTTAACTAGAACTGCCCATGGGATAACCCACAGGCATTTGAACAACATTTCTAAAACTCAACTCCATTTTCCTGCTCTTGCTCCTGCATTCCTTGTTTCAGCATATGGCACCATCTAACCAGCTGTCCAGGCTAGATACTTGGAAATCATTCTTTTTTTTTTTTTTCCTCAATTTTTTAGTTGAAGTATAGTTGATTTACAATGTGCTCGTTTCAGGTGTACAGCAAAGTGATTCAGTTTTATACACACACACACACACACACACACACGCATATATATACACATTCTTTTTCAGATTCTTTTCCACTGTAGGTTATTACAAGATATTGAACATAGTTCCCTGGGCTCTACAGTAGGCCCTTGTTTGTTATCTATTTTATGTACAGCAGTGTGTATCTGTTAATCCCAAACTCCTAATTTATCCCCCCCCACGCCCCCCCCCACCACTTCCCCTTTGGTAACCATAAGTTTGTTTTCTATGTCCGTGAGTGGAAATCATTCTTGACTCCTCTTTCCCGTACAGCCACACCCAATCAATCACCAAGTTCTACCATCCTAGTCCAAGCCTATAACCTAAAAGGTCTGTTTATCTTCTTTTCTTTAATTTACCGTATTGCAGTTTGAGTGATCTTCCCAAAATGTTAATCCAATCATGCCACCCTTCAGTGTAAAGCCTTTTGATGGCTTTCCATTGCCTTTGGGCCAAATCTAAATTCCTGAGATAGTCTACAAGGCCCTGGCTTCTCATCAGTGTTGAGTCATTCCTCCCAGGCTCTCCACCCATCTCCAACAGACCACATCTAGATCCTCTGCCTTCCCATAAGCTGTTCCCTTTGCTGGAAAGAAACACTCTTCCCTCTTCCTGCTTGCCTAGTTAAATGCTACTCACCCATCAGGTCTCTGTTTAAACATCTTTCTAAAGCAGGCCTTCTCTGACTACCTGTCCAAACACTCCTGTAGCACACATTTTATTGTAATTACCTGCTTAGTGTCTATCTCCAGGTCTGTCTCCTTCACTGCCTGGCACATGGGAGGAGCTCAACTTAACTGGATGAATGAATACATGGTGGGCTCAGAGTAAATCAGGTATATATTAGAGCTAGCTGCTCGACATGAAGCTGGCTTCTGGTCCAGGTAGGGGGAACTATTTTTGTCCCCCTCATTGTCCCCATGAGTGTCATCATATTACAGATGAATCTAGGTTTTTGTCTGGAAAATGATGATATACTTATTAGAGAGCTCAGTAATTAGAAAGGATGCCCATTACATCGTTAATGTTCAACACAGTATTCTAAAAAGGAAAAAGTAGTAAGAGATACAAGAAAGAAAAAGGCAAAACTATAATTATTTACAGAAAAAAACATAGATTAACAGAAAACCATACAAAATCGATATATAAATTATTAGAACCGATAAGAGTCCAGCAAGTTTGCTGGATATAAGACCAACATACTAATCACCACTGTTCCTCTATACCAGCATTAAGAAACTGGAAAATAATTTTTTTTCCCAAAAAGGTGCTGTTCACAATAGCAACCAAAGTTATAATGTATCTAGGGATTAACTCATCAAAGAATGGACCTTTATGTGAAAAAGATGTACTTACTACTTAAGGACCTAAAAGACTTCAATAAACAAAGACATATAATACATATTATAAAGATGCCAATTATCCTCAAATTAACCTATACATTTAATGCAGATATTATAACACATAAAAATTGAAAGGTTCTGCACAGTAAAACTCACAAGGGAAAAAAAAATCCATAGATAATAAACCAGAAAAAAAGTCATCTCCAGAACTCTCAATTCTCTGATAGACAGCTCCTACAAATCAAAAAATAAAAGGCTAAGACAAATCTATACATGGGTGAAAGATACGAATCAGTATTCAGAAGGAGAGGCTACCTGAAGATGCTCAGCCTTACTAGTAATAGGAACACAATAAAAGAATGATATAATACTTTACATCAAACTGACAAGAATTATAAAAAGAGGTAATACCAAGTGTTGGCAAAGATGCAGTGAAATAGGATCCTTTATTACATCTGAATAGCAACCGGTGCTGGTGAAGAATAATCAGGCAGCACTACAATTTACTGTCTAATTCTGGGTGTGTCTACTCAAGTTAAAAGAGGAATTTATATACTAATTTTCATTGCTACCATCATCTACCAAATTCTCGGCCACTCCCCCTCATTTAGAGGAATATAGTTCCTGGCTCACTGTCACTAGTGCTACTCCTGCCTTAAATCTTGGCTATTTCAATAGATACATAGATGATTATCCTAATAACCTGGCCTCTAGTTTCTTGAACTCTTCTGCTCCCAAAATTCTGCCTTCCATCCTAACATAGACAGTCCTCACTGTCATAACCTAAACCAATAACTGCAACCTCTCCATAACCTCATTTTTGCACCATGTAAAAATGCACCACCTCCTCTTTCCAACCATCTCTTTTGATACCAACTGATAACCCCAATCCATTGATCTATGGCTTTGGAGCACTTGTTTGGTAGAGCTGGATTTAATCAGGGTTGTGGTTTGGCCAAGCAAGTGTTCCAAAGCCATAGAGAGCCAAAGGAGTCAACGGTGTATGCAAGAGAGTGAGCCTGTTTGACTGGGGGATTCTAGGTTAGTTAAAGAGAGGACATCCTCTCTAACTCTGCTCTTTGAGAGCAGGGAAAGGGTGATGAGATCAACAGACGGGTGATCTCAGTGGGATCAAAGGATAGTGCCTCTGTCCATCTCCCTCCCCTGCTCTCTCTGACACAGGTGGCCCCACACCTCCTCAAGGACAGTGTTTGAAATTTATTTTGGCCTCAGGAGGCTTGTGGGATCTTAGTTTCCTGACCAGGGAGCAGTGAAAGCGCCAAGTCCTACTCATTGGACGGCCAGGGAATTCCAGTCTCCTCTCTCTTCTGTTATAAATTTCTGTCTCTGGACCATTATCATCATTCAAATATGCTGTTAATTCTCTCATCTTATTAAAAACAAGAACTTCTTTTATCCCCACTTTCTGTGCCAGGCCACTACTCCATATTTTTGCTTTCCTTTGAGGAAGAACTCCTCGAAAGAATTGCCTATACTTTGTCTCCACTTCCTCTCCCTTCCACACTTAAAGCCTTGCCAATCAGTCTTCCTCCTCCACCACTCCCCCAAAACCACTATGATCAAGGCTGCACTCCACCAAAACCATATAATCAAGGCTCTGCTTTGCTAAATCCAATAGTCAGCCCACCTCCGACCTGATCTCTCACAGCAGTGTTCCTGTCCTGTGACCACTCCTTCATTGAAACACTTTCTTCACTTGGTTTCCAGGAAACCACAATATCAGTTTTGATTCTTAACGGTCACTTCCTCAGTTTTTTTGGTTTATCTCCTCTCCAATATCTTTAGAATGGAATGCCCCCCCAGGGCTCATCCTTGGTTCTTCTCTATTCTCACCCCTTAAATGCCAGGCGTGTACCAAAGACTCTCAAAATTTATATCTGCATACCTCTCTCCAGAATTGCAGACTTATATATTCACCAGCTTACTCAACATTTCTACTTGGATATCTAAAAAATATCTCAAACTCAGCATGTTCAGAACAGAATTCCTGATTTTCCTCCCTAAACATCCTATCAGGAGCTTACCCCATCTCACTACAAGACAACCCATCCTTGCTCTTGATCAGCCAAAAACTCTGGATGAGTCATCCTCTAATCTCTCTTTTTTACACCACACATCCAATCCATCAAGCGAATCCACGTGGTTCTACCTTCTCACCATATCCTCTGCCACCACCCTGGTGGTGCAGTCTGCCATCGGCTCTTGTCTGGATTACTACAGTAGCCTCCTAACTAGTCTCCTGGCTTCCCAGTCGCTCTACATTTACAGTGTACCCTCAACCCAGCAGCCACAGTGATCTTTTCAGACTATAGATCATTCAGGATCAGCTACATAATTTGTAGCGCCCAGTGCAAAAGGAAAATGTGGGCCTCCTTGTTCAAAAAAGGAAAATGTGGGCCTCCTTGTTCAAAAACTATTAAAAATCTTAAGACAGTGATACCAGGACATTAAACCAAGTATAGGCACACTATGCAATGGCACAGGTCACTCACTAAGCTGGCGATCATGTCACTCCTCTGTTCCAAACCTTTCAACCATGCTGCATCTTACTTGGAGTCAACCCTAACGCCCTCAAAGGGGAAGACGGCTCTTCCTGATCTCTGCTCCATGACCCACACCCTCTGAACTCTCCTCTTTATTTACTTTGATCCAGCCTCACTGGCCTCTTTACCGGTTCCTCCAGGCATATTCCTGAGGGCTTCTACACTGGCTATTTTTTCTGCCTGGGAAATTTTCCTCTAAGTATCCTCCGGCTCACTATCTCACCTCCTTCAACTCTGCTCTGCTCATATACTATGTTCCCAATGAAGACCAACCTGATGACCCTATTTAAAACTGTAGCTGCCACCACCTCCCAGCCCCCATTCCTGAGCCCTCTTACCATGTCCTTTTTTCCCCCATCTCAGTTATCACCTTATAACATACCATATATATGTATATATATATATATATATATTTTTTTTTTTTTAATGTGGATTGCCTGTGTGGCCCCAGTAGAATGTCAGCTCCATGAAGACTTGTCTGTTTTGTTCATGATGTATCACATGAGTGTCCAGAACAGTGCCTGGCAAATTGGAGGTGCTCAATAAATATTTCTTGAATCAGTGAAGATACAAGAATGTTCGTCAGCATTACTTATGGTGGCAAAGAGTTCCAGTGGAGTTTTGTCTCCATCAGTAAGGAGAATTAAAATGCAAAAAGTAATGTATGCAGATGATAGAATACCGCACAGCAGTCAGAAATGATGAACCAGATCTGCATTTAGCAACCGAAATAACTCTCAAAAACAATTTGAATGAGGGGAAAAAAAGCAATGAGTTTATGTAAATTAAGTTCACCTATAAAAGCAAAATAATGCTAAACAGTTTTCAAAGATACACCTATCTAAAGATATTAAACGGATTAGGGTAGATACTTGGGAGTGTGGGAGGTGACAAAAGTGGGTGGGGATTGAATGAGTTAATCCAAGTACTTTGCCCAAACAGATGGCAATCTTGTACCATGAATGTAGGAGGTGATTAACTCAAATCGCAACACTTGAGGACCAAACAAAAAAAGTTTTTAAAAGACAACGGTCAACTATCCATTCAGCAAATATTGAGCACCTCTAGGTGTCAGACAATGTATTAAGAGGTGGGGATACAGCCACGAACAAAACCGATTTTAAAAAGATTTTAAGAGAAAGATGAACGAAAACGTAGTGTGCCCCGATGGCGTAGGCGCCACGGAGAAAAGGCCGAGAAGAGGCCTAGAAAGTTCTGGGATTTAGCCGGGGTGGGTGGGGTAGGATTGAAAGGCCGTGTTCAGGCAGGACCCCTGCCCTCCCTGGGCTTTCGGTCGAGGCGGGGACTCCATTGCCCCTCGGAAAAAGTGGGGGCGGGGTGGGAGATCCGGGGTTCAGCAAAGGGGGCGCGGGGCCCGGTAACGCGACATACGTCACGGGACTCATGGGGGCGAGTGGCAAGCGAGTCAAAGGCCGGGGAGCTTCCGGTCCTGCGCGCCCAGGAGCCTCCGACCCTCCGCGGCGCGCCCATCCCCCACGACCCCCCTCTCGGACACTCACGGTTCTGTTCCGCTAAGGGCAGGTGCGTAGTGGTGAAGGCCAGAAAGCACTCGTTCCCCATGTCCCAGTCCAGCAATCCCGGGACCTGGCCATGGAGGCTGGCCCAGAAGTCTAGGTGCTGGAGCTTCAGATCCACGATTAGCTAGAGGAGGGAGAGCCGGCACAGGGTGGGAGAGTCTGGAGAGACTGAGGCTGAGGCCTAGGAGGCACTTCCTCAAATACCCGCGCTCTGATTGAGTTAGGTCGGAGCCCGCTCAGGTGTGCCCGGTCCGTCTGACACCCTTGCTCTCGAGCCTCCACTGAGTGCTCCTTGCCACGTCTTTCTGCAAGCCCCCCCTGCCCCGCTTTCATTTGGGAACCTTGGGGGTCCAGAAGGGAGGTACCCCAGGCCCTCTTTCCCCTCTACATTTGCACCAAGCTCTTCTTTTATTTAGTAAATCAGTCTACCTTTGAAGAATGATCCCGTGGTGGTATTAATAGCTACTTTCTAGAAGTTTGGAAGATTTCATGGTTTATCCAAGATTACATCTGTAAGTATATGGTGGAGATAGGATTAAATGGTGATTTTTTTATTATTTTATTTTTTTGAATGGTGATATTTAAATTTTGTTTTGCATAATTTCAAATTTACAGAAAAGTCCCAAGAATACTATAAAAAATTCCAGTATACCTAAATCCTGTAACTCACCAATTATACCAATTATTAACATTTCATCACATTTTTGCTTTTGTCTCCATGTATGTAAGACATACATTGTTTTTTCTGAACTGTTTGTGAGAGTAATTTGCAGACGTCATGTCCCTTTACCCACAAATACTTCAGTGTGTATTTTCTTTTTTTTTTTTTTAATATCACTTTTTTTTTTCTTTATTTTATTTTATTTATTTATTTATTTATTTATGGCTGTGTTGGGTCTTCGTTTCCGTGCGAGGACTTTCTCTAGTTGCGGCAAGTGGGGGCCACTCTTCATCACAGTGCGCGGGCCTCTCACTATCGCGGCCTCTCTTGTTGCGGAGCACAGGCTCCAGACGCGCAGGCTCAGTAATTGTGGCTCACGGGCCTAGTTGCTCCGTGGCATGTGGGATCCTCCCAGACCAGGGCTCGAACCCGTGTCCCCTGCATTGGCAGGCAGACTCTCAACCACTGCGCCACCAGGGAAGCCCTCAGTGTGTATTTACTAAAAACATGGATATTGGTTTACATAACCAGAAAATCAGAAACAAGAAAATCATCAAAATTTAACATTGATGGGCTTCCCTGGTGGCGCAGTGGTTGAGAATCTGCCTGCCAATGCAGGGGACACGGGTTCGAGCCTTGGTCTGGGAAGATCCTGCATGCCACGGAGCAACTAGGCCCGTGAGCCACAATTACTGAGCCTGCGCGTCTGGAGCCTGTGCTCCACAACAAGAGAGGCCGCGGTAGTGAGAGGCCCGCGCACCGCGATGAAGAGTGGCCCCCGCTTGCCACAGCTAGAGAAAGCCCTCGCACAGAAATGAAGACCCAACACAGCCAAAAATAAATAAATAAACAAAGTAAACAATGCGTTAAAAAAAAATTCTTTAAAAAAAAAAATTTAACATTGATTAAATACTATGTTTGAGATACACATTCTATTCAGATTTCACCAATTGTGCCAATAGTGTCCTTTATTTTTTTAATTTGTTTTCTGGTCTAGCATCCAATTCAGGATCATGCAGGGCATTTAATATTTATGTCTGTTTAGTCTCTAATCTGGAGCAGTTTCTCAGACTTTTATTTATTTATTTTAAAATTTTTTTTGAATTTTATTTATTTATTTTTTATACAGCAGGTTCTTATTAGTTATCTATTTTATACATATTAGTGTATACATGTCAATTCCAATCTCCCAATTCATCCCACCACTCCCCCACCAGACTTTTAAATCTTTCATAACATTGACATTTTTGAAGAGTACAGGCCATTTATTTTGTAGAATGTCCCTGATTTCCTCATAATTAGACTTAGATTATGCATTTTTGGCAACAATACCAGAGAAGTGATTTTGTTTCCTTCTTAGTACATCACATCAAGAGGCCCATGATGTCAGTTTGTCTCATTATTTGTGGTATCCATCATGTTTCTCAACTGTGAAGTTACCTTTTTTTTTTCTTTTGTAATTAGTAAGCAATTTGTGAGGAGATACTTTAAAGTGATCTAAAATCCTGTTTCTCATCAAGTTTGGACCCACAGATTCTAGCGTCCATTTACGATTCTTGCCTAAATCAATCATTACTATCATGGGTGTGAAATGATGATTTTTTTTTTTTTTTTTGACTGCGGGATCTTAGTTCCCCAACCAGGGATCGAACGCAGGGCCACGATAATGAAAGCACTGAGTCCTAACCACTGGACCGCCAGGGAATTCCCTGATTTTTCTAAATCAATCATTACATCTCCATTTATTTAGTTGGCATTCTGTTGTAAAGAAGAGCTTTTCCTTATCTCGTTTTGTTTATTTGTTATCAGTATGGACTCAAAGGATTGATTCTTATTTTACAGAGTGGATCATAATTCAGTACTGTAATTATTTGTTTTAATTCTTAAATTGTTCAGATTTGGCCAGAGGGTGAGGCAGCCCCCTCTGGTTCCTTTGTGCATACTGGGTTTTCCCATCAGAGCTCATCCACCCTATATTGTGTTGCCTGTTCCTTGTCTACTAGACCAGATTTTTTTTTTTAATAATTTATTTATTTATCTTTGGCATCGTTGGGTCTTCGTTTCTGCACGTGGGCTTTCTCTAGTTGTGGCGAGCGGGGGCTGCTCTTCGTTGTGGTGCGCAGGCTTCTCATTGCAGTGGCTTCTCTTGTTGCAGAGCACAGGCTCTAGGCGTGCAGGCTTCAGTAGTTGTGGCACACGGGCTTAGTTGCTCTGTGGCATGTGGGATCTTCCTGGACCAGGGCTCGAACCCGTGTCCCCTGCACTGGCAGGCGGATTCTTACCCACCGAGCCACCAGGAAAGTCCCGACCAGAAATTTTGAGAGTAGTACCTGATGCATAGGAGACCCTCAATATATATTGTTTTAACTATGGTGAAAACAACAGCTTTCTTTTAAAAAATTTACTGGGACTCTACCTTTAATATCAATAATAATAGTTTTTATGACAATTTACCTAATTATAAAAATAATACATGTTTGATGCATAAAACTTGGAAGTATAGAAAGCACAAAGAAAAAACAATAAAATAAAAATCATTCTTGCTATCAACCAGAGATAATAATTAATTACATTCTGATATATATTATTCCAATCTTTTTCCTTATGAGTGTTTCATTTTTGTTTTATAAAAAATGTTATTGTGGGCTTCCCTGGTGGTGCAGTGGTTGAGAATCTGCCTGCCAATGCAGGGGACATGGGTTCGAGCCCTGATCTGGGAAGATCCCACATGCCAGGGAGCAGCTGGGCCCGTGAGCCACAATTACTGAGCCTGCGCGTCTGGAGCCTGTGCTCCACAACAAGAGAGGCCGCGATAGTGAGAGGCCCGCGCACCGCGATGAAGAGTGGCCCCCACTTGCCACAACTAGGGAAAGCCCTCCCACAGAAACAAAGACCCAACACAGCCATAAATAATAAATAAATAAAATAAATTTAAAAAAACAAAACAAAACAACAACAACAACAAAAAATATTATTGTAATGCATCCACCCTTTTATAGCCCTTTTTATTTATTTTTTATTTTTATTTTTTTTCCTTTTATTTATTTATTTTTTAGGCTATACTGTGTGGCATGCGGGATCTTAGTTCCCCAACCAGGGATCGAACCTATGCCCCCTGCATTGGGAGCACAGAGTCTTAATCACTGGAGTGCCAGGGAAGTAAGTCCCCTATAGCCCTTTTTTGGTTGTTGTTGAATTTTATTTTATTTATTTATTTTTTGTACGGCAGGTTCTTATTAGTTATCTATTTTATACATATTAGTGTATATATGTCAATCCCAATCTCCCAGTTCATCACACCCCCACCCCCACCCCCATAGCCCTTTTAAAATTAGTGTATCATTTAAGAATGTTTATATCATGTAAATCATATCTCTGATAAGGTGTTAACATCCAGAATATATAAAGAACTCCCACAACTCATCAAAAAACCCAAACAACCCAGTTTAAAAATGGGCAAAGGACTTCAATAGACATTTCTCCAGAGAAGAAATACAAATGTCCAATGAACACATGAAAAGATGTGCTTTTATATCATTAACATTAGAGAAATGCAAATAAAAACCACAATGAGATACTACCACATCCATTGGGACAGCTATTATAAAAATAAACAAAACACAGAAGATAGCAACTGTTGACTAGGATGTGGAGAAATTGGAATCCTTGTGAATAGCTGGTGGGAATGTAAAATGGTGCAGGCCCTCAAACCAAAAAATGTAGGGACTTCCCTGGTGGCACAGTGGTTAAGAATCCGTCTGCCAATGCACGGGACACAGGTTCAATCCCTGGTCCAGGAAGATCCCACATGCTGCAGAGCAACTAAGCCTGCAAGCCACAACTACTGAGCCCACTCACCACAACTCCTGAAGTCCGTGCACACTAGGGCCCACGTGCCGCAACTACTGAGCCCGCATGCTGCAACTACTAAAACCTGCACGCCTAGAGTCCGTGCTCTGCAATAAGAGAAGCCACCACAATGAGAAGCCTGTGCACCGCAACGAAGAGTAGCCCTCCACTCAATGCAACTAGATAAAGCCCGTGCACAGCAGTGAAGACCCAATGCAGCCAAAAAAATAAAATAAAATTGAAAAAAAAAATGTAGAATTACCATATGATCTAGCCATCTCATTTCTCAGTATATAACCGAAAGAAGTGAAATCAGAGATTTGAACATACATCTTTATACCCATGTTCGACAGCCTTATTCACAATATCTAAAAGTGGAAACAACCCAAATGTCCATCAGTGGATGAAGGTGGTATATACATACAGTGGAATATTATTTAACCTTAAATTGTTCTGATGCATGCTACAACATGGATGAGCCTTGAAAATATTATGCTAAGTGAAATAAGCCAGACACAAAAGGACAAATTTTGTACAATTCCACTTGTATATCTAGAATAGCCAAATTTATAGAGACATAAAGAACGGTGGTTGCCAAGGGTAGAGGAGGAGGGAATGGGGACTTATTATTTAATGGGTACAGAATCTCCGTTTGGGCTGCTGAGGTTCTGGAGATAGACAGTGGTGCTGGCTGCACAATGTAAGTGTACTTAATGCCACTGACCTGTACACTTAAAAATGGTTAAAATAGTACATTTTATGTTATGTTCATTTTACCACAATTTCTAAAATGTTTATGTCAGTAATATCCAAACTTTGCTGCACATTGGAATCCCCTGGGGATCTTTAAAAAGTACTAATGCCTGGATCCCACCCCCAGTCATTCTGATTCTGGTGTGGGGTATGGCCTGGGTGTTGGGATTTTTAAAACCCCCCTGGATGATTCTAATGTGCGGCACAGTTTTGCTCCTTGTCTGATGCTCTTCCCACAGTACAAGAGGGGTGGGCACCAAACCTCCCTCAGCTGGTGCAGTTAGGGTGGGAAGCAGGGCCTGAACCATTCTCCCTGACCCTCCCTCTTGACGCCAGGCCTCCGTTCAGTCAGGCCCACTGAAACTAAGGAGGGTCCCAGTGTTCACCTCCTCTCATCTATCATAGCACTTATGACAGTTTTATTTATTTACTTGTTCACATTTTGGGGAATCTGTATCTTCCACTAAATTCCATGTAAGTTCCATGAGGGAGGAACAGTGTCTTTTCACAGTTTATTCCTAGCACCTCCAGTAGCACCTGGCACATAATAAATGCTAAGTTAGAGTTCGTGGAATTCATAGATATTGTTGTTCTTCTCTTCTATTGCCTCCCTCTCCCGGGCTCCTGGATTACTCTAGAAAGGGATCATTAGACCATTGTTCCAGCATCTTCTAACTCTGTGTCATTTTTTATTGTTTTTGCAGAATTTTTGGCACTTTCCTAGCCCCCGCCTTCTCTTCAGGGGCTTGTTAATTCATTCGTTCGTTCACTTATTCAACAATATTTATTGAGTATCCACTGTGTCCCAGGCACCGCAAAGGTACTACAGGCCCTTGGGAGCAAAGCGACAACTCCCAGGGAACATAAAGTCTGGTGGGGAGACAATTGAATAATCACGTAAACATAATAAACATAGTAATGCTATGCAAGATGGGATAGGAGAACCCAACCTAATGGGGGGTGGAGGTCAGAGAAGGCTTCCCTGGGGAAGCTGGCTTAACTATGCAAATAGAATGGAGTGGGCATGGGGGCAGTCTTCAGAGCAGCCTGGGCTTAAGGAATAGTCTGTGCAAAGGCGCTGAGGCAAGAGGAAACACAGGACATTAGAAGGCACATGGTGAGAGCCAGAGGGGCAGTTAGGGGAGAGACCCAGGGCTGTCTTTGAAGGTCACCTCAAAGATTTTGGTCTTTCCCCTAAGAGCAAGGCAAAGATCCTTAGAAGGAATATATATATTGGAGAAGACACAAGTGAATGAGGATGAGCACTCCCGCTCTTTTCCCTCCGTTACCCCACGGTACCACTCTTGCCCCCTCCGGCAGGGTTCTTCCACTTCTGCTCTCTCCTCCTAGAGACCCTTTCGCCTATTTTCCACTCCCCTTGCCCCCAACACCCTGTCCTTGGGTCTCACCCTGGTGGCCCTCTGTCTTTTCCTGGTCAGAGCCTCTCTTTCCCCCAGTGCTTCCCCTTGCCCTGCTGGTCCCCACGTGGTGCACCAGCCTCGGCCACACCCCCACCCCAGGCCCCTGCTTGGGTGGCCTGCTCTGGAGGGTGCAAAACACAGCCCAGGTGTGAGTCTGAGAACCCTGACTCTTGGATTCTTTTTTATTTTTAATTAATTAATTAATTTATGGCTGTGTTGGGTCCTCGTTGCTGCGCACGGGCTTTCTCTAGTTGTGTCGAGCGGGGGCTACTCTTCATTGTGGTGCGCGGGCTTCTCATTGCGGTGGCTTCTCTTGTTACGGAGCACGGGCTCTAGGCGCGCGGGCTTCAGTAGTTGTGGCTCGCGGGCTCAGTAGTTGTGGCTCACGGGCTTAGTGGCTCCGCGGCATGTGGGATCCTCCCGGACCAGGGCTCGAACCCGTGTCCCCTGCATTGGCAGGCAGATTCTTAACCACTGCGCCACCTGGGACGTCCCTGACTCTTGGATTCTTATCTCATCCACCCCTTCCTGCCTCCTGGGAAACGCAACTTTGGGGCTCCAGGGCAGAGAGAGGACTGAGAGCAGCTGCAGCCTGGACATAGATTCTATAGGTTCACCCCAAAGTGGAGCCCGCTGAAGAGAAACACACACAGCAACATGGCATCAGGTTTTATTGTAGGGACTAAATTCACTGAGGGAAGGAAAAATTCCTGTCTGTCATGGGTAGGGATTGGTTAAAGAGGTGAAATGGGAGGAAAACCAATTCTGACACGAGTGGGATGAGGGGAATAATAGGGAGTGTTGGGTCAAGGTGAGGCCTTAGGGGACAAGGAGGGGGACAGAGGGAGGAAAGGGCTGCAGTGGAGAGGGGGCAGGGAGGGGAGGTGATGGCACCAGAGGAGCCAGAGCCTGGCGACTGTGGCCTGGGCGCAGGCAGTCTTTTCAGCAGAGGAGACAGGAGCAAAAGCAGAGCCCTGAGCTGGGGAAATGGACGGTGCCTTGGACTTCCTGGAGGAGCCTGCTGCCCGGTGCTGTCTTCCTCACTTTTGGGCGCCCAGTGCCAGGGCGATGATGAAGCCCAGAACCAGCAGGAACATGGCTACAGAGAGCAGCACCGTGATGACCACCATGCCCCCCGTCCGGGCCATTCCCAGCCCAATAGATTCTGCCTTCCTTCCTGTCAGAAGAGAGGAGGGAGGCCGTTGTGGTCAGGAGGGGCCCCCATCCTTCGCAAGGCTCCCAGCCTAGCCCCTCATCCATTCATCCAATCAGCCATCCCTTCACCCATTTATTCACCCACCCAACCAACGACTCATTGGAGGGATCCAGACATCCATCAGAAAAACATTTACGAAGCATCTCCTAGGTCAGGCACTGAGGATACAGAAATTAATCGGACACAATCGCTACCCACAGAGTTTAGCGGTGTGGGCAGATGAGTCAATAGCCACTTAAAATGCCAAGGGCTCAGTGTGAAGATAGAGGTAAGCAAAGGAGCTAAGGGAGCACAGGGAGGGGCAGCTGCGGGATGGGGTGGGAGGGGCCTGGAAAGGCTCTGGGGCCCTGAGATGTTACTTACGAGGAAGTGTGGACATTGGGACCTCTCTAGTGGACTCAGTGGATGCCCCCTTCGTCACTAGGTAGGAAATGCTTTTGTGGTGAGATTTGGGAGAGGAGAGAATCCTCAGTGAGTATCTGGGACTTAGGGTAAGAAGGAGCCCAGGCCTCCCCCTTCACAGCTATGCCTCCTGTTGTGCCCAGGAGAGGTGCATTCTTGCACCCCTTTAGCTGTGCCCTCACTCTCCCCCATGCTGACCACCTCCCACAACCAACACCAAAGTCAGGACCCAGCTTCTCTTCCTGTAGGCCCTCCCACAGATGCCCCAGGCCAGGGTCCGGTACTTACTAGTATTTGGTTCCTGGTACTAGGTTTGTCATCTGGTATGCACTGAGCCGGGTGACCGTGAAGCCAGACCCACTGTCCACCACGCTCACCAGCTCCCTGCGTCCGCGGCATGGAGGCACCACGAAGCTAGATTTCACCACTGGGCAGGAAATTGGGGGTGTGAGGCAGGGTCAAGTTTCTGGAGACCCCAAGGAGAAGGGCAGGATTTAGAGTATGGATGGCCCAAGAAGGGGGTCAATAGGAAGGGATGAGTGGGAGGAGGGATGCCGGGTGTCCTGGGAAGGGATCTCTGGAGACTAGGGGATGCCTGGGAGGGGGTAGCAGACCTTTGCTGTCATTGGCTCTCCGGACTATCAGTGTGGCATTGCCCCCTGTGAGGTGACAGGGGGGCAGGGCAACTAGCAGGCTTTCCGTCAGTGCTGGGGACAGCAGACCAGAGAGGCTTGAGATGTTGAAGTCGGCTGGGGGGCCAGGAGGGAATACAGGGGAGGATCAATCCCCCTCTCATCAACAGATCTGCCCCCCACCCCTGGGGGTCCTCTCTAAGGATGAAGAGTCCCATTCTGCAGTCCTTTTGCAGAACACGAGCCTTTGCCTGTGCAACCACCAGGTGGCAGGCTTGAGCTGAAGAAGCTAGGTACTCCACCAAGCCACTAGACCCTGGGTGCCAGAAGGGGGCAGAGCCCAACCCCACCCATATACGTAGCCTTGGACTCTTCCCCACACCTCCCTGCCTCCTGGATCTGGGACCAGGAGTGTGCCCTGGGCCCCAGTGACTGATGCCTGGTCACTGCCATCTCCAGTCCCCCAACCCCAACTGGCCAGATCAGCCCCTCTTTGAGAGCCCTGGAAGGCACAGTCCCTCCTCTCCAGACCCCTGAGCCCCTCCCCACCCCGGCCAGAGATGGCAGAAACCTGCAGCCCCGGGGGCCAGGACAGCCAGCAGAATCAGGATCAAGGACAAGGTCCGGACAGGCAGTGGAGACGCCATAGCTGGGAGCTGGGGTGGGTGCTGGCAGGCTGTGGCTTCCTAAGGAAAGTGAGGGCCTGCCCTGGGGGCGTCTGATTTTGTCCTGGGGGTGGGAGGGGCTAGAGGGGAATCCTGTCCAACCTGTCCCTTGGGCCCTACAGCCTCAGGGGAGGCCCCCAGACAGGTTTTTCAGGATGGGGAGCTAGCCCTCAGACCAAGAAGGGGGAGGCCCTGGCTGGATCTTGGTGGCTTAGTCACCTGCAGAGGGGCAGGGTAACTAAGGTGGCGGGAGGAAAACCCCCTTCTTCTGGGGCACCCACGTGTAAGGGCATGAGTGTTCCTGCCTGCATGTGCATCTGGAGCCCGGCCTGTAGAGGACCGTTCCCCTCAGGTGGTGCGGGGTTCTTCCTAGGAGGGCGGCAAGTTCTGAGTTTGCCCTGGTGTGCAGGGAGAGGAGAATAACCTTGAGGGGCTCCTGAAAGGGCCTTGGTTGGGCAGGAATGGGAGAGAAGCCGAAAGAAACAGGTAGTAGGGGGTGGGGGCAGCAGAGCCAGGGGTTCCAGTTCTTGGCATCCACTGAGGCCCAGGCCCTGAGCTCTGGGAGAGGCAGAGGGGTGTGGGTGCCCGGGAGCGCACAGTGCTTCCCATTCTTCTCGAGAGTGGGACCAAGGATGCCGGGGAGGACTTCCAGTGTTCGGAGAGGTGGGCACTGACCCACCCAGTGGGGGTGGAGGTGGGAACAGTCAGCCTTGGTCAGCAACCTTTGTGAACTGTTTGAGAATAAAGAAGAGAGAGAGGGGCTTCCCTGGTGGTGCAGTGGTTAAGAATCCACCTGCCAACGCAGGGGACACACGTTCGAGCCCTGGTCCGGGAAGATCCCGCATGCTGCAGAGCCACTAAGCCCGTGCGCCACAACTACTACTGAGCCTGCGCTCTAGAGCCCGCGAGCCACAACTACTGAGCCCGCGAGCCACAACTACTGAAGCCTGCATGCCTAGAGCCTGTGCTCTGCAACAAGAGAAGCCACCGCACTGAGAAGCCCGTGCACCACAACAAAGAGTAGACCCTGCTCACCACCACTAGAGAAAGCCCCCACTCAGCAATGAAGACCCAATGCAGCCAAAAATGAATAAAATAAATAAATTAAAAACAAATAAATAAATAAATAAATAAGAAGAGAGAGAGACCTGGTAGGAGACAATGAAAAAGAGACACAACTTCTCTGATGGCACCATCCGTGTTAGACCATCAGTGTTAGAGAGACGTGAAGGAGGAGTTGTGAGTGGAGAGAAGACAAGAGGAGAAAGCACCTACCCTGAGCCCCAGGCAGGGTCTTTGCTTGCTCCACACTTACCCTCACAGCCATCCTGGGTGGTAGATGTCATTGGCTCCCTTTTGTGGATGTGGAAACTGAGACTCAGCACTAGAGCCACTTGTGGAACATGGAATACTTTGTCAGGAGAGGTCACAGACCTCCTCAGAGAGAGTTATGTGTGTCTTTCTGCTCCAGGAGCCACTCTAGCCTCCCCAGTCCTGGAAGAGGGCTGGGGTCCTGATAGGGAAGTAAGGGTCTGGTGGGGTTGTGTCCTTACCCCCATGGTGGGAAGGTAGGCTCAAGGTCTGGGGTGTGAGCAGGCGGTGACAATAAAGATAGGACTCAGGGGCCCAAGCAGAGTAGGAGGGCCTCAGACCAGCGCTTCTCCAAATTTAATGTGCGTATGAATCAGCGGGGATCTTGTTAAGATGCAGTTTCTGATTCAGTGGGTCTGAGGTGAAGCCTGAAATTCTGCATTTCTAACGAGCTTCCAGGTAACGTTGATTGATGCTAGTCTGGGAGGCCCACACTTTGAGTCGCCAGATGCTCTGTATTGCCTCCCCCCTCCCACACACACACACTCTGGATCCTGTGATGGAGATCAGGGACAGGTGTTTTTCCCCAGTCTCCCAGGGCAGGCTGCCTTTGGGTGAAGAACTGAATCCCGTTTTCCCTGCACCTTGGCTTTTGTCCCCTTTTAGATCAGCTCTTATCATCGTTCTACAAACTGAAAGAGGATCTTTTGCACATTGAGAACTTTGGAGAGCGGGAACAGACTAAATGGTGGAATTCCAGGGGTGAGGGATCTTCTTAGTACTCTTCAATCCCATCACCAACTGGGAGGATGTTTACACTTGGGCTTGGGAGGTATCTCTTCCCATTTCAGTCACAAACCAGGAGCAGAAAGAAGAGGTTGGGTTTATTGCAGAGTGGGTCGTGTTGGGTCCACTCCTAAGCCCCCATCCCCATCTGAAATTATGAGGGGGATGGAGTCGGGTAGGGGAGGGCAGAGCCCTGACCAGATTTTAAAAGGATAAGAGGGGCCTGTGCCTTTAAACCCTCCTTTCTCCCTCCAATCCCCCCCCTTCCCCACCCCTGGCCCTCCCCAGGTTTCTGGAGGAGCTGAGAGTTGCGTCTTCTCCCTGCCCTGCCGAGCTGCTCACTGGCTGCTCTGGAGGCTGTGCTTTGCGGTCTCCATGGAAACCATTAGTTGCTAAGCAACTGGAGCATCATCTGTGCTGAGCTCTCGCATCTAATTATCCCATCATAGCAGCCGAGAAGGGTTTGGGGAGCTGAGAGAAGGGGGAGGACAAGCGCAGGAGCAAGAGGATAACTCTTTTAGCAGAGCAGATTCATTGACAACGCTGAAGTCATTTAAAGCCACAGCACTCTCTTCCTCTGGAGGATTTCCTCATGGCTTGGAAAAAGGGAACCAGGGCCACAAATGCCTGGAGTCTCTCTCTTGGACCCACTCTTTCTAGGCTGTCTCCCCCTTGGATTCTTGATTCTCAACTCACTCAAGTTCCCTCCCCTGCCTCCTTCCTTCCAAATCCCCTAGTCAAGACAACAAACATTTATTAAATACCAGTTATGTCCCTGGAACTGTGCTAGGCACCAGGGATATGAAGGTAAGATAAAATTTTGCCCTCAAGGAGCTCCTGACCTCTCTATTCTGCCACAAAGATTAGCTCCTAAAACAGACCTACTCTTTCTAAACTGTGGTTCTTCCTTTCTTCCTTCCTTCCTTCCTTCTTTCTTTTTAATTGAACTATGGTAGTTTTGCAACCAAAAGAGCTGAGATCAGAACTCAGGTCTGTCTGATATACTTAATGGTTCTCCTTCCCTAATGCCACTCTTCTGCTTCCCAGTCAATTAGAAGAACATGTCCTCTTGGTTCCACGGGCATGTCAACCTCTGACGGGGACTACTGTCCTCCTGTTGAGGAGTGATACCATATGACTTTAGGTGAGTTACTTTGAACCTCAATTTTCTCACCTGTAAAATGGGAAGACTCATTCCTTCCCATCTATCTAGTAAGATATGACAGGTGTACATATGCTTTAAAATAAAGGTGCAGAAGGAATGTAGATATCACGGTCAGAATCTGTAGGAGCAGACTGGGGGAAACCCTGGCGACTTGGACCTGGGGGTAAGATGCAGTGCTCACCAAATGTTGTTCTGATGGGAAATGTCAGAGCCTCTATCCTTGAGATACTAGGCTGGAAAAAGCTGTGAGTAAGAAAATCTCAGTTGTTCAGTGATGGAAGACAACTGGATGCTTCTTTATTTTTTTCTAATGTTGCCTATGATACAACCACTTGCCTCAAATCTTCCAGCTTTCTGACCTTGGCCAAGTTACCTACCTAACTACTCTGAGCTGCAGTTTCCTCTTCTGTAGAAAGGGTATAAAGTCTGTCTCACCAGGATACTATGACTATCGCTCAAGCTAATTTATTTAAGAGTGCCTAGCACAGTATCTAGTTCAATTAATATTAATTTAAGTAATTTATCTTATCCTCTCCTTTTTATTAACCCTTGGTGCAGATGAAGACTAGAGGCTCAGAGGCAATAAATAATGTTCCCAAGGTCACAGAGTGAGCAAGAAATGAAGTGGGTTAGAATTCAGAATGTGCTTTCCAACCATGTCATTGAAGCAAAGGGAGATGGTTGGGCAGGAAAGGTAGTCTGAGAGGGGAGAGTGACTGAGAGGTGGACAAGCTATTCCTTGGATATCACAAATGCCACAGGGGTACTAGGCACGCAGGAACTGCCTGCTCACACACTTATTATTATTTTTTTTTTCACACACTTATTCATTCAGTAAACATTTGTTGAACAACTCCTCTATGGTGGGTACTATGCTAAGTGATGAGATACAGAGATGACAAGACACAATTCCTGTTCTCAAGTTGCTGAATTTTGGAGAGTTGCAGAGTTAGCCTTCCTAAGTGGGATATTTCAAATATCCCTAAGTGGGATATTCCAAAAAGAGGGAACAGCACATGAAAAGGCTCAGAGAAGTGAATTATCCTGACACCTCCTGGGAACTGTGAACCATACATCTTGGCTAGAAAGAAGTATTAAAGGATGGACATGGTGAGAGCTCTAGCTACCGGTTGGGTCACCAATGGCTTTGTATGCTATGCTAAGGAGCTTGGTTTTTATGCTGACGAAAACAGAAAGCCTTTGAGGTGTTTTACTTGCTTAAAGATTATTCTAGAAACAGTGTGGAGAATGAATTGGCAGTGGGTAAAAATTGGTACGTTGTGTCAGCATTGGTCTATGTGGCCAATAGAATACGACGGAAGTGATGGTAGGTCACTTCTGAGAGTAGGTCCTAAAAGGCATTGCACCTTCCTCCTTGCTCTCATGGATTGCTCACCCTGGAGGACATGGGAGCACCTCCATGGGGAGGTCCACGTGGCAAGGGATTGAGGCCTCCTGCCAAGACCCAGAGAGGAACTGAGGCCTCCAACTGACAGCCATGTGAATGAGCGAGCTTGGAGACAGAGCCTCCAGCTCCAGTCAGTCCTTCAGATGACAGTGGCCCAGGTTGGCATCTTCTCTGCAACTTCATGAGACACCCAGCTAAGTCTTTCCCAGATTCCTGATTCTCAGAATAAATATTTGCTTTCATAAGCCACTAAATTTGGGGATAAGCTGTTATGCAGTAATAGATAACTAATACCAATATCTTGGGCAAGTCAGATGAAAATGACATTTTCATAATTGAGTATATGAGTCTGGAGCACAGCGGGGAGGTCTGGGATGAAGAGAGGGAAGGCAGGCGATGGTTAAAATCATAAATGTAGAAAAGAATTCTTGAAGAGAGTAGTGGAAGGGAAGGACAAGACAACCAAGGGCAGGATGCTAGGAAACACAGTGTCTAGAGGACAGATGGAGGGTGAGGAGCTGATGAAGGAGGAATGAGCATTAGGAGGAGAACCAGTAGAAAGTGGATGGAGGGTTTTGCAAAGGAGGTGTCAAACGGTATGAAGGTCAGGATTGAAGGCAAGGACTGAAAAATGTCCCTGAGCCTAGCATCTTGAGGGGTGTGTGTGTCCTTCAGAGCAGGTTCCTGCAGGTGAGGGGGGCAGAAGCCAGACTGCGAGAGTCCAGGGATAAGTGGGAGGAGGGAGAGTTAGAACTGTGTAGACTGCTCTTTGAGGAAGCTTGGCTGGGAAGGGAAGGAGACATAACTGGAGGGAATTGGGGGTACAGAAAAGTCTCATCTGTTTTGTTTTTAAAGTTGAAGATACAGGAGAGAGGGAGGTATAATTTACGGGGAGGCTCCTGGAGGAGGGAGAAGATGGGACTCACATCAGAGGTGGAGACATTAGCCTTTGGCTGTAGGAATGACACTTTCCAGCAGAGAGAAGAATGGGGGCAATGGTGCAGAGAAATCTTATACTTTTGGGGGGGTTGTGTTGGGAAAGGTTGGGGGATGAGAGAAGTAAGTTAAGGGAGCTCCCTCCTGAATGTCTCTGCTTTCCCTGGGAAGTAGGAAACTCAGGGGGGGAGAAGGGTTTGGGGCCTAGGTGTTGTGGGGAGAGGAAGGCACAACTACAAACAGCCCTGAGGAAGGCTGTGTTTGGAGGTGACAGCCCAGCTCAGCGTGGGGACCACTGGTCTTCAGGGACACGGACTGTATTAGTTAGGGTTCTCCAGAGAAACAGAACCAACAGGATGTGTATATATAGACAGATTTATTTTAAGGAATTGGCTCATGCAATCTTGGAGGCTTGGCAAATCCAAAATCTGATGGGGGGAGGCCGGCAGGCTGGAGACTCAGGAAAAGAGTTGCAGTTTTTGAGTCCCAAGGCAGTCTGTTGGCAGAATTCCTTCCTTCTCATGGGAAGAGGGTGGAGGTCCTCTTTGTTAGGGCCTTCAACTGATTGGATGAGACCCACCCATATTATGGGGTAATCTGCTTTCCTCAAAATCTGCTGATTTAAATGTTAATCTCATCCAAAAAACACCTTCACAGAAACATCCAGAATAAAGTTTGACCAGATATCTGGACAACATGGCCCAGTCAGGTTGACACATAAAATTAATCATCCTACTGACCTTGACATTTTGGGAACTTTTCCAATTACTCAACAGCTAGAGCATAGAAATGATAAAACTGTCACATTGTACTGACTCAGTGTTAGGGTTTCCAAAGTATGGAAAGATGAGGGTATTGACAAGATTCAAGGGGTGGAGAATAAGATCTAGGCTAGTTTTGAGAAGGAATGATAGATGTGACAGGAAAGAGGACTGAGCGAGGGGGTGTTCAATGAGGTCAAGGTAGAACAAAGGTGTGGGAGAGGTGGAGGAGCAGGAGTGGGGGCCATCTAGGTGGCTGCTAAGGAGACAAAGCCAAGATCCTCACTGCAGCTGGATGGGATCAAAATGTTGCTGGGAATTCCCTGGCGGTCCAGTGGTTAGGACTTGGCACTTTCACTGCGGAGGGCCTGGGTTCATTCCCTGGTCGGGGAACTAAGATCCCACAAGCCTCGCAGTGTAACAAAAAAAAAAAAAAAAAGTGGTGAGGCCGGCAGGGGTTGAATACCCCCGTGTCTCCAGGGTCCAGGCAGATAACAAAAGTAGTAAAACAAGGTGAGTGAGACTGGGGCCAACTAGAAAGAGTGTAGCAGCACGAGTTCCATCTACCGGGCCACCCCATGCAGCTCTGGAAGAGCTGCCCTGTGGAAGGTGGGGACCTAGTATGGCCACGCCTCCTTGCTTTTTCAAGAGAAGCCAAAAGTCTGAATTTTTTGGTAAAATGATCTTATTTTCAAATTTTAAACTAAATATATATTAGGAAAATGCACTTTGTGAGCCAAACAATATACACCTTCGAGGCCAGCTTTGCCCTCGGATCCCCAGGTTGTGTCATCTGGGACACAGGGTGTTGGAAGGATATTTGAGGCTGAGGGCATAGAGGCGGGAGGGTGTGGAAGCAGCAAGGGGTTCAGCACAGCCAGTGGGCAGGACCCTGGGCAGGAGGGTTTGCAGTGGAAGGGGTGGGGTGCAGAAGTGAAGGAGCAATCGCCCTGTGATTTCCACAGACAGGAGGAGTCTCCAACAGGGTTTGAGTAGGGAAGTCGCATAATTCAATCTAGTTGTAGAACAATTACTGAAAGAGTAGGTGGAGGCTTGATTGCTGGGTAATTAAGCCTCTCCTTAGGCTGAAGGAGAGCTAATCCATACAAGAAATAATGATGGCCCGAATTAATTTATTCAATAAATGTTTATTAAATGCCTTTGCATCAGTCACTGTGCTAAGTGCTGGACATTCAGAGGTGAACGAGACATTGTTCTCCCTGAAATTATGGTCCAGTGGGAGATACTGAAGAGGCCACTACTCATTGCATCAGGATTTTAGTAGAAGATGTAATAATAACAGCTGTTATTTACTGAGTGCTTACAACATGCCAGGCGCTGTGCTAAATCCTTTATGTATATTTTCTTGCTTGATCCTCATGACAACCTCTGTGATGTGAGTACTGTTATTATTGTCCTCATTTTATTAATGAGGAAACTAAGATCAGACTCGCCAAAGAGGCTCCTCACAGAAGGGGCAACTTACATGGGCTTGGGTAGTCCTGAACGGCTTCCTGGAGGAAGTGGTGAATAAGTGAAGACCTGAAGTTTGAGTAGGAGTTAGCAGGATGAAGGTGGGGTGGGTGGGGGTGGGGGGGGTAGAGAGGGGAAATTGTTCTAGGCTGTAATGGACCAAGATTAGAGAATGGGCCCATTGGAAGGTTAGAGTGGATTTTGAGGGAGTCACTGGAGAAGTAGCTGGGACAAGATGAAAAGTATTGTAAGCCCCTTTAAGCATTTTAATTTTTATCCTAAGGCTAAAAGGAAGCCCTTGAAGGGTTTTAAACTGGAGAGTGTCATGATCAAATTTGTATCTTATAAAGATGGTTTTTGCTGCAATGCAGAGATTGTGCTGGGTGAACAGCTGGGAGATATTTTGGATGTCTCTGACATGCTGTTGAGATAAGATTCCAGGCAAAAGATGATAGAAGAGGAGATTTGGGGGTGATGATTTGGCTGGGAGGGCTGTGGAGGGGGCTGGAGAGCAGAGTTAAGGGTGCCTCCCAGGTCCTGGCTGGGGCAGCTGGGTAGATGATGGCACTGTCACTAGCTGGGCATGAGCGGGGGTGGGAGGAGCAGATTTGTGGGAAGGGGATGGAGATCACTGAACTTGCTGAGTTGAGGTGCCTGGAGGACACCCAGGTGGAGGTGTATGGAAGGTGGTCGGATGCCTGATCTGGAGCTCAGGAAGGTTGTCAGCTAGGTGTGACAGCTGCAGCCTTGGAGAGAAGTACAGCCAAGTAAGAAGACAAGGTCAAGGACAGAGCCTGGGGAACAGCAACACTATGGGCAGAGGAAAAGAGGAGCCTGCAAAGGAGAATGAGAATCTTCCCTAAAAGAAAAAAGAAGTGCCAGGAGGGAGTGGTGTCCCAGGTACCCAAAGAAGAATACTTCCAGTTTGTTCCCTAGCAAACTGGTGCTCAGGGAATAAAGAGCCATGAAGCGTACTCCTTGGATGTGGCAAGTAGGAGTCATGGAGATTGCTTCAGACTAGGGGAACAGGTGACTGAGCGGGACTGGGCTGGCAAGAGGGTGTTGAAGGCCTGCAGGTCCGGGTGGAGTTGGGCCTGGGATTTGGTGAAGGGGTGGGAGACTGGACAGCCTGGGAAGGGCAGGTGTGAAGGCGGAGAACAAGGAAGAGGCTCTTCTTCTCACCCCCGGCAGTTCCTTAGACCCTCTTGGGTCCGGAACCTATGACGGGAACAGGGAAGGAGGGTCAGGAGGGGTGTCCTGGATATTGGTGGCATGTGGAGGAGATGGTGTGAACTGAAGCGGTAGAAGTGAGCTGATCTGGATCAGCCTTCCCTTCAGGCCTGAGGAGGAAGGAGCTCTATCCTCCGATCCCTCTCTACAGGGGTGTGGGGCAGGGACCTGGGATCTCCAGCTTGGTGACAAGGGATGTTTTGCCCCTCTTGGGGGCAGCCATCTCTTACACACACATGGACTTCCTGGTTAGGGAGTGGCTCAAGCCAGCTCACGGGGAGCTGTTTCAAAGTAACCAGGTAGCCACTAGGAGGAACAGCAAGGTATGATGGAAGGGCACCAGCATCCTCTCGAATCTCATTGCACCCTCGTGGCAGGGAGGGCTGGTCTTGGCATAACTGCCCAGGGCATAACCTCAGTCTCTGCCTTCTCCCACCTCCCCAGGTCCTGTTTAATAGACGCATCAGATATGGTGCGCTTTGCAAAACTGTTATTTGTATAGAAGCCTGAGGGAGGGGGAGGGAAGCCGCGCCCTCCTCTTCCCCCCTTCCAGCCACTTCACTTGCAGAGAAGAGACCTGCAGTTAAATACCAACCCCCAGTCCCTCTGGCTCACTAGCTCAGAGACTTGCAAACTGAGAGCTGCCGGTTCCCCAGCTTCCCACGTGGCCGCGCTGTTTCTCACTGCATCGCCGGAAATGGCCTGGCCTCTGAGCTTCCCCCACTCCCACGGTCCTCTCCACCTCAGCCCTTCCTCCCCACTCCCCCAGCCCTGAGCTCAGAGCACCCCTTCGCCTCCCACTTAGCCCAGAGTCTGGCCGCTGTGGCGTATTTGCCTCAAGTCTCCCCACCTCTCTGTATCTCTCAGAATAGAATGAGAGCCTCAAACTCGACCAGCCCCCGAAGCCCCCAGCCTGCCCTGTCCTGTTCCAAGGGCACAGGAAAAAGCCGGGGAATGGGACACAGGCTCTGCAAGGTAGGCAGAGGTCTAGGAGGAGAGGAAACAGCTTTGGAGCAGATGGGCCTGGCTGCACCCCACTCTGGCTGTTGCTCACCAGCTTGGGGCCTTGATCTCAGTTTCCCGCCTATCAATGGAGGCGATAAACCTACCTCTGAGGGCCGTGCTGAGGACGAAATGAAACAAGTCCTGGGGTGCCCAACACAGTGTTTGGCACATAGTAGGTGTTTAAAACAAGTTCCCTCCCCTGTCTTCACTTCGGGGCTCTGATGAAGAGGTAGAATGAAAGAAACTAGGGTCGACGGAGAGAGCTCTCCGAGAGTCAAGGAGGCACACTGGGGTGGCAGTACAGCTCTGCTTCACCCAGGGGAGGGGGAGGGGAGGGAGTGCCAGAGCCCTGGGCCCTCCAGTGCTTCTGTCCTCACTGCACTCCTTGGACTGGCCTCGGGAGACCCCTGGGAAAGGCATTCCTTGTGGGTGAAGGAGGTCTGGTGGGGAGGACCTGGGGTGGGGGCACTGCCTCTGGGTCTTGAGCAACACCCCTCCCCGCTCCCCCAACTCATAATCCGATTTATATTCCTACTCCCTCCTCTGGACCCGTCACCATGGCAACAGTTTTCTCAGTTGCACTTCATCAGTTTCTCGGCAAATCTTTTTTTCTTCCCTGTCCTTCCGTCTCTCTTTTTCTCCTCTATCAGTCTGCCTTTCTCCATACCCATGGTGCTCACCTTTCCCACTCAACTTCTCTGTTTCTCTCTTGCGCTCCCTTTGTCCCTGCCTGCTTCTGTTCAAAGCTCTCTTTCTACACCTTCCCCCCTCATCTCTCCTTTCTCAAGTCCAAGATTGTAGCAACAAGCTAGAGTCTATTGGCTGGACAAGAGCTTGAGTTCCTTCTCACGTCAGGGCAGAAAAGTGGAGAGTCATGGAGGGACACAGTTTGGGTCCCAGTGGGCTCTGCACAGAGGTCAGTGATGCGAGAGTGGATTTAAGGTCTGGTCTATCTATTCAACTCTGACCAGGAAGCAGGGAATGGGGGGCGGAGAGGGAAAGCAGGATCGGGCAGTTTCTTCTCTAGTCCCAAGTCAGAATCAGCATGGCTGGGCTTCCCTGGTGGCACAGTAGTTAAGAATCTGCCTGCCAGTGCAGGGGACACGGGTTCAAGCCCTGGTCCGGGAAGATCCCACATGCCGTGGAGCAACTAAGCCCCTGCGCCACAACTACTGAGCCTGCGCTCTAGATCCCGTGAGCCACAACTACTGAGCCCACGTGCCACAACTACCGAAGCCCGCACGCCTAGAGCCCATGCTCCACAACAAGAGAAGCCACCACAATGAGAAACCTGCGCACCTCAACGAAGAGTAGCCCCTGCTCGCTGCAACTAGAGAAAGCCTGCACGCAGCAACGAAGACCTAACACAGCCAAAATAAATAAATAAAATAAATAAATTAAAAAAAAAAAAAAGAAGAAGAATCAGAATGGCTCTGGGGGGTTCCTGCATGGCACTGTCCTTGGTTCGCTTCCCAACTCACCCTCAGAGAACTTGCTGCATGCCTACAGCTCCCACTGGCATGGGGTGTGTCCCAAACACGTAAATTTGGCTCCTACTTGTCTCTCTCCAAATTCCAGTCAAGTCTCTCTACCTCCTCACTGGTCATAACCATGGGGATGCCTACCGTCCTGCCTAATTCAACAACTCTAAACATGAACCCGTCTTCCGCAAAACATCACCCCGCTTTACAGTACTTCCCTGTCACTACCCAGGGTAAAGACCTCAGTGCTACCTGCGACTCCTCTCTCTCTGTCATTCTCCATATGTAGCTAGAGTCCAAGGGGTATCAATTCTTCTTTTGAAGAGGAGAATCTGCTTTTATCCCTTTGCCCTTTCATCTATACCACCTGAGACTGAGTGCCCAGCAAGTCATTCGAGGCTCACACTATAGTCCCATCCTCACCTGAGCCTCCTAGAAGGGTAGTCTCCTCTCAGAAACCAAACCCATCTGAAACATGATTTTCTTCTCACCCTCTTTTTCTACTTGATTTATTGAGCACCCATTATGTATTAGGCTCTTCATGTATGTCATCTCATTTAATTTTCACAGTAATCTATGAAGTAGGTATTACCCCATTTTACAGGAGAAGGAATTGATGCTCAGAGTGGTTAAAGTAAGTTGTCCAAGTTCTACAACTAGTAAGCAATAGAGCTAGGACTCAAGTCCAGATCTGTGGAGTTCCACAGTTAGTGCTTTGTTTTATTTTGTTGCTATACTAGTCTGCTTCCATGTGACTCTTTTACTCAAAAACATTCTGGTTCTGAGCCTTCTGACTTTCTTATTCTTCCATTAGGCTTTTGAGGTTCATTATGATCTGACCCATTCCACCTACAACACCATGTATCTTGCTACTTCTCAATATGCCATGGATTGGTATCAACCAGGAACATTCGTGTGCTTTAGGGTTTGCCTTCATCTCTGTCCTGTTAAATATGTCTATTAATAGTGTATATGAAAATATAGTATCACATTTCACAGATACAAGCCTGGAGGGATAGTAAACACTTTGAAAGACAGGGTAAGGATTCAAAAATCAGCTCCATGTATATAGAATGGTAGGAAAACCTAACAAGATGAAACGGTCAGAGATCTGTGTAAGATCTCAGCAACACACACAGACTAGACATGTCTTAGAAGCAGTTCAGGTAAAATAGAATTGGGGTATTAGTAAGTTCAGTCTGAGTCATCAGCATAACATGGTTGCCAAAAGTACATCCAATTTTAAGCCATATTACTAGAGATATAGTTTTTGGAATAAAGGAGAGGATTGATAGTCCTGCTTTACTCTAAGTTGGCCAGGTGTCTTCGTGGGCATAACTTTAGTGAACTGGGAATGTTTAGGCTAGAGAAGAGGAGAAGAGTCTGGAGTCATTAAAGCTCAAAAATGTGAAGGGCCAGGAGGTAGTTCATGGACTAATGGGTAGAGACCACAAGGAGATAAAATTCAGCTCAAAGGAGGGAAAAACAGATGTTTGTAAATGGAATGAGTTGCCTTGGGGGGTAGGAAGCCCCCCATTACTGGAGGTGTTCGTAAAGATGTTGATACACTGCTTGCCAGGGATGTTATCAGAGAGTTGAGCATCAGAAAGAATTGGAACTAGGTAGTTGGTCTTTGAGACCCCTTCCCGCCAAGATCTATGACTTCTGTTTCTGCTCCATCTGTGCCCCTCACTGGGGCCTCTGTGCTCCCCTGTACCTGAGGTCAGTTTCCTGTTTCTCTTCCAGGTCTACCTGAGGATGCAACCTGCACTGGGTGCATCAACTCCACATCTTTTAATGATTTAGCATCTTTTATTGTTCTTTAATTGTCCCCATTTTATAAGCTCCTTGAGGGCAGGTGCCTTTATTATCTGTTACAGGATTAAAAACTTATTAACCACTGACTGTTCGCAGCCTCCATCTGCCTTGCCTCCCCTCAGCCCCAAGATAATTTTATCCCTCACCTGTTGTTGGAAATCTTGTCATGGCCTGCTCAGTTCCAGGGCTTTCGTAACATAAAACTGGGAGAACAAGAGGTGAGAGATAAGACCTAGAGAGGCAGGAGACAGGTAACGTTTTTTGTGTGTTAGGGAGAATCTGGGTAATGGGTGAAGGAAAAAAGAAAATAATGAAACATAAGAGGCTAAGCTAATCTTTGTAATAAGGAGAAGATGGTGGGCAAAGAGAGACAGAAAAGCTTTCTTGACTACAGAGAACAGAGAGAGGCAGAGAGAGGGGCTGATTTAGGGTTTGCAGAGAGCGATTTAACTGTTGCAAGGTGCAGCAGAATAGAAGAGGAAAGGGAATTTGAACAAGATGTGTTGTAGGTTAAGAATTGGATCACCTTCAAGAGACACAAGTAAAAATTAGGATTCTTTTTTGAAATTACTTTTGATATTTGGGCTGTGGGACCCCAGAATATATTCAGGTTATACATCCTGTAACTTTCATAGGACCCAGCATGGTATCAGGGTGAAGGAACCCCCATCAAGCAATACCCAGTCCCTGCAGATAGAGCAGACATGGTCCTGAGGCTGTGGAATCCTGCAAAAAGACAGAATTGTTAAGCTTACTCCCTTACTTCAGAGTTAGAGCTTTTAAAAACACTTCCTAATCTGGGATTTCAAGTTACAAATGCCCCAGGAGTTAGAATCGGTTACGGGTCTTGACAGATGGAGAAAATGAGGCCCAGGGAAGTTAATCAGCTTGCTCAAAGTCACAGAGCAGGTTTTAGGCCTGGTTGGGACTGGGAATATGCCTGGCCCAAGGCTTTGTCCACAATCCAGGGATGCCTTTTTAGGTTGAGCCAGAGACCTACATGCATGTAAATAAGGTCATGGTGGGAGAGGAAAGGGGGGCTGGGAGACTGGGGGTTCCGAGCACCCCTCCCTCTGTTCAGAGCCCTGCACCAGGCTCTGGGGGACGTCCAGATAAGGAGGCCAAGCCTGCCTTCCCAGATCTTATGGCCTCACAGGGAAATGAGCCAGATGCAGGAAGAAGTCCAATGGAAATTTGGAAGCGAGTGCTGCAGTGGTGTCGTGGAAAGTGTCTGGACTGGGAATTAGGAGACCTGGCACCTCTTCCAGCCATCACTCACCAGCCATGTGATTTTAGGCCAGTCCTTTCACCACTCTGTGCCTCAGTTTCCTTACTTCTGAACATTCCATCTCTTCAAAATAAAAGCTTTATAGTGCTACATACAAGAGCAAGTTAATGCAGTTGCATTAATATTTTTGGGGTGTGTTGTCCCCCAGTGCTCACCCCTCCCAGCAAAATCTCCGAAAGGCTTTTGCCTTCAGTTGACAGCAAGAATTAAATGTTCCCAGGACTCAGAACTGGCAGACAACCCAGGCAGTGAGGAGTAGGAGGTGACTTGTGTGGCCTTCTCTGGGCCCTGCCTCGGACAGCCTCTCCGGGGCTTATGAACTCTGCCTTCCATCCCCAAGCCGACCAGAGCCATGTGATTGTTTTTCTCTCAACAAACCAAGCCTTCTATTTAATTGCTATTCTCTTGATAAAAAAGAGCCTGGAGATAAACTCATCCAACCCCCTTGTTTTTTGAAGAAACTAAGGCCCAGAGATGAGGCTGACTAGGCCAAGGTCACATACTCTTGGCTTTCAGGCCAGTCTCCTTTCTTTTTTTCTTTTTAAAAAATATTATTTATTTATTTATTTATTTATTTATTTATTTATTTATTTTGGCTGTGCTGGGTCTTAGCTGCGGCATGCAGGATCTTCGTTGCCGCATGCGGACTTCTTAGTTGTGGCATGCATGTGGGATCTAGTTCCCTGATCAGGGATTGAACCCAGGCCCCCTGCATTGGGAGCACAGAGTCTTACCCACTGGACCACCAGGGAAGTCCCCAGTCTCCTTTCTTTTGGGACTTGGAGAACTTATTAGACATGGATTGTTTGGGAATGCAGACTTAGCGATCTCTTACAACATCTGGTGAGACCCCTTGCTGGAATCCTGTTCTATACTTAGATCGCCAGTTAGATGTACTGTCTGCCTGGACAGAACCACACCTTAGGCTGGAATGTCTCAGCTCAGATGGTGCTCGCTGCAGGAAACTTTCCCAGACTCCCAAATCCCAGATAGATGTCTCTCCAAAGTGCTCTGCAAGCCTTCATGACACTGAATTGAATTCGCCTGTTCACGTGTCTGTCCCCAACTAGAGTGAGGTCAAGTGACCTCTGTGAAGTCAAGGACCACATCTGTCTCATTCACCAACATATACCTATTGTCTAGTCCAGTGCCTGGCACATAGTAGGTCCTCAACAGATATTTTTTTAGTGAATAAGTAGGTGAGGTTGGTCAGAGAAGGATTCTTGGAGGAGTCAAGGAATCCAAGGAGGACAGGATTGTCCTTGGTTGGGTGAACTGCTTATGCGAAAGGAAGCCTTAGATAGAAGATAATTGGAAATGGGGAGAGGGAAGGAAGTGAGGCAACTGGGAAAAAAGAGAAAGGAACCCTTGAAGGTCATGGCCTTCGCTAACCTGGGAAGGCTTCTGGGTAGAGGGGAGGAAGGGTCTCAGCCCTGCCTGGGATAGGAGGAAATGGTTGTGAGCACCTAGAATCCCTCAAGAGGGCCTCTTTATGGGGGAGAAACTCAGAAGGCAGCTTGGCTAGAGGGGAGGGAAACTGATGGGGGACCGGGTAGCTGGTAGGAGCATTGAAGCCTGGCTAGAGGTTTGCATTTGCTGCTGGGGTCTGGAGGGAATGGGAGTTCTGGGAAGGCTGGACACAGAGAGAAAAGAAGGTGAGGGGCAGCTTCCTTCTATTGCTCCCCTTCATTCGGTTGAGACCCTGGCAGGATAGAGCCTATATCTTCTATTTTCTCCTGTCCTCCTCCAGGTGTCTGGGCACCTGGGACCCACAAGTAGGGTCCCTAGGGCAAAGATCTGGAAGTGGCTGAGGCAGCCTGATAAGTGGGGATGGCATGGCAGGGATTGTGGGAGCTCCACCAGCCTCCCCATAGGATTCTCTTTCTCTCCAAAGGTGCTATTCCTGCAGGAGGAGTACTCTAGCTGCCTCCGAAGTTTTTCTTTCACCAATACCCACCTGAGCGTAGCTTTTGCCAGAGACTGCTAAGCCAGATCTAACCACCAGGGGGCAAAAGAGCAGCCCTGAGGTCGGCGTCCCTCCACTTCCCCACCCGCACACCTGAAGGCCAAGATGGGCGGTTCCTCACCTGGCTCTCACAGGGAGCCTGGGAGCTCCATTAACCCCTTCCTGCCTAGACTGAGGTACTGCTCTCAGGCATAGTCTTTCACGGCCGAACTGGGGGGCAAATCTGATGGTGGAGGAAGTGCTGCCTAGGAGAGGGGCTAGGGTGGAAGTGAAGTCAGGGTTTCCGGCTACTCGGGCCCTTGTCCTAGCTGGAGCTGGGGCAGGCTAGCATTCGCTGCCTCGGTTGGGTAGCTACCCCCGCAGATGTGTGAAGGAGCCCCCTGGAGGCCAAAGAGGCCTGGGCTGCGGTCACCTGCGTGGGCCTCCCAGGCGGGATGCGGAGGAGAATGCAGAAGCAGCCACAGAACCCAGGTTTCCGGGTTCCCTGCATCCTTCTATCTGTCAGGGATCTTTGCAGCAACTAGTGGGGGTGGTGGCGGGAGGGTGGCCAAAGGGTGGAGGAAGAGGCACAGAGGGTTGGGGTGACAGGGGAGGGTAGACAGTTAAGATGTGGCAGGAGAGCGGACTGGATTACGCAGCTCTCAGGTGCCGGGTTTTGTGTGTCGCTCTTCGAGCACCAGGCAGCCTTCTAGGGCTCTGACAAGCCCAAGTTCCGAGACTGCGTTCTGGGCCACAAGGTGTTAAACTGTGGGTGGGAGTAGCGTCAGGAGTCCCTCCCTTCTTCCCTCCCTCACAGCGTCACCACCTAGGAGTCTACCGGGCTGGCGCGCAAGGAGTTAAGTCTGCCCGCAATCTGCAAGACTGGAGCCGGGGAGGGGGAGGAGGGGGAAAAGGAGGGGGTAGAGAAGGAGAAGGGGGAAGCAGACTGCGGGGAGACAGCGCCAGGAACCCCCTCCCCAGGGACCTGGCCCCTGGGCCCCCAGCCCCAAAAGAGGCCCTGCCCTCCCCGGGGTCGTGCTCTCTCCCCCCGCCCCCGCCCTCCAGCTTTGTGTCCCCAGGAGGGTGGGCTGCAGGATTTCCAGCCAAGCCTTGGCTGCCTGCTCAGTTTTTCCAAACCCTCCAGTCGGGGAAGGCGGGAGCCCTGTCAGGATAAGAGTCCCTCCCCCACTGCCCCTGCCGGCCCCCTCTCCCAGCCTCCCTTTTCCTGCCCCCGCATCTTTTCCAAACTCCTTTCGCTGTCCGACCCTGGCCCCTGCGCCCCCTATCCCCACCTCTATTGGCTCCCAAGTTCCAAGTTCAGGTTGGAAGGGGCCAACTGGGTCCCACAATTCTGGAGAGGCGCTGGTAAAACCATACTCCGCAGGCCGACCCCGAGACCTGCGGGGCGCCGTCTGTACTCCCAGCCTGGCGCCCGCCCCATACCAGAAAGTGGCCCCAGGGACACCGGGGAGGGTGGCCCCGGGGTCTCCCGCCCTGGAATGGAGGCGGTGCTGCGGGAGCCGGCAGAGCAGGGCGGCAGGCTCTGTGCTGCTGGTGCCAGGCCCTGGGGCAGGCTTCGAGGAGGGGCAAAGTGTTCTGAGGGCTGGCACGGTTCTGTCCAGCAGGTCTATTATATAATAATCACCATCTATCAGGAAGCCGGGCAGCTGGAGTGAGTGGGGAAGCCAGGATGCCCAGATCCTCTCCTTTTCCAGGGCCCAGGAGGGTGTCTCCATCAAGCTGGGGGTGTGGCAGCAGCCCAGGAGTGAAATGAAGTGGGGGTCGAGGGGCAAGTGAGGGGCGCTGGGCAGTCCGAAGGCGGCCCGACAAGCCCCGCCCCCAGAAGCTGACTGACAGTGCCCTCAGCCAATGATTGAAGTCACTGTGGGGCTCAAAGTTAACCCTTTCTTGGGTCCCTGTTTGCTTTTGGGGATAGAGTCCCTTCCCAGGAACTGTTCTCTAGTCCTGAATCCCACCTGCACGAGGTCGGTGATGAGTACCAGCTGGAGGATCCTTTCGTCCTAGTCACCCCAGGTGGTAATCTCAGATAATCTGCAGCCCTAGCGCCTCCGACCCCCTACCCCCACCCCAAAAGTAAAGTGTATTACAAAATGTGGTTGTGTGTGTACACCCTGTGGTTCCAGAAACAGGCCCACGTAACGCTGGAACGCCCACACTGCACCACGAACAGGCTATACCCATGCCCGAACTTCCACCGACACTCGACACTCGCTGACACACCTGTGACGCTCCTCGTGACATAGTGACACACAGATACGCGGCAACACACGGTGATTCCCCGAGTTCGCCAGTAGAGGGAGCCACTCCATTCCAGCAATGGGCCACCGGCCTCTCTCTCCTCTCCTCCCTCACTCCAGGGTTCCACCCAGAACTCGTGGCTGCCCAGAGCTGGGGCTCCGCATCCCAACCTGGAACCTACGCTGGGGGAATGAGTCACAGCTCCACCCAGGGGAGTGCTCTACATGGCTGCTCCACAGGACATGCCGAATACACTTGATTGTGTGCCACAATTAACAGACCTCTTGCAACACAGCCATCACTCACCCCTACAAACATTGTTTTCTGGACCTGCTATGAACTGGGCATCGTGCCAAACAGATCATCACAAGCCCATGCGGTTTGTCATGTATGTAACGGGAAACTGACCCACATAACTGGGTGGACCCTTCCTTTTAACAAGCAATCCTGTTTGAGAAATGGCCTTCTTGTCTTGTGGCTCATCTTATAGCAGGACCCTGGGGAGGGGAGAGGAGATTAAACCCTACTTCCATGGGTCAGGTACTATCCTAGGCTCTGAGATCTTTCACACCAGAGCTCAGCCTCTCTGGGCTTCAGTTTTCTTTTCCTTTAAGTGAGAGTAATACCTATCTCACAGAGTTGTGATGATTCAGTCCCTAAACCAGCTTGGTCTTGGCATAGCAGTTAATAGGCACTTGGGGAAGTTTTGTTGATTGGCTCAAAGCACGATCAAGAGATAGTGTGTATGAAAATGCTTTGTAAACTTCTATGTTAGGCACCCATAGAGGTTGTTATGTTATCTTCTTTCAGGGTTTCTCCCCCTTTTCCAGCTGTGCCTCCCCAGACCTTGCCCAGTGCCCAGCTGCAGACACCATCAACCCATCAAGTGAGTATTTACTGAATCCCTACTATGAACCCAGCCCTGAGTGCTGTGGGGAATATAGAGGCATAGGAGACATGGTTTGGGCCCTCAAGAATCTTTTGGGGCAACCAGACATACGCACAGGAGAATCAAGATAAAACATACAAGTAGGTACTCAGTTGGGTGGCATAGATGTAGAAGGTGAGAGGGAGGGAGGTCACTGAGAGCTAGAGCTATCTGGGGACCATCTGTGAGGAGGGGCAGGGGAGAGCTCAGAGGAACCAAATAGCATGAGCAAAGGGGCTTGCTAGTGCCCTTCCTTTCTGAAGTGGTCAATGGTTGTTACTTGTTGGTATTAATCCTGGGTGGGTGGGGGTAGTGGGATACAGGGAAAGTGCCCTGGGGTAAGGAGACCCAAACTCTAGTCCTGGGCTTACCACTTTCTAGCTGTGTAACCCTGAGGAAGTCCTTAACTAATGCAAGCCTTTGTTTCCTCATCAGTGTCATGGGGCCATAACATTTTTCTCACAGGTTTGTGGCAAACACTGAAATAACATATGTGAAATGCTTTTTAAAACACTTTACAATTTTTTTCCATTGGATCTATTCTCCTATAGGGTCTTGTGTGTGTGTGTGTGTGTGTGTGTGTGTGTGTGTGTGTGGCACTTTGAGCTTAGGATAGAGTTCTTTTGGGAGAACAAAGGTTTTACTTCCACAAACATTTTCTTAGTATCTACTTTGCGCTGCTGAGGATTGAGGTGAAAAAGTTCAGTCTACATCCTCAAGAAACTCAGGGTCTACTAGGAAAGAGAGATGAATAAAGTGAATAAAGAGATGTTCAGTGCATAATGAATGTGGGTGGATACAATGAAGAGGGGACCCAGTGGGGGGGGGGAGGGAGGGGGCGGGGGAGAGGGAGAGGGAGAGGGAGAGAGGGAGGGAGAGAGAGAGAGAGAGAGGGGAAGAGAGAGAGAGTGAGAGAGAGAGTGTTGGGGGTTGGGGGGAGTCAACTCCCACTGCTTCCAATCAGCGTAGATAGGAGGGTAGGTTTGTCAAACCTCTCCCCAGCCTGAGATGGTGTTAGCCCGTCTCCTCCCCAGTCCTCGGGAATGGGGTGGAGAGTGGCATAGAAGCCCCCTCCCCGCCCCCGGGCCAACCTGCCTCCCGCTAGCCGGCCGGCGCCTTACCGAGTCAGACCACTGGGAGGCTGGGGGAGCCGGGTTGGGCGAGGAGGCGAGCGAGATGGGGGAGCTCTTATTTTGACAGGGGCCTCTCCGGGCTCTGGTATGAAGGCAGAAGGAGGCAGCCAGAGAGCCCCGATGCTTATTCAGGCTGGGGAGCGGAGCCGAGTGGAGGGGCGAGCGAGGCTCCGGCAGCGCAGGGGAGCCCGGGGAGGCGGCGGCGAACGGCGGAGCCAGTGGCCGGACATGCCCCGGACTCGGGGCCGCTGCACCACCGCCGCTGCCCGGAGCCAGCCGGCCGGACGCCCGCACGCCTGGGTCCCCCGGCGCCGCGCCGCCCGGGGACTGCTACCCGGACCCTCGGCGTCCGACCAACAATAAGCGCCCAGACAGCCCCCTCCCAGCCCCGCGCCCGCCGTCCCCGCGGGCCTCGGGAAAAGTGAAAGGAGGAGACGAAGGAAGGAAGGAAGGAAGGAAGGGAGGAGGAGCAGGAGCCGGAGCCGTGAGGTTCGGGGCTGAGACCCCAGCCCTGAGCCCCGGGCCGGGCGGGTGTGCGCGCTCTCCCGCCGCTGCCCGGCGCCCAAGACCATGCTCCGCGGTTGGAAAGCAGGAACCCAGGCGCCCAGCGACCCCCGGATACCCACTCCCGGGCCGGGCTGGTATTGAGATCAAGGCGTCCAGGATCAAAAGATCACCACCTGCCCGCCCTCCTCCGCACCTCCAACTGGCGAGCAGGAGGACCCCAATCCACCCACCGACCCTGACCTGGTCATGGCGTCCAACTCCGGCCTGGCGTGAGGACCCCCGACCCGCGCGAGGTGAGGGGAGGGCTGGGGCCGAGGGCGAAAGTCATGCCAGGCCAGCAGAGGCGCGAGGAGGGAGGAGATCCAGTTCGAATTGGGGAGGGGGAACACAGTCTGATTGTCTCTGGCCCTCTGGCACGCACCCCCAGGCTGTTTAAGGGGTCGGGGACGCCCCCAGGATTAGTGGAGGCCACTCTCGGGCCCCCAATCAGGTTGGCAGCCCCAGCGCACAGAGGGGAGGGCTTAGGGCAGCCAGGGGACCCTGCCACCCTAGCACAGAGAACAAGGCCGGCCTTGGGCCAGCTGGAGCAGCAACTCTGCCCTGGGGGCTTCTGGGAGATGTAGTCCCCCTCGCAGGCTCACCAACCCCTTGGGTCTCAGCACCCCAGCACTCCTCTCCTGGCTTATAGGAGCTTCCATAAGGAGGTGCGTGGGGATTGGAGATTGCTGGGGGTCACCCTCTGCCCCCAAGCACTGCCTAGGAGCAGCGGGGGCTGTGACTGGAGGAGTCTCCCCTGCCAAGGATTCTTAGTGGTGTGGGCTTGGCCCGGGGGTGGGGGTGGGGGGCAGTCACACAGTTCCTTGGAGGTGTCTCTGCCTTGCTAAGAGGAGACAGCCCCTGCCTTGGTCTGGGGGAGCTCTTGGGGGAGGAATGTGGGGAAGAGAGGGGAGGCTTGGGGCTTCTTGCTTGGCTGGAGTATGTCCTGTCCCAGGGCTGCTGGAATTTGGTTTCAGGGGACACCGAGGTCTACTCTCCCCTTCTCCCTCTTGGGAGCTGAGGAGCGTGTCCCTTACAGTCTGGGAGTCTGGAGGGTGTCCCTCTGGAGCAGTGAAGCCAGGATTGGCTTCTGTCTGTCTGTCCAGCTTCCTTCCTTCCGGGTTTTTCTGACACCCCCTCCTCCCTCCTCCTTCTGTCTGTCTGCTGCTTGGGGTGTGGGTCTGTGTCTGTGTCTGGGGGCCTCTGCTGCAGGGAGGAAAAGTGTTGCTCTGGGAGAGGTGAGCTGGGCATGTGACTGAGCCCCGGGAAAGGGGCTTGGAGGCCCCCTTGATCTTTGGCCTTGGTTTCCTGTTTTACCTAGGAAAGCTGTCTTCGCACAGTATCTGCTGTAACCCTACTGATGCCTCTGGGCAGCTCTCTGAATGAGACCCGCAGGGTGGGTGGGCTTCCACTCCCCTTGCTCTCCCCCCTCCTCAGCCTCTCCAAGGAGCAGCTACTTTTTCTGGGCTGGGGCTGCCTGGCTTGTCTGCTGCCCCTCAGCACTAGCTTGGCTGCCTTCTCTGGGTCAGGACCATGATTTCATGGCCCCAGGGGAAGAGCATGTTCAGGCCCTGTCTTACTGGTATCAGCTCTGAGGCGCCTGCTGATAGGAGCTTCAGGACAGGATGAGAATGGGAGAGAAAGGAAGGTAAGGGGCGGGGTGGGGGGGGGGGGGGGGTCTGGTATCAGGACGGAAGGCGCTGCCCTCCTGCAGCTAATCAGGCTCCTTGGCCTTGGAGAACCAGGCCTGGAAGCTCAGCCTTCTGGCCACTTGCCTCTGGAGATTCTCTGCTTACCTGTGTTGCTTCTGACTGGGGTGGGGCAGGGGTTAATGCTGGAAAGGGTGCTCCTGAAGGGGAGAATACCTATATAACCTTGGATCCAGAGTGACTCTTGTGCTCAGGGTAGCAGGGGCCTCACGCTAGAGATGGTTTCTGGAGGTCCATATGGAGGCTCAGAGTGAGTCTCTAATTACTGAGGTTGAGTGTCCAGGTAGGAAGAGATTACAGAGTCCTGGAGAAGGATTAGTGTTGGTGGTCCACAATCGATCACAACAGTGGTAATGTGCGACCTAGTGAACTTGCTTATTGAGTCTGTGTTGGACACCCATGATTCCCTTTGGATAGTGTCTGCCTCCCAACTTCTGGGTATTTGAGTTAAGCAGGAGCCCTGGGCCGCAGACTCAACTTCCATGAAGAGGCAGGGCAATAGCCTTCTGGGCAGAGGCCTAGTGGGTGGCAGTGTCGACTCAGCAAGGGCTGGAATGCCTGGCACCTGCTTTAGATTAAAGGAGATGCCTGCAAAGGGGGCTGCCTGCCTGCAGGGGGAGGGGCTGGGATGGGGCTGCCTGGAGCCCAGGAGTGGGGTGGAAGGAAAGGAGCAGGGTTGCAGGCAGCAGCAGCTCTGGCAGGAGTGGAGGGAGCCAGCAGTCACCCAGCTCAGCAGCCCCTCCTCCAGGGTGTCCAAGACAGGAGCTGGGGGCCGCCACACTGCCTCTGGCGCCACCAGCTGAAGTTCTGTCCCAGCGCCCTGGGGGGGCGGCTGCGGGGAGCCAGGGTGTCTGAGTGTCCAGTCTGCCCAGGACTGGAGGAGGCCTGCAAGGAGGTAGGGGGCACTTCGGGGTTCTTTTTGGCCTGACGCCATGTTTACTTTTCTGGGGGCTCCTTGGTTGCTGGTAGTGAGGCACTCCAAGAGCCTGGGCACCCAGGGGTGATGGGGAAACGGCATCCTTTCCCTGTGCCAGGAGCCCTGGGCACTGCTTGGTTGCTGACCTCGGGGGAGGGGGCAGAGGGGATGGCACCGTGGGAAAGTGGGCAGCCGTGGGAGCCAAGCGGGTACAGGCTGGGTGCCGCGGGCAGGGAGCCTCTGCCAGGCCTGCTCTCCCTGGGGTGGGGCTCGCTGTTCCAGGGACTGGCTCAACCTGTTGAGCACCTGGCTGCTCTAGCTTGGCATCTGTGCCCCTGCCTGCCAGCGCCACCAGCTGCCCACCCGTAGCCCCACTGTGGGGGCTGCCCCCAGGGATCTGGGGCGAGGAGGCTCTGACTGGCCAAGGGGCCAGGATGGAGCTGGTAGAGGCTCCTCCAGGGGCGCTAAGTTTCCCCAGGTCCCACCCTCTAACTACCAGAGCTGCGGCTGGAGCCAGTTGGAGGGCCAGGTAGCCAGAGGCTAGGAGCTGAGGGGCAAGGTGAGGAAAGCTGCAGCACTAGAGGTGCTGCATGTCACTTGGATGGGCCTCCCTGAAGGCAGCCTGGAGTTAAGGCCTGGCATTTCCTCTGCTGGGTGCCAGGGCCAGGCCTCCAGAGCCCCACCCCCAGCCTGGCCTGACCTCCCCTCCCTGGTAGAGAGCTGCCGACTTTCCCTGGAGGTTGGGGGAGGGGCAGTAAGGGCATCCTGGTGCCCTGGGAGGAGAGGGGTGACTTCCTGGATGTGGGCGTCTGTTGTAGTGCCTCGGCCTCCCAAAGAGCCCCCCTCCCTGGGAACCCAGGTAGGAAGCTCTGGCTTTCCAGGGAGATGTCCCCCACCCTGCCCTGAGTGTGGGTGGTCCTGGGTCCCCTGGAAGGTCCCTGACCCCCTGCAGGCCCTTGCTGTCCTCCCACACCCTCTGACCCCCCGTAGCTTTAGGCCTGCCTTGGGGCTCTGCTAGCTGGCGGGGAAGGGGAGCCAGCTGACACTCTGTAGGGGGGAAGGTGGCCACCACCACCCACCCACGGGTCGGGGAAGGGCCCAGGTGTGTTCCTTTGCCTTCTTTCTTCTCTAGTCAGTGGCTAAAGTGGAGGCCTCTCCTTCTCTGCCTCCTTTCCACCCCAGGCCCTCCCTACTTGGCCCCGGGCCACCTGCCCCTCCTAACCTTGGTGTCTGGCCTAGTCGCCATCCCCAGGGGCTGGGATGCCCTCTGTCCAAGTCCCTCTTCCAATGGGCTGGTGGCCCTGCGCTAGCCTGTCTTCCCCCTCCCCTTCACTCTCCACCCCCCAGCCTCAACTGAGAATGGCCCTGAATCCAGCATTTCCAGCATTTCGAAACCAGGATTGTTTTGAAATCCCTGAGTACTTCTCCACCCCCCTGCTCTGACTCCCCTCCTCCCCACTAGCCCAGAATTTAGTCCTCTAATCTGACTTCATGCTGTGCATTGCCTGGGTGTGTGTGTGTGTGTGTGTGTGTGTGTGAGTGAGTTTGTGTGCTAGCACATGGCCACGTGCATACTACTCTGTGTTGTATGTGTGTGTGCTCGTGTATCCCAGTGTGGGTCTATCTTCTGTCTGTCAGTAGTTCTGTGTGACTGGCTGATGTCATTTGTGTTTCCCGAGCTCTCTTTGGCCTTCTCTGAGTATGGGAGCCTCTATGGGTCTTAAGGAGTCCTTTTTGGGGAGTTTGGGTTATTTTAAAGAGGTATCCTGGATGTGTGTCTTTGGGGGTTGTGTCTGTTTCTCTCTCAGATACACGTCTGGGAGTATCTGAGGAGTATGCCTGCTCGGGATTGTGTCTCTGATGCATGTGCGTGTGCGTACGTGCGCACACTCAGTGCGCTCCGCTTCTGTTGCCCCCTCTATCCTCCTCCCTCAGAACATGTCTGGGGTGCGTAGCCACAGGTCTCCCCATAGCTCCCTGGGACATGGAGTCCTCTGTCCTTTGATAGGGAGGTTTCTTGGAGCGAGGCCAAGGCTTCTGGCCGTTCTGTGGTCCTTGGAGAGAAAGTGTGCAGTGGGGAAACTTTGGGATAAACTGTCCCCAAAGCTGGGCTCTCTTCCTCTGCCCTTCACGGACACCTGGCACCTTAAGGGATCCCAGTACTCCCAGTCCCTCCTCTTCTTGTCCTGGTGACATCGTGGGAGCTGTCACAGGGCGGCCCAGTGCTCTCCACAAAGGGCTGGGGAAAGGGAGTTAACCCTCCACCCTTGGGGTCACTTGCTTCATTGGGGACAAGAAACAGCCAGCCACATCAGACCTGGGAGCTTGGTGGCTAAAGTTCAGAAAAGTTGACTTTGCTAGCTAGGGGCAGACAGCAAAACAAGACAACACACTCATATTTCCAGCCTGAGCAGAAGACAGAGGGGCCTGGAACGCTGGGGCGGGGTGGGGGGGTGATGTGCCACCCCAGAAATATGAAGCGTTGGATGTGAGGCCAGCTGCCATTGTAGCCTTGACCCTGGGAAGTCCTTCTTGATGTCTGACCTTAATCGTGTTTTACAGGAGGGGGGTGGGGATTGCTAAGGGGAGCTTTCTTTCTTTCTTTTTTTGCCAAAGCAAGAGTTGTGTTAGTAGAGTTATGTCTGCATGGGATGTGGGCCCTTGGAACCCCTGATGCCTCGCTATGACTCAGTTTCCCATCCTGGGATCTCAGGCTATAATTGAATACTTTCCTCTAGAAGCACTTGTAGCAAATCAGTGAAGAAGAGGGCTGGGGCAGGGGCTGTTTGTTGGAGTCAAGGGCCTATGGAGACAGCAGCACGAGGTGGGCAGAGAGAAAAGTTGTCTGTTTATAACCCCCCTTCCCATGGCCTCTGGTCCCAGGACTCAGTGGGAGGAAGGGAGGGGTAGAGGCACAGGTTGGTACAGTGCTCAGTGACCCAGCAGGGGGAGGGCCTTGGCAAGGAATTTTCAGTTTGTTTCTCAATCTCTGTCTCTGAGACACGCACACACACGTCACTGCAGACACCTTCAGGAGATGAGCCCAGAAAAGTCACCCAGGTGGTGGCAGGGCGGGGCAGTACCAGATGGGGCCGTGTGGTACCATGTTCTGGCAGACACCCTGTGCTTGCCCCCTAGAACTGGAAGTTGGGCCCAGCGGGAGGTCCCTTCCCCAACTCCCCTGTCGTGTGCCTGGGAGCACCACAGGCTGGAGAGGGTTAAGTCTGGTTGGCAGGGACACCCCCCCACCCAGTGCAGTGAGAGAGAGGGAGGGGTGGTTAGCAGCTTGCTCTAGTTGGCGTCTCTCCCAGAATTCTTCGGAAAAGAACTCCCCTTTGACCCCCAGTACAAACTGAGCCCAGCCACCAGCCTCCCTCCCGCCTGCCTGTGGGAGCTTCACCCAGCCCCCTCCTACTGAACTGCTAAGCCTGATTCTCTCACCCTAGGCCCTCCCAGCCAAGCCCGGTCCCCAGGGGCATCTTCAGGGGACAAGAGAGACCACACAGGGACATAGGACCCACACCATTCTTCTCCTTGACACAGGATAACCCCGGGGTGGCTGGTGCTGGAAGCTGGGGTCCTCAGGCCTCCCCATCCATCCCTCCACCCGGGTCCTCAGGCCAGGCTGTGGGAGTCCTCCCCCCTCCCCCCCCACCCCGCTCCCTGTGGGCTGAGCTCTGAGGGAGCTCTAAGGCATCTCTAGCGCCTTCTCCTTTCCTGCTTGCAGGGGAGGGAGGGGGAGCTGTGCGGTGGGGCCGCTGGGTCAGGCCTGGCTCCCGGCCAATCCACAGAAGTCGTGGAGGGGGGGTGGTGTCCAAGTAGCTCAGGGACTTCCTGGAGCTGCAGGCCCGTCTGTGTGTACATGCTTAGTGGTGTGCGTGCTGGGGGTGGGGCTGGGGCTCTGGGAGGAGCAGGGGTAGAGATTGCTGGCCTGGGGCTTCTAGCTGTGACCCTCTCTCCACAGGGAGCCCCAGCCCAGATCACACCCTTGAGCCTGAGCCCGACAAGCATTATCCTGAGGTGAGAGGTCTGTGTGCTTATGTGTGTCCTCACGGCCTCCTCGCTCAGCTCTGTCTGCCTCTGCCGTTGCCTCCTGCTTGGCTTTTTGTCTCGGGCGCCCGCCTCCTGGCTCTCTGCCCCCACTTCTCCTTTCATTCTCCTCCCCCCCGGAGGAGGGGGTGCTGACAGCCTACAACCTGGAACCCGGTAGGGGACGGGGGCGGGGCCGGGGCAGGAAGGGTTAAAGCGCCACAGCCGCTGCTCCAGTGAAAGTCCCAGCCGGGGTGGGTGGTGGGGAGCCCCAGCCCGGTCACCCCTGGAGGGCAAGGTAAGGTTTCCTTCCCGGTCATCCCAGGTTCTTGCTCCCCTTCGCCTGCTGGCTTTGGCCTCAGCTGGCTGAGTCAAAGCCAGGGTGGCTACCAGCCACAGTAATGTGGTTTCTGCCCTGGCCCCTAGACACACACACACACACACACACACACAGAGGCACACACACGCTTTCTCCCTACTGCCACCCCCACCCCCTCCCTCCCTCCCTCCCTCCCCTCCTTCCTTACTTAGCAACAACTCCCTGAATTCACAACAAACACGCCTGTAGGCTCCTGGTCTGACTAGGGAAAGCTGGAGAAAACGGAGAACTGCGAGGAGGCACTTCTCCTAGACTGTCCCCAGGAGGGAGGGGCTTCGAATCCCCCCACCCTCCCTGCTGGAGGCCACCACCCCTCAGGGACACAGAGGAAGTGGTCCTTCCAACTTAGGCAATGAAAAAAGTGGGGGGCAGTGCCAGGTGTGGCTGGGCAGGTGCAGGGGGTGGGGGGGGCAGGGCTGGGACTCCACCCGTCACTAGTGAGTCCCACTTGACCTTTGACCCCCACCTGCGGAGACTCTTCCTGCCTCTGGGCCTCTCAGCAGGGGCCTGTGCTGTTGTCATGGTAACTTGCCTTGCTCCTTCCCCAGACTCTTAGGGACCAGGATGGGTGATGATGTAACAGATTGGGGGTGGATGGGGCTGGGGTAGCCCAAGAACTCTGCTCTCAGAGCCCCAGTGGGCCAGGCACCTGTGTTGAGGGGGTGGGGAGTGGTGGCCTCTCTTTGATCTCTTCCCTGGGCAGGAACTGTGGCCTCTAGCTAGGACCTGGTGCGCATCAGGGTTGGAGGGAGTATGGAATGAGGGGGTGAGGCACCATTCTTTCGTCATAGCACAGAGGGCTGCTACCAGGGTGAACGTGTATTGTGAAATGGTTAATAGCCCAGTTGCTGGAGTGTCTGAGTTCAAATCCTGACTCTTCTAATTTTGGACTGTGTGCCTCAGGCAAATTACTCAACTTCCCTGGGCCTTAGTTTTCTTATCTGTAAAGTGGGGATAACAAGAGAACTTTCTTGTAGAGTACTAAATTAGAGGATTAAATTAGATAATGCATGTGAAGCCTTCAGGACAGCTTGATGTTACAGAGTAAATGCTCAATAAATATTAGAGATCCTCCTCGTTATTATTAGCCATAGCTCTTCATAGGAACTCGTGGTGCTCCCAGGGGCTTTAGCAGGGGAAGAATTGATGGGGGTGAGGGGAGTGTGGACGGTGGGGAAGAGACAGCCTTTCCAGCATTTCACACTCCTAGATTCTAATACCCATCCAGACCCACCTTCTTGCTGCCTCAGTTTCCCCACTGAGGGGAAACTAACATCTTGGTTGCAAGTTTGCCAAATAGCCATGGGCCTGGAGAGGGGTCTGAGGACTTAGGGCCTGTCTCCCTCCCCATATCCCAGCGCTTCTCAGAGCTGAGCCCTCCCACCCCCATGCTATTAGCTCAGATCAGCTTCAACACCCCTCCCACCATCCCATCCCCTGATGCTCTGTTCCTTCACCAGGCTGAACAGCCATTAAGACACTCTGTTCTTAAATGGCTTACATGGCCACCTCCTCTCTTTCCTGGCCTAAGGGGTCAGAGACCTTCTTTGGGGAGAAAAGTAGCAGTGTGGAGCTGTGACATGGATGGCAGCTGTTAGGCCTGCCTTGGCGTCCAGGGTCCACTGGATTCCCTGTACCCTGCCTGGGCATTTTCCCTGAGCGTGGCAGGGCAGTGCCCAGGCCTGTGATATGTATAGAAGCCCAGATGGGCATGCCTGGCACCTGCTGTACACAGATGGGCAGAAGCCCATCCTGAAGCCCAGAGGAGGGGTGGGGTCATATCAGCATCCAGAGGACACCCCCAGAATCCTTTCCTCTGCGGCGTGGGTGAGTGTGGGCAGGGCTGGGAAAAGTTCTGTTTCAACCCTGTGTGCCCTGGGGCAGGCCAGGGGAGAATGCTGAGTGACTCTGGGTGAGCAAGGCTCCGAAAAGCCCTGGGATGAGAGTCGGATGATGGAGGGGCTAAGGCTTGGGAACGTCTGGGTGAGGAGCCCAGCGCTGGGCAGCAGGAATGGTGTGCCCACAAAGAGGGAAGCTCTGCAGATAAGTGGTTTGGTCTTCTGGGGAGTGAGTGTCCAAATCTCTGGAGAAAGTGGATTCAGATGTGGCAGAGTGCCTGGGATACCAGGGCTCTTGGGTACCTTCTCTGGCCTGGTACCGAGGGGGGTGGGCTGGAGGCCCTGGGTCTACTCACCACCTCCTTCTGGGAGCAGAGGGAACACCTCCCTTCCATGGGCCTGGGAGTGAGGGCTCAGTGTTGGCCTGGGCCATGCCTCACTGCTGGGCTGGCCATGCTGCTTTTGCCCAGCCCCTGGGGCCTGTTCGTTGGGCAGGCTGGGGCTATTTTTGGGATCGGGCTGGGGCTCTGGGGCTGGTTTCAGATGTTCCAGTGTGAACAGGAGAAAATGGGAACAGATGGCTGGAGGGTTCCAATCAGCAGGTCCTGCTGGGAGCAGGTTATTTTTAGGGCCTTGTTAACCCTTTGGGGGCTGTGGAGCCACCCTGAGAGGGACAGCCCTCTCTAGTTGAGAAGAGCACAGGTCTTCTCTCTGGACCTCTACTTTCAGAACTGCTTGTCCCAGTTGCTCTTCTTTCCCTCTCAGACCCTCCACTCTTTAAAGAGGCCCATGGCAAGAAAGTAGGCTCCAGCTTCCTCCCAGCCCAGACCCTGCACGGAGACTGCCAAGGAGTAGGACGGGGAGAGGGGTGGCTGGTGGAGGGGACGGGACGTGGGCCACTGTTGAAAGGAAACTCCCCTTTGCTTTTCTCCTGGGGTTTTGAGACAGCCCTGAGGCTAAGAGAGTGGATAACTGCTCTCTGGGTTCATGCTCTGGGTTTGAGTGTATGTCGATAAACCCAGTGATGCCCAGGGGAGTGCTAGCTGAGGGAGCTGGGCTCTGTGAGGACAGAGAAAAAGCCAAGTTTTTGTACTTGATACCACTGAGATGACGCCCATGGGCCCCGATCCCTTGGATACTCAAGAGCAAATATCTTGAGAGTGCCCATCTTTACCAAATGCCCAAGGATTTGGGTGCCATGTAGGGTGTAAAGAAGAGGACATCATGGCCAGAGGTGGTTTGTTGAGGGCCGAGTATGTCACAGGCATTCTGCTGGATGGTTTCACTATTAGTATCTCACTCGATATATTGATCCTCATTTTGCAGATGAGGAAACTGAGGCTCAGAGGGCTGAAGGGATGGACAAGGTCCCGTCGCTCAGAAGGGGTGGGATGTGATTGGCATCTTTGTCGGCCTGACTGCAAACCCGGTTCTCATTCCACTGCATCACTCACACTGCCTGCCAGTGTCCGAGCCACAGAGGCCCAGGCTGACGGGACTGGGCCTCCTCAGGGAGCAGGTCTATGGAATGAGTGTAGGAACGGAGGCCTGGGGTCAGGGGACCCTGCCTGTCACTGCTCTCACAATCCCTTAAGCCCTTCTTGCCTGAGGGTGCCAGGACTGACACCAGAAACCCCATTTGGCCTTCCTGTCTTCCCTGCGGGAGGATCACAGGCATACATCCTGTCTCATCAGCCCCCACCCCCACCCGTCCTGGCCCACATGCCCCTGCTTCCTGTAGGGTCACAGCAGTCTGGATGTCAACGTGGGCAGAGCTCGAGGGCCCTCCAGCTGCTGCTGGTGCCAAGAGTTTGGGCCAGGCCAGCGAGGTGAGGGCTGGGAGGATGCCTCTGACGCTGGCAGTACCTGGGGGAGAGAGCAGAGCGGGCAGGCGGGCTCTGGGTGAGGTCCCGCGCCCCATGGTGCACCGCCTGTGCCAGCAGTCTGCCCGCACTCGCAACTCCCACAATGGCCCCATTGTTCCCAGCCGCCAGGCAGTCAGGCAGTTTGGAGGAGGTTCCTGGGCCACCCCTAATCCCCCCCCCCAAAAAAAGGGCCAGATTAACCCCTTGGAGGATAGAGGCCAGGTGAGGGCCCACAGGGAGCTACCCTGCCCATTCCTCCCTTCTGGGAATCCGGGCTTGGGACGCCACCTCCCAACACGTGTACCCAGCGACAGGGCATCTCTGGAGATCGGGGTTTCCCACAGGGTGGGGAGTAGCACCTAGACCCTCTCCCACCCCTAGGGTGGTGTAGGTGCCAGGGGGCAGGAAGTGCCAGTGGGGTGGCAGGCGGAGACCAGATATATTTGGGCCGGTGGGGCTAATTCCAGCCACCGCTGCCTGCCCTACTGGCTCCTGAGCTCCTTTCCTTCCTGTGAAACCAGAGCTGGGTTGGGCCTAGCTCAGGATTTCGGTGGATTTAAAGAGGCAGCACCACCCCTGCCAGCCTGGCTTCCTCTCCCCCTCCCGAGGTAGGGTCTGGGGCAGAGAGAGGACTGGAGAGCTGCTTGCTCCTCCCTTGCCCCAGGCTAACCCCTGGCCCTTGCCCCTGCTGGGGTACCAGGCTTTTGGCACTCCCTTCTCCCAGAGCTTTGGGCGGGTGGGGTGGGCGGGGGTGGGCTGTGGTTTCCTGTGTTGGCTGTTTGTGCCTGGCCCAGAGTGCCCGCTGCCTGCCTGGGCTTCCTGCCCTGTCTTGTTTCCTTGTGCCCCCCTCCCCCCCCCCGGGGAGGCAGCAGCCAGAGATTGAGCAGTCGCCTCTGGGGGCACCCTACTGCCAGGCCGTGACTGCGTCCCGAGGCCTGGCCACTTGGGCACTGGCTACGGGAGCCAAGTGAGGTGACCTCCGGCTTGTCTAGGCAATGCCACTTAGTCCGGTAGTTTCCAGAAGGGCAGAATCCCCTCCAGAAGCACCCTGTTCAAAGACCCCAGACTGGAAGGTCTGGGGCCAGGAGTTTCCATGTCCCAGCAGGGTTAGGGTTGCCTTGACATCACCCTGGGGCTGCAGGTGGGGTGGGGCTGGAAACTCCCAGACAAAATGGTTGATTTGCATGGTCTCCTTTGGCAGGAGGTGGGCGGAAGTGGGGAGAGCTGCTAGGAACTAGGGTGAGGGGAAGGCCCCCCAAGCCTGGAAGTCCCCATACAGAGGGTCCCAGAGCAATACCTTGGTTCTTGAGCAGATTTCCTGCTGGGCTCTGAATCCTTGACCTCCCCACCCGGCTGAGTCACCACCTCAGGAAGCGGAAGTGACCTGGGTGGTAGAGGAGAGCTTCTAGGGACCAAGGAGTCCTGACACCCAGGAGAAAGGGGACTCGGGACCTTGTTGGCTTGAGGGCTGCCTCTCCCCGAGTCAGTGGCTGAGGATCCCACCACTAATACTCCCAGCAAGTTCCTGTTCTTTCAGCTACCACAGGGTCCTAGCAGCCCATTTCCTCTCTAGAGGTGTCTGCCCACTGCCTGTGGAAGCATGGGCCCTCCAAGCGTGTTCTCACTGCCTCTTTGGGATGGTTCTGAGCTGGGCAATAAGACTGGTAGGCTGGCTGGTGAACCAAGGAGAGGCTCCCAAGGTGGGGGCAGCTGGAAATAGGCAGGTTGCCCTGTCGAAGCCTTCCTGGTCTCCCTCCCCCAGCTGAAGTCAGGTGCACTTTAACCCTTAGGTCACTTCCCACCCCCACCCCCCCACCCCCGCACCCCACGTTGCACCAGGAGGGCAAGATCTCAGGCAGGCTTTGTCTCAGCAGCTTCCTGGGCTCCATTCTCATAAGGTCTGCTCCTGGCCTCTTCACTCAGGTGACTGGCACCTGCTCCCTGTTTGTGAGCACATGTCACTGCTCCCCACCCTACCCTCTAAGAGGCAGCCACAGCACTGTGTTCCCAGAGCTCCATCCCTTTCCTTTCACCTATCTCAGGGGCTCCTGGCCTGGTGCTGGGAAGCCCCTTCACTCTGTTTGTTTAAAAACTGCACCCACCAGGAATCAGCTTTCCTGCCTCCCATCCCCAGGGTTTTCCAGGTCTCTTCCAGGGACTGTGAGTGCTAGAGGAGGACAGGGGTCTCTGGGATCTGGGGCAGACCCCTGAGGGGCAAAGGGGGGAGGTGTGAGATGGGAAGCTCCTGACTCATCTGTACTTGACTCAGCTCGTCCTGCTGCTGGGTGGGAGCGAGGGGGTGGAGTCCTAGAGGGGAGGGCAACTCCAAGATTCTTCTGGAGAGGAGGCTCAGCCTGACTGGGTACCCTGGAGAGGACTAATTTTCTAACAGCCCCTTCCCAAATTATCAGATGTCCCAATATTTGAAGCTGTGAACAGAGGAAAGTGGGTGGCCTTTGCCCTGCCCCAACCCCGGGGGGCTGGGTCCAGTGACCTGCGGCGTGTGGGAAGCCCATCTGTCGGGTGCAGGCTCAGATGAGCTGTCATGACTTGAGGGGAGGACACTGCAGTGGAGGGGAAGCACCAGGGGAATGGGGTCTTGGTGCTGCCATGTAATGGTCATGTGACCCAGGGGCCTGTCACTTCCTTTTCCCAGATCTCAGTTTCCTCACTGTGAAATGGGGATAACAATGCTGTCGTGGCAGGTGGTTGGTAGTTTTGAGGATCAGCAAGGTGGTGAAGGTGGAAGCCTGAGACCCATGTCAGCCCCATAGGCCTGCCCCTAAGCCCAGGTGCCCTCCAGCTCTCCCCGCCTCAGTCCCCCCAACCCCCCCGCACCCGTCCCGCGTGATGCAGGAGATGGGGGCTGGCAGCAGGCTGTTTCCCAGCCAGGCCCTGGACTTTGGAATCTTCCCCTGAGGAGCCTCCCTCCCTAGAGACAGAGCTGGAGCGGGAGGGGGTGGGGGGAAGCCCAATTGCCCCGGGGTTAAGTTAGGGTTAGACTCCCACAGGGTCACTGGTGTGGCCCCCCCCCCAACACCGCCCAGGTCCCAGCCCAGCCTCCGGCAGCTCGGCAGGGAATGTGGGCCGGTGTCTGGCTGGGCCTGTCACCGGGACAAAGCTTCTGGCCCAAGACCTCCTCCTCTCCCCCCACCCCTTTCTGGGATCTGCGGGGGGAGTGGGGGGACAGGGCTGGGGGCGGTCGGGTGAGGCTTCTGTGTTTGTGTAAGTCTGTTTGTTGGTGTATCTATGGCCCCGTGTGTGTTTCTTTGTGACTACCGGGCTCAACTTTCTATGGCTCGCTTGTGGCCGGGCCTCAGTCTTTTCATCTGTTCAATGAGTCGACGCGCTCCCTCTCTGCCCTCTGGCCGCCTCTGGAAACATGCCCCAGGCTGCTTCTGTGCTCCTGCTTTGGCCAGCGCCTCCCTCGCCCTCCCGCACACCTCCGCGGGCCGGCGTGAGCGCGCCTCTAGTTTCCTGGGCTCCGTGCGTGTCTTTGTCTCCCCGTCCACGTGTGAGCTGCGAGTGTGTGTGAGTCAGAGTTTGGGTGCTGGTGGGTGCCAGGGCCCCTGCCTGGCGGCGCCTAGCGCTGGACCGAACCTCGGCCCCGCCGTGGCGCGCGCCAGGCCCCTCGCCGCACTTGGCCGTGGGTCTGTCCGGGCGGCGCGTGCGGGGCCGGGAGAGGCACGCTGCAGTCCTGCCCGTCGCCCGCTCCCCGGCTCGCTGGCTCGCTGGCTCTCTCGCTCGCTCGCTCGGCCTCTCCGCTCTGGCTCTGCCGAAGGGGGCGGGGTGGGGTGCTGGGGCGGGGGGAGGGGAGGCTCCTGCATTCTTGCGGTCGGGGAGGAATCTGAGCCAGCGTTACTGGTCTCCAGAAGAGCCCAGCTGCAGCCCCGGGGCCCCGCCAGGCCTCTCGCTGCCCGCCCGGGCCTGCTGGGATGGGCACGGGCTAGGCCTCGAGCTGGGGGCGGGGCATCGCCCCTACCCGCGGCCCCCTTCCCGCCTGGGCGCCCAGGGGCAGGGCTCAGCGCTGGGGGCGGGGCGCCAGGGGGTCCCCCGCCCCCCGGGTGAGGGGCGTGCCTGGGGGCGGGAGTCCCCCCGGGGGCCTGACAGACCTCGCGGCCGCCCCAAGCGGGCACTTTTGCAACCCATCCTTTTAGTGAATTCTGCCCCTGCGGCCCGGGGGGCCTTGCTAGAGACTGCAAGCTCCCTGAGGGTAAGGTGCGGGAGGAATGGGGATAGGACCGGTCACTAGGATACAGGCCCCCGACTAGTAATCCTTCCTTGCCAGTCACACCCTACCCTATCCAGTTCCCTAGTCCCAGGGCTGTTGGGTCCTCCCGTCTCCCCTCCCCTTCTCACACCCCCTCCCCAAGTCACAAGTTTTCTCTTTGGGGCTTGTTGCTGCAGTCCCTGCTCCAGTACCGAGTACCTGGCTGGGCCCTGGGCACGCACAGGGGCCGTAGCCCCACTGTGTGTGGGAACCATGAGGATCCTGGCTAACAAGACAAGGTGTGTGGGTGTCGCGGAGGGCGGGATATGTGTGTGGAGTGAGGGGAAGGGAAGGGCCCAGTGGTGATGGGACTGAACTGTGCAGGCTTGGAGAGCGAGCCCCCCTGAGTACCTGGCTTCCAGGCCACCGGCGGGCTAAAGGGAGGTCAGAATGGGAAGGCCTGCCCCGAGGCAGGAGCCCACAGCTTTAGTGCCTGGGCCCAGGGGACAGAGGGGAATGGCAACCAGCTAAGCCTGCTGTTCTAGTCCCTTCCAGCCCTTTCCTCTTAAAAACGGTTTGAGCAGACCCCTGCCCACCCCACTGTCGGGTCCGATGGCGCCCTCTGGCCTCAGTCTAGCTGGGGGTGGGAGCTGGAGGGAGGGGGCGGTGCCTGCCTCCCTCCCCTTCTCCAGGAGAAGCCGGCAGACAGGGCCAGGCGGCAGCAGCAGGACAGCAGAGCTGAAATAAATCTGAGCTGGTGTGGAATGAGGGGGGATAAATATCCTCTCCCGTGATGTGATCTTTCCAGCGGCTATTAATAGGTCTCCGGGGAGGGGGAGGCGGTGGGGGGAGCGGGCTGGAGCTTAAAGGGCCCGCAGCCTAGGCTGCAGGAATCCTTGGCTTCAGTCTGCTTTGCACACCAGTCCCCTCCCCTTTTTTTTTCCTGCTCCTGCCTGCCGGCCAGGCATACTAGTAGACCCTCTTGAGGCATTCCCCTCCTGCTCTGGGGAGCTGTCTGGACCAGTGGGTACCGCTCTCTGGTGTGCTTTTCCCCACTTCCCCAGGGGAATGGGGCTGGGGCATGAGCAGTGACCCTCAGGTCCTGTGCCCCTTCCATGCTGGTGTTGGGACACATGGCAGTTGAGGTTTGGGGACCTTGGAAGGAGTCTGAAGACAGCAAACCCTTGAAGAGAGGATGCTTAAGTGTTGGCCAGGTGCTAGTGGAGGGGGGTTGCCATGGAGGCTTGCAGTCTGTTGGATGCTTGGGCTGGGGGTGGGTTGGATTCTGGCAATGTGAGGCCTTGGTTTTCGTTTGAATTGTGGGGATTGGAGGGCGGAGGGGGTTGCCCCATCTTCACTGCCCAAGGTGGAGAGGGGCGTCAGCCCTTCTCTGAGGAGACATGGAGGGGGGTAGGGGATAGCTGGTGGTCTTAAGATGGCACTCAGCCCCCACCTCCCCTACCACTAGGTGAGGCAGGATGCGGCAATTAAAATCCAGGCATGCTACACCCCTAGCAAGATTAACTTTTCATGTCTCTTCCACCTTCTCCAGGTTACCCCACCCTAGGAGGAGAGAAGCTCCAGGGAGCCCGCCGCTGTCCCCCCGCGGCCACTGCCCCCCTGCCCCAGCCAAGCCAATGCACCCAGAAAATAAGTTGACCAATCATGGCAAGACAGGGAATGGCGGGGCCCAATCCCAGCACCAGAATGTGAACCAAGGACCCACCTGCAACCTGGGCTCGAAGGGCGTGGGGGCGGGGAACCATGGGGCCAAGGCCAACCAGATCTCACCTAGCAACTCAAGTCTGAAGAACCCCCAAGCAGGGGTGCCCCCTTTCAGCTCGCTCAAGGGCAAAGTGAAGAGGGAGCGGAGCGTGTCTGTGGACTCCGGAGAGCAGCGAGAGGCTGGGACACCGTCCCTGGATTCGGAGGCCAAAGGTATCCCATTTCCTGATCCCCAAGACCCCAGCATCTTCCACAGCCCTAGACTCACACTTGCTGGGAGACCATCTTTCTAGCCCCCTTGCCTAATCGTCAACGCCCACTCCTCTCCAGCATTTATGCCGGGGGCACCTTTCTCTTACCCCCATTATACCCACCCATCTGGTCATTCTCTCAGGATTGGGTGCCACCCATGGAGGGGCCACACAGAGTGATGGGCCTCTGGTCTGTTGGTCTCATGCCTCTCCTGCTTTCCCACCAGAGCCCCCAGAGCGGGAGAGGGAGGTGCTCTGGGGTGAGGAGCAGACCCTCACACCTCCCAGGAACCTCCTGGTATCCTGGCTGGTGGGAGCTATGGTGTAGGCACTGGGGCCTGGAAGAGTAGCAGCAGTTTCCCCCTCCCCCCCCAGCCCTAATTAGAACCAGTTGTGGTTGGGGATTATGCTGGGCTTGGTGCTGGGTGGGGGAGGGGAGGCAGGCAGCAGGGCTGTAGAGAGAAATCAGAAACAAATGGTGTCGTGGTGGGGGCCAAGGGCTGGCAAAGTGCCCACCATGGCCGGGGCAATGCCCCCTGGGGTGGGGCATCTGGGAGACGGGGCTTGGGAAGGATCCCGGCTGTGGGAGGACAGGGCCTCTGGGTACTCTCTCTGACCCCTGCCTGCCTGGGCAGAAGTGGCACCCCGGAGTAAGCGGCGTTGTGTGCTGGAGCGGAAGCAGCCGTACAGTGGGGACGAATGGTGCTCAGGACCGGACAGCGAGGAGGATGACAAGCCCATTGGGGCCACCCACAGTGAGTGCCCATCATTGCCAGGATGCTGTGGCCCATGGTGCCCCCAGAGGATAGCCGCCCTGAGGGAACCTCCCTCTCCTCACCTAGGGCTTTAGAAGGCGCAGCCTGGGAAGAGGGAGCAAAGGGTCAGGAGCCCAGGCTCCTCCTCTCCCATCTCACATCTCTGACTCAGTCCCTCCCTGCACTGTGACAGCTCAGTTGCCGCCTTCCAGGTGCTCAGTGGCCCCCTCTCCCTAGGGACCAGGGTGGGGTAGGTTGAACCTCAGGTGGCCTCTCCCGGCCACATCTACACCTCCTCCCATGAATTCCTGGCCTATGCTGCCACCTACTGGTTATTAGAGGGAGGGCGGTGAGGGTCCAGCATCACTGGGAGCTGGACAGCTGGCTCGGCTGCGCAAAGCTGTGCTTAAGCCTGGGTGTGAGCTGACATTGCCTGTGTCTCTGGTGCCCTTCCCTACCCTCTAATTGACTCCTGGCAAGTGCCCGGAGTGCATCACCAGGACGAGGAGTGGGTGTGGGTGGACGCCCACCCCTCTCATTCTTGCATTGATCAGCATTTATTTGGGCCTGGCACTAGTGATGGGGGAGAAACGGACATACGCCTGCCCTTGGGAAGCCCATACACATTGATTTGATGCTTTCCCTCCAAGCTTACGTCTGTGTGTGGGGAGAAACAACTTAATGCATACGAAACTAACCAGAGAATGTTAAATTGTGAACTTGTCGAAAGCCAGACTGTAGAAAGAAGGAAGAAAAAAATATGCTGGATACTTTGCTACTTTGTTTTATTTAATCCTTATAATAGCCTTGTGAGGTAGGTGTTATTATGATGCAGAGGAGGAAACAGACTCAGCAGATGTTTGTGGAAAGAGCAGATCATGTCCGTGGAGGTGGTGTATGGGATCAAATACTGAAGCCTCTGCAGCTGGATGGCACTTTAAAGGTCATCTGGTCCCAGCTACCCCCCACCCCCACCCCAGGGGACTCATTGGTGGTCCACAAGCCCCTGGCCAAACCCTTCAGTGATAGATGGGGGTGGTCACTGCTTCCCAGGACAGACCTCCTCAATTCACTTTTATAACACTAGACTGTGCCATTGTAGAAACATGAAAACACAGGGAAATCAAAGAAGAAATTGCTAACATCCCATACCTGATACCAAGGCAAGCACTTAACTGTTTTAGTTATATTGCCATTAAATTCTCAAAGAGTTCTTAATGGTAGGGCAGTATAATGTAGAAGTTAAGAGCACAGACTCTGCAATCAGACCGCCTTGGTTTATATCCTGGGTCTTCCACTTATTATTTGTGTAAATTTGGGAAAGGGCCTCAGTTTCCTCATCTATAAAAATAATCTTTTCCTCTTAGGGTTGTTGTGAGGAGTCAGTGAGTTGAGACATGTAGCACACTTAGAACAGTGTTAGCTTTTTTTTTTTTTTTTTCTGGCTGCAGTGGGTCTTTGTTGCTGCGTGCGGGCTTTCTCTAGTTGAGGCGAGCAGGGGCTACTCTTCGTTGCGGTGCGCGGGCTTCTCATTGCGGTGGCCTCTCTTGTTGCAGAGCACGGTCTCTAGGCGCGTGGGCCTCAGTAGTTGTGGCTCGCAGGCTCTAGAGCGCAGGCTCAGTAGTTGTGGTGCACGGGCTCAGTTGCTCCGCGGCATGTGGGATCTTCCCGGACCAGGGCTCGAACCTGTGTCCCCTGCATTGGCAGGCGGATTCTTCACCACTGCGCCACCAGGGAAGTCCCCAGTGTTTAGCTTTTATTGTTATCATTGTACTAGAAGTTTCCTTATTGAAATAAAAGCCTGCCTCTCTCCCCATAACTCATCTCCAGGAGTCCTAGTTCTGTGTATTGAATGTGCACTTTCCTCTTCCCCAGGGCAGCCCTCACACATTGAGGTCAGCTCTCAAGTTCCCACCCTAAACTTCTGGCTCTGTTATTCTATGTAAAACTGGAGAGACAGGGTCCAGAGCAGGGCCGTTATGAGGTAGGAGGGTTAGAGAAGATTTCTTCAAGAAGAGGAGCCTGCCCGTGGGCCTGCGGGAAGGTGGCTGCTGCCCCAGCTCAAGGGAGACAACTTGGGGCAGTAGGTGCTGTCACTTACTGTCTGCAGGCCAGGCACTTGACTGGTGGCAAAGTTCCACCCACTCACTAGACCCATGAATGACCAAGCGTAGATCTTTTGTAGGCGAGGACTTACAGTCAGGGCTGTGACCATGGAACAAAACCTCACTCGGTGCCGAGGATGGCCAGTCTACCCTGGCAGTGAACCCAGTATGTCAGGCTTTTGTAACTCTCTCTTTTCTAAACAGTTTTTTAGTTTGTGACATAGTTGTGAACTTGCTGTAAAAATAGATTTCTTTGACCAGCCCTTCCCCCTCCTGCAGGGCTGGAGTTAGTGTTTCCATTTTACAGATGAAGGAACTGAGGCTTAGAGGGAGGAAGTATCTTGTTCATAAGGTTGCAGAACAGTTAGTGGTAGGGCTAGAGTGAAAACCATTCAGCGTTTGAATCATCAGCTGTACAGGCTCTTTGCCTTCTCCCCTCACCTGGCCAACGTGCATACACACGCACAGACCACAGCGAGGGGTCGGAGCAGGGCCAAGCTCGGGGCTCCGCAGCCCCTGCCTGGTGCAGACCCTGGCTCTGCACTGCCTGGCTGTGTCACCTTGGGTGAGTAATGTCATCCCTCTGAGGCTGTCACATGGAGTATACGACAAGTGGAGTGTACGACAGCTTCCTCCCAGGGATGTGATGATTAGGTGGAATCACATCCATAAGCGTCCGTCAGGGTGCCAGGCATGCGGGAGCCTATTCATAAGGGTCACATTTTCCCTCTCCCTCCTCTCCACATGGTCCGCACAATTTCCATCCTTTTCAAAGCCTGGTCTAGGGCAAGTATAGAAACTAGACTAGTGAAAATGCCCCATTGGGGCCCCAGATGACCCTGTGGGCACGAGCTATGAAGCAGTGAGCCTCTCTGTCCCTGGGCATCTCTAGGATGGTACGGTAGTGACAGGGGCGGGTGGGGGGCTGTCCCCCCACTGGATCTCCTCTCTAAATCTGGGCCTCTTTCCCTCTCCTCTCTTGTGCAGATTGTAATGTAGCAGACCCAGCCATGGCGGCCCCACAGCTGGGTCCTGGCCAAGCCGCCCAGCTGCCCCTCAGCGAGAGCAGCGCACCAGGCCCCCCGCATGGGCCCCCGCCAGGCCTCCGGCCCGACGCCCCCGGGGGTGGAGGCGGGGGCGTCCCGGGAAAGCCTCCCTCACAGTTTGTGTATGTCTTCACCACCCACCTGGCCAACACGTAAGTGCCTCAGCGCTTGTTTGCCTAGCACCCCTCAGCCTGGGGTCCTGAGTGAGTGCCTGCAGGGGGCCAGGGTTGGCTTGGGTTGGGCTGGGTGAGGTTGAGGGCTCCCTCCTGCCTGCCTCTCTGAGCTGTCTGTGCCCAACCCTCCTGTGTAGGGCTGCGGAGGCAGTGCTGCAGGGCCGGGCCGACTCCATCCTCGCCTACCACCAGCAGAACGTGCCCCGTGCCAAGCTGGACCAGGTGAGTGTGTCACCTGGCCTGGGCATGGTGCTCTGTGAGCAGCGGATTGGCCAGTGCATCCCCTTACCTGTCTCGTGCTCTGCCTTTGTCCTCTTGCAGGCCCCCAAAGTGCCACCCACCCCAGAACCGCTACCCCTGAGCACACCATCAACAGGCACCCCTCAGTCCCAGCCTCCTCCACTGCCGCCACCGCCACCCCCAGCCCCAGGCAGCGCCCCCCCTGCTCTGCCTTCTGAGGGGCCTCCTGAGGACACCAATCAGGACCTGACACCCAACTCGGTGGGAGCTGCCAGCACGGGTGGTGGCACTGGGGGTACCCACCCTAATACCCCTACAGCTTCCACCGCCAACAACCCGCTGCCTCCTGGAGGAGACCCCAGCAGTGCTCCCGGCCCTGCCCTGCTTGGGGAGGCCGCCACCGGCAATGGGCAGCGGAGCCTGGTGGGCTCAGAGGGCCTGTCCAAGGAGCAGCTGGAGCATCGGGAGCGTTCCCTCCAGACGCTTCGAGACATTGAACGGCTGCTGCTCCGCAGCGGGGAGACTGAGCCCTTCCTCAAGGGGCCCCCCGGAGGAGCAGGCGAGGGGGGACCCCCAGCACAAGCCCCTCCCGCCCCCCAGCAGCCACCCGCGGCCCCGGCCAGCGGGCTGAAGAAGTACGAGGAGCCCTTGCAGTCCATGATTTCGCAGACACAGAGCCTCGGGGGCCCTCCGCTGGAGCATGAAGTGCCTGGACACCCCCCGGGTGGGGACATGGGGCAGCAGATGAACATGATGATGCAGAGGCTGGGCCAGGACAGCTTGACACCTGAGCAGGTGGCTTGGCGCAAGCTGCAGGAAGAGTACTACGAGGAGAAACGGCGGAAGGAGGAGCAGATCGGGCTGCATGGGGGCCGCCCACTGCAGGACATGATGGGCATGGGGGGCATGATGGTGAGGGGACCACCGCCTCCCTACCACAGCAAGCCTGGCGATCAGTGGCCCCCCGGGATGGGAGCCCAGCTGCGGGGGCCCATGGATGTCCAAGATCCCATGCAGCTCCGGGGTGGGCCACCCTTCCCCGGTCCCCGTTTCCCAGGCAACCAAATGCAACGGGTGCCTGGGTTTGGGGGCATGCAGGGTATGCCCATGGAGGTGCCCATGAATGCCATGCAGAGGCCTGTGAGGCCGGGTATGGGCTGGACTGAAGACTTGCCCCCTATGGGGGGGCCTGGCAATTTTGCCCAGAACGCGGTGCCCTACCCAGGCGGGCAGGGTGAAGCCGAGCGATTTATGACCCCTCGGGTTCGTGAGGAGCTGCTGCGACACCAGCTGCTGGAGAAGCGGTCGATGGGCATGCAGCGCCCCCTGGGCATGGCCGGCAGCGGCATGGGGCAGGGCATGGAGGTGGAACGGATGATGCAGGCGCACCGGCAGATGGATCCGGCCATGTTCCCCGGGCAGATAGCTGGCGGCGAGGGCCTGGCGGGCACTCCCATGGGCATGGAGTTTGGTGGAGGTCGGGGCCTCCTGAGTCCCCCCATGGGGCAGTCTGGGCTGAGGGAGGTGGACCCACCCATGGGGCCAGGCAACCTCAACATGAACATGAACGTGAACATGAACATGAACATGAACCTGAACGTGCAGATGACCCCACAGCAGCAGATGCTGATGTCGCAGAAGATGCGGGGCCCCGGGGACATGATGGGGCCGCAGGGCCTCAGTCCCGAGGAGATGGCCCGGGTGCGGGCCCAGAACAGCAGCGGCATGATGGGCGGCCCGCAGAAGATGCTTATGCCCTCGCAGTTTCCCAGCCAGGGCCAGCAGGGATTCTCTGGGGGCCAGGGACCCTACCAAGCCATGCCCCAGGAAATGGGCAATACTCAAGACATGTTCAGCCCCGACCAGAGCTCAATGCCCATGGCAAACGTGGGTACCACCCGGCTCAGCCACATGCCCCTGCCTCCTGCATCCAATCCTCCCGGCTCTGTGCATTCAGCCCCAAACCGGGGGCTGGGCAGACGGCCTTCAGACCTCACCATCAGTATTAATCAGATGGGCTCACCGGGCATGGGGCATCTGAAGTCGCCCACCCTTAGCCAGGTACACTCACCCCTGGTCACCTCGCCCTCCGCCAACCTCAAGTCACCCCAGACTCCCTCACAGATGGTGCCCTTGCCTTCGGCCAACCCGCCAGGACCTCTCAAGTCACCCCAGGTCCTCAGCTCCTCTCTCAGCGTCCGTTCGCCCACCGGCTCGCCCAGCAGGCTCAAGTCTCCCTCCATGGCGGTGCCTTCTCCAGGCTGGGTCGCCTCGCCCAAGACAGCCATGCCCAGCCCTGGAGTCCCCCAGAACAAGCAGCCGCCTCTGAACATGAACTCTTCCAGCACCCTGGGCAACATGGAGCAGAGTGAGTCAACGGGGCCGGGCAAGTGGGCCCTGGCCTCTGGCGCTGGGAGCCTCCCCGGTGGGAGTATTCTTGCTGGGCCAGGGGAGTGAGTTAAGGCATCCGTGCCGGGGCCCAGAGGTGGACGGCTCTGCTCGCGGGGCAGACTCTGGCAGCTGTGTGTGAGCTTTCACAGGGAGCTCCACGTTCATCTCCCAGGCATTTCAAGGGGGTCATATTTGGGATCTCCCCACTGCCCGGGGCCCTGAGGCTGCAGGAACCGCTTGGAGACAGGTGGGCTGTAGTGACAGTGGGGAGCCTGTGTTGAGTGGGACATCTGTGCCTGGAGGAGTCAGGTGGAGGTTTGGGAGCTGACCTCTTGCTAAGCCCCCAGTGTGAGCAGCCAAATTCATCTTCCCCTCCCCAGTCACCCCTGCTCTTTCTGTCTCCCCGCTTCTGTAGGTGCCCTCCCGCCTAGCGGCCCCCGGAGCAACTCCTCAGCGCCTCCCGCCAACCCTCCCAGCGGCCTCATGAACCCCAGCCTGCCATTCACTTCCTCCCCAGACCCCACGCCTTCCCAGAACCCCCTGTCACTGATGATGTCCCAGATGTCCAAGTACGCCATGCCCAGCTCCACCCCGCTCTACCACAATGCCATCAAGACCATCGCCACCTCAGACGACGAGCTGCTGCCCGACCGGCCCCTGCTCCCCCCGCCACCACCACCACCGCAGGGCTCTGGGCCAGGTGCGGGGACAGGGAGGGGCCGCGGGGAGAAGAGCTGATGCAGGCACTGGGCGTGGGAAGAGTTGCCACGGCCAGCAGCTGCCCCTGCGGTCCTGCTGGCTTTTTTGCGCTTCCAAAGAGCCCTGGGCGTGGAGTAGGGGGGGTGTCCCGGGACACAGTTCCCACTCATCGCTCAGTGAAGCCAAGCCCGGAAAGCTGGAGTGGTCTTTCCACCTACTGATGTGTCCCTGGCTGGCTGGGCCAGAGCTTGGGCCTCTTGGCTTCTCACCTAAGTGCCTGGAGTCCCTTCCCTCGTAGCTAGGGCAGGCCAACGGTGAAAGCCCTCAGCGCTAGTACCAGCCTGGCTGGGGAGTGGGGAAGGATTGAGTTCTGCACCCTCCCCCAGCTGGGCGCACACGGTTCCTGACCCCCATTTCTCTTTCCCCGCAGGGATCAGCAATAACCAGCCCACCCAGATGCACCTGAACTCAGCTGCTGCCCAGAGCCCCATGGGCATGAACCTGCCAGGCCAGCAGCCCCTGTCCCATGACCCCCCACCTACCATGTTGCCCTCCCCCACCCCTCTGGGCTCCAACATTCCACTGCACCCCAATGCACAGGGGACAGGAGGGCCCCCTCAGAACTCGATGATGATGGCTCCAGGGGGCCCAGACTCCCTGAATGCCCCCTGCGGCCCTGTGCCCAACTCCTCCCAGATGCTGCCCTTTCCCCCTCGGCTGCAGCAGCCCCACGGTGCCATGGCCCCTAGTGGGGGCGGGGGCGGGGGACCCGGCCTGCAGCAGCACTACCCTTCAGGCATGGCCCTGCCCCCAGAGGACCTGCCCAGCCAGCCGCCAGGCCCCCTGCCCCCCCAGCAGCACCTGATGGGCAAAAGCATGGCCGGCCGCATGGGTGACGCGTACCCCCCGGGCGTGCTCCCCGGGGTGGCGTCAGTGCTGAACGACCCTGAGCTGAGCGAGGTGATCCGGCCCACCCCGACGGGGATCCCCGAGTTCGACTTGTCCAGGATCATCCCCTCGGAGAAGCCAAGCAGCACCCTCCAGTACTTCCCCAAGAGCGAGAACCAGCCCCCCAAGGCCCAGCCCCCCAATCTGCATCTCATGAACCTGCAGAACATGATGGCGGAGCAGACCCCCTCCCGGCCCCCCAACCTCCCGGGCCAGCAGGGCGTCCAGCGGGGGCTCAACATGTCCATGTGCCACCCCGGACAGATGTCCTTGCTGGGCAGGACAGGTGTGCCCTCACAGCAGGGCATGGTGCCCCATGGCCTGCACCAGGGGGTCATGGCCCCTCCACAAGGCCTCATGACCCAGCAGAATTTCATGCTGATGAAGCAGCGGGGCGTGGGCGGTGAGGTCTACAGCCAGCCCCCCCACATGCTCCCCCCGCAGGGCTCTCTCATGGGCCCCCCGCCCCAGCAGAACCTCATGGTGTCCCACCCGCTGCGGCAGCGCAGTGTGTCTCTGGACAGCCAGATGGGCTACCTCCCGGCGCCGGGCGGCATGGCCAACCTGCCCTTCTAGCAGTCCCCGTGGGGGGGGCTGGAGCTGGGGCGATACTGCAAATAGGATAACCTTAAGAAAGTTTCTTCCCCTTCGGTGTTGGGATGGCCTGGGTCAAGGGGTGGGGTGGAGGGGGTGGGAGGGGGCTTGTGTGGGGAGTGGCATTTGTGGAAACCAGATGTGCTGGCAGCTTAGGGGGAAGTGGCAGAGTGGGGTGGGGGATTTGGGATGGGGGTTGGTCCCATTTCGGCCGCCAGGACTGCCCCTCCCCCTCGTCCCCCCCCCCCACTCCAGTCCTACGGAGCCTCGATTTTCCCTCTTTCTCTGCGTCCACCCTCTTCAGCTTTGCTTTCAGAGCCCTGTATCTAATCCTTGGCAGGGAGCAGGAGAGGAGAGCTCTCCCTCCCTCTCCCTCCCTCTCCCTCCCTCTCCCTCCCCTTCCTGCTGCTGTCTCCTCCGGGAGCTTCACTTTCCTCCTCTTGGTTTCTCTGCCCACCCCCCCACCCCCATTTTTCCTTCTGTTTTCTCCTGCCTCAGTTCCTCTCCCTGATGATGTGGCTGACCCCCTCTCCCACCCCAACCTGCAGGCGGCTGGCCAGGTGGGCAGGCGCCAGCCGTAGCTGTAAATAGAGCGCTGCGCTTTTGTGCCGGTTTGTGTGTGTGCTGTATTTCTGTGTTTTGATAGAAGTCACACAAAAAAAGGATAAAAGAAACCCTTCCCCCCTTTTTCAAATGATTGCCCCTTCCATTCCCCTGGACCCAGGGGCACGCAGTCTGACACACCTACCCGCTGTGGCAGTGTCTCTGGGTCCATAAAGGGTACCATTCCGGTCCCCTCCCCCCAATGGTGAAATGACATAGCTACACCCACACCTAAACTGAGGTCAGACCACCTAGGCTTCCACCTGGTGAGCCCCAGCAGGGCTGAGACCCCCCAGGGCGGCAGCCTGTCTGCTGCTGAGTGATTCAGGAGAACGCGTGCACGTGCATGTGTGTTTGCCCCACAGAGGTGACACGGGGCCCTGGCTTCCTAGCTGTGGATGTCTGGTGTCCCCTGCTGCTACATCTTAGCCAGAACTTGAAGTCCTTGGTCCCCAGTCTGGGATGAAGGCAAGGAGGACGAGGCGGAGACTGTGTGGCACCCTCGTGTGGAGCCGTGGAGGGGTGGCCCGGGGGGCCAGATGGTCCTGTGCCCGCTGCAGGGGCTCTGGGCCAGGTAGCCCCCAGGGCCATGACTCTTCCAGAGGCTACCACCTACTTCCTTATCACCAAAGGAGGAAAGGAAAAGGGTTTGGCCAAGTCCGTCTGTCTCCCTCCAGCCTCCACCCGCTGAGGATGGAATAGAGAAAGTGTTGGATGCGGAGCAGGAGAGCGTCTTCCCGCTTCTCTCTGCTGTCCGATCACTGGCAAGGTCCCTCTGCCCAGAGCTCAGGGCTCTGTGCCCACCCAGGCGCAGCCACTGCCTTCCCCTCAGCCCCCGGCTCTTTCCCATACGAGCTCCCCACCCGCCTCTGGTCAGAGCTGAAGCCATACACGATTGGGTGTTTTGCCCCCCTCAGCCCCAGGAGTAAAACACTTCTTTTCTCACTTCCTTTCCTGCCTTGTGAGGTGGCAGGGCAGTTACCTGGCTGAGGCCTTTCCTACCGCACCTCCAGGGCCAAGGGCCATTTCTAGACAAGGTGTCTTCTGCCGTGGCCCCGTCCCCAGCCTTCCTGACCTGAGGGCCTGGTCTCCCATTGGCAGCTGTGATACAAAGGGATTTGTCCCCAGTTCTCCCAGTCTGGTGCTGTCCTCAGTACCCCGTCAGCCAGGTCAAGTGCTTCCTCCGGGGCTGGCTGCGAGCTCCTGCCTCCCCCAGCCCCTCCCAGGGGCCAGGGCCTGGTCCCCCGTGTTCAGGGGCCACCTGCCCTCAATCCCGCCAGACACGTTCCCACCCTGTCTCAACCCGGGCCTCGTGCCCTTGAGTCCCCCACCCATGACCCAAGACTCCCCAAACCGACTCTTAAGTGTTTCCTGCGCAGAGGAGAGACGGGTCAGACTGAAAAGGGCCTGATGCCCTCCCCCTCCCCCGCTCCTCCCACCTCTGCCAACAGACTAGCTTTCCAAGGTGAATTCCACAGGCCAGCTACTTCCCTCCATCCATGGCCACACCCCCAGCCATTTTGTACCATTATATAAATATATATATAAATATAAATATATAAATACAATATGTGAAGACATCTTCTTGGTTTTTATTTTGAAACAATTTTTAGGCTTGTTCCGGGGGTCTCTGTGCTGCCTGTACTGTATTGACCTGTTTTATAGGTGCCTTTTTATTAAAAAGAGAAAATTAAAAATCCAGTTTCTTGCTGTCTTGCTTCCGTGTCTGGCTCCTCCGCTGCCCAACTTACTATTGGGTGCTGGGAGGAAAAAGGGGCCCCAGGGATTCCCTGGTGTTCCACGGTGAAGACCTAGTCCCCTGGGTCACAGCTCTGATCTCCCCTGCGGGAGCCTCTTAGGGACCCTGGCTGACTGGCTTGAGTGGGCTTGGGCAACCGATGTGTGCCCTCAGCAACTACAGGGGTCCCTGATGTCTCATTCTAGGCAGACCAGAGGCTGGGGAGGAGGCAGGGAGAGCCCTCCCCGGGCAGGGGGCAGGCGGGCGCAGAGCAGCTTCCTGTGGTTCCATCTGAGTGGTATCCTCTCGGGGCAGGGCCCAGCTTCCTGGAGCCTGGGGACTTCCCTGCCTAGGCCTGCTTGTCACACTGCCCAGCCCAAGGGGATGCCTTGCGGCTCTTGCTGAGGCCCAGAGAGATGGCCTGGCCTGCAGGCAGGGGGCTGGATGAGATGACCCCCAGGGATCCCTTAGGTCTGTCTCTTTCCTCAGGAGGTCTCCATCTCTGCTCCGTGGTCAGATTCTCTCTGTGGCTCCAGGAGTTTCCCCTGGCTGTGTAGTTTGCGGGGAGAGGGACAGGGAAGAACGCGTCTGTCCCCTTCCCCATCGGTGCCCAGACCCACCAGGGCCCTGGACCCTGCTGCCCCTGGCCCACCCTGGGAGCTCTCCACCCTGGGCAGAGAAGACAGCTGGCTTTGGTTAATACTTGTTCATCCTTGGAGCTGGGGAAGGAGAATCTTTCCTTCCCTTGGTTGGGCTCCTCTCTGCTGACCTTAGTCCTTCTCTAGGATGCTGGCTGGTCTCTGAGGGCGCCTGGAGTCTGCCTCAGGCTGCAGACCTCCCAGGGCCCAGTGACGTGGTGCTGGCCCGGTGCCATTTTGGTCAGAGCCAGGGGCAGCCACCTGGACCGGGTCATCCTGAGCTTCCTGCTTGGTCAAGATGCTGCACGGCTGGTGACCTGAAAGAATGTCTGTGCTTGTTCGGCACTGAGACATGTTAAGGCCCCAGTCTGTTGCCAGCTGGCCTTTCCTCAGCCTTAACCTCCATCCATCCCCTGGTGCTCAGCCGCTTGTTACTTTTGGCAGGTGAGCTGAGAGGAGAGGTGGGTGGTTGTGGAGGTCGGTGGTCCATAAGATGATGGAGTACATTCTGGAAGGGGAATGACTTTCCCTATTGACAGGGGCAGAAGTAAAATTTGTTTCTTGAGCTTTAGATGGTTAGGATGAGAGAAGGTAAGTGTGGTCCTCTCAGCCCAAAGTGATGCAGACGAGCACAGGTATCCTTTGCTTTGCCCTTGGGCTGCTTTCCCCTCCCTGCACCCCAGCCTAGACCCGGGGCTGGGAGAAGAGCTGGCAGGGACGTCCCAGAAAGAGGGGTTGGTTCCTCCAGCTGCCCCATATGAGGACACTGGCCAAGGCGAGCTCTTAGGATCCCAGATCCTGTTGGAAGGAGTTCGAGCATCACTGCCTGCCCCAAGGAAAGCAGAAACAAAGGGGGGCTAGGACCTAGAAGGTGGTGAGGGAGGTGGCATTCTCTGACTCCGAGAGGCTGCTCTTGCGCCAACTAGGGAAGAACTGGCAAAGAGAGGCAGGGCCGGCACAGCCCAGCTTGGTCAGAAGCCGCGACAGGTCACTGCGGAACTTCACGCCGGCAAACGTGTAGAGCATGGGATTGAGGCAGCAGTGGGCCAGGCCCAGGAACTCACTCATGGTGATGGCCACGGAGAGATAGCCATTGAACTCACAGCTACTGCCCAGGGCCTTCAGCCTCGTCAGGGTGTCCAGGAAGATAACGACGTGGTAGGGTGACCAGCAGAGAAAGAAGACACTTGTCACAAGGATGGCCACCCTGACCGCCTTCTGCCGCTGAGGATGCCGCTGGGCCTGGCACAGCCTGTGCACCACCCCGACATAGCACCAGGTCATCACCAGCATTGGCAGCAGGAATCCTCCGATGTGATAGAGAAAGCGGGAGGTGAACCAGGCATTGGTTTCGGCCTGGTTCTCTTGGGGGAAGGTGCAGCGTGGCAGAGAGTCGTTGTAATGGGGTTGACTGACCTTGGCGAAAAGGATCTCTGGCAAGGCGAAGAAGACGCCCGCCAGCCAGATGGTTGCACAGGTGATGTGGATGGAGAGGAGGCGGCGGTGGCGGTAGGCGTGGACGGCGTGGACGATGGCCAGGTAGCGGTCCACGGCGATGCAGGCCAGGAGCAGGCTGCTGCAGTAGAAGTTGATCTTGTGCAGAGAAATCACGGTTTTGCAGAGGAAGCTGCCCAGGACCCAGCCCACGGAGCCCTCGGCCACAGCAAAGGGCAGGATGAAGACCAGCAGGAGGTCGGCCACCGCCAGGTGGAACAGGAAGGTCTCGGTTGAGCTGCGCGTTTGCCGGTGCCGCTCCAGGATCACCAGCACCAGGATGTTGCCCATCATGCCCAGGAGGAAGATGAGCCCATAGGCCACGGGCACGAACACGGCCTTGAAGGAGGTCAGCAGGGGCCCCTCAACTGTGGAGCAGAGGTGATTTTCCATTGTGTGGGTCTCCGTACTGTCATTGTAGCTGCCTAATTCCTTGTACTGCAAGGGCAAGGAGACAGGAGGGTGGGAACTGAGAACCAGTCTTTCCTCTCAGAGAGGGACCCAGACCCCCTGGTAGAGTAATCCTATCCCCCCAGGCTAACTGCTTTTGTCCCTGCACTCCCAGTCTGCCCACGGACCAAATCCCAGTTTCCCTTTGTGTTCCTCAAACAAATCACGTTGCCTTTTCCAACTTCAGTTTTCGTCTGTAAACATCCCTCACTGGGTAGTGACAAAGAGGAAAGGAGATACATGGTGTGGATGTGCTTCATAAACTCTGAAGGGCTGGGCACCTGTAAGTCATTTCTCGTTTGCGAGTCCTCAGGTGTGGAAGGATGCAGCCGCAGGGGCTGGAATCAAGGCTCCCATTTGGGGGAATGGATCTGGTTGGGACAAAGAGCCACCTCTTCCAATTCTGAACAGAACAGAGGGCACTAAGACCTAGGATCCTGCTGAAGGGGTGGATGCTGATATGGCCTGCTGGCTTGCTCTCAGTTTGTCCCCTTGTTCCTTCATTATATCTGAAATTGCAGTAAGAGCCTCTTTTTTGTTTAATCGGCACAGCAAGCTCAAGGTATGTGGTATTCCTGTTTCACCCATGTCTTGCCAGAGATCAGGTCTGCTTGAACCCGCGCTGACGTAACTTCCACCACTACGCAGCACTGCCTGCCTGCCCTGCCTGCTACTCCCCATCCCCAGCAAACGCCTCACTCTGCTCCCTTCTCCTCGAGGGGGGTGGGGAGGGGAGGAGGGGGGGAGGTTTCCAAGTGAAGGGGCTGAGCCCACTCTGTCTCCGGAAGCTCACTCCTCCCTTGCCTCCTCCTCCTCCCCCCACCCCTCCCCACCCCAGCACTCAGGTTGTTTACCCAGCTAACCGCAAAGGAAGGCAGGGTGCCTGTTTTCATACCTTTCACTCACAGCTGTCCCCCTGCACCTGCTCCGCACTTCCCAGCTCTGTTCCTCCCACCCCCTCCCCTAACCAGCCCCCTCTCCACAGCATTTCAAAACCAATTATAACCAGCTTATGTGGGTTCAAAAAGGCACTTCTGTAAACGATGAGCCCCAGGGAGAGAGAGGATGGGAGAGGGTACCGGGCACCCAGGCTCAGGGTGGTCCCACCCTGCCCTCCTTCCTGGAGAGCGAGGGTCCCACACAAGCAGGGGGTGGTTGTACTGCTACCCAGGGCCCCAGTTGTGGGTCATACACTTGCTCTCAATGGTGGGAAGACCCATTCCCCAACCTGGGCCTTTCCTTCTGGTTCCTGGGACAGGTGGCTCTGGGAGAAGCGGGTGGGAGGATACATTAGTGCAGTGGCAGAGTCATAGGCTCGCCCGACCCCAGCATCCCTCTGCCATAGCCCCAGTCTAGCCCTTCTTCACCCTAATGCTCTCCCCATTACTGGGGACAGGACTACTGTCTCCCCATGGGTCCCATTCTCACTGACTTCTCCACTCTTATCCATCTCCTACACAGAGGACAGGATGAGTTTTTCAACCCACGAATACCATCACATCAGTGTCCTGCTTAAAATCTTTTACTGGTTCCCTGTTACCTCTAAGCAGTGGTTTTCTTTTCTTTTTGTCTTTACCTTTTTTTTTTTTTTTTCAGTTTCATAGAATTTAAAAAAAATTTTATTGGAGTAGAGTTGATTTAAAAATGTTGTGTTAGGGGCTTCCCCGGTGGCGCAGTGGTTGAGAGTCTGCCTGCTAATGCAGGGGACGCGGGTTCGAGCCCTGGTCTGGGAAGATCCCACATGCCGCGGAGCAACTGGGCCCGTGAGCCACAACTACTGAGCCTGCGCGTCTGGAGCCTGTGCTCCGCAACAAGAGAGGCCGCGATAGTGAGAGGCCCGCGCATCGCGATGAAGAGTGGCCCCTGCTTGCCGCAACTGGAGAAAGCCCTCGCACAGAAACGAAGACCCAACACAGCCAAAAATAAATAAATAAATAAATAAATAAATTTATACAAAAAAAAAAAAAATAAAAAAAAAAATAAAATGTTGTGTTAGTCATATTTAATAGCAAAGCCAATTATAAGGAAAAGTCATGTTTGGGATCAAGTTCATCAATGGAAGATTGGAAGAAGCCAACCTCAATGCATTCACACAGCAGAATACAATGCAGCGCTCAAAAAGAAGTGAGGTTTACCTGCACGTTCTCTTAGGAAGAAATGTTTACCATACATTACTAAATTTCAGAACTAGTTGTGGGGCCTCTCATACAGCATAAGTCCATGGACTTTCTTTGCAGGTTTTACTTGGGGGGGGGGGGGGGGGCGGGAAGGGAGGGAGCCTCTGGTCCTCCCGTCTTTAAACCAGACACCCTTGCCTCATGTGGTGTTTCACACATATGCTTTTGTTTAAGAAAATGGTTCTGCTTTCACTGGAAGACCATGGACTTGCAGGGTGAGGTCTAAACTCCTCTACAGGGCCTTTACATTTTTGCAAACTGTATATTCCCCTGACCTTTCAAACCTTCTCTTCCACTTTATCGCTTTATCCCTCTCCTTCAGGTTTATCATTCTCCTGGCTGCCTGCCCCCGTCACGCTGATACAATCCTGTCTCTAAACTCTTCCTTTCGCCCAGCAGTCCTTTCTTCCCAAGTCTGCCTACTGCTATGCTTCCTTCAAGGCCCCACTCAATCCCACCTTCCTATGTCCTGCCTAACTTTCTGCTTGAATTACATTCTCTCTTCTTCCATCACATGTGCCTTTATTACCTCACTCAGGGTTGGGATGTCGGTGGCCTCATTGGATGGTGAGCTCCCAGGGGCAGGTCTCCTGTGTCTCCCTGACAAGGCCATGTGTTTTACACATGCCAGACATGCTGCAGGTGTGTGCTACACCGCTTGGAGAGCAGTTTCCCAGATAAGGCCAGGGGACCTCGTATTCTGGGACTCTGGGGAAGTTCCTCCCTGTGCCTCAGCAGACTCAGACACTCCTTCTCACCCTTCTTCAGTTTTTGCCTCTTCCCAATGCTCTTAACAGCCTAGAGCCTATCTTGGGTTCTCTATCCGTATTGGGAGTTATTTCCAACATCGTCATTGAATACAACCATTTGACTCCTCCTGGAATTCAGCAGGAGTTAAAGGGGAAAGCAGTGAGATGAGCTGTTTTCATGCAGAGCAAAGCGACTGAGACAGAAGAAGAGACGCAGGGTTTGGTGCAGTCAGCGGGGCTGGACTCCGTCTACCTCGCCGTGGGAGCCTGGCCGTCCCACTGCCCAGCGGAGGGCTTAGGTGCGGCCAGCCTGTCTGGTCCAGAACCACTCAAGACCTGCCCTCTAAAGCATTCAGGTTGATTGGTTTGCTGCTCATTTAAAGTCAACACAGAGAGACAAGTCCCTAGGACCCCAGAGCCCCCATCTCCTGAGAACCCAGGTTTAGAGGAGGGTTGGGAGTGGGGGGACTGTCTTTCCCTTCTTGCCAAGAGATCGTTGTTCGGCAGAGCGCTCAGGCAGAGAGGAGAGGACGGAGGAAGCTGGTTTGAGGAGTGCTGAGAGATGGCGATGCCCCTCAGCAGGAGGTGTCAAACAGACATCCTGGGGGCTCGGGAGTGGCACGTGTTAAAGCCACTTCCCACAGCCGGGGGATCCGGCACACCCTCCCTTCCTCAAATCATGGAGAGAGGTAATCGAGCAAGGTCAGCTCTGGCCCAGTGGGAAGTTAGGAATCAGGAATCCTGAATGCTGTGGGGAGTGGGCGCGGAAGGGAGCCCCCCAAGACTCACACCCAGAGGGAGCTCAGGGTCGGCCATCTGGCCGAGCGCTCACTCATTCTTTGCTCTGAGAAGCTGCAGGAAGCCACGGCCCTCGGGCACACACACACTCTGACGGCAGCATGACCCTGTATAGACTCAGACGTGTGACTGCTGGGGCCATGACAGCATGTGGCATAAGCAGGTACCCAGTGGACAGTAGCCTAACAAAGGCCAGGGACCCAGGCCTCAAAGAAGGCAAGAAAACACGATGACCGGGATGAAGCTGCGGAGAGGGCAGGAGTAGGGACTAGAACATTCTGTGTCCTGGTATTGAGGTGCCAGGAGAAGGGAGGATGGGGGGAGAGATCAAAGTGCTTGGAATTGTAAATATTACTCTTCCTACCCCCACTCCACCCCTCTGCCCCTCCCTTCTTTCCTTCCTCAGGAGCCTCTGTGGGACCCAGGCCCCTCCCTGGATAATTAAGTCCTCCAAGCCCCATCTGACTTCACATAATGAGGCTGTCTCACTGCCCTGCACTGGCCGGTGTGAAGCTCAGCGAACGTTTGCTGATGGGGCTCTGTGTCAGCAGGTGGGCAGCCGGTGTCTAGGACCTTCCTCGGGGGTCTGTCCTGGATCCTCTCCTCTTTTTCTCTCTCAGCCCTGTCTTGGGTGATACGGCTGGGGGAAGCTTTCAGACAGCGCAGAGTTCTCTACAACCTGGAACTACAGGCGCAAACTGACCAGATGGAATTGATAAAGAAAAGTGTAGAGACCTAGATGGGGTTTAAAACTTCAACTCTTCAGGGACAGGTTGGAGAAGACCTGACCTAACAACTGTTTATGCGAAAAAGACCCGAGAGTTTGTTGACTGCAAGCTTCAGATGAGTCAACAGGGTGACGTGGCTGCCAGCAGGGCTTTGTTACCTTATCTAGGTGAACAGAAACCTGTAGGTGGGCACCTGCCACCAACCCAGTTTGTTTGGGCTGGACAAGCGTGACCAGCTGTTAAGGGGTCTGGAAATCCCCACCCTGGGAGGAAGTTTCCAGGTCCTAGGCTGTGGTGTCCAGGAAAGAGAAGACTTGAGTCCGGGAGAGCTGGCTCCTTCAAGGACTGGAAAGAGCCCCCATGGCGAGAAGGCAGGATGGGCTTATTGTGTGAGGTCCTAGAGGGTAGAGCAGGAGAAATGGGCAGAGGTTGGGATTGGGGGTGTTTCAGTCAAAGGAGAAAGAACCTTCTAACAGGCCCTTGGGAGGAAGAGGAATGTTTGAGGCCCAGTGTGTGGGAAGGGATTCCTGCTCTGGAAAGGAAGCTGGGCCCTGCCCTCAGATGCCCCTTGCTCACAGCTCCCAGATGCTCCGAGTCTCCGGCTGCCATGCCCTGCCCTGCGCTGATCTGGTTCTCAGTGTCTCCTTCATCTAGCTCAGCACCTGGGTGGGAGCCGTTGCTTCTCCAGCCTATCTGTCCCGCACTGAGTGAATGGCCCAGCCTGACTTGCTTCTCAGCCCCCAGGAGGGAGGCAGGGCCGCTGAGTGCTTGGCTCATCCAGGCCCAACTCCAGGGCTCCAGGGGCCTGAGTCATACTAGCTGCAAGAGGTGTCTACACACAGACGCGGTTCATCACTCTGGCTATAGCGGACACACACAGGCTCCGGCTCCTTTTATGTCCCTGGCTGGATATTCCCAACCCAGAGTCAGGAGTCATGAGTGGGACCAGCCAGGGTGTCTCTCACTCCAGCTTTCAGTGGCTTGAGGGGTGCGGGGGTCTGGAGGAAGGAGGCTGGGCTGAGGGGCGAGGGCGGAGGACTTTATCCCTTCCCCACTCTTCCTTTAGAGGTTCCACACCCCCCAAAGACCATCTGAGACTCCGGCTGGCCATTTGTCACATCTCCCCCCTCTCCCCGCCCCCACCCCTCAGGAGCGAGCCCGCCAGGCTCCTCTTCCATCTCCACCCAAGGGTTTTGGCCATTAGGAACATGGCACTACTCTGGGTGTGGTTCTGGGGGGAGACTTTAAGCTACCCCTACCTCTGCACTGAGTCTTCAGGTTTCAGGGGGTCCCCCTTGGCACCCCAGATCAATTTGCACTTTGGGGACAGAGCCACACAGTCCGAGGGACAGGTAGACAGGTCTCTTAGGTATGTACGGCAACCTCTTGAAGCCATCTCCTGGGTCAGTACTGATTTGAAATATTTTGTCCCATTGTTCCTGAGAGAATACACATTCTTGTGTCCTGATTCTCAGTGCTAAATTCATGGTCACTTTTTCTGCCATTGTGCCAGAGGAGTGGATCAGCCACAGTCTGTATCCTCACTGAAGGCAAGAATTCCTGATGGAGACTGTGGTCTGTGTGCCTGAGCCCAGACTTGCCCCAACACTGACCCTCCCAGGCTGGCCCTGGGTCCTCGCCCTCATCTCTGACCCTTCCAATCCACCCACCCCAGTTGGGGCTTCTTCCACTGGGGTTCCTCTGGGATTTTTGACCTGTTTGGGAGGGGGTGAGCCTCCCTTCCCCCTAGGTAAACCCCAGAAACAGCCTGAGCTGGTTTTGGTTCCTCTTCTTCACACCTCCTTGATGAAATGGGACAGTGCCTATGAATGGCCTTTGCGTCCTGTGATGCTCTGATCACGCTGAAGTCATAGTTTGTGGGGGTCATCCCTGGGGAGGGGTCAGGGGAAGCCAGGCCCTGGGGCTGGACCAGCTTCACCCTGCTCTATAGCAGCTTCCCCTCCTGGCTGGTGTGCAGGGTGGGGCTGGAGGTGCAGTTTATGACTGACCCCCTTAGGTGCCCCAGGTCCTAGGTCTGTCAAGAGGAGGCTGCATGCTTTCAGATCCAGGTTCCTATGGACAGAGGCTTTTCTAGGTCTGCCTAGATCTGCCTTCCCAGCAGGATGGGTCCCTGGCATGCCCACCCCAGGGACCTGCCTCCTAGTTTCTGGTACTTAGCCATCTAGAGTTTTTCTGTTTGGATCCTCCGTTCGTGGGAATTAGCAACCTGTCTCAAGAAAATGGACATTTTAAACAGTTGATCTTAGAATGCAAGAGGAGGGAGGGAAGACAGGATGCCCAACACTCGGTTTATGGCCAAGAGTCCCCGGTTCTTAACCCAGCATTGGAGTCTAGAACCCAGTGTTCTAGGACACTGAACTGATACTTGGTTTGGACCGGGAGAGGGAGAGGAATAGGAAGCAAAACAATAGAAGTGAGACTAACTCCAGAGAGAAATGGGGAGCTGAGACACTCAGCAGAGCAGCACAAATCAGTACATACTTATTGAGAAGCTACTGCATACAAGATTCTTCTGCTGCCCTGCCATGCCAGGGCCCCTGTGCTGGCAGATACCGTCAGGGAGACTGTCAAAACTGCTCAAGGTCCTGCTGTGAGTGGCGGGGGTTGGAGAGAGAGGGTCTGTACTTCTGAGGGGGCAACAGCCCTGGAGAGAGAGTATATGGGAGGTGAGTGCAGGCGGGATGAGGTGCTGGGGGCTGGCTGAAGACGGGTTCAGGGCCCGGATGGTCCTAGGACTCCTGGCTCCTGGCCCGACCCTGATGGAGGGGGTTCAGGCCTGCAGGGATGCCTGGACTGAGACCACTCGTCTGAGGCGTTACATGAAGTGAGTCACCGCTCTCTGTCCCTGGGCTGCAGGTTTTCTTTGGTATGTGGGACATGCCCCGCTGTCTCCCTGCCCCCTGCCGCCACCTGTCTCTAGTAGGTCACGCAGTGGAGTGAGGCGTGCAGTTAGGGGAACTCTTGAGGTTTCTCAGAAGCCAGAACCGGCCAGGTCTCGAGTTGGTTACTGTGATATCCAACTGGGTCAGGGCTCGTGGTCAGCTTGAAGCTTCGGGCAGAGGAAGATGCCCAGTAACCTAGTCAGGTGAGGCCAGGGGCCAGGGATGGGGGCCAGGGTGGGAGCACGTTGCCTTGTCAAGGTTGTTGGGTTTTAGTCTGGTTGGACTCAGGGCCAGTTTTATGGACGTGAGACCAGTACAGTCACGCAGGGCCCAGCACTTAGAAGAGCCCTGTGCTTGGTTTAGTGCTCTGCTGTCTCTATCTTGAAATTTTTAACAGAGGCCCTGCATGTTCATTTTGCATTGGGTCCCACAAATTAAGCAGCAGGTCTGATTAGACTGATGGTTCTGGCTCTGCTTTTATCGGGGGGTTGGATCTGAGAAGACAGACTTTGGGTAATTATCCCTTCCCCCACCTCCCCATGTTCTGCTTACACTTCCAAGTCTTGGGATCTGGGCAAGTGAGAGGCAGACTTTTCCAAGCAAGTCTGGGAACACAGTTGGTGGAGTTATAGACTCCAGTCAGGGGAGCTAGAGGGAGTCGGAGACCATCTCAGGGTGAGTTTAGGGCCAGGAGAGCTGGCAGGTATAGGAGAAAAGGTTTGGACCTTTCGAAAAGGATCCAGCCCAGAATTTAGCTCAGAGAGAAGTTCTTTTCCTAGCAGTGCCCTTGGCCATGGGGGAAAGGGAGTGAAGACTACAAGAAAGTTTCAAAAAATCCTTACAAGCAACACTCTGCTGCCCTCACACAGGAGCCTTGGGTCTCTGGTTGAGTTGCTCCTTACATACATCTTTTGGGGACCCAGTAACAGCCAAGCCAACTGGGTTACTCTGCTTCACGGGACAGTCTTGGGTGGGTGGCAGAGAGTGACGCTGGGGACTATTTTCTTAGTCCACCAAAAAATACCTTATCTCTAGAGAGCCCAGGCCTCTGAGGGAGGCCACAATGTGCTCAAAGACATTTCTAGGATTAACACCGAGTTCTTCCACTAACTTGATACCAGCTTGGCACCCCCTACCTCCTGACCCCAGCCCACTGGGGTCCTCTCCCTTGCTGACCATCTCCTTGGGTTTAGCACATAATCATCATCTACGAGCTTCTGGTGAGTAGTTTTTTTCTTTCTTCTTGGCTAGTCCGTGAGCTATTGAAGTGCCAAGACCAGGCTCTCACCTTCTCTCTCCAAGAGAGAATGTCGTGCCCCGATGACAGAATCGTATAGCAAGAGATGAATAAACATACACTGACTGGTCAACTAGCAATGCCAGCCTCCTGATATTAAGCAAACCTCCAAAGTACTTTCCTACCTACCCCGTATTCCAGCCCCGTATTCTCCTCCGATGAGGAGAGGAGCCCCTATTGAAGGATGGAGGCAAAGTGACTTGTTCTATGTCCTAGAGCGTGTCAGGGAGGATGCAGGACCTGAACCCATACTTCCAATCCCCTCTAAATAAAGGATGTCTATTGAAGGCAGCAGCTCTATTTTCCATGGAATGAGAAATCAAACCTCACAAGGCAGGCGCCAATGGGCCCGTCTAGAGTCTGCCGATCCGCAGTGGGAGAGGACTGCATGTCTTTCCCCTCTTCCTGGGGCCCCGGGCGCAGGATATTTAGAATTCCTGGGCGACCATAAGCTACCTGTCCCTACTCACCAGGTCCTCCAGGTTGTAGTTCATGAAGTCCATGTCCAGGGTTAGGGGGTAGTTCATGGTTGTAGCCGTATGTCACCAGACTGGCCACTGCCTGATGTTGAGAGCTTCTCCGCCTGGTGACTATAGAGAGGTGGCAGCCGTCAGCTGCAAATTTAAACAAATGAACTGTGTGCTGTCTCCTGGGGCTGCGTAGGACCCGAGGCCTGTCTCACAACTCATCACTTTTTTTTTTTTCCACTGGGTCTTTTGTGTTTTTTTGAAGAAAAAGGGAAAATCCCCACAGCATCAGTGCTAGTCAAGCATTTCAGCTTCTTTCCCGGCAATAGTTGTCTCCGTTGGGGCTTGTAACTGGTTTAAAGGCTGCCGCTCGCTTCTCCTCCCTGTATCTCCACCAGCCTCCCAACAGGGAGTTGTGCCTTGTAATGAAAACCACCACATCGGTTGGGGGGCTTTGAGGGAAACTCCACGTAGAAGGGGAACAGGAGGTGAGCTCTTCCAGGCCCTCTCCTCCAAGCTGCCTCCAAACCCTCATCTGTCTCCCCACTAGGGCAACCCAGCCCCCAGTGTGCCCAGGGCTGAAAGTCCCTTGTCCTGGGAAACCCCTCAGTCCGAGGCAGACTGGGATACCCTACTTGCATCATCCTTTTGCCCAGGCAGGGGCAAAACCCCTTCCCTTTCTAGCTCAAGTTCAGAAGAGATAGGTTAGAAGTTTTCAAAGGGAGCAACAATAAAACAGTGCTGGAAGACAAAAACAAAATTACCCAAATCACCAAGCACAAAAATATAGTCACAGAAGAGTCATTTTCTGACTCAAAAATAATGATGTTCTAGCTATAAATTAACTTGGTTGGCACATAAATGGTTAACGTCGTAGACTACCCAGCTAGAGTAGACTTTTACATGGGAGGACGCTGAGGCCCAGAGAGGCAGAGTGACGTCCTCAGGACACACAGCTAACCAGTGGCAGAGCCAGGATTGAACCCAGGCTTCCTGACTCCATATTCCGTGTTTCCTCTATCCCACCAGGCTGCTACTCTTACAGGCTCAACGGAACCCTTTTCCTTTCCCTCACCTCTGCCCTGTCTGTGGACCCCTACCTTTAAGAAGCTCAATGTAGACACTGATCGACTTCCCCTCCAAGTCTCATCTTCGTGCTTTTTCTTCCAGGAGAAGTCCACAATGATACAAAAACAGTGAGTGTACACACAGAGGCACCCACACGTGACGTGCTCTTTCCTTGCCCCACCTCATCCTCCCCTTCCAGCCAAATGGCCATTGGCTGGGATTCTCCCCTTTCTAGTGCCCTCCTTCTCCTTTTCCTCCATGTTCATCTTCCCCTTTTCTCTCCCCCACTTCACCCCAACAGATACATCTTTCTTGGGTTTCGACAGCTTGAGGAGTTTTCAGCCTGTATTTGTACTGTTGAGGTCTTTCTTTCTTCAATCTCCATTCACTGCCTTCAGCAACAGCTTTCAAGGAGGAAGAATTTCAGGAAAAGGGGCCAGAATTCCCTTCTGCACTTCCAGTCTGGAAACCTTCAGGAGGAAGCTGCCCCAGTGTTTCCTGTGTACTCCCCATTCTTCCAGCCCCACCCACCCCAACATCCCCGCCCTTCCAATCAACTGATATACTCAATTTAGCTTTTGCTACTCTAAGGACATTGATCAGGAAAGAATATAGTATATAGAATCATGTAGGAATTGGAAGGGAATTTGAAAGGGCAACCATTCCATCCTCATTCCCCCCTTCCCCTACCCCCAGCAAATTCAAGATTCCTGTCACTACATCCTCATCAGATGGTCACACAGTATCAGTCAAACATCACCAAGGGTGAGAAATTTGTTTCTTTCAAGAGATCATGTTTTAATGCAGTATGATTTAATCAACCCATTCTTTGACCTCTGGGTGATTTCTGGTTAATGGCCTAGATATAATCTGACTAGGACAAAATATAGGAAGATAAGATTTTCCTTGTTCAAGGTTCCAAACTTATATAACTGTAATTAAAATGGTCTTTCCTGTGGGCTCCCACTCCCCTTGACAACATGCTTAACAAATTTCATTTTGATGGTTCTAGTCTGTCATCTCAGCTTATAAGGGGAAACTTTTGAAATCCTGATTCAGTCCTCTGTTGATGTGATACCAACTTAGATAAGCCTGCTATCCTTGGGTCTATCCAAGTCTTGATGGAAAATATTGACAGAACAATGCCGAAAACAGAACCCTACTTCATGCCATTAGAAACCTACTATTCTCAAAGGTCAGAGAAGACTTCGTGGAATGAAGGAGGACATGAGCTGGACATTGAAGGTTTGGATAGAGTGACCTGATATGCCTGGAGGGGAAGGTGCAAGGTAGGGGGTGTGGGAGATGATGAAGACTGCATGAAAAAGTGTGTGGAAAGAATTACTCAAGATGTGATGGGTGTGGTTATGGTGGTGTTGATGATGATGATGATGGGGGGCGTGGGCAGCAGCAAGAAGATGGAGGAGGTTGGAGTGTACACTGGAAAAGGTAGGAATTGCTCTCGTGGCCTTCTCCTCTCTTATTCTTCCCGTGGGTGTCCATTCACCTTGATGTGTGGCAGGTCCAGAAGAGGGGTTTGGGAGGAGGCTCAGGACTGCTCCTCAGGTGCAGCAGCAGGCTTTGGCTGTGGTTGCAGCTATGATGCTGGGGGCAGCAAGGCATCTGCTAGCTTCTCAGTGGCTGACCTGGGTTTTATGGAGAAGAGAAACCTGTGATGTCACCTGAACTCCTCTCTAGTCCCTTAACTTCCTGGTGCTTCTTGCATCGTGGGCCCATTCAGATGCCCCTTCCTGTCTCTCCAGATGCTGGGACATACTGCAGGTTACCAGGGCCCACTTGTCCCAGCCACTGACCTTTGATGGTCAACTGGGTTTGCCCTAAATGGGTAAATACCACCCGACTATGAGTTCTAATGTTGCCTTAGTAGGTTCAGAGAGTAACTGCCTCTGGTAGAAAAGATGATCTTAAGATCTTCAAAGCCATAAAGCCAGATTAGCCCCGCAGAATAGAGAGGGAAATGCCTAGCCTGTGACCCCTTGACTTTAAGGATGAGATGACAGGGGTTCCACCTGTGTGTGAGGGGGACATTTCCAGAGGAGGCAGCCCACATTTTATTTCAACTTGTTTATATTTCTGCCATGTGGGATCCCAATCCCTACCCCATGGCCAGCCTACCCGAGGCAGAGCTATTTTCCAGGCTTCTCATCAAAAGCCTGACCACTGGTGGTTCTGACAAGGGTAGATTTGTGTCTGCCTTAGGCAAGATGGTGGTTTAGTATCAGCCCAGGTGGATGTTTCTCAGTAATTTTGCTTCACAGTTCATGCGTTAATTAAGTTTCTCTTTATTTCAGATACTAGATACAGTCACTTGTCTTGGAGTTCATTTCCTACATTCCACAGGAAAGTTAAGTGGTTCTGCAGAGTGTTTGGGGTGCAGGGAAAGGGTTGGGGTTTTCCCCCTATTCTTTCACTACCCTGGGGTGCTCGCTCTCTCTGATCTGGACAGAGATCTTGTTCTCTTCTTTCTCTGGGTCTTCCTCAGCTGTTCAGAACAGAGCTCCACAGGTCCCCACCTAGAGAGTCAGCCCAAGGAAGTGTTGGGTATCTTTCTAGGATAAGAGAATAACAATAACATTCGTATAGCATTTACCAATCTACAAAGTCGTACAATTTTTATATTTCATTTTTCTTAATCTTTATACTTAATTTCAGATTTAACTCTTTTTAATCCTCAAAACTCGTTATGCAGGAGGTATTGGCATCACCCATGGCCAAATTTGCGGGGGGTGGGGCTGGAGGATGAGGAAACAGAGGCTCAGTTGCTCCCACATGAGTACAGGGAGAGTGATGGCAGAGTCAGGGTCTGAAGCCAAACCCGGGGGGGGGTCTCTCTACCAGACCACATGACCTTCTCTCAGAGATTCAGTTTCGCAAAGGACGGGCACTTACCTGGCTATCTGAGGGGAAAACTCTGCCTAAACCCTTTATGAGCTTTTCATCAGACACTTACTATGTGCCATGAACCGCTAAGCTCTTCACACACATCACTTCCTATGGTCCTCTGAACAGTCTTTAAGTGCTAGGTATTTTTATCACGTTATCACACATGTGGAAACTGAGCTTCAGGCGTAGTGGGAAGTAGCTGTAAGTGTTAACAGCTTTCTCAGTCACCAGTGACCCAAAAGCACAATAAAAATGAACACAGGAAGTGGGGTGGTAAAGGTTCTCAGTGCTGGAGCCAGCACCCACGCATAGCTCCTCTCTCATTAGGTAACAGGTAGGAGTCCTGCGGGGAGGAAGTGAGCTGCAGGTGCTGGGGAGGTGCATCAAGGTTGCCTCAAGGTTATAGGGGCCATGAGCGTGTCTGGGAACCTCCGGCCTGGGGCGGGTTGTGTGGTCAGGATTAGAGAGTGAGTGAGGTTCCTGAATCAGGTGCTTGCATGCTGAGTACGGCTGAGCCCCAGCCAGAGGGGTGATGTGAAGATCGAGGGAGGTGGGATTCAGGCTCTGCCCTGGGAGGACTCTGTCCAGCAGAGAAGGCAGGACAGACCCACGTACCCAAGTCTGCACACTCATATACACATGTAACTTGAGAACATTTTCAAAGCAACATACACGCATGTATTTGAACCCAGTGCGGGCCAAGTCCAGCAGTGTGGAAGACACACAGAGTAGGAAGGATATACCCAGCGTTCCTTTACACATAATCCTGTGCGTGAATGCGCCATATAAACAGTGGAAAGAAAGCCAGGTTTTATAGCAAAAGGCCTGGACTGGAGGCCCAGCATTTCTGTTTTTCAACAAGGCTGCTTTTAGGCCAGACCTGCCTAGATATTCCAAGACACATCGAACACAGAATGCCAAACAGGGCATCCTTAGGAAAGTGGTTCTCAAATGTTATGCCTCAGAATCACCTGGAGGGCTTGTTAAACAGATGACTGGGCCCTCCCTCAGGTTTTCTGATTCCCAAGGTCTGGGGTGGGACCTGAGAATTCGAACTCCTAACAAGTGACCAGGTGATGCTGATATTGCTGGCCTTGGAAGCACACTTTGAGAACCACTGCCCTGGGCTACACAGCACTGGTACGCGGAGAGAGCAGACCCTGACCCAGCCCAAGCCAGCCAGCAAACTCTCAGCCTCTCCACACAAACCCTGCCACAGCTGAGGCTTCTCTACAACAACTCACCTCACACAACCGGCACCGCAACCCACAGCTGCTTTCCCTCAGAACACCGGCTTCCCTGGGCCCCAAGCTGGCCCAGCTGAAATTCAGATCATGGCTCCCATCTCTGGCCCTTCTCTTGTCCATCTCGGCCTCCATGATAATTGGTGAAGCTTAAGTTCTGCTGGTTAACCTTCAGCACAACGTGTAACCCAGTCACTTTGACCGTGGCCCATAGTATGAAATAGGTCTTACATCACAGCCTCGTTGGCATGTGTACACGCACACACACACACGTTTCCCAAATAATACTTATTCTTTACTTATTCTTAGTATGTGTGATGTACTCATATTTTCTACCCTTCCTTTCTTCCTCCCGCGCTCCCTCTGGGTCTCTGCCTCTGTCTCTGCCTCTGTCCCTGCCTCTGTCCCTGTCTGTCTGTCTGTCTCTCTTTCTTTTTTTCTTCAGTGGAAGTCACTCCACCAAATTACTTTCGTGGATCCACAAGTAAGTCCAATTCCTGGGTACATAAATTACAAATAAAATTTCTCTGAGCCTTAGCTTCCTAATCTGTACGCTTGTAAAATGCCTGCACTGCCAATGTTGCTACTGTTTGTCTTGAACAATATCATGTATGTAAAAGTCTTTTTTTCCAAATAGAAATACTCCAATAGGTACAGAGTGTTATTAAACACACACACACAAACCCACACCCATACACACCACACTTTTAAAAGGGGCTTGGAAAGGAAGGAAGTTCAGACAGGACTTTGAGGGAAGGGAACAGGGAATGACTGAGCCCCAGCAGAGGTCTGTAGGTGGTACAAGCATATCTTGGGGAGAGGATGGTGGGCCGTTTTTCTGGACTGGAGCAGAGGAAGATGTGGGACAAGGACAAGAGTCTGGGAAGGTGGATTCTGAGAGGCACAGAGAGCCTCTCTGGGCATTTGGATCACAGATGGGGCAACTGGGAAACGCGATAGATCCTTCAGCAACAGAACTTCACAATGAAGATAGAATTAAAGGAAGTTTGTTCATTTCAACTTCAAAAAAACACTTATTAATTGCCTACTCCATGCCAGGGTGTAGCAGTGAACAAGACAGACTAGCCTTGCAGATGTCTCTGATGAGGATGGGCAATGGGTCCTCATATAACTTAATTATTCCTTAAGCCTCCATTACATTCCAAGCACTGAACCAGATGCTGGGAACAATAATAAGAAACAATCCTACACATGACTCCCGCCCTATCATAGTTTACACTCTGGAGCGGAGGCAGGCAGTAAACCAATCAACTATTTGCTTAGCAGTAATGATAACTTATAAAAATCTGTAAGTGCCCTGAAGAAAAGGAACAGGATTCCCAGAGAGAGAACAATAATGTGAACTCAATTTCCACAAACTAATAACCACAATCATAATACTCCCAGATTAATTTACAGTTTATAAAGTCCTTTCCCATGCTTTGTCTCAGCAGGACCTCATCTCAAGCCTGTGGAAAAAGCCAGCCAGGAGTTCTTCGCCTCTTTTTTTGTTGTTGATGTTCTGCTCTTTTCAATAATTTTATTCCTTATCTTTTTCTTTTATAAATTTATTTATTTTATTTATTTATTTTTCTTATTTATTTTTGGCTGCATTGGGTCTTCATTGCTGAGTGCAGGCTTTAGCTGCAGCAAGTGGGGGCTACTCTTCGTTGCCGTGCGCGGGCTTCTCATTGCGGTGGCTTCTCTTGTTGCGGAGCATGGGCTCTAGGTGCGCAGGCTTCAGTAGTTGCGACACGTGGGCTCAGTAGTTGTGGCTCGCAGGCTCAATAGTTGTGACACAGGGGCTTAGCTGCTCTGTGGCATGTGGGATCTTCCCTGACCAGGGCTCGAACCCATGTCCCCTGCCTTGGCAGGCAGATTCTAAACACTGTGCCACCAGGGAAGCCCCTCTTCACCTCTTTTATTTGTGAGAAAACCAAGGCTCAGCCGGTCTCATGTGTTGCATGAGTCTTTCCAGTAGAAAAGGAAGTTCAGCCAGTTCTGACTCCAGACCCAGTGCTCTGCCCTCCAAGGAGCAAGAGATGAACTGGCCCCCAGTGGGGCAGTTAGCCTGCTTGTTCTAGAGCAGATGTAAAGTGGCAAAATGTTCATCTCCAGGTGTAAAGAACAAACTTATGATTACCAAGGGGGGAAGGGTGGATGGGATGAATTGGGAGATTGGGATTGACATATATACACTATTGATACTAATGAGAACCTACTGTACAGCACAGAGAACTCTACTCAGTGCTCTGTGGTGACCTAAATGGGAAGGAAATCTAAAAAAGAGTGGATATATGTATACATATATCTGATTCACTTTGCTGCACAGCAGAAACTAACACAACGTTGTAAAGCAACTATACTCCAATAAAAATTTTTAAAAAAAGTTCATCTCCCCTACGTCCACGGCCTCAGAGCCTCTACGTGAGGCTAGAGAGAGGAACTGCGGTCAGCGAGGGGGTAAGGTTAGGGGCCTGGCCTTGGATGACTCACAGTGGGGCGGGCAGGACAGAGCAAACTTGAAAGGCAAAGGCAGGAAACGCGAAGCAGGACCGTGAGCTGGCATTGTCAAATCATCTGCACCATCTCCATCTCCGTCTCCGTCTCCAGCAGTGAAAGTGAACCGGGCCCAGGGCGGAGATGATGGGCCAACGAAACTCACCACCGCGTTCACCTCCGTGACTGGGGACACAGTGAGGCAGGCCCACCTGCCGTATCAGCACCTTGATCACGGAGCTCATCAGAGACAGGTTTCCAAATGACTCGGCCCTGCTGCCCCAGGAAGGAAGCCTTCTGGGCTGCTGCGTGGGGACCGCTGTTTGTGGGCCAGGCACTTGAAAGAGAGTAAACGATGACACAGCAGTGGGGGACAGGGCTGCTGACACTGTGGTTCCAGCTCTGGAGAGGAGGCCGGGAGAGGCTACGACAGAGCAGCCACCTGGCCTTACCCACCAAAGGGCGATGCTGGCAAGACCCCATAACGGCTCCCTGTTCGCAAGGAAACAAGCACCAGATTCTGTAACTTGGCATTTTTGGTCCCTGTAATCTGGCCCAGATGTACTGTTTTTCAGGTAATAACTACTTTCAGAATGTCCACTATCTGTTTCTAAACCTCTGTCCTCCTGCTCCCCCTCAGGTGCATCATCCTCGAGCCACACAGATTCCTAGCGTTTCCCCGCTTCCTCTCTCCACCCCTTCCTGCCTTCACCTTTCCCTTAAGGTGTTTCCTGAAATCTCAGCAGCCCTTCCCCCATATCTCTGCTGGACCAAAACTTGAATATCCTCAAGGCCCATCTCAGTGCCCCTCCTCCACAAAGATTCTCCTAAATCAGAGTAACTTTTTCCTCCCTTGAACTTGATCTAGCGCTTTACCTACATTTCCTACCTTTCATCTGGCATTGTATTTATTTATGTACTATATACTCTTCTATTAGGCTATGAGAGCCTTTGGTGACCAAGTCCTTTATGATTCATTTCCCCCCTCTCCCTGAGAGCTTTGTACCTAGTAGGTGCTCAATAATTGTCTTTGACTGACTGACTCACTGAATGAAGGAAGGAAGAGGGAATGGGAGAGGGGCCAGTGGAGGAGAGGTAGGAAGTCTGGGTAGGGCCCAGGGGAGGTTGGCTTTCCCTGAGGCTTTCTGTGGGCTGAGCCTGCAGAGCTTATCCTGGGAGTGCCAGCAAGGTCAGGAGAAAGAACTCCGGCTTTTGAATCTCAGTCATCAGTAGCCGTATGACCTTGGGAAAGTCTCTGTCTTCTTCCTCATGTGTAAGTGATCTAAGACCTATCTCAAAAGTTTATTGTGAGGATAGATATGTGATCAATACAGGAAAACACCCAATACCCGGTAGTGTTTGATAAAGTTGCTGACCAGTTAACCAAGTGAGAGGGGTTTGTTTTAGCTGCTTGTTTTAGGTGGGGTGGGTGGCTGGGGCATTTGCCCTACTCCTCTTTGTAGCAGAGACATCTGCACACTGATCCTGCTAGATTATAACCTAGCACAGTGCCAGGCACACTGCATGGAGTCAGCAGTCCACAGAGGTTTGATGAATGATGGATGAACACTGCATGATAACTGAGTCAATAGCCTCTGGAATCTAAAATCCTCCTTCTGGGGCTTCCCTGGTGGCGCAGTGGTTAAGAATCCGCCTGCCAATGCAGGGGACACGGGTTCGAGCCCTGGTCCGGGAAGATCCCACACGCCGTGGAGCAGCTAAGCCCGTGCGCGACAGCTACTGAGCCTGTGCTCTAGAGCCCGCGAGCCACAACTACTGAGCCCATGTGCCACAACTACTGAAGCCAGCGTGCCTAGAGCCCGTGCTCCGCAACAAGAGAAGCCACCGCAATGAGAAGCCTGCGCACCGCAACGAAGAGTAACCCCTGCTCACTGCAACTAGAGAAAAGCCCGCACGCAGCAACGAAGACCCAATGCAGCCAAAAATAAATAAATTAAATAAATAAATTTTAAAAATAAATAAATAAATAAAATCCTCCTTCTGGAAACTAAAGGAACATAAGCTGTGGCTGTTACTGTTGTTCTGCTTCAGGCAGAGGAATTCTTATCCTCCGGGTGGTTGATCCAGCCCTGTGATCCTCCAGGGCCCCTGGCTAGGTGCCGAGGGGAGGCTGTAGAGGCTGAGGTGGCAGAGAGGCTCAGCTTGTGCGCGAGGGCAATCACCCTTGCTTGACAGCAGACCCAGAAATGAAACGGTGCTTTTTGTCCTTGTCAGGCCTGGGGTGGGGAAGAGAAAGCCACGAGGCACTGAGCCTTACAAATCAGCCCAGTGCCCAGAAAATGGACCCGGGCCAAGGCTGCATAGCCGTGGAACTCACTGTCCTGGAGATCGGCCCGGGAGGCTGAGCCCTGGTCAGCAGCAAAGAGACGGCTCCTTGGGCTGGGCAGTGGGCAAAGAGGGTGGCTGGGGAGGTGCCTGGGGATAGGGTAGAATGAGCCCAAACTGGCCTTGACAACTTCCATGCACCCATTTCCTCCTGTGAGATGAGCAGAGTTTGGAACACATCATAGAAGGTTCTCGGACCAGGGGCACAGAAGGCTGATGAGGGGCTCCTTTCCATAATCTGAGGCTAGTGCCCCGGGATGTGTCATGTGTGGATGCACCCTGGAGAGAAACCGGCCTCACTGATGTCTAGAGGTTGCTGAGCTGCAGGAATTCGCGGTCGGAGGACCACTGTGGAACCGCACAACTCAGACTGGGGCTGGAACCCAATTGCACCTCAGCTGTGACTCGAACTCAGCCAAAACTCAGACTGGGAGTTGAACCCACTGTCTTTTAATTGAAATCACACACCTGGTCTCGGACTTAATGAAACTCAGGTTCTTTATGTCTCAGCGCAGAAGGAATTCAGCGAGAAGCAAAGTGCTAGGTAAGAAGCAGATTTATTGAAAGAGATACACACTCCATAGACAGAGCATGGGCCGTCTCAGAAGGTGAGAGGCCTTTTAGATACACATTCCTTAGACATAACATGGTCCGTCTCAGAAGATGAGAGTGGCCCTGAAATACGGGGTGGTTAGTTTTAATGGGCTGGGTAATTTCATAGGCTAACGAGTGGGAGGATTATTCCAATTATTTTGAGAAGGGGTGGGGATTTCCAGGAATTGGGTTACTGCCCACTTTTTGGCCTTTTATGGTCAGCCTCAGAACTGTTATGGCACCTCTGGGCGTGTCACTTAGCATATGCTAATGTGTTACAATGAGCATATGTATAATGACGCTCAAGGTCTACTGGGAGTCGAATCTTCCGCCATCTTGGGCCTAATCGATTCTCACCAGTTTTTGTCGTATCCTCAACAGCTAGCCATTCTTTTAAAGGTTGTGCCCTGCCCCCTTCCCTCCTGTCTCACTTGGGAGGCCACAGTCTCTCCCCAGTTTTTTTTCTCTGGGTGCACTAAATCTGTGTGGATCCCGCTTTCAGAGGGCCCATCTACTCTTCCCCCCCCCACCCCCCCCCCCCCGTGCTGGGGGTCTCTGAGGGGAGGTTTTAGAGCCCTGCTGGAGACAGGGAGAAGGGAAGAGGGTGTCCTCACCCAGCCACCCCAAAACTGGCTGAGGACTTTGGGGGTGTGTCCCTGGGGCCATATCCTCAGGGACAGGGGAGCTCTCCAGGTCTCTCTTCAGCCCCCCACATCTGTGTTTAGGGGAGGCCCCCTGGAGTCTGGCAGGGGGAAGAAGCGGAGATTTGTTGCTTTGTGAAGCCGCCCCTTACGGACCAGACTTTTTTTCTAAAGAAGCTTCTTCTAGACTTATTATTTTTTTCAATCTAATTACACAATATAAGAACATGTTATTTTTGTAAATGATTTACAGAAAAAGCCCTTTGCTTAAGACCGACAATGAGCTCCTCCTTCTCCCCACGGATAACCACAGCGGCAAGGTCACTGGCCTTCTCTCCAGACCTATTCCAGGCATCGTCAAAAAGATAAGGTATTGCTTTGCTTCACTTTTCTGTAAAGGATGTCATGTTGTTCCTACTTCAGTACTGTAAGTCAAAGTCTTGTTTTAGAGGCAATATGACATGTAATTGGAAAATAGCAGGAAAAATCCGTCATAATGTTACAATGAGAACTAATGCAAATTTTGTGCACCGTCTTTTTTCTTACACACAAATTGCAAATTTGTAATCATAGCATCCATGTGATTTTGTAGCCTGCCTTTTCATTTAGCATACTCTCATAAACATTGTTTGGAGGCTTTTTTTTTTTCCACCACTCCACGTGGCTTGTTGGATCTTAGTTCCCTGACCGGGGGTTGAACCCAGGCTCACTGCAGTGAAAGCGCTGACTCTTAACCACTGGACCGCCAGGGAATTCCCTGTTTGGAGGTTTTTAGCATGAAATGTGAATGCTTAAAATTGTTGTTTTCCTGACTCTTACTGTTTCCAAAATGATAAAAGAATAGCCAGAGCTAATAGATATTAATTAAATGTATTCACAATTATTGTCAGGAATGTACTATATGCCAGGTTTTGTTCTAGGCTCCAAGGATGTAGCAGTGAGCAAAACAGACAAAGATCCCTGTCCTCCAGTCTTCATAGAGCTTACTTTCTAAAGGTGAAAGACAGATAATAGGCAAAATAAATTTGAAAATCAGATAGCGTATTAGATAAATATGTATATGAGAACGGCATATGTGCTATTAAAAAAGGTAAAGCAGGAAAGGAGGACAGGGAGGGCTGAAGCTGTCAGGAAATACCTAACATTTAGAAGGGGACTTTTGGGTGAAGATTTGAAGGTTACAAGAGTGAGCCAAGAGGATAACTTGGGGTAAAAATGTTCCAGGCCTCGGCTAGCAAGCACAAAGATTCTGAAGTGTGGGAACATGCAAGGAGGCCAGTGTGACTGCAGCAAAGCGAGCAAAGTGCTGTGTAAAGAAGATGACAGCAGAGATGGTGGGACCAGATTATATAAGGCCTCATAGGTCCTGTAAGGACTTTGGCTTTTACTCTAAGGCAGGAAGTACTGGAGGCAAAGGAGTGTCATAATATGACATTTGTTAAAGTAGGCTCACTTTGGATGCTGCATTAAGAATAGACTCGAGGGGGTATTTCCCTAGCGGCACAGTGGTTAAGAATCCGCCTGCCAATGCAGGGGACACGGGTTCGATCCCTGGCCCGGGAAGATCCCACATGCCGCGGAGCAACTAAGCCCGTGTGCCACAACTACTGAAGCCCATGTGCTCTAGGGCCCGCGTGCCACAACTACTGAGCCTGCATGCCACAACTGCTGAAGTCCGCGCACCTAGAGCCGGTGCTCTGCAACAAGAGAAGCCACTGCAGCGAGAAGCCTGCGCACCGCAACGAAGAGCAGCCTCCACTCACTGCAACTAGAGAAGAGCCCGCGTGCAGCAACGAAGACCCAACGCAGCCAAAGGAAAAAAAAAAAAAGCTCAAACATCAAAATAAATAACATTAAAAAAAAATAAAGAATAGACTCGAGGGGAATAAAAATGGAAGCAGGGAAACCAAGAAGCTATTTCATTAGTCCAGGTAAGAGATGACGTTGACATGAACCAGTGTGGTTACAATGAAGGTGGTGAGAAGTGATCAGATTCTAGGTGTATTTGAAGGAAGCGCTGACATAATTTGCTAATGGACAACTCCAAGAACTTTGGCCTGAGCAGCTAGCAGGATGCAGTTGCCAGTAACTGAGATAGAGGAAACCTGGGAAAAAGCAGGTTTAGGGAGGGAGATAAAGAGTTTAGTTTAGGGCATGTGAGGCTTAAAATAACTATTAGATGTCCAAGGGGAGTTGTCCGTCAGGTAGTTGGATATTCAAATATAGAGATCAGAAGAGAGGAAGGAGCTCAAGATGTAAATTTGGAACAAACCAGATAGAAGTGAGTGTAGGCAGAGACGAGATGAAGGATTGTGGCCTAAGGCACAGGGTTCAGAGATAAGGGAAATGCATTCATTCATTGAATTCTCACAACAACCCTCTGAGGAAATTACTATTATTGTCATCATTTTATAAGTGATGAAATTCAGGCATAAAGTGGTTAAACAACTTGCCAAAAGTCACATAGCCAGTAAGCAGCAGAACTGGGATTTGAACCAGCCAGTCTGGTTCCAGTTACCATACACTTAACCTCTAGTTTATACGGGTGGGTTCTATTCATGATCACATTTTACAGGTGGGGAAACTGAGTCTTAGGCTAAGTAATTTGCTAATACTGGTGGCAGAGCTGGGATAGGAACTCTCTCATTGACTCTCTGCTTTGAGAGATCTCTGCTTTTTTAATCACTCTGCCGTATGACCTGAACAACTTTCTGGAGGTGGGGAGAAAGCCTTCTGCATCTCTCAAGTTATAGACCTTAAACAACTGCCTTTCCTCCTCACACACAAGAATTTTCTTTTTTCTTTTTTTTAAAATAAATTTATTTATTTTTTATCTATTTATTTTTGGCTGTGTTGGGTCTTTGTTGCTGTGCACGGGCTTTCTCTAGTTGCAGCGAGCGGGGGCTACTCTTTGTTGCGGTGTGCAGGCTTCTCATTTCGGGGGCTTCTCTTGTTGCAGAGCACGGGCGCTAGGCACGCGGACTTCAGTAGTTGTGGTGCACGGGCACAGTAGTTGTGGCGCACGGGCTTAGTTGCTCCGTGGCATGTGGGATCTTCCTGGACCAGGGCTCGAACCCATGTCCCCTGCATTGGCAAGCAGATTCTTAACCACTGCGCCACCAAGGAAGTCCCCACAAGAATTTTTTGACTTGTCACCATGCTTGGAAAAATGGGATGCTAGGTCTAGCTGCCAAGGCAGCCTCAGCCCCTGTGACCCTTCCCCTCCCCCTTCTCCTGGTCAGGAAGCCCGTGGTTGGATGTGATTCCTGACTTCCTGGAGCTTAGGTCTTAAGGTGGTCCTATGGAATGGTTCTGTGTGGCCATCAGCAAGTTGCTTCCCTTCCCAGCCTCAGTTTCCTCTTCAGTAAAACAAGGGGATTAGGTCAGGACAGTGGTTCCCAAGCTGGCTGTGTACCTGATTCACCCATCTGAGGATTGTTTGGAGCCTGTAGTGCCCACAACAGACCTACTGAATCAGACTCTTCAGGGGTGAGGCCCAGGCATGTGTGTGGTACTGCCAGCTTACCCCTGATTAGGACGCCCTGGGTGAGATGATCTTGAAGGCCTCTTCTCAGTTGTGTGTGCTGTGGTTCTGGGGCCTCCCTCGTCTTGGACTGTGCTTCTCTGATGTCTCTCAGGGCCCAGAGCAAGGTGCAACTCTGAGTAGAGGGCAGGGAACTTTTTTTTTTCTTTAACATTTATTTATTTGGCTGTGCCAGGTCTTAGTTGCAGCACGTGGGATCTTCCTTGCGGCATGTGGGATCTTTTTTTTTTTTTTTTTTTAAAGGTTTGAACTTTTTTTTTTTTTTTTTTTTATTTATTTATTTTTGGCTGTGTTGGGTCTTCGTTTCTGTGCATGGGCTTTCTCTAGTTGTGGCAAGTGGGGGCCACTCTTCATCACGGTGCGCGGGCCTCTCACCGTCGCGGCCTCTCTTGCTGCGGAGCACAGGCTCCAGACGCGCAGGCTCAGTAATTGTGGCTCACGGGCTCAGTTGCTCCGCGGCATGTGGGATCTTCCCAGACCAGGGCTCGAACCCGTGTCCCCTGCATTGGCAGGCAGACTCTCAACCACTGCGCCACCAGGGAAGCCCCGGCATGTGGGATCTTATTTGCAGCATGTGGGATCTAGTTCCCTGACCAGGGATTGAACCTGGGCCCCCTGCATTGGGAGCACAGAGTCTTAGCCACTGGACCATCAGGGAAGTCCCCGAGGGCAGGGAACTTGAGTTCTCATTGCAGCCAGACCAGTAACTCAGCTCTAACAGGTTGCTTCCTCTCTCTGAACCTCAGTTTCCCCATCAGCAAGAAGAGTTTATGGGGGTGGGGTAGAGTTGCCCTAGATTCACTCACCCAGCAAGTATTTACTGAGCACCTACTTGACTCTTTGCCAAGCTCTACGATTCACTGGGTCTGAGTCTAAGTCACACAGAAAGGTAATATCATAACGGGTGAGGGTGAGAGGAAGGCTGCTGCCGGGCAACTTGTCCCAGTTGCCTGGACTTCGAAGCATGGATGCCATAGGTCCTTTTTTAGCAGGGTGAAGGTCCCCTCTCCCTAAACCCTCTTCCTGGCCCTGGCAGCTCCAGCTGGTCTCCACAGCAACAAGCAAGCCTGCTGGGCTCAGGAAGGGAGCAGTATGCAAAACTGGTCAAATAAAACTCATTAGCTTTTCTAGATAATCTTAGTAACAAGCTCTAAAATATTAAACTAAACAACCCCACTTAAAATAGCACAACTACAACCTAGTAAGATCAACGTGTGGGCCCCAGCACCGTAGCAGCGTCACCTGAGAGCTTGCTAGAAATCCAGAATCCTAGCCTCTGCCTGGGGCCTGCTGACTCAGAGTCTGCTTTTTAAGAAGATTCCCAGGTGATGGTATGCACGTCAAAGTTTGAGAAGCACTAAACTAAAAATAAAATCGCCTCAGAAAACCCCTTGACAACAAATGTGTGTGAGACCAGCATGAGGACAAGCACATGAATTCCCTGAGAGACAGCACATAGCACGCCACGTTCCTGGATGGGGCGACTCAGAGGTGTGAAGATGTCTATTCTTATGAGCGCAGAATGTGTAAAAGTGATTTGTGAAGTTCATCTGAAAGAATAAATGGCCAAGAATAGCTTTTTTTTTTTTTTAAGTAAATAAAAATAATGAGATGGGATTTGCCCTATCAGAGAGAAATGGTGATAAGTAAGAATTCAGGTTCTGGAGGAAGTAGACCTGGGTTTGAATCTGGCTCCACCACTTCCTGGACATGTCACTGTTGTAGAATGACTTGCGCTCCCCACCCCATTCACATGTTGAAGCCTTAACCCCCAAATGTGACTGTACTTGGAAAGAGATCTGTCTCTCTCTCTTTGACTGAGAACAAAGGAAAGGTCATGAGAGAACACAGCAAGAAGGAGGTCATCAGCAAGCTAGGGAGAGAGCCCTCACCTGAAACCAAGCCCTGCCAGAACCTTGATCTTGAACTTTCCAGCCTCCAGAACTGTGAGAAAATTAGTTTCTGTTGCTTAGGCCACACAGTCTGCAGTATTTTGTTGCGGCAGCCTGAATGGACAAATATAGTCACCTTGGGAAATATTCCTAATGTCTGGTAGCCTCTGTTTCCTCATCCAGGAGAGTGGGAACAAGAATACCATTTATAGCATCATTTTGAGTATTAAATGGAATAATACTCAATAATAAATGGATTCAAAGCACTTAGCACAAGGCTTAGCCCTTAACAACTATTCAATAAATAACAAGTACAATGATAACAACTGTGCCACTGGAGCAAAAATTCAGAGAAAGACCAATGGAACCGAGTAGACAACACAAAAACATACTTCAGCATTTATATAAGCTCCAGGAGAGAGGAGAGGGACTGTATTTTTATTCACCATTGTTTCATTCCCCCCCATGCAGCACGAGTATGGCACATAGTAGATGCTTTAAAATATTTGTTGGCTGCCTGAATTAGAATTTAATACTATACATGCTAAAGGAAGACTCATAAATCATTGGTGACAGAAAAGACTATTCTTTGAATGATGCTGGGAAAATTGCTGATTTGGAATAAAATAGATTTTATCATTAAATTTTGTAAAGGGGATTTCAAACCATGACCCACGGTAAGAAATATGTGAGACATCTCAGCCCGGTAAATACACTCAAATATAAATTCATAATTAAAGCAAAAGATCATAAAACAGTATTTATCCTTATTATGTCAGATGGACTTTGATCTAATCTGTTCTACTCCATTCCACTCCTATCTTATCCTATTAGAAAGAAAATTCTTGTCCCTACCCAGTAGACTGATCTCACAATACTAATGGTAGCTATCAGCAGTTTGAAAAGTACTACCTTATAAAATTAATTTCCAATTTGAAAAAGAAAAAGAAATTACAGATAAATAATGTGAAGTCTTGAAGTGAGAAAGGACTTGAGATTAAAAAAACAATGGGATGGGCTTCCGTGGTGGCGCAGTGGTTGAGAGTCTGCCTGCCAATGCAGGGGACACGGGTTCGTGCCCTGGTCTGGGAGGATCCCACATGCCGCGGAGCGACTGGGTCCGTGAGCCACAACTGCTGAGCCTGTGCGTCTGGAGCTTGTGCTCCACAACAAGAGAGGCCGCGACGGTGAGAGGCCCGCGCACCGCGATGAAGGGTGGTCCCCACTCGCCGCAACTAGAGAAAGCCCTCACACAGAAACGGAGACCCAATGCAGCCAAAAATAAATAAATAAATAAATTTTTTAAAAAAAATGGGAAAAAGCTCACAGAGGCAAATGTCAACAGGTTTGACTATTTAAATATTTATTTATTTATTTATTTATGTATTTATTTATTTATTTGGCTGTGTCGGGTCTTAGTTGCGGCACGTGGGATCTTTTGTTGCGGCGTGTGAGCTCTCCATTGGGCGCTTGGGCTTCTCTCTAGTTGTGGTGCACGAGCTCCAGAGTGTGTGGACTTAGTTGCCCCACGGCATGTGGGGTCTTATTTCCCCGACCAGGAATCGAACCCGGGTCCCCTGCATTGGAAGGTGGATTCTTAAACACTGGACCACCAGGGAAGTCCCGGTTTGACTATTTAAGCCTTTGAAACGTCTGTTGGAGGGACTGCGTGTGGAAGAGGCAGCCGTGACTGAAACAGGACATGACCACGACACGAGGGGAAGAGGCCGTTCATCCCTGACACTTCTTTCTTCCTCACACTCACCTGCCTCTAAGCATCAGCAAGAACTGGGGATGCGGCCTTCATCTGTGCCCTTTTCTCCCTCCCACAGCCCCAACTGAGTCCAGCCACCACTATCTCTCACCTGAACTGCCGCCACCACCTCCTAACTGGTCTCCCCACTTCCACTCTGCACCCCACCATCCTATCTCCTTACAGCAGCGAGAGTGAGATATTTAAAGTATAAATTAAATCACTCCCTTCTTAACGCTCTTCACGTACGTACAATCCAAACTCCTGGATGTGGCCTCAAAGCTCGGTGCAGCCTGGCCCCTGCCCACCTCCCACCTCATCCTCAGATGCTCCCCATCCTCCTTTTTCCCCTGGCCTTCTCTCCGTTCCATGTGAACACAGCGCTCTTCCCTCAACTCCCTGCTCCCCTGGCTTCTTCTCATCCCTCATAACTCAGCCTCGGTTACCTTCACACAAACCAAAGCAGGCCTCCCCCTCAGCGATTTTTCCCCCAAATGTGTAAATATTTGCTATTTGTTTGCTCCTTTCTTTATTGTCCAACTCCCCTTAATAGTCTAAGTTCCGTGAGGGCACAGACCGCTCAGTCTTCTTGACTGCATCATCCTCGACACCCAGCACAGGGTCTGGCCTATAGTAAGTGCTCAATAAATATTCACTGAATGGAGTACATGCTAAGACCAGAGCAGGAGGGGCTCCAACTTTGGGCCTGTGCTTTAGAGAGCCCTGCTCTGGCCCTCCCATAGTTCTGCCCTTCCCTATAGGGAGGAGAGAACATGTGCCCACTGGGTGGGTTTTCCCCACAAGTACATATAATACCTGGGATCCTAGAATTCCTTTCCCAGCTCCCCTCAGCCCTCTTCCAGGGCCTGCGTGGGCCTCTTTCCTGGGCCCATCATCCCAAGGACAGGTTGGGTTGCTCATGTGTGCATCCCTAGGCCTGAAAGGTGGCCAAAAGTGACTGAAATTTCCGTGTGTAGTGGAACTTGGAGGTGCTGGTTGAGGTAGCCACAGGCACGCCCCCAAGGCCCTGGGCAGGATGGGGTGGAGGTGTAGGGTTAAAAGAGGGAGATGCCAGCTGTGCCTGCACCCCGCCATTCTGGAGAGAAACTCTAAGGAGTCCGGGAATTCTAAATTAGAGCTAGGCCTTCCTGGTTGTTCCTGAAGGTATATTTGTCAAGGTAGGAGGATAGACTATATATATATATTTTTAATTTATTTTATTGAAGTACAGTTGATTTACAATGTTGTGTTTATTACTGCTGTACAGCAAAGTGATTCAGTTATACATATATATTCTTTTCCGTATTCTTTTCCATTATGGTTTCTCACAGGATATTGAATATAGTTCCCTGTGCTATACAGTAGGACCTTGTTGTTTATTCATTCTATATATAATAGTTTGCATCTACTAATCCCAAACTCTCAGTCCATCCCTCCCCTACCCCCCCACCCCTTGACAACCAAAAATCTGTTCTCTATGTCTGTGAGTCTGTTTCTGTTGTGTAGATAAGTTCATTTGTGTCATATTTTAGATTCTACATATAAGTGATATCATATGGTACTTGTCTTTTTCTTTCTGACTTCTTTCACTTAGTATGATAATCTCTAGGTCCAGAAGATAGACCGTATTTTATCTAATAGTCTCTTAGCTGGACTTATAACTTTTATTTATTTATTTTTCTTTTCAAATTATTCCTATGAGAATTTTATTTTTTTAAATTGAAGTATAGTTAATTTACAATGTTGTGTTAGTTTCGAAGTGTACAGCAAAGTGATTCAGTTTTATATATATATATTCTTTTTCAGATTCTTTTCCATTATAGGTTATTACAAGATAGAGTATAGTTCCCTGTGTTGACTTATAACTTTTAAATATTAGATATATGGTCTATGAGTGTCCATCTGCACTTTTGCCCTGGGCCTGGCTGGGTCAGGGACAGGCCTGGCTGAATGCATGAACAGCGACTTCCTGGGGCTGAGCTCTCCTTCCCATGGATAGGAGTGGGGACACACACAGACTCAGAGTTGGAGCTCCCACTGAAACTTGACCCTAAAATCTCTGAAGCCTTGATAGGAAAGGTGGAGGGGAATGAAAAACTGTCATTTCAAAGCTGATGTTAGTCCATTTTCATTCTAGGGAAACCGCTTAAGAGGACTTTTACTTATGCAAATGTAGAGCAAAGCTACTCTTCTGAAAAGGAGATGCCTGTGGCCCAGTGGCCCAGGAGCATCACTTCTGGTCAAACAATGGCAGTAAGCCTTTGTTGTAGCCAAAAAGGCATCTCTTCAGATTCTGTTTCCAAAAAAAAAAAAAATTGTATAAAATATAATTTATACAGTAATATTAAATGAACGATCATCATGTGTCAGATACTGTGATAAGCACTTTACATGATTATCTCATTCAGTCTTCATAATACCCAATATTATCATCTTCATTCTATAAATAGGGAAGCTGAGGTTCATAGAGGTTGTACAATTAGCAAGCAGCAAAGCTGGGATTTGAACCTTCATCTGACTCTAGAGATGGCACCACCTCTATCAACCTCTGGAATCATTAATGATCCTCTAATGTGGAATGCCCAGACTAGAAGGGCATCCTCAAGACTGACTCAGACTGGGGCAGAACAGGAGAAGCCATCACTTTGTGTGAAGTGTGTGCCAATCAGAGTCATCCTTCTGACTTCTGAACTGTTTCTTGACCAAAGAGGGAGAGGAAGGAACCACTTTACAACAAGGGCACAAAGATGCAGCCGGCAGGAAGGAGCCAAGGCCCTTTCTCCCTCTGGGCCAGGCCAGGAAGAGTTGAGCCCCACCCAGGTGATCAAGCCACAAATAGCAAATATTTACACATTTGGGGGAAAAATCTTGATCACCCAGGTGATCAAGCCATGTTCAGAAGGGTGATGTTGAGAACGGCCTCAAGGTGATGCTGAGATAGCTAGAGTGTCTCACAGAAGCTTAGGGCCCACTAGACAGGGGCCAGTGGCCAGAGTGAATTGCTGGGATGAGTCACTTTGGAGAGCCAGAGGAAATCTGAAAACAGCTCCCACTAGCAGCCTGGAGCCACATCCTGGACAGGGCTGCCCCCTTGATGCAGACTGGGGGCTGGACACTGTGTTGGAAACCTGTGGGTCCAACATGGAAGGATGTCATCGTCCTTGGCTGTGGAGGCCTGTAGGACTCAAGAGAACTTTTGCTTGTAGATTTAGCTTTCTTTAATTTAAACTTTTCAAACCACATGGTTAGCAGAGTGCAAATGCTGCCTGCCTCCTATCCAATCCCCTTGCACTTTCTGGGGGGGTCTGAGCAAAGAAAGTGTAAGAACTCCATCCTCTCCCACCCCTCCTCCAAGAAAGGAACCCTGCCTATTTGCTGCAGCTCAGTGGTTACACTTTTATCGATGCTTCTTAACATTATATTGTAAGCTGTTTGTTCATATTTAGCTTGTGGTTGACCTAAACAGCCAGATCTTTTTCATACAAACGGCTGTCAGGCCAGTTTTTCCCAGCCTATGCTTCTAGTATTTGTGCAACTGATCAAAAAAAAAAAGCAAAATGTAAATGCAGGACATTTCACTTTTAATTTTGTTTGAATCTGGTCTGCTGAAATAATGTAAATATTTTATTCTGTCACCTTTTATAGTAATCCCTTTGCAGCTTTGTATCATCTGCAAAACTGATGAACACTAATTACTTTGTAGTTAATGAAAATTAACTACAAAATATTCATTAGTAATTAATGAAAATGCAGAATAGGACAAAACAGAGTCTTGTGGCATAGCATGACAATGGGGTTTCTCAAAGTGTGGTCTGCGAATCCTGGAGTTCCCTGAGACCCTTTCAGAGGGTCTATGAGATCAAAACTATTTTCATAAAAATGCTAAAATGTCTTTATCCCTCTCATTCTATCATGAACAAACTGTGGAATTTTTCAGAGGCTACATGACATATGATACTGCAATAGACTATGCAGAAGTAGTTATGAGAATTCAGCTGTTTTCTATGAGCCAGACATTACAGAGGTTTGCAAAACTGTAGAATGAAACCACTCTTTTCTCACTATTTTTTTTCTTTTTGGAAGATACAGTCATTTTTAATAAAAAGGTTATATAATATAAAATAGAGAAACAAGAACCTATAGGGAATTATATTCAATATTTTGTAATAACCTATAATGGAAAAGAATCTGAAAAAGAATATATATATATACATATATACATAACTGCATCACTTTACTGTACACCTGAAACTAACACAACATTGTAAATCAACTATACTTCAATTAAAAAAAAATCTAAAAAAATTTTTTAAAAACTTTACATAACATACAACAGGTTTATTTTATTTTAAAAGCAGTTAAAACATTTAACATGTTTTATTAATTTTAATTTCCAATACAATAATATTGTATTAACAATAATAATAATAATAATCCACATAAAAGTTCTGAGGGTCCTCAATAACTTTTTAAAAATTTATTTATTTATTTATTTATTTTTGGCTGTGTTGGGTCTTTGTTGCTGCGCCCGGGCTTTCTCTAGTTGCAGTGAGCGGGGGCTACTCTTCGTTGCGGTACGCGGGCTTCTCATTGCGGTGGTTTCTCTTGTTGCGGAGCATAGGCTCTAGGCGGGCAGGCTTCAGTAGTTTTGGTGCACGGGCTCAGTAGTTGTGGCTCGCGGGGTCTGGAGTGCAGGCTCAGTTGCGGCACATGGGCTTAGTTGCTCCGCAGCATGTGGGATCTTCCCTGACCAGGGGTCGAACCCGTGTTCCCTGCATTGGCAGGCGGATTCTTAACCCCTGCGCCACCAGGGAAGCTCCCCCCACCCCCCATAATTTTAACTGTAAAGATCCTGAGACTACAAAGTTCAAAATATGGTAGAGATATTCCTCTAGGCTGATAGCTAGCCCTCACTCTATGAGTTGTCACAATAATGTGAAGATTCTCAGAATTTCTCTAGCACTTTTCTTCTAAGGCAGAGGCAGTACAGTCAGGCAGGCACTGGAGATTAAAGAGACTGGAGCTCTAATACTGGCTCTGTCACTAACCGGCTCTATGATCCTGGGTAAAACCCTTCAGTTCTCTGGAGAACAGTTTCCACATCTGTAAAATTAGGAGCTGTATGGGATTGACCTCTAGGGTCAATTTTTTTAAAATTAAAGCACTTTTACCAACCTCTTTGTGGGAGGGAGGAAGGGGCAGGTAGGTATTTGTTCTTCATTTTACAACAAATACCTACAACAGGGAAGTTAAGGTCCAAAGATTTAAAGAGAAAGACACGTCCTAAGCTGGTACCAGATTCAGGATTGAAGCCGGGGTCCTTGTCTTCTGGGCTAAGACTTGATCCACTCAATTGGTAATATTAAGAATAATAGTATTTGCATGTATATAGCATTAAAAAATAAATTCATATTTTGAAACAACTCCAAATTTCAAAAAGTTGGACAGAGGGAAAGAAGAACTTTATAATTTTCATGACTATGGGAGCCAGCCTCCATCATGGCCCCCAGTAATCCTTATGTCCTGGTATTTGTGGCCTTGGGTAGTCTCCACCCACATTCAATAGTGCTGACCTATGTGACCAACAGGATATTTGTCAGTAAGTTGAAGTATAGAGTGTGACTTTGAGACTATGTCATAAAAGACAATGCAGCTTCCACCTTGCTCTTTCTTAGATTCCTCTAGGGAAAGCCCACCACAATGTTTTGAGGACACGTAAGCATCCCTGTGGAGAGTCACATGTGATGAGGAACTGAGTCTTCCTGCCAACAAGCAGCAACAACTTGCATTCATGTGGAATGCAAAGGAGGTCAGAGGTCTTTGCAGACTAGACTATGACAGAGGTTGGAGAGTTGGTAGAGCCCTGGGGTAGAGCAGTGAAGGTATACTGCTGGCCCTGCCAACTAAAAGAAAACTGCATCGGGTGATCTCTTCTAAAACGTATAGAGTAAAAAGCACTAGCCAAATCAATAGCAAACCAAGTGCCATGGGATATGTTGATTTGCTTTAGCAAAGAAATCATACCTGGAACAGCAGATGTGATTGAGTCACAAAGTTTGGATCATCCATTGTCATTCTCCAAGTTCCATCAGTCTTCAGACAGACAAATAGATGATTTGAGTGGGGGATATGGCAGGAATAACTACCTCTGTATCTTTCAAGACCATGTTGGTGGCACTAATCTCTTCAATCCTTCCAGAAATGTGATACGTTTTTGGTTTCCTATTTTAGTAAGTGGACACAGTTCTAGTGACTGCCATGTGGCCTTTTCTATAATGAGAGCCTTTCCTCCCTGGGTCAGGGAAATGTCTAACAGTTGCTGAACATATCTACCCAGATACCTACTGAGTATATCTAAGCTGTAATATATATCCATCTATGTATTCTGGGACTGAGGAAATAATAATGGGATGGGTTCTGGGAACTACTGGGCTTGCCGTGAGATAGAGCCAAGCCAAAACTCCAAAGATCATCTGACTTCCCTAAGCCCCTACTTTGACAGTGGACCACAGTGACATTTTGAGTCTCCAGGGATTAGCATCAGTTCAGAGCCAATATTCTGTAATCCCCTAAAAATCTGGTTATCTCCTCTTCCTAATGCCCAGTCGCCCTGGTAAATGGCTGCAGGTCCCTTCAGGGGAAAGGGTTGTCAGAAGATTTACAGCATGACTTTTTGGCAATAGAGCAGGTTCCTTCCTCAAGTGGTCCCAGTCTTCCCTTCATTCCAGGGAGTCAGGGTTTATGAACTGGCTCCAATCTAAGAACTGGTTGAAGGGCTCTTGCTCTATTGTCAGAAGTCAGACTTCTGTTCACTACAACTAGAGCTTTCCCACTCATACAAACCAAGTAAGACTTCAGTAGGCTGCCTGTCCATTTCTGTCCCAGGGACACTCTGATCAGTTAGCTGGTGCCAAAGCTCTGTAATCCAAACCACTATGATGCCTGCTTTGGCTCTGCTGCCCATTAAAGTAACTACACTAACTTGTCTTGGTTACTAAATGCCTCCACTTTGCTCCTGACACCCTGATATCCCATCATTTCCATTGCATTAATTCAGGGAGCCCATTTTGATAACTGCATTTTCCACCACCATGCCCTGCCTTTAGAGAATAGCCACTATAGAGCTCTTCAAGGACGCTGGTGTTCTTCTCACCAATGCATGTCTCAAAATCCTGGTGAAGGAAGTATCCTCTGGATCCTACCAAGGAATAGTGTTCATTGGTTTTACATTATAAATCTACTCTAGTATTCTGAATACCTTCCTCTTCTGTACTAGAAGTTCTGACATCTCAGCTTCATTCAGTGCAAGCCCTTTTTGGGTTTAATCAAACTGTTAGAGCCATTCCCAGCCAACATGAGCAAATACATTAAATCCAGAATCTCTGCTTAGTGCACCCATGTTAACACATTCAGCCCAGTCCACAATTATATTCCTTCCATCCTGATCCAACACCTTTAGGATCCATCCTCATGCATATTCTCTGGGTTTCCGTCAACATACATTGGCATTGGAGGGGGTCTTGATGAAAGGTAAAGAGTATTGTTTGTACTATTGTTATAACTTTCAGTAAGGGTGAAATTATGTCAGAACAAAAAAGCGAAACAATATATAAACTGACAAACTTTCAATATTCTTTTGGTGTGCATGGTGCTTCCTCATGGGTCACACTAGTGCCTGCTGTCACTTGAATCAGGTCACAGATCTAATAGAGGTGGGTGGGGTTAGGTTCCTAGGAGGATGAGCAGTTCCCTTCGAGGCAAATACTTCAGGGGAGGTCATTACAGGTTCTTCAGGTAAGGGAAGAGTAACTTCATTTTTATTGCTGAAGGAGGGTCAGCAGAATTTAGAGTTTAAGGACTTCAGTTTCATCAGAATCTGTCCATATGTCCCTATCCTAAGATTCAGGGTCTCACTCCTTCCCAATCAATGTCTTATGTTAACATGAGACCCTGCTTTGTTATGAATTCAATTTGTATTGAAATTCAGTTCCCTGCAAGTAAAAGTTGAGGGTTTGGTTATCAGAAATCTTGACCCTGAGGCTACAAGAGATAAAAGTTTCTTCTAGGGCAGTCAGAGAAGTTTTTTGGTCCCTTTCCCAGATTTTGGGCTGGGAATTTAAAGGCCTAAGCTTATTATTTTCTTTCTCCAAACTCTCCAGCATACTTAGAAGCAACCAACAAAGCTCACTGTCTGTACTAAAATGTTCTAGGGCTGCAAATATTTGGTTACTCAAAGGCCTGCCTTCCATAGGCATTTATCACAGTGAACATTATCTACAAGTGAGAATTTGACTGTTTTGCCACTGAATGCCATGGAATACCCATGGCCCCTTTACCACTGGCAATAATCATTAATGCATTTAAATTTAATCAGATCAGAAAACCAATTCCAGATTCCCTTCCTTAAGGGTCTACTTCCCTGAGACCACAGCCAGAACCAATAAGCGTATCAGTCAGGAAAGCTTAACCACTGTGAATTATGAGATAAGGTGTTTACTATGGAAATTAGAGTTTACACAGTTTTGGAAGGAGCTGGAGAAGTGTAGGGCCAAGAGAGAAGTCAGAGGATCAGGAAAGGAGTCACCAATATGGGAAGCCAAGCATATCTAGCTGACATGGGAGTGTGATGGGAAAGCTCATGAAACTGCCACCTCTGCGGGCCCACCAGCAGGTGTCTGGAGATGGGCCCGGGGCCACTGCTGGTCAGCAGGGTCAACAATTGGGAAGCATTTCTGGACACTAAGGAGAGCAAAGCAAGGACAAGCTTGAGGTCATTAACACTTCTGTTTCCAACAGTTACCACATCTAACCACAAGGACCTTCAGAGAATCATATTTGCTGCTTTATTTCTGCTTTCCAAATCTCATGCACATTCCTTCATTTGACTAATTCTAACCTGAAACCATCCGGGCAACAGGATTCTGGCAAACATAGCTCCAGCTGAACCAAGTTCTCACAGTGCAGAACCACTATAGTAACGTGCAATGTGTGAGCCTGGACTGGAGAAAAACAACCCATAAAAGACATTTTGGGGACATTGGGATTTTTTTTTTTAAAGAAGGCTGCTATTTTATACATTTATTGTTTGTTTGTTTATTTATTTATTTATGGCTGCATTGGGTCTTCGTTGCTGCGCGCAGGCTTTCTCTAGTTGCGGCGAGCAGGGGCTACTCTTCGTTGCGGTGCGCAGCTTCTCATTGCGGTGACTTCTCTTGTTGCAGAGCACGGGCTCTAGGCTCTCGGGCTTCAGTAGTTGTAGCATGCAGGCTCAGTAGTTGTGGCTCGTGAGCTCTAGAGCGCAGGCTCAGTAGTTGTGGCGCACGGGCTTAGTTGCTCCATGGCATATGGGATCTTCCCGGACCAGGGCTTGAACCCGTGTCCCCTGCATTGGCAGGCAGATTCTTAACCACTGCGCCACCAGGGAAGCCCTGGGATGATTTTTATATGGAACAGCTATTAGATGATTAAAAGGGATTAATGGGGTTTTTTTTGGCTGTGCCGCGCGGCTTGAGGGGATCTTAGTTCCCCAACCAGGAACTGAACCTGGGGCAGTGGCAGGGAAAGCCCGGAATCCTAACCACTAGGCCACAAGGGAACTCCCATAAAAGGGATTAATGTTAATTTTCGTGCTTGATCATGACACTGTGGTTGTGTAAGAGAATGTTACTCTTAGGAGTTAAGTGCTTAAATATTTAGGGGTGAAGTTTCCAATGTTCTAGCATTTATTTATTTTTATTACTTATTAAGTGAATATGGTAAAATATAGGTGGTGGATCTGCAGATGTTTCAACTCTTCTGTGTATTTGAAATTTTTAAGAGTAAAATAATAGGGAAAAGACAAGACTGCTATGATGATTACTTCCTCTGGAAGCCTTTCCTGCCCACCTCCCCCTTCTCCTCCAAGCTGGTTATGTTCATTCTTTTACTCTGCAACACCCCAGATGTAGCTCTGAGGCATTTATCACACTGTATGTTAATTTCTTGTTTTCTCTTCTCTCTCCCCCTCTAAACTCTGAAGTCTTTAAAGGACACCAGTGTCTCTCATCTCTAACTCTCTAACGCTTCTTCCTGTACCTGGCACAGAGTAGGTGCTCCATTAATCCTTGTTCAGTCAAGAACAGAAGAAAGTCTAATTGAGGAATTTCCTTCAGGGATACCACCAAATTAGGGTTCAAGTGAATCTAAGGAAAGCAAGGTTTTGAGTTTTAAAAATTTTTGTTTCAAATTACAAAAGTAATACATGCAAATAAAAATAATAGAGAATTAAAGTGAAAATGAAATTATTGTTTTATTCCTGTCACATACATATACTCCAACCCGGGAGTCAAGAGTTTAGAATATATCCTTCCAGAACTATTTCTATACAATTATAAACACACACACACACACACACACAAAACAAAACAAATGTTTGGTGACTTACTTTTTTCTTTTCTTTTTTTAAAAATTAATTAATTAATTAATTTTTATTTTTGGCTGTGTTGGGTCTTCGTTGCTGCACGCAGGCTTTCTCTAGTTGCGGCGAGCAGGGGCTACTCTTCGTTGCTGTGCGCGGGCTTCTCATCGTGATGGTTTCTCTTGTTGCGGAGCACGGGCTCTAGGCGCATGGGCTTCAGTAGTTGTGACACGTGGGCCGAACCGTGTCCCCTGCATTGGCCGGCGGATTCTTAACCACTGCGCCACCAGGGAAGTCCCTACTTTTTTCTTTTAACCTAATAATCCACATCAGTGTATAATAGATCTACATCATTCTTTTTTTTTTAAAATTAATTTATTTATATTTATTTTTGGCTGTGTTGGGTCTTCGTTTCTGTGCGAAGGCTTTCTCTAGTTGCGGCAAGCGGGGGCCACTCTTCATCGCGGTGAGTGGGCCTCTCACTATCGCGGCCTCTCTTGTTGCAGAGCACAGGCTCCAGACGCGCAGGCTCAGTCGTTGTGGCTCACGGGCCCAGTTGCTCCGTGGCATGTGGGATCTTCCCAGACCAGGGCTCAAACCCATGTCCCCTGCATTGGCAGGCAGATTCTCAACCACTGCGCCACCAGGGAAGCCCCTCTTCATCATTCTTTACACAGGCTACAAGTAATTTATTGTATGTATGTGCATTTATTTATGTAACAACCACATTTGGATGAGCATGTGGATAGAGGTACAGTTTCTACAGGAAACCAGTAGCCTAGACAAAAAGGGATTTGGTAACTCCAGTAATCAAAGGAGTAAGAATAGCTCAGCCTTAGACTGTGGGTATAAAGTCAGGGTAAACTGGCAAGGAAGGGACTTTACCAAAGCCTCAGCTTACAGAAAAACTCGGCCTTTTCAAGGAATGAAATAGAGAGTATAGAAGAGAATGATCCAAGAGTGAAACTGAATTGAGCCAGCTGACAAATGTGAGACCATGTAAGCACCTAATCTGCATACACTGACACCGTCCCACGAAATTAACGCAAGCTGGAGGACAGTGAAGCAGCCAATTGCAGACTGCAAATAGCCACCAGGGAACAAGTGAAAGTGCCAAGTGTGTTGGGCCTGGTTCATCTTGGAGGAGAAAGTCCCACAGGTTTCCCAATGACAACAGAAAGTTACCCAAACAAGTGCTGATGAAATCCTGCCAGAAGGCTGTTTCGGGGGCCATCTGATCTCATCAACTGGGACCCCCACTGCTTTCGCTTTCCCTACTCATTCCTCATGTACAAAAACAAGCTTGTTTTGTCCTGTAGCTCTCCCTCCTTTTTGAGCATCCTCACCCTCCCTAATTATCCAATCTTTTTTTCCCTCTAAATTTCTTTTTTTAATAATTAATTAATTAATTAATTAGGTTGTGCCGGGTCTTCATTGCAGCAGGTGGGCTCCTTAGTTGTGGCTTATGGGCTCCTTGGGTGCGGCATGCAAACTCTTAGCTGGGGCATGCGTGTGGGATCTAGTTCCCTGACCAGAGATCGAACCCAGGCCCCCTGCACTGGGAGCGCAGAGTCTTAACCACTGCACCACCAGGGAAGTCCCTCTCCCTAAATTTCTAATGCCCACCTTGTGTTCCACTCAGACTATTACTGTGTCAACAGAAAGATGCTAGACTGCACTGAGACTGTTAAAATGATGGTGTTTACCTATTCCAAAGCATAGTATGAACACATCCACGTCAATTTACCTTCACTGCCATGTCATAAGTGTGTGTTTGGGGTTCTGGCTGCTGCTAACGGCAAGTATTCCTGCAAATAAAATAAATATTAATAAGTTTAGATGCATAATTTACTTTATACAAATCCAACGAGTGGTGATCCAAGAAATAACAAGTTTTGGAGGCAAAGTAAGTCCTTAAATTGGCAATTTCGAACTGGGATTCTGTGTAGTGCCGGGAAATCTGAATGTTCCACTATTCAAACACATACTACTCAATAGTGTTCGAGGTTGGTGTTTCTTTAGCGTTTGAATATTCACTGTGAATTACAGTCATTTGTATATACTTCAACAGAAGAAATGCAAAGAGAAGAGATGTGAATGTTGTAGAATACACTGACATGAAATCAGAAACTGATCTAAGGGACTTCCGTGGTGACACAGTGGTCCGCCTGCCAATGCAGGGGACACGGGTTCGATCCCTGGTCCGGGAAGATCCCATGTGCCGCAGAGCAACTAAGCCCATGAGCCACAACTACTGAGCCTGCGCCCTAGAGCCCGCGCACCACAACTACTGAGCCTGCGCACCACAACTACTGAAGCCCGTGTGCCTAGAACCCATGCTCCACAACAAGAGAAACCACCGCAATGAGAAGCACGCGCACCGCAACAGAGTGGTCCCCGCTCGCCACAGCTAGAGAAAGCCCACGGCAGCAACGAAGACCCGACACGGCCAAAAATAAATAAAAATAAATAAATAAATTTATTTAAAAAAACAAAGAAACTGATCTAAAATCTGGATTTGCAAAAGTAATACCAATTTCAACAGTAAAACCAAAATCAGGGCAGGCAGACAAAATATTTTCATTGTTAAAGGGGAAATGAACTTGTATGAACCAACATGTACTCTAATACCTAACTTAAAGGTGATTTTAGATTTTTTTTTAGCAATTCGACTGACATTAATGCAAATGAAAGAACTTTCTTTTATATCTAGAATATTTGTCATGAAACAAAGATTAGACTACTAGACAGGCAATTAATTCTTTGTGTGTTTAAAATTTTCACTTTAAGAATGCTGACTTTTATTTTTTTTATTTTATTGAAGTATACTTGATTTACAATGTTGTGTTAATTGCCGCTGTACAGCAAAGTGATTCCGCTATACATATATATATTCTTTTTCATTATGGTTTATCACAGGATATCGAATATAGTTCTCTGCACTGTACAGTAAGTAGGACCTTGTTGTTTATCCATTCTATATATAATAGTTTGCATCTGCTAACCCCATACTCCCCATCCTTCCTTCTCCCACCCCCTTCCCACTTGACAACCACAAGTCTGTTCTCTATGTCTGTGAGTCTGTTTCTATTTCATAAATATGTTCATTTGTGTCGTATTTTAGATTCCCCGTATAAGTGATATCATATGGTATTTGTCTTTCTCTTTCTGACTTACTTCACTTAGTCCATCCATGGACTAAGTCCATCTCTAGGTCCATCCATGTTGCTGCAAATGGCATTATTTCATTCTTTTTTTGTTTGTTTTTATAAATTTATTTATTTTTGGCTGTGTTGGGTCTTTGTTGCTGCATGTGGGCTTTCTCTAGTTGCAGCGAGTGGGGGCTACTCTTCATTTTGGTGCACAGGCTTCTCACTGCACTGACTTCTCTTGTTGCAGAGCACAGGCTCTAGTGGGCAGCCTCAGTAGTTGTGGCACATGGGCTTTGTTGCTCCGCGACATGTGGGATCTTCCCAGACCAGGGATTGAACCCATGTCCCCTGCATTGGCAGGCAGATTCTTAGCCACTGCGCCACCAGGGAAGTCCCTATTTTGTTCTTTTTTATAGCTGAGTAATATTCCATTGTATGTATATACCCCATCTTCTTTATCCATTCCTCTGTTGATGGACCTTTAGGTTGTTTCCATGTCTTGGCTATCATAAATAGTGCTCCTATGAACATAGGGTTGCATGGGGTTTTGTTTGTTTGTTTTTTGAATTTTTGAATTTTATTTAATTTATTTTTTTATACAGCAGGTTCTTATTAGTTATCCATTTTATACATATTAGTGTATACATGTCAATCCCAATCGCCCAATTCATCACACCACCACTCCCCACCACTTTCCCCCTTGGTGTCCATATGTTTGTTCTCTACATCTGTGTCTCTATCTCTGCCCTGCAAACTGGTTCATCTGTACCATTTAGGGTTGCATGTATATTTTTGAATTATAGTTTTGTCTGGGTATATGCCCAGGAGTGGGATTCCTGGATCTTATGGTAACTCTATTTTTAGTTTTTTGAGAAACCTCCATACTGTTTTCCATAGTGACTGCAACAATTTACATTCCCACCAACAGTGTAAGAGGGTTCCCTTTTCTCCACACCCTCTCCAGCAAGAATGCTGGCTTTTATTTATTTATTTATTTTTAAGGCTGGAGACCAAACCCAGAGGATTTATTTATTTATTTATTTATTTATGGCTGCACTGGGTCTTCGTTGCTGCGTGCATGCTTTCTCTAGTTGCGGCGATTGGGGGCTACTCTTCGTTGTGGTGCACGGGCTTCTCATTGAGGTGGCTTCTCTTGTTGTGGAGCAGAGGCTCTAGGTGCGCAGGCTTCAGTAGTTGTGGCACGTGGACTTCAGTAGTTGTGGCTCGTGGGCTCTAGGGCACAGGCTCAGTAGTTGTGGTGCACAGGCTTAGTTGCTCCGTAGCATGTGGGATCTCCCCGGACCAGGGCTCGAACCCATGTCCCCTGCATTGGCAGGTGGATTCTTAACCACTGCACCACCAGGGGAGCCCCCATGCTGACTTTTTTTTTTTTAACAAATTTATTTATTTTATTTATTTATTTTTGGCTGCATTGTGTCTTTGTTGCTGTGTGCGGGCTTCCTCTAGTTGCGGCAAGCGGGGCCTGTTCTTTGTTGCGGTGCACGGACTTCTCATTGCGGTGGCTTCTCTTGTTGTGGAGCACGGGCTCTAGGTGCGTGGGCTTTGGAAGTTGTGGCATGCGGGCTTAGTAGTTGTGACGCACAGGCTCTAGAACACAGGCTCAGTAGTTGTGGTACACAGGCTTATTTGCTCCGCAGCATGTGGGATCTTCCCGGACCAGGGCTCGAACCCGTGTCCCCTGAATTGGCAGGCGGATTCTCAACCACTGTGCCACTGGGGAAGCCCCATGCTGACTTTTAAATGCTAAATATTGATAGCATTATCTATCAATTTTTAAAATGGTTTTTGTTTGGCGTTAATTTGTGTTAACTTTTTAGATTGTCCTTTAGCGTTTTCCATTATCAAATGTTATATCAGGTAGAGACCATGTTTACATGTTATTGAAATTAATCTTGTCACAATATGTTGGTTTATAATAATAATAAGTGTACATTTATTATTACGTTGCTTTTTTATAGCAAGCCTCTGAAATTTTTAGTATAACCTTATCACAGAAAACTGATTTGCTGTTTATAATTATGATCACTCATTATTATTTAAAACATGTAAATAAAGTGTTATGAAAAATACAGAATAATTTATAGCATCAAGAATTCCTGGTGATTTCTAGTTATTATTCCCAAATCCAGAAGATTGTAAATTGATAATTTTTGAAGCTGATTGTAGGCACATGAGAAGGTTCATAATACTATCAGATCTGTTTTCATATATGTTTAAATTTTTTGTAATAAAAAGTAAAACAAAACTGGATCATGCTACATTCCTGCCTAAACTTCAATGGCTTTCTAATGCCCGTAAGATGAAAGCCAGCTGCTTTGAAAGCTTGCATAATTTTGACCCTTTCAGCTCTCTGGCCCCAACTCATCTCACTCTCCCACTACTTTCCAGCAACACTAGCCTTCTTTCAGTGCCTCAGACTCACCACTCAAGATCTTTGCCTGTGCTGTTCACTCTGCTTAGAACACTCTTACTGTCCGTATTTCCCTGGCTAACTCCTACTCATCTTTAAATATGAGTTCCTCTTGGAGGTTTTGCTTGGACCAATCTCCCCCACCTCACACCACTAAATCTAAACGAGGTATCCCTGTGATAATCTCACACAATTTCTTCATAGCACTCAACACACTTTGTAGTTATATATTTATTCATTACTTATTGTTTTAATGACAATATCCCTCATTACATAGTAAGCACAGAGAGTGTGTCTGTTTTTCTCACCCCTGTTTTGCCTGCACCTAGCACAATGCTCGGTACAAAATAGGCCCACGGTAAATATGAGTTTAAACAATCCCAGCTGTGCAACATAACAATTAGAAAATAAAGCAAAATTGTTCTTAATGAATATAAGACAGCTCTCAGTGTTCACCAAGTTTTTTGCATTGCTCACAAACATATTCTAGAATCTCACCCAAGATCAACATTCAGCTTTCTATTTGTTGTTTCTGGAGTCTACCTTTCTTCCTAACAGCTTTAATTAAATCTAAAACTGATCCTCCAAGGTTGGCAGTGAAAGGAAGATAAGAATAGGAGACCTAAGAGACATAGCAACCAATTGCAATTCTATTTGCCTAGAATTTGAAGTCTTGTCCCGAGATTTAGTTTTTGGTGCAAAAAAAGATGACTTAGAGCCTATAGATCTATAGATCACTATAGAGCCTACAGATTTTAAAAAGACAGCAATGGAATTATGAAAAACTTTACCCCAGTGAAAATTTGACAACTTAGATGAGATGGATAAATTACTTGAAAGAGACAAATTATAACAACCGACTCAAGAAGAAATAAAATACCTGAATTGTCCTATATCAATCAAATAATTGAATTTGGAATGAAAAATCTTCCCCTAGGCCCAGATGGCTTCCTTGTTAACAAAATATTAGCAAATTGAATTCAGCAATAGGTAAAAAGGATAATACAACATTCCCAAGGGGATTTATCCTAGGAACCCAAGATTGGTTTGAAATCAATTAACGTAACTTACCATGTTAATAGAACAAAGGAGAAAAGCCATATGATTACCTCAATAGATGCAGACAAAGCATTTGAACAAATTCAAAACCAATTTGTAACAACAATCACACAACACTCACCAAGTTTTTTTTTGTCCAAGATTCACTATGTATGTAGCCTAACTTCCTAAATTAAGCATCTCCCTCTACAGCCAATCCTGAGGGAGTCAACACTCAACCTTGAACAAATATTTGTGAGACAGGAGAGAAGCGGGTAGGGTACAACTTTTAAAAGAAAGACATAGCCATTAAGGATACAACATAAACTGGTTAGAACAAACTAGGCCCAAAATGACAGAAGATTCGACTTCCAGTAGACCTTGAGCCTCATTATACATATGCTCATTGTAATATATTAGCATATGCTAAATGACATACCCCCCAGGTGCTGTGACAGTTCCAAGGTCGACCATAAAAGACCAAAAAGTGGACGGTGGCCCAATTCCTGGAAACCCCTGCCCTTTCCCCAAATAGTTGAAATTATCATCCCACTTTTTAGCCTATGAAATTACCCAGCCCATTAAAACTAACCACTCTGGCACCCCGAGGCCTCTTGCCTTCTGAGTCGGCTGACACTCGGTCTATGGAGTGTGTATCCCTGAATAAACTTGCTTTCACTTTACTATGGCTTGCTCTTAAATTCTTTCCTGTGTGAAACCAAAGACCCTCATTTGGCGGCCTGTCCCAGGGACTCACCCAAGACCTGGGACATGACCATCCTCTTGCGCCCCATTCTTCTGCAACATTTGGGTGCCTATAACAGGTTACGCAATGTTCTAGGAGCTGAGGATACAGCCGTGAACCAGCCGATGAAGTCCCTGCCTTGTAGAGTTTGGAAATAGCTTTGATTTTATTAAGGGTTCTGGGAGAATTCCTTTCACTTTCATCCTACCCATGCCACTTCTGAAAAATCTGTATGTGTGCCTGTCTTCTCTTCCCTCCCCCAATTCTCCATAATTTCTCTCAGATTATGGGGTAAATAGTGACTACACCTACAAGTTCTTTCAGTGCCCTAGGAGGTAATTTATTTGGGCTCTGGAGTCTTTTTTTTTTTTTGTAGCAAATAAGTCTAAGAATATTTATTTATTGATTTTTAAGTTGTGGTATAGTTGCTTTACAATGTTGTGCTAGTTTCTGCTGTACAGTGAAGTGAATCAGCTATATGTGTACATATATCCTCTCTTTTTCAGATTTCCCTCCCATGTAGGTCACCACAGAGCATTGAGTAGAGTTCCCTGCTACACAGCAGGTTTTCATCAGTTATCTTTTTTATACATAGTAGTGTATATATGTCAATCCCAATCTCCCAATTCATCCCACCCCCACTTTTCCCCCTTGGTGTCCATATGTTTGTTCTCTACGTCTGTGTCTCTATTTCTGCTTTGCAGATAGGTTCACCTGTACCATTTCTCTAGATTCCACATATATGCGTTAATATACACAGAGGCTCACTTATTATCTTTCCCACATCTTGGACTTCAATTCACATTTAACTCCATTCTCCTTAGTGGAGCACTAAATAGGAGAGGCATGGTTTTCTGTCTGTCACTTGCAAATCTGGAGCTTTATGCCTGAGCACTAGTTAATAATTATCTTCTTGTTCTAAACACTTAAAAAACAGTTTTATTGAAATATGCTTCATATACAATTTAAGGTGTTTTCCTATTTAAAGTATATAACTCAGCGTTTTTCAGTATATTCACAGGTTTGTGCAACCATCATGGCGACCTAATTTTAGAACGTTTTCATCCCCCCTTAAAAAAATCCCATACCTATTAGCAGTCAATTCTAAACACTTTTAAAGTAGCTTTATGACTGTCCTTAGCTGGTTTTCTCAAGCCTAAGTCTAGGGAGGGTCTTCCTCCTTGGTTTCAGTCTCCCTAGAACTGCTGCTGTAACTGGTGCACACATTCTCTCATATGTTATATTTGAGCTTGCCCTTCTTCTGTTTTCCTCTTAGGATCATAGTGGATGTTGTCTTGACAATATCCAGCCCACCTCACCCACTCCTGATCCAAGAACTTGGGAAAAGAATGGATACACAAGGGACTTCCCTGGCAGTCCAGTGGTTAAGACTCCATGCTTCCAATGCAGGGGGTGGGGTTCAATCCCTAGTTGGGGAACTAAGATCCTACATGCCATGCAGCATGGCAAAAAAAAAAAAAAAAAAAAGAATGGATGCACAGAATGAGAACTTACAAGAAGTTTTTAACAAAGAGTTAGAAAATATAAAGGACAACCAAATAGAGTTGAAGAATACAAAAGCTGAAATGAAAAATACACTAGAAGGAATCAATAACGGAATAAATGAGGCAGAAGAATGTATCAGTGTGCTGGAAGACAGAGTAGTGGAAATCACTGCTGCAGAACAGAATAAAGAAAACATAATGAAAAGAAATGAGGACAACTTAAGAGATCTCTGGGACAACATCAAATGTGCTAACGTTCACATTATAGGAAGGAGAAGAGAGAGAGAATGGGCCTGAGAAAATATTTGAAGAGACAATAACTGAAAACTTCCATAACATGGAAAAGGAAACAGTCACTCAAGTCCAGGAAGCTCAGAGTCCCATTCAGGATTAACCCAATGAAGAACACACCAAGACACATAGTAACCAAATTGACAAAAATTAAAGATAAAGAGGAAAATTTAAAAGCAACAAGGGAAAATCAACAAATAACATACAAGGGAACTCCCATAAGACTATCAGCTGATTTTTCAGCCGAAAGTCTGCAGGCCAGAAGGGAGTGGCATGATATATTTAAAATGATGAAAGGGAAAGACCTACAACCAAGAATACTCTACCCAGCAAGGCTCTAGTTCAGATTTCACAGAGAAATCAAAAGCTTTAGAGATAAGCAAAATCTAAAAGAAGAATTCAGAACCACCAAACCAGCTTTACAAGAAAAGCTAAAGGAACTTCTCCTGGCAAAAAAAGAAAAGGGCACAACTAGAAAAGAAAATTACAAAATGGGAAAGCTCATCAATAAAGGCAAACATACAATTAAGGTAGGAAACCATCCACACACAAACTAGTAAGGAGGTTAAAAGACAAAAGAAATAAAATCATCTGTATCTGGAAAAAGCAGTTAAGGGACATACAAAAAAATTAGATATAAAATATGATATCAAAACCAATAATCGTGAGAGGAGGAGAGTACAAATGCAGGATATTTAAAATGCATTTGAAATGAAGAGATCAGCAACTTAAAACAATCATGTATAAATATAGACTGCTATACCGAAACCCCATGGTAACCACAAACCAAAAATTTATAATAGATATACACACAAAAAAGAAAAAGGAATCCAACACAATACTAAAAATTGTCATCAAATCACAAGAGAACAAAAGAAGAAGGGGAAAATAAAGACCTACAAAAACAAACCCAGGGCTTCCCTGGTGGTGCAGTGGTTAGGAATCCGCCTGCCAATGCAGGGGACACGGGTTCGAGCCCTGGTCTGGGAGGATCCCACATGCCGTGGAGTGGCTAGGCCCGTGAGCCACACCTACTGAGCCTGCACATCTGGAGCCTGTGCCCCGCAACAAGAGAGCTGCGATAGTGAAAGGCCCGCACACTGCAATGAAGAGTGGCCCCCGCTTGCCACAACTGGAGAAAGCCCTTGCACAGAAACGAAGACCCAACACAGCCAAAAATAAAAAAAATAAATTAATTCATTAATTAAAAAAAAAACAAACCCAAAGCAATTAACAAAATGGCAATAAGAACATACATATCAATAATTACCTTATGTGTAAACAGATTAAATGCTCCAACCAAAAGATATAAATTAGCTGAATGGATACAAAAACAAGACCTGTTTACAAGAGACCCACTTCAGATCTAGAGACACATACAGACTGAAAGTGAAGTGATGGAAAAAGTTATTCCATGCAAATGGAAATCAAAAGAAAGCTGGAGTAACAATACTTATATCAGACAAAATAGACTTTAAAATAAAGACTGTTAGGGAATTTCTGGGTGGTCTAGTGGTTAGGACTCCGTGCTTCCACTGCAGGGGGCCCGCGTTCAATCCCTGATCAGGGAGCTAAGATCCTGCAAGCTGCACAGCATGGCCAAAAAAGAAAAAAAATACTGTTACAAAGATAATGAATGACACTACATAATGATCAAGAGATCAGTCCAAGAAGAAGATGTAACAATTGTAAATATATATGCACCCAACATAGGAGCACCTCAATATGTAAGGCAAATGTTAGCAGACATAAAAGGAGAAATTGACAGTAACACAATAATAGTGGGAGACTTTAACACCCCATTTACATCAATGGACAAATTATCCAGACAGAAGATCAATAAGGAAACAGAGGCTTTAAATGACACATTTAAATGACACAGTTAAGATGGACTTAACTGATATTTATAGAGCATTCCATCCAAAAGCAGCAGAATACACATTCTTTTCAAGTGCACATGGAACGTTCTCCAGGATAGATCACATGCTGGGCCACAAAGCAAGCCTCAGTAAATTTAAGAAAATTGCAACCATATCAAGCATCTTTTCTGACCACAACGCTATGAGATTAGAAATCAAGAAAAAACTGCAAAAAACACAAACATGTGGAGGCTAAACAATATGCTACTAAACAACCAATGGATCATTGAAAAAATCAAAGAGGAAATTTAAAAATATCTAGAGACAAATGAAAGCAAAAACATGACAATCCAAAACCTATGAGATGCAGCAAAAGCAGCTCTAAGAGGGGAGTTTAAGCAATACAAACTTACCTCAGGAAACAAGAGAAATCTCAAATAAACAACCTAACCTTACACCTAAAGCAACTAGAGAAGGAAAAGCAAACAAAACCCAAAGTTAGTAGAAGGAAAGAAATCATAAAGATCAGAGCAGAAATAAATGAAATAGAGACTAAGAAAACAATAGAAAAGATCAATGAAACTAAAAGCTGGTTCTTTGAAAAGATAAACAAAATTGATAAACCTTTAGCCAGACTCATCAAGACAAAAAAGGAGTGGGCCAAAATCAATAAAATCAGAAATGAAAAAGGAGAAGTTACAATCAACACTACAGAAACACAAGGGACCATAAGAGACTACTACAAGCAACTATATGCCAATAAAATGGACAACCTAGAAGGAATGGACAAATTCTTAGAAAGGTACAATCTCCCAAGACTGAACCAGGAAGAAATAGAAAATATGAACAGGACAATCACAAGTACTGGAATTGAATGTATGATTTAAAAAGACAATACAAACAGATGTAAAGATATACTGTGTTCTTGGATTGGAAGAATAAATATTGTTAAAATGACTATACTACCCATGGCAATCTACAGATTCAATGCAATCCCTATCAAATTACCAATGGCATTTTTCACAGAACAAGAACAAAAAATTTTTAAATTTGTGTGGAAACACAGAAGACCCCAAAGCAATCTTGAGAAAGAAAAATGGAGCTTGAGGAATCAGGCGCCTTGACTTCAGAGTATATTACAAAGCTACAGTAATCAAAATAGTATGGTACTGGCCAAAAAAACAGAAATATAAATCAATGGAACAGGATAGAAAGCCCAGCGATAAACCCACGTACCTATGGTCCATTAATCTATGACAAAGGAGGCAAGAATATACAATGGAGAAAAGACAGTCTCTTCAATAAGCTGTGCTGGGAAAACTGGACAACTACATGTAAAAGAATGAAATCAGAACATTCTCTAACATCATATACAACAATAAACTAGAAATGGATTAAAGACCTAAATGTAAGACCAGATACTATGAAACTCCTAGAGGAAAACATAGGCAGAACACTCTTTTACACAAATTGCAGCAATATCTTTTTGGATTCATCTCCTAGATAATGGAACTAAAAACAAAAATAAACAAATGGGACCTAATTAAACTTAAAAAGCTTTTGAACAGCAAAGGAAACCATAAACAAAATGAAAAGACAATGTATAGAAAATATTTGCAAACAATGCTACCGACAAGGGATTAATTTCTAAAATATAAAAACAGCTTATACAGGGACTTCCCTGGTGGTCCAGTGGTTAAGAATCCGCCTTCTAATGCTGGGGACATGGATTCAATCCCTGGTCGGGGAACTAAGATCCCACATGCTGTGGGGCAACTAAGCCTGCGTGCCACAACTACTGAGCCTGTGCACTCTGGAGCCCGCGAGCCACAACTAGAGAGAAGCCCGTGCGCTGCAACAAAGAGCCTGCTTGCTGCAACGAAAGATCCACATGCTGCAATGAAGATCCCAGGTGCCGCAACTAAGACCCGACGCAGCCAAAAAAAGCTTATACAGTTCAATATCAAGCAGACAAACAAACAAAAACCCAATCTAAAAATGGGGAGAAGATCTAGATATTTCTCTAAAGAAGACATACAGATGGCCAACAGGCACATGAAAAGATGCTCCACATCTCTAATTATTAGAGAAATGCAAATCAAAACTACAATGAAGTATCACCTTACAGCAGTCAGAATGGCCATCATCAAAAAGTCTACAAATAGGAGGGTTCCCTGGTGGCCTAGTGGTTAGGATTCCAGGCTTTCGCTGCTGTGGCCTGGGTTCAATCCCTGGTTGGGAAATGGAGGTCCTGCAAGCTGTGCAGCACAGCCAAAAAAACAAACAACAACAACAACAAAAAAAAAAGCAAAAAAAAAAGAGAAATGCATTCAATCAGTCTCTATGCAAAATAAAAATGCTGGAGTAATAAATGCTGGAGAGAGTGTGGAGAAAAAGGAACCCTCCTACACTATTGGTGGGAATGTAAATTGGTGCAGCCACTATGAAAAACAGTATGGAGTTTCCTTAAAAAACTAAAAATAGAGTTGCCATATGATCCAGGGATCCCACTCCTGGGCATATATCCAGAGAAAACTATAATTCGAAAAGATACATGCACCCCAATGTTCATAGCAGCCAAGACATGGGAGCAACCTAAATGTCCATCAACAGATGAATGGATAAAGAAGATGTGGTATATACATACAATGGAATGTTACTTGGCCATAAAAACGAACAAAATAATGCCATTTGCAGCAACATGGATGGAACTAGAGATGATGATGCTAAGTGAAGTAAGCCAGATAGAGAAAGACAAATATCATATGATATGCTTATATGTGGAATCTGAAAAAAAAGATACAAATTAACTTATTTACAAAACAGAAATAAACCCACAGACATAGAAAACAAACTTATGGTTACTAAAGGGGAAGTGGGGGAGGGATAAATTAGGAAGATGGGATTAACATATACACACTACTATATAAAAAATAGATAACCAGGGACTTCCCTGGTGATGCAGTGGTTAAGAATCTGCCTGCCAATGTAGGGGACATGGGTTCGATCCCTGGTCTGGGAAGATCCCACAAGTCGCGGAGCAACTAAGCCCATGTGCCACAACTACTGAGCCTGAGCTCTAGATCCTGCAAGCCACAACTACTGAGCCCATGTGCCATAACTACTGAAGCCTGTGTGCCTAGAGCCTGTGCTCTGCAACAAAGAGAAGCCACCGCGATGAGAAGCTCGTGCACCACCATGAAGAGTAGCCCTCGCTCGACGCAACTAGAGAAAGCCTGCGCACAGCAACAGACCCAAAGCAACCAAAAATAAATAAATTAATTAATTAAAACAAAATAAAAAATTAAAAAAAAAAAAAACCAACAAGGACCTACTGCATAGCATAGGGAACTATACTCAATATTTTGTAGTAACCTATGATGCAAAAGAACCTGAAAAAGAATCTCTATCTCCATTGTCTATCTATCTATCTATCTATCTATCTATCTATCTATCTATCTATCTATCCATCTATGTACCTGTCTATCTATGTATCTATCTAAATCACTTTGCCATATACCTGAAACTAATACAACATTGTAAATCAACTATACTTCAATTTAAAATTTTTCAAAAAAACAAAAATTAAAAAAAAAAGAAATCAAAGCATTTTCCCAGTTTACTAGAAATTATACAAAGCATCTTTTCTAGTGATTGCATTAATGTTCTACTGTGGGAATATACTGAAATTTATTTAACCAATCTCATTTTTTGGTACCTAAGATGTTTCTATTTTTTCAGACTCGTATATAACACTGCATCCTTGTGAATAACTCTTTGTATATATTTTGGATAATTTTTTAGGATAATTTAAGAGGAGAATAATTGATATGCATCACCAAATTATTTCTCTAAAAGCAGTCTCAATTTGCCTCACCACCAGCAGGACATAAGAATAGCCTTTGCACTGCACACTTGCCTGACCTGGATAGCCTTTTTTTTTTTTTCTTTTTTTAAGTTTTGCAAGTTTTGATAGATGAAAGATGGTACCTGGTTTAAAAAATTTGCATCTCTTTTGTTATTAGTGAAGTTGAACATTTTCCCACGTGTCTTTTAGCTATATATGTTTCCTCTTTTGTGAACTGTTCAAGTTCATTTATTTTTCAGGGTTGGGGGGTGTCCTTGACCAACCTCTTAACACACCTGGGTCATTCGCTCATAACCTACAGAAAGAGGTTTTCTAAATAAAGAGGATATTAAACAATATATAGATATCTAGAAAGGGGCTTTTCTTCATAAAATGTAGAGATTGAAAAAATGGGGTCAGAGTACAAATATTCATTTCTGAAAGGGCTATTAGCCCTCTCTGACTAGCTCCAACAGACTGAAAAGTTGGCAAATGTAGCCTTGGGCAAAGCACTAAGGTCTTGAGAATTTCCATACTTAAAAATCTCCAAGTTTAAGTTCCCAGTGTCTCACATATAACCTTAAACTTAAGCTCCTTAGGACCATGATAAAGATCTAAGTGGTCTTGTATTTGGAAAAGATTTGGGATGGGGGGGACTGCAAAAGTGATGCAACGCTATTATCTATTTTCGCCCAAGGCAGGAAAAGAAAGACTAAGCATAAACTGTCTTAGGACAGGTATGGTTTAGATGTCAATAAGGACTAGCCAGCCGTCAGCTGAGTGAGTCTGTGGACCAGATCACTGTGAAAATCTGGTTACTTTGTAGGAAGAAATTGAGAATTCCTTGATAACTTTTTGTGTGTAATAGGCATGGCCTAAGGGAGATTGGGATGGGTTAACTAACCTGGATTTCAGCTGGTCCACCGAACGTGAGAGAGTATGATCTCAGAGGGCCGTGACATTATCACGTCATCCAGCCATTTCTGAATTAACAGCCCATTAACATGCAGGAATTCTGGGCCTGAGTGGGAATCCCACTGAAGTCACACTACAAGGTGAAGGTTAAGGGGGGAATACCAGACCGGAACCTGACATTTCATTCTGCTTCCCTGGCAGGACCTTTTCAAAGAAACAAGAACTGAAATGTAGCTTGAACTGGAATGCAAAGCAGGCCGCTATTTCAGTCTGAATCATGAGTAGGGGCTGCAGTGGGCCATCCGAAACTGAGGGGCAAAAAAAAACCCGAATACCGAGGCAGGAGCTGCACATAATAAAAAATTGAAACTGTCTGGGCAACAGGACAGTTCCAAGCATTAGCTACACTGGGAACCGAGCCAGGAAGCAGAATTTTATAGCATTTCCTTCCTGGCTAGAGCCATGCACCAGTGGTTCCCCCTCTGTCTCTCTCTCTCTCTCTCTCTCCCCGCTCCTTCCCAGGATTCCTGCAGTCAGTCCCCTGATCTGCCGCAGGACTGCAGGACGCGGGTCTCTTAGCACTGCTTGGCCTTGTACTGCAGTGTAGCCATGTCACCTGGTGCTCTGCCCCTCCCCCAGCCCAGCCCAGGGTCATAGCGGCCTGCGGTGTTGCCAAGGAGCTGGCATCACCCAGATCCAGAGGGCAGAATAGTGGCTGAGGTGGCCAGCCACGTCATCTGTAACCCAGAGTGTTTATGTTCTCTGCAGTCCAGCGACGCAAGAATCTGCCAACAATCCTCAAATTTATTCTGCTTTCTTGGGCCTTCAAGAAGTGAATAGCTGCCATGAAAACAAACCAAAGAAAGCTCTGATGGGAAAAATGTTCAGGCTTCCTTCTTGAATTACCTTTCCTGCCTTTTTCTGCTAAGTCATCTTCCTCCCTTCCTCAGACTCCCGTGTATCTCCCCTTCTGGAGAGCCTTCCTTAACCCTGGCTAAGACCTGCTCACTCAGGCTCCTGTTCATCTTTCCCATGATCATCAAAAAAGAGTTTTTCATTCAAGGTCCAGCTACCTCCTAACCAGGGAAGCTGAAGGACTGTTGAGAGAAAGTAAATTGATTTTACTATTAGCTTAAGTTACACATATATCTTCAGTACCTAGTAAGCACCAAATGTATGTAACTTAATTGACATCAGATGCAAAAGCACCACATGTACTTGAGAGCCAAGGCAACTTTAATTTTTATATTACCTGTGCGTACATCATTATTGAAATCCCAGGATCTTGATTGAGACAGACCTAAGTTTAACTCTAGGCTTTACACTTACTAGTTGTGACCTTGGACAATTCACTTCACTTCTCTGAACTGCCTTATCATATGAAACAAAGATCATAATAACATGCCTCATAAGGCCTTTCAGAGGATTATGTAAATGAGCCTCTCGTTCACATTTGTGAACAGTTAAGCGACAGTTGCATTACTCTGTGTGTACATATTCTTTCATATGTTCTCTCTGTACACCTCTGCTTTTTGACCGTGATCTCTATGAGGATGGTGCCAGGCTCTACCACCTGAGTTGGCTGTTGTCCAGCTGATTGATCCTACATGCATAATGCCAAGAAAGCTCAGATACTGTCTCATGGTACTTGAAGTAGACTCAGGAGAAAGGCCTGGACCATTGATTTTGAGACACAGGATTGATGTCTGCATAATGAACCAAGCATGCTACATCAGGCCATGATACACAGTTGTGAAGTTTTAGGAAAGTCATTCATTTAATTATTTGTTTATTCACCCAAACATTTGTTATGTTGGAAAATATACAAGTTCTCTTTCCACCTAAGCTTACAGTTTAATTATTTAACCTAAAGATATAATGAGGCAATTTAATTAATATTCATTGGAAAACATTTCAACTATGTAAGGGGACATTGTGCTTTATTAAACAAAACCAGAACCTCCGAAGCTTAGCTCTTGAAAGAGAATATCTAGATAAGAATAACTGGCTGAACTGAGTCGTGACTCTGTCCCAGGTTCCCCCTCCCTCAGGTTTGCTATGTCTTTTTTTTTTTTTAATCGAAGTACAGTTGATTTGCAATGCTGTGTTCGTTTCTGTGCTGTAAGTAGGACCTTGTTGTTTATCAGGTTTCCTATGTCTTTGCTGTTTCCTCTCTAACACTCTGGCCCAAGCATAGATTATAAAATTTTTGCTTATCAGTGAAATCGGTTGGAGTTCTCAACAAAATATTTTACTAAAAAAAATAAGAGAGAAGAAATGGACACCCTTGAAAGCAAAATGAAACATTGTTATGACTTTGGAAAATTGTTTGGTGGTATTTACTAACGCTAATCACAATCAGATATATGCAAGGACTCAGCAATTTCATTCCTAGGAAATGTACCCAGTGTGCATTTTTTGAGTACATCGTATATCTAGGATGATAATAGCAGTACTATTTGTAATAGCCAAATATTGGAAACAACCTAAATCTCATGTGCAGTAGAATAGACAAATTAGGGTATCTTTACACAGTAGAATACCACACAGCACCGCAACAAACATACTACAACTACAGGTAACAAATGCGTGAATCTCACCAGCGCAATGTTGAGAGTTAAACCAGACAAAAAAGGGGATCTGCTGTCTGTTATTCTATTTATCTAAAGTTCCAAAACAGGCAAAACCAATCTGTGGTGTTTGCAACCAAGATAGTGATTGTCATTGGAACTAGTGACTACAAGGGCACAGGGACACCTGGGGGGCTAGTAATGTGCTATTTCATTGATTTGGGTTCTGGTTACATGGGTGAAAATTCATTGAGGTATTCACTTATGATTTCTATACTTTTCTATATGTTCAGTACACATCAATAAAATGTGTTTTAGAAAATAGTATAGAACAGTCTGATTTCCTGATCATTCTACAGCTAACTCACTCATGGCCTTGGTTTGAATGATCTGTAACCTACTCAGACTGGGCAAATACCCAAGCACTTTGCATATGTTCCTGTTTCTTCTGTCCCCTGAACACTTACTGGGAGCAGGTGTGGTCTTATTTCCCACCACACAAGAGGTAATGTCTAGACAGTTGTGTCCCTTTGGTGGCTTAGCTTACCATCCCCCTGGGTCTCCTAGCTAGTTCCTGTCTCCCAACCAAGGGATTTTCCTGACCCCAGATTGGTAGGACTATGGTGAACGATTCAGTGAATAGGCATATCTTTTGGGTGAGATCCCAGCCCCCGTATCTAAGAGTGGCTATGCCCCTAATATAGATACAATAATAAAGTAATGCTTTAACAAAACAATTGTTATTGCATTCATGCCATAATTTCTCCCCATCTTTTAAAATAAGTTTTATGAGGGCAGGATTTTGTTTTATTTTACTCATGGCTGCTATAGCCCTAGCACATAGAACAGTCCCTGGCACATAATAGGCACTCAATTAAAATGTTTTGAATGAAATAATTATTCTCAAAGAAAAGAAGCATACACAGAGGATAAGAGTGTGTGTTCTAGAATTAGACTGCTTAGATTCAAATCCTAGTTATACCACTTGCCAGTTGTGAGATGTTGGACAAATTATTTATTCTATTCATGCCTCATTTTTCTCATCTGTAAAATGGAGATAGTACTGGTATATTTTCCTCTTAGAGTTACTATGAACTTTAAAGAACACATGTAAAGATAATGTATGGAACAGTTTGGTGACCACTATGTCAAAAGTGGGCTGGCCTATCTCTTAGAAATGCAAGAAAATTGAAGTCTTCTGACCATCTGTGTGACATACAATAGCATAAGTAATAAAAAGAAATGTTAATAAAAACAAAATTAGTGACATGAAGAAAACTTTTAAAAATATTAAAATTCAAGAACCCAGCAAGATTTTTTTGTAGGTATGGACAAGCTTATTCTAAAATTTATATGGGAAGGCAAATGAGCTAGAATAGCTAAAACGATTTTGAAAAAGAAAGGTGGGAGGAATCACTCTGTCTCATGTTAAAGCTTATGAGATAGCTACAGACTCACTATAAAGCTACAGTAATCAAGACAGTGTGGACTGATAGACACGTAGATCAATGGAACAGACCAGAGGACCCAGGAATAGACTCACACAACTATGCCCAACTGAATTTTCACAAAGTGACAAAAGCAATTCAACAGAGGAAGGATACCCTTTTCAATAAATGGTGCTGGAGAAATTGCACATTCATTGGCAAAAGAAAGAAAAAGAAGAACCTTGACCTAAATCTCACATCTTATACAAGAGTTAATTCAAAATGGATCATGAATTTAAATGTAAAATATGATATCCAGAAAAGACAAAAACTCTAATTAGAAAAGATACATGCCCCCCAATGTTCATAGCAACACAATTAAAAATAGGCAAGGTATGGAAGCAACCTAAGTGTCCATCAACAGATGAGTGGATAAAGAAATGTGAGATATGTATATATGTATACATATATATCTACACACACACACACAATGGAATACTACACAACCATAAAAAAAGAATGAAATAATGCCATTTGCAGCAACATTGATGGACCTAGAGATTATCATACTAAGTGAAGTAAGTCAGAGAAAGATAAATGTCATATGATATCACTTATATGTGGAATCTAAAAAAATGATACAAATGAAATTATTTACAAAACAGAAACAGAGTCACAGACATGGAAAACAAACTTATGTTTACCAACGGGGAAGGGGGGGGATAAATTAGGAGTTTGGGGTTAACAGATACATACTACTATATATAAAATAGATAACCAACAAGGACCTACTGTACAGCACAGGGAACTATATTCAATATCTTGTAATAACCTATAATGGAAAAGAATCTGAAAAGGAATATATATATATATACACACATATATATGTGTGTATATATATATATCTGAATCACTTTACTGTACACCTGAAACTAACAAAACATTGTAAATTAACCTGCTTCAATAAAAAATAAAAATTAAAAAAATGTAAAATATGAAAAAAGTCAATCTCTGTATGATTCCATTGATATGACATTCTCAAAATGACAAAACTATGGAGATGGTAAGGTGATTGACGGTTGTTAGGAGACAGGGATGGTGTATGTGTGTGTGTATGTGTTGCTCACAAGTGTAAAGTGATAACACAGGGGGGTTCTGTTGTGTTGATAGAACAGTTCTTTATCTTGATTGTGGTGGTGGTTCCATGAATCTATGTGGTTTAAAAATTTCATACAACTACACACCTGTGAATGAATGCATACTAAAAATGGCAAAAGCTGAATAAGGTCTGTAGTCTAGTTAAAAGTATTGTTCCAATGTCAATTTCCTGGTTTTCATATTGTAATACAATTATGTGAGATGTCACCATTAGGGGAAGCTGGATGAAGGGCAAACAGGATTCTATTCTACTGCTTCAGCTTTCTGGGAGTCTACAATGGTTTCAAAATTAAAAAATTTTAAAAGTGTAAAACAAAAGGGTTAATCTCCAAAATTTACAAGCAGCTCATGCAGCTCAATATCAAAAAAACAAACAACCCAATCCCAAAATGGGCAGAAGACCTAAATAGACATTTCTCCAAAGAAGTAATACAGATTGCCAACAAACACGTGAAAGGATGCTCAACAACACTAATCATTAGAGAAATGCAAACCAAAACCACGGTGAGGTATCACCTCACACCAGTCAGAATGGCCATCATCAAAAAATCTACAAAGAATAAATGGTGGAGAGGGTGTGGAGAAAAGGGAACCCTCTTGCACTGTTGGTGGGAATGTAAATTGATACAGCCACTATGGAGAACAGTATGGAGGTTCCTTAACAAACTAAAAATAGAGCTACCATACGACCCAGCAATCCCACTACTGGGCATATACCCTGAGAAAACCATAATTCAAAAAGAGTCATGTACCACAAATGTTCACTGCAGCACTATTTACAATAGCCAGGACATGGAAGCACCCTAAGTGTCCATCAACAGATGAATGGATAAAGAAGATGTGGCACATATATACAATGGAATATTACTCAGCCATAAAAAGAAATGAAATTGAGTTATTTGTAGTGAGGTGAATGGACCTAGAGTCTGTCATACAGAGTGAAGTAAGTTAGAAAGAGAAAAACAAATATCGTATGCTAACACATATATACGGAATCTTAAAAAAAAAAAAAAGGTTCTGAAGAACCTAGGGGAAGGACAGGAATAAAGACACAGACGTAGAGAATGGACTTGAGGACACGGGGAGTGGGAAGGGTAAGCTGGGGCGAAAAGAGTGGCATGGACATATATACACTACCAAATGTAAAATAGGTAGCTAGTGGGAAGCAGCCACATAGCACAGGGAGATCAGCTCGGTGCTTTGTGACCACCTAGAGGGGTGGGATGGGGAGGATGGGAGGGAGACACAGAGGGAGGAGATATGGGGATATATGTATACGTATAGCTGACTCACTTTGTTATAAAGCAGAAATTAACACACCTGGTCTTCCCTGGTGGCTCAGTGGTTAAGAATCTGCCTGCCAATGCAGGGGACACGGGTTCGAGCCCTGGCCCGGGAAGATCCCACATGCCATGGAGCAACTAAACCTGTGCACCACACTACTGAGCCTGAGCTCTAGAGTCCGCAAGCCACAACTATTGAGCTCACGTGCCACAGCTACTGAAGCCTGCGCGCCTAGAGCCCATGCTCCGCAACAAGAGAAGCCACGACAATGAGAAGCCCATGCACTGCAACGAAGAGTAGCTCCCGCTCGCCGCAACTAGAGAAAGCCCATGCACAGCAACGAAGACCCAACACAGCCAAAAATAAATAAATAAATAAATTTATTAAAAGAAATTAACACACCATTGTAAAGCAATTATACTCCAATAAAGATGTTTAAAAAGACAGAAAAAAAATAAAAATGACAGGCAAAAAAAAAAAAGTGTAAAACACTTCTCACAGCACGTGATACAATAGTAAGTGTTCAATAAACATTAACTATTATTCTCGTTTTAAATTATTGTCAATATTATTATAACAAAAGGAGAATTACTCATTCGCACTCTTTGCCTGGCACAGAGCAGGCAATCAATAAATATTTGTTGATTAAATGAATGAATTATAGGTATGGGGGAAAGACGGAAGAGTGAGATTTTAAAATTGGAAGCGGCCTTCATGGAACTTCCATTCTAAAGGAAGAAACAGACATGAAAATAACTAAACATAAGGCTTCATGGAGGTTGTGGCTTTGAACTGAGACTTGGAGAATAAGTAGATGGAGAAGAAGGATGAAGAATATAATAGGAGATGAGAATATAAAGGAGATTGAGGAGGGTTTTGAATGTTTCTAAAGAGTATGGTCCCTTATTCTGCGGGTGAAGAAGTGCCATTAAAGAGTATGTGTAAGATAATTCCAGTGGCAGTGTGAAGCATGGATGACCAGGGAGAGTGTAGGCCACCTGAAGATATATAGTCCCCTACTAGGAGATTACAGTTTAATTCTGAGTTGACAAGGATATATTTATGTTAACATGTCAGTAGTCACATGGCTATGACTAATTTTTCTCTGGTCTGGATAGATTTTTTAGAGGAGGTGAATCCTGACCTTTTACAAGAAGGAAGTAAAAAAGGTGGAGGAAGGGCGTTCCAGGCATCTCCATTTTGAGTTATATCTACTTTCTAGAATTCCAGGACTGAATGGAAATGAAGTCAGTGTACATCACCCCAGACAAATAGGTGCCTTGCAGAAAAAAAAAATTAAGGTATTAAATCTAAAAACAAGTGATTTCTATAAAACTAATACAAAGAAACTCTGCAAGAAGCTCTCCTCTGGCACAGTTAAGAATGTTGTAATTTGAGGATTTACACTTCACTTTATTTCTCCACCTGGCCTATTTCCTGTTTCTAAGGTACTTTGGTTGCCATGGAAACATAAACAAACATAACTACTTTCCTCTAGTTGGACTGCTGAGTTCCACCCTGAGCTCTACCCCTCTGCTTTCTCTCTCACAGCCACTTCCCACAACACTGCAGTTAACCATTGCCTTTTTCTACCAACCTACCTACGCCCCTCCTCCCTGCCCCATTAACTTTCTCTCCCAATCTCCCTCTCCTGATGTGGTAGCACTCTTGAGTGTATGGATAGCTATTTGCCTCCCAGCTTATACATTCTTTGTGCGAACTAACCTCTCACCAGTGGGATTGCCTCCTGCCAAGACTTCCATTTTTTTTGTGGAGTTATATTGATTGGAATTAAGAATACCTTGGGTATTGACATTTTGTTTCCCATTAAATAGCTGTATAAGGAAATAGTAATAAATTTTTATGAGTAGGAAGATAAACAGCACAAAGCCTCAAGGAATTAGTGAGATGCATACAAATTCGTACAAAATAGTGATCTAAAACAATGAGTGACCTAAGTAAAATTAAGAATTAGAGGAAATGGATTGAGGGGAGCAATCAAAGTTTGGAAAGTTCATAAATGAACTATGTGTTTCACTTAAGAGAAAGAAACCATTCTTTCTCTTTCCTTCTCCTCATTCTCCCTCTTCTTCCTAATAGAGTCATAACTTGGGACATGATGTGAAGTATGGTGACATTGCATGAAGTATGGTGACATTCCTAATAGGATGCAATACGGATCAGCTGGGGAGGAGATCTGACTCTGAACAGAAACTCCTGGAATGTCCTATAGCAACTGGTGGATCTAATGTCAGAGCTGTTTGTGATATGGGAGAATGGGTGAAACATTTCATCTTCTGTGATAAGCATTGTTAGCATGAAAAACCTTCCTGTGCTTTGTGCTGCCAGGAGCAGGTCCCACCAACACATGCCCTACTATCGAGGAAACTGCAAAAGAGAACTCAAAAGATTGAACACAGATCTCCTGTGAGAGATGTATTTACATGCTATATGTAGATAAAGTGAGTATATTTTTAGAGTAGCAAGTTCTGGCCAAGCAAGTTTAACATGAAAACATGAGTATTGCCCTACTTCAACAGACCCACCCAATCAATATTCTGTGTTTGAGAGTGGAAGTGAAAACTTAATTATTGTGAAGAGCTTATTGTATAAATGACTGATTTAGTTCCCATAATACACTGTCTTGTAATAAATCTACACCATCTTCCCTATGAGATTAATTTTCCTCTAGGACAGAGTCCCTGTTAAATCACCAGCTATCTGGGAACTTCGAGAAAAGTCATTCTAGATTGACAAGTTAAACATGTAGGCAAGCACTGATTTTTTAACGTATACAAAAATTTTCTAAATTGGTAACAATAGGGTATAATAAAATTTGTAAAACTGTACACCAAATGTCTCAGAATGCTGCACTTCTAAAGTTTTTTTTTTTTTTAATTTATTTATTTTTGGCTGCGTTGGGTCATCGTTGCTGCGCACAGGCTTTCTCTAGTTGCGGCGAGCAGGAGGCCTCTCCTCATTGCGGTGCGCGGGCCTCTCATTGCGGTGGCTTCTCTTGTGGCAGACCACGGGCTCTAGGGCGTGTGGGCTTCAGTAGTTGTGGCACACGGGCTTAGTTGCTCCGTGGCGTGTGGGATCTTCCCAGACCAGGGATCGAACCCGTGTCCCCTGCACTGGCAGGCAGATTTTCAACCAGTGCATCACCAGGGAAGTCCCCTAAAGTTTTTATGTAGTCCCCTTATAGTTTTTCTTGTCACTTTCCCTGCTATTGGCACCCACTTCCCTTTGCTCTTAGGGTAGAGCTTACTTATCACAGACTGTCTTCCCTTATAATACAGTTTCTAATTTGCTACAGGCAGATGATAATTGTCACTTACATTTGAACCACCCTTCAGCAATTATAAAGTGCTTATCTGACCTTTGAAGTTGACATCATTGTCTGTCAGTAATAACCCTAGGGCCTGGCCTGGCCAATCATAATATTCCATCTCTCTCACCAATGACTGGTTCAGGGATGGGCACATGTCCCTAGATGGGCCTATTGAATCTGTCCTAGGATTTTTGTCAGGGTGATCAAGAAAGCAGTTCATCTGAAGTTTATCTTAATACTATGAAATCAGGTAAACCTGGAGCTGCCCAAGTCCATCTTATGGCCTATGAAAAGATCCTAACGTACAGAAAAACAGCTGAGAAATGGAGGGAGATAGACCTGCAAACAACATCGTTTGAACATCTGAATCCTGGACTTTTCAGCTTGCATGAGCGCCTGCACCCACTCCACCACACACATCCATTTTTCATTTCTATTTTGTTGTGTTTAAACTGGCTTGACTTGGGTTTCTGGGTTTCTCTCATTTGTAACCAAAAGAATTCTGGCAAATACAAACTTCCCATCAACACTTTGAGATAATAGGGATATTATTACTGGTTTTACAGACTGAGAAACTAATGACTTATTCCATACATGAATACACATCATTGTAAATAGAAAAAGAACTTCAACCCAGGTCTCACTCTCACACTTTCACATTTCTTAATCTGGAGCTTTTTTTTTTTTTTTTTTTGCTATATTAAATTCCTTTTCAAATAGCCAAATGTGTTAAAATTGCATATAAAACAAGGGAAAGTACGCTCTGAGAAAGGGCCCACAAGTAAGACATCATGGGGTGATCAATGCTTCATGAGCACTTGGGGACAGATTTGCTGAGGCCAGACTCCAATCTTCTGCACCCCACAGCATGTCAGAAACTTCCACCATTCAATGAAAGATTCCAGTCAGTAGGGGCTCCAGGACTGCCTGGGGGACAGATTTTCAAAAATAAAGACTCTCAAAACAAGTTTTCAACAGAGTTTTAATTTGAACATTTTCCCCCAATGGATAAAGTCTCTTTCTCCTCCCTTCCTTCCATCCTTCCTTTTCTTCCCTCTTCCTTCCTTCCTTCTTTTCTTTCCTTCCCTTTCTTTATTTCTTTCCTTCTTTCTTCCTTCCTTCCTCCCTCCTTCCCTCCCTCTTCCCTTCCTTCCTTTCTTTTCTTTCTCTCTGTCTCCCTCTTTCTCTCTGTCTGTCTCTTTCTTTCTTTCTGGCCACGCGCGCAGCTCATGGGATCTTAGTTCCCCACCAGGGATCGAACCTGGGTCCATAGCAGTGAAAGCATCTAACCACTGGACCGCCAGGCAATTCCCTCTCTCTCTCTTTCTATTTTTTGGTTTCTTTCTATTTTTTGGTTTTCGTTCTAGAAAAGAGTCTGCAAGAATTATTACAAAAAACAAAAAATGTAGCCTCTTGTTCCCTCCACCCCACTTTCTTGCCTCACTTTTTACTCTTTTAACTGATTCCTTTGTATTTTCCAGCATATTTTGAATAATATGGTTAGACTGCTACTTACCGATTTTTCTGTTTTAGATTATTATCTATTGGCTTCCCCATTATGGAAGATGAAGATTTATCTCTCTTTTACACACACCATCACTACCACCACCATCATCACCACTGGTTTATATGTGCCATTCCCCTTTTCCTAATATAATTATATCATAATTTTGGTTACTTAGTCTTATTAAGATTATTAAGTCATTAAGGCTATGTAAATGCTATTCACAAGTGAGTCATATAATGTACTATGATTAGTGTTCCTTTCTTGCAAAACTTCTTGTTTCCTGGAAGTTAATAATTATCCTTTTTGTTTGTTTGAATGCTTAGTTTTCTAATTCAGCTCCAAACTCTTCCCCAACCATTACATCCTCACTCAATACATTAAGTGCTTTGGGGGTTCAAGTGTTTTCATTTGGCAACATCTCTCCAGGAGCCATTGGACCCGCTCTAGTCCAGTCTAGTCTAGTCTGGTTGCTGTGACCCCAGCTGCACAGTGTCTGCCCAGGATCTCTTTTCACCATCATCCTGTGATTCCCTTCACCTTTCTCTGTGTTGTGACTTTACAGTCCATGTTTTCCTCCTTGATTTATTTCTTCATTTTGGTGAAGTACATCCCTTAGTAGCTTCCTGAATACAACTACAAGTTCCTGTAGTTGGGAAATTAATTTTTGGAGAATTTGCATGCTTGAAGATGTCTTTGCTTTCCTACTTCATTGATAGTTTGGCTATATTTGGGATTCTAGGTTATAAATAATTTTTCCTCAGAATTTTAAAGGTATCTCTTCATTGCCTTCTAGCTTCTAGTATGACTGCTAATAGGTCTGAAGTCATTTTGATTCCTAAGTCTTTCTTTGTGGCCTATGTTTGATTAGTTTTGCTCCTAAATCTTTCTATGTGGCCTATTTTTGATGAGTTCTGTTTCCTTTCTGGGACCTGTTCTTCTCTTTATCCCTGATTTTCTGATGTACCTTGATGATGTAATGTGCCTTGTTGTGGGTCTGTTTTCATTCACTGTGCTGGCACTAGGTGGGACATTTCAATGTGGTAAGTCATGTCCTTCAATTCTGGGGAATGTTTTTTTTTTTTCATAAATTTTATTTATTTATTTTTGGCTGCGTTGGGTCTTCGTTGCTACGTGCAGGCTTTCTCTAGTTGTGGCGAGTGGGGGCTACTCTTGGTTGTGGTGCGCGGGCTTCTCATTGCCGTGGCTTCTCTTGTTGCAGAGCACGGGCTCTAGGCACACAGGCTTCAGCAGTTGTGGCGTGCGGGCTCAGTAGTTGTGGTGCACGGGCTTGGTTGCTGCTCAGCATGTGGGATCTTCCTGGACCAGGGATCGAACCCATGTCCCCTGCATTAGCAGGCAGATTCTTAACCACTGCGCCACCAGGGAGGCCCCTGGGGAATGTTCTTTAATTGTTCATTTGATAACTTCCTCCTCTCTGATTTCTCTGTTCTCTTTCTTGAGTACCTATTTAGATGCTAGATCTCCTGGTCTAATCCAATTATTTTGGGGCTTATTTTGTTTTTGATTTTTACCCCTTTATAATCTATCTTTGTCTTTTTTTTTTTTCTGTAAGATTTCCCCAACTTTGTCTTGTAAACTTTCTGTTGTGTATTTTTTTTTAAATTTGTGCTATCAGACAAAGACAAATACTGTATGGTTTCACTTATATGTGGAATCTAAAAAACAAACCAAATGAATAAAACATAACAAAGTAGAAACAGAGTCACGGATAGAACAAGCAGGTGGTTGCCAGAGGTGAAGGGGGTGGGGGGGGGGGAAGAAAGAAATAGCTGAGGGAGATTAAAAGGTACAAACTTCCAGCTGTAAAATAAATGAGTCACGGGTGTGAAATGTGCAGTGTGGGGAATATAGTCAATAACTACATAATATGTTAGTACGGTGACAGATCGTAACTAGACAAAAAAATTCTGCTGTCATTTTTTTTTTTTAATTTATTAATTAATTAATTTATTTTTGACTGTGTTGGGTCTTCGTTTCTGTGTGAGGGCTCTCTCCAGTTGCGGCGAGCGGGGCCACTCTTCATGGCGGTGCGCGGGCCTCTCACTGTCGTGGCCTCTCCCGTTGCGGAGCACAGGCTCCAGACGCGCAGGCTCAGTAGTTGTGGCTCACGGGCTTAGTTGCTCCGCAGCATGTGGGATCTTCCCGGACCGGGGCACGAACCCGTGTCCCCTGCATTGGCAGGTGGATTTCTAACCACTGCGCCACCAGGGAAGCCCCTGCTGTCATATTTTTAATTTACAACAGTTATTTCTTGTTTATGAGTGTTTCTTTTTATAGCATACTGTTCTTGTTTCATTAACTTGATCCTCTTATTTCTCTGAGGATATTAGTGATAGATTTTTAATTTAATTTCTCTTTTTATCATGAAAGAAGTTTAAATTTTCAAAAAATTGTGAGAATAGTTTAAAGAAATTTTTTCTTGGATCATTTGTGAGTAAATTGCCAACATGATACCCATCATCACCAATACTAGTATGTATGTATTTCCTCAAACAAGGACATGCTTCTACCTAACAAAATCATTAGAATCAGCAAATTAATACTGATACATGACTGCCATCTAATCCACAGACCACCCCAGTTAAATTTCTCCAATTGTCCCAATGCTGCCTTTTATAACAAAGGATCCAATCTAGGACCATACATTGCGCTTATTGTCCTGTCTCTTTAGTTTCTTTTAGTCTAGAACAATTATTCCACTGTTTCTTTGGCTTTCATGACCTTGACAATTTTTTTACAGGCCAGTTATTTTGTAGAATGTCCCTCACCTTGAGTTTCCTCATGATTGAATTCAGGTTATGCTTTTGGGGGGCAAGAATAGCATAAAAGTGATGCTGTGTTCTTTTTATTGCCTCCTATCAGGTAATAACTGGTTTCAATTTGTCCCATTATTGAGATTGTTTTTGATCACTTGATTAAGTGGTGTCTGCTAGGTTTCCCCACTGTGAAGTTACTCTTTTGCCCCGTGTAATTAGTAAGAATTTTGTGAGGAGGTACTTTGAGACTGTGTACATATCCTGCTCCTCATCAAACTTTTACTCATTAGTTTTTTTGGCTGAATGAATTTTTACTATGATGGTTGCCAAACAGTGATTTTCCAATTTATTATTCCTTAATTTATTAGTTGTCATTCTACAGTAAGGAAAAATTTTCTCTTCTGCCCATTCACTTATTTATTTATTTTTTATATTAGTACGGACATATAGCTTCCTATTTTATTCAATGGATTATAACCTTTGACTATCATTATATATTTTGATGCTCAAATTTTGTTAATGAAAGTCCCCATCAAGCTCCTTCTATGTTCTTTTGATATGTCTCCGTCACTCTTTAAGCACCTCTGTATTTCTGACACAGGAACGTGGTCCAGGTTTATCTTGTATTTTCCCTATCTCAACCCTGGAATCAATCATTTCTCCAAGGGTCCCTGGTTTCTTTTAGTAGAGGATGGTATTTAGAGACTAAGATTTGGGCAGTAGAGGTGTTCATTGCCATTGGAGTAATGCTGTTTCCAAGCTCTCTCTCAGTGGATGAAGCTAGAGAATATGTGTATCCAAAACCCCACTTGCAGACACTCACCTCCCCTGGACCCCAGTTGTTCTCCTTATTCTGCTTAGGTACCCATAACCTGTTTTGGGCCACTGTCACATACAGCCTCCCACCCCACACAGATGCTATCTTCCCTCCAGTTGGGCTCCAACATATCACATGGGTTGTGGACATGACTCCTTACTTTGCTCAGATTCTGACCTCCCGAGCTGTATAGCTGCCTCTGCTTCCCCTGGTCAGACACCCTCCTTGCCCTGCCCAGGCTCTGACACCAAGCTTGGGGCTATTGCCACCCACCCCTCAATGCTTGATGGCCTCTTTGACTCATCTGGGCTCTAACACACTGGTAGGTTACTGCTGCTGTCACTCCCACTCCCTCTGCAAATATTTTCTTTATCCCACTTGGGCTCAATACCTGTGTGGATTCCTTGTCGCTCTACTTAGACTCCAACTCCCCACACTTGGCTGCCAGTGTCACCACCCCTGACCCCCACCCCACAGAAGTCCTGCTCACTTTGCTCTAATACTCCCCCAGCCCCTCATAGATAACCTACTTGCTCATGCTGACCTAATGGCTTTGGGACTAAATTAGTCAAGAGGAATGGAAGAGAGGAAGACAGGAAGTAGGTTTCTACCTAGTCTGTTTTCTTTAAGTAGCTTTTTTCTGTTTGTTTTGGTCTCTCTTTCATATAAGAGGACATTCTCAGATACCTAGTGATTCTTGGTTGTCTGTGAGGGGAGGTGGAGGGGGTGTTTGCTTATCATTTGGGTACTTTACTGATCTTGCAGGGTTATTTCACTGAGGAACATCCAAAGGTTATCTCTTTAGGTCTTGTCTCTTTTATCTGCTCCAGAAACTAAACCTCCAGCTTTCTGCTGGAATGAGGGAAGAGGGAGGAGCTGTTGCCCAGCAGCTTGGAGTCAGCGAGGGGGTCCGGATGTCTAACAGCATTTTAACCGGACTTTCAACCAATCTCCTGTTTATAGTCCCTTCTCACCGTAACTTCCAGAGGTACCCGTGTCAGCAGTTCCTGACCCTTTGAAAGTTCTGGGTGAAAATCTAGTTGCTTCTTGGCCTTCTCTGTCAGTTAGGACACCAGTTTCCTGGCTCTGCTAACCCGGTTACCATTCATCTCCTCTCCTGTCCTCTTTGTTCTTAAGACGTGTTTTTTAAAAGTCTCTTTTCTGTCATTTTAGTAGAGTTTTGAAAGGAAGTGGAATTAAGTGCGTGTTTAATCTGGCATCTCTTACTGGAACTCCAATTTGAACTTTCAGGCTTTTAATTTGCCTTCATGACTCAGTATCCAGGGTCAAAAGCCCAAATACAATTCTTTTGGATTGCGTGTTCTTTTAATCCTTCATCCTTTTACTTCTTTGTGTTTCTTTCCGTTTGGTTCTTCTTACCATTGACCTCTTTGCCATCTCTTTCACTGTGTCCTATACAATCCTCACTGCAATAACAGCAATAACAGTAATAAAGAAATCTTGACTTCTCCCTGTTGACAAAAAATTAATCAGTCAATCTAAGAAAGAAATGGAAAATTTTATTCAAGCCAAATTGAGGATTACGACTTGGGAACAGCCTCTCAGAAAGCTCTGAGAATGGTTCAGCCCGTTAAAGGTCAAAGTACAGTTATATAAATTTTTGAGACAGAGGGCTCTACATTAAATGAGGTATTTTTGACAGTACACAATCCAGATTGTGGGTCATCGTCGTGGCCCCTTACAAGATTTAAGAAGCAAGGCTATCTCCCAAGGAGTTGCAACCCTTGATGAGATCAAGAAAGAATGTTATCTCCTAAGGAGGTCTGGTTAATGCAGATGTACGATACACACTAAAGGGGAAGGAGGAGGCTCAAATGGACAAAGAAAAGTTTTATGTTTAAATTTTCCTTGTCATGCCATAAAATATGAATTTTTTTTCATCATCCCTTAGCCACACATCAAATTTATCCCCAAGGCTAAATTCTTGATTCTTCCTCCTAAATATCTCTAGAACCTGCTACTTTTCTCCCTCAACACTTGATTCTCACTCAAACCTTCATTTCTCACCTGGATTACCTTCTGATCTTCCTGCCTCTAGTCTAGCTCCATTTTATGCATCTAATTTCTTTTTCTAAAATACGGATGTGATTGTGGCACTTTCCCAGGGTCATGGTTTTAAAATTCAAATTTGAATGCTTTCAGGTGAGTGTGTACTCTGGAAGTCTTTGCAGGCCCCATCACTTCCTCTAGGACATTTTTTTAGGCCACCTGCCTTCCCCTAAAGGCGTTTGAGCTTCTGATTCCCATTGCCATAGGGTAAACTACAAACTCTTTATCTGACCTACAAGACCTTCATGATCTGGCCCTGCTCATCTCTCTCCAGCCTCATCTTTCCCCATAACTCTGTTCTCTAGCCAACCTGAACTACTGAATACTTTTACTTCAAATTTGCCAAACTGCATCTTGCCTCAGGGCTTTTTGTGTGCTATTCTCATTCTCCCCTTCGCATTCATCTGGCTAATTCTGACTCACACCTCAGTTTCAGTTTAGACATAATTTCCTTTGGGAAGCCCTACCAGTTATTTGCCCCTCCTGCTGGCTCTTGCAGGGAACTCTGTCTACTTCTTTTATAATAGCACTTATCACAGAATATTCTAATTACCTGTTTATTGTTCTATCTCCAAAATGTATCTCAGTATTTGACACATAGGAGACCCTCAATAAATATTTCTGAATTAATAAATACATTTATTTAGTAGCTAATGATAGGTCAGGCCCTGGGATAAGCTATATATAAATATATAGATATTTATATACCATACACACACACACACACACACACACGATCTCCTTTTGTCCTCACAATAACTCTGGATGTAGATATTATTATCATGATAATACACATTTTCTAGGTGAGGAAATTAAGTCTCAGAAAAATAAAGAAACGTGGCCTAAATCATATAGCTATTAAGCAACAGATCCAGGATTCAAATACAAGTCTGCCTGATCCTGAAACCTTGCTCCCAACCATTTAGGTTGCTACATCTTTAGTCTAGTTCAGGAAACAGCCATCCATGCCTTCCTGGACCAAGTCCTAGCATGCCCCAGGCACTTGCTCTCTCACGGTCCCCTTGTAAGTAGTCCACTCCCTCTTTCATGATCTGTTGTGCACACAGCCAGGAGACGGAGCAGCATTTTCATGGCATCCCATAGCTTCTCCCAGGTAGGGTTGTCAGATTTAGCAAATAAAAATTCAGGAAGCTGGGCTTCCCTGGTGGCGCAGTGGTTGAGAATCTGCCTGCCAGTGCAGGGGACACGGGTTTGAGCCCTGGTCTGGGAAGATCCCACATGCCGCGGAGCAACTAGGCCCGTGAGCCACAATTACCGAGCTTGCGTGTCTGGAGCCTGTGCTCCGCAACAAGAGAGGCCGCCATAGTGAGAGGCCCGCGCACCGCGATGAAGAGTGGCCCCCGCTTGCCGCAACTGGAGAAAGCCCTCGCACAGAAACGAAGACCCAACACAGCCATAAATAAATAAATAAAAAATTAAAAAAAAATCGCCATATTAAAAAAAAAATTCAGGAAGCCAAGTTAAATTTGAATTTCAGGTAAATAAGAAATTATTTTTTTGTCTATGTCCCAATGCAATATTTGAGACATATTTATATTAAAAACTTATTCTCTGCTTATCTGAGATTCTAATTCTTAACTGTGTGTCTTGTATTTTATCTGGCATCTCTGCACCATTGTCCTTCCACCTTCTCTGAAAGCCCCTCTACTTTCAAACCATCCTGCTCACTGTCATCTATTGATTCATTTGTTCAACACATACTGAAAAACCAGATACTGACTTGCTGTGATACCACACATCCCCTACAGGGAATATAGAGAAGTCACTACCTTATCAGTATGTAGCGCTCTATTTTTTTTTTTTAATACATATCACTCTGAGCACATAAACATGCTCTAGCCTTCACAATAATTGTCAGCCCTATTTTCCCTTCTCAGAATCACCCTATTTTTCTCCTCTACTCAGCTCAGATTCTTAAAAGACTTGTCTCCACTTCCTCACCTTCCATTCATTTGAAAGATAGGGTAAAGAAGAGTGATTAAGAGTATGGATTTTACTGTCAGAATACTTGGGTTAATATCCAAACTGACTCTTGCTATTAGTAACCCAAACAGCTTGATCTCTCTAAGCATCAATTTTCTTGCCCATAAAAAGAGATAACAGTGCCTGCCTCACTTCAGAGGGTTGCTGTGAGCATTAAATTAGATCATTCATATGAAACACTTAGCACATGCCTGCAGATAATAAACATTCAATAAACATTAGTATTATCCAACTGAAATCTATATTCTGCCCAGTACTCTACTGAAAATGCTCTGGCCTAGGTTATCAATGACCTTGTAATTGTCAGATCCAAGTGTATTTTTCGGTCCTCATCTTGCTGAACTCTTGTGACACTTGGCACTACTTCTTTCTTTTCTTTTTTCTTTTTTAATATTTATTTATTTATTTGGTTGCGCTGGGTCTTAGTTGCGGCAGGCATTTCCTTATTTGCAGCTTGCAGGCTCCTTAGTTGCAGCAGGTGGGCTCCTTAGTTGTGGCATGGGAACTCTTAGTTGTGGCATGCATGTGGGATCTAGTTCCCTGACCAGGGATTGAACCCGGGCCCCCTGCATTGGAAGCTCGGAGTCTTAACCACTGTACCACCAGGGAAGTCCCACTACTTCTTTCTTGAAGTTCCCTCTCCCTTTCTCCCCACATTCTCCTTGTTATCCTTGGCCTGTCTCTTCTTCTCAGACTTCTTTGCCACATCCTCTTCTTCTGCCTGACTCCCCTGATGTGCTCTTCCTTGAGTTTATCCTTCGTCCTTCTGCCTCAGTCCCACCTACCTTTCCTGGGACATCATTCCCACTCCTGTTGTTTTAACTCTCCCTCTCTAAAGAAGACATTTTTCCTTTTTCCACTTCTGACCTCTCCTCTGACCTTCAGTTCCATATCTCCAGATAGATGCCTACAATAGACTGAATGGTTGCTTCCCTCCAAAATTCATATATTGAAATTCTACTCTCAATGTGATGGTATTTGGAGGTCGGGCCTTTGGGAGGTAATTAAGTCATGAAGGTGGAGTCCTCATGAATGGGATTAGTGCCCTTATAAGAAGATGCCAGGGAGCTAGCTAGCTCTCTTTTCTACCATGTGAAGATACAATGAGAAGTCAACTGTCTGCAACCTGGAAGAGGGTCTCACCAGAACCTGACCATGTTGACACTGATTTCAGACTTCTAGTCTCCATACAGAAATAAATTTCTGTTGTTTATGAGCCACTCAGACTATGGTATTTTGTTATAGCAGCCTGAGCTGATTAAGACAATGCCCAAGAGGCATCTCAAACTCAGTACTCAACTTAGCCATCTCTGAAAGTATCACTTACCATCCCCACCATGAACCTAATCTTCCTCTTAGGTTCTCTCTGACAGTGGCTGTTGCTTCCAACCTCCCAAGTCTGCAGGCCTAGAAACCTAGACGTCATTCTTTCCACCTCCTTTACCTTTCTTTCTTTTTCTTTTAAATTTATTTTTGTTATCTATCTATCTATCTATCTATCTATCTATCTATCTATCTATCTATTTATTATTTTTGGCTGCGTTGGGTCTTCGTTGCTGTGCACGGGCTTTCTCTAGTTGCGGTGAGCGGGGGCTACTCTTTATTGCAGTGTGTGGGCTTCTCATTGCGGTGGCTTCTCTTGCTGTGGAGCACGGGCTCTAGGCACACGGGCTTCAGTAGTTGTGGCTCACAGGCTCAGTAGTTGTGGCTCGTGGGCTCTAGAGAGTAGGCTCAGTAGTTGTGGCGCACGGGCTTTGTTGCTCTGCAGCATGTGGGACCTTCCCGGACCAGGGCTCGAACCCGTGTCCCCTGCATTGGCAGGCAGATTCTTAACCACTGGACCACCAGGGAAGTCCTCCTTTACCTTTCTTCCCCACATCCAATCTATTCCCATGTCCTGTCATTTAACTTACTATTGATCTCCCAAATCTGTTTCTCTTCGTCAACCCTCATGCTGGGTAGAGAATGGATTATAAGGACCAAGGAGATCAGTTAGGAGGTGTTTTCAGTAGTCTAAATGAGAGTTGATGAGGAACCTCTTAACTGGTCTCCTTGGCCCCTCAAAAATCCATCTCTATTCAGCTGTCAGAGTAATATTCCTTTTATTTTATTTTGCCACACCACACGGCTTATGGGATCTTAGTTCCCCAATCAGGGATTGAACCTGGGCCCTTGGCAGTGAGAGCATGGAGTCCTAACCACTGGATTGCCAAGGAATTCCCAGAGAGTAATATTCCTATAGTCCCATAAAGTCACCCTCATCTTCAAAATCTGTAGGTTAATGTATAACCTTCAATGCTTGACACAGGCTGTTTATAGAGTGATTCCTAACGGGCTCTCCAGACTCAGCTATAGTCACTTATTTTCCCAACACACACCTACACACCTAAGCTACTTGTGGGACCCCACTCCCCATCCTAGTCAACCTGCTGTTGACTCTGTCAGTAATGCTCTTTAATCCGTGGTCCACCTGATCAGTTCCTACTCAACCTTCAGCATCTTGCTCAGAGTTTCATCTTGAAAGCTTCCCTGAAACACTGCATCCCTACCCCCTTGCAGAATTAATTACTCCCTGTACTCCTCTTAGGCTTAGTACATATTTTCTTATTTTAAAGCTTGGTACATGTTTTTATTATAGAATGCATTATTATGTTATTTTGGTAATGTGTTTATCTTTGCTACTATTAGAGTGTAAATTCCTTTTCATTCATATTTGCTCCCCCAGAGTCAAATGTCAGGTCTGGCACATAGTGGATGTACAGTTAATGTTTTTTAAGCTCAACTGAATTTCTGTACTGGTGAGGCTTTGAGGAGGAAGGAAAAGGGGATATTAAAAGAGAGGGGAGGTGGGAGCTAAGTTTGGAGAGGTTGGGAGAAGGCACCTTGTTTGCCAATCTACAACGCTTGGCTTTTACCCTATGGAAATTTGGAACCAGCAGAATCTTCAAGCTGGGGAGTGATGTAGAAAAAATTGTTTCAAGAAGCCAGTTCTACAGCAGACTTGAAGACTGTTGCAATAATGCAGGCAATGGATAATAAATGTGTACATCAAGATAATGGCAGTGGGTATAGACAAAGGAGCTAAGCTGTAAGCAGTATTTCTGAAATAAATTTGATCAGTTTAATTCAGAGGGGTAAGGAATGAAGGTTAAGACTTCTAGGTTTCTGGCTTAGATGGCTGGTGATACCATTAACCAAGATACACAATACAAGAAGGGCAGGGATGTTGGGGGTTGGGACACAGTCAGAATGAAAGGCTAGTGAGGCAGCCAGAATAGATGTACCTAGTCACTAGATGGGGACACAAGCCTGGGGGTTATGCATCTGGTAGTTATCAACACACTAAATGCCTGGTGACCTCATGATGGGTGAGATCATCTTCAAAGGAAGAAAGAGAACCAGGAAAAGTGGAGTCCTAGGAGCCAAGGAAGGAAGATATGGAGAAATAGTGGGTACTCAACAATATCTAACACTGGAGAGTAACGTGTTCCCATGTGTGTTTTATGAACTCCCCTGGGATGTTTGGCAGTATTCTACTACTGGGAACGTGAGAGAACAAAGAGAGCAACTGGTGATCGAGTTTGGAAAATCCTGTGCTAAACAAATTTGAACAATTTTTTTCTGTTGCAGGATTTTACATTTACATATTCACACTGTGAATTTCCCAGAGGGAAATGTATTCATTCATTCATTCATCCTTTCAGTTCGACAAATATTAAACATCTTTTACGTGCTGGAATTACGGGGCTATTCAGTAACAAAACAGTTAAGGGTTCCTGCCCTGAAGAACATGAATTTCTCAGAAAAGTCAGATATTAACTAATTAAACAAATTAACTGCAATTGAGCTACATGCTACAGAGTTGACGCACAGGGTACTACAGCAGCGTCTAATAGGAGGAACGTGAACTCACTTTTTTACCAGAGCAACTCTAGGGACTAGTGTTCTGCAGAACCAAATTGAGGAAGTGTGGCTGTGGAAAGGTCAAGTAGGCTGAGAACTAGAGCATATGTCTGTGGATTTAAAAACAAAGAGGTCATTCATGGTACTAGTGAGAGCTGTTTCACAGAGTGGGAGTTGATGAGGTCTAGACAGACAATCTACTCTTTGGTAAAGTAAGGGAAGAAGCAAACAGGGCTGCAGCTGCAAGGGGAAGAGAAAGTCTAGGGTAAGTCTTTAGTCTTTAGTCTGTCTTTTGTCTGGGGAGTCATACCCATTTGCAAGTTAAAAGGAAAGAATCAGAAGAGCTAGACAGTTTGTACTCAAAAATAGTGAGGGCACTCAATCGTGTACAGTATTCACTTGTAAATGTTTGTTTGGTATATTCTTTGCTCTAGGGATTGTACTAGGCACTTGGGATACAAGGGGGAAGACAATATACATCGTCCCTGCTCTCCTATATTCTAACAGGGAAGACAAACAATAAACAAGTCATCATGAAGAAATAAAATAATTAGAGCTATGATAAGAAATATGAAGAAAATAAACAGGATCCTGTGATAGGGGACATGGTGTATGTGTGTGCGGGAGGGTCTTTGAGGAATGATATTTACTTGAAGAATAACAAGAAGCCAGTTGTGTAAGGAGAGGAGAGGAGTGCTTCAGTTAGACGAAACAGTAGGTCTTGAGGTGGGAAAGAGTTTAGCTGATCTAAGAACTTCCAAGGGCCACTGTGGCTCAAGTAGAACGAGCAACTAGGAGAGTGGCAGGAGCTGAAGTAGGAGGGGTAGGTAGGACTCGGATCATGTAGGTCCTTGCAGACCAGGGCAGGGAATTGGGAGCATATTCTCAGCATATTGGGAAGCTATTAACAATGCAGGGTACTGATGCTCTCATTTACATGAAAAAATATCACTAAGGCTGTGTGGAATATAGATTGGGGTAAGACAAGGAGTAAGTAGGGAGCCCAAGTTAGGACACAACAGCAGTAAACAGGCCAGTGAAAGACAATTCTGTCTGGTTGAGATTGGAGGCAATGGGGTAAAGGAGTGGACAGATTCAGGAAATATTTTAGAGGTTGGTGATGGATTGGGTATAAGAGATGAGGGAAAGATCTAGGCTGAGGAAGTAGAAATTGAGATACTATGTAATTCTTTTGGAAGGATTTTCTTTTTCAGTAAAACTTTCTGTGATCATCGAAATGTTTTACATTTGCCCTGTCCATTATGAGCCATACTGTGTGACTATTTATTTATTTATTTATTTTTGGCTGCATTGGGTCTTTGTTGCTGCACGCGGGCTTTCTCTAGTTGCGGTGAGCAGGGGCTACTCTTCGTTGTGGTGCACGGGCTTCTCATTGCAGTGGCTTCTCTTGTTGTGGAGCACAGGCTTCAGTAGTTGTGGCACATGGGCTCAGTAGTTGTGGCTCACAGGCTCTAGAGCACAGGCTCAGTAGTTGTGGCGCATGGGCTTAGCTGCTCTGCAGCATGTGGCATCTTTCCAGACCAGGGCTCGAACCCATGTCCCCTGCATTGGCAGGCAGATTCTTAACCACTGCGCCACCAGGGAAGTCCAAGAGCCCTTTCAATAAACACTTACTGAGCACCTACCAAATGCTAGGCCTTATGTTAGGTGTTGGACATACAAAGAATAAGGCATAGATAGATCCAGTCATTGTGAAAGGCAAACCTACAACCAAATTAACTCTGATAGCAAGGGATCTGCACAGTCATAGAAATTTGCACAATGGTGGCACTGAGGTGGGAGTGCTTCACTCTGCCTGGGGTACTGGAGGGAAGGGATGTAGGGAAGGAGTTAAGGCCAGGTTCTCTAGAAGATGAGTCTAGAGGTGGAGAAGGGAAACGGAAAAAGACTGAGCTCTGTGACCTTGATTTTTTCCACGAAGCAGGAGGCAGTCATCTGCTGTGAGTCAATAATAGGTTAGAAGACTTATGTTATATATTCTTGGTTGTGTTCTCTGTAAGTGAAGTACCTGGATTTGCACCTTCAGCAACCAGCATGATGTCCTGACCTTAGTCACAGGGCATTTTATACTCATCCAGAGATATCATTGAGAGCATATCTCCAAAAATGTCTGCATCTCCACACATTACTTACTACTCTATTATTCATTCAACATTTTTAATTGTACGCTTTATTTTTCCTTCCAGTTTTATTCGTAACTGACATACAGCACTGTATAAGTTTAGGATATATAGAATAATGATTTGACTTACATACAGCATGAAATGATGACCACAATAAGTTTAGTGACCATCCATCATCTCATATAGATACAAAACTAAAGAAATAGAAAAAAATGTTTTCCTTGTGATGAGAACTCTTAGGATTTACTCTCTTAACAGCTTTCATATATACCATAGAGCTGTGTTCATTATATTGATCATGTTGTACACAACATCCCTAGTACTTATTTATCTTATGAGTGGGAGTTTGTACCTTTTGACTGTCTTCATCCAATTCCTCCTCCCTCAACCTGCCCCTCTGGTAACCACAAATCTGATCTCTTTTTCTATGGGTTTGGTTGGTTGGTTGTTTTTGAAGTATAATTGATCTACAACACTATGTTAGTTCCTGTTACACAACATAGTTATTTGGTATTTCTATACATTTCAAAACGATCACAGTAAGTCTAGTTACAATATGTCACCATACAAAGAACATCGTTATCGACTATATTCCCCACACTGTACATTTCACACCCATGACTCATTTATTTTGCAACTGGAAGTTTGTACCTCTTAATCTCCCCACCTATTTCTTTCTTCCCCTTACCCTTATTCAACAGCATTTAATAAGCATTTATTGTGTATCTGGTATAGAATAAATGAATGAATGGTGAATAAATGAACAAAAGAATAAATGGTTGAATGAATGAACAGGTAAAGAATTACAGCTTGTCATTGACACTAGAAACAAGATTTAACTAAAAATTTGATAGCAATTATATTTTTAGCTACCCCACCTTTAGCATGGAAACCTTTAGCTGCCTAGATCACTCACTATAAAAATAGCTATTGTTTATTGAGGCTTGCAATGAGTTAGGCCCTATGCTAAGCAGTTTACATGTATTTCTCATTTACTCTTCTCATAATCACCCCAGAGGCAGAGTTATCATCCTGATTTTACAGATAAGAAAACAGGTTTAGGGAGGTTAAATAGCTTAGGAATTCAAGGTCTTTGTATTCCAAAGTTAGATCTCAACACTGTGCATAGTTTTCACTCTTCCCCTACTTCCAAAAGACACTATGCTTTTGCATAACCATTACTTGATCTTTTGAACCTGTACCCTGAAAACATTACTGAAATTGTTAGGATGGAGATATCTGAAGCTCCTCCTTTTGCTGGCTGGAAGAACACAGAGGCATGCATCTACAAATAGGGAAGGTGATCTTTGACCCTGGTGCCACTGACCATGGGCACCTAACCTGATATTTCCTACCATTGTCATCACTTCACTCTTTCCTACAAATTACCAGCCAGTAAGTATTGAGCATCTCAGTTATCAACCAATTTATAAATACGAACTAGTTTTGTTATGTGGAATGGAGAATTATTAGACGTGATACTTGCCTTGAAAGAGCTTCCAATCTAGAAGAAATAAAATCACAAAAATCTCAACAAAAGCGAACTAGCTAGTATGTACCTGGGTACTAAATGGTGTGGCACAGTCTATAATCAAAGAGCTTGGGAGACATGACATTTGGAGTCAACTGGGGGCAAAGGAAAGTAACATTTATTGGACTTTTTTTTAGCCTAACACACTTACAATGTGTTAGATATTGTGCTAGACTCTTCACATATGTGATCTCATTTTAATGTATCATCCAGTTTTATTCAAAAAACACTTCCTGAGCTTTTACTATATTTATACAAAATACTAGGTGTTATTGATGAAAGAAATAGGAACATGACTTTGTTCCTGTCCTCACTGAGCTTAGAAATAAGACATGTGTACAAATGGCTATGATACAGGGCTTTAAACAACAGTGACTGTATAATTTATTGTCCAAATTGGGATGCTTTTGAGAATAAATAGGAGCACTATTAATAATTACTGTGGAACAACCCAGGCAGTAAACCCAGACTGCTCTGAACAATCCAGGTTGTTATCACCTCGGCAAGGAGAGAGCTTGAAGTGGTGGCCAAGCACAAAGGAGCCAGGGGGCTGAATCAGCGAAACCCAGTGGTAGAAATGGATAATTTGGGCTTGCTGCTTGGGAGGGCACAGGCAATAAGCATGTAAACAACATAATTTCAGGTAGCTTAAGGGGGTAAAGAGAGGGGGGAAGGGGACTACTTTAAAAGGCATGGCCAGGGGAATTCCCTGGCGGTCCAGTGGTTAGGACTCCACGCTTTCACTGCCGAGGGCCAGGTTCAGTCCCTGCTTGGGGAACTAAGATTCCACAAGCCACACGGCACGGCCAAAAAAGAAAAAAAAAAAAAGAAGCATGTTTAGTGGGAAGACATTTCGGAGGCAGTAACATTTAAGCTGAAACTTGAATGATGAGAAGAATCAAGAAATTGAAAGACAAAAAGAAAAAAAAAATCACAAGAATGGTCTTATCTCAGCAGTGATCTGAAGGTCAGTAGGCCCAACCTCCCACTCCTGGGGTTTGGGGTGAGGAGGTTTAGGGGCCTCCTACTTAGTGTGAAGAGAGATGAGGGGGTTTCAGTTTTATTCTGTAGGTAATAGAGAATCATTAAAGAGTCTTGAACAGAACAGTGATATGAGTGTAAAAATTACTCTGGCACTAGTGTATAGGGTGGGTTAGAGAGGGGAAGAGGTTGAAGCAGGAAATCCAGGCAGCTATTGAAATAGTCCAAGCAAGAGAAAAAACTCCTGGATTGGGACAGTGGCAGTAACATTGGAGAAATAGAGATGGAAGTGATACCCCAGAGCAAGAACGTGTAGGATTTATGCTAGGATGTCACCTAGCATAGTGCCAATCACTAGGAGGCCCTCAGTAAATGCTAGCTCCTCCCCTCCCTCACTCAGCAGGTAATGGGAGTGAGGGAAGATTGTTTCTGTTTGTTGTTTAGAATCGAGAAAAACCTGGGCGGGAATCCAGTTTCAGGTTAAGGGGAAGAACCAGTAGAGAGGGAGATATCAAAAATGTAAGGGAAAAGGGGTTACCGATAGCATGTTTTATTTAAAAAGGGATAGATGTAAAGGTGAATATAGTCTTAGATAGGAGGTGTGATACTTCATCCTCCAAGACAGGATCAACAGAAGTCTGTCGAGGGAGGTGGAAAGTCAGTGAAGCTTCTATGGAACATCTTTGATTTGAAGGTGGGCTTATGGATAGAAGAAAATATTTGGAACGCTTCCGTGGGAAACAATTTGTCCAACAGCTGTTCTCACCCTTGGTTGAATGTTAGGCTCTTCCTGGGAGCCTTAAAACAAAAAATGATGCTGGACCCCCAGCCCCAAAGATTCTGATTTAATTCCTCTGGGATGGGGCCCAGGCACTGGTGTTTTCAAAAGTGCCTGTGTTGCTGTTAATGAACAGCCCTGATTGAGAACCATCAGAAAGAGGTTCGAGGGCCTCAGAAACGGCTCAGCTGAGGTATGGGAGCAGGGATTTGTTGTTGAGCCAATCAGCCTGGTTACAGGGCTCTCTCCAGCACCAACTTTTCTGGAGCAGAAGCTGTGAAATTAGAGCATGGTTCTTGTTTACTGAGGTTGGTAAAGCACTAGGCTGAAGAAGTAAGAGGTGATAGAGGTTGGGGGAAAAGAATTCGCCAATCACAGATTGTCTAATCTGACAGAAAAAGCAGAGGTTCAGATGAAAGTCGATAAAATAATAATAGCAACACCACATAATTTTTTTGAGTGCTATCTACCAGCTGCAAAAATAAAGTGATTTATACAAATTCTCATTTACTCTCACCGAGCTCTAGGTCCTCATTTATTATCCTCATTTTATAAACGGGGAAACCGAAGCTCAGAAGTTAAGAAAGGTTCCCAAGTTTATGGAGTTAATAAGTGGCAGAACTGGGATTTGAACCCAGATCTGACTGACTCTAGAACCTGAGCTCTGGTTGGGCAGGAACAAGGGAGTGGGAAGGAGGGAAGATAAGAGTCTGTAGGAATCTGCTGGGTTTGAATGGGCTTGAGATTGGCCTCGAGGAAAGGAGATGAGAGGGTTTCTGAGGGAAACAATGGAAGGTGAGGGAATGGGTCCTGAGCATTGGAGGGAGAGTGGGAAATCAGATTGGATAGGCACACTGACAGGCCCAATCTGTCAATGGAATGTAGACTCCATGTGGTAAAAAGGAACTGGGCGACACTAAGGGGTTATTTAGGAGGTGGTTGACGTGATAAAGAGTAACCTTAAAATTTATCAAGCAGATGAAGAGCTAGGAAGGTCACTGAGGAGAGCTCTGCACTGAAATACTTTTTTCTTCCTTTGTTCCCTGTCTTGTCCTGGTAGCCACAGATGTGACTTAACCCACCCATGGCACTCAGGACTGCAGACTGCCCACTCCTCAGCTCTAAGCTATCTTTCCAGGGCTCGTACCTAAGATCACAGTTCTATGTTCAAGGATTAATAGAAGGCTCTGCAGATTGACTAGTGGCTGGAAAGCGGGGCTGGGCACTTTGTCATGTTTGTTGCTACCCCTGCAGAGAAGGTTATTCAGAAATATAATGTTGTTACAAGGTGCTGGGTACAAAGGAGGCACCGTACACATACCAACACCACGAGAATTCCACAGGATTGCCAGGGATCTCCATCAACATCACTCATTAGCAACTGCCCCTGACCTAACTCAGAAAGTACCCAAGAGCACCAAGCCATCTTCGATGCGGACGGTGTCAGTTCTTTCTTGATTTGAGTAGACCAAATTAAATTTATACCTAAAGAACTAGTTTCCAGATTGCAGTGTCTTCCCAGCCCACGTTGTTTTCAAATTAATGAAAATCAAAATTGCTGGTGCACAGTAAGGAAAACTGAAGAGGCAAAATGAATAGCTAGAATTCTCTGAGTGATGACCAGAGCACAAATAATGCTGGGACCTGATGAGGCCAAAAGACACCTAGTGAGCTTAGCTAGCTGGTTGTGGTACCCTGGGAAGGGGGAGATGTTATCTGTCAAAGGGAAGATAAATTCTGCAAACCCAACCTGGCAGTTTGGGGAAAATGTGTTTAACCCACTCACTTCCCTCCTTATTTGTAATATTGCTTTCCTACTTTTCAACTTGAGTTTACTCTGGAAGTGGAACATTTATTCCAACAAAATGTGCCCGGTGTGGTCTCTCAGAGATTAAAGACATCTGCTTAGTAGGCATTAACTTCAGTGTAGTACTTGCACCTCTCTGAGGATGTCTTACTAAGCCCTCAGTAGGCTGACGCTGCTTCATTTTCTTCAGGTATGTAAACTGAAGAGGCAAATTTTACCTGCTCTGAAGTCCAAAGAAAATGGTACTTGGCTCCTTGGGCTCATTAGCCTTTAGTCTTAGTTAGTAATTACCAGATGTTGCTCAGGCATATTTGGAAAAGAACTTTATCTGTGTAACTTTCTTTTGGAAAATCAGAACATTATACTGCAAATTGTGAAGGAGGGGAAATGCTGTACTAGAAAGCTTAGCCAGGTGTGACATCATCATTTTCTTGAGGATGTGGTGTGGCAAACTTCTTTTCTTCTAGGTAATGAACACATTTGCTTGTAGTTTGAGTTTAAAAAAAAAAAGCTGGGGCTTCCCTGGTGGCGCAGTGGTTGAGAATCTGCCTGCCCATGCAGGGGACACGGGTTCGAGCCCTGGTCTGGGAAGATCCCACATGCCGCGGAGCAACTAGGCCCGTGAGCCACAACTACTGAGCCTACGTGTCTGGAGTCTGTGCTCCGCAACAAGAGAGGCCGCGATAGTGAAGAGGCCCGCGCACCGCGATGAAGAGTGGCCCCCGCTTGCCGCAGCTGGAGAAAGCCCTCGCGCAGAAACGAAGACCCAACACAGCCAAAAATAAAATATATAAATAAATAAAAGATTACTATAAAAAAAAAAAGCTATTATGTTTCCTTTAAAAAAACGTGTAGACCGTCAAAAGTGTGAAATCCATTTTAGCCTGTTGAAAATATTTGGGTTTTTAAGATAGCATCACAGATGTATATATTCCAGGTTCAAATTACTCAGAATTCTAGATTCTAAATATTATAAACTGAAGTTGAAATCAAATGTAAATTAACCTGTGATTTTTTTTTTTCTTCTAGTTATTTTTAGGTAAATAACTGAGGATAGGATGTGAGGCTGGCAAACAATATTCGCTGGGAGGACCCTTATTGTGATCGAATTCCAAGTAGTATTTTTTAGTCACATCTCATTCTTACACACACACACGAATCCTGTTGTGTTTTAAACAGATACTGAAAACCTCAACTCTATTTGTGAATCTTTTTCTTTTTTAAGATATCTTTCCTACAGACAGAATCTCTAGCAGCCAGCCAACAATCCAGGCCTAACACTTTAGCTAACAACTTCATGGTTCAAAAAAAGTAGGGTGGGGGAAGTGAGAGTGAGTAAAAACAAAATGAAAATGACCAGTATGTTTTGGGAAACACTTTACTACAGTTATTAGGTGACCTCACTGGGGATAGCACGCCCTCCAGAAACCGTATTTACCACGAATCACCCAAACTATTATATTCAATAAGGTCAAAGGGCTGATTTATGTAATATTTTTAAATTTACATTTTATAAATATAAGGATACTGTGTGTATTATCAAATAATTCATTTGTATTTCTAAAGTGTCATATTTTCTATTGTTCTTGTTAATCTGTTTGAACTAGGGAGAAAAAAAGGTATTGAGATAGTTGAATATTGGATCCATCAATCACTAAAATTGAACCAAGAAAAGATCCAAGTTTTCATAGTTTAATTCTATACCATCCATACTTCTCACCAGAAAACTGATAAGGGCTGACATAAATAACTCAGTTGGAAGGATATCTGACTATCTTATAAAAACATTATGCAGAATCTTTAAAGGTGTTAGCCCTGGCAGGATTCCTAGGTGAGAATAGGCAGCTATACCATATTCTACTTTTGGTGGCCTCCTCACTTTTGGTTTTTGTCATGACCTCAACCAGGCCCCCTTTGAAGGTTTATTTGTGAACACAAACCTTTCTCCTTTGGCTGGTCTCATTTTTTTAGTGGTCTAGGGAAAGAGACCAAGGCAAGCTGTGGCCTATTTTAAATCCTTAGGTTCCCTTCCCTCCCACTCCTTGCCCTCCTCCCCTCCACATTCCTGCTACATGGAAAGGCAGTGGGGCCTCATACCTCAACATTTTATTAAAGAACCACTTAGCCATTCTCTCACCAGGATGGGCACAAGATGCCGGTTATTCCCTTAGATGAGTGGGTTTTTAAAAAGCTGGGTGGGAGACCCCATGCTACAAATTTAATTTAAAAACTGTTAAAGGAACCTTTTTTTAAATCTCAAGAACAGGCTTTTCACACTTCTCTACCACCTTTCCATTGGCTGTGTGTAAATAAACAAAGACCACCAAGTGAGAACAGGCTATTTATTCAAAGCTTGCTACAGCAAGGGAGCCAGCCACCTTCACTCAGCTTGGGACTTACAGGCCGGCAGTAAAAAAAAAAAAAAAAAAAAAAAAAAAAAAAAAAAGGGGGTGGGTGGAGTAGGCTTCAGGGTATGCTCTGATTGGAGGTTAACTCGGGGAAGCTGGAGGCGGGCTAACTAGAAGCCGGGCATCTAACGTGATTGGTTGGGGGGGGTGGAAAACATATTTGGCTTTCTCTGATTGGTCCCGAGTTGGTAACAGGGGCAAAAATTTGGGAAGCTGGCAGTCAATGACCGACTCCTGCCCGTTCTAAGCTGATCACTGCAGAGGCTGTGGTTTGGCTTCCCGTGTTGGTTGCAGCAGAGGTTGTGGGTCGTAGTTCTGTTGTCAACATATGGTCCCGTCATTGCCCTGTATATTGTCTGTCAACTGGGTGAGACCCAGGTTTTTATTTTCCCTTGACCTAGATAACTTTCTAGCTTCCGATTTTTGTTTTACCTGGAACAAGATTGCATTCCTATTATTTCTGTTAAGGATAAACGGAGACATTAGGATATGGAAAGTATTTATGGGAACAAATACATCAGTGTCTTTCTGATGAGGGTCAGGCTGGAGAAAGAATCACTCTCGGTCCTCTGATTCCCCATTTCCGTACAGAACTCCTATTACCATTATAACTGACTCCTTAGCAGCGTTTCCTTCCTTCGGGGGAGGCTCGGCCTCCTTGGTTCCCTCTCTTTGAGGACTGCCCTTTGGGGCCGAAAGAGGAGGATCGTTGCCCCAGTCTCCCACTCTCCTTCCCGAAGCTCGCTTTCCGGGTTCCGGCCCGGGTCGCACCCCCGCTACCCAGCACCCCACCCCCGCCCAGTCCTCCTACAGCGTCCTCCACCCCCGCCCCCGCCCCCGCCCGCCCGCGCACAGCGCCCCCTGTCCCCCGCCCCGCGCCCTCCTCGGTGCTCCCCACCGCACCGGTCCCGGCCGGCCCCCCTTCCGGTTCCCACACCCGGACGCGTGCCGGCGCCTCCGAACCACTGGTTCCGCGCGTTCCTGCACGGAGGCGCGCCCCGGAGGGGCTCGAACGGACGCGACCCCCTTGGTCCCGCAGCAGCCTCCCCGGCCCGGGGGAGATGTCAGGTCAGCTCTCCTGTCCCCGAGTCGCTACCAGGTCCTTGGTCAGGAATAAGCAGATCCTTCTCGGGTCCCAAGCCCCCGACATCCATTCTGGGGGGACTCTTCCCAGCCACCATTCCCCGATCATCTCTCCTCAGCTGTGGAAAAAGCAGCCCTCCTTTCTCTTCAGCAAGGGACCCGTATTTTCCCTTCAACTTCCATCAACTTGGGCCCCCGCGGGCCCCCAGTCGGTGGGAAAGCACTACCCTCCATTTTCGCCTCAGGGAGGTTCCTCGGCCCGGATCTCTCCTGCCACGAATCAGGAGAGGCCGAGGCGCCGCGGCGGGCTCAGCGGCTGCAGCTGGGCCCTCGCCATCTTGCGCGGAGGAGGAGCCGCGGCGGCCGCCATGCGGAGAGCTAAGGGGCGGGGGCGCTGCGGGCGAGGGAGGGGGCGGGGGAGCCGAGTTAGCTCGGCCCGGGCGGCGGCTTCGGCGGCGCCTTGAGAGCGGGCAGCGGCGGAGGTAGGGCTGGGCGGCCCATGGAGCGGGCGAGCGCCGGCAGGCTGGCCCACTGGCCCCCGGCGTGGAGCGGGGCGGGGGGCGGGGCGGGGGGCGGCCGAAGCGAGGGGCCGGGTGGGGGCGGGCGGAGGTTTCCGAGGAGGAAGGAGCCGCCGCCATTTTGGGAGCTTCGAGTCAACAATAAAGGACCGAGGGTACAGAGCGGGAGTGGCCTCAGTGGTAGGACTCGGGCCCGAGCCGCGAGGAGTGGGGTGAGGTGAGGGGGTGGAGGTCGGCGGTGCAGCGGGGGCTGCGGGGAGTCCCCCCCGCCCCGGCCGGCGTGGAGGGCGCTCTGAGGCGGAGGACTGAGGCCTGGTCGGGCCCGGGGGAGGAAGGCGGGCGGCAGTTGTGGGGCGGGGGCGCCCGGGAGGAGTGGGATAGAGCACTGTTGTGCCCGACGGGGTCCGGAGGAGGAGCGGGAGAATTCCTCGGAGGAGCTTTGTGGGAGACGAGGGAAGGTGGGATCGTAGGGGGTGGCAAGGACTTAGGGAGATCGTGGAGGTTACAGGGTACGAGGCGGCCCTATAGGGGGCGGCAGGGATATGCAGTAGCGGAGGGCTGGGTTTCGAAGAGGACCGGCTGCTTGACGGAGTAAGGCCTCGCAGGTCGATAACAAGGGGGTGATTATGGAGCCCCAGAGTCATGGAGGAAAGGAGGGGCCGTCTGACTTAAGGGTTTCTCTTCGGGGCCTTTTGGGGGAGCCCCTATTGTTTCCTACCCGCGGAGCTGGTTCCCTGCTCTTGTTGCGCAGATACGATTGCAGGGCCCCAACCCTTTTGTGTTTATGGGCCCAGGGAGCTGACTCGAAGTGTGTGGGTTTGGGGGGGGGGTGTTGAAGGGGAGGGAAACAAATTATTTGCCTACAGTTATGGGGCTCAAATCATTGGCTTGTTTCTTTCCCTTATCGCTCACTCCCCTTTCTCTTCCACAGTCCCCTCGCCCCTTCAAAATAGAACGGTCACTCCAACTTGCAGACCGAGCTTAGAGAAACTGCGCTGCATTCGCACACAAAAGGTCTTTTTGGAGATGACGATACTGTTTTGGGTGTGAAACTGTCAATTGCTAACTACAATCTGGGAAGTGCTGTAATTAACTCCGCTAGGGGTTCCTCCCAACTCGTCTCTGTTTCGTTCGTATTTTTGAAAATGTAGAAATATAACTTGCAAATCTAAATTGGGAAGGGGTAGGAGGAATATTTCTTTTCCTGAGACGTAGAGCTGCAGTGCTGGTTTTAGCTTAATTAAGAGGGGAGCAGTTATCACATAGTCACATTTTGGATGCAGGGAGGTATGAGGTCTTACGTGCATGATGGACAGTAACGATATCATTTAATTTTTAGAAGTTGCCACTTTCATCCTCTTAGTGCTTGCAAATAAGTAAGTCTTCTGGTATGAAGTAGGTGATATCGCTGATCATAATATAAACCTGTCAATACAGGAAACCAATTACTACCTTGCACTGAAATTGGGTGGCTCTTAACCACCCTCTGCTTAAGAGGTCACTCAGCTTCTGGGAGACTTGGAAATATACAGCTTTGTGTACGTGATAATCAGGATTTGCTTGTGAACAACTTTATTTTCAATTAAAAAAAAGACATCAAAGAGTTTTTTTTTAAATTTTATTGTTTGAGAAACCTTGGTGTATGGCAGAAACGCTAATTAATAAGCTAGTGTATATTTGGTAAGAAATGTAAAGGAGTCAAAGAACAAAGCAAACAGAGTAGCCCTTTATTTTCTGGCCTTTTTCCCTCTGGCTTTTAAATTATGTTTTCATTTACTTCCTTTAAAAATAATTTTATTTGGGGAATAATTTAAAAATTTTTAAAATTAATTTAATTAGTACTCTGGGTTTCCTGGAAAGTTTGATTAAAGTTACTAGTATCTTTAGCCTTTCACAGATTTTTTTTTTAACACAGGTAATTTCCTTTTTGTGTTTTTGTAATTTAAAAAAATGCTACTTCAAGTTGGGATATACTTTTTGAAAAGTGTTATATTTAAAAACGTAGAAGTTTTTTTAGTATTCAGTTTTAATTAAGGTAGCTAAAGGTTTTCTTGGCTGTTTTTCAAGCAAAAGATTTTGACATGTAGACATAGTTATATCCCTTGACTGCTTCCGTTACTCTTTTAAAGGGCAAAAACTTAAGGGAAAAAAAATATTTTTCTTTATAAAGTTTAACTTATGTCGTTGAAATTCATAAGGGCATAAATGTGTTCTTCTGAAAGCATAAGGTGAAGTCAAAAGCTCAACTCTTCAAGGATTCTCAGTTGTCAGAAATAGAAAAAAAATTAATGAATTGTCTTGCCTTGTTCATTTGTAGATTTACATTAAGTTGTGTGATACTTCATTGAGTTGTAATGCAATTGAGTGTAATGACTCATTGACTTTAAGAGGTGGCAGGGACTTCAGAGAATTCATCAGGGAGGAAATAAGGGAAGAGATTGTCATTTGACAACTAATGCTAACTTAATCACAGTATCTTTCTACTTGGTATTCTCTGGGTTGCTTTGAACTGACAGTTTAAAATGTTTGAGATCGGTCTCGGTGCAGGTTTGGTTTTTGAGGCAGTTCATCTTTTTGTGTCTTTCCTAGCTTGGCTAGTGATTTGGTCTCAGTGCAGCTATATTCTTAATTCTTTAATTTAAAAGAAGAGAGTGCTTCTAAAGGAGTTCTTTAAAAGGGAAACAAAATTTTTTTTTCTAATTTTACTCTGTTTGCTAATTTAACTTTTTTCTTTGTTTCAGACTGAAGTGAGCGAATTCAGATATATAACTCAACCTTGTTAGAGGGCTTTATTAAAAAATAAAGAGTTGATTCTGTGCATGAGAGCAAGTTACTGCTGCTTACCGTTCAGAGACTTACAGGTGCTTGCCTGCATTGCAATAAAGGACTCATATATTGAGCAAGACTTATATTTATCTCTTCGTTTTGGAGAGCCTAATAAACTGTTATTACAGTTTCTCTACTGACTTTCAAAAGTTTTGAAGTTTGAAAGAGACACCTTTGCAATTCATACAGCATGAGCACGGCCAGAACAGAGAACCCTGTTATAATGGGTCTATCCAGTCAAAATGGTCAGCTGAGGGGCCCTGTGAAGCCCAGTGGTGGCCCCGGAGGAGGGGGCACACAGACACAGCAACAGATGAACCAGCTGAAAAACACCAACACAATCAATAATGGCACTCAGCAGCAAGCACAGAGTATGACCACCACTATTAAGTAAGTGTTAGAATAAATAATAAACACACTTGGGGGACCAAGGAGATTTATTTTGTTAGTTTGTTGTTGACTACTTTGTGTATACCTTAGTTTAACCATTTTGATAGCAAATAGAGGACAGATGCCTTTGTTTTATGGCCAGCAGGTATTTGCAGTAGAAGAATGTATTTCTGTCATAACTAATTCAGGTTTATTAAGTAACTTAACAGGCACAGATTAATATATATTAATCTTGTGTAGACTATTTTTCGAAACATTTCTGGCTTTCATAATGAGCTCAGATTCATCTTGTTTTTGCCAGTATGGCTTTTTCCCTAGTGTTGGAACTTGACCTTATCCTAGTTTGAATGGCAGTTATAGCCAGTTTCACGTTTTAAATTTAAAGACTTGCCCAGCCTTCTGAACTTCAAACATACTCATAGAAAATTTATCCATAACTTTTTTTTAGTTTATGACACTTTGCTTTTTGCCCTATTTATTTACTTTTCAAATACACTTTCTCCTCCTTTTACACACACACACAAAATAACAAGCAGTTTATGTCATAGGGAACTCAGGATTTTGAACTCTTGTAAACACATCTCTGAATAGTCCCAAACCCGTTTGACAACTTTTAAAAACGTAAGAGCCTCAACTTACTACAGAATATTTTTTCTTTTAAATTTGGAAGTGTGTAGGCTATCATCTTTAGGTGTACACTTTAAAGTATTTGGTAACTATGACTCCAAAGAATCAGTTAATAGAAAACATTCAAGAATCTTGACCCATTTGAGATTTGTCTTTGTTAAAAATCTAGCCATGTAAGTTGATTTAACCTCTAGAAATCTTCGTAAGATGATAAAACTCTTTCAAGGAACCAAAGCTTGTGTTTTATTACAACCTAGATCTTTTCCATGCTTAAAAAGTACTTACTGAAGAAAAATAGTCCTAACTTCCAACAGAATTGGTTTGGTCACTAGGAGAATTGGCATTAATGCGTATTATTTTTGAGATGAATATTTTAATTAGTATAGAAATCAAGAATATTTTCTAAATAGCAGTTTGTCTTGACAAAATATGAATAGGCTAGCAATATTTAGGCTACTTTTAATCCTTAATCATAGAAACATAAAGCTACATTATTTCATTTTGAGAGTATTTCCTACTTGAACTCAGATTTGAGACAGCAGTGGATTTTGCCTTTTTTTTTTTTTTTTGCTTTTCCTAGGATTAATGGTTTCTTTTCAATTCCGTGAATCTTTAAATCTCAGTTTAAATGTCATCTCTTCTATGAAGACTTCTAGATCCCATGGCTCAGAGCTCTTCTAATACCTATCTCTATCACTTATTTTCTCATTAAAAATTTTTTTTAACCTCCTAAGATTATACATTTTTTTTGTAGGCAGATTTTGCATTGTATCTTCCCGCATTTTTATCCACTATTTAGTGAATTTGGCAATGTGGCAAGCTGGCTTACTAGGATGTTCAACTGACATTTTTGTTTATACCAAACTTTGCTATGATATGGACTGGGGTGAAAGGCTTTAGTACCCTTGGATTGGTAGCAAATAGTCCCTGTGTTACAGTATCTGGGATTATGTGGGACCTAGCTTTAAGTAAAATATATGCTTATCTTTCTAAATCAAGACTCTTGAGATGTTTGGGGTGCTCTAATTATATGAGTTATTGCAATTAAATCAGTGAAAGCCTACTTATTTTAAAGACACAGTTGAAAGCATTGTCTGCTTTATTGACAGTCTTTTTTCTGTTAGATGCTTTGGGTATTGTATTATTTGAAGTTTTTACCTGACCAAAAAGAAAATTTTTTATTATGTTTTCTTTGTTGTTTTCTTTCATGGTTTCAGGCATCCCCAGTAAAAAAGATAAAGAGAGATGTTTACTAGCAGCTAATGTCGAGTTCTTCTTTTGCCAGGCACTGTGCTGAGTGCTTTATAGAAATTATTTTATGTAATTTTTATCCCATTTTTTATGTGAGAGAATGGAGGTTTAGAAAAGTAACTGTTCCAAGGTCACAGAACTAATATGTAGAAGAGTCAGGGCTTGAACTCAAGTCTGAAACTTTATAGATTCCTTGGCTTTAACTAGTCACCAAGAGTTACAAACTCAGATGCCTATAGGGGACTGCCATATTAGAGGGTACTTGCCCTATTAAAAGGCATCAACCACTTGATTTTAAACTCCATTTACTAAGCTCTGTCAAACTATTGCCATGCAGAAATTTGAAACCAGTGTTGCTAAAGCTTCCAGGTTTTTTCAAGAAAATCCAGAATCTGGACTTTTACACAAAATCTCCTAATTTTTTAATGTTGGCCACTAATTTAAATTAAAACACACACTATATAGGTCAAACAAAACATATGGGTTACCAGTTTCGAAAATGGTTGGACTGTATACAACACTGCTTCTCTTAAGAGGATGGATACCTTACTCCCTTCTATTCTTGATTTTTTAAAATTCTCCCTAGATTGTTGTGCTTTGTAAGAAAGAACAGTTTTTCTAAAATTGTTTATCTCTTTTGTTACCTGTATTCTTAAGTAAACGGCAATATGTTAAACTTAGTGTGGTTTTTAGAATTATAATCGAGATGAATTATCTTTGTATTTTAGAATACTAATGCTGTGAATTCTGATACTTCAATTTTACTGTATTCTCTCTAGACCTGGTGATGACTGGAAAAAGACTTTAAAACTCCCTCCAAAGGATCTAAGAATCAAAACTTCGGTAAGTTGGTTGTAACATTCAAGTGGAAAAATGATGTGGAAAGTGAAGTAGTTATTTAATGATAACAGGCACTGTGTTTACTCTTAAGTAAGTTGAAGTGGTTGAAATTGTATAACTCATGTATGATGAGTTGCCCAAAATTTCCACTATTTGGAGGAATTAGTAATAATGTGTATGTATACACATTATTGTAGTATATAATGTAATATTTAATATACAGTATACAATACAATAATTATCACTATATATAGAGTATTTAATATATAATTTATATATTGAATATTGTGTTTATACGTATATATATCTTATCTCATTTGTGGAACGCTTTTATGGTTTTCAAGGCATTTTCTCAAAATTCTCTTGTTTCCAGCAGCACAGTAAGTTTCAGGGTAGGTATTGTCCACATTTTGTGGATGAGAAAACTGAAGTTGAGAGGTTAGTTCTCTTAGCCCAGTGTTCTCAACCAAGGGCAATTTTTGTCCCCTAGGAAGCATTTAGCAATAGCTGGAGACATTTTTGGTTATCACAGCTGAAGGGATGCTACAGAACAGCCCCTTACAGCAAAGAATTTTCTGGCCCAAATGTCAATAGTGCTGGGCTTGAGAAACCCTGGTTTAGACTAGGATATTTGTAGGCAGCGCATGGTGGAGCTAGGGTTTGACTTCACGTCTTGTGGTTTGATACTTATATAGAAATAACAGTATTCCATCAGTCCTTAGAGAAAAATGACCACAGGGTGGCTGGTCTTTCCCCAAAACATAGTTTTTAAATGGCTTGTGTGTGTTAAAGAGAGTGGTTATTTTTCAGTTGAACTATAGATCAAGACAGAGAACTAATCTGCATATATTTATATTTTAAATGGGGTAAAGAATTAGTCTCTCAAACACTTTATTAAGCATGCTAATTACCAAAGGAACCCAGTTGTACTTCATTCTTCTGATGTTTGTCTGTTTTTGTTTGACCAGGATGTGACCTCCACAAAAGGAAATGAGTTTGAAGATTACTGTTTGAAACGGGAGTTGCTGATGGGAATTTTTGAAATGGGCTGGGAAAAGCCATCTCCTATTCAGGTATGTTTCCCCTTTTTTATCATATGTATAATGTTATGAGTTAAGCGTTACACACTTTTTGATCTGCGGGAATGGTACAGTGAAACAACAATTCTCTCCAGTTTGTATACACACACATATATATATATATGTACACACAGGCATACACACTTTCTGAACCTTTAAATGGTAAGTTACAAAATAATGGCCCTTTATTTCTAAATATTTCACTGTGTATTTCCTAAGAATAGGGATAGTCTCTTGAATAATCATAGTACAGTTATGTTCAGTCAATTTAACTTTAATGCAATATTTCTATCTCATCTGTCATTTGTAGTCTTATTTTTAATTGGCCCCCAGATTTTGTCTTAAAGCATGTTTTTTCTCTTCTGTATAGGGCCCATCCTAGGATCAGGTATTGCATATAATGGTTACATCTCTTTTAGTAGTGAGCATTTCCCTGTTCTTTTTTTGTCTCTTATGACATTGACATGTTAAAAATATGGCCCCCTTCCTTTTTTTTTTTTCCTCCAGTAGAACATTCCTCATTTTGGGTTTGTCTCATGTTTCCATGTGATTAGATTCAAGTTATGCATTCTTAGCCAGAATACTGCAGAAGTCACATTTGAAGGGATAGTGTTCATCTATTCCTCAAGGGTGATTTAAATTTTGATTACACTTTTGAAGTGGTGTCTTGATTTTTCTACTGTATAATTATTGCTCCCCCCCACCACCTTGAAACTAATAAACAGTCTTTGGGGAGCATTTTAAGGCAATGCAGATATACTACTCTTCATAAAAATTTCCCCCTAGCTCCTCCTTATGTATCTATATATTATCAATGTGGACTCATGAATTACTTTTTTTTTTTAATGGTATTTTTTTATGTATATAGATTTATTTATTTATTTATTTATTATTTTTGGCTGTGTTGGGTCTTCGTTGCTGTGTGTGGGCTTTCTCTAGTTGTGGTGAGGGGAGGCTACTCTTCATTGCGGTGTACGGGCTTCTCATTGCAGAGCACGGGCTCTAGGCGCACGGGCTTCAGTAGTTGTGGCACACGGGCTCTAGAGCTCAGGCTCAGTAGTTGTGGAGCATGGGCTTAGTTGCTCTGCGGCATTGGCAGGCAGACTCTTAACCACTGTGCCACCAGAGAAGTCCCTTTAATGGTATTTTTGTGCTCGAATTGTCCCATATTTGGCCAGTGTGAGCTCCTTCAAGCCAGTTCCTTTGTGTTTGTAATGTTCCTCTTTCATTTTTTTCCTCTGATAGACTATTTTATAAAGCAGTTTTAAGTTCATAGCAATTGAGCAAAAGAGATTTTTCATAAATCCCTGCCCACACTCATGCATAGCCTCCCCCATTATCAGCATTCCCCACAAGAGCAATATTTGTTACAACTGATGAACCTGTGTTGACACATTATCACCCGAAGTCCATAGTTTGCATTAGGGTTCATTCTTGGTATTGTACATTCTGTGAGTTTGAACAAATGTATAATGACATGTATCCACCATTATAGTATCATACAGAGTAGTTTCACTGACCTCTGTGCTCCACCTATTCACCCTTCCCTTCCCACTTCGTTTTTCTTGAGCACTTCCTTTTTGGTATATCATGATGTCAAGCTTATCTGTCGAGCTACTCTTTCCCAGCCTCAGAATCAGCTATTTCTCCAAGGAACTCTGATTCCAATTAGTGGGGAGTAGTATTAGGGACCGAGATCTAAGCACTAGGTGCACTCTTTGAGTGGAAAGAACAAGGAAATATATGTATGTATACACATACATGCCTGTAGACCTAAACATGCATTATACATACACAGATTTGATAAATGTGTTTGTTCTCTTCACATAAATTGAAGCTGTTGAATCCAAGCTGTACTCGGGACAAACTCTGTGACATCATTGAGTACTTTTTCATTGAACAAACATGTATCAAGTGACCTAGAAAGTGTTAGACCCTGGGGGTGTTATGATGAACAAGATAAATAGCGTTCCTGCACTCAATAAGGACAGCTTATTGTACAGGTAATTTCAGTGTAATGTAATGGGCACATATATGTAGTTGAAATTGCACATGTATGTAGCCACTAGGGAAGATGGAACAACATGGAAGAAGTGATCCATGTTCCAAGTGGGGAACACTGGAATGGTGATTGCCTGGGGATGAGAGTGTGCCTTTGTGGACAAACTGAAAGGAGTTTGTTGTGGTTAGAGAAAGTATCAAGATAAAGTTATACCTCATCAGGCAGTTTGAGTGCAGATATCAAAAATATTTAGGCATCTACTTTTCTATAATATAGTTCATGTTAATCTATTTTATCTATAGGAGTGAAACATTTTATGGGCACTTTTCTACTGTATCATTCAACTTTGTATCTCTAGTACTTAGCAAGGTGCATGGCAGGAAATAGGCCCTCAGTTGTATTGCTTTGTTGGAATTATGGTTAATGGATATCTGTAAGCGAACTTCGTCTAGAGAAGTGTTTGAGAGCACTGTCTTTGCGGTGAGGCTGCGCAGGTTGAATCCCAACTCCACTCCTAAGGAGATTATTTAAATGTCTCGAAGCTTCCGCTTTCTGACCTATAAAATTGATAAAATAGTATATACCGTGGAGTTGTTGTAAAGATTAAATGAGGTAATTCATGTTAGTATCCTAACTACAGTGGCTAGTAGGTGACAAATGCCCAATAAATGTTATGGGGTTTTATTTTATGTAGTAGTTTTATCAAAAAAGGAGATTGGTTCATTTATCAGAGTTAATTCGTAACGGACGCTTGCTGACTCCTGTTTCACACCTTTGTATTAAATTTTAAAATTCACTTTGTTATTTGCATTCTCAGTTTGGTATAGCATATAGATAATTAACTCTCCAGCCACTTAGCCAGTCTATCATCTAGCTTTTTCTGTAAAGTAGAAATGATCTCCCTCACAGGGTTTTTATTGTGAGGACCAGAGGTAGTGTACAGGCATACCTCGTTTTACTGTGCTTTGCTTTACTGTATTTTGCAGATACTGCGTTTGGGTTTTTATTGGTTTTTTTTTTTTAAAACAAATCGAAGGTTTGTGGCAACCCTGTGTTGTCACATGATCGTTATTATTTTTAAATTAAGGTGTGTATATTGTTTTTTTACACAGTGCTACTGCACACTTAATAGACTATAGTATAGTGTAAACATAACTTTTATATGCACTGGGAAACAAAAATATTTGTGTGACTCACTTGATTGCACTGATCTAGAACCGAATCCGCAATGCTCCAAGGTGTATTTTGAAATAGCAAGCAGAGTATGAATATAAAATATTATTCTATATACCTGAGACTATCATTCACATTGCTTTTTCCTGCACTATTGTTTTGCCTGAGAATCCATGGAAAACACAAGATAACATGCTTCTTAGAATCATTCAGTGTAACAAACCATAAATACTAGGACTTTAGAACCAAAAGAAATCTAGAAGGCCTCTAGTAAAATCCAACCTCGTGACTGACATTCTTCTATTCTCTTCTTGTCTACCTTCTCTCCTCACTTTTTTTTTTGTTATTTTTTTTCTTTTCCTAAAACATGTCTATTGTCTTTATAGTACTTAGTTTTACAGTTTTATTCAGGTTTTTTTTTTCTCTCCAGATATAAAATCCTCTTGATCAGATGGGTGTCATATGCATTTGAATCTTTTTTAAGAGATCTGACTTAGTTGCATTTTGGCTATAAGATTATTGGAAAATGAGGCACTTAAAATCTTTTGAGATGATATAATTTTACACTGACAGGCTGGAACTGGATATACTACAGATTGCTTCCACACATCTTTCTTTGGTACAGCCATCTGTGATTCTAGTTCTAGGTCTGAATGCTGTGCCCAGTAGCATAACCATGCCATTCTAAGGCCTAGCTTTACAGGAATAGAGACTTCTTTGGAGGACCTAAGAGTCTGTTATTCTGCTTAACATTGAGAAACCTTATATTAACTTGGGGATGATTGGTGACAGCTCTTGCTGCTTCCAGACCTTAGGCACAACTTTTGAAGACTTTTTAGGTAAGAAGGTGATGGAATGGCAAGTAGTTCATTATTGAGGGAAACATGGAAGTTCTTCTTTTGGCAACCAAATTTCATATCAAGTTGGGAATCTCAAATTATTTTGAGAAATTATTTTGTTAACCAAGTCTAATTGGTCGTTTATTAAATTTATAGTTAAGAATTAGAGCATTCTTAATTCTTTTGTCATTCATTCCTCCTGCTGACATGGATTTATTGCCAAAAGAAATATTTTCCTAAATTCTCAAAAAAGTCTTTAAATGCATGTCTTCATTGGTTACTATGGTAAAATTGGGGTGTGTTCCTTAAGCTGGAGATGTTCTTTTTGAAATTACTATCTTCCATCTCCTTTTTTTCTGGGTAGCAGTAGATGTCTTAACTATTGCTTACCTCCTCCACAGTACCCATATTTTTTTCCCCCTGAAATTAAGGTTCTTAAATTCAACTGGTCCTAGGAAGTAAAAAGAAGCACCTACTCTAAAAGCAGCTAGCTGGGCAATTTGGAGCCTTTTCAGGTACTGTACTTTTGTAAAATGCCTCTCAGTACTAGGAAATTGGAAGGTATCCCATTCTTTGGTTGTGGGCAACAGAAACCAACTTGGGTTAACTTAAGCAAAAGGAAATTTATTGAATATCAGGAATTCACAAGATTAGGGAGAAGTCTGGAGAAACACACTTGGCATTGGCCAAGAACCAAGGCAGCCCTAAAGGGCTCAGGAAGCTGTAAATTGTTATAGGATGCACTATAGCAATTTCAATTCTTAGAAGGGAGCATTCAGCCAGCCTGACTTCAGTCAGTGTCCTCCATTTAGCTGAGGAAGTTGGCTAGACTATCCATTGGGGTGGGGAGGATGTAATTCCTCAAAAGGAAAGTTAGGGTGCTACTAAGAAAGGGAAATGGATAGCAGGGTTATAAAAACACAATAAATACATACTTACTCAGTCCCTAGACCTTACAGTGGAACATGGACTTTGGAGAGCTAAAGTGGCAGGATCGGACCTTAAGGTCGTGGGGTTGTTTCTGTTTTTTTGTGTTTGTTTGTTTTGGTTTTTGGTGGGTTTTGGTTTTGTTTTTGGTTGCTTTGTTTTGTTTTTGGTGGCTTTAGGGTATAAATCACACAGCACACAATTCACACATTTTAAGTATACAATTCATTGTTTTTTAGTATATTCACAGTTGTGCAGTCACACAACTAAAACAGTCAGTTTTAGAACATTTTCATCACCCCAAAAAGAAACTTCTTTAATAATCACCCTTCATCTTCTACTAGCTCTAAGCAACCACTAATCTACTTTCTGTCTGTATGGATTGGCTTATTCTGGACAATTTCACGTAAATGGAATCATACAATATATGCTCTTTTGTGACTGGCTTTTTTGACTTAGCATGTTTTTAGGGCTCATCCATATTGTAGCATGTATCAGTACTGCATTCCTTTTTATTGTTGAATAATATTCCACTGTATAGCTACACCACATTGGTTTATCCATTCTTCAGTTGGTAGGGTTGTTTCCACTGTTAGCTGTTACGAATAATGCTCCTTTGAACACTGGTGTATGAATTTTTGTGTGGAGATATTTTCATTTCTCTTGGGTATATACCTAGGAGTAGAATTGCTGGTTCATATGGTAACTCTTTAACCTTCTGAGGAACTGCCAGACTGTTTTCCAAAATGGCTGTACATTGTACTTAGTGGTATATGAGGTACTGATTTCTCTGTTTGCAAACCAAAGTTCAAATCCTGGTTCTGGCATTTCTTGCTTTGTGACCTTTGGTAAAACAGTCTGAGGATCCATTTGTCAGTTGTAAAACAAAAAGTACCTAACTTGAAAGGATATAATTAACGTTAAGTATCTAAGCATAGTGTCCACCACAGTAAGTTTTTAAAAATTATTTAGCTTCCTTCCTCCTTTCTCTTCTCCCTGGCAGCTCCCCATGACTTCCTCTTGGGTTTCAAAGCTGTCTGAGTTGGACTTGAATTCTCTTGCTTCATATTCCTTAATCTTCCTAGCAAACAGTGGTAAGAGACGGTGTGGATATACTGGATTTCCTGACTGCTAATCATAATGATCACCATATGAGATGAAATACAGTGCATCTTAACTTACAGACTAGCTTACTTTGTTAAAGTCCTATCCTTAAACAGTTTCTGTAGAGCATAAGTCCTGTCAGAGTAGAGGAATAGAAGTCAGTGAATGGCTTTTAAGTCAAAAGATAAACCCCAAATAGGAATTAGGATACCCCCAATCTAATTCTGTCCTGTCTTACTTCATTCAGAAGTCTTATCTTTTTTTATTATTATTAATTTTTATTGGAGTATGGTTGCTTTACAATGTTGTGTTAGCCTCCACTGCACAACAAAATGAGTCAGCCATACACATACAGGTATCCCCTCCCTTTTGGACTTCCCTCCCATTTAGGTTACCACAGTGCATTAGGTAGAGTTCCCTGTGCTATACAGTATGTTCCCATCAGTTGTCTATTTTGTACATAGTTTGAATAATGTATATGTGTCAATCCCAGTCCCTCCTTCCCCACCCCTTTCCCCCTTGGTATCCATACATTTGTTCTCTACGTCCAAATCTCTTTCTGCTTTGCAAGTAAGATCATGTATACCATTTTTCTAGATTCCATATATACACGTTATTATACGACATTTGCTTTTCTCTTTCTGACTTCACCCTGTATGACTCTCAGTTCATCCGTGCCTCTACAAATGACCCAATTTCATTCCTTCTTATGGCTGAGTAATATTCCATTGTATATATGTACCACATCTTTATCCATTCCTCTGTTGATGGACATTTAGATTGCTTCCATGTCCTGGCTATTGTAAATAGTGCTGCTGTGAACATTGGGGTGCATGTGTTTTTTTTGAATTATGGTTTTCTCTGGGTATATGCCCAGTAGTGGGATTGTTGGATCATATTGTAGTTCTATTTTTAGTTTTCTAAGGAAACGCCATACTGTTCTCCATAGTGGCTGTATAAATTTACATTCCCACCAACAGTGTATGAGGGTTCCCTTTTCTCCACACCCTCTCCAGCATTTATTGTTTGTAGATTTTTTGATGATGGCCATTCTGACCGGTGTGAGGTGATACCTCATTGTAGTTTTGATTTGCATTTGTCTAATAGTGATGTTGAGCATCCTTTCATGTGTTTGTTGGCCATGTGTATGTCTTCTTTGGAGAAATGTCTATTTAGGTCTTCTGCCCACTTTTGGATTGGGTTGTTTTTTTGATATTGAGCTGTGTGAGCTGCTTGTATATTTTGGAGATTAATCTTTGTCAGTTGCTTTGTTTGCAAATATTTTCTCCATTCTGAGGGTTGTCTTTTCATCTTGTTTATGGTTTCCAGAAGTCTTATCCTTTTAAAGAACCTGATTCAGGAAGTCACTGGGAGACTACCTAGCCTTTTTTTCTGCTGTAGAACTGAGTAGTATGCAGGTAGCCTGTTTAAAAACCATAGAAGAGAATGAACCCATGGGGATAATGGGCCTTCAGGACAACAAAAGATTAATAGAGTTGACTCAAAGTAGGGGGGAAGAGATTAAGACCAAAGGGTCAAAACCAAGGTTTTCTTCTTTGACCTGCTTTACCATACATAATAAGCAGACTGTTTAATGCTGGCTGTAGGAACAAGATAATAGAGTATTGTCACTGGATCATTTTCGCAGTTGTTCTGGCAGCTATGTTAGTTATTCTGACCATATGGAACCCATCTGACCCCTGTGATTGGGGTTCTAGAATAAGAGTCATGGTGGGAAATGAAAGTCATGATGCTTATGATTTAGATATTTCTCCAGTAACGGTTTTTGTTTTTTTTTTTATTTTTATTTTTTGGCTGCATTGGGTCTTTGTTGCTGTGCGTGGGCTTTCTCTAGTTGCGGCAAGCGGGGGCTGTTTTTTGTTGCGTTGTGCAGGCTTCTCATTGCAGTGGCTTCTCCTGTTGCAGAGCCTGGGCTCTAGGCGCGTGGGCTTCAGTAGTTGTGGCACAAGGGCTCAGTAGTTGGGGCTTAGTAGTTGGGGCACAAGGGCTCAGTAGTTGTGGCACACAGGCTTAGTTGCTCCGAGGCATGTGGGATCTTCCCGGCCCAGGGCTCGAACCCGTGTCCCCTGCATTGGCAGGTGGATTCCTAACCACGGCGCCACCAGGGAAGTCCTTCAGTAACAGTTTTAAAGTGCTAGAGATACTTGTTTTGCTCATTAGCTCAAGCATAGAAAGAACTAATTATTTTAGTGATTGTGAATCTCTTTTCCTAATTTATTTTCCTAATTTTCTAGTTTTAGAAATTAAAATGTTTAGTTTTAGAAATCGAAATGTTCTGCTTCCTCTCTGTTTATACCTGTTTTACTTTTTAAATTTCTCTCCGTATATGTGTATTTAATATTTAGTAATTGTTAGGAATCCTTTGCTATTGTCTAGGAAATACTATAATATTATAATAAGAAATATTGTCTTCTGCAAAACACATAAAACAAACTAAGCCAAATATGAAAATGAGAAGTCAGCCTTGGTAATGTGACCATGGATCAAGATAACTGGAATAGAGTTGAGACTCCAGTTGAGCACATCTCAGGACAGAAGTTGGCTGTGAGACAGACATTGGACATTATGTAATACGATTTTTAAAAAAATCAAATAGGACCTGAGGTTAAACTTTCCCAGCTGATTCCTGTTTTGTGTAGGGATAAATTGTCCAACCTACAATTTTTCATTGTGGTCAAATTGGTTTACTAGTCTCAGAATATCTTATTACAGTCTTTCCTTTGAATATTGTTTGTGCTGTCTTTTCCTCCAGTTTTTAATTGTGAAATGTCCTTTGCTTTTTTTTCCTCTACGTATTCATGATGTTAGCCCAAGTTACTCTTCTTGGTTGTTGATGCTCAGCTTCCTTAGACAACACATTTGCACATGCAGACTTACATATACAGTTTTTTTTATGACTTGAGTATGTATTTTATAAGCAGTTCTGGTAAATGTCAGTTGATACTGATGGTGATGTGGACTGGTCCTGCTAATTTATTTGGTCTCTACTTATTCTTGTAAAATACTTCATAATACCAAAGAGCTATGTATACTTTCAGTGTGTTTTAGAGAAGAATTTGCTTATGTACTGTTTTTATTCACAAATAATTTGCATTGTCTTATCTCTTTTAGGAGGAGAGCATTCCCATTGCTTTATCTGGTAGGGATATTTTAGCTAGAGCAAAAAACGGAACAGGCAAGAGCGGTGCCTACCTCATTCCCTTACTTGAACGGCTAGACCTGAAGAAGGACAATATACAAGGTTAGTTGTTTGTTTAAATTGTAAATGGCGATTTAAATCTTGGAGCTATTACCATCTGTTTTTTAGTCAGAACTTAAATAATCTGGAATTCGTATTTATCCTTTTCACAGTTTTTGGCCTGGTTGTCTTGTAAAAATGATCCCTAACTTTTTAAAGAGATTTCTAGTTTTCAAAGTTCTTTTACATATTACACAGCTATGACAACATTCCAGTGAGATAGGCAAAATAAGTATTATTGTCCTATAGATAGGAAAAGCTAAGATCTTGAGAAGTTAAATTATCTGACATAGATACTTACAAACTATGGAACTGAAATGTTTCTTGTGACAGCTCTGTGTCTGTAGAGTTCCTTGTAGAAACATGAACTTTTTCTCTTTAAAGCCTTGTGGTTTGGGGATTTTAAGAGCTTAGGCAGTAGGGAAGAAACAAATTTCCATAACTGTACCCAGAGTAAGCTAATAGAGTTAAGTTTTCATCTCTGAAGCTTTTTCTTAAATTTTCAGCTATTTTTTTCCCCAGCTTTCTTTCTTTCTTTCTTTCTTTATTTTTGGCTGTGTTGGGTCTTCGTTTCTGTGCGAGGGCTTTCTGTAGTTGCGGCGAGCGGGGCCCACTCTTCATCGCGGTGCACGGGCCTCTCACTATCGTGGCCTCTCGTTGCAGAGCACGGGCTCCAGACGTGCAGGCTCAGTAGTTGTGGCTCACGGGCCTAGTTGCTCCGCGGCACGTGGGATCTTCCCAGACCAGGGCTTGAACCCGTGTCTCCTGCATTGGCAGGCAGATTCTCAACCACTGCGCCACCAGGGAAGCCCTCCCCAGCTTTCTTGATCTATAATTATTATTTCTGCCATCTCTCTGTTACTAACTTTCATGTGATATAAATAGAACTGGGCGGCAAGAGTTTCTTATTTGGGTATTTTAACTAGTGAATCTCTTACTAAAATATTAATGAACTTTGGGCTAATAATTGACAACTCGAAGAACCCTTTAAGGGGTTGTAACTAAGAAGAGTACAAGAATTGTATAGCATTGTTACTGAGGAAAAGTCTAAATCTGGAACAATATAATAGGTTCTCTTTTTTTTTTTTAAGAAATTTATTCATCTGAGTGTCTTAATTAAAAGGGGAAATATTTCTGTAGCTTCTTAAACTCTTAATATATGCTGGTTTTTTTCTGTTTTCTCTGTTATTTGTTATTTTCCAGCAATGGTGATTGTTCCCACTAGAGAACTTGCTCTACAGGTCAGTCAAATTTGCATCCAGGTCAGCAAACACATGGGAGGGGCTAAAGTGATGGCAACCACAGGAGGAACCAATTTACGAGATGACATAATGAGGCTTGATGATACAGGTAGGAAATGATTGATGTAAGGTGTCTGGCTCTCTGTAATTCCACACACAGGTGTTTCCTTTCAGTAACTTATTAAAGTTGTTTTTAAAATTAATAAAGAACAAACATTGCAGTAGAAAAATGAATAAAGGAAATGACCATTTCATTCAAGCATAAAAACAAATTGTTTTAGTAATTGAAAGAATATTCAACCTTACTAGTAATTTTTTAAATTACACATAAAAACAGTAAAGTGATATTGTACCTTTCTGATTGACAAGGTTAATTCATATTGGCAAGGCTAATTAGTAACCAGTAATGTGAGTTTGTGGAGAAATTGGCCGTCTTGCAACATGGAGGTATAAATTGATATAATCTCTATGGTGGGCAATTCGGCATTATATTTCAAAATTATAAATGTATATTTTTAAGAATCTTTTTTTGAAGAAATAAGTGGACAAATGCAAGGTGGTTTACTACAGCATGGTTTGTAGTACTGAAAAAATTGGAGCAACATGAATGTCAGGGGAGTTTGGCTAAAATACATTGGGTATAGTCTGAAGGGAATTCCACACGGCCATTAAAGAGTGAAGCTGACCTGTATTCATTTTTTAATGAAGAGTTCTCCATGATACATTATTTAGTGAAAAAAGAAAACAGCAAGAATGAAATCCACTTATATAAAATTATATATAGAATTTTAGTCAAAATTTTATATATGATTATCATTTGATAAGTTTAATTACTATATTCTTTGTGCTGTCCTGTTATTTAAAATGATTATTTGATCCTTATTACAGTCTTCAGAAGACCATTGATCTAGATTAAAGGCAAGCTACTGTATCAGAAGCTTGGCATACCTTTTGTTTTTCCTTGGGGGTTGCCCCAAGACAAGTATGCCCCTTATTTGGAGCAGGTGATTTGGGAAGTTGTAGCCCCACCCCATGTAGCAGTGAAACTAAACAGGTATTCTCTAGCCAACCAAAGATGAAATGGAAATCCATATTCTAAAACACACCTTTGCCTCTTTTTATTATTCCTACCTCTACAGCAGTATTTCTGATAAAATATATGATATAAACCTTTACTATATCCTTTTTGCCCCAACTAAAATTAACGAAAATATGTTTTCTAATCTTGTGTAGTGCATGTCGTGATAGCTACCCCTGGGAGAATCCTGGATCTTATCAAGAAAGGAGTAGCAAAAGTTGATCATGTCCAGATGATAGTATTGGATGAGGTAATGTCTCTTCATTTGGAAACATACTATTCTGTACTACTCTGGCTTTGTTCATAACTGCCAGTGAGTGAAGCATAACCTCTTCGTGTTTATGAGCTTTTATTTATTTATTTATTTATTTATAATTTTTGGCTGCATTGGGTCTTCGTTGCTGCGTGCAGGCTGTCTCTAGTTGTGGCGAGCGGGGGCTGCTCTTCGTTGCAGTGGGTGGGCTTCTCATTGCGGTGGCTTCTCGTTGCAGAACACAGGCTCTAGGCACACGGACTTCAGTAGTTGTGGCACGCAGGCTCAGTAGTTGTGGCTCGCAGGCTCAGTAGTTGTGGTACACGGGCTTAGTTGCTCTGCGGCACGTGGGATCTTCCCGGACCAGGGCTCGAACCCATGTCCCCTGCATTGGCAGGCGAATTCTTAATCACTCTGCCGCCAGGGAAGTCCCTATGACCTTTTAATAAATGCATGACTCGTCGGTTCAAACTAATTTGCTTATAAAACATGTTTTACCCTTTAAAAACAATAGATGATAGGAATTTATAGGAGTAAATCAGCCTTGTGTCTTTTTCTTAGTAAAGCCAGGTTTTTATTTTTCAATAAGAGAAGTTGTTGAATAATCTCAAAGCCAAGTTCATTCTAAGTCTCTTTCCATTCTGTGATTCATCTTAAGAAGCATGTAATGTCTCTAACCCCTCATTTAACATACAACTTTGTATTGTTTGGTTTTTCGTCTCTGTTATAATGTGTTATCTCACCAGGTTATAAGTGCCTTTTAAGAACTTATTCAGCTCTGCATCCTTGGGACCTAGCAGTGTTTTATATGTATATGAAATCAGTGTTGATGTTTTTAAAGTTATTTTCCTGTTTGGTCTGTGTTTTAGATTACTAGAGCAGTTTCGTCATGATCTAATTTGGAACAGGTTTTTATCTTTGAGTAATGAGAGAGCACATTTATTAGTTACTGCGTGCTAGCACTAAGTGCTTTACATGTTTTTTCATTTAATTTTTGCAAGAATCCTATAAGGTAGGTATCCTATAAAGTAGTTACTACAGTAAGAAGACACCTTAATTTTTAAATTGTGGAAACTGAAATAGTCAGTGGTTTAAGAAGCCTCCCAACATAGCTAATAAGCGAAGGAGACAAGTTTTAAACCCAGGTAGTTTGACTCTGCAGCCTGTACTTTTAATCACTATACCATAATGTCTCTGTAATGGGAGTCACATTAAAATTTTGTTATGGGAACAAGGATTATATCTGTCTAGGACTTTTTTTCCTTGGAAGATGAGTATTACAGACTTTTCCCCTTCTGAATCACTGGTAATGTGTCTTGGTGCCTTGGACTATGCAGTGTTGTAGAGGACTTACTGTTTACGACCAGGAGCATTCCATGAACTTGCTGGATGATGCCTTATTAACCAAAGACCTTAGACATTATTTCATTGTGTTTAAGATCGTCTTCTCTTTGTACTGCAGGCAGATAAGTTGCTGTCACAGGATTTTGTGCAGATAATGGAGGATATTATTCTCACGCTACCTAAAAACAGACAGATTTTATTATATTCTGCTACCTTCCCTCTTAGTGTACAGAAGTTCATGGTGAGTATAAACCTGTACTTGGAAGCAGTACTATCCTGTTGTTCATGAGTATATCTTTATCCATGATTACATCTTACTACTAGTCTATATATTAACGCTGATTTCAAGTTTTGGGCTTTTTCTTTAGCTGATCAATTAAGGTTTGTTGTGCATAAATTAACTGATTTTTTTAAGATACAAAAGTAATTTGATTCTTATTTGTTCACTTAGCTTTTGTTGTCAGACTGACATAGCCATTGATGCTAGATAAATTGATTACAGCATAATTCTATATTTAAAGTACAAAATAGTAACTTAGCTGTATATCTGAATGTTATATCTCCCATTTTATGGTAATTTACTTCTTTCATGACAGATAATAACATTTTAAAGAGGGCTCCATCCCTTAAAGTAAGAGTTTATCAGACAGAAATGTATGAGGATATATTCTGAGTTTAAGAAATAGACTCTGCTTTCATTTAAATATGAGACTCTTCTTTTTTTTCAGAATTCCCATTTGCAGAAACCCTATGAGATTAACCTGATGGAGGAACTAACTTTGAAGGGAGTAACCCAGTACTACGCATATGTAACTGAGCGCCAAAAAGTACACTGCCTCAACACACTTTTCTCCAGGGTAAGTCTGTTAGGCTTCAGCAGCTGAATGTTGTCCGTTACTTACTACTTAACCTCAGTAAAACAAACAGTTGTATCAGTTTTCTCACCATTTTCTTTTTCTTTTCTTTTTTTTTAAATACTTATTTATTTGGCTGCTCCAGGTCTTAGTTGTGGCATGCGGGATCTCTTAAGTTGCAGCATGTGGGCTCTTAGTTGCGGCATGTGGGATCTAGTTCCCTGACCAGGGATCGAACCCGGGCACCCTGCACTGGGAGCACGGAGTCTTAACCACTGGACCACCAGGGAAGTCCCTCTCAGCATTTTCAGTGTAAAAAAAATTCCTTAGTATTTCCTGAAAGGTAGTTTGAGTTGTTGATCTGAAGCTGATACTGTATGATTGACAAGTCACAGGCACTTCTAATTTGATTCTAAAATAATTTGACCTTAATTACAGATAATCCTCATTATTCTCAGTAATTATAATTGTTCCGTTGTAGGCAGATTCTGTTTTTGCAAATTTGCCTACTTGCCAAAATTTCCTTGTCACCCCGAAGTCAGTACTCAGGTGCTCTTGAGGTCATTTGCAGACATACGTGAAAAATTTGAGACCTCATGCGGTTTCCCCCTGCTTTCTTGTTTCAGCTCATACTATAAATGAACACCCTTTTCACAGTCTATTTAGTGCCACATTTCCCACATTTCTGTGCTTTTCTGTTGATTTCACTCTTTTAAATGGCCCCTAGGCATAGTGCTGAAGTGTTGTCCAGCGCTCCTAAGTACAAGAAGACTGATGTGCCTTGCAGAGATAATGTATTAGATAAACTTCATTAAGGCATGAGTTACAGAGCTGTGGGCCATGAGTAAATAAGGTGTCTTTAAACAGTAACACTGTTTAAACCAAATTCCTTGGTGGTCCAGTGGTTAGGACTCCATGCCTCCACTGCAGGGGGCATGGGTTCGATCCCTGGTCAGGGAACTAGGATCCTGCAAGCTGTGTGGCAGGGCCCAAAAAAAAAACCAGTAACACACATAAAACAAGGTTATCTGTTGACCCGTTTATGAAGAAGTTAAGTGTTCCTCACAGGAACCTAACCCTGTATTTCCCCTGGAAGCAGTGGTCCTATATTCAGTAATTCAGTGTTTCCAGTAACTGTATAGAACATAACTACCTCAAGTAATGAGAATTGGCTGTGTTTTACTCCTGTTGGCAATTATGCGGCCCTTATGAAAAATACTCTGCTACAATAAAACTTACTCTACAGTAAAAATTATCTTCAACTACTATGTAAATGAATAGTACTTAAAATTTTTACAGTTTTGCATCTCTCTTGTATCATGAGATTCTAAGTCTTAGATGATATTTTCAACATTAGGGTTAATATTTTCAAGATTTGTCAAAGTTAATGAAGGTTTTTGTTTTCCTTCCTTATGTCATCGTTTTGTTTTGTTTTGTTTACCCCCTGTGCTCAGCTTCAGATAAACCAGTCGATCATTTTCTGTAACTCCTCTCAGAGGGTTGAATTGCTAGCCAAGAAGATTTCTCAACTGGGTTATTCTTGCTTCTATATCCATGCTAAAATGAGGCAGGTGAGTGTAAAACTTGAACTTGCATAGATTTTTTAAAAAACCTTTTTCTTAGTATTTCTTGGATTTTGTTTTGTTTTAATGCTCTTCCAAATGCCCTGAGTTTAAGAATAAATTATTCCTTAGCAGGCAAAGGACCATTCATTTTAACCTCTCTGGCATTAGGTTTTCTAACTACAAACAGGGGTAATAGTACAAATTCTTACCTCACAAGGTTGTCAGGAAGATTGAGATTATGTAGGAATGAATAGTTTGTAAGTTGCCAAACATAATAGAAATGTGAGATTTTATTCCCTTCCTTCCCCTTATTCTTAGATTTGGGCTAGTATTTAATACAGTAATCACTAGCTACACGTGGCAATTTAAAAGAGTTAAAATTTAAATAAGTAAGTTAAAATTAAACAATATTTAAAATTTAGATTCAGTGCAATCCCTATCAAACTACCAATGGCATTTTTCACAGAACTAGAACAAAAAATTTCACAGTTTGTATGGAAACACAAAAGACCCCGAATAGCCAAAGCAATCTTGAGAAAGAAAAACGGAGCTGGAGGAATCAGGCTCCCTGACTTCAGCCTATACTACAAAGTTACAGTAATCAAGACAGTATGGTACTGGCACAAAAACAGAAATATAGATCAATGGAACAGTATAGAAAGCCCACAGATAAACCCACTCACATATGGTCACCTTATCTTTGATAAAGGAGGCAAGAATATACAGTGGAGAAAAGACAGCCTCTTCAATAAGTGATGCTGGGAAAACTGGACAGCTACATGTAAAAGAATGAAATTAGAACACTTCCTAACACCATACACAAAAATAAACTCAAAATGGATTAAAGACCTAAATGTAAGGCCAGACACTATAAAATTCTTAGAGGGAAACATAGGCAGAACACACTATGACATAAATCACAGCAAGATCCTTTTTGACCCACCTCCTAGAGAAATGGAAATAAAAATAACAAATGGGATCTAATGAAACTTAAAAGCTTTTGCACAGCAAAGGGAACCATAAACAAGACGAAAAGACAACCCTCAGAAAGGGAGAAAATATTTGCAAATGAAGCAACTGACAAAGGATTAATCTCCAATATACACAAGCAGCTCATGCAGCTCAATATTAAAAAAACAAAAACCCAATCCAAAAATGGGCAGAAGACCTAAATAGACATTTCTCCAAAGAAGATATACAGATGGCCAACAACACATGAAAGGATGCTCAACATCACTAATCATTAGAGAAATGCAAATCAAAACTACACTGAGGTATCACCTCACACCGGTCAGAATGGCCATCATCAAAAAATCTACAAACAATAAATAAATGCTGGAGAGGGTGTGGAGAAAAGGAACCCTCTTGCACTGTTGGTGGGACTGTAAACTGATACAGCCACAATGGAGAACAGTATAGAGGTTCCTTAAGAAACTAAAAATAGAAGTACCATATGACCCAGCAATCCTACTACGGGGCATATACCATGAGAAAACCATAATTCAAAAAGAATCATGTACCACAGTGTTCATTGCAGCACTATTTACAATATCCAGGACATGGAAGCACCCTAAGTGTCCATCAACAGGTGAATGGATAAAGAAGATGTGGCACATATATACAATGGAATATTAGCCATAAAAAGAAACGAAATTGAGTTATTTGTAGTGAGGTGGATGGACTGAGAGTCTGTCTTACAGAGTTAAGTAAGTCAGAGAAAAACAAATACCGTATGCTAACACGCATATATGGAATCTAAAAAAAAAAAAAAGATTCTGAAGAACCTAGGGGCAGGACAGGAATAAAGACCTAGACGTAGAGAATGGACTCTAGGACATGGGGAGGGGGAAGGGTAAGCTGAGACGAAATGAGAGAGTAGCACTGACATATATATACTACCAAATGTAAAATAGATAGCTAGTGGGAAGCAGCCAAGTAGCACAGGGAGATCACCTCATGCTTTGTGATCACCTAGAGGGGTGGGATAGGGAGGGTGGGAGGGAGATGCAAGAGGGAGGGGATATGGGGATATATGTATACATATAGCTGATTCACTTTGTTACACAGCAGCAACTAACAACAATGTAAAGCAATTATACTCCAATAAAGATGTTAAAAAAATAAAATTTAGTTCTTCAGTCACACTAACCACATTTGAAGTGCCTCATTACATGTGACTAGCAGTCACCGTTTTGGAAAGTACAGATACAGAACATTTCCATCATTGCAGAAGGTTCTGATTTTTCTGTGTACCTCCTCAGGTACATCTGTTTTTACTATTTGCCTTTAGAAAAGGATGCAATCTGTATTTCAGAACTTAATTCAACAGAAAATAGATTCAACACCATCACAAGACAACATTTTGTGTTTGTGCTGACGTTGTGAAATTTCATAAGAAAGTAGTTTCTGTAGGCTAACGGGCTAAGAACTTAATCAACTCACATATGGTTTTCAAAGAAGCTTAGTGTCATGGATCAGATACCTTCATGTAGGCCCCTAATATTAAAATTATCACAGGAAATGAATGTATTAAATTGAAGAGAATATTTCAGAATGGAAGAACATTGTGTTGAAAAGAAAGACCAGTTTGCCAGATGCTAGATTTATTGCTTTTTGCTAGTCAGTGTATGTTTTCATTTTTGTTTTTTAATTGGAAAGTAGTTATTTTTAGCTTTTGTATATAATAACTGAAAAGGTAAATAGTAGATGTTTTGGTCAAGCCAAACTTTTGACATCTTTTGTTTGAAATATTTTAGAAGTATGGTGAAAATTATCACTAAAAATCCACTCCAGCAAAAAAGAAAAATACCTTTAAGAGTTGAGATAATAAACAACATATACACACGTATTCATATTAATTCCCATGGGAAACTAATTTATGGTTAATTATTTTCACGTTTTGTTTTTAATTTATGTGTATTGAATTTGGCTCCTTTCTCATTCATGTAAAAAAATTTTTGGGTATAAAGAACTTTGGGTAGGAGAAAAAATCATGGCAGTTTGGGGGCTTGTGTGAGTTTTAATCAAATCAAATGCATTACTTTGTTCCTAGGAACATCGGAATCGTGTATTTCATGATTTCCGAAATGGCTTATGCCGCAATCTTGTTTGCACTGGTAAGTATTTTGTTTTGTTTACCCGTAGTTTTTCTTCTTAGTTTTGCTCTTTCTCTATCGTATCACGCAGTGAGGCCTGTGACATAGTCCAGCTTGCTCTACTATCATTTCTAGAATTTCTGAAGTTGAGAATGAGCTGTAGTTAACTTTTGAAATTAGGTTCCATACCTGAAACTGCAGAAGACTTGTTCTGGCACTCATACCTCATCTCTGCCTTTTAAACCAGTTTTGGGGTTTGTGTATTTTCTGAATAGTTTTAGCATACAGGAATGAATTATATATAGCATACACAAAATGAATTAAGAAACTATGTTTTAGAAGTGTTTATCATGGCCTTTTTGGGGTTTTTTGCCAGAATCAGACCAGTTTATATTTTGGTATATTTCACTGTGAAGAAAAACAAACTGGGGTGGGGCAGGTGGACAGTCAGAGCAGACAAAACAAATGGATTCAGTAGCCTCCCATCTCTACACTGGGAATATAGTCTTAGTATTGATACTAGATTAATAATCTAAACTAGGCTTCTGGATAGAGGGAAGAACCTGGATTTTTTTTTTTTTTTAATTTTTGAGGTATACACACAGATAAATACAGAACTGCATGGGTTCTGAAGGCCGACTGTAAAGTTATATGCAGATTTTCAACTGTGAGACCCTAACCCCTGAGTTGTTCAGGGGTCAACTGTATAGACAAACAGAAAGTGCCATTTGCCATTAACCATTTCCTTATTTGAGAATGAAAAATACTTTTTTGTTTTCTAGAAAGAGTTCTTAGTACTTATAGAACTCACCCATTGATACGAATTACTGCTGTGGTTACATGGTTTTATTTTTAAGCATTACTTGCAAGGCTGCCTTCAGATAAGTTTTTGAAGTGCCGATGCTTGCTTCTTTCTGATTTTTCAGAACAGTGGGTAATATGTCGTTAAATAAGTACTGAATAACATTTATGTGTAAAATGTATAAATAAATATATGCAAAGTACCACTCCTCTCTTCAAGGAGTAGTTGTTTAATCAGAGATAGAAAGATAACATTAAGAACCTAAGGCAGGGCCTGCAGACTTATTCTGTGAAGTGTCATATAGTAAATACCTTAGACTTTGCACACCATATGGTCTCTGTTACAAGTTATAAACTTGTGGCAGTATATAAACAAATGGGCATGGCCACATGGCAGTAAAACTTTATTTACAAAAACAGGCATTGGGCTGGATCTACAAGGGAGTAAAGGTAATTTGCAAGTGGGAGGTATGTACAGTAAATAATCATAAATTTTCGTAAGAGAGGGAAGGTGACTAGCTGAGGTGATCTGAGAAGAGATGAAATTGTAATTTAAGCTATAGGTGAGTTTCAGACTTGGAGAAGAAGGAATTTTAAGTTAGGGGACTGGTATAAAAAGTAATCCATAGACGGCTAAGAAGATATGTTTAAAGAAGTATAGTGGACAAGTTTGGTGGAGAGGAAGGTTTGAGATGTGTTAGAGAAGTATGTTAGGACCAGAGTATAGAGTGGAGGACCTTGAATATCAGTTTTAAATTTTATCTGGAGGCAATTTAAAATAATGAGTTAACAAATTCAAAGCAGTATTTTAGAAATATTTGACCATGGATTATTTTGAAGCGTGGAGCTGATAGATGCAGGGAGAACTAGTTATTAGCCTATAATAATTATTTCTACCTGTATTTTTCAAAGCCTAAATTAGCATAATAATTGTGGGACTAGAAAAGAGTTAGAAGGGATAGCCTTGCATATTAGCTTACCTCAGACCTGTTATAAATCATTTAGCAGAACGGGATGAATGAATTCTAAACAAAGCATAAATAATTACTGCTAGAGGATTATGTCTTTTTAGAAGTATTCTACGTTACACAACAAAATTTTTAAAAATAATTTACTCTGTTAGCCTTGGATTAAATACTCAAAAATAGACAGAAGAAAATTATACTCCTGAGACTCATTTATGAGTGTATAGCTTATCAGTCATCCTTGACTTGCACAGTCACCTTAGACCATTTTTTAAAACTTTGTTACAGGACTGGGAAAAGGTAACTTGTTGAGCAGAAAGCTGCTTATGGTAATGTGCATGACAGATAATGCCAGTAATTTGCAAATGCTTTTGAATTACTGATGAGGTGAATGAAGCTTAGGTTACATTAGAAATATATGTTAAAGAGTATTATGGCACCAAATTGAAGGATATAATGGAGTTTTTGTTTTTGTTTTTGTTTTTTTTAAAGATTTGTTTACCCGAGGTATTGATATACAAGCTGTGAATGTGGTAATAAACTTTGACTTCCCAAAGCTGGCAGAGACCTATCTCCATCGTATTGGAAGATCAGGTGAGGAAAAGGAAGGAGATGTTCTTCGTGGAAGTTGTTTGAGAAGTTTAATCACTAAATTTTGTTCCTTTGTAGAGTGTGGTAGCAGTTAGAACAGTGAATTAAAACTAATTTAGTTGTTTGATATATCAAATTAATTTCCAGTTCTTCCAGAACACTTATTTTAAAAGGTTAAAATAACTTTATGCTTAATTTAAGATTCACAAATGAGAACCTCACTTCTGTAACTGTACTGTTTAGTATGTATATTCTGGCAACTTCTGACAGAAATGAGCACCCGTTTTTTCATTTGAAAAAGGTAAAATAGAAGTACTACTTCAGGCTGTGAAACCTGAAGTTGTAACGTGTGTATGGGTTCATATACTCAGAATGGTAGTGAACAAAAACATAAATCCTTTATGGATTTGCCACTTACACAGTAGTGCTTGCACATTGATTCCCATATTTAACTGTTTTATTAATTAAAATTGGTTTTTGTTAGGTCGCTTTGGTCATCTTGGCTTAGCCATCAACTTGATCACATATGATGATCGCTTCAACCTGAAAAGTATTGAGGAGCAGCTGGGAACAGAAATCAAACCTATCCCGAGTAACATTGACAAGAGCCTGTATGTGGCAGAATACCACAGCGAGCCTGTGGAAGATGAGAAACCTTAACAAGCACGTGTGTACCCGACACAATAGCAAAGTGAGCATGATGTTTAAAGAAAGGAAATCAAGGTCCTCTTTCCTGGGGGAAATTTGATGTTCCACGGTATATAATTAGCAATAAAGGATGAAATACCTCTTGGCATAAATGACAGTAAACAGGAAGTATCTCTGTTGAAGTTGTGATCTTATTGGCGAATCCATAAATGCGGTTCACTTGAATACAGTCTTCCTGAGTAATGTAGTATGTGAGCAGTACTTAAGACAAGTTCAGACTTCTAAAATAATGGAAGCAAAAAAGAATCTTAGAGATTTTGAATATGAAAATATTTTTGCTCTTTTCCTTTATCACTCGGTCATCTTTGTTAGCGTTCACTCTTAATTTCTAATGGGTACCTTAATAAACTATGTTAATTTACCTGTAAAATTTTATTGCTAAAGGTGTAATCAGGTTATGAGGATAACTGTCTTATTTTAAATGCCCACTCTGGTTTCCTGCAGATGGTTTCTCATCTTTTGGTGACTTGTTGGGCTCTGGTAGAAATGCTTAAAACAAGGCTTAACATAGGGAAAAACCTCTAAAACAGCCTACATTCCTCTAAGGAAAATCTGATTTGAGAGCTGATAGTTTCCAAATCAGCAGTGAACATCCTACCTGTTGCTATTTTTAGATTTTTCAAATTACTTTCTTCACTTTAACCTTTTTATCCTAATTTAAATGTCAAACACAAAACCCTTGGACAAATATAAAACTAGCCCATGTTTGCTAATACATTGGCAGGCTGTTGAGTTCATGTACGGTTTAAAAAAAAATTTTTTTTTTTAATTGTCACAGAGACTGCTGCCTGTTACTAGAACTTTCAGGGTTTCATTCTGTCTCTGGGATACATAGCAGAAATTCCTTAATCCTGAGTGGATTCTATAGTAGGCAGACAGGCTCAGTAGAAGCTGTGATAGAGAGCAGTGGCACGGGGATTGTGAACACCTGTGTGTCCTAGTTCATATTGCTTTCAGGACATTAATTTCAGGCTTCTTTTTTTTTTAGGTTTTGACAAACTACAGAAGGCTCGTTTGGATCTGTGACACATCGATTTTGGGGGGATGCTCTTCTCTTTGTGGGTTTTTCATCTTCTTTTATTTTGGAACTATGAAGACTTAAAAGAGCTCAGACATTTTTTCTTTTTTTTAATTGGTGAAGAGAAAAAAGCTGAAAAGGAATTTACCTTTTTTGTTCCACTTGTTTGCACTGTGTGCTGACTGAACATTAGTTGCACTAACTGCTGGTTTTTTAAAAATGTTTTCTGGGGAAGGGGGACAAGGAAGGAGGAGAAAGAAGAGAAGGGGAGAAACCCTAAAAAGAGAAGAATCTTGATGAACACAAGCTTGTCTGCGATTTCAGAATTCTCCAACAGCTGACTCTTGAGTGCATTTCAACTTCTCCCTGGTTACTCATCCGTTTTTTAAGCCTGAAGAGCTTATTACTTATTTGTGCAAAGTGCCTTATGCTATGAGACCATTCAGAATATCATCTTTTAGACACAGCCCAAGGAATCAACAGTAGTAGTGTTTTTTTCTTTTTTCTTTCTTTTTAAAATTTTTGTCTTTCCATTTTGGTTTCAAGTTGAAGTCTCTCTCTTCCCTTTCTACCCGATACTCAAGCCCAGGGCTGGAAGATGAAACGTATTAGTAATGTTAAACACCATTTTCTTTTTCTTTATGTGGAGGAGTTGATATGCAACTGCAGTTCATCCGCACTGTAAATACATGTATTTAAAAAAAAAAACAATCCCAAGTAAAAATTTCTTCTGGGCTGAGTAGATGCAACATCATCGCTCCCAAAGGAAAGAGCAGTCTATCATTGCAGGAGCCATATGACAAGCCTTTTGTGCTCTATAGCAGAACACTAAAGACTGGTTTACATACGCCTCCATTAGCAGTTATGGCACTTGATGTGTAGACATGTCAGAGCCTTTGACCCTCTTTCCTCTGTGGCAAAGCGTGTCCCATAGAAAATTGGGTGTGTATACTTGTATAAACTTTGTAAATAGGTTTTTTTCTGGGTTCATATATATATATACATATATATATATATATTTTTTTTTTTTTTGGATGAAGGTTGCTGGGATTAAGGGGATTAGAGTGATTATGGGAGCAGCTAAAGATGAGAGGGGCTCAGTTTTCCGCAACACTAAATTCTAAAAAAGTACTTTGGCTTCTTACTGTAGAGAGCAGACCTCTACAGGGACACCCTCTGTTGGAAAAGGGACCCAGAAGTCTGGGATTCACTGCTGCCACACTTTGTCTCATATAGTACCTTTGGAGGAGGCCTGACAGAGAGAGCAAGGAAGCTTCAGAAACCTGTAATTCAAGATGTTATTTTTGAGACGCTCTCTCTGATAATGTTTCTTCCCCCCTTTTTAAAAGTTTGAGAAACTTTTCAAGCTCAGCAAAAGGGGACAAAGAATAATTTGCCTTGCAGTGTGGCAGTTTGAGTGGCAGTTTCTTTGAGCAGTATATGTATAAAGCATGGATTTGCATTTCAGAATATTAGCCAGTACCAGCTGTGGTAACATTAGCAGTTCTGGGGCTTACTTTCTGTGGATCTTCTGTACTGTGTAAGTGTATTGCCCTCTGCCCACCTTGATACATAAACTTGGAGGAATGGGCAACCCCTGAGAGCTGTTAACTTTGATGCTACAGAAAGCTGCTTGCCATCCTCTTGCTTTGTGACAAGAATTATCTGTCATTTTGCATTGTAAATTGCTGGCAAATGCGTTACAGTCAATAGTGTTGCTTTAAATTGTGCCCCTCCCAACATGCTTGATGTTTGGCCTGATCTCCAGGCAAAAGGAGTGAGATGAAGCAAAACCAGTGAACTTTTTTTTTAATGTTTTTAATTCCCTTTTAACCCAGTGTACTAGGTCAATTAGGAGGCATCTAGGATTTTTTTTTAAAAAAAAGGAAAAAATAAAATTAAAAAAATTTGATTTCCATATGCCATTGTTTTCCAAAACCCTAAAATATTGCAAGATGTGTCCTGCATAAACTTTCATGCTTAACTCATCTGGAAAAAGAAATCAGTTATTCAAAGTTGCTTTTTGACTCTGCCTAGTTCTAAGCAAAATTGTGACTCACCCAAAATTCCTTGAGGATCAAAATCCTGTAGATGCCTCCTGCTCAGACATAGCCCTAACTCCTTAAAACTGTAGCAAGAGCTGCACAGTACAAACCCCAAAAAGAATAACTCATTTGTCTGGTAGCCAAGCCACATGTGTCTGTCCAGCCAATGTTGGTTACTAAATACAAGGCCTACTTAAGGAAGTAACCTTTTTCCGGGGAGGGGTGGGGGGAGGGAATTTAAAAGGCATCAACTTTTGACCAAAAATCTTGCCCTTGTACTGATGCAGCTCTCTTTCTCCCCCACCTCTGGCGAGATAAGAGGGATCATTCATTATAGAAGAAAAACAAGGAATGCTCATAAATGCAATTTTGTGTCTCGCTAGAGAGTGTGTGGGTGACTAAGCAGCGCAGTCTTTTTTGCCATCCTCAGACTGTGCTCTGCCTGGTGCCACATGCCTGTGGGTCCCTCTAAAAGCACAGACTTTAAATTGAAAGTATTAATGAAGTACAGCCTCTGATGAGGAGTGGCACTTAAAACTATCTGGGACACCACTATTGGACACAGTCTTGTAGAGGCAGCTGTCCAGTTTTGGTGCTTGTCTCTTGAATAGGAATTGTTAAATGGAAAGATGCTCTAAGGACTAGGTCAAAGCCTAGTTTTTTTTTTTTTTTTTTTTTTTAATTGCCCTTACAATAAGGAGCATTGTTATTATTGGAAGTTGTTTTTGTGTTCCTTGCAGTACTGGGTGTTTATTTTAAGTAATGATAATATTTTTCCACTGGTTCATTTGGATGAAAACTATTTGCCCTATTTTTAATATTTAAATTATATTCAGCACCTGGTTTAACCAGTGGTTATATAGTTGTGTAATGGGTTGTGGACTGTTACACAGCTTGCTGCCTCTGTCTTTCTCTTTTCCTTACATTCCGATGGAGAAACTTCCTTGCCTTTTTTTTTCCTTAGGAATGGAATGGAATAAATTTATTCTAAAATGATCTTCCATGGGAAGAAGTAAGGGAGAGAGAAACCTAAATATAATCTCTAAATTATTTTCAAGTTGGTTCCAGCATCATAATATGGGTTGGCCCCAAAGACTGGGGGGGAGGGGGGAGGCAATTGGTTATCAGTATTTGTTTTCAGAATGAGATGGGAGCATCTTTCCTTTGCCATGTGCTTTGTGTTAGAGACCGTCATGCTTGGGTTAGAACCAGACAACCCAGCACAAAGCCTTGAGTGTAAATTGTTGGAATCAAAACATCTCATTCTGATCACTTGATTTTTTTTTTTTTTTTTAATAGGGGTGGGAGGGAGGTTACTTTGCCCCAAAAGGGAGGGTATCTGCACTAAGGATTTAGAAACACTTTGGAAGCTCATAACCTCATCAGAAACTGCCTTTAGTCACACTCCTGACCTTATAGATGAGTAACAAAAAGATGAAATAAGTTCTTGGGAATTAAGCCATGTTATTTTAATTTGCTCCTTTTTCAACGTTCTGTGTCTCTTAAGCTGTTATTGTGGAATCATTTTCTGGCAAAATACCTTTGTCAAGCAAAATTATTGGCCTCGGAGCTGACGTCAGTCAACTGGTGAATTTAAGTGGACTTTGGTGAGCTTATAGTTGTACTTTATATCCTTAAAGGTAGTTTTTTAAAACTTCCAAAGAAAACCCACTCTCCTTTCTGATCTAAAAACTCATCTTTGGGGTAAAGAGTTAAGTGTCCAAAGGTTGTAACAGTTCATGAGGTAAGAGGGCGCTAGCCTGGCACCTGGATTCTGCCCCTCCGTTGCTGACAGATTCCAACAGAAGTGTGTTTAAATTCTCCAGTAGACAATACTGGGTTGGGGGGGAGGGGGGGTAGGGTTGGGTTGCTAAGGTACAGGCTGCTGTACTTTACCCAGTGGTTGTGAGGGAGGGTCCCTGGAGAAAACCAAGTCGCTAGTCCCTTTTTTGAAACAAAATTAAAACTTGAAAAAAATTTTTTGTTCAGTACAAAATGGGATAGAATTTAATGTCCCTAGCCACAAGGGACCAGTTCCACTGAGAAGTGAACAGTGGGGATTCAATTTTGAAAACATTTGGGGAAAGGGAAAATTGGCTTTCTGTTAATTGGCAAATGTTCCAGTGGGGCTCTGTTTTTGTTGGAATGTGTTATGTTGTATGTACACATATATGGACCAGAGTGTCTGCTGAGTTTATAAAGTTAAGAAAAGCTGGTTGATAAAATCTTGATTTTTGTTACTTTATCTCAATAAAAGCCCACTGGAACTTCAGATGTGTGTGTGGTGTGTCTATAGCAGCAGGCTGTGCGGTTTAGGAATACTTGCCTTTGAAATCATTTTTACTTAACTCACATTCTGGTAAAGCAGTAAGATTCTCAGCACTACTCCTCTCAGCACTACTCCTCTGAATAAAATATGTGAGCACCTTTGTCCAGCCTTATTCGTTGTCCCACCGTTCGCATTTCACTCTGTTTTCATAGCCTAAACACAGAACAGATAAATCAGTTGGAAAGGAGAGAGATGTTGGTCCACAGTATGTCTGGGGGACTGCCGGTGGTCAGTCACCTAGAATTGTTCAGATGTTTTAGAAAGTTGAACAAAAATTACTTAGGAATTAACGATATGAATGGAATTTGTATTCTGAGACCGAGAAGTACTAATGAAAGAAATCAGAAGATCTAGATAATTGGAGAAATCCAGACACAAAGCTGGACACAGCATCCTTGCCCCCCACCCCAAAAGAAATACTTCAGTATAACAAAATAATGTTCCTGACATGTATGCTGAAAACTGCAAAATATGCTGATGAGAGAAATCAGGCCTGAAGACATAGTCTTCCAATCCATGAACATGACACCTCTATTTTTGTCAGTCCCCCAGTTTCATGTGTAGGTTCAGAGTATTTCCTTCCAGTCAGTCCCAGCAAGCTTACTGACAAGATAGATAGCCACCAAGATAATTCTAAAATTCATATGGAAAGGCAAACCGCCATAACAGTTTTGGAAAAGAACAAAATTGGAGGACTCATTACCTGATTTCAAATTATAGGAAGCTACAGCAGTCAAGAAATTTATAAATTCAGTTCTTTCACTACAATACACTGAAGAAATGTAGGAAGACATGCCATCAACATTTTCATCTAAGGAGCAAAGAATGGATGTGTACAGTCTGGCCGAAGATCAATTTTTCTTGTAGATGCTGTGTGGGCAGTTGTTTGTTCCTAGTTCATTAGGTGCATTTCCATTATCCTGTTAATCTAATCGCGGAACAGCGTACCGGCTATCTCTCTGCCTCTGGATTTGTCCCACCCTCCCTCAGTTTACTGTCTCCAGAGATTGACCTGTATGAACCACATAAATATTTCCTCTGCTCTCCGGCTCCCATTTGGGTTTGCTCACCAGGGATTCCCCCTCAGGATATTAGAAAAAGAGTGAGGTAGGAGTTTGTATTCCTTTAATTCCCTTCCGATAAGATGCCTCTAGCTGCTTTGTTTCTCAACTGGAGATCTCTGCAGCTGAGTCTGTCACTCTCTCCCTCCATTTTCTGGTAACCATCCTCTCCCCTTGGTAGATTTTCCCTACACCCATGCTTTTGTAAATAGGCCAGATGTAAATAAACTCTCCTCAAATTTTCCTATGCCATCTGTTTCTTGTTGGGACCCAGACAGAGTAATTGGTACCAGAAGTGGCCCCAGGAAACAGACTCTTAAAACGAGATTCTGGGATTGGGTTAGTTATATTTGGTGAGCTCAATGATAACCTCCTTATGGGGGTTGGTGGATGGGATGGAACATGAATAATTCATGGTATACAGTGGCATCACAATTCAAATTTTCACTGGTAGTACCATGGGATTAAGTGCAGGTAAAGGACGAGGCATAGGGAAATCAAGGGGCTGTGACAATCAGCAATAATACAACCTACGGACTGGGAGAAAATATTTGCAAATGTTATGACCAACAAGGGATTAATTTCCAAAATATGCAAACAGCTCACACAACTCAACAACAGAAAACCAACCCAATCAAAAAGTGGGCGGATGATCTAAATATTTCTCCAAAGAAGACATACAGATGGCCAAAAGGCACATGAAAAAATGCTCAATATCACTAATTATTAGAGAAATGCAAATCAAAATTACAATGAGGTATCACCTCACTCCGGTCAGAATGGCCACCATCAAAAAGTCTACAAATAATAAATGCTGGAGAGGGTGTGGAGAAAGAGGAACCCTCCTACACTGTTGGTGCAAGTGTAAATTGGTGCAGCCACTATGGAGAACAGTATGGAGTTTCCTTAAAAAATTAAAAATAGAGTTACCATATGATCCTGCAACCCCACTCCTGGGCATATATCTGGAGAAAACTATAATTAGAAAAGATACATGCACCCCTATGTTCATAGCAGCACTATTTACGATAGCCAAGACACGGAAGCAACCTAAATGTCCATCAACAGATGAATGGATAAAGAAGATGTGATACATATATACAATGGAATATTACTCAGCCATAAAAAAGAATGAAATAATGCCATTTGCAGCAACATGGAAGGACCTAGAGATTATCATACTAAGTGAAGTAAGCCAGACAAAGACAAATATCATATGATATGCTTATATGTGGAACTTAAAAAAAAGAGAGAAAAATGAACTTATTTACAAAACAGAAATAGACCCACAGACATAGAAAACAAATTTATGGTTACCAAAGGGGAAAGGTGGGGAGGGATACATTAGGAGGATGGGATTAACATATACTCACTACTATATATAAAATAGATAACCAACAAGGACCTACTGTATAGCACTGGGAACTATACTCAATATTCTGTAATAACCTATAAGGGAAAAGAGTCTGGAAAAGTGTATCTATCTACATATCTATATCTATAGATATATATATATCACTGAATCACTGTGCTGTATACCTGAAACACAACATCGTAAATCAACTATACTTCAATAAAAAAAATAATAACTTCCTTGTACCTTTCCTCCACCAACCACACACACACATAAAAGTGGTAGGCCTTTTAAAACTTGTTCTTTGGCACGGGGTAAAAAAAAAAAAGAAAAGGCCTCAATTGCATACATAAGATTAAAAATATGAACATGCAATTAACATACAAACAGAACAAGAAGGCCTCCCTGGGAGTTTTGAAGAGGGTCCCTTATCTGTAGATAGCTTTGTCCTTAGCTAATTGGTTACTGTGTCCCTAGGACTGAAATAGATGGCAGCCTTCTAAAGTTTTACTTGATTTGTATACACAGAAAATCTCTGGATCTGATGAACAGAATTCTGACTTGAGCCAGTCTGTTGATCTCCTCTGAAGTTTCCAGATGCGAGACAGTTAGCTGACACAGAGCCTCTTGAATAAAAGCGAAGCCTTTCTCAAAAGGACTTGTGACCATTTGCTAGTGTGACTATATATTGGGGAAGAGGGAATAACTAGACTTTTGAGGACTACTGGGGGGCCCAAAATGCTACAGGTCAGAGTAAAGGCTTATGGAGGTCAAGTGATCCATGGAGTTTTGGCTTGGGTCCATCTCACAGTTGACATATTGGGTCCCCAAACCCAGGTCTAGATTGCGTAGTGGGAATTGACATCCTCAGCAACAGGCAAAATCACCAAATTAGTTCCCTGACCCATGGAATAATAAATATTATGGTAGAAAATGCTATGTAGAAGCCACTAGAACTGCCTCTAACTACCAAAGTAGTGAACCAAAACCAATACCACATTCCTGAAGAGACTGCAGAGATTAGTTCCACCAATGAAGATTTAGAAGATGCAAGATTGGTGGTTTACAGGCCTTCCCTGGTGGTCCAGTGGGTGAGACTCTACGCTCCCAGTGCAGGGGGTCCAGGTTCGATCCTGCATCTAGTTGGGGAACTAGATCCCACATGCATGCCGCAACTAAGTTCGCATGCTGCAACTAAGACCCGGCGCAGCCAAAATAAATAAATAAATATTAAAAAAAAAAAAGATTGGTGGTTTTTACTACATCTTCCTTCAACACACATATCTGGTTTGTGCAGGAGACAAATGGATTGTGGGAAATGACAGTGGATTATCATAAACTTAAGTGATGATACCAGTTGCAACTGCTGTTCCAGATGTGTGTGTTCTTTGCTGGAACAAATCAACACATTCCCTGCCACCTGGTATACAGCTACTGATGTAGTGAACACTTTCTTTCTCTAGACCTGATAGCAAAGACTGTATGAAATAGTTGGTTTTCAGCAGGCAGGACCAGCAACACACTTTATTGGTCTGTGTCAGGGCTCTATTACCTCTCTAGCTGGTCTACAGAGACGGATCATCACTGAATTCTACAGGCTATCATCACGCTGGCCCGCTACATTATAGCAGGATACGGTATCTACCTTGGATACTTTGGTAAAATTCAAGCATGCCAGAGGATAGGAAATAGATTCCACCAAAAAATCATGGACCTGCCTGCCCCAGTGAAATCCTAGGGGTCCAGTAAACTGGGGCACGTTGCAATATCCCTTTCTAGGTAAAGGGCAGATTGCCACATCTGGCTCCTTCTACCACTAAGAAAGAGGTACAATGCCTAGTGGGCCTCTTTGCATTTTGAAGGCAATAGATACTTTATTTGGGTGTATTACTTCAAGTCGTTTGCTGAGAAATCTGAATTTTTGTCTTTTTTAACAATGGCCCAGAACAAGAGAAGGCTCTGCAGCAGGTCCAAGCTGCAGTACAGTTTGCTCTGCCACTTAGGCCTTATGATCCAGCAGATCCAATGATCTCAAAGTGTCTGTGGCAGATAGTGATGCTTGTATAAAGCTTTTGGCAGGCTCCTGTAGGTGAATGACAGCACAGATGTTTAGGATTTTGAGAAAAGCTATGCTATCCTCTGCAGAAAACTATTCCCCTTTTGAAAGACAGCTTCTGTGGACTTCCCTGGTGGCACAGTGGTTAAGAATCCACCTGCCAATGCAGGGGACACAGGTTCAATCCCTGGTCCGGGAAGATCCCACATGCCGTGGAGCAACTAAGCCCGTGCGCCACAACTACTGAGCCTGCACTCTAGAGTCCGCATGCCACAGCTACTGAGCCCACGCACCTAGAGCCCATGCTCTGCAACAAGAGAAGCCACAGCAATGAGAAGCCCGTGCACCGCAACGAAGAGTAGCCCCTGCTCACCACAACTAGAGGAAGCCCGCGCTCAGCAACGAAGACCCAATGCAGCCAAAAATAAATAAATAAATTTATTTAAAAAAAAAAAAAAAAACAACAGCTTCTGGCTTGCTCTTGGGCCTTAGTAGAGACTGAACTCTTGACCACCAGGCATTACCAAGTCATCGTGCAACCTAAGTTACCCCTGATGAATTGGACATTGCCTGACTCATCAAGTCATAAGGCAAATTTGGGTTCTGCTGGCCCAGAGGTCTTAATTCCCAAGAGAGAAATGCTTCCTCCAGAGAACTCAGAAGTTCTATTAAACTCGAAACTGAGCCTGCCACACCAGGCTTCTGCCTACTTTGGGCTTCTCATGCTAACCAACCATTGGGCTGCTTTGTGACTATCGATCCTAATTTGAAAGGGGAAATTGGGTTGTGATTACACAAAGAGGTAAGTAAGACTTTGTCTGGAGTGCAGTAGATCTCCTGGGGCTGCTCTTAATACTACCATATAAAGTGATAAAAGTTAACGGAAAATTACAACAATTTAGCACAGGCTGGATTAGTAATAGTCCAGACTCTTCAGGAATGAAGGTTTGAGTCATTCCATCGGGCAAGGAATCAGGACTATCCAAGGTACTTGCAGAGGGCAAAGGAAATATGGAATGGGTAGTAGAAGGAAGAAGGAATTTATAGATAACATTTATGGCCACATGACTAGTTGTAGAAATGAGGACTATAATAGTTATGAGTATTTCTTCCTTATTTTATTATAAATCTGTCAGGTATGTATCAACTAGTTCTTCTCTTTTTTTCTCATCTCATTCTCCTACCGTCTAAGATAAGATGTATTATAGATATCAAAGAGGGTTTTGACCCACTAGAAAAGGCTTGAACATCACCTGAAAATAAAGTGACATATAGGAATTTGTATCCTCTTTTGGGAGATGGTTAGCACGCTTTTTATTTTTTGATGGACAGGAGTATGTTAATCAGATGCATGATTTTGCAGACTTTTTACTTTGGAAGTTAAATATGGTGTAAAAGAGGTGTGACTGAATGTCATATTAACATGGGACGGAATGTTGTGGGTTTTTTAATTGTCCATTTAGCTAACCTGGAACTACATTTCCTAGAATCTCCTGTCTTGTTAAGTTGACTTTGGTAGATTTGTAGTGTATTAACTTGGCTAAGCTAAAATTAAATTTCCCACAATCCCCTTCCCTGTTTGGCTCGGGATCAGAGTTGGCCAAAAGAAAATTTGCACAAGAGTTGGGAGGTGAAACTGAAGCAGCAGGCATTACAATCTGAAGGTCATCATGGTCAGAGGTGAGGAGAGACAGAGAGGTGCCAGAAAGTTCCAGTTTTCCCTTGCTCTTTTTTTTTTTTGCTGCACATCCTTGTTCTTGCTCTATGTCCAGCTCTTTTTCTTTATTGCTAGCTCTGCTGACGAATAGCAACCCAGACCTATTGCCAGACCACTTGGCTGTGAATTCACAGAGCGTAGCTATGAAGAGACAACAGCCTTCCATGGTCTTCTATCCCAGTTCCCTGTGTGATCCCGTTCCAGCAGCTGATGTGCCTCACTTCCAGACTTCCCTGAAAGCACTAACTAGTTCACCCAAACTAGTGATTAAGAAAGCCAATTAGTGATTTTTCCCCTGGCTTTTTAACACCCTCATTTGGACCATTACTTCCCCAGTCTCTCCTCCAATTATGTAAAGCAGTGGCTCTCAAACTTCAACAGGCATCTGGATTACCTAGAGGGTTTACTAAAACCAACTTTCTGAGTCTTACCCCCAGGCTTCTAGGTCTGTGGTGGGGCCTCGATATTTGCATTTCTAACAAATCCCCAGGTAATGCTGATGCTTGATGCTGTTGGTCCAGGGAGCATACACTGGGAACCACTGGAGTAAAGCCTAATTCCTCTAATAATTCCTCATTCTGTAATATCCATTGTAGTTCTGCTTCCTTGATTTAACTCTGGCTAATATAGGGCCATAGACCATATAGGGGAAGAAAAATTAAAAGTTATAAACATGCAATTAGGAACTTGCCAGTGGGGGTGGGAGAAGAGGACTTCTGCCTTTCACTTCCTGCCAAGACAGAGTAATGGTGACCAAATCTACTCCCTTTCCTAAAGCAGCCAACAATGGACAATATATGAAGCAACAGTTTAAGACACTAGACACCAGGCAATGAAAGACAGTGAAACCTGAAGATGAGAAAGGCAAGATGAGCCCTGTGATTATGATCACCCAACTTACTGCCTTGAGAGAGTTTTCCAGCCACGATGCAGGGAAGGGAACCCAAGTGGAGCCCAGCAAACTACCTGAGTTGAGGAAACAGAGCTGAGATTCTGAGAGGAGCAAGAGGATGGAGACCACAGGACAGAGTGCCAGAGAGGAGAGAGCTGCACAGAAAGAGAACTCCAGAGATGTGCAGAGGGCCCCCCTTGAGTATTTAGCTGAGTATTGATTTGCCCAAGCACGTGCAGAAACTACTTGAGACCAGGGAAAGAACCACCCAAAAGGATTAGTGGGAACAGTGCCCAGAGCTCACACAGGGTTGGGAATACTGCCTGTGCCCACGAGGCAGACTGGAATACCTCATGATTCATGAGGCATTGGGTAGAGTACTCAGAAAGGTCTTGCCTCAGTAATGGGGAATAATTAGACTTAGAAAGAGTACTGATATGCTCCCACCTAACACACCTTAAAAAGCAAGACCCAAAAGGATCAGACTCTTTCCAAATAACTTAACTGCTTCCCAGAAAATAAGTTCAATCATATTTATAAAAATATAAAAAATCCAGCACCCAAAGTAAAATTCATAATGTCTGGCAGCTGATTAACAACAAGAAAACACGCAAAGAAGCAGGGAAAATAGGACCCATAATATAGAGAATAATCAGTAAGTCAGAACTGACCCAGATATTAGAATTAGCTAGACAAGAACATTTTTAAAAAATCAAATTAAACTTCTAGAGATGAAAACTACAATGACTGAGGTGAAAAACATACTGGAGGGGATTGATGGCAGATTTGAAAGATTAATGAACTTGAAGATATAGCAATAGAAACTATCCAAAATGAAAAAACATTTTAATGAACAGAGTTTCAGTGAGCTATAGGACAATTTCAAGTGACCTAATATCTGTGTAATAGGTGTCTCCAAAGAAGATGAGGAAGGAGGGATGGAAAATTTTTTTGAAGAAATAATGGTCCGCAAATCTTTAATTTGATTAAAACTATAAACCCACAGATTCAAGAAGCTTAATGAACTCTGAGCACAAGAAATATGAAGAAAACCACAGGGTATATCATAATCAAATTGCTCAAAACCGATGATAAAGAGAAAATCTTAAAAGCAACCAGAAAAAAAGACACATTATGTACAGGGGAACAAAGATAAAAATGATGTAAATTTCTTAGTAGAAAGAATTGTTGACAGAAGACAGTAGGGCAACACCTTTAAAGGACTGAAAGGAAAGAAAATGTCAATCTAGAATTCTATACCCATTAAAATACATTTCAAAAATAAAGGCTTGACTCCCCTGGCGGCACAGTGGTTAAGAATCCGCCTGCCAGTGCAGGGACACGGGTTTGAGCCCTGGTCCGGGAACATACCACATGCCGCAGAGCAACTAAGCCCATGCGCCACAGCTACTGAGCCTGGGCGCTGCAACTACTGAGCCTGCGCTCTAGAGCCCGTGAGCCACAACTACTGAAGCCCATCTGCCTGGAGCCCGTGCTCCGCAACAAGAGAAGCCACCGCGATGAGAAGCCTGCGCACTACAGCAAAGAATAGCCCCCACTCACCGCAACTAGAGAAAGCCCGCATGCAGCAACAAAGACCCAACGCAGCCAAAAATAAATAAATAAATAAAATTCTCACAAGAAAGGTAACTGGAGCTGAGAACACAGCCTATACAATACTTAGTTCCAAAACCCCTCCTCACATCAGAGGAAAAACTCACGTGCTTAGGAACAGAAGAAAAAAAGAAAAAATAAACAAATAAAGGCTTAAGAAATTTTTATACATAAAAAACTGAAAGAATTCATCATCATCAGACCCACATTGTAGGAAATGTTAAAGGGAAAAGCCAAAATGAAATGATATCACGTGGAAATATGGATCTACACAAAGGAAATAAAAAACACTGAAAAGGGTAATTACATTGGTAAACATATAAGATATTTTAATTATTATTTTAATACTTTTAAAAGGTAATTGATTGTTAAACAAAGATAATAAAAATATAGTGTGGGATTTATAACACATGTAAAAGGAAAACATATGCTAATAATAGCAGAAAGTCAGAACAGAAGAAATGGAAGCATACTATTGTAAGATTCTTATTCAGTACTTACAGTGGTATAATATCACTTGAAAGTAGACTGTGATCATTTTAATGATGCATGCTGTAAACACTAAAGCAGCCACTAAAATAACCAAAGAGTTATAGCTAATAAGCCAAAAAAGGAAATAAAATGGAATCATAAAGACTCAGTTCATTCAAAAGAAGGCTGAAAATTTTTAAAATGTACAAAAGTACAGATGGAACAATAGAAAATATGTAGCAAAATGACAGATGTAAACCTAACATTTTCATTAATCACATTAAATGTGTTACTACTACACATCTATTAGAATGACTAATATTAATATCTAAAAGACAGTTGGAACTCTCTTACACTGCTTGTGGGAATGTATAGTTGTACAACTATTTAAGAAATTGCCAGTCTGTTTTCAAAAATAGTTAAACATACACCTACCATATGATCCAGCCATTTTACTCTTACATGTTTACACAAGGAAAACAAAAGTGTTTGTCCATATGAAGTCTTGTATATGAATGTTCACAGCAGCTTTATTGGTAATAGCCAAAAAGTGGGAACAACCTAAGTATTCATCGATGGGTAAATAGATAAACAAATTGTGATATACCCAAACAATGGAATACTTTTCAGCAATAAAAAAGAATGAATTATTGATACGCAAAACAACCTGAACAAATCTCAAAATAGCAGTGATGAGTAAAAGTAGCTAGACAAAAAGAGTACATACTGTATGATCCATATAAAAAATAAAATTCTGAAGATACCACAATGAAGAAAATTACAGGCCAATATCACTGATGAACATAGATTCAAAAATTCTCCACGAAATATTAGCAAATCAAATTCAACAATACATTAAAAGGATCAAACACCATGATCAAGTGGGATTTATCCCAGGATGCAAGGATGGTTCAAAATCTGCAAATCGGGGGGAGGGATAAATGAGGAGTTTGGGATTAACATATACACAATATTATACATAAAATAGATAACCAACAAGGTCCTACTGTATAGCACAGGGAACTATACTCAATATTTTGTAATAACCTATAAGAGAAAAGAATCTGAAAAAGAATAGACATACATATATATGTATAACTGAATCACTTTGCTGAACACCTGAAACTAATGCAACATTGTAAATCAACTATACCTCAATTAAAAAGACCCAAAATCTGCAAATCAGTCCATGTGATACACCACATTAAGAAACTGAAGAATAAAAATCATATGATCATCTCAATAGAGCAGAAAAATCTTTTGACAAAATTCAACATCTATTTATGATAAAAACCCTCAACAAAGTGAGTATAGAAGGAATACATCTCAACATAATAAATGCCATATATGACAAACCCACATCCAACATCATACTTAATGGTCATTTCCTCTAAAATCAGTAACAAGACAAAGATGCCCACTCTCGCCAATTTTATTCAACGTAGTATTGGAAGTCATAGCCACAGCAATCACACAAGAAATAAAAAGAATCCAAGTTAGAAAGGAAGAAGTAAAACTGTCACTGTTTGCAGGTGACAAGACATAGAAAATCCTCAAGATGCTATCAAAAAACTATTAGAACAAAAATGAATTCGGTAAAGTTGCAGGATACAAAATTATACAGAACGCTGTTGTATTTCTATACACTAATAATGTACTATCAGAAAGAGAAATTAAGAGACTTCCCCCATGGTCCAGCGGTTAAGAATTCTCCTTCCAACGCAGGGGTTGCGGGTTCAATCCCTAGTGGGGGAACTAGTTGCCCCGCAGCATGTGGGTTATTAAGTCCATGCGCTGCAACGAGAAGCCCACATGCCACAACTAGAGAAGCCCATGCACCACAACTAGAGAGCAGCCCTCGTGCCGCAACTAGAGAGAAGACTGCATGCCACAACGAAGACCCAGTGCAGCCAAAAAAAAAAAGAAAGAAAGAGAAATTAAGAAAACAGCCCCATTTATAGTTGCATCAAAGAGAATGAAGTACCTAGGAATAAATCTAACTCTGAAAACTATAAGATGTTGATGAAAGAAAGTGAAGAGGATACAAACAGAGGGAAAAATATACTGTGCTCATGGTTTGAAAGATTTAATACTGTTAAAATGACCATACTACCCAAGGCAATCTACAGATTCAATGCAATCCCTATCAATTAACAAAGACATTTTTCACAGAACTAGAACAAATCTAAAATTTGTATGGAAACACAAAAGATCCCTAATATCCAAATTAATCCTGAGAAAGAAGAACAAAGCTAGAGGTATCATCGCTCTGATTTCAAACTATACTACAAAGCTACAGTAATCAAAACAGTATGGTACTGGCACAAAAGCAGATCAATGGAACAGAATAGAGAGCCCAGAAATAAACCCACGATTATATGGTCAATTACTCTATGACAAAGGAGGTAAGAATATAGAGTGGAGAAAAAGCCTCTTTAATCAATGGTGTTGGGAAAACGATTATATGGTCAATTACTCTATGACAAAGGAGGTAAGAATATAGAGTGGGGAAAAAGCCTCTTTAATCAATGGTGTTGGGAAAACTGGACAGCTATATGCAAAAGAATCAAACTGGACTACTTTCTTAAGCCATATACAAAAATAAACTCAAGATAGAGTAAAGACTTAAATGTAAGATCTGAAACCATAAAAATCCTAGAAGGAAACACAGGTAGTATTCTTTTTGATGTAGGTCTTAACACTTTTTTGGATCTGTCTCCTCAGGCAAGGGAAACAAAAACAAAAATAAACAAACGACACTACATCAAACTAGGGTTTTGCATAGCGAAGGAAACTATCAACAAAACAAAAAGGTCGCCTACTGAATGGGAGAAGATATTTGCAAATAATATATCTAATAAGGGGTTAATATCCAAATCATACAAAGAACTCAGACAACATCAAAAAACAAACAAACAACCTGATTTAAAAATGGGCATGGACTTCCCTGGTGGTCCAGTGGTAAAGAATCCGCCTTACAATGCAAGGGGTGTGGGTTCAATCCCTGGTCAGGGAACTAAGATCCCATATGCCTCAGGGCAGCTAAGCCCACGTGCCACAACTACTGAGCTTGCGTGCCTCAACTAGAGAGCCTGCATGCCGCAAACTAGAGCCCTCACACTTTGGAGCCTGCACGCCACAACTAGAGAGAAAACCCACATGCCACAACTAGAGAGAACCCCGTGCACCACCATGAAGAGCCCACGTGCTGAAACAAAACATCCCTCACACCTCAATGAAGATCCCACGTGCAGCAACTAAGACCTGATGCAGGTAAAAATAAAAATTTTTTTTTAATTTTTTAAATGAGCAGAGGACCTGAATAGACACTTCTCCAAAGAAGACACAGATGGCCAGAACAGACACACGAAAAGATGCTCAACATCACTAGTCACCAGGGAAATGCAAATCAAAACCACAATAAGACACCACCTCACACCTGCCAGAATGGCTATCATCAAAAAGACAACGAATAACAATTGTTGGCGAGGATGTGGAGAAAAGGGAACTTTTGTGCACTGTTGGTGGGATTTGGTGCAGCCTCTGTGGAAAACAGTATGGAGTTTCCCCCCAAAATTTAAAACTAGAACTCCCACATGATCCAGCAATTTCACTTCTGGGTAATTTACCCAAAGAAAACAAAAACACCAATTCAAAACAATATATGCACACCAATGTTCATTGCAACATTATTTACAATAACCAAGATACAGAAGCAACTTAAGTGTCCGTCGATAGATGAATGGATAAACATGTGGTGAATGGGATATTACTCAACCAGAAAAACATCTTGCCATTTGTGACAACATGGATGGATCTAGAGGGTATTATGCTAACTGAAATAAGTCAGACAGAGAAAGACAAATACTGTACAATCTCACTTATATGTGGAATCTGAAAAACAAAACAAACAAAACAAAATGGAAACAGACTCATAGGTACAGAGAACAAACTGGTGGCTGCCAGAGGGGAAGGTGGTGAGGGTGAAATAGGTGAAGGGAAGTAAGTGATACAAATCTTTACTTATAAAATAAACAAGCCATGGGATGGAATATACAGCATAAGGAATATGGTCAATAATATTGTAATTACATTGTATGGGGACAGATGGTTACTAGACCTACAATGGTGATCATTTCCTAATGTATGCAAATGTCAGATAATCATGTAGTACACATGAGACTGACAATATTGTACATCAACTATATTTTAATTTTTAAAAAATAATAAAATAAAAAATAAAATTCTGGAAAATGCACTCTTACAGGGACAAGAAGCAGGTCAGTGGTTGCCTATTGGGGAAGAGGTGGGAAGGAGCGGAAGGTTATAAAGTTACATGAGGAAACTTCTGGGAGTGATAGATGTGTTCATTATCTTGATTGTGATGATGGTTTCACAGGTGTATACATGTTAAAACATTAAATTACATACTCTAAATATGTGCAACTTATTGTAGGTCAGTTATACCTAAGTAAAGCTCTTAAGAAAAAATAGAGCATGCAGAGAGAACCAAAAGGCCTTAAGGGAAGCTTTGAAGGAGTCATATAGTAGTCATAGGGCACAGACAGCTGAAGACCAAGACCTGGGTCTGATGGTAAGGATTATAGAACCACAGCACCAGTTGGAATGCACAACCTACCAGGTCTCTCACATTACAGAAAACTGGGAGGGAGGGAGGAGCCCCTGAGATATGGAATGGGGCATTTTAGCATACATAAACCAGGCTAAAAACCTTGAACCTTCTCCACTCTTCTAAGTGTGGGCCGTACATAGTGACTTCCTTCCAAAGAGGACGGTATGGAAAGGGGAGAGGAAAAGAATCGTTTGATGGCAGAGAAACCTGACAAACATGACTCAGCCAGGTGATCCTGGTCAAGATCAACAGTAAAAAGTCATGATGACAGTATGTATCCTTGATATGATGTAATGAGAACAGCACTTTACCTCTGTGGTCTTCCTCCCCCAAATCCACAACTCCAATACAACCATGAGAAGAACATCAGACACCCCAAATTGAGGGACATTCTAAAAATGTCTGGCCAATACTCCTCAAAACTATCAAGGGCCTCAAAAACAAGAAAAATCTGGGAAACTGTCACAGCCAAGAGGAGCCTAAGGAGGTGTTAAATGCAATGTGGGCTCGTGGAACAAAGAAGGGCATAAGTGAAAAACTGAGGAAATCTTTTAATAACTAAAGGGTGGACTTTAGTTACTAATAATGTATCAACGTTGGTTCATCAACTGCAACCAATGTGCCATACAAATGTATTGGGTTGGCCAAAAAGTTTGATTGGGTTTTTCTGCAATGGAAAAACCCGAATGAACTTTTTGGCCAACACAATAAGTTATTAATTAGAGGGGAAACTGGGTGTGGGGTACATGAAAACTCTCTGTACTATCTTTGCAACTTTTCTGTAAATCTAAAACTATTCTAGGGAATTCCCTGGCGGTCCAGTGGTTAGGACTCTATGCCTCCACTGCAGAGGGCCTGGGTTCGATCCCTGGTCTGGGAACTAAGATCCTGCATGCCACGCAGCATAGCTAAAGAACTAACTAAAGAACTAACTAAATCTATTCTAAAGTAAAAAGTCTGTTTTATGGCCCGGCAGGATGGCTCCTGCAAAGAAGGGTGACAAGAAGAAGAAGGGCCGGTCCGCCATCAACAAGGTGGTAACCAGAGAATACACTATCAACATTCACAAGCACGTCCACGGAGTGGGTTTCAAGAAGGATGCCCCTCCGGCACTCAAAGAAATCTGGAAGGAGATGGGAACTCCAGATGTACGCATTGACGTCAGGCTCAAAGCTGTCTGGACCAAAGGGATAAGGAATGCCCCATACCTTATCCGTGTGCGGTTGTCGAGAAAATGTAATGAAGATTCAAACAAGCTCTGTACATTGGTACCTATGTACCTGTCACCACTTTCAAAAATCTACAGTTAATGTGTATGAGAACTAACTGCTGGTTGTCCAATAAAGTTATAGAACGGTAAAAACATTAGTTTCATTTATTGAAACTAATGTCTCTCTTGGAATTAGGTTGGGCTGGGGACATTTGCAGACTCTAATGTTGTAGGGCGAATAAAGTTTCTTAGTGTCTGAAGTAAACCTCTGAGGCTCCAAATTCCCCTCAATACATCACCTCCAACTTTCCCAACCCTGCTCAATCCCACCTGCCAAGGAGTAAACTTTTCTCTACGTAAAGTCTGTAAGATGGCTGTATCTGCAATAGCTGATTGTCTCACAAGCTGTCTCTTCAGGCTCCACCTCTCTTCGCCTCCAGGCCCAAGATGAGACCCTAAGGTAACCCATTCAGAGAGGAGCAGCCCTATATACATCAAAGAGTTACAAGATCTTGCTAATCTATATTAGCAAGAACCTAGGGGGATACACATGGGAGTGAATTACCAACATGTAGGACTAGAAGGGATGGAATAGAAGGCTTGATCGAGTCAAACTCAGCCACATGGGTGCGGTCACCTAATATTTTGGCTGAAACAAACTCGAGTAGCACTTATCGTTTGTTAAATTGCCTAATTAAAGCCTGGGCTTATTGGTGACCTACAGCAGGGGTTCTTAACTTTGAAGTGTGGTCCCTGTACTAACAGTATCAGCAGCACCCTGGAAGTTCTTAGAACTGCAGATTCTCAAACCCCAACCCAGACCTCCTGAATCAGAAACTATGGGGGCAAGGGCCCAGCAATTTGTGTTTTACAAGCCCTTCAGTTGATTGTGAGAACCACCTGCCTACAGTTAATGAGGTCGAAATGCCAGGTCTTCCCTGGGCATAAGGTCATCAATAAAGGAATCCTAAGGATCCAGGAAATGAATGAATTAGAATGGATCCCTTAGATGCAAGCTACTCAGCCTTCCCTACCTGTACCACCTGTGAAGGCTAAAAGACGCGCCCTTCACTAAGGTATTAAGAAATGAATTGGTGAGATGAGACGAGCATCCTTGAAGAACTCCATCACAGCTGCTGGAGAAGACAGTGGGGGTGTTGGAACTGGGTTCCCTAAATTCAGTGGGAATAATGGAGACTGAGTGGCAAAGGACAGGTGTTTAACCTTCAGAGACAGGTAAGTGCAGTTACCACAGTGAGCCACAGAGCCTAAAAAGTCATCCAGTGTTTTGAACCATGTGGATCTGTGGCCACAGCTAGATGATCACAGGGTCTCTACTAAGATACTGCAACCTTTTAAAGTGCTGCCTACATAGACCTATGGCCTCAGGGAGTTCCTCATGACCGGGTAATGGAGGACTGTGCCTGTGTCGTAAAGGTCAATTCCAATAGGCCTGGAATCAGCCTGAGGTGTTTAGTGTCCTTTGCATGGCACTGATCCTTGGTCAAACCATGGAACGGTGACTGCGGACAAAAATATTTTGCCTGCCATTTCAGTAAACAATGAACGTTGCCCACCCACAAGCCGTCAGCCACTGTAGCTGGCCTGACCATGTGCCCTGAAGGGAATTTGGGGTGGAGAAAGACAGGCTACTGGCTTGCTGGGCTGCACCCCACAGGCCTGCAAGCCTTGTAGTTGCCCAGCCTCGAGACCAAAGAAAGAACCTGGAGACAATGACAGAGACATCAACGGTTTATGGGATGGGGGCTCTTACACGTCTGAAGCAAAAGGTCCTGGGGCAACACTCCACTGCGAACAGCCGTCAGAGGGCGGAAAGGAGGCTACCATTTATAAGGGGAATTGACGTAATGTTGGCTCGTCAGTTACCAGGGAAACCAGCACCTGGGGCAGGGGGCAAGCATGTAGGTAGTTACTGATTAAGCCCTATGATTAAGAGGATTGGATAGTCACATGAGTGAAGCAGGGCCTGGTTGAGCAGGGGATGTACAGAGAGCAAGAGAACAGCCATCCTGAATGGCCTGACCGTACACTCCACCCCTACACACCCTGGCTGACCCTTACGATCTTGGTTCCCCCTCTTCTGAGATATTCCTGGGGTCAGGTATGTAGGGGGCCCTGCAACCAGATACCACAAAGGCAGTACAGACACCAGCAGCTAAAGAGTACAAAGAAAAAGCCAGGCACTTACCGGGTTAGTTTTTCATGGAAGTCCAAAAGCAGAGGACAGTGGCGTCTTGCCGTAGACCCAGCAACCGGACTCATTTCTCAGTGAAGCCACTGTCACCCAGTCCATGAACAGATTCCCTCTGCTCAGACGAGGGACAAAATGTAAGATGTTTAACAGGCACAATACAGGGATGACCATGACCATTAAGCAAAATCCAAGCAGTAACAGCACCCTGAGATAACACCATCCCTGCCTGTGGTTTTCGTCCTGGCCTGCAGTACCACACGGCCTGTCCACTCGGTCCCCGCGGCCAGTGCCAAGTGGAGAGGAGCTGTAACAATGGACCCCAGGGTTACTGTAATGGTGCCTTTCTCCCGTAGGGGCCCCGGGTTAATTACCTCTGTAGCCTCAGGCGGGACCGAGAAGGAGACAGGTGTAAGTCCCTTTCTAAAGCTAGTCCCCACAGGGCAGCAAATCCAAACCGCTGGGGACTTACCTGCCAGTTCCAGGGCCATTTTACAATGTATCCTCCTGGGGGTAGATCCTGTAACAAGGACAAAAGTGAGTTATTGACCTGATCCATGTGTGACAACAGCCCTTCGGTGGTCAGCAGCCGAACCTGGGTTGTGCTGACTAGTTGCCTCCAGGTTAACATAGAGTAAGCACTGGGCTGACTGCTCCTGGGATGGTCAGTTGTAGTCTGTAGGGCTTGAGTTAGCCTCTGGTCCACGTGTTGAGAGTTTCCATCTCAGTTGTTGGCTAAGTAGTCCATTCGTCCTTTCAATTAGCCCGGCAGCAGTGGGGTTGTAAGGCAGGTGGAAAAGCCAGTGTTCAGCATTTTTAGCAGCCCATTCCTGAACCTCATGGCCGGTAAAGTGGATTCCTTGGTCGTGATTGATGTCCATGGGGGTCCTGTATGTTGCACAGAGCCGTTCTAGACCAGAATAGTGGTTTTCTGCATTGCTCGACAACTCGGGTAGGCATTTTGTAAGATCTTCTACCTATTGTGCTGCATTGTAGACGGCATATAGCTGTTGGTCCATCACACTGTATCATTGCTCTGCCCCCTTCCATAGCTGGGACCAGAAGCCCAAGGGTACTCTTATTATTTTGCCATTGCAACAGGCCCCAGCCAAACCCTTCTGGGTAACTGGCCATGTCCAACTTACAAATCTGTACCTGAGCTAATATCACTAAAGCCTGTGTCTGTAATTGTTTAGGGGTGGTGGGTTGGGAGTATGCTTGTATTTTGTAGATGATCGAGGTCCTTGCCAGCCATCCACATGCAGTCAGATGAACCGCCAGTATGGGGCTGCTACTTTAAAACTAGACTCCGAGCTTAACAGGATATCATCAATATAATGGAAGAGAAAGACATCTCCCATGGTAGTCAGCTGCCACAGGGCACCATGTACTAGTGGATGGGATTGTCCCCGCAACTTTCCATTCCCCGCCCCTCTTTCCTGACATCTCAGTGCTCAAGGGAGTTTCCTCGGCCTCCTGGCTGACTTGACAATTGTTGGGCTCCACACTGCAGGCTTGCAAGCCTTGTAGTCGCCCAGCTTGGAGACCGAAGAAAGAACCCGGAGACAGTGACAGAGACATCAATGGTTTATTGGATAGGGGATCTTACACGTTTGAAGCAAAAGTCCTGGAGTGACACCCTACTGTGTACAGCAAGCAAGCAGGCAGGCAGGCAGGCAGGCAGGCAGGCAGGCAGGCAGGCAGGCAGGCAGGCAGGCAGGCCATAACTGTAATCCTCAAGACTCGGGAGGAGAAGGAGGCTACCATTTATAAGGGGAATTGACGTAAGGTTGGCTCATCAGTTACCAGGGAAACCAGAGGCTGGGGCAGGGGGCAAGCATGTAGATACTTACTGATTAAGCCCTATAATTAATAGGATTGGATAGTCATGTGAGTGAAGCAGGGACTGGTCGAGCAGGAGATGTTCAGAGAGCAAGAGAACAACCATCTTGAATGGCCTGACCATACATGACCTTAGATAGTTAAGATGCATAAGTAAGGAATAATTTCCATGAGCCCAGACTCTTGCATCTTCCCATATAGAGAAAAGCACTAAAATCATTAACTTGAGATGGCTGTTTTCTGTGATTAACAGTAATATTTTTATGTTCAACTACATGCTGTTGTTGTTGTTGTCTTTTCAGCAAAAACGCCTATATCTCCCTCATCTCTTCGGAGCAGTTCCTCCGAGCTATCTGAAAGGCTATAGCCCTCAATAAGGTCCCCGAATAAAACATATCTTGCAACTTTTAGGTTGTGCATTTTTCTTCCTTGACATGATTAATTGTGCTGCTTTATGACCATGGTTCTGATGACTTTCTGGGAGGTTTGCACTGGCTGCCAGCCTTGTTTATTGATTACAGTGAGATTCATGATTTGCACCTGGTCTCATTGAGCACCTGGAAGACTCTGCCTTGATGAGATGGTGGAATTATCTGCTGAGAAGACAGCATCCTCCAAGATTAGGGTGCCATCCCGCAAGATACAGTATATGCCTTAAACTTGTGGCCAATATATGGGGCCATTTCCCTGTAGTCAAGATGCGTGGGTCCAAGAACCAAGGGTGGAGGTGAGAATGGCCCCTTCCACTGTTCTTTTTTTTGGCCTCACCGTGTGGCATGCGGGATCTTAGTTCCCCTACCAGGGGTCAAACCCGTGCCCCCTGCATTGGGAGCACGGAGTCTTAACCACTGGACCGCCAGGGAATTCCCCCTTTTTCTTTCCCCTTTCACTATTATTCTTAATAACCCACTAGAAAAATGTTTGCTTCCTGTCTCCCCACAACCTTGAGATTGGTGAGCCTGGTACCCAGAGAAGAAAAGCCATTACCAGGGAACACAGTCATGATTCTGATGAATCAGAAACTGAAACCACCCCATCTCATCTGGGGCTCCACATGCCACTGAACCAACAGGCAAAGAAAGGGGTCACCGTACTGGGTGCAGTGATTGATCCTGGCTACCAGGGTGAAATGGAGTGGCTGTCCCTGTGAATCGGGGCAGGGAGGACAGTGTCTGGAATGAGGGGCACCACTGAAGCACCCCTTCATCCAATAGTCCTAGTCAAGGGAAAACTGTGGCAACCCCCAAAATAAGGTAGCCAGGGACTCAGAATCTGCAAGAATGAAGATTTCGGTCATCACATCAGGTAAAGAACCCTGTCCAGAAAGGTGCCAGCAGAGGTTAAGGAAAACAGAGAATGGAAGGTGTAAGAAGGCAGCTAAGATTACCTTGGCCTTGGGGTCAGCTATAGAGATGGGGATGTAGCAGCCACATTTGATGAACCTCAATTGTTTCTTTTTCTTACCTTATCTGAAGAACACCAGTGATTTCAGCTGGAGCATGATTAGCTGGCATCATCCCATGATGACACAGTAGCTGGTGGGACTTTACAAGTCCTTTGTGTTGGAGAGACGAGCCTTTCCCATGAACAAAGGTCTAGAGTGGATGCTAAGGGCCAAAAGGGTGGAATGTGACATTTACCTTTTGTTTGCTCCTCCAGAACCCCCTACCCACCCCCTGACATTGCCTCTGGCCCAGGAGGCTGATCTGTGTGGTCCACATCCTGTGTCTTGAGTGTCCTGGTGGAGCCCCACAGGAGATCAGAGAGAGAGAGAGAGAGAGGAGCTGAGGTCAGGTTATTTATTTCCTCTCTGTGAGCTGGCTGTGTCCCTCAACCAATGACCACGTCTTCTCTCCCCGTGGCCTTGAGGCACAACTCTCTCCCTGTGGATGCCAGCAGCTATTCCCCCCAACCTCCCTTCCAGCCTCATGATGGCAATGCTTGGCTGCCGCTGAACTTGGGTTACTGCCTTATCCTTGTGGTTCCCCGACACCCATGTCTTTTTTTGTAAATAAACCCTCCTCAAATTATCCTATTTTGAATGTGCCATCTGTTTCCTGTTCGGAGACTGACTGGTGCAGTGGGTTTTATGCCAAAATTTCTCTGCTAACAGTTTCATGGTTGAACTTCAACTTGTGGTGTCCTGGCATCTTTTCCCCTTAAATAGGAGCTGCTCTGAGCCCCCTAGGAGTGTCTGCACCATGGCAGGCAAAAGGGTGAAATAAGACAATGTAATCACCTAGAACAGTGATTGGTACAGGCTCAATAAATGCTAGAAGAATCCCTCTCCCCTCCCACTGCCCCATCACCCTCCCCATCACACCAGACTCCGCACTGCAAACCAGGCTAGTGGGGTTTGAAAAACTTTTGTGTTCCTGCCATGCATGTTAGTGATTTGAGTAGAGAAGGGTTAAATTAGAGAAATTTTGCCCCAAATGACTATTTTATTGAAGTCCTGCTCAATTCTTAAATTTTAATACACCTACAAAAGGCAAGAAAGAAACATATCTCATTTAAGATGTTTGGAAATAAACAAAACTGGACTCTAGGCAGGGCAAACCTAGTCGTGGTCAGCAGCAGTGGATTTCCTGCCAAGTCAATGACACGTAAGCCCAGGGCCCCTCAACAGCTCTGCACCTAGCTTTGTGTTCATAATTTGATTCTTTTTCTTAAAGAAGGACTCCAAATTGTTTAAGCTTCAGGCCCCACAAAATCTGGGGACCCAGCCTGCTGGGAAGTTATTACATTTGGGCTCCTCTCTGGGACAGGTGGAATGCTCTTTGGGGCACCTTACAGGTCAGTTCACACCACTGGAAGTCACATGCGTTCTGGATGAACACAGACAAACCAGGGGCCTCGGGCAGATGTGAACTGTGCTGGGGACAGTGGCGCAGCTGCAGCTGTTGCCACCAAGAGCTCTCAGTCTCAGCTTCGCCCACAACCAAGACACATGAATGTGTGAGACCGTAGACACAAACCCTTCCCCAGCTTCTACGGGGCAGGTCGTGCAACCACAAGCACACACTTTCCAGAGCGTGGGCATTATTTGACTTTCAAGTGAGAACGAATACCTCACCAAGGCCATTACCGCATCTAACCACTGCTGCTTCACTTTATAGCATGAGAATTGTCCTCTGCTATACAGAAGGTCAGTTCATTTGTATCAAAAGCCTAATCTTTTGTGAATTCTTTGACCCTCCAATTCCATGTCGAGGAATTTATTCTGAGGAAATAATACTACTGTTTATAATGATATCAGTACAAAGGCATTCTCTCTAGCATTGTTTGTTATTAAAAAAAAAAAAGAATGAACTTAAATGTTTATGTTTATTAAGTGTCTGGTGATAAAGCATTGGTTGAATTAAGTTATGGTACATCCATATAATAGAATGCGGTGAGGCTGTTAACATTACTTGGAAGTAGAATACATAATGACATGGAAGGATAAACACATTGTGGTGGAAAGACCCTAGGGTGGGCCTCATGATTCCTACTCCCTGATGTTTGCACCCTGTGTAATCCACTCCCCTTGAGCAGGTCCTGTGACTTGTTTGTAGCCAATAGCATGTGACAAAGGTGAAGGGATTTTGCAGATGCAATTAAGGCCCCAAATCAGTTGATTTTGAAGTAGTCCAAAGGGAAGTTATCGTGGATGGATGGGCCTAACCTAACCAGTTGAAAGCCTTCGAAAGAGGGTCTAGGCCATCTCAGGGTTGGAGACTCTCTCTCTAGTGCTGGTTTTGAAGCTTCCATGTTGTGAAAGGGCCATGTGGCAAGGACTACCAGGACTCTCGAGGAGCTGAGTGCCACCCAGCTGACAACCAGCAAAAAATGGGGACCCTACAACCATAAGCCAACAACCTGAGGGAGCTTAGAAGGGAATGTTTCTCCAGTTGAGCCTCTGATGAGACCACAGCCCCAGCCAACACCTGAAACAGAGAACACGGGTAAGCTGTGTCCAAACTTATGACTTACAGAAACTATGAGATAATGTGTGTTGTTTTAAGCCACGAACTTTGTGGTGCTTTATTACACAGCAGTAGAAAACTAACACACGTCACGTGTTGTTACATGAAAAAAAAAAGATTATAAAATAATGAGATCTTGATATCTGCTTAGAAAAAAGCCTGAAAGAACAAATGCCAAAACATTGCCCCAGGGGGCTTCCCTGGTGACGCAGTGGTTAAGAATCCACCTGCCAATGCAGGCGACACGGGTTCGAGCCCTGGTCTGGGAAGATCCCACATGCCACAGAGCAACTAAGCCTGTGCGCCACAACTACTGAGCCTGCGCTCTAGAGCCCGTGAGCCACAACTACTGAAGCCCACGTGCCTAGAGCCCGTGCTCCGCAACAAGAGAAGCCACCGCAAGGAGGAGCCCGCACACCGTAATGAAGAGTAGCCCCCGCTCACCGCAACTAGAGAAAGCCTGCAGGCAGCAACGAAGACCCAACGCAGCCAAAATTAAATAAATAAATAAATAAAATTTAAAAAAAAACATTACCCCAAGATAGAAGTATTATAGCATATTTTCATTTTGTTTATTTAAATGTTTCTAAATTTCCTACAATGAACATGTAAGGAGTTACTTCTAAAGAGAAAAAGAACTTCAGTAAATGAAATTAATATTTTTCATTACTTTTAAAAAATGGAATGATAGACAATGGAGTAAAAAAAAATCTAGACTTCTGTTTCTGAAAATATCAAAAACACTCCCACAACAATTGCCTAAAGCTTTGGATAAAATGTAACAAGGATCCTTTTTTATTCCCACTGAGATATAACTGACCTATAGCATTATATTAATTTCAGGTATACAACATAATGAATCAATATATGTATATATTGGGAAATGATCATCACAATAAGTCTAGTTAACGCTCATCACCACTCATAGTTACAATTTTTTTCTTGTGATGAGAACTTTTAAGATCTACTCTCTTAGCAACTTTCAGATATACAGTATTATTAACTATAGTCACTGTGCTATACATTACATCCCCATGACTTATTTATTTTATAACTGGAAGTTCGTACTTTTTTATCCCTTTCACTCATTCTGCCCACTGCCCCTCATCAGATCCCACAGGTTAAAGGCTCAGTCCCACAAGACTGCCCCCACCACACACACACACACACACACACACACACACACACAAACATACACACACACTTCAGAGGCAAGTACTTCCAACCAACTGGCTATAGATATGAGCTTCCAATGACCCCCCCCCCTTTGGTTTAATTAATTTGCTAAAGAACCTCCCAGTGTGTTCACCAACTGGAAGTTCTCCAAGCCCCCTACTATTGGGATTTTATGGAGGAATACTCATGTAGGAATGATCAACTACTAACTTCATTTCCAGCCCCTGTCTCCTTTCTGGAGAATGATGGTGGGGCTGAAAATTCCAAGCTTCTAATCATTGATTGGTCTTTCTGATGACCAACCCCCATCCAGGAGCCTCCAGGAACCCATTCAGAGGCACTTCAATAGAACAAAAGATGCTTCTAGTGTTTTTATCACTTAGGAAATTACAAAGGTTTTAGGAGCCATGTGCCAAGAACTGGGGGCAGAGATCAATATATAAATTTTCCATGATCTCACAGTGAGGTTTTTGTTTTTGTTTTTAGATTCCACATATAAGTGCAAAGATCCTTTTAAATATATACCCGATCTCATGAGAAAGGAGGATTCACCAAGGGACAGAAACAAAATTATCCTGCAGGGTAGTAATCAATATTACCCAAGGGCTGTGAAGTGGAAAGGTGGAGCTGAGTCCTCACCTAGATCCAGAATCCTCAGAGAGTTACAGCCTCAGTGAAAAGGTGACCTAGGGAAGCATCTTTTCCCTAGCCCAGGTAAATTGCAAAGAAGTATGTCTCAGCTTGGGCTCTGGGTAGAAAATGAAATTCTCCCTTTTAGAATTTCTAAACACAGTTCTGTGCTTCATGTTTGGGACTTGAGTTTACACTACTATCATGGTTATTTAAATGGGATCCAGCAGCAAGGGAATAACATAAAAAAAACTTTTCATAGTGTGTGATACTGTTGGGGTCCTTGAAAGAAGCAATCACAAAATAACTTTGGAATATCATGCTCTCAACCCAGATCACATGGGATTCCAAAGGATAAAGCCCTACTGAACATAAGCTTGCAATCCAAAATTACAAAAAAAAAAAAAGAAAGAAAAGGAGAAAGGGAGAAAAGAAAGAAAGAAAGGAAGGAAGGAAGGAAGGAAGGAAGGAAGGAAGGAAGAAAGAAAGAAAGAAAGAAAGAAAGAAAGAAAGAAAGAAAGAAAGAAAGAAAGAAAGAAAAGAAGAGGGAGGGAGGAAAAGAAAGGGAGAGAGAAAGAAAGGAAGGAAGGAAGGAAGGAAGAAAAGAAGGAGGGAGAGAGGAAAAGAAAGAGAGAGAGGGCTTCCCTGGTGGCGCAGTGGTTGAGAATCTGCCTGCCAATGCAGGGGACGCGGGTTCGAGCCCTGGTCTGGGAGGATCCCACATGCCGCGGAGCAACTAGACCCGTGAGCCACAACTACTGAGCCTGCGCGTCTGGAGCCTGTGCCCCGCAACAAGAGAGGCCGCGACAGTGAAAGGCCCGCGCACCGCGATGAAGAGTGGCCCCCGCTTGCCACAACTAGAGAAAGCCCTCGCGTAGAAACGAAGACCCAACACAGCCAAAAAAATACAATAAATAAATAAATAAATAAATAAATCAGGAGCTCTTAAAAAAAAAAAAAAAAAAAAGGAAAGGGATTAAAAAAAAAAAGAGAGAGAGAGAAAGAAAGAAAAGAAGGAGGGAGGGAGGAAAAAGAGAGAGAGAGAAAGAATGAAAGAAAGAAAGAGAAGGAGGGAGGAAGGAAGGAAGGAGGAAATAAGGCATCATTATGAGCAAGAGTTAGCAGATGTAACCTCAAAATTAGACTCCCAAGAACTTCAGATGTTATATGAAGACTAAAGATATTGTAGAAGAGATATGATTAAAATGCCTGGATGCATGTAAGGCACTGAAAGCATAAGAAAAGAATAAAATACTATGAATAGACATGTGTGAAAAAGAACCAAATAGAACTTCTAAAAATGAAAAAATGGTAACTGAAATGTAAAGTTCAAAAAAAAAGGCTAAACAGCAGATTCAACACAAATGAAGAGACAAATAGTGAACTGGAACACTGATCTAAGAAAATTACCCAGAGAAAGAAGAAATAGAAATTATGAAAAACAGGTTAAGTGACACAAAGAATAAGATGAGAAGATCCACCATTTGTCTGACAGGAATTTCAGAAGAGAGAGTGGCTGAGGCACTATTGAGAGATAATGGTTGAGAATTTTTCAAAATTAATGAAAGATATGCCTCTTCAGGTTCAATAAGCACAGTAACACTTCTAAATTATGTTACTTTGTGTTTTATCCATCCTTGTAAATGGTCTTAAATCTTTTTTGGAACAAGATCAAATAGAAACAAAAAATTAAATGAATTAATTTTAAAATAAACTAAATGAAGATATGAACGTAAAGTTTCACAGAGGAAGGACATCTATGTCAGGCTGGGCTGGGACACATATCAGTTAGTACTCTTTCACTTGTAAATGACATAAAAATCCATTTAAAACTGTCTTAAGAAACAAGGAGCAATCATTGCTAACATTACTGAAAATATAATGAGTAGGGTTGCTTTTAGGTGGGGCATGATGCAGGTTTCAACCATGCATTCAGGATCTGCTTTTCCCGAAGCTCATCTCTGCTCTTCTGCATGCTAGCTTCATTCTCAGGCTCTGTCCCTCACTTAAATGGGGGACATAGCCTCCCCGTGAGGTTAGAGTCTTTCTCTTTTTTGTTCACTGTTTAGTCCCCGACACTTAGAATAGTATTTAGCACATAATAGGCACTCAAAAATATTTGTAGGAGTAAAAAGGAGGAGAAGGCAGAAGTAGTATCAGCACAATTTCTGAGCAGGAAAAAGAAAAAGGAACCTATACCAGATATGTTTTAGAGAAACTGCAGAACAGTAAAGACAAACAGATTATCTTAAAAGTCACCTGACAGATTACCTACAAAGGAAAACAATTCGTAGCTGACTTCTCAACAGCAGCCACAGAAGAAAGAAGTCAGAGGCATTCTACATTCAAAGTGCTGACAAAAACTAACTCACCCTAGAGTTCAAACTCCCCTAAAATACCACTCAGGAGGGCTCCAGTTACCTATTGCTGTAAAACAAACCTCTCCAAAATGTAGTGGCTTAAAGCAACCACCACTGTATATTTGCTCACAGTTCTGTAATTTGGCAGGGCTGAGTGGGGACGGCTCATTTACGTTCTGTGTGGTGTTGGCTGGGATGGCTCATCTGGGACTGGAGGAAACAAGGTAGCTTCACTCACACGCATGGTCCTCAGCGGAAGGGATGGGAATGGCAGGTGGCTGGTGGGCCTCTCTTGCCCTTGGTCATCTTTCATCCTCCAGGCCCCCTCTTCCTCTGTCCAGTGGGGCAATTGGACTTAGTTTCATGGTGGCTGGACCCATCTGGGTGAAAGTGGAATCAGTCAGGCTTCTTAAGACCTAAGGCTGGACCTGGCACAGGGTCACTTCCACATTCTACTGATCAAAGCAAGTCACGAGGCCAGCCCACATTTAAGGGAAGGGAAAATAAACTCCATCTCGATGGGAGGAGTGACATGTGCATCACAGGGATGGACAGAACTGTTGGTGGCCGCCTTTGCTGACAATCCAACACAACAAGTGAAAGTGAAATAAAGACCATTTCAGATGAAGACTGAAAAGAGTTCACCATAACATCACTGGTGTTAGAGCTGCCAACACATCTATTTTAAGAGAAAGGAAATTGAACTCAGAAGGTGTGAGATGTGTGTGTGTGTGTGTGTGTATGTATCTGAATCACTTTGGTGTACACTTGAAATTAACACAACATTATAAATTAACTATACTTCAATTTTAAAAAAAAGCAATGAAGAGCAAACACACTGTAAACCTGTGGGTAAATGGATATAAGCACCAACTGAGGAAAACTGCAACAGTGATGGTGATGAATTGGAGGTGTAGAAACTAAGGCAGACCCATGATGCTGGATGGAGTTATGGAAGGTGGAGGAGGCAATCAGAGTTAAAGTATTCCAAAGGCCCTGCCTCCATCAGGGGATAATCACATTTCTGATTAATTTTAGAGTTGGTGTACATGTGAAAAGAAGGGGAGAGAAGCCCTAAAGAATAGAAATGAAATCTATAATTTACAAGAAAACAAAGGAATGAAGGAAGGAATGAATACAAGTAGAAAAAATAATAAAAGAGGCTCGGACTTCCCTGGCGGTCCAGTGGTTAAGACTCCGTGCTTCCACTGCAGGGGGCACGGGTTCAATCCCTGGTCGGGGAACTGAGACCCCACATGTCACACAGCATGGCCAAATAAATAAATAAAATAAAAGAGGCTCACTAAATTTGATAAATACAGGAAACAAGGGAAATATAGGAAACAAAAGAAAAAGTAAAAAGAAAAAACCATGAGGAAATTAAGGAGCACAGAATAAGATGGTAAAAATAAGTTCAAATAATGATAACACTTAAACTTGTAAATTAAAAGATACAGATTCTCAGATTAGATCTATGTATTAACATGGTGGAATCTCAGAAATATACCAGCACCAAAAAAAAAAAAAAAGCATCAAATTGCCAAATGATACAGCACAAATACCCTCCATATACAGTACATAAGATTTTAAAAGATTCAGAGCAGTACAGGGGTTCCTGAAACAATTAAACATAGAATTACCATATAATCCAGCTGCACCATATGATCCAGCAATTCCACTTTTGTGTACATCCCCAAAAGAACTGAAAGCACATACTTGAACGGATACTTACACACCCACGTTCACTGCAGCATCATTCACAATAGCCAAAAGGTGGAAAGAACCCAAATGTCCATCAACGGATGAATGAATAAGGAAAACATGGCATACATATGCAATGAAATATTATTCAGCCTTTAAAAGGAAAGAAATTCTGACAACAACATTGAGGAAATATGTTGTTAAATCAATTCCTCTACAACATAGAGGAACCTTGAAGATACTATGCTAAGTGAGATAAATCAGACACAAAAGGACAAATATTCTATGACTCTATTTACACAAAGAACCATAAATTCAGAGAGACAGAAAGTAAAATGGTGGTTTCCAGGAGTTGTGGGGTAGGATGGACTAGGGAAGTTATTGACTAATGAGCACAGAGTTTCAGTTTTGGAAGATCAAAAGTTTCCAGAGCTTGGCAGTGGTGATGGTTACACAACAGTGTGAATGTACTCAGTGCCCCTGAACAGTACAATAAAAAATGGTGAAAACGTTAAATGGGAAATTTTATGTTATGTGTGTTTTACCACAATAAAAAATAACATGCAAAGCAATACTACACGTAGTTTGTAAATATATACAGCAAAAGTATGAAGGCGCGCATAAGAGTGGGAAACTGCAAATTCAGGAGAGCCGCTACGCCCCTGAGGGTCAGAAATACAAGCGGGGACCTGTTATGTTTCAGTTCTAAAAACAAAATCTGAAGAAAATAGGACAAAGTCAAGTCGTTAGGCATATGCATGTTTCTTACCATTACACTCTAAGCTTTTCAATACGCTTTGAGTTTCCCGTAATCTGAAGGACAAGGTACCAGGAACACCTGCTAAGGAGGAGTCGCGACACGGTCCCATCTGCCCCATGCAGCCCCATCACCTCTTTGGAGACTCAACCCTAAGAATAGCCTCCTCCCTCCTCGTGTCCAGAGCAGCCTCTACTGATTTGCCAAGTGTGGAGCAGAGCCTGGAACTTTTTTTTTAATTGAAGTATAGTTGATTTACAATGCTGTGCCAATCTCTGCTGTATTGCAAAATGACTCATACACATATATACATTCTTTTTTAAATATTCTTTTCCATTATGGTTTATCCCAGGAGATCGGATATAGTTCCCTGTGCTATACAGTAGGACCTTGTTGTTTACCCATGCTAAATGTAATAGTTTGCATCTACCAACCCCAAATTCCCAGTTCATCCCTCTCCCTCCCTCCCTCCCCCTTGGTAACCACAAGTCTGATCTCTATGTCTGTGAGTCTGTTTCTGTTTTGTAGATAGTTTCCTTTGTTCCATATTTTAGATTCCACATATAAGTGATATCATCTGGTATTTGTCTTTCTCTTTCTGACTTACTTCACTTAGTATGATAATCTCTAGTTGCATCCATGTTGCTACAAATGGCATTATTTTGTTCTTTTTTATGGCTGAGTAGTATTCCATTATATATGCACCACATCTTTATCCATTCATCTGTCGATGAACATTTAGCTTGTTTCCTTGTTTTGGCTATTGTGAATAGTGCTGCTATGAATATAGGAGTGCATGTATCTTTTTGAATTATAGTTTTGTCTGGGTATATGCCCAGGAGTGGGATTGCTGGATCATATGGTAATTCTATTTTTAGTTTTCTGAGGAACCTCCATACTGTCTTCCATAATGGTTGCACCCACTTACATTCCCACCAACAGTGCAGGAGGGTTCGCCTTTCTCCACACCCTCTCCAGCATTTGTTATTTGTAGACTTTTTGATGATGGCCATTCTGACTGGTGTGAGGTGGTACCTCACTGTAGTTTTGATTTGCATTTCTCTAATAATTAGTGATGTTGAGCATCTTTTCATGTGCCTACTGGCCATCTGTATGTCTTCTTTGGTAGAGCCTGGAACCTTCGACGTCAGAAGATCCTTCCAGGCCCATCCTCTCCAGGCTGACCAAACCACGTCCTTCTTGCAGAAAACCCCAGGAGTGGAGGAGCAGAGAGATGGCCTGAGGAATGGAGCTATTAACAAGCCATGCACCTGGGCTGTGGGTGTTGCAGGCAGCCTTCTGTAGGGAATCTGGAAGCTTTCCAGTCCCGGGTCTGCACTGCCCCGTGCTGAGCTGCAGGCCGCTGTGGTTGGCTGGCTCTGAGCAGCCTCTCTTGCCCCGCTTCACTCCACCCAGACTGTGGCGAGGCCCCCAGGACGGTCCTCTTCTGTTGCCTGGAGGCTGGTCTTTGCTTGTCGGACCACCAGTTATCCTTGGAATAACGTTCAGCTGGGCGTCTGCTACCCTCCCTCCAGCTGCAGATTTGTGTCATACAAGACACAAATCTCAGAGCAGGAGGGTCTGGAAGGACAGCCTCGTGGTGAGTGGCTGACAAGGAGGTCCTCCCGGGGACGCCTGACGGTACCTTAACCGAGCCCTCGGGGACGCTGTCATCCAAGTGGCGTGAGGCCTGCGAGGAGGCGCGGAGGGAACCGTCCTGCTCCAGCCCCTCAGCTGCTGGAATGGACTCAACTAGGGTGTCTCTACCCACCAACAAAGCAGCCGCTGCCCTTAGCTGACTCTCTGTGTACCTGAAACACGCCACGTCTAATTCTTACAACAAGCCTCCAGGAGAGATAATAGCCACAACTTCACAAGTGAGGGCACTGAGGCTCAAAGAGATCACCTGACCTGCCTGCACTCGTGGAGACCGTGTATGACCGAGACTGCCCCCAGAGGCGGGCACGGCCCCGCGGTCCTGGGAGCTGAGCGGGGCTGTGGGTCACAGGCTCGGTGCTTGGGCCCGAGCCCCGAGTCCCCGCACGTATGAGCAGTACTGACTGAGGAAGGTGCGTGGGCCGTGACAGACAGTGGCAGGCGTCTCAGTGCAGCATGTTAGAGGAGAGCTTGCTCCTTGCCTGCCCTTTCGTTTGTTTTTTTAACTTCTCACCACAATAGAAACTGCTGATCTGCAGGTGTGCAGCTATTCTAAGAGAATGAACGGCTCATGTTAGAGTCCACGGACGGCACAGGGCCCGCCCGCCCCTGCCCTGCCCCTCGCAGGTGGCATCATGCTGCGGCTCTTCAGGCTGCGGCTGCGGCCGTCTGGCCTCCCCTCCTGTCCAAATGAGCCAAACCAAGCAGGCTGATGGACTCCGAAAATTTCAAATGATTTTGTAATGAACTAGGGTGCAACACAGGAACGTCCATAAAATATGCATGACAGTTGAACAGATCACTGTAGGGCAAACACCTTGTAATGGATCATGAAATAGAACATCACCAGCACCCCAGGAGCTTCAAATGTCACTTTCCATGTACAGTCACACACCATCCTGGCTTCACTGCCCATGAGGATGCCAGGAGCTGTTGGCACAAGTGCTGATGAGGACTCTGGGGCTCTGGAGTTGGTTTCCGAAGCTGTGAGGAAGGTGGGCCAGGCACCTGACCCGGATAGATGGATCGATCTGCCTCTCACACCCAGAGCCGGACTGAGGTTAGGCCAGGTGGGCAGGATCACTGCAACATTGCTGCGACATTAGGACACTGTGCTGGGAATGAAGGAAAATGTACTGACCAGAAGGCCTCAGAAGAAGGACCTGCCAGAGACTCCATTCAGCCAAAAGGGACAGAAATCTGAACACCAGTGGCTTAAACAACTAAGGGGTTTGTTTTTCTCATATAAGGGGAGCCCAGGGCTGTGTGACTCACGGTACCATCGAGGGGCCAGTCTCTCTATCTTTCTGCTCTGCCATCTTAAGCCTGTGGTTTTCAGCCTTGGGTTCATTGCTTTGTGGTTGCAAGGTGGCTTCTGCAGATCCAAGCACTTCATCTGTGCTCAAGGCAAGAAGGAGGGGGAAGGGCAAAGGGCCAAGAGCAAAGCCGGCTGAGTCTTTCCCCTCCTAAGGAGTTTTCCCAGGAGCCTCTTCCAGTGGCTTTCACTTATAGGTGTCAGAACTGGGTCCCCAGCTCACCCTGACTGCAGGGAAGCCTGGGAAATCAACCTTTTTTAAAAAGCTGGTCACATTGCTACCCTGAGAATAGACATCGAGAAGGAAACCAGTAGTTTTTCCTCAAAGAAATACTTTGGGTCAAGGTAAGGAGATCCCTCCTCCTCCCACTCACCCCCATCCCCGCCAGCTACCTTCTAAGGATGGGGGGTCCAGCAGGTCTTTTACTGAGTGAGGGTGTAAGTGCGGGCCAGAGCTGACTTACTGAAGACTAAGAGAAGGCTGGGCTGCCTCTCGGGGTCCCCCTCTCAGTCCTTCCCCCACACAGCGGATTTCACAGCTTCACCGCGAAACCAAAGCTGAATAAATATTTTAAAGTATTATTGAATATTTTTCCCACCAGTGACACATCTGCTTGTAAATGTGCTAAGAAAGACTAGGCAGACAAGCTAAGTGGTGAGACTTGGGTGAGAATATCTAAGAAAGTCGGGGCACAGACACCCGGAGGCAGGGGGAGCTGTGTCCTTGTGGGCTGAGGCCCAATCCAGATCCAGAAAAAGAACGAACAGAGCATTATATTTATCGACCATCCATAGTTAGTCTGTAGATTTTTTTCAAGCATAACAATATTATTTTTCCTTTTTGATTTGTAAGAGATCTTTACATATTAAGGATCTCAATATGTACAGAGTATCTCACTGCAAAGGGCACCACGTGACTAGGAGTCAGCACCCAGGCTGAGGGCTCATTCAAGGGTGGGGTACTGGACACTGTGGGGAGAAGGGGGCCTTGCAGTGGGGTCAGGTCTCCTCCTCCCCACTCCCCCCTCATACACAGGCATCACTCCTAGATGTACATTCAGAATTTGGGACATTGAGACACTTAAAAATTGGGATACTTCACATAAAAATATGGATCTCTGCCTACGTTGAGAAGTTGGAAGATCTAGCAAACGAGGAACCCACATTCCCTTACATCAGCCAGCTTCTGCAGCGGAGACCCCAGTTACACAAGAAGGTGCTTCCCGGTCACCCCAGATCCCACCAAGCATCTCCCCCCTTGCATGGTTAGTTTTCTTATTCTCAACTACGTCCCACAATTGCATCCTGGAATTTGAGTTTGCAACCCCTAACGGCCAGCAAAGCCTTCAATTGATATACAGATTACCTGGACTGGCAGGGGGAACTGCCCAGGAGCCCACGGCCTCTAATGGCTTCAATCAGGGGCTCCTGGGACCCAGTTCTGATTGAAATCCTCTCTCATGGAGATTTACAAACATTGCTAACGCCATTAATTACAGGGCCTGGGTGGGAGAAAGGGTGTGTGACCTGAGTTGAGGTCACCTGGGAGCCTGTGAATTTTGCTGATCCTGGGCTGTGGCCCTGGAACTCCTGGCTGGGCAGGGAGATGCCCAGTCTTCTGGGTGTGGTGGGAAGCCATGTTCTCACGGGGAGAGGAAGCCACCACGGTGGGTGAGGTGAGAACAAGAGGTTGGGCATCCTGGGCGGGCAGAGGTGGCTATAGGCAGCTGCTGCAGGCTGGTGCCTGGCCCAGATGCATCCTCTACGCCCTTTCTGCAAAAATTGCTGTCATGTGCAGAAATGTGCAGTCTGAGAGTGGGCGCTTAGAAGTCCCCCCACCATGCGTGTGCAGGCAGCCCTCGAGTCTCAGCCCCAGCCCCAGCCATGTACATCTTTCAGGCAACTGAGGATTTTTAAAAAGAGGTGTTTTTGATCTACAGGTGGCTGTGGTTTGAGCAGGGTGGCGGGAGGGGACTTGAGGCGCTCTTGTCTTGCTCCAGGCCCGGCCAGGGAGCTGGGCCTGCCTGGGAGGAAGGGACAGTGCTGTGGTGCGCAGGCTGGTGGCCAAGCTGCAAAGGAGCAAGTGCCACAGGGTCTGCCCTCCCGCTGCTGGCCCCTCCTCTCCTGCTGCCGGGACAGAGCTCTCCCACATCTCCCCTCATAGCAGCCCCCATCCCCAACCTCAGTGGTGTTCTGCCTGTTCCCTTTGCCCTCTGGGGTGTCTCCTGCCCCAGGGATGGCCCAGAACAGGGCCTGGACCAGTAGGAGAGGCAGGTGCACGATACGTATCCCGGCCGATACGACACAGCCCCCGGAGCACAGATTGGCACCCCTTTCCTGGGAACACAGGGCCCCATGCCCTCAGGATCACCATCTGAGAGATGGGGCTACATCACTGGCGCTCCTGGCAAGAGGACAAGAGGGGGCCTGGCACTGAGAGGCTCTAGGCCCACCGTGACCGAGCAGGAGGCCGAGCCACGCTGGCTTAGCTGCCCTGGGGCCCACAGCGCTGGACCGCCCAGGGCTATCAGATCACTAACTGAGAGGTGAGACTAAGTCACCCACCCTCCTGCCCAGGGGAGTCCTGACACTCAAACCAGAGCAAACACACAAGAGATGAGAGGCTGGCCGGGCACGCCCTCACCTGGGTCCCCTGTAAGGGATACAATATCAATTCAGGACATAGCTTTTTCCCCTGGAGCTCACAGAGATGCTCCTGTTCTTAGTCCAAAAGTCCAACTCCAAGGCCAGGGTCTCAGTGTTGTCCCCGGGGTGGAGCCAAGCACCACTCCCCCCAGGCACCCTGCCCGAGCCCCGTCCTGGGAGGTCTCAGGAGTGGGGAGGCAGGGCAGCACGGGGAGGGGTGCCCACCGTAGGAAGGCGGTTCTGCAGCATGCCCTTCACCAGCTGGGGCATCTCAGAGAGGAACAGACCCTCCATCAGCCAGTAGGAGTCCCTGGGGGGAGGACAGCTCAGGCATCACACCACCCCACTCAGGACGCCCCGCGGGCCCCGGGCTCCCCCCGCGCACCCCCCGCTCCCTGCCCCGAAGCCCCCGGCCGCTCACCAGTAGTAGAACTCAACAAAGCGCCCGCCGGGCACAATGAAGGGGTGTCTTGAGTAGATCAGAGAGAACTGCTCAGGGTGGCTGAGGACCTCTGGCTTCACCTGGAGTCCGGGGAGAGGGCACAGGGGGCCTGGGACCCACGTGGAGTGGGGGCTGGAGGAGGCTGGGAAGCTGGAGGCCCTGGCAGCCGCGGGCTTTGGAGCCAGGGAGCCCGGGCTTGGGTTCTGGCCCTGGGGCTGCTCAGCCGTGTGGCCTTGGTCAAGGCCCGGGCCGTGGGGAGTCCGGTCTGCTGGTCCCCACATGCTGGCCTCTGGCAGCCCAGCAAGAGCACGACGGTGTGCAGGAGCCTGGACCGCTCAGCCCAGTGCCTAGCTGGGGGGGGACCATTTCCTCTGGCTCCCAGTGCCCCCCGAATCTCGGCTGCCACTGTGAAGCCAGGCCCAGAGGATCAGGGCCCCCCAGTTCTGGCCCAGGTGTGGATGAAACCCCAGTAGCTTTCCCCAGTGAGGCGGATGTGGACGGACATGGCCAAGGGAGAGCACAGTAGGACCAGAGTGGGGCTTGCTGTGTCCACATCAGGTGTTTTCTCTGTTCATCCCCTCCCAGTTCTACACACGTGAGGTGGTTTTAGTGGGAGAGAGGTCAGCCTGTCAGGGATTCGGAGGGGAGGAGTGGAAGGGGCTCGGCTTTGCTCCCACTGGGTGAGGGGCTGGTGAGGAAGTGGCCCAAGCTGGCACACGACCCTGGAGCACTGCCCTGTGCCAGTGGGTGCCAGGGCCCTGGGGCCAGGCTGGAGGACAGGTGCTGTGCAGCTGGGGGCAAACTGCTGCCCTCTCTGAGCCTCAGACAAAGGAGAGAAAGTGCGTGATAGAGTGTGCTGAGCACAGGGCTGGGCCACGATCAGCAGTAGCAATTATCATTCCTGAGCAGAGGCCTCACCGCAGGAACTCAGGGATGAGGGAGTCCCACAGGGGAGTGAACAGTCACCACGTGGTGTAAAGGGCAGGAAGGGGCAGCCTGGGGGTGGAGGACAGGCTCGGTTTGCCTGGGGGAGGCTGGGAAGGGCTCCAGGGAGAAGGTGGGGAGTTAGAAGTAGATGTTCCCGTCCTCCCCCTCAGAAGTTCTTTCTAGAGAGTCCTGTAGGGCCCGAGTAGGGGCTCTGGTTACTCCTTCTAAACCCAGTGCCACCCGGGAGAATGACTCCCAAGCTGTGATGTACTAAAATTTGCAGAAACCAAGCTAGGCTGCGCTGAAGGCTGGCCTGTGAGACAAGGAGAAAGGTGGCTGGTTCAAGTATGGCCTCCAGCGTAAAAGATCTGGAAGTTTACCCCACTTACCACACTCCTCTCTGGCCTGGCGGCCTCTCCAACCCGGGCAACGTGGACAAGGCTCTGAAATACCTGGAGGCGAGGGGGCAGCAGGGCGGGCTGCTACACTGGCGGCAGGGTCACCTGCTCACTCCCTGACTCTGACCTGTGACCTCTGGCAAGCGGCAGCCACACCCCGCTCCGCCCGGGGCCTTAGCCTGCGGGTCCCACTTATGCCACCAGGGGGCAGCTGTGAGCCAAGAAGAGAAGGCCCTGCAGGGGACACCTGGCTTCAGGAGGGCCCAGCCTCTTGGCTGCCTGTCCAGCCCCCACCTACACTCATGGTAACGTCTGGAACCTTCTAGGACAGCTGGATCCTCACCTACCAGAAGACAGGCCAGCAGTGGGACTTCCCCAATGCCTGGGCCCCCTGCAGGACCTGCTCATCAGAGGTGAGGAGGCGGGGGTGGGGCCTCTCCCAGGGCCTCAGCCCACGGGGGTAGAGGGTCCGCCGGCCTGGCTCTGGGGAGGCGTGAACAAATGAGGCAAAGGCCCCTCTCTGGCCCCTCTGCTCTCTCAGCCTCTCACTCAGCAAACACTTACACCTACCTCCACCTGTCAGGGGAATCCGCCCTCCTCTCTCCACACGCAGGCCTGGATGATCGGGAGCAGGTTGGCCCCCGGCTCCAGGAGGGAGGGCTAAGCGCCCGGGCCTCTTTCCCTCCTTGAGGAGAATAAGGCTCAGGCCTCTGCTCCCCCTGGGATGGGGGCTCTGGAGATTCAGGGTCCTGCCTGGGGTGGGGTCCAGGTCTGGCCAAGTCTCCTTCAGCCACAGCCCAGGAAGTGGCTTTCCAGCTGGCCCAGAATTGGATCCGAACCAACTGTGACATCTACTCCAAAAAGTCAGCCGAGTATGAGAAGGTGAGCTGCCCCAGAGCCCAGTCCCTCGGGGTCCTCCTCCCCACGGGGAGATGGAGGAATCGTCAGGCTGTGCAAAGCCCAGGCCCACACAACCGGGGACAGTGGCGGCACCTGGTGGCCATTCTTGGGCACTGCAGGGGTCAGAACTGCTGGCCAGAACAGCTTCTCCCTAAGGGGCTCCCATTTCTGGCTTCCCTAGAGGCCTGGCGTTGGGGGGCTGGGGTAGGGCCTGACCTTAGAGCCCGTCCTCTTGTCCCCAGTATGATGTCAGCAATGGAGGACACCCAGGTGGTGGAGGGGAGTATGAAGTTCAGGTGAGTGGGCCACATCCTCCAGGGAACTTCGGGGCTCTGCTGTCCCTGCAACTGACCATGACCTCCTCTCTCTGGGCCTCAGTTTCTTCCATGGAGGTGGGCCCCAGGGAGGAGGCTGACTGGTGCTCCCTGGTACCCCTGGGGCTATGCAGGGCCAGAGCCTCTAGGTGGGGATCCCATACCCCATAAAAGGACTTGGGGGCCTTCCCCAGAGATCTTGCCCCACTGACCTCACCTCTCTCCAGGAGGGGTTTGGCTGGACCAATGGTGTGGTCCTGATGCTCCTGGACCGCTATGGTGACCGGCTGAGCTCGGGGACCCACACAGCTTTCCTGGAGCCCCACTGCCTTGCAGCTGCCCTTCTCCTTACCCTCCTGCTCAGCCTCCTGCCTCAGTGACGGGCCTTCACTCCCTCATCTGGCTCCAGCTCCTGCCAATTAAACCTCCACATGAGTCCCTGCCTTCTCCTGCCTCTTGATCCTTTATCCCTGGAGAGCCCACCCCCCACCCCCAGGCCGGTCCTTGGTCATAGTGGAGTGGGGGCAGGGTAGGGACCTGGAAGTCACGGTTGGGCCCTGGGTCCCTCCTGGAACATCTAATAAGGTGGAAATGCTGCATTGTGGGGAGACCTAGCTCTCCTACCCCACGTATCCCAACCCCATGTCCCCCACCACCAGGCCTCCCAAAGACATAGTCCAAATGCTTTATTGTTCTGCTGAGATGCTTACAAATACTGAAAAACATCCAGCCTGGACCCAGCAACCATGGCCCAGGGCTGGGAACGGGGACAGGGAGGTGGGCTTAGTGTTAAGGCGGAAAGGGCTGAGCACAGACAGCTGGAGGCCTGGTCTTCTGCTCTCCATTTCATCCCCCTTCTGAGGCTGTAGGGAGGGCAACCAGACCTCAGGGCCCCCCCTCTGCTGCTTCCTCTCCTGCTCAGGACTTCCATCAGGGAGAATCTGAACAGCCCTCTGTCTGTCAGAAACTCAGCCCTATAACAGAACCCCAAGGACAGCCCGTCTAGCTTCTTCTCCCATCCAGTGGCTCCTCCTCTGGTCTCTAGTTCCCAGCTTCACCCCTTCTGGCTCTAGGCAAGGCACGAGTGGAAGGGGGAGGGCTGGACAGGGGAGCCAGCAGGCTGTGTATCAGGGCCTGGAGACGCAGGCAGGGGGCAGGGAGAAGGTGTTCAGTCCCTTCCCCCCAGCAGGAGATGCCCAAGGGCCTGGGCTGGAGAGATGATGGCACATACCCTCAGATGGGTCCACTGCTGAAGCAGTGGGCTGAGCCATGGAGCCATGGCAATTAGTATGTAACCATGGCGATGAAGCCGTCACTGTGGTGACCATGGTGATGGGTCTACAAAAAGGTGATAGGGCTGGGACCTCAAGGATGACACTTTCGGTCTCTGGCCCTTCAGCAAAGTAATAAAAAATATAAACGCAGGACAACAATGGGGTAGAGCGGGGTTTGAGAAGTACACCGCCTGAGCTGTTACCCCACTCTGAATGTGGCTCTGCTCAGCCCCCTAGGCCCCTGCAAAGGGAGCTGAGGCAAGAGGGGATCTTTGGCAGTTTCTGGTACCATAATTTGTCCTTTACAAAAGAGAACACAGGTTGGGGAGCGCAGGTGCCAGGTCAGAGCAGAGGGGCCCCTCTGTGACAGCTGCTCAGCCTGGCTGGGCCTGGAGCAGGACCCTGAAGGGTTATTGCAAGTTCTGGGTTCCCAGGAGGCAGCAAAGCCCCCTCCCCAACTTTTATCTCCTGGCCGGTTCTTTAGGGGGCCGGAGCTCAGAAACTCACAGGACGAGCTCCTTACAGAACATTACAAAGTCACTTCTTGTACAAAACCCCAGTCATGCTCTGCCCTCCAGGGCCTCTGGGAGCACTTGTGTGAGGCCTGAGGCCCAGGGCGTGACTGTCTCCGGGGCGAGTGGAGCAGCAGGCAGTTGGGCATGGGTCCTGGGCCGGCCTGAGGGTCCACGAGGCCCATTCGGTCAGTTCATGAACTGGGTGTAGCCCTCCGCCCCGGTGACGATGACATCCATCCAGATGCGCATGGCCTCTGCGGACGGGGCCACCATGTAGTACAGCCGGTCGTGGGTCTTCACACAGAAGGTGAGGGCCGGGTTCGGGCTCTGCCGAGGGAGAGAGGAAGGTCTAAGCCAGGGCCCACCCACGAAGGCCAGGAGCATCTTGCATCTGCCTCGCCGTCTGCCCTTCCTCTCTCTGACTCCAGGACGCCCTGGAGCTCGAGGCTGAGCCCTAAATAGGCCCAGAGCCCAATCCCCACCACCAGGTGGGCCCCAAACTGAGACGGTCCCCTCCTCTCAGCTGGGCAGTCCTTGGACCCTGGCAGGGACAGACGCTGCCAGGCGGGGGCACTGCTCCTTGGTACCCACAGGCACAAAAGGGAAAGACTCAGTCTCAAAGGTCTGTTCCAGTGAGGACCAGAGTCTCTTCTCAGCAAAAGAGGAACAGATGGAAAAAGCTACAAGTGGGATGCTGGGCCCCAGGACCCCAGAAGGGCAGAGATCAGGGATGGAGTGGGCATCTGAGGCTTGGCAGGAGGGAGGCTGACCTGCATGAAGGCAGATGGTCCTAGCCTCAAACGTCTCCTGTTTACCAATCCTCTTGACCAGATCTAGTCTCTGAGGGCCCCCTACTCCCCTTGTAGCCATCCCTTCTGCACTGCCCACCCCCACGGAGGGAGGCATCCTACCGTCATCTCAGGATTGGGAGGCAAGCAAGCGTACTCACACCCACAGGGGCTTCCTGCTCTCTGCAACCCACCTGGCTCCCCCCATCAGGCCTGGGGGAAGGAGGGGGCTACTTAGGGGAGAGTCAAGGGTCAGGGGCGAGAAGGGTACAGGAGGCATTAATGTGCAGTAGTTCTGGTTACAGGTATATGGGGAGGGGTACCTCAGTCACCATAGTGAAGCTGAAAAACCTCTTCTGGGAAGGGGAGAGGGAGAGAGGAAGAGAAAGTTTACGAAGAGAACAAGAGATGGGTCCGAGCCTCTGAAGAGGGCAGGCTGGAGGCCTTTGCTCACAGAGCCCTGCTGGGCCCACCCCTTCCCCAAGGCTGTCCCTCTGCCCCTCACCTTGGCTGCACTGCGCAGGTGGTCATAGTACACTTCCTCGATGGCCTGGAAATAGATGACCCCTTTCAGCTTCGTCTCATGCTTGTCTGCAAAGGAATAAGGGCCAGGCTCGTGGACATGGAGCGTCCTCATGTGGGAAATGGAGTGATTCCCAAGACTCCAAAACACAGCCCAGCAGGGAGCCCGGAAGACATGGTCAGTGTTCAGCCTCACTCAGAATGATAGAGAATGCAAATTAGAACTCCACCGAGATACCACTTCTAACCTATCAGAACGGCAAAAATACACCCAAAATACACAGCACACTTTTGGTAAGTCTGTGGAGAAACAGGCGGTGTAATAAATCTGACAGGTGGGAGTATAAATTGGTAAACCCTTAGGAGTGGTTTGGCTGCATCTACCAAAGTTAGAAAGGTGTTTGCCCCTCGAGCCAATTTTTACACTTAACGAAAATTTATCTTACACATGTACACAATAACAAATTTACAAGCTTCACCATAGCAGTACCTATAGTCATGAAAGATTAGAAACAAGCCAAGTATCCATCAAGTGGAGATGGCCAAGTAAATTAGAGTGTGCCACATGATGGAATACATCCAGCTGTTTAATAGAATGACAGAGAAATATCTGATATAGATACAGATTCAGAAATAAATCTGAGGACTTCCCTGGTGGCGCAGTGGTCCGGGAAGATCCCACATGCCACGAAGCAACTAAGCCCGTGCACCACAACTACTGAGCCTGCACTCTAGGGCCCGTGTGCCGCAACTACTGAGCCCACGTGCTGCAACTACTGAGCCCACGTGCTGCAACTACTGAAACCCACGCAGCTGGAGCCCGTGCTTTGCAACGAGAGAAGCCACCACAATGAGAAGCCCGCGCACCACAACGAAGAGTAGTCCCCGCTCACCACAAGAGAAAGCCCACTCACAGCAACAAATACCCAACACAGCCAAAAAATAAATAAAAGTAAAAAAAAAAAAAAGTAAGAAAAAAAAAGAATCCGCCTGCCAATGCAGGGGACACAGGTTCGAGCCCTGGTCTCTGGTCCAGGAAGATCCCACATGCCGCAGAGCAACTGAGCCCGTGTGCCACAACTACTGAGCCTGAGCTCTAGAGCCTGCGAGCCACAACTACTGAAGCCCATGCGCCTAGAGCCCGTGCTCCACAACAAGAGAAGCCACCACAATGAGAAGCCCGCGCACTGCAACGAAGAGTAGCCCCCGCTCGATGCAACTAGAGCCACGTGCAGCAACGAAGACCCAATACAGCCAAAAATAAATTAATTAATTAAAAAAAAAGAAATCTATAAAATATGCCCAGATATCAATATCTAGATATAGATATATTTGAGATAGAAAGATCTCTAAGATACATTAGCAGGAAAACAAGGAATGTATTGGGTGCTACCTTTTGTGTAAGAAAAGGGGTAAGAATACATGTTTGCATTTGTTTATATTCCCCTAAAGATACTCTAGAAGGATACACAAGAGATTTAAAGGTGGTTACCTGTAGTGAGAGGGGGCGTAATGCTCAATTTAAACCTTTTTATGTGTTTTGAGTTTTGAACTATATGAATGCATTTATCTATTTAACTCCAACAGTAAAAAATAGAAGGAAGCATACAGCATCTGGAGGCAGGGGTGGCAGGAAGGAGGTGGGCAAACTCGCAGAGCAGATGACCGCTCGGGTGGCAGGGACAGGGCGCTGGCAGGGGAAAGCACAGGGCCCGGGCCATCCCGTCTCGGGGCAGACACCGAGCAGGCACCTCAACTGACATCCTGGGCACTGAGCCCAAGTCACAAAGGAAAGGCCACAAGATCACTAAACTCAGACTGCGATGGCTGGCACCTTCCCCCACCCCCAGTGTCGTTTCAGGCTGAGGCATAGATCCCAGATCATTGCTACAGCCTCCTAATGTGCCCCTGCCCTGCCCCCTGCCCCTCAACTCGCTGGCCCTGATGCCGAGGGGGAGCTTCCGGAAGCAAATCGAATCCTGCTGCCTCGGCTCACAAGCGTCTCTGCCCATTCCTTCACTGGAAGCTGCTGCCTCCTTGGCTTGGCAAAGGTCCCTGACAGGCCGGTGCCAACGCGCCCCTCTGGCCTTGCCTCACATCCCTCCCCTGCACCAACCACAAGTTCTCTCTGGCCAGGCTGAGCTTCTCACAGTCCCCTAACAGTACGCTCTGCCGACACTGGAATGGTCTCCAGCCCATTCCCTTGGCAAACTCCTATGTCATCTTCAAGACCCATTGCCATTGTCACCACTGGCGTGCACGGTTGTGCTCTCCTGTGCCCCTACAGCACGGATGTTCCTCTGTACAGATCTCATGGTGCTGAATCTGAACCCTCCTTTATCTGTTCGTAGGTCTAGCTCTCCAACACTGACTGCTATGTCCTAGCACACGGCAGGTGCTCTATCAATGTTGAATAAATGAGTCCGAGGCACTGGGATCCAAAGAAGTCAGAGACCCTTCTCTTAGGAGCCCACAATTCGGGGGAAAGGAAAGCAGACACACAGCTGCTTATCAGCTGTGTGACTTGGGCATGGTTAGGACTCCAAGAGAACGCCTACGGGTCACTGGCAGTCACGAGTGTTAAGTGAGAGAACACACTCCGACTGTTCAGCACAGTGTCTGGCACAATACACGTGGCATCTGTCATGACATCATTATGCCCCAGGGCTGACACCACATGGCAGAGGGACCCTGTATAACACAGGAGTTAACAACGAAGGGCAGGAACCGCTCCCAGTGAGGTGGGACCAGGAAAGGCTTCACAGAGGTGGTTTCTGATCTGGACCCTGTAGAATGGAGGGGTTTCATGGAGTAGGTGGGAGGAGGGTCCAGACAAGGGCAGGGAGAATGTCAGGTTCAAGGAGCAGGCAAGGCACACCCAGGGCCCTGATCCAGCCACAGGCCCACCTCCATCCGGCACTTCCTCCTCGGAACAGGGACCCAGCCCCATCCTGGCCCCTGGGCCTGGCCTTCCCTCCAGCCTCTGTTCTCTCCCATCTCTTCCTTTACTGGAAATGGTGACACATTCCTGCCTCTGCTTCCTTACCTCCCACCTACCCTTGATGGATCGCATGCAATCTGGCTCCCACCCCGGTACGTGGTGGAAACCATTCTCTCGTCAAGATCCAGTCCCTGAATCAAATGGCCTTTGGGTCCACATTACTCTTGGTCTTTCTGCAGCATCCATCATCGCTGGTGACACCCCCTGCTTGCATATGTCTGCTCCCTTGGCTGGCTTCCTTCTCCATTTCTGCCCTGCCCTCCCCCTCCCCCGTCTGATTGGGTCTCCTTTTGTTTCATAGACATTAAGGAAGGTCACACGCGCCAAGCACCAGCCCAGCACCTGGCATGTGGCTTCCTGCCTCCTGCCCCTTTCGCTTTGCTGGTGCCTCCTTCTCCTCCTTCCTCACAAGGGTGGACCTGACCCAGAGTGCAGCTCTGTTTCTCCCTCTTCTCTGCTCTAAAGTCTAATTGCCCAAGATCAGTCTTAGCTCTGCCTCTTAGCAGCTGAGAGACCTTGGGCAAGTTACTTAACCTCTCTGTGCCTGATTTTCCTCATCTGTAAAATGAGTGTAAAAACAGTGCTTCCCTCACAAGATCACTGTGAAGATTAAATGAGATGAGGCACGTAGAGTGCTTAGCACGGCATCTGGCTCATACAAGTGTTCAGTAAGTATGATCTGCTATCATTAGTGTTATCGTTATTATTATTATTCCAACAGCTTCAACTTTCACTCCGCCTCTAACCCTGACCTTTCTCGTAACCCTAGATGCCCCAGGGGCACTTCAACCTCAATGTGTCTGAGATGGAGTTGTCCTCCCAGGCCTGTTCCTCTCAATCCTGACAAAGTCCCTCCCCAGCCTAGGTGGAAACATGGGGACGCGCATGTCTCTGCCTCCCCGTACCCAGGGCCCAGGTGGTCAGGGAGGGCTTCTTGGAAGGGATGGCACTTGGTTGGGGACCAGGTCAGGGGGGAAGCAGGGTGCTCCAGGCCTGCGCGACTCCAGCACCAAACCCTCCGGCCCTCTCCTTCCAGGCTCCCAGCAGGACCGCTCCTCCCGGCTTTGTGGTTGGGTGGGGCCGGGTGACTGGCAGAACAGACCCACTAGTGACTTGGGGACAGACCCCAGCTGGGGCATTGAACGCCAGTGCCAACCCAATCAGGCTTTTCTTTACCCTCTGCCACCGCAGCCAGCAATGTTCTAGAAAGGCATGCTCTGAAGCCAAGAGAACGCTGACACAGAGCAGAGCCCCCGCCAACCCACGAAGTACATGGACACGTACTAGGAGTCAGAAGGAAAACGCAGGTTTTGAGCCACTGGGATCTTAGGACAGGTTGCTTCCGCAGCGCAGCCTAGCCTGTCCTGATAGGATATGATACAGCATCCCACGCTCCACGTGGGAACTGTCCAGAGGGAATTCCAGGGATGGGAAACTAAGCTGGAGGCTGAGTGCAGAGGGCTGAGGGAGCAGGATGGGCCAGGGGGCTGTCCTCAGGGCTGCCCTGAGCGCCCCGGGCACTGCTCAGCTGCTTGTGCTGGTGCCTTTGCAGGAACTTGCCCGAGGGGAAATCCACAGGACTCCATGCACCCCCAGCATCTGGGGTCCCCTACAGCACTCCCATCATTCTTTGTTCACTATCCGCCTCCCTGACAAAAGGCTCCGAGAGAGAGAGCTTGCTTATCACCAGAGCCTAGAATAGTGCCTGGAACTTATTAGATGCTCAGTAATACTGCTGAAAAAATGAATGAGTGAACAAATCAATGGAGGTGAACCAGGTATACTCTGTACATTTTCAGGGAGGGGAGGACAAGACCCAACCCAAGCCCCTGGGCCCCACTTGGAAGCTTCCAGAAGACCCACTGTCCTGGGTGACAGAGCCCAGGGGTCCTGGCTCTGGGGCAGTCTTGGGGGAACTCACCCACATAATAGGAAAGGGTGCGCTTGAGTCGATCGAAGACAAACCAGCGCTTCTTCCATGATTTAATCTTGCCACCCATCTTGACCAAGTAGCCACGGCAGACCTGGTGGGATGCAAGGGTGAAGAAAGACCCAAATGTGCGGCCCCTAAACCTTTATTCCCTGAGCAGCAATGTCAGTGCCATCGCCTGTGCCTGTATTCATGGGGGGGGGCCTGTCCCCAACATCTCTTCAGGACAGCACACCTGGTCCTGGGACAGAGACCTCTGGTGTTAGGGCAGGAACTGAGGCCACTATTCCGAGGACCCAGGAGGTGCCTCTGAACATGGGGTCCCCACCACGACACCCACCCCGTGCCCCGGGGCCCTGCGTGCCTGTACCTTGCTGCTGAGCACCACATGCAGGCAGGTATCCACACCGTGGCCCGAGGACTCAATGTGGGTCTTCAGGTCAAAGTCCTCCTTCCGGATCGGCAGGTAGCGGGTCAGGGGTCGTGCCTGGGAGCAGAGGGTAGGATCGGTAGGGGCCCCTCTCTTCCCCTGTCATTCCCTTGCCCGGGCCCCTTGGCTTCAGTCCTGAACCCCCGAAAGCCTGCCATCACTCCCTCCCCAGCCTCCTGGCTGTCACTCTGGTTTCATGGGGCTTTGGCCAAAGCAGGGACCTGGCACGCCTGTGCTGACTCCACCCAGGCCTGGGCAAACTGCTGAAGGGCTCTACGCCTCAGTTTCCCAGACACGGCTGTCCTTGTCCTTTCCCTGCCCCTCCTCTCCCTCCTGGGCTGAACGGAACAAAGCAAAGGACCAGATGTGAACATGCTCTTGGAAGAAAAGCCCAATAAGAAGCCTGGTCTCTGACTTCCTGTGGGGCCTTGTTTGGGACACAGTCCCTCTCTGGGCCTCCGTCTCCTTGTATGTAAACAAGGGCTTTGAACTAGAGAATCTCTAAGGTCTGTTCCACCTCAAAATTTCTGATACTTAACTAGAATTCTCAGTCAACTGGAATTTTTTTTCTCCTCTTTATTTCGAGGAAGAACATAAGAATGACATGAAAAGGAAACATCACAAGTTATTTAAAGAAGAAACAGGGACTTCCCCGGTGGCGCAGTGGTTAGGAATCTGCCTGCCAATGCGGGGGACACGGGTTCGAGCCCTGGCCCGGGAGGATCCCACGTGCTGCGGAGCAGCTAAGCCCCTGCGCCACAACTGCTGAGCAACCCCCGCTCGCCACAACTAGAGAAAGCCCGCACACAGCAATGAAGACCCAATGCAGCCAAAAATAAATAAATAAAAATAAATTTATTAAAAAAAAGAAGAAGAAACAAAACGCTCAACTTCCCGGAGGTGCCCCCAAGATGAGCTGACTCCAGCCACCTCCCCAAAGCTGGTGGCCCTGCAGCCATTCCTGAGCCCCAGCGCAGGGGGCTAGAGAAGAGAGTTCCAAAGAGACCACTGACAGAGACAGGAAAGCGGAACTAGGCATTTAGCAAAAGATTCCAAACACAGAGATAAAACTCACAGAGTTTCTAATTATTTCTAAATTCCCAAGCCAATCTACCCCTTAGAATTCATGTTGCAGCATCATTAGGAACTCATGGAGCTATGTCACAGTCACCAGTCACTGCTGGGTAGGACCCCCATGCTGGGGAGGCCTATGGAAACCCCCAGAGGAAGGGACAACCTGTCTGAATCTCACAGTTTCTCCCAGGGGCCCAGGGTCTGGGACCAGACACACGAGTCGATTTCCCTGCCCAACCTAATTTCTCCCTCTCCCTTCAACTGCTCTGCTCAAGTCTCCTGTATAAGGAAAAAGCCCAGGGTTGGCTGTTATGTAAGGCTGGATTCTTGTCCCAAGGAGAAACTAGTACATTCTCTTTTGGAGATGTAAACCGAAAGTCAGAGTGAGGCCAGCTGCTGGTGGTGGGGCCTGGAGCCAAAGGGTCTGGTGGAGTGAGGCTCGGACAGCCACAAAGCCAGGAGCAGGAGGGCATCAGGGACTGGGAAGGAGGTGCAGTGCAGACTCACGAGGCAGAGGTGAGGCCCCTGCGAGAGGCCAAGGGTAGCCACCCTGATTCTGACTCAGCTCCCATCACTGGAAGGCCTGTCCAGACCCTCTTCTCTAAAAGGTGGCCTGCCGCATCCCCACAACCCAATCAACACACACACACACACACACACACACACGCACACGCACACGGGCTTGAACAAGCCCTAGTGAGTGGGTCCCTGTTCCTTGGGGCCAAACAAGTCCCAGGTAGAATTCTGCTTGTGCAATCCTTTCTGGAGAGAACAGGCTCTACAGCCCAGCAGGGGTAGTACCCTGGGATATCCCGACCCCTCCTCAGCCCTACCCTTAAGCCCACCACCCACTCACCTGCGAGAACTGCTTCTCCCGCATCTTGACCTCCTTCTCCACAAGCTGATGCCTCCGGGCGCTCTCGCCCTGCAGCCTCCGTTCCACCTGCTCCCGCCGCCTCCGCTCCTCCTCCAAGGCCTGCCGCCTCAGCTCCATCTCCCGCTCCTGCCCCCAAAGCCCGGGCTCAGTGCCCACCAGTGCCCTCTTCTCCCCCAAGTCCCCACCACCCCTCCTCAGGCCGGGGCAGAGCCACAGGAGGCACCCACCTCAGAGGGCAGCCTGGCATGAGGGGCCGTCATCCTCCAAGCCCACCCTCTCTAAGGACCTGGCTGACAAGGGTAAATGCCTTAAAGTGAGACCAACCTGAATTCAAATCCTGGCTCTACCACCACTATGAGCTCTGGACCCTGACAAACTCCCTAAGCCTCAGTTGCCTCATCTGTAAAATGGGGCCAAGAGTGCCTACTCCTGGGATTGTAGCGAAAATTAAATGAGATCATGTGAGTAAATGCCCATCACTAACCCTGGCAGGAAGGAAGCACTCAATAAAAAAATGGGGCTTTTATAATTTTATCTGAATTCCTAGGACATGGATTGTCTAAACAACCTAATCACTAAGTGAAGACCCTCTGAAACTCCAAATGAGAAACATTTATAGTTGAACTTCAGATTTTATGGGGAAAAAATGAAGTTACGAAAGCCATTATCAAAACATTTTAAGTCATTAAAACAAATCATTAAATACAGAGCATGTGGGTGATGTTTTATATGTCTTCATCAATGATAACAACCTCCATATTATTAACTCCCATCTGTCATTTCTTCCCAGCTCGAAACTTAGCAGAATCTCCTTTTTCTCCATTTGTCAAGAGATGTTTATAAATCTGCCCTCCTCTGAAGTAAATAAGACTAAGAGGCCTTCTTTTCTGGTTGATCTCCTGCTCTCCGGGTCCCACTCTTAACTCCAGACATGCAGAGTGCCTGGATGATAGAGACAGACGAGCTTCTGCAGATTCTCTATTTCACCTCCTCCCCAGGCACAGTTTCCTCAGCCTGGCTGTGCCTAAGATGAACCCCTGGCCCCTCTGCTGTGTTCCAGGCCCATCGGTAGGCAACGTGAGGCCCCCGCAGCCAACACCTCTGCTCTGGCTTGGACATCTGCCTTCTCTCTGTCCCCATCCTTGAACCCCAGTTCCTAGCCATCCCCAAGAGGAGTGACCTGGCACTCAGGTAGACAGGAATCAAAATTTCTGTGGTGGCCAAACGTCCACAGAGGTGAACACACAAAGACTGGAAGCTCCCATACGGGAAATTCACCGTTAGACACTGGGTCCTGCCTCCCCTTTTCCTAAGAGCTGTGAAAGTGGTCATCTCGCCAAGCCTCCGCATCCCCCACTTGAGGAAGATAGGCTTTGAAAACACTCTTCCTCAAGGGACTGCTGCGAGGACAACGTGGGTGAAGGGGCCTGGGGAGGAGCGGAGGCCCTTGGCGGGCGGAGGGCAGCCCCGGGGCCCCGCGCCTTCCCCAGCCCCCACCCCCACCCCCCGGCTCCGCTGTGGCCCAGATCTGCCTCACCCTCGACTCCATGAGCCGGCTCTTCTCCGCATGAGCTTCTTTCAGCATCTTCTCCATTTCTTCCGTCTTCCCCACATCCAGGCCGCTGGCACTGGGGAGGCAAGGGGAGGAGGCACGCGGTGGAGGCGGCGGCCCTGGTGTGGGCAGGACAGCGGCGGGCCGTCGGGTGGCGGCCGGGGCGCGGGTACCTGGACATGGTGTCGGGGGAGCAGGCCGAGTTGCCCCCCGTGGAGATGCTGGTCTCCATGCTGTCTGAGCTCTCCAGGCTCAGCGTGTCGTAGGCGTGCTCGCCCTCCTCCCCTCGCTCCCTGGCCGCCGGCAGGTGGTGCAGGATGGAGTGATGCAGGAGCGGCGGGAAGCCCGAGGGCCCGGCCGGGAAGGGGGCGGCCCCGTGCAGGGCGTCCCACTGGCACTGCGCCTCGGCCGCCGCCTTCTGCTTCAGCTCAGCCAACCGCCGCCGCTGCTCCTCGATCACCTGCTGCCCTGCAGGAGCGACAGGTGGAGTCACGGTGGGCACCCCACCTCCCCAGGGAGGACGCCGGCAGCATCACAGACGGAGGGAGGAGGCGAGCGGGGAGAAGGTAACACGGGCAGCCCCCTTGCCCCCCACCAGCTTCCCTGAAGCCCCCGCAGCTCCAGGTCCGGCTGCCCTGGCAACGCTCCGTCGCCTGCACAACTGGCCACAGCCATGCAGCCTGACTTCAGCGCTCCCACTGTGTCCTGAGCCCACACGCGGCACCGGACCTGCCCAGGTGGGGCCCCGGCAGCACGACGGCCAGGTGGCTCCAGCTCACAACCATGGCCTGAACAGGTGGGCAGGGCACATGCACCCACCCTGCTGCTGGGGAAGGGTGAAGGAAGAGGTGCTGGGAGCCCCATGAGCACCCACATCAATGCAGACCCCGCGGCGATGCAGAAGCAGGAGTGCCAGTGGCAGGGAAGGAGGGAGGGGAGACGAGGCGGAGCACAGCTGAGGCAGGAGAGAGCTCAGCTGGAGGGGTGAGGCCAGCCCAACACCCCAACCCAACTCAGCCTGGGAGTCTGCCTGCGGCCAGTGGGGGCCTGGGCAGAATACATCATGCGGATGCCCGGGCAGGGGCTGCCTGGCCAAAGCAATGCCCTCAATGACCAACGCTCTACCTGCTGGGTCGTCAGTTGGGAGGGGCTCGGCAGGAAGCGACTCGACTGGTAGGGGGGCCCCCAGGTAGAGACACAGAGGGGACGAGAGGGGAGAAAGGCACAGACTTGGACTTTCAAAACAAACAAAATGCACACGAGCAACCAGGACTCCTGGGTCCCTAGAGCCAATATCTTAGGGAAGCATTTGTGGAGGTCATCAAGTCCAACCCCCTGCCTCCAGACAGGATAACGTCTATCCCTACTCAGGTCAACAAGCATTTCCCTTATTTGCTGCCGTCTCTAGGAAAGATCTCACAGCCACCCCCCCACCGACCCTTAGTCCCCTGCCCTTAGTCTTCTCATAGATAGCCAGGAATCTCTTCTTTAGGTATCTAATCCAAATCCTTTTTGCTCTTGCCTAGATCCCAATTAAAGGAAAAACATCCTGGGAAAGGCGTGGGCACGGATGAGGTAGGGTGGAGAGTGCGTGGCAGATGTCCAGGGCCCCCAGGAGAGCAGGTGGGCTGGCGTTGCAGCCACTCACCCTTCTGCTGGAGGGCCAGCTGGCGCTTGGTCTCAATGTCCTGCAGCGTGGCTGCCAGGTTGCGAGGAAGGCTGCTTGTGCCATTCTGGGCGAGTAGAGTGCCCTGCGGAGGGAAACGGAGCATTGGGACCCGAGGCTCAGAAGGCACCTCCCCCCACCCTCAAGGCTCTCATGGGTGGCTGTGACCTCTCTCCAGTGTGGCTGTGTCCATCCCCCACCATCACCACCCTGCCACGCACACAGCCCTCCCACTGTCCTCAGACCTTTGGGGAGGGGCTACGGCCCAAGGTAGCCACGCTGAGCTGGGAGGAGGAGGAGGAAGAGCCAGAGGAAGAGGGGAGGGGGCCACTGCGGGTCCGGGGCAAGGGGCTAGTGGCCTCACCATCCATCTTGGAGCGGTAAACCTGGAGGGAAGAGACACTGTCTGGTATCCCCGGCTCCCCCACTGGCCACCATCCCCATGGCATCTAGGCTGGCTGTGATCCAAGGTACTGCCCCAGCACCCGAGGCCTCTGTCTCTAGCTGACAACAGCACTGAGCCTCCTGGGCCAGCCCAATGGACAGATGTTATTGGCAGCTGCCAAGCCTCCTTTCCAGGCTGCTCCTCCTTGGGCCAATCCCTGGTCCAACCCTGCATCTTCGAAAGGACAGTGTAAATCAACCCATGTGAGGAGTTAACACCAATGGGCAGAGCTGTACAGGTGACTGACTGGAGGCCGGGGCTCCCTCTGGTCCCAGCTCTGCTGCTAAGGGGCTGTGACCTTGGGCCACGCACCTCCCCACTCTGGGCCTTGGCTTCCTTATCTGCAAAAGGAGGGGGTAGGGCTAGACTAAATAATCGCCAAGCTCCCTCACAGCGCTAATGTTTGGTGAATATGGTCTTTGGAGTCAAGCACCCTGGCCCTCGGTGTAGCCTCTGCTACTTCCTAGTTGTGTGACCTCGGAGAGATTACTTATCTTCTCTGGGCCCCAGTGTTTGATCTGTAAAACGAGAGTTATCGTTATCTACCTCAAAGGCCTGTGGTAATGATTAAATGAATCAAAACATGTAAAAATCTCAAACCAGCTGGGCACAAAACAGAAATGTCACACAAACTACTCCCAAAGGAAACATGGAATTTTAGCTGAGATCACAGTCTTAGAGGTGCAATGTCTTCACTCAAAGAATGAATCTTGAATGGGGCACTGGGGGGTAGGGGGGTTCAGGCCCTACAGCCGGTCAGTGGAGTGACACTTGGGGCAGAAGACTGCCCGAATACTCTCCCCCCACCCCGTGGTCAGCAGCTTGCTGCAGGCTCGAGCAGGGCCATGCCCCCAATGGCAACTCTGAGGAGTCTTGGGCATGTCCTCAGGGACTTCAGAGCCTTTGTCCCATTCTGTCCTGCCTCCAAGTGTCACCCCTGGGGAGACCAGGAGAACAAAATACTGGCAACTCTCCTAGGACACACAAGTTCCAGAGACAACAGGCTCAAGAGTGCGTCAGGCCAAGACTGAGTGAGAAGCTCTGGGGTTGAGGGCTACCGAGGACAGCATGAGGCACCGCTGCTTCCGAACCTCCTTCCACTGGACAGCCAAGCACGTCGCCCTCGGACTCAGGAGGCTGGCCCTCCACACCCGGAGTGCCAGGATGGCTGCCCAAGAGGAGACCCTCACTCCCCTCTCAGGGTCCAGAGGCCCCTGTTGCCCCGCTGCATTAACCCCACCACCACCTAAGGCAGCACTGCAGGGCTGACGGATCGGCAGGAGGTCCCCGGAGCAGAGAGGAGCGGGGCCTGGGGAGGGAGGGGTGGGCAGGGGAGGAGGGGTTACCTGCAGCTGACGGGAAGCTTTGGCGGGCAGAGGCGGGGGGGAGGAACGAGGGGAGGCCGCAGCGGGGCCGGTCCCCAGCCCGGCCATCAGCTCCTGGTACCACTGCTCTAAGTCTACAGCGGGGAGCAGCAGCTTCTCCATCTGGAGGGGGCGCGGGGAGGAGGACAGGGGACGGGAGGGGAAGGACGGAGAGGAAAGGTCAAGGAGTGAGGGGCGAGGAAAGGGGAGGAAAAAGGAAGAAAAGGGCAAAGAAACGGGAAGCTTGGAGGAAGGGTAGAGGAAGGCCATTACCAGGGAAACAGACAGGAAGGGAAGGGAAAACAGGAACGAAGGAAGGGAGAAAGGAGAGCATAAGGAGGAGAAAACACAGTGAGAAAACAGTTGCCGTGAACGTGCTAAGGGCAAAGAGAAACAGGGCACAACTCCCAGACCACAGACACGTGCTACGCCAACCACGGTGCCAGCCAGCCGGAGCCACCCCCCCGGCAGGCAGCGCTCCCCCCCGGGGGCCGGCTGAGGGCTGAGACGCCACTGCGCACGGGCAAAGCACACACAGACAGAGCCACGCCACTAGTGGGCTGAGGGTGGCAGGAACACACAGACCACCAACCTGGGCTGAAGGCGGGATAGAAGCGAAGGAGGAGGAAGAGGGCAGCGCAGGAAGAAGGCAGGTGGTGGGAACCAGGTCCTGGGAGGCAGGGGCCCAGGGAGGCAGGCCTGGCGCGGGCGCTGCGGGCACAGGCGAGGTGCCCCACATGGCCTTTAGCTGCTCAAGCGTCACGTACTTGGGGGAAGGCCAGACACAGGAGGGAATACAAGAGGTTAATGGGACCGGAACCCAAGAGATGGCCCTGCCCACGGGCAAGGGAAGGGTAAGAGTAGGACACACAGAGCAGAGTAGGCTTGTAGAGCCCGGGAAAGCCAGGGTCCTCTCAGCAGGATGCCCTCACGCTAGAGCAGAAGGCCTTCCCTCCTTGAGCCATCAGGAGCTGAAGAAAGATCCCGAAGCCCCAGGCAAGAGAACGAACCACTCCCAAGCCCCCTGACGCGAGCTGCCCTTCTCCCGCACTGCTGAAGACAGACCCTGCTGCCCCCCAACCCAGGCCTCAGGGGCAATCGAGGGCCTCCATGAGGAGGCCCTTGGGCATAGGTGGCTTCACTCGGTGGCTGGTACCTCACTGTCAGGCAGGGGCTGGGCGAGCGCGCTGGGGGAGGTGGCAGAAGCATAGGGGTCCAAGCAGGAGCACAGCTGGAGAAACTCTGCCAGGCTCACATACTCCTAGGGTGCCCGGTGGGAGGGGGAAGGGTGGGCAGAGAACAGGTTAACAGGATTCAACCAGGTACCTGACATCCACACTCCATGCCAAAGGGCCATCACTCCATTCAATACAAAATCCAGAGCAGGGGTGCGTGGGGAGCTCAGCTGCCCACTGTGGCCTCAGCTGGCTGCCGGGTAGTGGGGTGGGGGGCAGAAAAGGGCAGGCAGAACTGACTGTCTGTAGGCTCTTCTTAACCTTCACTCTTGAGGCTGCCTTGGCATCCGGGCCCTGCCGCGGGCAGACCCTGAAAGCCCATTCCTGGGTTTGCCCTGGGCTAGGGGCAGGTGAAGGAGCCCGAGGAAGGTCTTCCAGGAGTCCACCAGGGACCAGGACCCACCTCCCAGAGAACCTTTCTGTCTCCAACACCTTGGGCATCCCCAATGAGGCACACACATGCATCACTGGGCACCAGTCACAGCATTCCCATGGGTCCCCTCACACCCCATCTGCTGGAGCAGGAGCTGGAAGGAACAGGAACTGCAGGCACCACTAGGGCCTGAGCAAGATGGGCCCTGAGAAAGAGACCTTAGCAGGGAGTAGCTAAAAGCCCAGAGAGAAAAACCAGGCCACTGCCCAAAGGTTAGGACTTGGAAAGATGCTAACACACCAGATCGTGGGTTGGGAAGACAGGGACTGTGGTATTCTCTGAGCACATCCTTAGAATTCTGAGCTTATCTAGGTGTTGGGGACATGGTAGGCATCCAAAATGCATGCAGAATCAAAGTACAGGATCCTAAGCCTGCCCTACCCAGGGGAGCCCATCCTGACCTAGCTCCAGAGGGGGACTGTCCTCCAGGGGTCACACAAAAGGAAAATGAGCTAGCAGGTCCAGTGTGTTGTGAGAACTGATGGATGGCATGCAGAATATATGCAAATTTATATGCAAATTGATGCTCTGATTTTGCATGGGATGCCCAGGCACCTAAGGAACAACAAACTCTGGCCAGACAAAGGATTACTGCCACGCGCCCTTCAGCTGGGCCATTGGGAGGAGCTGAGCGCAGAAGCTCAGCAAGCAGGCAGACAGGCAGTGAGTACAGCAGAGCAGGCAGTTAGCTGTGATTACCTCTTGCGCTTTGGGGCAGAGCTGAGTGGAAGCAGGTGGGGTTAAGGGACCAGAGGAGGCCCCAGCCTGAGAAGACCCTGGGAAGGGACCCAGAGCCGCCATCCCCAGCCCCACCTCTGAGGACTCGGAGATGAGCAGTTCAGCCTACAGAGAGGGTACGTGTGAGGGGCCTCACCCCTCACACTCAGCCCAGCCACCCCACCCCAGGCCCAAATTGTTTGCGCAATGAGGCAGGAAACTCGGCACGTCCTGGTTGAGCCTCACACACCAGGCATGCAAAGACTCGGGAAAGAACGAGCCCCAATGCCCACTTCTGAGCCTGTAGCCTAGTTCCAGACAGAAGCCCAGGGAGCTCCAAGATCAGGACCCCTAGATCCCTATGCTGCCCCTTGAGCTGAGTCCACCCAGCCCTGGCCCTCACCAAACCTCTGAGCTGCCATCCTCCCCACCCGTGCCTCCTGAATCCCCCAGATGTGTTCAGTCTCCCGAAATGGTAAGATCAGTGGGCTCCTGGGGGCCAGAAAGGCAGCTGAAAAGCAGCAGCCGGTAGCCATAGAGGAGCCAATCCCAGACCTCAGAGCCACTCCTACTCAAATTTCTCCAGTTCGGGAAAATGCCCCCATATTCAACCTCAGCTGTTGGGGTGAAGGCACCATGCGTTCCTCCAGAGCCTCCCAGGAGACCCCTTGGGCCTGAGGCTGGGGCCCAAACCAACCACGTTACCTCTTTGAGAGTCGACGTGGTCTTCGGGAAAGCCCTGCCCCCTGTGAGCGAGTGGTATCTTCTTTCCAACATAGCCAGTTTCTCCTTCTCCTGCAAGCCCAAAGCGGCAGAATCAGAAAGGAGTGGGAGTGGGGCAAGGGGCCCCAAGTAAAGGGGGATCCCACCTGGCTGGCCAGTCTCCACCCCAGCCCTTCTGCACTCACCTCCCACTCCCCCAGCCCCTCGCCAGCCCTCATCCCCCGCCCAACCTGACTGGGGCTACCTTCTGCAGCAGCTGCAGGGAGGCATTCTTATCCCGGGCTAGGCGTTCCGACTCTTGCACAGCCTGGGACCGGATCTGCCCAGCCTGACTGTCCAGGACCACCAGGTGCTCCTAGAGGAGATGGGGGTAGTGGGTCAGACCCTGGGGAGACAGGGCTGAGCCCGAGGTGAGGCTTGGCCGTCTCTGCTGCCCAGAGATCCTGGGCTTGGGTGAAGGGAATCAACTAGTCCTTCTGTTCGGCCTTGTCTCACCCAAGGAAAACGCAGGCTGCTGTGGTCGGCTCCCTCACCCCTCCCTCGACCAGTGACCCCATGCCACCAGGAACACCAGCCAGAACTCAAGTTCCCAAATCTCTCTCCCCGCCCGCCCCAGTCAACGTGTCCGGAATCCCAGAGATGCTGACACGTTCTCCACCTGCCCCCGTGCTTCCATCCCACTGTCACCACCCCAACCCAGGCCCTCTGTTTCCTGGTCTGGACTTCTTCACCAGCCTCCTGCTTCCACTCTCTCAACTTTCTGATCCACCCCTACACTGCCACAGATAGCTTCCTAAAATGGCCTTTGAGGTTTGTTTTTGTTTGCTTGCTTGTCTGAATTTTCTAATCTTTTTAGAATGTATATTACTTGAATAATTTTTTTTAAATCCACGAGTAAGGGTAATCACTCCTCTTCTCAAAATTTTTCAGCAACTCCTCATTACTCACAGGATAAAGCACAAACCCCTCAGCCAGCACTCAAGGGCTCCTGGAACTGGGCCTCCACTTTCCACACTCCCTCCTACCCTGAGCCCTCGGCGGCATGCGCTCAGCTCGGCCCTATTGTAACGTCAGCGGTGCAGGTGTACACTCCCAGGCCTTTCTTATACGGTTCTCTTTGCCAGGAATGCTGTCCTGTCTTCTCCACCCATCAAGAGTTTATTTATCCTCCAAGACCAGACCCAATGCTATCTTCTCTCCAACATCTTCCTTGATCACCACTCAATTCCTTTGCTCCTTGCTCTGTGCTCAAATTATTCCATATCACCATTTGCCTTGTATTGCTGTTACTTGTGAATATATGTCTCCATCACCACCACCCCGCCCAAGCTGTCCGATCCAAGGGCCGGGCCAGTGTCTTTTTTGTCTCCATATCCCCAGTAGGGCTTAGCGCAATGCCTGGCTCAACAATCATGTGCTAAAAGGAAATGAAAAGATAATAAGTGAGAGAGAAGGAGAGGGGCTCGGGAAAATGGGCTGGGTTTAGCCAAGGAGGGCTTCCTGAAAGAGGAGGCCTTAAACTATCACCATTAAGAGCAAGACATAGGAGAGAACGGAAGAAGGGAGCTGTACTAAATCTGGGGTCAGCCCAAGCAGCCTGAAGCAGACCAGGTGGTAATCCTCACAACAAGATCTGCAATTTACTGAGAACCTGTCAGGACCCAAGAACTCTACTAAATGCTTTGCATGTGTTACCTCATTTAACTCTCTTACGAGGCAGATGCCTTTATGCCTATTTCACTGATAGGTAGATGCATTTGTAAGGCAGAGCAGCTCAGGGAGAGAAGCAAGGGATCTGGACTCAGGGGGAAGTCCAGTGGCTCCCCACTTACCACCAAGCTCAGGCTAGCCATCAAGCCCCACTTTTTGACGCCCCTCCCCAATCTCACTGCCCTCACCTCCCACCCACTCACTCCAGCCTGGCAAAGTGCACATGCATGCATATGTGTGCACGAACACGCAAGTCTCAGCCACAGGTGTGTGGGCCGCCTGGCTCCTCCCCTTCTCCTCACCCACATCTTCCTAACTCTGGCTTAACACAAGCCTCCTCCCAACTTTACATCCCCGCCCCAATACCCTGTCCTGGTCTGGCTGAGATCAGGAGGAGACATCACAGCATCTGGAGCTCCAGAACCAGCCAGGATGCGATACCAAATCCCCTTGTTTTACGGCTCAGCTGAGCCAAGGCTGGAACCCAGGTGATGCCTTTCTAGTACCCCTGGCAGGCTCTAATATCCAGATCTCAGGTCTTTGTATGTGTCCCAGCACTTTCATCAGAGAGCTCTACAAGGGCAGGAGCAAGTCTCCCCTTCAGCCCCCTCCTCCATCTCCATTTCTCCCTTCCCTGCCCAGCCAGGGCCCAGCTCTGAATGTGAGCCCAATCCACGTTCCACTGGAGGACTGGGGGAAGTCAGAGCTTAATAACAATAGCTATTGTTCGCTGAGTGCTTACTATGATCATGTCCTATGCTGTCTTCACATACAGCATCTCCTTTAACGCTCACAACAGCCTGTTATTGTTCTTGTTTTACAGATGAGGAAACCGAGGCTCAGCAAGGTGAAGTCTAGCCGGCACTGCGGGCCTCGCGGCAGGGATGGGGGCCGGGGGGGCGCACCTTCCTCTTGGCGATGCTACGCAGCAGCTCGGCCTTGCTCCGGAGCAGCCCTTGGCCAGCCAGCTCGCGCTCCTCCTCCACGCGGCTCTCCCGCTCCAGCTGCTGGAACTCCAAGTCTTCAAAGAGCTTTGTCTCAGTCTCCAGGGCTTCTGCCTCCTTGAACGACAGTGACAAAGGGGATCGGGTGGTGCTCACGATACCGCTCTGCGCCTGGAAGGCCAGGTCACAGAGGTGAGAGTTCTGGGGGCTGGACCCGGGGAAACGGAGGAAGGGACCTGCCCCCACCCCGCCCCCTTTCCTCCGCTCGGCTCTGCCCCTTTGCCGGGCATCGCTGCCTGCAGTAGCAGAAAGGAAAACCTCCATCCCCCCCAATCCTTCCCCGTCCCCTCCAAGCCACAACACGGACCCTGGCGTCCGGCAGGTACTGCAGGGCCCAGGCGGTCCCGGCCCACCGCTCCTCTCTTCCGGGCGGGCGGCCCTCGGGGGCGGGGAGGGGGCGGGGGCTGGTGAAACTGACCCTTCTCAGCTGCTCCTGTAACTGTTCCCGCACTGACTCGGGGCAGTTATCGAGCTGCGTCTGGAGCTCGGCGTAGAGCGCCTGGCGGGCCTCCAGGTGCCTCCGTCCCGCGGCCAGCTCCGCCCTCTCCTGGTCGCCGGAGGGGGAGGGGGCGGGCACAGGGGAGAAACAAAACACACACTCCTCAACTCCGGCCCGGGGCAGCGGCGGCGCGGGGCGGGGCGCAGGGAAGGGGGGTGGGGTGCGGGGAGAAGAGAAAGAAGGCGGGGAACGAAAGGAGTTTAACCAGGAGAGGAGAGAGCAAACAGGAGAAAGGGAAATAAGGAGGAAGAGGTGCAGAGTGGGAAAGGCAAAGAGCTGGGGTGTGAGACAGGACTGGAGGTGCAGGCGATGGTGTCACAGGCAGGGGTGTGGGTCCCAGGCAGAAATATTGGTCTCTTGGAGTCCCTTGAACTAGAAAGGTTTGGGCAAGTCCTAGGAATAGGCCCTCTGTTTTCTCTCCAAACCAGTCAAAGCCAAAGCTGGTTCCACATCACAAACACGGAGCCTCTAGCTGCTGTTCCTCCCCCTCTTCCGCTTCCCAGAGACCAAAATTTAACCCTGGGAAAAGGGTGGAGTTGGTGGGGATTAAATCCAGGGGTTGGGTGTGAATTGGGAGCCGAGGATGTTAAAGCTACAGCAGTGCAGTGGAGGGGACCCCAACGCAACCCCCTTGGCCTCCCCACCTCCTGCCCAGGGTGGGGGTGGGGTGCTGGGCACTGCAGGCTGAACTTCAGGAGGATGAGGGTTGCAATTAGTTCGGCCCGTTGCCATGGTAATAGGAGCCCCAGGAGTGGGTACAGAGAGGAGGTGGATGGCTCTGTCTGGGTCGAGATGACACCTCTGAGGGTGGGAAGGGGGGATGCAGGGAGGAGCTGGTGAGTCACCCCTCCGAAGGACAGGCAGAGGAGGAAGTGTGATTACTGATTCCAGAGCCAGAATGGGGCCATGGGCCGGGCGCTGGGGAGGGAAGCTGAGGGAACCTTCCCCACTGCCACCACCACCGCGCGGCCACCACCATCGCCACCTCCACCTCAAATAACTGGGCCCAGAGAGAAGGCAAAGTTCATGCCTCCAGGCAATGCCAGGTGAATGAGAAATGAGGTTAGACAGGTTCCTGCTGAAATGCTGAGCTTCACCCTGGAGTCCTTGCGCTGAACCCTGCCTCTATCCGCCCTCCACCCCACGCCCCCATCCTCATCCAGGAGAGGAGGGCCTGATCAGGCCAGTTTCTGAGGTCCAAGCACTTCCCCATGCTTGGACTCAGCCTTTGCAATACCCTATGTTCTGAATGGATCAGGGGTGGGAGTGGGGAGAGACCTACCCCTTCCCACCCTCTGGATGGAGTATCTGAAATCGGGACGCCCCAGAGGAAAGCTAGGAAGGGTAGCCACTGTGTGGCAGACAGCCCCTGTCCATGCCCTCCCCGGGCCATGCCACCACCACTGGACCTCCTCATCCCTCCGCTCAGGAGGGAAGACAGGTGATGGCTGGAGGACAGCCCCCCTCTTCTCTGTGCAGGAAACTGCCAACGGTCTGTGGAGGCCGCACCCTGGCTTTTCCAAATGAGAGGAGCTCTTTGGGCCGAGAGGCTCCTCAGCCAAGCATTTCCCCCAATTTTGTACCCCTCCTGCCAATGCCCCACTGAGTAAAGTTGAGCTGTGCCCCCTGCCCACTCCTTTCTGATCAAAACCCTGGGGTCCCACACCAAGAATGGAAGGCGGCAACATTAGAGGGGAGGGGCCAAGGGCACAGGGGTGCCCATGGAGTTAGTGCAAAAGCAGGCACGGCTCAGCCCTGCCTGGGTGGCACTGGCAGTTAGGGACATGCAGAGAGCCCAGGACAGTGATTAGAGGGGGCGTTAGTGCAGGCCTGGTTGGTAAGCGTGGAGTTAATTTGGCACAGAATTTGGGAGTGTGGTTTTGGGGGCCAGAGCCAAAGCTCCAAAAAAAAAGGTGGGAGGGTCAAAGAATTTTTAAGAGCTTCAAAACTGAGGGGCAGGAGGAAGACACTCTCAAAAAATCCAGAAGGAATATTAATTCTTGGAAAAATACTGTCAAGTCCAGAAATAGGTGGCCCCTCTCCACTTCGGAGCTTTTGGCACGTTGTTGGACATCTTGGGCGTGGCTGACACGGCCCCTGTGGGATGGAGCGGCCCCAGCAGGCTGGCACGAAATCTGAAAGGGTCAGGGGCAGGAGCTGGGACCATCTGGGATGGGAGGCTGCAGATCCTGAAGGCTCAGGGGAAGCAGAGACCTGAGGGCCATCTCCCAAAGACCACATCCTGAGCACCGGAGCCATGCTTGGCGGGGGATGTCCTCCAGATGCAGACACCCAGATCTGAATCACTCCCCAGCACCAGTGCCTTGGGCTGTGCTCACCGCCCAAGAAGGGGCTTCGGCACTTCCTAGAAGGGGCACGAAGGGCCCAGAATGGCAGGCACCCAGATGTAGAACAGAGACCCAGGCAGAGGAGACCCCAGACACCAGCCCAGACCCTGGCAGCGCCCTCCAAGCTGGTACTTTCCACGGAGAATAAGGCCCCCTGCCCCTGGAGGGGCCCAGAGACCAGCCGGTCTGCAGGATGAACGATGAGGTAAGAGGTTAGGGGCCCCAGAGAAGGCATCTCTCCTCTTCTCCCAGGCCACAGGCGCCCAGCACTGAGCCAGGCCTGGTGTGGGTTACCTTGTCCCTCTCCTTTTGGATGCCCGTCTCCAAGGTCAGCAGCTTCTCCTGCAGCTGGTCCAGCGCGTTCTGCTCCTTCTGCAGCAGCGCGCGCTCTGCTTCCCTCTCCCCCTGCAGCAGTGCCCGCTCCATCTCAGCCTGGAGGCAACAGCAGGGTCCATGTCAAGGCCACTCAAGGCAGCTGGGCTCAGGCCGCTCCGGGGCCGTCACCGTGCCTGGGGAGGAGTCCAGCCAGGGCCCTCGCTCTCACCTCCCGCGCCGACTCCTGCAGCTGCTGCTCCAGCTCCTTCACCCGCACTTTGAGCTGCTCCACTCGCCCCAGCACCTGAGCCCGCTCCTCTTCCAGGGCCAGCACCTCTCCCTGGAGCTTGGCGCTAGGTGCATCTTCGTGCTGGAGGGGAGGGGAGCCATCAGCTAGGGAAGCCTAGAGCCTTCCAGGATGAGACTAAGAAAATGGATCCCCATTCCTCAGGGGGGTGCTCGGAGCAGCTGGACTGAGATAGGAGGAAGTTCCCCTCCCTGCAAGGGGAGCGGTACAGCTTGGCTAAAAGTAACAGACTCGCCGCTGAGTGCCAGGCCTGGGTGGGGTTCCCAGGAAAGCCAGGTCATAAAGCGTATTTATAGCTTGGGAAACTCATCAACACCTCCCCCTCTTCCTTGCCTCCTCTTTTTTTTTTTTGGCCCCACTACTGGATATGGGGGGATCTTAGTTCCCGGAGCAGGGATCGTCGAACGAACCCACGCCCCCTGCGCGGAGTCTTAACCAGTGGACTGCCAGGGGAGTCCCACCTACTCATTTCTACACCCTGATGTCGTCCCAAACTTCATATACTTCCCCCTCACTGGGCCTTGGCATCCACCACACATGCGTGCCTCCTCGGCCTCCAGCAGGCCACCCCTCGTCCCACCTCCTGCTGGGTCCCACCTCCTGCTGGGTCCCACCTCCTGCTGAGTGCTCTCAGTGCTACTGCACTCCTCCTTGAGATTCTCCTCGTCCGAGCGCTCCACAGTCTCCCACAGGCGTTGGGTGGCACCTCCAGGCTCCTCGTTGCTCCGCCCAAAGGCCCCAGTGCCCCCCGCAAGGCCTCGTGAGGGCCTCCGGCTGGCCAGAGCCAAGACTGCGGCGGCCTCCCCAATGCTGGGCAGCTCCCCGGCCTCAGGTCCCCCGTCGGCCCGGCTGTACTCGGCACATAAGTTCAGGATGGTCTCCAGGCGCTGGCGTTCCTGGGGAGGGTGGACAGAGCAGGGCGTAAGGGGAGGAGGCTGGGTCCCAGGAGGGCTAGAGCCAGGCACGGTGTCCCGTCAGGAGAGAGGACTAGGACTCTAGGGGCTCGGGGTCAGAATCAAGTCAGGAGAGCCCAGAGCCCAAGGTCTGGGGAGGCAGAGGGAAGGAGGGTGGGTGCCCCAGCGGCGGGCAGGAGGAACCAGGCTGTCGTGCCACCTGCCCATGTGGCCAGCCCCTCCCGTCTTCCTGTTTCCTCTCCCTTCTCATTCTGTACCAGAGTGGGCTTCCTCGTGAACACACAGGGAAACACACGCTGGCAAGCAGAGTAAAGAACACAATGAGACACAGATAAACACGCAGGTGTTCATGCTGACACGGATACACGTAGACCCAAAGACACCGGGGCCCACAGAGACGCCGCCACATATCAGTACTGACACATGAGGACACAACATGTACCCCGGGCCTGCATTAACAGGCAGCTACACACAAACACACCAGTCCTGACATGCACAAACGCACACTGGCACACACACGGATAAACACAGTCTAGCACACAGACAGGTGGGCACCGACACGGGTCGGGCTGGAACACAGACCCAGGGGCCCACAGGGACCTGACACAGGTTCACACAAAGATGTGCTTAGCGTGTATACACCCTGCCCGAGAGGCCTGGGCCACAGCCCTCCTCATCCCCATCTCAGCTCCACTCACCCTCTGGCAGCCCTCGGCTCCTTCCCAGCAGGGCGGGCTGCTGCCAGCACTTGAATGCCTGGGCCCAGGTGTCAGTGCTCCGTGGCCCGGCTGTTGCATCCGCCCCCTCCCCACACAGCCCACCCAGATACCTCCCAGGGGCCTAAGAAGGTGAAGGAGGGATAGTAGAGGCGTGCTCCGGGTCTGTGCCCCCTCTCCCACTCACAGCACTCCAGACTTGGAGCTTCCCCCAGTCTCTCTCTGGGGTCCCTCAACCTCTGGTGTCTCTCACCAGTTTGGCCAGGACCCCCCAGACACTTACCCAGCTTCCCTCCTGCTGCTTACCCAGTTCCATAGCGAGAAAACCAGGAACAGAGTCTCAGCACCCAGGAGGCTGGGCCAGTGCACCCGCCCCTGCCCCAGGACCCAGATAAGCAGCCCGGTGGAGGTGGGAGGGGCAGGGCAGGCAGCCTCCAAGATTTAAAGTGGCAGGTGGGGCAGGTAAGGGCTGGGGAGGCACGTGGGGCGGGGCGGGGGAGGGGTCAGAAAGGCTGAATGGAGTTGAGGGAGGCTGGCCCCACCACTCTGCCCGTGCCAGGTTCACTGCCCCCTCTCCAGGATGGGACCCCGGCGGTGGGCAAGCACTCTTGTCTAGGCCAGGCAAAAACAGAAGATATAGTAACTTAGAAGACTGGGGGTCCTGCCTCATCCCTTCCGGACCCAACACAGACACGCAGTCCCACACCCTCACCTCACCCAAAGCTGTCCCAACCGCTTCTGAAAGGGCTCCAGGCAAACCTCCTCAGTTCTGATTCTCCTCCTCAAACCAATCCCAGTGTCCCTGGGCCCCCAGGAACCCCGTTCTTCTGCTCGCAAGGGAAAGAGGGCAGAATCTATTTTCCTGTGCATGTGCTCCAGCGTGGACACACCAGCCAGAGCCCCTCAAGCTCCCTGCTCTATCTGGGGAATCCCAGCCCCCACCCAGCTCAGATGCCATCTCCAGGACAGCTGCCCAGAACCACACCCAGCCCCCAAAGGCACCCACACGTGTGCACATGCACACACACACACCAGCACACATAATTACTATCACACAGACTGACCTGGATCAGCCAGGGGCCACCCATCCTGTTCTCTTCTTCTCCCCTGCCACCCCCATTTCCAGACGATCCAGCATGGGCCAGGATGAGCAGCTCCCACCCATTTATAGAGGCCAAAGAGAAGCAAGAAAGAAGGACCAGAGGCTTTTCTAAAGAATAAGCCTTGGAAAGACAGGAGACGTGGGTTCCAATTCCAGCTCTGCCAGAACTTGCTGTGTGACCTTGCACAAACCCATTCCCCTCTCTGGGCTTCAGCCTTCTAATCATTAAGACCTGCTTCTCAAACTGAGACATACAAAGCTTCATCGTAAATGTGGTGAGTTTTCCTAGAGCTTCATTGTATTCAGATACATAATGTGAAACTTCTTTTATACATGAAAACAAACATTGTGTTATAGAATAAATGCAAAGCGAGCATGAATTTGAAATAAGGCCTAGAGACTTCAAAGAAAGTTCTTGTTCAGGGCACCAGAGCCTTGAGATACTGGTCACTACGGTGTATCCCGGAAGTGGAGAAGCTTGGGAAGCCCAGGCCCTGTCCACGGGCCCCTCCCTCCCTGCCAGCTGGCCCACCCACACCCTGGCAGAGCCCCTGTCATGATGCCAGCAGCCTCCCTGGCATCCGCTCACCAGCCTCTCCATCTCCTGCTCCCGAAGCCGCTCTTGGCGCTGCCGCCGGTGGTACTCCAGGAGGTCATCCTCATTGTCACTGATCTCTGTGATGCTATTTTTCCGCTCCCGAGTGACAGGCACTCGCAAGTCCCCGCTGGAGAGCTTCCTCTGGGCACGGGGGCTCTGGCGGGGTGAAGCCCCAGTCAAAGAGCCCAGACTATAAGCCGGGCTCAGCCTGCCACTGAAGCTGCCCTTGCGGGGTGCCAGGGACTCCCCGAGTGTGGGTGAGGGGCTCCGTGTCCTACGGCCCCGTGCCCCCAGCGTCACAGAGAAGTCCTCTGGTGAAGCCCCATGGGCTGCCCAGCGCCGGGGTCGGGGACTCTCTGCCACTTCCCTGGTTAGTTTGGGATCTGGGGTGGTCCGGGCAGGCATGGGGGAGAGAGCCCTTCGGGACAGAGATGGGCTCAAGGGAGGCAGTTCTCTCATACTGTCCAGGCCCCGCCGGCCTAGGCGGGGACTCTCGGGAGGCTGCAGGGTGCGGGTAGCGGACCCATCTGAAAATGTTCGGCCCACCAGCTGGCGCGAGGGGCTGGTTGTCAACACCTGCTCAGCGCCTGGCAGCTCCCGGAAAGGGCTGGGAGGGCGGTCCTGGAGCGTGCCAATCTTGCTTCGAGGAGCAGGGACCGGTGGCTGGAACTTGGGGCTGCCAGGAACGCTGGTGGGTTGGCCACGGGCACCGGAAGCCGGGTATTCACTCAGGCCAATCGCCACCCGGGGCAACTGCCCCGCCGGCCGGGGGCTCTCGGTGGCTCTGCAGGCCACTGCCAAGACAGTGGCTGCAGGGCTGTCTGTCCGCAGACCTCGGAGGCCGGGGCTGGGCGGCCTCTCGTGACCCCCCTTCCTGCCCAGCCGGGGGCTCTCAGAGGGGCGAGCACCACTGGGTCGGGACTGTGAGGGCTGCAGGGCCAAATGGTAGCTAGAGGACCGGGCAGGCACCAGGGGGGGCATGGAAGGTGCTGGCTCCTGCCCACTGGGGGAGTGGCTGGCACAGCTTCCACTGCTGGCTGGTGAGGAGAGCGGAGAGAAGGCTGGAGAGGTGTTCTCATAGCTGGAGCCCACGGACATGGCGCCGGGGCTGGTCGGGGGGGACAGCAGGTAGCGGCCACCATTGGCCATCGGTGACAGTGGGGAAGTGGCGGCAGGCTTCTTGCCAGCAGCTCCAGGCTCCTCGAGCACCAGTGAGTCCATGATCTCCTGCAGGTCCTTCTCAATAGAGCTCACCAGGGAACTGTGGCTGCCACAGGCTGAGGGTCCCTGGGTTGCGGGCTGTGGGGTGTGGTTCCCGTTCACCAAGCTTTCTGATTCTGCTGAAGGAAAACGCAAAGAGGCCTCAGGACCTGGTCTTCATCTCCTAGGCCCTAGGGAGCTGCATACGCACAAGAGCGAGCACTCGCCATGTCCTGCCAGCAGAATAGGGCTGGAAAGGCTCTGGAGAAGCAGCCAGGAGATCTGGGTCCCAGTGCCAGCTCTGCCACTAACCTGCTGTGCAACCGCCCCAAGTCACTTGCCCTTGGTTTTGCCTTCTGTAAAGGAGGAGGGCTCTCCTGGCTCTAACATTTTATGACTTAGGACAGAGTTGGCAACAGGGCCAGGCACTTCTAGGCCTCGTTGTTGCCTACTCACCCTAAGACTACGTTCCTCCCTGCCTTGGTTTCCTCAACCTCCTCAAGCTCTACTTCAGGAAGGGCAGGTGGACGTTCTGCAAAGGGCATGGGGGCATGCTGGGGAGCGGGCCAGAAGTTCCGGGTGGGGGGGATCCCAGTCTAATAGGACATAAGGGCCTCCCAACACAGCAGCCGAGACCCCGGAAAACACACACACAAAGCCTCCGGGGCTGGCCAAGGGGTGTGTGCAGCACCACTTTATCCAGTCAGAGGCAAGGGAGGGGCCTGGCCCTAAAGGCCAGTTCCTGGAAGCCAGGCTGGGCAGCAACTAGGTGCAGCTCAGTGCCTCCAATTAGCCCATTAAGCCATGCCAGAAAGAGCCTGCCTTTGCCCTGCCCCAGCCCTTGTCAACCAACCAGGAGTCTCTGAAACCACTGCCCCAAACAGCTGAGGGAGTGGCATGACAAGGCCAGGGTGGGAGCAGGGTAAAGCTACCCAGGGAGTGGACTGGGAACCCAAGCTTCTGAGCCTCCAAGGGCCTAGAAAGGAGAAGAAGAAAAAGGCTTTGCAAGACTGAGTCTGGGTCCAAAATTATGGGGACTGTGTGGGACCAAAGGCAGAGGGGTTGCCGTGGATACTGGTGATCCCAGGGACCACCCATCTTTCCTCAGATCCCCAGATGATCCATTGAAGCCACTGATGCCACCCCGCTAGGTGTACCTGACACACATGTCCACCTGTCCCAGTAGCACGTTGACACCTGTCACCCCACAGCCATCTGAATAGCCGTGCAAAGTCTGGGGTGGCAGGCCTATAGGCAGCCTCCTGATCTGCACCCGGCCCCCTAGGCAGCTGGGCTGAGGGGGCTGTGCTGGCTCCCTGGGACAATCACCAACTCTCCTCTGGGGATCAATAATTCACACACAAACTGCAGCTGCTCCACTGAGTCATCAGCTGGCATGGCATGGCCTGGGGGTGGGGCAGGGCCCAAAGACATGATCACAAGCAAGTGGGACTCCCCTCCCCACCCCAGAGCTTACAGCAGCTCAGCTGGATGCTTTCTTCTGCCCCCACAGGCCACCCTCAAGGGTGAGGCTCCCTGGTAGTGACATAAGAGGGTCAGGGTCCCAGACACCGAGGTGGCACTTTCCAGGGCAGTGGGACACAGGCCTGCAGAGCCCCCCATCCCTCAGGCACATGATTCCCCAATTCCAGCCAAGCAGCACTCCTTGGATCTCTTCCAGTGGCCAGACTGCCTGGCACTCTCCACCAGTGGCCCATGGCAGGTGGCAGCAAGCCCAGATCACGGGTATTGTCCTGCCCTGACGCTACAAGTGCGGCTGGAGTGGGCAAGGAGGAGGACTGTCCACGGGGTGCCACCAAACTAGCCACGTGCCCCAAGTGGGTACCTACCCGGGCCAGGACTGTAGGGGGGTCCAGGGGCCCGGCCCCCTGCCGGAATCATGCTCTTCATCCACTTGGCTTCAGCCGGGTGGTTAAAGCGGAGGAAGGTGGACTGACCCAGGCACAACATGCAGCCTGCAGAGAAACCAAACGCTAGGAAGGGCAGGCAGAGCTGAGGCAGCCCTCACCCCGCAGCACCAGCAGGCTCACCCCCGGCTCCAAAGAGTCTTCCCCACCTGCGCTCAACGGCGTCCACTTGGTCCACGCCTGACTCCCCCTGTGCCGGAGGCCCCAGCCCAGCTCCACAGCACAGGGCCGAGGGCAAAGAGCTCTGGTTTGTAAGTCCTAGTCCTAAATTTTCTTCATACTACCTGTGAGATCTTCAGGTAGAGTCACTTCACCTCCTTGAGTCTAGTTCTCTCATCAGAAAAATGAGGACAAAACCACTGACCTTGCAGAGTTAGAAAGACAGTGTATGCCAGTGCTCTGTAAGTGGAGAAGGCTCTCCAGAGAACACAGACACCCACGTGCCTCCCATCATGATCCATCTATCTGCCACTTGGGTGGAAGGGTCAGTTTGAGAGGCAGCAACTTCCAGGATCACAAAAAAGCTCTGAGATAGGGGACAGGGAAACACCATGGATCAGTCAAGATGCCCCTGTGGGGACCAGAATTCGCTTCCTTAAGAGAGCTGCCTCCTTAAGAGAGCTGCCACCCTTTCTGACAGTCCGGAGCCACTGCTACCCTCTTTCTCTCTGTCAGAGCACTCTCTGGCCTGACATCGTCCTGCTCCTTGGTCTCCCCTGGAATGCAGCCAAGCCTAGGCCAGTGGGCCCAGCCTCAACCAAGCACATTCCCAGGCAGTAGACACAAGCTCAGTCCTGCCCAGGAAGTGTGAGCGCATGGAGGGGGGAGGGCATGTGGGAGCCAGAAAATGTAGCCAGGGGCACCGGGAGTGTGCACGGCGACAGGTGTGCCCGCCGCGCCTAAGCCTGTCTGGCAGAACTCCTCCTCCCGGCCACACCAGGTGCTAGAGGGCTTCTGCACAAGATGCTCTGTTGGGAGAAGCCAGAGACCTGGTGGTCTCTACCACCTACTCTTCCAATTTGTCCATGCCCTTGGCCCCTGGCCCCAGGCTCCTCTCTACCCAATCTGGTGCCACTTGGCACCCCAAGCTTCATGCCAGTCTGAGCTAAGACTGGCAGGGAAGTCTACATTCCTGGACGCTGAGACAGTTTAGCTCAGGCAGGCCACAAGGGCATGGGGCATCCCAGGCCACGTGGGTACCTTGGCCGCCCACTGAGGAGCTCAGGAGCCTGTTGGGGGGGCCCTGGGCATTGCCACAGATGGGGGGCTAGCAGGCTGAGAAGCCCATAGCAGACAACATAGTAGACAAAACCACCCACTTCTTCGGCAAACCCACAGGCCCTCCGAGGCAGGCACCAACAATTCTAAAGGCTGATGGGTGGTTAGGAAAGGAGGAAGCCTTCCCTGCCAAGCCACCAATCAGAGGAGCTGATCACAGAGTAATCATAACCGGAATAAATAATAGCCAGCCACACTGTCCACCTAATTACAACCACAGCTGTTTCAGAAAGAACCCTGACATTCCCCTCCCCCTCCTCTCAGCCATTTAACAAGCTAATTAATGATGAGTTTGCAGGGTCTAGACAGACCCACTCAACCCTAGGTTGATGGGGGGCAGGCAGGGAGGGGGGGCGGGGCAGATCAGAAGCCTGACCACATAGTCCAGACTGGGAAGGAGGTGGGCAGTCTGGGTGGATTCCAGCCCATCAGTGCCAGGCCCACCCAAGGAGGCTGTGGGCACCTACGGACCCCCGGCCCTGGCCCCTATAGCTGTGAGTTCCCTGCCCCTTTCTCTGCCCCTCACCCTCCTCTATACAAGGGGTGTGGCTATGCTGCCTCTGGGGCTATAAATAGGTGATGCCAGGCAGCAGAGCTGGATCTGTATTAATAGAGCGGGCAGGAGGGCAGCAGGACTGATTGCAGCTCAGCTCCTGCTCAAATTAACTTTCTATTTGCACTCAGGGGCCCCAGGCATGGCCCCAGCTCTGGTCCCATGCCCCCAGACGCCTGGCAAGCCTACTTCTGCAAAGAAATCTCCTCTCTGCCCACTCCTGCCCCACACCTCCAAAGGTCAGCCCACTCACGAAACCCAAGAACCCCTTCTCATCCAGGCAGAGCTGTGTTTGTGCCCCTCGTCCCCAAAGGGGCTCAGGGCCCAGCTGTGTGCAGGTGGGTGGAGGAGCTGCACATCTGGAGGGAAAAAAACAAACGGGGCAAAGGAGAGCGTGGATCCTATCTGTGAGAGATGCGGGGGGGGGGGGAACACCACACGCACACACACTCTCATCCCGGCTCACACACATACACACTCAGAAACACACAGACACACAGATATAGGCACACAGCCTCACACCCAGAGCGACAGTCACTGCCCTGCTGGCCACACAAATAGAATGAACTGGCCAAAAGGAGGCTGGGGCGAAGGGAAGATGGGAGGAGGGGCCTTGGCTCCTTCCAGCCGAGACCCCTCTGAGCCGTAACACAGGCTCCACTCATCCTAACCAGGACCCCTCAACCCCGTCGAGAGGCAGGTCCCACGGAGGGGACCGCCTAGTGCTGGGGAAAATGAAGTCTGCCCCGCTGAGGAGTGGCCCCGAGCCCAGGCGCCCCACTTAGATATGTTCAGGGCTCACACACACGATCGAGCCTCACGGCCTCAAGCTCCCAAGCGGGGCCAGGGACCCGATCCCCCTCCTCGCACGCCTCCCCACCCCCTCCACGCCCCTCCCAGCCCGAGCTGCTCCGCGCCCGGCTGCCGGGGCTGCGGCCGCCCGGGGCTGAGGACTCACCACCGAATCCGGACCTCCGGACCGCTCGCCCCCGCTAGCTCGGGCCCTCCAGGTCCCCGGCCCGCCCCGGGCCTTTGAAGAGGCGGGCCGACCTCCCGCGCCGCCGGCTCCAGGCTCGGAGCAGCGAGCGGCGAGGCAGCGAGCAGCCACCAATGCCCGGGGAGGGGCGGGCCGGCCACTGGCGGCGGGGGAAGGGAGCCAGGGAGGGAGGGACAAAGGAGAGGAGGAGGGGAAGAGGAAGTGATGGAGGAGAGGAGCGGAGAGGAGAGGGGAGCGGGATGGAGAGGGCGGGGCGGGGAGCGGGGGATGCGGGGAGGGAGACAGCTCAAAATTCCGGAGCCCGGGTCAGGAGTAGAAGTGGGGCAGGGAGGAAAGGTTCCAGGGAGATGACAGAGAGAAGGAAAGGTGAGAGGTAGATACAGAGACCAGAGAGTGAAGAGCCAGGAGGCAGAAGTGAGGAGAATTGGGGTCTCACTGAGACCCCTCTCTGGCGAGAAGTCACCAGAGGCTTAGGAGGGGGCCGGCCCAGCCCCTGACTGGCTGGTCACTTTGGGCCAGTCACACCCTCTGGCCTTGGGTTCCTTATCAACAGAGTCAGGAGGCTGGCTTGATGACAGCAGAGGTTAAGCTCTGACAGTCCATGGCTCCGTATATTAGAGAGAAGAGTGAAACTCCTGGGAATCCAGCTAAGTCACTGGGTCCAGCTCTGGCCCTCAGTCTGCCACCGTGACAAGTGCAGGCCAAGGCGGTGCTCTGTGCAATGTGAGCAGCACTGAGCCCAGCCCCTGTCTCCACCCTAAACACCTCCTCCTTTGCCCCCCTAACCCCCACCCTCCCAGCAGTTCACCTCGCCCCATGACCCACACTGGACCAAGGCACTGCCTCTTCCAAGCCAGCCCACTTCCCCGGGGCTCCAGAAGCCAACCCACCTCCTCCCAACCACAACCGTGCTAGCCCCGTAAAGAGCTCTCCCACCCCAAGGAGGTACCCTTCCCATCTGGAAACACAGTGCCAGCCGCCTCTGGAGCCCCCAGGACCAGGCTGAGGTTCTGGGCCAGGCAAGTACCTACCACCCAGCCTGGGCCCCAGAAAGTTCCTCTCATTCCAGGGACTGGCCTCTGGACACCAGAACCTTAAGGGACACACTGTGTTCTCTCAGATGTCTTCTGTGTGCTCAGAGCTCACATAGCCCCACACACTCTCTCCCAGGTACACACCAACACCTGCTCGGTCACACAGACACCACTCGGCTGTGCATACTCTGAGTCACACAGACACCCCAGTTAAACACGTCCTGTCTCTCATACACATTTATTCTCAAACACACCACCCCTCAGGCACCAGCCCCTCTCTTGGTTATACCCTCACTCAGGCACAGATAGCCTTTCACTCAGTCCCCAGAGAGACTCTGAAATCAAAAGTCAACCTCCTTAGAGAAATAGTCAAACAATTTTTCCACCCTCACTGAACTCCTACCCACCCAGCCATACTACACACAGACGCACGCACGCGCACACGCGCGCGCACGCGCTTACATACTCACATACAGCTTATTCCCCTTCTGAAGGAAAAAGGAAAACCATATAGGGTCAAATGCAAAATAGGGGGAGGGTTTTAAAAAAAAATCTCCTCAGGAAATGTGATTCATCGGTCTGGAAACTGTGACGGCCAGCTGGACAGACCCAGACGGACACAGAGGATACCGCCAGGGAGAAATGGGGCAGGAGGCAGGCACAAAGAAGTGGGGAGCTAGGAGCATTTGCTTTTTCTCTCCTTCCTTTGAGCTTTATTAGTCAAGATCTTTATCAGTCTTATAACAGAGGACAGTTGGAGGCGTCACTCCCATTTTACAGAAGGAATAACTGAGAGCTGGGTGGAAGAGGAAGAGGCTCAGTGTCCTGGATCCCAGAGGGAGGCAGCTGGATCGCTCAGGAATCCTGGCTCACCAGCCACATTCCGGGGAGCCTCTCCTGCTGGCCCTCACAGAAGCCCCTACCCACCAAGGGGGCGCCTGGGGAGTGAAGGAGACTCGGACGAAGGGCTGGCAGTGAATGCTGGGAGAGGATGAGGACCTTCTGTCTAGACAGCCTGGTCCCTGAGCCTCATGGCTTTCCGGGCCCTTCCCTACTTGGTCCCCTCCCAGATCTTTCATGTGGTCTGGCGATGTGGTCTCGGGGTGGGACAGCCTAGACACGGATTGAGATTCCTCCTCATTTCCTTGGTCCTCTTCCTAGCTCCACCTCTTGTTCTGTAGAGAGAGGGCAGCGTGGGATGTCCCAGGATACACGGGGATAGGACTGAAAGCAGGATCTTCCTGGCCCCCATGTCCATAGCTCTAGCTAAAGGTTGGCATCTGTTTCCTGCCTGCTTCCCCCCACCCCTGGCCAGGCATATTCCTGCTGGAAGAGCCTGTCACTGCCACCCTGCTCGTGATGACGTGTGCCTCTCCAATTGCCTATGGCTGGGCCCAGTGCCCAGAATGATGCATCCAAGGCCCGGCCCAGCCAGAGAGGGCTCCTTGTTATTTCTAGGGTAGCCCTCTGTTTTTCAAAGAGGGGGGTCCCCCCTACAAGGCTGGATCGGGGAAACAAGACAGGGAAAATGATCCTCTTGCATATATGCCCACAGATAGGCACGTGGCCAGTGAGTTCTCATATCCTCACAGGCGCACACACGGACACTTCGTCACCATCAGTCCTGAGTTCACCCCTGCCCCCAACTTGAACACTCTGATCCATAAACACAAGGAAAGACACAAACACAAAGATACACAAGCCCAGAGTCACAAACACATCCGGAGATACATAAACACACTCCAGTTACACAGACACACAGAGATAGCACATGCACCCCCGAGCCACCCAGTTTCCAGGGAAACGCACTCCCAAGAATGTCCGGAGTGGGGCCAGGCAGGGCTGGGCTTGGTGCCTTGCTCCAGAGATGAGACAAGGAAACCCTCAGCTCCTGGAGCCCAGGGGAGGGGTAGTGCTGGGGAGAAGAACACCCGTTCCTTTGTGCCTCTGCCTACCCCTCCCCAGGCTGCCAAGCTTCTGAGACAGGCGAGCCTAGACAAGGCAGCTATGGGGGTGGAAGGGAGTGAAAGGGAAGGGGGTTTAGGGTCAGGAGAGAGTGGGAGGGTACATAGTTGGCAGGGTGGGCTTTTGGCTGGGCAAGAGTTGGGGGTCACTTGGGCCACAGGAAATGCCTAAGAATTCCATCTTGGCCCAGGCTCTCCCTCTTCTCAGGGAGCTAAATGCTGCCCTGGGAAGACCGGGCAAGAGAGGCCTCCAGAGCATCGGTTCCTCCACCCTGCTCACAACGCACAGGGGAAGAAAGTTCTTGCTCATGAACGTGAGGGATTTGGGGCTGGGCTCTTTCTCCAGCCTTCTTTGAACTCTGCCTCTGCCTCTCCTTGCTGTTCTACTGTCTCCCTTCCACGTACCCAAATCTTGGGGAAGATGCTCTCTTTGAGATGGAAGAGTACGGTCAGGAGCCAGATGGCATCACAGCCAAAGCCTCAATTTATGGGGGTTCCTCCTCTTATCTGGAGTCAGAAAAGCCCTGGAGGAGATGAGGGCCTGCTTGCTGCTGCTCCTGGCAGACCTGTCTCCCTGGAGTCAGTTGTCCCCCCGACACTCCCAAAGGCAGGAAGGTTGGGTCTCCTGGGTCAGCCCTGAAGGGAGAGACCCCGAGAGGTGTGAAGAGAAGGAGAGAGGGAAACAGTGGAGTGAGTGGGATTTCCACTGCAAAGGAGCTTCCAGCCAGTAAGAGGTAAGAGTCCCAAGAAAACACTGCCAGGACATGAGTCCTCCTACTTGGAGCCAGGCTTAGTCCAAAGCTCCATCCTCTACCCCCCACCCAAATCCACTTTTGTCATCCCCCTAATATGGTGCTTCACTGTATACATTGACGTCCAGGGCAAACACACCTGGTTTATCAGAGTGCTACCTGGCCAACCCCTTACCTGCCTGGTCACCATAGTAACTGGAGGCCCAGTTTTTAGAGCTCCCTTACACAACGGAACGGCCCGTTGCTTTGGGAAACAGGGTGGTAACCATATTCATGACCCAAAAGCTACTGTCAACAGTGTTTTAACAGGAGTGAGCGTGTCCTCAGATTTTGCCATCAGATTTTGCCCTTGTCCCATCGCCATTGTCCTCAACAGCTCCCCAACTTCAACAGCTTTTCAGAACAACTCCCTCTTGGCATCAGGGAACCATGCCATTTTTCCCCTCGCTGCTGCTCCAACTGCTCTCCCCTAACAACCATGAGCGACCACTGCACCACTCCCCATGCCCTCTGAGAGCAGGAAGCAGGCCCTCTTCTCTCCCCACGGTGGCAGGGTGGGGGTGACCAGAGAAAAGCAGGTTGAAGACGAGTCTGGATGCTGGAGGGGTTTTGAAATGCACCTGATCCAGATGCACCTGAGCACCCCACTCCCAACTTGGCCACTCAGGCGGTTACCATGGCAACCACCACAGCAGGCTTCCCCTGCACCTGTCATGCACAAGCTTTTAAACAGCTCCCTAGGTTCGGGGCTGTCAGAACTTACCCTGAGTGAGTCGGGTGGGCTGCCGGACCAGGAGCCCATCAATAGTGCAGGCATTGCCGCAGGGGTAGAGGGTGAGGGTGCCCCGCAGGTTCTCGATGTAGCAGTGCTCTGGAGCCAGGCCTGGACCCTGCAGCGAGATGTCCCTGGCTGCAGAGCCAATCACTGTCCTCCCTGAAGACAGGAGGTAAACTGAGTCAGAGGGGTCGTCCAGGCTGAGCTGGCAGAGATGGGGCAAGGAGGGCCACACTGGAAATCTACTGCCACCTCCTACTCCAGGGAGAATCATTGGCCACCCCGTTGGGGCCCCTGAGCCTGGTCCAGACAGTAAGGGGTAGAAGCTCTTCTCAGACCCAGAGATGAAGGCCCGAAGGGCACAGAGGATCCACAGATAGAGTAGGGAAGGGGGACTTCTCTGCAGACCTTCCCTTTGTCCCCCCAGTGCTCCCTCCCTAAGACCTTCTTCTCCTTCGCCATTCTCCCCCATCTTTTCCTCAAACTCTCTCTGCCTCCTTCTTCTCTCCCTCCCTTCTGCCACCTGCAACCCTTGCCCTCCCTCACTCACCTCTCTTCAGTTCAACTCTCCCCGGGCTTCCTCAGGCACAGCCCCTCCCCCTGGCAGAGCCCCTGGGACCGGTATTTGGAGAATGTGGGGAATGTAGTATCACCCAGGCAACAAGTGCAACCTCGAGAGTAGAGAGGAAGGGCAGAAGCTGCAAGGTGGAAGGGGCTGTGCCAGGGCCTAACTAGGAGGTCTGCCCCCGCTGCCATCTCTCCATCTCCACCAGCACCTTCTCCCATGCCAGGCATTGCCCTGGAGGGGGCCCCCTTTCTTCTTGGCCACAGTGGTTGCCAGGAGCCGTGTGCTCTCCTGTTTCAGTGCTCTCCTCCTGATTTCTAAACTGATCTTGAATCCCAGTCATGGAGCCAGATTAGTCTGGGCAAGCAGAGACAAGGGAAACAAACTGGTGGGGTAGGGTGGCACGGCCTCCCATCTGGGGGAGGTGAACACTGCCAGCAGGTATCAACAGGGCCCCAGCACATGCCAGGATCCCAGGGCAGGAACGTCTATGGGGATGGAGGGGTGGCAGGTTAGATGCCCCCCAGACTCACCTTCCTCCAGCGGCAGAAGAGTGATGGCCGTGCTGAGACGCCCACTGCCCAGGCTCACCAGATGGGGTTTGTCCGTTTGCACTTTCAGCCCTTTGCCTGTTTCGATCAGGTCCAAGGGTCCTTTCTGCAGGTAGTGGAGGTGGGGTATGAGCATCATGAGACTCCTGGCCGGCACCTGACCACCCTAGTCCCCGTTGTCACACCAGCACTCTCTCCAGCACCTGCCCTCTCCAAAGGGCTCTGAGGGTGTAGTGCAAAATCTTGCACAGAGCAGTATTCCACTAAATTGTAATTAGATCTGAATCTAGGCCACTAACTCGTCCCACTGGATTTATCTCAAGTCTTGGTGTAACTGCCCCTTTTGTCTGTTAGGACAGAAACAGGAGAAAGTAAGGGGAGTGGGGAGGTGCTTGGTAAGAGGAGGGGGTACTGGTAGAGGGGACCGATCAAGACTTGGCCCTGTAGACCTGTCCGCGGCAATCCACTTGGCCATTGCTTGCCCCTGTTAAACTAAATTACAAGAGAGGGCAGGGCCTGGATCGAGGAGAGAGATACAGCTCAGGGTCAATCCGCAAACCACTTCCTGACTTTCAAAGGCTATTTTCTGGGTGAGCCAATTAACCTAATTCAGCTAAAGACTTAGCTGTTAATAGGCTTGGGACCTGGGGAAGAGCAGAGGTAGTACCCCTGTCATCCTTGGGCTGGGACCACAGGTAGGTAGAGGAGTCAGCGCATCCTCACCAACAGCCCGCTTGCCCCGCCCCCAACCACACTCACCTGCACCATAGCTGGGGTCTTGCATCCAGGGCCCACTTGGCTCCTGTTGATAGTGTCCATTGTCCTGGGGCTCCAGAGCTCCTGCGGACACAGCAGAAAACAGGTGAGGTGAGAAGGCCAGGGCAGAAAAGGGCAAGGAGTAGGCTCTGTAGCAAGGTTCTCAGGGCAGGGGCAGGCCCGTGTCACCGTGGTTTCCAGCATGCTCCTGCTGAGGGAGAAGTCGAGGCAGCTCAGGAGCTTCGTGGGGGAAGGCGATGCCACATTTTCAGCTGTGGCGTGGATGCCACACCGCACCGGTCCTGGCCCTTGCCACACACAGGAAGCCCAAAAAGTCCTATAGGGCCCAACCTGTACTGCTGTACTTTCTTGCCTCTGACACCCAGGACTCAGGCCTTGGCAGCTGAGGACCCTCACACAACTGGAGCCGTAAGCCGGGTGGGGGAAATCTACCTTAGCGGGAGAAGCAAGTCCAAGGAAGTCCCTCCAGGGACACTGGTAGACACGGGGCCCCAGGTGGGTGGCAGGGCTGAGCAGGAGCTCCCTCCCACAGCCTTTCCCTCTCCTTCTTCTCCCTTTGTCTCTTTTCCCAGGGGTCTCAGAAGGATGTTTTCTTAAAGGAGACACACGGGAAAAACGCAACTATTCCTGCCATCTCTTTGTCTCGATTCCTGCACCCTCTCTTCCCCAGAAAGCAATCTTACCCCCAGACAGTCAGCAAAAAAATAAAAACCCTCCATGACGACTAACACTGGGAATATAGGACTCTGGGGATCTTCACCTGGTTTGGTGCTGTAGGAAGCTGAGGTCCTTAGAACCAGAGGTAAAATACTGATAGATTCCAGAGCCAGAACTTGAACTCTTCCTCACCCATCACTTTCTCCCTGGCTCACAGTTTTGGCACCTGCAAACTCTGAGGAAGCACCTTTGTGTACTAATATGTGCCTACATGCCCATCCTTGGCCAACTTGCTAAGGTTCATCTGCTGCTGAACAATGTTTCTGGGGAAGTTGAAAAGAGTGTAACTGAAGGTAGGGAGGGAGATGTAGGAAGGCAGGGTGCCCCTCCACTTTCTCTTCCAGCCATCTTCCAAGGGACTTGGAGAAGAAGTGGGGGGAGGAGCCAGCATTCCAAGCAATGTCTGACCCTGGCAGTGGGGCCCAAAGGCCTTAGCCATAGAGTTACTAATTTTACCCTCCCAGCTTCCACCCTTCCGGTCCTGGACTGTATCAGCTCCGTCACCATTTCCACCCAAGCTGGCGGAAGAGAGGCCGGAACAGGGCCTGGGGCCCGCCCCAAGTCTGCCTGGGAAGAGGGAAGGCAAAGGCCATTAACCTACACCAAAGCTCAAGCTGGCCTGGCACCTCCCCAGGAGATCTGGCCAGGGGGAAGAATTTCCAGGGACGGAGACTGCTGTACTCAGGGAAATCCCTCAGCATTCTATGAGGGAGGAGAGGCAAGAGAGTGGGTTGGGGATGGAGAGTTTATATAAAAGAGGGGGTAAGAAAAACAAAGTGATAAATAATAGTGAAGGAAAGACATCATCACTTAGTGGAAAGAGCTTTAGACTGGGGTACAAGAGCCTTAAATTCTAATCCTGACTTTATTATTTATTAGCTGAGAGGTCTTGGACAAGTTACTTAACTTCTCTGAGTGTCAGATCATTCTCTATAAAACTGGAATAATGATTTAAAGAAAAAAGAAAGATTGTTTGGATTACTGCTTGCCTGGGGCTAGGTGTGGAATGGGAAGTGACTATAAATGGGCAGATTTGGGGGAGGGGTGATAGAAATGTTCTAAAACTTATTTGTGATGATGGTTGCACAGATCTGTAAATATACTAAAAATCACTGAATGTACATTTAAATTAAGTGAATTTTATGGTATGAACATCATACCTCAATAAAACTATTAGGGTTTTTTTTTTTTAAAGATGATTGTCTGGAGATTCAGGTATTATATGAAATGACACTCTGTGAAGTGCAAAGCACTATAAACATGCCAGTTATCAGTATGAGCTTCATGATCTTGAACAAGTCACTTCACCTATCTGGGCTTCAGTTTCTTCATCTGTCAAGTTGTCATTATCACTCTGTGAGGTAGCAGTGGGTGTGCTCATTTATTTACACCAAGGATTTCAAGTGCAGATAAAGATTGTAAAGGAATGAGGTTGATGGGGAACAAGAGTGATTGGAGGGGAGGAGAGAAGGGAATAAGGAGGTGAAAGAAGAAGGAGAGATAAGGAGAGAGGTGTAGGGAGAGACAGAGAAGATAAGAAAAGATGTAGATTGGGAGGCGCGGGGCTGTGGCCCCAGCTCCGAAACCTAATCCAGGTGAAGTGGAAAGGTACACCAGACCAGCGCGTCCCAGCACGCGGGCGGCGCTCTGACCCAGGGGCTGCGCAGAGGCCGGGAGAGCAGCCACGGTCGGGGTGGTGGGGGGGGCGTGGGGGACGGGTCTTGGGGGGGGCGGCGGGGGCGGCGGGGGCGGGGGCGCCCTCTCCTCCCACCCCACCCCCGGCCGGGAGTGCCAAGCAGGCTGCTCCGGGGCGCCTCCCACAGGCCGACCTGCTCCCGTCCCACCGGGCTGCCCACTACCCGGGGCTGTAATTACCCACCCCGCTCGCCCAGCCCGGCCTCCGCGGCCGCTCTGGGAAACCCCGCCCCGCCCGCTGCCAAAAAAAGGCCCCTGCGGTGCGAGTCCAGCTCTCGGGGAGGAGGGACTGGGGGAAGCGCCGCGGTCAGCCTCGGCTCTCAGTAGCCCTCCTGCACCGCGAGCAGAGGTGCCCAAGATCCTCCTCGGGCTCAGGGTGGCAGAGGCCTGGGTGTCTGGAGGGCCCCTTGTGGGGCGAGGCCGGGGCTCCGGCAGGTGACCCCGCTCCGGCCCCTCCGGCCTCTCGGCCCAGCGCGAACGCCCGGGCATCCAGGCCACGGGGGGTCAGCAGCCCTACCCGGTCCCCAGCTCTCTGCGCCTCGTGGGGCGCCCAGAGTCACCGCTTCGGGGGTCTCGGCACCTTAACCAGGGCGGTGGGGCCCCAGGGAGCGGCCGGAAAGGTCTGGAACCGACAGGCACTGGAGGAAGTCCAGACTCCAAATTAGGCCCCAGAAGAAAGGTCCGAGGCCGGCCCCGGAGCGAAAGCGGTCCCAGAGGAGCCCCCGCACGGGTGCTTCCGCTCCGGCCTCACCTGTGGCCCCGGCGGCCAGCCCAGGCCTCGCCCCGGGCGTCGCATGGCTGTGGCCCGAGGCCTCCGGGGCAGAGTTGGGATCCTCTCGACCCGCCGCCGCCGCCTTCGCCCGCCCGGCGCACATCCGCCCTCGAGGAAGGGCCGCCGGCGGAGGAAGGAGCCGGGAAGGGAAGGAAACTGAGGCTGGGAGCCCAGAGGGCGGGGCGCCGGAGGCGGGCGAGGGCCGGGGAGGGCGTGGGGGAAGCCAGGGACGAAGGGGACTTCGGGAGAAGGAAAACGAGGGGTCTGCGGAGGGACGGGGCGGGTGGGAAGACGAAGGGATTTGGAGGGAAATAAGAAAGAGGGAGACTGAGGGAGGAGGGAAAAGGAGGGCTGGGGAGGTAAGACTGAGGGCAGAGGACTGGGGAGGAGGGGAAGAAGGTGGGAAACCGGATAGAGTCCAGGGGACGCAGAGGTGGGGGGAGATAGGGACGGAAAGGTAGAGGGACTGGGGGACGAAGGAGATGGGGGAGACTGGGGACAGAGGAGTCCTCAAGGAAAGGGGGTGACGGACCGGGGGAGCAGTCGAAGGTACCCAGGGCCGTGGAGGGGGAGACCGGGGTGGGGGCGGGAGGCGGGGCCCTGGAGTAAAAGAGGGGGCCGGAGGGCAGGCCGGGGGACCCAGGAGTGGGGAGAGACCGTAGGCGGGCAGCCGGGGCTGGAGGAGGCGGCGGGACAAGGCGAGAGTGTAGTTCGGGGGTGTGATTTTACTTGTGTGCGGGGTGGAGGTGGGGTGCCGGAAAAGGGCAGCTCTCCGAGGCCGGGGAGGCCGGGGGACTGAGTTGGGTTTCCGCACGGAGGGCTCCCTGCTGCCCCTCGCCGCCCTCCCCAGGGCCGCCAGGTGGGACAAGGCCGCAGTGTTGGGCCGCCTGCCGGGCCGCCCCGCCCGCCGCTGACGCCGGACAAGCGGCCTTTCTTTGGCCGGGCGGGGAGAAGGGGCCGCTTGTTTGCCCGGCGGGGGAAAGGGGCGGCCCCCAGACACCGCCGGCTCCCCGCGGGCGGCGGCGGGAGGGGGGCCGCGTGTGTAGCATTTGTGTGTGTGTGTGGGGGGGGTGCGTGTGTAACAGTCGGCCTGTGTGAGGACTGTGTGATGGGTGTGTGTGAACGGCAGGGTGCGTGGGCCCGGGGAAGGGCGTGAGCGCGAGGGGCCGCAGGTGTGAATGTGGGCTTCCTGGGAGGGCTGCGGGTGCTTGGCGTGTGTGTGGAGTCCTAGGTGTGCGCTGGGTCCCACGCGTGTCACGGCGGAGAGAGACGCAGCTGTCCGCTTGGCGTGTGCGGTGGGAAGGGTGCGTGGGTGATGCCGGGTGGGGCGCCGAGTGTGTCTGCGCGTGGGATGCCTGACGTGGTGGGGAGGTTGGCTTTGAGTGTGACCGGTTCGATGAGTCAGCCTCCGGGACGGCTGAGCTAACGGGTCCAGTATGCAGCCCCGCCCCGGCGCCCTGGGTCCCCCGTCGGGCCGCTCGGTCTCCCGGCCCAGGCTCCCCTCTTGCCCGCCTCGGCGGAAGCGTCCGCGGGCGCCTCGGCCACCCAGCTACCCCAGCCCCCCGCCGCCCCCGGGCGCCCGCGCTTCCCCATCCCGGAGGAGCCCGGAGGACCTGGCTCAGCCCCGGCACCAGGCAACTCCGCAAGGGATTCGAATCTGGACCGTGCGGGCGTGGCAAGAGCGGAGACTCATTGCCTCCAGCTTCCCCCCTCTGGCCTCCCGGACCCCTAAAGACGCGGGGCCTTGGAGAGGGCCGGAGAAGCCTCAGATGTGCCACCCATCTCCTGAACACACGCAAGAGTCCCTCCCGGACGCCACTGCCTCCAAGCCGGACTCCGCAGCCCTTTCCTGTCCGCCAAGGCGGCCCGGCCCGGGACTGGAGCTGAGATGCCTCGGGGGACACCCCCGCTCCTGGTGCAGGGCTCTCTCAGTCCTTCTGTCGGCGAGAGAGGGGAGGTGTGGGGAGCAGGCGGACGAGACCCCGCGAGTGTCGCCCAGCCGTCTGGGTGCCCGAAAGAGAGTCTTGGGACAAGGATCCGCGTTCCCCCCGGGGGGAGAGCGCAAGGGCCCCCTCTGGCGGCGGCGCGGGCGGCGGCTCGGGAGGGCAGGAGCAAGCAAGCAGCTCTCGGGAAAGCAGCGGAGCCCACTCCGCACAAAGCCTCTCGCGCCCCCACGCACTCACCTGTGGCCCCCCTCCTCCCCTACCGGTTTCTTCGGGGCTCTTCCAGTCCAGAGCTGATCTGAGGGCTCTCTCCAGGTCCCTGGGACTTCCTCTTATCCAGTCCCAGCCGCGCAGCGAGCAGGACCCTCAGGCGTAGTGGGGGAGAGCGTTCTTACCTCGGGGGGAGAGGGGGACACCGGTTCTTTCGCCTGGCTCGGCCGCCGCGGCCCCAGGCTCAGAAGGACACTCTTGCTTTTCCCTGGGAGCCCGCTGAGTAGGAGGAGAGCGAGCGGATCCCGCCTCCCTACCCCACCCCACCCCCCGCTAGTCCCCGCCCCCGTCCCCCGTCCCGTCCGCCTGGCCAGCCAGAGGAGACGCCCTTGTGGGACTGGAGCCCAAGATCCCCCCACCCACCCTTTCCCATAGCAGCACCTCCCCACCCCCCCCCCCCAACCCCCGCCTGCACAGCGCTCGCTTTGTTCATCTCTCTGCAGCTGGGCTCTCCACTACCACCACCACGTACACACCCCTATCCCCACTCACCCTCCCCTTCGGACTCTCCTAGACCACCCTCCACCCCTAGGCTTTAAGGCTCTTCAGAGAGGGCGTTTTTGACAGTTTTTCTCTAAACCCCACCACCACCACCTTTTTTTTTTTTCACTTTAGATGCCTGAATCCTCCATGAGCTCCCAATGAACTTCATGGTGGCAGCCCTACAACATATTCTCATCACCTCCAAATATCTGCTGAGGGTATCCAGGTCTACTCTCTGTTGCCCTTTCTCCTCATCCTACTCCAAGCCCCTCCACCATGACGACCTGTAAATGGGGTGGATAACTAACTCTGCATATAGGGCGTCACAGATTTTTCTAAGGATAGGTATAAGGAGGCATGCTAAAGTGCCATGCAAACTGTAAAGCACAGGAAAGCTGAATGGAATTATCGTTTTACCCCGTGTAACTCCACCCCCACCACAACCTGCAGGATTACAGTTGGGAGACAAGCTGTAGGTTTACTGTTGAGCACACCATCCTACAGCAGTTTGGGTCTCTGTAGGAGCGAGGGGTTAATAAGGAAGAAGAGGGGGGCACCGAAAACCTAAGGGAAGCCTAGAAACTGAGCCGGGTTGAAAGTCATTCTCCCCACCCGAAATCCAAGCTGACAGCGGATCCTTACCTTGCAAAGCCAGCTCTCGCCCCAGGAAACTGACAGGGGAGGCCCTAGGGAGCTGAATGCAGCTAGACTGGACCTCTTTAACCAGCACTGGAGGGACCCCTGAGACTCTCCCTCCCTGAAGGAGAGGAAGCAGAAAGCCCTCAAGGCTGGCATAAATTCCAGTGAGGGAAGGATAGCAGAAAATAATTTGTCCTCTTTGGGATGGACAAATCTTGCTCTGATTCAGTGACTTTAGTGTGTACCCTCCCTGCCTAACCCAGGAACAGCAGAAGGTTGAACTGCAGGAATCTTTGGTCACTCATTGACAGGGCCAGCATTAGCAGGGGGACCCCCCACGGCTGGAGGCTGGAGCTGACCGGACTAGAAGCGGGAGGGGGTGGGACGCTCTCTGCAGCTACCTGCTATAGCTAACAGAGGTCAAACTATCAGGCTTCAGCATGTGCTGTGGGCACCAGGAAGCCCCAGGATTTGGCTGGGGGTGGAGGAGCGGTGTTGGGGGTGGAAGCCTCTTATTCTTTCCGTCTTCATACTGTTTGAGGCTCATAAAAGTATTTTAACTCTGACCACCTTTTTATGAGGCAGATCACAACAGTAATTTTTCAGGCTATTCTGTTTAAAAAAGAAACGAAAGAAAAAGAAACAAACCCCATACTTGTTGTATCTTATGTGCCAAGACCCAGCGTTTGAGGCAAGAGGCTCGGACTGGGGTACCGCAAAGACTTTTCACATAACTCTGTTTCACAATTCCAGCTCTTCCTTACCGTCTTGGTCAGGAGGAATTTCAGGGAATAATCAAGGCTGCCACGGAGGCGGCTGATGCTGAGGCAGGGGGTTGAAACATCACCCAACTGCTCTCTGTCCTCCCAGCCCAGCGGTCAGCTGACCCCATGATATAGGTTCTGTGCAATGTGTCCTCGCTCCTGCTGTGTTGGGGCCTTATGTTCCCACAGTTAGAGCACTCAGGGGACTTCAGACCTACCATCCCCACCCCGCTCCACATCTGGAGCCCATCAAAAAACTCAGTGCTCTCTCACAGTTACGCAAGAGGTTGAGCAGCTGGGAGCTCAGAAAGGGGGAGGAAGAGAGAAGAAAGCAGAAAACAGCTTTCCAAGCATGCTTCAGACTTTCCGAAGTGGAAGCAGGGGGAGAGGGCAAAGGCTGGGTGTGGAAGGAAGAGTGGATTTTTTAAGGCCCTCTGCACTTGGCTATGAATGTCAGGAGTGGACTTCCACACCCAGCCTGCCTTTGCCACGGCACATTTCCCAGCTCTGTCCATCCTCTCAAACTGTACACCCTCCAGCCCCAGAAAGAGGTGATTATTGCTCATTACAGCAAGCAATCCCTGTAGATGCACACCCTATCCCAGGAAGCTAACCTTTCTGGCCTCTTTGGATCCTGAACTCAGGCATCATTAGTGTAGGTGTGGTGGCAGCAATGATGCCAAGTAACTCCTCACTGCATCCAACTTGGGGGAAAAGTTCCAACTTTTCTTCACTAGTTGCAAAAGAGCAGAAGCTCTTTTCTCAGCTTGTCTTAGAAATTGCACAATTCACACTTCCACCCACAGCTAAGATATGTCCAAGCTGAGTGGGAAATTTGGGTAGGACAGAAGACTGGTCTTATTTACCCTCCATGGCTCAGGACCTTCCTATGAGCTGAAAAGAACAAGCATTCATTCCGGCAAAAGAATGGGAAAGAGACCTATTTCCATTTCTCATTGCTTTGAATTGGTAACACCTCTTTTTCAAAAAGCTCGTTAACCTGATCACAGATTTACACCTATGGGAACTTCCCAGAATTGGACTAAGCCTTAAATAACCACATAACCCCTGCCCTATGAACAGCAAGGCAAAAAACTTTCCTTTTTGACCACTGAGGGTAGAGGTAGGGGAGTGGCCGAAGCTTCTGAAAACCGCCTGGTTGCTTGACTCCTGTGTTTGAGAGGGGGCAACAGCTCAGTTTGGAAAAGTAGTCTAAACTTCCTACAGGCCTGCCTGCACATCAGTCACTAACTCCCCAGGGTGAGATGTGAAACTGACTCTTGTAGAGATGCTGTCTGCTCTTGGGTCAGGAGCAACACACAGCAACCAACCTACTTGTGGATCTTCTAGGAGTTTCAAAGAAGCTCTACAGCTGCAAACATATTTACCAAATGGGGCAAAAAGAGGGAATGAAGGGAGAGGATGGTTGCAATGAGAGATGTGCATAGTACAGGGGAGTCAATTCTGAGTTTTTGCTTCCTTTTGAGCGATTCCTCTAAAACCTACCAGACCAAAGCTCTATTCCTCACCCTTATTGAGACCCATGTTGAGTATCACTAGTTGCAGTTGACGACGACCTACCTTAGCAAGAAAGCTTTGTAAGGAGGTACAGCCGTTGCTTCCAGTTCGACTTCAATCCTCCTGAGGATAGGGACTCCTCCTATTTTCCTCCTCTCCTCCTCCAATGAGCCCTGCAGATGTGAACTTTTTTTTTTTTTTTGGCCCCGCCTCACAGCATGCAGGATCTTAGTTCCCCGACCAGGGATCAAACGCGCGCCCCCTGCAGTGGAAGCGCAGAGTCTTAACCACTGGACCACCAGGGAAGTCACGTAAACTTTTAAGAAAAGCTATTCTCTATCAACCCTGGAAATCTCTGAGAGCCTACCCAGTGTGAACAACGTTAAATTAATTGGAGGGCAAAGTTTCCTGTAGAGATGCATGGGTTGATAGATTTGGGGTTTGATACTGTGAGTAGATGAATGACAGACCTTTTTTTTAAAAGGAACTCACCTACCTCCCTACCTCCTCTATGTGGAATTAATTAACCCAGAGCAGGAACCACAAACCTCCTACATTAAACAGAATGCTCAGTCAGATCTAATTATTCTGTTAGTTTCCCTCACAAGAGGCCAACAAAAACTCCCCTTGATGCTGTGGAGGGATCAGCTGCCAGTCAGAGGGTGTGGCGTGGTTTTGGTGTGCTTCATTTCACTGGATTAACGTTACAGCCTCAGAGATCCAAGCCACACTTCAGCAACATTAAAGATACTTGCAATTTCTCTTGCAATTTCTCAAAATCTTGGCTTTCACCATTAAAATAAAAACTTATTCATTCCAGAAACTTACTATTCATCAGAGATTTGCCTTCCAAACAATTTGGTGACATTCAATAGTTTTTCAAGTTAAATAAAAAGAAAGGAAGGAAGAAGCCTTTTCTGAGGGAATTATCAACTTCCAAGGAAGGCCTTCATCACTCATGCCTGCATCACTTACTTACCACTGTTTGTCTAATGGGGAAGAGAATGCTTCAAGATATCACCAACTATGGTTATTCTTTAAAGATGAATCCTCATTTTTCTGACTCTACAACTGGCCCTGACAAAATTAAGATCAAAAGCCCATAAGTGGCATCAAATTCAAAAGCTACACTGTCAGGAGTGCATGTGTATGTGTATATGCTCAAATGTAGAAAAATACACAAGAAGACACAATACCTGTAATAGGGAGAAAAGGCAATGAATACTCTCAGATAGAGATTATTTCCTCTTAAAGAAACATATCATTAATTTTTAATCTTAGATCCTGTTACAGCATTCTGAAGACACCAAAGAAGACACCAAAGTATGAGAGTCAACAGTCTAAAAAACATTCATTTTATAATACTTTTTATTTGATTAAAGAATTTGCCTTCTTTGTGTACACTGGAATGTTATATTCCCTATGTATTTTACAGGGTTACAAAACTTCTCTCATTTTAAATATTACCCCAAAAGTAATTTTAGAAAAAAAAGTTTTTGTGAAACTAAACTTCACTTTAAAAAAATCATATGGACAAGCAACTCTCAAACAAAACTGAATTAATAAGATTTCTTGTCTACTTAACTACATGACAGATTTTTTGTTCCAGTCCCCTTCTTCAAAAAAACCTTATGTGGAAACCAAGCTAGAGATAAGGATTCTTCCCTGATGCAGTTAAGGGAAAGGGAAAGGCCAGAAATTTCTTTGGCAAACAATTCCATCCATGGCCATTTGTGTGTGACTGCTCTGCTTCAATTACAGTACACTCTTTGCAGGGAAGGCCAGATGTTGTTCAGAGTGGGAGTCGTACTCTCCAACCAGCTGAAAGTGCAGGAGGTCATCTACTGTCATCTGTCTCTTCCCCCTGTCTGTGGCTGCAGCCTGGCAGCAACTCCACCAACTCCCAGTGCAATACTGGGTTAAAAGCCAACGCTGGGCTGGCTGATGTAGTCTTCTCCATTGAAGAAGTAATGGATGAGATGGGGCGGAGAAACAACCATTACATGACGACACTAAACAGAAAAGGCTTAGGGGAGAAAAAGGAAGGATTTCAGACACAGGAACAGAAAGGCTGCTGAAAAAATGCTGGGCAGGCTAGAATGGAGTATATCAATGCCTACACAGCAATATAATCAGCTGGATCTTGAAATGCTAAAAACTTGGTGGTGAAAATGGAGGCTCCTTGATAGTTCAGGACCAATGGGATTGGCACAAAGACTCACTGAACCTACAGCCTCCAAAATCATAACCTCACGTCTGATAGAAAGGAAAAAACTGATGACATAGAGAACATTCAGGAAGAGGGAGGTGGTGAATCTCAGGAATGTGAATGGATTACAAAGACCATTAGCTATCATGTTTTAGCTGAAGTACCCAAAATATGGAGAATGGAAGGCTGGGTAGCACCAGCAGCAGACATGATTACCTGTGGGTGTGAAATCCCTAACTGGACATGACCATTCTCCTCCCAGACACCTTGAAGTGGGGGCTATACCATTTGAAAGCTGCTTCTCAGCTGTCTTTAATATTGACACAAGTGGGATTCACACTAGTGTTCTAAACCAGAGCAACAAGCCTGCAAGGAAAACAGCCTGGCAAAGGAATGGAGGGATGAATAGATATAGGAAAAGGACATAAGGCATCCTTATCTTTTAACTTCTAGACCCCCTACCCCTCAAGCAGTTCACCTGCATAGTCCAGAAATCAAGAATGGATTAGATCAACCTGTTCCCGGAGTGCCAAATACAGTGCCTATATGCAGATGATCTCAGTGCTGGATTGGATATATAGAAAGAAAAAAACTGAAGGTAAAGGAAAGGAGTATGAAAGATTAAAACCTTCTGCAGAGAAAACTTTTTAAAAACAAAGTATGAAATATATTTAGGGATTAAAATAAAAAACAACTTAGGTGATGGGGGACAAAGTGTTTAACTGGGGGCATTCCCTGGAGAGCTTGCTTTCCTGCTGGCCAGTAAACTCTGCCAAAGAAATCAGCAGCCTTTCCCTTTATGTTTGTGTCATTTCTTTGCCAGAGAATGTCTCTGTGACACTGAAACACTGAGGGTGAGTTGAGGGTCCTTGCGCTCAGAGAATCGTGCACTGTATTTGAAAAAAAGGGTCTCCAATGGCTTGCAGGTTTGGACAAAACTCTTCAGCCACTGTTGGCTTCTTCTTTATTAATTTGAAAATTTTCCTTTTCGGTTCCCTCTTCTTGGTATTACAGAATTTCATACTTATCCACTAGGAAAGTGGTCTCTGTGGAAAACCTTACAGGGCTGTTTCCATCTACCTGGGTCACTTTGGTAACCTAGGAAAACAAACAAAGAGTAAGGTAAAGCAGAAGGACAGCAGGTCTTTAAGGTGCTGGCTAAATTCTCAGTACAGAACAGATCAAATCCCCTAAAGCAGTATTAAAAGTAACTCAGAAAAAAAAAAAAAAAAGTAACTCAGAAATACTAAAAAAGTTCAATTCACAACTGCAGCTCACAGTATCACTCTTCCCTACCAACATGATTAATCCGCTCTCTAGATAGAAAAGACAACTGTTGGGATGACATGTAGAGTGGTATTAATATTAAGTAAAAGGTCCAGAATGAGTGGCCACTGCCCAGGCTCTGCCCTATAAAACCTATGAAAGTCATAGACATTCTATCAGGATGATCAATTAACATTTTGATCCAAAATGCAACATTCTAACAATTCAACATTATTTGTTTAATTAGTTCTCAGTCTAAGTTGTTCTATCATATTCATTTTCTAGATATGGCTGGGTCCTTCTAATGAGATTTCTTTTTATTTATTTTTTATTTAAACGTACTTTTTTTTTTTAGTATTTATTTATTTGGTTGCGCTGGGTATTTAGTTGTGGCAGGCGGGCTCCTTAGTTGTGGCATGCGAACTCTTAGTTGTGGCATGCGTGTGGGATATAGTTCCCCGACCAGGGATCAAACCCGGGCCCCCTGCATTGGGAGTTCAGAGTCCTAACCATTGCACCACCAGGGAAGTCCTGAGATTTCTCTTTATTAATAATAACAGATGTCCAATTTAATGAACTACCTGTAACAATGGTGCACATAATGGCACCAACACAAAACTTAAACCATTGATTCATATTTTCTAGTGAGGTTCTGACAAAGCAATTATACTGTCCTGTTCTTCAAATGGTCAGTAACAGGAAAATGTCTTGGGTTCAACAATGTGCTCCCAATACTGACGGGGTTAAGCCAATAACTGAAATGGAGGGGGGGAGGGGGAGAGAGGGAGGGAGAGAGGGAGAGAGGGAGGGAGGGGGAACTGCTCTTTGGAATCATCCAGCAGATGCAACTATAACTTCCCAAGCACTTTCAGGAGAGACAGAGACCATCTGGGAAGATAACCAGAATAACAAGCAAATCAACAAGTCAGAGGGGAAGATAACAGTATAAACTCAGTGCTTATAATGCAATTTGAAAGCTGGAAGAACAACGAGTTAAAAATAATGATCTGAAGGACAGTTCACAGGGAAATCCGTGGCGGTCCAGTAGTTAGCACTCAGCGCTTTCACTGCCATGGGCCTGGGTTCAATCCCTGGTCGGGAAACCAGGATCCCACAAGACGCATGGCACGGAATGAATGAATGAATGCACGAATAAATAAATAAATAAATAAACAGTTCACAGATTTCCCCTGCTTTGCCTGCCTACCTTAAGGACAAGGTTTACAACAGAACTGGCTTATGATTATCCGTATTAATGAAGGGAAGCTGTGACATAAAAGAACACAAAAACTGTATCCATTTGTATTAGAATCACCTTTTTTGGCAGTAATTTTGTCTTCCAAATAAACTTTCTTTCATTCCTTGGGATCAAACCAAGGGACAATACAGAAGGCATTACTAAGTCATGTGTTGAGTGTTTTGGCAAATGGATTTTAAGATACATGAGATTATTAAAAAAAACAGGCAACTAAGAGATATGAGTCTTGCACAACCCGTAAGTACTTTTATATGTAGTCATTTTCAATTTCTTTACTTCGTTTGATCTAGAGAGGAAAACTGAGATAAAGCAGGTGAAGAACTGACCAAGATTATACAATGAGGCAGCAATGGAATCCACAGGGGACATCAGCTTTTCTGATTTCTGCTCTGACCATGAAGTCATGTTGCCTATCAGGTATCTGTCCTACCACTTTCCCCATATAAGTTCTCTATTAAACAAGGGTACCTGTATGTTACAGTAATTTTTTTTGGAGATGAAGGAGACTTGAACAGGGAAGAAATCATTGGGCTGCCCAGCAATGCTGAACTCAAGGCTGCCACTCTTATTTTTGGCATCAATCACTGGCAGGCACCACTCCAAGGTATTTCGTCGACTGTCATGTCGATATTCACCATCAATCTCACCAATCACCGGTGCGCCGACACCAGATCTGTCACAAGAAACATCCGTGTCAAGTTAGCTGTCCAGAGCTAGAAGAACTATGCCAAGGAAAACCAGCCCCAAATTTGATTATGCTCCTCAAATTCTGCCCACTTTTATATAGTCCTAGAAAAAATTAGACTCCCTGATAACTTCAAGGACCCTTACCTTGGCCAAGGGTCTCATTCATTCCTTTTGTAGGTACAGATATATGCAACCATAAGTAATGGGCAAACATAGTCCTGGGCTGCTCCAACTTATGGACTAGATCTGGAGCTGGCAGAGGACTGAGACTGACAAATGTGTAAAGTGGGATGTATTTCCCAAAATACTGCACTAATGGTTTGCTGCCTTGTCATGATGGAATTTTAACATAGTGTAGCTCTCTTCATAGATGCCAATGAGGGGAAAAACAGGTTGATAATAACCGTGGGGGAGAACTTAAACACCATTATGTGGTTATTTAGAATGGAGATGAATCTGGACCTTTGAGAGGAAGTTTTTAAAAGATTTTAGAAGGTTTTAAAACTTATTGTAATTGATGCCAGTGGGTTTATTTGATTTATAATCCAGTAACTGAACTTTACTTGATAAGTGAAAGCACAATTACCCCTGGGCAAAATGTGAACGTGATGGGAAAGAGAGATATTACATAGTTGTCCTTAGTCTGCAGGAGAACCAGGGCTAGTCAGGACGCACTGTGCATCCCCGCACACGGCTGACAGGCAGTGCCAGCTACTCCTACACACTCTAAATTTACCATCTTTTAATTCAGCAGTGACATCCAATGTTTGCATTAAAGGCAGGGTAAATAAGGGAGACAAAGAAAACTTTAAGGGTGATATAACACAATTAACTCTTCCCTATCAATTTTATGGTCTCAGTTGTATATATGTTTCTTCCCTTTGCCCTTGTTCCAATTCTGATTCTGAGATCCTCTAATTTGATCAGTTCTAGACAATAGGGTAAAATGCTGTCTAAGGGTCTCTTCTGGAGACTACTGCAAAGTTGAACTAAGACGCAGGAAACCACCATAACCACAATTACAGGGTAGATGGAGAGGCCTAAAACTTGTGGCATCCTAAAAATAGTCTAGTAAAATAAATCTTGACAAAGTAAAACCCACACCTGCCACCAACGCCCAAGTCTCACAATGGTTCAAGGCAGCCATCTATTGTTCTGAAATAATAACCAAGCTGTGAAGAATAAGATGATTAGCCCATTAAAGGGGATATTGGTAATAAAGCATATTTTAAAAAATGGAAATAAGAATGACTAAAACCAGACCTGGCCATGTAAAGGCCTGAATCAAACTACAAATAAAAATTAATTAAATTAATTTAATTTTAATTAAATTAAAATTAATTTGAACAAAACTACAGATTAAATTAGAACCATTTTCTCTGTAATAATAACTGAGAAATTTAATAGTATAGACACACTAAGAATTCACTTACTGGGTATTCATAATTAAGCCCTGTACTTAATCATGGGGGTGCTGAAAGGCAGAGGAGAGAAGCAGGGATTCAATGGTGAAGTAATAATAGTTCAGTCACTAGAAATGCTAGTGAGGAGATAAACTTAAAGTAGAGAGTATTTCCAGATGATCCTAGAAAGTAGGCCATTTAAGCACACATCAAAAACTTACCGGAACTAAACTTCGGGGGTGATGCATAGTTTTGTTATCTTAACTGTGATGATGGTGCATACATGCCAAAACTTATCAAACTTTATAATTTAAATACGTGTAGTTTATCACATGTCAACTATACCTCAATAAAGCTGTTAGAAAATTTACTGAAACTAATGCAGATATCTTGTTTCAGCAAGAATAGTACCCTTGAAAACATAATCTCATCTTTAGTTGAAAATTTAGAGAACAAAGTGAAAAAGAAAAATTCAGTCTGACAGACTCAATTCCTTTAAGAGTTGCAAAACAAAGCAGAGAAAGTCTGACTGAGAATTGGCTCCTCCTTCTGGAAACCTTCATTACTACATGAACAATCTGAAGACCAATATCTGAAAACACAGCTCTAGAACTATAACCAGCTTTGCTTGTTTGGCTTTAAAATCAGTAATATCCACTCCTTTAAAAGTGTACAGCTCCATGCATTGACAAATGTATCTTGTAAGCACCATTACAATCAAGTCATATAACATTTCCATCATCTCCAAAAGTTCCTTTGTGCTCCTCTGCAATCAAATGCTTCTTCTCTTTGCAATCAAATGCTTGATTTCTGTTCCAAGAGTAATACCTTTTCAGAATGTCTTATAAGTGGCATCATATAGTAAGTATGCAGCCTTTTGTACCTGGCTTCTTTCACAACTGGCCTTTATGAGAAACAAATATCTTAGAATGGATAGCCAGCTAAGTGCTGCCTCCAAAACGAGTTCCAAAACACTAGTTCTAAAAGCTCACTATAGAAAAAATGATTATGTGGGGTACTTACGGGAGTGGGATGGTGATAACCACATCATTCAGTTCTAAATTATCTTCTTGTAGCTCATACTCTATGTTGACATCACAACCATTTCCACTTTCTGAGGGCCAGCAATTAACTGAAGAGAAAAGCAAAGCAGGTATATTAGAACATTAGAAAAAGAATGGAGGAAAGTTAAGATGGCAAATCAAAACTGACAACTGCAGGCCTTAAACATCCTAGTGTAAACTACTAAAAATAATGGTTTCAAAATTAAAGGTATTTAAAATTTAAGCTACTTATTACCAAAATACACTAAATATAGCACTGAGCCCATTTTGAAAGGTCATTTTGTCAAAAAGAATTGTGGCAATGAAGAATGTACAAGCCAGGGCTATTTCTAGATCTCAGTGCAGTCTAGCTTAGTAGGATTGGGCAGAGGCACTTACTTGTCAGTGGAATAAAAGACTCCTCTGTGGTTTGTAGTCTCCACTTTAGCACCCCAACGTCACTACTGACTGGAAATGACTTCTCTGGGTTCTTCAAGCCAATTAGAGATTCTGCAGTGAAAAGTTTTTTATCCACATTTGGATGGGTCTGAAATGAGAAGGGAAAGAAAACTTCTGAGGTTCAGACATTATAAGACAGGAAATAAATTCCTTTTGGTCTTACGTGGCCCGTAATCTAAACATCTAAAACAGGGTGCCTAAAAAATTCCAATTATTTTTGATTTTGAAGAAAGATTTCCCTTCTTCAAAGACTTTTAAAGATTTAAGACATTTAAAAAATAGTAATAAAGTAATTTCAACTCTAAGCCATTTTGTTTGTAAGTAACAAGTTAGTAACTTTGTAACTGAAAAAGTTAAAAGACCACTAACCAAGTCCTTTACAAAAATACTTCATAGGGAGCAGCCTGATGGTGAGGCTAAGCTTGCCAAATAGAAGACTAGGGTCAGACGTTGATCAGCTGGCTGGGTCACATAACAGTCCTGGCCTTATACTAAGGAGACAGGAGAGGGGAAAAGCTCTGTGGAAAGTTTAGTTGCAATTTTGCCTAGAGAGCTAAAGTTGTGCAAACTCAGGCCAACTAAGATGGACTGATCTTTTTAAAAGAAGTCACCTTAGGAGAAAAAAGGAAAAAGAAGTAACTTTTGGAGAGCAGATTACATAGACTTTACGAGCCAGCAAAGCTACTGTCAAATAATATAAGTACTACTTCCAAAAGACAACTGTGCGCTGGTTATGAGTGGAATAAAAAGTAGACAAAACCACTTTCTTCGCTGAAAAGGCTTTGTTCTTGTGACAAGAGATATAAGATCAACCATCTAAATAAACTGTAACAAGAACAACTGTAATAATATAAAGAAGGTCTCTTACATAGCCAGGTAGGTGGAACATACATATTTATTTTTAAGAATTTTAGGTACTTTTCAAATATACCATTAGATATTGCCCTTCAGCTAACAAAACAAGCACTGGCAGTTTATATAGTAGCAGCATGAGTAAACTTAGTGTCATAACCTGTTTTAATAAAATACCTCCTGGGCTTCCCTGGTGGCGCAGTGGTTAAGAATCCGCCTGCCAATGCAGGGGACACGGGTTCGAGCCCTGGTCCAGGAAGATCCCACATGCTGCGGAGCAACTAAGCCCGTGTGCCACAACTACTGAGCCTACGCCCTAGAGCCCATGAGCCACCACTACTGAGCCCGCATGCCACAACTACTGAAGTTCAGGCACCTACAGCCCATGCTCTGCAACAAGAGAAGCCATCTCAATGAGAAGCCCACGCACCACAACAAAGAGTAGCCCCACTCACTGCAACTAGAGAAAGCCTGTGTAAAGCAACGAAGACTCAATGCAGCCAAAAATAAAATAAAATAAATAAATTTAAAAATAAAATAAAATACCACCCTATTAAGTTTTAAAACTTTGTTGTTTTTTAAATTATATTTCAAGCAATATCCTAAATGAATTTACTCTTTGCATAATAGTAACAAATATGCATCTCTTTGTACCTTTGTTAGTGAGTATGAAGGCATTTATTAGATTTCAAAATGACCTTTCACTCAATTCCAGTATTAAAAGGCCATACTAATACAGCTGCTGTCAATCATTCCCAACTGGCTTGGGAAGGCATTTATCAATTCAAGGCTTCCACTGTAGGTAATAAATTAACTTCTTTCCTATGCATCTAGAATGGCACTAGTTATATAAAGTTAAATAATCTTCTGTGTTCTATGGTTCACACAAGGAACTCCAGTTGAGAAAGACTGTGTTAGGTAGACAAAAGCCTTAATACTCCCTTATCAAAAGCCTCTACACACCTGTAGCTGCACCCCTTTCTTGTCTTCATTTTCCACATGAAGACGAATTCGGCCAAATTTATCATCTGAGATCCTAAGCATGATCATGCCATGCAACTCCATATTCTGTAATCCTCCATCTCGTCCACAGCTTAGTGTGATCTTTTCCTCAATCTTCATGTGCACACTGCAGAGAAAGAATGAGAAATCTGCTCAGACAGGTAAAAACCAGAACTCCCTTTCTCCAGGGTTTAATGGTGATTAGCCATCAGCAACTTATTTAAAGGTGTTGCAGCCATGTGTATCAAAATTTAAAGCATTATATAAACTATCACATTTAGAATGGATAAACAACAAGGTCCTACTGTATAGCACAAGAAACTATATCCAATCTCCTGGGATAAACCATAATGGAAAAGAATATTAAAAAATAATGTGGGGACTTCCCTGGTGGCACAGTGGTTAAGAATCCGTCTGCCAATGCAGGGGATACGGGTTCGAGCCGTGGTCCGGGAAGATCCCACATGCCGCGGAGCAACTAAGCCCGTGCGCCACAACTACTGAGCCTGCATGCCACAACTACTGAAGCCCACGTGCCTAGAGCTGGGCTCTGCAACAAGAGAAGCCACTGCAATGAGAAGCCCGCACACCGCACAACAAAGAGTAGCCCCCGCTCGCTGCAGCTAGAGAAAGCCTGCGCACAGCAATGAAGACCCAACGCAGCCAAAAATAAACAAATAAAATTTATTTTTTTTTATTTTTTTTTTTATTTTTTTGCTTTTTTTAATTTTCATTTTTATTATTTTATTTATTTATTTATGGCTGTGTTGGGTCTTTGTTTCTGTGCGAGGGCTTTCTCTAGTTGTGGCAAGCGGGGGCCACTCTTCATCGCGGTGCGCGGGCCTCTTATTATCGCGGCCTCTCTTGTTGCGGAGCACAGGCTCCAGACGCGCAGGCTCAGTAATTGTGGCTCACGGGCCCAGCTGCTGCGCGGCATGTGGGATCTTCCCAGACCAGGGCTCGAACCCGTGTCCCCTGCATTGGCAGGCAGATTCTCAACCACTGCGCCACCAGGGAAGCCCAACAAATAAAATTTAAAATAAATAAATAAAAATTAAAAAGAATGTGTATATATTATACATATGTATGCATAACTGAGTCACTTTGCTGTACAGCAGAAATTAGCGTAACATTATAAATCAATTATACTTCAATTAAAAAAAGAAAAAAACCTTTATCCCTAAAAAATAAAATAAAATAAAATAAAATAAAATAAAAGCATTACACCCTTTGGTTCAGCAAATCCTCATCCTACAGATAAATTCTCACCTGTGCAAAACAATGTAAGTTATTCACTGAAGAATTGTTTGTAATAGCAAAAGTTTAGAAACAAATGTCCGTCAATAGGGGGACTACTTAAATACATAAAAGTATATCCACAAAAATGAATACTGGGCAATTAGAAAAAAAATAAAGAGGAACAATTGAAAAAGCTTTTTATTTGAAAAAAATTTCAAAAATTAAAAAATTAAAATTATAACAGAAATACATGTATACCCTTTTTATGTATTGTTAACATTTTATCCCATTTGTTTTATCATTTGCACACTGTCTCTATATAAATATATTTTACTTTTTTCCCTGAACCATTTACAGGTAGAATATATACATCATGGCCCGTTACCCCTAAACATTTTCAGAGTGTATTTTGTAAGAACAGGATATTCTTTCACATAACCACAGTACTGTTATTAACTTCATAAATTTACATTGATACAATACTTTAATCTACCATTCATATGCCAATTTTGTCAGTTGACCTAATAATGCCCCTTATAGTAGTACAAGATCCAGTCCAGGGTAAGGTACTGCATTTGGATGTCATGTCTCTATAGCTTCAAATAAGGAAATTCTTGTCTTCAAAATAGTTAAGTGAAAACAGCAATTGGAAAATGTATCTAGTATGCCACCACTAATGTATAAAAAGGAGAAATACAGAAATTATACCATGTTTTTATTCATCTATACATAGACTATCCCTCTTGGAAGATTCACACAAAAACTAGTTAATACTGAGACTTCCCCGGCATCCAAGCGGTTAAGACTCCGTGCTTCCACCGCAGGGGTGCGAGTTCAATCCCTGGTCGGGGAACTAAGATCCTGCATGCCATGAGGCGTCACCAAAAAACTTTAAATTTTTTAAAATTAAAAAAAACCTAGTGAATGCTAGTTGCCTCCAAAAAGAGAAACCTGCATGGCTGGGCGGGAGGAAGAAGTTTTAGTTCAATACCCTTTGAACCTTTTGAATTTTGAACTACATGAATGTATAATCTAGTTTTCAAAATAAGTAAAATAAAAGGTGCTACTGCTATGGGCAATTACTAAGTACAATCTATCCATATTCCTTACTAAAACTATTTTTAGCTGGGTGAACTGCAGAGGCTTAAAAACACTATTCTGGCATCCTACTTTGTTCTGTTCTAACCTCTAAGACTTCCCAGAAACAAAGGCATGAGACTCAAGACCACAGAGGAATGTATCTTATGACAATGCAGGGTCTCATTTACCTTCACAAGCATTTGCTCCATGCTCAAGAAGTACTTCATCATTCAGAAAAAAGTCTCAAGTCCTCTCTAGTACATGATGGTCTCCAACATCTTATTAAAATAGTGTCAAGCCTCTGTCTCCCTCAAAGCAACTACTAGGAATAGCACAGGAGCTTTAGTGATTAAAGAGATTTACCCTGACGTAACCCTGTTCATTTCATACAGAAGAAGACATACAACATACTCCTCTTTTATGCACACCTGACGGAGGTATCCTCCCAGACTCATCTTTCACTTGACCTCAAAACCATCAGTAACAGTAGAAGGTCTGGGCTTCAAAACAAGAAATCTGAGTCATGAATATGTGAACTTGATAACTACCACTTAAAAATGTTACCAACCAGTACCACAAGTCCTGAGATAAGAGACAAATCAAAATATTCTATACTGGGTTCAAATACTTAAAGGCAAAAGATAATACATTATTTGCTACTAAAGATATTTATAAATTTTGTCCTCCTTAAAACTTAATTAGAAGGATTTCCCTGGTGGCGCAGTGGTTGAGAATCTGCCTGCCAATGAAGGGGACACGGGTTCAAGCCCTGGTCTGGGAAGATCCCACATGCCACGGAGCAACTAAGCCCGCAAGCCACAACTACTGAGCCTGCGCTCTAGAGCCTGTGAGCCACAACTACTGAGCCTGCATGCCACAACTACTGAAGCCCACGCACCTAGAGCCCATGCTCTGCAACAAGAGAAGCCACCGCAATGAGAAGCCCGCGCACCACAATGAAGAGTAGCCCCCACTCGCCGCAACTAGAGAAAGCCTGCGCAGAGCAACGAAGACACAACACAGCCAAAAATAAATAAATAAAAACAAATAAGGAGGGAAGGCCTTGAGACATCAACCACCACATACTCAACCGTCTCATAAGGCCCCTGGCCTAGGAGCCAGAATGAAAATATAAACTTATTACGTGTTTTCAGAAGACTCAGACTCCTAGCCTTCCCTAACCAACAATTCCAATCTATAGCTCCCTTTTTTTTTTTTTCTAACTTCTTCTGGTTTAGAGACCTTTTCAAAGATGAGAGAGAATGTCAGAGCCCTAGATGAGAGGTGGGTTCTCAGCCCAAGGAAGAGGTGTGTTCCCTTGGATCCTCCTCCTTGCCTCGAGGTTCCTACAGATAGTCCAGGGCAAGTCTGGATCTGAGACTGAGCTCTAATGGCTTAGTAAAACCATGGGCAGGAATGTCTTCTACCTCCCCACCTCTTGGCAGCTTATATGTACACTTCTCCAGTAAAGCCTCAGACTCCTTTCTTAATTATAGAGGAGAGGCATCATAATCTTATTAAACAGCCCAAGGAAGAGACTCTGAAGTTTAACCCTTCATATTCTAAAGAGAAGTTAGATGGATTTGCACAGGGTTGGAGAGATAGGGTGTCTTTAAAGATAAACTTGAATAGTCTCCCAGGAGGATAAAGAGACCTTGATTGAGGCATTTGTCTATCTCCCTGTTTACCATATGCACTACATCTAAATACTGGGTGAGAATTTACATTTACATAGTGCTTATTGATGAATGTGGTATCTTTTGGTTACAATGACCAATTTTCATTCTTAGGAAATTATTTCATTTCCTGAGAAAAGAAATAGCCTCTTCTTATACTTCTTTTTCTTCTTCTTTTTTTTTTTTTTTCTAGTAAATATTAGGAAGCATGAGGCATAGGAACTGGAGTCCAACCTGCTTAGATCCAAATCCAAGCTTGGCCACTTACTAGCTGTGTGACCTTGGGCAGTTATTTAATTCTCTGTGCCTCAATTATCTTACATGTAAAATGAGAATAATATCTGCCCCATAGGTCTCCCCTGGTGGCGCAGTGGTTAAGAATCTGCCTGCCAATGCAGGGGACACGGGTTCAAGCCCTAGTCCAGGAAGATCCCACATGCCACGGAGCAACTGAGCCCATGTGCCACAAATACTGAAGCCCGGGCGCCTAGAGCTCATGCTCCACAACAAGAGAAGCCACCGCAATGAGAAGCCCATGCACGCAAACGAAGAGTAGCCCCCACTCAACGCAACTAGAGGAAGTCCGCGCGCAGCAATGAAGACCCAATGCAACCAAAAATAAATTAATTAAAATTAAAATTAAAAAAAAATTAATTAGAAAAAGACATGCCAAAATATAGTACAGTGCTAATCATAGCTCTAGCCCTCTAATTCCACTCCATTTTAAGAGACAAAGTACACACTAGGCACAAAGAAAAGTTATTTTTGTTTAATTTAGCCACCACACAGTTGATAGAAAGGTAAGTTCTAAACTTAATAGAAAACAGATGGCTGAGAGCCCCCAATCATGTTTAAAGGGGGGAGGGGGGAAGACCTCATGTTAATACCTAGAATGTACTTTTTTAAAAAAAATTTTATTTAAGTATAGCTGATTTACAACGTTGTGCTTAATTGCTGTACAGTAAAGTGACTCAGTTATACATATATATATTCTTTTTCATATTCTTTTCCATTATGGTTTATCACAGGATATTCAATATAGTTCCCTGTGCTATACAGTAGGACCTTGTTTAGAATATACTCTTTAAGTGTTTTAAATCTGGAAAAATTAAGACACAAAAAGAATTTACAGTGCATTGAGATAATTTTTTTTTAACACTCTGTGGTCTGTTCTTACTGAAAGAGTTACTACTTACCTCTCCATATTAATGGGTGGAGCATGCACTTTGGTTGCTTCAGAGGTACGCTTGCCCGTACTGGAGGACATGATAGTTTCACCTTCAGATTTCAATTTGTCAACAAAGTTATCTACTTCCTTTCCTTTGGCTCCCAGTTTCAAAGCCTTGCTAGGGCCTGAAGGCCTAAGTGGAAGAACACACACATACACACAAAAATACACACATGATTAAACAAGTTAAAAACTAATTAATAATTCTCTATCATTGAAGCTTTCCTTGAAGCTGTTCTTTAAGAGGAATGTGAATACCTCAAGGAAAAAACACAAGCTTCCTAGTGTCTAGTGGACAACTAGACTATTCCCTGCCCGAACTGACAGCTGGGTCACAATTAACATGTAAGCTTCAGGAATTCCCTGGTGGTCCAGTGGTTAGGACTCTGTGCTTCCACTGCAGGGGCCACGGCTTCATCCCTGGTCGGGGACTAAGATCACGTATGCCACAGGGGTGCAGCCAGAAACAAAACAAAAAAACAAAACAAAACAAAAAAACCCATATAAGCTTCAAGTACCCAAAGACCAAAGGTATACTTTCATAAGCATGTGTGATCTGACGAAAACTTTGTACCTTCTATCCAGATAAATATACCTGTGTGCAAACGAACTTTTTCACATAATTTCAGGTAGTTCAGATTCTCCCTTAAATCCATTCATGAACACTAGATTAAAAATACATGTTCCTTAAACAGTTAAATATCCCCTCTTCTCCCAAAATAAGGCAACTCTCATAGGAAATTGAGATCATGTTATAATTTGTAAAAGAACTCTCTTTTACACAAAAGGAAAAACACCACATTCAGATTTCTCCTTTATCCCCATATTATGCAGCCAAATTTAATATTACATCTTACTTCATCAAGTCACTCGTTATTTCCAGTTTGCCTAAAAATCAGATATCACTCTGAGATACACACATACAGCCTTCATCTGTCATTATAGGATTGCATTCTGGGTGATACACTGGATTATACCTGGCTGGTGCAGGTGCCACTTTTGGTTTATCAGTTTCAATGATGGTCTCTGTGATCATAGCAGCTGTGCTACCTCCAGACACTGTGGAGCTTCCAAATCCCCCAAATCCTGGTGCTTTTTTGCCCTGTCTCTCTGCATCTCTTCGGGCCTGTTGTAATTCTTTTGCTTTACGCCGCATCTCAGCCTTGGCTTCACGTTCTTGAGTCTACAAGAAGATACATACTTGGATGTAGCTTTGAGTACAGACTAGACTAGCAAATAAAAAAGGGAAAATCAGATAATGAAGCCTAAAAGAAAGATATACAAACCAGCAGCCCCAGAGAAGACCCTATTTACCTCTCTGACTGCTCTGAACACCTTCTCCTCATGAGAATCCATTTCTGTGAAGGTTCTGATCTGTGCCAGGTTAACATTCTCCCGGTATCCCAGGGCAACAATTTCATCAAATGCAAAAATCAAATCAAAACAGTGCTCAGATATTTCATTCTCTTCTAAGGCTCGGCAATATTCAGGAATCTAATCATGGAGAGCAATGGAAAAGAAAGACTTAGAATTTATCAGCAGTTTTGTTTTCCAGTTCTTATCCTTTAAAATACACAAATTTCAATAAGCCTAAATCCCTTTATTAGCTCCTTCTGCTACTCTGTATTTTAAGCAAGTCTGTGGCGTAAAGTCTTTGTATGTGTGTGGCTACATCAACAAATCTTACCTGAAGAATATTATCTAAAAATATGGCCAAACAAGTGTCAGAACCACAAAGGCAGGTTAGAGTAACTGCTAGAGAAATGGGAAACAAAAGGGCAGTTCTCATATTCTCCTTAGTAATACTTACAGTCTAGGATACCCAGTAAGTGTCTGCTGAATGAATAGGAGCTGTAGTAGTAAGATGCTGGGATGAGGGCTGGGGGCATAGAACACGCAAACTGATAAGCATCAGCTGCTTTGGGGGAAAAACAGTTTTACACAAAAAATTTAAAAACAAAAACTGTAACCCGATATTACAGGATTCTTACCACTCTTGAGAAGAGCCTTAGGGTCTCCAGATCTTCTAAGATGTTGCTGTTTTTGGTAGTGATCAGTACCATGTACAGTTTCTCCATAGGCTGGTAAACATATCTGACACTCTCTGTTTCAACAAATGTGTGTTGTTTTCCAGTGTTCATGAGCTTTGGAAAAGCTGCTAACAAGCCCTCAATCCGAGTTCGGGTCATCTCTACAAACTGTCGAGAAACAATAGCCTTTCCTGCTTTTGTGCAGACTGCTGCTGCCAACAGCACCTGCCGGGAACATATAAATAAGTACTAATTAATTATTTCTTTACATGCGTTTTCTCAACATCCTCAGATCTTCTGTAGAATGGTACACTCAGTTATTTAGTGATGTGACTACTATTAGAATGCTGACTTTCAAACTCTACTTCATTGCTCTTTTAATTATAGTATGTCATTCATAAGACAAAGCTAAAGTAGAGGGAAATGAAGCTATTACTCCTGTTTTTCAATAACATACCTAGAGAAAAACTTAGTAAAGAAATAATTTTTTCTAGGTCTACACATACATTCTGAATGGATCCCGTGACTCAAAACTGGGTTGCTGGGCTTCCCTGGTGGTGCAGTGGTTGAGATTCTGCCTGCCAATGCAGGGGACACAGGTTCGAGCCCTGGTCTGGGAAGATCCCACATGCCACGGAGCAACTGGGCCCGTGAGCCACAATTGCTGAGCCTGCGTGTCTGGAGCTTGTGCTCCGCAACAAGAGAGGCCGCGATAATGAGAGGCCCGCGCACCGCGATGAAGAGTGGCCCACACTTGCCGCAACTAGAGAAAGCCCTCGCACGGAAACGAAGACCCAACACAGCCATTAAAAAAAAAAAAAAAAAAACTGGGTTGCTCTCTGCTTTGGCAGACCCATAAAGAAGAGCTTAAACTTTTTCTAGGGAGAATAGAGATCTCCACAGCCAAAAGGGAGGTCTGATCAGGCAGACTGAAGATTTATACAAGGCCCCTGACCTTTCCTTTCATTTTTACCTAGAATATGGAACCAATCTAGTGAGTCTAAATTTATCTTCTGCTCTTTGATTAACCTTCCCATCCCACACTATCTTACCTCCAGACATGCAAACAATCTGTAAAATGAAAAACTAAATGACTCAATGTTTCACACAGGTTTTGACACTGGGCAATGATCAAGACTAACAGTCTTTTTTTCAGAGTCTGGCATTTCATTAAACAAAATGAATAAAGCATCAAAGAAGATAAGACCAAATGCCATTAGCAGAGTAGTAAGAATATTAAGTACAGTGTTAATAGTCTCTTCAGTACAGGAACCCAAAAGTTCACAAGGACAAGTAACAAAATGACTATTTACACATTTTGGAAGGCTCAATCCTAGGATACAACCTCTGAAATATCAACATCCTACTGGTCAGGCTTCTCAGCTTTACAGAAACCTGTCCTCTACAGGTGAGCAGCTTGAAGAAAAAACAAGTTAGTCAATTTGAATAAATATTCTTATAGTTTCAAAACAGCAATACAGTTTTATAATAATTATAGGAGAACACAATGTCCTTATTCATCAAGGATAGGACATTAGGGTATTTGGGAGATAATTACCATCACGCTCATTTCCAAGCAGCTAGGTAAAAACAATTTATATTGAGAAAGTGTTTGATCTATATCCTGCACAAATAATTTCCCTCTACCAAACAGATTTGTATTTTTACTGATTGATTTGCTCCCAATGAACATCAGGCAAATTTTCTCATGTGAAATCTCAAGAATAATGCTATCAACTGCTCTATTTCCCAAATAACAACTGCAAGTTTAGAAAGAAGCTCATTTAAGGGAGTTATACAATTTTATGTTCCTGAGTCTATAGACTCTATATTGAAACTTACCTTAATTATTCCAGCATAAAGTTACGTTGTATAGAATTAAAAAGTTAAAAAAAAGAAAGTAGTTCTACAGCATAAATAAATACTCTTAGGAAGAATCTTGTTTTGTAAGTTATATCCTTTTAAAAAGACAAGAAAATACTTTAAACATACAGAGAGGTATAGAGTATAAAATTACAGTTGGTTACTTCAAGAGTGGCAAATAAGCTAGCTTAAAAGTCCCAAAACAGTCACTTTCTCCAAAATATTTATAATTTTTTAAATAAATAGTTTGTTTTTTTTAAATAAACAGTTTTGTACTTAAGAAATGTATCTTTCACCATCACCAGCTACTTGGGAGGTTTCTGCTACCACCCAGGCATGAGGCAAGAAGATATACTGAGGGGAGTAAAGAATCCCAGAAAAAGAATAAAAATGCAACAAGGTTATGACCCATTCTTTTCAAAGGAAATCTCCCACCTCATGTCTTTAACTTTACTATTTTGTTGTTGTTGGCCACAGAATTTTATTTAATTCAGCTTTACTGAGGTAAAATTAACATATAAAAATGTGAGATATTTTAAGTATACATCATGGTGATTCCATGTCTTTTTTTTTTTCTTTTTTAAGTTTTTGGCCACACCCCACGGCATATGGGATCTTAGTTCCCCAACCAGGGATTGAACCCACGCCTTCTGCATTGGAAGGCAGAGTCTTAACCACTGGACCGCTGGGGAAGTCCCGGTGAGTCCATGTCTTTAATTTCATTTTTTTCTTCTAGTTTTATTGAAATGTAATTGACATACAGCACTGTAAAAGTTTAACATGTACAGCATAATGATTTGACTTACATACATCATGAAATGATGACCACATAAGTTTGGTGAAAATCAACTGTCATAATGTTATACAAATGGGTTAAAATTTCCAAAAGTATCAATATATGAATTCAAAAAGTGTCAAATATCAAAAAACTCAACGTATAAAAGTTCTAAAAAACTGGTAATTCAAAAAGAAGACCTAGTGATGATGATGATGCTTGTGAAGAATTTGGATAAACTGTTTCATGAACGTAAGAACAGAAAAAAGGAATTATTTCTCAATTAAAAATCGTATTTATGTAACTTTAAACAGTATGTATAAGTAAATTATTAAATACTTTAAGAACATATTTTTAACTATTTGTGCTATAGTCCTAAAAGTTTTATATTCTGAAAAGCTTTTCTTCTTAATATTCTCATCAGGTGAATGAGGTATTCCCTTATATTTAGGATCACCTCACATTGGTTTCTCCTTCTCCCAAAGACTATGTGAATTAAAAATAGTGTTCTAAATTTGCGAAGAACCAAGTTAATATACCAGGAAAATTAAATGACTGGAAGTGAGATGATTTGGATCCTAGTTTTTGTTCTTCTATTTACTATCTGTCTGACTTAAGTTACGTTTCAATCTCTCTTAGCTTCAGTTTCCTCAGAAAATGGAGCATCATCTGACTACCTCACAAGCTATTATGAGGACCAAATGAGTGTAATAAAACTGTAAGCCAAAGCTATACAACTTATGCCACAAAATATGTAAACGTAAAACACACACACAATGTAAAACAGCACCATTATTAATAATAAACTTGCCAAGAAATGCATGTCATTAAAAAATTTGTCACTTCAAGGCAATGGACTTTTACCTTTATGGGTTTGGCAATATTTTAATACTCAAATAATGCAAATAGACTCCCCACAAAATTTTACATATAATGTCAGAGAATTCATAGATCCTCTAGAGTAGTAATTCTCAAATGACCCATAGAGAATCACTTTATGCAGTGAGAAATATTACTAATAAATAGGAACACATCATAAATTTAATACTTATAGAAGCGCTCCTCACCAAAAAAAAAAAAAAAAAAAAGGGCCGAGAACCACAGTCCTAAGAAGTATGGTACCCCACCTTAGAATTTTATGAGGTTTTGAAGGAGCAGAATAAGCCACAGTAAAGATACTAAGCACAGCACAATTTAAACACTTGAAGTCAAAAGTCTACTCAGAGAAAGGACTGCTCAGACCAAACCTTCAGACCTATATAAATATGCTGATTTAATACAAAGCCCATGTCTAACATACCTAATAATAATAAGCCTGTTAGAAACAGTAAGAAGCCTGTTTGTATGTTTCAGGGTAGTTCTTAGGCAGCTGGAATTTAAAACACCTCCATACCATACGGATAGAGTTTAGGTAAAAATTAACATCAAGGCAACATGAAAGGGAAATTAAAGGCAACCTGTAACCAGAAAGGTGTACGCTATGTAGAGGGGCAATTCACCCACTTTGCTTTATTGATTGGGCATGGTCAAAGGCTAATTATAGGCAGTGGCAATCTCCATTTTAGCAGTATTATTATAAGAATTAACTAAATAATTATTTATTGGACACCTACTATACACACTAGATGCTCTCTGGGAATACTATGAGGAAATCAGTAAGACTGGCATTCTTCTCTTAAGAAATCTGGTAAGATCTCAAAAGTTCACACCCCCAAAAAATAACTTTTTTTGTAACTATGTATAGTGATGAATGTTACCTAGACTTATTTTGGTGATCATTTCACAATACATACAAATATCAAATTATTATGTTGTACACGTGAAAGTAATATGCTATATGTCGATTATAACTCAAAAAAAAAAAAGGCAGCAGCAGGCTGATAGGGATAAGACACAAACATAAATAACTAATACTAGGCAGAGTGTGTTAAGTAATGCACTATAGGAATTCAGAGGAAGAAATTACTTCTAGCTCACAAGATCACTGATGACTTGATGGAAGAAACAGCATTTAAATTATGCTTTGATAAATCAGGGAATTTGAGTATGTAAAGATGAAGAAACAGTAGGATAAAATAGTAGGTCCCAAGCAGGAGAACTCTGGGACTCTCTTGAGACATTGCACTATCCAGATATAAGCAGAATAAGGCTCCCAAACTAGGACCAAAGTGCCCAACACTAAGCATGGCTCTAAACCTCAAAACACCCAAGACACCACAATCACAGGATCCACAAAGCTGACACAGGTTTCTATTCACTGTTACCCATGTTAATAACACAGTTATTAACATGGCTGGAAGGTATGGTTAGCTCGAAACAAGATAAATTTAACCTATCCTAAATTAACATTCATCTTAAATGCCTTTAAATAATTAAGCTTCCCTTCACATAAATGTTTACCAATTATTAAAAAATAGTTTATACTAAAAGGTAGGTTAATTTTTCCTACTGTAATTTGATCTGATTTTCTTTGGGGAAGAGAGAATAAGTTTGATTCTCTATACAGTTATTTTACTTGTTTTTTACATTTTTGGAAAAGAGCATTTAGACCTCAACCAAACTTTCAAGAGCCCTTGATCGATTTATAGATACAAAAACTGAGGGTCCAGAAGTTACGTAGATGATCTCTTCAGGACTGTTTAAAAAAACAAAATAAAATTTCCCATTAGGTTACACTTTGTCAGACAACTTTTCTCTTAATAATACTTAAAATGCTTTGAATATATTGTCATTTGTTCTTAGATTAAATAACAACACTCTCTTACCCGGCTTTAACTACATGGATCAAAAAGTTCCTTGAGTAAAGAAACCTGGAGAATTAGGTTTCTGTTCTGCCTCTGCCACTAATTACGTTACCTTGGATGTCACTTAATTGTTTCTTGAAATATCCCTAAAATAGAGGTTAGGGACTTCCCTGGTGGCACAGCGGTTAAGAATCTGCCTGCCAATGCAGGGGACACGGGTTCGATCCCTGGTCCGGGAAGATCCCACATGCCGCGGAGCAACTAAGCCTGTGCGCCACAACTACTGAGCCTGTGCTCTAGAGCCCGCGAGCCACAACTACTGAGCCTGCGTGCCCTAGAGCCTGCGCCCCGGAACAAAAGAAGCCACCGCAATGAGAAGCCCGCGCACTGCGATGAAGAGTAGCCCCTCCTTGCCACAACTAGAGAAAGCCCGCGCTGCAACGAAGACAAAAGGCAGCCAAAAATAGGGCTTCCCTGGTGACGCAGTGGTTGAGAATCTGTCTGCCAATGCAGGAGACACGGGTTCGAGCCCTGGTCTGGGAAGATCCCACATGCCACGGAGCAACTAGGCCCGTGAGCCACAACTACTGAGCCTGCGCATCTGGAGCCTGTGCTCCGCAATAAGAGAGGCCACGACAGTGAAAGGCCTGCGCACCGCGATGAAGAGTGGCCCCCACTTGCCACAACTAGAGAAAGCCCTCGCACAGAAATGAAGACCCAACACAGCCATAAATAAATAAATTTAAAAATAAAAAATAAAAAAAAATTTAAAAAAAAGCCAAAAATAAATTAATTTTAAAAATAAATAAATAAAATAAAATAAAAGAGGTTAGTTTATGTGAAAATAGAGGTTAGTTTATGTGAAAGTGCCTTTGCATCTTTAAGATTCTATAAGTGTAAGCATCTGAAAACTTTACAGCAACAGAAAATGTGCAATACCTCCATTTCACACCCACTGCTCCAGTGGTTAACTATCAATACTTTGGTTTTTTTGGGTTTTTTATTGGTGCACAGGCTTCTCTCTAGTTGTGGCGTGTGGGTTTTCTCTCTCTAGTTGTGGCACGGGCTCCAGTGCGCCTGGGTTCTGTACTTGTGGCCCGTGGGTTCCACGGCTCATGGGCTCTGTAATTTGTGGCATGCAGACTCTCTACTTGAGGCGCATGAGGTCAGTAGTTGTGGCACATGGGCTTAGTTGCCCTGTGGCATGTGGGATCTTAGCTCCCTGACTAGGGATCGAACCCACATCCCCTGCATTGGAAGGCGGATTCTTACCACTGGACCACCAGGGAAGTCCCACTATCAATACTTTGGAACCATACATTAATATTAAGCTGCCAGAAGGCAAACTGCCTAACCAAAACAAATCATGTGTGTGTATAGTATACGTGTGTCAGATAGCTGCCATATCATCCCTTCACCCCCACTAGTGATAGAGGTCCAAGCATAACAGGTAGTAATTCAGCATAAATACGCATAATTCCCTAAAGAAAAAAGTCAAGGACTTCCTTGAACCTCTAAATGCTTCAGTATTCCTCACTTCCAGAATTAGCCAGTCACTTTGTTCCTCGTAATTCACTGTAATGACGATATATATAATAATTCATGATCATATTAAGGCCAGCTTCTACAACTGTCATAGAGGACCATTTCGTCTTTCTTGTATGCATGAAGTGATTACAGATAAAATCAAATCGGGGGAAGATTACAATAAAATACAGAGCACATACAAAACCAAAACCTGAAGTTACTCAGTGAGAGTTTTAAGCTCATCACAAGTTTCTGTTCTAAAACAAAAACCTGTAGAGTATAAAAATAAAAGGACATTGTTCTCAGTTTCTGCAGTGTACCTTCTATTTGGAGAATAAATAAGATGGTAAGTCAAAAGAAACCCAAGAAAATCATTTTCATTCTTTGCTCTCCTCTCAAACAACAATAAAAAAAAAATACATAAAGAATACAATAGCTGTGCAGCTGCTGTATTGTATATGAAAAAGAAAAAGAAAAAAGAAAAACCAAAACAATAATAACTCCCTAACTGGGAACTGTTATTACTGTGTAGGATTTCAGTCTCCCCCTGCCCCCATCATGTGTAGCCCAGCCATACAAACCCAAATCTAGCTTCCTAATAACTAATGACTCTTGGGAACTGAACATATTGTGATCATTTATACTTAATGTGATCACTACTGTAAATTTACTCATTGCCTATACTTAGTAAATAAGAAGAGAACAGGGGGCTTCCGTGGTGGCGCAGTGGTTAAGAATCCGCCTGTCAATGCAGCGGACACGGGTTCAAGCCCTGGTCTGGGAAGATCCCACATGCTGTGGAGCAGCTGGGCCCGTGAGCCACAATTACTGAGCCTGCGCGTCTGGAGCCTGTGCTCCGCAACAAGAGAGGCCGCGATAGTGAGAGGCCCGCGCACCGCGATGAAGAGTGGCCCCCGCTTGCCACAACTAGAGAAAGCCCTCGCACAGAAACGAAGACACAACACAGCCATAAATAAATAAATAAATAAATAAATAAATAAATAAGAAGAGAACAGCACTCTGTAGATATAAGTAAAGATTTTACAGATTAGGGCTACCATGAGACTTAATATCAAGTTCATTCAAACATAAGTTTACTAAGAAAAAGAACTGACTATAATGATATCTGACAAGTGTTAAGAAAATAAGAACATGTTCTCATTAATTTGCAGAAAGCTAGAAAAAAAGATCAATCAAAAGATGCTTTTTTGGGCTTCCCTGGTGGCGCAGTGGTTGAGAGTCCGCCTGCCAATGCAGGGGACGCGGGTTCGAGCCCTGGTCTGGGAAGATCCCACATGCCGCAGAGCGGCTGGGCCCGTGAGCCACAATTACTGAGCCTGCGCGTCTGGAGCCTGTGCTCCGCAACAAGAGAGGCCGCGACAGTGAGAGGCCCGCGCACCGCGATGAAGAGTGGACCCCGCTTGCCACAACTAGAGAAAGCCCTCGCACAGAAATGAAGACCCAACACAGCCATAAATAAATAAATAAATAAATAAAAATTAAAAAAAAAAATCTATTAGAACCTCATCTATAAAAAAAAAAAAAAAAAAGATGCTTTTTTCTGTACTTCATTTTATAACAAAGTCACCATAGGCCATTTGTTTTTCCATTTGTTCATTTATTTCTCTAGGAGGACTTTGTAGTGTAGGACATTTTGCGCCAACTCCAGTAACTAAAGCTAAAGGAAATTTATTTTTCAAAAATCAACATTTACATACTGATATCTACAACTTACCCTAAAGCACATTTGAAAAAAAAGATGGCTACAGGGATGAATGGATCATTACATGCGTGATAAAGCAAGAATAGTGAAATGTCAATTACAGAATCTAGCTGTTGGTTACACGGAGTGTTCACTGTAAAGCTCTTTCAACTTTCCTACATGTTCGAAAATTTTATAATAAAATGTTGAGGAAAAATCAACTTTCAGAAGTTTGGATACAACTTTTAGATCCAAGAAATCTTACAAAATGTTACCCTATTTGGACCTTTCTTTGTCCAGGGATCTCTTTGTAAAGGAACAGAACCTGAAAACATTACACAGAAAAATACTTAATAATGTCTTACAGAATGTACTGAGATAAGTTGTTCTCCAGAGTACACAAATCTGTAGGTATCTGGATCATGCCAAGTCCCAAGTAATTCAGAAACATATGCATATTTAAACATGACACAACTGTATGTATATGCACACATGTCCAAATAATATGCAAAATTTATATTTTTATATTTATCACTCAACACCTAGGGATCTACCATCCCTCTGGTTATCTATGAATTAAAAATCGTACTAGGAAAAAAAATAGTATGAGGTTCCAAGAACTTTTCAACAAACAAGGTTTTTGTAAATATTAACCTACATTTCATTTATATAATACAAGACTTTAATTTTGCTTTTAATATTGCACTATACTCTGAAATGCACTACAGGTACATCCAGGATGTATAAAGGAAGTAGTTTAAAAATCACTACCCAAATACTAAGCCTCCTAGTGGAAACATAGAAAGGAGTTTTGGGAAATTTTATGTCCAACATAAAAGTTTTATGAGGTAAACCTACTTGATGCAATTTATATGCCTGAAGCTGAAGAAAACCTTTCAGTGGTTTAAAGTCCAAGCATGAATGCCCCCCCCCCCACCATCCAAGTTCTCATCTAAAAAGGTCGTGAACAGAACTTAATGATTGGCACCAAATTATACTGTCATCTCTGAAGTGTGTAGGAAGATGCTTGAAATCAAATTAATAATCTATTGACAAAAAGAGAATTTAAAAAAAAGAACGTCCTTCAAAAGACTGAAGGGCATAAAGTGCACTTAAAAAAATTACTAGCTTGTCTGGAACCACAAAATTTCTCCTACTTCATAAATATCCACAAATCGTCGTGAGAAAGCAAGATGTAGTGGAGTGAGCACTGTTTTGTACCATCTCGCACCCACGTTAATTTTAACAATAGATGAGAACACAAAGATAATGCAACTGAAGGCAAGTAACAGGTCCCAGAGTATAAACCCCTCCTCCCTCCTGTGAGATATCTGATTACGATATGCCACATCCACATTTCACTTCACCTGAACGACAAGCTCCCTGAAGACAGAAAGCCTGTGATATCGATAACTCGGTTCACATTTTCCCAATGCTCTTATACACAGCGTATACTCAATCACACTGACAAATGGACCCACCTAATATCTACAGAAGTAGGTGGCAGGTTTCTGGGACACTTGGGTCCGACAAATTAGTGACAAATTAATGTCAGAAGTTACTCCTTCCTGTTCTATGCCTCCTTTCGAACCTTCCTCTATTTGTCCTTTTCAAACAAACTAAAGAAAAAGTCCTGAACACTAATGGGTTTAGATTTCAAACTTCAACGGCCTACGGAACACCGGGGATGAGAGGTGAGCTGATTACAGAAGGAACAGAACCCTCGAGAGGCCCAGCTTGCTGCGCCTAGGTGCCCACGGAACCTGCTGGACACTAGCGCCCAGGTCCGCAGCGTGGGGTCCAAGGGACATCACTAAGAGGTTCTTGCAGAGCAACAACCCTGGGCCCGTTTTAGGGCCCGGGTCCCGGCAGAGGAGGGTGCCCAGCTGGTTGCGGGGGAGGGGTGTGGGCGCGACCACAGAGGGACTGGAGTCAGGTCCCTCGGATCTCCCGAGAGGTCGGGCACAGGGTGCGGAAGGCCACCCTGCTCCCAGAGCCCCGGGGAAGCGCCCAGCTCCAGGCCCTCGGGGCGGGGCTCCTCTGGCCCCAGCACAGGCCGGCAGCAGGGAGAGCGGTCGAGCAAGGCCGGGAACCGGGAGTTGGGCCCGGCCCGGGTCTTACCATGGCGACGGCGGTGGTGGGGCGCACCCGCGCTCCGGCGCCACTGCAGCTAGGGCTGGGGTCGGGGGAAGGGGAGCACCGGCCGCTCCGGACCTGCTGCCCCCCTGACAGGAGAGCCAGCCGCTTCGCCTCTTGCCAAGATGGCGGCCTCGAGCCACGTCTCCAACCGGAAACGGCACGGGTCAAAGGGCGGGGGGCGGGGCGCCGTGGGGTGGGAGGACTGTGCACGCAGGCTGAGACGCGGGTTGTGTCTGGGAGGCCCCGGGACTCGACCACCAGCGTGGAACCGCTGGCTTCTGTGCTTTCCCTGTTCGTCAGAGCCTTCGTTTAATTTGCGATGTCTCTTGCAGTTTATAAAGCTCTCACAGCCACTATATCATTTGATATACAAAATAACTGTTGTTCATAAGGGACTAGTAGCCAGAATATATAAAGAACTCTTAAAATTTAACAATGGAAAGACAAAAAATCCAATTTTAAAATGGCCAAAATAGCCATTTCTCTAAAGAAGATATACAAATGACTAATAAGCACATAAAAAGATGCTCAACATCTTTAATCCTTAGGGAACTGCAAATCAAAACCCTGCTTCATACCCAATAATAAGTGTTGGTGAGAATGTGGAGAAATTAGAACCCTCATACACTGTTGGTGGGAGCGTGAACTAGTGCAGCTGCTTTGGGAAGCAGTTTGGCAGTTCCTCAAAAAGTTAAACATAGAGTCACCATGTGACCCAGCAATTCCACTCCTAGGTATATACCCAAGAGAATTAAAAGCATACATTCACACACAGATTTGTACACTAATGTTCATACAAGCATTATTCATAATGGCCAAAAAATGGAAACATTCCAAGTGTCCATAACAAAATGTAGTATATCTACATAATGAACTATTAGTCACAAAAAGGAATAAAGTATTGATATATGATACAATATGGATGAACCTTGAAAATATTATGTCGTTAAGTAAAAAATGCCAGTCACAAAAGACCACATTTTGTATGACTCCATTTATATGAAACATCTAGAGTAGACAAATCCATAGAGACAAGAAGTAGGGCTGCAAGGGACTGGGGGAAGGGAGAAATAGGGAATGAGTTTTGTTTTTTGGAGTGATGAAAATGTTCTGGAATTAGAAGTGGTGGTTACACAACCTTGTGAAATACTAAAAACCACTGAATTGTACACTTTAAAAGGGTGGCTTTTTATGGTTTTTATGGTAAATTATATCTTTTTTTCAAAAAAATGTGTAGGAAGCAGGGCAGTTACTGTGCTTGTGTCCATTTTGTAAATGAAGAAAATGATGACAAGTTTAAGAAATGTACCCAAAGTTCTAGTTCTATAATGGAAAGAAGATTCAAATCTGGTCTTCTGATTGTATGGGTATTCTTCCATGCCAAATGTCAGCCTTTTCAGATTATAAGTGATTCAGCAGTTCTTCCCCATATTATTTATCCCATGTTAGTGGCTCAACTGTTTATCCTTTATTGCTGCAATAATGGATAAACAGCAATCTTTTATTGAGTGTTTATTTTATGTCAGGTACTTTACACATATTATCTCTAATCCTTATACACAGCAATTCAGATAAGGACACTGAGGATCAAAAAAGTTAAGCATTTGCCCAAATTCATACAGCCAGCAAGTGGTAGAGCCAGGATTCAAACTCAGCTTTTCTCAGTATGTCACACTGCCTCTCTATATCACCTGTGTACTCCTTAATGTTTATTGAACACTTACAATGTACCAAGCGTTACTTCAAATTCTTCACACAGATTATTTTACTTTTTTTTGGTTGCACAGGGTCTTAGTTGCAGCATGTGGGCTCCTTAGTTGCGGCATGCATGTGGGATCTAGTTCCCTGACCAGGGATCGAAGCTGGGACCCCTGCATTGGGAGCACGGAGTCTTATCCACTGCGCCACCAGGGAAGTCCCCCAGATTATTTTACTTAATCCTCACAAGAGTTCTCTGAGGTAAGTACCATTAATACCTCCCTTTTGCAGGTGGGGAAACCAAGGTACAGAGAGGAAAACCATTTTACCACAGGTGTCAGGGCTAGAAAGCAGCAAAGCCAGGATTCAAACAAAGGCTGCTCAACTTCACAACCTGTACCCTTGAGCACTGCATTATAGAATTCTCCCTCTTACTCATTTCAATTCCATTTCCAATGGCTTTCTAGTAGAATCTTTACGAAGCTCGAAAACTTTTAAACTTTACATGTCTGGAAGGATATATATCAAACCGTATTGTTTATTTTTGTTATTAAAAACACACATTTTTTAAAAAGATGAACAAATTCTTTTTAAAATTTATTTTATTGAAGTATAGTTGACATACAATGTTGTGTTAGTTTCTGGTCTACAACAAAGTGATTCAGTTATATATATATTCTTTTTCATATTCTTTTCCACTGTGGTTTATTACAAGATATTTAATATAGTTCCCTGTGCTGTAAGTAGGACCTTGTTGTTTCTTCATTCTATATATAATAGTTTGCATCTGCTAATCCCAAACTCCCAATCCATACCTCCTCTACCCTCCTCCCCCTTGGCAACCACAAGTCTGTTCTCTATGTCTGTGAGTCTAAAAAAATGAACAAATTCTTAATTTAAAAAAGTAAAAATTCTGCCTGGAATTATTGCTTTATTATGGCAACTTCCAGGGGCCTTCAATATGGACCACCAAAGTTCAGCAAAGACCAATTGATACTGATTCTTTGGAAATATGAAATTAGCTGAATTAAACTGCAGAAGAAAAGCACCCCTGCAAGCATGCTTCGTGAGGAGTGCCTTAGAGGCAGTATGTCACAGTGGTTAAAAGCAGAGACTTGGGAATTAGACTGACCTGTGTGTGACTCCCATTTTCTGCACTTACTGCCTGGGTGACTTTAGGCAAGTTACTTTAACTCTCCTAAACCTCAGTTACCTAATCTGTATATTGGCAGTAACATCTATCTCAAAGTTATGAAGTTAGATTACATATTAATAAATAAGATTATCTACTCTTAAGTGCTCCTACATACTAAATGCTCAACAATACATATCCATTATTGTTAGCAGTAACATGACAAAATATTTTTTAATGTTTTGCATTTCCCTTTTAACCAGAAGTGTCTCAGAAGAGGTGTCTCTGATTTCCCTTTTTAAAGCCACTTTTCGCTTTCCTCTGGCAGGTTTTCATGATCAAATTTCCAAAATTCTTTTCTTTGTTTCTCTCCTTCTGACTCCCCAAATTAACTATGTCTGTAGTTTTGAAATATTTGTTCCTTATATCTTCATTCATTCATTCCTTCATTCATCCACACAATGAGCATTTTGAAAGTGCCTGATTTAGGCAATGCACTGGGCTGTGAAAAGCTTAAAAACTAATTAGACACAGACCCTGCCCTAAAGAAGCCCACAGTCTTCTTTAGCAAATAAAAACGCAGGAGAAGGAAGCAGCCACATAGCACAGGGAGATCAGCTCGGTGCTTTGTGACCACCTAGAGGGGTGGGATAGGGAGGGTGGGAGGGAGATGCAAGAGTGAGGAGATATGGGGATATATGTATATGTATAGCTGATTCACTTTGTTATAAAGCAGAAATTAACACACCATTGTAAAGCAGTTATACCCCAATAAAGATGTTTTTAAAAAATGCAGGAGAATGGGTTAAACCTGAATCTCAGATAATGAATAATCTGATAGTACTATATAAGTTATGTCCCATGCAATGGGACACAGTGGAGGGGAAGGGCTATAATGTAATATAAATACTATAAAAGGTCGTACAAAGTGTCCTGGGAATTTAGCTAAACTCCCGAGTTTGCCTAAAGTCTGATTGGACTGACTTAGTAGGAATTACATACCCAGTGCTCCTTGTCCTGGGGGAGACAGGCACACCATATTTCCCGATTGGAAGGCTAACTCTATGCGAACCGAAATTCATCCGTCAGCTTTGCCGCCCCCGGCCGCTAGATGCCGCCACAGACAAATTTATTGAAACCCTAGACAAACAGGATCCGAGCCCCTCTAGATCCTCCCTGGATCCTTCAATGCTGGAAGAGACTTAACGCGCGAGTGGAGAAGGTCTCACGAGAGTGAAAGAAAGTCTCGCGATTTTTTCTTTCTTTATCTTTCTTTTTTTTTGCTTAGCGACTGACAACAGGCCGGTTGCTCCGAGTAGAAGTCCTTGGTCTTCTTCCAAGAAGAAGTGGCCTGGCCTGAGATTGAAGTGAGACCCTAGCCCTAGGCTGGGGTTCTTTCCACATAGAGGAGACGGATTCAGAGGGGCTACAGGTAATTCGTACTTACCCTAGCAGAAAGAGAACTCTCTTTCTCCCTCTGTAGAGGAATAGAAAGGACTCCCCTTCCCTCTCCCCATCTCCCCTCCACCTCTTCCCATCTTCTTGACAACTGTTCTTTCCCCCCTTCCTTCACGCCATCACCAACCATCCTGCTTCCTTTACTCCCCAAGAAACTTAAGTGGGATCCGATATACAAGACGGGGGTGGTGTGGTGGGGGTGAGGGTGATGCTTTCGGGATTATTGGGTGGGACCAAGAGACTGGAGTTTACCCTCTCTTCGGGGAACGCCCCTCCCTCCCTGGTAACCCCAGAGACAGAACTCTTTCTAGAGCCTCTACAGCCTCCCCTGAGAAACTCCGGCCGCCTTGCGAAACTGATCGAACCGGAGGAGACAGCCATTATCTACAGACGAATACTGTTTTGCCCTTGCGCGGGTATTTTACAGCTTTGGGGAGCTGCTGCAGAAGTTGGCTGTCGTTTCTCTCCACGATTCCCTCGTTCCTCAGCCAGCCTGCCAGCAGTTCCTAAATACGGGCTGCAGCAGAATGACTTAACTGCTTGACCTGGGGCCAAGAAGCCTTAAGGAAAGTTTGAATTGGGGGGGGTGAAGGTTTCAGGTAAAACTGGTGTCTTGGGTAAGGAAGAGGAACCAATGCTGGTTTGGAATCCACCTCCCCACAGAGTGCTTAATGTCCCGTGATAGGAGCTCTGTAATCATATTTCCTTTTGCTTAGACCAAGATCGTTGAAAACCAGACATATGATGAGCGTCTAGAGATTAACGACTCTGAAGAGGTTGCGAGTATTTATGCTCCAACCACAAGACACAAAGGTAAGAGAGGCATGAAGAGGAAAGAAGAGAAATGTTTTTTTTTGTTTTTCTCTTTGTTTTGTTTGTTTTGCATTTGTAAGTCAGCGGTTATTAAAAACAAACCAAGATTTGTAAAAAAAAAAAAAATGTCATCTCCAAATAACCATGAGAATCAAAACTGTTGATCTCGCGTGAATGACATGTAGCTTAGAACTTAGCCTTACTTTCTTAGAAACAGAAACAAAACAATTGTCTATTACCACATGGAGAATACGTTTGACCCTGGTAGGTACCGCCTTGAGGGTTGCAGGATGGATTCATGATTGTCCCCAAGAATTTTCTATATTCTGTTAGCAGATACTGGCTTTCAGAGTCAAATTACTTGCCATTGCTTCTGTTTTCCAACTAGTTAAGGGGGGAGAAAACGCAGCCACCCAGATTGCAGGATCTTCCATCTACCTAACCAGTGTTCCCCATCGCCATTTACTTCATGATACTGTTCTGCCCACAGTCTGCCGGGGGTTCATGTTTGTTTGTTTAATTTATCAAAACTCTTTTGCTCAGTTCTGAAGATGCTTCAGTTACCTATCCTTAACCTGCAATTCCAATTGAAACCTCAACAGAATATTTTTAGAGGACTTGACACCATCATTTGTTCAACAAACATTTTTTGAATGCCTATTATCTGTCAGCCTTATGCTTGGCACTAGGTATACAGTTTTTTGTTTGTTTCTTTGTTTTGGCCGTGCCGCGTGGCTTGTGGGATTTGAGTTTCCCGACCAGGGAAAGAACCCAAGTCTTTGGCAGGGAGAGCTCGGAGTCTTAACCACTGGACCGCCAGGGAATTCCCAGGTATACAGTATTAAAAGAGACATTGACCCTGCCATCCTGATGCCTGTAATTATGGGAGACAGATGCCAAATGAATAAAGAAACACAATTACAAATGTGTTAAGTGCATTGATGGAAGCAAAGAGTTTGATGTTATGGAGAATATTGGTGAGGAGTGGGATCTACTTTTGATGGAGGGGTCAGGGAAGACCTAAGGAGGTGATGGTTGAAACTGAAAGGTGAGAAAGATTTAGACACAGGAAAAGTAGGCCAGGAAGAGGGAGCAGCTAGTGAAATGTGAAAAGGCCCTGAGGCCAGAAAGAACTTGGGTTAGTTTGAGGACTTGAAAGAGACCAGCATATGGTAGGAGAGAGTAACCTCAGAGGTAGTCAGGAGGTATAACAAGCAGGGCTTTAGAGGCCATACTGCTGTTATGCATGGCATGGATTGAAAGGTGCAAAGGTGAAAGCAAGGAGCCAGTTAGAAGGACTGTTGCCATGGCTGAGTTGAGGTGATAGTGGCTTGGATGTGGGGAGGAAGTTGAGAATAGAGAGAATTGGCAAATGCTAGAGGTATTGTTGTAGTAGAATCACTAAGACTTGCTGATGGATTGGATTTAGCTCTTGAGTTAGGAATCAAGGATGACATCCAGGGTTGTTTGTTTATTGTGGTAAACTTGCCTAATATAAAATTTACCATTTTAACCATTTCGAAGTGTACAATTCAGTAGCATTAAGTACATTCGTGTTGTTGCGTAAGTATCTCTACTCTCTATTTCCAGAACTTTTTCATCATCCTGAACAGAGTTATTGTTAAACAGTAACTCTCCATTCCCCTCCCCTCCCCCACCCCCAGCTGCTGGTAACCTCTATTCTACCTTGCCTCTATGAATTTACCTATTGTAGGTACTGCATAAGCAGAATTATACAGTGTTTGTCCTTTCCTATCTGGCTTATTTCACGTAGCTTAATGTTTTCAAGGTTCATTCATGCTGTAGCATGTGTTAGAATTTCCTTCCTTTTTATGGCTGAATAATATTCCATTGTTTGTATAACCACATTTTGTTTATCCATTTGTCTGTCGATGGACACTTGGGTGGTTTCCACCTTTTGGCAATTGTGAATATGCTGCTATGAACATTGGTGTACAAGTATCTGTTTGAGTCCCTGCTTTCAGTCTTTCAGTGTATGGAAAGACACCCAGACACACCTAGACACCCAGGTGTTTGTTTTTTTTTAACCAGGTCATTGACCTACTTATTTTTTTGTTTTTAATTTTTACTTAATTTTTAATTTTTTAATGCCTGTCATACATATTTATTTATTTATTGAAGTATAGTTGATTTACAATGTTGTGTTACTTTCAGATGTATAGCACAGTAATTTGGTTTTATTTATTTATTTATTTATTTATTTATTTATATATTCTTTTTCAGATTCTTTTCCCTTATAGGTTATTAGAAAATACTGAGTATAGTTCCCTGTGCTATATAGTAGGTCCTTGTTGGTTATCTGACACCCAGGTTTTTTGTGTTTGTTTTTTTATGTTTATTTATTTATTTGTTTGTTTGTTTTGGCTGCACTGGGTCTTAGTTGCAGCATGCGAACTTTTAGCTGCTGCATGCAGGCTTCTTAGTTGCAGCATGCGGGATCTAGTTCCCTGACCGGGCATTGAACTGGGGCCCTGTGTACTGGGAGCTCGGAGTCTTACCCACTGGACCACCAGGGGAGTCCCCTGACACCCAGGTTTTTGACTTGAGCACATTTATAATCTTGCCACCTGTGGCCATTATAATTTGTTTTCAGTTTAGGCAATTTAAAAGGCAGAAAAATGGTGTTTAGTGGGCATTCATTTGACTTAGAAATCATTGAACATGTTTTCATGCCAGTTAATAATATCTTACACCTGGTTATGCTTTTAATTGTTCAGAATATTTTATTGCTTTTATCTTATAGACACTGATTGAGATTAATATTTGTGACTACTATTTGCCAGGAACTAGGTCATTTCCTTCCACATAAAATTTTTTTCAGTTGATCCTTACAACAATCCTGACTGAGAAATATTACTGACCCCATTTAGAAGTGGGAATACTGAGACTCAGAGATGTTAAGTCATTTTGTCCACCTGATAGAGTTGTCCTATAAACCCAGTCTTCTGACTATAAATCCAGCACTCCTTTTTTTTTTTTTTAATTTTTTATTTATTTATTTATTATTTATGGCTGGGTTGGGTCTTCGTTTCTGTGCGAGGGCTTTCTCTAGTTGCGGCAAATGGGGACCACTCTTCATCGCGGTGCGCAGGCCTCTCACTATCGCGGCCTCTCTTGTTGCAGAGCACAGGCTCCGGACGCGCAGGCTCAGTAATTGTGGCTCACCCGCTTAGTTGCTCCGCGGCATGTGGGATCTTCCCAGACCAGGGCTCGAACCCGTGTCCCCTGCATTGGCAGGCAGATTCTCAACCACTGCGCCACCAGGGAAGCCCCCAGCACTCCTTTTGCTTTACTAATTACTAACCTCATTTCACCAATATGTAAACTAAGGGCAGATTTTATGCTATTTATGTAATGTCAGATAATCAGTATAATGTCTAACCTAATGCCTTAAGCATAGTAATACTTAGTAAGTATATCTCGAATTGAATTGACAGAGCCATGACTAGAATTCAGTTTCCTGTCTTTCAGCTAGATATTCTTATAAACCCTGTTCCATAAAATGGTTAGAGCATAAAATATAAACGAAAAATATCTGTCTTTGAAAATCATTTTAACAATAACCTAGGGACTTCCCTGGTGGCACAGTGGTTAAGACTCCACGCTCCCAATGCAGGGGGCCTGGGTTCGATCCCTGGTCGGGGAACTAGATCCCACATGCATGTCGCCACTAAGAGTTTGCATGCCACAACTAAGGAGCCCGCCTGCCACAACTAAGACCCTGCGCAACCAAATAAATATTTTTAAAAAACACCCAAAATACAATAACCTAAAGGGAAAACTTTTCTTCCAAGGAGTTCGTCGTTCCACCCGTCTTCCTAACAAGACTATGGCTGACAACAGCAGTGAGGAGTACGAAGAGGAAAACAACAAGGTGCAGTATAACCCACCGCTTCTTGTGAAACTTCTGCTTTGAATTTTTAGTAGTTAGTTTGAAATGACACTAGTTCAGTAGCAAACATTTCTTAAATACTCACCTCCAGTGATTGGGTTCCTTTGAGCTCATGGAGGACAGTCAAGAGCCAAGAGCATTAAGATTTTGACTGTCCTTCAGGAATAAAGCTTACTGTTATAGCTGATGTTCTGGTGAGAAGTTTCATATAACACAGGCCAGGGTTTCACAAAATTTTCTGGTCATAATAATCAACTGGGGTACTTATTTAAAAAAAACAACAGATAGGAATTCCCTGGTGGTCCAGTGGTTAGAACTCTGTGCTTCCACTGCAGGGGGCACGGGTTCGATCCCCTGGTCGGGGAACTAAGATCTCACATGCCGCATGGCACGGCCAATAAATAAATAAGTAAATAAATAAAAATTTTTTTAAATTTAGAAAAACAGATTTCCAGTCCCCACCTAGAACTGCCTAATCAGAATCTTGAAGGTAAAAGCCTGCAAATGTATATTTTGAGCAAGCACGCCAAGTAATTCTTATGATAAAGAAAGTTTGGAATGATTGATCCTGGCATTGGTTCACTGTCAACAGTTGTGATACTGCTAGTATTTTGTGAAAGAGACTTTAGTTTTGAAGTCTTAAGGCCCAGATGTCACTTTGGTGTTATTCTATGAACCAAGAGAATCACCGTTTCTGAAAGCGAGATGAGAAGACGCCTACAGCTCTAGCCAGATAGGGCCTTAAATTTGCACATGTGGGCGAACAGCCCCTGTGTTTAGGCTTAGCACATGGTCCAATGGTTATGTTTTAATCGTCCTCCAAGAACAGGCGTTTTGAAAACTCAGGTGAAGGAGAATATTTGAAGTAATGCAGAAAGCTGTAGCAACAGAGACGGATTTCATAGAAAGTCTAAAAGGTAATGTTTTAAGATAGCCCCACTTTGTGACTAGTGTGCTGTTTGACATCTTACCTACAAAGTAATTTTTTGGCATCTTGTCTGTGGTATATAAAGTCTTCTCCCATAGGTCAGAGATTTTGCAAAGCACTACTTTGAAGAAGCAGACAAAAGAAAAGTGAACAATTTTCCTAAATTGACCTCCTAATTTTGTATATTCACCCTAAATTTTTCTAGTTTTCATCATGATGTAGTCAATATTCAAGGCTCATTTATCTTTCCAATTTAATATGCACCCAGAATCAGCAGATAGGATCCACTTTTGAATAATCTTTGAGCTGACGATATTCTTAAAAATCTCCCCTTGCCAGACTGCTTCCCATGTGACCAAGAATAATTTGGGCAGATTTTGAATTAGGAAAGAACACTGTGGGAGATATTTACCAGTTGTATACCAATAAGGCATATTCTGCAACTGTGTCATCAGTCTCACATGTTACAGATTAGTTAAAATATATTTTTATCTATGTATAATAAATCTGTGTTATGCTTAGAGGAGAATGTAACCCAAAGAAGTTTTTGATGTCCTGTAATGTGTCACAGTTTTATATGTCAGTAGCTGCTTTAATGTAAAAGAAACGTTAAATAATTTAAAAAACTAGAACCAATCATCTCTTAACCTCAGTGTAAGCCATATGGCATATGGAAACCAAGCTTGAAAAACCTACTTTTAAAGGGGGCCAATTGGCCACCCTTTAGGTCCTAAGTGAGGGCATGCCACAGGCTCCAGGCCCTAGAGTCAAAGACATGGACCCTGTCCCAACTGCCCCGGCAAGCCCAAGCACCACCTCACCCCTTCTCGTCGGCTTGAGGGTGGGGTGGTACATCTAGAACCAGAAGCCCAGAAAGGTAGGTCGTAATGCCAAGGACAGAAGAGTCTCTTATCTTGAGATATAATGTACAGTCATTGCATTTAGCTTACGGGGGAAGGGAGGGGAACCATGCATCGGTCAGATACCCATTGAATGGAAAGGGAAAACCCACAGTCTCCGGAACTGCTGGTCAGAATCCAGGCACGGGGTTGATTATGAACTTTCTTCTTTTGATAGTTACAAGCAGCTTACCCTGGGCAGTCTTGCAAATTAAATACTATTATTTCCTCCCTGTGATCTTTGTGAGTATTAAGATTCCCTAAAGTGTGTCTTCCCTACTTCATCTTCCCCCATTTCTTCCCAAAATAACTCTTACATTTAGAGTTGCTTTCTTCTTCAGAAGTCCCTCAGTTTTAGAGTTGAAGCTGACTGGATAAAGTTTATGCAGAGTTCTCAGAATCTCCTAAGTAATAGGTAAAAGAGATATGTATTGGATAAAATTTATACCCAAGCCTCGAGCAGAGGAAGAGACCATGGTTATAGAAAGTGGGGACTCAGTTAGTAGCTAAGGAGGAGCAGAAGGTTCTCGAGGCCCTTCTGGGGAGTGCTTCCTTCTCTTTCCAGTGAATTGGTGTCAGGCGGGAGGGTTCTGGTTAGAGCACTAGGAGAGAACTGGGTAAAGGAACAGTAAATTTCTCCTTACCTGGACCTTTCTATCTCCTGCCCTATCTCAGGAGAAAAAGAAGACCTCGCAGCTCACGCCTCAGCGGGGCTTTAGTGAAAACGATGATGACGACGACGATGATGACTCATCTGAAACTGATTCTGATGATGACGATGATGATGACGAAGAGCACGGGGCCCCTCTGGAAGGGTGAGGAAAGCCCCCTTGCCAAGGAGGAAAACGCCTCCTTCAAAACACTGGACAGGAGGACGTCAGTGAGAAGTGAAATTCCAGCAGCTCTTTTGAGCTCCTCTATTTAGGATTAGCAGATGCTCAGAAACCCAGTGTAATGAGTTTTCCTTCTTTTTCGGCTCTACTGCCCGAATCCTGTGATGTCACTTGCACTATCGGAAACACCTGTGGGCTCAGGGATTTTACGAGGATTTGCTGAGTCAGTTTAACTGATGGTCTCTGACTTCAAGGAGTTCACATTCTAGGGAAGAGAAGATAAATTTATACACATACCAAAGCATTTCTGTTTAGCAAGGAAAACATACATGCACAGGAACATTTCTATTTCAGGCTCAGACCCTTTTAGGACGGGTAGAGAATAGGTGCATCCAGAACCCTGTATTGAGGCAAAATGTTCCTGCATGATGCTTCAGTAAAAATTCTCCTCACCATGTTCCAGCTCTGGCGCTAGATTAATCATGACCCACCCCTGCAGGTTTTAATCAAAGTAGATTCTAAAGCCCATTCACTTAAAATACAATTACTAGTGTAGCCAATCAGTAGAATTCTTTCTAGCCATTAAAAAGTACGAGGCAGCACTCTATGCACTGTAAAGAACAATCTCCAAGGGACATTGTTACATTTTAAAAAGGTATAGAAGTCTTTATGTTGTTACATTTTAAAAAGGTATAGAAGTCTTTATGCTGTGCTACCATGTGTATAAAACAAATATTACATAAGCTATCTCTAGGCTACCCTAGGAACTAATAATACTGATTACTCTTGGGAGGGGAACTTGGTGGCAAGGGAACAGGGGTGGAAGGGGACATAACTTTCCACTGTATACATTTTGTACCTTTTATTTCCTATCATGTGCATGCATACTTTATTCAATGAAGTAGTTTAATAAAAATAAAAAGTTACCTTTGAATTATCCACCTGAAGGTAGACACTAAGTAAATTAGGCAAATGTTTAATACCAGACTGACTTTTCATGCTTCCCAGTTTACTTCATGATTCTGCTTCCATAAATTATAATCTGGGGAAATATAAACTATTTAGTATTTTTGTTAAGCACCTCTTCCCAGAAGAACCTTAAATAACTCTCCTAGTCACTTATATACTTTGTCAATTCATTACATTTTACTTAATTATAGTCATTAATATGTACTCTACTACCTTTTTACTGTATACATTTCATGTATTAATACAAGTATTTTTTAATAACTGCAATATTCATCTTGACATATCTAACCATCTCTCAAGTGTTGGACATGTTGTTTCTAATTTTTTACTTAAAACACTGAAAAACATCTTTGTAAAAATTGCTTTTTTTCTTGGCGTAAACCGTTTTCATGTCAGAAATTAAGATCTCATTCCATCTTTTCTCTTCATCCCCTTCATTCAGACAAAAAAGGGAAAACAATTTCTGCTACATTCCAAAATTTTTTAAAATTTTTAAAATTTTGTTTTAAAATTTTAATTTAATATTATTTTATTTTATTTATTTAATTTTATTTAATTTTATTAAATTATTATTTAATTTTTGTTTTTAAATTATTATTTAATTTTAATTTTTAAAATTTTGTTTTAAAATTATTATTTAAAATTTTTTTAAATTTTTAAAATTTTTTAAAATTATGTTTTGGATTTTCTGTAGCTCTGTTCTTCTTCATTGTCAGAGATAGCTGAGAGCTAATTATAAGCATTTTTAAAGTTACCTTGCAAGCTGCTCAGAAAAGGCAGATGTGGGTGGAGCAGAAACTAGGTTCAGAGTCATATGCCCTGTGGCCAGAGTAACACCCGGCCTGAACCAGGGCTCAGCAACCCCTGCTCTTCTCTGGCTACCTTGAACCACATTTTCCTTTCCCCAGGGCCTATGATCCTGCAGATTATGAGCATTTGCCAGTTTCTCCTGAGATTAAGGAACTCTTCCAGTACATCAGTAGGTGAGTACCAGGCCCTCCCACCATAACCCCCAGCCCTGCCTTGCCCTTTCCTTCCTCTAGTCTGAAACATGGTCATTCCCCTTAGGTGTTTTTCAGCCTGAATAATAAAGTAAGTTTCTCTGACAGTCTCCACCTTCCCGTGGCAATATCTCCTAGGTATACACCTCAGTTGATTGACCTGGACCACAAACTGAAACCTTTCATTCCTGATTTTATCCCAGCTGTCGGGGATATTGATGCATTCTTAAAGGTACAGTCAGAACATCCTAAAACTGACTCCTTAGGTGTTTCTTCTGACCCCTCTATCACTCTAACAGTTCCACTAATTTCCCTGACTAGCAATAGCTACCTTAATATATATTCTTCATTTCACTGGAGTTCTTAACTTGCTCTCAACTCCATACTCATTGCTATTAGGTAATAATTATCTCATTAGGTGTTAAAAATTTGTCATATATCTGCCTCCTAATTATCCATGACTTCAGCTTTATATTTAAGGTCCTATAGATCATGTATTTTTTTCTAGGTAGTATTTTAGTACAGCATGATATACAGACATGCTTTTTTTTTTTAAACATTTTGTCGTCTTTATTTATTTATTTATTTATTTTTGGCTGCCTTGGGTCTTCATTGCTGCACGTGGGCTTTCTCTAGTTGCGGCGAGCGGAGGCTACTATTCGCTGTGGTGCGCGGGCTTCTCATTGCGGTGGCTTCTCTTGTTGCGGAGCACGGGCTCTAGGCGCTCGGGCCTCAGTAGTTGTGGCACTCGGGCTTAGTAGTTGTGGCGCACAGGCTTAGTTGCTCTGTGGCATGTGGGATCTTCCCAGACCAGGAATCAAACCCGTGTCCCCTGCATTGGCAGGCGGATTCTTAACCACTGCACCACCAGGAAAGTCCCAGGCATGCTTTTTAATACTAGAAATAATGATGAACCAGAAGAGTTCTTCCTCTTCAGCTTATTGGAAGCAAGTGTACCTTTTTATATCCCTCCCATGTTTTTTTTCTCTTTCTTACCTTTCTCCTAACCAGGTTCCACGTCCTGATGGAAAGCCTGACAGCCTTGGCCTACTGGTACTGGATGAGCCTTCTACAAAGCAGTCGGACCCTACAGTGCTCTCACTTTGGTTAACAGAGAATTCCAAACAACACAACGTCACAGTAAGATACTAGCCTAGCACAGGCCCCAGCTCCAGGGGGCCGAGAGTAGAAGCCTTGCTAGTATTTGAACAGTTGACTTACTGCCTATTAAAAGGGATGGCTATGGTTTCAACCAGCCCTATTTTTTTCAATAACAGTTGTATTAAGATATAATTTACCTACCATGAAATTCACCCTTTTAAATTGTACAATTCAGTGACTTTTAGTATATTCACAGAGCTGTACAACCATCACCACTATTTAAGAACATTTTCATTATTCCAAAAAGAAACCCCTTGGGAATTCCCTGGCAGTCCAGTGGTTAGGACTTAGCACTTTCACAGTGGTGGGCCCAGGGTTCAATCCCTGTTGGGGGAACTAAGATCCCACAAGCTGCAAGGTGGGGCCAAAAACCAAACCAAAACAAAAAGAAACCCCATACCCATTAGTAGTCACTCCTCTCCTCATTTATCCTGCTCTTAAACCCTGGTCACTACTTCATTCCCTTTTTTATGGCTGAATAATATTCCATTGTATGGACACCATATTTTGTCTATCCATTTACCAGTTGTTTCCATTTCTATTCTGCGTCTATGAACGTGTACAAGTTGTTGCATGCAAATATACTGTTGTCTTGTGCATATAGGTAGGAGTGGGATTGCTGAGCCATACAGAAACTTTAATATTTTGAGGAACTGCCGAACTGTTTTCCAGAGTGGCTGAATCATTTTACAATCCCACCAGCGATGAATTAGAGTTCCAATTTCTCCACATCCTCGCCAACACTTGGTATTGTCCGTCTTTTTTATTCTAGCCATCCTAGTAGGTGTGAAATGGTATCTTATTGTGGTCATTCCTGTCCTATTGACCTGCCCCCTTCCCCTGGCTGCAGAAGATTTTATCAGGGTTTCCTATAATCTTCATTTGGCTGCTGGCAGGCTTCCCTTTTCAGCAGCTACCTTGAATACAAAATAGCAGCATATGATGAGCCACTCTGTAAAAACAAGAGTAAAAACATCCTTCAAGGGCTTCCCTGGTGGCGCGGTGGTTAAGAATCCGCCTGCCAATGCAGGGGACACGGGTTCAAGCCCTGGTCCAGGAAGATCCCAGATGCCGTGGAGCAACTAAGCCCGTGTGCCACAACTACTGAGCCTGTGCTCTAGAGCACGTGAGCCGCAACTGCTGAGCCCGTGTGCCACAACTACTAAAGCCCGCGCGCCTAGAGCCCATGCTCCGCAACAAGAGAAGCCACCGCAATGAGAAGCCTGTGCACCGCAACAAAAGAGTAGCCTCCACTCGCCGCAACTAGAGAAAGCCCACGCACAGCAACAAAGACCCAACGCAGCCAAAAATAAATAAATAAATTTATTTTTAAAAAAATTCTAGAAAAACAAACAAAAAAACATCCTTCAATGCCATCAGCCAGGCTTTCCCCTTACTTTTCTAGCAACATATGAAAGTAAAGAGCCTGGAAGATGCAGAAAAGAATCCCAAAGCCATTGACACATGGATTGAGAGCATCTCTGAATTACACCGTTCCAAGCCCCCTGCAACTGTGCACTACACCAGGTAAGAAATAGTACATTCTTCACGGTAGTAACCCATGGTAACAGTCACCACCTATGAAGCCATTGCTCCTGAGAAGGGGGTCCCAAGGCTGGGGCATATCTGAGATATATCAACCTGAGGGTCTATGGATCCTGGCTGCTACTGGCTAAGAATGCAGACATAAAGGTTATGATTTAGCTGGTATTATTACTTAGCCAGCTTCTCCAAACCCCAGGTCTTGGGTAAGTTTGTCCCACCCAGTCTATGTTCTCCTGAAATCCTAATGTGCCAGACTGAGAATCTCCCTTCAGTCTAGAATATCCTGATGCAGAGATTGCTGGTACCGGCCCATGTTTTCTATTCACGTTTACCTCTGTACTTGTAGGCCTATGCCCGATATTGACATGCTGATGCAGGAATGGTCTCCAGAGTTTGAAGAGCTTTTGGGAAAGGTGAGTGGAAGGTAGCAGGAGCTAAGAAAGTGTGGCATTCATTCTAGGGCCCAGTGTTTTCTCTCTTCTTGTATTACTATTATCATTAACTTTTAAATTAAAGTATAATACAAAATCAGAAACATACACATAAGTGTTGATTAACTTTCACCAACTGAACACCTTTGTGTAACCAACACATCAGATCAAAAAAACAGAACATCTCTGGCGTCCTGGAAGCCCCCTCAGGCTTCCACCTCCCAACGTAACTATTTTCCTGACTTCTAATAGCACAGATTAGGTTTGCCTGTTTTTTTGTTTTTTGTTTTTGTTTTTTGGCCCTGCCACATGGCTTGCAGGATCTCAGTTCCCCGACCAGGGATTGAACCTGGAATCAGTGAAAGCCCAGAATCCTAACCACTAGGCCACCAGGGAACTCCCTAGGTTTGCCAGTTTTGTATTTTATCTAAATATAATCATGTTCCTTTGTGTCTTATTTATTTGCTCATCTATATTGTTCATCCATATGGAGAATCATCCATATTGTTCACACATCATGGTTATATATTTGTTCTCACAACTGTATGGTATTCCATTGTTTGAATATATCCATTCTATGATAGCCATTTGGGTAGTTTGCAGTTTGGGGATATTACAAATTACTCTGTAATATTACTGTCCTATTACCATGAGTACATACCTTTTGATGAACATATGTACTTTTTGTATTATCACTTTAGACTCTACCTTTTCCACAGAGGTGTATATGCTATTCTAAGAAGCTGAAGTCCCATTCATAATGATCCTAAATTTTTTAAAAGTGCTCAGGAATATATTTAATAAGAAATTGTCAAGACTTTCTTGAAAACCAATTATAAAACTTCAGTGAAGGGTAGACACAAGCTCTGAGTGAATGAGGAGTCAAGCCGTGTTCCTGGAGGGAGGGGTCAATGGCTCAGCACTGTCAGTCCTCCCCAGTTCACCGTGGAAATGGAAGGCCGTTTCAATTAGGATTTTAACTGCATTTTTTTAGAAATTGAAAATTCGGTAACAAAGTTTATCTGAGAGAATCAATTTTTAAGACTAATCATGAAAATTTTAGGGAAAAAATGAGGATTTGCCTTGTCAGGCATTAGAAACACATTATAAAGCTGTAGTAAATAAAACAATAATGTACTGGTTAGGAACAGAAATAGATCAGCAGCACATAACAATCCAAAAACAAACCCATGTAAATGTAGAAATTTGTTGTATAAGAAAGATGGTTATTTTAAATGATTAGAGGGACTTCCCTGGCGGTCCAGTGATTAAGATTCCGCACTTCCAATGCAGGGGGCGTGGGTTCGATCCCTGGTCAGGGAACTAAGATCCCACATGCTGCGTGGCCAAAAGAAAAAAAAAAAAACCTAGCTGGGAATTAAATGATTAGAGATAGGATGGGTTGTGATGAGATGATTGACCAGCCATTTGAGAAAAATTAAATAGATCTAAGCCTCAACCATGAGCATACAGGAATTCCAAATGAATTAAACAGTTAAAACAAAAATAAAACTATACAGGACTTGCCTGGCGGTCCAATGGTTAAGACTCCACGCTCTCAATGCAGGGGACACCGGTTCGAGCCCTGATCGTAGAACTAAGATCCCGCATGCCACGTGGCACGGCCAAGAAGAAAAAAAGTTACTTACATATATATGTGACAACATTACTGTCCAAGCAAAAAGCTCTTACATATCAAGAAAAGAAAACTGAGCAAAGATGATAACAGGTCCTTCCTGGCCATGGTGTTTAAAATTGCTACACCACGTTCCCCAAGCTCTTTCCCTGCTTTTTCTCCATGATACTTACCTTCTAACATATTGTATACCTTACTTATTTTGTCTTTGGTTTCTCCCTACTAAAACATAAGCTCCATGAAGACAGAGTTTTTGGTACGTGTTTATTGAGTGTTGTAAAAGCAAAGAATTTGAAAACAGTCTCTTTTCTCACAGTATTTTAAAGCTATAGCTGAAGAAAAATGTCTGATTAGGGAATTGAATAGATTGTAGTACAGCCATTCAGTGAAATACACAATGGAAGATCATTTGGCCTTATTTTGCTCTGATACAGAGAAATACCAATGACATGTTGTTACGTGGAAAAAGGAAATTGCAGAACCATCTACTCTGATTTTTGTAAAAAGAGAACAAAAAATTTTTAAGAAGCCAGTGGTTTTTAAACTTACAATATGAGTTTAGATCTGGAGCCTGCTGAGATGTCATGTCATTGTTTTCTGCTCCTGTGGTGTCCAAGGACCATTAGGCCTTCTAACACCAAGTAACTATAAATACTTGGCCATAACTTGGGTCCAGTTTCTTCTTCACAAATACAGGAAGACTGCATGGCAGTATATTTTACTTATAAAATATTTTGGTCCTGTTATATCATCTGCTACTTTGGTAGTTAATGAGTATAACCAATTCCACTTTACTGATCGGGGGAAAAGAAAAGGCACGTTGTATTATTTGCTAGGGCTGCCATAACAAAGTGCCACAGACTGGGTGGCTTAAGCAACAGAAATTTATTTTTTCACACTCTGGAAGCTAGAAGTTGGAGATCAAATTGTCAGCAGAGTTGATTTCTTTTAGACCCTTTCTCCTTGGCTGTCTCCTCCCTGTGTCTTCACATGGTCTTCCCTCTGTATGTGTCTAGGTCCTAATTTCCTCTTCTTATAAGGATTCCAGTCATACTGGATTAGGGTTCACCCTAATGACCTCATTTTAACTTCTCTTTTTTACGACCATATCTGCAAATATAGTCACATGATCTGAGGCTCTTAGAGGTTAGGACTTAAACATATGAATTTTGGGGGAACACAATTCAGCCCATGTCACCCCTTATGCTCGGAGCTCTTTTCCTTCAGAGACAGTGAGTGATGCTAGGACCACTGAAATTTCAGCCTTTTGACTCGGGTCTATCCCGTGCCCCTCCTAGGTGAGCCTGCCCACAGCAGAGATTGATTGCAGCCTGGCAGAGTACATAGACATGATCTGTGGTAAGCCCTTCCATCCCTTCCTTGACCCCATCTCTGGATAAATTAATTCATTGTGGGCTGTTGAAAAGGCTGGTTTACTCTGAGTTACAGCCTTTACTTTAAGCCCGTTGTGCTATTTGGCAGCACGCGAGGGTGGTATTTGGGTTTATGTGACTACCTGCTGGGTATTTAACCCGCAGAGTTATAGTAACACATCCCATCTGGGAGGGGACTGGCCATCCTCAACAGAAATGCCCCATAGCTTCCGGATTTTTGTTTATTTCTGCTCACGGGAGTTCTCGATTTCAGCCATCCTAGACATCCCCATCTACAAGAGTCGGATTCAGTCCCTCCATCTGCTCTTTTCCCTCTACTCGGAATTCAAGAACTCACAGGTGAGACCAGCATTGGAGGTTGACTTAAGCTGTAGTGAGGATTGCTGCCGTCGCCACTATTTTGGGTCTGCTGTGACTCTGTCGTGTGACAATGGAGGATGTCTCTGCCTGGAGTTACCATCACCCTTCTGCATCACGAAGGGAACTACAAAGCAGGCAGGGGTGGGGCTTGTAAAGGAAGGGGAAGTAGAAGCAATGTGGGCCTTAGACAAGGCTAGGTAAGGATCTACAGTGGACAGTCATTCTTACAGGAGAACCAAGTGGCCTAATGAATGGAAGCAGGAAGCAAGGTTAGTTCTTGCTAAAATGTAGTAGCTAGTATGTCCCCAGTCCTTCACATTCCCTCTCTCTCCTCACAGCATTTTAAAGCTCTAGCTGAAGGCAAGAAAGCATTCACCCCTCCATCCAGCTCCACCTCCCAAGCAGGAGACGCAGAGACATTAACCTTCAGCTGAGACACCTCCCATGTCACTCTGTTTCAAGGCTGAGCTGGCTTCTCTGCCCCATCTGAGAAGGAGGGATCATTGTCAGCCACTTGGCGGCCTTGCCTGCCTCACAGCTTGATTCGGAGACAGCGCACATCTTACTGCCCTCTGCCAGAAAGCACTGCCCATGGTCGTTAAATGGCTAATGCCTGTGTCAGAGTTCCTTCCCATGGAAATTAATTATGCATCTACACCACTGTGGGGATGTGAGTTAGAAGCACTGGAATTCCTGGGATCCCAGGATGCTCAGGTTGGGAGGAAGGCTTAACAGATGTTCTTTTGAGATGACAATAGAATTATTTTCTTTCATTCTTAAAGTTAGTTGGCAAAGATTTTACAAATAAAATGCTCTTATCTTTCAGGTTATCCTGCTGTCCTTTAATATGAAAGAGAGAAGGCAGACTGAGCAAAGGCAGAGATAAGGAACTTGGCCTAGGAATAGGCATTGAGTGAATAGCAGTTTAAGCAAATCAACTTTGTGAAATAAAATCAAACCCCAGTCCTCCAAGGTTGGCAATAGAGGGGAAACTTTTTTCTCCCAGAACTTATTTTTTCTGGGGGTCTCCCACCAGGTAGCGCTACCTGCCTGTCTAGCTCCAGACCTGTCTGGTTGTGGACTCAGGGAGCCTAGCTATTGCAGTCACCCAGCTGAGAGATGATGGTGTCTTGGACTGGGTGGTAGTGGTGGAGATGGACAGATTCAGGAAATATTTTGGAGGTTGTATCAGCTAAGCTCCAGTCAGGAAGTCAGAAACCATACCTAGTTATTTCTAACAAAGGATGTTAAGTATGGGCAGTTGGTTACAAAAGTGTTGGAAGGACTGAAGAAACAAAAGGGAGAATGGAGAGTGCTGAAGGAACAAGAGGTTAAAGGAGAGTGTCCACTGCAGGGGCTGGAAACAGAAGAGCTGCCGCAGGTGCGAGACCCTCACCCCTACTACAGCCACCCTGGGCAAGGGCTGCTGCCTCCTCTCTCCCACCCTCTCCTAGCTTGCTGGTGCCTCCCACTGGCAGAAATTAACAGCTGGCAAGGGAATCTGGAAAATCGAGCAGCATAAAGTTTAGAAGGGAAGGTGTGGGGTACGAGGCAACAGATAAACAACCAGGAGAGGTGGAACCAACAGAACTTAGTGATAGAATGTGGGGGAGGGAAGAGAAGAAAGGGTGACTCCCAGTTTTTCTGGCTTGAGCAGCTGGGCGGGTAATGGAGCCAGGTACTGATATACGGGGCAAGAACTGATCGGAGGGGAAAATTACAGTAAGATGCTACAGCCTAATACGTACCCGAGAAACACGTGACAGGAGGGGCATCGTTTCCTACAGACCCTTAAGCCAACTCTGATGTTCATCTCATGCTTGAACTTGAGCAGGAACATCTGAGCTCAGGCCTCACTTTGACACCATGTTGGGACCAGGTGCTCTGCTCTCAGACGGATGCCATTAATGCTAACATTTCACTCAAGGAAAAAGAGAGGCAAAAACGTGATGGGAACTCAGATTCTCCATCAGGTTTTCAGGGAACAATCAGACTGCCTTCTTTGGCTAGAACTGAGACTCAGCACTAGTAAGTATAGTCAACTCTCGTTATTCACAGTAGCTTGTTCTATCAAGTCACCGCAGACACTGAATTAGCAAATACTGAACCACTGCTCCTGGGGGAAATAGAAGGTAAGTTTCCTGTGTGCTTCTGTCCTAACATTTTCGTCAACAACCATTGATTCATTGAACTCACAGCTGCCAGCACTGTAAGTCATGCCATAAGGAAGCTCATGTAACGCACTCTCTCTGTAAGGCACATGACAGCCTTACTACACTTAGTAACTCTAGCCAGCACCTCAGCACTATTCGGGTGGGGGCCATTTAATTTATTTATTTTAAAATATTTATTGTACTTATTTATTTGGCTGTGCCGTGTCTTAGTTGTGGCACGGGGGATCTTTTCTTTTTTCAGTTGTGGCATGTGGGATCTAGTTCCCTGACCAGGGATCGAACCCAGGCCCCCTGCATCGGGAGCATGGAGTCTTAGCCACTGGACCATCAGGGAAGTCCCGGGGGGGCCATTTTAAACACTGAAACCACCACCACCAAGCAAAAAATGAGGCATTAGATAGACCTTGGATAGGGCACTCATTTAGAGTGTGAGAGCCGAAACCAGGAGGCAGGACGTCGCCTTGTTCAGCCTCAGCTGGGAAGGTACGTGTCGGGCGACTCACATTTTTCACTGCTCTAAGCATGTTTGCAAAAGATTGTAAGAACACTGCAAGTATCGATTTTAGGATTACAGATAAATTTTAGTAAGTGAATTCACAAATACAGAATCTGCAAATAATGAGGATCAGCTGTACTTCCTGCCTAAGTTACTGGCTGATGCGCAGGCCTGTTATGTTAGCCTGTCTCCCTACCCTAGCACATCCACTGAGCTCTCCAGGGAGCACCCTCGGACACTGTTTCCATCGTGGGCTCCTCCTCCTCCACAATCTGAGGTTACTCTCTTTTGGCTACTTGATCTGTGGCCCTAGAAAAATAAGTTAACTTCTATGCCTCAGTTACTCTAGCTATGCAACAGTTACAATAAACACTAACTTAACTCTTAGGCTTGTCCTATGGGTGAAAATATGTGAAAAGATGATTAAATGCCACAAAATGTAAGATCTAATAATTATGTTACTAAGTATAAATTTTTCACTTGGCCTTTTAGACTTTCCTTTTGGCTATTCTCTCCCTGCCCCAAGATTCTCGTTTTTCTAATTCCCCAGCGAAAACCGCAAAACCAGCCTGCTTGCCATGCTCTACACATGATTCATGAGTTCCCTCTTCTAACTAAACCTTTATGCAGTCTATTTTCCTGGCTTGAAGTGTCCCTCCCCTCTGCTATCCCAGGCTCTCAACATTTCTAAATAAACAAAAATTGAACACAAGTATTTACATTTGCATTCCCTCCTTTAACCTTCCTAAAATGACAGTAATTTTTTTTAAAGGTATAAACCAGCAAGGACAGATAATAGGAAAGAAAATGACTGTAGACCAGAGACCAATACAATTTTGAAAGATGGACAAGTGGTAACAGATTTAGTGGGCAGGGGGAGGGGAAAAAACCTGATACTTGATTTCCAGTAGAGGAGAGGGACAGAGAAACCAATAAGAAGTAAGCCATTTGACACTGCAGAGTCCTGGAAAGGATCAGGAATCGAAAGTGTCAGATATTTCCGATGGCCTGTGTGCAGGGAGGGGCTGCAGACCGGAGGACTGGCTGAAGGTCTGTAGGAAGACGGGATCCGCAGAGCCTTCCCCGTCTGTGCTGCCCACCTCCTTACCCTGACGGAAGATGGTCCCCTTTAAACCAAGGAGCCTCTGGGCATGAGAACACCAAGCAATTCTGAGGACAGGAATAAGGGGCCATATTTAAAATAAGAGGACAAAATAGAGGAATGAGCAATGAGACCCTCAGCCCTCTTCCGGCTTATCCCTCCAAAGCACAATATCGGAGGAGTCCTCCCTTGGGAAACTGATCAGCCAAAGAGAAAAGACCTAAAGATATTGACAGGGAGTCTTCAAGCATACAGACTTATTTGGTGCCCCCTACCTACCATCAACTTCCATTCAGCTTGCGGGTATCTCATTCTTGTGCGTGCGTGTGTGTGTGTGTATGTGTGCGCAGGCATGCTTGCAACTCTCATTCTTAAATATGAATGTACAGTCACCAGGCATTTGAAGAAAGCCAGAAAAAGACAGACAAAAACAGAACAAAGGATATCAGAGAAGCAAAGCAGGCAAGATATGAAAAAAATCTGTTTACCTATAATATTCATAGAGCAGTAGTTCTCATGTTTGGTTGCATGTTAGAATCAACTGGAGATATATATATATATATATTTTAATATTTATTTATTTGGCTGCACCGGGTCTTAGTTGTGGCACGTGGGATCTTTAGTTGTGGCATGCGAACTCTTAGCTGCGGCATGTGGGATCTAGTTCCCTGCCCAGGGATCGAACCCAGGCCCCCGGAATTGGGAGTGCGGAGTCTTAGCCACTGGACCACCAGGGAAGTCCCAACTGGAGATATTTTAAAGGTAAGTTTCCTCTCCCAGACAACACACCAGACTAATAAAATCACAATCTCTGGAGGTAGGATACAAGAATCCATATTTTTTTTTTAACTTTTATTTTATTTTATTTATTTATTTATGGCTGTGCTGGGTCTTCATTTCTGTGCGAGGGTTTTCTCTAGTCGCGGCAAGTGGGGGCCACTCTTCATCGCGGTGCGCGGGCCTCTCACTATCGCGGCCTCTCTTGTTGCGGAGCACAGGCTCCAGACGCGCAGGCTCAGTAATTGTGGCTCACGGGCCTAGTTGCTCCGCGGCATGTGGGATCTTCCCAGACCAGGGCTCGAACCCGTGTCCCCTGCATTGGCAGGCAGATTCTCAACCACTGTGCCACCAGGGAAGCCCCCAAGAATCCATATTTTTTAAGTTCCTCAGATTATTTCAATATGCAGACAAATTTGAGAACCACTGTCAGAGATGAGAAGATTGCATATCCATGAAATATTGGGCTGGCCAAAAAGTTCATTCGGCTAGTGAATACATTGTTCAATAAAATTCTTGGTGAAAAATGTGTGGGACTTCCCTGGTGGCGCACTGGTTAAGAATCAGCCTGCCAATGCAGGGGACCTGGGTTCAAGCCCTGGGCCAGGAAGATCCCACATGCTGCGGAGCAACAAAGCCCGTGCACCACAACTACTGAGCCTGAGCTCTATAGCCTGTGAGCCACAACTACTGAGCCCATGTGCCACAACTAGTGAAGCCCGCGTGCCTAGAGCCCGTGCTCCGCAACAAGAGAAGCCACCGCAATGAGAAGCCTGCTCACCACAACAAAGAGTAGCCCCCGCTCGCCGCAACTAGAGAAAGCCCACGCACAGCAACGAAGACCCAACGCAGCCAAAAATACATACATACATACATACATACATTTATTTTAAAATAAATTAAAAAAAATAAAAAGGTAAATAACAAAGTAATTTCTCAGACCACAGTGAAGTTAGAAAACAATAAGGAGAACTGAAAAATTTTGTGTAAATTAAACTATACTCTCTTAACCAATGGGGCAAAGAAGAAATCACAAGGGAAATTAGAAAATACTTAGAGATAAATGAAAACAAAAACACAGCATTCCAAAACTTATGGGATACAGCAAAAGCAGTGCTCAGAGGCAATTTATAGCTGTAATTGCTTACATTAAAAAAGAAGGAAGATCTCAAATAAGCAATCTGACTTTACAACCTGAGGAACTAGAAAAAGAAGAACAAACTAAACTCAAAGCTAGCAGAAGGGGGACTTCCCTGGCAGTCCAGTGGTTAAGACTCCGCGCTTCCAATGCAGGGGGCGTGGGTTCGATCCCTGGTCAGGAAACTAAGATCCTACTAGCCACACAGCGCAGCCAAAAAAAAGAGCTAGCAGAAGGAAGCAAATAATAAAGATTAGAGCAGAGATAAATAGAGAATAGAAAAACAATAGAGAAAATCAACAAAACCAAAAGTTGGTTCTTCAAGAAGATTAACAGAATTGAAAGGCCTTTAGCCAATTGTCTAAGAAAGAGAGACTCAACTCCAGCCAGCCAGTGGGGACACTACTACCAATTCTACAGAAGAGAAAAGGAGCAGAGGGTACTATGAACAGTTGTATGCCAACAAACTGGATAGCCTAGATGAAATGGACAAATTCCTAGAAACACGAAACTTACCACTACTGAAAAACAAAATTTGTAAGACCTATAATTAGTAAGAAGATTGAGTCAGTAATCAAAATTTTTTTAAAAATCAAAGTAAAATACACAAAACATGCAATTTACCATTTTAACTATTTTTAAGTGTACAATCCAGGCATTAAGTACATTCATATTGTTGGGCAACCATCACCACTGTCCAGCTTCTGAACTTTTTCATCATCCCCAATTGAAACTCTGGACCCATTAAACAACGATTCCTTCCTTTCCCTCCCTCAGTCCCCAGTAACTTCTATTTTCTGTCTCTATGAATTTGCCTAGTCCAGGTACCACATAAGTTGAATCATACACAATTTGTCCTTTTGTATCTGGTTTACTGCACGTAGCATAATGTTTTCAAGGTTCATCCATGTTGCAGCATGTGTCAGAATGGCCTTCCTTTTTAAAAAGCTGAATAATATTCCATCGTGTGTATATACCACATTTCCTTTATCCATTCATCTGTTAATGGACATTTGCATTTCCACCTTTTGGCTGCTGCAAATAACACTGCTATTAATACTGGTGTACAAATAACTGTTAAGAGTCCCTGCTTTCAGTTCTTTGGGGAATAAACCTGGAAGTGGAATTGCTGGATCATAGGGTAATTCTATATTTAACTTTTTGAGGAACTGCCATACTAGCTTCCATAGTGGCTGCACCATGTACATTCCCACCAGCAATGCACAAACTTGACCATTAACTTTTACAAGGATTGATTAAATAGTCTATTGTGTCTGGAGGAATTCAGTAAAACATAGTCCAGGTGGGAAAATGCAGCCTGAGCTGTGTGTGCTTACCCAGAATGTTGGACTGCTGCACGTTCCAGCTCAAGGTAACTATTATTGGAGGGTAAAGATTAAAGATTAGGTGAGTGAAGTATAATAAAAATTGGGGAATTCCCTGGCGGTCCAGTGGTTAGGACTCCATGCTTTCACTGCCGAGGGCCTGGGTTCAATCCCTGGTTGGGGAACTAAGATCCCGCAAGCTGTGCGGTGCAGCCAAAAATAAAAAATAAAAATAAAAATTGGTCTTCTTTCCCAGGAAAGATTGAACTGTCATGTTAAGGGTATTAGTAATGCTTGAAAATTCCATGATCCTTAGATCAAAAAGATTTCAGAAATATCAGAGAAGTAACTAGATCAGGTATCCCCCCCCCGATATTTTATTATGAAAACTGTTAAATAAAAGAATTTTGGAAGAATTGTACAGTGAGTTCTAAATACTCATCAACTAAATCCTACAGTTAACATTTTGCTGTATTTGCTTTATCACACGTCCATACCTCTCTATCCATTCGTCAGTCTATCTTATTTTTTGATACATTTCAAGTAAGTTGCAGACATCAGTGCACTTTACCCTTAAACACTTCAGCATGCTGGAGAGGGTATGGAGAAAAAGGAACCCTCCTAGACTGTTGGTAGGAATGTAAATTGGTGCAGCCACTATGGAAAACAGTATGGAGGTTCCTCAAAAAACTTAAAAGAGAGCTACCATATGATCCAGCAGTCCCACTCCTGGGCACATATCCGGAAAAGACGAAAACTCTAATTCTAAAAGTTACATGCACCCCAGTGTTTATAGCAGCACAATTTACAATAGCCAAGACTTGAAAGTAACCTAAGTGTCCATCAACAGATGAATGGATAAAGAGGATGTGATACACACACACACACACACACTCTCTCTCTCTCTCTCTCTCTCACACACAATGGAGTATTTCTCATCCATAAAAAAGAATTAGGAGTTGGGGATTAAAAGATACACACTGCTGGGCTTCCCTGGTGGCGCAGTGGTTGAGAACCTGCCTGCTAATGCAGGGGACACGGGTTCGATCCCTGGTCTGGGAAGACCCCACATGCCACAGAGTGACTAGGCCCGTGAGCCACAATTACTGAGCCTGCGCGTTTGGAGCCTATGCTCCGCAACAAGAGAGCCCGCGATAGCGAGAGCCCCGCGCACCGCGATGAAGAGTGGCCCCCGCTTGCCACAACTAGAGAAAGCCCTCGTACAGAAACGAAGACCCAACACAGCCATAAATAAGTAAATAAATAATTAAAAAAAAAAAGATACACACTGCTGTATAGAGGTAAGTAGTAACTCTTTCAGTTAGAACAGACCACATGGTGTTAAAAATTTTTTATCTCAATGCACTATAAATTCTTTTTGTGTCTTTTAATTTTTCCAGATTTAAAAGACTTAAGAGTAGACTATAACACTGCTATATATAAAACAGATAAACAACAAGGACCTGCTGTATAGCACAGGGAACTATAGTCAATATTTTGTAATAACCTATAATGGAAAAGAATCTGAAAAAGAATATATGTGTGTGTGTGTGAATCACGTTGCTGTACACCTGAAACTAACACACCTTTGTAAATCTACTTCAGTTAAAAAAAAAAAACAACATATTTGAGGGAATGAAACAGACATGCAGCGTTCACTCGGTCAAGTTTATTGAGAATCTACCACGTGCTCAGCACTGTCCTCGGCAGTAACGTGAGAAAAATTACAAAACAAGATATCAAGAAGGGAAAAATACACTTTGCACTCTGTTAATTTGCAATCTTTTCCACGTTGCTTTTCAAAAGTGTTCTTGGGTCATTTTGGGATATGTGATCTCCCTCCTTTTTCCATGTCCCCCTAAGGTTTCCAGCACTGTCAAGTTATGTGCCACTATGGCCATCCCCTAAAGAACAGAGGATGGGACAGGAAGAACAGCTTCCTGCTGATGGGGCAGTCAGGGTCCTGCTGATGGGGTCCAGGGCTGGGGTCCCATAGCGGGGTAGATACTTTGAGCGGGAACCCGTCAACCCAGAGGGCTCAGGGCACTCACAGTGAATCATGAAAAGGCCAGACTTGGGGAAGCCCCAGACAGGGCCCTGGGGCCCTTGCTCATCCCCTCCCAGGAAGATGTGCTTAAAGTGCTAACACTGTAACAAGGCATAGCTACATGCAGGCCTGGACGCACCAGGCTTCTCACCTCCCATTCTTCCCCTTTCTTGTGCTAACACCAGGCGCTGGCACCACCAGGGCCCAGGCCAGTGGGGAAGTCTAGTGCCAGGTGAAGAAGTGGAGAAGATCCAATGTATAACCTATGATGCCCAAGAGAGGGCTGGGGCAGAGAGGTATGCAGCAGAGGGTACTGGTTTGTGCTTGGCCAGCACTGCTGGGCCAGAGGTGAGTTCCTGTGCAAAGGGCAGGTTGGTTCTCTACAGCTAGCAGGGTCCTAAATTTTCCCTGAGGGAACAAAGCTGCATAGCATGGGACGGAGATCCAGGACGTGCAGGGCCCTCCCAACCAGGCATGCCCCATGCCTGCTGTACACGGTGCTGAGGAGCACCAGCGTGGGGCACAGAGCTGCCCCAAGCCGACAGGGCCACGCCACGCTTAGATGCTGGATGACCTCCAGGCACACCTGGACAGAGAGCCCCATCCGCCTGGGCACAGGCAATCATGCAGGCCCTCAACCAGAGTTGGAACAAGGGCTTAGGTCCAGCTGGCAGCCTTGCCAAGGATACCAGTGACCCAGAGGACAAGCAAAAGTGGCAGTGGCATGGCCTCTTCCCGTTGGCAATGTGGCCAGGCAGAGGGTGCCTTGGAGGAGGACCGGGAGGGTGCCCAGGGGCCAAGAAGGCACCTTCTGTCTTAGCCTCAGCTCAGAGCCAGATCTCATCACTGCTCACACTGGACACCCGATAAATGTAGCCCAGCATTGGGAGACGGATGAAACCTGCGGGTCAGAGATCCCAGGAGACTCAGTCACCCTCATTCCTTGGAAGTTGGGAGACCACTCTCTGCCCCTTGGGGATTCAGAGGCCTTTGGCACAAGCAAAATGGCCGGGGAGCAGAGCAGCAGGGCAGCAGGCCCCTTTCCCATACCTCGGCTGGTGAGGAGGCCGCCGGGCTCCGGATCCAGAAGCTCCGGCTGGCTGTTGTCCTGAGCCATCTGCTGGTCCGCTGCTTTCCCTGTGGGGTGACAAAGGGGATGGTGCCCGGGGTGAGGTGTGTGCCCGACGGGGTCTAGACCCTCCTAAGGCCCAGGGTCTCTCTTTTTCTCAGAAGCACCTCCACAGATAAAGCTGGGGCCAACAGAGGGTCCTGGATGTACCTCTGGAGTGCGGAGTGAGGTCGTTGAGCTGCAGGTGGGACGGGAGGGACATGTTCTCCCGCGGCAGGCGCACGTTGTTGAGTTTCAGGTTGTTGGAGTCACTACAGGGCAGAAAAAGGCTTGGATGGGCCCTGGCGCCAGCGGGCACCGACTCCTGCTTGCGGCCCATTCCCAAACTACCAGAAAGCCCAGGATCCCCCCATCCCCATGCTGCCTCTCCATTTGGCCCGTCCACCCAGCCCCAGGGAGAGTTACCTAGAGATCAGGGATGGGCGCCGGGAGGGGCCTGAGGAGAAAGAAACCACAGCGCTGTCTCCCTGTGCCCACCTGCTCTAGGCTCTGCCCCCTGCCCTCTTCAGGCCCAGAACCCTCAGGCAAGGGGTCTCTCAGATGCCCAGACTGGCTTCCCAGTGCCTGGCCCTGCTACCTGGGATGCATGTGGTCTAAATCATGGCCATGCCCAGGAAGATCTGTCCTACCACTTGTCAGAGACGTTCTGCCCAGCTCCACTCGTTGCCCATGGCCTTGCTGCCCACCCCCTGACCTCGTCTCCCCTTCTCCAGCCACCCTCTGCCCCCGCCCTGCTTTGGCCCTACCTTTGGTCTTCTTCGCTTTCCTGCAGACCAGGCAGGCCACCAAGGTGCTGAACCCCACCAGGGTGCCCAAGGCAAGCCCTCCAGCCACAACGATGCCCAGCAGTGGCACTTCCACCCGGGTGGCCAGGAGCCCTGCAGGTCATTCTCTGGTTAGGTTCCAAGCGGGCAGGGCCCCCCAACTCTGAGATGCCACAGGTCACTACTCTGTCCTCCTTGCCCCAGGTGGCCAGGGACAGCTTTCACCAGACTCGCCCAAAAGGCAACAAGCCTTCCTGTTCCTGCACCATGATCCCACACCCATCCGAGGCTTTGCTGGGCCCGTGGCTGGCAGTGCTCACCTGGGGCCGGAAGCGAGGCGCTGGTGACACCCACGTCATTGGTGGCCACCACGGAGAGGTTGTGTGGCAGGCTGCGGAGCTGCAGCTGCACGGTGTGTTTGGTGAGCCAGGGGTAGTTCTGGGCATCCAGCACCAGGAAGTCAGAGGCGTTGACGGTCACCGGCCCATCCTGGTCGATCCAGGTCACGTTGGCAGGGGGGTTCGCACGCACCAGGGCAAAAAGGACGACCAGGAGGCCCGGGCCTTGAGCTTCCTGGTACTTGGCCCCAACCTGGGCAATCTCCGGCTTAACTGGTGCAAAGCAGAGACCAGTATGTTCCCACCACAGCCCCTTGCACGCCTTCCCTTTCTTCCCAAACCCAGAAGGGAGCCAGGGGTCTGGACCTCTCCTTAGGGGCCACTGGGAAACAGGATGGCTGGGTCTGCCAGAGAGGCAGCATTTCGTACAAATGAAGATTAAGAGTATAAACACTAGAACCAAAATGTCAAGATTTGAATCCTGGCTCTGCTACTTACCAGCTGTATGACCCTGGGCAGATTGCTTAACCTCTCTGCCTCAGTTTTGTCATTTGTAAAATGGGGACAACAATAGTAATTACCTCATAGGATTACTGTGAGGAGAAAGTGAGTTAATACTTGCAGAGTGCTTAAGTGTTTTTTAAATGTCCTACCAGACCACCTGCCTGGTGACTGCTGGGGGTCCCTGGGCAGAGAACCTCTGTCTCTGTCCACCTGAGGGGCACTCACATTGCACATTGAGGAGGACGGAGGCGTTGGCTGACCGGCCACTGTCTGGGTCCTGCAGGGAGCAGTTGAGCTCATGCTGGGCCCGCTGGGCAGTGACAGTGAAAGTGCTGGTGCCTCCAGAGAAGGCCTCCCCGCCCACACTCAGCAGTCTTGAGGTGCTGGCCTTCTGCAGCTGTCCATCCAGGTACCAGGCCAATCGGGGGGTGCCAGGCCCCCCTGCCACCCAGCAGGTGAAGGCGTGGCGTTCATTCTCTCGAAGTGCCCGCTCTGCCCAGGTATGACCATCAATTTGTGGCGCCAACTCCCCCCAACCTGGAACACAGGGGATTCTGGGGAGGGCTGGTGGAGGCTTAGTACTGTTCTGTGACCGGGATGAGGTCCAGTTACAGAGGGGCAGCAGGCCAAGAGACAGAGCACCTGGGTTCTCTAACCAGGGACGGCTGGACCTTGGGGAGGTGGATGAAGGGAACCCAACTCTGGCGCCTGGAGTGGGTACCCAAACTGAAGATGCAGGCAAGGAGGGGAGAGAGAGGGGGACTTGACCGCACAAATGCATGGCCAAGGGCTGAACAGGGGTGTACCTGAGCTCAGAAGGGCCGGCAGGAGCAGAAGTGTGTGCGGGAGGGTAGCTGGCCCTGGAGGCAGCGCCATGGTGGCCCCGGCCTGGGCCCCAGGCTGCCGAGAGAAGGGGGCAGGCCTCGATGTTAGCCAGGTGAGAGCAGACAAGCTTAATAGCTGCTCCAGGAATTTACTCTCCAGAAACAAAAATAAACCATGCACGGAAACACAAATGTAGAACGATCCACAGTGGTGAAGGCAAGGACGCAAATGGTCGAGCCCAAAGGTCCAAACCCAGCCAGCACGTACCTGTACACCTTGCAGGCACAGAACTGAGCGCTGACTCCACGGGACAAACAGGCACACGCTCGCAGGTACACAGAAACCACCTGCAACCGTGCAGCCCGCACCAGGCCCAGACACACACACGCGCGCGCGTAAACACTCGGGTACACGTGCCCCTCCCCCAAAGGGACCGTCCTTCTCCCGACCCCGGCTCTCTCCCGCCCGCTTCCCTCACCCACCTACGCCCCTTCTCCCCTCCTCCGGATTTGGGCCGAAGAGGATGGGATCCTGGAGGCAGGGGTCGCGAAGCATGCCCGCCCCCGCCTCGCCCCGCCCCGCCCCGCCTTCCGGTGCAGCTCACCTGGCTCACTCCCCGAGAGCAGCCGGAGCGACTGCTCAGGTCTGATGAGCACCGCAGTCGCCCGCAGGGGCGCGGGCTGCGCCAGGCAGGGCCAATCGATGCCCGACCTCGGCCCGAAGGACCCCCTCCCCCAGGGCGGCGGCTCCGGGACCACGTCCCGGGTCTCGCTGACGGCCTCGCGCGCCGGGGATACTTGAGCGCCCTTCCCTGCGGGGACGGCGGAGGACGCAGACACAGGCGGTGGCTGGGAGAGCCGGCAGGTTTATTGGTTGCGGGCGCCCCCCTTCCCCCCACGCCCGCCCGCCGGCGGCTCAGCGCCGGTCGCGGGGCCCGCGCAGCTGTCCCATCACGTCGGCCAGCATGCGGTTGCACAGCGCCGCGTACGGGTTGAGCAGCACCAGCTGGCGCCGAGCGAACGGGCTGCCCAGCCGCGCCGCCCGCTCGAAGTCCCCGCGGGCGTCGTCGTCCCGGCCCTGCAGTCGCGCCACGAGCCCGCGCTGCACGAAGGCCTGGCGGGCGGCGCGACCCCGGCCGCCGCTCAGCGCCAGCGCGCGCTCCAGGTCCTCCAGGGCGCCTGCGGGACCGACGGACGGGCGGGGGTCAGGGCCGCGGCCAGCAAGCGATCCGGCCCCGAGTGGAGGCTCTGGGGCTCGGCCGTTTACATCCCGCCTGCACTTGACTCTAGAGATCGGTATTGTTATTCCCTTTACGCAGATGAAGACTGGAAGAGTTGGCAAGACTCGGCCTGGGCTGCACAGCCAGTTAGTGGCAGAGCTGGGACTGAAGTCCAGGTCTCGCCTTGTCCGTGTTATTTTCTACCATCTGATACATCAAAACACGGACGGAGGGTCACTATGTTATGAATCTGGCCCTGTTGCCAGGCACGCATACGTTATTAACCATCTACCATGTGCCAGGTGACTGACTCCGAAACCCAGAGTCCAAAAACATTAGAATTACCTGACAACCATGTCTTATACAATAAAGTCCTTTTTTTCCTCTCTTTCTTTTTTTTGCCGCACCGCGGGGCATGCGGAATCTTAATTCGCCGACCAGGGATTGAACCCGTGACCCTGCAGTGAAAGCGCAGATTCTTAACCACTGGACCCCCAAGGAAGTCCCTCTGTAACTTTTGAAGACATTTCTCTCCTCTTTTCCATTGATGCCTTAAAACCGCTTCTCTCACCTGTGTTCTCTACTGACTGTCTCTTCTCATTCTTTATTTCCATGGTCTTCATTATTTTGTATCTAATTTTCTTTGAAAGAGGTCTTGGAGCCAGAGCTGGCTTGCAGCATTTTTGTTTTTATCATCCTCGTAAATACTTGGCTTATTAGGCATCAGAGCTGTGAACTCAACCTCAGGCAGCCAGCTGGTATCCACGGTAGGGTACCGAGCTGCATTTCTTCTGCGCTCTGCTTCAATTCACTCAAGTTCTCTAGTCTATAGCGCCTGCCAGGGCAGGGCGCTGGGGGAGCGCCAGCAGCATCCTACAGCAAGGCTGGTCTTCCCTGTCCTCTCGCTGTGTGTTTTGGTCCCCGGAACCCAGCAGAGGCTCTGCTCCCCATCCTGACTGGTCCGTTGAGAAGCTTTCTAATCACAGCATTCCTTGGTTTCCCTCAGAGGAGCTGGTCAGGAGGAATTGAAGGCCTTCTCCAGGCAGAATCCCCTCTGATGCTCTCTGGGGTTTTGGTCTGCAGGCTGTCCCAGCGACCTTTATGGCCCTGCTCTGCCAAAGCCAGGTGGCAGACAAGCCTGGGAAAGGCCCTCAGAGTCCCCCAGTATTCCCAGAATGGAGTCCAAACTCCCCAGCCTGGCATTCCTGGCCCCAGGAACACCTCTACCACCACGGGTCTCGATAGTCTAGTAGTTCCCTACTAGGCTTCTGTGGTTTACCCTTTAGTTGAAGCCCGTTAGTGATTTCCAGTGTTTTCAAGACAAAGTCCGATCTCGGCCTAATGTTCGCAGTTGTTCACTCTCTGGCCCCTGTTTACCTCTCCAGGCTCTGGAGAGGCTCCATTCTTCCAGCACGCCCTTTTCCAGCCAGATTCCCTGTACCTGTCCATGACTTCAGGACCTCTACAGGCCGTGCCTTCTCCCACTCCCTGCCCTCCATCCAGCTAACGCCTACTCATCCTTCAAAACTCACTCCTAAAAAAAAAAAAAACAACAAAAAAAAACTCACTCCTCAGGAACAGATCCCGTGCTGAACCCTCTCAGCTTGTTATGCTGCTATTATATTTATGTGTCTGTTCTACCCTCTAGGCTGTGAGCTTCTTGAGAAGCAGTATCACGTGGGGATTAAGAGCACAGGCTCTGGAGCCCTGCCACCTGGACCAGATCCCAGCTCTGCCGCTTCTCAGCTGTGTGAGTAGGAAACTACTTAACCTCCATGCTTCAGTTTCTTCATCTGCAAAATGGAGATAACAATAGCACGTACCTTTTAGGGTTGTTATGAGGATTATATGAATGACTACAACTCACATGTGAAGTGCTGAGTGCCTGGCACATAGTAATTGCTATAAGCACTATAATCCTCAGCACCTAGCCCACTGCTAGAATAGTAGGCTCTCATTAAATTTTTATAAATATGTAAATGGAATGCAGTCCCCCTGACTCTCACAATATCCCCAAGAGGTTAGCCGAGCCCATGATATGTCTCTTATGGGTAGAGACATAGGTTCCAGAGGGGCTTAGTGACTTCCCACGCCCCGTGCCCAAGCCCCACAGACACACCGTCTCTGGTCTGTGCCCTCCCCGGCCCCTCTGCACAGGCTCCAGGGACTCTCCCCTCACCTGCCACGTCTCCCTGCAGTAGCCGGGCCTGGGCTCGGTTGCTGTAAGCTGAGGCCTTCTCAGGCAGCAGGTTGATGGCTTGGCCAAACCTCTCCAGGGCCGTGCTGAGGTCGCCAGCCTCTGCTGCCATCACCCCTTGCAGCTCCAGGGCCTTGGACTGCTCCAGCTGTGCTCGAGGGAAAACTCCACCTGTGCCAGGGAGGGAGCCAGGAGGGGACAGGTGTGCAGTTGGGAGCAGGAAGCAAAAGCCACCTGGGGCTTTGGAAACCTGGGACACGAGCCAGGGCTGACTGGGCAGGGCTGTAGGTCACAGCAGGAGTCAGATGCCGTGTTTGGGGCAGGGGGAACGGAGGTCAGCAAGGCAGAGAGCTAGCCCTGCTTAAAGTTCCAAAGGGACCTGGGAAAGGCGCCTTGGTTGGCTCCCCACTGCCAAGAGAATGAAACCCAAACTCCTTAGCCTGTAGCTAAATGATTTGCTCAAGGTCACACCGCCCATAAGCTGCACAGCTTGGATTTGAACCCAGGTCTTTCTGGCTCTTCAGTCTGTCTGTTTTGTTCTACTCCACTGCTTCCAACAGGAAGGCCACCATGACATACCCGGGTCATGAAAACCATTTCCAGTGTTTCTCTCAGCTTTTCAGCCTGAAGTTGCATTAAGGCTTAGGTTTCACTCCTTTAGAAACAAAGGGCATCAAAAACCCCTGACACGGACAGCTGGCCCCCTTAGGGGCTGGTGGAAAAGCCAGTGAGCGCACTCGCTCTGGAAGAATTAGCTCAGGGCTTGGCTTGTAAGGTGTGTGACACTGAATACTTGCTTAGGTTGGAGCCGTTTAGCTGAGCCACCCCCTGCCCTGTTTCTTTCTTCCCTGCTGTGGAGGGTGATATACTCTGACAAAGACGTGAGCGTATCACATGGCCCCTCTCCCCACCAGCACAGTTAAGCTTGGACCATGGGGTGAACTGAGTGGGGAGGTAAGTTCAGAGGTGGGTGGTGGAGGACAAACCTGGCTTTCTCCTCTGGCCACAGTGACTCCTGCCAAGCCCCCGTCAGTGCACTGAGGGTCAGCAATCATCATCCAAGGGTCGTGGAACAAGGGCCCTCGTAAGACCACCTACCTCTGCCACCCCAGCGAGGCAGCAGACCAGCCAATGTGGAGAGCTATACTCCAAGGTCGAATACTGACCTTCATCTCCTCCTTCCTTCTCTGCTTCCTCTCCCAGGTCCAACCCAACAATGTCTCCAAACGGAGTGTCAGGGTTGAAGATGGCCTGCAGCACTGCCTGATCATTTGGAGTCCCCATGGTGCTCAACTCCAAAATCCGAAAAGGTGACTCACCGTGAGAGGGAGGAAAAAGGGGTGAGGGCCGAGCCTCCAGCCAGCTGATCCAGAGGGAGGAGGTCCGTTTGAGGACCAGCCCCCATGAGGAGGAGTGTTGACCATTCCTTGGCTGCAGTGTAAACTCAGCCCCCTTTAGCCTGGGGGTAGTGACCCTGGCTTGGCAGAATATATTTACAAATATTTCTCAACTGCCTCCCTACCCCCACCCCAGTCCTAGGGAGAAACAGAGTAAGTAAATCGCATTTCAGCTTTAAGGTGGAGTGGAGCAAAGAGAGGGTACTGCCCAGGCTCTCCCTGAAATGCTTTCATTTTATTATATTCATAGATTGGGAGGAACTCATTAGAAGCCAACGCTTGACCACCCGTGGATGAAGAAGGGGGATATATGTACCAAGTAAAGGAACTATTCCTTTGTCCTCTTGACCCCTTCCTCATATCCAGAGTTCATTAGGTCCTGAACATACATCACTGATGAATAAGGGAAGAAAATATGGTTAAGAGAGACAGTGTAGAGTGGGGCCTGAAGGAAGGCAGTGGGGAATGATTTCATGATTCCACCTTAAAAGGAAGGACTGTGGAAGGGACTCTGTAATCAGGTCACGGGCCACACCCCTCCCATTCGTCCACCTCAGCCAAAGCCAAAAGAAAGTTCAACCATGTGCAGCAATAAACTTGACATGTTTATTAATTAAACTATCACTTAAATAAAAAAAAGTGCATAGAAAATAAACATGTTTAAAAACTCCTTTTTTTTTTACAACTATGTACACTTTTTACTTTTACATTCAGTCTTTCGTAGACAGCTTTCAGCATTATTATTTTTTGAACTATTAAAGTATTTTCCTTCATCCCTGTCACAGGGAGTTAACACTGATGGACTTTAGACACATTTTTTTCCTTTTTTTTTTCTCTTTTTCTCTAACCAGAAGCTTGGAAGAACACAAGGAAAAAAAAACCGAAAGATCTGTTATACATGATAAAGTTGCCAAGAAATGTCTTATTTCTAGAAAAGAAGCTTGTCATCTGTTGAGCTTTTGAAACAATTATTCAACTACCTGTATTTACTAAAGAGACTGTTAAAAGTTCAATAAAAGAAACACCACAAGTCTATTTTCTTGGTTGAAAGACAGAACTAGAGTACCTCGGAACAAGATACCAGGAAAGCACAGAACACAATTTTCCCCTAAATGCAGGTGGTAACCCCAACATTCATAACCAAAAATAGAGAAACAAGGAGTACAGGTACTGACTGGCAACATTCACAGGCAGAAAAAATCCAGGTGACACCATTTCTGCATTTCTCTCTGATCCCAGGAATGGACTGTTCCGCCATCCCCTTAGGATGGGTCCCCCCCCATTTGGGGGGATCAGAGGAGCGCCAGACTGACATTTTCCTGCCACTACTAGCAACTGTAACACAATCCTTATCTATAGTGTTAAGAGAATTAAAAGCCATGGACTGAACTAGGCTTTGTTACATGGTGCATTACTATATTAGTTCCTATATATATCATATTTATATTTATTTGAAAACCAAAACAAAAAAGTTGCAAGTTTTCAGAGTGTGAGACTTGACTGGTATTCATGATTCGGCACAAAACCATCTGCTAGATAACCTTGTATTGCTTTAAAATGAAGGAAATGAAACATAAAATTACACCCAGCCCTTTGCAATGACCCGCTTTTCCTTTAAAAAAGAAACCCAAAAAAACCACAACTTGATTTCTATTTTAAAAAATCCCAAATCAAACTTAACATCTGACAAGGTTTTGACCTTTAGTATTTTCAGATATTTGATTGAACGACAGTCCTTTAGAAAGATACATTCATTAAAAGGTTTTTTTTGTTGTTTTTTGTTTTTTTTTGTTGTTGTATTTTTTTTTTTTTTTTTTTTTAAATCAAGGGAGCTGCATGGTGCTCACGGCATTGGCCGGGGGTTTGACAGAGGCAAGCGGGGTGGTGGAGTGGATCCCGGCCAAGGAGTCTGGTTGAAAACTTATATATAGCTGCCAGGGCTTCCCCCTTGATTCTTGTCATTGGTCTAAAAACAGGAGGGGCTGGGCTGGAGGTGGCGGATGGTAATGGAGGGAGCCAAGGGACCAAGTTCCGGCCAAAGGGTCAGCGCCATGCAGCTATTCTGGTTACACAGTTGTCACTGGCCACCAGGAAATGCAGCCACAACAGGTTCTAGCAGCAAAGCTGTAAGTGAGCTGGCTCTGTCACTGAGAACTGACCAGGTTTGCAGCTGTTACTCCTTAGGGATTTGGGATGCCCCTTAGGGGATCCTTGGGAATGACCCACCACAGTTCCTCAGTCTGCACTTTTGTGCGGAGATTCCCTTGGTCACTTTCAAAACAAACTCGGAGGTGTTTTGGAGATAGCTATGCCATTTCTTTTTTTTGCCTTCTTTCCCTCTTGTAGGGAAACCTTAGCTTATTCCCCAAGTTGCTGGCAGGTACGCTGAATTTTGGCAATGGACTCAAGGCTGAGCTCTAAGAGGAATTCCTCATTTCCATGGTTGACAGGGAGTGGAAAGGCAAGGCAAACCATCTGCAGCTGGCAGGAGAAGGAGAGCTGGGGGTTCCTCCCCTGGCCTCAGGGTTTGGGACTGGTAGAAAGAGCTGAGGAGGGGCTCACAGTACAGCACGGCCTAGCAGGGCAGTAACTAGGTCTATTTAGCTGAGTTTCCCCCACCCCCGACTGGCCTTTGGGTCTTTCTCAAGGTGAATTCATGACCCATCAGTGCATTAATCATTTCAGTAACAAATGCAGCTTAAGGTTTTTTTTCTTTAAAAAAAAATAGGAATAAAAGGATTTACAAAAAAACCTCACACAGTGCAATAATAAAGGAAACCAGACACTAGTGGAACCCCTCGGGCCACTGTATCTTGTTCACGGGCAAAAGGAGGAAGGGAGGTGAGGTCTGGGTAGAGTGCTTTTCCCCAGTCCCCTGCTGGCACTTCTCCACGATGACAGGGAGTCTCTGCCTTCCTGGCCACAGTGCTGGGCTCCCTGCATGACAGTGAAAACAGTGACAATGTTCCAGCAGAGCCACCAAAGTTCTTAATTAAGGTCACGGAAGAACAGGGAGCCCAGGATGGAAGGCACAGCAGAGCCACGAGTCCCGGGGCAGAGAGCGCTGGGCTGAGTCGTATTGCTTCGCTAGACTTCCTTCCGTAGGAATGGGCTTCTCGAGGCGAGAAAAGCTGCCTCGCCCTCCACTGGACTACGCTGCTCTGAAACCTTGTAGCTGACAGAGGCAGAGGAGAATCTGCGTTATCGTGAGTGGTCAGACTGTGCTTCAGTTTCAACGGGCTGCCCCAAAAGAGGGCACAAGGGGATCCAGGGGGTCTTTGCAGGCATGAGGACTTGGTGGGCAGAGGGAGAGGGAACGAGGTGACCTATGAGGCAGATGGTGATGGAAAATGTCAGGTTGCCATTCAGCTCGGATGCTAACTCTGAAGGAGGAAAGACGAGGGAAGTGTAGGTTCCCGCCTCTCAGCACTGAGCTGTGCCAGAAAGGAGAGAGACAGCGCAGGAAAGAAGAGGAGAAACTGCTGTGTCGAGATCCTACCGCAGCCTTTTCAGGAGCTTCGATTTGGGAAGGAGGGGAGTGGCCCGATGGAGTTGGGGGACCTTCCTTTGCCATTTATTGTCAAAGAGCAAACCTAGGAAACGTTTATGTCAACAGGGCACAAACGAGCTACACATTAAACAACAAAAAGTACACCTTCCAGGGGGAAGTTGGGCAGGAAAAACCAGACTTTGTGTGTTCAGCTGAATATTTTCTCTAACTTCATCCTATGAAAATAAAAAATTATTAAAAACCGATCTTCTTTTAAATTAGGATAATACCGCGGTTTAAAAAATAGCCTTGTCATAAGTGCTTCTCCCTATGAAGTGCTTCTCATAGAAAAATATACAAAATATATTTACATTTATAAAACCTTAAATAGTAAACTGTAAACAGAACAGAGTAAAATCCAATGACTTAATTTAACAGGTTCAGGACACTGTCTTGGGGAAAGGAAGAGAAGAAACATTTGATGCTGTTTTGACCACATCCTAGGGAGTAATCAGGGCAGTAGTGTCATTTAACTTACTTTATCCATAGATTTTGTGCAGGTGGCAGAGTTCCCTCGATACAAGGTGGTCTAGTCCCCAAGTTTTGGGCCTTGAAATCTGATTAGTGTTCTGCCTTCAACTGGACACTGACCATTTAAAAATTAAGTCTTCCTATGTCTTAACAAGGGGAAAGTAAAGTTATCATGTCCTAGGAATGGGGCCCAGGGGTTACCCCGGTTGTGATACTCTGGTCGTTGCATGATTCAACTCCTATTTAAATAATCTTCCTCTTCTAAAAAATCATGCTACATATATTTCTTTAAAACTCTTCAGTGGAGTTTTATGAAAACGTCTCCGAATTCTGTCTGGTTATGGCCAATGGCTCCTGTCCACTTCCCCACTGGGAGTGCTTACAGGCTCAGGGAACGTTTTGTAGGCACATCCTATGCCCAACAGGGAGTGTCCTCGAGCAGGGAGTCACTCTCCCCTACCACCCAGAGAGCACGGGAAAGCAGTGGGATGCAGAACGGGGGACGAGAAAAGTGGAGTGAAGAGAAGGAATGAGAGGGAAGCCGCTCCTATTGTCTAGGAAGGTGACTGACTGAGATAAGGCTCATGGGGGTAACACTCCCACTTACAGCCCACAGGCTCAACGTTTGGTAATGAACTGGCACAACCCCAAGACAGCCTTTGACACCAAAGGTGCTACGAAATCCTGTCTCCCAACCAGAAGGGAACTCTCAAGTGGGAGCATAGTAGGGAAAACCACCAGACCGTCTTTGTTCAACACACGGCTACAGGCTGGGCCCGGCTGGCAAACTGTCAGGTACCCAACCAACCCCGCACCGGGGCTGTGCCTGACCCCTTGCTTACAGTGCTCTGGAAAGGCCAAGGCGAGGATGGCAACTTCTCTCTGAGGAGGTGCTCAGGCCCGATCTCCCAACATAACTAACCCTCTATAGGCTCCTTCCAGGCAAGTCTGCTAGGGACCCGTTTCCCACTTTTTAACGGCACGCAATCAGAGGGGCCCCAGGAGAAAGCCGATCGCGGATCTTTGCTTCGAGACCTCATCCCTCTCCAGGACTATGATCACATGTATAATGTGAATATGGGGCCTAAGGGAGCCCAGCCGTCACGCAGGCCCCTCAACTGTGCCCACTCAATCCTGGAACTCCTGGCTGCCGGCAAAGGCCTTCGGCACTGTTTTGGAGGCCCTGGGTCCTAGTGCTCCAACAGTGGGGAGAAGAGCAGCTTTAGTTTAGGAACTTCCGGCATTTCTTGGCACCACAGTTGCAGGGTAGCTTGTTGCTGGCATCCTCAATGGGGAACTTATAGTCGTAAGTGAGTTCCTCCCCTCGGTAGATTTTGCGCATGGCGAAGATGACAATGTGCTTCTGCCCGTCGATATTGATAACCCGAGAGTAGCAGTTAGGCTCACATGAGTGATTGATGAAGCGGGCAGCGTTTCCATGCATGGTGGCATCTACCACCTCGGAGTCATCGATCCGGAACATGTAGCAACCGATGCCCTACAGGAAGGAGAGCGGAGAAGAACCTGTTATTTATTACAGCGCAGGCTTGACAACATTTCCCAACCTTTTTCTGATGTGACCTTAGCCACTGATGAACAGGTCCTTCTGGTAAAATTTCTGGATTTCTCCCATCTTTCAGGATGCCTCCATGACAAATTCCTAGATTACAGGCACTAGACTAGAAGTTTCTTAATGTCTCCACAGGCAAGAGAAACCTAAAACTTGTGTCACTGTGTGTTGTTGTTGTTTTTTTTTTAGCTGCACCGAGCAGCTTGCGGGATCTTAGTTTCCCGACCAGGGATTGAACCCGGGCCCCTGCAGTGAAAGCGTCGAGTCCTAACCACCGGACAGCCAGGGAATTCCCGTCACTGTGTGCTTGTGACCCTGGGATCCATTCAGACAAACCTTCAAAGAGTATCTTTGTGTGCTAATCCCGAGAGTGGACTGGGCCCACCACAAATTCAGAGATGTTAAAATGTAAAAAAAAAAAACAAAACAAAAACTAATTCTTCCGCGATCTAGGGATCATCTTTATAGTTGATGGCCCCTTTCTATAACAAAAGAACTGGAGAATGAAAGTGTGGAACTCACCTTGCTGTCATAGTACTTCTCTCGCTTGTCAGTCTGGATGGAACGGATGACATTGCCAGCGTACTCAATCACCATCTCACCTGCATCGATGTTTCTCTTACAAAAAAGACCCCGGCCATGGATGGGAGACCTAGGACATAAAGATGGAAAAGACATCAGCCGCAGATTTTGCAAATAAGGTTAAATGTGTGAATACATGAATAAATGAATAAAATCTCCTGGTCTATTAGTTCCCCAGGAGAGACAGAGACTTGGAAAGAATCTGGACCCACCTGATTTGAGTATATTAATCACTCTAACAAACAGCCAAGGATTAAAGATTTCTCCGTTCCAAAGCCCACCAGAAGTAGCAATACTTTAAAGCTTACTGTGTTAAATTCCTCATTCAACACAAGGAGTTGCAGGATCCCAGGACATCAGGTTCAATTAGTAATATCGATACAAACCTCACTTACTGAATGAAGGAGGTCACTCCAGCATTTGATCCACTTTGATTTTGGAAAACTTCATTAGTTTTCTATAATTCTTTCTACAATTTTAGCCATACCTGTAGACACCAACTGCCTCCTTAGAAGTCTTTTTTAAGTGCCGGAAACGCATGGGCATTGGCAGATCCATACTAGTTGCCCTCCTAAAGAGAGATGGTTCGTTATTAATGAATTCTCTTCAGGAAATCATCAGTTTTGAGTCTTGGATCAAAGGTTCCTAGAGCATATGACTACACTATTCTGTGTGTTCAATCCCAAGCATAACAAAGGCCTTATAATATCAGGCCTAAAATATAGTGTTATATATGAAGTCTGTGGTGGTACATGCAAAGCTGACAGAGTATATACTACAGTTAAAGAAAATAAAATATACATCTTATAGTTATTTGAATTTCTCCTCTGTAACACATTCCCCTCTCTTTGCCAGCCAGCTACTGTTACTTCAACACAAACTCTATTTCAGTCTTCTTAAATGTTATCTGGGAAATTGTGATCTAAGCAAAACTGCAACAGAGGGAAGCAAAGAGTATTTCTTTTTTTATTTTATTTTTAAATTTTTTATTGAAGTATAGTTGATTTACAATGTTGTGTTAGTTTCTGGTGTATAGCAAAGTGATTCAGTTATACATATATTCTTTTTCACATTCTTTTCCTTTATGGTTTATTACAGGATATTGAATATGGTTCCCTGTGCTATACAGTAGCACCTTGTTGTTTACCTATTTTATATACAGTAGTTTGTACCTGTTAATCCCAAACTCCTAATTTATCCCTACCACCTTTCCCCTTTGGTAACCAAAGTTTGTTTTCTGTGTCTGTGCGTCTGTTTCTGTTTTGTAAATAAGTTCATTTGTATCATATTTTTGATTCCACATATAAGTGACATCATATGGTATTTGTCTTTCTCTGACTCACTTCACTTAGTATGATAATCTCTAGATCCTTCCATGTTGCCGCAAATGGCATTATTTCATTCGTAAAGAGTATTTCTTATGACCGCTCTCTACTCCAGACTTACCGAGCTGACTTCAGCTGTACCTCCTCCTCTTCCTCATCATTGGGGTTGTATTCAGGAGGCTGCCGGTGTTTAGAAGCCAGGAAGTTAAACATGTCAAATGCTGACTTCCTGGAGCCAAAAGATGAAAATATACTTAAGAGAAATACTTTAATAGAACCAGTGAAGGACAGTGTTAACACTGGAAATCTCAAAGGTTAAGTGGGAAAATAATTATATCATTAGATCATAAAATCAAGACCTCAAACTGCTTATGGAAAGGAAGAGAACTTGCCTCAGGTGGACTTCAGCCCTGGCCGAGCCATGAGGGTTCAGTGGAGGTTCATTGGCCTCCTCTGGTTTGTGGAAACGGAATTTGTAATTCCTACAGTGCTTGGCACCAGAGAGTTGCTCAATCAGGAACACAACTGCATCGTGGAGAATCCCCAGCATCCTCAAACCGTTCACACCTGCAGGGTCAAAGGCACCCGGGTAGTGAGGAGCCCAGCCAATAGGAAGCTGCATACAACCACAGAAATGCCTAGGCTAGGGAATAACTCAGCCCAAGGATGAATTATACTAAAGACAAGCTAGAAATCAACATTAGATAGCCATTAAAATGATGCGGATACAGATCCATCAATATGGAAAACACTCATGATAGATTAAGTGAAAAAAGCATGCCACCAAACTATGGACTATTTTCTATGTTCTCTGTGTACACAGAAATGCTATATGTGTTATTTCGTTTCATGGCATAATGACCACACCAGGCAGGAAATGCTAGCTTCATCTCAAGGTAAGTAAACCTAGGCTCACACCCAAGGTCACATAGCTAGTGTGACAGAATTTGAACCTTGGTCTGTACAACTCCTAACTATGATCCCATTTTTGTTTACAAGTAATGGAGTAATCAGCTCACATGCACACAGGCACCTCACTAAAATTTATAAGGAATGTTAGTGAACCCCTAACAGAGAACTCTCTTCTGTGCTGTTACAGTGAACTTATGGAGAAATACACTCAATAGCCACTTTGTTTTACTCACTTACTCTTATTCCATTAATGAGCCTTTCTTATTTTTTATTTTAAAAAAAAATTTATGTAAGTCTGCTGGCACAGATGGTGAAAGGCTTTCTAAAATGATTGGCTTCAGGACCTCCCTGGTGGTGCAGTGGTTAAGACTCTGCGCTCCCAATGCAGGGGGCCCGGGTTCAATCCCTGGTCAGGGAACTAGATCCAACATGCATGCCACAACTAAGGAGCCCGCCTGCCGCAACTAAGGAGCCCACGTGCTGTGACTAAGACCTGGCGCAACCAAATGAATAAATGTTAAAAATAATAATAATAATAATAATAAAATAAAATGATTGGCTTATTTCCTTAAAGGATGGGACATAGTAATAATTGCCATACCTCTTTGTAACACTAGCAAATAGCTAGTTAAATAAATAGTATATCATTTACAATTATTGTTTTTGGTATTAACAGATACCAAAATAATAATGGCATCTATTGTGGACAAGATATTATTTCATAGGCATAACTGTGTTAGGATCACACATGCAATTCCAACAGACACAGTTTGTGCTATAAAGCATATTTATAGAGATGTAACCCCAGTGTAATCTGGGGGCCATATGCTATGTCTGGAAGGATATCCGTGTTTAAATGTTAACAATTACTTCTAGGAGGTGGGACCCCGTCCACCAATTTGTTATTGTGGTGATTAGCTTCTCCAAATTTTAAAATTCTACATCTTGTATAATTTTTTAAAAGAGGGGCAAGTTATTATCAGGTGCCTAATTTCCACTTCACTTACGAGAATCTCTAAGGGATATAATTTGGTTTTAGTGGCAAGCAGAAAGTTAAGTCTCCAGATAAGCAACATTCTTATGATCACAATCGTTGTTCCGATTAGAACTCAACCTATAAAAGTATAAAACACAAGTCGACAATATAAGAGCTTGAAGTCATATAAGACAATGGCAAACATTTTTTTTTTTTTTCTATACAACACTGATTTTCCCTAAGAATTTCTTCCTAGGAATTTTAGATTGCTGTGGATTCCTAGGTAGAAAAAGCCATTAAAAAACATACTTAAGTGAAAAAACAAAACAAAAAAACATACTTAACTGTATTTTCACAAAATTCATTTTAATGTTTAGGCTGAGTGTTCAACTCTAGTGTTCAGCCTTCACTGGAGGGCTTACAATGAGATTGGACACTGTGTCAATAATGGGAAAAGAAAGATGAGTTGCACATGGCCCCTGTTCTCAAGGAGCCCTTGGCAGAGGGAGGCAGATATGAACACAAACCTCGCAATGTGAAAGCAACCAGATAAAGCTGTAGTATAAAGTACAACAGGGAACAATCTATTCTCGTGTGGGCCATTCACTTGTTCATCCAACAAATATTTACTGAGCACCTACTGTATCTCCCGCATTCTTTCCATCTCTCCACTGTGCTAGACAGAATCTTGGGAAAACAAAGGTGAACAAGACAGGAAGGTACCCGAGACAGAAAGGTCTCAGATTTATTTTTTTTTTAATAAATTTATTTATTTATTTATTTTTGGCTTAGTTGGGTCTTTGTTGCTGCGCGCGGGCTTTCTCTAGTTGCGGTGAGCGGGGGCTACTCTTCGTTGCGGTGCGCGGGCTTCTCATTGTGGTGGCTTCTCTTGTTGTGAAGCACGGGCTCTAGGCGCATGGGCTTCAGTAGTTGTGGCTCGCGGGCTCTAGTGCACAGGCTAAGTAGTTGTGGCATGCGGGCTCAGTAGTTGTGGCTCGCGGGCTCTAGAGCGCAGGCTCAGCAGTTGTGGTGCACGGGCTTAGTTGCTCCACGGCATGTGGGATCTTCCCGGACCAGGGCTCAAACCCGTGTCCCCTGCGTTGGCAGGCAGATTCTTAACCACTGCACCACCAGGGAAGCCCAGGTCTCAGCTTTAATGTCACCAGAACCTTTGGACCCTTACCTAATACCATATATAAAAATTAACTCAAAATGGGTCAAGTACCTAAACGTAAGACCTAAAACTATAAAACTCTTAGAAGAAAACATAGGACAAAATCTTCACGACACTGAATTTAGCAATGATTTCTTGGATATGACATCAAAGGCACAGGTAACAAAAGAAAAAACAGACAAATTGGACTTCATGATGATTAAAAAATGTTGTGCATCAAAATATACTATTAAAAAAAGCTAGTATTCAGTGATTTCTCTGAATTCTATCTCAAATCCCCTCAGTCAGGATAATGATCTTAATTTGGCATATTAGGGTACTTAAATAAATCATGTCAGGTTCATCACTTTTATTTTTTTATTTTTGGCTGCACCACACGGCTTCCCCGATGAGGGACTGAACCTGGGCCCTCGGCAGTAGGAACACGGAGTCCTAACCACTGGACCGCCAGGGAATTCCCAGGTTCATTATTTTAATTAATCCTCACGACAAATTTTGAAGGTTGCATTAATATTCCCACTTAAGGAGATTAAGCCTTGAAGAAGTAAATTAGCTTGCACCTGAAATAATATTGACAGCAAAAGGGCAGAAATGGGACTTGAACTCAGTTTCTGTCTCCAGAGTTCATGGTTTCTAACCACCATTCCATGTGGCAGCAAAAGACATGGATAAATGAAAGCAATCTTTGTGCCGTTGGCGAAAAGGGCTGAGCTACTCAATTTGAGACTGAGACCACTGAGCTCGGGATGCCGGTTTCCTCCAGGAGCAGAATCTTACATATATTATCAGTAATCATTTCAGAGTGACTCCTGGGAGAGGCCATGTACAAATTTAATTATAGTTCACCCAATGACTGCCACAGTTGGACAGAGCAGGACCTATGAGCCATATTTTTCTGCCCCCAAAATATCTCCCTCACCAATCTAAAAAAAACAAAAAACAAAAAAGACACTATCCAGAGTAAAAAAGGAGGCAGCCCACAGAATAGGAGAAAATATCTGCAAATCATATATCTGATAAGGGATTAATATCCAGAATACATAGAACTTCTAAAACTCAACAACAAAAAAACAAACAACCTGATGAAAATATAGACAAAGGACTTGAATAAACATTTCTCTAAAGAAGATATATAAATGGCCAATAAGCACATGAAAAGATGCTCGACATCTCAAGTCATTAGGGAAATGTACAGAAAACAAAAACAAGTACTGGTGAGGATGAGGAGAAATTGGAATTCTTGTGTACCACTGGTGGGAACGTAAAATGGTACAGCCACTGCAGAAAACAGTATGATGGTTTCTCAAAAAATTAAAGATCGCATCACCATATGATCCAGCAATTCCACTTCTGGGTATATACCCAAAAGAATTGAAAGCAAAGTCTTAAAGAGATCTCTGTACACCCATGTTCACAGCAGAATTATTCAAAACAACAAAAGTGTGGAAGCAATCCAAGTGCCCACAGATGGATCAATTGATAAAGTAAATGTGATACATACATACAATGGAATATTATTCAGCTTGAAAAAGGAAGTAAGTTCTGCAACATGCTACAGCAAGGATGCACCTTGAGGACATTATGCTGAGTGTACTAAACCAGTCACAAGAGGACAAACACTGTATGATTCCACTTATATGAGGTACTTAAAATAGTTAAAAATCACAAAGACAGAAAGAATAATGGTGGCTACCAGAAGCTGGGGGAAGAGGAGGATGGGGAGTCATTGTTTAATGGATATAGAGTTTCAGTTTTACAAGATGAAAAGTTATGGGGATGGATGGTGGTGATGGCTGCACAACAAGGTGGATGTATTTAACACCACAGAACTGTATACTTAAAAATAGTTAAGATGAGATATGGGGATGTATGTATATGTATAGCTGATTCACTCTGTTGTACAGCAGAAACTAACACACATTGTAAAGCAATTATACTCCAATAAAGATGTTAAAAAAAAATAAAAGAATAATTAAGACGGTAACTTTTATGTTATGTGTATTTTACCACAATAAAAAATATTCATCTGTAAAAGAAAAAAACAAATGAAATACTGAGACAATGTTACAGTAGAGAGAAATCTTGAAAGCATCATGTTAAATGAAACAAGCCAGTCACAAAAGGCCACGTATTATATGATTCATTTCTGTAGGAAATGTACAGAAGAGGTACATCCAGAGAGACAGAGAGTAGATTAGTGGCTGCCAGGGGCTGGGGCTGAGGAATGACTGCTAATGGGTATGGGGCTTCTTTTAGGGATGATGAAAATGTTCTGCAATTACACAGTAGTGATGGTTTACACAACTCTGTGAATACACTAAGAGCCATCGATTTGTATGCTTTAAATGGGTAAACTGTGTAGTATAAGGTTTATATCTCAATAAAGCTGTGAAAAATGATTTTTTTTTAAAAAAAGAGGGTTGATTTTTTTTTTTTTTTTTTTTTTTTTTTTTTTTTGTGAAATCAACCCTGTAGCTTAGACCCACAAGTTACCAGAGGATACTGAGACAGGAGTAAAATGACCGCTGCAGCATTACCTGCAAATGAAAGCTGCTTTAGGCGAGCGTTTGACCGAGCCTCCTGGACTTTGTCTGTCAATGACTTCCAGGCATCTGTGAGGAAATAAGATAATTCAGTCAAACATCTCTTAACGCCAATGATGTGAAAACATCCCCTGCTAGAACAGCTTTTTGTCGTTTTCTTAGTTTAAATCAATTCAGTGAATAAGAAAGCAGCTGGGAAGGTGCCCCACCCAACAGCGCTCCTTTCTGTTACAAAGGATACAGAAGTGGTGAGGAGGTTCCCACCTTCTGAAAATGACCCCTGCATCCTCAACGCACTCACTTCCCCTGAGGTAGTCCTGGTCCCAAACTTGAATGTGTGGTATTAACTCTACTCCCTGTACTGCTAACCAAAACAATACCAGCACTAACGGTTAACCAGGACTGGGGGAAGGAGATCACAACCTCTCAGTTCCTTACAGTTGAGGGGTGTAACTAGAAAACCTTTACAATCCCTTCCAGCTCTATCCTAAGAGTCTACAATCTCTTCCTATCTGTTGGATTTATTCCCACACTCCACACTCAATACATCTAATGCAGAATGTGTACACTCAAACTAGTTATTTTTTTGTTCTCCTTACATATCTTTTTTTTTTTTTCAGTCACCCAGGCCAGAATCTTCAGAGGCATCTTTGAGTCCTCTCTCTCTACCCTCTATATCCAAGCAGTCATGAATGTGTCTGTTCTTCTCTCCTTTCCTTTCTTCTCCTACTGGAAGTGGGCTTTATTACCTGACACCTCTACTGCAGCAATACTCTCACTAGTGGCCTCTTGCCTTCTAGTGTCTCCAATTCAATCTATCTCATATGGAGCTGCTCACACAAATGGTACTACTGCAGCCCTAGCTGAACAGAGCCTGTGCTGTTGGGCTGGCCTAATTTAATCCACTCACCTTCGATACTTTCTGCACAGATCTGAAAGCCATCGTCACTTGAAATTTCAAAAACAAGTCCTTTTTTGGGCTTTTTCTCAGCAATGCTTTCCTTCCGCTTCTGTTCTTGCTGGAGCCAAAGCATAAGTGGAGAGCTGAAATTACTTTCTTCTTCTTCCGCTGTTTTAGGTTCTGTGAGGGAGAAAATAGATAGGGGCCAAAGTGGACGCCATAGCAAACACTTACTGAGTACTTCATGCACGTTATCTCCAAGCCTAACAACATTACACAGCTGGTTTTATTACTTCCATTTACAGATAACAAACCTGAGGTTCAAAGAGGTGGAGCAGCTTGCCTGAGGTTATAGCTGGGAAGTGACCAAAACTAGAATTTTTTTTTTTTTTTTTTTATGTGAAGTTATGCTGTCTCTCTGGTAGTTTCTGGTATGACAATCTGACAGTTTTTCAATAAGTAATTGCCCTCAACAGAGTCAAAGCTAAAAAATAACACTGGTCAACATGTATGAAACACTACATATGAGGCACTCTTCTAGGAACTTCCTGTATTAACTCAGATAAACCTCACAACAATCCAATGAGGTAGGTGAGAAATGATCTAAATTTTAAAGGTGAGAAAACTGAGGCAGAGAGAGGTTAAGCAGCCCATGTTCATACAGCCAGTAAGTGGTAAAGCTGGGATTTCAACCTATCTGACTGCAGAGTCTGTACTCCCAGCCACCACCCCTCACACTGCCTTCTTACAGAGAGATGCATCAGTCCTCTCCAGGAATCAGCAAATCAGCAGAATGTGATTGCATCCCAAGTCGTATGGCTAAGCATTTTCTCTACCTGGTTTTCTTCTGGGAATCCCCTCAACGGAAAAGGACAAAGTCTTATATCCAGAGCTCTCTAGTCTTAAAGTGACTAGTTGTTTACTGATGAAATTCATCAGGACAGAAGTGCTATGGAGATGTATCTGGCGTCATAACCTAAATCTGGCTATATTATATAATAAAAATGGTTCTTGGTCTTCACTAGTGACAACTAAAGGATGAAGGCAGCTTATCGTGAGCTATTTAAGTCACACTGCTGTTACAGCAAACAGAGCAGAAGAGTATTTATAGGTTTTAGTTTTGTGTCCTTTGGCCAATCACTTAACATCTTTAGCGCTTTGACTTTTTTTTTTTTTTTTTAAATCTAGAAAATCAGTAGGTAGAGAAGGTGACTTTTACAGTACTTCTGGCTTTGAAATTCTGATTCTAACCTGTTACCCATCTAACCTGTTACCCACCCACACACCTGAATTTTCTTGTTCATCTGCTGGATTCTGTGTTGTCTGAATCTCAGGAAGAACAGCCACTTGCCTACACGAAAAGAAAACCAAATGTGAGATGTAACACCAGCTGGTTCTTCAATTCAAAGATAAAAACTGTCCACAATCTACCATACAGCTGTATCAGTTATACAAAACAACCACTAGACATGAACCACAGGATGCTTTGTGAACAACCTGTTGAATGAACACACCACCACACTACTGTACGATACATAACATCAACTATCTTTTGTGAGATTCTCTCCCAAACATTTGACATGAAGTTTCTGCTTTTGGAGTTGTAGACTGTGTCCTTAAAATTCTTCTCATACCCTTAACTGTTAGAAAAAAATAAAAGGACGCTTGTTAGAAGCAGTTCTGGAGTTCCTTAAGTGAGTTAGCTGGTTTAATTAAAAACAAAGGCAGCCTGCATGATGAACCAGTAAACCATACCTATTTTCACTTTTTACAATTAAATAAAACCTGCAAACAATCCAGATGCAGATCAAGAGGGAACTAGTTAAATAAACTGCTGTAGGTCTACACGACAGAACTGGAGGCAGCCATTAAAAAGTGAAGTGGCCTAGAGATGCGTGCACAATGCAGTAGCTGAAAAAAAACAAGTGGCCTAGAGATGCGTGCACAATGCAGTAGCTGAACAAAACAAGTGGCCTAGAGATGCGTGCACAATGCAGTAGCTGAACAAAACAAGTATAGAGCAGTGTGTACGGCATTATTTTATGTAAAAAAGGTACATACGTATTCAAATGTACACCATGCATATCGGTATGCACAGAAATGTCGGTGTGAATGAAAACAAATTACGAGCAATGATTACCTCTAGGCAATAAATTCGGAACAGAGTAGGCAGGATGAACATGCAACCATTACCCATTATTTAAATGATTCTGTGGGTTTTTTTTTTTTCTTTACAAGCATGTATTAATTCCATTAAAAAAACTTTGGCAAAAAAAATAATAATAATAAAAAAATCAACACAAATCAGGAAGGACTATTTTCTAAATGAGGTGGACAGAACTGAGTGCTTCATCTCAAGGAACTAAGCTTTACACCTACCCTGCAGGCTGCCCACGCTCTTTCTGTGGCGACTGTTCCACGTTAGCTATGTCCTGCTGCTCTGCCTCTGCTCCTGGAGTCCTGGAACAGAATCGTTTGTATCTTTTCAAGAAAAACAACAGTAAATATGTATCCAACGTGGAGGTCAGTCTAAAGAAACGACTCTAACAGGATCTGATAAAATTTATGGGCTGAGAAAACTAACCTGTGGTGATACGGGTTAGACAGTGGTTACCTTGAGAGGGTACTGACTAAGAGAGGGCACCAGGAGCCTTCTGGAACACTAGAAATATTTTATGTTAGGATCTGAACGGCAGCTACATGGATGCATACCTAGGTAAAAGTTCACTTTGTGTACTTTATGTATATTTTAATGACAATGTTTCAGAAAAGGACACCATGAGGATCTACAACAGGTGGTTTTGCCCTCCAGAGAGCAATAATCATCCCTTAGTATCCTAACTAAGCCTCAGCAAAAAAGAAACAGGAGCAAACAGCAGCACTGTTCTAAATCAGAGCAAAGAGCAATTAAAGATGTGGTTCTATCCAGGGGACCAACTGCCCGCGGATGGAACTAAATTTTACTCTATAAATCACCACCGTGAGGAAAAAAAAAAAAAAAAAAAAATCAAAGTCAAAGCCCAGAAAACCCAAGTAATACAACTTGGGCAGAGGTGTGTCCCTCCCAGAAGATCACTTCAACAGCCTCTGATCCAGAGCATGAAACCCCTCAGACCCAGCAGAGCCAAGGTCTGCATCTCTCACCCTGTGACTGAGGTCAGGGGTGTCGTGTTGGCTTCTTGGTCTGGAATGTGTGCTTCAGAAGAACTGGTCCGCAAGTGGGAAACTTTGTGCTTCTTGCCACTCCCTTTGTCCAAGGGCAGCTGAATCCGTTTGATTTTTGGTTTGGGTTTCATGGGCCCCGGCACTGAGGGACTTGCTGACTGCT